>NC_057818.1:21487500-24120000 GCF_910594005.1 Cervus elaphus
ATGTCAATAATCTGGCAGCTGCCAGGTGTATTTGGAGAAGGGAATGGCAGACTGCTTCAGTACTCTTGCCTTGAGAACCCCATGAACAGTATGAAAAAGATATGACACTGAAAGATGAACTCCCCAGGTCGGTAGTTCCCCAATACGCTACTGGAGAAGAGTGGAGAATTAACTCCAGAAAGAATGAAGAGATGGAGCCAAAGCAAAAACAATGCCCAATTGTGATGTGACTGGTGATGGAAGTAAAGTCCGATGCTGTAAAGAACAAAACTGCATAGCAATCTGGAATGTCAGGTCCATGAGTCAAGGTGAATTAGAAGTGGTCAAAGAGGAGATGGCAAGAGTGAACAATGACGTTTTAGGAATCAGACTACAGTGGACCAGAATGGGCAAATTTAATTCAGATCACCATTATATCTACTATTGTGGGCAAGAATCCCTTAGAAGAAATGGAGTGGCCCTCATAGACAACAAAAGAGACTGAAATGCAGTATTTGAGTGCAATCTCAAAAATGACAGAATGATCTCTGTTCCTTCCCAAGGCAAACCATTCAATATCACAGTAGACCAAGACTATGCCCCAACCACTAATGCCAAAGAAGCTTAAGTTGAATGGTTCTATGATGATCTACAAGCCTTTGTAGAACTAACACCAAAAAATGATATCTTTTTCATCACAGGGGACTGGAATGCAAAAGTAGGAAGTCAAGAGATACCTGGAGCAACAGGTAAGTTTGGCCTTAGAGTACAAAATGAAACAGGGCAAAGGCTAACAGAGTTTTGCCAAAAGAACTCACTGGTCATAGCAAACACCCTTGTCCAACAACACAATAGATGACTCTACACATGGAGATCACCAGATGGTCAATACTGAAATTAGATCAATTATATTCTTCACAGCCAAAGATGGAGAAGCTCTATACGGTCAGCAAAAATAAGACCAGGTGCTGACTGTGGCTCAGATCATGAACTCCTTATTGCCAAATTCAGACTTAAATTGAAGGAAGTAGGGAAAACATTCAGGTATGACCTAAATCAAATCCTTTACAATTGTACAGTAGAAGTGACAAATAGATTCAAGGGATTAGATCTGATAGACAGAGTGCCTGAAGAAGTATGGATTGGAGGTTCATGACATTGTTCAGGAGGTGGTGATCAAGACCATCCCCAAGAAAGAGAAATGCAAAAAGGTAAAATGGTTGTCTGAGGAGGTCTTACAAATAGCTGAGAAGCAAAGAGAAGTGAAAGGCAAAGGAGAAAAGAAAAGATATACCCATCTGAATCAGAGTTCCAAAGAATAGAAAGAAGAGATTAAAAAAAAAAAAAAAAACAGCCTTCCTCAATGATAAATGCAAAGAAAATAGAATGGGAAAGACTAGAGATCTCTTCAAGAAAATTAGAAATACAAAGGGGACATTTCATGCAAAGATGAGCACAATAAAGGACAGAAATGGGATGGACCTAATAGAAGCAGAAGATATTAAGAAGAGGTAGCAAGAATACACAGAAGAATTATACAAAAAATATCTTAATGACCCAGATAACCACCAAGAGCCAGACATCCTGGAATGCAAAGTCAAGTTCGTCTTAGGAAGCATCACTATGAACAAAGCTAGTGGAGGTGATGGAATTCTAGTTGAGCTATTTCAAATCCTAAAAGATGATGCTGTGAAAGTGCTGCACTCAATATGCTAGCAAATTTGGAAAACTCAGCAGTGGCCACAGGACTGGAAAAGGTCAGTTTTCATTCTAATCCCAAAGAAAGGCAATGCCAAAGAATGCTCAAACTACCCCACAATTGCACTTAATCTCACATGCTAGCAAAGTAATGCTCAAAATTCTCCAAGCCAGGCTTCAATACTATGTGAACAGAGAAATTCTGGTTGTTCAAGCTGAATTTAGAAAAGGCGGAAGAACCAGAGATCAAATTGCCAACATCCATTGGATCATCGAAAAAGCAAAAGAGTTCCAGAAAAACATCCACTTCTGCTTTATTGACTATGCCAAAGCCTTTAACTGTGTAGATCACAACAAACTATGGAAAAGTCTTCAAGAGATGGGAATACCAGACCACCTGACCTGTCTCCTGAGAAATCTGTATGCAGGTCAAGAATCAACAGTTAGAACCGGACATGGAACAACAGACTGGTTCCAAATTGGGAAAGGATTATGTCAAGGCTGTATATTGCGCCACCCTGCTTATTTAACTTATATGCAGAGTACATTATGCAAAATACCAGGCTGGATGAAGTACAAGCTGGAATTAAGATTACCCAGAGAAATATTAATAACCTCAGATATGCAGATGACACCACCCTTATGGCAGAAAACGAAGAGGAACTAAAGAGCCTCTTGATGAAAGTGAAAGAGAAGAGTGAAAAAGCTAGCTTAAGACTCAACATTCAAATAAAGAAGATCATGGCATCCGGTCCCATCACTTCATGGCAAATAGGTGGCAAACAATGGAAACAGTGAGAGACTTTATTTTTTGGGCTCCAAAATCACTGCAAATGGTGACCGCAGCCATGAAATTAAATGACACTTGCTCCTTGGAAGAAAAGTTATGACCAACCTAGACAGAATATTAAAAAGCAGAGACATTACTTTGCCAACAAAGGTCCATCTAGTCAAAGCTATGGTTTTTACAGTAGTCATGTATAGAAGTGATAGTTGGACCATGAACAAAGCTGAATGCTGAAGAATTGATGCTTTTGAACTGTGGTGTTGGAGAAGACTCTTGAGAGTCCCTTGGACTGCACAGGGATCAAATCAGTCAATCCTAAAGGAAATCAGTCCTGAGTGTTCATTGGAAAGACTGATGCTGAAGCTGAAACTTAGGCTACCTGATGTGAAGAACTGACTTATTGGAGAAGACCCTGATGCTGGGAAAGATTGAAGGCAGGAGGAGAAGGGGATGACAAAAGATGAAATGGTTGGATGGCATCAACAACTTGATAGACATGAGTCTGAGCAAGCTCCGGGAGTTGGTGATGGGCAGGGATGCCTGGTGTGCTACAGTCCACTGGGTCGCAATGAGTTGGATATGACTAAGTGACTTAACTGCACTGAACTGAGGTGTGTTATAAGAGGGTGGTGACGTACTCTTAAGGATTATTTGATTTGTTTTAAAATCTCACAGGATCTGAATGGACTATGGGGAAGTAGAGCTTCAAGGAGTAAAAAAATCTACATTTTAGTATGGCTTAAAATAAATGCACTTGAATAGAGTCATCTGAGGCATATTTGAAATCACACAAATAGAGAATATCCAGGAGATTGGAACCTGTAATAAAAAGGTAAAAGTATGCAGTAATATATAATTTTAAAAGACTTAAAACTTTGAAGTACTTAAAACACTGTTTCCTTGAAACATTTAATTTTTCTCTCTCTCAATATAATATTTGATATATTAAATATTTTATATATCTCTGGAAAGGGATATAATAAGGCTAAGCTTTGTCCAAGTAACTTCAAATCTGCTGAAAGTGGAATTTAGGAGCATCCTTTGAGTTTCTTAAGACAGATACCCTTTACAGGTTTACACTATCCTGGGATTCCCAGGTGGCACTAGTGGTAAAGAATCTGCCTGCCCATGCAGAGACACAAGAGACGCAGGTTCGATCCCCGGGTCGAAAAGGTCCCCTGGAGGAGGGCACAGCAACCCACTCCAATATTCTTACCTGAGTAATCCCACGGACAGAGAAGCCTGGCCGGCAACAGTCCATGGGACTGCAAAGAGTCAGACATGACTGAGCGCAGCACAGCCACTGCAATCTTCACAGTAATGTGGTGGGCGAAGTCCTGCCTTGCAGATATTTATTCCCATCTTATAGATAAGGAAACTGCGGTTCAAATGGCTGAATCAATTACCCGTGAATTTCCATTCAGATCTGACTATAAGCTGGGAAGGCATCTGGAAGCACCTTATCGTGATATGATGTAACCAATTTTTAGTGTCAAAAAACCAAGTTGTAAAAGTGGCATTCATAAAAATATCTCTTTCTCAGGAAAACAACAGAATTGATTCTTATGATTGATGTAGAATCTTGCTGGGAGAGTCGTAATTCTAACATACTCATAGGAACTGGAGAACTCTGCCATTTCTGATAAACCCTAATTATGTCGATTTAGAAAATCTTGGGCTTCCCTCCTGGCTCTGACAGTAAAACGTCTGCCTGCTATGTGGAAGACCCGGGTTCGACCCCTGGGTCAGGAAGATCCCCTGGAGAAGGAAATAGCAACCCACTCGAGTACTTTTGCCTGGAAATTCCATGGACGGAGGAGCCTGGTGGGCTACAGTCCACAGGGTCACAAAGAGTCGGATCTAGCCCCAATAAATAATTATATTTGATAGAAATGTATATAAACATGACTTACTAGGGGCATATTTCCATCTCTTTCTGATTAAAACATGCATCCTGGCTGAACCTCTTACTAGTTGGGCAACTTTGGTCAAATTTCTTAACCTCTCTGTGATTTCTTTGCTAAACAGGATGGTAATAATGGTGTCCACCTTGTGTGGTTGCTGTGAGGTTTAAGCAAGATGACATGTGTGAAGTACTTGAAATAGCACTGGAACATGCTATTTTTAAAATTGTATTGGTAACATTTATCTTGTACTCATTTTCAAACTTATTTCAGTTGCATTTTCAGCTTATATATAATTTAACAGACACATTACAGCTTTTGGGGTTATTTGCAAAAACTGAGCTGATGTACACACCTTTTCATAGAGATAAAAAAGCACATAAGGAATGAATGTGAGACACGGGGCCACCTCTGGTAATTACACAACAATTTAGCTCTGTGGCAGCCACTATAATAGAAGGTTGTTGTTGTCGTTTAGTCACTAAGTCACGTTCAACTCTTTTGTGACCCCATGGACTATAACTACCAGGCTCCTCTGTCATGGGATTTCTCAGGCAAGAATGCTCACATGGATTGCCATTTCTTTTTCCAGGGGACCTTCCCAATCCAGGAATCGAACCCGCATCTCGTGCATTGCAGGCAGATTCTTTACCACTGAGCCACCTGGGAAGCCCACCTGGGAAGGGCTTTATTTACTTTACTTATTTATTCAATAAATATTAGGAGTTATTAGGAGCAACAACAATACATTTCCTCAAGCCTTGGTTTTCTTATCTATCCAGACAATCAGGAGCTAGGAAAAAAATGGAGTTTTTTTTCTTTTTTAAGTGGGTCTTTCTACTTATAACATTTCCTGATTGATTAGGTCATTTTTCCCTCCTTTGCTGTAAAGACACAGATCTTTAGCTGCAGATATTGAAAATGGCTATATTTGTTCCCAGCGTTCTTAAATTTTCAAAATGATTTTATATACTTTATCGCTCATGAAACATCCCGAGATGAGGTGAATGCAGAATTATTTAAGAAATATTTATTAAGCATCTACTGTGGGCCAAGGCATCATGTTAGGTGCTAACACACCAAAATGCTAATGTGTTTGCCTCTGGAACCTCATAGTCTCATGAAAAATTATTAGCCTAGTTTGAAATAAAGGCATGTAGAAATGAAGTAAATTTCTCTTTAAACATCAAAACTTGGGGCTTCTTCATTCCCAGTTTCATTCCATGAAGATAGTGGACTTGTGGCCTGCAAGCCACAAAGGTCTCAGGAAGGAAGGAAAGGAAGGAGGGAAGGAAGGGCAGTTTTACTCAGGATCAGTTGACAATGGTTAACTGTAACACGGAGCTGGAGTTCTAGTTGGAATTACAAATGGGAAAACGGTCTATTCATCATCTAATAAACACAATTTAACTAGTATGGAGGACCTGTCCAAATAGTCTGTCCAAGAAGGAAACTACTAGCTTGACCTTTGTCATTCTTGATCTTGATTTGGATGTATTACTCTTGTTTTCATTTTGCTCCTACCCCTGTAACTTTAGGTTTGAAAATTCAGCTTTTTGTGTGTCTGAGCATGTTCCGGAAACCATCAGATGTAGCCACCTCAAAGGCCATGAACTTACAAAGGAAAGCATTTTTCATAAGGTCTTGCCACATGAGAACCTAACTGAAGTAGGAACTCACTTCCAAGCAGCGGGTATTAAGGTTCTCTGGACTTCCATGATGCCAATTTACATGTCAGTCATTTTCTTGGCACTCTGGGTGGCAAACCCTCCAAAGTGTCATCATCAGAAAAGACAACAAATTCCCCTTGCCAGGCCAATTGGGTTTTGCTGCCTTGGTGTTGTGTGGTAACTGCCTGCCTTGGGCATTTTCCTAAGTACCTTCCTGCTACAATCTGTTATATATAATGACTTGGCAAATGTATTTCTTCTTCCCTGACTGAGGAAGAAAAATGGTTTTCATTTCTAGTCCAATAATATAGGACTTCTGCAGCAAGGAAAGTGAATCTAACTTTTTGATCCACCTAGTCAAGCCAAAAAGGACATTAGGATCATGTTACTAACCATCTAGGCCTGTGTCCTATATCAAATCATGGCTTTTTCCTTGTGAGAATGATGCTGTTGACAAGGATTCAGACAATTTAAGGGCACGCCTGATGAAAAATCTAGTTTTTCTCCTTGGCCTGCCACAGATAAATCAAATGCAAAGTTTGTGAGAATCACAATGGGTGTCCCTTTGTGAGGACACTTTCTCCTTCTGAAGTGAAAGATTAAGTGCAAGAGGCAATCCAGATTATTGGATAACTGTAAGAATCAATGAATGAAAAATATTCTTCTCTGTTGAATGGGGTAATTTATTCTCATCAATGGCACAAGAGGTCAGAAAATGGTTCTTGCTTCATTAGCTCCTTCACTGCAAGACAGTTCTGTCTGGGGCCACCCGAGGGACTGTCTATACCAGGACATAGTCAACATCCTTAACTTGTAGTGTTATTGGAAGTAAAAGTTGCTGAAAGACAGTAAATTGCTATGTTTCCTAATACTCAGATGATTTACTTAGTGTGTGGGGACAAATGGCATCCTTACACTGCCTGGTTTGATTTGGAAAATTATAGTGATTTGTGAGTCTACAAAATAAAGGTCATTTAGCAGAGTCACATCATCTTGCCCATAGGACCTCCTTCCAAATGTATTTTGGAGGATGTTTTCTATAAGTATCCCAGGGCCCAACACATAAAAGTTATTTAATAAATGTTTCTTAACATTGTCTCTGCATTAAAAAAAATGTATATTCTTGTTTGGCACATAATAGGTATTCATTAAAAACAGCTGTTTTTAATAAGGAAATTATATCATATGCTATTAATTACAATAATGTGGTTTTTGTCCTAAATCTAATCCTTATAATCTAGTGGAAGAAGCACTAAAACTATACATATGATTTCACGTACGATGATACAAGCAAGGATAAATGTATGCACAACGTATTATAATCATGCAGAAGAGAAGGGGGTAGTTGAGGGAGGCCTTATAATGGAGGTAATGGCTGAGCAGATTTGAAAGATGAAGAGGAGTTAGGGAGGTGAGGCTGGGTAAGCAGGGAAAAGTATTTCACGCCAAAGGAAACTCTGTGAAAAGACACAAAGGCACAAATACTCAGAGTTTGGGTGCCAAACTGTAAGTAAATCAGTTTTGGAAGATTATGGTTTATCTTGCTAAACATTCCATATGCACCAGAAAACAATGTGAATTCTGCTTTTATTGCATAGTTTTCTATAAATTCAAAATTAAATCTAGTTGGCTAATGTTACTCTTAAAGTCTTTTATGTTCTTACTGATTTTCTCTCTACTTGCTATATTGATTATTAAGAATTATTGAAATCTCCAAATGTTACTGTGGATCTTTTTTTTTTTTACAGTTTTATCAGTTTTTGCTTCGTCTATTTTGAACCTCTACTACTAAATGTATAAACACTTAACATCACTAAAGTATTCCTGACGAAATTACTTCTTTATTGTTACAAAGTGACTTTCTTGTGTTTAGTAATACTCTTTGCTCTGAAATCTACTTTGCCTGGCATTCCTGTTCTTTTGCTTTTAGCCTATTTATGTCTATTCCTGGCTCAGCTGGTAAAGACTCTGCCTGCAATGTGGGAGACTTGGGTTTGATCCCTGAGTTGGGAAGATCCCCTGGAGAAGGGAAAAGCTATCCAATCTAGTATTCTGGCCTGGAGAATTCCATGGACTATATAGTCCATGGGGTCTCAAAGAGTTGGACACGACTGAGCGACTTTCACTTTCACTTTAAAGTACAACTATTGTAGGCAGCATATGGTTGAGTTCTTGTTTGTTCATCCAACTTGACACTTCTGCTTTTTATTTAGAGTGTTTAGACCATTTACATTTAATATAATTATTGGCATAATTCATATAAATATATTACTTTACTAGTTGCTTTTTGCTGGTTTCATTTATTCATATTCATTTTTCCTTCTTTTTCTAAGAGTTTTGTATTAAGTACTTTTTATTACTCCTTTTTTATCTCCTTTGCTGATTTATTAACTGTAACTGTTTTGTTATTTTACTGGCTGCTTTAGATTTTCTATGCACTTTAAACTTACCACTATCTACCTTCAAGAAATATTATACCAGCTTATTTAGCCTAAAAAAACTTTTGAATAATTACCTTAATTTCTCCTTTCTCAGTCATTGTGTTATTGTTACCATACGTTTTATTTCTATATATGCTATAAAGTTTATATCACATTATTAACCTTATATCACATTAGTATCAATTCTCACATAAAGAGTTAGTTATACCTCAAAGATACTTAAATAACAAAAAAAACCTTATTTATTTATCCACGTGGTTACCATTTCTGGATCTCTGAATTTGTGTGTGAGTGTAGATCCATATTCTCATTTGGTACCACTTCTATCTGCCTAAAGGACTTACTTTAATGTTTCTCACACTGTGAGTCTCCTCCCAGATTTTGCTTTTCTGAAAAAAAAAAATCTTTTTTTACTTTACATATTAAACTTTATATTTTATATAACAGTTTCAGATTTACAGAAAAATTGTGAAGATAGGTGGTGGGAGGTGAGGTAGAAAGGGAGAGAAACTAGCACTTAGAGGATGCCATTTGAGTTGAACTAGCTACAGTCCAGAAAATACATTTCAGACCCAGTACATGGGAATGACAGTGAGGATGGAGGAAAGGTAGACTTTAAAAATATTCAAGAAGTTTATTTGATAGGAATTGTGGGCTGGCTGCCAAATGACTGTGGTGGTGATGAGCTTATCAGTCAGGAAAACATGAACCACTTTAGAATTTTAAGCTGAGAGGAGTTTAGCTCAAGGTATTAGTTATAACATTTTGGGGAAAGCTGGAACATCAATAGAGGAAATAGATGTTATCTGGAGACTGCAAACCTATTACTGCCTCTGGGATGAAGCCCCAAAACCCAAATTCACTGCTCCCGTTACCGGAAGCAGAAACGTATGGTGCTAACCAGTGATCTATGCAGTTGACCCTAATACTAGCGGAGCTGTTGCTGAGATGCTGCTGGAAACCCAGATGCTGAAGCTGTGTGAGAGCCGCCTCTGCTACTGTTTGCAGAAGTGTCAACAGCAGTAGACAAGCTTCTAGCCTCTCTCTGCCTTCTACCCTGTTGAGAATGCTGCCTCCTGGAACCAAGTAAGCAAGGGGATTTAAGTAAAAAGAGCTTGCAGGCTCTCAGACTAAGAGGTACAGAGCAAACAGAAGAATGGATATGAGATGAGAGGCCACAGTACATAATACATACTTAGCACAGAAAGAAAGAGATGGGGGTATGGTTTCTATTTGTGCTGAAGAAGGAGATACTGGCAAGCTATCCCAGGGGTCTATCAGTTACATCATGCTTCTTGTTCCATGCTGCTCCTGCTGCTAAGTCACTTCAGTTGTGTCCAACTCTGTGCGACCCCACAGACAGCAGCCCACCAGGCTCCTCTTTCCCTGGGATTCTCCAGGCAAGAATACTGGAGTGGGTTGCCATTTCCTTCTCCAATGCATGCATGAATGCTAAGTCGCTTCAGTAGTGTCCGACTCTGTGCGATCCCATGGAGAACAGCCCACCATGGGGACCGGGCTACCCCGTCCACAGGATTCTCCAGTCAAGTATACTGGAGTGGGTTGCCATGGCCTTCTCCGTGTCTTATTCCATAGGAAGGCTAAAATCATCTCTTGGCTCAAAGAGAGAAAACTTGGTGCCTGGACTCAAGAAGCGCACAGTTCCAAATGGGTCAGGCCAACATTTTGTGCTTTCCTGTCATAACAACTATGGTAATTGCAATTAAGGCTTCCCTGGTGGCTCAGTGGTAGAGAATACGCCTTTAATGCAGGAGACACAGGTTCAGTCTCTGGGTTGGGAAGATCCCTGAAGAAGGAAATGGCAACCCACTCTAGTATGCTTGCCTGGGAAATCCCATGGACACAGGACCATGGAAGGCTACAGTCAACAGGGCTGCAAAAGAGTCAGATATGAATTAGGGACTCAACAACAACAACTGTAATTAAATAATTAAGTAAGACTATAAACTCTGTATGGGTCGAGTGTGTTTGCCTTGCATGTGTATATGCTAAGTAGCTTAGCAGTATTTGACTCTTTGTGACGCTATGGACTGTAACCCTCCAGGCTCATCTGTCCATGGGATTCTTCAGGAATGTATACTGGAGCGGGTTGCCATGCCCTCCTCCAGGAGAATCTTCCCAAGCCTGGGATTAAACCCATGTGACTTACGTTTCCTGCATTGGCAGGTGGGTTCTTTACCACTAGGGCCATTTGGGGATCTGTGTTTACCTTGGTTACACCTATATCTCATATCTCAGCATCTTCAGTGGTCTGTAGTATAGTATAGTGTTAGTTGCTCAGTCGTGTCCACCTCTTTGCAATCCCATGGACTGTAGCCCAACAGGCTCCTCTGTCCATGGAATTCTCCAAGCAAGAATACTGGAGTGGGTAACCATTCCCTTCTCCAGGGGATCGTCTCAACCTAGGGATCAAATCTGGGTCTCCTGCATTAAAGGCAGATTCTTTACCATCTGAGCCACAGGGTAGCCCCTTTAATGGTCTAATACATAGTAAATACTCAACAAATATTTGTTAACCAAATGCATGAGTGATTGTTGAACGAATCCCGTTAGGGAGACTGGATATATAGGTAAAACAAGAAAAATGTAACCCAATAGTTACAATAGGACAGAAGAGATTGCAAAACTTTGGATGGTCAGATGGATCTGAAGATGAGGGAATGTAGTGAGTGAGGGGGAACTGGAGAAGCCTTGTATAATGTATCTGTGTGTCTGGAGCTGAACTGAGCAGGCGCGAGAGGCAGGTCTTGGCCTTTCTCTGGAAACTCCTATGAAGGAGAAACTTAGTGAGAAGAGTACCGGGCCGCTTTGTGTACAGAGCGTTCTATATTTCTTTGCTTGCCATCTAGAAAAGAATGACTCCCTGTTTTCATTGGGAAATACAAAGACTTTTCCTGTGATGAGAGCAGAGGCTTTGTGGTGATTAATTTTAGCCTGGATTATGGATATGTAATAATAAAGGCCATTAAAAAACTGATTATAGATGTTTATTTTTAAAGCACTAAAATGCTGAAACCCCATGCTCAACTAGAGTAAAAAGCTTAATTAAAAGCAGAAACTTTCTAAAGGGCAATCGGACCTAGTATCCATATAAAGCCCCCACACTGGGCATAGGAGACACCAACAACCCAAAGGCCAACAATAAATGCACCCATAAAACCAGAAATAAAATGAGCTCTGTCTGAGGCATGCAGCAAGGGGAGGGGCGGCCCCGCGGCTGTATAATTGTCCAGCCCTCACCTCATTGAGGCCAATTACCTAGGGGAGGATTAGAAACTGACCTGGAGGTGACCACTTGTGCTTTAAAGTGGAAATCCAAAGTGGAAAGAGCTCGCCCGAGGGACGAGGGCTGGAGGTGTGACGAGACCCGGGGGCGTGGGCACCGAGGAGTGTTCTGGCTCCTTCTGCCCTCACCTTCCCAGGAGAGGCACCCTGGATTTTCTGACTCACCCGGTGATGAGGTCAGCCATCCCTGTCCATGTGGTAGGACCTGCTGGAGTCAAGAGCTGGATTTAAGGAAAAGGCCAGGGAGCCCCGTGAGCGCACAGACGGCAGTGCCATGAGGCGGGGTAAAGGGGAATGAATGGAAAGACTCAGTCCCCAGTGTGTGGTCCCAGAACGGCTGCCTCAGCACTACCTGGGAGCTGGTTGGACACACTCAGGCCCCTCTCCAGAACCACTGAAGAAGAATCTGCTTTTGAAGGAGATTCCAAGACTAGACCAAGACTAGATAAAATTGCTCTCTGAATCTGTATCATGGACATGCTTACCCCAGCCTCCCCAGCTCTGAAGAGGGAATATAGAGGAGGAAGAATGAGCTGTGCAGATCAGAAAGTGCCTTCAAAAGGCAGATATGTCAGATTAATGTTAGGGGAAATGACAGAGGTATTCCTGCTGTGCAGATTAAAAAGAGTTACTACAAAAGGAGACCCAAGATCCACACCCCCTCACCTCCCACAATCTCCAGAAAATAAACAACCGACACATACAGGTGGAGCTTACAAGTGTGGCTCAGAGTCAGACTGCCCTGGGATTTACCAGCATGCCACTGCTTGGTTGGGAGTCTAGCAAATTATATCACCTTTTTGTGCCTTAGTTTCCCCCTCTGAAACATGGGGATGTTATATATAGGATATTACTTGAGTCAAGACGTAACGTGTAGAGAATAGTGCTTACTCCCAACCAAGTGCCCTGTAAATGATAACCACTCTGTTATTATCTTATGTAGTGTCCTGGGGAGCCACTGAAATAATGCACAACAGCATTACTTACCTTGCTGAGTTGCCAAGTAAGTAAGACAAGAGACTTGAAATGGGTCCACAGAGGAGTAAGGATTTAAGAGCGATTTATGAATGTCATTGTTGCTGTTGCCATTACTGTCATTGTTTGAGGACCATGTCCACAAATCCCACCCTCTCCCTCGCCATTGAGTGTGCTTGAGCATCCACAAGGCCCACCCAAAGTTCTACAGATGAAATTCTTAGCAGAGCTAATTTATAAAAGCAAACCCATGCCCCTCCACACACGCATACACACATGTGCACATGTGTGCACACACGCAAACACAGCCACATCATATTTAACTCCCTGGCAGCTAAGTGCCAGGTGAGAAATGATCTTCATGGGAAGGGATGGAATGATAAGGAGACAGGTAGAGCATCTGGCCACACAGTCAAGGAAAGATAACTTGGAGCAGCAATTCTACAGCAGGTCCTACAGGAGACTGAGAAACAGCATCTGTTTCCTCCCAGGAAGGGCTCTCTGGACATCCAAGACTGCTTGCTCTCTGAGGGGATATTTGGTTGGAAACACTGCTAGAAAAATATCTTACAAGAAAGGGCTATGTTCAGAAGGGTCTTTTGAACCCCTGGCCTTCCCAGGATTCTCTTTCCTTCCAAAGCCCTTCCTAGAGACAGAAGCTTTCACGCAATCCTGAAAATCTCCCTCAGAGCAAAGAAGGTTGAGGACGACCTTATATAAGGGGAGCTCAGGCTCAGAGGAATGAAGTGACTGGCAAGGGTCATATGGCACGCTGGAGCTCTGATCACATGTTTTGACCCCTCACTTAGGACGACACTCCCCGGAGAATGTTTAATCAGCCATCTATCCAGTGACCCTACCCACTGAATGCTCTGGTGAACAGGGATTCTGTTTCCTTCTATTGCTATTGTCTCCAGAATCTAGTGGGCTTTGTTGATGGCTCAGATGGTAGAGAATCCGCTTGCAATGCAGGAAACCTGGGTTCAGTCCCTGGGTTGGGAAGATTCCCTAGAGAGAGGAACAGCAACCCACTCCAGTATACATGCCTGGAGAATTCCCTGGACAGAAGAGCCTGGTGGGTTACAGTCCATTGGAGGCAAAGAGTTGGATACAACTGAGTGACTAGCACTTTCACTTTCCAGCATCTAGTACAATGTTCTATATACATATAGTTCTTAATGTATATTCATTCAATAAATCTTGGATAAACTCTTAAACTGGACTCCTTCACCCAGCAGCCTAGAGAACCCTGAAACTGCCCTTAGGAATAACCATATGCATGAAGGGACACTCAGGGACAGACACAGCTGTCTGTGTCTGGCAAAGTCACTTTGAGCAGATACCTGCTAGTGTGTCCCACTGCAGGATAATACTTATAGTAATAATAATATTAATTGCTCATGACTGAGTCTAAAGCCCTGTGCCATGAAATAGGCATGTTTTGTCTCACAGCAGCCATGAATTAGAGATATGATCCCCATTTTACTGGTGCAACAACTGGGCTTCTGGGAAGCAAATGACTAGAGGTCATGGAGTTAATGGTGGAGGTGCTAGTCCAGGAGAGGTCTACCTTATTCTGATCTTGTTTTCTCTCCATGCATGAGACTGTCTGGTGAGAGGTGCTGTTGAACTTGCTGGACTTCTAGTAAATTTCCATCACATCTCCATTAACCATAGGCCATTGCTATGGTTAATGTACAAGAGCAAATTGCAGTTGGAAAATTTTCCTTTCAGAGGCTGGCCTCTCTCAGAAGCTATGTCTGATGGACTTAATTGTCAGGGCACAGGGGACTAACCCTCCCACCACCATCCACCCAGCTATCTCTTCATTATACAAAAATTTGTGGACACTTCCTAATGGCTGGTAGTGTGCATGTGAACGTGTGTGTGTCTGGGAATGGGCTGTGGATTAGGGTGGGGAAGCAAGAAGAGTAGTAAAGGCAACATGTTTCCTGCCTCCCAGGATCCTGTAGTCTAAAGTAGAAAGAGATAAAAATAACTGTGATAATACTAACAATAACTGTGCTGAGTTGCTTTAGTCATGTCTGACTGTCATTCCATGGACTGTGGGTTGCCAGGCTTCTCTGTCCATGGGATTCTCCAGACAAGAATATTGGACTGGGTTGTCATTTCCTTCTCCAGACAATCTTCCTGACCCAGGGATCAAACCTGTGTCTCTTACATCTCCTGCATTGGCAGGTGGGTTCTTTACCACTCATGCCACCTGGGTCAGGGGGATCCAAGCTGAGGATGATAAGTGCCAAATAGTTTTTTCCCAGGGAGGGGAATTTTAATAAACTCTGTTAAGGCTAGAAGGAAATTTTCTGAAGGAGGAGTCTGCATTTGAGGTGGACATTAGGGTACAAATTAGATTTTGGTAGGTAGAAAAATATAGAATAAAAAAAGAGCATCTTAGCCAGAAAGGACAACATGGGCAAATAAAAAAGTGAATGTCATGGGTGAATGTCTGATGGATTATGGCTCCCTCACTGGTCTGCCTTAGTTTTGAGACTGTTCAGTTTTAGTTACTCTTTTGGGTTAAAAATAGAGAGGTCCATTTACAATACTAGTACAGCACTAGGAAAGAATGCCATATTCAGGCCTATGAACTTCTGTCTGCTTGGGAAGGGAATTGAAGAGAACTGAACACCAGGAATATGCACTACTAGAGTGGATGTTAGAGAAGAGAACAGGAGTGACAATGATACTACTCCGTCTTTCTAAATCCACAGCGGACATAACGAATCCTTAACAGCACTGTTTCAGAAGCCTTTCACACCAGCACTTCCCCACCCACTAGCAACTGACAAGAGTTTGTATACGAAGTGCATCCCATCTGCCTCCCTGTGACAATGCATAAGGTACCCAGAGAGAAGTCTCCAGGAGTCAGATGATTAGGGTTTGCGTCCTAGCTTTACTACTCACTGGCTTTGTCACCTTGGGTTATTGGGCTGATCCTCTGAATTATGTGCATGAAAAGTGAAAATTTTAGTTGTTCAGTCACGTCTGACTCCTTGAGATCCCATAGACTGTAGCCCACCAGGCTCCTCTGTCCGTGGAATTCTCTGGGCAAGAATACTGGAGTGGGTTGCCATTTCCTCCTCCAGGGTATCTTTCTGACCCATGGATCAAACTTGGGTTGCCCACATTGCAGGCGGATTCTTCACCTTCTGAGCCACCCATATGCAGATGGGAAGGACATTTTCTGGATGCTGTAGGAGAGACAGTGCTACATGTTTGCTTAATCCTATTTTCTTCTCTTTGTGGATGCATAGAGAAATAGCATCCTCTAGGCTCGTCTGCAGTTGGATGAGGCCAGGTGTCTGATCTGGCCAGTGGAATGCAGAGGGAAGGGACATGTGCAACTTCAGGCTTAATCCTAATGTACAGGTCCTCTGTCCTTTCATCTGCAGAAGGCTCCCTGGAGGACTCCGAGGCTCTCAGATACAAGGGACTCAACCCGGGTGGAAACAGCCTGAGTGCCTGAGTCACCACAGGGAAGGCTTCCCATCACACTCTCAATTAGAGTTTATGTGAATAAGAAATCAGTTCGCATTTGATTAAGCTAATGAGACTTGGGAGTTTGCAAGGCAGTTACCACTCCCTATCCCAACTGTTGGGCTTCCCAGGTGGCACTAGAGGTAAAGAATCCAACTGCCAATGCAGGAGATGTTTGATTCCTGGGTCAGGAAGATCACATGAAGAAGGGCATGGCAACCTTCTCCAATACTCTTGCCTGGAGAATCCCATGAACAGAAGAGCCTGGCAGGCTACAGTCCATAAGGTCATGAAGAGTAGGACCTGACTGAAGCAACTTAGCATGCATGAATGTCCATCCCAAGTAAAGTACAAACACATGACTTCATTTGAATGCCTTAACAGCTCTCTCTGGAAGGTATAATTCTCCCTATTTTGCTATTTCATTGGTGACAAAACCATGGCTCAAAGAAGTCAGACAATGACCCTAGCTCCCTGCTTTGGAAGGTAATGGAGTTTGAAAGGCACCTCCACCTCCAAAGACCTTAATCTTTATTCAGTACTTAGAATCTTTCAAGTAAGCCCATAGGTAGTAGAAGAATTTGAGGTTTGATGAGCTCATGGAGAGGAACAGATTTATAAACATTTAAGAAGGAAATGTGCAGAGGCTGCTTATGACAATAATGGTAAAAAGACAGGGCAGGCCAGTTTTACCCACTGGAGAAGCAGCCTGGGTTCAGATGATCCCCAAAGCTCAGATGTACAGAGGGAAAGGTAAGGAAGCCTCGAAGCAGAAACCCTGCACTCCTGAGGAGTCAGTGGGATTGGGAGAGGGGTGGGCTGGGAGAGGGTGAGCAGAATAATTATAATGGCACAGCAGTAAATGAGCATACTTTTAAGTATCAGCCTGATTTACAGGTTCCACCCACTTAATTGCTTCTTTCATAAACTGTGCACATTCCATACATCATGGGAAAACATTAAAGAAAGAATCCTCAAGTCAAATATTAAAGGCGAATGGCCTCTTCAAGGGACAGCCACCCACCACTTCCCAGTGCGGCCAGGTGTGGGGTCTGGACGGGGCAGAGACCTTCCATGGGAGTGACTTCTCTTCCCCCACCTCTCTGAAGCTAACCAAGCCTGTGCCTAAGTCTGAAGGATCAGGGAGGGGACCCGTGGCCCTCAGCTGCAGTCCTGGCTTCTGGCCTTGCTCTCATTTGCCAAGATTAATAAAACCTCCAAAAGCAGGACTTCGCTTTACACAGGAACTTTGCTTCAAGCTCAGCCCTGCAATTATGAGAAAGGACCTCATCATAAATCCCCCAAGGTGATCATAGCTTGGCATAGAGGAAACCTTGTTGGACTGTTCAAAGACTTGAAAGATGCTGTCTAAAGAGGATTTGGGTTTACTTTAAAAAGCTGTAAAACTGTCCCTCACATCTTTAGGTCTGAGTATCTGTGCATTGTCAACCATAAAAACAAGAAAAGTGGATCTTCTGCTTCACACTGGAGGATGTTATTAAACTGCTTTCTGTAATCGATCGATAATGTTTTTCCTGACCACCTACTATGTGCACCACTCTCTTAGGCAGTATGGAGAATGAGACATGGTTTCTACTTTTAAGGTGTTTTAAACTTGGGAGGGGGCTTCCCAAGTGGTGCTAGTGGTAAAGAACCTGCCTGTCAATGCATGAGACATAAGAGACACATGATCGATCCCTGGGTTGGGAAGATCCCCTGAGCAGGGCATGGCAACCCACTCCACTATTCTTGCCTGGAGAGTCCCATGGACAGAGGAGCCTGGTGGGCTACAATCCATAGGGTTTCACAGAGTCAGACATGACTGAGGCAACTTAGCATGCACGTCCACAAACTTGGGAGAAGAGGTAAAAAATATAGGTAGCATTCAGCAATCATTCATGCAATTATTGAAGCCTTCAATGGACCACTCAGTGTGAGGCACAGGGTATATACGCAGATGGAGAGAGGGTCAATATTTTAGTTCAGGCATCTATAATACATTATCATAGACCAGGTGGTTTATGCACAACATTATTTATTTTTCACATTTTAAAGGCTGGAAGTCAGCATGGCCAGATTCTGGTGAGAGCATGTTTCTGAGATGCAGATTATTTACTCCTCACTGTGTCCTCATATGGCAGAGTAGGCACTAGACAATGGTCTGGGGTGTCTTCATAAGGGCACTAGTCTTGTTCATGAAGGCCCCACTCATGACCTAATCACCTTTAAAAGCCTGACCTCCTAATGCTATCACATTGGGGGTTGTAATTTCAGCATATAAATTATTTTTTGGAGGGGACACAAACATCCAGTCCATTGCAGATAGCTGTAGGGACATATAACTACTCTTGTGATGGTAAATGTTTAACAACCTGCTCACAGGGAAGGAAGAAGATCCCTGGCTTGTAGTATTTGCTGTGGTATAAATACTCCCCATGCTTTGGCCACCTGAGACAAGCAGCCAACTCGTTGGGAAAAACCCTGATGCTGGGAAAGATTGAAGGCAGAAGGAGAAGAAGGCGACAGAGGATGAAATGGTTGGATGGCATCACCAATGCAACGGACATGAACTTGAGCAAACCCCAGGAGATGGTGAGAGGCAGGGAGGCCTGGCATGCTGCAGTCCGTGGGGTCATGAAGAGTCAGACACAACTTGGCAACTGAACAACAAAAAACAAATACTTTCAAACATAGATACAGCCAATGTCAAGCTACCAAAGTGATGGCACTGAAAGGAGGGTTCGGAAGAGATTGCACAGTAGGCTATGTTTTGAGCTCAACATAATGAAAAACTAGATTGCATGGCATGTGCAGTCAATATCTTGCAGTTTGGAGGAGGAGGAGGTCAGAGTAACTTTTCATCCAGGAAAGCGTTCTTTGGCCAACAGGGATAGGACCTAGGCATTCAGGATGGCCAAGCCTGGCAGAGGAGGAAGAAAGACTTTCTAGACCTGTTGTTGTTCAGTCTGTCAGTTGTGTCCAACTCTTTGCGACCCCATGAACTGCAGCATGACAGGCTTCCCTGCCCTTCACCATCTCCCAGAGTTTTCTCAAACTCCTGTCCACTGAGTCAGTGATGCCATCCAACCATCTCATCCTCTGTTGTCCCCTTCTCCTCCTGCCTTCAATCTTTCCTAGCATCAAGGTCTTTTCCAATGAGTCAGCTCTTCACATCAGGAGACCAAAGTATTGGAGCTTCAGCATCAGTCCCTCCAATGAATATCCAGGGTTGATTTCCTTTAGGATTGACAGATTTGATCTCCTTACTGTCCAAGGGACTCTCAAAAGTCTTCAACACAACAGTTCAAAGGCATCATCAGTTCTTCAGTGCTCAGCCTTTCTTATTGTCCAGCTCTCACATCTGTACATGACTACTGGAAAAACCATAACTTTGACTAGATGGACCATTGTAGGCAAAGTATCATCTCTCCTTTTTAATATGCTATCTAGGTTTGTCATTGATTTTCTTCCAAGGAGCAAGAGTCTTTTAATTTCATGGCTGAAGTCACCATCCACAGTTATTTTGGAGCCTAAGAAAATAAAGTTTGTCACTGTTGCCATTGCTTCCCCATCTATGTGCCATGAAGGGATGGGACCAGATGCTGTGATGTTAGTTTTTTGAATAAGGAGTTTTAAGCCAGCTTTTTCACTCTCCTCTCGAGAGGCTCATTAATTCCTCTTCGCTTTCTGCCATAAGGGTGGTGTCATCTGCATACCTAAGGTTATTGATATTTTTCCCAGCAATCTTGATTCCAGTTTGTGCTTCATCCAGTCAGGCATTTCACATGATGTACTATGCATATAAGTTAAATAAGCAGGGTGACATTATACAGCCTTGACATACTCCTTTCCCAATTTGGAACCAGTCCATTGTTCCATGTCCGGTTCTAACTGTTGCTTCTTGACCTGCATACAGATTTCTCAGGAGGCAGGTTAGGTGATCTGGTATTCCCATCTCTTGAAGAATTTTCCACAATTTGCTGTGATCTATACAAAGGTTTTAGCATAGTCAATGAAGTAGAAGATGTTTTTTTCTGGAATTCTCTAGCTTTTTCTATGATCTAATGGGTGTTGGCAATTTGATCTCTGGTTCCTCTGCCTTTTCTAAATCCAGCTTGAACATCTGGGAAGTTCTCGGTTCACATACTGTTGAAGCCTAGCTTGAAGGATTTTGAACATTACTTTGTTAGCATGTGAAATGAGTGCAATTGTGCAGTAGTTTGAACGTACTTTGGCATTGCCTTTTTTGAGACTGGAATGTAAACTGACCTTTTCCAGTCCTCTTGCCACTGTCGAGTTTTCCAAATTTGCTAGCATATTGTGTGCAGCACTTGAATAGCACCAACTTTTAGGATTTGAAATAGCTCAGCTGGAATTCCATCACCTCAACTAGCTTTGTTCATTGTGATGCTTCCTAAGGCCCACTTGACTTCATACTCCAGGATGTCTGGTTCTAGGTGAGTGATCACCCCATCATAGTTATCCGGGTCATTAAAATCTTTTTTGTATAGTTCTGTGTATTCTTGCAACCTCTTCTTAATATTTTCTGCTTCTGTTAACTCCATGCCATTTATGTCCTTTATTGTGTCTATCTTTGGATGAAATGTTCCTTTGGTATCTTTAATTTTCTTGAAGAGATGAGTTATCAACAAAAGCAAAGAAACAAAGACAAGAATGGATGAAGGGTTAATGTGTTATGGGAAACAGATTGAATTGGGAAGCCAGAACACCAAAAGGCCAGAGAGCAGAAGGTTTTGAAATTATGGCCTAAATTCTGTGTGCCATCTTGGGCTAAAGAAGGGAATTTGGTTACCTAGGAGGCCCACAGGGGCCCATTCGGATTCAGGTAACCAAAGCCTGCCCTGGTACCATGGTACCTCCCCATGACATGATCAGTTCCAGGGTAAATGGCATGTCTAAAGCCATATCTAATGATGGTGTATTTAATGATAGTTATAAAATAGCAAGCACTTATGAACATCTGTTTCATGTCAGAAATGTACAAACTGCTTCCCAGCTTATTTATTACTCAAAACTTAATTAGTGGGCCTCCCTAGTGGTCCAGTGGTTAAGAATCCACCTTGCAATGTAAGGGCCACCAGTTCAATCCCTGGTCCAGGAAGATCCCACATGCTGTGGAGCAACTAAGCCCATGTACCACAACTACTCAGCCTTGCACTCAGAGCCTGTGTTCCGCATCAAGAGAAGCTACTGCAATGAGAATCCTTCACACCACAACTAGAGAGTAGCTCCCACTTCCTGCAACTAGAGAAAGCCTGCACAGCAATGAAGACTCACCACAGATTTAAATAAATTAAAAAAAAAACCCTAAAGAAATGAGTACTATTATTAAACCCATTTTACAGGTCAGGAATCCAAGGCAGCAAAAGCTTAGGTAATTGTCAGGACCCCCTTGCCTGGGATCATACAGCTCATAATGACAAAAATAAGGTTGGACCCCCGGCAGCTTGGCTCTGAGCCTTCCCTCTTAACCACTCTTGTTTTTTTTTCATTTATTTTCCTTTCTTTTTTCTTTTCTTTCTCTCTAAACTTCTAAAATTTTAAACATTTATTCAACAAGGAGCCCTCATACCAATTACCTATCTTTAGCAATTATTACTTCATGGTCAATCTCATTTTACCCTAATCTTTCTCACTCCTCAGTTATTTTGAAGCAAATCCCAGGCATATGTAATTTGATCCATAAATATTTTAGTATGCATCTCTAAAATATAAAGACTCATAAAACACACACATAATACCACTTTTGCAGTCAGAATTGACAATGATTTTTAATTACATTCAATAGCCAATCAATAGTCACTTTTCTCCAATTATCTCATAAATGCTGCATAAAAGTAATATGTTTTTATTTAAATTTGGATCCATGCAACATTCACGCATTGTATTTGATTGCTCTTTACAACTATTTTAAGCTACATTTTTGCAATTTATTTGTAGAAGAAACCATATTATTTGTCCTATGTGTTTCCCACAATTTGGATTTTACTGTTTATATTTCCATGGTGTTTTTGAAGATTTCATCTGCTCCCTACATTTCCAGTATATTGGTAGCTATTTCTAGAGGTCTGATCATATTAAATTTTTTCAGTAGGAATTTATATGCAATAAAATCTAAATTAAGCATAAAACTTGAGCTTCCTGACTGCCAAGGCAAAGAAATCTAAAGAAGCTACACAGTGCATGTTACACAATAACAGGAAGCATAGCAAATCACTAGGAAAAAGGGTTTTTCAGAGCTTTGATCTCAATAAGCAACTTAGAATACAGAAATTCAAAGGGACATTTAAAGATAAATAGAGTATATTTTTATAGCCTTTTACTAAAATTTCAGAGACTCTTGCTATTTTTTTTTTACCTGCACTCATTTCCCTCACTGCTTACCCCTGCCTGTGGAAACCACCATTCTGTTCTCTGTATTTAAGAAGAGTCAATTAAAAAACAAAACAAAACATCATCAAGGTTACTTCTTAAGAAATGTATTCTTCCAATGGAGGCACCTAAAATCTGGTGTCTCTCTTTCTGGGATCTTAGCAGTCATTGATAATTATTACCTAAACACATTATCTCAATGTTGCTTAGGTGCTAAGTCGTATCCCACTCTTTTGTGACCCTATGAACTATAGCCCACTAGGCCTTTCTGTCCATGGGATTTCCCAGGTAAGAATACTGGAGTGGGTTGCCATTTCCTTCTCCAATTATCTCATTAGGGACCACAAAACAGTGCTGTTCTAATTCTATCATTCATTTGTTCCAGAAGCTGTAATACTTCTATAAAGAGAAATTGCCATTTACTACTCATTATTAACTACTTGATTACCTTAATGAACAATTCATAGATGAAATGCAGGACCAATGCTTAATTATTTTCTTTATTATTTTTCAAAATAATGTGCTTCCTATCAACATCCAAAGGTGACCACTGAGACTTTGGTTGTTAGCTCTTTATGTGTTTGTGTGGTGGTTTTCATATCAATATGATCTCATGGATTTCAGTATTTATAATATAATCAATCTATTGTACTTGTTAGGCATTCAATGCTCCAATTATCCCATTTTTTGGCTATTGGGAATCTTCTGAGTTCTCTGACTTCTGTGTCCTTTTGACATAAAATCAGTGATCTTTTACATATTTTTTGCTTTCTGGAATAAAAAAAAATAGTCTAGGCAGGCGTTGCTAAGGAAATAGACCTTATTTGCCCATAAGACTTGGAATCAGCCATTTTTTCAGTGGAAATGATAGTTAGAGACCATACTCTCAGAGCTAAGAATGTCCTACACAGTTTTCATCAGAAGACAAACAGTGGTATTAAAACATCAAGTTAAAGATGAGTCAGAAAAATTTCTATTTGGTCTTAGTTTCTGCCAGTTAAAGCACAGAAGGAATGCCCTATAGATAAATTTTTGGGTTGACCAAGTTTTCACAATTTGTCTTTCCTTCATTTTATCCTTAAGACTTCATGGAAAAGCAAGACAAACTAACAAAAATAACATAAAAATTTTCCTGGGAAGCACTATCAATATCAAAAGTCAAATGTATAAAATTTTGTTTTGCTATCTCTTGTCCCCTAAAAGGAAGCACAAGCTGACCAATGCCTTGATTGCATTAGTAGTGACCCTAGAGCAATAACTGTTAATTTGGGATGTATGGAAAGGACTCTGAAAAAAATATTCTCAATTTTCTCTAAGTTTTTTTAAAATTCTCTAATATTTTCTATAAAGACTCATTCCCTAGAGTTTTGGAGTGTTAATCTTTCAGTGCATACTGCTGGTACTAAAATGTTTTCCAAAGATACCTCTTAGCACAATTTCTAAAATACAGTATGCCTCAGTTCAGTTCAGTTCAGTTCATTTGCTTCCGACTCTTTGTGACCCCATGAATCGCAGCATGCCAGGCCTCCCTGTCCGTCACCAACTCCTAGAGTCCACTCAAACTCATGTCCATTGAGTCGGTGATGCCATCCAGCCAACTCATCCTCTGTCGTTCCCTTCTCCTCCTGCCCCCAATCCCTCCCAGCATCAGGGTCTTTTCCAATGAGACAACTCTTCACAAGACTTGGCCAAAGTATTGGAGTTTCAGCTTCAGCATCAGTCCTTCCAATGAACACCCAGGACTTATCTCCTTCAGGATGGACTGGTTGGATCTCCTTGCAGTCCAAGGGACTCTCAAGAGTCTTCTCCAACACCACAGTTCAAAAGCATCAATTCTTTGGCGCTCAGCTTTCTTTGTAGCCCAACTCTCACATCCATACACGGCCACTGGAAAAACCATAGCCTTGACTAGATGGACCTTTGTTGGCAAAGTAATGTCTCTGCTTTTTAATATGCTATCTAGGTTGCTCATAACTTTCCTTCCAAGGATTAAGCGTCTTTTAATTTCATGGCTGCAATCACGATCTGCAGTGATTTTGGAGCCCCCAAAAATAAAGTCAGCCACTGTTTACACTGTTTCCCCATCTATTTCCCATGAAGTGATGGGACCAGATGCCATGATCTTAGTTTTCTGAATATTGAGCTTTAAGCCAACTTTTTCACTCTCCTCTTTCACTTTCAATAAGAGGCTCTTTAGTTCCTCTTCACTTTCTGCCATAAGGGTGGTGTCATCTGCATATCTGAGGTTATTGATATTTCTCCTAGCAATCTTGATTCCAGCTTGTGCTTCTTCCAGCCCAGCGTTTCTCATGATATACTCTGCATATAAGTTAAATAAGCAGGGTGACAATATACAGCCTTGACGTACTCCTTTTCCTATTTGGCCCAGTCTGTTGTTCCATGTCCAGTTCTAACTGTTGTTTCCTGACCTGCATACAGGTTTCTCAAGAAGCAGGTCAAGTGGTCTGGTATTCCCATCTCTTAAAGAATTTTCCACAGTTTATTGTGATCCACACAGTCAAAGGCTTTGGCATAGTCAATAAAGCAGAAATAGATGTTTTTCTGGAACTCTCTTGCTTTTTCGATGATCCATCGGATGTTGGCGATTTGATCTCTGGTTCCTCTGCCTTTTCTAAAACCAGCTTGAACATCTGGAGGTTCACGGTTCACGTATTGCTGAAGCCTGGCTTGGAGAATTTTGAGCATTACTTTACTAGCATGTGAGGTGAGTGCAAAGACTCTGAGAGAATTGGTTGTATAATGTTGGTGTTTCTTTCTTTCTTTTTTTTTTTCCATTTATTTTTATTAGTTGGAGGCTAATTACTTTACAATACTGTAGTGGTTTTTGCCATACATCGACATGAATCAGCCATGGATTTACATGTGTTCCCCATCCCAATCCCCCCTCCTGCCTCCCTCTCCATCCCATCCCTCTGGGTCTTCCCAGTGCACCAGCCCTGAGCACTTGTCTCATGCATATAACCTGGGCTCTACCAGAAAATTACTAGAGCTAATCAATGAATATAGTAAAGTTGCAGGATATAAAATTAACACAGAGAAATCCCTTGCATTCCTATACACTAACAATGAGAAAACAGAAAGAGAAATTAAGGAAACTATTCCATTCACCACTGCAGCAAGAAGAATAAAATACTTAGGAGTATATCTACCTAAAGAAACAAAAGACCTATACATAGAAAACTATAAAATACTGATGAAAGAAATCAAAGAGGACACAAATAGATGGAGAAATATACCGTGTTCATGGATTGGAAGAATAATATTGTGAAAATAACTGTACTACCCAAAGCAATCTATAGATTCAATGCAATCCCTATCAAGCTACCAACAGTATTCTTCACAGAACTGGAACAAATACTTTCACAATTTGTATGGAAATACAAAAAACCTCGAATAGCCAAAGCAATCTTGAGAAAGAAGAATGGAACTGGAGGAATCAACCTGCCTGACTTCAGGCTCTACTACAAAGCCACAGTCATCAAGACAGTATGCTACTGGCACAAAGACAGAAATATAGATCAATGGAACAGAATAGAAAGCCCAGAGATGAATCCACATACCTACGGACACCTTATCTTCAACAAAGGAGGCAAGGATATACAATGGAAAAAAGACAACCTCTTTAACAAGTGGTGCTGGGAAAACTGGTCAACCACTTGTAAAAGAATGAAACTAGAACACTTTCTAACACCATACACAAAAATAAACTCAAAATGGATTAAAGTTCTAAATGTAAGACCAGAAACTATAAAACTCCTAGAGGAGAACATAGGCAAAACACTCTCCAACAAAAATCACAGCAGGATCCTCTATGACCCACCTCCCAGAATATTAGAAATAAAAGCAAAATAAACAAATGGGACCTAATGAAACTTAAAAGCTTTTGCACAACAAAGGAAACTATAAGCAAGGTGAAAAGACAGACTTCAGAATGGGAGAAAATAATAGCAAAAGGAAGAAACAGACAAAGGATTTATCTCAAAAATATACAAGCAATTACTGCAGCTCAATTCCAGAAAAATAAATGCCCCAATCAAAAAATGGGCCAAAGATCTAAACAGACATTTCTCCAAAGAAGACACACAGATGGCTAACAAAAGTTTCTCAACATCGTTCATTATCAGAGAAATGCAAATCAAAACCTCAATGAGGTACCGTTGGTGTTTCTCAAACACATAGTCTAGGCAAATCTTCCTTACACAAATATCTTCCACTTCATGAATGATAAGAGATGGTGGTGAACTATCCACCAAAGTCCTTGTTTTCTGTTCTTCCTGGCAAACAGCAAACCTACACTTCCTAGTGGTCATTTAAAGTTAGGTGTGGTCAAATAATAAAATTCACATCAATGAACATGGCAGGATGTGATATGAGTCACTTCCAGGACTGGCCCATAAAACCTTCATCTGTGGGTCCCTCTATACTCTCTGCTTCTGCTTGAATGAAAGGGCAGCATTCTCACAACATCTTACATAATGGGTTGAAAATGAAAGAGCCTTCATCAGCCTGAATACCTGCATATTTGTATGGAAGAGAACTGCCCTCTTCACCCGGAATGCCTACCTTGGTCTACACAAGGGAAAACTATACTTCTACATTTGCTCCATTATATGTAGACTGGGTCTATTACTTACAGCAGTTAGCATCATCTAACAATACCAAGAGCCTCTATGTCAAAAGGAGCAACTCTCTAAAGGCCAGATACTCTAGGCTCATGTGATTCCTGTTCCTACTGCCCACTGGCTCTTTAAAATCCTCTTAAAATTGAAGTTTCAGTCATACTAGGTACGTTTACATTTTTTACTGGTAAGATTAAACTGCTTGAGACAGTTAAGTCAGGCTTAAGGAAGTATACCCTCCCCTACAGAGATGCATAGCCAGTATATGATTGCAGTTCAAAAAATAATACCTTATTTATAAAACCAAAACCAAAAATAAACAAATAAAAACCAAGTACCTGGTTCATAGGCCAGCTCCAAATTTTACTAGACTCAGGGAAAAAAAAAAAAACTCTGTTATGGTTTTCACATGCCTGAAATGGTACTAAAGTTTTGAGTTAATTCATAGAACGTACTTAGATCAGTGCCTGGTACCATCATACATGTTCAATAGAAGTTAGCTACCATTTTTGAAACTTCATTATTAATAATTAATTTGTCTAAGAAATATTGGATTACATGCCTCATGTTTTTGGCACTGGGGTTTCAGAGGAATAAATGTAGGTTAGAGGGGAGATTCAGCAGTCATCATTAGAGCAAGAGGTAGAGGAAGTCTTCAAGTAATATATTTTCATATACTTATCAGATGTAAATTCTGTTAGCCTCTAACAAGAGTCTCATTCACTCACTCATTCCTTCATTCATCAAATCATAGAAAACACACAGTGCATGGAATTAGACCTCATGTCTGGGGCTGACGGAGGAAAAGATGAATAAGTCTGTTTTTGCTTTTTTAATACTTTTTGATGTGGACCATTTTTAAAAAGTCTTTATTGAATTTGTTACAGTACTGCTTCTGTTTTATGTTCTGATTTTTTTGCCATAAGGCATGTGGCATCTTAGCTCCAGGGATTGAACCCACACCCCTGACATTGGAAGGTGAAGTCTTAACCACCGGACCATCATGTAAGTCTTCAAATAAGTTATTTTTAATGATTACAACTATAAAATATCTCTTAGAAAAGTTAGGCATGCCTGGAAAAGGAATCCTAAGAAACTTTAAAGGCAACATGAAACAAATTGAAATTCACGTATCTATTGCTTAATCTCCTGTCAATTCAACAACAAACAAACTTCCGAATACCTTGTCTCTAGAACTGGTTATCTCAGATATAGGCACCAAATTCAGTGCCTATAAAAGGGCCAGGCAGGTACTTCGGTGATTAAAATCAACTATCCTAAATAATGGGGGTGTATTTAAGTACCCTTCACCATGCAGGATGAGGTTGGCTGCCGTGCAGGAAGGTGGGCCCAGCTTGCTAGTTCTTCTAATCTTTCAAGAGGAAAATTTGGTACAGTGGTTTCCATGGTTGAGGGGGGAAAATCTTGCTACTCTATAAACCCAGCATTAGATGTGAAAACTTACCATTTTAAAGCATTTACACATTCTTTTAGCAGTATTTTTTAACTGTGCACAAACAGCAAGACCCAGCTGTGAGCCAAACCTGGCACATGGGCCCTCAGCTTCAAACCTCTGGTTTGTGTACCAGAGAGGAGTTAAAGGGATTTTGGCAGATGGAGAGTGAGAATCACTAGTGGCAAATCTTTCATTGAAAAGAAAACCAAACAAAACAACAATGGGGAGGAGCCCTGGGCTCTGGGAAAGAGGCCATCCTATACCCTCTTCATGCAGGAAGCAGCCAGCATGCCAGAGGAGCCCAGTTATACAAGAACACCCTCAATCACTGGCATGCCCTGTCAATCAGCAATTTTCTCAGAAGCAAGAACCCTTCAAAGCCATTTTACCAATATGAATATTGTTCAAGTGATTACTGGGGAGAATACACAAACAGACTGTAATAAAATCCAAAAGAACTTTTGAAGGAAATAGTATTCCTTCTGAAGGAATCCTTCTGAAGGATTCATTACAGAAGTCCAAACAAGGGCCCACGTTTCCCTCCTCTTTATGATGGATTATGTTGAGCGCCTGTAATAAAATGAGAGCAGTGGCTTGCTTGCTGAGGCAAAGGATAAGATCCAAGCAGCTGATAAATAACCAAGATATCTTTATGATTATATAGGTACATGCTTCCTAAACCAGCAGAAGTTTCCTTGCTGACATACATTTGCAATGATGTTTTAATTAACATGGGCTCACTGTGATAAGAGATGACTAGTTTGTCTTTATTTTCTGTTCATTTCCCCACCCCCACCCCCTTTTGTCTTTAAGTAAACTTATGAATTTGGTCCCTGTGGACATAAGACTCTCTCGAACTTTACTGTTTAGAATCAAAAGTCCCTTGTGATTTCCAGGTTGACTGAAGGTTACATGGCAGTGATACAAGAACTTACCCAGAAATTATGTTTCCTTATAATTTAGGAGAATTACATTTATTCTCAGAGCCTGTCCTAGGCTGTATACAATGTAAAATTTTATTTATCTTTAAGATAATAAATTTTCCTATAAATCCTGGAACACATTAACTGTTTTAGGCAAAGTTTTGGGGATCTAAAAGGATAAAGAGGAAAAAAGGAACTTTTCCATACACATACAATTGCCCTGTGGTTTAAATTACATCACAGCATATATATTAATGCCTTTCTAATTCATGTTTTGTCCTAAAGGCCTTGGTCCATGGGAGATGATGCCAAAGTTTAGAATATACAGTTCAGGCTTTCTGAAGGATAAGGAAAGCTAAAGTGAATGGCATCCTGAAATATTAAAGGATTAATACACTATTATAAGGAAGAAACCATCCTTCCTTCTTAAGTATATCTTCCAAGAAGTCCTGGATGAATTCAATATGAGATGCTGTTGATTATGAAAGGCTTAAGAATTTACACATAATGGATTGTACACATTTATAGAGAGAGAAAGAAAGAAACAGTTCACTGCCATCTTAGCCAGCTAAGGAGAAACTTGATGTTGCCATGATCTTTCTTGAACCACCTTTAAGGTTTTCGTCTCTTTTCTTCCCTTCTCTTTCTGGTTAACCTTAAGTTTAAGCCCTAATAAAATACAAATTTATGGGGATCAAGCTTGTCACCAGCTTTTCATTACTGTCAGTTTCTCTTCAGTTTCATCTAACTCAGTTTGGGGCATTTAAAAATGTTTTATCACACTTGCTAGAGACTTTGTGTGCAGTCACCACCAAGCCCAATAATGACCGTTTTGAAATAAACCAAGACTCAAGACTAAGATCAAGGACTAAGATACAGACAGTCCTTTAGAGTAAGAATCTTTTCTGGGCCCCAGTGCCTCATGTTTTAATCAGGAAAAGCGGGTGGCAGGTCACAAAGATTAGGTTTAACCTTTCTGATATACATCAGATCTCTTGCCCTTTCAACCTCCCAGCAGTGTGAGGAGGCATTCTTTCTGAAACCCATAAATTAGAGGCCAAGGTTTCTTTGCAAAGTGTAATGACAGGATGACAGAATCCCCACGATGCCTAACTCTTTTCCCTAGACATGAGATTTTTATTTATTTTCTTTGGAACATTAAGCCATGATCGGTGGGTCAATGGGAGTCCTACACATTTTTTTTTTTTTTGATGATTAAAGAAAAAAAAAATGCTCTGGTCATGAGTGCATTCTGCTAAGATTTAAGACTCTCAAAATCCCAAATGACTCTTCCCCCTTTACATGCTTGTTTCAAAACCACTAAGTAACTTATTTAGGTTCTGAAAGTTATATACAGTATAAATCCATCCAGGCTGATATAAAAAAACCCAGGAGCTGTAAAGCTGGTTTCTATATTGTTTGGACATAATACTGTTCTCAAGCAAAATCATAAGGGAATAGGGCACTTAAAATAGGGTGTCACATTTCAAGGTAATAAATAGCAGATTGATTCTACCTCCCAATTGATCCTGCAGTTTACTTATACACAAGATGGAAAATAAAGTACCAAAGCCACTGTGATTTACTTTGTAGAAATGAGACACTTGGTATTAGCTTAAGTGAATGCAAAGGCTGGCTCTGACAATTTATTACAGGCTCAGTCCAAATGCAGTTTGGATCAAGTTGCACTATTGGCACACACATTTTGCCTTGCTTTTAGCATCTCTACAATTAAACACATTTTAGGTCTCTTGATTTCTTAACATACATTTCATTGTGCTTTTCAAACTAGCCTTGTCATCCAACAACAGATAAAAAGGAAATTCCCTCCTTGCTTTGCTAAACATAGACTATGTTAGATAATGGGGCATCATTTTGTCCCTCTCTATTCAGGGGTGGTCTCCACTATTCAGAAATTGGGATGTGGTCTAGCTGTTTGTTTTTGCAGTTCTCTTCAATAGTTTTCTTCCTTTTAACATGATGTCTTATAATGCAGTCGGCTTGTGTTATGGACTGGAAACAAGTTTATTTCAAGGATATCTGGGGAATTGTCCAACATCTTTTGGAGCACCCCTAATCACTATTCTGGAATTATAAGAGTTAACCTTAGCCCCTGTCCAGCGGGTTCATCATTGAAGAGATGGATAGTATCACTCCATCCTGGACAAACAGTCCTGAATCATAATTATAATGAAACACAATTTTTTGAGCTTCCACAATATCATAAACTGTGATAAGTGCTTGTCAATTCTTATGAAATACAGTGTTGTCAGTTCTTACAACAGTCACATACACAGTTTCTAATAGCATCCCTATTTTCCGAACAGGAAAGGGAAGCTTAGAGAGGTCAAGCAACAGGTTAAGGAATTCAAACTGAGGCCTCTATGATTTCCAAGTCCATGATCTTGATCAGGTTGGTGTAATTTCCTCAAGCAGGGCACATCAATATTGTCCCTGTCCCTAGATTACTAAAGACTACAAATTCATTGTGGAGCCACTGTTCCTAATTCTCTACTAATATGTTTGATTGAATCAAATTACTTGCTTCAAACATCAAACTGGTATGGGGGCTCAAGATACTAGTATAAAATTTCTATTTTCCTGTACTGCCTCCTCTTTTGTTTATTTGCTGCCATAATAGGATACTGAAATTTTATTTCTAATCAACAAATTTTTTAAACTTTGGGAGCTCTTTGGGGCTGCTAATAGACAACAAGTTCTGTTTCAGAACCTAAAAGTTTACTTATATCACAACATAGGTTTGTCTTCCCCTAGGCAATAAAAAGTTAAGTTGTAGAATGTTAGCATGGTGTACTTGAAATCTGAAAGTAAAAACTATTATCCAGGAAGTCTGAGAGCTGAATTTTTCTCCTTATTGGTTTGGCAAATGAAAATACATGAACATGCATCAGTGAGATACTAGCAGATAGTTTAATCTCATACACAAATTATTTTACTCTGTAGTGCAAGGGATACTTTCAGAAGACATAGAAAAATCATAGTCTAAAAGACTTCCTGCTTCCAGAAGTATGGTGGAATAGATAGTTCACTGTATTCACCTGTGCAGGAATGTGCATGCACACACACACACCCCTATAATTAAATGGAGGCTCACACTGAAATTTTTTAAAACTATGCTGAAATATACGAGGAGAAAATTCTCATATTTTTAATTGAATTTTAATTGAACTTTTAATTGAATTTTAACTGAGCTTTCTTCTTTTAAAAAGTAAAAGATCCCAGAGAAAAGGAAACACGAAGGAAAGAGGGATCTAGAGAGGCAGGTAATACCAAATCTGGCTTTTTCCTCATAAATGACTATGGAAGACACAAGGCATGAAAGAAAAAGAAACTTCAAAACACCTTATCCTTATGGAAGGATAAAATAGAAGCGTTCTTTGTATACATGTGCTACATCTGGAAACATCAAGGAAACTGAACTGGGTTGCTCTTCTTTGAGAACGGATAAAGAGGATTTTTAATCATGAAACTTGTCTCATTGTTGTCCAAAAGTCCCTCAGGGTAAGAACTTGTTTTAAATCGATCCCAATTTTATTGAGCCTCCAGACAACAGGCAGAAGCAAACAAAATATTCTCTGTAAGGGCAGAATTCTAAGAAATATGTGCTCATAGTGGAACATCACAGCAACAAGTGGAATTTGAGCTAGTTAAAATAAAAGCCATAGAATAACAACAACAAAGCTTTGGTAATAAAATCATAAAATGTAAAACATAAACAAACCATGTGTAGTATAATTAGAAAAATGTAACAGGGAATTAAAATATGAGTTAGGAGCAAGAGACAATACAAATAATAAAGTAGATTTGGAAAAGTACCAAGTTGAATTTCTAAAATCGAAAAAAGAATTAATACGCAGTATTTGAATTTAAAAACTCAATGGATGTTTTTCACTGCAAATGCTAAAAAACCAAAGATATTATGAATTAGATGCTCACTCTGAAAGAATTTTCCAGAATGCATCATGGGAAGTGAGGAAAATAAGAGAAAAAGGAAGAGGCTCAGAGGAGAGAAATAGAAGATCCAACATATGTTTAATCAAGTTTCCTGAAACACAAGATGAGAAACTGAGGGAGAGGCAATACTGAAGGCTAAGAGTTTTCCAAAATTTATGAAAGACACAAACCTTCAATGCAAAAGGCATGTGTCCACTGAAAAACTAAACATTCAACTTAGTTTGACAATAACAAATCTAAAAATTGGAGGATGAGAATAATAAAAATAGCAGCGGCTTTAATGAGGTGGAGAACAAATTTATACTACACAGCCTCAGTTTCTTTAATGATTAAAAGGTTATTCTAATTTTCTACTTCTGAGTCAGATTATTAGTTATACTTTTTCTAGGAATTTGTCTATAATATCTATTTTCAAATATTTGAGACTAAATCATTACTAATTTTATTATCTTTCTACTCTTGACAGCTCTGTGGTTATTTTCATTGTTATTTCTGATGTATTTATTGGCTCCTTTCTTGCTTTTATTCATAATGTCTTGTCAAAAGTTTGTTAATTTTATTAGTCCTTTAAGAAAACCAGTATTTGGTTTTATTGAGACTCTATAGTGTAAAGTTACTTTCCATCTCTTTAAAACCTGCTGTTACTTTTATTATTTTCATCCTTCTATCTTGGGGTTTGTTATTGTCAAATCAAGTTGAGTGTTTAGCTTATTCAATATCAGCCAGTCTCTTATTTTCTTATACAACCACTTGTAAAATGCCTGCAATTTTTCATCTAAAGAAGCTTTATGTAATCTCACAAGTTTTTGTATAGTATTTTTACTTTTTAGGTTTAAATATATTTTAATTTCTATTAAAATCTCATCCTTGATTCATGATTATGCAGAGTATGGTTTCTAACATCCAATCATATGACATTTGTCTAGTTTCTTCTTATACAAAAACTTTATTGAGAATAACTCTTATGTTGTACAATTTACCTGTTAAAGTATACAATGATTTTGACTATATCACAGAGTTTTGCAGCCATTACCAAATCAATTTTATGACATTTCCATTCTTTGAAAAGAAACCTCATACTTACTAGTAGCATTCCCCATTTCCCTGCAAACCTCTATCCCAGCCCTAGGCAAACAAGAATCTAGTATAGATTTGCCTATAGATTTGCTTGTTTTGCACATTTCATACAGTCTTTTTATCTACCAGAAAATTACAAAAATTAAAAAGAGTTTTAAAAGTATCCTGTTACAAAATATAGAGGTGAATAGCCTTTCTAAACACCATTAGCAGCTAGAAAGTACAAAAAATATGATTTACGGTAGCAACATAAAACACATAGGAGTAAACCGGACAGAATATCTGCCAGATCTTTAAGGAAAAAAAAATGGGAAACCATTTTGAAAGGCATTCTTCAACTACATGGCAGGATAAAAACCTTAATATCATAAAAATATAATTTATCCCAAGATTTCTCTATAGATCAGTGTAATTCCATTCAAAAATCCCAATAGTAGTTGAATTTGACAATTAAAGATGAATGCTCAAGATTGTGAAAAAAAAAATGGGGGGGGGGTAGCAGATTTCCCTACCAGATATCAACTTCTTAAAAACTCTAGATAAAGTGATATCAGAACAGGGGTAGGCAAGTCGATCAATGGAACAGAAGAGGAAATTCAGAAACAGACCCACATCTAATGGAAAGTTTTATGAGAAAAGTGGACTCCAGATTAGTGAGGTTATGCACTTGTAAAAATAGGAAATTGGGCCCCTCCTGTACTCCCTACATAAAAATCAACCCCTGGTATGTTAAGGCCTTATGTGAAAGACACCATCAAAAAAAAAAAATTCAGATAAGAATTTACCCTTTGTAATAGGGTAAGATTTCCTAAAATAACTTTTAGAGTAAAGCATAACTTACAAAGGAAAATATTAATAAATTCTGCTTATCAAATGACTCTCTAAAGAGAGCTCTTAAACTGGAAGATACTTTCACTACATATAACCAGTAAAAACAGGGTACCCAAAATGTTTAACAAACTCTTACAAACCAATGAGAAAAAAGACAAGAAATCCTAAAGAAAAATAGGCAGAATTCTAGACAAAACTTTTCAAAACAGGAATCATGAATTGCCAATAAACATAGGAAAAGATACTGATGGTCATTAGAAACCAAGAAATTTCAAAGCCAAGTGATAATTTTTTATACCTAACGTATTGACAAAAATTAAATGTCTGATTGTATTAAATGCATTGATTATACTACATTTCATACTTCTGATGGACATGTAAATTAGTTTGACCACTTTAGAAAATAGTTTTGCATTTATTATTTAGTTAAGTTAAAAAGCAAGTACCTAAAATCAAATTTTTCTCCTAGAAGCACAACCTAGAAAACCTCTCACAGTAGACATCAACAAGGTGATTGATAACAGCAAAGTTTACCTTTGCAAATGCGAAGTAAAACAACAATCTGAAGAAACACTAATATCTACAGATAGGAGAATGGAGATGGAAGAATGGACTACGACCACAACAGAGTCAAAATTATATTTTCAATAGCTGCATGTCAACATTGATGAAGTTCAAGACAATGCTGAGGGAACAGAGCAACAGATAATATCTAATGTAGGAATCCCATTGCTTAAAAACATACAAGACTCAACAGGGATATGTATGAAAATCAGAGAATGGTAAAACAACAAGTACATTATGAGAATGTCAAATGTACTTCCGATCTACTTTTCAAGTTGGGTTGAGGAATACATGGATATATTATATATTTTATTCTTTTTCCTTAATCTAAAGGGCTTCCCTGATAGCTCAGTTAGTAAAGAATCCCCCTGAAATGCAGGAGACCCTGTTTCAATTCCTGGGTGGGAAGATCTGCTGGAGAAGGGATAGGCTACCCACTCCAGTATTCTTGGGCTTCCCTTGTGGCTCAGCTGGTAAATAATCCACCTGCAGTGTGAGAGACCATTGCAGTCAAATGTACTTCACTATTTGACCAACTGACCACACCAGTTGACCATTTTGACCAATTGACCAAATGACCACACCACTCAAATGTACTTCTGATCTACTTTTCGAGTTGGGTTGAGGAATACATGGATGTATTATATATTATTGTTTTTCCTTAATCTAAAAAAATTTAATGTAACTACTTTCAATTTTTTAATATAAACCATTTTTAAATGTTAAAAAGATGTAGTTAAAAATAAAAGAGAACCTCAAAGATAATCACGTAGAGTGATTCTCAAATCATGTGATAACAGTTGAAATGATAATGATGATGATGGTGACAGTAATACTGGCTTACCCTATGACACTATACTAAGAAGTTAATTATTTCTGATATTGATATATTAAGGCTGTTGAATGGCTTACCTTCAAAAACTGTCAGCTAAAGCAGAATCAAATCTCTTTATACTATTATACCACATTCACAGAGTGACTTTAACATCTGCTCTGTTTTTTAGGGAGGGAGGGCTTGCAGAGGTAGCCACAACAGGAATCACCCACAACACAGAGCCAATTTAGGCATGCCTTGCTTGATCTGCTATTTCTGGTAAAACCTGAATAAGTGAGGTGTTTCTATGCACAATTAGATTTCTTTTCCTGGAATTCTTTCTGGACTTTTTTTCAGAATCTGGTTGTATCCACAGAAGTATGTGTATGTGCTAAGTCGCTCTGTGTCCGACAAGTCTGCTCAGTTCAACTCTGCACAGCCTGTGGACTGTAGTCCACCAGGCTCCTCTGTCCATTGGATTTTCGAAGAATACAGGAGTGGGTTGCCATGTCCTTCTCCAGGGGATCTTCCCGACCCAAGGATCGAACCCTAGTCTTTATCCCTTCTGCATAGGCATGTCGTTTCTTAACCACTAGCGCCACGGTGGGAAGCTCATCTTATTCACCATGACATAACTTTCATTTAGAAAGTGGTTAACATTTATTGAATGCTCTGTGTTAGGCAGTCACACATTATCTCATTTAATTCTTAAGATAACCTAATAAGGTGGGCACTATTATTCATTTTATTAAGTTAATGAAGAAACACATGACTTGAAAGGTTAATAAACTTACCAAAGGTTTCAGTGCCCACAAGTGACTAGTCTGGGTCTGAACCAGGTCTGGCTGATTCTAGGCTCTGAGGGGCTGGCCCTCAGTCTAGTCTCTTTTTTCCTCAAGAATTGAAAAGCTCTGATCAAAGACAACCTCATTGTCTTAGAGGCAGGAAAATCAAGGCCTCTCAACAGAGGTAATGACGCAATATGGGTCAATTTATGACACCAAAATAAATAGCATGCATGACATTATGTTAAAAACTGGGGAAAATGATTTCAGTTGATTTCCACCTGTTTCCATATCTATAAAAGAGACCATCAGAGATTCTTAAGTTTTTTTTTAGGCCATAGAATCTCTCCCCAGAAAAGACTACATGAGAACACATTCATGCAGTGTTTGCATGTGATGCCAAGGCTTCCCTCGCCCCTTGAACCTCATTCCCAAGTCTTGTCAAGATGAGTAGCTTTCAGGTCAAGAATCTTTGGACCCCAAAGATCTGTGGAGCCTCTTCCAGCTCAATCATTCAGATTTTCTAAAATATCTCTTTAAACAGTTACAAAGGAAGCCTTCCTAGCCAGCCACAGGGAAGAGAAGGCGCCTTTCCTCCGCAATCCTCTACTATCCGCAAACTGAGAAGCTCAGTGGGGCCTCGCCAATATTTTAGTGTCTGCCAAGGAGGGCTTTGTGTCAGGCTTATTGGCAGTAAACCAGGAAATGAGGACGGGGGCATTAATAGCCTTTGTAAACAGCACCTTCAAGGTCTTCAGTCACCAATTTGAGGGTGTTCACCACCAGGGTGGAAAAAATAAAAAGAAGGAGGAAAAAGCCAAACAGGAAATGCAATGAAAGGAGATGAAAGCAGATCAATAAAGAGAGAAACGTTTGGTTTGAAGTCTTTCCTTTAAAATAATGGGAAACCACCCCCCCCACCCCCCGGCCACTCCCTCCAGAAAGTAATTTGGGGCATTACCGCAGGTCTGGCCCTTAGGTGTAATTGCCCCAGATTCCAGCCACACAGAGGTTTAGAATTCCAGGGCTTGTGCAAGGAATTCAGTTTGAGGACATAGATTTATAACCACCTTTTAAATAGATGGTGGTTTTTTTTTAAAGGATTTATTTAATGTTAGAAGACAATACTGTGGGTTTTATTTTATTTCTCTTCTTCCCAAATTAAGAGGAGGCAAAAGGAGTTATTCTCAGGGTGCATGTTCCTGAGGATAGTTCAATACCACAGAATGGAACTGCGTCTTGAGCTGAATTTCTGGAGTGAACAAGCAACAGGATTTTCCCTTAGAGCCTTGAGGCTTTCCTGATAGCTCTGATGGTAAAGAAGTCATCTGCAATGCTAGGGACATAAGAGACACAGGTTCAGTCCCTGGGTCAGGAAAATTCCCTGAAGAAGGAAATGGCAACCCGCTCCAGTATTCCTGCCTGGAGAATTCCATGGACAGAGGAACCTAGTAGGCTATAGTCCATAGGGTTGCAAAGAGTCAGACATGACAGAAAAACTAACACTTAGAGCCTTGAGAGTGAGATACTGGTCCCCAAGGTCCCCTAGGTCATTCAAAATCCAACAGCCTCTGCCTTTGGAAATAGGAAGCACTGTCCTTAGAGATGGAAGGACTCAAAAAAAAACCAAGAATTGTGGAGGCTTGAAGGAAAACTGGTCCTCTCAGTAGGGCAGGAGTGAGAAAGAAATGGGAACACATTGCATTTCAAGTCTTTAATTTATTTTTTAGGCATTCATTTTGTTTCTAAGACCTTGAACAGAATGCCAATCTCATGATCACACTTCTTCCTTTCTGTTTTGCAGAGATGAGACTGGAGAATTGAAGGGATTCTAGAAGGAAGGTGAGCGGATTGGAGGTTTAGGAGAAGATAAGGAGACAGAAACACGATTCAATTACATGATGGAAGGGGCCATTATTTTGTGGCATGAAAAGATGGACATTTCCAATCCCATCCCTAAATGGCTTTCGAACTCCCACCATCTAGAGAGCTCATCGTATTTCTGTGACTGGGTGAGTCTCCAGCAAGAGAGTTGATTTGATGAAAATCCCCAATGCCTTTCCAAATCCTATTCTGCAAACTGAATGGGGTGAAAATCATCCTTTCCATTCATTTATAATGCTAGCTATGTTTAAAAATAGGCACCTGTCTTTTCTTACTACTGTTATTCAGTAAAAGGAAGACCACCCATTATTTGAATTTAAGATTCATTCACTCAATAAATAATATTTTTAAACATTTGCTTTCATTTGGCCTTTCTATGAAGCACTCAACAAATGGACAGCACAGAATGATTTTTTTCCCCGAACTTCTCTTCTTTCCCTTTCTTTTAGGCTTCAGACTTCTAGCACACAGACAGAGAGGCAGAGGGATGGTGGAAGTTTGAACTGCAAACATCTTTATTTTTATCCTCTGGTTTTCTTTTGTTGTTGTTCAGGGGGCATTTTAAGATGGATGCTTTATGATACCTAAATTACTCACTCATCTCTCCCTTGCAAATCCCAGTGATTTACAGATCTTAATTTTATAGATATTCCCTACAAGACCCCCTGTCTCCTGGAACCTCATACTTTCTTCACATTCTTTTACTTGAGTCCCAGTTTCTGTGGTCACCGGGTCACAGAGCACCAACTGTCACCATAAACCATCAAGTTTGTTCCTTCTTTCTGGGGTCTGCTTGAGGGAAACCCACTTCTCTCTGAGCTGTGTGTCACCCCTGAGTGCCTCTCAGACAGTCACTTTAGGAAGCACCCATGACAAACCCATTGAATACTGTAGGTTCTCATTCTTGGTGGCACGCTGGGCTTAGCTGGAGAATTCTGAAAAATAAATTCTATTTATTTATCCAAATTGCAAAATAGGATTTGGAAAGGCATTGGGGATTTTCATCAAATGCACCCTCTTGCTGGAGACTCTCCTAGTTGCAGAGATAAGGTGAGTTCCCTAGATGATGGGAGTTCAAAGTCCTCCACCCAGAGATTCTGAGATCAATCGCCTGGCATCTCTGGCATCAGATTGTTTAGAACTTCCTTAGTGGATTCTAATTTGCAACCAAGTGTAAGAACTACTGCCTTTTAGGGTCTTTCCATTCCTTGTGGGGGTTTTTCCACCCACATTGGGCTTCCCTGATGGCTCAGACAGTAAAGAATCTGCCTGCAAGGCAGGAGACCCAGGTTCAATCCCTGAGTCAGGAAGATCTTCTGAAGAAGGGAGTAGCCCCCCAGTCCAGTATTCTTGCCTGGAGAATTCCATGAACAGATGAGCCTGGAGGACAACAGTCCATGGGGTTACAAAATTGGACACGACTCAGTGACTAACATTGACAATTAGAATTCATGATACATCCAGACATGTGAAAACTTCAGTGTACTTCATTTTTGAGGCTTCTGAGATTGGGGGTGTTAATATCCATCAAAGACCTTCCCTCTCTCCAATTCCCCAAGCCCAGGGAAGCTGCTTGAGGGGATTAATTATGAAAATAGCATAGGCGCTGAGATGGAAATGGTGGCCTTACCCTGAAGATCCAAAACCAGCTCTTCTAACAGAATGTACACTCTTCTCAGATTCCCTGAAGCCTGGATCAAAACCCAACTCCTCAAACACTGTGATGAGATTTCGAATCAACAGAAGAATCCCTTCCCACCATGGTTCGATGCCTCAGCTCTGTGGTGTCTCGTGGCACCATTGTAAGAAGGCCCAGTCTTTGTCAGCCTGCAATTAAATCAGTGCTGAGGAGTCTTCACATTCAGAACCTAAGCTCCACGGTGTTTTGAGAAATGACTGTTCAAGCTCAATGGGAGTGGGAGAATTCTGAGGTTTACTTGCAGGAAATTTCACAGGAAAGGCATTCAGTGAATTCATCAAGCCCTGCCTTCCTGAAAGTCTCTTCTTAATGCCAGGTGCAAAGTGGCTTTAACACTCAGAGGCTAAGTATCTCTTACACCATAAAACACCATTCTGGGTAAACATGAAGAGGTTTACTAGAGAGAGTGTAAACTTCCCAGAAAAGATTAGATAATAGTTCCTCAGTAGGTACAGTGCAGACATGTATGGCCATGGATGGAACTCTCTGAGCATGTCTTGATTTAAACAGCAATGCTGGAGCCTCCTCCTTGAATCAGGAAGATATGGGAGGAGCAAAGGGATTGGATCAAAATGTGGGAGTTCATTTGATCCCAGGATACGCTGCAGATCCATAAGACCCATTTAAACCCTGACAAATCTAAAAGCATGATGGCAGATGAATTTGCAAGTGGAGAGTGCAACTGATACATTTAATAACCATGGAAGAAAATGGTCTCTGTAGGACACTCTTAGGACTTGCAAGTTCTCAGATTCTTGAAGGTTGTAGAATGTGGGGGGAATGGTATTGCTCACTCACAAATGGTTTGGCCCAACACCAATAAATTACTCACTGAAACTCTGCCAGGTTAAAACAGTGGCTTTTGCTTTGCCTGAGTTTCCATGACCTTTAAGTAAACTTCTTCCAGGATAAATAATGTTACCCTTATCCAATTCCCCTCCTCTTTGCCACATACAGAATCTCAACCAGAATTTGTATAGATGAGAATGACATCCTTTATTACAATGAGGGTTTAATCTAATGAAATAATCCTTCAAATTTGTTGCACTTGGCTTTGATTAGTTCCTTCTAATTTCCTTTGAAATTTCAGGTGGGATAAGTAGCAAGAGTGGCTTTTATCCATGTGAAAGATGTCATTAAGAGTCAGAAGGGGAAAGCAGAGAACGCAAAGATACACAAAGAGTCTTCCCTTCCTGGGTTCACAGGAAATCACCTTCTCCAACCTAGAAATGGCTGCAGTATGAATTCTTTTATGAGCCATGGTGTAAACTGAAGCCCCTTCATGGATTACAACCTTGTTGTGGTGAAGGGACTTGTACGTGGGTCAAGAAGCAACAGTTAGAACTAGACATGGAACAACGGACTGATTCAAAATTGGGAAAGGAGTGCAAGGCTGTATATTGCCACCCTGAATTTTTAACTTATATGCAGAGCGCATCATGTGAAATGCCAGGCTGGATGAATCACAAGCTGGAACCAAGACTGCCAGGAGAAATATCAACAACCTCAGATATGTAGACGATATCACTATAATGACAGAAAGAGAAGAGGAACTAAAGGGCCTGTTGATGAAGTTTAAAGAGGAGAGTAAAAAAGCTGGCTTGAAAGTCAACCTTAAAAAAAAAATAACATCATAGCATCTGGTACCATCATTTCATAGCAATTAGAAGGGAAAAAGTAGAAACAGTGACAGATTTTATTTTCTTAGGCTCCAAAATCATGTGGACAATGACTGCAGCTATGAAATTAAAAGACGCTTGCTGCTTGGAGGAAAAGCTATGACAAACATAGACAGCATATTAAAAAAACAGAGATATTACTTTGCCTACAATGGTCCCTATAGTCAAAGCTATTGCTTTTCCAGTAGTCATGTATGAATCTGAGAGTTGGATCATAAAGAAGGCTAAGCACCAAAGAACTGATGCTTTTGAACTGTGGTGCTGGAGAGGACTCTTGAGAGTCTCTTGGACTGCAAGGAAATCAAACCAGTCAACCCTAAAGGAAACCAACCCTGAATATTCATTGGAAAGACTATTGCTGAAGCTGAAGCTCCAATATTTCGGCCACTTGATGCAGAGAGCCAGTTCTTTGGAGATGACCCCTGATGCTGGGAAAGGCTGAAGGCAGAGGGAGAGAGGGCCAGCAGAGTATGAGTTGGTTAGATAGCATCACTGACTCAATGGCCGTGAATTTGAGCAGACTCCAGGAGAGAGTAGAGGACAGAGGAGCCTGGTGTGCTACAGCCCATGGGTTAGCATAGAGTTGGATACGACTTAGCAGCTTTACAACAACATAAACTGAAGGCAGGTGGGGCTAAAACTATGTACAGCAGCACTTTGAGGAAACTGAAGGTCTTTTTGACACTGGGAAATCAAGTTTCTACAAGATGATGATTTGTCCATCTGCGAATTCTGACTAGAATTCTTAATCCTATAGTCTTTTTGTTTTTTCTTTTAAATTAAAAAAAATTAAAGAGCTAATTCTTGTGTAGGGAGCATTCTAAATGAAATAAAAGGACATATGTTTACAAGTAGGTTGCTTTCCATGAGCATTCTCCAGACACCATCTGAAGGAAGGTGCACCTTCATCTTGCAATCCAACCTTTAGACGTGGGGTTAGAAGCAAAGACCATGCTGGCTGCCTGATGGAATTCTGACAGCTGATGACACAGTTTATAGGCTCACCTCACAGCCTAAAAAGAGGAGGACTACTATTTACTGAGTGCCATGGGTCTGATATCTGTTATCACAATGAACTCCATCAACACCATGTCAGGACCAACTAATTTGTGCAGCTCAGGACAAAGTAAAAATATGGAAGCCCTTATGTCAAAATTAAGAATTTCAAGATGGCACCAGCAGGGCACCCAACTAAGTATGAGGCCCTTCCTGATTACATAGGTCACACCTCCATGGAGTGGGGCCTGTGCCATTTACTAGGGGAGTATTGCTATCTCCAGTGAACAAATGAGAGAAGGAAGCCCGCTGAAGCAGTGGGATTTGACAAAGGTTGGGCCAGTGAGGGCCGCAAGCCATATTCAAGCCAGGTGTCCTGGACCAAAGACTGCAGTCTGTCTGCAATCTTGAGTGGGTTAGCCCCTGAGCCTCAAGGGCACCTTCCTGGGCCAGTGGGTCAAATTACTATGCAGTAATGTCCATACGGTTCACTTAGGAAGGAGTCTGCCTCCCTGGGAAATGTTTAGGGTGATCAACACATTATGATAATTCAAACTGAATTACAATTCTTGTCTTGGATTATAAAATGCCATCCAGGGTGCAAGTCCGTAGATGAATCAAATTTATTTATAGTAAGTATGTCTAGTCAAAACAGGAGAACTACTTAACATTATAATTAAAACCGATACATATCTAGTTGAAAAACTATCCAGAACCCAAAACACCTCCACAGGAGATGTCTACATACTTTGGCACAAAATCTCCCTGCCCCTTCCAAAACATTAAATTTTTTATACTGAATGGGAGATTGTAACTTTTCTCACAATATCATATCAAACAAAAGGGCAGCATTATGCATTCAATAAACCTCAGCACCAGGCAACCCAGGAATCAGTTGCACTTGTGTTGTAAGCTGAGACTCAAGGAAACATTTATTTATTTAAAATGTTTTTACCCATAAGTTAGACAGCAATATTTCATTTCACTGTGTTTTAAGACAGCCCTGTAGACAGAAATCCTGCAGACCAAGGCTATGATCATGCTTACATTTGCAGACAGATTTAATTATTTTTTTCTTTGATGTCAGATATTCAATGAGAATTTTACATATGAACCTAGTTCACTTGCAAGTGTGCTGTATATTGACTGTGGAAAACCATACAACCCTTTTAAAATTATACTCATTATTTTCTCTATACATTTCATCACAACCATGGCAACTTTCTGATGGCATATGCAGGAGTGGGGTTAGGGTTAGGGTTAGAAATAGGGTTAGGTTGGTAGCAGACAAAGCCTTGCAAGTTGTTTCAAGGAGACACAAGTAGAGAAGATGCAGGAAGTTGGACAATGATGTCATTAGACAGGTAGAACTTAATGTCATCTCTTAGAGGTGACAAAACTTCAGAGGTGAAGTTTTTACAGTGTCACTGATGATTACTTATGTTGATATTTTAGTATCAGAAATTCTTTAGGACCAATCTAAACCTTGCAGTGTTTTCTTCTGACTCTTAATTTTGTAAATAAGTGACATCTCCCTTATTGCTATTATCAGTGAGCATGAATTAGACCAGTGTTCTTCAAGGTATGGACTCTCCAACCCAGCAGCATCAGCATTACCTGGGCACCCAGTGAACCAGCAATTCTGGGGCTGGGGACCCAGTCACCTGTGTTTAACAAGGTCTCCAGTTGATATGGGTCTCTCTGATATGGGCTAAGGTTTGGGAACCACCGAGCTAGAAGTTGAGAACATGTCATAAGGAGAGATCCTGAATGGTCCCAAAGTGAGAAGCTTTGTCTTGGAGAGTGAGGAAGGATGCAGATTCGCACACATTCTGTAGGTTTTCCATGTACCCTATAAGCAGGGATATTCTGAAAGTAGATGTGACCTCTTTTATTTTTGATGCAAGCAGTGACTATATTTTCAAATTTTTAATTTTTTAAATTTTTTTTAACTGGAGGATAACTGCTTTACAATATTATGTTAGTTTCTGCTGTACATCAGCATGAATCAACCATAGGTATACCTATGTCCCCTCCTTCTTGAACCTCCTTCCCAGCCCACCCCATCCCACTCCTCTAGGTTGTCACAGAGCACCGGTCTGAGCTCCCTGCAGCATACAGCAAATTCCCACTGGCCATCCATTTTTACACACGGTAATATATGTAATGGATGTAACATAGTGTGTGTGTTTCAATGTTGCTCTTTCAATTCATCCCTCCCTCTCCTTCCACTACTGAGTCCATGAGTCTGTTCTCTATGTCTGCGTCTCCATTGCTGCTCATCAGTACCATCTTTCTAAATCAAAGCTCTTGTGTTCTAGGACAGATTGTTGTTGTTGTCATGTCCAATTCTTTTGCAACCCCACGGACACTGTAGCCCACCAGGTTCCTCTGTCTATGATATCTCCCAGGTAGGAATACTGGAGTAAGTTGCCATTTCCTTCTCCAGGGGATGATCTTCCCCACTCAGGGATCAAACATGCATCTCCTGCACTGGCAGGTGGATTTTTTTTTACCACTGAGCCACCAGGGAAGACCTCAAAGATAGGCACACATCAAAAATCTTAGGTTTACACCCTCACTGCATCAGAATAGCCCAAGGAACATCTGAAAACAACCTGACATCCTTGACGCCCATAATATTCACATTTAATTGGTCTGGGGTGATACCACATCTTTTTAAAGTTTTTCAAGATGATCCTGACATGCATTTAGGACTGAGGGCAATTACTATAAATGTATGGTATTCCTGTTACTACTACTAGTGAGTATTTATTGATGTGTTTTAAAGTAGATGTCTGAGATTTAAGTCACCCCTTTACTATAAAGGAGATCTGAGTTTAATCCTATTTGAACATCCAAGGGAAAGTTCCCTTCCCCACCCTGGGTCTCAGTTTCCCTGTCTGTCCACTGAGAATCCTGCTAATGATGCTCTCTGGTTCTATATCCTATACCTGTCTCCCCTTTGACCCAGAGTATTCACAAATGACAGCCACACTGGGAAGAGGTGCTGGCCTCCCTACAGACGGAGAACCAAGGAGGAGAGATGACTTAGTCCTTATCTGCTACTGGCTCCAGCTGAGTCCACATGACACCAAACATGTGGCTGAATAGGGAGCACTTTAAACATCACCGGGCCCCCTCCTTCACCTGGATGTTTGGCAACAAGAATGCTCTAATATTGACGAATTGTTTGCTGAGACCCAGATTGTCCCCGAGACCCCAGTAAAGCAGTTTAGGGGTTCTCAACCATTAGCATCTCCACTCTGGTCTCTGATCTTTAAGATGACCCCTTGCCTAGACACATCCTACAGATCCACTCACTCAAGAACTTGCTGTGAAGCACCCCTCACTCCCAGGAGGGAACCACACCTTGTGTTTTGTCCAAGCCTCTATTAGGCTGAGTTCAATTCCTTGCTTGTAGCACATGGTCAATACATTGTTAATGAGTCAGCAACTAAATACATGGTAAGTTGTATTTTTAAGAAAAGAGTGGATGAGAATAGCTGACAAAGTTGATGGTGATGATAGAAAAAACTAATGTGTGCTGGGGACTCTCCATGACAATCAGTGTGGTATAAATTTGCACACCTCATTCACTCATCATGCCTATGAGGTTAGCACTATATCTAGCCACATTGTATGCAAGGTGGGAGATTGGTGTTCAGGAGATTCTGGAACCTGCCCAAGGTCACCAAATAGTGGTATCAGTGGGGATCCTGAATCATCCTTTAGTCTGACTTGAGACGTTCACCAATCTGCAGCATGATTGCATGGGTGTGTGCTCAGTAGTGTCCAACTCTTTGTGACCTTATGGACTGTTGCCTGCCAGACTCCTCTGTCCATGGGATTTTTCCAGGCAAGAATACTGGGGTGAGTTGCCATTTCCTTCTGCAGGGGATCTTCCTGACCCAAGGGTAGAACTTGCATCTCCTACATTCCTACATTGTTAGGCGGATTCTTTACACTAAGCCATCAGGTACCAGGGAAGTTCTGTGATTAAACCCTCTTTAATGGTTTTCAAGAATCTTCCACCTCTCTTGATACATTCCTATACAACATTTTAGTAGAATCATATGTCTATAAATAGTTGGGCTTAGACTCTGTGCCAGCCCTCCTTTAAGTCCTAAAGTCAAAAAGATAGATGACATGCTTCTACCATCAAATATGTCATAATCTTATGGGGGAGACAGACATGTCAGTCATCAGTACACAACATATTTACAGTCAGAAGTATTGCAAGGAGGAAGAAGTCTTTAATTTACCTACATTGTGGTCTTCACAAAAAGCTGGCGAGTTAAGATAACCAATCTTAGATATCCTATCTTGCAGGGGGACATGAACGTTATGCAAAGAAAGCTAAGAGTGTATGTATACACAGGCATGTACAAACATCAACACATATATCATATTTACATATATGGTAAAGTATAGGTAGGCACATTTGCAATGTCTCCAAAACTTTCCTGATTGTAACAACGTGTTAGATATCCCAAAATACATTTATATTTTATCAAGAATTCTAGGAGATTCTTTCAGCTCTAGCAGGATCAGGGAACATGCATGTATGTATAAGAATCCTCATATCTCATTTTAAATGTGCTTATAATTTTCAGGATGTAATTTTTAATTACAATAGAATCCCTTTATTGAATTTGGTATTACTTGGAACTCTACATACCACAGGTCAAAATGTGCTCCTTGAAATATAATTTATGTGTAAAATACTGACATAACAAGCTTACAACAGCGTCTTTTTAACCCCTCTACCCCAAGATACTCACATGGACTCACACACATATGTCCCTAAGCTCAAATGGTCTAAACTTATTTGCCAAATGACTCAATGAATACAGTTATCCCTAAGCTGATCAACAATTCCTTTAGAAGCAAACAATATACAAACTATTATGCCTTATATTAATATCAGCTGTTCATGCAAAATTAAGGGAGATGCTGTCAAATATTATTTCCTTTCTTTTTGCAAATGCACCTAAGTGGGACTCATTTTTCAACACTCAATGGTCATATTTACTGGCCATAATGTATTCCTGGTAATCCAGATTTCCAAGTATATTTTTGTCCTCCCCATGCACCCTGTTTACAATTTCCAAACATTTTTGCATGCAATTAAGGAAGGCCTGCATTAATATCAAATATTTATAACTCCATGATTCTGATTTAGAATTTAGCTTTGGAATAAAAACCCAGGGTAAAACTGCCTTTGCTGAGCAGCTCTAAAGGGGCTTGGTCCATCCTCCCATGGGGCTGACATGACAACAGGCCAAGTTGGTATGTATCCTGTTTCCTGTGGCTAGAATGTTAGCCATGGGATCTCATGGTTTGACTCCAGAGCCTTCCCTCCATGGCTGGGACTTTGATGAAGTGAGTATAGTGGAGTGTGGGTGGGATGTTGGCCAGGAAAGCATCTCTGAGTGAGTCTCCAAGGGTTGCAGTATGCAGTTACTCTCCACTCAACACTCGACTGCAGCTACAAAGGGTTGGCCAGTAGCTGTCAGCCAGGCAAGTCGGAGTCAGGAGTCAGTTCTGGAATTTTGGTTTGAAGGAGTGTAGCATTTACTGAAAGAGTAATAATAATATAGTAATAGTCTTCTTGCTACAATGTCAATTTGAAAACGGACTGACTCCCTTTGGTTCTAAGTAGGCAAGCCTTAAATCCCAGATTAACTTCATAAAAATGCACTCATCAGGACTCTTCCTTTTGCAAATGACAGAAACAAGTATATCAGTTCAGACACAGTTGTTAGGACTTGGCTGCTTTCTGCCTCTCTCTCTCGCCCCCTCCATCCCTCCCCCTCCACCCCCACCCTGTGCCTCTCTTTTTAATAATAACCTCCATTTCTTTCCCTGGGTGGCCTTATTTCAGGCAGGGCTTTCCCATGTAGCGACCTGAGAGTCACCAACATTTATAGGTTTATAGACCATTCTTTCAGTAAATCCTGCAAAATAAGTTTATCTTCTCAGCCAAAATTCTAGAAACGAGTCTCACTGTCTTTGGTTTGTCTCGCTTGGGTCAAATGATCAACCCTTAGCCCACTGGAGTAGGCGGGGCGAATGTGACACTCAGATTGGCCAGGTTTTGGGCTCTGCACACACCTACAAGTGAGAATTTGCTTAGCCCCACGGGAAACACAGGAACTAAACCCTGGGGAGAAGTAGCTTTGCTCTTCTCAGAAGATGGGAACATGGATCCTGTGTAGATAAAGATGATCAAAAGAGAAGGAATTTGTCCTCACATAACCTTCATGGTAGAAATACTCATTCCAGTGTAGACTTCAAACAGAATGATTATAGCTTACTATTCATTGTTAAAAGATGGCTTTTTTTCAAAGATGGGAAAATCATGAATTTATAGAGATATTCAATGAACACATGTCAAAATTTTCACTGAAGTCACTAGCCAAAATGAGAGAACAATGCAGATGTCACAACTAGTTCCAAGGAGAATCCAAAGAACAGCCACATTGGCAAGTTGGGGATATTGAAATGAACTTGCAAACTGGATGCAAAAATCACCTTTTCCATGGCAAAGAAGAATTGTTCCTCCACCTACAGAATGGAGTAGCATCACCATTAATTCTCTAGACCTTATAATTCAAAGTCAGTGAAGGCTAAAATAAAAAAACCTGGACTCTGAACACTAAATAAGGCATAGTTTTCACTGGATATTTTCCATCTTTTTTTTTTTTTTCTTTGCTGATTTCACATTTCCTGACAGTCTCCCCTCAGAGAAAGACAATTGCTGGTCACAAAATAAGGTTGGTCTTCTTGCTCTGGCCTTATTATTTACATGGTGTAGCAAAAGTGTTAACTTAGCATATAGGTTTTCTTAAATTTACTTTGCTGAAAGTTTTCCTATGAAATATTAGATTGGGAGTTAAAAGCCTCTGTTATTTGCTATCTTGAGGCTAGGAAGACAAGCTCAAAAACTCTACCAGATTTTACCTCCAGTACTTTTAATTTTTTTATGAATTCTTCTTTCCAAAATATCTCAAAGTTCCTGGCCTCTAGGAAATGTCCTTCCTTAGAACTGGGACCCTGTAAGTCCTACCAGGCCAACATTTTTTCCAGATGAGTTCTCTAAGCATTGGCTCCAGAGAGTCAGTCTTACTTCCTTAAAAGTGGTTGGCTATATCAGATTATATGAGCAACATTTCAAATGACATTCCAGGCAAGGGTTTGATTATGTAACTAATGTTTCTAATCATATCCTGATAAAACAATGACGATCTTATTCACAGTCTATGCAAATTGCTAAATTGCCATGAAAAGTAAGGATACTCAATAAGAATTGATGAATTAGTGTTTCCACAGAAATGGTAAAAACGTTTATTTTAGTTCTGTGAAAAATGCAATTGATAATTTGACGGGGATTGCATATAGAAGGGGTATTAGTAAGAAAAATATTATTTAAATGTCTCATTTTCATTTCCAAAAACAGAGTCTACTAAATTGTCGTGGGCTACAGCTTGAGAAAGAAAGGAAAAGGGCTTCCTTTTATATAGAGAAAAGTAAAACAGTAAAATAGAATCTGTAGTATTATAACAAATCACTCCAGTAAAACTTCCTCATTGATTTATCTGGTCATTTCTTGTTCCATAGGGTCTTGGGTTAGTAATCTCATGAAACCATGTGCTTTTCAAATAAAAAGAGTGCTGGAAATCCTGACTCAGCCCACTGGAATGGTCTGAATGTTGTCTAAGCAATGACATCAGAACACTCACCAGTCTTTTTTTTTTTTTCTAGTTTCAATAGTTTGAAGTAAGTGGTATAGTCCTTTTCCAAGAAGCACTCAGATGGTCCTTCTTTATTTAAGTCCTTTAGTGACCATGAACTATAGCCTGGAGCTAGTGGTAGAGATTTCCGGCAAGTATTAAAGACAAACTATGTGTAGATGCCGGTAACTTAAAATGCCTATAGTTAATTTATCACCAATAATTTCCAAAAATGAAAGATCCAGTTAGAGTTCATGACAAGAATAAGGCAACTGACAAGGAAATTTGTTTGTTTCTGTGCCAAGCAAAGCAAGGTAATAAAGTCATTGCAAAACAGAGTCTGCCATGAAAGTGATTCAGCCTATTCTCAAAGAAATCAGTGAATGCTACATCTGACTTACATAATGGCTAAGTATGATTCTTTATAAAGGGAAAAATCTTGAGCTACAACATATATTAATAGACATATGTAATTGTGCCTGAGTAAAAATTAGCAAGAATACGCCAGGCATAAAGTAAGAATATACTGAGGTGTTTTTTTTTGTTTGTTTTTTTTTTTTCCATTTTAACAGTGTTTTAAGTTCTATACCAGACTACTTTATTTCTGAATCTTCTCAATTGTTTCTTCCTTAGATTTGCCCTTTTCCTTTCCCACTGAGTGAGATTTGTGTTTATGTTCAAGGGTCTTTTTGTGATCTCTGTCCAGTTTCAGTCTGGTGATAACCACCTTGCTGAAGTAAAGTCCACATGAACAGCCCTGCCATTAATCTTCTCCCCCTGTACTCCCTCAAGGTAGGCAACATACTTCCTCCCATAAACAACTTCAACAATTTGCTGACTTCTGTTGTGCCTTCTTACAGCCACCTACAGCAAGAATATTAGTAAGTCTGGAATATGGGCAAGAAAAGTATTTTTATAAAACTTCACAGCACATCCTCAATCAAAACCCACTTACCTAGAAGATGCTAGGTTTCAATTAAAGTGAGGTGATATATGTTTTCCTCTTTCTGAGTTACTTAACTCTGTATGTGGACTCTAGAAAAACAGTACAGATGAGCGTATCTGCAAAGCAGAAATAGAGAACAGCAGTAGAAAACAAACATATAGACACCAAGGATGGAAAAAAGGATGTGAAGACTTGGGAGATCGGGATTGAATATATATACACAGTACTGATGGCAATGCTATAGTGCTCAGAGGCTCAATGGTGTCTGACTCTTTTCGACCCTGTGGACTGTAGCCTGTCGGGCTCCTCCGTCCATGGGATTCTCCCAGCAAGAATGGCATCCTGGAGTGGGGTGCCAATTCCTCCTCCAGGGGATCTTCCCGATCCAGGGGTTGAACCCGACTCTCTTATGTCTTCTGCATTAGCAGACCAATTCTTTACCACTAGTGCCACCTGGAAAGTCCCACACTGCTGATGCTATGTGTAAAACAGAATCTACTGTCTAGCTCAGGGAACTGTAGTCAATGCTCTGTGGCGACCTAAATGAGGGTAGGAGGTCCAAAGAAGAAGGGATGTATGTGAACGTCTAGCTGATTCATTTTGCTATGCAGCAGAAACTAACAGAACGTTGTAAAGCAAATATGCAATAATTTTTTTTTAAGTGAGGTGATGACTGAGGAAAGATTTTAAATAGTAACCCAAACCATGACTGAAATACTGTATTGTTGTTGCCTGATATCTTCATGGCTATGAGAAATTGAAACATGTCATGGAGAATGAGGGCCCTGACAAATCTGTAGGAACTTCCCAGTATACAGCTTCTGAAATTTGTGTATTTGTAACACTTTATTTACACAAATTGAATGTGGAGGAGGTAGAGCATCTCCTCTGATATGATAATTCTTCCCAAACAATTTATCAACAATAATGTTTTAAATAAACCTAATTATTTCTAGCATTTTCCTTCTATAAGGAGAAACAACAAATCTTTGTGATTTTCCAAGGAGTTTCTAAGAAACTTCAAGAGAGTTTTAGATTGCAAAAGCTAACTTAAAAGTTTTGTTTTGTTTTGTTTTTTAGTTTGATTTAATGTTTAGGGTATGCTTTTGAGCAGGTGATGATCAAAAAATTTGCCAAATAAGATTCAGACACTCGATTAAGTTAGTATTATTGATGCTGGAGACACAATGCTTGGTTGCTCATTTAATCAGAGATGATCAAACATTAAAAAGTAAACTTAGAAGATGATATGATTGTAAATAACCTGTAACTTTTTAATGTGAGGAATCTTTGTATTCATAACTGAGTAAAAACTTAATAATCAGAATAAAGTGAAGAAAATTAACTTGGTAGGATACAGAATCTTTGTTCTCTAGGTAGATTACACATGAAAGAATAACCCCTAATATAGGTAAAGACAGTAAACCAAGGAAACACACCCATCAAATTGTGCAAACGTTTGCTAAGATTTTAATATACTTCATGCTATTCAGACTCAGGTATTAACTATAAATCAAAGTAAGTAAAATATACTTTCCAAGTTTTGTTTTACATTAGGCTTCCCTGATAGCTCAGTTGGTAAAGAGTCCACCTGGAATGCAGGAGACCCCAGTTCGATTCCTGGGTGGGGAAGATCCGCTGGAGAAGGGATAGGCTACGCACTCCAGTATTCTTGGGCTTCCCTTGTGGCTCAGCTGGTGAAGAATCCACCTGCCGTGCAGGAGACCTGGGTTCGATCCCTGGGTTGGGAAGTTCCCCTGAAGACGGGAAAGGCTACCCACTCCATTATTCTGGCCTGGAGAATTCCATGGACTGTATAGCCCATCGGGTTGCAAAGAGTTGGACACGACTGAGCCACTTTCACTTTCTTTACTTTAGGTCTTCAAGGTCAGGACTAATTTCGTAGTAATATTAAGATGTTATTCACGTGCAATGCATTCATGATTGCTAATGTCAAATGAATCAGGAAATATCTTAAAATCAGTTTTAATTTTTAATATGGTAAGTATCTCTTGTTATAACTTAACAAAAATCAAAGTTCTTTGGGAGCCTAAGTTCTAAGAGTATAAAGAGATCTGAACGCAAAAACAAATAAAACTGAAAACCACTACTTTACGACAAAACTTTTTTCTTTGAGAAACAGAAACATGTTCATAGTTATATTTCTTTTTTGCTATTCCTTTTAATATAGGCTCTCTTTAAAAAAAAAAAAAATACTGTCTCTTCCTTGGTGGATCAGACAGTAAAGGATCTCACTGCAATGTGGAAGGCCCAGGGATTGAACCTGGGTCAAGAAGATCCCCTGGAAAAGGGAATGGCTACCCACTCCAGTATTCTTGCATGGAGAATTCCATGGACAGAGTAGCCTGGCAGGCTACAGTCCATGGGGTTGCAAAGAGTCAGACAGGACTGACTAACACTTTCATTACACTTTCAAATATTTATATTAATTAAAACTTAACTCAAAGTAACTACCTTCATTTCACAGAGAAAACTGTAGGGTGATTAACTGAAAAATGTTACACTAATATTCAGCTGGCACTCACATCCCCTAGACAACTACCCCAAGTAGCAAAAATAAACACATTTATTAACCTAGGCCAAGTTTGCAGCATGTCTGTGCAAATAAAAACAAAATGGAAAATATATAATCTTAAAATTATGCTTCGTAAACGGTACTTTAGTAATGTGTTAGTTAGAAATGATCTACATGCCAAATGTTTATTTATTAATTAACTCAATATCATACCCAGGTTTTTAGTTACCTAAAGACCTTGGAAATAATCGTCAAGCTGGTATACTACAAAATATAATTACTGCTGACATAGTAGATGAGAATGATTCCATTTTGTTAAACACCAGTGTACATTTATATTTTTTATAGCCTTTGACATTATATAGGGGGCTTCTCAGGTGATTCAGTAATAAAGAATCCACTTGCCAATGCTAGAGATTCAGGAGACAGGAGTTCAATCCCTGGGTCAAGAAGATCTCCTGGAGGAGGAAATGGCAACCCACTCCAGTATTCTTGCCTGGAGGAGGATCCCCACGGACAGAGGAGCCTGGCGGGCTACAGTCCATGGGGTCACACAGAGTCAGACACAAGTGAGCACCCACACATGAAACATTATATAGGAGTAATGATACATTATTTGATCACTAAGGCTGTATAAGTTTAGGAAAACATACTGCAGCATAATAAAAATGTTTGTATCATAACTGACAGTAATGAATAAGCACATATAGTGGTTTTCATAAACAAAAATTATTACACTAGTTTTGTCTATCAAAGATTTACCTCAACTATGTGAATTTCAATTATTATAGTATTTCTGAGTTGGTTTCTGTAACAATATAAATAGGGTATTTAAAGGGTTGGAATTAAATCTTCTTATATTCTGGGAATATTAAGAATATCTAATTCATACCAAGGCATATTTGTCTCCACAAACCAATCAGAACAGAAGTCCTTTAAAACACTTTGCAATCTAGTTTATTAATATCTCCTGGAGGTGTGAAAATTTTAAATACTCAAACACTGAGAGGTAAAGTCCTTTCTCGATTACAGACATATAGACACATAGAGATCTTGAATTTCAATTATGTATTTTTACCCACAGATTAGGAGAAAACACAGAACACAAAAGCTCAGAAGTACAGCTATTGAGGAGTTGTTCTCCTTCCCAGTACAAACTTTTTATTTTATTTGATCTCATAATGGATGAACAAGCAACAAAGACTAGCAAGCAAGATTCTGTCACCTCTCGCCCAACAAAAACTAGGTCTCTATAAACAATTAATCCATACACAGAAGTCACCAATTGGCCTGACCACAAAACCAAATTTCCAATCACTGTTGTCATTAATGGGAAATAACTTATTGGCCATAGACAAATCAGAAACAAAACAAAACAAAATTAGCAGAGAAAAAGAAAATTGGAAAAGTGGAGAATCAGTTAGGTACTACTGCTGATTTAGATTCATATTGGGAGCTAAGAAAAGATACACATGAGCTTAAGTAGCCCTTGAGGTTCTCTACTTTGGGAATGAAATTTAATCAGTTCTGTCACATGAATCCATTGAGCATCTGAACGGATCTCTCAAACTGTTAAAAATTTCAAGTGAAAGTAAAACCATGACTCTCTGAATATTGTGACTTATAGGAGACATATATTTGTTAATTCAGATGACCAAATTATGTTTTCCACATATTTTTGGTCTTTATCCAGGGATCTTTGCTCACAGATCCCCAAACCTTTGAAATTTCTTGAGTCAGAAGAGCAGTAGGAGGCAGGATTTGGTCTCCTGTCCTCAGTTCCTAAAATTGCTTCAGAGCCATAAAAGTGAAATATTACTTTTCGCAAGCCCCTTTCCACCACAACTGGATTTATGTAAATGAGATGACTTTTTAAAACACTAGAAACAGAGGGTTGGAATTTGTAATCCCTGATTTCCAGGGAGGGGAGGATGCTTGGAGGTTGAATAAATCACCAATAGTCAATTATTTAATCAGTCACGGTTATGTCATGAAACTTTCATAAAACTCACAGTGAAAGGATTTGAGAGTCTCTTGGTTAATGAACACAGGGCGATCTGGGGAGACCAAAACACCTAGAGGTGGGTGTGGGAACCCCACGCCCTTTGGTCTGTACACATCACTTCATCTGGCTGTTCCTGAGTTATGTACGGGGTTCAGAGTGCATTCCGGTTGGGAAATTAGAACACTTCAGTCAGCCACAGTGTGTGGCCCCAAACTCCAAAACGACAGAAACTTTAAAAGAAAAATTATTTATTTGGCTGTGCCAGGTCTTAGTTGAGGCACACAAAATCTTTGAACTTTGTTGGGACATGCGAAATCTTTACTTGCAGCATTTGAACTCTTGGTTGCAGCATGTAGGATCTAATTCCCTGATCAGGGATAGTACCTGGGCCCCCTGCATTGAGAGCATGGAGTCTTAGCCACTGGACCACCAGGGAAGTCCCAAAGATAGAAGTTCGTTTGTTTGGAAACTTGTCCTATGTATCTTGTTGTTGATTTGTATCCTTGAATATCCTTTATAATAAACCAACAACAAACAATGAACAATCTAGTAAGTAAAATGTTTCTCTTAGTGCTGTGAGTCACTCTAGTAAATTAATCCAGTCTAAGAAGGGGATTATTGGAACCTTCAATCTATAACCAGTGTGCCAGAAGCATGGGTAACAACCTAAGCTTGGGATTGGCATCTGAAGTGAGGGTGGTGGGGCCAATTTTGTAGGACTGAGCCCTTAACTTGTGGAATCTGTCCAGGTGGACAATGTCAGAATTGAGTTAAATTGTACGACACCCTGCTGGTGCCCAAGCATTGCTTGTTAGTGTAGGGAAGCCCTCCCCTCATATTGAAGGTGGGTGTACAGAACCATTATTCTCATGCAAACATCAAATAAACGTGTCAAAGATTTCATTTAACTCCTTATTGAAAGAGAATTCAAGGAACAATTATATTTGTAGATCAGAAATATTGAAATGAACTTGCGACTTCTGTACAATGTAACACGCTAGGCTGTATTTCAAGGATTCTAAAATGAGGAAGACATGGGAATTATGCACCCTTATGCAAATAAGACCAGGCTTACTTTGCTACAGAAAGGCTTGTTATCAGTCATCTTTTCTATGTAACAAGCCACCCAAATGGTTTAAACAATAAAAGTTTACTTAGCTCACTCGTCTCTGGGGTGATTGGGAGTTTCTTCTGGCCTAGTTTGGACTCAGCAGGCTGCAGCTGGAATTGCTCAAGTATCTGAGCCTTGTGGCTCAGTTGGTTAAGAATCTGCCTGCAGTGTGGGAGACGTGGGTTTGATCCCTGCATTGGGGAGATCCCCTGGAGAAGCAAAATGCTACCCACTCTGGTATTCTGGCCTGGAGAATTCCATGGACTGTATAGTCCATGGGGTTGCAAAGAGTCAGACATGACTGAGTGACTTTCACTTCACTTCTGCAATCACTTGGTAGATTAGATGAAGACTCAATCCTATGGCTTGTCTGAGATGTCCTCTCCTGGGACAATTTTCCATGTGGCTTCCCATCCTTCAACAGGCAAAATCACCAGCAAAATTCTCTCAATGGAGGAAATTAGAGCTGGTTCTAATGATTATGTGTGTGTGCATGCATGCTAAGTTGCTTCAGTCATGTTCAAATCTTTGCTACCCTATGGACCACAGCCCGCCAGGCTCCTCTGTCCATGGGATTCTCCCGGCAAAAATAGTGGAGTTGGTTGCCATGCCCTCCTCTGGGGCTCTTCCCGACCCAGGGATTGAACCCAAGTCCCTTATGTCTCCTGCATTGGTAGGTGGTTCTTTACCACTAGTGAAAGCTGGGAAGTCCCCTGAGTTTGTTCACATGGTGTCAATGATAGGGTACCAAGAGTGTGAGCAGAACCACACAAGTCCTCTTAAGACAAGTGGCAAAGTGACTCTAGATTCAAGGGTTGGAGGAATAGACCTCACTTCTTCAGGTGAAGAGCACATCACCAGGACATGGATACAGGAGAGAGGATGATCACTTAACTAATGCAATTAATCTACCACAGGTCCTTTACTTATGAAATTTCACTCTCTAGGGCAGGAGGGAGATATGACATAAACATGTGCCTTACAAAGCAGACACGGACTCTGCCCTAGAAGCCCGTACTACCAACAGATAATGACAGAAAAGACAAAGGTTGAGCTGAGGGTAGCTGGTAAAGCTTCACAGGTGTGTGATTGGAGCTGTTCTGAAGGATAGGCGGAAAACTTCCTTCAGGCACAGGTGAAGATGGCTGAGGGGAGTCTGACAGAGCAGTAATTGAAATTCAAAAGCTGTGCTTCCTTCTTGCCCTCCAGGTGCCTATTCATAGACTTAGCATCATGGCAGCATCCACAGAGAAGGAGGACAGGGTGGTTAACAAATGGGGGCTCCAATCTTGGCTTTCCCACTTAAAGGCAGAATAAATTGGGGCAAGTCACTCCCCTCTCTCTGAATTTCCTTTCTTCATTCATATAACCCTAGTCCTGATCTGACTACATAGTAAGGAAAAAACACCAAACAGAAATCTTGAGTAGGGCTTTGTAAACAAAATGGAACTTCAAATGAGAGACTGAGATGACTGAGATGCATAGTATGCAATCAGTTGAAGTTAATATCAACGTAATGTTCTTTAAATAATCATGAAGATGAAAAAAACAACAGAAAAGAAACATTTGTACATAATGTGAGCAAGCAATGCATGAAGAAAAATATGAGTGACTAATAAATATATAAAAAGATGCTTTACTTCTCACTACTGATTGGGAAAACACAAACTAAATAACAATGTGATACCATTTTTTTTCTTTAAAGTTGGTAAAAATTTAAAGACTGATATTATCTAAGGTTGGAAGAAGCGGGAAAATGAAACTTGTAGATATTTTGCATAGTGTGTATAGACTGTATCAAAAATTTAACTGATTTATATCCTGATCCAAAACACTCCATGCTTAAATGCTTATAGGAGTCCACACACAAACACACATGCACATGGGCACACATGCACACATATACATGCATGAATGTTTATATGTATTTACGTATATATACACATAAGTATACATATCCTTCCAACAGAATATTGATTCAGCATTGTTTATAATAAGGGAAACCAAATGCATCCTGGAAGTGAAAGTCGCTCAGTTGTGTCTGACTCTTTGCGACCCCATGGACTGTATAGAATTCTCCTGGCCAGAATACTGGAATGGGTAGCCATTGCCTTCTCCAGGGGATCTTCCCAACCCAGGGATCGAACCCAGGTCTCCCACGTTGCAGGTGGATTCTTTACAGTCTGAGCCACCAGGGAAGACCTGCTGCTGCCAGAAGTCTCCAATTAAACCAAATTTCCACATAAAAGCCTCAGCATATTATTGAAGAGAAAAAACAAGTTGCAGAAAAATACATGAAGTATACATATATCCTATATATAATTAGATAAAAGAATTTCATATCCTACTTCCTTCTAAGGTTGTGATGCTAAAATAATAGATATTAAAGTGCTTTGAAACTGTGGTTGTTGTTTAGTCACTAAGCTGGGTCTGACTCTTTTGTTATCCAATGGATTGTAGCCCACCAAGCTCCTCTGTCCATAGGATTTTCCAGGCAAGAACACTGGAGTGGGTTGCCATTTCCTTCTCCAGGGATCTCCCTGACCCAAGGATCAAATGCACATCTCCTGCACTGGCAGGAGGGCTTTTATTTTTTAACTACTGAGGTGCCAGGAAAGCCCAGTTTTGAAACTGTTAATTACTTAAAATGTTAAGGCATATGTGAATTCAGTTTTAAAAACTTTAAAAAATGTATTAATTTATTTCAAAGCTCTATGGCTTTCATTTAGGACATACATCTGATTTTTCCCAAGGAAATGAGGAAATTATGTAATGGGAGCCTTGGCAAACTAATTTTGGGTGCACCAGAAATGAAAACAACGGCCCCGACTGCACCTATCTAATTTTTCCTTAGAGAAGACAAGCAACCATCAATGACAATATTTCGCTCTCCCCTCTCAGCCTTTCTCTTCCCTGAGCAAACAGTTAAACTGGATAACAAACTAATAAAAAATAATTTGGAATCTGGGGCACGATTATGGCCAGGAAAGATGCTGATGATCATTTCATGTGATCAGAGGAAAACCTAAAATAGAACACTCTTCAATTACCATAATTTCTACTGTCATCACAATTTCTGTACATAAAAGCCTTTGGTCTGAGTCACAACAATTTTATCTGTAAATTACACCATAAAGGATGGGGAATGGACTTTCCTTTAAAAGAACAAACAGAATCAGTCATTTATGGGGACATCTTCATCTTAATCGACATGTAAGCGCAACCAAATGCAGACTCCATTATTGTATAAAGTTCTGAAGACTGTCACCCAACCCCACTCCCACCCTCTCCCAAGTTTAATTAAGCCAGTATCACACTGAGACTGGAAGGAAAACACAATGATACAACAATAAACAAACATTAATCATGATCATTACATACATTTTATTACATGAAATAAACAATACTGTGGAGCTTTCACCAGCCGATACAGGGCTTCCTCTTGGATAACATCCTAAGGCAATTGAGGGGTAAAATAATACTAATAATGATAATAATAATTAGTATGAAAAGGAAAAAAAGGGGCTTATCACTACATAAAGCAGAAACCGTATCCTCCTTCACTTATATTAATCTCATATTTGCTCATCTCTGGTTTCTTCTCACAGAGATAAATGAAAAGTAATTTTTATTTGTAGCCTAGCTTGGGTGTATATAATTCAACTCTAATTGCCCCAGGGCAAGGAGATTCACGGAAGAGTCAGTCAATATGCAATACACACTTACGGGACTCCACCAGGAAATAGGGGAGGGAGTTCTGAAGACTCGGGCTGCGTGGGAGCAGGAATAAAAAGAAGAAAAGGCCCTTGGCAGGACTCAGGGCAATGGCTTTTGTCTTTGCTTGAGAACAGACCAGGTCTCCAAGTATCATTCTGCTCAAGTCCTTTTCTAAGCTGACCTAAGGATCTCCGTGGTTTGTTTCTGAATCAGGAATGAGCCCCCTTGGAGGAATGTTCTTTTGTTTTTATTTCCAGAGGTTTTCTTGACATTCTTTTAGTGTAAAGACCACACTGGGAAGGACCACTAAATGTATAACATGGCTGTCCAGTCCTACCTCTATGTAGAAATGACAAAAAATAGATCCTTTCCTGCAGAGATGTCCATGCAAAACCACTTCAACAGGCAAGACGTGAATCCCACTCTGTGGCCTTACTAATTGTACCGTCCTGCGGAGTTTGGTTGGGGGCTGCCCATGACACCATCTTAGAAAGTCTGACACCAACAGACTTTGGTGTCAAAAGTCTGTTACACTGAACAAAAAGATCCAACCTGTGGGCTTCATGATATGAAAACAGAGTATCAGGCTGAAAGTGAAAGTCGCTCAGTAGTGTCCGACTCTTTGTGACCCCATGGACTGTAGTCTGCCAGTCTCCTCTGTCCATGGAATTCTCCAGGCAAGAAGACTGAAGTGGGCTGCTATTTCCTTCTCCAGGGGATCTTCCTGACCCAGGGATCGAACCCAGGTCTCTTACATTGCAGGCAGACTCTTTACCATCTGAGCCACCAGGGAGACTATTAGGCTAGGAAATATGAGTAGCTTTTGTCGTTTCTCAACTTCTGGGCAGATAATGGCTCACAGGGGTGATAGAAAATCCCACTTCAGTCTTCTAGTGGGAATTCTGGAGGAAGAATTCCCTGTCACCTTTTGTGAAGGAAGGAGGAAGGTATCACTATGTGAGGATTTACTTTTGACTCCCTCTCGAAGGTTCCCCTGACTCTTCTAATCCTAGTCCTGCTTGGATGAGCCAGAGTTTTAGTGGCTTTATGATTCAGGGGCAGGCTCTGCTTCCAGGTTTAAAATGGGAGCTGTTGAGCTATAAGCATGAGTCAATGTGCCTTTGGATCCACGGCTGTGGTCTCCTGCATGGTCTCCTTGGAGCTGCTTGGCTTGGCTTTCAACCCAGTTGGGAAATATGAGAAGCAGGCTCAACTTGGGTGTTGCCCTTCCTCTGGCCAAGGTATCGCTCCCTCCCACTGGGAGCCCTTGGTGCGGAAGCTTGGGAGCCGCCGTCGCTGCCCATGGGGCAGCATTTGACACCCAGGGACAGAAGACAGGCAAGCGTGACTGGGGTTCCCCTCTCCTGGCCCGTGGACCTTTCTGCAGGAGATTAATGGGGAACGTGGCCAGTGTTGAAGAGGCCACTGATGTTCCCGCCACTCCCCCGCCACAGACCCTTTCGGACAAATGACAAGAGAAGGAATAGGTGAGTAGACGCACTCCAAAGCCCACTCCTGTTGCAGTCCCTCAGGAAATGTCGCCTCACCCTCTGCCAATGAATTTCTAGGGCTGCCTCCATCATAAATACTCTGATTAAAATGTAAATTTAGCCAACCTATCAGCTTCCCATTAAGGGGACTCTTTAAAAACGCCGTTAATCAGCTGAAAGATATGTAGTGAAATACCACTCATCAATTGTAACTGCTTATGACAGTTAACAAAGCTTTATATTTGCCCCAAACATGTGCTGATCTATCCATTATGCCAAGGTTCACTCTCACGCTAATTGTACATTTTCTTCTCTAATGCATTTTTGCTGTTATCTCATAGGCTAATGAAAGCCAGGAAATCAATAAATATAAATTATACATGCAAAGAAGGACTGCTGCGAACATAAAGTTTCTAATTAATTGCACTTGATTAATTTATATCCTTTAATTATCTTGCTAAGCCACAAACAACATAAATATCTCTGCAATCTGGTTATTGCTATGTCAGTCATAAAAAAGCAGACACAGTAAATCTATGAAATCTAGCAAACTGCATTGCCAGAAAACATGGAATGGCATAACCCATAAATATTATCGGACTTACTCAAGACACCGATGAATAATTTCAGCATGACAAATTAACACTAAATATGTTGTATGGTTATTTGACGAAGGTTATAGTGATGTGATAGGTTTAAATGGTGCATATGGAGTAAGCAAAAATGTGGATCTTACCAACAGGCTTATAAAAAAATCTGCCCAAAGCGAGGAGGAGCACTGTGGCTAATGACCCACACACAAAAACCCAGTGTCGTTGTGCAAATGGAATACTTTCTGCGGGTCAAGCTGAAAGGCAAATTGTGAATTACTTGGTTTCTTCGTTTCCCTTTGATAAACTTGATCAACAAAGAATAATCCCACCTCTTCTGCAAAGGCAAAAAGTAAAATGTAGGAATTTAAATCCCAGGAACTTGACACCAGGTTGGGAAGAGAACTGAATGGTACATGCTGCCATTGTCTTAAGAGATGCAACTTTTACATGGAAAGTGGTTTCTTTTTATCCACACCCCCCCCCCTTTTAATTTTATCTGACTCTGCTAAGCCAGCCATCTGTCACTGATCTGAAATCTAATCCTCTCTGTCCACCGGGCGTGCCCTTTGTCCTAGGCCACCGCATATTACCAACCATCTATATCTACAACTTTCATAAATGTGTAAAAAGAAACTGTATCTGTCCTCAGCTACACTCAGACAAAGACCATCTGTCAGCCACTGCAGCTATTCTTTAAAAAAGAAAGCATCCAAAGGGATTTGCCCTTTACCAAGTAAAGCCACTTAACCCTTCCAATAAGATTAACTGTTATTTGTTTCCATTAAATAAAAATGACCATGCTAATATACATTTAATAGTTCTGTAACAGTTGCAGGAAGATCAGCTCTCCTGTGGATATCTTTTGTAGATAAAACATACATGCATATAAATACCGGAATTATGACGGCAAGGAGATAGCCTGTAAAGCAGAAGGATGTTTTTGCTTCCTTCTTCCAGGCTGGGGCTATGAAAGAGAAGCCAACATAAAATATAGAAGCCAGAAAGTGCCTCCTCTCCTGGCCTTCAATTTTACAGTAAATAGCACTTCTGGATATAACATATGGCTGAACACATACAATTATTAAGATTCAGAGGCCATCCTCTGACTTCTGCCCTCTTATCACTGTACATTCTTGGAGACAGTTTTATGGCTGTTACACAGCACATTTCGAAAGTCTATATATGTGTGCTTTACAGATACACGCTCACTAGGTATTATTGTAATTATGGGAAATTTGTTGGCCGAGGGAAATAACTGCCGTTTCGTGACACTAAAGCCGAGCTACGGCAACCTTTGGGGATTTCTGTCTCCTGTTTTCATCCTAAAGACTGCCAGAGTTGTCTGACTTGGCATTTGAGAAGCGAAACAAATAATGCATTTGCTTCTATGAAAAAACCCAGGTGAAACATTTTTCAAATGTCTATTCTGTAGATGTTTGTGGATAGATTCCTCCAGGATAAACCATGCTTTTAAGGGTACATCCTCAAAGTACGTAGGCCAAATTCTGCCTATAGGGCAGCTGAGATATATATAAGATCTTACAGAAAAGCCCAAATGGACTTTTTGGCCAAGGCTATATATATATCTATATAGGGGTGTGTGTGTGTCTGTGTGTGTGTACTTTTTTTTAACATAAGCTTAATTTACCAGCAGATTCTGTAGCCTTCACAGGCCCTTTGTGTGCCCAGAACTCCCTGTTTGTCCACTCAGGAGCTCTATGGATTGACAGAACCAGGGTTTTTGCAGATAACGGGCTGGGTGAGCAGATGAGCCCCTGGGTGGCAGGCAGGCCACAGAGAAGACTCTCCGGGCCTTGGCCAGGCTTCCCTATGGTGCTGGCTGTGGAGGTGGCCGGGGGTGGGCCTGGAAGGGCAAACTACCAGGCAGATGAATGGCTTTGCTTTCCCCTCCTGCTGAGCTTCTAGGTTTTCACCCTTACAACATTTCACACAGTGGAGCATTTACTCAGTTTCACGGGAAAGTTCAAACTAAAGGTTCCCAGATCCAAACAGATACACCTGGCATTTGGCAATCCGCCTCTCCTTTCCTCCTCTCCTTGAGCTGTGATCAGAACCCGCGGTGACTGTTCTGGTCTCCCCCAAACGCTCACGGGTGAGCTGCAGACCCCCTGCCTATTCTCGGCTTGACCCAGACCTCTGCCGTGGAGGGTGCCTCTGGCTTCTCTTCCTCTGGAGGCCCCAGCTCTGGCATCCGACGTCCAGCTTCACAGCCCGCTGGGAGCTAAGCCCTGGTGCCATCTCCGTGGGAGGGGAGGAGTCTTGCGCTGCGTTCAATGCTAACGCCGCAGTCTCTAAGGAGACAGGTAAATCTCCGGATGCTGCGATCAGATTGCTGAGGGAGATCCGCTTCCGATGCCTGCCTCCTGGCTCCTCCGAGGTAATGAAAAGGCAGGCCCGTGACAAGTATGGCCCCCGTGTGTTCCCCTGGCTGATGGTTGGAAAAATACCAATGCGTCCAGCAGGCAGGAAGTGTGGATCTCCCAGTAGAGTTCACTAGATTTGTCATTTTCGATTTAACCGCACCTAGGTAGCTAGCCGACTCACTAGGTTTGACTGCAATTACCTTATCTTTCCTATTTTTAGTGACAGGACCAGATTATTTTAAGTGCATTTTATAGAAAACCCTTCTTTACTGAAGTATAAAGACTGTAATAAAGACAATACAATGTTTTGAAACTGTTTTAAATCCTTCACTCAGCGTTGCTTCTACAGATTTAACATGTAGGGGTTCTAATCTTACTGCTACTAATTAGAGCTTTAGTGTAATTGTGCCAACAGGGTGCTTGGCATAATAATTACTATTGAGAGATTCTGGTGGCGCAGTAACATGCCTACATAATGCAGATATGTCTAGTATTACAGTGCAGTCACCTTTGTATGTTGACTCAAGTTGGATTTTAACCAAGTAAGGGGTTATTTTGCCTTTATAATAAAGCTTAAAAGGCATATACATATGTATGATTTAGGTATCCATTTTTCCTCTTTGACTCTTTTGAATATTAATTAGCAGGAACCTCAGAAGGCAACAGGAACCCATTTCGTTTCACCTATCTCACAATTTGGGGCAATTCACTCTGTGAAGAGAATTGTCCATGCCTGTGTGGCAGAGAGTCTAATTTTGATGCAATGGTGCACGGCACCTAGATTGCTCCCAGGGTGAGGGCCTCTCTCTGGAGAAGTCCTGCCTTGTTGTGACAAGCAGAGAAAGGAAATGGGGGCTCAGGACCCACGAGGATCTGCATTTGGATGGAACTGGTGTCTGGTTTATAAGAGGAATCTCTGAAAACACTGTCTCGGTAATTTTCAAGCCCTTGCATCTTTGAAAATGTAAGCCTAAGTCAGAGAAGTCTGTTTCTACTCCAGCCTAGGTCGTTTTGAATATAATTATCGCTTGTTCCCTATTGTTTACTGTAAAGGGGATATCTGAAAAAACTGTCAGGGTGTCATCTGTAGGAGGTGGGTATTTGGGTGGATACAGGAGGTGGGTATCTGGGTGTATACGGAGGAGGGGAAGGGACATGAGTATACATGTGAGTCCTTCTTACTTAGGAGAGACGCCGGAGTTGGGCAGGCGGCCTCCACGGCTCCACTAGATTTATCAGGCGGGAGGCAAAGGGCCACACTGGTTGGTTTCACTTTCCGTGGTGTCTGAGCAAAGTGAGCTCTAGGTGATGCTGGGTGGCCAGAGCGGGAACTTCCTGCTGCTGAAATGCTGGTCACAGAGACTCGTGGACTGGGACCAGCACACTCTTATGCACAAACAGAGGCACACTGCGGATGGGGATTTACTTTCTTTTTTAAAAAAAATATACATATTTTCGTTTTGGCACATGTGAAGGAGTTTCTACAAAACTGATTTCACAGAGCCATAAGTCACCTAAGAGGATGTCACCGGCCATTTAAAGTGCACTACAGAGGTTTTTTTAATGTAATAAATACACGGGGAAGGTAGTGTGTAACGGCCCCCGGGGTCTGAACTATAGCTCCATTTAGCTCCCGACAGCCTTGTTTTTACTGCCCCTTAGTGCCTCACTTTTAAAGTGACAGGAAACCAATTTCTGATTACAAATCAATGGGTTAGGATGTCACCTCTGGACAGCGAAGTTAGCTGTAAATCCAAGGAGTCACCCAGGCTGCTAGGAAATTGGGGGTCAGGGTATGAAGGTGATTGCTTTACACAATGCAAAGGCAAAGACATTTGTTAATACAGCGCTTTGTAACTGCCTCTCTGGGGCAATGCCCAGGTAGTTCCAGCCCCCTTCTCATCTCCCCTGACTGGTCCAGGGGCGAGAGGGTGGTTTTGCCACATGCACCAAATATGGCAGTAAAATGCTCATTTCACTGCTCAATGCAGCCCTCCCCCAGGCTGATGAACTAGCAGAATTCCTCTCCTCCCAGCCTGTACAGAGCCTTCATGTTAACCAAGACTATATACACTTCTGTCATGCAAGATACCTTTTGATGAGGCCTCTTTTTTCTTTAAGCTTTTAAGATAATCTTAGAGAAATCATCAAGCTATAAAAAGAAATCAATAAAAACAGAAAAGGTTCCCATCACCCTGAAAAAAATCCATAACTTTTGCATTTTAATAGAGACGCTACAGGACCAGACCCGTCATTTTCTTTCTGATGTGTTCCTTTGATTTCCCTCGTATCTCACAGGGCTCTTGACTTTCTTGAGAAAGGGATTATTGAATTGTGTGTCTCCCTCAGATGTACTTGATCACTCAAGTATCTGTACTTAAGAATGTTAGAGTCTGTTCAGCTGTTGCCTCTTTGGAGCTCATTGGGGCTTGTCATCTTAATATTAATTGGGTTTTGTGCAGGAATCTGAAGTTCCACATTGAGTGGCTTTCAAGAGAGAAGATTACGCCCAAAGCCAGATACAAAGACAAACATATTTAGCACAACAATTATGATAATTGCAGAAACATTCTGTCATGAAATAACCAATCTGATTAAGGGCTCTTCTACATTATCAAATATTAATCTGATGTCTTTGGTCCAACCTGGTTTGAACGTAAGAGGCTTCTTACGGTTTTATGTATTAACAGATTTGTAAAAGCTGGACATATAGAGCCTAATAGTATGAGACAGGCAAGCCAGTCTAGTAAAAGGATTTTTTGCTGAATGTAATCCATTTAAATTTAAAATAGACACAGATAGGATCATAAACCTGAAATCAAAATTAAAACACAGCTTACCAATGAGACCTTTTGTATAATTCCAACCACATGGCAATTTAGAAACATATTGTAAGAAGTATTAGTGCTCATTTCTATTAAAAAAAAATGAGGTCAATATCTTGACGGTAAATCATCATAATAAATGTATAATCACTTGAAAGTTTCCAGACTTTCTTGAGACCCACACAAACTGGTTGGTAACAGAAGTAGTGATAGTCTTGCTAAACTAGAGAGTTAATTTTATTTGTAATTTTCAGCTGCTTTCAGCTTAATTGCACAATTTCCTCAATTATTAAAGTTCATTCTGCATACTTAAGTTCATTAGCCATTGTCAAATGGGCAAATTGCTTTGCAATTTTAATATTTGTTGGACAAAGCTGCATTAATAGGTTCACTCTGCAAACATAGTTTCTCAGCTTTTACTACAGTATCCACTGATCACTGTAGTCATCCAAATCAGGAGTCAGGAGCTGTATTTTTTTTCTCTTTTTATGAATATCTCTTAAATGTTAGTTACACAGGTAGGCTCTTTTGTTTGTTTACTTGGGAGGGAGGGAATTGGGGAGGATGGCAGTCTTCATAAAAAGTGTTGCAGTCTTGCATATTAAATGTGAAAAAGGACACAGGATGGTGAAATTTCTCAGCATGCCTATGCAATCTGCATAAACATGGTATAGTCATATACACATGATTTAAGCCTATAAAAACACAATATGTGCTTCTGAATCATCAATGAATTTGATTTTCAATCAGGTTCTATGCTGTAAAAGTTGTTGAGTCATTATGCTATATATAGTATGATTCTGTCTGTACATTATACTATATATATGTGTGTATATATATATATCTCCATGTATTTAAATCTTTCCATACAGAAATACATTCCATGGTGTAACTTCTGGCATTAGAGAGGCATTCTCAATCTCTCTGTCTCTCTCTGTCTCCCCTGACCCTCCAACCCCACACACCACCACCACCACCACATCAGAGCTATTTAACACATGTGTATGTAGACTTTTAAACATTCATACATGCCCTTTTAGCAACAACGCCACTTTCTATTTGCTTCCCCCTTGCAGTTATAAAGCACCTTTGCCCCCCCATTATCTCATTTGATTAATGAATACACATTTGCTCCCCACTCCCACTGTAGATGCACAGTTTACCACACCGTCTTCCAGGGAAAACGATTCCTGAAATTTATCAGTATCTTTCTGTGAAAACAAACACACCCCACCTGCTTGGTCTCTGTCTGTCCTTACGCACACATTCCCTACAAAATGTCTGGGTGCAAATAGCTCCAGATCTCAAGGAAGGTAACCCCTGCCAGCATGGTTTATCTCCCCAGTAATTAGGCTTGTGTTTCTGCTTTATTAACTCGCTACAACAACGCCCTGCCCTCTGTCACCAGGGGGACTAATAGATGATCGTCACTCTGATTTGGAAACCATACAAATTAAATGACAAAGTGAGAGGAAGTGAAGTTAAGGCAAATTGTGTAAAGATAAGGCAGTCAGTCATTTATATACTAGGTTTTCAAATGCTTAAGCAGGGGTCTTTTGATTTTATATCTGCAGATGCAAAACTGCTAAAATAAATAAGCTGTGTGTTCTTCCTGTGTTTGTTAAACCTCAGTGATATGTGAATTCTTACACGATGTTAAGAAATAATTGATTGTGTATGCTTAAAACCAGGATCGCTTTTTCTTCTCCTGAAGTCCCATGTTTCAATTCCTTCCCTGAGAAGGATTTTCTTCTCTGAAATTGTGCCTGTGAATCCCTGAGTTTATTATTTTCCCAGGAGCACTTCAACAGGTTTCTGTCTTCATCTATAAGGCAGATTTGCTTTTATGTGTTTTAAACTCGTGTCCTGACTTTCTAGGAAACACATTTGCATACCTTATATAAGATTAAAATTACCAAAGGAAAGAAAATAAAATTGAATGATGGAAAGGAGAAAAAAAAAAAAATACAGGCCGTCCAGCAAAGCTGATCCCCATCAGTCTGCTGCAGGAGCTATCGTGTTTTGTTTAGCAATATGATTTAACAAGAAGCATTAGCTCTGAGTATGGAGCTGCCGGGTTAAGAAGGCTGATGAGATGTGATTATCTCTATGCAGAAATATCAGGGTGGTTAAAAGATAATTTGAAATGAGGTTAAAAATGAAGCAACACTAAGCTTCTCTCACTTGTGTCAAAACAATCACATCTTTTCTCTCCTTTTTTTTTTCCCTTTCACTTTGATGACATTTGCTCATATTGGAGGTGGAGACATTCTTCATAGCAAACTGTAATCCTTGACTAATTTTAAATTTAATGTGGCACTCTGTGAAAGGCAGGTCTAAATTTGATCCAAAATCAGCTTCTGGATATTATGGATAGAATTTGCAGTGTTTATAATATTTGGTAGGCCTTAAATATTGCTATTAGTGGCAGAACTAAAGTTTCATTTCACTATGTTAACAATATATTCATGGTATAAACAGCATACGTTGACATAATAAATTACATTTGGTTAGAAAAATGTCTTTGAACTTTAGCTGAAAAAATGAAAACAGGTGAAAAAAAACAGCATCAACTATGAAAAGCCATATGTTAGTAAATGAATATACCTCATCATATTATGTAATCACTTTAAATATAATTACTGTTTCAAATGATTAAGTTTCAAAGTCAGAATATTCTTTACTTTAAAAGGATGTATTTCAGAACTAGAAATATTTATTCATTATCTTAAAAAAAATCCATGTAGCCATAGCTCCTGATTTAAAAGCAAAACAGTAAAACAAGTTAAGAAAGTTAAACATTATCTCTGTGTATATAAAGAGAAATAACTGGGTCACTTGCTGAAAACTTTAGAAAAGTCTGAAACAAGATTTCCAAACCTGTTCTTTCGTGTAAAAGATAAATTGGGACATTCTGCCAGTTTCAAAAGTTTAATCAACATTTAAGAAAGAGAAGCCCAAAGTTACTCTGAGCGAGGCAGGCAGCTGTGTGCTTGCTCGGGAGGGCTGCAACATGCAGTCCAATTTAAGCAAGTAAATGCTCAGCAATTCTAAAATGCTCTGTTCACATCCGTACATAAGGCAAAGTCTCCTTCATGCTCCATTCCATCCCTACGTTATCAATCAGTTAGGATCAATTCTGCAGCTTAGTCCCGCCCAAACTCCCTGGGTTCCCCATCTTCTCATTCTCAAGACTAGTCTGCAGGGCTGGCCATGTTTAGGCTGATACCAGGAGATGACAATTAGTTATATCTATCCATGCTGGTCCATCTAATCCCTGTTGTTTTTAGTCATGTCAAATCCATTACCCCAAACAAAGCTGTGTACATCTCTTTGGAGATGCACACAGACTTGCCTTGCTTACTTTGAGAAGGCGGATTTTATGACAACATTAAATACATACTGAGCCCTAACTAATGGGGCCACTTGGCGCCCTGGAGCAACAGCACCGATAATTCCTATCACCCTAATCCACGGCTGCTTAACTTGCTTGTGAAAATTCATGGCCTTTTGGCTGTGCCTTCAAGATCATCACATCTCCTAAGTTTTCTCCACAATTATATATATATGGTCACTGCACCCAAGTGTTTCCAGCCATCATAGAAGGCAACTCCAGTCCTCCCAAGCCCGGCAGCCGGCAACCCGACCGACCCCTTTCCCACCCAAGCCTTGAGTTTCATCCTGTCTATTTTCATGCTTTTTGAGCCTGGTAAAAAGGGCCCCCTCCCCCAGCTGTTTACTTAGAAAGAAGAATCTTAGGTGCTCTGTTTACTTACATTTTTCAGCATTTCTTTGTCTTCCAAACCATTCTAGCTCTTAATATGGAAGTGTTATGGGTTATTTTTATCAGAAAATGCAGACCTTGACTAGTTGACGTGAGCAGTTAGGATGGGTTAAGTGTGCTTGGAAACCCTCGATTTCCCCCCGAGAAAGCAATATATGGCATATGGTAACATCTAGAGCCTGAAAACACAGCCAGTAAGAGTCGCGCAGACTAAAGGAAATCACTACTTAATTCCACAAACATTTGTTTCGGTCCAGGAATGGCACTAGAAACTTTGAGCCGCCTGCCCGCTCTAGCGCCGGTCGGCGCGCGGGATCCATACCGTGCGGCACAGCGCCATCTGCTGGCCGGCTCCGCAGCCAGGGGGCGACTCGGAAATCCACCCGAGTCGATTCCCCGACCCCGGTTCCCGGGGGCTTCCTGCGGCTGGGGAGTTCTGAGTGTGCTAAAAAGGCGCGAGAGAGGGAGATGGTGCTGGAGAGAAAAAGCAGGGCTACAGAAAGTTTCCAAAGACTTATTTAACTTGTAAACGGAGGAAGATTAATGCCTCTGGAACGGTCCCCAGACGTCTTGCCAAGGGCACAGGTTTTCAGATTTAAAGGTGAAGCTGAGTTTATTTGCATCCAAGGCAAAGAGTTGTTTTCCTTCTTCCTCTCTGTCTATAAAGCAGTGTAGCCTAACCATATTGTCTTCGCAGCCGGGCTCTGCGTGCTTCTTTATGGAGGTGAGGCAGAATTCAAGCCAACTGTCTGAGTGTCGGGTTCATTCATGTCCTGACAGCGTGTGTGTGTGCGTGTGTGTGTGTGTGTGTGTGTGTGTGTGTAGCAGGGGGGTGATATTCAGAAGTGCTTTTCGAAACACCCGGGTTGTTTGCCCATCCATTCCAGAAATCAGTGGAGGGCCCCCTCACAGGGGCAGAATGTGAGGACTGTGGGAATGCAATCAACACACTTCTGCATGTTTCCACACTGCCTTGAATGGGATCCCAGACTCCAGGAAACTCATCTCTGATAGACTGTAAAAGACCCAAACTAAATGGGCCGAAGAGGTGGTCATTATTCTTCAGGGAGGGCCCTCACTGTAACACAGGGTAAAGTGCTATCTGCAATTATTTTTTAAGGTTACTTTGGAAATCTTATTATTCTCACTCCACCTCCAGCTACCAAGCCTTGTGCTAACTGCGATTTCCATCCTGCAACACTGACTTCCAGAGTCTCCCTCCCTTCCCTCTCCTTTGCTCTGTCTGTCTGCATCCCCGGAAACTTGTTCCAGACAAAAACAGGTTGGGGAGGGTGCCATGTCCACATCACCTAGAGAGAAATACGAGGCCCATGACCATTCCTGAATACCTCTAAAGGATGGTTTGCTTAGGCCCCTGCTGTGGGGATTCTCTGCTCCTCGGTATATGATGGCATGGAGCAAGGATTAACTGTAATTGCTTCTGTGTACAGAAAGGGCTAGAAATGATCTCTTTTCACCCGCTCTCTCTGGGGTGTTAGGCACAGCACTGCCGATGAATGAGACAGTTTGGGGGACGGAGTGCCCTACACCCTCTGCAACATATAGGAGGGGCCTATGCCATTAGGAAAGGAGGCTGTTTCTCAGAGGCTACCTCTCAAAGTGAAGCAATGTTTTTAAAACACTGTTCCTCCAGATGCTGTGAACCATTCCTTGGCAGACTGGACATAGGCTGGTGTTTTCAGGGGCTGCTTCCCTCTCTCTCTCCCAGCCCCCCACGTCTTCGCAAGCCCACTCTCTCTTAGAAACAAATACAAAATTAGATGTGTTCATTACAGACCCAAATTTAAGGTCTAAAGGATTTTAGAGGCTAGCTTTGCCAGATAGCATACAGGATACACAGCTAAACTTCAGAAAGGTAATGAAGCTGTTTAGTATGTGAGCATCCTAAATATTGTCTGGGTCATACTCAGACATGAAAAAGTTCACCATTCTTGTAACACTCAGATTTAACTAGATGCCTGTGTTTTTATGTTTTGGTGTTTACTGAATCTGGCAGCCCATTAGATTCTCTAGTACAAGTCTTTAGACGGGAGACAAAAATCAACAGAGATAGAGAGCTATGCCCAGTTACACAGCTGTTTAGAGGCAGCTGCTGGGCCAGAAATCAGGTCTAGAAATTCAGTTGGGGTCCTCTTGATCCAAAGCACTCCCTTGTCTTTCCCCAAGATAGCTGAGTGGAGGCAGAGGCACCAAGTGAGATGATATAATAAAACCAGTCCCTTATATAATCATTTCAGAGTGACCATGCATGCTGCAGAGGGCCATAAAGTAAAATGCCACTCATTTGGAAATGCCACTAGTTTATAATTTGTGAAGTTTCCCGCCCAAGTGAAATTTTACATAGCAAACCCTTTCTTGCAGAAGATTCCAGCACTTTCTTTTTCTGTGACCATTGTTCAGGACGGTTTCAAGGGCTTTGTTCTATCAAGTGATTTCAAACACGAAAGCTCCCACTTACATACAAGCAAATACTATGCTAATTATTCCTCCCTCCCCACTAAAGCCATAGTTCTAAAGCCATTATTGTAGACAGGGTACTGTTTATCTGGATTAAAAGACTAAACAGATCATCCTAAAATGGTCTAATATTTATCACGGACTTAAATTAGTTATGTATCTTGAGACTGCTCTGGATTCATGGCCAAATAGCTTTTTAGCATCATGGGAAATCTGGAGGAGCTGTTATTAGGTGTTATTAGGTGTTGAAGAACTCAGCTCAGCCATCCCCCATGTGACTTCTGAACCTCACTTTCCTTATTTTGACACTGAGGGCTTGATGCTTTATGGGCTTCCCTGGTGTTTTCAGAGAGTAAAGAATCTGCCTGCAATGCAGGAGACCTGGGCTCCATCTCTGGGCTGGGAAGATCCCCTGGAGGAGGAAATGGCAACCCACTCCAGTATTCTTGCCTGAGAAGTCCCAGGGACAGAGGAGCCTGTGGGCTACAGTCCGTGGGGTCCCAGACTAGGACAGACTTAGTTACTGAGCAGGTCAGTACCCTTGCAGTGCCTACTATAATGTCGCAGATGGCTGCACCCCTCCCTCCTCCCAAGCAGTCTGGCCACCAAAAGTTCACACCAAGGAAGGAAAGAAAAGGATGTTAATGAAACCAGTTGTAATGCAAAAAAAGGTCAGCTTTAGCTGCAAGCCCTGAACTTAACTGTCAGTGGCAAAAAGGGCTCCAGGTAAGATACAGACTATTTACACAAGGTCCTTCCTGCTAAGCCAACTGCGGTCTGAGCTGAGCAGCTACTCCCGGCAGCAGAGCTCTTATTGGAAGGCGGAAGCCAAAAGTTAAGTGTGAAGGATTTGGACCTTGTACAATTAGATCACCCCAGAGCCCCAGCATAACAGTGGATCTCCGTGAGCTTTTGGCGGAGTTGTGAAGGTGGGTGAGAAAAGGCCGAAGTAACCTACTTGGAAGAAGAAATGGTCTGGCAGAGGATGGCAAGACCCTGTTCTCTCTGGGAAAGCTCTCCTGCCATGCTTAGGGCTCACGTTTCACTAAGGAACATAAAGGAAGGGTAAATGGGGCTGGGTGGAGAGAGAAGGGTGAGGTTTTCCCTCCCTTGCTCTCCCCTCTTTCTTCCTCCCAGGACTTTATTTAACCTTCAAATCCCTCCCACAGAAAGGCCATTCAGCAAGGATGAATATAGACCCAAAGCCCGGATGCTGGAGGGCCTTGAGCTTCGATCAACTTGTCACCTTGAGCCTTCCCTGCCTGCTGGGTCTCATTCTCCCCTGAGGGAGGCTTGGCTCCTGCGCACAGTTAGTGACGGGGCTCTGACTCCCAAGGATGGGTGGGTAAGTTCTTTTCAAAATATAGATCTCTGTAGCATTTTGTCCATGTTTTGAACAGGGCCAGTTCAAGGATCTGGCTCTGAAACGTGTATGGATTATTTCCGCTGAAATGTTTTCCTCTGGCTTTGCGTCCTCCTTGGAACCTTCAACACTTTGGCCACCTGATGTGAGGAACTAAGTCATTGGAAAAGACCCTGATGCTGGGAAAGATTGAAGGCAGGAGGAGAAGGGGACGACAGAGGATGAGATGGTTGGGTGGCATCACCGACTCAATGGACATGAGTTAGTAAGCTCCAGGAGTTGGTGATGGACAGGGAGACCTGGCGTGCTGCAGTCCCTGGGGTCGCAGAGTCAGACACGACTGAGCTGCTGAGCTGAACTGGAAGCTTCCTGCAGCTTTCTTCTCAAGTACACGCTATGGTTTTGCAAGCTCATTTTTCTGCTCCAGGACTCCATTAGCCACATCAAGTCTCGACCCAACCAAGAGCCCAAGAACTGTGTGTTTTTTTATGTTTTGGTATTTACTGAATCTGGCAGCCCATTAGATTGTCTAGTACAAGTCTTTAGACTGAAAACTAAAATCAACAGAGACAGAGACTTAAGTAGCACATTGAGAAGAAAGACACCACTTCCACAACTTGATCAGCCACTTAGGACCTGTTGTTTCCGAAAGATTAGAAAACATCCCAATTGGTGGCTGATCCCAATTGGTCACTAGTATTTGCAAGGGTTCCCTGTATGCAAAGTCTTTTGCACTCAGCTCTCATTAAGTACTATAGTCCCACATTATGGATGAGTAAACTAAGGCCAAGAAAGGTTTAGTAACTTGGATAACATCACTACTATTAACTAGGAGAGACAGGACTAGAAAATGTTTCACTGCCCCCTAAAAGTCCAAGTTCACAACTTCTGAGAATAACCAACTTCAATTGAGCACCTACTGTGTGCCAGGCACTGTTATGTGTGCTTTATGTATACTATCTCAATAACCCCCCTCAGTGACCTTGTGAGGCAGGTACTACTGTGAAACCCATCTTGCAGATGAGGAATGTGACAGATGGGAGACTAAGTGAAGAGTTGGAGTCATTAGCCACCCACCTAAATTATCCCTCTGGATCAGTGGAGGCTATTGGCCTCCCTTCTAATCAACTTTACCATACAGACTTGCGTAAAAGTCACAAGACAAAATAAAATAGAAAAATCAACAGCAGCAACACCTAGCCCTCTGCCTCCCAACCCCCAAGTCAAAGGTGATGTGGACCTTCTTCAGCTCCCCCTGGAGGTTCTGCCCTCCTCTTCCCCTCCGTATAAAACGAAGACCAGAGGGGACAAGATGTGCCCTTCTGTGACCAGGGTTCCTCTTGTCCCTGTGGAAGACAACGGAAAATTAGCTCTTTAAACAATTGTGCAATCCCTTTCATTCTGTCTTTGTCTCTCTCTCTCCACACACACACAGACACACACACACTTGCCCTTTCTGACCTGAAAATATTGAAAACCCAGCTTCTGGAACTCTCCTCTGATTCTTAGGTTCGACACAGGACTCCAGCTTAGGATGGAGACACTCTGGGCCCATCTGCTGCTGTGAGTTGGCTTCTGGGCTCCAAACCCCGGGCATTAACCCAGAGGCCCGCCAGCCCCCTTGTTGCCTGATAAGAGTGCAACCCTAAGGAAGCCGGCAGTTTTATTTCCCTCAGTAAATCTATTCTGATTAATGTAAACACTGTATAATACTCCACCTGTAGGTACTGTAATTAAGGTGCATCGGAACCACAATCAACACGGTGACAGGCAGAGGGAAAATTATTGACCTCCCACGGATTTTTTAAGTCAGCACATTTACTACTGTGAAAATCACCAAGTCATTAGCAGAGGGGTTTTAAAAAAATTTTTTTAAATGAAAGAAGTCCGCTCACATTACAGCTCTTTGTCTGTTAACCTCTGTGTCCCCTCTCTTTCTGATTTAAGATGAAATTTCCCCACACCCCTCGGAGCCTCTGCAGACAGGGGGGCACCAGTCTTGGTAGGAGGTGAAAGTTTTCCCTTTCAGACTTGGAGGAGCTTCAGGAGTTGGCCGCCCAGCACGGAGGGTCCTGGGATGCGGCCACCAAGCACCCCTCCCTTGTGTTTATAGAATCATCAGTTGACAGCTCGAGGGCCCCGCTGGGCTCCCACATTGCCTGAGAGCTCATACCTTGACAAAATGAATCTCTGTGGATGCCCACTTGGGAGATGGTTAGCTGTAGTCAGGGCAATGCCAGGCTGTCAGGTAAGGATTTGGGAGGTACCCAGGCCCCTTCCCAGCCTTTCCAACAGTGCTTTCAATCATTCCCAGCCATGCCTCTGTCACCAGGGAACTGGAGGCCCTGCCCGTGATGAGTTTGAGAGGTAGAGACATGCCCTAAATGTCCATCTCCAATTATTAACTGCATGCTACTCACCGCCGAAAGACAAGGATAGGCAATTTCTCACTGGGTGAGAGGCAGGCAGGGCAGTGGTGAGATGCATGAACTTTGGCTTCACTCCTAACTACGTTCTGCTTCTTGCTCTACCACTCCCTTACTGAGCCTCGCTGTGCCTCAGTTTCCTCATCTGTGAAATGGGGATAACTGCTGTATATCTCACTTAACAGTGACTGTGAAAATTGCAAAGGAGAACCACAGCATGCCTCCACAGTGCAGAACACATTATGAATCAGGAGTTGGTGAACTCTTTCTGGCAAATGCTGGATAGAAAATACTTGAGGCTTTGTGGATCATATTGTCTCCATTATAAAAACTTAACCCTGCTGTTGTTGCCTAGAAGCAGCTACAAAGCATATAAACAAATGGATGTGACTGTGTTCCAATAAAACTTTATTTAAAAGAATAGATAGTGGGGCCAGAAGTTGGCCCTTAGGTCATTGTTTGCTAGTCATTGTTAAATTTAAAAAATGAATAAATGTCAGCAGCTATTATTACATATGATAGTTTCTCATCGATCAGGTATATAGAAGGAATTGGTGGTGAAATAACATGTGGTCTGTCTTGAAACATGTTGGGTAGTCTGGGGAAGGGGAGGCATAATTTACAAATATCACTGTATCCAAGATGGATGATGCATGAACTAAAAGCTATTATACAAAACTTAAAGCAATATGTACCTTAAACTATTTCATATTTATTTTGTACAACTCCACCATGCCAACCCCATAGAAATGAATCAGAAATATGTTATATTTACCTCAAAATTAATTTTAGAAACCAAATTAAAAATAAATAAATAAATAAAGATCGAAAGTGCATGAATATCATTGCACCACGCTCCAAATGTGCCCATGTGCTGTTTTAGGTACAATTAGCAGGAAGGAAGGGGCCTTCCCTGGTAGCTCAGTTGGCAAAGAATCCACATGCAATGCAGGAGACCCCAGTTAGATTCCTGGGTCAGGAAGATCCCCTGGAGAAGAGATAGGCTACCCAGGCCAGCATTCTTGGGCTTCCCTTGTGACTCAGCTGGTAAAGTATCCTCATGCAATGAGGAAGACCTGTGTTCGATCCCTGGGTTGGGAAGATCCCCTGGAGAAGGGAAAGGCTACACACTCTACTATTCTGGCCTGGAGAATTACATGAACTGTATAGTCCTCGGGGTAACAAAGAGTCGGACACGACTGAGTGACTTTCAGTTTCACTTTTCAGCAGGCAGGAAAGTCATGAAGGTTTAGTTTAAACTCACAGCTTGTTTGTCCAAGTCAATACTCAGTCAAAACAGCCTGCTTGATCATTTTCAATTGAACATTCCAGTTAATTTAGTCAAGGGTCTCCATGTGGAGAAGTTGGAGATCTCTGCTGCCCAAAGTGTGAGGAGAGGAATGGAATAGAATGTCTCTACCTTCAAGAGGCAACTCCAAAGACATCATTTAAAAGCATCTTGAGTTTAAGAGTGAGGTCAAAGAATGCTCGCTATATACATGGTCTTCAATGTCAATTACACAGAGACAGCGGGTTTCCAGGGGGTGCTAACGGTAAAGCACTCGCCTGCCAATGCAGGGGATGGAAGAGACCCGGATTCGATCCCTGGGTTGGGAAGATTCCCTAGCGGAGGGGAGCATGGCAGCACCCTCCAGTATTCTTGCCTGGAGAATCTCAGGGACAGAGGAGTCTGGCGGGCTACGGTCTAGAGGGTCACAAAGGGTCAGACATGACTGAGTGACTAGCGCTTTTGCTTTCACACATACACAAACAGGTTGTCAGTTACTGAATATAGCTGTTCCTGACCTGACAGGTACAGGAGTCCCATCTGGGTTTTAGGTCAAATTGATATTTTCTATTAATGCAACATAGACCATCCCTTTTGTCATTCATTCACTCTACAAATATTATTGAGATTATGCTATATCCATTGCTTGAAACTTGACACTAAGAGATATAAAATTGAGTAAATTGTGGAACTTAAGCTCCTACAAGATACTAAGACAAAATGTGATGGAGAAGTGGATCAGGAGGAGGTCTGAGAAGGGTTCTGCATGCTAGTTCCTTACTCTAAAAGATGATGATCAGGCTTAGTTTTTAGAAAGATGAGGCTCCTCTTCCAATAAAGGATAGCATTAGGATGAAAAGGAAGATCCTGTGTTATCTCCCTGTGTGCTAATGGCCCTCTCTCAAATAGCGACATCAACTACTTTTAGATTCTGCAAAGGCGTGGGACTCAATTTGTTCCAACCCTTTCTCCTCTACAGATCATCTCCATTTCTACACACAGTGGGCTATTCTTTTACAAATGTTGTTGGCATAGATACCTTCCTGCCGTACCTACTAGTTTCTTTGTCCTACATTTTTTTGCCTTTAAGTGATTTGTTTCTTTCATTTTCCTCTACCAGCACAATCCTCCACTTCTCTTTGCCCCCAAGTCCCCCATAACAGTAACCTGCTTCACAAACGTAACTTAGGTTTCCTGCCTCTTGAACCTTCTTCCTCTTCTGCTGTTTGACTCTGTCCCAGATCTGAGGATCACATGGTGATACAGTAAAATTCTCCAGATATGCTGGGGTGTGAAGTGCTTGGGGCTCCCAAGTTCTAAGCCCCAGCCCAAAGTTGGCCCTGGCGCTCATTTTCAAAGGCAATCACAAGATGCATATCAAAGAATTTACAGAATCCACATTGGGAAACCTGTCAGAAAATTGTTGGGAAAATAAAGTGAATCAATAGAATGTCAAGAGGCTCAAATAGAAAAAAATATTGAATATTCATTTTCTCCGTTTCACTGGGGTAGGGATTTACTAGGACCAAGGCAGCTGGTGGGATTTTCGGCTTTTCTTGGAATGGTTCAAATAATTTCTGTGCTGTGCCTTGGATTAGTCTTCAATTAACTCCTTTAAAATTATAATGTGCAACTTCAACAAACTTGTTAACGAGTCTACAGCACAATTAGAGCAGTTAATAGCCACCAGGTACAACAACAAATGAATGCTGTATTTCTCTAAACAGAGAACTTCTAAAACAAGCTCAGCGATTGTTTCCTATTTGCATAGCTGTTTCACTTAACATGATACCTGTAAACACTAGAGAAAAATTATGGAGGGGTCCTTTTCTCCCATATATTGATCAAAAAAAAAAAATCTGATGTAGAATCCATGTAAAAAAAATTTTTTTTTTCTAATGTGGTCACATTTCAGGAAATCCAACATGCTAACACAACCAGCTCTTAGTGGGGAAATCTAACTGGCAAAGTCTGTCCCATCACTATGGTGGCCAAATGTTTCAAACAGAGTCCCTCCATTGCTCTTACATAGAGGAGAACCATGGAGCCATCGGTCTTCATGTTGCTATGTAAAGAAATGCACTAGACTTTAATTATTATGATAGGGTCAAGATTGCAACTTTCTGTCCAATTCTTAGCTTTCTTAAACTAGACAAAGAACTTCTAGCATTTGATTTAATGGAAAAATCAGAGACTAACTCTCCTGGCTGAGGGTTTTTGCATCTTAAGTTGATCTATGCTAAAATAACTCTACAAAATAAATGCTAAATCAGAAGATTATAATCTTAACATTTTTGTTCCCTACACAATAATGTCCAATGCTGTTTGTGATTTTTTAAAACAGATTTTGACTGCAAGATATAGCAATATCACATGTGCCACATCTTTATCCATGTCTTAGAAGGTTTCCTCCTGCTTTTTTCTGCTTAAAGTTGCCTTACCCACTCTCCTCTCCATCCATATCCACGTAATTATGAAAGTATCGTGTAACGATTTAAATAGATTAACTACTTTTCATAGTTTGTGGAAGAAATGCTACATCGTTTTTTTTCCATGAGACTATAAAACTTTCTCACCATTCTTAAGTAACAGTAGAAATAATAAAATCTAAAAAAAAAAAAAAAAGTGCAATTTAATTTGGCTTTTTAGAACTATTTCTTCTCTAGCCTCAGAAGATTAGTTTCAAAGCAATGGTAAAATCATTGATGTACGTCTTTTCAAGTCAAAAGAAAAAAAGACTCCTAAATACCAAACATTTGCTCTTTGGAGCATAGCAAGAAGAAAGGAAGAGGGCCAGACGCCACATCCTAAGAACAAAGTATTGTCCAGGTAGTTGTCGGCTAAAATGGGATCTTTTTCCAGGTCTTTTTATTAAAGTTTTTCTTTCCCAAATAAAACCTCATTTTCTTTCACTAATCTTTCTAGTGGGTATCTGCCAGTTCTTCTGCATGACTTGCTACATGAAAACTTGTAAAAAAGAAGAAATCTAAAACCAGTGCAATTTTATATCCACACTCTCTGTGCCATTAAGAAGTATTCAACTTTTACAAAACATTGCTTATTTTCCAGAAACCTAAAAAAAATGACTTGATTACACTAATAATTACATTCTCCCCAAATTAGACCATTAATGAATCTCAATTAAATTTTTCACTTTTTTTTAACCTCATAAATTTTAAGGCTTACAGGGAGGAATAGACACATAAGAGTAACCAAGAATGTTTGGAAAAGAAGAGTAATAAGGGAAAATTTCTCCTACGACCAATTCAAACATCTTATAAAGTTACAGCATCGGCCTGTGCCGATATAGGGTCAATGAAACAGAATAAAAATCCTGGAAACAGTCCCAAGTAAATATAAAAACTTAGTATATGATAAAAGTGGCATTTAATCCAGAAGATGTGCTATGTTATTCAATAATTTTTGTGTTGTGGCAAAGGGCTTTTTATTTGGCAGAGCAAAGAAAAGGTAGTCTCCCCTTCACACAATTGAAATAATGCATTTTAGATAAAAGACATTTGTAAGGGTTAAAAAAAGGAAACAATGTTCTCCAAGAATATGGAAGTGGGTGTTTATACAGTACTGGATTGGGAAACCATAGTCCTAAGGCCATAATCACATAAAAACTAAAAACATTTACTTCATAAATGCAAAAAATACTTGAATATAAAAAATTATGATGAAGGGGAAGGACGAGAGAGATGACATGTTTAAATACATTAAATATATATAAATGTGTATCATATATATTAAACAAAGAGTTATCATGCTCAATATATAAATAGTTTTAACAACTCAATAAGAAAAAGTTGACAACATAGAAAATTCACAAATGAAAAAAATGTAATGATCATTTACCTATCCAAAAGCATTCAAAAATTATATTAGTCAGTGTTAAAGAGGATGTGAGAAAATGGAAATTCTCACACTACTGGTTAGAATATACATTGATGAAACATTATACAGATAATAGCTTAGATATGGGCATGCTTATAAGTCCAGCCATGCCACTTCTGGAAATTTACCTAAGGAAATAATGATGTATATAAATAAAATTTAACCGTAAGGATGTTTGTTAAACTTTTGTTTGGAATACTAAAAGTGGTAAAGAACAAAACCAAAGATCCCTATACACACACACACACACACACACACACACACATATAAATAGAGGATTGAATAATTATTTATTGGGGTGGCCAGAGTTTGTTCAGGTTTTTCTGTAAGATGTTATGGGATGAATTTGGCTAACCCAAAAAAATGCAGGAAGTAATGTTTAATAACAATTCTTATGATACTTTGCCAACTGGATTAAGAAGTTTCAAAAGAGTATATGTGGTACAATGTCATTTTGTTAAACATTAAAAGTAAAATGTATGAATATATCAAATATGAAAGTGAAATTAAAATGTTACTATTATTTAAGGATGATAATTTAATGAATGATTTTTAATTTGCTTTTTGCTTTCTCTTTTCAACATTTTCTTTAACCCCTGTGTGTTCATGTGTGTGTGTGTGCATGTGTGTGTGTGTTTGTCCTCTGTTCTGGCAAGCCCTGGATTCCCTTGATTCCATCCAAGGTCTGCAAAAGATTCATCACTCCTCCTTCTTCAAGAACCTGTGGACCCTCTTCTGAGTTACAGGTTCATAGAAATGAAGACCTTTTTTCTATTTCTGTTTCCTTTTGTTCTTTGTTAATTTCAGAGATGACACATGGGCCAGGTGTTTCTCTTCTTCTCTTTATAGCAGGAAATCTTTTTAAACATATTCATAACTATTAAGAAATTGCTGAATCTTTGGAACAAATTCAGATGACACAGAATTTCATCAAGCAGAAACTCTTCCCCCCACCCTTCTCTGTATCCAGTACCATCTTATAGGGATGACCTAAGTAAAGACAAAAGTGTGATGTGTGTATTTTCTGGTCTTTCCTCAGTGCCTTTATAAATATTTTAAGTATTCAATCCATCACAATTTATTTTAGTATATATCTTGCAAAGTGAAATATAATTGCTTACATTTAACTTTATGAGTATTAAGAGCAAAATTTATACTGAGTCTTTTCTCTCTTCCAGGCTAAATGAAAGAGAAAAAAATTCAGGGAATGAATTGTATAAAATAGGTTCTTTTCCTATATGTAACTAAGTTTTTTAGGCTGTCCTTTCTTCCTGATGAAGTAACTTGAAATGCCTCTTTTCTTCTTAAAATGATATATGATGAGAGTCAGACATTATAAATTCAAATTCTTATAATTTCCAATGGATAATGTGAGAAGTGTGGATTGAGTCTAAGAGATTGTAAGGAGTAATGGAGACTGCAGAAAACCAGGTATTGGTAATAGAATTTAAAATTTGAACAAATATCACTTTTATAATAAGGGAAAATTATTTTTTAAATACATGTTGAATAAATTAAGGTGTAGTTCTTGAAAAAATGGAAAGTCTCTGAACTTCTTCTAAACTGCTGCAGATGATATTACAACAGGTTAGCTGGGAAAAACTTTTGAGTTTGATTTACATGGCCAGTGGACTTCAGATTTACCCAGAGCAGAGCTCACAAAGGTCAACATTTCAGCACCTCTTTGACTTCAAGACTACAGCACATCCTGAGGGATCTTAAGAATACAATGCATCCTGATCTTTAGCAGTGGAAGCTTCTATATGGAACGGGAACACAGATGATCAACATTTTAATTCTTACTGTGAGACAGGCATGGTGCTAAACACATTGTTTCCTATAAAACATTATTTTATTTAATCCCTTTGAAAATCCCACACCTTGGTACTGCAATGATCTCCATTTTATAATGAGGAAACTGAGGCTTAGAGGTGGTAAATAATTTAAATGTTAGTAAGAACTCCTTTTTTTGGTGGTTGTTGTTGTTGGTTTTGAAGCTTGTGTTCTGACCTCCATACACTGTGAGAAGAGATTCTTAATCCAGTAACTCTCTGTCTGTTCAAGGAAGCCTGCCTTCCGCCAAGGAAGCACGTTTCCATCCTGGTATTTTGTCGTGTGAAGAAGGTGTGCTATAATCACACACAAGAATGGAACCCAGACAGAAATTGATTAAAATCCCATATTTTGCACGTGTGAGTCAGGTGAGTGAGATGAGTTACTTCAATTTTTAGAAGTGCAGTTTTTTAAAGTCAGAACAATGCATTCTACTTTGTATGTTTTGGTGGGAATGAAATGTGATGCATGCCTAGCATGAGGTATGGGTTCAGTAAATGCTGGTTCTTTTCATTTTCTCTTGATGAAAGGCTGTTACGCATTGTTTATGTCACTCTCCCAGCCACTGTCCTAAGAGATCTATAGAAATGATGCAACTCGATTAATCACACTTTGTCTCTGCAATTTACCTAGAGGAGAGAAAATTAAGTTGTGGCAGGAGTGGCTGGGCATGGTGAGAGAGACTGATAAAAATATTTTGTTCTCACAGCTCCTGTAAGACTTATCTACCTGGCTTAGTTCATCTACAGCCCAATTTGTATACCTATACAATTTGTATACATCCATCTACTGTTCTTTGGAAGGTTGGTAATAATGCTTTGATTAATGTTCCTAGCAATACCTTAAGAGTCTGAACCCATCATCTAAGTAAAAACCATTGTGTTAAAATAGGAATGTAGTCTCAGAAGAAGGTGAAAGCAACTCACAAGAAAATAAAATTACTCCATAACCTCGTGGGTCCAACAACTACCTATCTTCATGGTGTAATTTTCTTTAAGACAATGACTGTACTTGAAGTTCTTGAATGAATTTCAGGAGGTGCATAAACCTTATGAAATCACCAACTTCCACATGATTGTGCCCATGTGCATTTTGCAGGAAGATGATCGATTTTGTGAAATTCTGAGGAGTGTCTATGACCTCGAACACCTAAGAACCATTGGTTTACAAGCTTACACTCCAATTCAGACATGTTGACAGCAAGAAAGACAACACTGATATATTGATATGAAGTGGATCAAGGAGATCCCCTGGAGTATGAAATGGCAACCCACTCCAGTATTCTTGCCGTGAAAATCCCACGGACAGAGGATCCAGGCGGATTAAAGTCCATAGGGTCTCAAAGAGTTGGACACGACTGAGCAACTAAGCATGCATGCATAGGAGGGAGGGAGTGGTCACTGTATGATTCGGGGGCAGAAATGGGATTTAAACATACAAACACATAAACAGATCTTTTCTGAGGAAGGTTCATTTTAAGGTCTTAAAGAAAATAAAGAAGAGAATTCTTTGAAGACGTTCCTTCTCTAATTAGAAGCCTTTCTCCCACTTTCTTTGCCACCCCAAACCACCAAACGTTTACATTTAAGTGGAGGGAGTAACCTACCAGCTAATTGAAATTGTTTCAGTGATGCATCTATTTTTCTATTTAGTATCTTCTCTTTCCTTCTCACTTTTCATTTCTTGCCTGAGTTCACATGGCCTATTCTTTGTCTTTTTAAATAACTGGACAAATTATTACTATCAGTAATATGAAGAGGAGGAAGAGAAATATAAATAAGAGAAATGGGTTTCCATGGCAACCACAGCCAAGTGATATCATTATGAGCATCCTTTCTATGACTATTTCATTAGCACTCTCCTGAGAACCTGGGTCCCTGTTAACCCATTTAAGGACCAAGTGTTCTTTACCGGATGGCTCTCTGGTTACTCACTCACTATTGGGGATGCCAATTTATCGTTTTTAGAATGTACTTGGATTTTGTAGCCAGAAGTGACCGATATCTATTTGTATATCTGTGTCCTGCTTAGAATATGCCCTGTGACTCTCCAGCATCTGTTCACAGTTCCATGAAGAAGGACCAATGACAAGTCATGTTTATTTGTTTAAAAAAAAACAAACAACTAACATTTTAAAAAGCAGAGTACTCATAATGACAGGGCTGTGTTTATTGGGTCTAAACCCCACCCCCTTTGGTGGAAAGTATCAGTCAGGAGGGACTGAGTAGTGCTGTGGTAACAAACAGCCCTTGTGATGGTTAATTTTATGTGTCAACTTGGCTACGCTCTGGTGCTCAACTGCTTGGTCAAATATCATTCTCTGAAGTGATTGTTTAGATATTAACATTTAAATCAGAAGACTTTGAGTAAAGCAGATTACCCTCAATAATGTCAGTGGGCCTTTCAATTGCAGGTCTTATAAGAAAACACTTGGGTCTCCCAAGAAGGAAGGAGTTCTGCCTCTGGACTCATTATAGCACTGATTCCTGCCAGAATTTCCAGCCCATGGGCCTGACCTACAAATTTCAGACTTTCCAGTCCTTATAACCACATGAACCAATTTCTTAAAATAAACTTTTACCTATGTCTTTGTCTCACTATCTCATCTATCTATCCGCATGTTGACAGATTATATATTCATTCATTGACAGAGTATGTATAATATATATCTTCATTCCTATTGGTTTTATTTCTCTGGAGGATCTGACTAATAAGTGGCCAATTCTCATTGAAGGAAATGGCAACCTACTCCAGTATTCTTGCTGGGAAAATCCCATTAACAGAAGAGCCTGGTGAACTACAGTCCACGGGGTCACAAAGAGTTGGACTTGACTGCATACATGACCTAACCCAAGCAAAGTTAATTTCTTCTTCCTGTTTCATGTCCAATTCAAGTCAGCAGGAGACTCAAGACAAGTAAATCACTCAGGGATCCCAGTTAAAAGAGTCTTCATCTCAACATGCACTTCCATTATCGCAGAAGCAGAAGAAGAGGCCTTGGTAAACCAAACACTGGCTTTAAAGCTTCCATCTGGAAGTATTACCTGTGACTTTCACTTGCATTTCATTGGCCAAAGCAAATCTCATGGCCATCCTAACTTCAAAAGAGGCAAGGAGGTATAATCCTACCAGGTGCCTGGAAGGAGAAAAGCCAGAAATACCCGGTGACCACTGCTAATGACTGCCACTCGTGGTGGACATTTATGCAACCTCTTGGTCTACTGTGTTCCACTGATTAGGAAAAAATGTGAATCAGGAGGACCAAGCAATCTCTTTGGTCCTAGTGACTATGTGATTATTGGAAAGTGATTTAGCCTGCATAGGCATCAGTCTCTCCAATCTGCTCCATGAAGGCAATAGAAGATAACATTCCTTCTCTTCTGCCCTCCTGCTGCAACAGAGATGGCCAGCCTCCTCTCAAAGGCCAGCCTCTCCACTTGTCCATGTAGTTTTCACATCCAGACACCTATTGGCTATGCTTAGTTCTATCTTCCACAACCCAACTTTCAGCTCATCAAAAATCCTTGCTGTTCCCCATCTAAATTTTGTTTCAATAATATTCATATCTCCCCTGTTTTCTTCCACCACCCTGTCCCAAGCCACTGTCTCTTTTTCCTGGGCTTCTGTAATAATCCTACAATGAATCTTCCTGTTTGTACATCCACTCACCTCCAATCTATTTTTCCACAAGCCCCACCCCCCTCCAAGATCATATTAAAATAAAAGAGGAATACAGCTTAGTGGTTAAGAAAAGAACAGACTCTGAACACACACCACCTAGGATTGAATTTTTGCTCTGCCCCTTGCTAGGTGCGTGACTTTGCAAAGTTACCTAACATTTTTGCATCTCTGTTATCTTCATTTGGAAATTAGGGAGAATAATAGAACTTGCTTCATAGGTTTATTGTCAGGATTAAGTGTGGTGATACATGCAAACACCTATAGTGTTACCTGTCACATACTAAGCACTGTCTCTATTTGTTATTTCTATTATTAAAACTTTTTTGTGATACTATTTGTTTGCATGTCTATTTAGGTCCAAATATGAAACCTGATACAACAGTAAGTTGTCAAGTTATTATTTGCTGATAAAATAAACATAAACTATATAATGACTAAGTGAATTCATGGTTGTGGCAGGCAGCTTCTAATCTGACTCCCAGTAATCTCTGCTTCCTGGAATTTATATGCTTGAATGTGGGCTGGATGTAATGACTTGTTTCAATTGCATACAGCAAAAGTGATCAGCAAAATCTGATAGGATGTCACTCCTGAAATTAGGTTATAAAAGTTTGTGATTTTCATTTTGCTTGTTCTCTCTCTCTCTACTGGCTCACTCACTCTGAAGAAGCAAGCTGATAAGTGTGAGCTGCCCTATAGAAAGGCCCATGTGATGAGGATCTGAGGACTCAGTCCAACAACCATGAGGAACTAAATTCTGCCAACAAGTCCTGGGTGACCTTGGAAGTGGAAATCTCTTTCTCTACTCCGGCCTTGAGACCACAGCAGCCCTGGTCAGGACATTGACTGCAGCCCCATGAGTGATCATGAATCAGAGGCCCCAGGTAAACTGCCCCTAGATTCTTGCCCCATAGAAACTGTGGGATATACATATTTCAATGCCACTAAGTTTTGGGGTAATCGTTATGTAGCAAATGATAACTAATAAAATAATAAAGATAACAATATATGATAGAATGATCTGAATATTCAGGAGGAGATTTTTAAAGCCCTGAGCTTTTAAGAGAGGAGTCATTTTCCTAGGCTCATGGACATTCATTATTGCCTCCAGAATCATCCTTTTCTCTGAGTGTCTGTATCCTCACTTCCTCCTTGAGCCTTGGAGGCCAGTAGTAAGTAATTAAAAGACTGAATCTCTTATTTTATTAGCAGTGTGAATTTGGCCTAGTTGCTATATATATATATATATATGTATATATATATATATGTATATATATATATATATCATTAATAAGATGGAGTGAATGCTATCTTCCTCAGGGAATTACTGTGAGGGTTACAGTGCTCAGAATCTGGATAAAATACCCCATTGAGTGTCTAGAACACAGCAGATATTCCATAAATATCAGGTCTTGCCCCGATATCTTCTACAGACTGCTTTGCCCCACTTTTAAAGATTTGTTTACAGCCAACATCTTCTTCACAATTAATATTCTTTGGAATTCAATAGAATGCAACTATTTGCCATATGGAAATGAGTTCAAATGTGTTTTCTTTTATTAGACAGAGCAAGAAAAAAGTAATTCATCTTTGAATTCTTGTAATTGGGCAAATAATTTGCAGTGAAAGAGCAGCAAAATATAATGTGTATGAGGATTAAGAAAGAAAATGTTTTGGTCTACCTAACATTCCTGCTTCATCAGGAAGCAGGCTTACAGTAAGGACCCCTAAATACACACATTGGCCACGGTGGAAAACAATATTCTGGAAACAAATCCAAAATGTGTGTGTCCTGTGGGGGCTGGAGAGACCATAAAACATGTCCCATTGCTCAGAGAAAGCAATGTCAGAGAACTCAGTGGTCCCAGCGCTAAAACTTAGGTCATTTGGAAAAGCAAGGATAGGTAAAAGCTTTCATTTATAACTTGAAAGCCTACCTTCCCTTGACATCAAATACCACAATTAAGAATTTGCTTTTTAATAAACACAGGCTTGAGCTGGTAAGAGTCAACGCATCATTCACATATCATTTCCTGCACCACGCAACTCATATGAGCAAACTGAGGAAAGCATCAACCACAAACATGTTGCTGATAGAAATTTCCTAATGCAAGCAGTCTTTATAGATTTCTGCTATTTCAATGTAGGTCTCCAAGGACCATTTGAATCCATATTAATTTCCTTTCTGGCAGTTATGCGGCTGAGTATGAACTGCACTATTTCACTTTTAATCTGTCAGTAATTTAGTAATGTGTAAACTAATTATGCACAGATATTAATGTAATCGGTTTGGGGAGCTATAAAATCAATGTGTTTTTACAGACTGCATTAGAGAGAATTGTGGTGTTATAATCACATGTCAGTTACAGATAACATTATGAAATTAAAAAACGGATGTCACCCACACTTCAGGGAGCACCCACTAACTCCATCAAATCATGAGAGCATGGCCTTTACATTTCCTGGCACTGCAGGAATAATGTTATCATCTCAGCCAAACCATCTTGCTTTGCCCTAACTCTGATAACATCACTGGCAAATCATGCCTCTCTTTCTCCACTTCTCCTTCTCCTCTTCCTCTAGGTTAAATACAAACTTGCTATTCAGAACCTCAACAAGTTGTGCCAGAGCTCATCCTTCTGGGGGTTATGCCAGTGTCTCACGGTAATGGCCTCCTCGAGTGAAGTCCACACTAGTACAATGAACCAGATCACCACTATGTGACAGAAGGTAGGTTAGCATGAACACAGTGGTCTTAACTACAGCCTTTGTAAGATGGTCTCATGTGACCACAGTCAGCCCAAGACATGATCAGATCCTTCCATAGGGCTAGAGGCATCTCACCACCTTGACCCTTGGGTATGGACACAGGTTTTCCATGCCCAAATAGAAGGAAACTTACTGCTCTAAGATAGGCCTTGAAATCTTGGGTTAGTACTTGTTCAGTCAAGAGTTTGGATAAGTTCTAGAAATTCATCATCATATACCTCTCTTGAATAGACTCCCCTAACTCCCTGAGAGTTCATCTCTAATCTTTTGCATCCCTCTAAAAATTAGGTCGTTTTCTTATGCAGTCGTCAACATCAGTGATGTCTGGTAGAACATGACATTACTTCCTCCTGGGCATTAGTGAAGAGGGCCTCAGGCCAGCCTTGCACCTTAGGCAATCATTGATACATAAAAAAAGTTGGATTTGAAGATTTGAGTTCCAGCTCTAGAACTGCAACCTTAGGTTACACTGAAAGATAGGCCTGGGGCAATCATAATTATGACATTCTCTGGATATGTGACTTTCTTATCACTTGGAATCTTATTTTCTTTTTGTGCAGAATAAGATGATAATAACATTGCTTCCTTCATGGAGGGTGAAATAAAGCATGCACAGTTCTTAGATCAAAGTAAGTGTTCAATAAATACTAGCCCAAAGTAGTAGCAGGGCTTCCCTGGTGGTTCAGTGGAAAAGAATCTGCCTACCAATGCAGGAGCCGCAGAAGACTCAGGTTTGATCCCTGGGTTGAGAAGATCCCCTGGAGAAGGGCATGGCAACCCACTCCAGTATTCTTGCCTGGAGAATCCCATGGATAGAGGAGCTGGGCAGGTTACAGTCCGTAGGGTCGCAAAGAGTTAGACGTGACTGAAGTGACTTAGCATACAGCACACAGTAGCGGTAAGAGTAATTATAGTAGTATTAGTAATGGTCATTTTGCTCCCTGGGCCTAACTGTGACTCTATTATAAAATGAAAGTGAATCTCTAAACCTCTAAAGACTATTCTAATGATAATCTATTTGCAAAGAGAATCCTCAGGAGGAAGAAAGTTGATCAGCACAACCCTCAAGATTCCTTAAGGAATCTTCTCTAACCAAGATTAGAGATTCCTTCTCTAATCAAATCCTCCCACATTACCCTCCCCTCCCCTAAACACACCTTTTCCTCCTCATCACTAGTCTCTGCCCATCACTCTACACCACCCCATGCATCCTTCCTCTAACCCTCTAAGGTATACTGTGTGATCCACACTAAGAAAATGAACTCTCATTCATTCACTCCCCAAATTATTTACTGATGTCTATCAAAGGTAGAGAAAGTTCAGCCAGGAGTGCTGATACTAATCAGATATGATTCTACTTCCTTAGAGATAATTGCGAAGTTTCCAAATAAGAGAAGTCCACAATAAAATTTAATTATCCACCACCTTTTCCAAATATTTCTTTAAATTGATTGAGTTCCTCATGTGGTGTCATATTCTCTACTATCTGTACCAGTGGAAGCTCTGTGTCCCTTTCCTGGCCATATACAGCATGATCATTTTTTATACCACTCCTCATCATGGATTTTCAATATTTTCCATTTTAACTTCACTCATTCTAATTTTCCTCATCCAATGGAGGTGTGCCTATTTCTAAGATTCACAGTGATATTTTTAGAACCTGATGCATATTTTTGTGCCACTCATCTTTTCTCATCATTTCTCACAATTTTCACACCTATTGCTGTCTTACTTGTACATTTGGTCTCACCATGCGTCCATTCCAATGAAGGTCAACCACAAAAGTCAACAACTGGCCTGACTACGCTGGTCATCATTAAATAAGACAATATGTGTAAACTACAAAGGAAGGTGCCTGACACATAAGCACTCAACACTTTCACTTCCATACCTTCTGCCTCTAACTTTTTGTTACTCAGTATAATAGCTATCATGCCCACCAGGAAACAGTGGTTCACAAACCACTTCCAAGGGATATTCTCAGAGATAGTATTTGTCTCCTGTCCTAGAAGCTAAGGACAGATGTTCAGGAGGATAGCCTTGGTGATCACTGTTCAGAATCATTAACATCCCATTATGGAAATTATGTACCACTCACAGACTCAAGAAAATAGATTAGATTTTTATCACTCACACATTTAACTTCTGTGAAATTGAGTTGAGGTACTTGGACAAAAATGAAATAGAAAAATTTTAAAAAAAAGAGAACAAACCAGAAGCAGACTAATTAAAATATATTCTGGATGGGAAGTCTTTGTTTTATCATGAACATTAGCATATATATAAATTATTTGCATGCATATATTATTACACAGGGCTATAAAAGAAAATCATAAAAACTGTCCTCTAAGGGTCATTTAGGGGGTTTCTAGGGTAATCTTGATCATATTCAACTATTGCTTTAGACAAACCTAGACAGTGTATTGAGCATTCTTTGGCATTGCCTTTCTTTGGGATTGGAATGAAAACTGACCTTTTCCAGTCCTGTTGCCACTGCTGAGTTTTCCAAATTTGCTGACATATTGAGTGCAGCACTTTCACAGCATCATTTTTCAGGATTTGAAATAGCTCAACTGGAATTCCATCACATCCACTAACTTTGTTCGTAGTGATTCTTTCTAAGGCCCACTTGACTTCACATTCCAGGATATCTGGCTCTAGGTGAGTGATCACACCATCGTGATTATCTGGGTCATGAAGATCTTTTTTATACAGTTCTTCTGTGTATTCTTGCCACCTCTTCTTAATATCTTCTGCTTCTGTTAGGTCCATACCATTTCTGTCCTTTATTGAACCCATCTTTGCATGAAATGTTCCCTTGGTATCTCTGATTTTCTTGAGGAGATCTCTAGTCTTTCCCATTCTGTTGTTTTCCTCTATTTCTTTGCATTGATTGCTGAGGAAGGCTTTCTTATCTCTCCTTGCTATTCTTTGGAACTCTGTATTCAAATGGGAATATCTTTCCTTTTCTCTTTTGCTTTTTGCTTCTTTTCTTTTCACAGCTATTTGTAAGGCCTCCTCAGACAACCATTTTTTTCCATGGGATGGTCTTGCTCCCTGTCTCTTGTACAATGTCATGAACCTCCGTCCATAGTTCATCAGGCACTCTGTCTATCAGATTTAGTCCCTTAAATCAATTTCTCACTTCCACTATATAATCATAAGGGATTTGATTTAGGTCATACCTGAATGGTCTAGTGGTTTTCCCTACTTTCTTCAATTTAAGTCTGAATTTGGCAATAAGGAGTTCATGATCTGAGCCACAGTCAGCTCCCAGTCTTGTTGTAAAGTAATGCTCAAAATTCTCCAAGTCAGGCTTCAGCAAAACATGAACTGTGAACCTCCAGATGTTCAAGCTGGTTTTAGAAAAGGCAGAGGAACCAGAGATCAAATTGCCAACATCCGCTGGATCATCAAAAAAGCAAAAGAGTTCCAGAAAAACATCTATTTCTGCTTTATTGACTATGCCAAAGCCTTTGACTGTGTGGATCACAATAAACTGTGGAAAATTCTGAAAGAGATGGGAATACCAGACCACCTGACCTGCCTCTTGAGAAACCTGTATGCAGGTTAGGAAGCAACAGTTAGAACTGGATATGGAACAACAGACTGGTTCCAAATAGGAAAAGCAGTACGTCAAGGCTCTATATTGTCACCCTGCTTATTTAACTTATATGCAGAGTACATCATGAGAAACGCTGGGCTGGAGGAAGCACAAGCTGGACTCAAGATTGCTGGGAGAAATACCAATAACCTCAGATATGCAGATGACACCACCCTTATGGCAGAAAGTGAAGAGGAACTAAAAAGCCTCTTGATGAAAGTGAAAGAGAAGAGTGAAAAGTTGGCTTAAAGTTCAACATTCAGAAAACGAAGATCATGGCATCTGGTCCCATCACTTCATGGGAAATAGATGGGGAAACAGTAGAAACAGTGGCTGAATTTATTTTGGGGGGCTCAAAAATCACTGCAGATGGTGATTGCAGCCGTGAAATTAAAAGATGCTTACTCCTTGGAAGGAAAGTATGACCAACCTAGGCAGCATATTAAAAAGCAGAGACATTACTTGGCCAACAAAGGTCCATCTAGTCAAAGCTGTGGTTTTTCCACTGGTCATGTATGAATGTGAGAGTTGGACTGTGAAGAAAGCTGAGCGCCAAAGAATTGATGCTTTTGAACTGTGGTGTTGGAGAAGACTCTTGAGAGTCCCTTGGACTGCAAGGAGATGCAACCAGTAAAGGAGATCAGTCCTGGGTGTTCATTGGAAGGATTGATGTTGAAGCTGAAACTCCAATACTTTGGCCAGCTCATGCAAAGAGTTGACTCATTGGAAAAGACCCTGATGTTGGGAGGGATTCGGGGCAGGAGGAGAAGGGGACGACAGAGGATGAGATGGCTGGATGGCATCACCGACTCGATGGACATGAGTTTGAGTAAACTCCAGGTGTTGGTGATGGACAGGGAGGCCTGGTGTGCTGCGATTCATGGGGTCGCAAAGAGTCGGACACGACTGAGCGACTGAACTGAACTGACTGAGATAATGTATTAAAAAGCAGAGACATCACTTTGCTTACAAAGGTCCCTATAGTCAAGGCTATGGTTTTTCCAGTAGTCATGTACAGATATGAGAGCTGGACAATAAAAAAAAGACTGAGCACCAAAGATTTGATGCCTTCAAATTATGGAGCTGGAGAAGACTATTGAGAGTCCCTTGGACAGCAAGGAAATCAAGCCTGTCAATCCTAAAGGAAATCAACCTTGAATATTCATTGGAAGGACTGATGTTGAAGCTAAAGCTCCAGTATTGTGGCCACCCAATGTGAAGAGCCAACTCATTAGAAAATACCCTAATGCTGGGAAAGATTGAAGGCAGGAGAATTGGATGAATGAGGATGAGATGATTGGATGGCATCACCAACTCAATGCTCATGAGTTTGAGCAAACTCCAGGAAATGGTGAAGGATTGGGAAGCCTGTCTTGTTGCAGTCCATGGCATCGCAAAGACTCAGACACAACTGAGTGACTGAACAACAACTGCTTTAGAATATAACTAATACAAAGAAATACTGTCCCATGATAAATCATTTTAGGATGATTTGGGGGGGCACATTAATGGAACCAAAAAAGGATTTTGGGGCTAGGCTCCAGAGGTTGGCATTTTCCATAACCAGTCCCCTCTCATTTCCCAAGGATCTCATGGTCCTTAATTGACTTTGTTGCATCTTCTCAGACACTGTGTATAAAGAGACCCCATGCATCACTAGGAATGTGTTGAATATCCCAGGAATGTGTTGAGATGTGTTTCTTCCCTGAGATGATTGATCTCTCCTCCCTACCCTGCTTTCTTCAGGTGAAACTGCAGGTCCATTTGTGTTCCATGATCCTCCTCTTCAGCCATCATCCTGGTTGCAGAAAGGCAACTCTATCAAGACTCACATGCCATGACTTCCCTGGAGGTCTAGTGGTTAAGAATCTGCCTTGCAACACAGGGGATGCCAGTTCAATCCTTGTTTGGGGAACTAAGATCTCACATGCAAGAGGGGCAACTAAGCGCACCTACCACAACTACTGAGCCCTCAAGTCACAATTAGGGAGTCTGCAAGCCACAACAAAAGATCTCACACGACAAAAGGAAGATCTCATCTGCAATTAAGATTTACTTGAAAAAAAAAAAAAAGACTCACATGCCATTTCTCTTCTTTACATCCATCACAAGGCTGGTCCTGGAATAATTAACAATAATAAATGTATCCAAGCCGTGGTATTCATAGCTTGCACTAAAGGAAATTAGGGCAGTAGCTTTTCCCTCCTATCGAGCATATCTCCCAGGATAGCTTTTTCTTTGCCAAGAGAGTAAGAAAAATAAGCCCTGGAGAATTCTGTGTTATGATTGTCAAGACATGGATTATTGAGAAAGGAATTAGAATCATCAACTCCAACAGAGGAAATTTGAGAGGCTGAGGGGATTCGCAGGCAATGAGGACTTTTATGGTGAAAGATCTGGGTTGTAGCTTCAGCTCTTAGCTCTGCTTTACTGGTGAAATTATGGACCTTAGATTTTTATCGAGAGTAACTAACGCAGTACAGAAAAAATGTACAGCTGAGCTCTCCATATATGGAGAAAATGGGCAATGCAGACATTTAGAAGGCCATAATTGAACTTATCTTTTTTTTTTAATGTAGGTGTCTTTTTTATTTTATTTACTTATTTATTTTGGCCATGTTGTGCAGCATGTGGGATCTTAGCCCCCTGACCAGGAATTGAATTCCTGCTCCCTGCAGTGAAAGCAGGGAGCCCCAACCGCTGGACCACCAGGGAAGCCCTGATTTAGCTTATCTTGAGCAAACCACAAGAACTCCAAATGCAGTCAATGGACTTGGGTTCAAATGCTGATACCTCACTTTGTAGATCTCCACCTGTGCTGTTTAATGTGGTACCACTAGTCACATGGGCCTTTTCAAATTTGATTTGAAGCTAGTTAAAATTAAATACAATTATTATAAAAATTCAGTTCCTTAGTCACACTAACCATATTTCAAGTGCTCAAAAGTCCTACGTGGCTAGGGGCTACTGTTTGTACAGTGCAGATGTAGGCTAAAGACAAATGAGCTTTCCAAAGCCCAGTTTCCTCATCTGTTAAATAAAGAAAAAAGTAAGATTTGTCCTGTTTCTCTCCCAAGTGTGTTTTAAGACAATGAATATAAAAGCAGTTAAAATTATTAAGCATTTTATAATAGAAAAACAAGTACTTGATTTAGTGTCTTGAACTTCACTTAGGGGAATCCCCCACATTCTTACTTAAAATACTGTGGATTGTTTTTAAAAATCTATGTGTTGATATAACTTCCAGTCGTTCCTATCAGAAGAATAAGAATGGGCCAAACTGTGTCTAGCTGATTCTCAGTCTTGATGTCTTAGCCCAGAAAACTAGCATCTTAGTCTTTTCAGTGGAGTTTTAATTACAGACATCCATAACTTCATATCTTACATGCAGCCCAGGCAGCACATACAGAGAATTACACGGGAGAGGCTATGGAGATCATGACTTAAACAGAGCAAGCATTGGTGACCAACTTGTCCATGGGGACATCAACTGGGAAGTGGCATCTTTTGGCTTCTTCCTAATTACTAGGAAAACAATGGGACTCTGCTGTACTTAGGGCTTAGGATTTATGTCTCTTTAACTCATGCATTTCCTCAGAAGACACATGTCTTCTTTCCACATGTGAGCTGCATTTGAAAATATCCATCTGAATTCTGCACACAAGAAACAAATGTTTTTTTCGCTTCATGGGTATCAGTGTCTAAAAGAGTGTAATCAGTCTCAAGAAGTGAATGTGCAGGAGAAAACAGAAAAGGGAAAATTTCTGGGAGAAGGATGGAGAAAATATGCTGAGAGGTATCAGGCAAGAATAACTGAAAATCCACCTCTAATTTTAAGAGGTAAAGGATAAGGATTTATAGCCAGAGCCAGACAGACAGCAGATGTAATTGTCTTGGTTGTATACAACTGGATCATCACCATCATCATTACCACCACCACCACTACCATCATTATTAAGCCATGTGTTGATATGGACCTGTGGGTTTGAAAATGCTTTCACATGTGTGGACACATTTGATCATTGCAATAACCTATACCGAACCATCATGGTTTTTTATATGCCCAGCATCCATCCACTGCTTCTTAACCTGGTTGCTGCTGCTGCTGCTAAGTCGTTTCAGTCGTGTCCGACTCTGCGCGACCCCATGGAAGGCAGCCCACCAGGCTCCGCCATTCCTGGGATTCTCCAGGCAAGAACACTGGAGTGGGTTGCCATTTCCTTCTCCAGTGCGTGAAAGTGAAGTCCCTCAGTCGTGTCCGACTCTTCTCAACCCCATGGATTGCAGCCTACCAGGCTCCTCCGTCCATGGGATTTTCTAGGCAAGAGTATTGGAGTGGGGTACCACTGTCTTCTCTGCTTAACCTGGTAATACCACCTTAATTTACTTTGGAAACTATCTCCATAAATTTCAGTCTATATGTTTCAAGTGGGATTGACCCCAAGGTACACCCTCCAAGTGTGAGTTCACCCTCAGGCCCAGACCCCTCAGTTTATTACACCCATCAGCCACAATGATTGGTCCAGGAATAAGTACATGATTCAAGTCTGTCCAAAGAAACACAATCCTTGGGACTTTAGTTGAGACTATCAGGAGAGAGAAACCTTTGGGGGCCACTAAGCTTAGAGAGTGAAGTCTTGAGCTGCCTGGACCTTTGCTTGGTAATAGTTTCTCTGAGGATCAAACTGACACCAAAGATTGCACAGCCAAAGTTGGAGAAAAAGCAAGACTGAGTCTTGAGAACCTGGTTTAACCCCTTAGATTCATATCTGCATAGGATTGTGCTACCTCTGGACATTCTTATTTGAGCCAAACTGAGCTATGTTTCTGTCTTTGGCAAAGAGGTCTAGCTAATACAACTAGAGAGAAGAAGTTAGAATCCACTTTTTACAGATTAGAAAATTGAGGCTTAGGACAACATCCATTAAATCATGACTTGGACCCAATCTGTTGTCTCTCTATATGAAATTTCTAAAGAATTCTCAAAGCCAGTCAGTAGGGAAGATGGGAAGGAAAGGGTTGGCAGGCTGTAGCAACAAAAAAAAATGTTTAAGGGTCTCATTAAAAGGAAAGTGAAACGAGAAAGAACAGAGCCATGCTTATGGCATTACAAGTCCTTGGGGAGAGTAGAAATGCTGAAGCTTACAAATACACAGGAGGCAGCAGATAGCTACAGTTGAGTTTACTAAAGAAACAGTGTTTGAAAATAGAATGGAATTTAGCAATAGTGGGATATACATTGTCTGGGGAAAATTCATTGTATATGTCTATTCTAAATATCTTATAAATAGATATATTCAATATATCAAAAATATGTAAAAGAATCCATCAATATCTAAATACAGTAGTTACATCACATATCTATCTATCTACCTCCTATCTATCTATCTATCTATAATGTCTCCAAATATAGCATTCATATACTGATGATTTTGATGAGTAAAATTTGTACACTAAAGTGGTGGTTCTCGAAGTGTCATCCTTGGATCAGCAGCATCAACACCACCTAGGAAGGTCTTAGGCCTTATCCCAGACCTACTGGAGAAACAGTGTTTGAAAATATCCCAGACCTACTGGATTATAACTCTAGGAGGGGGCTTAGCAATATATATTCTAACAAATCCTCCAGGTAATTCAGATGCATGCTAAAGCCTAAGAACCTTGTAGTAATGATACCTGAGTATGTACATGTCCTTGTATGTATCTTTGTGTGTAATGTTTTTTCAATGCTTATCAACCTCATCTTCTGGAAGTCTTGATAGAGAGGAAGAGTATCACTATCTGAATGTAGCCCAGAGAGGAAAGTACAGATTTGGGAACCTTTAGGTCTTCCTGTTTGGAAGAATCCTCTATAGTCAGAGCCAACAGTACTCAGAGTGGTTTGGAATGTGACTGGTCAATTTTCAACTTCTATCTTAATTATAACTTGTGTACAATTATAAGGCAGAATTCTAAAGATACCCAACACCCCCCTCCCACTCACGCCCATGGCCAAGAATCCCAAATCCTGTTTATGCAATCAGATTCTAATCTAGGTACTTCTGTGAAGGGATGCTGCAGACATAATTGAAGCCCCAAATTAATAAATCTTAGGGTTGGGAAGGTTAACCATGTGGGTCTGATCCTATCAGGTAAGCCCTTTAAAAGCAGAATGCTTTCTCTAGTTGGTGATTAAGGAAAAAATCAGAGAGATTTTGAGTACAAGAAGAGTTCAACATGTCATTGCTAACTCTGAAAGTGTAAGGGACCACATGAAAAGAGGTAGCCTCTAGAAGCTGAGAGGTTTCCCAGCTTGACAGCTAGCAAGGAAACTTGGACTTCAGTCCTACAACAACGAGTAACTGCATTTTTCTGACAACTTCAATGAGCTTGGAAGCAAATTTTTGTTCAGAACCTGTCAGTGAGGACTCAGTTTTCCCAGTACCTTGATTTAGCCTTGTTACACTTTGAATAGAGAACCAGTCACGCTATGTCAGATCACTGATCTATAGAACTGTGAACTAGTACATGGGTGTTGTTTTAAGCTGCTAAATTTGTGATACTTTATATGTACCAATCGGAAATGAACGCCACCTGACAGAGAACAAGACAGCTGGAATATGGGACTCGAGCATTTACAGTTGCGTAGGATCTAATCATTTGGAAATGCATGAATAAGATCATTAAAGTGGGAGAGAGTGGAAAGAGCATCTGGGGAAAAATTCAGCTTAGTGAAGAAGAAAAAACACATTGGAAGAAAGAGAAAAACCAGGCTGACGTATAATTAGGAGAAACCAAGGAAATCATTGAAAACCAAAGTGAAGACAGATGATTCCATGGAAGGTGATGAAAGTGGAAGAGACCCATGCTGTTGAATGGTAGGTAATGGGCTGGCAATATTATTACTTAGAAGCATGTTTGCACAAATTTCATAAATCAAAGGCATTGTGGAAACCAGAAATTTAATTTTTCATGTTTTTAGATGAAGATTGAGAGACTAAGTCTTTATGAAGAATTTACCCTTTAAATCTTCATGAAGGATACATGGACAGAGCAAGGGCAGAGAGCTGGTTAACTTCTGAGTCAAGATCAGAACCCACATATCTTGACGCCTCTTTTTATCCTGCAGAACTCTTTCAGCATTGGAGTCAGCCCTTCCCTGGGGCAGAATAATAGCTTATATAACTACTGAGATGAGACGAGAGCAGATGCTTAACCAAAACAGCTGGGCTGTTGGTACCACAGGCTTGGGGCATTAATCCAAGCCCAGATGTGAGGATGTTTGCTCCTTAGCCAGGTACGAGGCCCCTCACTTTGTCACAAAGCCAAATGCAATTAGTACACAGGGCATGCTCTTCCAGAGAGCCTCAAACCTGATTAAGAGGTTAGAAACTAGGGCCAGTGTAGCAAGATAAATGATACTGGGATGTTGATGCCCGGAAATGAAAGGACCGAGCATGACAAGATGGTGAGGGCAGAGAGCTATCTGTGAGGTGCCTGAACTGAAGTGTCCTTCCTAGCACACACACACAAGATACACTCCTGCCTAGGTGCTCCTCCTCTGTGTGGTTCTGTTTATTAAACAACTGATGGTTTCTTAACCTCACCACCACTATCCTTCCCCCAGAAACTAAGCAGAATATTAGCTTCTGCGAAAGATCCTTTTGCTCACATTGGAAGAGAAGTTACCCATGGGCTGGTATCTGTTTCCGTGGAAACAAAAAATAAATATTGATACTGCGTTAATGGTCTGTGTCTCACTTAAGCTCCATTAAACTTCGAGCACTTGCAAGAAAACAGCCCATTGATGGCCCAGATGAGGGAGAGGGAAGAGGCTTTATAAAAAGCAACAGTGTGGAAGGCACATGGGGTGTAAGCAGGATTTCGGAGCACTTCTCAACCAGGAAGCTCTCCAGCCGAGGAGACCTACTTACGTGTGCTCCAAATTGCCGGTTAAGAAGCTGGTCCCTGCCTGAATGGATTTTTGTGAACCTGTCCTTTTAATAAAGGACAGTTGTGTGTCTTGGAAAGCTTATCTGTAGACAACAACATTTTCCAGGAACCAACATGCCCAAAGCACAGTGAACAAAGGCATCGAGCATCCCAATTAGATCTGCTGCCTTTCCCAAAGCAATTCAAGTTGCAGACGCTGAGGTCAGTATTGTTGCCTTTTATATTTATAATCCTGCTTTTAGGAGCAAAGTATTTGATTTATTGCATGAAAGTATTTTACAGCTCTAAGCACTGCTGCTCCTTGGAATAAGGAACATCACAGCCTGCTTAATTTACACGAGGGATGTTAGGCCTATTTAATGGCATGTAAACATTTTATAAGGCAAGTTCAAATTGTAGGCCATATTTAATATACTTTCGCAAAATGGACCACAAATGGATTCTAGTTCTTATTTATTGGCCCAATCTTTCTTATGGCATCAAAAGTGAATCGAGTTTTAAAAGGTGTTAAGAGGTTTCAGTACAGTTCGTGACACTGGGCACAATCGGTGAGTCTGCATAAAACAAGCAGCATGTGAATTAATTCCAGAACCAGAGAAACCATGAGCCTTCAAATCAGACTTTATCATATGGCTTCTGGGGCTCAGTCAATAGAAGCTCCTGGGCCCTCAGCCCCCAGCAGAGCTCAGAGCCCAAAGAGCCGCTGGGATATGAACACTGGGAAAGAACATGGTCCAGAAAGTGTGGTTTCTTGTCATGAAAAGCACCCAATGGGAAAAGCTTTTCGTAGCAAAATGGAGATTCAGGGGCTATCACGGACCTAGATCCAGGGTTCTAGTTTACCATGAGTGTGCAAATAATATGTGATAAACTCTGAAAGTCTATGTCTGAGAAGCAGGTCTATTATTTTGGCCTTTCTAGAATCTCTTTAGGAAACACTCTTCACCCCCTACCTCTTACCAGAACCCACATGCTAAGGTGGGGCTGCTACTAATACAGGCCAGGGTTCTTGGCCTTCCCCCATCAGTAGAAATTAACTAGAGGCCAGAAAAGAAATTCAAGCAAGACTTTATTGGGACTCCTGCTGCAGCAGAGGGGAGCGAGAACAAGTAACAGATTCTATTGCCTGCTCCCCGAGGTGGTGGCGGAGGCGGGGGTGAAGGCTGCTTCCTTATATGGGGTGAGGGTAGGGGTGTGTCCAGGGGTTGGGCCAGAGGGGTGGCTTAGGTGATTTGCCCACCTCTCAAGTGTTCTCTGCTTCCATGACCCCACCTGTAAAATTGGGAGGATGAGGTCTAACACATGAGGCTGTCGGGAGAGATGTAAAGGAAGGGGGAGGCCGCAATGACTGGAAAGCAGGGAACAGGTCGACCAGTTAGTGGAATATTCTCGGTCAGGGCTGAGAAGCAAGGAGACTCTGTTTTTGATTCTGAGGCCCATGTTTTTAATGGGAATGAGTCACAGCCCAGAAATCGTGAACTGCACTTGGCAGGGGCAATCCTCTCCTACCCTGCTGCTACCTAGCCCTCTGGAGGCACCTGTGTCAGCTGCAGGCAAGGTCACATGGCCCCACAGGGCCCCGAGGGCTCCCCCTAAGACCTGGGGGATTCAGATACAGTACCAGGCATCCTGAGGCCTGACCCCAACTCTGGGTGGCTGAGACCCCATCTCAGGGCCAGTTAAGTAACACCTCTGGGTCTTGAGGCCGGGTTTAGACACCTGACAACTACAGGGAGAGGAAGGGGGAGTGGGTGTCAGTGGGGCAGGCTGGCATTTCCAGTCGGCGAACAGCTGATTCATTGGAAAAGCCCCCGATGCTGGGAAAGATTGAGGGCGGAAAGAGAAGAGGGCATCAGAGGATGAGATGGCTGGATGGCATCACCGATACAATGGGCATGAATTTGGGCAAACTTTGGGAGATGGTGGGGGACAGGGAGGCCCGGCATGCTGCAGTCTATGAGGTTGCAAAGAGTCGGACACGACTGGGTGAGTGGCTGAACGATAAGAACAATCCTGGTTTTGCTCCAGGTCTTCAAAAGTGGCAACTGTATTTTTTTTTTCTTTGGTATTTTCCTATCTTTTTGTCTATATTTTTTTGGTCTTTTTGTATCTTTTTGTCTATAATTTGCCCCAACTGTGCACACATGCAGTTATTTTTAGTCCCATATACTTCCTTTGTAATTTGCAGCTCAAAGGGATGCTTGTCCAGGTACTAGCATGGCATCCCTACAGCAGAGGGTCACAGGTCCCCAGCCTGTCTCACCGCCACCCCTTCCCCCTGACTCCAGGGCTATGTGAGGATCAGAATGAGCTGCCTAGCTGTTCACGGATGGCCTGTGACCTGCGGTGGGTCAGCTGAAGGCTTTCTGCTGGTGGTGGCTCCGCTTCTGTGGCAGGAGGCATCAGCAGCCATCTGCCCCCTCCTGGTGGAAGTGCCTGAGAATAAAGCCAGCTCCCAGGGAAGAGGGCTGAGAGGTCTTAGCACTCAGCGCTCTGTCCAGTATCTGGACCCCCTGATGTGGTTCCTTACCTTTCCTCCTCATCTCTGAGTTCTGTGAGCTAGTGAATCCCATTTCTGACTTTTCAAAACTGTGTTTCATCAGGTCACGTCAGCGGTCAGGCAGAGTGTGTGAACTGACCCTCAGCCTGCAGTGGCGAGAAAAGGATGAACCACCCAGCTTCCAGGTCCTTTGGATTTAAGTGAGAAGGACCTTATTCTAAGAGAGGCTACATAGCCCTGCTCCCCACCTCAAATTCCTAAAGGGTTTCCAGGGAGGCTCCCTGAAGAAGAAGTCAGCATCCTTTTCCTTCTCACAGCAGATAGCTTGGGGTCCATTTCCGGCTCCCTTCTCCTTACCTTTTTTCTTGAATCTATTTCTAGTTCAGACACTGATTGGGACTGAATCTGTTAAGTCTTTCTGGCCTCTATTCTCTTGAATATGGGAACCATGATATCAACTAATATCTGTTTGCACTTTTCCCCCAAACCCTTTTGTACCTAAATTTCATAATAAGCTTGAAGTCATCTTATTGCCATTTTAAAGACAGAGAGATGCAGCAAGCCTCAGAAAGAAACATCACTGGTAGGTAGTGAAACTGGGTCTAAAGTGCCACTTGCTTGCTTCTCAGCCCTGACCAAGAGTATTCCACTAACTGGTCGACCTGTTCCCTGCTTTCCAATCATTGCGGCCTCCCCATTCCTTTACATCTCTCCTGACAGCCTCATGGGTTAGAGCTCATCCTCTCCATTTTACAGGTGTGGTCGTGAAAGCAGAGAAATTATAGTGAGTTGCTCAGGTCCTTGGCATCGGATTTATACCCTGGTCTTTCTGGACCAAAAAAATTCATTCTGTCTACTTTGTCATTGCTGGGGAGGTAGATGGGCTGACATGACAAAGTCTGCTTACTTTTTAAGTTTGCCTTAGCTGGCCGTACATTCAACATTCAACAAATAGTTTTGAAGTGTTCTTCTGAGGGTCACATAGATAAAAATAAGACAGACATGGGAAAGACAGGGGCTTCCCAGGTCGCAGAGTGGTAAAGAACCCGCCTGCCAATACAGGAGACTCATGGTTCGATCCCTGGGTTGGGAAGATTCCCCAGGAGAAGGAAATGGCAACCCACTCCAATATTTTTGCCTGGAGAATCCCATGGACAGAGGAGACTGGAGACGTACAGTCCATGGGATCGGAAAGAGTCAGACACAACTGAGCGACTGAGCATGCATATACACAGAGAAGACAGACAGTAGGTAAATAACTATGACGCATCATGCTAATTCATGATGAGATACTATAGAGCATTGAGGGTGTGTACAGGAAAGGGCATTATCAAGGATGTCAGGAGAGGCCAACCAGAGGAAGTGCTATTTAAGGTCAGACTGAAAGGATTGTACTGCTTCAGATCCAATAAAAGGGTTCTAAAGGCCCTTCACATGTATATTTTCTTTCCTGGTTTAGTTTTTCAAAGTCAAAATAACATTTCACGTATAGCCTTTCCCCAGTTAGAGTTTCTTCTAATATTTGCTCCTTTGGCTTCAGGAAACCCTTTGATGTGTGGTTGCAAAGGGCCCTGCTTAGGGGGTCTGCTCTGGGCTGGACCATATTTCATCCAAAACAGGGATTCAGAATGGGAGACCATTACTAGTCATGTAATTAATGCTATTGAAGACATACTGCTTATGAAAAGGAAAATGCTAGTGCTGATTATGAAATTTATGAGGTGCTTACATCCAGTGGATTGGAGTGAATTATCTAGTTCCACCGATGCTCTGACCCATTTAAAATGAGAACAGAAAAGGGCAATCTGTTTGCCTCTCAACACCCTCAGAGAAGGTAAAAGGGGTCATTTATATCTGTGTATCTGGCTGCTTATTCAGTCTTGAATTAGATAATGAGTTAGTATTTGCATCTGTAAGTCTCTCCCAATCAGGAGATGAGATGCACAGGGGAAAGCAGAATGGTTTTCACACATGTCCTCTTTCTGGGTTCCTCTGCCCTAGAAGAAAACTCATTTTGCTCAAGAGGAGGCTCTCTGATGTGGGATGTGTGTAGAGAGGGATGAGGAGGCCTGTTATTTCTCTTTCGGTACCTTACACTTTCCCATCCCCAGCACATTCTCTTTTGGTGTGAAAAGACTGGAGCTGAGGGACTGGGCTCTTTCCGAGGTTCCCACTACCAAGTCGCCCCAAACAGCCTTCCTATAGCCCTGGGATTTATGACGCTTGGTGTACCTTTTGTAATTTCCAGATATGTCCGCAATTCCCTCCAGAATCATAGTCCATATACTGTATGGAGTATATTCACTGACTCTGCAATTAAAACAGTCTGTCACATAACCAAACCCCTCTGCATTCCAAATTTAAAATATAGCCTGAAGTCTCTGTCCACTTTGTTTATTTAAAAATGAAATAAAATTTTAGAAAACATCAAGTATTGACTAAAGAAATGGGGGAAAGTTTTCCTAAAGTGCTGTGAGCTGTGGGAAAGTTTTCATTCTGTCTAAGCAAAGAGTTTCATGAAAGCAATGGTTCTCAACGGAGGCTGATTTCGGTAGCCTGGGAAATATATGGCAGTATCTGGAGATATCATTAATGGTTACTCCTTGGGGGATGCTGGTGGCACCTAGTGAGAATAAGTCAGGGATGTTGTTAAACATCCTACAGTGCACAGGACAATCACCACCCCAAAGAAGACACTCTGATGAAGAATCAGCTGGTCCAAACTTTGATGGTGCTGAAGTTGAGAAAGCTGCATTGAAGGTACACAGAACAAAGAAAGCTTCCGTCCTATCGCCTTTTGGATTCTACTGGGGCCAAAACTGGCCAAATGACCATTTCCAAGGAATTCATAATGTTAGCAGGAGAGTCTAATGACCCTTCCCTTCCTCCTGTGGGTCTAGGTTCTTGGTAGGGATCCAAAGAAGAATCTAAGGTCTTACCCATTGCAAGAAAGTTAATTAAGGAAAGAAAGACCAGGTGCCAAAGAGCTGGATGCGACTGAGGATACACAAAGAAAGAAAAGAGTGAACACCCCAAGACAGAGGAGGACCATGCCAAGAGAGGCAAATGGCCCTGGAGGGCTGCGGTACAGAGTTGTAAAGTCAGGGTTATTTGCATAATCCAGGGGGGGTCGTTGATTGACAGAGGCAGGTTATTTACCCAGATGCCCTACTGCGCATGTCCCTCCCATAATTCGGTCTGTTATAATTAGATGTATGTTATTCATGAAATATTTATGAGCCGTTAATAAGTTCAATAGCCGCCAAAGGTTACTTTTAGTAGAGGATAGTGGGAGGTGTACCGGCATGCGCTAAAGCAGGGAAAATCCTGCCAGTTGACAGGCGCGGAGGTTTTCACCGCCCCTGACTATTTTTTGGAGTACTGATGGAATATTAGGGGCGGGGCTCGTAAATTGCTGGAGCGGGATTAGGCGGCTATTGGATGGTTAGCTGAAGTAGCCGCCTCTCTGTATCTCTCAGCTAACTTCCTGCCTATCGATAACATTTTAATACAATGCTAGGGACCACACCTGTCAGAAGGGAGTTGCAACACAACAAGAACTATGGGACATCAGGGCAGAGAAGTATTATGGGGAGTTTGGGGTGATTTGCTGAGAGGTGGTCCCTGCACGTCCTGCTTAGAAACACACTGGTGACCTCTGAGGACCATTTTTCAGGGGCAGAGGGAACAGAGTCCAGAATGCAGTGACTTAAATGTCATGAAGAACTGAACACGAAGATCAGTATTTTCTCAGGACTTAAAAACATGTATACTTATGTTTTGGTATATGGATTGTTCATCTAATCAATATATAGTATCTGTTTTATTATAATATAAATCACACAACAGCTAACAGTTAGTATTGAGCACTAACATGTACTGAGTCAGACATTGTGGTGAACTCTTTGCACTGAGTCCTCACCTAAATATAATTTATTGTCCCATTTTACAGATGAGGAACCCGAGACAAGGATATTACAGAGAGAGGTCAAAATCTCATGGATGCTAAATGCTAGTTCTAAGCCAGATTTGTTGGTAGGAAAGCTCAGGTTTTTACTGACTATTTTATACTGTCTTCCTAGAATTAAAACTCCTTTGTGTACAGTCAGAAAGAGCAGGGTGAAGGCTCAAAAATATAGAGCCTATGCATAAGGAACCTGCTACACAAACTGGGCTATTACATTCACAGGCATTAAGTGTCTTGATAATGAGGAGAGTAAGAAGCTGTTGTAACCCCAGGAAGCTTTTCTCAGACCCAAGGGAAGTTCATGCAGAGGCTGTGAAGAGCTAACTCTCTACCCACTCATTGAGTCTCATAAAACCTCTTTCAATATATCACTGATATGTAGGTGTCCATCTAAGGATGAATTTTTTTATAACATTCTTTGAACTAGGATCAGTTACACAGATATGAAGACTGGGCCATCCTCAGGGTGATTCCAAGACAAATTTAAACAAAAATAGAAGTACAGCAAGAGGACCAGCAATATCTAAAAGTTGAACAAGATCAACATTCAAAGTAACCTAGAGTTGGGCATAGCTTCGGTTATAGATTGAACATGTGCTTTTCCATTTAATCCTTCCAACAGCCCTTGAGGGAGGGAGAATGGCTCTCAATTTGCAGATGAAAAATGGAAATAAAAGTAGGTTAAGGGAACAGTTCCCAGCCATTGGCAAGGCCAGAAAGGAGTCAGGATGCAAAACCTCTGACCCAAAATTAATTGAACTTTTTCCTACAGTTCTCCTGCCTCTCAGGAGGATATTTCTTAGTTCAATTCATCAGAAGTAACTGGATTTCCAGTTCTATGGGATCAGATTTAGACATAAAGAAAATTATAACTGAAAGAAAGTATGACCCACAATTAGGAATATGGATCCTGGAGTTTGCTGAATGTGGGTTGAAACTCTGCCCCCACCACCTTCTAGCTCTGAGGAGGAGTCACCACACTGCAAGTCATGTCAACTCTCTGGGTCTTTGTCTCCTCATTTGCAAATTAAATAAAAACAGTATCACTTCACAAGACTGTTACAAGTATGAAATTGGTGATGTATGCAAAATTGTTTGTACTATGCCCGTCGCATCCAACTCTTTGGGACTCCAAGCCAGAGAATACTGGAGTAGGTAGCCTTTCCCTTTTCCAGGGGACCTTCCCAACCCAGGGATCGAACCTAGGTCTCCCACATTGCAAGCATATTCTTTACCAGCTGAGCCACAAGGGAAGCCTGAGAATATTAGAGTGGATACCCTATCCCTCTGCCAGCAGATCTTCCCAACCCAGGAATCAAAGTGGGGTCTCCTGCATTGCAGGCAGATTCTCTACCAACTGAGCTACCAGGGAAGCCCAGTTTAGAGCAAGAATTCACTAAATGATAGCCATGTTATTTTTATTATTATAAATTATTATACATTTTTCACTGTAAATACTTTATCTAGAGGTTGACTACTCAAATAAACCACAGGAGCTAAGTATGAAATATAAACAATTGAAGCAGGCCTTGTGAGCTGCAGTAGAGGTTGGTGAGAATTGGGGGAAACAGAAACTGCATACCTGCCCTGTCTTGAAGAATTAAAGTGAAAATAACAACAACAACAATAATAAAGGTTTCTAGGTACGTACAATATATTTCTAGGTTGTGTGGTCCACAAGCCACCAGTTTATAATTAATATTCAAATCTAATCCCTGCTGTAATTATGAAAAAAAAAAAAAAAGTCCAATGGAAGGAAGAGAATTACTGGTGGAATCACTTTAAATACGTCATCACATCCTTCCACTGCCCTCTCATAAATTTATGAAACCTCAGATGTTTATTTATATTTCTTCTTTAATACCAAAGCAAGGGAAATCCATATTATTAGCCCTGAGAAATAGGCAGAGTGAATGGGTGCAACTGAGGAAGAATCATAAAAAAATGTTTCATGAAATATCTTATTTTTCCTTCTAGGGAATATACTGTTGTTCCCACTGAGTATAAATATCACAAAAGTTTATATGACAGACCCCTATTAACAACCTTGCTGACATTAAAAATGAAGTGGAAATGAAATGTATAATTTCAAAATCATAAAAACACATGATTTCATCAGCACTACATTCAGAGGTTCTCACCTACGTCTCAGAAGACTGAGGTATTGATCTGACTATGAAGCTGTGACAATAAAACAATGCTCTATTGACTGCCCCTGCAGGGTCGCCTAATATCATTTATTGAAGTAAGTTGAATAGCAGAGGGAAAGCGCTGTCCCAGTAATAAGTGGTAATTGCCAGGAAGTGAGGCATTGCGGTCCTCATTGACCCCTGCATCCTGATATTTTGATGGATTCTATGTAACTCCATTAGGATTGGCATTGTAATATTATACCAGCTCAGCTGTAGAACAACAGACCTCCGTTTGGATCATTGATTTTTGATTATACATCTCCTCGGCATACCCCACAAGCAATTCCCATTGCCAAGGCCAGGATAGTGGAGCTGTTGGGGGTAACAGATGGAAGACTCTATAACTCTCAGTTACCTCTGTGGTACTTAGAAAGAGCTGCCTCCTCCAGGAGCCTGCATTAGGAGACAATCAGAACACCCACCTTCTTAGCAGGTGAGAATTAACTAGTCTTTAAGATTGTGTTCACAATATTGTTGTTTAAGTTGCTAGGTCATCTCCAACTCTTCTATGACCCCACGGACCATAGCCCACAAGACTCCTCTGTCTATGGGATTTCCCAGGCAACAATACTGGAATGGGTTGCTGTTTCCTTCTCCAGAGGATCTTCCTGACCCAGGGATCGAACCCACATCTCCTGCATTGGCAGGAGGATTCTTTACCACTGAGCCACCAAGGAAGCCCCATGTCCACAATGAGTACTGCACAATTAGGGTGCATTTTTTGGAAACAACCTTCGTAAGGTATGAATTGAAATTGACTGAATATGCAGTCCACGTCTAGAGCACACTGGTTAGATTTTTGACACCTTCATGATAGTTTCACTTATGTTCTTTGACAATTCATGTCTAGAAGAGATGTTTCCATTTGTGTGTCTGTTCATTCATTCCTTCACTCATTCAAACAGTGCAACTTATAATTTCATGATCAGTGTTTCTCTTAGTTTGTTGTTCTTAGGGGAGGGAGTAGGAATTCACATGAATTCTAGAAGCCCATCTCTAAGTTTGTGATTTCTGGATAGTTCTTCGTACTGGGTGTGATTTTCACTGTGTAGCTGCACAAACTTGAGATGATGTTATGGGGAATAAAAGACCTTAAAATCGAACAGGGAGCTCAGCTCAATGCTCAGTGATGACGTAGAGGAATAGGATGGGAGGAGTGGGAGGAGGGATATATGCATAATATAGCTGACTCACTTTGTTGGATAGCAGAAACCTAGCACAATACTATAAAGCAATTACACTCAAAAAAAAAAAAAAAAAGAACTGATGTGATAAAAGCCTCTTAGGGACAAGTTTCAGAATAAAAGCAGTGAGTATTCTCTTTTGGCAACTATTCTTCAATAGGAAAAAAATCTGTGAGTACCTTACATGCTTCTTTTAACTCATATATACCTTGAGATTGGGCTTCTTTCTGAGCTACGATAGAATCACGATATACCATAGTTTGTCATAATGGATCATTTAAAGGTCTGTTTTGTCTTCAAAAATTCCCATGATACATTTCTCTTTGTCTCCTCAGAAGTGAGGGTGAGGTTGAGCACATAGTAGGTCTAAAACGAAAAGGTTTTCTTCGTCAAAAAGCATGGAGCTTAGGCATTTAAAAATCTCGTTTCAAACCTCGACAAATTCCATAATCTTCAAAGAACAATGCATTGTGGGGCAGAGCAGGCTGGCTATCTCCCTGAAAAAGGGTTGACTGGGTGACCGTGGGCAAGACTGGGAATTGCAGGACGGGGAGATGGTGGCCCTCTCCACCTGCTCCAAGCCCCAGGGAGGTTTTCCTCTTGTCGCAATATTTTCATGCCTCTCTGACTTCATCCATGTGGTTACTTCTGCCTAGAGAGTCTTCCTTTCTCTAGAAAAATACTCATCTATCAATGCCTAGAAGTTCCTCATTCCTTACCCAGGAGCAAAATATTTGTGATTTTCAGCTTTATCCATAAACCATTTGCAGATGAAGGCATCTAACTCAGATGACTTGGTCTTCAATGACGTCTAATGCAGGTTCATCTGATTTTGTTTCCAGTGCAGATTTTCCACAGGGAGAGACGCGCTAAGAAGCACCCTCAAGGGTGTCCAGATTGCTCAGTAGTAACTTTTTTTTAATCACTTTGAATTAATAAACATCAGTCTGACATTCGTCTGTGTAAGTTTGATTAACATGAGAGCCTCCTCTGAAAGAGTAACCTGTTTTTGGTGTTCTTGCTCTGCCTTAGGTGACATTCAGATCCTCCCATCTCAATTACAGTGCAATGATCTTGTCCTGTTTAGAGGAGTTTGTTTAAAGGGTTCTATGATTTGTGAGATTCCACCAAGTCTATGTGTGACCAGTGAACAGATGGGTCTCTCCAAGTCAATGCCAAGTCACTATGATTCCAAAAAAAAGTTGGTGAAGGTGAGGGTGAGTCTAAAGAATTCACCCTACGGTGATTCTTAGGAACACTTATGGAGGAAACCCAGCGTAAGATTGGATTTTGTGATAAATCGTGTACTTGGGGACTTGGAGTCATGGTAACTTGCCCCTCATTGGCGGTGGGGGGGTAAGACATATCATCTACACCTCACCATTGCAGGAGGGAGAAGCTGGTCACTCAGACATTTGAGCCAGGCCACCCTCTCCACTGTCCAGTGGTTGAAAAAGCAAAGCAATAATGGACTCTCATGCTCCCTTTGAAATTTCCATAGTTTTGATCAACAAAGTCTGTCTGTAGTCATTTTCATAGAGGATTACCCAAAGTTTTGTTTTGTTCTTTTGCTGTTGTTGTTAAGTAGTCCCGCAAGGAACCCACAAGAGTGATCCATAGCCAATTTAGTGTGGGGAACGAGGCTACCGTGCTCCCTCTTGAAGATCCTCAGTGTGTGTATCGAATGTCCTCAAAAGTCCTCCTTGCCTGAAACCTTTTTATAATTAAAAAGAATTATTTTAATGTGCAATCTCTAATCTTCTTGACTTCAGAAATCCTCCCGCCTCCCCCGGAATAACAAACACCTACTTTAGTCACAGAATTAGTGATCTACAGAAGGTACTACAAGAAACATTTCCTCAGGCATTATGTAGTCAGATCTTGCCTGGGAGGCAGCCTGTCTCTTTAGGTGATTTTCTTTCTTTCTCATCACATTCAAATGTTAATTATTTCTTTAACATGACCTCCTAGAAAGTAACCCCATTTGCTTATTTCAAGGAGTTTCATGGGGGTACCCTACCACTGCCCCTTGTACCACCTGGACTACTGGGTTTTCTAATGTTATCCTAAATTATTGCCAAAAATAAATATGTGTTACCAAATGTCAGGCCCTTTAATGTGACGAAGGAAACCTTGTTCCTATATACTTCCTCCTAAATGCATTTTGCTAAAGGGCATTTAAAAAAACACATTAAATTTTATGATGACTTTAACAAACAAGTCAGTGATCATGATTTCAGTATAAGCAGCAGGCAGTTAAGGAGAAAGGTCAGTTAAGTCATGGCATATAGAGTTTCTGCTTGGCGATGACTGACTCTCCCTTTTCAGCAAGTTAGTCAGCTGACTCTCTAATGCTATAGTTAAAACATAGATTCTAAATAGTCAGGCAAGTAACTCCAAAATTAAAATAGTCCTGGCCCCTGGGTGCAGCTAGTAATTAACTTTTAATTTTATACAGAAGCATGTCATGCTTTTGACCCTTGACTTTATTTAGTTCTCTCCTGGCATTTCAAAAGCATGATCTGCTAAATAAGGTTGTTAAAATCAGTATTACAGAAAGAAGCAATTGCAGCAAATGTGCATATGGAAATTATAGCCAGAGGGGTGCTTCCTAGAGAAACTGCCTCCATGAACTTAAATTTCTGCTAATTGCTATTGCTATATTATTCAAAAATTATAAATTAGACTATTAGCAAATGGAATTATGTAAGACCTATAGGAGCAAAACAATTATTGTCTTAGAGTCATGGAATATTACAGATGAGAGGAAATTTATGAAAAATCTGTCAGTGACCTTTCTTCTTCACAATTGGGGAAATTGAAGCTGAGGGAGGGAACCTGAATCATCATTCAAAGTTATCATATTAGTGAGAGGGAGCTCTGTTTTAGCACAGTGGAGAGAGGGACCTGAAAGTGGGCATTTTCACTGCTGCTATTTTTCAGTTTTTTAAAAATTACTTTTAAGTTTAAATTTAACCTTTTCTTTACTACTGAATGGTGGGAGAGAAACAAGATTAAATGGTCAATATTAAGAGTATGATCAATTATTAAGTGATCAGTCCAAAGGAATAGAGGAAAACAATGGAATGGGAAAGACTAGAGATCTCTTCAAGGAAATTAGAGATACCAAGGGAATATTTCATGCAAACATGGATACAATAAAGGACAGAAATGGTATGGACTTTACAGAAGCAGAAGATATCAAGAAGAGGTGGCAAGAAATCACAGAAGAATTATACAAAACAGACCTTCATGACCCAGATAACCACGATGGTGTGATCACTCACCTAGAACCAGACATCCTGGAATGCAAAGTAAGTGGGCCTTGGGAAGCATCACTACAAACAAAACTAGTGGAGGTGATGGAATTCCAGCTGAGCTATTTCAAATCCTAAAAGATGATGCTGTGAAAGTGATGCACTCAATATGCCAGCAAATTTGGAAAACTCAGCAATGGCCACAGGACTGGAAAAGGTCAGCTTTCATTCTAATCCCAAAGAAAGGCAATGCCAAAGAATATACAAACTACCACATAATCGCACTCATCTCACAGGCTAGCAAAGTAATGCTCAAAATTCTCCAAGCTAGGCTTCAACAGTATATGAACTGAGAACTTTCAGATGTTTAAGCTGGACTTAGAAAAGGCAGAGGAACCAGAGATCAAATTGCAAACATCTGTTGGATCATAGAAAAACCAAGAGAATTCCAGAAAAACATCTACTTCTGCTTCGCTGGCGACGCTAAAGCCTTTGCCTGTGTGAATCACAGCAAACTGTGGAAAGTTCTCAAAGAGATGGGAATACCAGACCACCTTACCTGCATCCTGAGAACTTGTATGCAGGTCAGGAAGCAACAGTTAGAACAGGACATGGAACAAGGGACTGGTTCCAAATTGGGAAAGGAGTACATCAAGGCTGTATATTGTCACTCTGCTTATTTAAGTTTTATGCAGAGTACATCATGAGAAATGCTGGGCTGGATGAAGCACAAGCTGGAATCAAGATTGCTGGGAGAAATGTCAATAACCTCAGATATGCAGATGACACCTCCCTTATGGCAGAAAGTGAGGAAGAACTGGAGCCTCTTGATGAAAGCGAAAGAGGAGGGTGAAAAAGTTGGCTTAAAACTCAACACTCAGAAAATCATGGCATCTGGTCCATCACTTCATGGCAAATCGATGGGGAAACAGACTTTATTTTCTTGGGCTCCAAAATCACTGCATATGGTGACTGCAGCCATGAAATTAAAAGATGCTTGCTCCTTGGAAGGAAAGCTGTGACAAACGTTGACAGCATCTTAAAAATACAGAGTGAAGTAAGCCAGAAAGATAAAGAACATTACAGCATACTAACACATATATATGGAATTTAGAAAGATGGTAACGATAACCCTATATGCAAAACAGAAAAAGAGACACAGAAATACAGAACAGACTTTTGAACTCTGTGGGAGAAGGTGAGGGTGGGATGTTTCAAAAGAACAGCATGTATACTATCTATGGTGAAACAGATCACCAGCCCAGGTGGGATGCATGAGACAAGTGCTCGGGCCTGGTACACTGGGAAGACCCAGAGGAATCAGATGGAGAGGGAGGTGGGAGGGGGGATCGGGATGGGGAATAAGTGTAAATCTATGCCTGATTCATATCAATGTATGACAAAACCCACTGAAATGTTGTGAAGTAATTAGCCTCCAACTAATAAAAAAATTAAAAAAAAAAAAAAGCAGAGACATTACTTTGCTGACAAAGATCCGTCTAGTCAAAGCTATGGGTTTTTTTTAGTAGTCATGTATGGATGTGAGAGTTGGACCATAAAGAAAGCTGAGTGCCAAAGAATTGATGCTTTTGAACTGTGGTGTTGGAGAAGACTCTTGAGAGTCCCTTGGACAGCAAGGATATTAAACCAGTCAATCCTAAAGGAAATAAATCCTGAATATCCATTGGAAGGACTGATGCTGAAGCTGAAACTCCAATACTTTGGCCACCTGATGCACATATCCGACTCACTGAAAAAGACCCTGAGGCTGGGAAAGATTGAAGGCAGGAGGAGAAGGGGACAACAGAGGATGAGATAGTTGCATGGTATCACTGACTCAATGGACACGAGTTTGAGCAAATCTGGGAGATGGTAAAGGACAGGGAAGCCTGGAGTGCTGCAGACCATGGGGTTGCAAAGAGTTGGAGACGACTGAGCTACTGAACTACGGCAACAATTAAGATTCTGTGAATAGCCCAACCTAAGTCATGAGAACTCAGTGGTTAAGAATTTTTCACTTGTTAAATCAATTTTTATTTTACATGTTTATCACTCTGCTCAGGCTGCTGTAACAAAATACCACACACTGGATGGTATAAGCAGCAGAAATTTATTTTCTCATCGTTCTGAAGGGAGGGAGTCCAAGATCAAGGTGTTGTCAGAGTTGGTTTCTTGTGAGACATCAGTCCCTGGCTTATAGAAGACTGCCTTCTTATTGTGGTCTCACGTGGCCTATCCTCTAATGTCTCTTCCTCTTCTTATAAGGATATCCATTTTACTAGATCAGGGCCCCATCTTTATGACCTCATCTAACTTGATGTCTCTAAAGACTCTTATCTCCAAATACAGTCACATTGTGTTTAGTACTTGAATATATGAATTTGGGGGAACATAATTCAATCCATTTCAATGTGTCCAACACATTTTGTGGAGGGGCTCAAGAATGAATGAAAAAGTTGGAAAAATAAGGACCTTTGTGACTCTGATCAATTTATCTTATTGTCCTGAGCTCTGGCCCCAACTTGTATCCCCACTATATTGTGAGACCTGAAATTTCAATTTTTACCTTGATATCTTTGAGTCTTATAGGGCCCCAAAAGTTTATCTGTGGGTTCCCTGTTCTTACCAGCTATGCTTCCCATTAAATGAAAAAGGACCCCAATCAGCTAGTTATTTTATCAATCAGAGCAGCTATACTCCACTTGGTCGCCAACCTAATGGGCTTCACTTCATGGCTGGCCTCTGAAATTATTCAAATAAATCAATCACATCCGCCTGCAGGAACAAAGGGATACTCCAACCTCTTGTTACTTCAAATCTTGCCTCCCACAGTCCCTACAGCTTTATTCTACCCTGAAGTGCAACCCTCATGAGGCCCTATATGGCATGTGTTGGCTCCCCTTCCCCAGGCTGTGAGTATGAACAACTAACAAAATATTGTCAATCTTATCTTCCCAGTACTGGCTGTTGTTTGGGCAAAGGATCCTTCCTTCACCTATGGTGTGACTATGAGGTGATCAGAAAACCCACCCAGGAACACAAAAGACCTTCACTTAACAGGACCTGTCTCTTTGGCATGCACTAGTTGTTCTGGCCTGCCCCACGGGGGTTCATATCCCACTGCATTCTTTACAAGGGGCTTTCTAACATTTTCCTTTTGACCATGTGCAATTTTCTACATGGGAGTGTAAGTAAACACAATATTCTCCACCTCCTGACATTTTCAGTGATGTTTTATCTGCTTTTATTGATTAGCACTCTGGGAAGCTTCCCTTAATTGGCTCTGTGTGTGTGTGTGTGTGTGTGTGTGTGTGTGTGTGTGTGTGTTAAGAGAAAAGAAGCTGTATATAAAGAAAAGCCTGTATCAGCAGCCATCCTGTTGTAATCTACCAACTAGTACACTGAGGTAAGGGATGCAGTGTTGTCTCACAAAGAGTAAAATTATAAACGATGGATATAAAGTTGGCATCCTATAAGATCTTTGGAATAGAACCAATTTTTAGACTTCTATCTCCAAAAACAGCTATACTGTTTTATTTTTTAAAACTGCATTATCTATTTCAAACTGCCTTCTCCTCTACAGGTAATCTCAATTTTAGAAAGCAGGTTATATTTCAAAGTTTCATACATAAGTTAATTTAGGGATGGCATTAGAAAGAACTTGCCTCACAAGTCAGTCTCAGAAATGGTATGTAAGTTCATACGTCAGACCTGAAAGACCTCTTTGACCAAATTATTTCACAGCTGGAAAAGATTATCTGCCATGAATCACTGTAGAAAATAATACCTATAGAATTTTTCAAATCAAACATAACATTAAAGCAATGTGTCACCCAAAACACAGCTCTCCCATTTGGGTTCAATTTTCTCACCTGAAAAAAAAATGTGGATTAAGGAATATCATAGGTCCTTTTCAGCTTGACTAAATCTAAGATTATTGAATATAAAAAATATTTTGCAAGATCTTATCTTTGAACTCAAGAAGACACAATGAGCATGTTTATTTCTTATTTTTCTCAAAAGTTCATAAAATGACAACTAGGATAATATTACAATAAGTAGATTAGAAAGAAGACCATCACTAGCTGAGAGAATATATATTACACAGAAAACATGAGAGAAAGAGGAAAAAGAGGTAGGATTTCAATCAACTAAATTTAGCATCATACAAACAGGGATTTGAGAGAGGACAGAAATCCTATAGGGAAACAAGTAGGGGAAAATCTTCTAAAAATTTATACAGAGCTGAAGAGGGAGATGTGTCTTCAATACAAGCCCATCCAGTGAAAAAAGATTCACACTCAAAATATCACTGTGAAATTTTAGATCAACATGCATAAATAAAAGATCCTAAAAGCTTATGTACATAGAGAAAAAAATACCAGATCATCTGCAAAAAACACAAATTTAATGACATCTAACTTTTTGTTTACTGACTGTGAAAAAGATGTCAGTGGAACAATATTCTCAAAGTTCAGAGATAAATTATTTTTAACCAAAAATTTTATATCTAGCCAAACTATTGTCTCAGTGTAAGTGGCAAAATGATAATTTTAAACATTTAGTGAACATTCTAAAGGTTAATCTCTTTAAGAATTTTCCAAAGTTTGTTGTGATCCACACAGGTTTTTTGGGCTCCAAAATTACTGCAGATGGTGACTACAACCATAAAATTAAAAGCCCCTGGCTCCTTGGAAGAAAAGCTATGACCAACCTAAATAGCATATTAAAAAGTAGAGACATTACTTTGCCAACAAATGTCCATCTAGTCAGATACTAGTTTTTCCAGTACTCATGTATGGATGTGAGAGTTGGACTATAAAGAAAGCTGAGCGCCAAAGAATTGATGCTTTTGAACTGTGGTGTTGGAGAAGACTCTTGAGAGTCCCTTGAAGATCAAACCAGTCAGTCCTAAAGGAAATCAGTCCTGAATATTCATTGGAAGGACTGATGCTGAAGCTGAAACTCCAATACTTTGGCCACCTGATGGGAAGAACTGACTCATTGGAAAAGACCTGATGCTGGGAAAGATTGAGGGCAGCAGGAGAAGGGGACAACAGAGGATGAGATGATTGGATGGCATCACTGACTTGGTGGATATGAATTTGAGTGATTTCCGGGAGCTGGTGATGGACAGGGAAGCATGGCATGCTGCGGTTCATGTAGTCGCAGAGTCAGACACAACTGAGAGACTGAACTGAACTGAAGGTTAGTGCATCCAGTCTGAGTAGGGTGTTCCATGGAAATAAATCTCAGGATGTTAGCTGTGCAGAAGGCCTAGAAATTATTTGGTTTAAATCAAGTCATTATGTTCTAAGAAGGTCAGTAAGAGAAAGAATGGGGTAGATCTCATGTAATAGAAAGAAACAAAGACAAATTATGATACTGTGAAGAGTTAAACATATACTGAACATATTGCTTACACTTGGTCAAGCTGAAAAGAACCTAAGACATTGATTAATCCACATTTTTCAGATAAAAATTTGAGGCCTGGATGGGAGAGGCACTTTTTGCGAGATATATTGCTCAAATGTTTTATTTTATTTCAAAATTTTTCAAAAATATTTTTTACCATGGTTCATGACAATTTTTTAAAATTTTGTCTTTCCTACTAGATTCAGTCCCAGTATGGCCCTTAATGGTATTATACTCATGTCTTAAAGCCTGGTATCTAGGTAGTGTCCAGGAAATAATAGGTGTTTAATAAATGTTTGAAAAAAGATTGAGTGAATAGGTAGATGATTCTGATAAAATGGCCTCTAGGAATTTTATTTCCATTTGCTAAGATTCCATGCTTACTAAGTGATCTTTTGCTTGGTACGACAGACTCAGTAGTTATTAGTTGTGTGACATTAGGTAAGTTACTAAAAAATCCTCTCTGTGCCTGAGATTCCTCACATGGCAAATATTCTTTTCTAACTGTGAAATAATTTGGTTAAAAATGTGTCTCAGGTTCAAAGTGTGAGCTGAAACATGAGATCTAACATTGAATTGGGGTAGGGGGAATGCTTCTTAAGGACACTACCCAAAATAAAAGTAACTCGATATTCAAACATAAAAGAAACAAACAACAGTAGCAGCAACAACAAATATTAATAAATCAAACCAGAAAGCAGGTATGTGGAACTTCAAATGTGGCATGACATTGTGCCATTGCTAACAATGATAAGAACAACAAAAGTCCATTTGTCTTGGATGCTAAGATCATTCTCTTTTTGAGTGGCAAAGAAGTTGCAACACTCAATCCCTAGAAAAGAAGATCTAATTCAGATCTCCTTCCTTGCTCACAGGAAACAATTTTTACATAGTTATATCACTGAATATCTGGCTTGACTCAAGCCATAGCCAAATCTTGAAAGACTTAACTATGATTAACAAAATATCCTAATACTATAACTCAGAGAGTTGAGAGAAATTATCTGAAGTAGTTGAAACAAGAAATAAAAGTTAAAAATAATGCTTGATGTTACAGTGATAGAAATTTCAAACACTAGGTAAAAGAGAGGATGAAGTGTGCTCCACGTGAGCTAAATTAATGTCTTCCAGGATAAACTCACAGGGACCATTTCCAGGGCTGATTGATCAAGAAAAAGTGGTTACGGTATAGTCTTCCGTCATAGAGGCATAAGTTGCTATCTTTGATGAGTAGAACAGTGTGGGGAATAGGGGAGCATAGCCTTACTTATTTTTACTACAAGCCATTATCTGTTACTGTTTGCTGGTGGTGGAATTGCTATTGTTCCATGAACATATGTACATACCTGTGTACTTCATACATATATATTCACAAACATGTATATTATCACTAATGCTGAGACACAGCATGAAGAATTTTTGTGAATGTTATTTGAGAGTTTCTTCATAACCTTAATTTCTCTTACCAATACTACTTTCCTTTTCTTTAGGCAGATATATCATTTGAGCTTCAGCCTATGAGTCTACACAGTGGTCCCCCTTTCTTTCTGTGTGACTCCCACGGTCCCTCTTGCTCCCTCTATCTATAGTCCTACAGACCTTCTCCCTGGTTCCAGAAACCATCAAACTCACGTGTCCCAGGGTCTTTACGTTTGCTTTTCCATGTTCTTTGGGAAATGCTCACCTCAAGCCTTCTTTAGGCAAATCTGCCCACATCATTCACGTCTCTGCTCCACATCACCTGTTCATAAAAACTTTTCTCATATCCCCAGCTGCACTGCACTCTTCCGTCACTTTTCAAGAAATTTTTTGCTATGAAATGTACCATACTCATACGAAAGAGTGTATCTACAATGCACACATAGTATTTTAAATAATAATTATTAATCAAAATGGAATGAATCCTGTACATCCCAAATCTAACTGATGGATAAAACATTACTATACTTAGGAAGCCCTGGTAGATCTCTAGCCATTTTTCTCTCCTTCTTTATATTTAGCCATACTGATGAGTTTTATGTTAATAATGACCATTTTCTATAGTTTTTTTTTCTTACTACCACAACCTGTAAACGTACTCTTAAATACTTAATTGTTTGACCTTGTCTGTTTTTTAACTTTACATAAGTAGAATCATTTTATATTTCCTTTTTCATTCAATATAATATCTTTGAGAATCATCCATATTGCTGTACGTGGCTTACAGCTTATTTTCACTACAGGTAGTATTCTATTATAGGACAATATCATAATTTATTCATTTTGCTCTGGATGAACACTTGGATCATTCTCAGAGCTTTGTTATTATGAACAATGATCCTATAATTATTCTTGTACACATTCTGGTCATGGCAAGAATTTTCTAGGATTGGAATGGCAGCATCATGGGACATATGCATGGTCACCTTTGGTTAATAGTTCCAAACTGCTTATTAAATTGGCTACACACATTCACACTCCCACTGGCAGTAGATAAGAACTGCTGCTCCACATTGCAGTTGACACACACCATTGTCAGGCGTTTTTAGCAACCCAGTGGATGTGCGATGATATTTTACTGTGGAGTCTCATCATTTTCCATGCCCTGTTACTGTGCCCTATTTTTCTTCATAGTATTTGTCACCAACTAGAATTACATGGTGAATAGATTCACATCTTCTTTGTTGGTTTTCCCAGCAGAATGTAAGTTCCGTGATAAAAAGGACTGTGTCAATCTTGTTCATTGCTATACTTACACTGAACACTAGATGAACAAATGAATAAACTATTCTTGCCAGATAAACCATAAGTAGAGTCACCATTTGACTCAGTAGTTAGGGAGTTTAGGATCAACATGTACACTCTGCTCTATTTAAAATGGATAACCAACAAGATCCTAGTGAATAGCACAGGGAACTCTGCTCAGTGTTATGACAGCCTGGATGGGAGGGGGGCTTGGGGGAGAATGGATACATGCATAGGTATGGCTGAGTCCCTCTGCTGTCCATCTGAAACTATCACCCATTGTTAATCGGTTATACTGCAATATAAAATAAAAAATTTTTAAAAACAGAGTGATAGAAAAGGAAGAGAAAGATTTGATCATGGGCAAACACTGGAAGGCAACAGAGATGAAGAAATGAGTGAGAAGAAGGAAAGTTAAGTGTGCATGTGTCAAAGAAAGATGCTAGGATAGGAGCTGTGAAGGCAGAGGAAAAGTAGCGTGAGATCACGAGTGCAATACCTCTGATTAGGGGAGTGAGGGGAGGAATGAAAAGGAGCTAGGTTGGAAGGCAATGTATTCAGAAAAGGCATTACCTTGCCCCAGTCACCAGGTGGCAGGATTGGCCCAGGACAGTGTAGTTGCAATTCTGCTTTCAGATGTGAACAATTTATGCATATACCGTATAATCAGAATGAGTACATTGGTGTCTTTTTAAGTTGGCTGGCTGTGTATGCTCAGTCATGTCCAACTCTTTGCAACCCAGTAGACTGTAGCCTGCCAGGCTCCTCCATCCATGACATTTTATAGGCAAGAGTACTGGAGTGGGTTGCCATTTCCTCCTCCAGGGGATCTTTCCAACCCAAGGATCAAACCTGCGTCCTTTGAATCTCCCTCATTGGCCAGAAGATTCTTTATCAACTGCACCACTTGGGAAGCTCCCTTGTAAATTAGGTGCTTATCATTTGGAAATTATGTGTTGTCTGTAGAATCTCTGTTATGGTGACCTACACACTGACATATTAGTTTGCAAATCTATGGTTATAGGTGAATTTGATTTGAATTCTTCTCCTCAGTTGAGTTCCCAAAACAACCAGAGTTCGGGGACTGAAGGATTTATTTGATACAAATACATGGGTCTAATACAAAAAATGTTCTTCTAATTTTCTAACCATAAGACTTCATGTCACGTCTGTTACCACTGTGCCACCTGGGAAGACCCCTATTTAAGACATTCTTCTTCACATCTGGTTTTAAAATGGTAGTTGATAGGTTTTGAGTCCTAGTTACTTTTGACTGAATTTGATGAAGACTTGATTATTATTTGCTTAAGCCGCGATCAAATAAGGCAACTGCCCGCAGGCTTCACAAGCAACATGCAGGTAATTAACTCTCAGAAAGTTGAGACCAGTGGCATGACTTGGCTGATGGGATGAATGGAGGATTCTTGCTGCCAAGTTTAGTACCTAATCAAACTTCACGGTCTTTGAGTGGTGAACAGAACTCTAACCCATCAGCATTCAAAACTATTTACATTTGATAAAACACCATTTCCTCTTTCTAATGAAGAAAAAACAAATGATGTTTCAAGATTTTTTTTTTTAAGAAATAGAAGGTGAAATGGACTTTAGATGTTAAATGCTTTTTCTTGAACAACTTAACGCATAGATAGATCAAACAAATAAGTGAAAGCAAAGGGATGGGGGATTTGGGAAGGGGGGTGGTGACAGCCATCAAGAAAGTTGAGACCTCAAGAGTTTAGGAGATTGTCTTGGTGAATTCAAAAAGTTAACAGTCAGGAACATTTTATTTCTTAGGGGGGAAAAAAAAAACCAGTATCGCAGAGTTGGACTTTCTCTGGATTGGGTTGGAAAGGTTTAGTACATACCAAAGGAATTTTGATTCACCTTAATCTTGGGATTCAGCCGTCTTTAAATGCATTGGAAGGAGATGAGCTCCTGTAACCCACAGGAGACTCTGCTCATCTCTCTTTGAGATCAGTATTTGACTTTTACCCACAAAGGAGTGAAATGGACACCTGAATTAGTTCCGTGCTTTCAAATATCCACTCATTTTTCTGCACTGCCTTGACCCAGGGGATGTTCTGGAGTATCTTCAAAATTGCCCCCTTTCCCTCTCTTCCTAGTGAGTCTCTAAAAGAACCACAAGTAATTTCAGATCCAACCTATATCTTGTTTATCTGAATTACTGGTCTCAACAGAGATTTATCAACAGGAGAAATTCTTTATAAGTTGAAATGCTTTCCTAATTCATATCTAGTACACCTCTGATCCCAAGGGACTCTAAAAGTGCAATAATTACCCAGGAAAGTGTTGCTTGGGGTCTTTTATTACATTTACAAAATGAAATGTATACATAAAAATTAGGAGAACTGCTAGACGCAATGTATTAACTAGGTATTATGGGCATCCTGGCTGTGCCCATGATGTCATCCAAAGTCAATCAGAAGTTTCCTAGCAACCTGCTCCAACCTCAGTTCATAACCAGGTCATATTTCAGGGCCTGCTTCTTTCACAGAAATTGTTCATAAAAACAAAATAAAGACTTATGATGTATATGAAGCTTATCTGATCCGACTGTTGATATCTCATCTCATTCTCCAGGCTTTTCTTTCTTCTCCCAAATAGGAAATTCTCTTTGAAGAAAATGGAAGATATTACTAAAAATAGAAAATCTTTTGAAATTATATCCTAGGATAATGTTAAAATCTGTGAGTTGAAGAAACTACAGGGAGACACCATTTCCCAGGGAAAAGTATAATGTCACTGAAGAATAATATGTATTGTTATTATTATTCTATTCAAAATGAAGTAATATCAATCTCTGCATTATTTGTTTTCTGACCACAAAATAAATTGTTATATATATGACAAATATCATCTAAAAGGACAGGAAAAACAAGTCTATGTTTGGGAAAATGGAAATAGTATGTTGTATGCAAAAGATAGTTACTTTACTCATAATACTGATATTAATAATTCTTGCATGACATAATCACTCTAAAATTTGCCAGGAGCTAAATAATGCCATTTCCTAAGTATTATCTGTTATTTTTTTCAAAAAGAACTTTTATTTATTAAAAATTTTCAAAGTTTTTTATTGAGGTAAATACACACACAGAAAAGCATGCATATTATAAGTATATAACCTCCGAATGTATTAAAAGTTTCCAACTTTTCTGTTCCTCCCTAAATTCAAATAGTCAAATTTGACTTAGCTGTTTGAAATAACACTTGTCAGTTTAATTTCATTTTAACAAACCAAAAATAGCATGTTAGTATCAAAGACTCTAATATTTTCAAATTTTAATTTCTCATAATTTCTCTGTTGACTCTGGCCTTGAAAGAGGACTTGGGTAGAAATAGCTAGCTGCCTAACAACTAGGCCTTCTTTCCCTTTTCCTTATTAACAAAACTTGGTTTTCAGTTTACTTCAAAGCACAATTTCCCTGGCTTTACTTGTAGCTAAGTGTGGCCCGTCAGTTAAGTTCTGTCTAATGAGCTCTAAGTAGAAGTGTGGAAGAAACTTCCAGAAAGTTTCCTTACAAGATTTCATCTCCACAGAGAGGCCCAAGCAGCCACCACACTGGCCCTGAACTGCCTACACAAATTCTTACACCAGAGAGAAAAAGCTTCTGTAATTGAAAATGCTGTTCTTTGGGGGTTCTCTTCCAGGTATAGCCAGGCTGGATTTAAAAGGTGCCTGGTGTGTTTCCAAGAAGTTATCATCTCTGTGACAGAAGAGGGTCCTATACCTATTTATAAATACTACTTGTCCTGCAAGAAATACTTTGCAGGGACTTCCCTGGTTGCCCAGTAGTTAAGGAACTGCCTGCCAGAGTAGTGGGCATGGGTTCAATCCCTTGACCAGGAATATTCCACACAGGGCAACTAAGCCCATGAGCCACAACTACTGAGCCTGCGCTCTAAAGCCCATGCTCCACAATGAGAAAAGCCGCTGCAGTGAGAAGCCCTGGAACCGCAAGGGAGAGTAAGCCCTGCTCACCACAACTAAAGAAAGCCCACCTGCGTGGAGCAAGAAAGACTCAGCGCAGCCAGAAATAGTAAATAAATAGATAAAATTATAATTCCATTTGCATACATTACTTCATTTAATCCTCCAAACAATGTCCTGAAATAGGTATCACTGTTCCTATTGTATAGAAGAAGAAACTGAAACGACTAGAGAGAAAAAGAGACCCCCAAACCACACCAGAACCATGTGGTCTGACTGTCAGTCCCAGGCCTGTCTGTGCCCTGAACTCCTTCCTACACTAGGCAGACCCTCATTCCACATGTCATCTGCAAAAGGCATGAGGCCCCACTGGGTTTTTTAAATTCTACAGGGGAACCCCTGATGGGAATAGGCCGTCCTCAAGCTCCATCCTAAAGGAGATCTGTCCTAGGTGTTCACTGGAAGGACTGATGCTGAAGCTGAAATTCCAATACTTTGGTGACCTCATGCAAAGAGTTGACTCATTGGAAAAGACCCTGATGCTGGGAGGGATTGGGGGCAGGAGGAGAAGGGGATGACAGAGGATGAGATGGTTGGATGGCATCACTGACTCGATGGACGTGAGTCTGAGTAAACTCTGGAAGTTGGTGATGAACAGGGAGGCCTGGCGTGCTGCAATTCATGGGGTCACAAAGAGTCGGACATGACTGAGCAACTGAACTGAATTGAACTGAACTGAACTGAAGCATTTAACTGCATTGAATAGAAGTGAAGTGAGTGAAGTTGCTCGGTCGTGTCCAACTCTTTGTAACCCCATGGACTGTAGCCTACCAGGCTCCTCCATCCATGGGATTTTCCAGGCAATAGTACTGGAGTGGGTTGCCATTTCCTTCTCCAGGGGAATCTTCCTGACCCAGGCATCGAACCCGGGTCTCCCACATTGTAGGCAGATGCTTTACCATCTGAGCCACCAGGGCTTCCCTGGTGGCTCAGTAGGTAAAAAAATCCGCCTGCAATGCGGGAGACCCGGGTTGGGTCTCTGAGTATAGTCCTTGGGGTTGCAAAGAGTCAGACAAGACGGAGTGTTGAATAGAAGATGCTGTTTATAACAACCTGGGGATTAATCATATGGGGAGAGGAGGGCTTTGGCTGGCCCTGGAAGCTGATGGACCCCAGGTGGAGTTAATGATTGGGATGAGATGTGGTGGCCTTCAGAGTGCCCACCGCAGCCTCTTCTTTCCTTGCAGGAGGATCTGGAAAGTTCTCATTCTACATTCAAGCAAACTTCTCTTCTGCAATGTCTGTTCTTAGCATTGTCTAATAATTTAGACCAATAAAGATAAGACCCAACACAATTCTCTTCTCTAAGTCTATATAATATTTTTCCATAGGGACCCAGCAAAGGATGGGAGCCATGTTTGGAATTCAGTGCACCCAAATGCTGGGGTTCATCTATGTGGCATAGTGGAGAGAGAAATAATGTGAGCGTCGTTGACAAGCAGAATATTTGGGACAAAATAAAATCTGTCTGTTCATCCATCTATACCAAACTCCCCCAGGTTTCAAGAGTTCCTCTTGGTTTATATTGCTTCATGCTTTGCGTCAGTGAGTCCTTGACTGAACTAGATTCCTCAGCTTGCAATTCTTCCTGTTTCTGTTAGCCTCCTATCGTCTCTGAAAGCACTGAAGATGCTGCAGAAGGCGATGATTTAATCCCCATTTTCTACGTGGTGATGACAGGGAGTGCATACATGTTAACTGACTAACGAACTAATGAAGGAGAAAAACTGCGTAGCTAAGCATGCACAAGAAGCAGATGGCTGCGTATGTTTCCTAGCTCCTGGTGATTATGGGATGTATGACCTTGTTTAAGTCATTGAACCTCATCTGTAAAATGGAGATGATACCAACACTACCCTGAAGAGGAAGAGGAAGCGGAAGACAAAGAGAAGATTCAATGATGTGAATATAGTAGTGATGTAAATCCGGTTAACAGTAGCTCCTGCCTCTCGTGTTATTGGTTATTGCTCCAGGGGAACCTGCCAGAAGGGGGCGCTGTGGAACCAGCCAGTTTCTCTAGGAAACTGAATTCTGATTTTTTTTTTTTTCCCAAGTCAATTGTTGGAAACACTTAACCTATTCTGGTTCTCCTTTTCCTTCTTCTCCTTCTTTTATAAGAGAGAGAAAACATTCGGCACAAATCTTGGAATGAAAAATGCAAAACAACTCCACCCTTGTCAGTGTGGGTCAGTTGGCCAGTGTTCTGACAGGGAAATGTTGTGGCTGGAAACCATCCACCCTGGCAGGGATGCTGAAAGCTTTGCCCTCAGCCGAAATGCAACCTGATTTCTCTATTTACATGACTATGAGCAGAGATGACTGACATTCATATCTGTATCTCTCACACCTGGCTTAGCACTTAGAACCTATGGCTGCTTAATAAATATTTGTCGAAGCAATGAATGGAAAAAGTGAGTTAAGCAAACCATCCAAGTTGTCCAAGAACTCACGTCATCCTTTTCAATCCTGCTCTTTCCCCTTAATCAGCAAGGGCTTTTTAGGGGAATGGAGATGCTCTCACTAAAATCAAACCAGTGTTTCCCCATGAGGTACAAGAAGCTTCCAGCTCCCAAGTTAGATTATTATGAAACCTTCCTAGGGAAGAAAAAAAAGAAAAAACAGGAGAGACTAGTAAGAAATGAAAAATAAAGGGGTGCCTTAAACTGGCTGCCTGGCGGGTTGGGCTGGGACTGGGCAGTTGGCAGAGGGCTTCCAACCTGTCCCAGAAGCCTCACTGGGACAAAGGAAAGGGCTCCGAGCTTGCAAGGACCTCTGCGTCATATGCTTCCCCATCCCTTCAGTTTATTTATCATATCCAAGTGCTTTACTGCACGCTTAGCCTCCATCGTCATAAAAACCCGCCACCACCATTGGTCTCAGAGGTGACATTCTACCTGGAGAAGTGCTAAAGGGCAGGATGGAGAAAAATGCAAGCGCAACTCTCCAGGTTCCTGGAAGTCATGCTGTGATCCTCTTCAATCCACTGTGCTTGGTGTGTAAGAAAAGAAAATGTCCTTAGAATCAGGAAGTTTCCAAAAGAAGAAGTCTGGGGCTTCTAGCGCCTGTTTGTTCCCAGCACCTCTTCTCTGACTTCCGAATAGTCTTTAATCCCGTGTGTCCCCCCAGCCCAGACCACCATGGCATTGGTTGCCATTAATATGTCATTTCCCTTTCCTGTTATCACAATATAAAGGACCTTCACGTTGACCTTCCTATCAAAACATCCTTTGTTTAGAATGAAAAGCTATTCACTGTTACAGCCTTATCTATAGGGTTTAGCCAGAGGATCAAATCCAAAGAGCAGAATTCGTTTACTTTGTATTAAATGAGCTCAGTTGAGAAGTCTCAATTTTGGCAGAAAGGTGCATTAATCACAAGGAAAAGAACAGATCTTGCTTTTCACAGCTTCTGGTTTACTTTCAATACAGTGACACAGTGAGGCTTTTGTTCCTGAAAAGTAGCACCGTATTTAAATACAGTAAATATAACAAAATTGCCTTCTTAAAATTACACAAGAGTTCCTCCAGCCCAGGATGCCCATAATGACCTCAGTGTTGCACGACTAACTTTACGGCTTCAAAAAAGGCTCTAAATTAGTTTGGACAGATGGGTTTTATCCCGAGGAAATCAATGAGTTTTTGTGAGTCTGACTTAATTTTTATGCAGCTAGCACTTTGAGATGAAATTAAAATATGTATGAAAAACATATTAAAGTTTCCCTTGGGTCCGCCGTTGTTTGTACATTTACAAGGTGTTAAAGAGATGATTTAAAAACTAACTCTATGAGGGATCAATGCAAGCAGACCATGATTTATGGTCTTTCATGACATTTTTGACACTTTCAGCCTAATGTCTTATGCGTGTTGAACCACTAATTATCTTTTAATTCATAAGGGCTTCGTGGTATTTTATAAGTGTAATATAATATATAGGGTTGGATCACATAGAAAAGCTCAGAGAACATGCTTTACACGTTTGGTGGAGTGGGAAACATGTGTAAGCAAATTTGGGCCGAACTCAGTTGAAATGGCTTCTTCATAATGCTATAAAACTGAATCATTGCTTTTACCTGCCCAGCCCTAGAAAAATCACAGGTTTACTTTCTTATGGTAGATGCAGGGTTAAGGCCAGAGTGAATTGGGAATCATATTTTCTAATACAAACTAAGTGATTAGGCAGTGCCTGGAATACAGTAGGCACCCAATAAATAATGACTGAATGAATAAATAATTGAATGGCAACTGAACCAGGTGTATTTGATTCTAGTTTTCCTATCTCATTTCAAATCAGATTATTCAACAAGGTTCATTTAGTGAAATGATAAATATTTACCAAGCATCCCCTATGGACCAGACTGTTTCTGGGTACTGTGCGGGACATGAAAGGCATGGTCCAGCTGACAGGGAGCTCATAGACTAACAGCATAAAACACTATGTCACAGTAATGCTACCTCTGAAAGGGGGTAGGGCTCAGGGAATGGAAGTGAAGTTTCAACTGAGACTTGAAGCCAGAGAGCCAGTGTGTGTAGTATTATTTTTATTCCCATTTTACAGACAAGTAAACTGAGGCACAATGACGTGATATTGTTTTTCTAAAATTATGCAGCTGGAAGGTAACAGTACTGTGTTTCAACATTTGAGATATGGCTAGTGAGACAACAATTTGGAAAAAAAAATCATAACTGGGAAGATCATGAGCACAAAATACTTAACAATTATCCCTGCCTCATGTACAATGGTGAGTTCTTAAAATTAGTGCCGGGTCATTGGTCCTGAAATGACTGGAAACCCATACTACAGATGATGAAACTGAGGCCTGGAGCTGAGTTATTGGCTGTAAAACTCCCAAGAGGCTGAGGTTGGCAGGCTGACTGCAGCCCACATTCTTACCCCCACCTGGTTCAACCTTGATCCTCTTCTGTATGAAGCCAGTCGAGCCTACGTAGGGCCCACGGGCACTCACAAAGAGCAGCAGAGTTCACTGGTCCCAGGAAGCCACAGCCTAGCAGGGGAAGGAAAACGTGCCTAAGTCAGCACAGGACAGGTGGATGGTGCATCCTGAGACGGGCAGGTCAAGTGCTGCTGATACAAAGGAGAACGTGTCCAGATTGTGGGAAGAGAAAGAGTCATAGACAATGTGGATCTATGGAGCCGTGTATCAAGATGTTTGGAATAATCATAGTGACCCAACTGATAATGGCAGCTACTTGCCTCATGCACGAGGATCTGGGGGTGCTACTGGAGTGCAACGGAACTCCTGTCACCCAGTTTCTCTGTCCTCCCTTCTCTGCTTCCCTTGGCATGTATTGGGTTGGCCAACAAGTTTGTGTGGGTTTTCCTGTAAGATGTTATGGAAAAACCCACACAAACTTGTTGGCCAACTCAATAGCTTTTTTGCTCATGGTTGCAGGAGAGCTGCTGTCCATCCAGGCATCACAGTCATAGTTCATTCAGGGAGAAGGTTGAAGTAGGGAACAAGAAGAGGCAGCAACCATACCAGGAAAGTACCCATTTTACCAAGTCATATTTCTTTGGTCCAAACTGTGTCATTTGGCCAAGCCCAAGGGCACAGAGGCAAAAAATGAATAAATCATTTGGAAGTTGGTGGATCATATTGAATCACCACCCACAGTGTTTGAGAGTTTCGGTTTGCTTCACATTTTTAGCTGGATACACCGAACAAAATTGAAGTTCTGTTGATAAGGAAGAATGGAGAAAGAATATGGGATAGGCAATGAGTAATTTTGGCCCCAGGTCACAAAGATGAAATAGGAGCAGGATGGACAAGCAAAGGAGGAAGTGTATTTCAGGCAGAAATGAAGCATGGTAGAAGGGCAGGTGTGTGTAGACAAAAGCTAGATGTCTATGTTAGCCAGAGCCTAGAGTGTATGGAGCTAGTAAGTGGGAATTAGGACTGGAAAGGTATATTGGGATGAAATCACAGATAACCTTGCTTTGATTACCTGCTTGCAAGCTAGATTTTAATTCAGAGGTAGCAAAAGTGCATTGATAGATTTTTTTTACAACTTTATTGAGATAAAATTGATGTACAACATACTGACATATTTAAAATGTACAATTTGCTAATTGTTAACTTATGAATACACACAAAATCAAGACCACAATTAAGATAATGAATATTTGCATTATCCCTAAACTTTTCTCATGCTCCTTCCCAATCCATCTCTTCCTCCACCTGTCTCCTGGCAATCACTTATCAGCTTTCCCTCACTGTAAATGGATTTGCATCTACTAGAGTTTTTGAGTCATCCATATTGTTGCATGAATCAATAGTTTGTTTATTTTTATCACAGGGCATTATTGTTTATCCATTAACTTGTTCCTGGATACTTGGATTGATTCTAGTTTCTATTATAACTAAGTTTCTATGAACATTCATGTGCAAGTGTTTGTGTAGACACATACCTTCATGGGTGTGTGAAAGTGAAAATATTATTTGTTCAATAGCGTCTGACTCTTTGCAACCCAGGGACTGTAGCCCACCAGGCTCCTCTGTCCATGGAATTTCCCAGGCAAGAATACTGGAGTGGGTTGCATTTTCCTTCTCCAAGGGATCTTCCTGACCCAGGGAGCAAACCCAGGTCTCCTGCATTGCAGGCAGATTCTTTACCACCTAAGCCACCAGAGTGTAGTGGTTTCTTATTGTGGTTTTAATTGGAAACACCCCAGTACTTGATGATGCCGAGCATCTTTTCACGTGCTCATTGATGAAAATCAATTGGTCATGTGTGGTTCTATTTCTGAAGTCTCTGCTTTGTTTCACTGATCTCTATGTTTATATATTTGTTAATATCAAACTGTCTTGATTACAGTAGGTTTGCATTAAATCTTAAAATCAGAGTAAGTCTTCCAAATTTTCTTCAGTTGTCATAGGACCTTGGCATTTTCATACAAATTGTAGAATCGGCCTGTCTGTCAATTTCTATTTTTAAAGTCTACTGGAATTCTGATTGAGGTTGTGTTGAATTTATAGATCAATGGAGACTTGTTATCTTAGCAACAGATGTAAGAATCTATGAGCTATCTGTGATGGCTGTCTATAACAATAATCATCAGTGAATAATAATCTATGAAGTTATCTATGAACATAATCTATTTCTCTAGTTAGGTCTTTATTTCTTCTCAGCAACACTTTAGCTTTTAGCATAGAGGTTTTGGACACCTTTCACCTCATTTATTCCTAAGTGTGCAGTCGTGGACAAATTTTGAGCAGTAGAGAAAACAATCTGTATAGGCAGAAGAAGATCGAATGAATTAGAGAACAAGCAGTTAAGAGGCTATAGCAATAGCCCACATGAGAAGTCTAGCTGAAAGAAGAAAGTAGGTGGATATCCAGTGACAATAAACATTGACCTTTATGAAGACTGTGGTTTTGGAAAATGGCAGCAAGAAGAAATGTCATCTTAGAACTGCCAGGGAAGCAGAGAGTTGACAGTGTGCAGAACCCCCAAGTGAAAGACACAGTTCAGAACACTGAATGTTATCAGCTTCCAAATTCAGTCCTGCAGAAATGGGTCTCAATGTGGGTCAAACCAGTGGTTTCTTAAATGCCTTTGCCTTCAAGATGACTTCTAAGCAAAAGATGATTTTCTCCTTCTTGAGACTACTGTTGATACGACTAGATCAGCGTATCTGATATTTGAACCAGGAGTTTCAAGAGCTATTGGAAGCCTTGGCGACCACCCAGGCCATTCTTTTCTATTTATGTTTGAGAAATGGAAGCCTTGATCTATGCACAATACCCAAATTTGCATCTAAGAATATGTATATGTACTCATACAGATACTGATATGCACATCCTGAGATAAAGTGAAGTGAAAGTTGCTCAGCAGTGTCTGACCCTTTGCAATCCGATGGACTGTAACCCACTAGGCTCCTCTGTGTGTGGAATTCTCCAGCAAGAATACTGGAGTGGGTTGCCATGCCCTCCTCCAAGTGATTTTCCCACACCAAGGATTGGGAAACCCTACATTGCAGGCAGATTCTTTACCATCTGAGCCACCAGGGAAGCCCATCCTGAGATGAATATATGTATTAATATGCATACTGGTATACTTATCCTTAGATTAATGTGTATATGTACTAATATACAAATTCTTAAATATATGTGTGTATGTCACTTCAGACCATAATCAAGGTGAGCTGAACCAATTCTTGTTTTTAGAAGAGGGAAACAGGAAGTACCTCCTAGTGAGGGACGGGGAACTAACATCTAGCTTCTCCTGTATGCCAGGCACTGTACTAAACAGTCATGTGATTATACATCTGAATATTCATACGTCTAAAGTATTAGGTAGACGTTAGTATCCTCTTTTAACAGTTGAGGAAACAGGCTGACAAAAGTTAAATCACTCCTGCAAGGTTCTAGCTAATGGCAGGTCCTAGGACAGCAAAATCCATGGAAGGCCTTGCTGGAAATGAGCGCTGACGAGAACAGAATGGAAAATCACCGCGGCTTTGTATTTCACAACAAAAATCCCCAAGACAAGTTCGTCTAGCCAATATCACGCCTAGGGCATTTTTATTTTTATTCACCCACATGGAAAGAGATGCAAATGAGTAGCATACCTGCATTTATATTTGATTACTTTCTAGTTAAAGCAAGTCATTAAACTGTTTACTCACATTTATGAGGCCAGGATTTGAATTTTTATGTATTCCAGTTAAACGGAGAGCGTTTTCCCAACATTGTGAGCTCTGTGACCACAGAGACCTGGGATCACCCCCGTTTCTGCAGAGTAGGGGGGCAGACCCTCACATGTTCACTTCTGTCTGATTCAGACGAACTTCTACTTGATTCTATGCCACCAACACAAATACAGGGTGTCTTCCTCCGTTTCTTAACACCACACTCAAGCAGAGTAAGCTGAGTAAGCTGACCTGTATCACAGGTACAAACTGGTTATAAAAGGCTGTCATCAAGGTGAGGTTAATTGCCCCCCAAACCAGAAAAGTAATAACAACCTTGATAGCTATTGTTTATTGAGTCTTTTAATCTATTAGGCACTCTGCTAGGCACTTGACACACAGAATCTACATTTTTTTTTTCCCTTAAATAAGTCTATTTCTCCTACTGGAAACATTTTCTGCATTCCAGTCATTTCCCTCAATGCCCTGTTCTTCAGGGCTCACTCCCCTGGGGAAGTCTTCTTGACCTCAGGCTGCGGTAGGTCCTTCCTATTTTTCTACAACTGCTTATAAGTTCCCTATTGCAATACTTCTCTGTCTCAATGCTCAAATAGCCTGCATGTACACCTATCTTTAAAGGCCATGAGACTGTAGGCTCTGTGAGATCAGAGACTGTGTCTGTATTCCTAGACAATTACTTATAAGAATATTTTACTTTCAGTGCCTATTTTATGCCCAATTCTGGTGACTTGAAGATGCTTAATACTTATTAATTGAAAACAGTAGGTATGATAAGCATTCCCATCTTATGGATGAAGAAATGCATCTCAGCAGAGTTAAATCACCTCAGAAACATTCAGCTACTAAATGTCAGAGACAGAAACAAGTGTGTCTAAAAGCTTCTTCAGTTATATTGCAGTGCCTGAAGAAATTGTCACGCCTTCTCCTCGGAAACAATCTGGCCCCAGCCTAAATCTCTCTTTAGTTAATTAACCTTTCTTGTACTTGTTTCTCTCATGTTTTTCTAGGCAGTATCCAGGACAATTGTCTTCCCTGGTGGCTCAGTGGTAAACATGGGTTTGATCCCTGGGTTGGGAAGATCCCCTAGAGAAAGACATGGCAAGCCTCTCCAGTACTTTTGCCTGGGAAATCCCATGGACAGAGGAGCCTGAAGGGCTACAGTCCATGGGGTCACAAAAGAGTCAGACACCACTTAATGACTAAGCAACGCCAACATCCAAGAAAATTACCTTTTCTTATCCTCATTTCACTGGAAAACAAACACTGTTCTATCATTTTTTTCCATCTCTTAAGAATCAGAATGCTCCGAACTGGAAGAGATCTGATCCATATGTTCAATTTCCCTGTTTAGAGATAAAGATGTCTTTCCAAAGCTCACCAGCTCCTTCATAGCAAGGGTAAAACTAACACCAAGTTTTTTGGTTCTAACATTTTACCGTTCTACTTAGTGATCGACTAGTCTTCCCAGAGCTAAAATGAAATGTGTACGTGTGTGTGTGTGTGTGTGTGTGTGTTATTGCTCTTTGCTCTAAGAAAGGGAACAGTAATGGCAAGTGATGGAGAAGGAGCAATAAAGCTGACACTCTTCACACAACTGTCTCTCCTACAAAGGCACATCCATTCTCACTAGATGGTCCGTGGATGCTGCTTTTATCTCTGTATTTGCTCATTCCATCTTCACCTTTAGGGTTGCCTTCCTTCCCCATTTTCTAGCACCTCTTCCAAGCTCTAGTCCAAGTGCACCCCACCATGAGACCCATCCTCAGTTGACCCAGTGAGGAGGGCTGATTTCCTCCCCTGGATTCTGCCTCTGCTTGGTTTGAAATTCTGTTGTCACGTCTGCCTTATATTGGGATTACATAGAAAATCTCTCTAACAGCTGTCATCACCGGGAAGACCAGGACTTGTGATTCACCTCTGGATCGCCCGCGGGACTGAGCACACAGTAGGAGCTGCATCTACAACGTGAATTCAGCTGCATGCCTCATGACAGGAAACAGTCGCTACAACTTCCTAACCCTTGTAAGCAGACTTTGAAACAGAATCCATGACCAATTATGGGACAACGGAAGGTTGTTTTTTGGAAGGTATTTCATTCTAGTCACTGCAATCACTGTGCTGTACCCTGCTTAGTTGCTTAGTCGTGTCCAACTCTTTGCGATACCAGGGACTGTAGACCAACAGGTTCCTCTGTCCATGGGGATTCTCCAGGCAAGAATACTGGAGTGGGTTGCCATGCCCTCCTCCAGGGGATCTTCCCAACCCAGGGACTGTTCCCAGGTCTCCCGCATTGCAGGCAGATTCTTTACCATCTGATCCACCAGGGAAGCCCACTGGAATCACTGGTCAAGGATTATACTATTGCAAAAGTAAGCTATCCAGAGGATAGCCAAACTCTACTATGTGAACTTAAAAATGGACTGTGGGAAAAATTTTTTGAAATTCCTTGGTTACTCCAAGGGTGAGCTTAGCATTTGACCAGCCTCTTCACTCCATCTACCCTATCAGCCTGTCACTGAGACCTCGAGGTCAGAGTTTTCAGTACAAAGGCTGTGACCTCACTTTTCCTGTATTATCTACCATGAGGTCTATGGCACAGTTGTGCTGTCAAACCTATGCTTCTGCAATTCAAAGCAGCAGAACCCAACTGCAGGTTGTACGGTAGTCACTATTGAACAAATGAAACCATCCCAGATTTCAAAGCAAGATAAAGCTTCCCATCCAGGGTAGGTCCAAATCCTGACAGGAAAGGAAACCTGCTTTTGTTTAGAGGGTATTTTGTCTTGTCAGCCAACACAATGTCTAGGATTAGTTAGTGCTTATTTCTATGGGCACTTTGGTAATTTGGTCACGCACACCCCATGCCACTCTCAATTCAGCGAGAGATCTGGGGAACCCTGAAGCTGGGCAGGGTGGAATTGTAAAGAGTGAACCTGAACCTGGAATAAGGGAGTTTAGGACGGTAAAAATCAAACAAAAAAGAATGAAGTTTGTTTCAGAGAAAGACAAGTATCATATGATATCAGTTCTATGTGGATTCTAAAAAAAAAACAAAAACAGTACAAGTGAATTTATCTATAAACAGAAATAGAGTTACAGATGTAGAAAGCTCAGACATACCAGGGGATGAGGAGGGGAGGAAGGATAAAATGGGAGATTGGGACTGACAAACACACTTTACATAAAATAGGTAACTATATATACAAAACAGATAACTAATAAGGACCTATTGCATGATACAGGGAACTCTGTGCAGTACTCTGTAATGACTTCTATGGGAAAAGAATCTAAAAAAGAGTGGATAGTTGTTTATGTATAACTAATTCACTTTGCTCTACACTTGAAACTAATACATTGTAATTATCAACTATATTCCAATAAAAAAATTTTTTTAAGAGAATATGAAGACAAGAATGAGTCTGTTTCTATGTGGTAAGTCAACCTTCCCACAATCAGTAACACTCCATTTTCTCAGTCTCCTCTGTTTCTTGAAAAATCCACACATTGGTTTGAAGCACGTGATTCCTTTGCATTCCTACCAGCCTTGATGGCACTTCAGGGCCACTAGCTTTCTTTCTGTTGCTTGAAAATATCATGTCTCCCCCGCTCCCCCCGCTCCAGGGCCTTTGCACATGCCTCTTTCTCTTCTTGAAATGCTCTTCTCAGCTTGTTCCCTTTCCCGACCTTCATTTCCCAGGTCAACTCCTCCTCATCGATCATATTTCCAGCTCTGTTCATGTGTCATATCTTTTACTGGGGGAAATCTCACTGCCCTCAACAACTGTGCATGAGATTTGATCTCTGAGTTGGACACTTCTGTTTCTATGGCAAGAGATGCCTCTATTTCTACAGCAGAGCTGTGGTCACAATCATATATATATATATATATATATGTATATATATATATATATATTTACTTAAGCAATTATTTGGGGCTTCCGCAGTGGCTCAGTGATAAAGAACTTGTTTCAGGAGCAGGGGCCTCAGGAGACCTGGGTTCAATCCCTGGCTTGGGAAGATCCCCTGGAGGAAGACACAGCAACCCACTCCAGGATTCTTACCTGGAGAATACCATGGACAGAGGAGCCTGGCAGGCTAGGGTCTCAAAGAGTCAGACACAACTGAAGTGACTTAGCATACACACATGCACAAGCAATTATTTGATTAATGTCTCTTCTCCCATAGGGTGAGCTCTTTGAGGGCATGGGCTAGGTATATTTGCTTAGAATTGTTTTGCCCATGCCTAGCACAGTGCCTGGCACACATTTTGAATTGTTGCAGAGTGTTGTCAATTATGTGAAGGACCCCTTCAAGAATCAACTGTGAATCTGGTCCTAAAACTCTCCCAGAGAAACACTAAATCACCAGTGCATATGTGCATTCACGCCCTGAGTCTGGATTTCCCCAGAATCCCCAAACCCAGCTTGGTGTGTGCTCAGCCTCTCTCATTTCCTTCAGTGAGTTTAAGCCACAGTGTGCTCTGTGGTTTAATTTCCTCTTTCAAAAGCAGGTACTATAACAAAATATCAAGAGCCATGGCTGGGCCATAGACTAGCACACACTCGCCAGCGCCATCCTTGGAAGGCTAGCCACAGACATAGGAGATTATTAACACAATAAACCATAATTCTGCAAATTTGTACTTGGGGACCTTTTTATTGCCTGGTGGGGGACTATTTAATCTATGGCTTGACTCCTTGGTTACTGGATTACTTGGTTACTAAGTAACCAGGTAATTGACACATGAACCACAAGGATTTACAAAAGATGCTGTATCCTATATTAATTTTTATGAACTTTGTAAAAATTCTAGTTACATATTTAGTTTTAATAAGGTTTATGGCATTTTAATATCCACATTCCATATCATAACCCATTTCCTAACAGGTTTAGGTTTTCTCATAATACTGGCTCTAAGAAAGCTTCTTTTTGAATTTTTGTATTTATTGATCATTTTTTAAAAACTTTCTGGCACCGCATAAAAGGTTCTAAAGTTAAAATACCTGAAAATGTCTCCAGGAAGCATATGTATATTCTAGACCTTGTTCTCCTGTGAAATTTTCATTTATAATATGGTGAGAAGAAGGGGTTTAAACTTGAATGTTACAGACTTTCAAGATCTGTCTATAAATTTCTCCTTTACCATTTGCTGGCCATACAACTGGTCTGGCCATACAATTGATCTGGCCGTACAATATAATCTCTGAGTCTCCATATCCTTTCAAATGGCAAAAATTCCTTCATTTGCAGGGAGATGCTGTGAATAAATGAAATAATATGCAAAGGAATTTTACAACCTATAAAGTGTCATGTGCATGTTTTACTATTAATATTATGGAAATGTTCTACTATTCTTATTAATGCATTCTTACAGCTTTATCTTTGATCCCCTATATACCATAATTTCAGTAACAGCCTTATAACTACTTTAAGGTAAATACCAATTTCCTAAAATATAATTTTGTTTAAGTAGTTTTTTCTAAATCCTCAGCTGGAACTCAATAAGAGGGGAAGTGGCAATCTTAACAGTTTTGACTTCACTGTGCTCACCCCTAGCCTTGGCTGGTGAATGCTAATCAAATTCTAATCACTGGCATATCTTCACCCTCCCAGGGTCAGCACAGAAGTGGTAGGCAGCCATTCCAAGGTTATTCCTTTTTCAGTGCTGGGACAAGACCCCTCTGGGGACACAGTTCAGAGCTGCCAGTTCTCCACAACCACAGGTCTTCCCTTGCCACTCCATTGTTTTTTAAGAGATATGAGGACATCTGTTAGAAGGAATTAAAAAGAAGAAAGTTTGGGGTCTTAAAGGCACTAATACACCCCAAGCTAATGTTTGTATAGACAAGTTGGATTTTTCGTTGGGGTAAGAACACAGCTGTGCATATTTCCTTCTCGAGTAGGACGTGGAACTTCAGCCATGTAAGCCTTCAGTGTCTACAGTGAGTAGCACCATTTTCAGAAGACTCTTTGCAGGCACTGGCTGACTTGTCTCTCAGCAAGCAGCCTGCATACAGGGTGTACTACCTGGAAAGAGAGACCTCCCCCTCTTGTGATTCTCCCATGCGTGATAAAGAGCATATGAGAGCTAATGTTTGTATGGTTTATATCTCTTTCTAAGGTAATGTACATTCATTTTATTTACTTCTCTTCTAATAATCCTGTATTATTATATATAATACATGCTGCCAAGAGCTGACTCATTAGAAAAGACCCCGATGCTGGGAAAAACTGAAAGCAGGAGGAGAATGGGATGACAGAGGAAAAGATGGTTGGGTGGCATCACCAACTCAATGGACATGAGTTTGAGCAAGTTCTGGGAGATGGTGAAGGAGAGGTAAGCCTGGCGTGCTGCAGTCCATGGGGTCACAAAGAGACGGACATGACAGAGTTGAAAGGTTGTTGCTGAACGATAAAACGCCGGGATTCTTGGCCTCCAGAGGAGACGAATTCAATCTGGGGCCAGAGACGAGGCTGGATCGCTCAGAGATTTTGTGTAATAAAGTTTTATTAAAGTATAAAGGAGATAGAGAAAGCTTCTGACATAGGCATCAGAAGGGGGCAGAAAGAGTAACCCCCTTCTAGTCTTCAGCTGTATGTTATATAGTCACTCACAGTCTGTTAATGAAAAGAAAGGAATGTCTTAAAATTTAGAATGGCACCAGATAATTCATCCCCAGCCATAAACAATTGACTTGAATCTTGTAGAAGGGCAGATTACCAAATAAATAGTTTCGTTTACATAGATTAGGGGAACAATATCTGAGTAAGTAGGTTGGGCCATTTGGCAGAACTTACAGAGTCTGGGGTAAATTAACATATCTTAAGACAAACATTTCCATAAGAAAAAAAATCTGTTGGTTAACTCAAGGTTTGAAAATAGTTAGCTTCAGGTGAAACCAGGTGTCATGCCAACACAGCATTTTAAGAGAAACCTCCTTTCAAATCTGTATAGAGAAGGAAAAAAAAAAAATACCCCTAGTTTGTTTCTTCCTGCCACTTAAGAGAGATAAAAATGTCTGGCACTTGCAGCCTATTTCCTCCATTTGGAGACCCCTGGCCTTCCTGCCTGTTGCCTTCTCAGAGTGACTGAACAACAAAATTCTATAAGAGAATATTATGATCTAGATGAGATAACTACAGTCCAGAGAGGTTGTGTGTCTGGCCTGAGTTTATACAGCCAAGTGTGAGTGAAACTAGGGATTGATGAAGTCCTTAAGCCATTCTTCTTTCCATTCTCCATCTTAATCATGCTAACTGCCTGTTCCATAAATTTCAGCTCAGTACCACATTTCTCCCGGACCAAATCCTCCCCATAACCACACTCTTACAGTTCTTATTAATATGAAGCCCCACATAATAACCATTTAAAATACTTTTCTTCTAATTGGGAGGATTGACATATACACACGATTATGTGTAAAACAGTAGGAACCTGTTGTACAGGGTAGGGAGGTCAGCTCCGTGCTGTGATAACCTAGAGGGATGGGATGGGCAGAGGGAGGGCGGTCCACGAGGGACCGCAGATTCTCATCACTGTACAGCAGAATCTAACACAATACTGTATAGCAAATATACTCCAATTAAAAGAAACAACAGTAATGAAATACCTTTTTCTCTATCCAAATCCAATTGAAAATATCTTGCAAACCCCTGGCTGCTATTTAAATTTATGCTTCCTTCCCCCCCCACCTTAGACGACAAAGGAGCTTCACAAAATAAAGCATTTTTTTTTCTAAATGAAGTAATCCCACCACTGTGATGGCACCTCCACTAAGCAACTCTGCTGTAGAGTTAGATCCTATTGGCCTTTCACATTCACCTACTAATTTAGAAGTTTATATAATGCCAGAGAAAAATGTCCTCTCTGAGAAGGCTTGGCAGAAAGAAGGTGGTTTTAGGTTAGAAGAGAAAAGGAGAGACAGATTCTCTGGGACACATCTCAGTTCTGATAGCGACAACGGCATCACACACGAAGTCAGAATGGTCTGATTTTGCCACGTCGATTTTAAAAAACTGATGTAAAAAATTACATGATGAGCACCATGTAAGAAGACTACCCTTAAACAGAGCTTTTATCGCAGTGTTTCCCATTTACTGGGGAGAGACATTCTTCCTGCGTCTCCCCTCTAGCAGCTTTGCACTACTAATGCAATGGGAAGAATGTAGCATATTACGGGCATGAAAAGCAGAGACTGAGGAGCCCCGATCCATCCTGGCACCTCTTGAAGAATGCATGCCCCCTACTGAGCAATGGACTGCCTACCCCAGCAAAGTGCTTGGACTTGGAATCTTCAGTGAAACAGGGTCCCTGGAAACAGGGGCTGGGAGAGAAGTGATGAACCCCTGAAATATCCTAGAGAGGTTCAGGGCCACAGGTGAGCCCAAATGAGCGTTTCTCATGCCATGAGCTGACCCTGTTCTCCAGAGACCCTGCAGGCCTGCCGAGGAGTGTTGGTCCCCATGCCCTTCCAGCAGCCTGAATAACAGATGAGCTATATAATAGGGAACACGTGTAGGAATTTTTATATTTTACAAAGTGCTTTTACATAGTCATTACAAGCAGGGCCTCTCCAAGAGAAGCTAGTTCCCTTCTGATTTCTGAGGCTCCAACTATATTTAAAAATGTATAAATTCTAAAATAATTGTAATTATTATACATAATTATAACATATTTATGTTATAATTTGTATAAATATAGCATATAATTATTATAACATATTTTTATTGTTTACCCTTAATAAATTAGGGCCTTTATGACACACACATGTCATCACCACCACCACCAATGAAATCATTTCTGATTGTGTTGATGAGAAGAAAAATATCAAAATAATAAAAATAATCATTTATAAAGCTTTATAGGCAGTATGGTTCAGTAATGGGGCACACATTTCAGTTGTAAGCTCACTGGCTTTTTTTTTTTCCAACCTATATTAGCCTATTTTCATGACTGTGGGTGCAGATTGAGAGTCTTCTAGAATGTGAGGCCACATACCATGCAACAGTCTCTGTTTTCCACTGTAATAGGCCAGTTCTGAGATGGCCATCCTTCAAAGGTACCAGGAGGAACTTCCTGCTCTGTTAAACATCACAGATCTTGTTTCAGTGATACCATCACAGTTTAATATTCTTACACATATGGCCTCATGTTTAGATAGGAAGAAATATTATCTCAAGCAGCAGTCTTGATGTACATGGCTTCATTAGCTCTTTGATGGAGTGATAGTCATGAGCAGTGGAAAGAATCAATGTCTAAGGCTGAGTGTCATTTTCAGAGACATTCTGATACCTTAGCCTCTGTATAACAGCCTATATGATTTGGTCACTGTAAGTTGAGAAATTATGGTGCCCTCATCTTTCCCTTTCTAAATTACGTACCCTTTGGATGTAATCACAATATTGTTGATTGAGACTTCAAATAATCCAAGTAGATATCAGAGACAATTTTCCTTGTCAAAGATAGCTGCTGTTTAGTCGCTAAGTCATATCTGACTCTTTGTGACCCCAGGGACTGTAGCCTGCCAGGCTCCTCTGTCCATGGGATTTCCCAGGCAAGAATACTAGAGAGAGTTGCCATTTCCTTCTCCAGGGGATCTTCCCAACCCAGGGATTGAGCCAGTGTCTCCTGTATTGGCAGGAGGATTCTTTACCACTGCGCCACCAGTGAAGCCCCCTCTCAAAGACAAATGCAACTTCATAAATGCCCTACTTGGTGGCTGAGACCCATACTCTTTAAAGAGTTAAGAATCCTTGTAATCCCCAAAGAATTCAGACGATTGTTCTACCAGTCACCACAGCTGTGAGTCAAAGAAACCTTTTCCCAAACTACCTTAAACAAAAAGGAAATTATCTCACTGAACAGAAAATCAAGAGGTGTAGTGAGCTATAATCAGAGCACAATTAGGGTTCCAGCTCCGTTCTTCAGTGGTTTTCTTGGCAACACCTGTTTTCTGTGCCAACTTTTAGTTGGGAGTTAATTCAGCATGGGCCTTCCACATTTCTGCACATCTTGCAAGCAGAAGCACTAACTCTACTCTGGATTACCTTTACAAGGATGTCTGTTATAGTGAATATCTTTGGGAGACAGAGATAGTGTTTTCCCTCTGGAGATAAGGGCAGGCGTGTGAACTGTCCATCACAGAAGATGTAAGTACCCTAAACTCAGAATTCCCAGTGTGCACACATATCCTGTGGCCCTTTTTGCAACAGCCTGAAGGAATTTGGCTCAGGGACCGGACCTAAATATGTCGACGTTCAAGCTATTTGTTGTGCAATGAGTATCAAGTCCTTTGACTCTGAGCCAGGAGTCTTGCGTCTTCTTCCAGCATCCAGGAAACTGTGGCAGTCTAATTTTTTAGCTTGCGAATATGGTAAAATATCAGACCTTTTATAACACATGTGCTTGCTAAGTCTCTTCTGTTGTGTCTGACTCTTTGTGATCTTATGGACCATAGCCCACCAGGCTTCTCTGTCCATGGGATTCTTGGGGCAAGAATACCGGAGTTGGGCCATATCCTACGCCAGGGGACCTTCCTTATCTAGGATTGAAACGGTGTCTCTTAAGTCTCCTGCATTGGCAGGCAGATTCTTTACTACTAGTGCCACCTGGGAAGCCCTTGTAACACACATATAATCACATTCTTCCCAGGCGGATTTTGATATGCACATAATATGATTTCTATCAATGCTGGAACAGTAGTCTTTCTAATATAGTGTCCATAGGAGAGAAAGGAAAATCTCCCTTAATTATAGAATATTAACCCTAACCTTCATCCTGATTAAGCCAACATAGGTCATGAGCCCATCCCTGGAACCAAACAGTCACTGGGAGAAATCCCAGCTCTCTATGCTTCAGCCTGGCCTCTTCAGCCAATCAGCGAAGTCAGCTTCTCTTGAGTCACCCGGGGTCTGCTGAGACGGAACAAAATCTGGATTCCATTAGGACGGAAGAAAGGGTGATGAACAGTGTCAACTAAGTGTCTCCTCTAGAACAGGTGTGGCTGAGCTTCCCATTCACCCTGTACCTCTTTCATTCAAACGGATCTGTTCGTTAGGAAACGTATCTGCACACACTCTCTCCTCCCAGCATCACACGGGGCTCTGCCAGTTGTGCTTCCCAGCTGCTCGTATTTCAAGCCAACAGTTATGAGTTCAGGCATTAAGGGATCTGGTTCAGATCATAAATGTTATACAAATCAACCAGTATGGATTAAATGCTGCCACAGTCTATATAACTGCTAAATGGGGGTCATGATTTCAGGCTGGTTAATAGACTCTAATACACTAAATGGTTTTATGAAACCCCAGTCCAAAGGCATTCATCATAAGTGTGAAAATTTATATGGTCTTGTAGAAAAGCAGCAAGTCACAAGTAAGTCTGGCTCCCGCTCACAGAGAAACACTGGAAAAGAGACTGAATGCTGATTTGGGTGGTTGTTCTTCTGGGAAACAGGGCTCCATTGGATTCTGAGGGGACCCAATTATATCTTGGGTTTTCCTGGTGGCTCAGACAGTAAAGAATCTGCCTGCAATGTGGGAGACCCAGGTTCGATCCCTGGGTCGGGAAGATCCCCTGGAGAAGGGAACGGCAACCCACCCCAGCATTCTTGCCTGAAGAATACCATAGACAGATGTTGCCTGGCAGGCTACAGTCCATGGAGTTGCAAAGAGTCAGACACAACTGAGTGACTTTCACTTTCAATTACGTCTTGGGGGAGCAGTGCACGTCAGGGACAGGGGTCATGTTTATGAGTACTACAGTGCTTTATCCATGGTGAATCTGATCCTCAAGCAAGGACAACAATGTACTTCTGGGAAACTACTTAGAATCCAGTCCACCCATTGGTCTTTGGAGAGAAAATATGCTCCTACAGACCCAAGCCCCACCACAAAGATGGGCCAGTTAACTCAAAAAGGCATTGTTTCTGCCACTGGACTGGACTGAAACTTGAGGATAAACCTCAACACCTAGAAATGTCCCAACTCTGCTATCACCTCTCCATGGAAGCCTGGGAAATTGACTTCACTTATTTGAGCTTATTCTGTCATCCTTCTTAAGGAGATAGTTTGATGTATGTCACAGCTGCTGTAATAAATATGATAGTGTATATGAAAAAATATCCTAAAATGATGCCTGGCATGTGACAGAGACCCCATAAATGCTAGTTACTATTTAAATAAACTGGGAAAGCATGTCATAGGCATGCTTTAGGCATAAGAGTTTTGTAGCCCAAGTGACTACCCTTTGTTTTCATAATTTAGATGCTATAAAAATACATAGTCTTATCCCTCCTTTCAGAAATTTTACCTCTTCAAGTTATTTTGCAGCCTTGGAGAATATTTCATCTGTTTTGATATTTGGAAAGTTACTTCATAATTATAATAAATGGATTATGCATGTCCCATGTGTGGTAGGCATATTAATGAAACCCCAGAGATATCTACTTCTGAATCCCAGTAATGTGTGAAGATGTTACCATAATGGCAAAAGGAACGTTGCATATGTGATCAAATTAAAGACGTTTAAATGCTGGGGGAGGGGGAGGAGGGGATAGTCTAGATTATCCAGGTGGACCTAATTCAGTCGTTGTTGTTAAGTCACTAAGCCGTATCTGATTCTTTGCAATCCATGGACTGTAGCCCATCAGGCTCCTCTGTCCACTGGATTTGCTAGGGAAGAACACTGGAGTGGGTTGCCATTTCCTTTTCCAGGGGATCTTCCTGACTCAGGGCTCGAACCTGTATCTCCAGCATCGGCAGGTGGTTTCCTTACCACTGAGCCACCAGGGAAGCCCCGGTTCAGTCACACAGGTCTTTAAAATCAGGTCTCTCTTCTCAGCTTTGGTCAGAGGGAGACAGGGCCATGAAGAATGATACAGTGATACAGTGTTGTTGCTCTGAAGACGGGGGGGGGGGGGGGGGGGGGGGGGGGGGGGGGGGGGGAGGGGGGGAGGGGGGGGGAGTGGCCACAAGCTAAGGAATGTGGGCAGCCTCCAAGAAGCTGGAAAAGGCAAGGAATTGCATTCTCCCCAAGAGCTGAAAGAAAGAAATATAATTCTGCCAACACCTTCATTTTAGCTCAATAACAGACTTCTAACATACAGAATAGTAAGATAATAAATTTATGTTTTTTAAGCTACTAAATTTGTGGTGATTTGTTATAGCAGAATTTGCTGTATACTGTGAGGTAAGCACTGTTTTGTATGCATATCACAATTTGTTGCATGCAAACCTCACACACAAAAAATATTCTCTAAGGTAAGTACTATAGGAAATGAATGCCTAGATTAGGTCTCTTGTTTAAGATCTTACAGCTAAAGTCAGGCTTGAATCAAACCCCAAACCCCTGCCAGTTTTGTTCCATATTGTTGAAGAAAGTTGTCTCCTCTTCTTTATTATCTAATGCCTCACAAAACTCAGTAGTCAAAATTATTCAATAAATAATTACGATTTTCAATACACTAAATCATGACATTTCCTCTGGACCGTTGATTGCATTTCACACCAAAATAACTTATTGGTTTTGCCTGGAGCTGTTGGCAGTATCCGCCTTCTCTTGGGTCTTACATAAGAGACCTACAGCAGCTCTAGTGAAATTTCTCGAGTTATTGTTGGCCAGCTATCTTCACGGGACACTTTCATGGAGAAACTCTCACCTTAAAGAGAGGGCACAGCTATAAATGGTACTCGGAGCTGTGGTTTCAGCCACCCATCTCAAGACCTGCAACAGAGGTTTCTGGGCACATCCGCCTCAGCTCCTGCAACTCCTGAGGTCTTTTAACAAAATTCCTCCAAGTTCTTAAGGTTCCTAGGCATCCTCAAGCCCTGTAATTTTTTTTTTTTCTTTTTAAGTTGTAGTTTGACTTTTGTTTTTACTTTTCAGTCCTGACAACTCCATTACTCAGGAAGATTCCTATCCTCCTCCTGAACCAGCCAAAAAGATATTCTCATCCTGTCTTATGTCTCACTTTTATGGAAGTAATTACCTGTGTCCTCATCCATTCAGTTGGAGTTTGACTATGATTGCCTTTCCCGCTCTTCTCAATTTCTTTTTTTTTGCTTTTTCATCCTGAGTTAAAACTGATTTTTAAAAAATATTTCAAGCCTCCCACCTGCTTTTTATTTATTTTCCAAACTAGACAAGCTTTCTAAGAGTAAGAATGATGGCGTGCTGGATAGAACAAAGGACAATGCTGGGCAAACAGTAAAAGATCAGGCCCATACTTGCCTATTCATTATTTTAGGTAGGAACCCGACCACTAAGATTAATCATCATACAATTGTAGAACACTGAAAGGGATCTCAGAGATAATCTAATCCCCAATTCCTGCTTTAGAGTTGAAAATCCGAGGCCCAGCAGCAGGTGTGGGAGTTGCATGATGTCCCCCCTTCCCTCCACAGGGCCCTGCTACTCTATGTGTGAAAAAAGCCCCAGTAGCCATGTGGTGAGGCTTGCCACACTTCATGCCTCCATCTTCTTAATCACTCTTGAATTTCTGACATCCTCCCTCTCCATCTGCTGGTTCTTCCAGAATTACTGCTTTTTCAGGAGCTCCTGCCCAATTACTCAAGCAAGGCCTGAGTGGGGTTTGGCATATCCTGAGTGAGCTGAGAGTTCCAAGATGTTTGCTTTGTAAAATGGAGACTCCGTTCTACTTCATATCGACTTCCTCACCCATCAATCTTGTTTTTTTCCTGGCAACAACATTAGGGGTGGAATGTGATTTGGTCATACACAGAGGTGATTAAGTCTCTGAACCTCTAGACGTCATTGAGGGGATTTTTGCTATGGCAAATGCTTACTTAATGACTAACTCAGTTTTTGTTTTTTAACCACTTGAGCCCTGATACCACAAGCAAGCAAAGTGTTGCCCATGTGGGCTGTTGGGCTAAAGTAAAAACATGGAAAAGAAGAGTGAAAGTGGAGGGGAGGAAAGGGAAGGATAAAGAAAGGGAGAATAAGAGGGGGGCCTCGAGGTGGAGGAAGGTACGGAAAGATGGAAAAAGAATCAGAGAAGCAGAGAGGAAAATTGGATAGGGAGGAAACAAGAAAGAAGTATCTGAAAATGATTAGGAAGAAGAAACTTGTAGAAAAAGATGGAGAATTCATGCAGGGAAAAGAGACTGCCTTGATAAGGAAATAAGAGTGAAGAAATACGAGGGGAATCTAAGGCATCCTGTCTCCCAGCGCCTACACTCCTTCAGAAGCCAGAGAACATACTCCAGAGTAGAGACAGTGCCAGGAAGAACGCCAGCGAGGCTGGAATTGGGGAATGCTCCAAGTTTATGTCAGATGACCTGCTACACTGCATCTCTCATAAAAGTGATGTGACCATCTATAATGACATTTTAGAGGTACATGAATGAAAGGATGTTCAAATTGCTAATTATTAGAGAATTACAAGTCAAAATTACAATGAGATATCACCTTACATCAGTTAGAACGGCTATCATCAAAAAGTCTACAAATAATGCTGAAGAGGGAGTGGAGAGAAAGGAACCCTCCAACAATGTTGGTGGGAATGTAAAATGGTACAGCCACTATGGAGAAAGGCATGGAGGTTCCTTAAGAAACTAAAAACAGAACTACCATATGACCCTGCAATCCCACTCCTCGGTCTGTACTCAATGAAAAACATGATTTGAAAGGACAGAGGCACCCCAATGTCCATTGCAGCACTGTTTACAATAGCCAAGACATGGAAGCAACCTAGATGTCCATCAACAGAAGAATGGATAAAGAAGGTGCGGTACATAGATACAGTGGAATATTACCTGACCAGTACAAAGAATGAAACCATGCCATTTGCACCAACATGGATGAACCTTCAGATTGTCACATGGAGTGAAGTAAGTCAGACAGAGAAAGAGAAGCATTGTATGATAGCACTTTCCTGCAGTATCTTAAAAAATAATACAAATGAACTTATTTACAAAATAGAAACAGACTCACAGGCTTGGAGAATGAAGTTGCGTTTATCATGGGGGAAGGGTTGGGGGAAAGTTAGGGAGTTTGAGATTGACATGTGACATGTACACACTGCTATATTTAGAATGGATAACCAACTGGGACCTAGTATATAGCAGGGGAACTCTGCTCAATATTCTGCAACAACCTAATTGGGAAAAGAATTTAAAAGGAAACGGAGCCCTGGGATGACCCAGAGGGATGGGATGTGGAGGGAGGTGGGAGGGGGGTTCAGTATGGGGAACATATGTATGCCCATGGCTGATTCATGTCAATGTATGGCAAAAACCATTACAATATTGTAAAGTAATTAGCCTCCAATTAAGATAAATTAATTAAAAAATAAATAAAAGGGAATGGATACATGTATATGTATAACTGGATCACTTTGTTGCACACCTGAAACTAACACATTATTCATCAACTGTACTCCAATATAAAATAAAAAAATTAAAAACTTAAAAGCAAAAGCAGTCTAATAATTTTTTTTAAAAATATCAAAAAGCAATTTAAATAATCACAAGTCTCTCAAGAAGATTATAAAAGGGATTAATTGCATTGTATGACATCCACCTAGTAAATCTCACTCTTCATCTTCCGTCTCACCAAATCCCACTTACAGATCTCCTGGTCTCTTCCCTCGGTTCCCTCCCAGTGAGCCACATTCTCTGACCATCTCCCTCTCTCTATACTTTCTTCACCTCTCCTGGGCTCCATCTCCTATTATGTAGATCAGTTAGCCTCTGGGGGTTTCTTTAAGTTATTCCCTGCCCTCCTTCTCCAGGTCTGGATGTTCACATGAAAAGACTAGAACTTGTGGAGCTAGTGTTGACCCCTCCTTGAGGCTGGAGAAGAGGGAAGTGAGGGGGTCTGAGAGTAAGTTGAGGGATGGGACAAGACAGCTCAGAGGGTCTGACTGGGGCATTATTCCATGGGAACTACAGTTCCCATGGGCATTATTCCATGGGAGGCCAGTTCACTCTCCACAGACACTGCCAAGGCACCTGCGTCTTTGAGAATTTAGATTTTGGATGCTCACCTCTTTTTTTTTTTTAATCTGCAATTCGGAGGCTTTTTCTAAATAAATCTTCCCTGAGAGGTTTCTCGGCCTGGCCTGGTGCCCTGAGGGCAGAAGCTATACGCCCCAGGAGGAGGAGGTAAGGTGAATGGTGGGGACTTGGGCAATGGGGATAGGGAAGGAATGAGGAAATTCAGCAGGTGGCAGAGGGCAGACTGTCCACGCCCTCACACATGTTGCTTGCCGTGCGCTCAGCATAGAGTCTGGACCCTCAAGGACTAAGTGAGGAGACAGATACAGCACAGAGAGTGAGAAGCGGTGACTGAGAGGATTGTAGGAGCTGAGGAGAAGGGAGGATGGCTCTGTGAGAACTAGTGTCTGCTAATCAGTTAGTCACAGAATATTCGAACTAGAGAGAGCTACAGAGAACTTCTGGCATTTCCCCAAGTGGACTCTGCAGAACATTAGTAAGGAATCCACAAAATAATCTTTTCCCAATACTCTTAGGAAACATTGACGAAAATGTAATGATTCTTTGCTGAAGGACTTTTCAGCAATTTTAATTTGCTGAATTTCAGGAATCCTTAGGAGGCCATGAAAAGCAAAGTCTTCTCCAAACTATCTGGCTATAAAATTCTGTTCTCAGATAGGATGCCTTAGACTAGTGCACTTTAAGAACCACTCATCTGGTCCAACCACTCCTGACACAGATGGGGAGACAGGTCAAGAGAAGAAAAGTGAGTTCCTCAAGTTCACCCACTATTTACTTACCGGAGAAAACCCAAGTCTACTGGCTAGACACACATGGAGGGTTTGTCTTTGAACCAAAGTGAGATTTTACCATCTTACCCTCACTCAGCCTCCTCTACCCCACCCTGCCACGAACTCTCTTGGGCTTCATGACTGTAAACAATATCCCTCTGCATATTAACAGTAAACCAGAATGCAATAAAGGCTACCAGAAAGCAGGGGACACTTTAAAAATCGATCCATTCCCCCATTCACAGCTAGAGATTTGATGCTCCTCCCTCCACATTCCATGCTGAATGTAACTTCAAGCAAAGATGGACTCTGCTGTCTGCCCATCTGGGTTCACAGCACAGTGCTGGCACCTCCAGGATGGCCCATTAGGTGATGTATTGGGGTTGCAGGAGAAGGTAGGGAAGGTGAGGGAGTGAGGACATGTCAAAATATGGGATCCAGAAGAAGTGGTGAGGGCCTAAAAAGTGTCCCCAGAATAGGAAATATTTGCAACCCGTGGATGACTCTAATCTGAACAATATAAATGCAGTTCCTATATCCTTAGCTGACACCATGAGGCAGACAGCCCACCTACACTGTATTAAGAACTCCCAAAATACTGAGAGTGAAACAGTGAGTGAATGAGTGAGTATGCGTGTGCATGACACATGTTGATGGAGACCACAAAACTTCAAACTGAGGGTAGTATGTCTACTGTGGGGGCTTCTCAACCTGGACCTGACACTTTAAAACCAAACCAACCAAAAGATTGTAAGAGAGCAGGCACACACATGCACTGATTTGTGTATCTTATTAAGATGCATGCATAAAACCATTTCAGCCACCACTTCCACTTCTAGGAACTTATCCTTCAGATATATTTATAACTATGAGCAAAGGCAGATGAATAAGCTTGTTCATATTCAACACTGTATGCAACATATCTATTTGATTAAAAACTATCACCTTAAAAAGAGTGAGGGAGTTTCTTGTTCTAATAATGGGAACATCTCTAAGACCTATTAGGAAGTGACAAGAGAGGTACAGAACAACCTTAATTTGCCTCAGTTTATGTATCTTTGGGCTTCCCTGGTAGCTCAGATGATAAAGAATTCATCTGCAATGTGGGAGACCTGGGTTTGATCCCTGGGTCAGAAAGATCCCCCTGGAGGAAGGCATGGCAACCGACTCTAGCATGCTTGCTTGGAGAATCCCCATGGACAGAGGAGCCTGGCAGGCTATAGTCCATGGGGTGACAAAGAGTTGGACAGGACTGAGTGACTAAGCCCAGCACAAAGCATGTATCTACACACACACACACACACACACACACACTCACACACACATACTTGCTTGTATATGTATAGGAAAAAATTGGAAGGCAACAAAAGAACCCATCATATAATACTGAAAAGGGGTGTGGTAGATAAAGGGCCTGGGGAGAATGAAGGATATAAGCCAGCCCACGATCAGATGCTGTACAATGTGAATGCATCTTAAACAGGTCCATTTATTACTTATTAGAGAGCCCAAGTTCTCAACACCAGTAGTACTTCAAACTCGCCTTGGACTTACAGACTTAGACAGGAGTCTTCCACTTCTGCTAGCCCCCCACCCTTGGCTTAAGAAATGAAAGGTTTTTCACTGGATACATTTTTGGAAACTCTCAAAACTCCTGTTAAAATAATGGCAGGAATGGAGGCGAGGCCAAGGCCGGGGTTGGGGGGTGGTCAATGTCCCAGTTATTTCAGCTGTCCTGCCTGGTTCCACACGCTCCACTAAGCGTGGCTACAATTTGGCCCGGAATAATAGCTGCAGATTCAAGAACGAACGGGGGTAGGGTGGCGGGGAGGAAGAAAAAGTAAGCTTTGGAGAGCTATTTTCTTCCTACACTGTAAAAACTCAAATACCAGGGGGCTGAGGGTGGGCAGGGAGACAAAACAGTACTTTGTCTTAAATCTTCAGGGCAGTAAGTTAAGGTTCCCAAGCCTGCACAAACTGTCGATGCCTTTTGAGCCTTTTACATCCTGGCGTTGAGCGCACATAATATACAAATGAAAAGAATTGGAGGTTTAATTTAGAATTCGGACAAAAGGCCCAGACACATGTGTCTCTATGAGAATGTTGGGGTGGGGGGGTGGGGAGGGCAGGGAGTGACAGCATATGTCATTAGCCAGGGTGCACAGGCTGCTTTTGGACTTTGATTGGGGAGACTCGTTCCGATTTTAACAAGTTTGCCAAGAAGACCTTCAGCTGGGCTGCATATGAGGCCCTGCTATTTTTAATATAAATGTAATGTTTTTAAATCCATCGACGGTGTCCTAAACCAGATTTGGTCGTAAGCAGCTGTGCTGAAATTGTAAAATCTCACCCTTGCGTCTGGTTTCACATCTGGTAACTCACAGCTAACAGTTACAACTCTCCAATAGTAATTAAATGTTTTCTTTAAAAGAAAAAACACCCACAATCATATATGGCAGAATGCATTATTAAAGGAGTATTTTGATTCACAACAACCACCACCAGGAAGAATCCAGCAAGAATTTTATAGGTAGTTGGGTACTTTAGGTACTTTTTTTCTAAAGGTGTTGATCAAAATAAGTACATGTTTCAAAAAGCAAAGGCAGTTTGCAACTGGGTGGATATTGAGTAACATTAAGGGACCATAATTGCTAGTGAGGAGAATACCTCCTCTTTGATGTCAACCATGGCTTTTCTTTTTTGTTTCAGAAAGGAAGAAACTTCAAAAGCCGTAATTTCAGGACAATAAAGTACTCACATTAACATAGGTACCAACTTTAACTGATTTCCAGCTCAGAAAAGAAGTTTCATGGTGAAAATACTCTAGGATGAAGGAGATAGAACTAAAATATTTTTAGATTTCTTTCCACATACCATTTTAGATATGAATAAATGACACATAGATCCCTAAGATAGCCTTTAGAAGCCCTTGCACATGCCACCCAGGGAAAACAGTTAACTCCTTACATTCTGAAATATATGGTTTTATTTTATACTGCTATTTTCAATTTTCTGACAGAGTGTAGTAAGTGAATGGATTCTCCCCATAGCTTAAAGATTCTGGTATAACTAGCAAGGTATAGGAAAGATACTCTACAAATTAACCATCTTTTCTTTCTCTGATATTATGTCAGTAAGGTATAATTTTAATAAGATATAAAATAGAGATCTGAGTTTTTCTAATGCTTACTGTTTTTAGGATTAAGCCCTCATTTTACATTTATTTCTTTAAGATGTATAAGGTTGTCCTATCAATGGTAACATTGCTAATATTTTTAAGCATTTCTAGTACACATGGTTGTATTCATATATCTGGTTCTGTTTCTTCCACAATGAGTAATTTTCCTAAACTATAAGATTTTGAGGGTGAAATAAAAAGATGCATATAACCCCATTTTGTAGCAAGAGATAAGCTCAAATGATTGAGATTGTTACAAAATTGTATTTGAAATAATAAAAGTAAAAAAAAAATTAGTAATAAAAGACTGTGGTTTTATCTTGTTTGTTTGTTTGGGGGGTTACATAGAATACTTGGATTAGTCCTTAGAAAAGGACTCTATCACTTAAGTATCACAAAGATAAAGAGAAAAGTGCACAAATTCTAATTGCTTATGCTTGATGAATTTTTGGAGGTTACCTAACTTTTCCTCACACATTTTAAGTAAAGAAATTTAATGTTTCTTAATGGATGTTTTGAGTCATGAAATCGTCATTCGATGTAGTTTTAGACTCTAATGATATGCATCATTAAAGAGGAGGAAAGAACAAGAAATATAAGAAAATGCCTGAAGCAGAGTGAGCTTGGAACCCAGGCCTAATCTGTGACACTGAGTAGCTTCAATCCTTGGCACTTGCATGAAAGAACTGAGGACTATGACAGTTCCTTAAAACCAGCTCTTATCTCATCGGAAGCCCTGGAATCCTGACCTGTAGCAGCAGACCTCTGTCTTCGTGTTCGCCACACTTTTCCTTAGTGACAAGTAATAAGCAGGCTTCCCCTGTAAGCACACCTGTGATCCCCGCAACCTAGGAAAGCTGGAAAGGCAAAATCCGATTGGAGAGCATAGTTTCTCAGAAGCCTGCCTCCTGACACGGATGACTGGGGGGATATTCATAACTTCAGAATGGAATTTGCAGAGTTGGCCAGCCTGAACAAAGCAGGTGCCTTCTGAATCACCAGGGACTTGGAGAGCTCTGCTCTTGGGGATCAGCAGGGCACCAGCCTGTGAAGCAGAGAAGCTGCTGCCCCTGAGGAGTGGTGCTTCTTCAAGCACCTCCTTTCCTGGGTCCTATTGCTGCTTTTTCCTACCAAAGTGGGGATAGGGGGAGTGTGTAGCCTCTGAAAGCAATGAGGGGTAAAGGAAAGGCAGAAATAGTGATATGCACTGCATTTATAAAAAGTTTTTTTTGAGCTATTAAAAAAAAAAAAAAAGCCGAGGAACAAAGGCATGCTCACTCAGCCGCACCCCTGGAGAGGGCTTGCTGGGAGAGTCAGGACACTGAATTATGTATCTCCTTCCCCGGCTGTATTTGCTGACACTGTGTGCTGTTGCACTGCCCGGAAAGCCGAGTACACACTCAGGGTATTTTTGATCTGATGTATGAGCTGCTGTGGTCTCTGTAAAGGAGGCCTTTAGGGTGTAGCACAGATTTTAAAGCCCTGAAAAGTGGCTAGAGACGAGACCCTTACTCAGGCCACTAGGATCGTCAAGCAGCCAGCACATCTCCTCGTTTGGATGTGATCAGAACAAAAGCCCCTTGTGGGTGCACAGAATGTAGTGGGCGAGGCATTGCCAAGAAAGCTGGCCTGTGGTATGAAATCGGGTCCATTATTTCCTCTCTCTGTCTCTCTGGACCTTCTCCACTCAACTGAAATGATAGCTTTCACCTGGACATTCTTTGACCTCACAGGTCTCAGTGCAAAATGATATGAAAAGCCCAGGAATTCAGCCAATGGCCAGGAACCAAAACATTTCCTTATCCACTCAGAGCCATTGAAATGGACCAGACACCTCTGTCTCCTGAAAAAGAGAAAAACACCCAGAGATGGACACAGACAGCTAGTGGCATCTGGTTTACAATTCTTTCCAAGATGTCTTGCCCACATCTTCTTTCCGAGAAAGACCAAGAAAAGGAAAGTGGTTCTCCCATTGAGGACAGGAGACCCCATCCTTTTTCCTTAACTATGGCTCCATTCAGAACCAGCTGTCCTTTGAACCCTGCATGGCAAAGACAATTGCCATGGAGTGGTCATTTAATTCTCTCTCCCTCTCTTTCTGATGGCAAACATTAACTGCGGACTACAACAGGACCACCTGCAATGTGTTAGTCATTAAAAAGGTCACCGTTACTAAACATTTTAAACTGTGAATAGCTTCAGATTAAATTAGGTGTAAAAAAAGTCATTTCCTCTCTGTGATAAACTCAAACACCTGCAGTAGGGCTCATGTTTACCAGGGACATAAAGGGCCTCTCCCAGCTCGCAGACCATTTGGGGGAAGAAAAACAAAAGCCCCATTCTGTCAGCTATCTCTCTGCCCTTGTAACAGGATTCTCTAAATTCAGTGACTGTTTGCACATCCCCTTGAGAAGTGTGAGGATTGCACAGACGACAATCAAAACCTCCATTTACGTGGGCCTCATGCTAGCTTCTTCAGCCCTTCCACATGAATTTCCTTGTATTTTTTTTTCCTTTTAACTTTCTCCTATGTTTTTATATCGCATGTTACTCCACCCAAGGGTTGAGCACTCTTTCAGTCTACCACAATCGCTGTGGACTGCCTGATGTTTTTCAGTATCTGCAAAGGCAGGTAAAGGAGAGTGAGCATGGATGGCTGGCCTTTGGAGAGCATGAGCCCTGTATTCACTGTTCTGAGTGCCAGCACACAACCTGCAGACGGGCCTCCCAACCTCGGAAAGCCTGAACCGCACTCCCCACTTCACAGGCCAACACGCTCAAGCTTTGAGAGATGAAGTGGCTTGCCTGTGGGAAGCTCACGGCTTCTAGCAGAAGGTCCGGGAATCATTTTCCCACCACTACGCGGGCTGAGTCCACCACCGTCTCTTACCTGGTCCATAGCATTAGCTTCTCAACTGCTCGCCCTGCTTCCGTGCTGGCCTCCCCAGTAGTGATCAGGGTGTGATTCTGACAAACTGGATGTCATCACTCCTGATGAGAACCCTCCCGTGGAGTCCCACGGCAGTTAAAATACAGCCTAGGCTCTTCTGTATGATCTTGCCCCTGGCTTCTTCTGGACTTTTCTTCTCCTCTGCCCTCATTCCAGCCACTTGGGCTTTCTCTCTGTGCCTGTGCACGCCAATCCTATTCCACTGCTTGAAAGGATCTCCCCCCAGATGTGTCTATGTCAATAGCTCCTTCTGTTCACGCAGGTATCAGATATCAAGCATTTCCTCATCCAATCTAAACTGTCCTTCAGGCCCTCTCTGTCACATCACCCTCTTTATTGTCTTTGCATTTCTCATCACTATCTGAGAGTCCATGCTTACTGTCCCAGCCTCCGTTAGATCATACATTCCATTGGGGTGGGAATCTCATCTTGGCCTCTGCTGTATCCATAAGGCACACATAATACCTATCTAAGGTTGGTGATTACTGAAGACATGAACCAGTGACTCATAGAGATGAACCCAGGTGACTGAAGCTCCAAAGTTGGTCTTCCGGGTGCATAACAGTGATGACAAGCTGGACACTGATGAGCAGGAACCATTACTGCTTTCTCACTCTGACCTGTACTTTCATCTCAACATGCTTTTTTAAAAAAATGTATAGGACTCTCTGCTTTCAGATTTAAAAAAAACTTCAAATATTGTAATTGGCATTCTAGGGGGAGTTTGGAGCTAGCTACTTCCATATTCAGTCTTTACACTTAGCATATATGTCATATTTTTACTCTCTCCCTTGTATCATTTGTGTAAAAGTCTATGGTTCCTAATAGACTACAGGTTCCTTTGATGGCATCACCACTTAGCACAGTATTAACATCTAGTTGGTACTACTCAGCCTTTCTATGGTAAAATTAAATAGTTTACTATATAACCAGGGCATATCAGGTAGCACGGTGGTAAAGAATCTACCTGCCAATGCAGGAGACACAGGAAACATGAATTTAATCCCTGGGTTGGGAAGATCTGCTGGAGAAGGAAATGGCAACCCACTCCAGCAGTATTCTTGCCTGGAGAATTCCATGGACAGAGGAGCCTGGCAGGCTTTTGTTCATAGGGTCACAAAAAATCGGACACAACTGAATGAATGAGCACTATATAATCACTTTGATCTAGAGAGACCAGTTTTATTATTATCCCAACATCTCTTTTCTGTATTTCTTTGCAATTCTCTGTTCTTCACCTGTATATGCTAAAGGGCCATAGTGGACACTCACTAAATGTTTATTGCAACCGAAATGAGGCCTGGGAATTGGAGAAGGGAGGGACTGAGTTCTGCCTTCCATGACAGTCTTCAGACATGGACTGTGCTGTGCACAGTTAACAAGATGCATATACCTTGTGAAAATAACCTGGGAATCGATAAGATTTAAAGATAAAGAGAAAATGATCCTAGTGATATTTAAAGACAATTTACCTCAACATTTCATGTAAAAGCTTGGTAGCAATTGTATTTGTCTGGAAACAACCTGAATTTCTATTAATTCAAAAATAATCGGATAACTTGTGGCATATCCCTTCTTATGGAATATTATTCATGTCTTATAAAGAATGAGCTCTTACTGACCTAAAAGTATTTCTATGATATATTGCTAATTGCAATAAATAAATAAGTCATCCAGAATTATAAAGGAGCCTGTTTGTATTTTCAAAAACATGTTAATTTGTGTGGGCATGGAGAAATGTATGGAAGGATACACACCAAGCTGAAAAAATCTGTCATCATAGAGGGATAAGAAGAGAAGGGTTGTAAAAGGGGGTTATCGACTTTTCCTTTCTACATATTTATTCTGCATACCTCTTTAAGAGGATTGTTTTTGAATAAAAATATATTAGAAAATAAATATTAATATAAAATGCAAGGTTTTCCCTGTAATAGGGCATGTATCTCAGCAGCTGGAGAACAATCATCAGAGTGTTCAGGGAATAGTGAGTTAACTTTCTTCCCTTGATCCATGTCCCCTAATGAGCTCATCTCTTGCCCACAAATCCAGTTATCAAGAATAAATGGCAGGCTGCTTGGAACTGACCCTAAGGAAATGGTCCAAGGAGAGAATTCACAGAAAGCGCTCTCCTTTGGGTTATTTATCACATTGCTATATTGTAGCATCATAATACTGGAAACAACATAAATGCCCTACAATAGAGGAAGTAGCTCTTATTATTTATTTAGCTAAAAAATTATGATACACTCACTTGGAAAATGTTAGGGACCATTAAAATTAAGGCATCAAGCACTTTATAGCCCCCTGGAAAATGCTTATGTTACAAATGTTGATGGAAAAGCACAGTAGACCAAACTAAGTTCTATGAGTACATTTCTATGAAAATGATCAGAAAAAGACAAAGTAAAGACACACCCCTTAGACTAATGTAACTTACAGTGATACTTAGAAGCAGTCCCCAAAATCTCATCCACTCAGGTTATTGCAGAAATATTAAGTAGTTGCTCTGGGAAAATCACCCCTAACTGTATAAATCACTGGGGATTGTCAGTCCTAGGGTTATATGTCTTGCTTAAAATCATTTAAGATGACATTTTGTCCAATATTTTCAAATAGCCTGAAAGCATCACCATGTTTGTTTTTTTTTTTCTTTTTCCTCTTTTCTACCAATTGCACTACAGGAAAGACCTGCCTGTATCTCAAGAGATGAGAAAGAAACTGGGATGTCTTTTGTTTGCTTTGTAAACTTGGTCAGGGTCTTGTGAAGTCTCAGGGAAAATGATTATGATTAGTCCTAAACATCATGAGGAAATGTTAATTTTAGTCAATTTGTTGAAAATCTCAAGAGAAAAACCATTTAAGGGACGTGAAGAAGGTGGTTTATAGAAAATGGGGTATGGAGCACTGGACTGGGAATCAGAAGGTCTTGCGTTCATTCATTTGTTCATCCATTCAATCATTCATTCATGTCTGTTATGTGCAAACCAACTTTGGAAAGTAAACATTAAAGCCATCTGGCCCCTGGCAGCTCAAGCTATGGTGGACATGCCAGGCCACAACCAAAAAATTATAGTATAGCATGTTAAGAACAGTGATGAAAAAGAATATTATGGAGTATGAAGAAAGAAATTTTTGCTTCTTCTTGAGACAGTAGACTTGCCTCCCAAACCGATATGACCCTGGAAGAACTGGATCCGAGTCTTGGCTATTAAGAGGCAAGATAGAGAGGTGGTGAAAGACATGATTTTAGAAGCAGACTCAAGCCTCAGCACCCCCAGGAAGTGCGTGACATTGGGCAAGCTATTTAACCTCTGCAGAGCGATTCCCTCAATTGTAAAATGAGATAACAACATTATGTGCCTCACAAGACAAGTGTTAGGGTTCCAGGAGAAGTTGCTCAGGCAGATTTGAGCATAGCACCTGGCTCATAATTCCACCTAAAGAAATGATAGCTATATTACTGTGAATAACAACTCTTTGGCCTCAGTTATTTTGGCCAGAACAAGGCAGATGGTATGCTACTGCTGGGGAATATAATTCATGTGCTGCTTCAGGCACTGGATTTTGATCTGCGGGGTGTGGAGCTAGGTTCTTAAGCATTCCAACCTGTTACTATTAATCATTTCCCTTGGAAACATTTCCGGAGTCAGTCTCCTGAGTGAATGCTGTCAATGGGCTGTGGGTGTGTGAGCAGGAGGGATCTTACTCATGTGGGAGCCAGTCTGTCCTTCCCTGGTGTGGTACAAATTAGAGGGAGCCTGTGGGGCTTCTCTCCAGCTCCCATGGGTTCCCCCAGGGAGGGCTTCTTGACAGCGTTGTGGTTTGGGTTGTCATCACAACTAACCACTCATTTCTCAACTGACGCCTGTGTCACTCTGTGCATCCCGGCAGGGCTCTGGGAAAGACTCCTGCAGAGCAGTAAGAGGCAGAAAGGCAGGCTGCACTAGAGGGGCAAAGAGGGCGGCGTGGCTCAGCCGCCAGGCTTGGGAGGATGGAATAAAGCAGGGCCTACTGAAACCCGGCACCAAATGAACAAAACTGAGGTTCTCCCTTGCTTTCCAGAATGGCATGCAGTTGCTTTGATTTCACTGCATAATCTTGGATGGGACTATATTCCCAAGCAACTGAAATCCTATGGTCACAACAGCACTGACTTTGGCAAACGGGGTCACCCATGCACATAAAAATAATGAAAGCCTACCTTCAGTGAATCCTGTTGAATTCATTGAATCCAATTTCATCTGTGGATTGACATTTTAATCACGTGTCATCATCACGTCCATTTCATGGGTGAGAAAACTGAGATACAGAGAGATTAAGATATTTATCCACAATGCACAGCTAGCAGGAGGTGGAATCAAAGTTCAAATTCTGGCAGTGGGAGTTCAAGCCTGAAGACTTAATCTCCATGCTGTGCTGACCCCTGATGAATGCACTTAAATAAAGAGTGGACACCAGATCAACGTGATTCCCCAAAGTGCTATAAGCCAACTAAGGTCTCCCATGGTAGACTCTGAAGGCCTGGGTTAAAACAGAGAGATCTCCTGCAGGGGCCCTATCTAAGCTCTTAGCAGTCTTGGCTACAGAGCATGGATTAATTTCTTCAGAGTAGCTCATTTCTGAGCAAAGGGTAATTAGGATGGTGGTGGGAAGAGTTTTTCTCTGAAAAGTGGGATTCCTTATGATTTTCAAGAGTTGATGAGAGCCCAGAGAACCAAAAAGAGGCAGTTGCAGTGGAATTATGGAGAAACGGGGTCAGAGAAGAAGGACAAGAAAGGACTAAAAAGTTTTAATGTGTCTCCACCACAATTTGACAAAGACTGGCCCTGCCAGTTCAAAAGTTTTTTTTTTTCCTCAACTCTTCCTGTTCAGAGGATGTTACCAGAATCTCCTTGATTTGGATATTCTCAGGTTCTACAGTCCATCAGGTACCAGAGAGATCCAGGAGTCATTTTGTTAAAGCCTTGGACTCAGAGATTGTCAAAACCAAAATCCATTTCCAGAAGCATTCAGTCTTGGTCAGCCCAAGCTAAGTGTTAGCAGCTGTCCTGGGTACATGGGTGGCATAAAGACACCGTCTGGTTGGTGCTGGAAGACAAATAAGAGCAGAGAGACCAGGGGCCATAGCTACTGAAAGCAAGGACATCAAACTCCTATGGATGGGCGACCCAGGTGAAGAGAGAGTCCTTGGGTGAAATGAAGAACCCGGAAAGAAACAAAGAGGAAAACAAGGGAAGATGAATTGAGTGGAGGAAAAGGAGACTCGCAAAATAAATAGAAGAGAAGAGTCCCAAGAGTGATGAGAGGAACCTGGCAGGAAGATGTGAATGATACAGACAACCAGAGAAAATCATCCCTGACTGAGAAAATCAAAGGAGCTGAACTGCCTAATGACAGACTTTAGGTTTCAACTGGTGGTGCTATGGAGATAAACATCTCTCCCATTTTTCTCACTTTTTTTTTTCCTTCTTGGTAAACGGTGCTACTTTCCATAGCATTGTGTAAGTGACATTTTGAAGAAATCAAGAAAATGGGGCTGAGTCTCCAGGTTGAGTCTGCAAAAAAACGAAGACTTGGGGAATAGCCATCAGAGGGGAGAGGTGAGAGAGACAGATGTGGAGCAGATGCAGAAACTCAGAGTCAGGTCTGACTAGGTAAGACCCCCGAGGCCACTCCCTGGAGCAGCGAAACTAGCACGGCAGAGTCCCCTGGGAGTCTGGTTGAGACACTGCTGGACTCCACGTCCAGGGTCTGACTTGGCCCATCTAGGGTGGGACCTGAGAGCTCATCATCCTGATGCCCTCAGGTGAACCGACGTTGCCGGCTCACCCTGGAAGAACCCTAAAGATATCTGGAGGGATCCTGTGTTCTTTACTAACTGTAGGGGAGGAAATGACCCAATTCTGTCTGAATCTCAAAGGAAAGGATGATCTCCTGGTTATAAATGAGTAGTATACAAAGAATCGTCACCAAATCAATGGACATGAGTTTGAACAAACTTCAGGAGACGGAGAAGGACAGGAAAGCCTGGCGTGCTGCTGTCCATGGGGTTGCAAAGAGTTAGACATGACTTCATGACTGAACAACAACAATACAAAGAGTCACCATCTGGTTGCCAACAAAATGTTGTGGAAGTTCACAGAAGAAGAGAACGCAGTAACTTCTTTGCATGTAGCGCTAAATCAGTATTGCCAGACTCCCCATGGGGTTAAGTGTGACCGCTTATGGTAAAGGAATCTAATTAGGGGTCAGGAAGCCTAAGCTTGGATCCCAGTTAAGGTTCTTACCATCTGTGTGGTCTTTGGGGAGGGCGATTCATTAACCTCTCTGACCCCATTTTCTCTACCTTACCCAGGGGAACTTTTCACTGCTTATTGCTGCTGCTGCCATGCTGGCTTCCTGGCCCACATGTGGACCAAGATTCTGCTTTCAATTCCCTGCAACACACCTGAAGGGCGAATGGAACACAAAGGTAAGCTCTAGGGCTTCCCCGGTGACTCAGTGGTTAAGGATCCACTTGCCAATGCAGGAGATGCAGGAGATGTGGGTTCCATCCCTGAGTCAGGAAGATCCCCTGGAGAAGGAAATGGCAATCCACTCTAGTATTCTTGTCTCAGAAATCCTATAGACACAGGAGCCTGGCAGGCTACACTCCGTGGGTTCACAAGGAGTGGGACATGACTGAGCGATTAAACAACATAAAATACCAGAAACCTGGCATCTTAGCTCCGGTTCCCTGGAGCTGGAGTCTGAGGCAGAGGTTTGCATGCAGGAGGCTTATTGAAAGGCCTCTTGTAAACAACACATGCAAAGGAGTGAGGAAAGTAGAGTTGAGCAGAGAGAGATGTTGAACTCTGATGCAGTAGCTAAAGAGGTTTCAGCCTAACTTTGGAGAAGCTCCAGAGCAAGCCTGGCTCTTGCCAGTTGTCCAGGTTGGAGCAAAGAAGCTGTCTTTCTGTATCCTTAAGTCTCCCCTACATTTCATGCCCTTGGGAAGAGGGTTCAACCTTGGGTAAGGTGGTACTCTTCAGACAGGGGCAATGCCTCAGCTGCAAGCTCTCGTTAGCCAACACTCCTGCCAGCAGGGAGAATGAGTACCTTGGTCCCCAAATGGGAGGCAGCACTGACTGCATAATTTGTGGAGGCCCTTGTTCAAAATTATTGAGAATTTCAAGATGGCAGCACCACATGCTAAAGTGAGCATGGGGCCCTTTTACACACTGGACCCTGAAACAGCTGTGAACCCAGGAAACTGGCCTCCGTGGAGGATCTGGTAGTACATCACCATATCCAGCTTGGTGTTGTGGAAAGGAAATAAAAGCAGAGAGAAACCTCATACTAGGTCACTGACTTATAAGATGCACCACCTCTTCTATTTGGGGTCATTTTTAGGGTGACTCCAGTGGGCTTCCCCGGTGGCCCAGTGGCAAAGAATCCACTTGCACTGCAGGAGCCTCAGGAGATTCAGGTTTGATTCCTGGGTGGGGAAGATCCCCTGGAGGAGGACATGGCATCCCACTCCAGTATTCTTGCCTGGAGAATCCAATGGACAGAGGAGACTGATGGGCTACAGTCCACGGGGTCACAAAGAGTCAGACGTGACTGAAGTGACTTAGCATGCATGCACATATACAGGGTAACTCCAACACGGCTATTACTGCAAAGACTTGTCCTGAAGGCCTCCTCGGGGCCCTACAGGCTCTTCAGTGCAGACACAGGAGGCCAGGAGGCATGCTCTGGCCCTCTGAATTCTCAGCTGTTGGGTTTTGATCCTCAGTGTCACGACCTTCCTCACAGCTGGGAGATGGACAATGAGAATGTCCATCCCTTTCTTGAGAAATCTCACCTATCCATGGATTGGGGCCTCACCTAATAGGCAATGACCAATGACCACCTTTCTGCCTTCAAGAGGCCCTCAGCAGAGGGGTGGGGTAACTCTTCTCTCCAACAAGCTCTTCGCTCTTCCCCTGACCCTCCATGCCCAGCCTACGCAGGCCAGGCTGCCTTGGGCCTCAGATGCCTGCCTATTTCTCAGCTTCAGAGTCATGCAAGTCCCTTTAAATCAGTAAAAATAAATGTTTCATTTGATTATTTTTTCATCAGCCAAAGCCTAGGGTTTCTGGACCCTGTCTTTCAGTTCTTTTAAATAAAATTTGAGGCAAAGAATAATCCTCTCTACACAGTCTATCAGAGTTTCATTTTCTCTCCCTTTTTAAACTGTGTTCTAACCCCAATTCGGGGGCCCCCAGAGCCTATTAAAGTTGCTCAATAAGATGCAGTGTTCACCACTCACTCTGACACAGGCCTTCTATTCCAGCTCGCGGCCGTGTTTGCTCTCCTCACTTCTCTCTCCTCTTTATTCTAGTTTTAGAATGTTGGTGAGCTGGTTGGATTTCTTTTTTATTTTCTTTAACCTATTCCATGACTTGAAGGGTTTTGTATTTCAAACTAGGCAGTGGATAAAAGGCAGCCTTCACTTGATAGTTGTCCTCTTCTGACTCTGGAAAGGATCTTTGCTAAGTGTACAAGAGAGGCAAGACTGAGATTCAACTCTCACACATGCTCACTCCAACCCTCTAAAAGTAAAAGTGAGGAAAATGGGATTGTTCTCTGAATTCTAGCTACCAAAAAATTGTATGCAATTTATATATAATAGGTTGTAATCACCTACTATATGGTCTATAAGTAACAATCACTGATTGTATAAACTTAGAAAATATTTACCCAGGCAACAACCTTGTGGTATACGTGTAGTGTGTGTGTGTGTGTATGTCTATGTATGTACGTGTGTTGTGTGCTAAGTCGCTTCAGTCATATCCAACTCTGTGTGACCCCATGGACTGTAGTCTGCCAGGCTCCTCTATCCATGGCATTCTCCAGGCAAGAATACTGGAGTGGGTTGCTATGCCCTCCTCCAGGGGGTTTTCCCGACTCAGGGATCAAACCCGTGTCTCTTGCATCTCCTGCGTTGGCAGGTGCATTCTTTACCACTAGCACCACCTAGGAAGCCCAAGAATACTGGAGTGGATTGCCATGCCCTCCTCCAAGGGATCTTCCCAACTCAGGGATCGAACCCAGGTCTCCCACATTGCTGGTGGATTGTTAACCATCTGAGCCACCAGGGAAGCCCTTAGATAATATGCTTAAATGCTGTGCATAATGGCTTAAACGATTAAAAGCCCTTAAATGCTGTGCTTAGTCATTCAGTCATGTCCAAATCTTTGCAACCCATGGACTGTAGCCTTCCAGGCTCCTTTGTCCATGGCGATTCTCCAGGCAAGAATACTGGATTGGGTGACCATGCCTTCCTCCAGGGGATCTTCCAAGCCCAGGGATCGAACCCAGGTCTCCCATGTTATGGGTGGATTCTTTACCATCTGAACCACCAGGGAAGCCCAGTAATACTGGAGTGGGTAGCCTATCCCTTCTCCAGGGGATTGTCCCAACCCAGGAATCGAATCGGGGTCTCCCACATTGCAGGCAGATTCTTTACCAGCTGAGCTACCAGGGACAGTCATGTATGTGTATATATATATATGTTGTGTGTGTATGGTATATATGTATCCTATGAGCAAATATTATCATCATCATTTTACAGTTAAGAAAACTGAACAAGTAACTGGTTCCATTACTAAACCTTCAGATCACATAGCTAATTATGGTATGCATGAACATACATACATGCACATATATACATACACACATCCCTGTGTATCTATGTGCTTGGCACAGATTAAACTAAAAGACTATTTAGGCAAACCAGCATATCTGTTTCAGTTTTTCAATTGAAGCATAATGTACACACAGGAAGAACATGTACCCTCACGTATTTTACATTCACATCATCCTCACTTAGATGAAGACAGGGACCATCCCAGCATCCCAGCAGGCTCCTGCTGCCCCCTCCTTCTCAAAGGTGACGATGCTCTACGAGTTTTGCTTGTTTTTGCCTGCCACATTTCATTACATGAAAAGAACACATTTTATTCATCCAACCATTGATGGAATTTGTGTCATTTCTAGTTTGGGATTTTGATACCTACTGCTGCTATGAACAATTTTCAGACACATCTATTGTTGAGCATGTCACTCAATCCTATGGAGAATATACCTAAGCGTGGAACTGCTGAGTCAAAGGTAAAGCATATGTTCGGCTATAATATATATTACTCTAGTTATCCAAAGTCCTTGTATAAAATTACAGTCCTGGCTAGCAGCCTATGAGACCCCAGTGTCTCCTTTTACATCTTAATTACATAGGCATTTCAGGGAGTTTAAATATTAAGGCTAGCTCGTGTACAGTGAGACATTCACTAGAACGACATCACAGACCTTTCCTGCTGAACACACGCAATCCTGGGCCAGTGGCTCTGGCTTCCAGTTCCGTGGTGACTTCCCACTAGCTCCTTCCCACTGCTGTGACTTTTAGACAGCGAGGCGAGCCCAGAGGAGATGCAAAACAATTGCAGGTTTCATCTGCGTCATGAGGGTGAAACCCATTATTATGAAAAATGTTAACCTTTCCTCTTCTGGGTAGAAATAGCACCCGCTGTCAGGGGGTGCCTTGTTTAGAGAACCCTGTGGTTTCAAAAGAACTCAAAGTTCCAAAGAGCGAGGAAACCTATTTTACTGCTCCATCACACCATTTTTATATTTTCTGGACTGCTGATTTGTCACCTAAATCTGCAAGACAAGACTAGTCATCAGGCAAGAGGTGTCCCATATCAAAGTCGGGGCTCTCTCTAGTTTTCATACAGAAGAGATGACTTCAAGCCGACAGGGAACTCACTTTCCTCACACCCTTTGCTCTAATTCAGTTAGGAACATGAGGGACCTGCCTTTTCCTTGCAGCTCTCCAAGAAACTCCCCTTTTCTCAAAAACAGAGTAGCTCAGCCAAGCAACTTTATTTGGGCAGGTGAGGTGCTCAATTTTCAGCCAAGAAATTCAGGTTGGGGGGCTACACATTTTACCTAATTTGCAGCCTCCTTCTAAGCAGGCTGGCTTGAAGCTTGAGCAAGGATGATAACATTCGATTACCCCTTGTGCTGCCATTAGCGCTGTCTGTCAAATCTCTCCATCCATCTGCCTGCAGGCGTGGGGGAGGATTGCACTTCCCAGCCCTTCCAGTTGCGGTGGGATCAGAGGACTAACTCTGACCAATGAGTTATGAGTGAAAATGGCACGGGCCCCATTCATTCTAGAGCTTTAATTTGTGGTCTCAGAGCTCACTCTTAGTTTCCGGATGGTAACAGCATCTCTCAAGATGGAGGCTGCTCTAAAAATGTGGAACAGAGCTTTCGTGGCTTGCTGTCACCAAGACATTTGTATTGTCATTGCAACACAGCCTCCTCTATGCTAGTTGATACACTCGCTCTCTCATTCAGCTGACACCCTTCTTTAAATGTGTCCTGGCTGACTTCTTTCAATCCATATGGAGCTAGAGATTCAAAAACAGGGTTTCTTTCCAACAAGGAGCTGTAATACAGAATGAAAACCATGTCGTTCTAAATGTTGTACTTAGTTGGGCATCAATTATTTAATATTTAACCAATAAGTGGTATACATTTGTTGAACAAGCAATCATGTCAGTAACAGGTAAGGAAATGTGAAGAGGAACTAAAAGGAGATGAAAGGAACACGGTTTCATCTGAAGATGCTCGCCGGGATTTGCTGACACAGGGGCTTCCTGGCAAGAGCTGATGAGCGGAAGTGGGGAGGATTTAGAAAACACAGGATCAATTACTCAGACTTGTCCTACAAAGCTGATTTCTCACTCTTATTAAAGGGAAAGTAATAAGGAAGAGGATGAGGAAAAAATGAATACCCCCCAATGATCCTTTATATATCTGGAACTCTAGGTACACACAGAACTCAGAAAAGAGGGGAAACAGCCCATGTAGTACGACCACTTCATTTCACATCACCTTTGAGAGCCAAACAGGTTGGATCTAATTGATTCCTACTGGGGACCAGAACAGTTTCCTTCTCACTCAAGGCTGTAACCTAGGTGCTTAACATTAATACCTGGCATATCAGATGAGCTTGATAAGGGTTGTAAGATAAATGGGTACATTAGGGAATAAATGAATGAGTGTGGGGGAAAGTTGACACTGAAACAGTCCTCACTGCAAGTTGAAAGTCATAATCCTCTTTCTTGTTCTAAAACTTTGTGGAAAACTCTCCCATGATCATTCTCTCTACTGATCAGCCCTGAAGAGTGGAGCTGCTCTGAAGTCCTGGGTTTGTGACAGGCCACAGTGGATGGAGCCAGGTAACATTTTGACATCTGTTTGCTAAATCTGGTGAAGCACAAACTCAGTGGACCAAGTCATGCTGGTGCAAGTACCTGTTGAATGCTGAAAGCCAGATCCCACCTTTTCCATTCCACGCACACTCAGCATCGTGGGAGAGAGGCTGCTTGGGCTCTGGTCCCAGTTCTTAGGGTCTCCTCTGTAAAAAGAGGTGGCTATATTAGATCAGGAATTGTGCATTAAAAGTCACCAGGAGCTTTTTAAACTTGTAGATTCCCAAATGGCTCTTCCAGAGTTCCTGATCTCTAAGCTCTGGGGTTGGATCTTAAGAACCCATGCTTTAACAAGCCTTCCAGACAATCCAACCATGCTTGTCTTCTGAAACTACACTTTGAAACATAGGATTTACATGTAAATCCATGGCTGATTCATATCAATGTATGACAAAACCCACTGGAAAAAAAAAATAATAGAAAATAAATAAATAAATAAATAAAAATACTTATGGGAAAAAAAAAAGAAACATAGGATTTTTAAGTTACCACCAATGTACCACATTTGTTTAAATGGTTCTATTACAATAATTTTATAAATATCTCATCCTCTCTCAGAAAGTATTTTTCAGTCCATCAGGCATCATGTCAATCCCTGCTGATATGAAATGACTGAGTAGCTGAACATCTCAATCAATTAATGTAAAGCTCCCCACTTTCTCTTGTCAACTCTGCCAGAAAGTTGTGTTGGCCTTTCACCACAAGCATCTTCAGATAAAGCAGCCTTATTTTCATCTCTTTTTAGATTCTCTTCACATTCCCTTACCATCAACTTAAAAAGGCTGGCATGGGGATTTTTGTTGAGAAAGCCAATTCCTTAGCATTGTTTTGAGATAGAGCCCCAAATTCCTTTAGAGTATTTGTTAAATTCAGAAGCAATATTTCGGGGCTGCTGTCAAGCTCTATGTGCAAGCACCCAGGGACTGTGCTTCCAAGAGGGAAAAACCATAGATATGGTTAAGTGTTCCCCCCTGACCCACTTGGCCCAGGAAGACATGAGGCTCACAGTAAATGTGGCTTGTGATAATTCCTCCTTTGAAGCTGAATAAATCCTAAAGGTTGTCCTAACAATTTGTTTTCAGGGAAGATAGAGGGGATTTGAGAGAGAAGATGCCATTTTCTTCTCTGTCCCAGCTTTCCAGGGGCCTCTGATGACTGCAAACCCCTAAAACCCTTCCCAAGGTCACCTTGCTTCCTAGGTGATCTCAAAGCATTCTCTTACCCTCGATGTCTTGCTCTGGGAAATCTAGGGTTAACCATGCCAAGAGTCTGGATTTCAGTTCCAGGATTCCAGTTCCTGCCTGAGGCTCAAGAAAGGAGCACTGGGCTGGGTGCCCACCCCATGGCCCGCCTAGAGCAGAAGTGCTGAGCATACAAGATATGCAGTGTGAGGTCATGCCCCAGTGACATCCGAAATGGACCCTTTTGGAAAGTTTCATGAAATTCATGACCAACTGTCATCAGCCACAAAGGGGGAAGAGGCTAAAATCCTAGAGTTTGCAGCATCCAATCTTGATATGGTTTTTTTGCTTGGTGACTTTTTTTGAGACTATCTTCTTCAGCCTTCTTTTCCAGCATGGTTTCATTTTCCTCAATCCCAATATTAGCATTTTGCAGCTGCTTCTGCTGCAATAATGACAATAGTTCAATTATGTTCTTGCATATGTCAGGTATAGTATGGTCTAATTTAATCTTCATTACACATCGCCATATTGCAATTATACATGCTATCCCAGTGTTAACACATATTTAAACCTGCTATTCCTTTGTCACTGATTTACAAAGGAGGTACCTGAAAAGAAGCAGATGTCATAATTACACGCTTATTCAGCTCATTTTAAAGTAAGCCTCAAAGTAAATTGCAGATGAGCCAGGCATGTCTTGAAATTAATGTAGTGATAGGACACTAATGCCGCGATTCATTACGGTTTGTCAATGTGCCGTACTTCTGGAATGTGCGATAAAATTATATTAATACTCTGTGCTAATGAGATTAATGAATATGAACATGCAGGAGAAGAATGGAGTCCTTTGTTCAGCTATTGAAAAAAATAACATATAGGTAATTAAAAAGAATTAATCAAATCATGTACAGCCTCATTTATATTAAATTAATTTGTCTGGTTTCATTTCTAATAATTAATCACTTTTTGCAAATTACAAAGCACTTCAGGCGGATGGAAGCACTACCGTAGGAGTTGTGCTTCAGAATATTTAGAACGATCAAGGTGGTCCCTGTGGGTTCATATTAATTAAGGTTTAACAGTTTGGAAAATTGTAGCAATATTTTATGATTCATGTAATTAAACTCTGTAACAAAATGTCACAACTGCTAGTTACTTCTGCGCCTGTGATTTATATCTTCCTCCTTTTGGAAAGGAAGCAGCAGAAATGAAGTCTTCTGAAACGTGCCGACACAGTCAATGGGAAAACAAGCTGTTGGGTTCATTGCAAACTGAAGCACTTTGTCTGGGGCACCGGTGCACCCTCGCACTTGCAAATTCCACCTTGGGGTTATGCAAATGAGACTGACTCATATGATATGGCATATGGTGGAAATCTCGGGGGTCTCTTCTGGTACGTTTGCTTGGATAAAAACCTAAAAGGCAAGAGTTGTGTGTTCTTCCTTCCCAAATTGAATTGGGTGTGTAACAAACTCCCGTTGACTGAGGCAGTTCCCAGAAAGAAAGCCGGTTGTTACCTTGAACCTAAATCCAGCTGGTTTATACGGCCAGGGTACCTCCTAGAAACCATTTTCCCCAGTCCCTGGTGTCCTGGAGAGAGACTGCAGTGGGCAGCACGTCCTAAGGACTGTGGTACAGGAATGCTGCGAGCTTTGTAAGCCGCTCTCCTCTCTGGCAGTGGGAGGACTTGAAGAGACAACTGATGAGGATGCCTCATCCAGGACATGGGTCTTATTCCTCACTGGGCATCAGAAACACCTAGGGATTTTTTCTTTTCCTCCTAAAATCCAATATGTTGGCTTTTTCCCTGTTGTCTCCTCAAACCCATTTCTGTCCCTTTTCGTCCTGGTCTGTGCCCAAGGATGCTGATTTCTGATGGTGGGGTTTCTTGGCTCCCTGGCCAACTGAATCCTGCATGGGGGAGGCATCAAGCCAGAGATGGAAAGGCAGGGGGCATCAGGGGTTTGTTTCCCATCCCTTCCCTGCCTCAGTGCTGTGTCTCTCCTTGGCACTGAGTTCCTCCTGAGTGACCACGGTCCCCTGGGGCAGCTCATCTTCCAGCGCCCCATTGTTCACTGGCTCCAGCGACACTAATCCCCCTTCATCCGTCAGCTCAGTGGTTCTGGTGGCTTCTCATTGTTGCCAGCTTCTGGGTGCCTCACCATCCTTGTCTGGTCCTTTAATCCTACTCTCTCCTCCAACAACCACTTCATGAAAGCTTCTCCATTAAATTATATGATAGTGAATCCATGCTTCGGTCTTGCCCCAGAGACTGTGATTCAGTTGGCCTCGGGTGAAGCCCCAGCATGTGTATTTTTAAAAATTGTTCCTGATGATTCCATTTCATAAGGTGGAGAAGCTCTGCATTAGAGATATTCTAGGAAGGGTTGGTATCTCCCAAAGTAGTTTGTGCCAACACAGTATTTATTGTGGGCCAAGTTCTATGCACAGTACTGTAAACATACTGATATAGTTCATCCTTATAACAACTAAGAGACAGGTTGCTATTATTATCCCATTTTACAGATAAATTAGTTGAGGGCTGACAGCAGGAAAGCAACTTGCCAAGGTCATACAGTAAGTAAGTAGTGAAGCTAGAATTCGATCTAGAATCTATTTTCCCTATCATTACCTTGTGCTAAATATTGAGGGTTTTTTTTTTTTTCAATTTATTCTAAGAAATGATTTGGAAAAGGGGAGGACCTAATTATTTATTCACATTTACATTCAGTTGTATATTTGTGCATTCCTTCCAAAACATTTTAATGAGCAACTGTTTATGTTCCAAGTATTGTGGGGACTATCCTCTACCTATCAAGGCTAGAGGGAAAAGAAAAGATTCATAAATAGGTAGATAAACAAATATAAAAATAGATAAAACTGAAATATGTAACATGAGTTGGATGTACTGTATGGAGGGATCTCTGGAGTGAGGAAAATGTGTTCCAACCAGGAATATGAAGAAGCCTTCACAGCAAAGGGGACATTTGAGCTGAACCACAAAAGATCTTTAAAGACAGAATGGCTCAGATGGAAGAGACTGGACCTGAAGGGTGACATGATGGTTTTAATGGTCATTTATCCCAATCTTTGGGCTTCCCAAATGGCTCAGGGGTAAAGAATCTGCCTGCCAGTGTAGGAGATACAAGTTCAGTTGCTGAGTTGGGAAGTTCCCCTGGAGAAGGAAATGGCAACCTACTCCAGTATTCTTACCTGGGAAATTCCATGGACAAAGGAACCTGGAGAGCTACAGTCCATGGGGTCGCAAAGAGTCATATACGACTGAGCAACTGCACACATATGCACGCATCCAAATTGTTCGGATGTTGACTTTTATCCCTTAAGCACAGAAGAACTAAGATAGTTTCCAGTGAGCGAAACAACATGACTTGTATTGGGGCTTAAAGAGATCACTTCACCAACGTTGTGGCAAAGCCAATTGGCACAAGCTTCATGCAGACACCCTGACACATCCTTAAGGAGACTCATTGAAATTCAAGTGAGAGATGATGGACGGGGAACGAAAGCCCCCACGTTGCAGAGGAAGAGGAGGGTGGCTGTTCCCAAGGACTTTGTAATTCATTGACTTTTCTCCTCTCTGGTCCAGGGCAGAGTCAGGCTATTAAACATAACGTGTGTGGTCTGGTAATGATGCTGAGCTGCCCGGTTCTGCCAGGCCCTTTGGGAAGCTCTGGTCCCTCTCAACCCACACTCAAATTGGATTAACTTGGAAATGAGAAAGACCACGCTTTTTTATGCCTGTGCGAGGGTGCTAGGAATTTTGGGACCCCCATGGGAAAGGAACATACACTCCCCATCAGCAGCCATGGTGTTACATGTCTGTAAATAGCGCTAATTGGGAACATTTTATTTTGTTTTGTTTTATTTATAGAGTGTACAACTCCATTGTTTCACCCAAGTAGGATTCCTTTGTAGGTAATAACTCTATCCTGGCTGTGCCATGGTGGAGGTAATACTAATGGGAAGGAGAGGAAAGCCCGCTCATAGACAAATGATGATAAAGTGAAATCTTTAAGAAATCATCAAAAAAAAATGAGGCAGGGCCATGTGAGCTGTCTCTCCAAATTGACAAGGCTAAAGAAGCTGCCAGGCCACCAGCCTGAGACCCTGGAGCACATTTATGATTTAATTCTCCTTTTGACATCAATCAACACATATTAATAACTTCATCCAGAGGAAGTAATGTGCTGGATGTGCTTTTACAGTGACAGGCCTGCATCTAGGAGGCAGATTTTTGATTGCCAATTAAACCCCAAATAAGCTCAAGACATTTTTGCTCATCCCACCCTGCAACTTTGCATTCTATGTCAAACAGCACCATGGGGCCCTCGGTCACAACTTTACTTTGGTATATTCCCTTAGAAACTGACACCGATTTTATTAACCCAGATGTGGTCTTACAGAATTATAAAATCTGTTAGTTGGAAGTGGAGGGTCTTAAAGATCACAGTCTGACCTCCTACCTGAAGCAGTACTCCCTCCTACTCTGCTTGACACATGGTTGTCCTACTTCAATAAATCAAGTGCTGAGAAGCCCCTTCAGCCTAAGGAAGCTATATGCTTTGCCAAGAAACCTGTGGGTTTTAAGTCAAAGCACTAGTTCAATCCTAGATCTATTACATCTATCCACCTGCTTTTCTATTTATCTATCCTAAGTGGAAAAGACCCTGATGCTGGAAAAGTTTGAGGGCAGGAGGAGAAGGGGGCGAAAGAGGATGAGATAGTTAGATAGCATCATCGACTCAGTGGACATGAGTTTGAGCAAACTCTAGGAGATAGTGAAGGACAGGGAAGCCTGGCATGCTGCAGCCCATGGGGTCACAAAGAGTCAGACACAACTTAGTGACTGAACAACATCCTATCTATCTGTCTTTCTCCTTCCCAAGGACATTTGGCAAAGATTAGAGATATTTTTGGTTGTAATAACTGGGGTGTGCTATGGGCATCTAGTAAGTAGAGGTCAGGGATATTGCTAAACATCCTATAATGTGCAGGAAAACCTCCCACAAAATCCTCATTATCTGACCCCATATGTCAACAGTGCTGAGGTTGAGAAACCACAACCTATACATACAGAGAAAAACATGTGAACACAAACACACACACTTAGTTAGCCTAGTGTCAGGCACAGTTACTTTTACCCTGATTGTTAGAGCATTATGGCTCCCTTAAGCCATTTATTCTGATCCCTGCCCCTTGAAAAAATAAAGATGAAGTTTAATTTTTCCTCTAAGATGAAGCAAATATGTAAGACATCTTCCAAAATCACAATCTCCCCAAGCCAAGCACCCCTAGTTCCTTTCCATATGGATGTCAGAGTTTCCCATATGTCAGGGTTTACAATACACACATTATGATTTCAGTGGAAAATCATAAAATAATAAAAGCCACTTAACTAAATTCAAGGAACAATTGTGGGGGTGGGGGTGGACAGTAAGATGACATGGAATTTGTTGGAAAGACATGCGTGTATCTCAGAATCCAAGTGAACTCTAAAACTTTCTGGCCTTCAGGAGAGAGAATAAGAGGGAATTCTAATCTAGATGGGAGGTTAGGTTTGTCTTTACTAATCATTGAATCCTCAAGGCTTAACACACTGACTGGAAAGTTGTAGTCACTCAGTAACTATGTGTTGGGTGGCAGGAAGGAAGAGACGGAGGAAGGGAAGGAGGGGAGGAGGATGGGAGGGGACATGAGAAGGGACTTTTTATAAAAAGGGAATTAGGAGCAACAGCCAACTTCCAGGAATGATCTTTGTCCTTTTTAAGAGACACTGCTCTATGAAAAACAAGGAAACTATAAGCAAAAATAACCATCCAGCACATATGTGAAGCACTGACTCCTACACTTTAAAGACCTCCTAGCTTTGATTCTCTGACTTTTGTTTGTGATGCTAAATTTCCTTCTGCCTCTTTAAGCTTACAACACATTTTGGGGCTTTACAACACACAAGTCTGTTATTAGAGATTCTGTTGAATTATTCAGGGCTAAGTGAAGATGCGAAGACACCTTTTTTGAGATAGAAAATTGGCAAACACTCTCTAAGATGCCTTACAGCCAAAAAAAAAAGCCCACAAAATCTTCTGCAGCTGTTGTATTTACCAAAAATTGGTAATGATAAAAAGTTGTTACCTGTATAAGGATGATATGTCCTCCCCAAGAATTTCTTTTGTCTCCAGTATCAGCTTTTGTTGGTATCAGCTTTTGACAGTCATAGTCCCACAAGAGATGTGCTTACCCTGAGACCCAAGGGGTTAATTCCATCCCGAGAAGCTTTTGAGACACAAATGGGTAATGCACCATCAATATTAGAAATCAACATTAAGTGAAAAAGATTCCCCTCTCTTTGACTTTCATTAGAGGCCCAGGAATATTGAAAACCACAATGACTCGGGGGATTGTGTCAAAACACACTTGATACGCATCAAAAGGAATTGCATCAGCAGGGCTGAAAGAATCAATCGTCTTCCCTTCCAAAATGCTGACCCAAAGCTCAGGGCTTCTGCAAAGTGCAGTGAGATTTCCTAGAAAGCTTCTGAATGCAGTCCAGGTGTGGCATGGTGCAACAATTCTCTGCTTAAAAAAAAAAAAAAAATGCATGCCGGCAATGCTTAGCAGCCAAGGTATGTTCTGTACTTCAATAGACTAATAAAGAAGGTAGGAGAAGGAGATGAAGTGGACTGAAAAAGCACCAGCAATACCTGAGGGCTATTGGCTACCAAAGGCACAGCCATGGATGATAAGAGTACCTAAATCATGGGCAGTTAAGCCAAGGCTCTAATTTCTAAATGTGTCAGTCACTCAGTCACGCACCACTGTTTGTGACCCCGTGGACTGTAGCCTGCCAGCTCCTCTGCCCATGGAATTCTCCAGGCAAGAATATTGGCGTGGGTTGCCATTCCCTTCTCTAGGGCATCTTCCCGACCCAGGGAATGAAGCCAGGTCTCCTGCAATGTAGGTGGATTCTTTACCGTCTGAGCCACCTGATTTCTAAAAGCTGACATAATTTAGTGTTACAGAATCAAAGTGAGTTTGTTTCCAGCATGTTAACAGTGTAGCTTAGCTTGTCAAAAGTAGGCAGAGTGAGGGCCTCCTTTCCAGAAGAATTCTTCTCTGAACAAAATTCCTTCCAGGAATCTTCTATCTAGTTTTCCATTTCACCAGCTTCCTACATCAAGTTACCCCACTCCTCCCCCATGATACATGAAGCTGACTTTGTACTTTAAGTTCTGAGAGTTAAGTATAATGCCAATGGTTCATCAACCCACTGATGTCCACTAGCAACCAGGAGATTTGTACATTTCCCCTATTGCTTTATTCTGGAACATATGCCTCAGCTAGGGGCTTCAGTAGATGATTGGAAGCTTTACTGAGAATTACTAAATAGTGTTTCTGAAGCTGGTGAAAGATACTCTCTAGCTGTGGTCACGATTAGCATCATGCCCCCAAAGCATACATATATATACCAATACCTCACACTGACAGCATTTTTAATTTACTAATGTCGTTAAGATGCCACATGCCTGATAGTCAAAAGACACAGTCAATGCAGTGGCCCTCTTGACAATTCAGACTGAGTTCATGAAGAAAGAAGACTTCCGTAATGAGAAGTTTCTAGAACTGAGCAAGGCCCAGCCCCCTCCCTCCCATCCAAAGTTACTGCGCTGGTGCCCCAGACTTAGTAAACAACTCAGTCACCATCGATCAGCTGTAAAATTATGCTGGGGCTGGATTGCCAGTAAGGGGCCACATTTTCATCCTTTTGTTACAGCAAGACTGTTGATAAGTTTTGAGATACACAGAATGAGGTGAGGTCTGAGAGTGATTACGATTATTTTCTTGTTTAGACTCTACAAATATTTAGTGAACACTAGATTTCTTTACTGCTGAACCACTGGGGAAGGAGCCCACTCACTGCTATATACCAAGAGCCCAAAATAGCACTTGACTCATATGTCCACTGACTGTGGAGTATTTATTGTTTTGAACTGGTATACTCAGAGACATGTACTTTAATAAATGATTTTTACACCTAAAAAAAAAAAAGACTTTAAATAAATAAAGTTTTATTGAAATACAGCCACACCCATTCCTTCAGGTATAGCTTACTGCTGCTTTCCCCCTAACAGCAGAGTGAGTAGTGGTGTGGTCCACCAAACCTACAACTTTTGCTATCTGGCCTTTCAGAAGAAGTTTGCATACCATTTCTTTATATTTATTTATTTGGCTGCACCAGATCTGAGTTGCGGCACGCACACTCCTATTTGTGATATGTGGGGTCTAGTTCCCTGACCAGGGGTCGAACCCAGGCCCCTTGCTCTGGAACCATGGAGTCATAGTCACTGGACCACCACTGAAGTCCCTTGCATAACCCTTGGACTCAGTGACTGGTGAGGTTCCTTAAGAGCTAAGACTTAGGAAATGCTATTAAAAAAATAATAATAAAGGAAAAAAATCAAATAACATGGCAGCATGTGAGTTCCCTTCCCCTGCACACTTCCCCATCCTCTGACCTCACTCTTCTCGCACTAGACCCAGAGGTGCATCCATCTGGCCCCACCCTTCAAGCTCTAAGGAGCCTCCTACCTATCCATGATCCTGTCTCACCATCCGGCTTAGAAAATAAGAGGGCTATGTTATCTCTATGCTTATCATGAAAGTGTTCATCACTCAGTTGTGTTCGACTCTTTGTGACCCCATGGACTGTAGCCCACCAGGCTCCTCTGTGCAAGGAAGTGTCTAGGCAAGAATACCAGGCAAGTGGGTAGCCAGTCCCATCTCCAGGAGATCTTCCCAACCCAGGGGTCAAACCCGGGTCTCCAGCATTGCAGGCAGATTCTTTACCATCTGAGATACCAGGGGAGCCCAGTGGCACTCAGTTAGTATTGAGTGAATCGGCCGGCCTCACGGGGACAGTCAGGATGGCAGGAGAGATGTAGGCTGAGGCACCAGCTGCACGGGGCCTGCATTTTCGATGTGGTTTTGCCACCGCGAGGTTGAAACGGGAGGCTGACCAGAGCTGCCCCTGCGTCTGGGAGCGTTCTGACTTCTTTTCTGGGAAGACTGGAGGTCTCAGCAGCTTACAGGCCCCCAGGGAATTTCAGGGTGGGTGGGGTGGGGGCCTTGCTAAGGCCGGCTTCCTTCTTCCCACCAAGCTAGGGGAGACTGGGAGGTGCGCCGGGCAGGCTCTCGCCCCCACCCCAGGCACCCTTGGCTTTTTAATGACCTTTGCCCTCCTATCAGGGTTTATGTAACAGCCACCCCCCCTGGGTGGGAACGCTCCCACAAGCTCAGTCCCAGCCTCGGTCCTTCCCCTTCCCTTGCGTGTCCTCCAAAACCAAGGCCAGCTCTTTCTTTCCCTTTTCCAGTTTCTCTCAATTTGGACAATTTTTAATTTGAAAACAGATGGTAAGAAGAAACACGGGCATCACCTCCGAGCCGATCTGAAAGTCTGGCTTCCCTGTGGTCCACGTCGCCAAGCCCCCAACACCTCTCCCCAAAGGGCAAAGGCCGCTCCGAGCAAAATGCCAAAGCGGCTCTTTACAAATAAACCTGTGACCAAACTGCGGCCATAAAACTTAGAAAACCACTCTGATTGAGACGTTTGGACTAATTACCAAGGAGCAGCGGCTACGGGCCCTCTCCTAATGCTGTTTATTACATTCCCTCGTTATGGGGACTCCCTGGGGTTGGTTTCTGAAATAAAGATTTAATTTGAGGGTAAATCAGAACAACAAAAAATGTAGCTCATTGTAAACAATAGTATCCCCAGCCCAGCTGAGCCCATCAATATAAAAACAGAAGTCCTCCTCATCCTCTTCGTATTGTAAACACGTTAAATGCTATTTATTGTGACTACATGTGTGTGGCCCGGCATTAGTGAAATTGGGAGCATTTTCGTGACTGAGAGACATAAACATCAAATACTGCTTCCATCATTCTTCTAGTTTTAAAGTTATAAAATCTAAATATTAATTTTAATAGAAAGGTTAGGAAATTGGAAACTGCAGTACCCACTGAAGTCATCAGCATAACACACAGTTCACAGAGGGAGTGTCAGCATTCCAAGGAGATTAAGGAGGCAGGTGGGGTCCAGACGTGGTCCATGAAATATGACATGTGTCATAAACAGTGGCTTAGGCCCCCCCAAAGCTCCCTACTAACCCCAAGTCCTACCCAGCCAATGTTTTTCTTAACTCAAGGCAGGATGTACACAGATACAATGAGCAAGAGCGGAGAAACAGACTAGCTGCCCACAAGAGTCGACTTGACTGACCATCTTTGAGCCGGAGTCTGGAGAAGGGCAATTTGCTTGTCTATGACACCCATTATCTGCAGAGCCCGTGGTGGGTCAGGGCAGGTCTGTTGGAGCAACATTATAATTCTTCAACTCCTCGTATAGAAATAGGCGCAATTCTAGATGAAACTAAGAAGCACATATCGTAGGCTTCTCACTTCCAGAGACTAACTCATATTCTGTTGTTGTTCAGTTGCTCAGTCATGTCTGACTCTTTGCAATCCCATGGACTGCAGCACGCCAGGCTTCCCTGTCCTTCACTATCTCCCTGAGTTGGCTTAAACTCATGTCCACTGAGTCGAGGATGCTATCTAACCATCTCATCTTTCTGTCACCCCCTTCTCCTTGCGCCCTCAATCTTTCCAAGCATCAGGGTCTTTTCCAATGAGTTGGCTCTTCATATCAGGTGGCCAAAGTATTGGAGCTTCAGCTTCAGCATCAGTCCTTCCAAAGAATATTCAAAGTTGATTTCCGTTAGGATTGATTGGTTTACCTCCTTGCTGTCCAAGGGACTCTGAAGAATCTTCTCCAGCACCACAGTTTGAAAGCATCAGTTCTTCAGCACTCAGCCCCCTTTATGGTCCAACTCTCACATCCATACATGACTACTGGAAAAACCATAGTTTGACTGTACAGACCTTGTTGGCAAAATGATGTCTCTGCTTTTTAATGCACTCTCTAGGTTTGTCATAGCTTTTCTTCCAAGGACAAGTCATATGGTCCTCTCCAGTTATGAGTAAGGACTTTTCTGCCACTTGTCCTCTCTCCACTAGCTGCCAGGGGCACAGACTTTAGTACAAACCATCCATGATGGTCAATGTCACTGTAGAGACTTGGTACTTGACCAATATTTCCTGAGTGAATGGACGGATGGATGGAAAACTGGATGAAGTATTATCTAGTCAAGACTCCTGACTTTTCTCTGGGCCTCTTTCTCCCCTCTTGTAAAGTGCAGATGGTGCTAACACCTGTTTCATAGACCTTTTTGGATTCTTGTAAAGAAGAAATTGTGTGATTCCTGGAATGCTGTTTTGAGAAATGGGTTTAGGGACCAGTGGTCTTTGAAATAAAATAGACTCCATTTTTACCACCACTCAGCTGCTGTCTCCCATAGTCGATTCCACACCAAACCAATGAGCATCCTTCGCTAAGTCAGGAAGCAACAACTCTGCCCATCAAAGAAGGATCTCGATTCCAAGTTAGCACAGCATCTCTGGCACTCGGGGAGGAGGAGTGGAGTGAGGTTTTCCAAGCTCTGAATCCCTATACACATCCTACTCTTGCTAGGTGTCTCATCTATAGGATGAAAGAAATGCTGAAACACCCCATGCTGCTTGTAGACAAATTAGTTTCCTCCTGATAAATATCAAACAGAAAAAGAGATAACTGGCTTCATACTCAACCCCCCCACCAATTTGAAATGAGTTATGTAAATTTCACATACTCTTAGGTGACTAGGACTGGTGGCTCAGACAGTAAAGAATCTGCCTGCAATGCAGGAGACATGAGTTTGATCCCTGGGAAGATCCTCTGGAGAAGGAAATAGCAACCCACTCCAGTATTCTTGCCTGGAAAAGCCCATGGACCGAGGAGCCTGGTGCACTACAGTCCATGGGGTCGCAAAGAGTCAGATATGATTGAGGGGCTAACACTTACAGGTGGCCAGGACCCCCACTAATCCCCTTCCCCTCTCACTCACACCGCTACCACTTCTAGCATTGCCCTAAGGAATTCCATGGATGACTCTTGCTTACCCAGGGATACAAATTCTATAGTCACATGTTCCATTATACCGAAAAATGCTACATTAAGCAAAGTGAGAGGTTTTTTTCCAACTTATAGGACATTTTGGAGTCTTTGAAATGCATTGGGAATTTCCATGAACTATATTATGTTTATATCTAAATTCATTTGAAGATTGAATCTTTTGTTCTCAGGTCACCTAAAAAAAATAATGCTTCAAAAAATAGCTTGAGAAACTTTAGTTAAAAAAAAAAAAATCATTGTCAAAAAAAAAAAAAAAAGAAAAAATCATTGCCATTTTGACAAGTGATTGCCCTAGCTTGCTTTTAAAAGGAACAATGCAGGTACTCGGAGAAGGTCCCCCATGCATAGTCAGCTTTTAATCCTAGACACAAGTTCTTTGGCCTAATGTCTCAGTTTATGAATATTTATTTAAAGGCTCAAGCCCTCCTAGGGAACTACTGAAGACAAAGCCGGAGGGCACCACTTGCTGCCCACACATAGCACACCTTAGAAGTGTCCACCTTGAGGGATTTATATATATGTGTATATATATATGGCAAGCTTTCAGCTAACTACATAACACAGCTGCCTATGAGTCTATGAGAACATTTAATAGAGTATCCTGTCTGAGAATGACTCAGCAGCACAGAGGAGGGAAGAGAAAGAATTAGAAAGAGCAGGGAAGGTTTTTTGGAAGAAAGTGGAAACTAAGGTGAATCTTGACTGCCTTGGGGAAGCAGAAAGGACCTGCACTCAGAGTTTCAAGCAGAAGAAAAAGCTACCTTAGCAGTGTCTTAGGTCAGGTTCCATAAAAGGAAAGGATGAAATATAGATTCTGGTGTGTAAATTGCATTATGGAATTTCTCCCCTTCAAGGTAAAGGAGCAGGCCTTTTGACCCCACATCTGTCAATCGTTGGTTATGGACTGTCCCTTGCAGAGGGTGACCTCATGGGCAGAGGATGGGTGAACTGCCTAGATAAAGGGGATGAGGGTGAGATCCCCACCAGCCTCTGTTATGAAGAGCTAAGACAAAAATGTGTAAGTGAACAGATTTTCACGGAACAATGAGAAAACAGTCTGCGTACAGGAAAAGATTTGAAATGTATCAACTCAGGCATATATAGAAAAGGAAAGGATACATGGACACTTTTCAGGAGCGTTTTGTGGGAAGCAACACATGCCCTAAGGTAGAGTCCCCCTCGAATCCTGATATAATATATTTTGAATGTGACCTACTCAGTGATCTAATTGCTTTCCCCCTATATCTGATTTTATTGCTGCCATCCATCTACATTCTACAACAAACACTAACAGGACTTTTCCAGTGTGCTGAGGCTTCAAATAAAAAGCTACATGTGCAATTTGCTTTTTCCTGTCTTGCATCTCGTTGGCCTTTGGTAAATTTTTTTCTCTAAAACTCTTCTTTTGGATAAACTAAATGATGGTCCTTAGGGATACAAAAAATAAGACAGATATGGGATATGATAATGTCTAATATTTGTAGGCTACGAGAGAGGAAATGAGTCATTCGAATAACATAAGCAGTGATAACTCAGTTGAATATGACTAAGATGTTAAAAATAAGGTGTGTTTACAAGTGAATAAACTTCCTGATCATACTGCTACTCTCCAGAGAGATGGAAAGGGAACAGGCAAAGGGCCCTGGCATCCCCTGAATTTCACTGCATTTTTCACTGGTCAAGTGTGGTCATGGGCTTCTCTAGTAGCTCAGCGGTTAAGAATCTGCCTGCACTGCAGGAGTAGCAGGACACACAGGTTCGATCCCTGAGTTAGGAAGGTCCCCTGGAGAAGGGCATGGCAACCCACTCCAGTATTCTCGCCTGGAGAATCCCATGACAGAGGAGCCTAGTGGGCTACAATCCACAGGCTTGCAAAGAGTTGGATATGACTGAAGTGGCTTAGCACATATGCACGCAAGTGTGGTCACGGTGAGTCACTCATGGTGGCCTTTCCTTGGCCATTGCTACAAAGCTGAGGGCTCTGCCCACTACTGAGGAATGCTCTTGAGTCTGTGCGGTGCTCCAGTTTTGGAGCCCTCTGCCTTTGTTCTCCTGAATATTCTCAAAGTAAAACACAGGAGCAATCCTTTCTTGAGGAACAAAACCTCATTTATATTCATCACCATTTAATTCTCCTTTTTCGGCCCTCCCCCCACTTTCCTTATTGAATCTCAGACCCTGATAGTAATACCTTACTCATCAGACCCTGATAATTGGTTAACACAAATCTGTAAAAATATTTAAACTCAGATGTTACTGTCCTAGAATGGCTTATTTCTCCTACCCAGAAGATACTGATAACTTATCAAAGATCTTTTTCTCTTGAGCCCCACTATTGTAGATGATATGAATAAAAATATTGGAAGAAATACTTTTGATAAGAAACTTCTGTCCTTCCAGCACTAGATACCTTACTTAATATTGTCTATGGTCCCTTGATATGCATTCTCAAGTGGCTGGTAAGGTTAAAAAACTACTTTTCCAAGATCACCTTAGAGTCAGAGCACTCACTGCAATTTGAGCTCTGTGAATGAAATGTTTTCCTCTGAGATATGAAAGATAGAAACTAGAGAAAACTCTTTTTGGCAACACCGGCTGAAAAACAACCTACCACGGGCTTGTGTGTTTGTAGTTGCCCGCTTTTACGTTCCATCTTGGAACCATATTTGTGGGTGTGAGACACTGTGGGGAAGTGGTGGCAGAAGCAGCTTCTGTCAGTTGATCCTGAAGTAAAAAATATCAATGACATTTTCAGTATGTGCATTATAATTCAGTAAAAGTTAGAAATTAAAAAAGAATCAATATCAACCATCTGACTTCTGAACCACTTAATTTAAAAAATTATTTTGAAGTGCCCAAGTCTCTTTATTAAATAGCTCTCGGGATACAATGGCTAAAGTGCTTTCTATTTCCTTCACGGATCGTTCACAAGCACAATAGTTTTCTTCTTTTATACTAAGACCATACATAGAGGACAGATTTCAGGTTGGTTAAAGGAGTTGCCCAGCAATGAAATGGGCCATGTTGCTTGGTGGCTAGTGAGCTTGTTGTCCCAGAAGGCAGTTCAAGAAGAGATTGGACAAAGATAACACTGTAAAGTGACTATATTAAAAAAAAAAAAGAGAGAGAGAGAGAAGAGACCGGACAACCCACAGGAAAGGAGTGTTGTAAAGAGAGTTTGCCTACCAGGCTGTAGCTTGGGTTCTATGATTTCTATCATCCTGTCCAACTCTGAGATTCTCTGATCTGGGGACAACTGATTCCCTTTGAATGTGACCCCTGTGAGGCTAAGAATTAGACAAGAATTAGACAACCAGCCATTTCAAATAACTCCCAGGCCTCAATGAACATCAAAGACCCAATGACACATGTGGTCAGGCTTCCACAGGCCTTTTGCTGGCCCTGAGTTAGAACAAAAATGAGAAAAATCAAGAGCCGCTCCACTGACATTTTGCAGACAGAATTTAGATGAAATTTGCATAATTCAACAGGATTGAAAAACCCAAAGAAAGAGATTTCTCATCCCACTTCTGCTGCCTTTCATTGGTTCAGAACTACTAGGACAATACCAATCAGGAAACTGCTGTTTCTTTACTCCCATAAGCATTTCTAGTTGAGATAACTAGTCTTGTGGGCCTTTTAGTAGCTCCTGTGAATGACTCTCCTTTGATCTCCAGTCATAGATTTTAACTGCTGGAAAATTTCTGAATATAAAAGGAGATGGAAGAGTGGAAATAATACATGAACCCAGGCAGTAGCCATTAACAGAGAGAAGACGGGGCCATCTGTGACAGTAACATCCGTGGCCCCCATCTGCTCAGATCTGAGTGTGAAGCACTGAAGGAAGGAAAAGAAACCTGGGAGGCAGAGTCATAGTTGATGAAACCCTGTTCAGCAGCAGAGGGAACAACAACTTCCTCTCCAGCTCTAGGCTCATAAAAGAAATCCAACAAACACTCATATGAGAAGAAAGCCGGGCTAAGGAGAAAGTTCATACACTTTGTTAGATAGCTTTACATATGGAAAAAAAAAAAGCCAAACCTTTTATTTGCATTCACTCTGTGTCAGGCACTGTGTTAAATGCTTTCTATGTATTATCCCATTTAATATTGAAAACAGCTCCATTATGTGTATAACTATTCCTGTTGTACAAATGATGAAACTTAAACTGGAAGGGTATAATTAACTAGCCCAAAGATACATAGAGTGTAATTGGGAGAGCTAGGATTTGCATGCAGACTGTCAAATATCTGAGTCTGTAAGAATTTCTCATTACCTCATTTGTTGTTGAGTCCATGGGAAAACTTAAAACCTGTGAAATAATGAAGAGAAAATAAGGCTTTGTTACTCTGGCGACCTAAAGGAAAAACAAAATTTTGAAAAGTACTTACTATAAAAACCCAGTAACCTTTTTAAATGATTTTCTGTTTAGAAAAAAACCATAAAAAACTGAAGTATGAAGTCATTAAGCCCAGAACAGGTCAGGATGAAAGGAAAAATTAAAACTCAAGCATCACAAATTCTCATAAAGGGTAGTGAAGGCAGAACCGGGGCAGCATGAGATATGTCAGTGGGTGGAGGATGAAATTGAGAAATTCTCCTAAAAAATGCAAAAGGACACAACACAGGGACAAAAACAATGCTCAAGATAATAGACGTGGAAGATAAAGAATAGAGATACAAACGTTAAAGTGTTAAAAATACAAGTCTTCTAAAGGGAGAGATCAAAACAAAATCCACACACATCTCGATAAATCTCTGAGCTGATAAAACACAGGCATATTAGAATGGCTCACCACAGTCCAGCAAAAATCAATGAAAAAGGCCAATAATAAATCTTGCCCTGGTGACATTTCCAAATTCTAGGTACAAGGGAAAAACACTACAAGTGTCCAAGCAGAAAACTTACGATTTCTTCAGAGGAAGAAAATCAAGCTACTCTTGAACTTCTTTAAAACTTTTAAAGTTCAAAAACATTAGCAAATTTACAGACTTCAGAGAGGAAAAAGTGATAATAACCTAATATTTTTCTACCCACTTTCTGTTATAGGGGAAGATGAAAAAAAGTTATTCTCAGATACAGAAGTGTTCAAAAAGTAATCCTCCCCTGTGCTTTTCTTAAAAAGACTGTTTGGTGATAAACCACTGGCAGCCACAGAACATACCAAAATGAGGATGGATAAGATCTCAGCAGAGAGATGATAGTAGCAAGGAACCAGCAGACTTCTCTGTGGAAGAAGGGCAGAGCATCCAAACCTCTAGATTTCTGCAGATCATCACCTCTGAACACCAGATTCAGCTGAGCAAATCACAATAAGGAGTTTCCAAGAACACGGAGGTCTTGGAGCCTTCTCTCACAATGTTATAGGGATAAAACCTAAAATGAAATTAATTTTTTCCTTAACAGCTTTATTGAGGTATAATTCACATATCATACAGTACCTCAAGTGTGCAATTCATTGCTTTTAGTATATTCATAGATATGTGCAACCATCCCTACAGTCAATTTTAGGACATTTTTGTCTTCCTAAAAAAATGCTCTTTCACCCATTAGCTATCAATCCTGTGTTTCCCATCACTACCCCCAGCCCTAGAAAACCCCTAATCTACTTTCTTTCCCTATTCTGAACTCCCATATGAATGGAATCATGTAATATGCGGCCTTTTGTGTCTAGCTTCTTTCACTTAACATAATGTTTTTAAAGGTTCGTTCATGTTGTACCGTGTATCATTACTTCAGTACTTCATTCTTTTTATGGTTGAATAATACTCTGTAGTATGCATATACCACCTTTGTTTATCTATTGTCATCATCAGTTGGTGGGCATTTGGGCTGTTTCCACCTAAAAAAACCACAAATTCATTTTTCAATTGAAATATAGTTGGTGTACAATATTATGTGTTTCTGGTGTACTATATAGTGATTCAACATTTGTCTACATTATGAAAGGATAGCCATCATAAGTCTAAGTAACCATCTGTCCCTATACACAGTTATTCTATTATTATTGACCGTATTTCTCACACTGTATATTACATCCTTGTAACTTATAGCTGAAGGCTTGTACCTCTTGATTCTCTTCACTTATTTCATCCCCCACTCCCCTCTCCTCTGGCAACCACTCGTATCTATGAGTTCGTTTCATTCGTTTTGTGTTTTAAATTCCACGTATATGTGAGATCATATGGTATTTGTCTTTCTCTGTCTGACTTACTTCACTTAACATAATACCCTCTAATCCATCCATGTCATCACAAACAGCAAGATTTCTTTTTTATGGCTGAGTAATAATTCTGTGTGTGTGTGTGTGTGTGTATACAGTACAGATGAACCTATTTTCAGGGCAGGAATAGAGACAAAGATGTAGAAATCGGATATATGGACACAGTGGGGAAGGAGAAGGTGGGATAAATTGAGAGAGTAGCACTGACATGCATACACTTTGTTGTTGCTTAGTAGCTAATTCATGTCCAACTCTTTTGAGGCCCCAGGGACTGTAGCCCACCAGATTCCTCTGTCCATGGGATTTCCCAGGCAAGAACATTGGAATGGGTTGCCATTTTCTTCTCCAGGGGATCTGTCCAACCCAGGGATTGAACCTATGTCTCCTGCATTGCAAGTGGATTCTCTACCTCTGAGCCACCAGGGAAACCCTACCATGTGTAAAATAGCTAGTGGGTAGCTGCTGTATCTATTCATTTATTGATGGACACTTAGTTTGCTTCCATTTCTTAGCTATTGCAAATAATGCTGCAGTGGTCGTGGGGGTGCAGATATCTTTCTGAATTAGTATTTTTATTTTTTTCAGGTAAATACCCAGCAGTGAAATTGTTGGATCATATGATAGTTCTATTTTTTGAGTAAAAAGATATCTAAAAAAACAGACCTAAAAAATAATATTACCACCATAGATTCAAAGGCCATATTGCCTATGTTTTCTTCCAGCAGTTTTATGGTTTCAGGTCTCACATTTAAAATTAACATATAGAAATCTGTTGTGTTTCTGTACATTAGTAACAAAGAGAGAAATTAAGAAAACAATCACATTTACAATTGCATTGAAAAGAATAAAATACCTGGACTAAATCTAAACAAAGAGGTAAAAGATTTATACTCTGAAAACTCAAAGACATTGATGAAAGCAACTGAAGACAACACAAACAAATGGAAAGCTATACAGTTCTCATGTATTGGAAGAACTGATATTGTTAAAATGACCAAGGCAATCTAAAGGTTCAATACAATACAATCAATACAATATAATCCTTATTAAAATATCAAAGACATTTTTCATAGGACAAATAATTCTAAAATTTATACTGAAACACAAAAGACCCTGGAGAGTCAAATAAATCTGGAGAAAGAACAAAGCTGGAAGTATCATGTGCCCTGATTTCAAATTATACTACAAAGCTACAGTAATCAAAACAGTATGATACTGCCACAAAATCAAACACAGATCAATGGAACAGAATAGAGGGACAGGACGAGAAATAAATTCACACTTATATGGTTAGTTAATCTATGACAAAGGAGGCAAGAATATACAATAAGGGAAAATCAGCCTCTTCAAAGGTGATGGTGATGGGAAAACTAGACAGCTTCAAGCAAAAGAAACAAACTGTACTACTTTCTCAAACCAGATAAAAAATCAACTCAAAACGGATTAAAGACAAATGCAAAACCTGAAAATATAAGGCAGATTCTTGAGGAAATTTTACCACTTTTTATGGTAACAACTCTATTTGAATTCAATAAATCCTTCTGATAGATTCTCTCAGGCAGGATTCATTGCATATACAAATAAATTATCATAAAAATAGAGAAAGATCCAAAAAAATCACTGTGGTTGTTTGGGAGCTAAAGGTAACATGTCTTTACTGTGTTTATGTATTTTCATCATTTACAAAAAGAAGATACTCTGTGTTAATGTTAATGTCAAAAGTAAAACACATATTCTCATGTATGCAGTCAGTTCTGCGATAATATTTGTTTTGAAAAAAATCACTCATGTGATTGATCTATTAGGGAAAAATTTGAACATCATGTGAATTCTGCTTATGCACAGTTTCCTATGCAATGAACACATGATGAAAAGAGAAAACTATAACCTGCTGATGAGAGCCATGTGGGAATGCAGAAAGTCCACACTCGCAAACACCTCAGACATCCACCGGCCACTTCAGTTCACCTTGTGTTATGATGTGCACCCGTCTTCATCTGGTGTTTGAACTTTCCAGCTGATTTCAGGTGATCTTCCTTTAACTAATTCACAGAAACTCATGAGCCACAACCCTTCCAAAATCCATTCCTACAAGCAAACCTCCAGGACTATTTCAAGCCAAAGTACCATAGTCATTGTAGTATTTATGTATTTCTTAGCCATTTAACATGTGTGACACTATGCTACTATTTTTATTAGAGTCCTATGGTTTTTACTTTTAAAAAAACATGTTCTTGATATTTTAGAAAGTTGTATCCTCACCCCCACGTCCCCCATAAAGCCTGTGGCTTTTATTGTGTGATTTTGCATAGTGTAGCGATTTTTAGGAACCCAAATGCTGAATCACAGCCGGATTTACTGTTCATATACCTTTGAGATGCTATGTAAGAAACCAGTACCTCAAAGAGGCAATTGGAAGTCAGCAATAAGAGGGGAACTTATTTTTCACAATATCTTCTTTTGCAATGTGTTTTCAAAATGAAGTAGATTTGAGAAATAAAGTAACATTAATCAAATACTGCAACCAAAGAATTCAGATTTGAAACTTTCTATTTTCAAAGAAACTTGACTCTGATGAACATTTGGAATATAGCTAGGCTGAGAACTGGAAGATGTATACCATTTACAATTAAAACTAGAATTCACACAGTTCTCAGTCAAAGGTCCTTCCAGGGAGATAAGAATTTATGAAGGATTTAGTAAGATACTTTGCACAAAGAAAACGCTTAATAAAAGTTAAATGTATGAATCAAAAAAGGAACCCATGGACAGATGGGTAGGCAGATGTTATTTAGGGAAGGAGACTCTTTGCAAAGAAAGTTAGTGGTCTGAATCCAAATCTAAAATGAACACCAGCATTTCAGTCTGGAACAAGTCAAAGGCATAGGTGAAAACTAGCCAGGAGTCATTGGGGAAACCTCAGAGTTTTGTTTTGTTTTGTTTTGTTTTTCATTATGTACCAAGGCCTTCTAATTATTGTTGGTATCTCCTGTGCTGTAAAATATTTTATCGGCTGCACCACTTTGCAGCATTTTGTCTAAGGCTCTTAACTGTCATAAATGCATCCAACTGTCTGCCAATGTGGAATAATAAATAATTATTATGTGAGTGACTGATTTCCTTTGAAAAAACATGAAAGGCCTCTAAACCTGGAGTTGCCTGCCCCACATAATGTGCGTGAACGAAATGAGCATCAGTAATCACTGTCAACAGTCTCTTGTAACTAAGAATTGAATCATTTATCTGTCCAGCATGTGTAAATTATCATCATCGTCTATTCCAAGGGAAAGCCTAACGGCAATTTATGTTATAAAAATAATAAGATATGAGGGCTTAATAGAAATCACTTCTTGTTGTTCTGTCCGGAAAGACCAGGCTCCGGAGCCACCAAGAATCGCCTTCCATACAAATTCAGGCATATCTTCCAGCTGTCTATAGTTAGTTGACTTTCCTATTTGTATATTTTTCTCTTACCTCCTCAACCAAACTAAGAGCAACGAGCTTGCTTATCATATTTATGTGATGACCTTTCCCCATTTACTTCAAGGATATTTCTCTTTATGACCAACAAAGATAATGCCAGGGAGCAAGTGAGTTCTAAGCGCTGAATAATTGTAAATGTTCTGACACCCTCTGAAAATATTATCAGGACTCTTAAGTTGCTACATATCCATCATGTCTTCTCCAGGAGAGTTTTCATTATAAGTACTTTGGTTTTTTTCCCCCTAAACTAGACTGATTTTAAATTTAAACTTTAATAGCCCTTGGAGTGTGCCAATTTTCTCAGTTACTTTGAACTTGAGGTTGTGTAGATTCCTTTGGATACCCCCAAAGAAAAGGCTTTGGGAAGGAGACACTCACATGTTTGAAAGTGCTTGAGTATGTGGAGTAAATTTTATTCTTTTCATTCTTTGGGCTGAGTCATCAAGGCTTATCACCCTGAGGATATACTGTCTATTCTACACAGAGGAGAAAACATTCTGTTCATTGTTTAAGGGAAGAGATGTTTATGTTCTATCCTAGGTAATTTCCTAAAGTAAGCTCAGCCATATCAGCATATCCAAGGGAGCAGCTGTGTATTGAAGCTGGAGGATATGGTCTGAGGGACTAAAGATGATCGCATGCTTCCCAGAAAAATGAAAACCATTCTGCTCAAACCATTCTGCTCCTTGTCTGTTCCGAACTGTTTAGGTGTTCAAACCACAAACATCTTCTTGGCTCAGGAAATTCAAAGATATCTCAGGAATGGTCCCTGTGCTCAAGAAATTTAGTCTGTGTATGACATGGAAATGGGCACAGATAATAGTCTCTTCTGATACAATTTTGTTTTTAAGACTTTTTTTCCACTACAGTTAAATTTGCACATTTGTACAAAGAGTGGTTGCAAAGATAATCCTTGTAGCTTTGTTTCAGTTCAGTTCAATTCAGTCACTCAGTCATGTCTGACTCTTTGCCACCCCATGGACTGTAGCATGCCAGGCTTGCCTGTCCATCACCAGCTCCGGGGTTTGCTCAAACTTATGTCCATTGAGTAGCTGATGCCATCCAACTATCCCATCCTCTGTTACCCCCTCCTCCTCCTGCCTTCAATCTTTCCCAGCATCAGGGTATGTTCCAATGAGTCAGTTCTTCGCATCACGTAGTATTGGAATTTCAGCTTCAGCATCAATCCTTCCAATGAATATTCAGGACTGATTTCCTTTAGGATTGACTGATTTGATCTCCTTGCAGTCCAAGGGACTCTCAAGAGTCTTCTCCAACACCACAGTTCAAAAGCATCAATTCAGTGCTCAGTTTTCTTTATGGTCCAACTCTCACATCCATACATGACTACTGGAAAAACCATAACTTTGACTATATGGATCTTTGTTGGCAAAGTAATGTCTCTGCTTTTTAGTATGCTGTCAAGGTTTATCACAGCTTTTCTTCCAAGGAGCAAGCATCTTTTAATTTCATGGCCGCAGTCACCATCTGTTGTGATTTTGGAGCCCAAGAAAATAAAGTCTGTCACTGTTTCCATTGTTTCCCCATCTATTTTTCATGAAGTGATGGGACCTGATGCTGTGATCTTAGTTTTTTGAATGTTGAATTTTAAACTAGCTTTTTCACTCTCATCTTTCACTTTGTTCAAGAGGCTCTTTAGTTCTTCTTCACTTTCTGCCATAAGGGTGGTGTCATCTGCATATCTGAGGTTATTGGTATTTCTCCTGGAAATCTTGATTCCAGCTTGGACTTCATCCAGCCCAGCATTTCACATGATGTACTCTGCATAGACATTAAATAAATAAGCAAGGTGACAATATACAACCTTGACGTACTCCTTTATTACGTCAAGGCTGTATATTGTTCTGTTGTTCCATGTCCAGTTCTAAATGTTGCTTCTTGACCTGCATACAGATTTCTCAAGAGGCAGGTAAGGTGGTCTGGTATTCCCATCTCTTGAAGAATTTTCCACAGTTCATTGTGGGTCCACACAAAGGCTTTAGCGTAGTTGGTAAAGCAGAAATAGATGTTTATCTGGAATTTTCTTGCTTTTTCTCTTATCCAGTGGATGTTGGCAATTTGATTTCTGGTTTCCTCTGCCTTTTCTAAATCCAGCTTGAACATCTGGAATTTCATGGTTCATGTACAGTTGAAGCCTAGCTTAGAGAATTTTGAGTGCTACTTTGCTAGCGTGTGAAATGAGTGCAATTGTGTGGTAGTCTGAGCATTCTTTGGCATTGCCTTTCTTTGGAGCTGAAATGAAAACTGACATTTTCCAGTCTTGTGGCCATTGCTGAGTCTTCCAAATCTGCTGGCATATTGAGTGCAGCACTTTCACAGCATCATCTTTTAGGATTTGAAATTCTATCACATCCACTAACTTTGTTCATAGTGATGCTTCCTAAGACCTACTTGACTTCGCACTCCAGGATGTCTGGCTCTAGGTGAGTGATCACACCATTGTGGTTATCTGGGTCATTAAGATCTTTTTTGTATAGTTCTTCTGTGTATTCTTGCCACTTCTTCTTAATATCTTCTGCTTCTGTTAGGTCCATGCTGTTTCTGCCCTTTATTGTAGCTTTGTTTATTGGCCATAGAATGGTAATGACCTAGAAATCCCTTATCTTGGACATACCATACACTTAGAACACGATGTTGAACTTAAAAGAAGGAGGTCATCTGTGTACACCAGATGCAGGACTATCTCCCCAAGGAAACAGTCATCTTCTCTGAGAGGACTTTCCTGATCATTCTATTTAACACAGCAACACCATCTCCCAACAGTTTCTATGTTCTGACCACACTTTATTTTCTATCATAACACTTAGTACCATTTATCATAATGTATGTTATCTAACATAATATATTAATATACATAAATGTGTATATATAACACATATACATCCAATATACATGTAATGTTTTTATTCTGTATTGTTTTGACTTATCTTCCAAAACAATAAGTAGAATGAATCACTGAGGGTAGCAATTGTATCTGTTTGTTCGGTGCTTTACCCCTAGAGGCTAGAACAGTGCTGGCATACAGTAAACATTCAATCATTTTTGGATGAATGGGTGTGCTGAAGTAGAATAATCTTTAAGATATATTTTCAAGATATAATCTTTCAAAATATAGTTCAAGTAACAAGCAGAGTGAGGAACTGCATATAATAGGCTAATTTGTGTACCAGGGTTGTCATTGTATATGCTTCACAGAAAACCTCTAAAAAGATATGCAAGAGACTGGGAAACTGGTCTCCCCTGGGGAAAAGTACTAGATGTGGGCTTAAGAATGGGAGGATGACTTTGTTTATACCGCATATGCTTTCAGATACCTTTGTTTACTACATATGCATTTTGCTTTTTAATGAAAGAATGAAATACTATCATTTGGAGCAAGGTGGATGGACCTAGAGAATATTCTTTTTTTTGAGAATATTCTGCTTAGTGAAATAAGTCAGACAGGGAAAGACAAATACTATATGGTATCATTTACATGTGGGATCTAAAAAATAATCCAAATGAATCTACATACAAAACAGAAACAGACTCACAGACATAGAAAATAAACTGTGGTTACCAAAGGGGAAAGGGAAAGCAGAGGGACAAATTAGGAGTATGTGATTAACAGATACAAGCTACTATATATAAAATAGATAAGCAACAAGGGCTTACTATACAGCATAATTATATCCGTATCTTGTAAGAAGCTAAAATGAAATACAACCAGCAAACATACTGAATTACAATGTTACACACATGAAACAAATATAATATTATTATAAATCAACCTAGTTTAGATTTTTAAAATAAAATTAGTTTTAGAATCATGATGAAAACTATCAAATGGTGACATACTATGAGCTTTGAAAGAAGGAAAAATAGGGTCTCATGGCCCCGAGGAGAATACGATTAACTTTTCCTTTGAGAGTCAGGAGGGTTGCTTAGAGGGCTGGGGGGTTAGTAGTTACGGTCAAGTATAAAAGGAATAGAAAGGTTACTCCAGCAGAAGGAGTTACATGAGGGAGATAGCAGCACAGAAGAGAAATATTTGTTCATGGGAGTGGTTTTCATTGTGGACTTCAGAGAATGTTCCAGGGGAGTCACTCAATAGGACACATGCATTGTCCTTCCTCTGGCATCGAATACATGGTAAATAAACAGGCAGTTGGGTTAAAAATACAGAGAGGAAATCAGAGGTCATCAAACTAAGACCTGGGGGTCATGGTGATGCTGGGTTATAGGAGAAATGGAATGGGGCTTCTTGGTAAGGCATTTGACCAAGTTGCAAATCTTGTAAAGAACTACGTGCTGCCTGTTCCCCTGCAATAAATCTGGATCCCTTCAGAGGTCTAGCATGGTTGGGTCTTGGACAAGTACAGGGAGTGGTACCCATACTATCCATTTACAGTTTCAAATCTAAATGCTGACAGAGCTTAAGGTGGTGATAACTGGGTTGGACGTTGGCATGGATAAGAAAATATCCAGGAATACTGATGCTTCCCTAAAATTACATGCTTTCTTCCATTTTCCATGAAACGCACAACATTTTGTCTATCATTTGCCTTCTACTTTTTTGAGAGACATGGGGATTTCTTCACTTAAAAAACAAAACAAAACAACAGGGATTTCCCTGGTGGTCCAGTGGTTAAGAATCTGCCTGTCAAGGCAGGGGACATGGGCTTGATCCCTAGTCTGGGAAAATCTCACATGCCTTGGTGCAACTAAGCCCATGCACCACAGCTACTGAGCTCGCATGCCTTAGAACCCACGCTCTGAAACAAGAGTCAGCAAGAGAAGCCCCCACAATGAGAAGCCCACACACCACAACAGAGTAGTTCCTGCTTGCTGCAACCAGAGAAAGCCCTCGCGTATCAACAAAGACTCAGCACAGTATAAACAAATAAATAAAATTTAACAACAGCAAACACAATCCACATGCCATGATTAGTGAGTTTTACTTTGATTTCTACTGTGGTTTCTTAAGGACACTGACCAGCCTACTAGAGGATGGCCTTTCTTCAACTCTGGGTGTGTCTGTTAGTCACTCGGTCGTGTCCGACTCTTTGCAACCCCGTGGACTGTAGACTGCCAGGCTTCTCCATCCATGGGATTCTCTAGGCAAGAATACTGGAGTGGGTTGCCATTTCCTTCTCCAGGGGATCTTCCCAGCCCAGGGGTTGAACCCGAGTATCATTTGTTTCCTTCATTGCCAGCAGATTCTTTGTAGCTTGAGCAACCAGGGAAACCAGCTTCTTCAACTCTACTTTTATATATTTATACAAATTTATTTAATAAATTAATATCATTCAAAATACAGTACCAGAATATTATGCAGATGAGTGTGCTGGTACTGTTTGTCACGAAGCCCCTGTGCTCATGTTTGATTCAGGAATCCAGTGGGGATGTGACGGCAATCTGGTTGCGACATCTGTCACCCCATTGATCGCCAGGGTTGATTCAGCTGATCTGGCCGGCTAGGCGGGTGTCCCCTTCCTCCCTCACCGCTCCATGTATGTCCCTCCTGAATCTGCGCGCTCGGTGGAAGAGGACGACCATCCCCGATAGAGGAGGACCAGTCTTCGGTCAAGGCTATATGAGTAGTTGGGCTCCCCTGCTAGAACCTCCAAACAAGCTCTCAAGGAATCCAGTGGTTCCTCAGATGAATGCCACAGCAGCACTGGTTATCTGTTCTCCTGCTCTGCTAGTGCAGAGAATTCCTGAATAGTTCATTTTTCTAAGATAAATTTTATCTTTATGCCCTAGTTAATATTTGCATCAGTGTAATAGGTATCAGTGAGTCTTAAGAAAGATAATGCTTCCATGATATGAACTAGATTATCCAATAATCGAGAAACTTTTATGTGTATCAGGAGAGCATAGGAATCTGGATTCACTAACATTGGTAGCCCTATGTACAGTTTCAAGAGTTCACATATTAAAGTAGGTTTCTGTTCCTAGTGTGGTATATCAGAAATCATGCTGGGGTTATTTTAGTATATGTATTTCATTCCCAAGCTTCTGTTCTGAAGTCCTGGAATAGCTTTTTCAGTGTAGTTAACTGAGCCGCACTTAACAATAATGCTTATGTTGGTATAGGAATGTTGTGTGAATTTTATAATTGAGGCACCAGGCAGGATTTTTGACTCAGTATTGCCAGATGTTCTGAATTTTTCAGAGAAACTAAAAAGTCAACATGTTCATTTAAAATCTGCTGCATTAAAAAATATATTGATGACCAAGTGAATTTTATCATGAGACTGCAAAACTGATTCATGAATCATCCTCAAAAATCAATCACTGCAATTTATCACATTATGATTATACCAATAGTGAAAAAAAGGCAACAAAGTTCAACATCCATTCATAATTACAACTCTCAGAAAGCTAAAAATAGAAGGAAAGTTAACAAAGACTATCTACAAAGAAACTTACAGTCGGCATTATATCACATGTTTTCTCCATAAGAGATTGGGAAGTAGTCAAGCTGTACATTTTTATACTCCTATTCAATATCATTCTAGAAGTCCTAGTGAACTCAATAAGTTTAGAAAAATAAATAAAAGGCATTCAGATTTTTAAAAATTAAAATATCCCTATGTAAAAAACCCCTATGATTTTCTACATGAAAAACATCATAGGGAATCTACCAAAAAGCATCACTAGAACTAAGTGAGCTTGACAAGATTGCAGAATAAAAGATCAATATATAAAAATCAATTGCTTTTCTATATACTAGCAATGAACAGACTATTGTAAAGAAAATATTTGAAAACAGTATCATTTATAACAGCTCCCAGAAATGAAATTGTAAATATAAATCTAACAAAAATATGTGCAGGACGTGTAACTGAAACTACAAAATGCTGATGCCTGAGATCAGAGAAGACGTAAATAAGCAGAGAGGCATACTGTGCCCATGGAGTAAAAGAGTCAATACAGTCAACATGTCAATTCTCCCCAAATTGACTAATACATTTAATGCAATCCCAATCAAAATCCCAGCAGGATTCTCTGTAGATTCACACTAGCTAATTCTAAAATTTATATGAAAAGATAAAGGAACCAGAATATTAAAAAAAAAAAAAGAAAAAATTGGAGGATGTGCACAGCCAAATTTTAAGATGTATCATAAAGCTATGGTGGTCGAGACAGTGTGACACTTGAGAAATGGTATGCTCTTAGTCTAATGGAATAGAACAAAAACATCCAGAACTCTCTAGTGCACATAAATATCACTGATTTTCAGATTTTTGACAATTTGAAAGGAGAAAGGTAGTTTCTCAACAAATGGTGCTGTAAAACACTGGATATCAATATGTAAAAGAAATATCAAATTAACTTGAAATGTATCATAGACACAAATATATTAAAACACAATACTATAAAACTCTTAGAAGGAAACACAGAACTAAATCTTCAGGGCCTAAGGTAAGGCAAAGTCTTCTTAGATATGACATCAAAAGCAAAATACACAAAAGAAAAATGCTAAATAGAAAAAATGATGGGTCTTTATCCAAGTTAAGCACCCTTGTCCATGTTGAGCACAATTAACAGAATAAAAAGACAAACCATATATTGAGAGAAGTTACTTCTAAGTCATATACTGAACAAAAATTTGTATCTGTAATATATTTTTAAAAATATTCTTAAAACCCAAAAGTAAATAAACAACCTATTAAAAGAAATAGGAAAAATATTGGAACAAACACTTCAGCAAAGAAGATATATGATGCCAAATAAACACAAGATGTTCAATGTGATTAATAATTAGGAAAATGCAAATTAAAATGAGATATTACTGTACACCTATTAGAATGCTTAAAGTTTTAAAAATTACTGATAATATCAAGTGCCAATAAGGATGCAGAGAGAATTCTCATACATGGCTGGAAGGAGTACAAAATGGCATAAATACTCTGAAAAATACCCTGGAAGTTCTTTTAAAAAATTGCCACAAGAACCAGTAATTTTATTGTAGAAATGGAAACTTATGTTCATATACAAACTATACACAAACGCTAATGAGACCATTATTCATGATCATCGAAAACTTGAAAAAGCCCAAATATCCCTCTGTAGATGAACATATAAACACATGGGGATATATACATACATACATACAGTGAAGTACCAGTGCAATATTACCCGGAAATAAAAGGAGTAAATCATTGACACATACAACATGGATGAATATCTAATGCATTTTGCTCATGAACTTGGTTTCAATGGGTTATATAATCATGTAATTTCATTCATGTGATATCTTGAAAGAGACAAAGCTATAGGAACAGAGAACATGTCAGTGATTATCCGGGGTTAAGAGTGGGGGCAGGGCTTGATTATAAGGGAGAAACATGAAGGAATTCTTGGGATGCTAGGCTTGTTCTGTATACTGTGTGTGGTGGGTACAAGAATTTACACATGTGTCAAAACTCGTACCAAAATTAGTGTGTCTCAGAAAGACTGAATTTATTTATGTAAATTTAAAATATTGACAAGTTAATTTTTAAAATAAAATATGAAAAGAGGGAATCAAATTAAACAAAAAGCAGATACTCTGGAAGCTAAATGAACCCCATCTTCAGACCAAATTCTACCCATGAACCTCCAGTTCACAACTGCTGACTTGGACAAAGAGACTATTCAAGATAGACTCTACTTAAGACTTCATTTGACCTGATTTCTTAAAATGAGGCCCAGAGAGGGAAAGACCATTGCCAAAGCCACACAGCTAGGCCATGAAGCCCTAGGACTGCAGTTAAGTTGCCTTACTCCTGCTCTTATCCCTTGACACAGGTTATATATAAAGAGCTGCACCTCGGTGGTATCCTCAAATCTAACATCACTCAACCATAGATTAAGTGAATGGCTACCCACTCCAGTATTCTTGCCTGGAGAATTCCATGGACAGAGGAGCCTGGAGGGCTACAGTCCATGGGGTCACGACTGACTCTGAGCATGACTGAGCGGCTAACACTTTCACTTTCAGAGCAGGGGTGAGAAATTAACCTCATGAGAAAAAGGGCAAACTCCTCAAGGTCCGGCATTTACAGGAAGTATATTAAAAATTATGACCTTAACAAACAATTCTAGTGAAAGGCTGGGAAGAACAGGCCTAGAATGATTTAACTGTTGAAATAATTCTGTCAAAAAAATTAGCAGTGTTACAGGGAAGGCTGTGGGCCCCGACGGGTCCCCAGCAGAGACATATCTGCTCAGGGCTGCTATTGATTCTGAAACAATCTCGCACATGATAAATGAGAATGTGCTTAGGAGAGGATTCAGTCACAAGAGCCCCCAGATCAATCAGCTTGTCAACAGGCAGACGAAATTCAATTTTTATTCTTAGTAAACTCTTATTTGGTGGCAGACCATCGTTTCTGTGGAAATTGCTTCACAAAGGCCGAGGGGCAGGCGTGAGAACATGGAAAAAGATAATCTTTGCCAAGCACATTAAAAGTGAAGCATTGGGGGTTTATGACTCAGAGTGAGGCAGTGTGATTACAGGGCAGTGGCTACCATAGCCCACCTTCTTTGCCCAAAGGATGAGTTAGAGCCAGTTCTCTGTGTCCTTCTCCAACATCGGACCCAACCATCTTGAAAGGAAACACTTAAAACAGGATCCCAGACCTCTAGACAAAACTCCATGACCCCATGACAGAGCTGAAACGTGCTTTTGTGGAGACCTCCTCTTCAGTTAATTTAAACCATACGAAATTGCCATTTCAGTAAGTTTTAAAAAAAAAAAAGTCATCCCACTGGGTCTTCCCAGTGCACCAGCCCCAAGCACTTGTCTCATGCATCCAACCTGGGCTGGTGATCTGTTTCACCCTTGATAAGGAGGGATGGGGTGGGGAGGGAGGTGGAGGGGGGGGATCAGGATGGGGGATACATGTAAATCCATGGCTGATTCATATCAATGTATGGCAAAAACCACTACAATATTGTAAAGTAGTTAGCCTCCAACCAATAAAAATAAATGGAAAAAATAAATAAATAAAAGTTGATTTTGACAAAAAAAAAAAAGTCAAATACTAGCAAATTTCATATAATTGAACCAGATAGTACTCTCTTTATCTTTCTTTGCCATGATATCAGGAATTTTGAGGTACTTTTTCCTCTTACACTCTTTTCAAAGTCACCCAGAAATTAATTTCAGGACTGGGATTAGGGATTAGGGTTGTTGAAGACCAGTCTTTACAATAAAGTGAACTTTTATATCCTCCCAACCAAAAGGGAATGAATCATCACTATACCGGCTGGGTCGATTTGAAGAAAGAGGAGTGAAGAAACAACTCATTTACTAGATAATTTAATATTAGTAAAAGTTAAATTCATCTCTAATTTTTACTGTCACCTATCTGGCAGGGAGTTTTAAAGGTGAAAGCTTCCAGACAATGAGTTTAACCACACAAAGAGACACGCGGGACCACTGCCTCAGCCCTGAGCCTCATGCACTGCGATCTTTCTCCTCTGGCCTCCTCTGGCCAAAACACCACTGAAGCTAAGGGGGTGGACCTGTGCAGAGCTCTGAGGACTCCTGATGTGTATTTGACGAGGATGCCTGTGTGTGTCTGTGTGTTTGTGTGTGTTAAGTCACTTCAGGCAGGTCCGACTCTTTCTGACCCTGTGGACTGTAGCCCACTAGGCTCCTCTGTCCATGGGAGTCTCTAGGCAAGCATACTGGAGTGGGTTGCCATGCCTTCCTCCAGGAGATCTTCCCGATCTGGGGATCAAACCCAGGCCTCTTATGTCTCCTGCATTTTCAGGTGGATTCTTTACCACTAGTGCCACCTGGGAAGGCCCATTTGTCAAGAAACAGTTCAGTTTAGTTCAGTCACTCGGTCATGTCTGACTCTGTGATCTTACGGATGCCAGGCCAGGCCTCCCTGTCCATTACCAACTTCCAGAGTTTACTCAAACTTATGTCCACTGAGTCAGTGATGCCATCCAACCATCTCATCCTCTGTCGTCCCTTTCTCCTCCTGCCCTCAATCTTTCCCAGCATCAGGGTCTTTTCCAATGAGTCAGCTCTTCCCATCAGGTGGCCAAAGTATTGGAGCTTCGGCTTCAGCATCAGTCCTTCCAATGAACATTCAGGACTGCTTTTCTTTAGGATGGACTGGTTGGATCTCCTTGCAGTCCAAGGCACTCTTGAGTCTTCTCCAACACCACAGTTCAAAAGCATCAGTTCTTCAGCGCTCAGTTTTCTTTATAGTCCAAATCTCACATTCACACTTGACTACTGGAAAAACCATAGCTTTGACTAGATGGACCTTTGTTGGCAAAGGAATGTCTCTGCTTTTTAATAAGCTGTCTAGGTTGGTCATACATTTTCTTCCAAGGAGCAAGCACCTTTTAAATTCATGGCTGCAGTCACCATCTGCAGTGACTTTGGAACCAAAAAAAATATAAAGTCTGTCACTGTTTCCACATCTATTTGCCATGAACTGATAGGACCAGATGCCATGATCTTAGTTTTCTGAATGTCGAATTTTAAGCCAACTTTTTCACTCTCCTCTTTCACTTTCAATAAGAGGCTCTTTAGTTCTTCTTTGCTTTCTGCCATAAGGGTGGTGTCATCTGCATATCTGAGGTTATTTATATTTCCCCTGGCAATTTCGATTCCAGCTTGTGCTTCATCCAGCCCAGCATTTCTCATGATGTACTCTACATATAAGGTAAATAAGCAGGGTGACAATATACAGCCTTAATATACTCCTTTCCCGATTTTGAACCAGTATGTTGTTCCATGTCTAGTTCTAACTGTTGCTTCTTGACCTTCATACAGATATCTCAGGAGGCAGGTCAGGTGGTCTGGTATTCCCATCTCTTGAAGAATTTTCCACAGTTTGTTGTGGATCCACACAGTCAAAGGCTTTGTCATAGTCAATAAAGCAGAAGTAGATGTTTTTCCTGGAACTCTCTTGCTTTTCCAAAGATCCAATGGATGTTGGCAATTTGATCTCTGGTTCATCTGCCTATTCTAAATCCAGCTTGAACATCTGGAAGTTCATGGTTCATGTACTGTTGAAGCCTGGCTTGAAGAATTTTGAGCATTACTTTGCAGTGTGTGAGATGAGTGCAATTGTGCAGTAGTTTGAGCATTCTTTGGCATTGACAAATTCTTTGGGATTGGGATGAAAACTGGCCTTTTCCAGTCCTATGGCCACTGCTGAGTTTCCCAGATTTGCTGGCATATTGAGTGCAGCAGTTTAACAGCATCATTGTTTAGGATTTGAAACAGCTCAACTGGAACTCCATCACCTCCACTAGCTTTGTTCATAGTGATGCTTCCTAAGGCCCATTGTATTGTCAAGAATACATCATATTAAATAGTTTATTAGCTTGATTTCTATTTTTAAGTATTTAAATGTATAGCACGTGTGCCTCCTTTGTCTCTTTTCCTGAGCCCCAGCGGGTGTGACGGTTGAGTCTGTATTTATATAACTATAAAGTTATATCATCTTTAGTTGCCTGCATAGGTTGGCACAGCTAATTCCAAAGCACTGATCATACTCAAGCAAGAGTGATTCAAAAACTTTTCTGTCTGGATTCAGAATTTTATTGTATTTAAAGTTCCATGTATGATTATGTTTAAATAGAGTACTTAAGTGTATGGTATATAAGATATATGGGGCTTCCCAGGTGGCACTAGTGGTAAAGAACCCATCTACCAATGCAGGAGACATGAGGCAGGAGTTCGATCCCTGGGGTGGGAAGATCCCCTGGAGGAGGGCATGGCAACCCACTCCAGTATTCTTGCCTGGAGGATCCCATGGACAGAGGAGCCTGGCGGGCTACAGTCCGTGGGTTGCAAAGAGTTGAACATCACTGAAGAGACTTAGCACACACATACAAGAATGATATATACATACATAACATATAAATTATGCACATGCATACAAGGAAAAACTCCATTTTCTTCTGTTCTCTACTCTCTGAATGCTCACAATACTTCTTGTTACAGAATATTTAGGTCTTTCCCACACACCAACCAATTCTCTGACACCAGCAGGGTGTCCTTCAGTTCAGTTCAGTTCTAACACTTTCTGCCAGGAATTAGCATACACCCCTCTCCCCACCCAGGTCAAGGTCTGAGTCCCACAGTACTCCCCCTACTTCAGTCTCCAACAGGGAGTCCCAGGTTTTCACTTGCATTTCCAACCAATGGGCGGTGAGTCAGGAATCCCAAGACCCTCTTTGGTTTCCAGAATTTGCTAGAATGTCTCACAGAACTCAGGAAAACACATTATTATAAAGGGTATAATAAAGGTTAGAGATGGAAGGGTATACAAGGAGAGAAGGGTCCCAAACACAGGCGCTTCTTTCACCATGGAGTTGGAACATACTACCCTCCTGGCATGTGAATGCATTCACCAACCCAGGAGTTCTCCAAACTCTGTTCAATTCAATTCAGTCACTCAGTCATGTCCGACTCGTTGCAACCCCAAGGACTGCAGCATGCCAGGCTTCCCTGTCCATCACCAACTCTGTAGTTCAGGGATTTTTATGAAGGCTTCATCTCATAGACATGATTATTAATTCAATTTCCAGCCTCTGTCCCCTCCCCAGAGGCTAGTGGGTGGTGCTGAAAGTTCTAAGCTTCTGATAATGTCTTTGTCTTTCCAGTGAGCAGCCGCCATCCTGCAGTTATCCAGGAGCCCATTAAGTGTCAACTCATTAGAACCAAAGATTCTCTTATCATTCTAGAAATTCCAAAGGATTTAGGAGCACTGTGTCCAAAACCAAAATCAAAGACCATATAGCAAAACAAAAGATGCTCCTAGATTCCCACATAGCTCAGTGATAAAGAATCTGCCTGCCAATGCAGAAGATGCAACAGGTTCAATCCCCGGGTCAATAGATACCCTGGAGAAGGAAATGGTAACCCACTCCAGTATTCTTGTCTGGGAAATCCCATGGACAGAGGAGCCTAGTGGGATAAAGTTCATGGGGTTGAAAACTGGCCAATTAATTTTACCTTCAGGAAATCTCAAAGGCTTTAGGAGCTCAGGCTAGAATCAGGTGAACACGAAAACATATTTTTTATTACATCATTATACAACAATAGTTAAATGATTAAATGGTCTCTGAAAGTCCATCTATGTTCCAAAAGATATTTGCTTCAGAAAAGAGATTACCTTGCGAGTTGTGTATTACCAATTGGGAGAAGCAGGCACTACACGGGCTTCCCAGGTGGTGCTAACGGTGAAGAGCCCGCCTGCCAGTGCAGGAGACATAAGAAACATGGGTTCAATCCCTGGGTCCGGAAGATTTCCTGAAGAAGAAAGTGGCAATTCACTTGAGTATTCTTGCCAGGAGAATCCCAGGGACAGAGGAGCCTAGTGGGCTACAGACCATAGGGTCACAAAGATTCAGACACGACTGAAGTGAATTAGCATGCAGGAGCTACACATCACCAATGAAATTCTCTCCATGGAGATAATTAGAGCAGGTTCTAATAATTACATATATTTTGGTTTCATTAAACACCTTGCAGAATGAAATGGTACATGTAGGATGCCACCAAAAATGTCTAGAGCCACCTGTGGATAAATAAGAAACATTAGACTCCTGGGGTGTCTGGAAAGAAAGATGCCTTGCCTTGTAAGTTGCAGAGTCACACAGGTTCAATTTCTCTGCTCAAAATCTCCTGAAGCCCTCCACTCACCCTTTTCCTTGGAGTAAAGGTTGAGGGGGACAGAGAATGAATGGGACAAAAATCAAAACATCTGGGAACTCTTGAACAAACTAAAGACTTCGAGGAAACAGTTCAGTCTGCTGCTCCAGTTCTGTAGCAAATGAGAGAAGTATTTCATTTCAGGGCTGTGTTTTAACATGAAAAATGACCCATATTCTTTATCCATTAAACTATTAGTACATCCCAGCATTGTGCGTCTTAATAACATTTCCTTAAATAACTGTGAAAGCCTATTGGTTTTATTTCTTCCAGAAAAAAAAAAAATTGAAAAGAGGAAAATATAACGTATTGGACTCGGAGATCAAGCTAATTAAAATTGTAAATGTCAATAATGATATCTGACATTTCTTTTCAACAATAACCAATTATTGCAAGCACTCCCCCAATAGCTGTTAAATCTATCTCTACAAACCTCATTTTTTTACATTTGGAATATCTAACACAGATCATTTGTCCTGGCCCCTTCCATTAGTCTATGTATAAATATATATTCGGGGAATGGCATGGCTTATGTTTTGTATAATTAGAGTATCACTTTCCATGTTGAAAGCAATATTAAGTTACATTTAAGAAAACAGGAATATCATATGTTAAAAACCAGAATAAAGCTACACATCTGGTATATTTTAGTTGCGGGATATGTAATATCTCTATCCTTCCCAAATTCTGTCTGCTGGAAACCAAAATGAACAACTTTAGGAAGTGTTTCCTTTCTGTTGAAACTTGAGGCCTAAAGAGAGAGCTTGAGGAATGGATTGAAAATGGATGCGGAAAAATCAGCACTTATGGGGACAAGGAGATTAGAGATTAGAGCCTAATGTGGTCCTGAAGGGTCAGGGAGCACATCATGGGACACATGGGGCCTGGAGAGAGTCTACTGAAAACATCCCAGAATTGCCAGCAGTGAGTACAGGATGCTGGAAGGTGAACGGATCTAAAGATGTGGCCGGAAGACAGGCTGCAACAGCTCTTCACCGGAAGTGGAGAGTAGGCCCCCATGGCTTATTCCAGACTCTCACAGCCTTGTTGAGTGGGACACACAGTCACCACCAAATGAAGGAAGGGTTTCCTTAGTAGAAGGAAATATGTACCTATCTCCTGGATTGTGTAAAATCTCCAAAATAAATTGGGCAAGGGTCATTCAACTGAACAGGAATATTTCAGTGTTTGTCACCAAATGGTATTCAAGGAGGAGAAGGAAGATGAGGGAGCAACATTTTATGAGTACATATTTATTGATAATCTTGAAATGTCTTGCTTATTCATGAAGAGAAACATGTGAGGAAGCAACTGTGCTAATTCCTATCTTGCAGGTGAGAAAACTGAGGCTTGAAGAGAAGTCTATAGAAACTTCCCGAGAATGTTCAGTGAGTAAAGGGCAGGTGCTGCGCTGTGCTCAGGAGGAGGAAACGGCACCCCACTCCAGTATTCTTGCCTGGGAGATCCCATGGACAGAGGAGCCTGGGGGGCCGCAGTCCTTGGGGTCGCACAGAGTCAGGCATGGCTGAGCAGAGCATGTGCTTATTTGCTCAGTCGTGTCTGACTCTTTGTGACTCCCATAGACTGTGGCCCCCCAGGCTCCTCTGTCCATGGCATTTTCCTAGCAAGAATACTGGAATGGGTAGCCGTTTCCTCCTCCAGGGGATCTTCCTGACCCAGGCACTGAACCCATGTTTCCTCCATCGCAGGTGGATTCTTTCCCACTGATCCACCATGGTTTTTAATTCAGGCCCCTGCCTACCCTGAGACTCCTTTCCTGCAGTGGAGTCATATCCTCCTTTCTTTGCCTTAAATGTGCAAAGGGCCTTCCTTCTGCTGGATCTTTTCACCTGGTACCTGGAAGGATGCTTTTCATGGGTCTGATTACATAACAGAGTCCCTCCCTGTCCATCCTCGATAAAGTACCTCCCTGTCTCCTCTGCCCACAGCCCAGCCACTCTGCACCACACTCCTGGTCTCCTTCCCTTCTCAGCACTTCTCTCTCTCTCTCTCTCTCTGAATTCTCTTCTGTAGGTCTATGCTTTTTGGTGAACTGTCAATCAGCTTGTGGCTCAGCTGGTAAAGAATCTGCCTGCAATGTGGGAGACCTGGGTTCGATCCCTGGGTTGGGAGGATCCCCTGGAGAAGGGAGAGGCTACCCATTCCAGTATTCTGGCCTGGAGAATTCCATGGACTGTATAGTCCATGGAGTTGCAAAGAGTCGGACATGACTGAGCAAATTTCACTTGACTAAAATGCCTACTCCTTAAATGTACATCAGTATCCCCAAGATCTAAATACTGGGTACTCACTCAATATTTATTGAATAGATGAATGAATGATTGAATGAGAGAGATTTCTAGTTCAGGTTTGTCGAAATCTGAAACCTGAGCTTAATCTACTCCACAACGTAGTCTCTTTTCATATGAGCCCAGAGGCTCTGAAGTAAGTGATACCCTTGGGACAATTGTTGTGACCGTGTTCTGGAAGGTTGGTGGGGAGTTTGTAAGCACTTATTCCCTGGCTAGAATTTCTGTGAGTGCCATGTGACCAAAGAGTTCTACTCTGAAACTCAAGGATAATTGGGATGATGAAAAAAATGTCACCTAGAGACAAAAATCCTTTGAGAAAGAAGAGAAGGGAAATAAGAAAAAGAAAAAAGAATGCAAGAAAGACTCTTTTTGTCTCTGTTTAATTCCATCAGATAATAGCTCATAAGTGTTCCAATTTATTTGACAGCTGTTATGTGCTAGTCACAATGCTAAGCCCCTAGGGCATGCACTGTCTCATGTATATGTCCATCACAGCAACACGCTGAAACTGCTACTATTGGAAATGGAAGCTCAAAGACATTAAGCTACTTGGACAAGGTCGTTCATTTACTGAGTAACTAATTTGCTAAGACTTTAACACAGGTGTATTTTTTCCAGTGCCCTATGATCGTCTAAAGTATTGGAAATTTCTCAAATCCATCCTGGTAAGGAGAAGAAGAAGAGAACTAGAAGAAGGAGATACTCCAAAGTAGAAGACCATGGTGGACAACTTCCAACTAAGATCCTCAGCACAAGCACCGTTGCATCTAAATGAACTCCTCAGCTCTGCCCAAAATCTACAGTATGGAGTTGGTCTATACAGCCGAAAAGAGAATAAAACAGCTGTTAAAATATATCTTGCTAGCTCATGGTCAGGTTATTGCTTCCCAAACAGAGGATCCCAACCAAGCTTTGTGTAAATCTCTGGACATTGACCAAGAAATTTGACTCTGGCCATTAAAAAGAATTCTTTGTTGACTGCCCCGAAATGAAGAGGCAGACAGCAAACTGAATGGATTTCCTGCTCTCTAGTCCGTGCGAACTGGGACACAATCGAATCTAACTTTATTGTCTCCCCATGGCTTAGTTGGCCACACGTGTCTGTGGAAATGGTTTTCCCAGAAGCCCAAGGTAAATGGTGCTATGGTCAATCCCTGTATAAATCCTGTGCCTTCTAGCAGTCCCCCCCACCACCAAAATGCATATTTGTCTCATTCATCCTCCACTTCATACCCCTGTGGCCCTACCAGGTGCAGGAACATAACTCATAAGAAATATTAACATTAGCTGTTTATCATGGAGCTTACAAAACAGAAAAGCAATAAAAGTGCAGGCACACTCACTCAATTACCATTGAAATAGATATCACAAAAATTATTCAGTGTCAGAAATCTAATTTTGTATGATATTTCTATATATTTCCACTGCTAATTTTTCTTCCCTCCAGTATTAGTGAATTAATATGCTTCAAATGCCCCTCTAGCTACCCTAGAAAAAAAAAATACTACTTATTTAGTTGAGCTACCCAAATCCATTAGACAAATTTCCTTTACAGCAAAGCATTGATGAATGAAATGTCTCATGCTAATGTAAGAATAATCAATTTAGAATGCTTATGACAATTAACAAAGCTGAAGATACGCCTTGAAGGCTCCATGCTTTGTCAGCCCTGATTTGGATTAAACTTGCACTAATGGGATCATTTTTCTTCCAAAAGGTATTCTTTTTAGGCAGACCTATCAATTAATATGAATTATGCATGTATAAAAGTACTAATGTCATTAATTAGACAAATTAATTTTTATGATGCAGTGGATAGACTAACACTAGATTATATGAGATAACTTCCCCACGGCGCCCACCGATTTGAAATAAATGAATAGTTTATATTTGTGAGCTTTCCAAAGACTCAATCGGGATTAATCAGGCCAGTCTGTGGGCAGGAGATGGTGGAAATGTTGCATATTCTTGATGGTCTTCTCAACCAGAGGGGTCACTCCTGAGACAGCAGAGCCCAGATTTCAACAGGAAGAAATTTTATTATAATCCTACACAGGGCCATGGGGGAAATTAGTAAATTAGCCTTTTGTTCTGCCAAACTTTTATTGATTGTCTTCCCCAAATTTATATGCTGTTGTCCAAGTGGGCTAATAAACAAATAAAGCTCAGGAGATAAAGAATAGGAAAAGGGGCATGTTCCAATTGTTGAATTGGCGGGCAGAGCTCATTAATGTTGGTCAGATTTTACTGGTATGATATTTACCTTCTAAATCTGGCTCTAAGTTATAACTCCTTCATTAGTGTTAGTTACATTCATTCTTAACTTCTTGAAAACCATGATTTCCTCATGTCTTACACCTTATCTAAAGTGCCATACACCTTATCTAAAGTGTCTTACACTTTATCTAAACTGTATGACAATGAGGGCCACTTGAAGTCCAATATTTGTAAATTTAACCATCACCTTCTTCATCCATATTGCAAAAAGGCTTTTAATGACAACTTAAAGACCATCATTAGGAAAGCGAGTCCAAAATTATCTCTCTTTAAACATGGATCTACTTTAAATCTTGCAACTGGAATGATCGATGACATTGATAACGTATCCTAAAGTCAAACCAGGGCATCCAATCATGGCAAGACTGGCCGAAATTAAAGCATGCTGATGTGACCTAGGTCATGTCTCAAAGTAGGTTACAAGAGATCAAATGTGATCTCTCTTTCAAGGTTCACATATTCACTGCTGGGATACAATAATATCTCAATAAATGCAGTTTGAAAAAAGTGAGTGAAAGTATTCATTTTGCTAAGGATTTGACATGAGTTCTAAAAACAAGGGACATCACAGACATGCATGCTAAGTCACTTCAGTCATATCTGACTCTGTACGAACCTATGGACTCTAGCCCGCCAGGCTCCTCTGTCCATTGGATTCTCCAGGCAAGAATACTGGAGTGCATTGCCATGCCCTTCTCCAGAGGATCTTCCTGACCCAGGGATCGAACCCATGACTCTTAGGTCTCCTGCATTAGCAGGCAGGTATTTTACTACTAGTGCCACCTGGGAAGCCCAGAGGACATGTATTCTATGTTCTAAGTGTTCTTTGTTACATCAAGAACATGTTACATGTTCTTGTGTTCAAAAACAAAGTTCTTAATGATACATCAAGAACTTTGTTACATGTCATGGACATGTCATGGACATGATATGTCCATGAAAAGCAAGCCCGTTAGACAGAGGGTCCCAGGTTCAAATTATGAACCTGTCACATTTAGCTGGGTGACCCTGGAGGTTCAGTGTTGCGTCACTGGGGTGGCATAAAGCTTCCATGGTATGTGATTAGCAATTCAATGTGGTACCTGTGAGCCTTCCACAAAGAAGAATCAGTGTCTTTACTACTTGGCGTAAGGCACAATAGGTAACGGCAACTCTTAGAGAAAATGTTGCAATTGCCTATAACTAACTACCTCCTTGGGCAAACACACTGATGAAGAATACGATAGACTCAAGCTCCAGGAAGAAGATGTAGGATGGCATCCTATCCTCTCAATTAATTCTGATCATAGCATTCATCTTTTTTTTTTTTTGGTAAGAGGTAGTTGAGAGAGGAAAAAGTGATTCAGGTAAAGGAACCTGAACCGAACTGCTTGGATTCACAGCTTACTTCCACAATATACGAGCAGTGTTAGGTCAAGCAACTTGTTGAATGTCTTGACACTTCCTTTCCTTATTTGTAAAAAGATGATAATGGTAGGATTAATTCTAAAAATTGGGATTAAATGAACTAAAACTTACAAAGTACTCAAAACAAGGATGGCAACATAGTAGATATAAAATATTATATAAGTAATTGATAAACAAAAGTTATTTGGCATCTATTGTGCTCCAGATGCCTTCAGTTCAGTCCAGTCACTCAGTCATGTCCAACTCTTTGCAACCTCATGGACTGCAGCCCTCCAGGCTTCCCTGTCCATCACCAACTCCCGGAACCTACTCAAACTCATGTCCATCGAGTTGGTGGTGCCATCCAACCATCTCATCCTCTGTCGTCCCCTTCTCCTCCCATCTTCAATCTTTCCAAGCATCAGGGTCTTTTCCATTGAGACCTGGGTATGGCCTGAGTCCTCTTGGAGGAGGTCGCCATTAACCCCACCATAGAACCACCAGAACTTACACAGGACTGGGGGAACAGACTCTGGAGGGCACAACCAAAACCTTGTATGCACCAGGACCCAGAAGAAAGGAATAGTGACCCCACAAGAAACTGGCCCAGACATGCCCAGGAGTGTCCAGGAGTCTCTGGCAGAGGCATAAGTCAGTGGGGGTCTGCTGCAGAGCCTGGGGCACTGAGTGGACCTTTTGAAGGAGGGCACCCTTATCTTCATTACCTCCACCATGGTTTGGCCTCAGGTCAAGCAACAGGGAGGGAACACAGCCCTGCCCATCAACAGAAAATTGAATTAAAGATTTACTGAGCATGGTCCCGCCCATCAGAACAAGACCCAGTTTCCCCCTTAGTCTCTCCCATCAGAAAGCTTCCATAAGTCTCTTATCCTTCTCCATCAGAGGGCAGACAGAATGAAAACCACAATCACAGTAAACTAACCAAACTGATCACATGGACCACAGCCTGGTGTAGCTCAATGAAACTATGAACCATGCTGTGTAGGGCCACCCAAGATGGACGGGTCACAGCAGAGAGTTCTGACAAAACGTGGCCCACTGGAGAAGGGAATGGCAAACCACTTCAGTATTCTTGCCTTGAGAACCCCATGAATAGCATGAAAAGGCAAAAAGATAGGACACTGAAAGATGAAATCCCCAGATTGGTAGGGGCCCGATATGCTACTGGAGAAGAATGGAGAAAGAACTCCAAAAAGGATGAAGAGATAGAGCAAAAGCAAAAGCAACACCCAGGTGTGGATGTGACTGGTGATAGAAGTAGAGTCTGATGTTGTAAAGAGTAATATTGCATAGGTACCTGGAATGTTAGGTCCATGAATTAAGGCAAATTGGAAGTGGTCAAACAGGAGATGGCAAGAGTGAACATCAACATTTTAGGAATCAGTGAACTCAAATGGACTGGAGCGGGTGAATTTAACTCAGATGACCATTATATCTACTACTGTGGGAAAGAATCCCTTAGAAGAAATGGAGTAGCCATCACAGTCAACCAAAGAGTCCGAAATGCAGTACTTGGATGAAATCTCAAGAATGACAATGATCTCTGTCCATTTCCAAGGCAAACCAGATGCCTTATATGTATTATTTAATTTAAATTTCTCTACATTCTCATGACCTTAGTGTAAATAACCTCATTTTACAGATGAAGAGACTGAGGCCCAGAGTATTCATTTTGGTCAGTCTCCCTCAATTAATATATGGGAGAGAAAAGACTTGAACTCAAAATATCTCAGCAGTTATTGGATAGGACTGGGAGGGCTAGAAACATAGTCTATGAGTTACAAGAGGGAAACCTCTTCATTTTGGGAATCCTGCAACTCATGGAAAAGGGGAGGGTACTAGGCATGAAAGTAAGTACTGGGTGAACAGGATAACAGTAACAGCTATGCTTGTCATGAGCTAGGCACACTGGGGGGATAGATACTATTAATATCTTCCTTTTGTAGATCTATTAACTAACTTGCATTAGCTCATAGAGCTGACACACAAATACTGGTCCACCTCATTCCTCATCCTATCCTATTAACCCCTATACCATAAGACCTAAAGTAAATTATAAGTAAATACTGATATACCAAAACCAAAGACCAATATATTGGCCACCTGATGTGAAGAGTCAATTCATTGGAAAAGACCCTGATGCTGGGAATGATTGAAGGCAAGAGGAGAAGGGGGCAACAGAGGAGGAGATGGTTGGATGGCAACAATGGACATGAGTTTGAGCAACCTCCAGGAGATGGTGAAGGACATGGAAGCCTGGCATGCTGCAGTCCATGGGGTCACAAAGAGTCAGACATGACCTAGAGACTGAACAAGAACACCTGAAGCACCAGATGGGGATACAGAGCCCTCACCTTCCAGCTACATGGAAGACACTCTTGTCTTAAAAACTATGGTCTTCAGGTCTCTACGATTACCCCCACTAGTTTCTGAAGGAACAGAAATAGCAGTTTGTAGAAGTCAAGCCTGAAACAGTGCAAGGAACCAACCTTGTCTGAACCAGCAAAATGAGGGTAGATTATGACTAAGAAGGGTCTCACTTTGTAATACCGTCTAAAAGACCAGCTCCCAGAGGTGAAATGCAATCACCCAAACTATTTTGAAAACTTCTACAATGTCTGTGCTGTCAGATACACTTTTTAGAAAGTTAAATTTTTAGAGCAGTTACTTTTATTTTTCTGTCTAATCATAGTTTTGGTTTAGGGATGGGCATGTTACTCAAAGCAGGCCAATGATACTAAATTCCTGGACTTTGTTGAAATTGATGTCTAGGGATGATGTAGAGCTTCCCTGGTAGCTCAGGTGGTAAAGAATCTGCCTGCAATGTGGGAGACCTGAGTTGGGAAGATCCCCTGGAGAAGGGAACAGCTACCCACTCCAGTATTCTTTCCTGGAGAATTCCATGGACAGAGGAGCTGCTTGGAGCTGTTGGAGACCATGGGTTTGAGAGGGCTTGCCTGAAAATGAAGCACATAGGAAAGCAGAACTAAGAGAATGAATCCTCATGACATCATTAGAACCCTGGAATATATCTTTACCCGAAGCCACTTATCCCGAAATTTTTCAGTTAAGTGAACAACAGAATTACCATTTTTGTCTACACTAGTTAAAATCAAGTTTCTATCACTTGCTTCTAAGGGAAATCAGAATAACACAGAGAAAAAGACAGAAACAAGCATCAATAATACCAACCAACATCAATGGTTTCTAAAAGCAGGCTTTGACATTCACCTGAATTCACTAATTCCCTAAAACATTCTCAGAGGTGTATTCTTTGAATAAATGTATTAATACACATTATAGATTTTATTTTTCCTTTTAACATTTCAGTTCACGAAATCTTGGCTATCAGATCACATTAGACACAGCATTATAAATGTTTTCATAAGATTTGTTAACATCACTTTTGGTTGTTCTTTTAAAGGAGATCAAATAACTTCTTTATTCATATGTAGAGGAAGGTTTCCTGGTAGAATAAAATTGCCACTGATCCAGGTGGTTCAGTCATAATGGACTAGACCTTCAAAGGAAATGGCCATTTAGGAACCAGTGTCCACTGAGGTCTGCATTTCTTCTCTCCTCAATACAATTTAGGGTTTAGTTAAACTCATGAGTCTCCACTTTATAATCTGAATATGAAAAGTTTCTCGTGATTCTGAAAAGTGAAGAGTAAACATGTTCCATAACTACCTAACTGAACTGAACCGAAGCCGCTCAGTCATGTCCAACTCTTTGTGACCCCATGGACTGTAGCCTACCAGGCTCCTCCGTCCATGGGATTTCCCAGGCAAGAGTACTGGAGTGGGTTGCCATTTGCTTCTCCAATGACTACCTAGGGGGATCATCAATTAAATCACAAAGTTCCCTTCAGTCATTCATTCCATCCTGTGTGAGCAAGTTTTGAGCGATACACTTGTTTTCTTTCCTTGTCTCCATGACATCCTGAGGGCATCACTACTTGTCTTTTAAGCATGGGACCAGCTCTAAAGCTAGAAGATTTCAATCAGCAAAGACCTTTGTATGCAAAGCTCCACCAAGATCTTTTCCTTTCTCTGATCATTTGTATTTTCCCTAAAACTTCAAAATAGAGTTGTGGTTAAGACTGTGCTCCTCCAAGTCTTATGACCTGAAAAATATCCTTGCTTTATCCCTTATTCAGTTCAGTTCAGTCACTCAGTCATATCCAGCGCTTTGTGACCCCATGAACCGCAGCACGCCAGGCCTCCCTGTCCATCAGCAACTCCCGGAGTCCACCCAAACCCATGTCCACTGAGTCGGTGATGCCATCCAACCATCTCATCCTCTGTCATCCCTTTCTCCTCCTGCCCTCAATCTTTCCCAGCATCAGGGTCTTTTCAGATGAGTCAGCTCTTCGCATCAGGTGGCCAAAGAATTGGAGTTTCAGCTTCAGCATCAGTCCTTCCAATGAACACCCAGGGCTGATCTCCTTTAGTATGGACTGGTTGGATCTCCTTGCCAGCCAAGGGACTCTCAAGAGTCTTCCCCAACACCACAGTTCAAAAGCATCAATACTTCAGTGCTCAGCTTTCTTTATAGTCCAACTCTCACATCCATACATGACCACTGGAAAAACCGTAGCTTTGACTAGATGGACCTTTGTTGGCAAAGTAATGTCTCTGCTTCTTAACATGCTGTCTAGGTTGGTCAAAACTTTCCTTCCAAGGAGTAAGTGTCTTTTAATTTCATGGCTGCAATCACCAACTGCAATGATTTTGAAGCCCAGAAAAATAAACTCAGCCACTGTTTATCACTACTTAGATGCAGATAAATTGATTAATCCCCAGATTATCTATACAGTGGAGACAGTGATAAGAGAGTGTCAACAGGTTCATTTGACCAACTTATTATTGAACATTAACTGTCTACTAAAGTTACGACCAACCTAGATAGCATATTAAAAAGCAGAGACATTACTTTGCCAACAAAGGTCCTTCTGGTCAAGGCTATGGTTTTTCCAGTGGTCATGTATGGATGTGAGAGTTGGACTGTGAAAAAAGCTGAGTGCCAAAGAATTGATGCTTTTGAACTGTGGTGTTGGAGAAGACTCTTGAGAGTCCCTTGGACGGCAAGGAGATCCAACCAGTCCATCCTAAAGGAGATCAGTCCTGGGTGTTCATTGGAAGGACTGATGCTGAAGCTGAAACTCCAATACTTTGTCCACCTGATGGGAAGAGTTGACCCATTGGAAAAGACCCTGCTGCTGGGAGGGATTGGGGGCAGGAGGAGAAGGGGACAACAGAGGATGAGATGGCTGGATGGCATCACCGACTCGATGGGCATGAGTTTGAGTAAACTCTGAGAGTTGTTGATGGACAGGGAGGCCTGGCATGCTGTGATTCATGGGGTCGCAAAGAGTCGACCGACTGAACTGAACTGAACTGAACAAACCAGGCACTCCTTTATGTGCTTTGAGACACAGGAGCAAAACAGACAAAACTCCCTGCTCTCATGAAGTTGATATTCTGGTCTATCTTGGCATGATATTGGGAGGATTCAATGAGATAATGCCTATAAAATCCTTAGCATTGTGCTAGACCGTGGTGGTTCAGATGGTAAAGAATCTGCCTGCAATGAAGGGTTCAATCCCTGGGTTGGGAATATCCTCTGGACAAAGGAATGGAAACCCACTCCAGTATTCTTGCCTGGAGAATTCCATGGACAGAGGAGCCTGGAAGGCTACAATACATGGGGTCACAAAGAATTGGACACAACTGAGTGACTAAGACACACATGTGCCTGGCATATAATAAGTGCTCAACCAGTGTCAACCTTTGTTGATGCTATTATTGCTAGTCACAGTTAGTTATATCCTTATAACTGCTGTGATAAGGGTATATTTCTCCCACCTGGCACTCTTCTGATGAAAACTTGAGTTCCAAATCCCACGCTACATCTTAGCAAAACTAAAAGTTAGTCATTTTTGCTGGAGTGTCTCAGAGCTCCCTGAAGACTTGATGACTTCCTCACTAACTCACTGCAATGAAAGTTTCTTTCCCCCCAAAGCACCCCATTTTGGGGTGTTATCTCTGTGCAGAAAAAAACAGCACCGCATGGGATGTATACAAAGGTAAAGTTAGAGTAACATTAACTCAACAGTGCAAACACTCCTTGTCAACTAAAGGGAATCACAGAGTTTGAGGAAGCCATGCGAGGTTCAGCTCTCACTGTCTTCTTCTCCAAGTGTGCTTGCCAGGTAAGTACTCACTGTGCAAAATCCAGGGGTCTCTATGCTGTTCAAGTTGGTGACATGGTGCATCAACTAGGGTTCTTGAGTGGCAAGCATCAGAAACTAACTCCAACTGACATAAAGCCAAAAGGGAAATAATTGGTAGACTATGTGGTAGTCCCCACAAACCACAGAAAAGGTTCAAGCACCGGGGTAAATATTGCAATGATCCCACCAGAGATCTGAGGAGCAAAAGCTAATGAATTGTCTCTTCCCGGAATTCCCTCAAATGGAAAATTTTCTTTTGTTAATGGTTAGTTTATTCAATGTCAATTATGGTTGATTCATCCCCCATAACTACTCCAAGTGCAAATGCATAATCTATTGCCCTCAGCACCATTTTCAAGTGTTCACAGTTAGGTTTCTCAGTGACCGGAAAGAAAATAGGAATAGTTTCATCCTTGACTTGGCTTCCTCTCATTTCAGTGGGCAAAGTTTTTGTTTTTTTTTTTTTTTTAACTGCAACCTTTATCACACTGGTCAAAACGCTGACATGAACAAAGAAATATTTTGGGGCTTAAGACTTAGATGGTCCTGATGGTGGAAGGCAGCCTCTAAGTTTTGTGCTCCTCTGTCTGATCTTCAGATAGCAATTGTTTCTCAGGGCTCCCCATGAGGGAGGAATGCGATTTCTCCATAAGCCCTTTGGAAATCTGAAACCATGGAAACTTAAAAAGTCAATCTTCATCTATACTCAACATTTTTTTCTTTTAAATAAACTTTTTATTGAAATATATCTGAGAAAAGAGTACATAGTTCATACATAAACAGCTCAATACATTTTCTCAAGAAGAGCACACCTGTATGACCATTATTCAGATCAATAAATGAATTGCCATCAAAGCACTAAGAGTCTCCTGCATACTCCTCCAAGTCAGAACTCAGCTCTTCCTAAAAGAAACCTTTTCCTTGACTTCTCATAACATCAGTTCAGTTCAGTTGGTCGGTCATATCCAACTGTTTTGTGACCCCACGGACTGCAGCACGCCAGGCTTCCCTGTCCATCACCAACTCCTGGAGCTTGCTCAAACTCATGTCCATTGAGTCAGTGATGCCATCCAACCATCTCATCCTCTGTTGTACCCTTCTCCTTCTGCCTTCAATCTTTCCCAGCATCAGGGTCTTTTCAAATGAGTCAGCTCTTCGCATCAGGTGGCCATAGTATTGGAGTTTCAGCCTCAGCATCAGTCTTTCCAATGAATATTCAGAACTGATTTCCTTTAGAATTGACTGGTTTGATCTCCTTGCAGTCCAAGGCACTCTCAAGAGCCTTCTCCAGCACCACAGTTCAAAAGCATCAATTCTTCGGCACTCAGCTTTTTTTATGGTCCAACTCTCACATCCATACCTGACTACTGGAAAAATGAAAGCTTTGACTAGACAGACCTTTGTTGTCAAAGTAATGTCTCTGCTTCTTAATATGCTGTCTAGGCTGGTCATAGCTTTTCTTCCAAGGAGCAAATGTGTTTTAATTTCATGGCTGCAGTCACCATCTGCAGTGATTTTGGAGCCCAAGAAAATAAAATCTGTCACTGTTTCCACTGTTTCCCTATCTATTTGTCATGAACTGATGGGACCAGATGCCATGATTTTAGTTTTCTGAATGTTGAGTTTTAAGCCAACTTTTACACTTTCTTCTTTCACTTTCATCATAGACTTATTTAACCTATTTTCAACATGTATAAAGGGAACCACATAAGTATTGTGTGTGTGTGTCTGGATTTTTTTCGTTCAAAATTGTATTCCATCCATAGTTGACATCCATGCTTTTAAAGGTAGCAATAGTTCGCTCACTTTTCATTGATGTAAAATATCTCACTTATGAATATACTACAATTTATTTTTCCATTTTCCTCTGGGTGGACATTAAGGGTGTTTCCAGTTTCTAGCTACTAAGGTTTCTCTAAGGATGCTCTCATGCACATTCCTATGCATGGCGCACCCAGGTATGTGTTTCTGTTAGGTATATATCCAACTTTGTGCTGTATGCTGTGCTAAGTAGCCTCAGTCAGGTCCGACTCTGCAAAATGCTACGGACTGTAGCCCACCAGGCTCCTCTCTCCAGTGGATTCTCCAGGCAAGAATACTGGAGAGGGTTGCCATGCTCCTCTCCAGAGGATCTTCCCGACCCAGGGATTGAACCTGAGTCTCATTATGCTTTCTCCACTGGCAGGCAGGTTCTTTACCACTAGCACCACCTGGAAAGCCCCATATATCCAACAGAGGAACTTCTAAATCCTAAATTAAATGCATATTCTACTTTAGTAGAGATCATCAATTTTCAAAAGTGATTGTATCCATATATAAATCAACCCCAATGTAGGATAATATCCATTATTCCACATTTTCATCAATATTTAGCATTTTTAGGAATTTTGGGCCTTCCGGTATATACAAAAATACATCTCATTGTGGTTTTAATTTGCATTTCTCTTGGCCACCTCATGCGAAGAGTTGACTCATTGGAAAGGACCCCGATCCTGGGAGGGATTGGGGGCAGGAGGAGAAGGGGACGACAGAGGATGAGATGGCTGGATAGCATCACTGACTCGATGGGCATGAGTTTGAGTAAATTCTGGGAGTTTGTGATGGACAGGGAGGCCTGGTGTGCTGCAATTCATGGGGTCGCAAAGAGTCAGACATGACTGAGTGACTGAACTAAACTGAACTGAATAACTAAGTAGGTTGATAGTTTTTATATGCTTGTTGACCATTTGAATTTCCTCTTTTGTAAGGTGCCTATTCAACCTTTTTTGCATGTTATATTAAATTCATTATATTTTAAATTATCAAAATAACTTCTTGTTATCCTTTTATTTCTGATACCAATGATTTGTGACTTATGTGTATGTATGTGTTGTGGGTTCCCAATACTTCCCATTTCCATTTACACATCACAGGCAGAGTAAATTTAGTATAATTCTTAAGGTCCCTAGGACTTTAGGAATGTTAAATGATCATTGATTTTGACTTAAAGTCACCCACTGCATTAACCCCTAACAAGAAAGTTAGCCTGTCCTTTGAAGCTTTGAAGCCAGACACTGACTTCTCTCTAGCTGTGAAAGTCCTAGATGTCACCTTCTTCCAACAAGGCTGTTTCATCCAATCAAAAACCTGTTTAGTGTAACCACTTTGATTAATGATCGTAGCTAGGTCTGGATAACTTGCTGCAGCTTCTACATCAGCATTTGCTGTTTTACCATGTGCTTTTATGTTATGAAGTTGGCTTCTTTCCTTAAACCTCATGAACGAACCTCTGATAATTTCAAACTTCACTTCTGCAGCTTCCTCACCTCTCTCAGCCTTTACAGAATTGAAGAGGGTTAGGACCTTGCACTGGATTAAGCTTTGGCTTAAAAGAATGTTGTGGCTGGTTTGATATTCTATCCAGATCCCTAAAACTTTCTTCATATCAGCAATAAGTCTGTTTTCCTTTCTTATCACTTATGTGTTCACTGGAGTAGCACTTTCAATTTCCTTCAAGAACTTTTCCTTTGCATTCACAAATTGGTTAACTGCTTGGTCTAAGAGGCTTAGCTTTGGGTCTATTTCTGCTTTCAGCATGCCTTCTTCACTAAACTGAATTTTGATTTAAAGTGAGAGATGTGCAATTCTTTCCCCTGAATGCTTAGAGGCCATTGCATGGTTATTCAGTTCAGTTCAGTTCAGCCGCTCAGTTGTATCTGATTCTTTGTGACCGCGTGGACTGCAACACGCCATGCCTCCCTTGTCCATCACCAACTCTCAGAGTTTACTCAAACTCATGTCCATTGAGTCGGTGATGCCATCCAACCATCTCATCCTCTGTCATCCCCTTCTCCTTCTGCCTTCAGTCTTTCCCAGCTTCAGGGTCTTTTCCAATGAGTCAGTTCTTCCCATCAGGTGGCCATAGTATTGGAGTTTCAGCTTCAGCATCAGTCCTTCCAATGAATATTCAGGACTGATTTCCTTTAGGATGGACTGGTTGGATCTCCTTGCTGTCCAAGGGACTCAAGAGTCTTCTCTAACACCACAGTTCAAAAGCATCAATTCTTCGGTGCTCAGTTTTCTTTATAGTCCAACTCTCACATCCATACATTACTACTGGAAAAACTATAGCTTTGACTAGATGGACCTTTGTTGGCAAAGTAATGTTTCTGCTTTGTAATATGCTGTCTAGGTTGGTCGAAACTTTCCTTCCAAAGAGCAAGTGTCTTCTAATTTAATGGCTGCAATCACCATCTGTAGTGATTTTGGAGCCAAAAATAATAATAATAATAATAAAGTCTGCCACTGTTTCCACTGTTTCCCCATCTATTTGCCATGAAGTGATGGGACCAGATGCCATGGTTTTAGTTTTCTGAATGCTGAGTTTAAAGCCAACTTTTTCACTCTCCTTTTTCACTTTCATCAAGAGGCTCTTTAGTTCTTCTTCACTTTCTGCCATAAGGGTGATGTCATCTGCCTATCTGAGGTTTTTTATATTTCTCCCAGCAATCTTGATTCCAGCTAATGCTTCATCCAGCCCAGTGTTTCTCATGATGTACTCTGCATGTAAGTTAAAAAAGCAGGGTGACAATATACAGCCTTGACGTACTCCTTTCCCTATTTGGAACCAGTCTGTTGTTCCATGTCTAGTTCTAACTGTTGCTTCCTGACCTGCATACAGATTTCTCAAGAGGCAGGTCAGGTGGTCCAGTGTTCCCGTCTCTTTAAGAATTTTCCACAGTTTGTTGTGATCCACATAGTCAAAGGCTTTGGCATAGTCAATAAAGAAGAAATAGATGTTTTTCTGGAACTCTCTTGCTTTTTTGATAACCCAATGGATGTTGGCAATTTGATCTCTGGTTCCTCTGCCTTTTCTAAAACCAGCTTGAACATCTCGAAGTTCACAGTTCACGTATGGTTATTAGTTGGCATAATTTCAATATTGTTCTCTCTCAGGGAATAGGGAAGCTTGAGGAGAGGAAGACTGGGGAACAGACAGTTGGTGGATTGGTCAGAACATACACAATACTTGTCCGTACATTATCTCTGATACATGTGTTTGTTATGTGTTCTGTTTAATAGCCAAACATATGAGGATTTTCTAATAATTAAAAATTAATCTCTAGTTTAATTTCATTGTGATCAAAGAACATACTATAGATAGTATAATCCTTTGAAATTTATTGATATTTGCTTTATAGTGCAATATGGGTTAATAATCCATGTACACTTTGAAAGGAATATGTATTTTTATAGTTCTAGAGCTATGGTGCAATGTTCTGTAATGTCAGTTAGGAAGAATACGTTAATCATGTAGTTCAGGTCTCCTATATAAAAATTTTTAAGGTTCACCTTCTCGGTGATTGAGAGAGGTATGTTAATGTCTCCAGTTGTGCTTTTGGGTTTTTTTTTAATTTCTACTTTTAATTATGTTGATATTTGCTTTACATATTCACAGACTATGTTTTAGGTACATAGAAATTTAGAATTATTCTATCTTCCCAGTGTTTTCTCATCTAATATTATGAACTGTCCCTCTTTATTATTCACCTTTTTTTAAAGTCTATTTTTCTAATATTAGTCTATCTACACCAGTTTTTTTTTTTGTTAGTATTCTAATGTTATGTCTTTACTGATGTATTGTTTCAATCTATCTATAAAATTACATTTAAGTTTTGTCTTGTAAGCTGCATATAATTAGGTTTTAAATTTTTATTCAATATAATAATCTTTGTTTTTTAACCAGGACAGTCAGTCTGAATAAATTTAATGTAATTACTGACATATGTGTTTATATCTATCATCTTAGTTTTGGTTTTCTATGTGTTCCACAGATTTTATGTTCCTTTTTATCTCCTTTCTTGTTTCTTTATGGATAAATAAAGTAATTTTGACTATTCCATTTCTCACATCATTAATTGTTGGTTATATATAATTTCATAGTTCTTTCATTAGTTAAACTAGATATTATAATATGGATTTTTGATTTGATCGAGAACAATAAAATTTAGTATTTATACCAACTTTTGATTAACACATAGATCTTAGAAAATTTTAATTGAATCTTTCATCTCATCTTTTATATAATCACTGTGCATTTTTAATTCTACCTATATTTTTAATCCCACAAGATTTTGATATGAATTTAGACTACCCACAAATTTGTGGGGAGGTTTATCTGTTTTTCATGCTTTCCTTCATTTTCATGTTTCTATCTGCCTGAAGATATAACTCCTTTCCTCAATCATTACCACCTTACTATTTCTTTTATTACAAGTCTGCTGCTGGCTAATTATTTTAGATTTTGCTTGTCTAAAAATATCTTTATTCCACTCTCACTTTTCCCAAATATTTTCACTTCATGTAGAATTCTAACTTGACAATTTTTTTTTCTTTTAGCACTTTGGAAATGTTTCCCTTTGTGTTCTTTGAAGTGAAAGTGAAAGTTACTCAGTCATGTCCAACTCTTTGTGACCCCCTGGACTATATAGTCCATAGAATTTTCCAGGCCAGAATACTGGAGTGGGTAGCCTTTCCCTTCTCCAGGAGATCTTCCCAACCCAGGGAATGAACCCAAGTCTCCTGCATTGAAGGCAGATTCTTTACCAGCTAAGCCACAAGGGAAGCCCAGGAATAATACTGGAGTAGGTAGCCTATCCCTTCTCCTGTGGATCTTCCCAACCCAGGAATCAAACCGGAGTCTCCTGCATTGCAGGAGGATTTTGTTTTTACCAACTGAGCTATAAAGGAAACTCCCCCCAAAATAAATGTGCTGTTCTCAGTTGCTCAGTAATATCCCACTTTTTGTGACCCCATGGACCATAGCCTGCCAGGCTCCTCTGTGCATGGGGATTCTCCAGGCAAGACACTGGAGTAGGGTGCCATGCCCTCCTCCAGGGGATCTTCCCAACCCAGGGATCGAACCCAGGTCTCCCACGTTGCAAGCAGATTCTTTACCATCTGAGACACCAGGGAAGCCCTTGTGTTCTGACTTCCATTATTTTTGTTGAAAATTTGCTGCTAGTCTTGTTGCTTCTTTGCAGATTAGAATTCTTCCCTTCTCCCAGCTGCTTTCACCTTTCTCTTTGTTTTTGGCTTTCAGCAGTTTTGCTACTGTGAGCCTAGGCATGTGTTCTATTTTTATTTATTTTTAATGTTATATTTATCCTGTTCTGGTTTAAATAATTTGTAGCATGATGTTTTCTTCAGTTTGGTAAAATTCTTGGTCATTATTTTTTTTTTTAATATTGCTTTTGTTCATTCTTTCCCTCATATCCACTAAAACTTGGATTATATGTACATTAGATTTGTATGTGTTATACATTTTTATTTCTCTCCATACTTTAGTCTGCATATTTTCTGTTGACTTGTCTTCCATTTCACTAATTATCTTTTCAGTACACTTTATCTGCCATTCAACCAATCTATTATTACTTAATTTCAATTATTTTTCAGTAACAGAAGTTCCTTTTGATTCTTTTGTAAAGATTCCAATTCTGTGATGATTTTCTTCATCTTGTCCATTCTATCAAACACATTAATCACAATAATTTTAAAGTCTGTGTCTTAGTACACCATTATCTGGATTGTCTGTGGATTTGTGTTGTTGGCAGGCTTTTTTTTTTCTTTTGAATTTTCTAATGTAGTACTGTTTCCTTACAGCCTATTAATATTTTATTAAGTGCCACTTATTGTGTATGAAATCTCTAGAGGCCCTGGATGATGTTTTCTACATCCAAAGAAGTTCGACTTCACTTTATCATATAGTTAGAGTAGAGGCATATCACATTAGTCCAGTCTAGAATGAAGGCATTTGGCCCTGAGCCATTTCAGAATTACACTTACCCTCAGGATGCGGCCATTCGGTGGTACCCACTGAAATCCACAAATGTTTGTCAAAACTCTTTCTTTCCAAACTCTAATTTTGTCTCCCTGGTACCAGGAAACTGTCAAAAGCTCTGCCCAGCATCTTAGCCTCTGTGCTGATTACAAATTGTCAAATGCCTCAATTGAAAAAGACATGTGGAAATCTCAACTGATTTGTCTACATTTTCCTCTCTAGGATTTTGCCTTCTTATGAGCTACCTTGAAATCTAAATCCCAACCAATTTTTATCTCCCTTAGCAAAAAATTTTGCTCGGATTCTTTTCTTAGTTGATCTTATTCTCTTACCTTCTGTTGTTTATAAGTCAGCAAGTGCCTCAAGTAAAAAAGTACTGATGACTTTTCAGTTTTTCTCCAGGATCACTCTTATGTAAATCTTGGTTGCCTTATCAGCCCTCCAATGTCTTCAAATGGATTTCTAAAACATGTATCCAACTTTTCTAATTGCTCTCAGTGGATGGGTGGGTGTGATATAAGTTAGTCCAAAGGGAAGCTGGTTATAATAATAATCATTTCTCATAAAAACCCCTAACCTTATTGCAAGTATTAAAAACTCAAATTTTTACAGAGATTGAGCAGGTAAAAGAAAGTGGGAAAGTATGCCAGATAAGACTCAAGTGCAAACCACATATATTTCCTGTCTAAATAGAGAAGTGCTGTGTATTATCCAGCTTTGGACTTAAGAGTTGAAGCCTGAAATGTAGAGATTTATGTGTAATCTTCTGCATTCTAAATACTGTCAACTTTAAAAAAATTTTTGAACCATAGCCTGGAATTTATCTCCAGACTTTGGTTTTGTTTAGTCACTAAGTCATGTCCGGCTCTTTCAACCCCATGACAGTAGCCTGCCAGGCTCCTCTGTCCATGGGATTCTCCAGGCAAGAATGCTAGAGTGGATTGTCATTTTCCTTCTCCAAGGGATCTTTCCGACCCAGGAAACAAACCTGGGTTCAGACTTTATCTAACCACAAACTGATAGTTGACAAGATCTTTCAATTTTTCTTTAAATCTGTAATTTACTAAGCTACATCCCCATTTGAATCTGTTCAAAGACAATTTTAAGCATTTATCATTCATAGAAATCAATGCTGATTTTAGCAGGAAACATATAATTAACAGTTTGTTACTTTTTGGAATTCACCAATAAGAAATGACTTAATTCAAGAAAAAGATAGTTAAGTACTCAGGCAATCACAGGTATGAAGTTCAATGAAATTTGGAGAATAAAAAGATCTCTTCTAGCTGGAGAGCTAGGATGAGATTGGAACCAAATAACATTTTGATAGAACATTGAAAAGGAATTAATTGGGCAAAGGTAGAGAGTCCCACAGATAGCAAGCTGCTTTGGGAAATGAACAAAAGAAATGGAAGAAGCACTTCTTGGGTTTCCCTGGTGGCTCAGTGGTGAAAAATCTGCCTGCCAATGCAAGAGACACAGGTTTGATCTCTGATCCAGGAAGATTCCATGTACCACAGAGCAATTAAGCTCATGTGCCACTACTATTGAACCTGTGCTCTAGAGCCTGGGGGCCTCAACACTGAGCCCATGTGCTGCAACTACTGAAGCTTGTGCACCCAGGGCCCGTGTCCGGCAACAAGAGAAGCCACTGCAGTGAGAAGCTTGCGCACTGCAACTAGAGAAGAAAGCCCAAGGAGCAGCAAAGAGCCAGTGCAGCCAAAATAAATAAATAAATAAAATTATATTAAAAAAGAAACACTTCTTCACTTCAGGAGGGTAACACACAAATCTGAGTTTGGTCTTGCTCTCCAGAACAAATCAGCCTAAGCCTAATTCCTGAAAAGAGTCATCGGTGTCTTTATCAAAGTGTGCGAGAGAACCACCAAAGCACTGCTGTCGGGTCAGTTCCTCAGCTTCATAAACAAGCTCCTGTGTATGTAATTATAACTAATATATGGGAGGAATGGACAGGGAGGAACAGATGTTGGAACCAAATGAGGATACACAGAACACAACAATGTGGTATAAACCTGAGTTTATATGGTGCAGCTGGCTGCGTTGCATGCTTTTTTAAAAATTTATTTACAGAGCGTGGCATCTGGCCTTCTATTGTCCAAACTCAATTTTTCTTGCAGATCATTTTCTCCTGATACTAAGGAGCTCTGGAAATGTGAATGAGAGACTTCACTATAAACCTCTCTGAAAAAGAGAGAGCCCAGGAATTAGAAAGAAGGGTGACCCAGAGTTCCCATAGAGCTAAATGGCCTGAATTTTATTTGGCTACATTGCAAAGCTGGCCTCTGTGAGTCTCCTAGAGCTATTGAGAAAGCCAGGTCTATTTTGCCTGGGTCGACATGATGCTAGTCAAGCAGGTTAATAGGTGGTGCTCTATAGAACCGAGCAGGAAGTCACAGGCTGTAAGAAAATAGATGCCATTAACAAGAGTGAGATCTGACCCAAATATACCTTCACCTCATTCTAAATGGGCCCCTTGGAACTATCCTTCCTCGATCTGTAGTTTTCAAACTGCCACTGTGAATTCAGGGGTTATGGAAGCTGCCACAGATTCACAGAGCTTCTACATCAACACGGCAGCTTTATGGAGGCAGTTGCTGAGAGTCACAAGCTTCCTAATCTCCAGTGTTTATTTTGCTTTTATGATACCAAGTTTTTAAAAACCTTTTCAGTTGGGAAACCCATGAAACTTCCTTTATCCCCAGCCTCATGGTGTTTCGGCAGTCAGCTTGGGTAGCAATACAGTATTTGGGTTAACACAGAAAACCTACATAGAGGAATCTTGAGTTCAAATTTTCTACTAAGTTGTGTTGGGAGAATTGTTCAGCCTCTCCAAAGTTTAGGTTTTTCATCAACACCAGGGACTATCTAATTGAAACAATGAGTAGAAATCACTTGGTATAGTGCCTGCATAAAATGTATACAAAATAATATCCACTATTTTTAATCCTATCTCCTTCTATTCATCAGCTATGATAGAATTGTAGCTGTAAACTTGCTTACATGGCTTATTTATCAAGTTCATTGTTTTTTATAAAAATTTTCTTCTCTTAGCAAATTCCTACTCCTGCCTTTGAACTCAAAGTGTTGCCCTCTCCTTGAATTCCCCCACCTTCCTGAGTCCATCACTTCTTCTGGGTCACCATGACAAAGCAAACATATGATGCATACGTGCTTCCCCATGCCAGCATTCTCCAAGGGGAGTTTTTCACCCTCTTGCAATTATTAGTGTATACGTGCATCTTTCCTCCTCTACACTGAGCTCATATATCCATCTGTCTTTTGCTTTTGTTCCCTGAGCTGTTTCCAGGGCAAAGTCAAGTTCTAAAACTGCTGTAAAGTAGACATGGATGGGCACAGTAAGTTCTCAAAGAAGTGGCAAGTCTCTTGCTTGCTCCAGACTCACACCCTGGGCAGAGTTTTGTCTTCTCAGAGCCCATTCACATAAGTTCTCTTAGCTGCGCCTCCTATATTGCCTTCAAAACCACGAGGTGGATTAGAGCAGGCCAATTCCTCAGCTCCTCCCCTCACCCCACTGGTTCATAACATCTGGGGGCCTCCTCGGCTACCCACAGCATTAAGGAGCTAGACCTCCTGACTGGAAATATTACTTCTCCATAAAGAAAACATTTTTCAAATCAATTAGAAGCCTCTGTGACCTACAGCAATTTAGGAAATTAGCAAATGCTCCTTGTTCCTCCCGCAGACTATATTTTATTATTGGATTAATGTGCAAAAAGCCCCTGTTTTGTAGCACCAAATATTTACTTTGGAGAAGTTCTCTGGTTTTATCGTGGATTTGCCTTGTACTGTCAACAAATCACTGCAGTGTGCATAATGAACTATGGAAGTAAAGAAAATATACACAGGACTAGAGTCACTTGGAAGCAAAGTTTTTGCTTTTCGGGAGGGGATCAGTGAAGAGTTAACATCCGGTCACCCACTGACGACATCTTGTGACCTTATCTCATGAATCATGCAGAAATTTTTACTTTAAGCATATGGTCTGCTTTAAGAGTATGGGCCAGATGTCTATTCCCAGAGTTCAATTTCAGGGCTTAGTTATATATCAATAAAGAGCAATTATAAATTCTTCACTAAGCCAGGTAGAACAGTCAAATGACGACAGCGGTGGGGCCTTGGGGTGCTGTACAATGATGGTCAGGATGCTCCTGTGTCTCCACTCAGAAAGCACCTTTCAGGAGCACATAAACAGTGAAATAAGTTCTCCATTATTGGAAAAATATTTAGAGGAGCAGAGCGTGGTATTGATTCAGTTCTCTTATTGATACATCCAAGAATATTTGGACAAGAGGAAAAAGCAATCTTTCCCAATCGGTGGTTACTTGATACTTTTGTACCCACTGCCACCCCACATATTTCTACCCCTGAAATGGGAATCCATGTGAAAACTGTCCATTTGTCCATTCAATATGGCAGCTTTCTTCCTGCGATACAGTGGCTGGTATGGAGACACTCTCTTATCTCATGTTCTTAGCTTTCCTGTTGTATGCAGAGTAAGGCTTTTGAGAAGACTATTGAGTATCTCTCCCAACCCTGCCTCCCTTGACTGCTTTTCTGCTCTGTCATTACATCCTCATCTAAGCTCATGTTTTACAGGGCGATTGTCCTTTTATTGCCCTCAGCATGCAACCTTGTAGCTTTCCATTTTCCACACTGTCTTCAGAGCACTGGTTTTGAAATGCAAATCTAGTTTTCTAGATCTACTGATGAAGACAGTCATCCTTAACTAGGCCTATCAGATCCCATATGCTGACTACACTGCTCTCTGTTCATCCAACCTGGTCTTCTTCCAGACTCCAGAATGCCTCCTTTTCTTCTTGCTACTAAGCCTTTGCCCAGCCTGTGCCCTCTGCCTACAATTCCCTTCCTGCTCACACCACCAGACCTAATCAACATTTACTCCCCATCAAGACCAGGTCAAAGTCCCCTCTGCAGCCTCTTACATTCATGTTGTCCTTATCTCCTTTGTGTGTGCCTCTTCTAACACAGTATGAGCTCTGTAAGAACAAGGACTTTATCTTCTGTCTTCCTTCTCATCACTGCATCACCAGGGACAGCACAGTGCCTGCCACGTAGTAAGTGCTTAATATGTATGTGTTGGAGAGGATGTATGATTCCCACTTGAGATGCTGTGAAATAAAAGCAGGTTGCCTTAACCAAAACAACAAACTGTATACAGAAGAAAAACAACCAACCATGGTCAATATCATTCCAAGGTAATTCTATCAAAAAGTAATAGATTCTGGCCAGGATATTGCTTATTGCCTTCGACAGATCTGAGTTGAAGGCTTAATAAAGAAAAATGAGCAGACAGGCCCTGTTTTCTAGCACTTTCCAGTGTGACCATCATACTGACAGGATTTAGGAGTCATGGAAGCAGTGCTCCTGAGTATACCTCTGGCTCATACCTGTGGGAAGCTTGGCCGTGTATGATAGGAACTTCCTGGAGAGCATGTGGAATTCACACTGTCCAGTGAAGATGCCATTAGGACTTTTTACAAACATCCTGTTCCCTTCTCTTGGGCACATGCAATTAGATGTGAGCATAAGCTTCCTTTGGATGACAAAATGCAAGTTGAAGACATAATGGGTTGGCCAAAATGTTCATTTGGGCATGTATGAAAACTGAAATGAACTTTCTGGCTGACTCAATATTTATGTCTGGTGGAAGTTCAAAGAACCAGAACATGATTCTTATTTTGACTATCATGGATGCATATGGAACCTCTGTCTAGCGAAATCCCTGAATCACTACGTTGAGCAGAGTCCTCCGGCCCATCTGTGGTGGACTTCTACTGATTACAAAACTGAGCCTTTGTTGTGTTAAACCATTGAGATTTGGAGCCCCAGAGGAGGTTGGGTGATGTACCCCATCAGTCCTGCCCACATGACTGCTCAAATCAGAAGGACAGGTTGAGGGGAGAAGTGGAATGAGAATGTGAGAGGAGGATGTGAAACCTACTGAAAGGAGACATACAGAATGGATCTGGTGATGCATTCACAGGCGTAACTGAATACGGTGGGTTCATTCTAGAATTCTGCCTCAGGGTAGAGGCTGTGGACTAGCACAAGCGCAGGGTGGGCCAAAGGCTTATTGATGGATAGAAAATGAAAGGCGAGAGAGCCATCAAAATACACATGTGCTTGCACGTGCATGCACACGCGTGCACACACACACACACACACACACGCTTCACAGCTTGCTTGTGTCCCTCTACTTCCTTTACTTTGGCCACAGTAACCGTAAAAATATCCACCCCAATCCCCGTCCCCACAAACTGAGGATCCAAAAATACTTCTCTAACCTCAAACCCTTAATGCCCTTCCACCCTGCTTCTGCCATTAATCTCACATCCTTCATTATGAAATCCACAGGATTTTGAGAGAAATAAGCTAATTTATTAAGAGTTACAGGTATTAAAAAAAAAACAACTCTCATTTGTGACTTTCTACATTTTCCAAATTTTCGGTAATTAACACTTTCATAATCCCAAACCAAAAACAAATATCACCCATTTATAAAATATACATATATAAACTGACTTGTCCATATTCCATTGCCAAGGCCAACCTTAGGATATGAAGTCAACTACAGCAATGGCACAAACCACATCATAGTGAGAAATAGCCAGATTCTTGCCCATGATCCTCCCAATTGCCTATAAGTTCATGTCACAACAGGATACCAGAGAACAAGCTTGCAATATTTTTAAACTGTGTTTTTACTGTCAACATTCTGTTAATTTCCCTTAACTCTCTCCAGCATGTCCATTTAATGGAGGGTGTTTCCACTGGGGAAGATTAAAATCTGAAATTATTAGAATATCCTGACCCCAACTATAGCACAAGTTATTTTTACGTGTTTCTTCAAGTGACAAGGCTCGGGGTTAAACTGATGCAATAATAGTTGCCTGGAGGATCTTTCATGTTCTGTGAATTCTATAGGAGCCACTGGATCTAGATGTATATTTGGAAGAATACCAACCTTCAATTTGAAACCAAAGTAGTCAGCATCTCAAACTGGGGACCTTGATAAGAAACAATAATTCATATTTGTACAGCGCTTTTTCTGGTCCATTGCTTTTTTCTCCCTAAGTGCATTCATATCCATTGTCTTAATCATTCTTTTCTTCAGCATCATTTTGTAGGTAAGGTAAGTCTAATTCCTGATTTGTAGATGAGGAGGCTGGTGCACAGAGAGAGTAAAGACTAATGTAAATGAGAAAAACAAGTCAACAGCCAAGGAGACTCAGGAACTCAGGTTACTGATCTCACTGCTTTTACAATATTCTGAGCTACTCCCACTTGGCCCCATGATATATCCTACAATATGAACTCCTTCAATGCTCACAACAACCACATGAAAGGAAGTTTATTATCCTCATAGTAAGCATGGGTAAACTGAGGCTGAGCTGAATTAAAGAAGGAATGCAGCCACAGCCACCCAGCAAATGAATCTCAAACCCAGACCAGTATAACTTCAGCGTCCGTACTTTTTACATTACAGTGGCTCCCACAAGAGAGTAGACTCATATTGATTTTAGAAGCTGACATGGAAAGATGAGCAATAGATATTTCCACACCACCATACTGGTCCTGCAAATTAAACCACAAGGACCAAAGAATAAATGTCACTATAAAGGTAACACAGGAAAAAAAAGACATAGGACTTCTACCTAGTCAGCAATTATTGTGCTTAGGTTTATTTACTTCAAGGTGATCTCTTGGTTTTGTGTAATAGAAAGGGCTAGAAAAGAGAAACTTTAGGTTAAGGTGGAAGGCAAATGTAAATGGATACTGTAGAGCTGGTACAGTGTCTGTTGGCTGGTTTAGGCCCTGCAAGCTTGGGGAAGATAAAGAAAGTTGATGTAAAAACCTTGAGATTGTATTTCTGTGGAGAGTGCAAGAGGAGAGTTCAACTGAGAGGGAAAATAAGGGGCTACCAAATCGAGGCCCAGGGTTTGGAAAATTTCTACAACCCTGGGCACTGGGGTAGGGCATGGCCCATGGGTACAAAGGCCAGAAGTTTTGTGTGTGTTGGGGGCAGGGAGCTGGTTGTGATAGACAATGCTAGAAGTCCATCTAATCTGTCTTCCTCTTCCATCACAGGATTAGAATTGCAACAAGGCTCCCATCTGCTCTGCCAGACTAATTTTCCAGACCCCCCAGAGTCAAGGGGCCAGGTAAAAAAGTTCTCACCCGTGAAATGTGACAGGAAGTCATGTGTCTGGTTCCTATGGTGTTAGATATGCTTCCTCTACACTTTCTTCTTTCTACTCGTTAGAACCTGAGTAGGGTAGCAATCCAGCTTCAACCATGAGATGACGAAAATGACCTGGGGTATGAAGCAACAATGATTTGGCAGGAACCCAAGCCCACAAATGAATATGGGGAATAGGGCTGTCCTGCTAAACCAGACTGCTCACAAGGGGCCTAGTACATGAGGGAGAAGTAAACCTCTTTGTTCTTTATGCCTCGTATTTCATTGAGTCTCTGTGTTATAGGACCAAAAGCTGACCCTAAATAATATAGCAAAATAGTCCTCTAGGACTCATCTTAAGCATCCAAGTTTCTTCCTAAAATGGACAAGAAACCTATAAACAATGCCATAAATCACAGAATTTGCTTAAAAAAAAAAAAAGTAACTCTCATGAATCAAATCACAGGAACCTAAGATCACCTCTTGATCAAAAAATCCATACTGCTTTTGACCTAACAGTCATGCAGTGAGCAGTATGTCCTATTTTTTTTTAAGAAGTATATTTTGTTTTGGTAATTGTGCAAAATGCTGGGCTAGATGAATCACAAGCTGGAATCAAGATTGCCAGGAGAAATACCAACAACTTCAGATATGCAGATGATACCACTCTAATGGCAGAAAACAAAGGGGAACTAAAGAGCCTCTTGATGAGGAGAAAGAGGAGAGTGAAAAACCTAGCTTAAAACTTAACGTTCAAAAAACTAAAATCATGGCATCCAGCCCCATCTCTTCATGTCAAATAGAAGGGGAAAAGTGGAAACAGTGACAGATTTTATTTTCTTGAACTCCAAAATCACTGAGGACAGTGACTGCAGCCACAAAATTAAAAGACACTTGTTCTTTGGATGAAAAGGTATGACAAACCTAGACAGCATATTAAAAGCAAAGATATCACTTTGCCAACCAAGGTCCCTATAGTCAAAGCTATGGTTTTTCCAGTAGTCATGTATGGATGTGAGAGTTGGACCATAAAGAAGGTTGAGCATCAAAGAACTGACGTGGTGCAGAAGACTCTTGAGAGTCCTGTGGACTGTTAGATCAAACCAGTCAATCCTGAAGGAAACCAACCCTGAATATTCATTGACAGGACTGATGCTGAAGCTGAAGCTCCAATACTTTGGCCACCTGATTCAAAGAGCTGACTCATTGGAAAAGAACCCAATGCTGAGTAAGATTGAGGACAAAAAGAGAAGATGGTGACAGAGGATGGGTGAGATGGTTAGATAGCATCACACTCAACTGACATGAATTTGAGCAAATTCTGGGAAATAGTGAAAGACAGAGGAGCCTGGTGTCCATGGGGTCGCAAAGAGTTCCACACAACTTAGCAACTGAACAATAGCTACTCAGGTTACTTTATATTAAAGGCAATTAGACAACTTGACTAATTAGACACCTCGCTGGCATGCTGATTTGAGAACTTCATCAGTTGTCATTTTTTCCTCAAAATAGCAGTCTGAACCGCAAATCAAACCCAAGTTTTATCCTAATGTTACTCTGTAATAAACCTATTTTGTCAATCAATGTTTTAAAATATTATTTATCAAAAATAAAAGCATAAAATCAATTGCTTTAAAATATACGAATAAAGAGAGTCACAAAATTCCAAAAAGTCAAAATCATGCATCTATTTTCATACCCACCTCCCATTCTATCACAGGAATGTGCTCTCTCCCCCTCCTCAACTTTTCATGGTCACCTTTTCATTTTGAAAAGAAGGCTACCGACTGACTTAAAGTTCCTGGCACACAAGATGATTGAAACAGTGAGCACTGAGCATTTAAAATTCACATTTGCAAGGTGAACATCTGGAACACATTCAAAAGAGGGAAAAATTATGAAATGAGAATATTATTAATAGCTAACATATTGCAAGACATGAATCAATGGGCAACCTGTTTCCTAAATCCTTTCTGGGGGAAAAAAATCTTTGAAAGGAAAAAGCACAACACGGCAGAATCTACTACTACCATGGAAGGAAATATGATTTACAGCATCACCTTTCAGAGGTAAACTTGCCATTTGTTTAAAATGCTGATAATGTCTGCATTCTATTCTTTCCTCCTGCCTTACGTGTTGCTGAGGGAAGATCTTTGTAGTTAACGAGGAGCTTTTTCTTCAGCAGGGAAGTGGGATTTTCACACTTGCACTTAGCAGCAGCGAGTCTCAGCCCCGCAGTTTATTTTTGTAATAATTAATAAAATTTCACACTTCCTGGCTTCCTTGCCCCTGCCCAGAGAATGGCTTGCTGCCACATTTCTGCGTGCTGTCGTAGGAAATGAAGTGATGTTACATGAGGATCCAGCTTGGAAGGAAAGCATAAGAAGGTCCTTGTGTTCCATTGAGTGCGTTCTCAGTGACAGTTTCACTGAGGGGTGACCCCAGTGGATCCCCAAATGTGCAGCGCGGTAGAGACGGAGGCTGGTATTTATAGCTCCAGGTGTTGACATGCTCAAACCAACTCTGTCTATTTTATTAAGAGAAAAATAGTCCTCTATTACTCTTATTTTAGGTGTAAGGGAAAGGAACTCACTTTTGCAATGAATCTGGCAAACGTGTCTTAAACTAAATACAAAAAGCAAAGGATTCCCTTTCAGGAGTAGAAGAGTCATTCATACACTTCACAAATATTTATTGAGTGCTGACCAGACTCCAGGCACTATTCTTGGCATGGGTGATATGGCTGGGAACCAGACAGACAAGTCCTACCAAAAAAAAAGTGAAAGAGCAAACATAGTTCGGGGAAAGAGATCTTTAAGCATCCCAGGTATGAGTTACTCTGAGGACCCCAATCACTTTGTTAACATTCAGGGAAATCGAAGAATGATGTTCAGAACTTCTCACATTCCTGTCTGGCAGGCAGCCAAGCCCTCCTCCCACTAATCCTGCATTATGTTCATCACCACCACCATCATCATTGTCTTCAGTAATAAACATGATAGTCAGGTTTTTTGATTACGAGCAAACATTGAACTCAAGGCTAATACATGTTTTATAACTTTACTCTTCTCAACAATCCCATGAGTTATAATCCCCATTGCACAAATGAGAAAACCAAGGCAGAGGTATGTTAGTAACTTTGCCCAAAGTCACACAACTTATAAGTGAGAAGCCCAAGATGAGAACACAGGCAACTAGGCTCCAGATAGCCACTCATTCTATCCAATGCACATAAAAGATCAATCCCCCATGAATCATGAGTTTCCCTTTCCCTGTGTGGTGGTCCATGCTGTTTGCCAAGCCCTGGAAAACTTTTCCCATCAGGACAACTGAGAAAGCCTCCCCTTGAATCCAAGATCAAAGTACATATATGGGACTGGGGAGGCACATGAGTCCTCCGTCATCTTCCATCTGATTTAACACAAACCTCAAAAGGAATCCATGCGCTATCTCCAGTGTGTAGTCTATGAAGGAATATAATAGGTCTGAAGGCCACATTAAAAGTGAGAGAACATTCCGCCTCGAACTGGAAATGAGAAAATGCAATATGCAGCTCTTCATTTGAGTTAAATTTAAATAAATAATTGTTCAGTTCATGCTGCCTGGGGAACCCGTTGTACAGGTCTTCAAGTAGCTTCCAATTTTATAGCGAGAAGACATACAATCAACACAGGACTTCCACCGTCTTGCATTTAATAAGTCCTTCCTTAATGTCTCCGTAAGCATCATTTTGTTTGAAATTCAAACACCTTGGGAGGTAGGAAGGACAGCAATCATTTTCAAAACTAGACACATAGGAGGAAACTGAGGAAAGGGAAGAAGAGTGAGTGGATCACTAAACACGTGCTAGACATTAGGTTCCTAACGCGTGTTTCATCCGGATCCTTGCTCAGTAAGGAATCTCCCAGGGGAATACGCCCCTACATTAGCCATATTTCTAAAGCACCTCGCACCTGGGCTTCAGATCGGAGCAGAAGAAAAGGCACCGACAACAGCACTTCTTTGGCCCCCGTCGTCTGGAAGACAAACCCCAGCAACAGCGACCCTGTAACCTGCCGCCGCCCTGCAGCGCTGCCGGAAGACACTGCACCAGTTTTTGGCAGCTCAGGCAGCTAGACTTTATCATTACTTCACATTAATGTACTTGGCAATCACACAGAAGAGCTTTTAAATCTAATGGGTCAGACAATAAAAAAGCAGAGTTACACGAGCATTTTCAAAATGATGGGGCTGTGACCCTTTTAGGTATGCCGTGCTGCCTTATTCCAGGGGCGTGCAGAATTGCAATGCGTCACACAAATTTCCAGTCTGGTTGCTTGGGTATGTGTAGCATGAGGTTTCTCCAAAGAGCATGGAAATCTGCATCTGTGCGGATGTGTGTTCCGGCAGGCGTGTGCGGGTCGGTGTGGATGGGTGCACGTGCATGTATATTTCTCTGGCCTCCATCAACTTTTCTGGCAAAATTGGGTTAAGACAGGCTACCTGGAGCACTGGCATTCAGGCTAAACAGGGCTGAGCTTCAGGCTGTGCACCACAGCTTCTAAGGGCTTTCATTGTGCTGTTTTCTTCTTGAAGGTTCTGTGCACTTGCTTGTTCAGTCGTGTCTGACTCTCTGCGACGTCATGGACTGTAACCTGCCAGGCTCCTCTGTCCATGGGGATTCTCCAGGCAAGAATACTGGAGTGGGTTGCCATGTCCTCCTCCAGGGGATCTTCCCAACTCAGGGATCAAACCCAGATCTCCTGCATTGCAGGCAGATTCTTTGCTATCTGAGCCACCAGGTTCTAAACCTCTGATATTTTCCATTGGTAGTGGTCAAGAAGTTTCTTTCCTAGGCTAAAAATGTATTTAGATTTTAGGCAACAACATTTATAAAGTAAGTCAAGACTTTTTTTTTTAATGGTTTGAGTGTTATAAAATTGTGTTTTTTGTTGCTGCCGTTGATGCTTTATTTTAAAAATTTTACTTTTTGGCTGTGCCATACAGCATGTGGGCTCTTATTTCCCTGACCAGGGATGGAACCCACACTCCCTGCATTGGAAGTGTGGAGTCTTAGCCACCGGGCCACCAGAGAAGTCCTTGCTTTTTATTTTTTACATAAAACTATATAATGCCTATCATATGAAGAACTGATGAAATACTTTCAGAATTCTCCATATTTATGGAGGCATTTTTTTTCCTTGAATCACTTGCACACTCCATTTCCAGGTGATACCATCATCGGCGGCCTTCTTATCAGTGTCAATAATTCCATTTGGCAGGCAACAGCTAATTCTTTTCATGTGCTAATGATTAATCAGACAAGCCTATTTACTAATGTATCAGAATGCATTAGAAACATAAGGTAATGGCGGACAGAACATCAATTCAGATATAAATGAACTACATTTACATTGGATACCTATTGACTTATGTCACAGAATGAAGTAGAAAATGCAATTTACTTGTAAACCATTAAAATGAATGAAAATAGAATTTCAAACTCCATCTTCAAACATAACTTTATTGACTTGGCTGTGAGCCTTAAGGGAGTGTCTAACTAAGTTTAAAATATATAAATAACACACTAATTCATTTTGCCATAAAAGAGTTAGTGTCTCACCAACTAAATGCCAAGGAATTTACTTAAGTTGGAACTAGTACAAAATAAAGAGAGGTCATGAAGCATAGTGTGAGAACATATTAGGGTTCTTGTGTTGGGGTTTTCTGATTTGAGATCTCTTCTAACCTGGTTTTGTCCCAAATCCTGCATATGTGCATGTCCAAAGGACATTGATCCATATCTAACAAAAAATTAGAAGAGTAAAATCTTTATGACAGGGAGGAGGAGGGAGGGAGAGAGAGAGGAAAGAAAGAGAGACAGAAAAGGGTAGGTTTTGGGAGTTAGGTCAAGTGACATCACATTAGTAACATAAAGTGAAGAGTTAGTCACTCAGTTGTGTTCAACACTTTGTGACCCCGAGCACTGGAGCTCCTCTGTCTGTGGAATTCTCCAGGCAAGAATACTGGAGTGGGAGTGTCCATTCCCTTCTGCAAGGGATCTTCCCGATCCAGGGATTGAACCTGGGTCTCTTGCATTGCAGGTGGATTCTTTACCTTCTGAGCCACCAGGGAAGCCTAACATTACAACATTGGGAAGCAATGTTAGGAGTCTACACTGAACCTTCATTGGCTGAAAAGGGTTATCAAAAGATATTTTGAGAAAAATGAGAATAAATTTTAAGGTCACATAACGGGGGGGATGGGTTTGAACTATTTAATATGAAAAATAGCTGAGCCTCTGAGATGATGCTTTCATCTAGATGTTGAGCTTCAGATAGACAAGACTTCTTGTCTCAGAACTTCGCAAGTGTATAGGGACAGACATGAGGAAATTGGAACTACTCAAAAATATGTAATTAAATTCTAAGCAATTGTTGGTATCTATGACAACTAAGATCCAGCCAAATGACCAATAACTGCCTTTGAATTAGAGACTTAGGTGATTGTTGCAGTTTTAAAAACCCAGTCTTGGGAGAACTCAAAGGAAAAATGGGGGTGTATTTTAAGGGAAAACCTAACCTGCCTGACTGTCCCTTTCTTTCGAATCTCTTCTCAGACTACACTGTAAGGTGTTAATGAAAAGTAATGTGTAACTAGAGCAGCAAGCATTTTCCAGAGCATAGTCCCAAAAAAGCTGTCAAGAGAAAGAGGTTTGTTGATAAAGAATTTCACGATCAAATATGTTTAGGACATTCAATATTAGCTTCCCTTTCCAACCATTTGAAAATTCACCAGGCATCTTGGCATATTAAAGGCTCTGAAAAGTCCTACAGTAAAGAAAACTTTTAAATGTGTTCCAGCAGCATTTTTCAAGCTTAATTAAGCACAGGGATATTTGCTTCCCCTACACACAGATCAAGTGTTCCATAAAGCATAGTTTTAGAAGTACTAACAAATATAAAAATACTGAGAAAATTAAATATGTCAGGTAATCTACTTCTTATCCTAAAGAAAAATGGAAAGCATCTCTCAATGCTATTATTTGTCAAGAAAGAAGAAGCTAAAGGAACCCTTTTCAATCTCAGCAAAAGGAAGCTTTCCACGTATCTGACTCAAATGGTCTTTTCTGTGCTTGGGTCGTGTCTATGAACAAATACCAGACACACACTCCTTGCATTGAGTGGCACACGCCAGAACAGGTGTGGGTCTAGGTGCCCCTCCCACTAAAAAGTACAACTTCCACACTCATTAACCCACTCAGAAGGACCTTGTGCAGGTATTACTACAGGTACCAAGGGAAGAATTAATAGCACCTTTGTCTGTGTCCCCAAAAGGAACATAAAATCTCCTCCTGTTCGTTCCTAGCATCTAATCCATCAAGAAACTGTCTGGAAGATAAATTGGAGCTAAGCTGACTTTTGTTAATAATGTAACAATTTTGAAAGTGCAGCTTTAATCAAGGGGAAAATTTTCTAGAATTTGACAACCTTTTCCATTCCCTTTGGTATAGGCTCCATTTCTTTTTTCAAAACTGTCTAATGCTGTTTCTTAGGTGGTGTTCAATAGAAACCAGTCTATAATGCAATGCACTCTCTTTATGTGATGTTTAGATATGAGATTGATCTCGATGGGCACCCTGGAGTTCTGAAAGTAGGATTATTGGATTTTGTGGCTTTCTCAGATGTCGAAGATCTTTAAACAGTGTCTTGCAAAGTTGCTACATCCCGCTTGTCTGTAAAACACTTATGAACTCATCAAAGAAGGTAGACTTCATTTTAATTAGACATGGTGGGTGAATGGGGGTGGGGGTGGGGGAGGCTGGAAGCCAACTTCCTCCCACCATCTAGTTAAGTGCCAGGACCACGTTCACTTCCATACCTTGAAAAGAAAAATGAGTTCCTCCATCTCCAGATCAATAGGGCCTTAACAGGAAGACTGCTGACACAGGATGGAATTCAGAATTCACAATAGTGGCAGGGACAAAAGACATGGTTGTTAAAGTAGAAGTTTGGCTGCCATGTTATCTCAGGATTCCTCCAGATTTTAATAGCTTTGAATTTGGGCTGAATCAGATGGGAGCAATAAAATGATAGGTTAGCCTCATGGAGTGGCTCGCATTTAAGAAAAACAAAGCAATTAACATACAGTATATTTCCTCTGAAATAGTTACAGATGCAGAAGACAAACTCAGGGTTACTAGGGGGAAGGGGGGAAGGGATAAAGTGGGAGATTGGGATTGACATATACACACTACTGTATATAAGACAGATGACTAATGAGGACCTATTATGCAGCACCTACCAATATTCACTGGAAGGACTGATGCTGAAGCTGAAGCTCCAATACTTTGGCCACCTGATGTGAAGAACTGACTCATTAGAAAATGCCCTGATGCTGGGAAAGACTGAAGGCAGCAGGAGAAAGGGACGACAGAGGGTGAGATGGCTGCATGGCATCACCAACTCGATGGACATGAGTTTGAGCAAGCTCTGGGAGTTGGTGATGGACAGGGAAGACTGGCATGCTGTAGTTCATAGGGTTTCAAAGAGTCAGACACAACTGAGCGACTGAACTGAATTGTATAGCAAAGGGAACTCTATTCAATGCTCTTTAATAGCCTATATGGGCTTCCCCTGTGGCTCAGCTGGTAAAGAATCTGCCTGCAATGCAGGAGACCTGGGTTCAATCCCTGGGTTGGAAGGATACCCTGGAGAAGGGAAAGGCTACCCATTCCAGTATTTTGGCCTGGAGAATTCCATGGACAGTATAGTCCATGGGATCACAAAGAGTTGAACTGAGTGACTTTCACTTTCACTTTCAATGGCCTATATGGGAAAAGAATCTGAAAACGAGTGGATGTATGTATCTGTACAACCGATTCAGTTTCCTATGCACCTGAAACAAACACAAAATTGTAAATCAACTCTACTTCAATTTTTTTTTTTAAGTTAGGTAGCTATTGTGCAGTAGACACCACAGTTGTGGCCCACAGCCCCTCCAAAGCCACCATGTCAGGCATCAGGAATGTCTGGAAGCAAATGGGCTATTATCCCAGAGGGAAAGTGTGAGGACTCTTAGAGTACAACCACCTGGAAGCTCATGCTGGCTCATGCATCTTGTCACTGCAATCAAACAGTGACTCTCCTTTTCAGATTTGCAACCAATGGACCAAGCAATCCATAAATGTACACAGGAACAAGAATCAATAGGTATTCTCATTTCATGTTTCCTCCCATCATTTTTTCAAACTAGTGGCATTTGTATTCACATTTTTGTTCAAGTGAAGTATAAAATTCTATCTGATGTGGCACAAATTCCATGGGCCTGATTTCCCATGTACATATACACAGCACAGGTTTACCAACCACTGTCTTGGCTCTGAGAATAAGGGGTCTATTTGAGATGGCCTAACTGGTTCCACTCAAGCACAGAGGGTGAAGGTTTTCTTTAAAATTCTGCCACCGCTACAAGATACCATGATACACATATAGGAATGACCCAAATCCAGAAAACTGACAACACCAAATGCTGGCTTAGATAGAAAACAACAGAAATATTCATTCACCAGCACTCATTGCTGGTGGCAATGGAAAATGGTACAGCCACTTTAGAAGACAGTTTATCAGTTTCTTACAAAACTAAACATACTCTTACAGTATATGCGTGCATGCTAAGTCACTTCAGTCACATCTGACTCTTTGCAACCCTATGGACCATAGCCCACCAGGCTCTTCTGTCCATGATATTCTCCAGGCATGAGTACCAGAGTGGGTTGCCATGCACTCTTCCAGGAGATCTTCCTGACCCAGGGATCAAACCCATGCCTCTTATGTCTCCTGCATTGGTAGATGTGTTCTTCACCATTAGTGCTGCCTGAGAAGCCCACTCTTATGGTATGATCCAGTGATCACACTCCTTGGCGTTTACTCAAAAGAGCTGAAAACTTATGACCACACGAAAACCCACACAAGAATATTTATAGTGACTTGATTCATAATTGCCTAAACTTGGACACAGCTAAGAGGTCCTTTTGTAGATGAATGGATAAACCAATTGTGGTACATCCAGTAATGGAATATTATACACCGCTAAAAGGAAATGAGTCATCAAGCTATAAAAAGTATGGAGAAGCCTTGAATGCATACTACAAAGCCAATCTGAAGTGGCTACATACTGTATTATTCCAAGTAAACGACATTTTGGAAAAGGCGAGACTATGGAGACAGTAAAAAAGTTAGTTGTTACCAGGCAAGGTGGATGGGAAAGAATGAACAGGCAGTGCATGGAGGACTTTAATGCCAGTGAAAATATTCTGTGTGATACATAATGGTGGAGACATGTCATGATGCCTTTCTCTAAATCTACAGGATGTGCAATACCAACAATGTAAACTACAAACCCTGGGTGATACTGATGTGTCAAGGTAGGTCCATCCACTGTGACAGATGTCCCATCCTGTGGGGGATATTGACAATGGGGAGGCTATACATGTGTGGGGGCAGGAGATATATCAGAAATTTCTGGACTGTCTTAATGCTGCTATGAAGCTAATAGTGCTCTAACAAAATTAAGTGTTCTAAGTAAAGCCAAAACAAAACCCACCACCATACCCTCCGGGTGCTCAGGGTACATGCCCTCTGACTCAGATTATCTGTGTCCCATGGTATTGATATGAGAGTTGGCCAATGGGGTGGGGTGGATGGGGACTGAGATTAGTCTTGTGGTCAGTTGAGCATAATGCGCTGTGTCCGTCAAAGGGGCTGGTTCAATGGGAAGGGCATCCACTGCTAAGTCCCCAGGGCAGGCTCTACGCACCACTCAACTGAGGGATGGCTGGGCCCTCTGCAGGTACAAAAGAGGTCCCCTTTCATCTTCTAAGTGTAAATCCTGGACCAGACCTTCTTGAGAGGATGCTAAGCCTGAGACTGAGATGTGTCCTAATGCTGTCTCTACTCTGTCCACACACTCTCTCCATTCAGAGCCAGCCTCATGAGCCCATTAATGCCTCTCCCTCATCGCTCTGCATCCTGTGTCTTCCCAGAGTCCAGGACTTCATTTATTCCTCACTCATTAGGGCTTCCCCAGATCTGTGCTCAAGGTATACATGTAGGTCTTCCCCTCACGCTATAGCCTGGGATTTGGAAATGCAGGAACCCATCCCTGATCCCTCTTTTCTCTCTCCATTGTTGTTGGGTCATCTTTCCCTTGAGCAGTGAAGACAGGCTGCCGAGAGGACTGGATGAGAGAAGGGGCAAAGGGGAGAAGGAAAGAAATGCTCCTGTGTCCTCAAACACACAAGCCTCTCAACTTTTAAAATGTCACAGCATTCTATAAAACGCTCCAATGTGCTAGCTTCGGCAGCACAAATACTAAAAAACGCTCCGAGACTTCAGGGGGTGGTGGCTACTGAACTTGCTTAAAATGTCAGGAATAGAGTGTAAAGACACTGTTTCTTCAGTTAAAAGAAATGAAAACCTGCATGGGGGGCCTGAGTTTGGGATGGATGGGATAGTACTGGGGCAATCAGAAGATGCAGGGATAGGGGACAGGAGCTACAATAGGTGGTTCTGTACCCACATCCCCAACACACACCAACACACTGGCATGGGCACACATGTGCTTCATCTCAAAATATAAACCATTGCTTATACATGGTAGCAGCATGCCACAACTATTTGTTTCTAAGCAAGGGAAAAGACCAAAGACTGTGTCATAGTGAGAAAAATAGGAGCTTTAGGATGAGCAATCCTAAAATCGAGACTCACTGTATGACCTCAGAAAAAAAATAGCTTTCTTTTCTGAGCCTCAGTTTTCTCATCCGTTCAATGGAAATATTCATGTCTCTTCTCTGCCGGTCCCACGGGATTAGGAATGCTATATGAGACCATGAACAGATAAGTGTTTTATAAACTATAACATATTATCTCCTCCCTAAGGTTTGGGGTTAGGAGGAACTAATAAATAATTACAAAATTTGGGAAAGAGAAAGAAGGCCAGGGAGGAAGAAAGATGACCCAAAGGATTCACTGTGGCTCATCTTCCTCACCCTAATCTCCAGGTGGGGCCGCATCTCCCAGTCATTCTCCAAACTTCGGAAGCCAGATCTGCATTATGGGGATGGGAGAAGGATGATGCCCCAGCAAAGCATTTACCCAGAGTCCACTTCCTAGAAGGAAGTATAAAAATAGTTTGTCTATTACCTGGATATTTCTTGGCAGTGTCTTATTCCTAGCAGGTAGAATAGAGACTGTACTAGGTATTCAGCAAATGCCTCAATTTTCCATGCATGCCATAGAGCAGAGCTTTCCAACTGTAATTCACAGACTACCAACACCAGAAGCATCATAAAAGTTGTTAAAATGAGGAGTCCTGGGCTCTATCCTAGGTTGTGGGATCAGACTATGGGGGCTGTGGCCCAGAAGTCAGCATTTTAATTATGCACATTAAAAGGGCTTCTCAGGTGGTTCTAGTGGTAAAGAACCTGCTAGCGAATGCGGGAGACATGAGATATAATGCCCAGCCAATGCAGGAAACATTAGAGACACAGGTTCAATCCCTCGGTTGGGAAGATCCCCTGGAGGAGGGCATGGCAACCCACTCCAGTATTCTTGCCTGGAGAATCCCATGGACAGAGGAGCCTGGTGGGCTACAGGTTATGGGGTTGTAAAGAGTTGGACACGACTGAAGCGATTTAGCATGTAGGCACGTACACAAGTATATTAAAAAGAAGAGCTGAAATTTGCAGCTACAGATAATAATACAATCATAATCATAAAAGTTCAAATGAATTAAACATCTTTTTACATGTTGGACATAATCCTAAGTGCCTTACGTGCATTAATGGGTTGATGCCCACAATCATGCTATGAAGTAAGTACCATTATTATAATCAATTTGCAATGAAATCAAAAGAAAAAAACAGAGCTTCTGTAAGCAAGTGACACCTGAAAGTTCATGGAGGGAATAAGTTTCAAGGCTGAGGTTACCACCCTGCTCCTGGGCTCTCCATTGTACAGACACCCAGCTCATACCTGCAGGCAACATAAGACAGAAATTACATGAATGTTTGGTATCCCTAACCATGGCCGGGATATGCCCCTTGGGTTATGCTAGGGTGAAATCAGCAGCTCCAGAGAGCTGATCTCTCTCAGTGCTGACAGGCCCCAGAGCCAGACAACCCCTCTCTCTTATTCCATTATGTTTTGCTGCTTGAGATGCATTTGTGATGTTTAATTTATATCCCCTGATCATAAAGTGATTGCATCACTAAAAAGGCTGTGATGTTGATTTATACGATAGTTGCTTGTGTCTGTTAATTAGAGAAATATCATTTGGCTTCCCATGGAAGAAAAACAATAAATTATAGAGGAGGAGGGAGGGGCCATCATTCCCCAAACCTCTGTTGGTTACTCCTCTTGAATCTTATTTATGATCCCCAGGGGTTTTATTCCATTTACACCAACAACCTCTGGATAAAGCCATTAACTTGGGTTCAGAAGGAAGGAACAGGAGAAAAACATGAAGTAGGAAAATAAATGTAGAAATTGTCTAAGTATATTAAGGCACATGAACACACACACTCACACACACACACACACAAAACTGTGATGCAGAGACACAGTTCAACCTACTTCACGTGCTCTTCCTCAGCCAACCTTCCCATCCCACCCTCACCACGAGCATCACTGTCTCCAAGGCAGGACTCTCCCTAGTAAAACCAACAAATAAGCAACTTGCAAGAAAAAAGGAGTTGCCTTTTAGGAAGACTGACCCCATATTTTCCATGCAGTGGACTGTGTGCCTGGACAAGGACTTCATTTTTCTCCAACAACTGAAACTAATCTTGTTTATGCCTAAAGGGAAGTACAAAGAAGGAGAATTTTTTTTATTGATTCAATGGTTTACTCATTCAACAAGCATTAGCCAGTATATGTACCTACTACATGGCAGGCCCCAGGTTAAGGCTGGGTGTGCAGTGGTCAGCAGAAATGGTCACAATCCCAGATGTCACAGAACTTAGTTTCTAACGTGGGAGAGGACATAAATCAGGTGACATAAATGACATATTTGTTGTTATTGTTCAATCACTAAGTCATGTCTGACTCTTTACGACCCCATGGATTGCAGCACCTCAGGCTTCCCTGTCCTTCACCATTACTCAGAGTTTGCTCAAACTCATGTCTATTGAGTCAGTGATGCCATCCAACCATCTTGTCCTCTGTCATCCCCTTCTCCTCCTGCCTTCAATCTTTCCCAGCATCAGGGTCTTTTCCGATGAGTTGGCTCTTTGCATCAGGTGGCCAAACTATCGGAGCTTCAATTTCAGCATCAGCCCTTCAAATGAACATTCAGGGTTGATTACCTTTAGGTCTGACTGCTTTGATCTCCTTGCTGTCCAAGGGACTCTCAAGAGTCTTCTCCAACACCACAGTTCAAAAGCATCAATCCGGCATGATAGCGGATGAGATGGTTGGATGGCATCACCAACTCAATGGACACGAGTTTGGGTAAACTCCAGGAGTTGGTGATGGATAGGGAGGCCTGGTGTGCTGTGGTTCATGGGGTCACAAAGAGTCAGACACAACTGAGCGACTAAACTAACTATCCCGGTAAAGACAGAGGGAAAAGTATTCTGGAAAGATGGAATGGCTTGTGCAAAAGCTGAGAGGAAGCAGGGTGAATCCTAAGGATTCAAAGATCCCCAATGTGAGCATAGGGAATAGTGAGGGGGGCAGTGACTGAAGATGGGGCTGGGGAGGCTGGAGCCACATCACACAAGGTCCCGGAGCCAGAATTAGCTTTTATCCCAAGGGCAGAGCAGTGGGATGCTGCTACAAGGTTTTGAACTAGGGCAGCAGAGTGGTGTAATCAGATTTGCATTTTGAAAAGGTCATTGTTACATATCTTGAAAAGACTTTTGAGTTTCCTGAGACCAAAATGGCCACAACATTAGATTTAGGTAGACAGTCCTCAGGTTGGGTGAAACATTATGAAATGTTACGGCATGTGACTCAACCAGGTCTTTGACACTGTCAGTGAGGATGAGCTCGTCTTCTTCCTTTGCCCCATCCCTGGATCATCCTTTTTGTACCCATTCCTATTCATGCACCAGAAGTGTGTATCTCGTAACTGGCAGAAGGAGAAAGTAGGAAAAGGAGAGTAGGAGAAAACAAACTGATGGAGGGGATGACACAGCATCTTCTCCCTGCCCAGCTCCTGGGCCTAGATTTGAGCCCATGTCACGAGAAGGATGAGAGGTAGAAAGTGACGGAGCAGAGGCTGGTGCAACCGGCTCTTGACAATGTTTTCCTCACAAAGACTCCCTTGGCCACTCAAATTAAGGTAACCCCCAACAGGCCTCCTCTCCACCATAAAGTGACCAGAAGCATTTATTCACTTCTTTGACTTTTAATAGAAAATGGTCTTTCTCCTTATCGCTATCATTGAACATACTGTTGTTGTTGTTCAGTTGCTCAGTCGTGTCTGACTCTTTGTGGCTCCATGAACTGCAGCATGCCAGGCTTCCCTGTCCTTCACCATCTCCTGGAGTTTGCTCAAACTCATGTCCATTGAGTCAGGGTGATGCCATCCAACCATTTCATCTTCTGTTGCCCCCTTCTCCTCCTGCCCTCAATCTTTCCCAGCATCAGGGTCTTTTCCAATGAGTTGGCTCTTTGCATCAGGTGGCCAAAGTACTGGAGTTTCAGCTTCAACATAAGCACTTCCAATGAATATTCAAGGTTGATTTCCTTTAATAATAATAACTTAATATTATTATTGTATAACATAATAATAACAACTGAGCATAGTCCTTGCCATATGGCAGGTGCTCAAAAGCCTTTGTGTAACGAATGAATGGAGGATCATAGAGTGAGTTATGACTTCAACAGCATCAGGGGACATTTACCTTTTAGGTACACGCTAGAGCAGGCTAAATAAACATACTAAGAAGTTAGGGTAAGGAAGACAAACACTGAGGGTGATTTTACTCTAGGGTGGCTAGGGAAGTTCTTTCTGATGATATTGGAGAAGAGATCAGAAGTGAGGAAAGAAGCCATAAAATTAACTGTGGAGGGAGCCTCCCAGGCAGAAGAAAAGGCAAGTATATAAATGGCAAAGAAGTGTTAGAATTCATGACTGAGTTATGGTTGACTGCCATATTTTCTTGCTTGAGGATTTGGAAAGATGATATTGTTATTCTCTAAGACTCTTGGCTGGTGGTTCAGAGGTAAAGAATCCACCTCCAATGCTGGAGAATTAGGTTCGATCCTGAATCAGGAAGATCCACTGGAGAAGGAAATGGCAACCTACTCCAGTATCCTTGCCTGGGAAATTCCATGGACAGAGGAGCCTGGAGAGCTACAGTCCATAGGGTCGCAGAGTCGGACACAACTGAGCGAATAACAGCAAAGACTCTGGGCACAGACAGTGGTCCTCCCTGGGCCCACTCTAGCAGGAACCACTCTAGGAGGCCTTCAGGTGGCCTCATAGGTAAGATTTCTGAAAAGTGAAGGCAGGGAGAAAGAGAAAATGGCAGTTATCATGTGGAACTGTAGTTTCAGAGTGGTTGTTATCAGAGGATATGGGAGTCACCCTTCATGGGAACACTGGGGGAGGTCTCAGGAAACGTGTAAGATATGGTAGTTGAGGAGCAAGTTCCTTTTGTGACTATATACTAGAAAGCTTCAGGGCCACAGGGCCTTGGGGTTAAGGAGAAAAGACTAGGCTCCTGATGACTTCTGAGACGTGAATGTACTACTCACTTAAACTGAATCTTTCCTGGAAAGATCTGATGCAGGGTAGTAAGCATGAAAAACCACACAATGTATGAAAACACTTCATTCCACTTGGACAGGCAGGCTCTCAAAAATGGAGGTGGAAGCTTCTGTGATCCTACTCATCCCCAAATGACATGCTTAAAGTCCCAGACCACATGTCTCGTTGCATGAGCCTTTTACTGACCACTGCTATCCAACTGGACACCTTTCAATCCTTTGGATTCATCATCCCCTCTCCCAGCTTTTGCATATACTCTTCCTCCTTGCTGGAATGACTTTCCCTGTCTGAACTGAATTAGCCTGTTATTAGTATTATACTAGATCTTTCAGCTTTACCATCTTGTTCAATTAAAAAAAAAAACAATGATTTAATGTAATTTTGTAAAATAACTTGACACCAAAAGCTCTATAAAAAATCAAAGAAAAACCTCCAGCTTTAGCACATAATGGGCTTCCTTAGTGGCTCAGATGGTATAGGGTATAGTATTTCAGGTGTTTCATCAGTGACTATGTAACAATAGATTCATCATCTATTTTATGCAAAGCACCAGGCCCCAAAGCAGAGAAGTAAACAGTTCTCACATAGGTGTGACTCAAACCCAGATTTCACTGGCTGTGTGCTTTGGGACAGTCAGGTCTATAGCCATCATGGGTCCTCAGAGAAGACTGTTCTGTCCAAAGACTCGGGATTATAGTTTTGTTTTATTAAGACTCTGCTTCTGACCCAAGCAAAGCTTCAGAAAGTACTCTCCAAATGATGTGTGTGTGTGTGTGTGCACGCATGTGAATGCATGCATATATATATATATATATATATATATATATATATATATATATATATATATCTCAGCAGATAACAGCAGATAACCTGAAATTCTTAGTTTTAGGTTTTTTTTAAATTTTGCAATTATGTCTTTTGGTCTCAGTTTACTGTGGAAAGGTGACCTCAGAAAGTAAGAAATAGACAACTTTGAGAGAGACCCATCTTAGAAATCATTTGTTATTGGCTGAATTCTATTCCTCAAAAACTTATGTGGAAGCCCTAACCTTCAGAACTGCAGAAAGTGACCGGATTTAGAGACAAGGTCTTTAAAGGAGTGATGAAGTTGAAATGAGGGTGTCAGGGTAAGCCCCAATCTGATCAGGCTGGTGTCCTTATAGGAAGAGGAGATACAGCCGCAGACACAGTGGAGGGAACACCAGATGAAGACACGGGAAGTAAACAGCATCTAGATCTCAGGAGAGAGGCCTCAGGAGAAACAGCCCTGCCCAAACCTTGATCTTGGACTTCCAGCTTCCAGAACTGTGAGAAAATGAACTTCTGTCAGGTAAGCTACCGAGTCTGCAGAACTTGGTCATGGCAGCCCTGGCAAACTACTGCAGCCATATCCCATCCCTGTGTGGACATCACAGACCAAGTCCCTGGAAAGGAGACCAAAAGTTTGAAATTCACCTCACTGCCACTGCCACGCCCACGATGCCTGAGTGTGAAGCAGCTAAGAAGATTTTTGTCTGCTGATTTTAGGTAATATCATGGAAGTCTTAGCAAACTCTCCTCAGGGACTGAAACCCATCCCACCTCTAAGGACTCCTTCTTTCAGAAACAACTTAGACTTCATTCCTTTTCCATCTCCATGTCTCTTCAAGGCCCATGAAGCATGCCCTGCTCCCGTTCTCAACCAGAGATGCACATAAAAATTGTCTAATTAAATTAAACTTACAAACATTCCTATCTGGTTCTACCCCTGATCTCACGAATTAGAATCTCAGGACTCCAAGTGAGGAAAAGCCACATACAAATTAAAATAAAATAAAAAAAGAGGTGGCATAATTGGAGATACCAAGGATAAGCAAGTAGCCACTGTTGTACTTATTCGGTAACATGCAATTAGGTCTTAGTATGGCCGTTTTCAGTTCTGGGCTGGAGGAAGAACAAGCTGGAATTAAAATTGCCAGGAGAAATATCAATAACCTCAGATATGCAGATAACGCCACCCTTATGGCAGAAAGTGAAGAGGAACTAAAAAGCCTCTTGATGAAAGTGAAAGAAGAGAGTGAAAAAGTTGGCTTAAAGCTCAACATTCAGAAAACTAAGATCATGGCATCTGGTCCCATCACCTCATGGGAAATAGATGGGGAGACAGTGGAAACAGTGACAGACTTTATTTTTTGGGGCTCCAAAATCACTGCAGATGGTGACTGTAGCCATGAATTTAAAAGACGCTTACTCCTTGGAAGGAAAGTTCTGAGCAACCTAGATAGCATATTAAAAAGCAGAGACATGACTTTGCCAAAAAAGGTCTGTCTGGTCAAGGCTATGGTTTTTCCAGTGGTCATGTATGGACATGAGAGTTGGACTGTGAAGAAAGCTGAGCGCCGAAAAATTGATGCGTTTGAACTGTGGTGTTGGAGAAGACTCTTGAGAGTCCCTTGGACTGCAAGGAGATCCAACCAGTCCGTCCTAAAGGAGACCAGTCCTGGGTGTTCATTGGAAGGACTGATGCTGAAGCTGAAACTCCAATACTTTGGCCACCTGATGCGAAGAGTTGACTCATTGGAAGAGACGCTGATGCTGGGAGGGATTGGGGGCAGGAGGAGAAGGGGACAACAGAGGATGAGATGGCTGGATGGCATCACCGACTCGATGGGCATGAGTTTGAGTAAACTCCAGGAGTTGGTGATGGACAGGGAGGCCTGGCGTGCTGCGATACGTGGGGTCGCAAAGAGTCAGACACGACTGAGCAACTGAACTGAACTGAACTGAACTGATGGCCAATTTATGTTATTCACTCTTCCATTCCAGAAATTCATTCTGGATTTTCAAGTCTTAAGTCACACGAGGGCCCTTAACTCCCCTGCATCAGTGCCTGGACCTTTGCATAGCTGTATAACCCCTGTTGAAACACCTAAAATACTGTATCTTATTACGTACTGAAGCTAGAAGCAAAAATTGCATCATAATGTCTTTTTTTTTTAATTAATAAAATGAAAACTCTGGAAGCTGTGGTATATCTTTAGTTGGGTGGTCACATCTTTATGTAGCCTCATCCCAGCATGACTTCAGCTTGGTCATGTGATCAGCTTTGGCTCCTGGTAAGTGACAAGTGTGTTCCAAGCAGAGGCCTGATAAGTCTGGGAGTAACACAACAGAGATAGAATGGGAGCCACAGATGTAATGTTCAAACTTCTAGCAGCCACATTTTAGAAAGTAAGGATTTTTAAATTTATTTTTATTTGGAGGATGATTCCTTTACAATGTTGTGTTGGTTTCTATTGTACAGCAGCATGAAGCAGCTACAGGTATACATATATCCACTCCCTGTCGAGCCTGCCTCCCACCCCCGCTCTTCCCACCCCTTTAGGTCATCACAGAGCACCAAGCTGAGCCCCTTGTGCTCTGGAGCAGCTTCTGCCATCTGTTTCACACGCGGTGGTGTATCTATGTCAGCATTATACCCTCCATTCGATTCCCCCTCTCCTCTCCCCTCTGTGTCCACAAGTCTCTTCTCCACGTCTGCATCTGTATTCCTGCCCTGCAAATAGGTTCATCAGTACCATTTTTCTAGATTTCATATAGATGCATTAATATAGGATATTTTTTCTCTTTCTGACTTCCTTCACTCTAGGTTTGACAGACTCTAGGTTTATCTACTTCACTGCAACTGATTCAATTTAATTCCTTTTTATGGCTGAGTAGTATTCATTGTACATATGTACCACAATTTTATCCATTCACCTGTTCATGGACAGCTAGGCTGCTTCCATGTCCTGGCTATTATAAATAGTGCTTCAGTGAACAGTGGGGTAAATGTGCCTTTTTGAATTATGGTTTTCTCAGGGTATATGCCCACTGGTGGGATTGCTGAGTCATATGGTAGTTTTATTCCTGGTTTTTCAAGGAATCTCCATACTGTTCTCCACAGTGGCTATATCAATTTACATTCCCAGCAACAGTGCAAGAAGATTCCCTTTGCTCCATACCCTCTCTAGCAATTATGATGTGTGGATTTTTTGATGATGGCCATTTCGACCGGTGTGAGGTGATACCTCAGTGTAGTTTTGATTTGCATTTCTCTAGAAATGAGCCATGTTGAGCATCTTTTCATGTGAAGTTAATTTTAATTTAGTATATCTTACTTTGCCCAATACATGTAAAATATTATAATTCCAAAATGGGATCACTATTTTAATAAGGTGCGCGTGAAACTTTTTATTTTTCAGATGAAGTTTTCAAACTCTGATGTGTATTTTATTCTTAAAGCATATTTGACTCAGACTAAACACTTTTCAAGAGCTCTATAACCACATGAGACTAGTGGCCACTGTTCTGGGCAATAAACTCTCAGATGTGGGGACTTGTCCTCTCAAAGCACTTGCTTTTGGGGTGCTCCCTCTGGGATTCCATCATGAAAAGCCTAGCCAAACCAGGGAGAGCGCCCATGAAGGAGAAACAAGATGCAGCTAACAGCCCCAGCTGAGCTCCCAGCTGGCAGCCAGCATAGCCACTTGCCATCAGAAGTGGATCCTCCAGCCACCTGTGAACCATCCCTGCAGAGGCAACATGGAGCTGAGGTGAACTCTCCTTTCTGCGTTCTGTCTAAATTGCAGAATCTTGGGCAAGGGCATAGTTGTTGCTGTTTGAAGTCAATGAATTATGTGATGGTTTGTTAACAGCCCAAACAGAAGTTAGCAAAGATACCGGCATTAGTGGTTTTCTTCCCTCCCTCATGTATCCATTCATTGTTTTTCTTTCACTGCACGGCTTGTGGGATCTTAGTTCCCCGACCAGGAACTGAACCTGGTCCATGGCAGTGAAAGTGCAGAGTCCTAACCACTGGACCACCAAGGATTCCCTCCATCCATTTTCATTTTGCCTCTTCTGCCTCCTCAGTTGGAGTCAATGGATGACGCAAAAGAAGTGAAAGGCTGGGTCACCATATTCAGAGACCATCAGGGCTAGCTCAGAAATCATTGCTTTGTGGTGAAGGATCATTAGTGTCCCTAGTGGCTCAGATGGTAAAGAATCTGCCTGCAATGCAAGAGTGAAATCAAGTGAAATCGCTCTGTCGTGTCCAACTCTTTGTGACCACACGAACTGTAGCCTACCAGGCTCCTCCATCCATGGGACTTTCGAGGCAAGAGTACTGGAGTGGGTTGCCATTTCCTTTTCCAGGGGATCTTCCCAACCCAGGGATCGAACCCAAGTCTCCGGCATTGCAGGCAGACGCTTTACCATATGAGCCACCAGGGAAGCAGTGCAGGAGACCTGGGTTCAATCCTGGGGTCGGGAAAATCCCCTGGATAATAGAATGGCTACCCATTCTGGTATTCTTGCCTAGAGAATCCCATGGACAGAGGAGCCTGGTGGGCATACAGTCCACGGGATCCCAAAGAGTGGGACAGGACTGAGCCACTTTCACTTTTCACACTTCTTGCTGTCTCTTCACAGGGCCTTCCCTCTGTGCATGCATGGGGAGAAAGAAAGAGAGATGTCTAATATCTCTTCCTCTCTTTATAAAGACATCAGTCCTACCCAATTAGGACCCCACTGTTGTGATTTCATTTCACAACAATTGCTTCCCTAAAGGTCGTATTTCCAAGTACATTCACATGGGGGTTAAGGCTTCCTGTATGGATCTGATGGGGGCAATGGAGATATAGCTATCTATCACAGCCTCCAATCTTTCATGCAATCTTAGCCAATTCAGGTCACCTCCCTGAGCAGTCTTATTGCTATACCCTTTCTCATAAATATGAGATAAGAATTAAAGGAGATTATAGACATGAAGCTTCCATAAGCCTCTTATCCTTCTCCATCAGAGGGCAGACAGAATGAAAACCAAAATCACAGGAAACTAACCAATCTGATCACATGGACCACAGCCTTGTCAAACTCAATGAAACTATGAGCCATGCCGTGTAGGGCCACCCAAGATGGACAGGCCATGGTTAAGAGTTCTAACAAAACATGGTCCACTGGAGAAGGGAATGGCAAACCACTTCAGTATTCTTGCCTTGAGAGTCCCATGAACAGTATGAAAAGGCAAAAAGATAGGACACTGAAAGATGAACTCCCCAGGTCATTAGGTGCCCAATATGCTACTGGAGATGAGTGGAGAAATAACTCCAGAAGAATGAAGAGACAGGAACCAAAGCAAAAACAACACCCAGCTGTGGCTGTGACTGGTGATAGAAGTAAAGTGCGATGCTGTAAAGAACAATATTACATAGGAACCTAGGGAAAACCACTAGACCATTCGGTATGACCTAAATCAAATCCCATATGATTATACAGTGGAAGTGACAAATAGACTTAAGGGATTAGATCTGATAGACACAGTGCCTGAAGAACTATGGACGGACATTCATGACATTGTACAGGAGGCAGTGACCAAGACCATCCCCAAGAAAAAAAGATGCAAAAAGGCAAAATGGCTGTCTGAGGAGGCCTTACAAACAGCTGAGAAAAGAAAAGACATGAAAGGCAAAGTAGAAAAGGAACAATATACCCATTTGAATGCAGAGTTCCAAAGAATAGAAAGGAGAAATAAGAAAGCCTTCCTCAGTGATCAATGCAAAGAAATAGAGGAAAACAATAGAATGGGAAAGACTAGAGATCTCCTCAAGAAAGTTAGAGATACCAAAGGAACATTTCAAGCAAAGATGGGCACAGTAAAGGACAGAAATGGTATGAACCTAACAGAAACAGAAGATATTAAAAAGAGGTGGCAAGAATACACAGAAGAACTATACAAAAAAGATCTTCATGACCCAGATAACCATGACGGAGTGATCACTCACCTAGAGCCAGACATCCTGGAATGTGAAGTCAAGTGGACCTTAGGAACCATGACTACAAACAAAGCCAGTAGAGGTGATGGAAGTATTGTTGAGTTATTTCAAATCCAAAAAATGATGCTGTGAAAGTGCTGCACTCAATATGCCACCAAATTTGGAAAACTCAGCAGTGGCCACAGGACTGGAAAAGGTCAGTTTTCATTCCAATCCCTAAGAAAGGCAATGCCAAAGAATGCTCAAACTACTGCACAATTGTACTCATCTCACACACTAGCAAAGTAATCCTCAAAATTCTCCAAGCCAGGCTTCAACAGTATGTGAACTATGAACTTCCAGATGTTCAAGCTGGATTTAGAAAAAGCAGAGGAACCAGAGATCAAATTGCCAACATTTGTGGGATCATCAAAAAAGTAAGAGAGTTCCAGAAAAACATCCACTTTTGCTTCATTGAATATGCCAAAGCCTTTGACTATGTGGATCACAACAAACTATGGAAAATTCTACAAGAGATGGGAAAAACAGACCACCTGACCTGCCTCCTGAGAAATCCATATGCAGGTCAAGAAGCAACAGTCAGAACTGGACACGGAACAACAGACTGGTTCCAAATAGGGAAAGGAGTATGTTAAGGCTGTATATTGTCACCCTGCTTATTTAATTTATATGTAGAGTACATCATGCTGGATGAAGCACAAGCTGGAATCAAGATTGCTGGGAGAAGTATCAATAAGCTCAGATATGCAGATGACACCACCCTTATGGAAGAAAGCAAAGAAGAACTAAAGAGCCTCTTGATCAAAGTGAAAGAGGAGAGTGAAAAAGTTGGCTTAAAGCTCAACATTCAGAAAACTAAGATCATGGCATCCGGTCCCATCACTTCATGGCAAATAGGTGGGGAAACAGTGAAAAAAGTGAGAGACTTTATTTTTTTCTTGGGCTCCAAAATCACTGCAGATGGTGACTGCAGCTATGCAATTAAAAGACGCTTGCTCCTTGGAAGAAAAGTTATGACCAACCTAAACAGCATATTAAAAAGCAGAGATATTACTTTGCCAACAAAGGTGCGTCTAGTCAGGACTATGTTTTTTTCCAGTAGTCATATATGGATGTGAGAGTCAGACTATAAAGAAAGCAGAGCGCTGAAGAATTGATGCTTTTGAACTGTGGTGTTGGAGAAGACTCTTGAGAGTGCCTTGGACTGCAAGGAGATCAAGCCAGTCAATCCCAAAGGAAATCAGTCCTGAATATTCATTGAAAGGACTGATGCTGAAGCTGAAACTCCAATGGTTTGGCCACCATGGAAGAACTGACTCATTTGAAAAGACTCAGATGCTGAGAAAGATTGAAGGCAGGAGGAGAAGGGGATGACAGAGGACGAGATGGTTGGATGGCATCACCGACTTGACAGACATGAGTTTGAGTAAGCTCCAGAAGTTGGTGATAGACAGGGAGGCCTGGTATGCTGCAGTCCATGGGGTTGCAAAGAGTTGGACATGACTGAGTGACTGAACTGAACTGATGGACATGAAAAAGAGAGTGGAAAATAATTTTAAAAAAATTTTTTTAAGTAAAAATAGAGGATATCCTGCCCGTTTTTCCATCTTTGTGTATTCTCAAAACCAATAAATGATGTTGACTAAAAAAGTGACAGAATGGACAAATAAAAAAAAATGAAGTTAATGAGTGGGGGAGAAAATTAACATTACACATGAAAGAACAAAATGAATTTTGGGGAACTTCCCTTGTGGTCCAGTGGTTAAGACTTCACCTTCCAATGTAGGAGGTGCAGGTTTGATCTGATCCCACATACCTTGCAGCCAAAAAACCCAAACGTAAAATGGAAACAACATTGTAACAAATTCAATATAAAGTTTAACAAATCATTCATCTAGACGCAAGGGTTCTTTCTGGGTAGATGATGGAATCAGTATAACAATGATGAGAAGATTGAAGGGGAAGATGAGGATGGCTGATATTCTGAACACTTCCCATGTTCTAAGGAACATCAAAGCAGTACCTATATCTCTCTGTATTTGTATGATTATTGAAGCCACACAGCAACCTCTAAAGTAAGCACAATTAGATTACGTCTCTTGAGAGAGGAACCAAAAACCTGACTGAGACCTTTCAAGTCAGTCAGACAAGAAGACTCAGGCAAGGAAGAAAACGGATGAGACCACTTTTAAAGGAGATTCCATTCTGTATCAGGGCTTCCCTGGTTGTCCAGCCAGTAAAGAATCTGCCTGCAATGCTGGTGACCTGGTTCAACCCCTGGGGGTTGGGAAGGTCCCCTGGAGGAGGGCATGGCAACCCACTCCAGCATTCTTGCCTGGAGAATCCCCATGGACAGAGGCGGGCTACACCCCGCAGGGCCAGCTTCATGGGAATGTGGCCTGTATATGTGCACAGGCCTCACACTTAGAAGTGCTCTGTGCCTTGTTCATGCTGTGCTGTCATCATCTTGAAATTCTTAATTTTGGATCATTTTACACTGGACCCCCACATTACTACATATAGTCCTAATGTTGTAGTATGAAAGTTCTCATGCACGGAACTTTCACTATGAAACACCATAGACTTCACTGCACACACATGAGCCCATTTGCATTAGATGAGGAGTGAACACAGACATTAAGGACCCAGAAGGAGATGAGAAGAAAGTCAGCAGACTCCAGGGGCTAAGAAGCTGTGGAACAAAGAAGAGGAGTAGCCAGCATAGCTTGTGAACACAACCCCAAGGTGGTTCCCTCTTCTCCTGGGAGCTGCCCAGAGTCACAAAGAGGAAGGTATGCTCCCCCGATGCCTACACTGGTCAGGTTAGAGGAGGCATGTGTGCGCGTGTGGGCATGTGTGCTTGGTCATGTCTGACTCTTTGCAACCCCATGGACTGTAGTCTGCCAGGCTCCTCTGTCCATTGGGTTCTCCAGACAAGAATACTGGCATTGGGTTGCCATGCCCTCCTCCAGTGGAGCTTCCCAACCCAGGAATTGAGCCCACGTCTCCTACACCTTCTGCATTGCAAGAGGATTCTTTACTACTGAGCCACCAAGGAAGGTCTAGAGGAGATAGTAGCAGAAAGCTGATTTTCCAATGATCATATCCCAGAACGACAGGATTCTGTATTCATTCAACATTTTTAAGCATCCAATATTTTTATGAACTCTTGGGGAATGCCATTTGCTATGCTGGTCCTAAGAAAGGAGTAAAAACAAATAAGTTCATCTCTTCTTTCAGGAGGCTCTCGGTTAATGCCCTGGCAAGTATGACATACGCCCAAAGTATAATGCAGGGAGAGTTAAGTGGGGCTTCCCTGGGGGCTCAGTGGTGAAGAATCCACCTGCTAATGCAGGAGATGTGGGTTTGACCCCCGATCTGGGAAGATCCCACATGCCTTGGAGCAGCTAAGCCCGTGAGTCACAACGACTGAGCCTGCACCCTGAAACCTGTGCTCCATACCAAGAGAAGCCACTGCAATGAGAAGCCCCTGCACCACACTAGAGAGTAGTCCCCAGTCATTGCAACTAGAGAACCAGCTGGTGCAGCCACAAAGCACAGCCAACAAAAAAACTAAATAAAACTATATTTAAAAAATAAAGAGTTAAAATTGGGCTCCTAGAGTTAGCCTAGAGACCATGAGGCCCTTAGAATTGGCCCTAGATGGCAAGTGAATGGTGGAAAATTGGGGCTTGACTTCTAATCTCAGTCCCTTAATTTACCCTGCTAGCACCTCTGCTTCCGGGAGCATTTCAAAAAATAGCCTCTCCTTGTAAGCAAAGTGAGTTCTCCTGTTCCCTGAAATCTGCAAGTAGTAAGTCGCAGCAACTCTTCCCCAAAGCTGTAGACGCAGTGAGCTGGAACCCTCAGCTGAGCAAACATACACACGCAGACTCTTTGCTTGAGTGGATATGGGGAAAGGACATGGCGTGAAATGAGAACGAAACATAAACTCCCACATGGTTGGATGGCATCCTGTACCGTAAAACCCCAGCGCATCTGATGTGGCAGCCTTCCACCTCACCAGTCTAGAACCAATCGAACCAGGAACAAGTTAAACCTCTTGCTGTAAAACCAAAAAACAACAAAAAAAAGCCCAAATCAATTCAAAACAAAACACTGCATTCTTAAAGCCACCTTCCTAGAAGTTGCTCCAGCCACTGCGCTTTCTACCTCCCCACTCCCTAAGCTTTCATAAACACTTACCATTTCATAAAAGTTACAGTTTTGCACATGATTTCTAAGCTGCCAAAAATGTACAGTGTGCACATCCCCGCCTGTTCCAACATGTTTTATAAACATAACAAGCTGCAGCAGCCACCCCAGATGTTTTCACAACTTATTTTTTTTTCATAATTTAAAATCTGTTTGACCTGATTTTTTTTTTTTTTGCTCAGTGTGCATTTCAACTGTATAAAAGGAAACTGAAATATTATTCATGTGGTGCTATGCTGTTACACCTAATTTCTTCTCAAGTTCACACTAAACTGCCATGTCTCTAGGAACCTTAAAAAAGGCAACAGCCGAGAAAGTGAGGAAATATGTCAAGGACTTGTAAATAAACAGCTGGCTCCCAACATATGGATTTTCTTCTATATTTTTCAGGTGCCACCATCTCCCATCCGTATCTGCCAGCCCTGCAGCACACGGCATAATTCAACTGTAATTGATAATGTAAGGGCAGATGGAGAGGACTGTCAGCTCCTCCCCTGGGTCTCTGGGGACGCAGCAGAAATCAAAGCAGATGGCCCAATTGCATCTTCTTTATGTGTCGCTGCGAGCTCCTCTGTCTGCAGGATAATGGATCATTACGGCCTGCTGTGTACAAACACCAATATGCTTTTAAATCTGGTTCTCCAGCTTATGAAAAAGCACTATATTTCATATTAATTTGTGAAGCTGCACTTAACAAGGTCCACTGTTGTTAATTTACGATTGGGAAGGGGGGTGGGGGAGGAGTTCACATGGAGAGTGCTCCCCTGCCTCCTCCCCTCCCCCACTCTGGCTCTGGCTTCACCCTACCACGCCCCCTCCCCACCCCCAGCCCTGCTTCCCAGGAGGCCAGCAGGGGTCAGTTGGAGGGAACACAGTACAAGGATCTGCGGCTCTGATATTCAGTTGATGAGTTGGATTCCAGCAGCCTGGGTTTGCTGAACATGCCACTGTAGAGGAGGTTGGGTTTTCCTGCTCTGTCAGTGGCATGGGGGCTTCCTAGGTGGCTCAGTGGTAAAGAATCGCCAGCCAATGCAGGACACACAGGAGACGCAGGTTCGATCCCTGGGTCAGGAAGTCCTTGCCATTTAATTGACAAATAGTTTTAACCCCCTACTTTATGGCAGAAAATATCCTGGATCCAGAGGAGATCAAAGAGAATACAAACTATCCCTACTTCTAGCAACTCCCAGCTATGGATATCTCAAATGAAAACTTTCAAAGAATGTGATCAAGGCATTGATCCAGACCTAGATTACAGTTATTCCTTAAGCCCCAAGTTCTGGGTCTCTGAGCAGGACTTATATTATAATATTATATTTATATTACCACATTATATTTATATTACAAATAAAACCTGCTCAGAGACCCAGAACTTGTGGCCTAAGGAATAAACAGGACTTGACCAGGTGACAGAATGTGCAGAAGATATTGAGGTCTTTGGGATGGAGAGCCTTTGAAGAATCTTGAGGTGGAAAGTAAAAGAAATACAAGTGGTGCTGGGAAAACTGGTCAACCACTTGCAAAAGAATGAAACTAGAACACTTTCTAACACCATACACAAAAATAAACTCAAAATGGATTAAAGATCTAAATGTAAGACCAGAAACTATAAAACTCCTAGAGGAGAACATAGGCAAAACACTCTCCGACATAAATCACAGCAAGATCCTCTATGACCCACCTCCCAGAATATTGGAAATAAAAGCAAAACTAAACAAATGGGATCTAATGAAACTTAAAAGCTTTTGCACTACAAAAGAAACTATAAGTAAGGTGAAAAGACAGCCGTCAGAAAAGGAGAAAATAATAGCAAATGAAGAAACAGACAAAGGATTAATCTCAAAAATATACAAGCAACTCCTGCAGCTCAATTCCAGAAAAATAAATGACCTAATCAAAAAATGGGCCAGAGAACTAAACAGACATTTCTCCAAAGAAGACATACAGATGGCTAACAAACACATGAAAAGGTGCTCAACATCACTCATTATTAGAGAAATGCAAATCAAAACCACAATGAGGTACCATTACACACCAGTCAGGATGGCTGCTATCCAAAAGTCTACAAGCAATAAATGCTGGAGAGGCTGTGGAGAAAAGGGAACCCTCTTACACTGTTGGTGGGAATGCAAACTAGTACAGCCACTATGGAAAACAGTGTGGAGATTCCTTAAAAAACTGGAAATAGAACTGCCATATGACCCAGCAATCCCACTTCTGGGCATACACACTGAGGAAACCAGATCTGAAAGAGACACGTGCACCCCAATGTTCATCGCAGCACTGTTTATAATAGCCAGGACATGGAAGCAACCTAGATGCCCATCAGCAGATGAATGGATAAGGAAGCTGTGGTACATATACACCATGGAATTTTACTCAGCCATCAAAAAGAATTCATTTGAACCAGTCCTAATGAGATGGATGAAACTGGAGCCCCTTATACAGAGTGAAGTAAGCCAGAAAGATAAAGAACATTACAGCATACTAACACATATATATGGAATTTAGAAAGATGGTAACGATAACCCTATATGCAAAACAGAAAAAGAGACACAGAAATACAGAACAGACTTTTGAACTCTGTGGGAGAAGGTGAGGGTGGGATGTTTCAAAAGAACAGCATGTATACTATCTATGGTGAAACAGATCACCAGCCCAGGTGGGATGCATGAGACAAGTGCTCCGGCCTGGTGCACTGGGAAGACCCAGAGGAATCGGGTGGAGAGGGAGATGGGAGGGGGGATCGGGATGGGGAATAAGTGTAAATCTATGGCTGATTCATATCAATGTATGACAAAACCCACTGAAATGTTGTGAAGCAATTAGCCTCCAACTAATAAAAAAATTTTAAAAAAAATTTATATTAGTTTTGAAAAAAAAAAAAAAAAGAAATACAGTAAGGGGAAGCAACAGGCAAGACACCACTCTCCAAGCCAAGGGCAGGCCAACGTTATCTCTCACCTAGACGCCAGAAACCAGTCTATAGGCATGTTTTGTTTGGATCTCACAGTTTAAAACAGTAACTGTCACATAGCCACAACTGACAAAATTTAAATTCTTGGAATATGTTACCTACAGGGCCTGATTTCTAGTTTCCCCTAAAAACATGGAAGATCTGACAACCCCAGCCTGCATTATGACATGGCAACATTCATCACTGGGAACCGACTGCTATCAAGGCCCACCAGCCCCTCTGTGGTCCTGACCTCTGTGGACACAGCCTAAAGCCATTGGTTAGGGGAAGCTCATCAGCTCAGAACAAATGACTCTCAACCTTACCTTCTTTCTAGGTAGTACTGGAAATCCCTGAAACACAAAGCAGCTTTAATTACACAAGGCAAATGCTTTCTCACTGGCCTTCAGATGGTATAGAATACAGACATCATTATTCTCACAGACAGATGAAAAAATGAAACAAAGTCACATATGGCAGCCTTCTTACTAACATGAATTAGTTACACAGCAGTTCTAAGAGGGACAAGATGTTCATGTTCACTACCCCATTTGCTAATTTTTTGGTGAAAGTATAAAACAGTTCATGATCTATCACTAAACAAGCTTGAGCCGGGATTATATTTAATTGTCTGCAGTCAGGCAGGGACTGGGTTACATCTCCCTGAATCACAGCCTAGAAAGAGGCACGACAAAGCACATCTCCTCAGATGAACTGGACAACAGCAGGGAGAATGCCTTAATAGCTAAGACTCTCAAGCTTTCCCCTCTAATCTCTTTTCCAAAGCTTTAAACTTTTTCTTTCCTCCCTCCCTCCCTCCTTCCCTCCCCTCACTCACTTCCTGTCTTCCTTCCTTCCTTCCAAGCAGTTGCGAGGGGGAACATCCTTGCCTAAGTTTCTCGCTGTTAAGTGTGTTAGCAACTGTAGGTTTTTGGAGGTCTTATTTACCAAACTGAGGAAATTCCCTTCCATCAGGAACTTGAGTGGGGGGTTTTGTTTGTTTCTGCTTTCAGTTTTTCAGACTTTTAAAAAAGTAATTTTAAGTTCGCATCAAAATGGAGGGGACAGTACACAGGTTTCCCACATACCTTCTGCTTCCACGCATGCACAGCCTCCCCCACTATCAACACCCTGTCACAAGTGGAGTATGTCTGTTACAATCGATGAACCTACACTGACACATCACTAGCCCCCAAAGTCCAGTGTATGTTAGGGTTCTCTCATGGTGTTGTACATGCTATGGGTTTGGGCAAATGTATAATGACTTGTGTCCATCATAACAGTATCAAACAGAATAGTTTTACTGTCCTACAAGTCCTCTGTGTTCTGCCTATTCATCCCTCCCCAGCTCCCTACCCCCAGCAACCACTGATCTTTTTACTGTTCCCAGTTTTACATTTTCCAGAATATCAGAGTTGGAATCGTACGATACGTAGCCTTTCCCAATTTGCTGTTTTCACTTAGTCATTTGCATATAAGATTCCTGCATGTCTTTTCATGGTTTGCTAAGTTGTTTCGTTTTTAGCACTGAATAACATTCCATTGTCTGGATGTACCATAGTTTATTTATCCATCCATCTAGCAAAAGATATCTTAGTTGTGTCTAAGTTTTGGCAATTATAAATCAAGCTGCTGTAACTATTCCTGTGCAGGTTTTTGTGTAGATATAAATTTTCAGTTCCTTTTTGTAAATACTAAGGAGTGTGACTGCTGGATTACATGGTAAGAGTGTGCTCAGTTTTGTAAGAAACCACCAAACTGTCTTCCAAAGTGGCAGGACATTTTACTTTCCCAACCGTTATGTATGGGAATTCCTGTTGCTCCACATCTAAGCCAGCATTGTCAGTCTTCCAATTTGGGCTATTCTAAGAGGTGTATAATGATTAAATTGTCTTTCTTCTCCCAAATAGTCTTTTGTAATAAACAAAAGTATAATTCCACATTTACATGTTGAACTAACTCATTTCATATCCCTGGACCTAAGGGAGATGTCAATTTCAGGATAACTGTGTCCACCTCATCTTCCACATTCATGCAGAGAGGGACAGAGAGAGAGCCAACTCATCAGGCCCATATTGAGAAAAAGGAATTCATTCCATTAGCCACTTTGGATCTCAGAGTTTATTCATTCACCCATTAATTCATTCACTCCCTATATAACAAATGCCCACTGTGCATCAAACTCCTTACTGTTCAACTTTTTTTTTTTAATGATGAATTGAATTTATCTGATTTTAACATATGTTCATTGGTAGGCAGATATTTTATTCCCTCCCTTCTCCATTGTCTCCATCCTAGCTTTGCAAGATATGAAACCGTGTGTACAAACACCATGTCAAGCAATGGAGAAGAGGGATGGGCCTAAATGGAGCTTGGGAAGACCCCTGGAAGCATATCCTAAACAGATTTGAGAACCTCCCTGTTGTGTTTTCTCACATAATTACAGGGAGAAACCCAATCAGTAACTCAGCTGCAACACCACAAGGATAAAATTGCTTGCATCTCTTGCATGCTGGTCTGTGTGTTCTATAAGGGCCATGCGGCAACGTATAATGGGCATAGCCTTTGAGATCAGTAGGACCCAAGTTCAAATCTTAGGTCTGTACTTACTTGCTGTGTGATCTTGGGCTTCTTATTCAATCTCTCTGAATCTCCATAAAATAAGGTAAACAAATACTACATTGTAGAGTTCTTTATGAAGAAATAAAATAAGACTGTAAGCACACATACCACCTAGCACAGAGTAGGAGTTACCTGTGATCATTGCCAAGTCTCCAGGGAACTCGTCTCATTTGTCCATGGTCCCCAGTATGCTCAGTGCTCAGAAAGTATGCTTTAAACGAAAAGGATGTTTGCCTTACCTCACCCAGAATTGGGGTTGGTCTCCTTTCAAGGAGAATTAAAGATGTTAGTGCTTACTTTTATATTGTCTTAGTGTTGCCAATGCTTTCCCCCAAATGTTAGAATCTTTGCCAGTTTCCTTGCTCCTTAAACTCAGTGATTTTTTTTAATTTAATTTTTTAACACCAAAAACACTTTGTATTGGGGTATAGCTGATTAACAAAGTTGTGATAATTTCAGGTGAATAGTGAAGTGACTCAGCCATACATATACACGTGTCCATTGATTTTCAAGTTCAAAAATCCAAACAAAGCCACAGGAGACCTGGGCTTTGTGGTGTGGGTCTTGGTTTGTAACTCAGGGCATAACTTTTCAAGGAGAAAAACACAAATCCTGAATTATAGCATTATCTGGCAAATGTAGGATGCTTTCGAGTTATCTTAGCCAGAGATCTCCTGGGGTCAGGGAGAAGCTAGAGGTCTTGACTCTAAGCTGGCATTGGAGTCTGCAACTCACCCTCTGGAGACATCCTCTATACAGGATGGGCTTGAAGCCTCACATGGATAACTGCACAAGACAACATGAAATGCTTTGTGAAAGTTAGAGCATCTTTATCAATGGCTTGGGAGGGTCTTATTGAGATTCTAATAGCAGCTTTCCAGAAAGAATATTCACATGAATGAGAAGAAGTATCTCACTTCCCTCTAAAACTGTCCCACACTTTCTCTATCCATCAAATGAGATGTTATTGTCCCAACTGCAAAGGAATGTTTTGAAGATAAATTGAGGCCCATAAATGAGAAGGAACTCTAAAACGCCACATACAGGAAATTGCTCTGTTATTACAGGTGAAGCAATAGGGCAGCATTTCAAAGAACATGGGCTCTAAAGTGGAAAAAAAAAGTAGGTCTGAAGCTACTTATGTGCTTCTGGTTCTAATCTGGAAAATGTAAATAACAACTATCTACAGGAGAGCTATGGCAACAAAGTGAGGTATGTTGGCAAAGTGCTTAGCACAATATCTGGCAGACAGTATGTACATTAATGATTAATAGTAATAGAATTATTGTATATTGAACATTTTCCATGTTCATGTTTGGCACCAAGTATTCTGCAAGTTTTATCCCCTTTATTCCTCATAACTATCCTGGTTTTTGTGCTGTTATTTTTCCCACTTCGCAGGGTAGGAAACTGAGGCCCAGAAAAATAAAACTATTTGCCCAGATTCAAATCAGAATGCTACAGTGAGATCCACTGTTTCTCATCCTCACTATTAGAGTTAGAGTGTAGCTTCCACGTCATCTGGCCCCTTTCCTGTGCCTACAAGTATCCCCTTTGGAATGTTTGTCATGGAGCCAATCACTCCAAGGTTCCTTGAATGATCATGATGATGGGAACCTCACTACTGAAAATGCTCATCCAGGAGCAAAACTCTATAACCCTAATATTCCTTAGATTACTCTAGGGGTTTTCTACTCTTCTGGATCATCACAAACAAAGAAAGACTAATAAATAGTCACAGACTGTAAGAGATTAAGGAAGAATAATAACAAAATGTAACATGGGACCCTGAACTGGATCCTGGAAGAGAAAAAGAACACTGGAGAAAGACTGGTGAGATTCACATAGGGCTTGCCATTCAGTTAATAGTATCATACCCAAGTTAATTTCTTGGTGTTAATCATTTAAATATTATCATATAACATGTTAGGGCTTTCCAGGTGGCACAGTGGTAAAGAATCTGCCTGCCAATGCAGAAGATGCAGGAGACAAGGGTTTGATCCCTGGGTTGGGAAAATCACCTGGAGTAGGAAATGGCAACCTACTCCAGTATTCTTGCCTAAAAAGTTGCACGGACAAAGGGGTCTGGTGGGCTACAGTCCATGGGACCGCAAAGAGTCTTACACAACTGAGCATGCAAACACACACATATATAAGATGTTAATATTAATGGAGGCTGGGTGACAGGTACAGAACTTCTCAATTTTTTGCAACTTCTCTATAAATTTTAAACTAGTTCAAACAAAAATTTATAAAACTGTCCAGGAAACAAAGGACATTTGAATACTGAGAAAAGAGAGAAATGTTTCTCTAGAAGGGACTTAGCATTCCTGGAATCTGCTCTACAGGGAGCTTACATCAGAAGGAAAGAAAGACAGCAAGCAGCAGCAGCCTGCACTGGGAGGGAGGGGGCCCTCCAGGCTTAGAGATGCAATTGTTCTGACATTGGAAGTTCCTCTCCTTGAACCCAGACACTCTCTATCTGCACTAGGCCCAGGCTCAGCTTCCTCACCCATGACTCAGCTACCTCCAGCCTTAGCAGACCAGAGAAACAGAAGGAACTCAGAGCTGGTACAAAGCCCTCCCACCACAGAAAACCTCAGACTGTCTTCTGGGGTTCACTAAATTTGAGAGAACGGATGACTGGAACCCCCACGGCAGCAGGGCTGTATCTTAGTCGCCATGGGGTTCAGCACAATACTCACAGAACTCTGTGAAAGTCCATTAACAAATGCACGGATGGGTGGGCAGGTGGAGGGGATAGTCAGTTACTTGCCATTAACTAGTCTTCTGGACCTAATACATTCAATATTTAAGATGAACTTTGAAAATAGCTTCATAATAAAGTTATATAGTCTATATGCATAAGAAAGTAGCTCAGTCGTGTCTGATTCTTTGCAACTTCAGGGACTATACAGTCCATGAAATTCTACAGGCCAGAATACTGGACTGGGTAGCCTTTCCCTTCTCCAGGGGATCTTCCCAACCCAGGGATTGAACCCAGGTCTCCCACATTGCAAGCAGGTTCTTTACCAGCTGAGCCACCAGGGAAGCCCTTATATGCATAAGAGGTATTTTAAGCTAAATACAGAATTTCATTTGAAACTTTCTGTGAAATTGATATTTATGTGACATTTTAGGGGTTAAATCCTTTTGCAACAGGCCATATCTATACATGTTTAAAGTTAGTGTTAGATTGTTAGTCGCTCAGTCGTGTCTGACTCTTTGCCATTCTATGGACTGTAGCCCGCCAGGCTCTGTGTCCATGGAATTCTCCAGGCCATTCCCTTCTCCAGGGGATCATCTCATCCCAGGAATTGAACCTGGGTATCCCACATTGCAGGCAGACTCTTTACTGTCTGAGGCACCAGGAAAATCCCATCGATACATGAGGTGCATCAGAAAAGACAATATTATTGAGGGCTCCTGAGTTACCCACTTCACATAAATCTAGGAAGCAAGTTTTGATTATTCTTCAATTTTCTATCCTTTTGAAACTTAGATCAGATGCTATCACTTCCCTATTCAAATCTCCCCTTTCTCATATTATACATTTACTAGGTATTATTTATCTACACCACTTGGAATCAAATTCCATGAGAAGAGAGACTGTATAGCTTTGCTCAGGGTTGTATCCCAAGAGTAAAGAACTGTTTTCTCAGGGTATGTGCCCAGTAGCGGGATTGCTGGGTCATATCGTAGACTTGTGGACAAAGTGGGGGAAGGAGAGGAGGGGTTGAGTTGAGAGAATAGTATTGACATATATACACTACCATGTGTAAACTAGATAGCTAGTGGGAAGCTGCTATATAGCACAGGGAGATCAGCTCAGTGGTCTGTGATGACCTAGAGGGGTGGGAGGGGGGTCGGTGGGAGAGAGGCTCAAAAGAGAGGGGATATATGTGTACATATAGCTGATTCACTTTGTTGTATGGCAGAAACCAACACGACGTTGCAGAGGTACTATACTCCAATTAAAAAACAAAGAGTAAAGGACAGTTTCTTGCACAGAATAGGTGCTAGATAAACACTGATCAGATCAAGGACTATTTTTCTCTTGCCAGCAGTTCCTAACATTTAAGAATGCCCTATCACAAATCTGGTCTGTGTCCCCAGCAGCCCAATGAGGTGCTTGCAAATAGAGGCACTAAGAGTTTAGGTCAACATCACACAGCCAGCAGGAGGAGCCTAGACTTCCACTCAGAGCTGATGGCTTTGCTTAAGCATCATCACTTAAGGCCACTGTAACTAAGTCCTGCTCAGCTTCCAGTATGCCTCCCAGATACCTTGTTAGGTGGGTGCTAACTGGTGGCACGAGTGGTAAAGAGCCCACCTACCTGTGCAGAGACATAAGAGACGCAGGTTCGATCCCTGGGTCGGGAAGATTCCCTGGAGGAGGGCATAGCAACCCACTCCAGTTTTCTTGCCTGGAGAATCCCATGGACAGAGGAGCCTGGTGGGCTATATAGTCCATGGCGTTGCATAGAGTCAGATATGACTGTAGCAATTTAGCATACACATATGTAATTACAGCCAGCCCCCAGGGCCCCCTCTCTGTCCCTTAAATGTGTGTCAAAATGTGCCTTTGAGGAATGAACAAGATGACCTGGTTTTCTCTTTTTCTACCACACAGAGAAGTGCCCTGCCTTCTTTTCACAGGCTCTCCAGTCTCAGCATCATTTCAATAAGTGCATTAGAACCGTCCCAGGACACTGCGTGTCTTATTGTCTCGTCTCCCTGGAGAAGAATGCCCTCTATTCTTAACCCTGCTTCATTCTCATAGTTCCCCTGCTCAATGGGATTTATTAAGGCAATTTATCACAGATGAATCGGTATCTAAGCAATGAGTCTAGTAGGCAGAGACTCACTTTTTTTTTTTAAGTCGACAGACTCAGTGGTCATTTCCTTAATTGGCACTGATTCAGCCCTTTGTGAGGAGTAGATCGGGGCATTCCTTGAAAACTTCACAGATTAGAAGAAAAGTCAGAACCATCCCTGCCTGAAAAAAGAATTCTAAGATCGGTGGAATGTGTTCATTCTTCTCTATCTGCCTTGCCCTCATCAGCCTACAGTCTCTGGTGAGGGGGCAGTGTCAGAGCTCAGGGATCAGGGAGATATCAACAGGTGTCCTTCAGTTGGTGTCACTGGGGCAGCTCCAGAAGGCTGTGGTCCAGCTACTTACCCCATCTTAGTTTTTAAACTAGCAGCAACCTATAAACGTCTGTCACCAGGAAGTTGCACCATGATTCCCCACGCATCGTTTCACGGCCTTTGTACAAGGTTCCCATTCAGACATTGCTGTCTTCAGTTCATAGCTGGGGAAACTGAAATATGGAGAGATGAAATGGCTTGCCCCAGGACAAGGGGGAGGGGCCGAGGATGAAAGACAGCGTGTCTTAGTCTGTTTGGGCTGCTATAACAAAACACCACATGCTGAGTTTCTGGTAAACAACAGAAATTTATTTCTCATGGTTCTGGGGGGTTTGTTTCTCAAATTGAAAGCCCGAGATTAAGGTGTCGACATGGTCCAAACATGGTTGCATTTCAGTGAGGGCCCTCCTTCTGGGTCACAAAGGGTGTTTTCTTGCTGTGTCCTCACATGATGGAAAGGACTAAGGAGCTCTGTGGAGTCTCCTTTATAAGGGCTCTAATCCCAGTAATGGGGGTCCCACTCACATGACCTACTCACCTCTCAAAGGCCCCACCTACTACTTCCATCACCTTTGTAGGGTTAGGATTTCAACACATGAATTTTGAGCAGACACAAACATAGACCAGAGCAGAGAACATGAGCTTTGGAACTGGATTTGTTAACATTGTTATCCTGGGTGTGAAGTTCCCTAGTTCTGTGACCATGGGCTTTTACATCACTGGGTACTTAAAATCTCCATGCTTCATTTCCATTGTTAGCAAAATAGGAATAGTACTAGTATCTAGCTCAAATAAGCTGGCATAGATAAGGGCTCAGTGCAGAAACCGGAGCACAGAAAGCAGTCAGTAAACACTGGCCTTTACTGCTATTATTGGCAGTACAGAAGGTACAGTCTTTTCTCTGGGTAACTGGCCTGAGTAGTTGTGATTTTAGACTCAAAGATCTACATGAGTCCACATGAGATGGCCACCTGCCTGAAGGCCCTTTGGTATGTACAAGTTTAGAGTATTTTTACGCTATTCATAATAAAATGAGGCTAGTGTTTTGCTCCGTGGTGCCTTCTCCATCATCTCTGTGGGACCTTATAGGGGATCTTCCTTTCTAATATGAATTATTCTTTATAGTAAAGAAACTAAACTCTCTGAATTTTAAAGCACACCTTCTTTTTACAGAATTTCTTTCATAAAAAAATCAAAATAATCCAGGTCTGATAGAGAGGAGCAGAATCAAGCATGTGTTTAACATTTAAACCCAACTACATGTCCTCTTTATATTTAGTTGTTCAAAAGCAGCATAGGATTACATTTGGCATATTGCTCTATTATATTCTATAGGTTAGGTACAGTGTGTACACATTTTACATTGACAATCTAGACCACTACAGAGCTATATCACAACACTTTGATTTCTGTGCTTTCTTACTGGGCAATTTACAAGAGTCCCAGAGGCAATTTTGACCATTCACAATTCCCACCAGTCTTTTGCATGCACCTGACCTCTCTCTCTGTCAACCTCTACATAAAGGTATAACTCTGATTGGTGGCTCAGTGGTAAGGAATCCTCTTGCAGTGCATGACATGTGGGTTCAATCCCTGGGTCAGGAAGATCCCCTGGAGAAGGAAATGGCAACCCACTCCAGTATTCTAGCCCAGAGAATCACGGACCGGGAGCCTGGTGGGCTACAGTCCAAGAGGTCGCAAAGAGTCGGACATGACTGAGCAACTAACACTTTCACTTTCTTTCACCTAAAGGTATATTCTATATTCCTGTTTTTTGACGTGCCATTGTGTTCAGGAAAAGCCATTGCCTCTGAATTCCTCACTAGAACAAGACAGTGTAGGATGGCTGGTGATTTTGTCATTTTATTTCACAGATGGAAAAACTGGCCCAGAGGAAAATTCCCTTCTTTCCCCATCCTATGATGATATAATGAATCAGTAAAACCAAAAGAATACCTAGGTGAGCTGACATGAGACTCCACCACTCACAAATGTGACACACCAGCTGTTCATTTCCTAATGTAAATCCTAGATGGGAGTCAGGGAAGGAGGGAGGCGAGGGGACAAATTGGATATAATCAGAATCAGATCTAAGATAAACTGTTAATGGTTAATAGGGTCAGCCACCCAAGCAGCAGCCAGACCTGGAATTTTCCAGCCTTGCTCCTTGCCCAGCATTCACTATAGACCACGTGTGCATTTATCTGTAGTAGATCAGTTCCTGGTGCTGAAAGGCAGGGGAAGTAATAGGAATCACTTTCCACTCTAAACCTGGCATGCTTTTAAATGGAACATTCCAGGGTAAGGGAGGGACTTGACTTTAAGAGAGATGATAAAAATAACAGCAATAAGCAATAAGAGCCACCTCCCCAGCATTGCCAACGAGCTATAGAAGGTTCACGACCAGCATTAAGTAAAGGTCTTTGAATATTACACCTCATTAGACATTCACAGCGATCTTTGAAATAAATATGATAGTAAGTCTTATTTCAGGGAAGGAAACTGATAATCCAAGGGGTCAAGATACTGACCTGAGATCACCCAGCTAAGAGGAGAAAGAGCTGGGCACCCAGGCCATGAGCCCCAAAGCGCACTCCCTTAGGATGTTTAAAAATGTTTTAAAATGTATTTGACTTTTATTTATTTTTCATATACCTCCTAGGTTAGAAATCACTTTCAGAGGTGAGCATTCCCATGTCAAAGAGAGGGAAAAAAGTAAGGAAGGTTCAGATCGGTACCTAGAAGAACAGTTCCAAAGGAGTGGAGTGAAAGACCCAAGAAGTATGTGACTGCAGCTCCAAGCCCCACTTTGTCCTCCTCCCCCCAAACACACCCACCGACACCCACCTCAAGAGGCAGGAAAGGAAGAGGTTTCTTGGATTGATGATCATCTGATACGGCGTGACTTCCTACCTGCTTGTGAGAAAAGACATAGAGGGAGGAGGGAGCAGAAAAGATCAGTGGGGTGAGGCTCCCAGACCCAGGTTCTCTGACCAGGCTCACTCAGCCCCTGACAAGCACCCAGCAGCCACCCAGCTCTCAGCATGCACCACCGCAACACAGGGAGAACGTTCTCACATTCTCTGATTCCACCTCCTGCCCCAGAGTTAATATAAAACCGCCTCACTTGGACGTATTGTACTTCTCCACGGACATGAGAGATTCCATGTGAACACAGTCATGGCTGCAAAAGCTCTCTTTCTTGAAGCTTCACTGACTATAAGGATACTCAAGCCATGGCATGGCAATGGAATCCTTGTGGGGGAAACTCAATTAAATCCGCTGCAGAATGTACACAGAACAAGGAGAGGAAAGAACAAGGTGGGGGGGGGGGTCATTTCTTTTCAATAATAAAGCTCCGGATTTAAAATTAGACTGTACAATAACAGCCCTAATTCCTGGAAACCCAGATGGGGAACTAAATACATAACATATCGAGAGGAATTTATTTTCACAGACTTTGAGGATGTGATATGGCTTTTGGCAACTTCACACCACCTTGGCCGGTGTTTCTGACAAGTGGAAGAGGCTGTTAACCACCTTTTCATGGAAAACATACCTTCATCTCGAGTCAGAGGTTAAGTTATTCTCTGGCCAAAAGAAGCAATCCATCATGCTTTATTATGAGGCAGATCTCACAATGAATAGCATTTGGCAGAGACGGACGACTTAATATGACTTCACTCGGCAGCGCTGTAAACGGATCTGTCATCTCCAAGACTGGCGGAGGTGGTCAGGCGCCACTTGAGGTCCTGAGCAAAATGCCGGCTACTGCAGGGGAAGGCGGAGTAGTGCCTCTGACTTCACACCTGAATAACAACCACAACGCGAAGAACTGCTGAGTGTCTATTTAAGCAGCCACTACGTGTCAGACTGCTGAGTAGAAAGCGTGCGGGTCTTCACTGCTATTTTTAAAACGGATAACCAACAAGGACCCATTGTATAGCACAGGCAACTCCGCTCAATGTTGTGTGACAGCCTGGACGGGAGGGGGATTTGGTTGAAAAATGAATGCATGTGTATGTATGGCTGAGTCCCTTTGCTCTCCACCTGAAACTATCACAACATTGTTAATAGGCTATGTGCTGTGCTGTGCTGAGTCACTTCAGTCCTGTCCGATTCTTTGCAGCCCTATGGACCGCCAGGCTCCTCTGTCCATGGGATTCTCCAGGCAAGAATACTGGAGTGGGTTGCCATGCCCTCCTCCAGGGGATCTTCCTGACCCAGGGATCGAACCCACCTCTCTCACGTCTCCTGCATTGGCAGGCAGGTTCTTTACCACTAGCACCACCTGGGAAGCCCGAAGTTATACTCCAATATAAAATAAAAAATTAAAAAAATAAAGTGTGCAGGCTCTTCAAGTCCTTGGTTTAACTCATTTATTAATTCTTGGCACTACCACTTATAAACCCTGTGATAGAGCATGGATAGGTAACAACCTCTGGCTCAGTTTCCTTGTCTATGTATGCAGAGCCCTTGAGATGATGACAGGCATATAGTACATGTTTCATAAGGGCTAACAGTTTTGGGCTCCAAAATCACTGCAGATGGTGAGTGCAGCCATGAAATTAAAAGACGCTTACTTCTTGGAAGGGAAGTTATGACCAACCTAGACAGCACATTGAAAAGCAGAGACATTACTTTGCCAACAAAGGTCCATCTAGTCAAGGCTATGGTTTTTCCAATGGTCATGTATGGATGTGAGAGTTGGACTATAAAGAAAGCTGAGTGTCGAAAAATTGATGCTTTTGAACTGTGGTGTTGGAGAAGACTCTTGAGAGTCCCTTGGACTGCAAGGAGATCCAACCAGTCCATCCTAAAGGAGATCAGTCCTGGGTGTTCATTGGAAGGACTGATGTTGAAGCTGAAACTCCAGTACTTTGGCCACCTCATGCGAAGAGTTGACTCATTCGAAAAGACCCTGATGCTGGGAGGGATTGGGAGCAGGAGGAGAAGGGGATGACAGATGATGAGATGGCTGGATGGCATCACTGACTCGATGGACATGAATATGAGTAAACTCCGGGAGTTGGTGATGGACAGGGAGGCCTGGTGTGCTGTGATTCATGGGGTTGCAAAGAGTCGGACACGGCTGAGCAACTAAACTGAACAGTTCTTATGGTAACTGTCTCAACAGGCTTGGACTAAGGTGATGAGAGTCTTCTGGGGTGCAGTGTTTAAGGGCACTCACTTTCAGGGCCACACTGATGCCTCTGTGAATGTTTTACCCTGTACATATCTCTCTTGCTTCAACACAGTTCCTGCCCAGAACTCTGGTTCACAGACATAGAAACAAAACTCAGGGAAATGAAGTCACTCCCTGGACTCCCCCCAGCCCAGAAGATACAGATCCTGGACTCACAGTCTGTCTGTCCCACTACGTATCATTGTTGTATCACATCACACTGCCTGCAACGCAGTGTGAAAATGGACTGTCAGCTTCCACATTTTAGCCAGTGTCATGAATGAAAAAAACTGATCAGATCAGGTGGAAGTGCTGGCCTCAATAGGTAGGTTATTCCTGGGGACTCAGAGAACGGAGACAAGCACCCCAACATTAAGAGGCCTTTCCTGAGTCTCTTTCAACACCCAGTTTAGGTGCTAAATAATGCAAAACTGCTTACCCTTGAAAAGTGGCCAGAGTAATAGAGAACTGCATCTCACTGGTCAGAGGAAAAAAAAGAAGAAGAGATACATGATTCTCTAGCAAAACCTTCCTTATCAGCTCTGTTGGGGGAAGGAAAAAAAACAAGGCAAATAAATGACAAAAGCAGAGGAACCATCAATCACGCTGTTGTTGGTCTGCCAGGCCGGGCTGCAGGCATGCAACTCACAGGCCACCGTTTGGCTCCAAGGAGCTCTGCTCAGCCCAGCTCCAGGCAGCAGAGATAGCATGAGCCTGGTGCAAACCAAATCCTGGGATCCTCCTTGCAGCTCTGCCACTCACCTTTTCTGTGACTCTGATTAACTGGCTAAACTCCTCTGAGTTTCCTAATGTATAGCGCAGGGCACTGCAAGCATAGTCTCCGAATTCCTTTATAGCTCCAAACTCTCCAAGCCCCATAAGCACTGAATTACATGAGCCAAAAGAATGTTCTGAAATAGAATTTCTTCTCAAAGCATCTGTCTATCATCAGGAAAACTTTCTGGATCCTTCATATCCAATGTCTTGTCACTGCTGTTTTTTGCAGTTGATTAGTAAAATACATAAATAGACACATTTCAAATTGCTGCAATGAAAAATTTTATCCTTTCAATTTTCTGAGTGTTTTGAGTAGCATTAGCAAATCTTACCTATGTAGGAGGTCCCCATACTCTAAAAACTTTGTCACAGGCATCACATATGTCGCCTTTACAACCTCCAACTGGCAACTGAAGAGTTGTAATTAGAGTCAAGTAATAGCTTTATTTGTTCGTTCATTCATCCATCCATCCACTCAGCAAATATTATACTGGGTCATTTAGGCATAAGACTCTGTGAAAGGGGCCAGAAACTCAGAGATTAATAAAACAGAGTCTATATGATCCCCTAGAGGAGGAAACGGGAACCCACTTCAGTATCCTTGCCTGGGAAATCCCATGGACAGAGGAGCCTGGCAGGCTACAGTCCATGAGGTCAAAAAGAGTTGGATACAACTGAGTGACTGAGCGCGCGCACACACACACACTCTCTCTAAGAAAGGCAGTGTATTGAGGACATAGAGCACAAATATTTTGATGGAACTTTAGTCCAGTCCAGATCCCGCGTTAGCTTGTCACATAAGCTTTTTGACCTTGGGCAGCTTATTTAACCTCTCTGAAACTCAAGTTACTTTTCTGTGAAATGGGGATATTATCTACCAGTTGAGAGCAAGTGTGGATTAGATGAGTTAATAATGTAAAGCACCTACCACAAGATCTGGGGTATAAGCAACATAAACAGCTACTTTTATCATGAGCTTCAAGAACATTTTGAGTTGATGGCTGGGCCCAGCATGGAGAAGTGCTATTTTTGTTCACTTCTTTCTTGCTTCTTTTTGCAGAGGGCAGGTCTCCCACATGCTAATGATCTTGTGGCAGCAAGAGATGGACAGCTGACTGCCTGCATAGTTCTCTGTGGTGTGAGTAGTTGGGGAACTGTGCAGACCAGCTTCCAGTTCCAGGCTTGGCAATGAACCTTGGGGATTCCAACTCATATTTTCAAAAGGTCCATTTCCTTCCTAGGGGGCTTCCCTGGTGGCTCAGTAGTAAAGAATCTGCCTGCAGTGAGGGAAACCCTGGTTCAATCCCTGGGTTGGGAAGATCCCCTGGAGGAGGAAATGAAAACCCACTCCAGTATTCTTGCCTGCAGAATCCCACGGACAGAGGAGTCTTGTGGTCTACAGTTCATGGGGTAGACGTGTTGGCTACAACTGAGTGACTGACTCACTTCCTTCCCACATCAAAGGAAATGCTATCTCCCTTGGCCTGGCAGCCCAGATAATCTCAGCCACTCCCAGCTCAGTTCAGACAACCTGCCCAGCAAGCGGAAGTCCTTCTTCCCTGCCTCATGCCAAGTCCCAGAATTAGCCCAGCCTGACTGGGAACCCCCAGCCCAGCCCACGATGAGCTGAGCGGCTCTGAGAGCCAGTCCTTGAGGCAGCTCAGGGCATCCGCCTGGGACAGTCTGGAAAAGTCATTATAGAGGAAATGCCAGACACGAGGTACCCTGTCACGTAGTGAGGGGGACACTCAGCAGAAGGGATGGCGTGGCCCCCTCCTGCAATCTGAGCTCTGTCGGCAGGCAACTCAGTCCAGCAGGTTTTGTCATCTGGACTGTAATAAACCCCACTTCCTGAACCCCATGGCCCTCCGGGCTCTACACCAACCACGCCACCCGGCCCTGCATGTCCCCCTGCCTGCTCAGAGCCCAGCACACCTGCAGCTGCCATTTGGAGGCCTCAGGTGCCACTCGTGTGTACTAATGAAAAGTGCCCTCTGGCCACCTTGCAGGAGGGAGGGGATGGGTTCCAGCTAAGGCAAGGGAGTCTCAGCCTTGACTGCACTCCAGAGTCCCCTGGGAGCATTCACAATCCTGATTACCAGGCTGCAGACCAGACGCATTAAACGAAAGTCGCTGTAGGTGGGTACTAGGCATCAGGATTTTTTTTTTTTTAAGTTGGTCAAGTGATTCCAGTGTGCAGTTTAGATTGGGTACTTCTGCTGGGTTGGGACTCCAAAGGACATCCTTTCCTTCCCCTCTCCCTCTCTCCCTCTCTTACTCCCTCCCTCGCTTCCTCCTTCCTCCCTACTTCCTCCTTCACTGTTTACTAAAACAGCATATTCTGTGGTCAAAGCCCAGGGCTTACAGTCAAACCATTCTCACTTTGAATTCTGGCGATGCTGCCACAAACTGTGTGAGTCAAGGCAAAGTACTTCACTCCTCTGAAGCTCAGCTTCTCATTCTATAAAGCAGGAAAAATAAAAGGACTTGCCCTGGAGAATTCTTGGGGGATTAAATATCACAGATAAATGGTTTAATATGGCACCTAGCAATTATGATGTGCTCAATAAATGTGCCCTATATTTCTCCTAGCTATTATTGTAATTTTCCAAGAGCGGTGCTAGATGCTGGGGATACAAAAGAAACAATGTAGGCGTGATACTCACTGTCACACAACTAACTCTCTTCCCATTCAGTCTCTACATGGACCATGCCCCACATCACTGACCAGGACAGGGAAGATAGAGATTTATTATTATTATTATTTAATATACTTTTTTATTATGGCAATTTTAAAAAATATAATATACAAAATCCCATATATGGAAAGAAGTGGATATTCTAAGATCTGTGAGAATATGAAGTATTAACAACAATAGCTATTATACAGTGAACATCCTCAATGTGCCAGGCACAATTCCATCATACCACAAGCCTACGAGGGCACCTGCTAGGGGAGCACAGTACTGAACAGGATTCCATCACAAGCTCACAAGCCCTCAACATAATAAAAGCAATATATGACAAACCCACAGCAAACATTATCCTCAATGGTGAAAAATTGAAAGCATTTCCCTTAAAGCCAGGAACAAGACAAGGGTGCCCACTCTCACCACTACTATTTAACATAGTTTTGGAAGTGTTGGCCACAGCAATCAGAGCAGAAAAAGAAATAAAAGGAATCCAGATAGGAAAAGAAGAAGTAAAATTCTCACTGTTTGCAGATGACATGATCCTCTACATAGAAAACCCTAAAGACTCTACCAAAAAATTATTAGAGCTAATCAATGAATACAGTAATGTTGCAGGATATAAAATTAACACAGAGAAATCCCTTGCATTCCTATACACTAACAATGAGAAAACAGAAAGAGAAATTAAGGAAACAATACCATTCACTGTTGCAACAAAAAGAATAAAATACTTAGGAGTACATCTACCTAAAGAAATGAAAGACCTATATATAGAAAACTATAAAACACTGATGAAAGAAATCAAAGAGGACACAAATAGATGGAGAAATATACCATGTTCACGGATTGGAAGAATCAATATTGTGAAAATGACTATACTACCCAAAGCAATCTATAGATTCAGTGCAATCCCTATCAAGCTACCAACAGTATTTTTCACAGAACTAGAACAAATAATTTCACAATTTGTATGGAAACACAGAAAACATCGAATAGCCAAAGCAATCTTGAGAAAGAAGAATGGAACTGGAGGAATCAACCTCCCTGACTTCAGGCTCTACTACAAAGCCACAGTCATCAAGACAGTGTGGTACTGGCACAAAGACAGAAATATAGATCAATGGAACAGAATAGAAAGCCCAGAGATAAATCCACGTACCTATGGACACCTTATCTTTGACAAAGGAGGCAAGGATTTACAATGGAAAAAAGACAACCTCTTTAATAAGTGGTGCTGGGAAAACTGGTCAACCACTTGTAAAAGAATGAAACTAGAACACTTTCTAACACTATACACAAACTCAAAATGGATTAAAGATCTAAATGTAAGACCAGAAACTATAAAACTCCTAGAGGAGAACATAGGCAAAACACTCTCCAACAAAAATCACAGCAGGATCCTCTATGACCCACCTCCCAGAATATTGGAAATAAAAGCAAAATAAACAAATGGGACCTAATGAAACTTAAAAGCTTTTGCACAACAAAGCAAACTATAAGCAAGGTGAGAAGACAGCCTTCAGAATAGGAGAAAATAATAGCAAATGAAGAAACAGACAAAGATTAATCTCAAAAATATATAAGCAACTCCTGCAGCTCAATTCCAGAAAAATAAATGACCCAATCAAAAAATGGGCCAAAGAACTAAACAGACATTTCTCCAAAGAAGACATACAGATAGCTAACAAACACATGAAAAGATGCTCAACATCACTCATTATCAGAGAAATGCAAATCAAAACCACAATGAGGTACCATTACACACCAGTCAGGATGGCCGCTATCCAGAAGTCTACAAGCAATAAATGATGGAGAGAGTGTGGAGAAAAGGGAACCCTCTTACACTGTCGGTGGGAATGCAAACTAGTACAGCCACTATGGAGAACAGTGTGGAGATTCCTTAAAAAACTGGAAATAGAACTGCCATATGACCCAGCAATCCCACTCCTGGGCATACACACTGAGGAAACCAGATCTGAAAGAGACACGTGTACCCCAATGTTCATCGCAGCACTGTTTATAATAGCCAGGACACGGAAGCAACCTAGATGCCCATCAGCAGACGAATGGATAAGAAAGCTGTGGTACATATACACAATGGAATATTACTCAGTCATTAAAAAGAATTCATTTGAATCAGTTCTAAAGAGGTGGATGAAACTGGAGCCCATTATACAGAGTGAAGTAAGCCAGAAAGATAAAGACCAATACTGTATACTAATGCATAGATATGGAATTTTAAAAGATGGTAATGATAACCCTATATGCAAAACAGAAAAAGAGACACAGATGTACAGAACAGACTTTTGGACTCTGTGGGGGAAGGCGAGGGTGGGATGTTCTGAGAGAATAGCACTGAAACAAGTATACTATCAAGGGTGAAACAGATCACCAGCCCAGGTTGGATGCATGAGACAAGTGCTCAGGGCTGGTGCACTGGGAAGATCCAGAGGGACGGGATGGGGAGGGAAGCAGGAGGGGGGATCTGGATGGGGAACACATGTAAATCCATGGCTGATTCATGTCAATGTATGGCAAAAACCACTACAATATTGTAAAGTAATTAACCTCCAACTAATAAAAATAAATGAAAAAAAAAAAAGAAATTTGCAACAACTGTAATGTGATATAAAAAAAATCAATGATTTCTTTTTTTTTCCTTTTGATGAGAACTCTTAGAATTTACTCTATAAATTCCATATACAATATAAGGCAGTGTTAATTACATTAATCCTATTGCACACAACACATCTAGTACTTTTTAAAATTAATTTATCTTAATTACAGGATAATTACTTTGCAAAATTGTGATAGTTTTTGTCATATATCAACATGTATGATAAGCTCAGTGGTTCTCAAACAATTTCAGATGGTTTGTAAGCTCTTGGACATTATGCAACACTGAAAAATCTTAATTTAATTTCAGTAGAAAATCTATAGTACTTAATATAAAACATAGTTATAATAAAGGTAGGTATATAAGTATCATAAGCATGTGACATGAAAAAACAAGTGAGTGAACTAAATAAACATGATTAACTACTGCTCAAAAAAAAATAATATACAAAGTCCCATATATTGGAGAGAAGTGGATATTTTAAGATCTGTGAGAATACAAAGTATTAACAACAACAGCTATTATACAGTGAACATCCTCACTGTGCCAGGCACAATTCCATCATACCACAAGCCTATGGGGGCACCTGCTATGGGAGCACAGTACTGAACAGGATTCCATCACAAGCTCACCAGCCAAGAGATGAAGCTATTGCTATTTATATTTTGCAGATGAGGCCTCTGAGGCTCAGAGGAATTAAATATTTCACCCAGGGTCACAGGGGTTGATGCAAACCTGTTTGTAAGCTCCATGTTGCTTTACTTTCTGAATGAATGTGGAGTGTGCAGACAAGGGGATTCTGAGGTTTGGCCAGAACAGGAAGGACAAAGCTGTTCCTCCAACTGGGAGGATTTTTTAGGGGAAGAACAGTGCCAAAGTGGGTAAGGGTGGGATGCTGAGAGACCAGCATGACAAGTGTGGGTGTAGAGGGTGGGGTTTAGATGAATTCAGGAGTTGGGGGACAGGTGGATGCTACCCAGTAATGAGTGGGCAGTGAGTCCCTTTAAAGGGTCCAGGGTATCCTGAGAAAAACATAATTCAAAAAGACATGTGCACCCCAGTGTTCACTGTAGCACTATTTACAATAGCCAGGACATGGGAACAACCTAAGTATCCATCAACAGATAAATGGATAAAGATATGGTACATATATACAATGGAATATTACTCAGCCATAAAAAGGAATGAAACCGAGTCATTTGTAGAGATGTGGGTAGATCTAGATTGTTTCATACAGAGAGACATAAGTGAGAAAGGGAAAAACAAACATCTTATATTAACACATGTATGTGGAATCTAGAAAAATGGTACTGATGAATCTATTTGCAGGGCAGGAATAGAGACAAAGACATAGAGAGTGGACATGTGAACACTGAGGGGAAAAGGGAGGATAGGACAAATTGAGAGATTAGATTTGACATAAATACACTATGATGTGTAAAATAGACAGCTAGCGGGAAGTCGTTGTGTAACACAAGGAGCCCAGCTCGGTGCTCTGTGATGACCTAGATGGGTGGGGTGGGGATTGACGGGTAGGAGGGAGGGCATATATGTACACATACAGCTGATTCAGTTCATTGTGCTGCAGGAACTAATACAACACTGTAAAGCAATTACATACCAAGTTTGTTTTTTAAGAGTCCAGCGTGATAAAATGTTCCCAATCCATAGAAATTCTGGTCGAGTCCAGTCATCCTGGTTTTGCACCTTGAAGTTATATCACCTAGTATAGTTTGCTAAAAATTGAGTAGCAAAATACAAGTTGTGAGCAAAGACCTTCAAGCAAGCTTTAAGTGGTTTATGGTTGTTCAAAGAAGACATTATAATAGGCTCTACTTTCCAGAACCTGAACAGCAATCAATTTGGGGAGGCAGTAAAGTGGGGGGGATGTCTTTAGAAAGCATCACTGAGCCTTCAGCTCAGGCAAGCTGGATACACTAGGTGTCAGAATGCAAATTTAAGTTTAACTTAATTTTTAAGTTAATTTTTTAAGATAAACTTAAATTTTGCTTTAACTCAAGGCTCCACCATCTATGATAATGTCATCTCTCTGGGCCTCGGCTTCCTCACCTGTGAAACTGAAAGTGCTAGTCGCACGGTCATGTCCAACTCTTTGGGACCCCGTAGACTGTAACCCATTAGGCTCCTCTGTCCACAGAATTCTCCAGGTGAGAATACTGGAGTGGGTTACCATTCCCTTCTCCAGGGGATCGTCCCAACCCAGGGATCGAACCCGGGTCTCCTGCATAGGCAGGCAGATTCTTTACCGTCTGAGCCACCAGGGAAATGGAGCTAGTAGCATAGCTGTCTTGGTGGCTTGCTGTGAGGATGAAATACTACCGGGCTTGTTAAACACTTAGAATGGAACTTGTGTGCATCTGTGCTCAGTTGCTAGGTTGTGTCTGACTCTTTGCGACCCCATGGACTGTAGCCCACTGGGCTTCTCTATCCATGGGATTCTCCCAGCAAGAATACTGGAGTGGGCTGCCATTTCCTCCTCCAGGGGGTCTTCCCAACCCAGGGACTGAACCCACGTCTCTGTCTCCCGCATTGCTGAAGGATTCTTTACCGCTGAGCTACCAGGAAAGCCAGAATGGAACTTCCCACCTACTAAACAAGAGAAAGGGCTGTTATCATTGCAGGATGCCACTCTGTACTCAGGAAACTGCCCTCTCTCAGCCCAGGCCTGACTGTTGGTAGATTTCTGGCTGTAGCCAAGTTCACTTTTGCTCTTCTGCCAGAGCTAGTTACATGTTATTTGTTTTGCAGGCTATTTGTTTTCCAATATTTTTACTAAGTAGGACAGCTGTATCAATGAGGTCTGCTGCTTTATTGGTTGCTAATTGCTGGGGCATAATTGTTGCAACATTACTTGGTGTTCCTATAATTCTCTGCAGCCAATCAAGGTGGCGAATTCTCTAATTACAACCCAGTGGATTCTCAGTCACCAGCATCCAAACACTTAGAGAGCTCAGTTTACAAGAACTCTTTTCAGCACTTTTACAAGAAAGGGCTTAACTGACCAAAGTAAGAAAGTCACGTCAGGAAATAATTTTAAAGTTAATTCTACAAATATACATGAATATATAAAATAACAGATATTTTTATAATTATAGACGTGTGTATATTTTTTGAAGGTGGTTTTTAAGGTCTGTCTCAAGACCTCTGCACATTCAACTCAGTCTCTAACTGGACAAGAGTTGGGATCTGTAATGATCATAATTCTAAGGCCCAGGCAGATCTCAATGGGCCTTTGCAGACATCAGAAGTTAATTGTACTCAGCCTAGTTTTAGCACTGCAAGCATTTGACTATATTTGAAAGTTTCTTGGAGGTTGTAACCCATTATGTCTTTTCCACAAAACAAGGAATCAAAGTATTCAATCCACCAAGATCACTGAAGATAATGATATTTTTGGAAGCATTCCATGTGCTGCAACATACAAAGTTAAGTTATTATCAATAGTAAATCCATGGTTTTACTCAGATGACATCACTTCTTTCCTTCCATTTTCTTTAGTGTAAAACCCCACCTTTTCTTTGACCTCTACACACCTGGACACCTTCCAGCTCCACCCACCAACCTCCAGCTTCCTCCCTGCCATCTGCCCTCTTGCCTTCACCCTGCTACAGCCCCCTGGCCTCCTTCCAGCTCCTCAAGCGCCCGTCACGCCTCCCAGCTCCGGGCCCCGGCCCTTGCTCTTCTGTCTGCCTGCAACTCCTCCCTCAGCCCTTCCCAGGGCTGGTTGCTTCTCAACTGTAGGTCTCACCTCTAGTGCTGTCTCCATACTGAACATGTCCTAGGTACCATTGTCAAACTATCATGTTGTTTCGCTTGTATCTTGAATATCCATCATTACCACCTAGTTTTATCTTGTTAATTAATTCAACTGCCACTCTTTGTCCAGAATGTAAGGTTCTATGAAAACAAAGTCTTGTTCACCATGGTGACAGAGATGGTCTATCACAGGTACCCAACAGACAGTTGTTTGACCAAACACATAAATGAAAGAACAAATATCCTTTTCTGTTCCTTTATTTCCATATTTTTCAATCCACTTTTGCTTTAGCCAATTATGTAATCACACTTACCTGAAACTGCTCTATTTTGCATCACCACAATGTTTGCTATTATTATCATTACCACTGGTGGCCAGTCAACAGCATTTACTGAACATCCACAGAGGTGTGGAGCAACGCACCACATACCATGGGGGGAAATGAGGATCAAAAGTCATTGCCTCTGCTGTCAGGGAGCCTTTAGTCTAACTGGAAACCAAAATAAGCAGACTTGACTTATGTGGGCAGAGATGCAGCAGCTTACCACAGAGACTCTTGGTTCCTCTCTGCTGTGGGCTGAATTGTGTCCCCCAGATTCGTATGTTGGAGCCCTAATCCCTCGTATCTCAGAATGTGAATTTGGAGGTGGGGATCTTTAAAGGGATAAGGTTAAATGAGGTCATATGGGTGGGGCCTAATCCAATATGACTGGCATCTTCAGGATAAGAGGTGTTTAGGACCCTGAGGAAAGACCATGTGAAGGACATGGAGAACAAGGACATGGAGATGTCCTTGGACATCTATAAGCCAAGGACAGGGATCTCGGGAAAAATCAGCTTTGCTAACACCTTGATCTTGGATTTGTAGGCTCTAGAACTGTGAGAAAATGAATGTCTGTGTTTATCACCCAGTCTGCGGTACTTTATTTGCTCAGGGGAGGCCTGAGCAAACTGATACACTCTCCAATATTCATTTTCCTTTCCTTATATAGTGTAGGTGGCACTAGTGCTAAAGAACTCACCTGCCAATCCAGGAGAAGTAAGAGACACAGTTTCAGTCCCTGGGTCGGGAAGATCCCCTGGAGGAGGGCATGGCAACTAAACTCCAGTATTCTTGCCTGGAGAATCCCATGGACAGAAGAACCTGGGGGGCTACGGTCCATGGGCCACAAAGAGTCAGACACAACTGAAGCGACTTAGCACACACGTATGTGGGTAAGTGGCTGAGCACCTGGCCACCTGGGGACTGCATGCCCAGCTTCCCCTGCAGGTAGACGTGGCCACACAACTAAAGGGCTACCAGCAGAAGTGCCATGTGACCTTATCAACTCCCTCACCTTTTTTTTTTTTCTGATTCAAATTTTTTAAATTAATTTATTTATTTTAATTGGAGGCTAATTCCTTTACAATATTGTAGTGGTTTTTGTCATACATTGACATGAATCAGCCATGGGTGTACATGTGTTCCCCATTCTGAGCCCCCCTCCCACCTCCCTCCCCATCCCATCCCTCAGGGTCATCCCAGTGCACCGGCCCTGGGTGCCCTGTCTTATGCATTGAATCCGGACTGGCAATCTATTTCACATATGATAATACACATGTTTCAAGGCTACTCTCTCAGATCATCCCACCCTTGCCTTCTCCCACAGAGTCCAAAAGTCTGTTCTTTACATCTGCATCTCTTTTGCTGTCTCACATATAGGGTCATTGTTACCATCTTTCTAAATTCCATATATATGCGTTAATATACTGTATAGGTGCTTTTCTTTCTGACTTACTTCGCTCTGTATAATAGACTCCAGTTTCATCCACCTCATTAGAGCTGATTCAAATGAATTCTTTTTAATAGCTGAGTAATATTCCATTGTGTATATGTACCACAGCTTTCTTATCCATTCATCTGCCGATGGACATCTAGGTTGCTTCCATGTCCTAGCTATTGTAAACAGTGTTGCAATGAACACTGGGGTACACGTGTCTCTTTCATTTCTGGTTTCCTTGGTTTGGATGCCCAGCAATGGGATTGCTGGGTCATATGGCAGTTCTATTTCCAGATTTTTAAGGAATCTCCACACTGTTCTCCATAGTGGCTGTACTAGTTTGCATTCCCACCAACAGTGTAAGAGGGTTCCCTTTTCTCCACACCCTCTCCAGCATTTTTTGTTTGTCGTCTTTTTGATAGCAGCCATTCTGACCGGCATGAGATGGTACTTCATTGTGGTTTTGATTTGCATTTCTCTGATAATGAGAGATGTTGAGTATCTTTTCATGTCAAACTCCCTCACTCTTTAGAGCCCAATGCTAACTCAAGTTCAGGGAGGCAGTGGGTTGAGAAGTGTGGAAAGAGAAGACACAGATAGGGAGCAGTGAGGGACGACTCCTCTGCATAGGAGTCTCCATGAAGGCCTCTCCAACCAAAGCTCGCCTCTTACCAGTTCCCACCTGAGTCATTCTACATTGCTATGGTGGCCCATGTGAAAATCCACCAAACAGCAGACTCAAGAAAGATCCTGTAGATATCTGTGGTGGGACCAAGAGACATCAGCCACTTATGCTTTAATGCTTCTAAGTCCTGAATGAGGAAGACGCCTGAGGAAAGAGGGGCTTCATTGCGGAGTAGGCAAGTGGGGTTGAGGTTCTCTAATGAGTTTCTGACAGTGAGCGGATCCTCAGGAGTGGGAGAAGAGCTCAGTAAGAAAGGCAGAAAACTTAAATTTATTTAAGCAGCAAACTTAATTTATTTTGAAGTTCCATTAGGGAACCTGTGCTAGGATGGAGTGTCTCACTCCCAGAATGGAAATGTCATAATTGTACACCGATGCTACTTTCGGCTGCATCACACATTAAACTGGTTTTAAGGAGCCTGCATGAAACCCTATACACTATTTTTCACATATTCTTATGAAGCCCACAAAAAAACGCATGTTGAATTCCTAAGAGTCAAATCAGGTATTAGATTTTGGAATAATTTGCTTGAAATCCAGGGTACTGAGCGGCTGTACCACCCAAAGGGCAGAGATTGAGCCCGAGCTCAAAGAGGATATAGAGCACCGATAATGAGGTTCACTGGGGAAAAAAAACTCACGGATGGAGATGTCAACAAATCCTTTGTTGTGACATTGAACACACCCCCAGGTACGTCCTGTGTTCACGCCGTGGAGGCTGGCGTTTTCTAAGCGTGGACCCTTTCACTTGCTCCTGTGAGCCGGGGCTTGTGACTCACTGGATGCTCTGGAGTTTGGGGAAAGCTTCCGGTGGAGATTCTGTCAAAGATAAATGGCCAGGCCCAGCAAGCAGTACTGAGCTGGAAGGAGACCCGGGCTGCAGCGCCATGAATCAGCGTGTTCCCTCAGGAAGAGAGGCGGTCTGCTTATTACACTCACCTTGTCATCGATCGAAACCATACAGACATCAGGCCTCGCCCCGCAGGCAGCCAAAGCAGCAGTTTCCCATTTATCTGCAGCCAGTTGAGCCCTGGAAGCTCCAAAGTACAAGTACAAGGGATCATGAGCCACCCTTGCCCACAGCACCTTGGGTGGGAGACAGGGGGGCACCTGAGTGTCTGTGGGATTCCTGACTTGGACAAGAGAGGCGTGGGGACCCTGAGGGACAGCACTCCTTACCACGGCATTCCCAAGGCCCAGCCAGGCCCCAGCAAATGTTTGTCCAACAAATGGCTACAAGGGTTTAAAGAAGCAAACAAATGAAATATGTAGGCATTTAAATAATCTTAGAGACTATGTAATGATTTGCATAAATAGCTTACTCTGTACTGTTTAGCAAAAAATATAATACCATATGTATATTCAGTATGATCACAGTTTTATTATATCTTATTTATAACTTTGATAATCCATACTTGTGTGCTGTGTGTGCTTAATTGCTCAGCTGTGTCCTACTCCTTATGACCCTTTGGATTGTAGCCTCCCACCCCTCCTGCTCCCCAATTCCCCCCACCCCTCCCACCCCCCACCCACTGCCCCAGCTACTCTGTGTCCATAGGCTTTTTCAGGCAAGAATACTGGAGTGGGTTGCCATTTCCTCCTCCAGGGAACCTTCTCCAGCTCGGGGTGGAATGCACGTCTCCTGTGTCTCCTGCATTGCAGGTAGAGTTTTTACCTCCTGAGCCATTAAGTACATGCGCGTACTGGTTACTCAGTCACGTCCATCTCTTTGTGACCCCAATGACTGCAGCCCGCCAGGCTCCTCTGTTCATGGTATTCTCCAGGCAGGAATACTGGAGTGGGTTGCCATTCCCTTCTGCAGGGGATCTTCCTGACCCAGGGATCGAACTCAGGTCTCCTGCACTGTAGGCAGATTCTTAACCGCCTGAGCTACCAGGGAGGCCCATCAAGTACCTACACTAACAGGCTAATAAAGGTTATCTTTTGTGTTGCCATTATGGGTAATTTTTAGTTGCTTTTTATGTATGATTTACCTGACACCACCAGACCTGCAGTTCAGTTCATGGCATTTTACCTTCCACTTCCTACAATAAAGTCTCAGTCACTCTAGGAGCCATGTTGCTCCATTTCATAAAACCTGCCCTCTTCTCCACCTTTGCACAGGGATCCTTGCCAGTCCCGCCACAATGTGGAGTCCAGAAGTTGGCTTCTCAGCTAGATTTTCCTCTGAAGGAGCTTTGGCCTACAATTTGGGCCAGATAATAAGATTCTGATCTACAAGTACTGATTCTTTTGCTTTGGCTGGAGTGATGCTTGGTGAGGCCAGTTCATCTCCAAGACGTTTTCCTTGCCGTCTGTGGATAAATATATGACAGCACTGGGGAGCACCCTGCTTCTGCATGTGAGGTAGGCTTCATGTGCAGTCAGGTACCCAAGTGTGGGGACACATTGTCACGCAGTGTCACAGATGAAGTATAACACCACAGGCAACGTTGGCCATGCACACACAAAAGGGTCTTCACTCAGGAGACAAGAGAGCTTCATGTCAAAAATAATAATCTCTCCCTGACGTGTGTATCATGGGAACTTCTTCCCATTGAGATAAGCATCAGTTTCCCCTTTTAAAGTATAATTATTGACTATAGTTACATATCAGTGAGTGTGGAAGGATTAAGCTGGAAAATCTCAGCAAGGTAGTCATCCATGAACCGCAACCATTACATCTGAGCTGAAGCATGTGATGGCGGAAAAGAGAAACAATCAGAGATGAAATTCTGAGTGATGGGAGAGATGCCTTCAGACCCCCTTCAGCTCAAAGAGATCTTTTTCTTCACCTACAATCAGTGAGGGTTATAAAACCCCACCCCTTACACCAGTGCGGAGCAGAGCATTCTTTGTCTTGAGACTATGATTCCTTGCAGATTGGTGGAAAGCCAGTACCGTCAGGCTTTCAGGGGTTCACAAAACAGCAAATAAACCACAGAAAGGGAAGTGAAGGGCATCTAGGCCAGTGGATCTGAAACCTGAATGTGCAATAGGATCTCCTGGAGGCTTGTTAACACGGATTCCTGGATCCGACTCCCAGAGTTTCTGATTCAAGGGGAGGAGCCTGGTCTTCTAAGGGAAGGGGCAAAGGGAGATGAAGGAAGACACCTCCTAAGCAGAAAAGAACACCAGGCCCATTTCTCCCCATTAGCCACGGAAGAGCAATTTCTCCCTGAGCAGAAGAAGCAAGCCTAGCAAGGCCACGCCATGAGGGAGAGTAGCCAGCAATTTTTCATCTTTCCCCAAGATGGCACCATGCTGTAGTACCATATTACTAGGTTAGGTGACCATGATGCCAAAATACCATTGGCTCAACACAACAGAGTTTATTTCTCACCCAAGGCAGGTCTACTGCTGGTTGAGTTATGCTCTTGGATTGGGTTATCGTCCACACCATTTTCAGCGTTCTAAGTGGCCTCCTTAGAGCACAAGAGGTGCTTTGGTCTTGTGGCACCCCCACACAGACCTTTTCCTCCATGGTCCCTGTGGCAGGGGAGAAGGAACCTGCGGGAGGCTTCCACTCTCACGTCACTGGCCAAAGTGAGTCATGTGGCCATGACTAACTCCAAGAAGGAGAGGAGGTGTAACCATCCATGTGCCCAAATGTGGAGGAGAACAAGATTCACTGGTGACCACTGAGGGTGTCTACCACAGTGGCTCAACTGTTTATTTCTTCTTGATCACATTTCCTCGCCTCCTGGGAGTAAAGATTGGGAGAGAAGCCTCAAGCAGTCATGACATTAGAGTACAGGCGCATCCTGATGACAGAGTGGTTGAAAAGAAGGCATGAAAGAGGCAAAATATTTTGTATTTTATTATTTCAATCATTCAAAAGCTAGAAACAATATTGTGATCATCGCTATCATTGAATGATTGAAAACACGGCAGGTAATTGGTTTATGTGGTAACATTTTACAGAACCACACACACGTGCATGCACGCATGCACACACACACACAGAATAAGTGCATGTAAAAACTGGTGATACCCAATAAACCCAGTATTCTGGTTATTGTACCAGTGTCAATGTCCAGGTTTTAACAAGGTATTACAGTTATTTAAGATGTTAACATTGGGGGGAGCTGGGTGAATAGTACATGGGGATTTTCTGCATTATTTTTGCAACTTCTAATAGGTCGATCATCATTTGAAAATAAAAAGTTTAAAAAAATAGCAGAGGATTTTCCATCCTGGTCCTGTTCCTCATCTCTTCTCTACAAATGTCCCACACATGAGCTGCGAGAGAAGTTGTCTGAGTAAAGCGATCTCCTGCTGGGATAGCAGGAAACCTGATTAATGTGTCGGTGAGATGGCTGCAGACATTCACCTGCCTGTCTTCACCTTCTGTCTCTGCAGAAACAGAGATGAAATCTCTCCTTTGAAAGTTAAAATAAAAGCCAGTCAATCCCCACGTGCGCACCCCCGCCACCACTCTCGCTTTACTGCAGGTAATAAGTGGGAGCCCAGGTGAATTGCTATGTATTTCCCTTTAAATTCTTGGGATTTCAGTGACAGACCAAGGCTCTCATCTGTCAGCAAACTGTTCCAGGCAGACCCATTACTTTACACTACAATAAAAAGAAGGCCGTCAGGATCATCCGTCAAACCAAAGCAGCTGGGAGCACCGTCTTGTACCAGAGGCTGTATTCATTTGCCCAGAACATTTAAAAATCTATGTCCCAGCCCTTCTCCCCAAAGTCCTTATTTCACCCAATAAAATAAATTTAAAGTGCATAAATGTATATTAAAAATATCTAAGCAAACACTCACAGCTAAATAATGTTCACCCAGATGCGCCTACATTTTTTTTTATCGTTAGACATGTTTCCCTTTCTCCCAAGTAAATATTTCACCAAAAATGCTCCCCAAGCAGTTGTTATCTCGATATTTTCACAATAGAATATTCTATGCTCTACACATATAAATACTGTGAATAAGCAGGCATTTTCCCAAAGAGACCTTTGATTTCCCTTCATTTTGTGAAATGATTCTCTCCAGGAGGCTAGCTCCAGGAGCGGACGCCATGCCGGGCAGGGTGGGGGTCTCAAAATCCAGGTCAAATGCTCCCAGTAATTTCTCAGAGCCTAAAATGAGATGAGACCTTATAGAATATGTCAGGATATTTCATTTTAGGGTGCCATGGGGTATCAGAAGGAACTCAAACGCTGAGGTCACACAGACTCACGTTTAAAGGCTCTTTCTTCCACTTGTGTGGCTTTGGGCATGTTATTTACTGCCACATCTGTACGAAGGGAAACTACAGTAGCACCTGCTGCTTCTGTGTGGAGTGAGCGGCTTTCCAACAGTATTTGGTCCTCTCACTTTATTTAAGCAGTGTCCTTAAGGGCAGGCCAGCCGGGTGGCAGCCCGGGGTACCCACCGTGGCTGTAACAGTCCCTGCCGTGGAGTCTCCCCACATTCATAAAGATCTACGTCCTCTCTTGAGAAGAGTGAATAACCAGTGTCCCATAAAGCTCTAGTTGCAGAGTCCCTTCGCAGAAGTAGTTCTCAAACTTGAGTGTGCATCGGAATTACCTGCAGGAAGTAGGGAGCCTCTAGAACATAGATTTCTGGGCCCCACCCCTAGAGTTTCTGACTCGACAGATATGGGTATGACCTGACTCTCTGCTTCCCAGGTGGCTCAGTGGTAAAGAATCCACCTGTCAATGCAGGAGACGCAGAGTCCATCCCTGGGTTGGGAAGATCCCTTGGAGAAGGGCATGACAACCCACTCTAGTAATCTTGCCTGGAAAATCCCATGGACAGAGAAACCTAGCCAACTTCAGTTCATGGGGTTGCAAAGAGCCAGACACGACTGCAAGACTAAGCATCCGTTTCTAGCAAGTTCCCAGGTGATACCTAGGCTGCTTCTCTGGAGACCCCACTTTGAGAACCACTGTTCTAGAACAGGGGTGTCCAAACGTTTTTCTGAAATTTGTTAGGCTTGGCAGGTCATACGACTTGTGTTGCAAATACTCAACTTTACTATTGTCACATAGAGAAACCGTAGATAATACATTTTGTATTCCGATGAAACTTTATTGACAGACCCTGAAGTTTGAATTTCCTATCATCTTTACATGTCACAAAACAGTATGCTTTTTTGCTTGTTGCTTTCAACTGCTTGAAAATGCAAACGCTGTTCTTAGATCTCAGGCCACGGGAAAACAGGTGGCGGGTTGGATTTTGGCACTTGGACCGTAGTTTGCCAACCTCTACAACTAGTGCACCAGGAAAAAGCAGTGTTTCCAGACCCTGTTGGATAAAAAAAAAAAAAAAAAGTCTCCAGTTTTCTTTCTCCATCTGTTTCTGAGTCCAGTGAACCACTGCGCTGGACATCGGGCTCCATCCGCACCAGCGCTCCTGGGGCAGCCTCAGCTGAATCAACACCGCCTTGGCCGCTAAGGTCTTGAGACTTCTCCCCGCCCCCACCGCACCCCAGCCTTCTTTCAGCTTCACGTTTTGCTCTTTTTTATAGCTTTTCACAAATTTGTCTCTGTGGCAAATTTACAGCACGCACTGCCTGTCTGAACTATTTAAAGGCGCAATATTCTCGACTGTGCCATAAAGCTTTCCCATTCTGTGTATTTTATTTCTCGGTTTGAGGACCTTTTATGAAATCAGCAGCTAGGCGGAAGGAAATCATTTGCATACTTGGCTCCATACACCTGGAATTCCTTAATTTTAGGGATTAGCAAAATGAGTCTAATAAAAAGTGGAGGCCCTTGTTAATCATCTCTGTAAAGTCCCTTCATTACCTGTTACTTGTGCCCAATCTGAGCGCCCATTTTAGGAAATTCACATTGTGCAGGTCAGCTAGGACACTTTTATGAACTGGTTTTGGAATTTTACGTGAGGCGGTTTGTGTTTTTAGTGTTCCTCAAGGTTAAAATGACTCTTTTCTCCCCCCTTTCCACTCTTAAGAGGACATCTCTCCGGGTTATCACAGAGATGGTCCAAAGGTGATGTCTGTGAGAACCGTTACCCTTGCACTGAGAATGGATTCAGCATCCATCGCGTTGTTATTTGAGATGATCTGTGTGCAGGCCTTGCGAATATTGCTTCCAAGTGGAGAACCTGTGTAGCTTCCTCTTTTGTTCTGCTCTACACTCACTCCCCAGAGAAATCTGGATGCTTGCAAGAACTCAATCCTACTCATCCTCTCCCTAGAGAATTGAGGGAAACTGCTTCAGTTGCCCCTGCTCTTAAGGAGACCCTGAGGAAGGTCAGGTCAGCAATGCAGCTGCCTCCGTAGCTTTCTGCGAAGGGCAAGAGAACACCATCTATACTGACTGCCAACGTGTTTCCAGTTAATTCAGGGTTCCACCGGCAATTCCTTACAGCACTGGCAGAACATAAATTGGTCCCACGAAAAGAGACAGTTCCCATAATTGGAACTTAAAATAAAACAAACCAAACAAAAATCCTCTGTCTGAAAATTTCCCTGATTTTCTTTTCAAAATACAACTGCTCTGTCACCCACCCCCAGAACTGAGAGACCATAGCTGCCTGAAGTCACTAGTTGTAATCAGGATAATTCTGAAACTGAATGATGCATGCTGGAATGCTGTTTACAGGAAATGAGCAATTTATTTTATTATCCAAATTTTAAACCCTTTTAATATGCCTCCCAAGAAGATGTCTGATTTGGAAAATTGCAAAAGAGAACTTAGGAGAGGACAAGGGTTACTAAAAAAAATTCAGCACTGTAAGGTCAGATAAAGAGACTTTCGAGATTGCTTGAACAAAACTTAGAAAGTGTATATGCCTAAATCCCCTTTATGTTGGCGACGGCAAGGGATCCACATTATACTGTGTCGAGTAATAGAAAAACTGAGCTGAAAAGTTGAAATAGAAGATTATATTCAATGGAAGTAATGCATTTGTTAAATTCTCTTTCTGCAATTAATGTGTGTATATGTGTATGCATGCACACATGTATGTGTTCACTCAGGCATATATGTACTGGCAAATACATAAAATGTTTCTGGAAGAATCACTGAAAACATAGATGTGAAAAGGGACCAGACATAGCATTTCTCTGCATCGTCTTCCTTTCTGACTTGTTTAGATATTCTAATTGTAGGGATATATTTTTACTTTGGGGGATCATCAGACTTTATGTGGGTGGTGAAACGGAATCATTTTCACATTTTTCTTTATATTTATCTGCATTTTTAACAAATATATACTTTAAAGAAACATCTTTTTTCAGGGCCATAATAAGCCTCTCATTTGAACATAAAGGCAAAGGTATATGGATTTTGTACTTGTAATTAATTTTCATTCTTATATGTATCAGGTTCTCCAACATACCCCTCATATATGCCTATCAGGAACATGTTTACAGATGTATCAAATTAGCAGCTTGCCCAAGGCTTCCATGTTTCCCATACTGCCCTTTAGGACCGACTTGTGATTCAGAGGATTTCTGTTTTCATCCAGCTGACCGGGCCAGCTTCCAATGATGCTGGAGAAAATAGTCACATACTTAAGTAGGTGGATAACCAAGACCTACTGCCACCTCTAGGAGAGATATGTGGTCTCCTGGGCTCTCTTGCTGCCCACAGGAGCCATCTCTGACTCATGAAGAGCATAGACGAAGGGCAGGAGGGGCCAGTGGATCTAATCCTTTATGGAGTAGGTGAGGAACTGGTGCCGGGGGCTTGTCCACAAAACTCAGCTGGTCAGAGAGGACTTACACTCAGATTATCCTTCTACCAGTGCCTTAGGGAACTTAGTTGGTTCTCTCCCCCTGACTGTGTTTATTTCATCCAACTAACTCATCACAAGTAGAAGATAAGACAGGGTCTTGAGAAAAAGGGAGCAGGGAAGGTTGATTTTGATGGAAGGCAAGTATCCTGTGGATTCTGCTCTCCTACCCACCCACGATCAGGGCATTAGGGAAGAGCCATGGTGAAAAGTGCAATGCAGGGGTGAACTAGGGGTTCAATGGGTACTTTTTGAATAAGGGGAAGGGAAACAGCATGGTTGGATGCCTACTTGTGCTGGGCACTTGGCATTCATTCCCTCAAATAAGCGATGTACCATCATCCGTCTTTTACAAATGGTAGTAAATAACATGTTCTCGATCACACTGCTCTTGGCTGGATTGGGTTTCAGGTTCAAGCCTGTCTGAGCCTATCTCAAGACAGGTTGGAAATCTCTACACCTGAGAGCCTTTCATAGAATAGAATAGACCAGGCAAAGATCACTGCCCGCTGATCATGCTGATAAGGAAAGAAATAGAGGGAAACACTCCTTGCCTGATAGACAAAAAATGGAAATGGCACTTATTGAGCATTTAATGTGCATTAAGCAAGAATGTATGTACTCAACATATGACATCTCATTAGATGTAAATTAGACTGAAGGTTGATATTGTGTTAGGGAGCAATCAAAGAATGAACAACAATTTCCTGTCTAAAGGCACCCAGACTCACAGAGAGGGGAGAAGTTTTCCAGATAACTTCATCCAGCACAGCTACCCTTGTGACTTGTGATGTTCCTGGCTTGGGATAAGTGATAAGTAAATATGTATGAACTTCTCAGACTGGATACCAACCTGATTCTCTGCTTCAGCACCATCTAGAGGCTTTCTCTGAACACTCCAAGCTGATGAATCATGATTCTTTAATAATAATCATTCTTTGGGATAAATACCCAGAATGGGCTGCTGTATCAAATGGTAGTTCTATTTTTATTTTTTTGAGGAACCTCCATACTGTTTCCCATGGTGACTGCACCGCTTTGAACTCCCACCAACCATATGCCAGGGTGCCAATTTCTCCACATTCACCAGTACTTACTGTGTTATGTTTTGTTTGGTTTCACTTGTTTCAGTAACAGCCATCCTGACAAGTGTGAGGCAATGTACTTCCCTATGGTTTTAATTTGCCTTCCCCTGATGATTAGTGATGTTGAGGATTTTTTCATGTACTTGCCAGCCATTTGTATATCTTCTTCAGAGAAATGCCCACTCCAGTCCTTAGTTCATTTTTTAACCTAAGTCTTAGTTTTTTGATTTTGAGTTGAGGAGCTCCTTATATTTTTTGGAGATTAACCACTTATCAGACATAAGGTTTGGAAATATTTTCTCCCATTCTGTAGGTCGCTTTCTCACCTTGTTGATGGTTTCCTTTGCTTTGCATAAAGCTTTTTAATTGCAACCCCAATGTTGCATATTTATTAAAAAGAGTTGAAATCAAGATCTCAAAGAGATATTAGTGCCCTTATCTTCATTGCAGCACTGTTCACTAGTCATTGTGAGGACACAGTCTAAATGTTCAACAGATGAATGAACAAAGGAAATACAACATAACCATATAATGGAATACTATGCAGCCTTAAAAAGGAAGGGAATTCTGCCATGTGTAACAACATGAATGTACCTTGATCATAGTACACTAATGAAATAAGCAATCACAGAAAGACAAATACTGCATGATTCTACTTACATGAGGTATCTAACATAGACAAGTTCATAGAATCAAGAAGTGGGATGAAAGTTGCCAATGGCTTCAAAGAGGGATAAACAAGGAGATACTGATAGATGGGCATAAAGTTTCAGTCAAGTAGGATGAATAAGATATAGAGATTTGTTGCACACATTGTACCTATAATTAACAATAATATACACATAACATTAGTTAAGAGGGTAGAGTATATGGTAAGTGTTCTTACCACAATATGATAAAATTTTTTAAAAGAATAGGTGCTAAGTTGGCACATACGTGCTTTTTGAACTATTAGTAAATAAAGAATCTTACTCAAAATCATCATAATCATCTAACATTTAGTGAATGTCCACTATTGGTTAGGAGCTTTCCCAGTGGCTCCGCAGTAAAGAATTTGCCTGCAATACAGGAGACGTAAGGATGTGGGATCAATCCCTGGGTCAGGAAGATCTCCTGGAGGAGGAAATGGCCCCTCACTCCAGTATTCTTGCCTGGAAAATCCCATGGACAGAGGAGCCTGGGAAGCTACAGTCCATGGAGTCACTAAGAGTCGGACAGAACTGAACACAGTACAGAAGCAGCAGCCTACTGGCTAGACTCTATACTGAAGGCTTTATATTTTCCATCTCATTCAGTGCTCTCAACACTCCTGTGAGGTGGTCCTTCTTATTACCTCTTATCTTTTACAGATAAGAAATCAAGACTCAGAGTCCCCTGATTTGCCCCAAATCACAGGACCACTAAGCGGTGGAGCCAGGATTCAAAGGCCAAGTGTGAGTTCCTAACCACCACACCTAGCCCTTTCCGGCAACAAGGCTAGTAAAGAGCGTTGGCCAAACAAATGCATGTTGTCTGCACTATTTGCAATCTTATGAGAGACAGTTTGTGGTTTTGAAAGTTCAGAAATTTAATTTTTATTCCTCACCTCAAATCAAAGAGGGAAATTAACATCTACATCCAGACCCTTCCACTCTCCCCATCTTTTCATCTTCCTCATCAGTTGATGAGGAAGTGACCACACCTGGTTGCTTATCTCTACTCATTTCCCATCATCCAAATACCAAGAGAAAAGACTGGCATGACTGTAAAATGAGGTGCCAGCCCATCCCTCTGGGCTCTAAGGCAACAGCCCAAGGATGACGCACTTACACACTCTGGATGGTTTGGTGGTTGCCACAGATACCAGCTAACTTTTCACCGAACTCATCTTCCCTTCCCCCTCAGCACACAGCTAGACTCATTATCAGCCTCACACACAGTTAGTTCTGACTGAAGGTGGATTCTGATCAGTGGAAAGAGGGGAGAAGTGACATGTGCCATTTCTGGAACTTGCACACACCCTCCCAGGGTCCCCACTTCACCCCACACAATTCTTTCTCTTTTCATTTGGCCAGCTGGAAGTCCACACACAGGGTGATTCTGAAAATCCTGTGTTGAAGATGTCAGGGACACCAGATAGAAGGACCCCTGAATCACTGTTTATAAATAAGAATCCTCAGCTGACTGAGAATACCAGTTTTGTACTGTGAGTAAGAAATAAATTTAGGAATATGTTTAGTTCAAACAATCATACATGACTCCTCATAGCTAGGAATATGTGGGCAGCAGTCTAGGGCTGGGGTGTGGCTTACGATGGTGGCCCAGGAGTTTGTTTTAGAAACTCTGCTCCCTCTTAGTAGGCATTTGTCCATAAGTCTATCACCTCCTGGTCACAATATCACTGCTATAACTCCACACCTCTACCTCCACACTATTCTAGGGAGAGAGGAAGAAGAAAGGAGAAACTAGAATGATGGTATGGATATCAGGATCCTGAAAAAGCTTTCCCTAAACTTCTTGGTTTACATTTCATTGGCCATGACTGCATCATGTGCCCACTTCAAGTGGCCAGGGGTCTCATAAAGTAAACTGAGGACCTGGAAAAATGCCATGGTATTTTTTATAAGGAAAAAGGGGGTTTAGATAACTAGGAATTTCTGGCTCAGTGATATACAGAACTAGTACAGAGGATTTTAGCAAAGAAAAATCACTAAGAGCCCTCTGTCCAGCCATAGCCTTGTCTAAGAGTCCTCATTCTTCCTCTGACCCAACATAGACATTTGATCAACTACTCTACTTTTCTCCTGTCTGAACACCATGCTCCCTCCAACATGACACCACCATAATACCTACACATGTATATTTTTAAGATTTCATTTCCAACTTGTAATAAATTAGGACGCTAGTTTGGCTTTTGACTGAAACGTGCCATGTCTTGGAGTTCGAGAAGCGTATCTATGGGGATCAAAAATCATCTCCCATGGCCAAATGCGATTCTGTCCTCTGATGGCCCCACTTCCCCACTGCCTTCCACCAGCTCAGCTCCCCTCTCTCTCTCCTCACTGGCCTCAGCTCCTGAGCTTGCTACTTCATAGACAAAAGGACAGATTCACACCTCCTGGAGAGAAAGTGGTTTTGAAGATTTGAAGGAGGACTTGCTACTAACAGTCAAAAGGAAAGAATTGCCATGCTGAAGACTCTTGCACAATAAAGAAGAGGAAACATATCAAACTGTGTATTGCATTTGGGAACAGAATCAGTAGTCTGGGTTTGCAGATTGTTCTAATTTTTCAAAAGAAAGGTACCTGTGTTTGAATTAGCAACAAACATTCCTAAGAACAGTCACCAACCTAACCCGACAACAAACCATCATTTTCACCAAGGATGTGAAGTTTTCATCACCATACTCTCATGGACAGATTTAGCACATAGGCCACTGTGGCTGAGAGGAAACTGCACCAGGCTACAAACACGGAGTGGTAAAAATGCTGCGGCTGGTCTGTTGGGGGCCACACACTAGGGTGCTTGTGCAAAAAGAACCAAAGCAGACAAGTTCAATCTTGTGGGATGGTGGCAGCCAGAGTCCTGAAACTGATTTTGAATCTTATAGCCAGGATCAATAGCTGTGGGAAGAGGGATCCTTTATTAAACTCAGGTGCTCAGTGTCTTGCTTATTTCTATTATGAATTTAAGAAAAATATTGTGTTTGAGCCCAAATAAGTCTTGATCATTTCAGCCTCACTAACCCAATCAACCATGTGAGGCTCATGACGAGTGCTGCTGCATGGGGTCGAGTCTTCTCTGGCTTTCTATAACTGTCAGCTTGCACCTCAGAAATTTCTTCCCCTCTCTGTTCTTAATGTCCCTAAAATGGGAATAAAAATATCTGCATGTGTGCATGCTCAGTCGTGTCTGACTCTTTGTGACCCCCATGGACTGGAGCGCACCAGGTTCCTCTGTCCACGGAATTTTCCAGGCAAGAACAATGGAGCTAGTTGTCATTTCCTACTCCAAGGGATCTTCCTGACCCAGGGATCAAACCTGCGTCTCCTGAGACTCCTGCATTGACAGAAGGATTCTTTATGACTGAGCTACCTGGAAGCCCCCAAAATATCTGAACTAACTATATATAAGGGATGTGGTACCATTAAATAATGCACTAATGGAGATAATTATTATTATTCAAGCCTACTATGTGTCTGCTTAGATGTCACACCTGATATAAAACTGCAATTAATCCACACCAACCTAGACAGCTTATTAAAAAGCAGAGACATTACTTTGCCAACAAAGGTCCATCTAGTCAAAGCTATGGTTTTTTCCAGTAGTCATGTATGGATGTGAGAGTTGGACTATAAAGAAAGCTGAGCGCCGAAGAATTGATGCTTTTGAACTGTGGTGTTGGAGAAGACTCTTGAGAGTCCCTTTGACAGCAAGGAGATCAAACCAGTCCATCCTAAAGGAAATCAGTCCTGAATATTCATTGGAAGGACTGATGCTGAAGCTGAAACTCCAATACTTTGGCCACCTGGTGCGAAGAACTGACTCATTTATGCTGGGAAAGATTGAAGGTGGGAGGAGAAGGGGCCAACAGAGGATGAGATGGTTGGATGGCATCACTGACTCAATGGACATGAATTTGAGTAAGCTCTGGGAGTTGGTGATGGATAGGGAGGCCTGGGGTGCTGCTGTCCATGGGGTTGCAGAGTCGGACACGACTGAGCGACTGAACTGAACTGATACTAGCCACTTAAAATAGAAGACGAGTTTCTCATCCCTACAGATGGGTAGACCTGGGGCTGAGAGAGTGACTTGCCTGTCACATTTCTGGCATGTGTCTGAGGCTGGACTAGAACTCACCTCTCTGTGATTGCAGTGCGTAGGCTAGTTCAAAGCCTGGTACTGATAGGAGATGCCAGTGTAACGATGAATAACTTATTAAGGGGTTTGGGGCTAAAGCATAGTATTTTCTTACTGTTGTTTGTTTGAACCTCTGCCTACCAGGGAAGAAACAATGTATTCAGTTCTGTGAGAAACACACAAATAAAGATGGTTAGCCCAAAATATAGCTTACAAAATTCCTTCTCTTGGGAAGGAATCCTTCAGAAACCAAAGAAACACATCCCTGTCTCCCAAACTTTACTATCATCCTTGCCAGCAGGGTGAAAAGATTGTTCAGCACAGTTTTAAGAACTTCTATCAGAAGATTTGGATTTCAGAGTCCCTTTTAGACGTTTGACATTTTTATTCCTCTTCCGACAGACAAATGAACTGTAACTATTAATATTTAGCCTATCTCTGCCTGTATTCCTTGAAAGATAATTTTGCTAGAAGTGGGCCACGTGGGGAGGATACCAGAAGTTGCCAAATAACAGTATCGACTTTGTGTTTGTACTTCCCCTTTAAGTGTCTATCCTACAAGCATATAGATAGGCATGGTTATTTATGAAGCACTTAGATGCTAAAAAACAAAAAGACATTGTCTCTGAAGCTTGCTACTCTGGCACCATACTGACTTTGACCCAATATGGCACATTAATGGAAAATACCTACATAGATGTGAAAGAAGGCTGAATAATATTCTGGTGGAGCTCTTAAAACAAAATGGCAGCCAAGTTTTTAAATAAGCATGCCTCTCCTGGATTTTAAATAAATAAGGGTTCCAATTATACTTGAGACATATGTAGAAGTTACACAAGTTACAGGAAAGTGTGGTTTTCCTGAACAAAGAAAACTGCAGACAAGTTTTTTGGTTTAATAATATGATGATTTAATTGAAGTAAAAATGATTGTTCTTTTCCCTTCTGCAGCTAGAAAAATTAGGATATGGCTAATAACAGGGAATGAAACCCACTTCACAAATCTGTAGTCCACTTTCTCCTCGGGGATATAGGTACTGAATTACATTTCCACTTGCACTACTTAATTTAGGAATTGATTGAATGCAGTCAGGTAGAGAGTGTGGCTTTTTTCTCTACACATGAACATGAGTTACAGAAAACATTGACAACAGGAAAATGATTATACAGATAAGACCCAGTCATATCTGTTAAAAGAACATGCATTTTTGGTAGCATCCAGGTAAAGCCTTAAAACGATGCATGCCCTTTGACTTACCAGTTTCACTTTTGGGAGACTATCTTAAGGAAATTCATTAAAATGTGAATAAAGCTCCTGGAACCCGACAATCGTATACAAAGAAGTCCAGGCTAATAACTTCCTTCAGGATGGAAGGCGACATGGTCATCCAGCCGTAACAACCAGCCTAGCAGTCCCAGCAAATACCAACCATCAGCCTTCTGAGTGAAGTCATCTTAGATTTGCCAGCTACAGTTGAGTTACTGTGCCTAAGGTTACCTGAGTTACCCTAGACAAGACCTACAGAAAAATACTCAGTTGAGCCAAGCCCAGATTTCTGATCCATAGAATCACCATTACAAACCATACCATATAGTCTATTTCATTTGACTTTCAAGGTGACCCTGATACCACTGAAAGTCGTATTAACTAATCAATGGATATATATTAGAAGGAGTCAATGGAATGACCCAAGATATCACAAATGCCATAGGTAACTATATTAGTTTGTGAGGGCTGCCATTACAAAGTACCACAGGCCGGGTGGCTTAACATCATTTGACTGTATCATAGTTCTGGAGGCCAGAAGTCCAAGATCAAGGTGTGGGCAGGCTTGGTTCCTTGGGAGGCCAGAGCGGAGAGGATCTGTTCCAGGGCTCTCTCCCTGGCCATCTTACCTCTGTCTCTTTATGTGGCCTCCCCTTTATGTCTGTCTGCCTCTGTGTCCAAATTTCATCCTTTTTGTAGGGATGCCAGCCATAGTGCATTAGAGTCACTCTGATATCTTCATTTCAAACTTCGTAAAGATCCTGTCTCCAAAAAGTTCACATTCTGAGGTACTAGGGCTTCGGATTTCAATATATCATTTGGAGGGACATAATTCACTCCATAACAGTAACTACAGATAACTGTAAAGACATTTGTGAGCTCAATGTTTTTAGGCAGAAAACAGTGGCTGCAGCATCAGAGAAAATAGACTTTCTGTCTTATCTTCTTGATCCTTTATTTCTGTTCCAGAAAAATTGCATCACAATCTTAGAGGCAGATTTCCCCATCAGCAAAGGAGACTGACTTTTTTGGATCTCCCTCTCACAGTCAACAGTTTCCAGACTCAAAGAGCAAGGACCCTGGGGACCAGACGGCCCCCAGCTTCCCAGGAAAGCTGCCTCCCAAGCCTCCCAGTTCCCTCAGCGAGTGTGGGCTCTAGCAATGCTTTAGCTCCTGAAGATGGTTAGGGCTCGCTTTCTCATTCACAAACACCATTTGGACCAAACGTTGGTTATAAAGGGTTCCTGTCTGTCAGTGACGAGGAGCCAACCCTAACAAAGAAGTGAAACACAAGGAGAGTCTGCTTGTTTATTTTCTCCACTAAGGGGCTTCCCTGAGTCTCAGTTGGTAAAGAATCTTCCTGCAATGTAAGAGACCTGGGTTCGATCCCTGGGTCAGGAAGATTCGCTGGAGAAGGAAATGGCAACCCACTCCAGTAATCTTGCCTGAGAAACCCCATGGACAAAGGAGCCTGGCAGGCTGCAGTCTATGGGGTCACAAGAGTCGGACACGATTGGGCAACTAAACCATCAGCAAGCCCCTTAAAATGACAGAAGCACACTGGAGCCAATGATACATCTATTTTTAAATTATCGTTGAACAATAAAATCATGCCTTAAAAGGGAACCTGAATCTTTCTTCTTTCTCAGTAGGTACCAGTTCAGATCACTTGATCCATCCAGCTGCCTCGTCTCCTTTGCAATGAAAGTAAACAGAGGAGGTGACACAGATTTTCTTTGCTTTGTAAAATATTCAGGGATCTCCCAAAGCACCAAACTTCTAAGCATCCCATCTGCCACCCAGCAGTCACTGAATGTGGGTCCCCAGGATGCTAAGAACAAACAAACAGAAAGGACTGATTACACTTAATTGCAGCTTATTGCTTCTTTTCTTTAAGGCTTCAGGGCTATGAGGCCAAAGTTTTTTTTCACTAGGAAAACTCTACCAGGACGGTTCCGTCTCTTAGACCCTTAGACTAAGAAGACAACAAGGATGCCGTGGTGTTCCATGCACCATCTTCTAAGTGTGAGAACAAGACAGACCTGCTCTTCTGTGCGCAAAAAGGCACAAGGGAGAACTTTAAGATCTGAAGACCCCCTCTGATAAAAATGAGACAAATATTTTCTCCCATGCTGGTCCACCCTCCTAACTAGAGTTGCCCAGTTAGCATAAGAAGATGAGCCGAATTTCAACTATTGTGGCTGCCCCAGACGGCTAAGAAGTATTACTTGAATGACTACTAGGTGTCAAAAAATCAGAGAAAGATCCTGCCATCAAAGAACTTACGGTTGCAGGAATGAAGGCATAATACACATGCACAAATAGTTAGACAATAATTACATACAGGTGTCCTCCCAGGTTGAGCAGAACCCAGCCCAGTGTAGAGCCGAGTATTTGTCAAAGGCTTTGGAGCTGTTCTTATATTTGTTTTCTCTTAGTCTTTTCCTCTCCTGCATCTTTTCTTGGATTCTTTGCTCTGTCAGTCACCTTCACTCCATCCTCAGCAGCACGTGTTTCCTCTTTCAACTGGCACAAAGTTTATACTTCACATTTTTTTTAAAAAACATATTTTCCCCACATCAAGAAATGACAATGCCTTTCTTCCATCTGCTCAGGTCAAAACCTTGACATCATCCGTCTGTCCTCTTGGTGTTTTTGTCATGCCCACATCATGCCCATCATGCTTTAAAAATATACCAGGATCTGATGACTTCTCTCCTCTCCATCCTTCTTTTAGTGTCAAATTCCTTCCCCAACCCTGCTCACCTAGAGCTAACTGGTCTGCCTGTTTCCCCTGTGACCACCTGCCCCCTACCCCCCCAGCCACTACAACCTTCAATTCTCTTCACCAATAGAGTAGATTCAAAGTCCTTAGAGAGCTCCCAGTATTCTGTGATCAGGTTCCCATTTCCTCTCTGACTTTATGTCCTAACTCTTATGGTACAAAAAGGTCTCCTTGATTCCAGCAAGCAAGTGAATAGCAACGGGACAGGCTGGGGAGAGACTGCATTATCTCAGGCGGTTGACCAGCAGAGAGGCTAACAAACAGCAGCAGGACTCCCGTTTGTAGAAGAGACAGCAGAGATCAAAGTGGCATCTACGCCCCTGTTCTCCTTCTCCTTGCTCCTCTGTATGAAAATTAAATCCTGCGGTAATCATATTCATTGTATCAATTTACATATACAGCGTGTTTTATAAGCTCCCCCGAGTAAGGTAATTAACACACTCTGTTCTTCAATTGTGTCTCCCTTTTTCCTTTCTGCGGGCGCTGGGGCAGACAGCATCCTTCCTGTAGCTGGGATCCTGCCCCCACTCTCTCTGAGGTGTGTAATGAATGGTGCTTAGGCCCTTGACTGGTGTCACCAAGATCTTGCCTGACACACTCATGTGTCCTTCCTCCAGCCCCCAGCCCCTCTGTTTTAATGGAAAACCCTCTACCATTAAAATACTCCTGTTTTTCTCAGCCTTCTCAGCAGGAGCAGATGGATGTCTTTTCAAGAACAGGCAAATAAATTGCCCCAGTCTTTGCAAAACTGATTAAATGAATTGGTTCTTGTCCACACACTACTATAAGGCAAATCATCCAAGCTCAGGGGATGGGCAAGGATATACAGGGGTGATGTGAACAGGTGAGAGACCCTTGTGTGAAAATTAAACTGAGTCCAAAGAAGACCCTAAATAACACGTAACCAGTGAAATCCAATAACAAAAAACAACAAATCCCTTTATGGTTTACAGAGCACTCCACAGACACACACCATTTTTATTCCTACACCCCCGTGTATTAGAACAAGAACTGTTCTCCTGTTTAGACCTTAAGACATGTAAACTTGACAGTGGTTACACATTGCTTCCCCGGTGGTTCAGGCGGTAAAGAATCTGCCGGCCATGCAGCAGACTCAGGTTCCATCCCTGGGTCGGGGAAGATCCCCTGGGGAAGGGAATGGCTACCCACTCAGTATTCTCCCCCGGAGAATCCCATGGACAGAGGAGCCTGGTGGGCTACCGTCCATGAGGTTGCAAAGAGTCAGACATGACTGAGTGACTATCACACAGGTTCTCAGATACTGAGTTGTATTCTGGGACATATTTCAAAAGCTGATTTTGCCTTAAACACATCTATCAAAATTATCCATGCTAAATTTCTGAGATTTTTAAATCAGCCTTTGTTTTCCATCTTTTAGCATTTCTGAAACTGGAAAGCACCCACAATGGGCATGTATGTTTAATCTGATAGTATTTTTTCCTCCCTTTTTTTTTCTTAAAAGGCTAATATTAAAGCAGTGGCATGTCTCATAGTCAGCAGCGTCTTAGCACCAAGGAAACACAGTGCACACACTTGTGTAAGTACAAGGATGGAGTGTATTCTCGCCTCTCTGAGCTAATCCAACCTTTAGCTCCTTTTTGCTATTAAATGCACACTAGTGCAGCTCTGGAGTCCTAGGGTAGCTTCCTCCAGACTCCACTAGCCAGCCTGCAGTCTTCAAGGGGAGCTGACCGCCTCCACGATCAATTACTTCTTCTTAAGGGAGAAGTCGCTTCAAGTGCGAAGCATGGCCCGGAAGTCAAGGACCAGAGCTACTGCCACACTTGCTAGGTCCCCAGAGGCACAGCAGGGAACCTGTGGGGACTCTGAGCCCTTGGTGGCCCCTGCCATCCCTGACCTGGGTGCACACTTGCCGCACCTTCTTTTGTGTCCCTGTTCCCTTTGGGGAACATCACGGCCGGGAACAGAATGTATTCAAGATGGGGCCACACTCTGCAAGTGAAGAAAATGCCTCATGGTTCAAGCAGGATTTCTTTACAAATTCCTTCATTTCACCTCCCTGAATTTTACGCTGAATTTTGTCAGTTTATAAATTTGCACTACAGCTTGGCACTGGGAAGAGGAGGTGGGGTGGGGGGCGGCGATAATCAAACCCACCGGCGTTTTACACAGAGACACTGAAAAATAAAGACCATTAGCAAAAAGCATAATTAAATTAAAATGCCAACTTGCCAAAGAAGCTCAGTAAATGGGAAATATATCAAACTGTGATAATACAAATGGGCTATTTCTCAAGGTGTGAGAATGTCAATGGAATAAACTCTGATAATTTGCTGACTTTTTAATGCTGAAGGTAGAGTAGTGGCTTAAAAACAAATTACCACAATAACACCCACAACCGTGTAGTGTGTATACAACTGTGTAACCGTGTTAGCACCACAAATCTGGGAGCACTAAGGCCTGGCAGACCTACAGAAGTCACTTAAAACCAAATTTCTCCTTTTGGGTGAGTTGGCCAGCCCCCAAATCCCAGTAGAAGTTTTTATTAGTCACCGGATCTACTTTTTTTTTAGGTCCATTCAGCCTGATTTATTTTGAATGTGTGTTTGCCAGTTAAGTTTAACATATCCAGTTAACGATAGCCGAATATTCTCTAAAAGCAATCTCATAATGAGGCCACGGTTCTTTGTAGAATATTGAAAATTACTTTTGGCATGCAAGTTCGTTTTGTTAATTCCTCTTTTAGTGCACAAATAACCTTTGAAAACCTGCTTCTAGGTGTTTATGTGTCAGGACAGTATCAAAAATTATTCAATTGCCAAGTCCCATGTCAACACTTCAGTGTACAAAGCCTCTGAGAACGCTGATTCGCACTACTCTGCTGCCCTCTAGTGGACAGTTGGCAAATCCTCGCCCTCATTCCGATGCACTTATTTCAACTGAAGCATGCAATGTCAGGCACTCCGATTTGCATCTCACCACGAAGGTAAGTGGCACTTTAGAAGCGGTAAAATATAAACAAGAAAACAGGGACCCAACTGAAACCCCTTGGGGGAACACTTAACAAAGGTGAGGCTGTCAAATATTTTCTAAGAACCTATCCATTTACAAACAGTCACCTGTGGCTACCCGCCTCCAGGAACGAAAGATGGCAGCTCCCCAGTGCTCATGTGGTTGGGTGGATTGGACCACCTGCCCTCAGAAAGCTGGGAAGTGGCCCGGTCTCTCCTTCCTAGAGTCACAGGGCACAGACCAGAATGTCAGAGAGAGAAAGAACATTTAAAGTTCATCCACCCTTACAAGAGACAGAGGAAGACAAGGACCGTATGATAGCACTTTTGTGTGGAATCTAATAAGTACAATAAACTAGTGAATACAATAAAAAAAGAAACAGACTCACAGACACAAAGAATGAACTAGTGGTTACCAGTGCACATGGGGGGAGGCACAATATAGGGGTGGCAGAGTGGGAGTCCAGTTTTGGGTATAAGATGGGCCCGAATGTATGGTACCCCACAGGGAAAATAGTCCATATTTTGTAATGACTATAAACAGAAAGTAACCTTTAAAAATTATATACAATTTGGAAAGTAAATAAAATAAAAACTAAAAAAAAAAAAAAAAGAATTCACCCATACTGATGCTTCTTACATTGGACGTTCTCAAGTAGCATAAAAGAAATATTCAAATTCTTAGTTGTGTTAAAGAAAAATTATTATATAAATAAAAGTGTAGTTGGTAGGCAGTTTTGACAATCACATATAATTGACAAGCTATTTCATTCCCACAATTATCTGATGAGAAGGCAGAGCCCTAGAGAGGGCAGAGGACTTGCCAGGAGTCCACAGCTAATAGTTGGCAGAGTTGTAACCGGCATCCAGGTGTCATGAACCACAGCCCAGGGTTTCCCTCCGCCCGCACTTTTTTTCCCACTACAATAGCAGCAGATCTTGAACACATTTTCATAATCAGTCGCAATGGACATCATGAGTAACCTGACAAATGAGAGCCAGATTACGGAACTGTGTGAATTCACTGCTTTCTAGAAATAAACTAGAGTGGATCTACATTTATTCTTCTAACAAAATCACTCTTACCAGCAATCCATGAGTGGAAGAAAAAATAGTGGAGATATAAATGTGAAGAACTGTCCATGCTAAGAATGCAAGTCTCAGGCCATAAACCCAAATGAGCAAGAAATAGAAGTTTATTTTTTAACTGTTCCTATGTGCATGTGTGCTCAGTCGAGTCCGACTCTTTGCAGTCCCCATGGCCTCTAGCCCACCAGGCTCCTCTGTCTGTGGAATTTTCCAGGCAAGAGTGGAATTGGGTTGCCATTTCCTCCTCCAAGGGATCTTCCTGACCCAGGGATTGAACCCGTGTCTTCTGCGTCTCCTGCAGTGGCAGGCAGATTCTTTACCCCTGAGCCACCTGAGAAGCCCAACTGTTCCTACATAGACCCTATCTCACCCAGTGGTGTAAACTTCATTTCAGTTGAGTCTGGGTTGCTGTGTCCTCCCAGCTTACCTGGACAGAAGGCCCAGGGAGGGGTGGGTCACAGCCCTGATCCTCAGGGCTGTCCTAAAACTGTACCTAGTCAGATTTCTTCATCCCAGTCTGGGGCTCTGCTCACATTCCCAAGCCCTGCCACTTCCGTCAGCTCTCCGAGCTAAACCCAGAGGACTCTGAGTGCCCAGGAAGCATTCTCCTGCTTCCCTAACCCAGACAGATGTGTCTGCCCAGACGTTTCATGCAGTTATGCTCACTCTGGAAACTTCAGCCTCCCCAGTCTCCGCCTGCAGAGGACTCATTTCTCTTTTGCTCTCAGACCTCCTAATCTGGTGTTGCCATTGCCACCCCCAGCCCACTTCTCCCAGGACCTGATTCGTGTGCCAGAGAACAGGGATGTTGATCAAAGACCCACCAGTGTCCAAGTCACACCTCACTCATTTATTCAGTCGGTCCCTGTTGAACTGAGGATACCCCAGGGAACAAGGCTGACGGCGTCTGCCCCGTGCGGGGCTCACAACCGAGAGACAGTGACACCAGGAAACAGGGAACGTGTCCATGAAATGGCCTCAGGGATGAGTGGAGAGGGGGATGAGGGATGGAGAGGAGGGACGTGGCTGCAGATTGAGGGGCGAGCAAAAGTCTTCACAAGGAAGGGTGTTTTGAGCAGAGGTTTGCGTAAGAGTCCTAGCAGGAATGCATTTCCTAGTCCTGGAGTCAGAATCTCTGCTAGAGCTATCTAGTCTTCCAAACAGCAAAAAAAAAAAACCCACAAAAAACAAAACACCATCCATTTATGCACTGGTCATTTTAGGAGCCATGAAAGCAAGATTCTTAAGTGATAGGTTACATGGGCTTCTATGATGTACAGCATAAAAATACCTAATATGAAAGGACACATATGCCCTGGGTGGGCTTTGGGAGGGATGTAACAAGAAGCAAGTCATCCATCAAGTGTGCTGAGGAGGGAAAGTAAAGCTGTGACCATGCTCCTAAAACCCTCCTGGATGTTTACTCCCAGCCTCTGGAGGGCAGAGACGCCCCCCCGCCATCCAGGCTGCTGGGGACCCCTTGCCTTCCCACCAGCTCAGGCCTCTGGTTTGAGCACCTTGCTCAAAAGTTAGCACCCACCGCAAGGCTGAAGGAAGTGGTCACACCACACCAATGTAGGTGATCATCTATATATGACACCTCTGACTCAAGAAAGAACTCTTATCTTGGCTCAGCCATGGCCTTCAGGAAAGAAAAGTCATTTCCCAACATTAATCCATAGTCCTGGTATATAATGCAAACAGTTAGAGGGGCTCAGGTAACAGAAGCAGGTGAAGTGGGCTGGAGAAGGCATGGTTCTTCACTTCCCAAGGAAATATATTCTCTCCAATTATTTTTCTTCTCTCTGGTTGCTTCATTATTCTGTATTTTATAAGAATGATGGAAAAATAAAAATGTACTTTCCTCTTTACTATCAGCTTGTATAAGCATCACAATAAATGGCAACTGGTTCTATGTTTCAGAGGCAGGAAAACCATAGGGTGCAGAAGGGTTGTTGATGAATTGGAGAATACACGCCCCATCTAAAGAAAGAGGAGCTGAAGCCAACTTTTCCCCTCAAAGGAATGTAGACCTAGCATTGCCAAGCTCTATTTTTCAAGAGAAGTTAGAACCTAATCATTCTTGTGAAATATCCTGATATATAAATGTCTGCAATGAATTCATACCAATTTAAAACTTTATTCAGGAAACATGGGACACATCTTTGGATCAGATTGAGGGCATGAACCAGCAACCTGGAACCTGAACTTTAATCATATGTTCCCTCACTTCTGGACAGAGCCCAGAAACCCTGGCCTGTAAGTCCAGAGATCCACATTGAAGGCTTCATCCTAAAATAGCTCTGTGTAAATGTGGGCAAGTTGCCATCCTTCCCTGACCTTCTGCTTCCTTCTCAGAACAAGGAGAGAATTAGATAAGACCAAATTTGTTCTTAGATACATCATCTTTAGAGCTTAAACAGCTATAACAAATAGACCGTGACATGTACGTGGTTTTAAAAAAAAATAGAAGCTTCTTTCTCACTCACCCTGTAATCCAGGGTGGGATAGCAGGCAGCTTTCTTCCATACTGTGATTCAGAGACTGTCCGTCCAGTGTGTGGACCATCTCCTAGCCTAGCTAGTGTTTGCATCTTGCTATGCTAAGGGAAGAGGTATTATGGAGAAAGTATGTAGCTACTTCTTAGAAGTGATGGCCTAAAATCAGCACAGACAACTTGTACCTATAGTGTATTGTTAAGAACTAGACACAGGGCCACACCTGGATGCAAAGTGAATGGTGACTATGCTGTGAAAGCAGAGAAAACTTTTAGTGGGCATCTAAAAACTAGAGCCTTTTAGTGGACATCTAGTATTCTTTGTCATGCTTTGAGCAAAATAGTGTTTATGAGTCCAATACGTAAAACAATTACACATGGAGATGCACTAGTTGAAGCCAAAATAATTTCTAAACTCCATGATGTTATCACTACTCAGAATATGTCCCCCTAATCCTGGAAAAAGAATGTCCTTCCTTGTCGCACTGATATCAGGCTTGGCCATATCACTTGCTTTCGGCCAGTGAGCACAGACAGACGTGACAGGTACTATTGAAAAGCAAAAGCTATAAAGCCATGATCCACCACTCTTTTCCCTCTGAAATGGGCCAAACATGCCTTAAATAAGAGCTTCCCCTTCAGCAGGTTCTAGGATGAAGAAAATACCAGAACTGATCCATGATGATCATGTCACATGAGTGAAAAACACATCTTTATTGTTGTAAGCCATTAAGATTTGGGGACCATTTGTTACTGCAGCACAACTTGGTCTGAACTGACAGATACATTCTCATCTTCTTGCCTCACTAGGAGCCTAAGAAGCATAACTCCTATAATTCAGTAACACGGAACCCAAAAAAGCACTGGAATAAAATCATTGGCAAGATACAGCAAAGTCCCAGTATTCTATGATTCTAAGTCTCCAGATGGCAGGGCTTCTATGTGAGTGATTTTTGTACCCCCGACACTTGACACTTGCAGAACTTCCCAGGTGGCGCGAGTGGTAAAGAACCTGCCCGCCAGTGCAGGAGACAGAAGAGACACGGGTTCGGTCTCTGGGTCAGGAAGATCCCCTGCAGAAGGAAATAGCAATCAACTCCAGTACTCATGCCTGGGAAATCTCATGGACAGAGAAGCCTGGTGGGCCGCAGTCCATGGGGTTGCAGCTAGCTAGTGCCTGACAGTATGCCAGGTACACTGCAGATGCTAAGCACGTGTGTTGAGTGGGTAGCAACTTATTTTGATGATCCTTTGTCACATTAAATAGTGTAACTGATGTCTCTCCCAACAAGCTATTTCCTCTGCCTTTAATACCCTTTCCTCCCTCCTCCACCTGGATGGAATTTGAAATTCATGCTTCAAATTTCACTCAGATGTTCCCTTCCCTATTGACTGAGAAGAAATGTGTCCCATCTTGTATTCCACCAACTCAGAAATTTCTCTAGGCCCTTTCAGGTCATATTCTTCTGGAAGTAATATTTGGTTTAGTAATCTTCACACTTCTAGTTCCTAGAATGTTGTCTGATTAAATGCTCAAAATGCGCTTATTAAGTAAATGAATGAATTCAATGTTTCCAATTATCATACCATAAAGACAAGGAACAATCTGCTGTCAGCTGTATCTTAAAATGTAACCTTCAAAAACAAAACAAATTAAAAACAAATGTAACTTTCATGTGATTTGAAGACCTTAATATAGGAAAGGTAACATTTTTTGCCTGAGACAAATGATGTTTCTCAGTAACGGGACACAGCATCATACCACCCAGAATTTATATGTACATATATATACTGTATATTATCTTATATTAATAACATAACTATATTAATTATTAAATTATAGATTTGCCATGCATTCCTCAGGCCAAACACTACCCTTCTAGTCATCTTTAAACAAGTGTGCTTGAAGAAACTTCTATGGGAGGAAAAGTATTCCCAATCATGTATACTTGTTTTTAACATATATATATATATACGTATATAGATACACATACACACACATATACATGCACACACAGATGGGAGTGTATTTACGTGCATATATGTGTACACTCATATATCATATATATGCTATTTATTTATTTAAATCTCCAGTTTCTAAAACTTTTGCTTTTTTAAAAATGATGTATTCCTGAGACTTTTCTCCTAAAATTATATTTCGATTTGGACTTTGTCCTGTGCTGTGGGATTTGGATCTGTCTTCACCATCTACTGACAGGGAACACTGGCCAAGTCAGTCAAACTCTGTCAGCCCCCAGTTCCTCAAAATTAGATAATGGATGTTTCACAAATGATACTTCAACCCACACATATTAGTTATTATTCAGAAGGAGGAGAATGGATGATGATGGATGGAGAGAAAGGAGAGCATGAAAGAGAGTGTTCGGAGCATTCACCTTAAATCACACCCAGCTACAAGAACTAAAAGATGATGCCCTGTGAGACAGGTCAGAAACTAAGGTCACAAAAGTCTCTAGACGCCCACTTATAAACCAAAGCACACTTTCTCCTATAACTAGAGCCCCAGGAATCTTTTTGTCCTCTTCTTAGTCAACTTTTGTTGCTGTTGTTTAGTTGTTGAGTCGTGTCCAGCTCTTTGTGATTCCATGGACTATAGAATGAACTATATGGACTACCTGGTTTCTCTGTCCATGGGGTTTCCCAGGCAATAATACTGGAGTTGGTCACCATTTCCTCCTCCAGGGGAATCTTTCCAACCCAAGGATTGAACCTGCGTCTCCTGCATTGGCAGGCAGATTTTTTACCGCTGAGCCACCAGGGAAGCACTTTACCAGATTTAATTTGGAGACTCAGTGAAACACTTTCAGGACCTCAGGTTGATACCTGAAGCTCCTGCCTGCTCCACAATTTAACTCCTTAAATGGCAATGGCTATGATGCTGCCACAGCAAAAAACAGATGGGAATGAAGAAAAAGTGGCATTCCCAAATCAGCCAACCCTGCATATCAGGAGCAAGAATATTCTCTTCTAATTCAGGAGGTGGATGGACCCCTTCTCTCCATCTAGCAGAATGGAAATGAGGACTCTCCCCCAATTACCATGACTATATGCTCAACTTGAAAAGATAAAGCAACGAATCCTGCTGCCTCCCCTAAGAATCACCAGCATTACGAATGGGACTGACACCTTTCATATTCTCACTCACAACAGCTGGCTTCTGAAGAATGGCCCCTGGGGATGACAGGGTGGCAGGGGTGTGTTGGGGGCCATTCACTGACAAACAGCAGTCTCTCAGGTTTCCTGGAAGGAAATTTTAATCAGGGTCAGGTTGAAATTAGTCTGTACAGGCTTAGGCCCAGGCACGTCCTGTTGGACAAGAGAAAGGCAGAGGAAGAGAATACGTCATACTGCAATATAAAACCATCTTTTGGCACAATTTATACGGAAAATTTAAACTCAACTGGTGCCAACATTCTCAATGTATTTGCCACTTCCGCTCTTTGAAAAATAATAGGGACCTTCCTGGTGGTACAGTGGTTAAGGGAGGTGGGAAGCAGGTTCCAGAGGGACCCGTATGTATGTGACATGTATGCCTATGACCGATTCATGCTGATGTGTGACAAAAAACCATCCCAATATTGTAAAGTAACTATCTGCCAATTAAAATTTTAAAAAAGTAATAATCTGTCTTGCAATGCAGGGTATGCGGGTTTGATCCCTGCTCGGATAACTAAGATGCTGCCCATGCGCCCCAGCTACTGAGCCTGTGCTCTCTGGAGCCTGCATGCCGCAACTAGAGAGCCCGTGTGCTGCAACTAAGACCCAACACAGTCATAAAAAAATAAATATTTTTTTTTAAATAATAGAAAAACCAAAACCTTACCCATATCTCTAATATCATCATCCTAGGACAAGATTCAAGGTGACACTCAGAAGGAGCAAGCAGCAAGAATGATGAATAAGTCAGGCATCACAGCTAGGCTGGATCAGGAACTAACACGGAGGCTCTAGAAGGGTGCCTGGCCCAGCGCATTGTTTGGGGAGATATCCCCACATCAAGTGAACGAGGAGGACCATCAGCAAGGCCACCAGATCTAGCATCTGGGATGCAAGATCCCAGCCCACCTGCGCACCAAGGACATTAGTGCATTACTGAGCATCTCTGCATGTCACAGGAACACGTGGCCTGGGCCCTGGGAGATCCTCAGTGACAAATTCCACTGTACTTGGCACGGAGCCACAGCGTTATTCACATGCCATTTCTCTGGGCTTCTGCCAGGCCTCCATGTAATGCAGGAGTCACTGAACAGAAATTGTCGGCCCGACACAAGAAAGTCACAGGAGGCCCCACGGAATAGGTAGGAATAGAAATGGAAGCACAGGGTGGGAGGGAAGATGGAAAGGGAGAGGGAAAAATGACTTCTGTGCCCAGACCTCTCGCCCACCATCGGCAGTATTGTCAATTCCCAACAGGAATTCCAAATAACTTCTCATTCCCGGTAAGAATTCTCAGTCTTCACTCACTGGTTCATCCATCCTCCTCCAAGTTAATCATCCCTGAATGGCTCGTTTTAGTTTATAAACACTGAGCCAAGTTCCTTAAGAGGCAAAGACTGACTTCCAAAGGAATGGCTCTCTGATGCTGCAATTTACAGCGAGATGGCATGCCAGAGGAGGGGAGAATGTAGACCTGGAGAACCCCCTCCTTACCTAAACCATATGCCAAGGGCTGGCAATGACTCCAGGACACAAAGCAGTGGGGTTATCTTTTCCCCTATGATATCAAATTTTACAAGCCCTTCTGAAGGATCACTTTATTTCTAGAAACAGATACTCAAGCTGGCTTTGGCAATAAGGAATTTATTAGAAGGAGGCAGGAAAATCTTGTGAAACCTATCTTCAGAAATACAGCGGGTCATTATGGGAACTGGAAACTCACCAGCCAGCTCTACTTGTTGCCTCCTTATTTGGGAAACCGCTTGACCTCTCATTTCTGCTTGTCTTTGCAAGCCCATTCCATTTGCCCTGCAGACTCTTCCTTTCTGAGACTCTTCTGTTTCCCCAAACCTTTGCAAGTTTGATTCAGATGTTACTCCTTGTGATCCTAACTCCCCACAGTCTTAACATTCTCTAAGGCCAGCCTGTGTTTTCCCTGCCACTCAGCTTTTTGAGAGAATCTGATTAGCTCAGCCTAGGTCAGGCGACCATCTAGTCCCTCAGCTTTGGTAATGGGTAATTCCCTGGTGGTTCACATAGTAAAGAGTCTGCCTGCAATTCGGGAGACCGGGTTCCATCCCTGGGTAGGGAAGATCTGCTGGAGAAGGGAATCCACTCCAGTATTCTTGCCTGGAGAATTCCACAGACAGAGGAGCCTGGCGGGTTACATTCCATGGAGTCGCAAAGAGTCGGACACAACTGAGTACCTAACACACAACCCAGAAACAATGAGCTTTGGTAAAGGTCAAGTGGAACAAAGAAAGTTGCTCAGACCTAGTCCAGGACTATTAGGAACATTCTGAAGAGAGGGACAGCACAAGATGCCCAAACCCCTGTCCCTGTTCCTCCTGGCCTCACAAGGTTGGAGCTAGAGCGTGTCTCTGCAACAGAGGAACTGGACCAGTCTTTGGAGGCAATGAACTTCAGCAATTCTCCAGCGGTTGCTCCACAGATACATCCCTCCAGAGGGAACTTCTTCCATCATCCCCTATCCCACTGGGGAAAAGCGCTCCAGGATGAACTGCTTCAAATTCCCAAGGGCAGGAGAAGAGGAGAAAGCTGAGGGAGGCAGACTTCAGCTCAAATGAAGAAAATGCCAGGTAACAGTGGGGGATGCCTGTGAGAGAAGCCCAGCCTGGAACCTCCTGACAGAGGGAAGGGTCGATGCCATGAGGTCCTGGGGCCTCCCCCTCCCTCCCACCCTCCCTTCCTTCCCCATATGTCTGTCATGTCACACACCTCTTCAGCAGGTCATCCAAGCTATAGGAGGACTTTACATCTCAGCATCCTTGCATCCCTTGGCCCAGCCCGGCTCCACGCTTTGCTAGAGAAGGCAGCTGCCTAGAGGGTACAGGCCGAGAAGAGCCATTGAACCCCTTCCCCTAAGCGCCTTCCTGCCTGCCCTGCTGAGGGGCCAGAGCTCTGCTCTCATAGGATACGACCAATGTCCAACAGCCAGAGCAGCGTAAATAGAAGGTGAATATAATGACAGGAGATTAAACAGTCTCACAGGAAATCGGCTGCATAAATTCTGACACCTAAGTCAAAATTCTTTTTGCTCTGTGATCAAGTCAACACAGCAAACTTTATGTCAAAATAGAAATGAAAAGCAGAGAACTCATGAAATAATCTGCTTTAGACACAGGGCTCAGAATCCTGAGGTATGTGAGTGTGCAAGTGTGCATGCAGGAGAGGAAAGATTGTGATGTGGTCAAGCCACTGCCTAAAATTCTACCATGTGTCCTCTCCTAGGCTGAAATATCAAGAGTAAGACTTTTTGGTTCTGACACTTGGAACCTACACTTTTTCAAGATTTTCCAGTTCTAGAGTAAGTAATTCCATTTACTGAAGGTAATATCAGCTTCAGTTTTCACATTGGCTATTTGGGGACTAACATACCCTATCCCCAAGTCAACATTTTATCTTCTTTCTCTTTCAGGATGATGGTAATCTCAGCTGTGAGTCCAAAGCCACTCTGCCACAACTGCTCCACAGAACACACAGTCAAGGCTGAGATTTTAGAAGCTCTGGGAAATGCTGATTCAATACCTTGGCAATGGTCACCTTCACCTCACCATCAACCACGAACTGAGTCATGGATTGCCATCAGGGAATTTTATTAGTGTGAGTTGTGACTCATGTGGCAGCTTAAGGGCCAAAGACACTCAGCAAAGAGAGGCTTTTGAAATGCAAATACTGAGAGAGAGAAAGACAGAGTGACTGGCTGAGTTGGTTCCTGGCTCTGTCACCAGCTCCATCGCTCACCAAGCCCTCAGAGCTGTGCCCAAGCTCATGACCTCCTTCTGATCCTTAAACCCTCAGACTCTTTCTGTGACCATCACACATCTCTATTTGAAATTTCCCTTCTCTTTCCTTCCATCCTTCAGTTTACAATTACTTCTCGGTCAGGTTTCAACTCAACTGTGTCTTCCTCACTGAAGGCTTTTCTAACTGAAAAATGAAAATGTTGGAGGGCGTATTCTCTTATTTCCTTTTTTCGGTTTTACTGAGGTATAGTTGACAAATAAAGTTGTAAGATACTTAAAGTATGCATCATGGTGATTTGATATGCATAAACATTGTGAGAACATTCAAGTTCTACTCTCTTATTTCAGTGGCACAATGCAGTGTTAGGATAGGCAGGCTGTTATATATTAGATATGTAGATAATGTTACACATGAGACCTTATTCATATTATAGCTGAAAGAGTTTTTCAACCTCTCCTGATTTTTCCAATTCCCAGCCCCTGCAAACCGTTTTCTACTCTCTTGCTTCTATGGGTTTGGCTTTTTATTCTGTTCTTGCTGTTGCTTAGTTTCTATATTGTGTCTCTATGTGACCCCATGGACTGTAGCCCACCAGGCTCCATTCTCCATGGGATTTTTCCAGGCAAGAATACTGGAGTGGGTTGCCATTCCCTTCTCTAGGGGATCTTTCTGACCCAGGGGTTGAACCCGCATCTCCTGCATTGGCAGATGGGTTCTGCTCAGGCAGAACCCTGAGCAAGCAGGGTTCCACATATAAGTGTTACCATCCAGTATTTGCCTTTGTCTGGTTTATTTCACTTAGAGTAATGCCTTCAAGGTCCATCTATGTTGTCACAAATGGGAGGATTTCCTTCTTTCTTGCGGTTAAATGATACTCCATTGTATACATATACCACATTTTGTTTATCCATTCATCTGCTGACAGACATTTAAGCTATTTCCATATCTAGTGTGAAAGCGTTAATTGTTCACTAGTGTCCAACTCTCTGCGATCCCTTGGACTGTGGCCTGCCAGGATCCTCTGTGCTTGGGATTATCGTGGCAAGAATACTGGAATGGGTAGACATTCCCTTCTCCAGGGTATCTTCCCAACCCAGAGATAGAACTCAGGTCTCCTGCATTGCAGGTAGATTCGTTAATGTCTGAGCCACCAGGGAAGTCCGTATCTTGGCTACTGTGAATAATGCTGCAGTGAACATGGGGTGTAGATATCTCTCAATATCCTATTTTCACTTCCTTTGACTATATATCCAGAAATGGTATTGATGGATCATATGGTAGTCTTATTTTTATTCTTTTTGAGGAACTTCTGTACTCTTTTCCATAGTGGCTGTTCCAATTCACGTTCCCACTACCAGTACACAAGAGTTTCCTCTTCTCCACACCCTCCTCAGCAGTTGTTATTAATATACTGTCTTTTTGATATCACCATATTCTTACAGGTGTGAGGTGATATCTCATTGTGGCATTAATTTGCATTTTCCTGATGACTGATGACACTGATCACCAGTGTGATTCTTTTAATGTACCTTTTGGCCATTGGTATGTCTTCTTTGGGAATAAGTCTATTCAGTTCCTCTGCCCATTTTTCAATCAGATTGTTTTTCTTCACAATTAAGTTGTATGAGTTCTTTATATATTTTGAATGCTAAGCCCTTATCAGACATATGATTTACAAATATTTTCTCTCATTATTAGATTGTCTTTTGATTTTCTTGAAGTGCAGAAGCTTTTTAATTTCATATACATTTTAATTTAATTTAATTTGATCTGATTATTTTGTTTCTGTTGCCTTTGCTTTTGGTGTCAAATCAAAAAAATCATTGCCAAGACAGAGGTTAAAGAGCTTATCCCTTACATTTTCTCCTAGGAGTTTTACAGCTTCAGATCTTTAAGTATTTAATTTAATGTAAATTGATTTTTGAGTATGGTGTAAGATAAGAGTCTAGTTTCCTTTCTTTTCTTTTACTTTTTGCATGTGGTTATCCAGTTTTCCCAACATCATTTATTTGTTTCTTTGTCATAATTAGTTGATCATATATATGTGGTTTTATTCTGGGGTCTCTATCCTGTATTATTGATCCATGTGTTTGTTTTTAGGCCAAAACCATACTGTTTTGATCACTATACCTTTGTAATACAGTTTGAAATCAGGAAATATGATGCTTTTAGCTTTGTTCTTCTTTTTCAATATTGCTTTGTTCTTTTCAGAATCTCTTGTGGTTCCGTAGAAATTTAAGGATTTTTTTTTCTATCTTCAAAAAATTCATTGGAATTTTGATAGAAATTTCATTAAATCTGTAAATCACTTTGAGTAGAATGGGCATTTTAACAATATTAATTCTTCCAACCCATGAACGTGGAAATTGCCTTCTTCAATGTATTTCATCAATGTATTTTAATTTTCAGTGAACAGATATTTTTCCCCCTTGGTTAAATTTATTTCTAATCACTTTATTATTATTGATGCAATTACAAATAGGATTATATCTTTAACTTTTCATTCCATTAGTATTTTGTTAGTGTATATATAAAATATAAGCTTTTTGTACATTGATTTTGTATCCTAATAGTTGACAGAAATTGTTTATTAGTTCCAACAGTTTTGGGTGGAGCCTTTAGGCTTTTCTATATATAATATCATGTCATCTGCAAATAGAGACATTTTTACTTATTCATTTTCAATTTGGAAGCTTTTCATTTCTTTCTCTTGCCCAACTGCTCTGACTAGGACTTCCAGTGCTATGTTCTACAAAAGTGGCAACAGTAAGCGTCCTATTATAGTCTAGTTCCTGATCTTAAAGGAAAAACTTTCAGTTTTTTCACCATTAAGTAGGAAGTTAACTATGGCTTGTCATATATGGCCTTTATTATATTGAGATACACTTTCTCTGTGGAGAAGGAAATGGCAATCCACTCCAGTATTCTTGCCTGGGAAATTTCATGGACTGGGGAGCCTGGTGGGCTGCAGTTCATGGGTTGCAAAGAGTTGGAGGTGACTGAGCATGCACACCCACAATTTCTTCTGTACCCAGTTTATTGAGAGTTTCTTATCATGAATGGATGTTGAATTTTGTCAAATATTCTTTTTTAATCCTTTGTGATGACTACATAAATTTTATATGGTTAATCATTTTGTTAATGTTATATATCACATTTATTAATTTGTGGAAGCTGAGCCATCCTTGCATCCCTGAAATAAATCCTACTTCATGGTGTATGACCTTTTTAATGTATTGCTGTATTTGATTCACTAATAATTTGTTTAGCAATTTTTTGCATCTATATTCATCAGTGATATCAGCCTGTAATTTCTCTTTTTTATTCTTGTTGTAGGGTCCTTGTCTGACTTTGGTGTTAGAGTGATGCTAGCCTTAAAAAATGAGTTTAAAAATGTCCCCTCCTCTTCTGTTTTTTGGAAGAGTTTGAGAAGGACTGGTATTAGTTCATCTTTAAATGTATGGTAGAATTTACCAGTAAAGTCATATGGTCCTCAATTTTTCTTTGTTGAGGGATTTTTGATTCCAGATTCAATCCCTTTACTAGTAAATAGTCTATTCAGATTTTCTATTTCTTCATTTAAGTTCATTTTTCTTTTCATATTGTCTTTAGTTTTTTAAATTATAGTTGAGTTAAAATATTATATTAGTTTCAGGTGTTTAGCATAGTGATTCAGCATTTCTAAAATTGCTGGGGGAGAGGAGAGTTTAGGTGCATGGGCCAAGTTCTTCCCAGATGGTGCAGCAGTAAAGAACCTGCCTGCCAATGCAGGAAATGCAAAGAGACATTTGCTGGGTGGATTGCTGGGTCAGGAAGATGCTCTAGAGTAGGAAATGGCAACCCACTCCAGTATTCTTGCCTGGAAAATTTCATGGACAGAGGAGCCTGGCAGACTCATGGACAGACTCCATGGACAGAAGAGCCTGGCAGAGTCCATGGTGCTGCAACGAGTTGGACATGACTGAGCAACTGCACACACACAAAGTCACAGTTGTTTTTACATTTTTAACTGATTGAGAAAAAAATCAAAAGGGTAATAATGTTTCATGACACATGAAAATTCTACAAAATTTAGATTTTAGTGTCCATAAACAATTTTATTGAAACACAGCCATGCTCATTCATTTGCAAAATTATTCTCTGTGGCTGTGACAGAGTTAAAATTATCTATGGCCCACAAAGCCTAAAATATTTACTATCTGGCCCTTTATAAAAAAGGTTTTCCAACCCTTGGGTTTAGGTAGATAAAATATAGGATGCCCAGTTAAAATTTTATGTCAGACAGACAATAAATGATTTTTAGTATGTCTCAAATATTGCATGGAACATATATACTAGAACATATTTTTTGTTCACCTGAGATTCAGCATTAATTGGGAATTCTGTATTTTTATTTGCAAATCTGATAATCCTACCTGGACTAGAATATAGTCATTTGTTCACAGTAAAGACTTATCAAGATCTCATTGATAGAGAAGAACAAGAGATACTGATGAAAAATCTACCATGGAGAATTCTAGCCTCTTCAAATTAAATATTTTGTGAATATTGTGGACACCATGACTTTAAATTTTAACTCAATGCAAAGCTGCATGGAGTGAGAAGAACAGTTTAAATAGTTACTGGAAAAATGATTTAAATTTTATTGTACTAACGTTTAAGAAGATGCCTACGTTGAAAAATCCCCCAATAAGAAGAATTCTTGCATTTACATTAAAATAATAGGGCCATGTTCTCAGTAAACGTTTTTAAGTGCATATGCTTGTAACCTTCCTATTGGTTTTTCATACTTTTCCTAGTCAATTCTGAACTTTTAAAATAGGAATCAGCATTCAGAAACACAAATGCATGATATTTACATATCACGTAAGGCGCACACTTAAAAGAGCTCAACTTTCAAATAGCCTCCAGGAATACATTAAACCAAAGTCAAAGATCTGAAAAACCAACTTTTGACTTCTTCTCCATTTCCCTGAGAGCCAGCCCTACACTTGCCTGGAGAGGCTGAAAAGAAATGTTCCCTTCAGCCGAACATGAGTAGGCCTGTGTAAGATACAGGTAAGTTCTCCATTACCGACTGGGCCCTGGGCCATTAATATTTGATGCACTCCTCATCATCTCTGTTTGTGTAATTTGTCAACGCCCAACAGGTCCTCTGCCAGCCATGCATTAAAACTATTTTCAAAATATGTCATTGTCAGCCTTTGGCACATTCATTACTTATTAAGATAAGAGGCCCGGATGAGGCAAGCAGGAGGTGGCTTGCTTACTTAAACACACTTGACTTAACTGCAGGCGAATCAAGCAATCTGGAGGGTCATGGATGGAAAGGCTTGGCGGTCCCCATCCCTTCTTCACTGAGCAGATGAAGAAACTGAGGCCCAGAATGGGGAAAGACTTTGCCAACATCACACAGATGTTTTGTTCCAGAGCTAGAAATACAGCTTAGGTTTCTTAAGCTCATGGTCCTGCCTGCCCCCACAATCACTAGTACATTCTTCTATGTACACAGATTGGGAAAAAAAGACACAATTTCCCAGATATTATCTCTTTGAATAGCAGAATAACCCACAGGGACAACTGAACCAGTGTTTTCAAGGGGTATGGAATGCACACCCCTAATGCTACTCAGGATGATTTAAGATGTCAGACAAACTTTTTAAGATTAAATATTTATTTTAATGTATTATGAGACACACATCAAAGTTGTGATCTGCTGGGGGGGAGGGTACACCCATGAATTTGTAGATATTATTGCTTAGGTCAAAGCTAAGTCATAAGTAAGGATTTGATTTATAACCATTTTGAAGATAGTTGTGACCCAACCCATGTTTTTAATTACATATTTGTGCACCTTTATTATTACTTTTCATGATCAACTTTGGTGTTTTAAAGATAGGAATTAGCATTCAAGAACCAAAATTCAAAGAATCACATAACTCATGAGTGCACAGGGCTTTATAGGCAGAGCAAGAATAATAAAGGCGATATTTGAAGAGCCAATGTTTACGGGAACCCTAAGGGCTTCCCTCATGGTTCAGACAGTAAAGAATCTGCCTGCAGTGTGGGTGACCCGGGTTTGATCCCTGGGTTGGGAAGATCCCCTGGAGGAGTACATGACACCCCACTCCAGTATTCTTGGCTGGAGAATCCCCATGGACAGAGGAGCCTGATGGTCTACAGTTCATGGGGTCTCAAAGAATCAGAAATGACTAAGTTATAATAGCTAATGAAAATTTATTTATATACATTTTAATAATAGTTTAAAATATATAATCTAACAGTTATAAGATCTATAATATAATACAATTGTTGTTATTGTTTAGTCCCTAAGTTGTGTCTGACTCTTTGTGACCCCATGGACTATAGCCTTCCAGGCTCCTCTGTCCATGGAATTCTCCAGGCAAGAATACAAGAGTGGGTTGCCATTCCCTTCTCCAAGGGATCTTCCAGACCCAGGGATCAAACCAGGGTCTCCTGTATTGCAGGCATACTCTTTACAATCTGAGCCACCAGGGAAGACATGTCTGAAATATTTGAAACTTGCCAAGAGAGTAAATATTAAAAGTTCTCATCACACACACACAAAAATAACTATGCATAGTGATGAATGTTGACTTGTGGTGATCATCTTGAAATATATATATATAGTCATTATAAATATTATATACCTGAAACAATGTAATGTTATATATCATTATATCTCGATAGAAAAGAAGAAAGTTTCTGATACTGTTTGTCTTAATAGGTATGAGTGGTCTGTCTCCTTTAGGGCCATAAAACTCCCTCAGAGAAGAGATTTGGGGTAGTTTTATTTGTATTCTCTATTTTGGGTGTAGATCCACCCCAAAGAGGGAATTATGACATATATATTCCCCAGAAGTTGCTGCTTATAGTCACATAAGGGAAGCTCCAAGAAGGCGTCTTTCTATATCTTCTGAACCTCAAAGCTCTTCCCTTTAAAATAATCTTCATGTTACCTCTGAAATTCTAATGGGGACCAACAACTCCATCAAAAGTTAAAGTAAAAAGATGTATCAAGTTATCCATTTCAAAAGAAATGTTAAGTAAATTACAGGGTAAGATTACAAGGATGCCAAAATCATGCTATTGGTTCATAAGTCACCAAGGGAGGGAGGTCATTCCCAACCTGTGATGAAAAATGCATTGATGGGACAACCTGAATTCAAGTCTTGACTGACAGCTATGGCTGCACCTGAGAGAGAGAGAGAGGTCTGAACTGTCCTTCCCTTTCCCTAGGAGCAGGGAAAAGCAAGCATGTGGCATCCCCTTGGCCAGGAGAATACCTAGATCTCCTTTCAGATTCTACCTGTCTTGCAAGCCTTCCATGCCCCTCACTTTTTTGGTTGTACAGATTATCTGGCACTTAACCTTGGATTATGTAATTTCCTAGAGGTACAGATCTATTTTCCATTTAAGAGAGCAAGTTCCAGGGACAATATGCAGGATATAGTTTTTGTGGGATCTCTCACTTCACCTAACCTAATACGCATTCTCCACACAAACTTATCACTAGAATAGGTTTAGAAGGCCTGTCAAACAGAGGTTGGGCTGGATGCTTCCGGGAGTCTGATTTATATCCTAGCATGAAAGCCATCAAATGGCTAGAATCTGCCATGTCTAAACCAACCTCAACTGGGTAATTATAAAGTTGTAGAAAAGTCAGGATTCACCACAAGATTCTTTGGAGAGATCTCAGTGGTATTGGAAGTTAAAACACCTTCACTTTATTTCCAGGTAGTTACTGAAGTGTGATCTCCTCTTGGATAAAATACAGAGAGTGATCTTGGCTCTGGCTTAATTACGAAGCTTTCCCAATATTTCACGTTATCCAGCGATGCCATGTGATGCTTCTAGACTGTGTCATCATTGCCGTGTTTAACAGGCAATGCTGAGAGTGTCAACCTCTCTCTTGATGGTAACACCCTGATTTCATCATCAAAAGACTAGATAGATTGTTCACTCATTAATTCTTAAGACTACAACTTCCTCGCTGACTGTGGCTCAGATCATGAACTCCTTATTGCCAAATTCAGACTGAAATTGAAGAAAGTGGAGAAAACCACTAGGCCATTCAGGTATAACCTAAATCAAATCACTTATGATTATACAGTAGAAGTGAGAAATAGATTTAAGGGACTAGATCTGATAGACAGAGTGCCTGATGAACTATGGACGGAGGTTCATGATATTGTACAGGAGACAGGAATCAAGACCATCCCCAAGAAAAAGAAATGCAAAAACGCAAAATGGCTGTCTGAGGAGTCCTTACAAATAGCCGTGAAAAGAAGGGAAGTGAAAAGCAAAGGAGAAAAGGCAAGATATATTCATTTGAATGCAGAGTTCCAAAGAATAGCAAGGAGAGATAAGAAAGCCTATCTCAGGGATCAATGCAAAGAAATAGAGGAAAACAATAGAATGGGAAAGACTAGACATCTCTTCAAGAAAATTAGAGATACCAAGGGAATATTTCATGCAAAGATGGGCACAATAAAGGACAGAAATGGTATGGACCTAACAGAAGCAGAAGATATTAAGAAAAGGTGGCAAGAATACACAGAAGAACTATACAAAAAAGATCTTCATGACCCAGATAACCACGATGGTGTTATCATTCACCTAGAGCCAGACATCCTGGAATGTGAAGTCAAGTGGGCCTTAGGAAGCATCACTACGAGCAAAGCTAGTGGAGGTGATGGAATTCCAGTTGAGCTATTTCAAATCCTAAAAGATGATGCTGTGAAAGTGCTGCACTCAATATGCCAGCAAATTTGGAAAACTCAGCAGTGGCCACAGGGCTGAAAAAGGTCAGTTTTCGTTCCAATGCTAAAGAAAGACAATGCCAAAGAATGCTCAAACTACTGCACAATTTCACTCATCTCACGCGCTAGTAAAGTAATGCTCAAAATTCTCCAAGCCAGGCTTCAGTAACTTCCAGATGTTCAAGCTGGTTTTAGAAAAGGCAGAGGAACCAGAGATCAAATTGCCAATATCCGCTGGATCATCGAAAAAGCAAGAGAGTTTCAGAAAAACACCTATTTCTGCTTTGACTATGCCAAAGCCTTTGACTGTGTGGATCACAATAAACTGTGGAAAATTCCTCAAGAAATGGGCATACCAGACCACCTGACCTGCCTCTTGAGAAACCTGTATGCAGGTCAGGAAGCAACAGTTAGAACTGGACATGGACAAACAGACTGGTTCCAAATAGGAAAAGGAGTATGTCAAGGCTGTATATTGTCACCCTGCTTATTTAACTTATATGCAGAGAAATGCATATGAGAAATGCTGGGCTGGATGAAGCACAAGCTGGAATCAAGACTTCCAGGAGAAATATCAATAACCTCAGATATGCAGATGATACCACCCTTATGGCAGAAAGTGAAGGAAAACTAAAGAGTCTCTTGATGAAAGTGAAAGAGGAGAGTGAAAAAGCTGACTTAAAACTCAACATTCAAAAAAAACCCTCAACATTCAGAAAACAAAGATCACAGCATCTGTTCCCATCACTTCATGGCAAATAGATGGGGAAACAGTGGAAACAGTGGCTGACTTTATTTTTGGGGGTTCCAAAATCACTGTAGATGGTTATTGCAGCCATGAAATCAAAAGACGCTTACTCCTTGGAAGGAAAGTTATGACCAACCTAGACAGCATACTGAAAAGCAGAGACATTGCTTTGCCAACAAAGGTCCGTCTAGTCAAGGCTATGGTTTTTCCAGTGGTCATGTATGGATGTGAGAGTTGGACTGTGAAGAAAGCTGAATGCTGAAGAATTGATATTTTTGAACTGTGGTGTTGGAGAAGACTCTTGAGAGTCCCTTGGACTGCAAGGAGATCCAACTAGTCCATCCTAAAGGAGAACAGTTCTGGGTGTTCATTGGAAGGACTGATGTTGAAGCTGAAACTCTAATACTTTGGCCACTTGATGCTGAGAGCTGACTCATTTGAAAAGACTCTGATGTTGGGAAAGATTGAGGGCAGGAGGAGAAGGGGACGACAGAGGATGAGATGGTTGGATGGCATCACCAACTCAATGGACATGGGTTGGAGTGGACTCCGGGAGTTGGTGATGGACAGGGAGGCCTGGCTTGCTGCCGTTCACGGGGTTGGCAATAGTCAGACACAACTGAGCAACTGAACTGAACTGATGGCATCACTGCCCAAGATTTCCAAGTTCCTTCTTTTGCTTTTTTCTTTCACTGCTTCTGGAGATTTTGCTGACAAGTGCACAATTTCTTAAACAGAAAGGCCATGGCAATAGAACTTCAAAGTCATCATAAAGCAAATTAAAAAATCAAATGTACTGAAAGTTTTTACCATATTCTGGTTTATATGCAAGTTGATTATTTCCCAGGCAATAGGAAAAGTCTTCATCTTTGATTTAAGATGCTGTCTTTATTTACTGTGTACTTTTTTGGGGGAGAAGTTGCCAGGCCTTATAATTGACCTAACTCTTCACAAATACTGTTCAGTCAAAACTCAAGAGTACTTATCAAATACCAAACACTCCATATCTGAAATTTAGAGAAAAAGGTAAAATTACATAAATTGATAAGACATATTGGAAAAGCCACCCTCTGACTGGATTTTAAACATCCGTTTTCAGATTTGAATTTTCTCATCCTGCTCCAGCACACCAAGAAGGCATTCCTAACAAGCTGCACTACCTAACATTTCTGTGGGTCTTTGTCTTTTCTAAAGGATTTTCACATATATAGTATAATGTTTAGGCTTCAGGTAAGGTGATCAAAGTCCTGGTTTGCCAAGGTCTGTCCCAATATTAGCACTGAAAGTCTTGTGTCCCAGGAAACCCTTAAGTCATCAGAAGGACTGATGCTGAAGCTGAAGCTCCAATACTTTGGCCACCTGATGTAAAGAGCCAACTCATGGGAAAAGATCCTGAGGCTGGGAAAGATTGAAGGCAAAAGGAGAAGGGGGTGGCAGAGGATGAGATGATTAGATAGCATCCCCAACTTAATGGACATGAATTTGAGCAGACTTTGGGAGATAGCAGAGGACAGAGGAGTCTGGTGGGCTGCAGCCCATGGAGTTGCAAAAAGTCTGATATGAACAACAATGAATAAAAATAGGATAGTTGGTTATACTAGCATAGCAACTCAATGAGTTAGGGAGGGAAGGGCTTATGCCCATTTAAAAAGATAAAGGAAACGAAGGAAAGTTGTATAACTTCCCCAAGGTCACACAGAACGTCTTCTTTAGCCCGTGTCTCTCACCACTGAAATCTACACTGTTAATCTTCTTTATGGATTCTGAGCTTCTTAGAGCAGGGGTTTTGTCTTACTCATCTCTGTGTGCCTGCCCCTGCAACAGTTCCTGGCTCTGAGGAGCTTCTCCGCCATTAAAATACAGGATATAATGGCTTTTCCTAGCGCTCGAAGGCCTACAGTATAATTGACTCTGATCAACACCACACACTCCAGGAAAAATCCAGATGAAGGGAAAAGTTGCCGACCTGGTGAGGTTCATCTCTCCTACCAGAGGGCTCCACTGCCCAGCTGCTGCATTTGCACAAGAATTTATCATCAATCTCTTCTGGAAAGTTAATTCTCCATCTTAAATATGCCAGAACCAGTCATCTCTGTCTTCTGAATTTCCTTCATTTCACATCCACATCTCCATCCCTAGTACTGAAATTCTGTTCAATTCCTCATTGATCATCCTTCATTTCTCCCTGATTTTTTCCCTTGTTTATCCCATATGCAGTCCTAAACTCATCTTCCTAAAAATGTCCCTCCCGTATGTCACTCTCCTACTCATGAACTTACAATGGCTCCCAACTGCTTAACAAATTGAAATTCCTTTCTTGTCATGCATATTCTCTAAACAGTCCTGGCAACCTACTTGATCTTGTTTCCCAGCTCTTTCTGAAATAAGTCTTTATTAAACCAAGACTCTCTCTCTCAATAGTCTCTGAGCTTCAAATGTGTCCAAAGCATTTGGCAGATATTGAAAAATACAGATACAGGAAAAGAGAGACTAGGAAGCTGACCCCACATACTCGGGGACACTGGTTTCTGAGTAGTAGGTGCTTAATGTCACTGGAGTAGAGAAAGTCACCCAAGCGGAGTCTCTAAACCACAGCTCACACAGAGTTAGTCCTTGACCTGAATTCTATTTTTTTCAGCCCTCACAATATTTTTTAAAATTGAAGTGGTTTTCAATATTTCAAAATATGCATCTTAATAGAAGAACCAGATTTCCAGCTTCTCTTGAAAAACTTATAGATCTGGGCACCGGCTCTTCCTGACTGGCAACAATGAGCTGGATTTGGATGTTCTTTAAACAAAAGGGACACTCATGAATCTCCCTTTTACCCCATTATCTTATTTACATGGCCCTATAGGCTTCTTTCTTTGTGATTCTCTGTGTAAAGAAAATGGAAGCGAGAAAAAGAATAGGGAGAAAAAGAAAGAAAAAGAGAAGAGAAGAGAAAGGAAAAGAGAGAAGGGGGAGAACAAAAGGAAGTGAAGACTCAAGAAAGGTCAGGATTGGAACTTCCCTCGTGGTCCAGTGGTTAAGACTGTGCTTCCAATGCACACAGTGCAGGTTCAATCCCTGGTCAGGGAAGTAAGATCCCGTATGCCTTGCAGCCAAAAAAACAAAACATAAAACAGAAGTAATATTGTAACAAGTTCAATAAAGGCTTTTAAATGGCCCACATTAAAAAAAAAATCTGAGAAGAAAAAAGGGAGGGAACATGGCCTTTACAGCAGCATGAGGGCCAGTCCCTCTGCAGCTAGGTGGATGATGGGCCCCTACTGGGGCCCTTATCACAGCACAAAGAAATACTGCAGAAACTCCAGAACATACAGGAAGGAATCAGACACTTTAGTTGCAGCTAGAGTGCAACTCCACTGAAGGATAAAAACGATTGCATCCATGATGACATTGAAACACACGCTCAAAGACTGAATAGCTATGAGATATCCCTACTGGCTCTGTCATCATAGCCCATCTGAAATGCACACCTCCCAGTACTTCTGTCTGTCCCCACCAGGGAACACTTAACACCTGTCGGGCATCGATCTGCGTATCAGTTTGTGCCACTAACAGTGTTCTCTGCTCCCTCAGGGTCAAAACTGAGACTTCACGTGGGCCTGTTCCTTTGTCATACGCTGGTCTGCTGTGACCACAGGCAGAAAATCAGATCTGCCAGGAGAAATAGTGCACCCTCCAGTGTCCACTGAGATGCCTCCGCTGGTTGTACTGACAAAGTCCCTTTCTGTGAGGCAGCCTCCAGAGCGCCATGGCTGCTACAGTTACATCCACATATCACCAGAATATTTTAAGACGCTCATATCCTCCGGACCTAGGCTTTCTATGATGTCTCGGGCTGATAGGAAGTTTCAGAAGAGAGCCAAGAGGGCAAGAGATTTTTGACTACGGAATGTACAGGTGCAACTATGTTATCAACTAACGCTATGATATCAGACAAGCGGAGAGTTAAGACACAAAATAAATCCTGCTTCAAGATAAAGTGGAAGGGTGCCTGGGCTCTCTAACTTGTGTTCTCAGCACTATGCCTTCATTAAATAAATCTCTAGAAAATGATGGATTGAAGGAGTAGAGCTGCAAACTAAATGTGTTACCTACTGTTTAAGAGATAAACAGAGTTTGCATCACTTTCTTTTTTTTAACTATTAAGTTTTATAGTTTCCCATTTCCAACAGTCTCCGACAAGCTCGCTTATTAGCCTAAGAAGGATAATCTTGATAAACAAGTAAATATTATTTGATACTTTAAGGTTGTTTGCCTAAAATCTGGATTCATTGATCGGCTCCCATGCTAAGATGGGAGGCGCTGACTGTTGTAATCTATATGTAATAGGCATTATGAGATTTAAGAAAAATAGCTCAGGCTGCAGTTGAGTCAGTTTAGGACAGATCATTATAAAATTCCATTATCACCGCTACAAGTTGGACTATTTGTCATCACAGAAGAGATGACAAGCTCAGAAATACTACATTTGTTATTATCAGATGATAAATGATATTCCATTAAAGCTGCAATATATCATCAGCAAAGCTGCAAGGAAGATATCAAACCTATCAGGACTTGACTTATAATTTAATTTTCAAAAGCTGTCAACTAAAATTCCAAAGGCTAAGCATTTTCATTTTTAAAGTTCATCTTATTTATTTTCCTCATCTGTTAGTCTAATTTCAGTGATATGGCAAAAATAACTGATTATGTGCAATGTATAATTCTCCTCTTTTGATTAGGTAATACATCAGGTGTCACTTAGGTATTAAAAATTAAATGACACATAATAAAACAAGAGAGTCCCATAAAACACACCTTATTTTGATTTACTCACGTTTTGAAAAATAACAGTAAAGGACAGGTCAATATTTGTTAAAGACACACACATGCCACAAAAAAAGCATATTTATCCATTATTGAGCATTCCTTCATGCCACCTATGGGAAAGCTGAACACGCTTTTCCATGTGGTGTTAATAACATCTTTTCGCAGATGAACAACTATTCTCTATCTCAATTCTATAAATCATAATCACATATTCCTTCTATACGTGCAAGTGTTCATACTTTTCCTGTTATTATCATTGTTACCAACATTAAGCACTCAAGAGCTGACTGGCATAGTAACAACATCTTATCAGTTTCTATGGGTGCAAGCAGAAAGACATTCTTTCAATTTACGCATGTCTCACTTATGATCACAGACTAGCAAACATATCAGAAAATGTGGACAGCTTGATACTAACGACATGAGCAGAATCAGCAAATTTGAGAACTGGAGGGCAACTTGTAAATTACTTGAAGGCTCAGAGAAGAGAAGAAACTTGCCCAAAGTCACACAGCAAGTGTGTAAAAATGATGGGAGAAGAAGTCATGATCCTCGGTGTCTATTCTAATTTCTTTGTTATAACACTATGTTATGAGCATATTATGAGAAATGTGACTCTTAATACTCAGGATTTGGCCATGGGTCTAGCTTCAGTTGGTGCACCTTAAAGTTTTGTTAACAGGAGTTACAATGGATGCATAATGGCTGTGTGGGTGAATGGATGGATGGATGGATGAGTAATTGTCTGATTCTCTAATCTTCCATTTGAGAGCCTAGTTCATGTAAATAAAACGTCTAGAGTCTGACCCAATTCCATCTTTTGCAAATTCAGAATGTAAGATGCTTCCCATTACTGTGCTGGCTATCTCTCAGATCTTAAAGAGCACTTCCAGGTACCCTAACAAGGCAAAGGAATCTCTGCCTGACACTGGCTGATCACAGTCATACATCTTCAGGCAACACAGGAAAACAAAAGAGCTGGTACTTGGAGGCAGGCACTTTTCAAAACTCACAGATAGTGATGCAAATACCTGTCCAAGACTCTTCTGTGATCCCATGAACTGTAGCCCATCAGGCTCCTCTGTCCACAGGATTCTCTGGGCAAGAATACTGGAGTGGGTTGCCATTCCCTTCTCCAGGGGATCTTCCTGACCCAAGGATCGAACCTGGGTCTCCCACATTGTAGGCAGATTCTTTACTGTCTGAGCCAGTTACCCAACTAGATAAGGCTGCAGTTATATCTCACTGTGAGGCATTTGAAGACTCCATATCTCTGGGAGACAAAACACGGTAGAGGCAAAATGAGAAAAATCAGGGTACAAGAATGAGTTTTCCAAAAACCGTATGACTGAAATTCAAAGGACTGTTTCTCTCTTTTTAAAAATCATGGTGAAATACACAACATAAAATTTACCATTTTAATCATTTAAAGTGTACAATTTAGGGGCATTAATTATATTTGCAATGCTACTACTATCCATATCCAAAAGTTTTCATCACTTCTAAACAGAAATTCTATTCCCATTAATCAGTAACTCTCTATTTCCCCTACTCTCTAGACTCTGGTATTTAATCTACTTGCTGCCTCTATGAATTTACTTATTCTAGATATTTCCTGTAAGTGAAATCATACAGTGTTTGCCCTTTTGTGCAAAGAACTGTCTTCTTAAGTATAAGAGATATATATATTTGCTACAGTATGTGAATTTATAGTAAAATGTAAATATCCCAAACTTGCCTTGGATCTCCTCCACATTTGCATTCTCCAGATGTAATTGCTGACAACAGTCTAGTTTATCTGTGTGTGTTTTTCTAGCCATGGACACTTAAATTTCATAATGACTTCTAGAATAGACTCTGGAATCAGACCACTTGATTGTGTCCCCTGAGAAAGTTATTTCACCTACCCAAGCCTCAATTTCTGCATTAGCAAAATGACATTGATAGTGAGACCACTCTTTCAAAACTGGGAGCTTGAAAGGAGATCAGAGTTTTAAAAGCACTTAATGCAGAGCTCCATAAACAGTAATAAGTCATTAAATGAGAGCTATGTTTTATACAGGGTTTTGGTTTCTAAAGTAAAAAATGTGATCACATTATTCATGATGTTCTACAACCTGTTTTTTTTAAACTCATTTCTCATTAATGCACACACACCTACCTCACCCTTTCTTAATTGCTGCACAATATTGAAGTACTACAGTGTGTTACCAAATTACATCCTTCTGATACTTTATTTTATATTATGAAATTAATGGAGCTTGCCATTCTGGAGCCAGCATTGTTCCCAGGTGGGTCAAAACAGTTTCCAGGATTCTCACAATAATGATAGCAAGAAGATGAATCATTGAATGAACTCCAGCTGTATTGTAGGCATTGTGCTGGTGGTTTTATAGGCCTTATTTTGGTCCTCATTCCACTCTTCTGACTATGCTGAAAATAATTTCAAGTGTAGATGGTCCTGTATGGGTGAATGCTGTCTGCAAACTGGCAGGTAATTCATGGCATTCTGAAGAGCTCACCCATTCCACAGTGGTACACTGAGCTGTGGATCAGTCTTTGATTACATCCACCAGTCTTCGTTTGCTTATATTTTCTTGTCAATTTTTGGTCCAAGAAGTGGAAAGAGAGGATAGAGGGAAGGCACCTAGTGAATGGGGACTTGGAGAAAATCCATTTATTTCTCTAACTAATACTAACCTTAACCTTCTAGTTTCAAGGGTGAAGCTGAGAAGCAGAATCTTTTCTTTTTAAATGGTGGGATTTTTATCTAGACACAAACAAATAGAAGTATAGATAAAGACACATTAAAACCAACTGCTTTTAAGTTTAGTTTGGTCCCATTTGTTCATTTTTACTTTTATTTCCTTTACTTAAGGAGAGGGATCTAAAAAATAATATTGCTATGATTTATGTCAAAAAGTGTTCTACCTGTTTTTCTTTAAAAGTTTTACAGTACTCAGTCTAACATTTAGGTCTTAAGTTCATTTTGAGCTTATTTTTGCATATGCTCTTAGAGAATGCTCTAATTTCATTCCTTTATATGCAGCTGTTATTGAAGAGACTATCTTTTTTCCATTGTATATCTTGCCTCCTTTGTCATAGATTAATTGACCAGAAGTGTGTGGTTTCTTTCTGGGCTCTATCCTGTTCCACTTCTCGATGCGTCTGTTTTTGTGCCAGTATCATACTGTTTTGATTACTGCAGCTTTATTGTGTAGTTTGAAGTCAGGGAGCATGATTCCTTCAGCTCTGTTCTTCTTTCTCAAGACTGTTTTTGCTCTTTGGGTACTATTATATTTCCTTACAAATTTTAAAATTATGTGTTCTAGTATGTGTGGTATTTTTGTAGGGATTGAGTTGGATATGTGGATTGCCTGGGGTAGTATGATCATTTTAACAATATTGATTCTCCCAATTCAAGCACAGGGCATATCTTTCCATCTGTTTTTGTCATCTTCAGTTTCTTTTCTCAGCATCTTAAAGTTTTCCAAGTGTAAGTTTTTTTGCCTCCTTAGATAGTACTGCAAAGGGAACCATGGACAGAACAAAAACAAAGTGAGAGAAAATATCTGCAAATGATACAACCAATAAAGGATTACTATCCAACATATACACACAGCTCATAAAACCCAACTTCAAAAAAACAAACAACCCAATTAAAACTGAGCAGAAGAATTGAGTAGGCATTTTTTTTCAAAGAGGAAATACAGATGACCAAATGGCCAAAACACATGAAAAGATGCTCAACATCACTAATCATCAGGGAAATGTAAATCAAAACCACAGTGAGGTATCACCTTATACCTATCAGAATGACTATCATCAAAAAGATCACAAATAACAAATGCTGGCAAGGATGTGGAGAAAGAGAACCTTTGTACACTGTTGGTGGAATGTAAATTGGTACAGCTACTGTGGAAAACAGTATGGAAGCTTCTCAAAAAAAAAAAAAATTGAACTACCATATGACCCAGCATTTCCACGCCTGTGTATATGTCTGAAAAAAAAACCCGGTAATTCAGAAAGATAAATGCACCCCAATGTTTGTAGCAATATTATCTACAATTGTCAAGATATGAAAGGAACCTAAGTGTCCATCAACAGATAAATGGATAAAGAAAATGTGGTGTGTGTGTGTGTGTGTGTGTATCTCAAATTCATGTGTGTATCTATCTATATATATATATGTTTGATTTCTGAATCAGGAAGATCTCCTGGAGGAGGAAATGGAAACCCACTCTAGTATTCTTGCCTGAAAAATCCCACGGACAGAGAAGCCTTGCAGGCTATAGTCCAAAGGGTCACAAAGAGTCAGACATGAGTGAGCGACTGAACATGCATGCACGCACACACAAATATATATATAATGCAACACTACTCAGCCATTTAAAAAGAATGAAAATTTTCCATTTGCAGCAACATGGATGAATTTGAAATGCATTTGCTTTATGCATGCTCAGTTGTGTCCAAATCTTTGTGACCCCATGGGCTGTGGCCCACCAGGCTCCTCTGTCCATGGGATTCTCCAGGCAAGAATACTAGAGTGGGTTGCCATTTCCCACTACAGGGGATCCTCCCAACCCAGGGATCGAACCCACATCTTTTGCATCTCCTGGGAAGTCTAGAAGGCATTATACTAAGCGAAATAAGTCAGACAAAGGCAAATACTGTATGATATCACTTATATATGGAATCTAAAAAATACAACAAACTAGTGAACATAAAAAAAGAGAAGCAAGTCACAGACCTAGAGAACAAACTGGTTCCATGGTTACTGTGGTGGGGGGCAATATAGAGGAGGGGGAGTGAGAAGGGCATACTACTGGTGTGAGATAGGCTATAAAGATGTACTGTACACGGGGATATAGCTGGTATCCTATAATGACTGTGGATGGAGTGCAACCTTTAAAATTTATATAAAAACTTAAAAAATTAATTCAAAAAAGAATCACTACCTCCTCCCCCCCAGAAGAGGGCTTCCCAGGTGGCTCAATGGTAAAGAATCTGCCTGCCAATACAGGAGCCATAGGAGATGTGGGTTCGACCCCTGGGTCAGGAAGATCTCTGGGAGGAGGAAATGGCAACCCTCTCCAGTATTCTTGCCTGGAAAATCTCATGGACAGAGGAACTTGCCTGGCTACAGTCCAGGGGTTCAAAGAGTTGGATACGACTGAGTACACACACATGTCCCCCCAAACAACCATCTGCTACTTCCCAATCTCTAGGGTAGAAGAAGGGGAATATGCCCTTTCAGAGAAAAGTTCAGGCTATAGTTCTCCAGCACCGTAAACAAGAAGCTTCTCATGCTGAATATATAGAAATTGGGAAAGGGACAGCCCAGTAGCCCACAGGGTCCCTGCTCTTCCGTCTAGTCAGGGGGAGGAAATACATATCTACCATAAAATCTTGGCAATTAGGAATGACCTCCTGGGCTTTGTCCTACTGCCCCAGAGAGCAGGCTATCTATCAGGCTATTAAATGAGCTGAGCGTTGTTCTGACTACTGTTAAAAATAGTTACATATTCTGGGACTGGTCTGCTCCTACTCAAGTAACTCACTAGCCCTTATAAAAATACAGAAGAATAAAAGCCAATTACTTTCTTACTTTTCAAATAGTAGATACTGAATTTACATGTTGGTATCTAAACCTCAAATTCCTGACACATAATCTGGTTACATCAGCCAGCTTTATGTTTAAAGCTTATGGGTCTCAACTACTTTCAGAGACACTCTCATTACACAGTGACATTTTCCTAGAGCAGCCCAAGCCTTAGGAAAAGGAATTTTTCCCAGAGGCCTTTTGTCAAGAGTTGATTATTTTATTGCCTGGAATTCCATTTATGTTCTTGTCTTAGAAATTCTTTCCAAAAAAAAAAATTTTTTTTCCAGTCTTCCCAGACATATTCAAGTCCCACTAACTTCAGGAAATCTTCCCTACATCTACGCCACCCCACCGATTTCTTCTTTTGCTTAATTCTTACAAGTGCTGTATTCCGAGCAACACTGGGGCATATACCTTTTCCTTCATCAGTATTGCTTTGCTGGACCCTAACTACATTGGAAATAATGACAGTTTCTCATTTTCCTTCTACATCTATTACAAGTCCTAGAATAATCCTAAGTGCATAGACTGGGCTCAGCAAATACTTGTAGGCTCTCATACAGAGTCAATAACAACAGAAAAATCTCCTCTTGGAAGAAGAAAAACAATGTCCACTTTCCTTTCTTCTTTATCCAATAGTGAGATCGTTGGGCAAATGCTTTGGTTCTACATAGAAAACAGTCAGGTGGTGGAATTTCAAGAAAGGACATCTTTTATTCGGTGTTTCACTGGGTTGGTCTCAATTCTTACACCCCATGGCTTGAAAAGGGGCCAGGTTAGCAAATATTTGCAAGTTTACAGATGACCTCTAAGTAAAGCCTCTTGTAAAGAGCAAACTCAGAAGCTGGTAAACTTTGGATGAGAAAACTGAAGAAGAGAGACACATGGTCTGCAATTTTTACTAAATGTAGCTGGAGTTTTTTGTAAAAGAAAATGCTTTGGTGGTCAGATAAGGCTTGGGAAACCATGATTAGCTGAAGTTACTTGTGTTTTGTCATTGTAAGATTCTCAATACATTTACTGTGCTCATACCCCACAAGAGAGGAAGTTAGCCTGCAACATTTCAGACTCTCCACCTGAACCCTCTCTCCACAGAGTATCTCAGGGTCTAGAATTCCCCAAGTCGTATTTTTGGACCTCTGATCCATGGTCACTCATCTGGTATGAAGCCCTCCATTGAGGCCTTTTAGCCAAGCACATGGGTACCTGATTTCCCTCAAGACAGAAGAAAGGCTGGTTCCCATCCTCTCCACCCCCGACCCCCTGTCTATGCAGAATCCTCTATTAGAATTAACAGTGTGTTCAGGAGAATTCTCTTCAGCTAAAGTAACTCTTCTACTAAGCCTGTTTATTTCACAGATTGATTATGTAATGTTATGTAAAGCCTATTCCTCAATCATCATTACAACATCTACACAGAGCAAATATGTTATTAAACAATATTCCAGTTAGCAAATAACACAGGTGACTAGGTTTGCCCAAAGTGAAACTCTTGCTCTCAGATATAGGTTACCGAAGTATAGAATGGAGGGAGGGGTAGTTAGTAATTGACAGCAAAGCAAACAGAAAAAAACCTAAAGTTGCCCATTCAGTTTAAGGTAAAATATGTCACTATGATATTGCTAGAAACAAATACAAATTATCATTTTAGGCTAAATTAATACAAGTTCATATGAGGAATTAAATACAACTTTCCCAGTTATAATAACATTATATATACATATATATGTATATGTATGTATGTATATATATATAATGTATTATATATTATAAAAGTTAAATAACTTTTTTTTATGTTATAGAGGGTCTGGCGAAAGTTTTATACTAGATCCTAAAACACATTCCTAAAAAGGCAGATGTGCTAAAAATGTGCACTCAAACTCTGTTCTGTCAGCCTCCCCCATCTCCTGTGCTCCCGGATCACAGCTGATCTCCGCCAGCTTCTATCTCAGCTTTAAGATCTTTGAAGAATATATGACACACCGCTTTTACCAGCCTGTCACAATGCCATACAGCCATGGCCTCGAGGAAGTCTCTTCCCATTTCTGAGCCCTGGTTTGCAACTTTGCAAAAGGAGGACACTGAATTAGATGGGCCTGAGGTCCTCCCTGATCTGACATGTCACAATTTTATCAATGCATTCAAAGCTGGAGGAGAGCTTAGAAATACTTTGGCTAAAACATTTTTAACTCAAGGAATCGCTCATGGAAAAATAGACTAAAATTTTAATTTTTTTTAAATTTTAAATTAAAAAAAATTAAATATTCAATCTCAATTATTAACATCAGAGTACAGATTGGTTCTTTTGGTGGAAAACAGAGATTCAAAGAAATAAAACATATTCAAGGGAGTTTTAGAAAGGTAGAATGGGGGGTCAATCTGGGGACCCAAGAGCTAGGACTGGCCTCTGTGAGGAGTAAAGGACACAGAGGGATGGCTTGAAGGGAGCACATGGGCCAGTCAGTCCCATGTAGGGTCATATCCCTCCAAATGCGCCTCAAAGGAAAGAGACAGCAAAAGGGGTGTCATCAAGGGCTGCCTCCCAACTGTTGCTTCTCTGAAGAGCACTTCTCCTTTGGCTGAGTTCCATCACCAGGTGCTGCTGTGGCTTCTGGTCACTGCAGTTGTTCTTTCTGGGCCTCAGTTTCCCTGGCTGGACTCTCATCAGCCATCCCTTCCTCCTCCAACAACCACCAGGTTCCACTCCCAGCCACTGCAGCTGAGCTGTCAGGGTCCTGCAAATTCCCAGGGGGAGCTGACACGCAGACAGTTTCTGAACACACCAGCCACCTGGTGTGTTCCCCAAAGGCCTTCTTGGGAACAGTACTCTCATCAATGAGTAGAAAGAGCTGGGGGAGGAGGTACTCAGTTTCCTGGTCCCTGAGGTCCTCTCAAAGAGGTTTCTCAGAGGATCCCCAGTGGGACTGACCCTACTCAGTCTAAATACACGGCAAAACTCTCCCCTTATCATGACCTTGATGGGCCTCCTCTATCACATGTTCTCACTCTCTCACAATGATTCTTCCTATATTTATTCTTCCCAAACCTAAATCCCTGTCTGGGGGGTACTTTTAGTAGGACCATAGGCTAAGACACTCATTAAATTTGATGTCTGCCATTTTGGACCCGACTGGGTGCACCTCCATGGCTAAGTCCCCTTTCAAAAGACTTGGAAGGGAAAACAATGGCAGGGCCAGAGTGGAAGTTCCTGTGAAAACCATAGCCCTGAGCACCATGCTCAGCCCCCCTACCCACTCCATCTCATGCATTCATCTCTGTCTTCTTTTTCAAATTTGATTTTAAATATTTACAACATCATACATCTTCCCCACTAGATATTACTAATGAACTGTTATTGTCTGCAAAACCTACCAGATGAGTGATGGCCAACTTAAAAAGAACATCAATGTTTTATTCGTAAAATAGAAGCTGGGAACAGAAAATGCTTATGTGTCTTTAGGCCTTTCATTATTATTACTGATACTCTAGTAGAGAGGAGGCACTCTGGCAATTAGCAAAATCAGACAGAATTGGAGATTCCACCTGGCACCAGTAAAAATCGTATAAATATGTAAATGTTTATATCTGTTTAAATCCATAAGGAGGGCAAATTTCAATAAAATGTAAATTTTCTAGCCTGTAAATTTCAAGAAAGAAGTGGAATTTTACATGTTTCATTGACAAAGAAGGAACTCTATATATTGGGCAGTCATGCCAAAGAGAAGAGTGTGCCTCTCTCCTGGGTATTATTTTGCATTTCTGGTTTAAGTTGAAAAAGCAGAGACCTTGGCAGGCATCCACTACCTAGAGCTGACCTGCATTCCATCCCATATCTGCTCTGACTTTCCTGTCTCCACGCCTGCTCACTCTTGTGGCCCCCATTTGGAGGCCACTGTTCTGACTCTGGCAGGCTGAGGGTGCCTAACGATGACTGGATTTAGGAATCACAGGGATCAGCATTCAAAGCTCAGCTGGCCTTTTCAGCTGTGTAACCTGGGGCACACCAGTTGCCCTCTCTAAATCTCACTTTATTTAACTTTAAAGAGGAGATTTAAAAAAAAAAGATTAAAAAAAAAAGGAGATAAGAATACCTACCTACCTACTTTGCAAGTCCTCAGCATTAGTGGTCTCCTGCATTACATCCAGATTCTTTATCATCTAAGCCACCAGAGAAGCCCCTATTTCCTGCCCAGCATGCTGGAAAGAAGCCCAGTCCCTACCAACTAACTCTAGTTATGGATGAACCTACATTTTTAGGTGTTTCTTTTGCCAAATGTTCTTCCCACGTGGCTCAGTGGTAAAGAATCCGCCTGTCAATGTAGGAGACACAGGAGACGCATGTTCGATCACCGGATTGGGAATATTCCCTGGAAGAGGAAGTGGCAACCCACTCCAGTATTCTTCCCTGGAAAATTCCATGGACAGAGGAGCGTGGCAGGCTACAGTCCATGGAGTCGCAAAGAGTCGGACACAACGGAGCACACACGTACTGAGTTCACTTGCCAAGTGAATTTCCTTATTCTAGGTATTCCAATTTAGCTGAGCTCATGGCATTCAAGGAATTCAAGTTAAAAAGCTCTTACCCCATGGATCTAAGGTTTTTGCCAGCAACAGTTCCCCTAGAGTGACAAAGGGTGACTGGGAGTCCACACCCACAACACAGCTCCCTTGGAGCAGAAACCAGTACATCCTCTCTAGATGCCACACTATTAAGCTAGAATTCAGGAGGATGGGGACCATGCTGGAAAACTAAAGCAGTGGAAAAATATTAGACTGGGTATCAAGCACCTGGGTTCCCCTCCTAGACCCACCACTGGTTCCTCAGATTTCACATCTTTGGACCCAACCAACAGTAGATCAAAAATATTCAGAAAAAAAAAAAGTTTCAGAAAGTTCCAAAGAGCGAAACTTGAATTTGCCAATACCCATCAACTACTGACCCAGCATTCACATTGTTGTTCAGTCGCTGTCGTGTCCGATTCTTTGTAACCCCATGGACTACAGCACGTCAGGCCTCCCTATCCCTCAACATCTCCAAAAGTTTGCCCAAGTTCATGCCCATTCCATTTACAACGAATTGCAAAGTACTTTACATTGTATTGTTGTTGTTTAGTCGTTAAGTCGTGTCCGACTCTTACGACCCCATGGACTTGCAGCCGGCCAGGCTCCTCTGTCTGTCGGATTCTCCAGGCAAGAATACTGGAGTGGGTTGCCATTTCCTTCTCCAGGGGATTTTTCTCACCCCCAAATCGAACCCAGGTCTCCTGCATTACAGGCAGATTCTTTTACTGACTGAACTACAAAGGAATCCCCGTACATTTTATTAGGTATTATAAGTAATCTAGAGATGAATCAAAGTGTACAGGAAGATGTGCATAAGTTATATGCAGATACTATGTCATTTCACATGAGATACTTGAGCAACTATGGATTTTAGTATCCATGAGGGGGTCCTGGAACCAATTCCCAGTGAATATAAAGGAACGAGGATCATCTGTAACCTTCTTCCTTTGTAGGGAGCTGAGGAAATTGAGTTTGCATTCCAAGGACCTGGATTCCAGTAGAGAGAATTATGGAGGTGGTTGGCACATTTCCCTGTCCATGGGTCACACCATACCTCTGAGAGATGGTAAAAAAGCATTTAGGCTCAACAAGGGGGTAGGAAGTCAAAGGTTCCTAGGCAGCACCCCCAATCTACTTCAATGAACTTGCCCCCCTGGTAACTAGATATAACTTTGCCATAGCCTTGTTGGGGTTTAACTCTCATGAGTCTCTGATTATAAATCATCAAGGGAATTTCAACTGGGTGGCAGAGCACAGACAGTTAATTGAGTCATTTGTTCCCAGGATGTCAGTTTTTGCTGCTATTTCTATTCTGAACACTGACTCATACTGTTAATTTAAACTATGTGTGTAACTGTGGAGATTTCATTACCTTTGGCATTCTCTTCTGTCCTAGAGAGTCTAATTTCAGAACAGAGTAGGGAAGATAAAAGAATATTTCTACTCCTTGTACTCAGATTCTTCACATACACACGTTTCCATAGGTCTGTTGGAAGAAAACTCCATTGGGGCCATTTTCTGTCTTGTTGCTCAATGAAGTAAGCAAGGTGGTATTCTGGGAGACATGAACTAGTACGTCATTCGTGCCAAGGGAGCCTGACTGCAGACTCTACATAAACCTTGACTGAGCTATGGCTTATCAGTCTGTAAAAGCAGAGGATTAAACTGGGTGATCTCTAAGGCACCTCTCAGTTTTGACATCCCAGGAAGATCACTCTGAGTTAGCCTTTATTTTTTTGAGTGTTCTCCATGTAATATTAGTACTTCATCAACTCATCCCCTAGCATTTCTTTTGGCTCCATGAAATAGTGATATTCTTGCAAGGCTGTAAATTGTAGTGGCTAAGAATGGTTCTGGTGGCAGAATGCTTAGGTCTAAATCCTGGCTTCGCATCCCTTACTAGCCACATGAACTTGGACGTTTACTTCACCCTTCTGTCCCTCAATCTGCTTATCTATAAAATGTGGCAATAACCCTACCTCAGAGAGTTACTGTAAATATGAAAAACACTCAGAACTATGCCCGATATGAGATATCTGTTAAATTGTTTTTCTTCTTGTTCTAACACTGATGAGCAAAAATCAGCATAGGCACTGTTTGTATAGAGCTTACAATCTTATGGAAAGGAGAGCATCACTCATTCAAATGAAGACAAAATGACAGTTACGGCAAGCTTTATATATAGTTACATTGCTGTAAGAGGCTATAATAAATGCATTTGACCATGTCGGTAAGGGTTCCCAAAGTTTGAACTTAAAACTCAAGGGTAGGGGACTTCCTGGTGGTCCGGTGGTTAAGAATCTGCCTTCCAATGCAGGGGACATGGGTTGGATGTCCAGTCTGGGAACTAGGATCCCACATGCTGCAAGGCAAGTAAGCCTGCGTGCTGCAACTACTGAGCCTGCATGCCACAAGCAGGCAGGAGCCCCGTGTGCCCTGCCATGAAAGATCCCCCGTGCTGCAGCTAACCCCTAACACAGCCACAAATAAATACATTAATTAATCATTTAAAAAATAAGAATTATTCTTAAAATGGAGGAACAGGTGCTCCAGGCAGAGGGATGAGTATGTTCAAGGCCTACAGAGGAAGGAAGAAAGAATGCCCTGATGGTGATACAGGTTGTTATCCTGGGAATATACTGGGATTGAGCTTCCTCACCTCCCTGATGGTGGGTATGGACACACGATTTGCTCCTGCCAATGGAATTCGAGTATACACCTGTGTATTGTTCCTGGATGGAAGCCTCAAGAACCAGTATGTCATTTTGCCATGCTTTTTTCTCCCAATCAATACACCCCCACCCCCACCACTGCTGATACACGTTGAGCACAGAGTAAATGAGTCTTTGTACTTTTAGGATGCCAAGATTTGGGGGCTGTTTGTTATAGTAGCTTAACTGATCACATCCTGACTGATAAAGAAGGTCATTGTAACTGACAGGTGGAACTTTGTATGAGGCAAGACAGAGAGGTATTTAGGGGTCAAATAGTTAAGAGCTTTGTAGCCCGTGTTAAAAAGACTTCATGTCATTCTAGGAGCAAAGGGAAATCACTGAAGATCTGAAACAAACAAACTGATTTTATATGGAGAAGAGATGGAAAAGTAGCCAAATCATAGGGGAATAAGAATGTATAGATCAGTTTTGAGTCCATTGCACAGGTAAAAGACCATCATAGTTTATCTACGGTGGTGATGGTGGTGGTGGGAAGTACTATATAAATCTGAGATCTATTTAGAAGATTAAAACTGATGAGCCATTGATAATGACTTATAACGGGTGCTGAGAGAAGGGGAGGCTCTCAGATTGCTGGCTTGTCCAATTGCATAAATGATGGGGTCACTTACTAAAATGAGCCCTAATAAAAGAGAAGCCAAAAACAGGGTTTTAGCAAAAAGTTTATGGTGTCCAGGAATAGTTTCCAGCAGAGGACTTATGCCAACATTCATCCACCAGGGGGAAAAAAAAAGTTTAACCCCATCTGAGAATGCAATTCCGAGTATTTCATCACTGAAGCAAAGAAAGAATTTGCTTTAAAAAAAAAAAAAAAAAAAGCTTCCTTGCTCTCACTCAAGGAAAATCATCTAGAAAAAGATTTTTTCCATGTCATTATTGTAGAGGCAGGGTAGTTTTCTTCCCCAAATATTTTATAATAAAAGTATCAGATTTCTTATTAAGAAACCAAACAGGAAAGTAAAACCTGCTTTTTCTACTTGGCTTTGAGGGAAGTAGTAGAAACAACAGCACACTTACAGAGGAGCCTGCATTTGAATTCCACTTTCCCACTTATCCTTTGGGTTCTTGAGCAAGCTATTGAAACTGCCTAAAGCTCGATTCACTCTTCTGTACAATCAGGGTATTGATAGCCATAGCTCAGATGATTATGAGAATTAGATGAGATAATATATATGAAGAACTTAGTGCAGTCCTTGGGACATAGTAAGTGCTCATTAAATGTTAATATCTTACTAGAGGGGTTACCTAACAGGGATATTGATAGGGGGTTGTCATAGAAGACAAGACCATTTACTTCTCTTCCTCTATGGAGTTCCAATCAAAGAACTCTGAATACAGGGAACAGTAGCTAGTTGGGATTATAGTTGCTGCTTCAACTCTTCCATGTAGAGTTCAAAGCTAGATCGGGCAATGTTGCTCAAGACAGAAAACTAAATGAGAGCTCTCACTTCATGTCTTTCCCTTGAAACTGAAGGGGTCAATAGCCACAGACAGAAGGAAACAAAAAAAGAGATGGGAAGGCCAGTCCTGACTCAGAAGCCAGCTCTTCCTGGATGTTCTTGTCTTGTGCAGACAGCACATGCAACAGGACCACTGCTTTATCTTTCCACACCTTACCAGAGTGAGCCTGCCCATGTATGGGCCAAGAAACAAGATCTAGTAGCAGATCTAATAACTACTATAATTTTGAAGCACTGTTGTGCATAAACACTATTTCAAGATCCCCATGACAACTGTAATATAACATGAAAATACCAGGGATTTCTGTTGGTGAAAAAATTACAGGTGTCATTAATACTATTGTGGTTTGTTATGTACATTCATGATTGAAGATCTCTGGTAGAGGTTAGCAGAGATGTTATTTTTTCCCATCCAAGTTCATTCCCTTCCCCTGCTGAGCTCCTAGCCACATAACCCCTCCCCTACAGTGATAAAAATCTCTGATTGTATAGAAACAGCCTCCACTTAATGGAACCCAGCAGCTCACAGGGTATCCCTGTAATATATATCACTTATTAGGCATTTACTGTGTGTATGACAGTGCTAACTGCCATAGCAGTCATTTTTTTATCCCACGACAAACCTGTTAGATAAGAACCATCCTTGTTCTCATTTCCTCAGATGAGAAAACCGGATCAGACAGGGTATGCGATCTGTCCCAGGTCAAGCAGGTGGAAAGAGGTTGCAGCTGGGATTAGAACCCCCGCATGTGTCACTCCGGGGCCTTGTGCCAGCTGGCATTAGCCCTCATTCTAGCCTTCCATCTGATCAACAGACCCAGACTTGAGGGCTTGCAGAACAGATCCCTCCATACAATGTGCAGCCAGGAGCGTACCCTATCAATGTTTGCCTATCAATTTTTCAAGGTACTTAATGTCTTCTAAGGAGTCAGTTGTTGAGACCTTGTAAAGTATTTAAGAATATTTCAGGAGAAACTAAAACCTCAGAAGAGCATTGCTTTCTCACTGCCAGCCTCAGAGTCAGCCCTTGGCCGATTTTAGCTACTCAATGCCAATAGAAATAAAAGCCCAAAGAACTTGACTAGTAAACAGAGCTCCCCGCAGGTGCCCAAGTGCTCAGTCATGTCCAACTTTTTTGTGACTTCATGGACTGTAGCCAGACAGGCTCCTCTGTCTATGGGATTTTCCTGGCAAGAATACAGGAGTGGGTTGCCCTTTCCTCTGGGGGATCTTCCCGACCTAGGGATTGAACCCGTGTCTCCTGCCGTGGCAGGCAGTGGTTTCTTTACCACTAAGCCACCGAGGAAGCCCCTGCAGGTGCCTACCCCTAGGTTAATAGCAGGAAAATCTTTAAACCAGCATTTCCAAGGACTTCTCATCTTGATTCACTATTTGAAAAAATCAAAATATTGTAAACTTTCAAAGGATCCTTTTTTGAAGATAAGCAAACAGATTAATGGATTTTTAAATTTTTTTTAACTATTTGTTTTGCTTGGATTGAAATCCAACAGTTATTTTATATCCCCAAGAAATTCCAAGTTGCCCTCCAAGCTCTATCTGACATCTAACCAATCTTTAAGTATGACTGGGCTTTTCTAGGATATAACTACAAATTGTTTATTGTCAGATAAAAGATTTTTGCCCCTAGAATTTTGTATATATTTCTCTGAAAGGACACTCAGAGGAAAAGTGATCAATGAGAGAGGGCTGGGTGCTTATTCACAGATGTCAGTACATTCTTTCTCTCCAGCTGACTGCCAGGTTCTCTGAAAGCTAAAAAAGGGAGGAAATAATAAGTTTTCATCATGCTTGGAGTGAGGTTAAACAATGGATCATAAAAACTATACTGATGAATCAATACTGAGTTTCTGCGGTATTCCTGCTTCTGTTCTTGGGTTATTATTAATGGTACTCAGGGCTGCATTTCCTACAAAGTATGGATCCCAAATTGTTTTCACCATTGGAACATAATAACCCACTGTCACATTGCCTTAGTCTATCAGATCAGCTCCTATCACTCCTAGGAGATAATGAGGTTTTGAATGAAAATGAACAGAAATGTCAAAATGTCGTTTGTTTAAGATGAAAGGGAGATAATGCTCAGTACATAGGGTAATTTCCCAGTGGACCCATGATGATGGGACGCAGAACTGGGAGACATTAGACAGCCAGATGTGTTGAGGAGATTAAGAGATATAGGTAAATTCTGTTGCATACTGTTTGACCCATGGTAAGTGGTGGTAATTAATTATTTTCTTTCTTGGTTACAGATAGGAAATACTTTGGTTGCTAGTGAGCCTGTTTGATGTGGTTTCTCTTATAGAAGGTTAACATCAAGTTGGTTCTAATAATACCTCTTTGGTGCATCCCCCCCAGGATTTGTTGGGACCCATTTAGGCCTATGCAGTCGTTCCCTCTAGTGGAACCCATAAAGGTTACACTGAGGGGCTTTCTTGAACCTTCTAAACTCCAAAAAGGCAAAGACCAAGATATATCTGCCCATAATGAAGGAGACCCCGGTTTGATTCCTGGGACGGGAAGATCCACTGGGGATCTATCCCGGAGAAGGGATAGGCTATCCACTCCAGTATTCTCAGGCTTCACTTGTGGCTCAGTTGGTAAAGAATCTGCCTGCAATGCAGGAGACCTGGGTTCGACCCTTGGTTTGAGAAGATCCACTGGAGAAGGGAAAGGATACCCACTCCAGTTTTCTGGTCTGGAGAATTCCATGGACCGTATAGTCCATGGGGTCGCAGAATGTCAGACACGACTGAGCAACTTTCATAAGAGACATCACCTGCCTTCTTATCTTTGACTATTTTTTCTCACATGTGTCAGTCACTCAGCCATGTCCAGATTCTTTGCGACCCCATGGACGGCAGCCCACCAGACTCCTCTGTTCATGGGATTTCCTAGGCAAGAATACTGCAGTGGGTTGCCAGTTCCTCCTCCAGGGGATCTTCCAGACCCAGAGATTGAACCGAATCTCCTGCATCTCCTACATTAGCAGGTGGGTTCTTGACCACAGAGCTACCAAGGAAGCCAATTTTTTCACATGGATCTTCATTTTCCCTCTGACCCATGGCTCCTTCAGGTTGGATGGACTTTCTATTACTTCTCAGACATGCTTGACACTATGGGATTTATTTTGTTTCTCCCAAATGGAGGCCAAGACTCTCCACTGTGGCTTCCAAGCATCTGGCGCATAATAGGTGCTCAAACATATTGACTCAATGTAAGAACAGGAGTTGGAGAAAACATTTTGAACATGGAATGATGGATCAGATCCATAAGATAAACACTATGTGCCTTATCATCATATATAGGACAAATCTGTGTTTGGATTCTGGGAAAATCTTGTCCATTTTCAATTAAATGGAATAAAATAAACACACATTACATTCTCAGTCCTTGTAAGACTGAAAGGTCCCCAGGAAAAGGAGCTCTCCCTGGTACTGTTTACCCAGAATTCCACTGGCCTCATGTTTAATAAGACCAGTCAATAACAGCTTCAAGAGGTCTGATCATGGAATTAAACAAGATATGCAACTATCAAGTCCCTGCCCCACTATGACAGTAGGAATGTAATCTCAAACATTCTGTATGCAGGTCAAGAAGCAACAGTTAGAACTGGACATAGACCAACAGACTGGTTCCAAATAGGAAAAGGAGCATGTCAAGGCTGTGTATTGTCACCCAGCTTATTTAACTTATATGCAGAGTACATCATGAGAACCGCTGGGCTGGATGAAGCACAAGCTGGAATCAAGACTGCCAGGGGAAATATCAATAACCTCAGATATGCAGATGACACCACCCTTATGACAGAAAGTGAAGAAGAACTAAAGAGCCTCTTGATGAAAGTGAAAGAAGAAAGTGAAAAAGTTGGCTTAAAGCTTAAAGCTCAACATTCAGAAAATAAAGATCATGGCATCTGATCCGATCCCGTCATGGCAAATAGATGGAGAAAGAGTGGAAACACTGGCAGACTTTATTTTGGGGGGCTCCAAAATCACTGCATATGGTGACTGCAGCCATGAAATTAAAAGATGCTTACTCTTTGGAAGAAAAGTTATGACCAACCTAGACAGCATATTAAAAAGCAGAGACATTACTTTGCTAACAAATGTCCATATAGTCAAGGCTATGGTTTTTCCAGTAGTCATGTATGGATGTGAGAGTTGGACTATAAAGAAAGTTGAGCACCAAAGAATTGATGCTTTTGAACTGTGGTGTTGGAGAAGACTCTTGAGAGTCCTTGGACTGCAAGGAGATCTAACCAGTCCCTCCTAAAGGAAATCAGTCCTGAATGTTCATTGGAAGGACTGATGCTGAAGCTGAAGCTCCAATACTTTGGCCACCTGATGGGAAGAGCTGACTCATTGGAAAAGACCCTAATGCTGGGAAAGATTGAAGACGAGCAGAGAAGGGGACAACAGAGGATGAGATGATTGGATGACATCACCAACTCAACGGACATGAGTTTGGGTAATCTCTGGGAGTTGGTGATGGACAGGGAGGCCTGGCATGCTGCGGTCCATGGGGTCGCAAAGAGTCAGACATGGCTGAGTGACTAAACTGAACTGAACTGAATCTCAAACAACTTGGTTCTTCCTCTTCCCCCAGGTAAGGTTCTGGGATTGGGTGTAGGGAGTTTCATGAAATTGATAGCAAGATCCTCTGAGTCTTCTGTTGGATCTGATACCCTCTGAGACACCACCTCCCTTCTGAACTTTGGCCATTGTTGTTTCACATAGGTCTCCATTTTCCCGTTGACCCATGGCTCCTTCAGGTTGAGTGGCCCTGCCGTTACTTCTGAGACATGCTCAACTCAGTGAGATTTATTTTGTTTCTCCCATAACACTGGGGCATAACCAGTGAGGCAAGCTTGTTTCAGGTTCCTCCCATAGTTCTTTGAATCCTCCCCTCTGCATCCTCCTCAACCTTGACCCCAAAGCCCAGCCCAATGAAATTCTACCTAGTCTCTGAAGGAATTGATTCAAGATGTTTCTTCCCTACATTTTGTCTATGGCTTGCTTCCCCCTCACTCACTTTCTTCATGCTTTCCACTCTTTCCCCTGCTATAGCCTTTTGGAGCAGAGGAAACCACTTGAATGAGAAGATGTGATGGGGTGGGAGAGGGGGTATTGAGCTAAATTGTGGTAATCTTTTATATATTTTTTTTTAATGAAAATGGCTTCAGTAATCCTTAGCATCCTTTACTCTGACCCCTTGCAGTATGTCTGTGCTGCTCCTCCCATAAAGATGTGAAGTCTGTTTCCCCTCCTTTTGAATCTGAGCTGACCCTGAGTCCTACCTTTGGCCAATATGTGAAGGGAGTGATATTGTGTAACTCCCAAAAGCCCTTGCTGCTTTCACTTGCATCCTCTTGGAGTGCAGTACCATGATGCAAAGAAGTCAAGGCTACCCTTCCTAGAGAGAGAGGCTCAGCTGATGACCAGCACCAACTGCCTGACACGGTGTGAGGCTGTCTTGGACCATTCAGCCCAGAAGAGCCCCCAAATCAGTGAAGACACAAGTGACCTCAGACAAGACCAGCAGAAGAGCCCAACCCTGAGCCCAACCTAAAGTGGCTAACCCACAAAATCATAATAACAGCAGTTATTTTAAGCCACTAAGTTATGGCCACATTTGTCATGAGGCAATAAGTGACACAGACAGACAACACCAGGGAGAGGAAGTTGAGCAACGTATCAATGTATTGTAGCATGGCTGTGCTTTAGGCTTCTCTTCAGGCATCCCAGCATCTCCTACTGTCTGCACTTCTAGACTATTTGTCAGGAAATTTTACAACATTTAGAATTGGAATTTCCCTGAGGAGGCTAGGGAAAAAGTCAGAAGGCAGATGTGACAGGGATGACCTCTTGATATTAGCACTCGTTCCTAGATAGGTAGAGGGGATGACGATCGACTCGGCAAACATGTACTCACATGCCTGTTGTATGACCAAGCCCATGGTACTGAGACACCAAAATAACCCCATCCCTTCAACCATTTGCAATACACATGGTGGGAAAAATTAGGATGTCAAATATTTAAACCATTTTTTTTCCTTCCAAACCAGAGTTACATCTCCTAAACTAATATCCGATGTCGGGACTGTATCTTTAAGGGCCTAATGAAATTACACACTGTCTCTCCTATCACCTTTGGTATATTACTGTAACTCACAGAGAAAGAGCTATTTGTAAGAAATATTTATGTTATATTTGTTGAAATATCACCAATAATTTATTTTCCATGTAATGCCTATTGCTCATGAAAACGCTTATGTGATCTGTTGTTAGGTCTGGGTTGCTTGGTGATATTGATCAAGTAGATTCCTTTGTGAAAAGCTGCATTGATTAGTTTCCTGACAAGCTGTTAAGGCCACTTGCAAAGCTGTCACTGGGGATACTTGCAGTTAGAAGACTGGAGCTCAACTATAATGTCTCTCTGAAGGGAGACTGAATGGAAGATAGATGAATGCAGACTACATCTCTGTGCTTGGTAAACATCCAGAGATCCATCTCCCAGCTCTTTCTTTTCCCTGGGGGAGAAAAGTCATATATAAGCAGTGAGCAGTCTCTCCTCTATTCTTAATTAGCATGGGCACTGGAAAATCCACCTGAAACACACAAGACTAAGAAGAAACAGAGCTGATGACTTCTAGCACCCTCGTTCAAGAACACTATTGGCAGAGCCATCCTGCTCTGCTTCTCTTCAGAATGGCAGCCACAAAAAAGCCCAAACACAGAATCCAAAATCTGGGTGGAAGACAATAAATAAGCTTTGTCATGAAAAATACAACGTGGACACAAGAGGGGCTAGAACAATGAGCTTCAGCGCTTTCTGACAAAAGAATACAAGATCACAAGCCCGAAGGACACTTGGCAATCCCCATTTCTCTACAACAAAAAGTAGTTAATAGCTTGTGCACCCAAAGAAGAACAAGGAACAATATTGAAATGCTACCTCTTACAAGAGCTAAGCAGGAGTCTCTAGAGTTTGAGGTGGGAGGGAGAGTCTGCCACTGGCTGCAGTAGCTTTTCCTGAGGCATACATTTAGAACCCATTCCCCTGAAATGGCCTTCAAGAGAGTTCCGTGACTAAGTGGGACTGCCTGACAGGTGGGATACTTGTTAGTTTATGTGAGAAGTCCCAGAAAAAAAAGTCTCAGGGTTACATGAAACAGAAATTGGTTAAGCTGGTTGTCCCCTGTGTCTATTTGATACAATCATTAATTCAGTCAAGGCAAGTCCTCCATTAACCCTGTGTTAAAATAATTTAGGTTGCTCATCTGATGATAATGGATTAGGTCCTGACTCTGTCACTCACTAGCAATGTGAGCAAGTGGGTTACTTCCTCTGAGCCTTGGCTTTGAGGATTCAGTGAGAAAGCATGGGCAGGCCGTCAGTTACCTGCAGACAATGGACTAGTGCTGGCTATTAATACGCTCTTATAATGCACACATGCTTTCAAAAATACCCAACTTGATACACAGACCATTCCTATTATTAAGGCAATACCTCTGCTCTATCTTTAAAGAGGGAGTAGACACATAACCCAGAATGCTCAAACTAAAACAAGACAAAGAGAAAACAACAGATTGAGCATCTAAGATACAACAACTTCAAGGTGATTGTTTCGTTGTTATCATCCAGTGATAACCACAAAAATAAATAAATGCAGAGCTAATGAGGTAGTGGCTTTGTTTTTACCAGTCTTGTTGATTGCCAATCATGGGAGGCATGTTTCCCCCAAAAAGCAAAAAGAGCAATTTGACTGAAAACTGTTCTCGGTATCTGTAGAATTTCCCCTGACACCTATCGTACTGAACTCAACCATCTACTACAGAAGCACCTGAGCGAGGAAGAGCCAAACATGACTTCCCACTGAGACCCTCACACAGGAAGGGAGAAAATTTTATTTAATATATTCTCAAAAGGAAGGTGATCATAGAGAAATGAGATACTTTATCATGTTTTTTTATTCATGGTCATTTTATTTACCTGCCCAAGTGTCCTTCAACAGGTGAATAGTTCAAGAAAATATGGTAGATCCATACCATGAAATAGTACTTAGCAATAAAAAGGAAAGAACTATTGATACATGCAACTACTTTGATGAATCAGCAGGAAGCCATGATGAATGAAAAAAACAATCCACAAAAGTTACACACCATATGATTTCAATTCTATAACTTTTTGAAATGACAACATTTTAGAAATTAAGGAGAGATTAGTGATTGTTGGAAGTTAGAGACATGGAGAAAGGGAGACTTTACCATGTTTTGAATTTGTGAAAACAAAAAACTATTTTCACAACCACTATCCATTTGTTTAGGCTCCTACTACCCTGCGTGAGGGCTGCTGAAGGCATCTCCATTGTGTAGTGGAGAAATCTAAGCCTAGTGGTTATTTATCAAAGGTCACATACATGGTGCTAGGGAGGCTCAACTCATGGACCTTGGTCCTCCAATCCTTTTTTCTCTCTGAAAAGCAGAGCAACAACTCAAAATCAGAAGGCAACAGGAAGGGGCAGGTTAAAGACTTGCTGTGATATTGTTTGATTGAAATCATCTTAACATCTAGTGGGTTAAGTGGCAGATGAGTCAGCAGGGAAGTGAGTGTCCATGGGACTCCATTGAGGGGAAAAATAAAAGTCAAGTCATCAGAATTCAGGAGGACTGGCTCTAGGATCCCGCCTGTCACCAATTCAGTCCTGGGGCTCTGGCCTTTGCCTGAACTGTCCCAGCTATCAGAAAAATGGACTATAGGCAAAACATCACATGAGACTCCTTTTCATGCAATCTTATAAGATAATCACATAAGATATAAGATAATAAGATAATCACATAAGAAAATTAGAAGATAATTTTATAAGATAATCACATAAGATGGCTCTTTTTTCATGTGTGTGGCTCCCAGAAAAATTGGCACCAATTTCCCAAGGAGAGAACAAACATTTTTATTTGTTGACTTGTTTTAGGTTTTAAAATTTTTTCTTGTCAGATGTAATCTTTTACCAAATTACAAAATTGACATGTGTTCCCCACAACCACTGAAACCAGAGAAAGAACATAAATTTGTGTAAAGAAAATATTACCTATCTTTATCTCCCACAAAAGTAAAATATCCCAACCTGATGTTTTTCTAGCCATATCTTTTCTACATTTTAAAAAGTAAACACTGATATAAAGGATTTGAGATTGTTATTGTCATTTGGCGCTTTGCTCATATAACAATACATTATTGACAGTGCTTGGGATCAATAGCTATTTAACTTGTCTACTTTGGGAAACATTTAATTTTCCATAATATGATTATACCAGAATTTATTCAATATTTCCCTTATTGATGGACATCATGCATTTTGTTTGTTTGTTTTTTCTTTGACAAACGCCCTTGTTCATAAAAGTCCCAGAGCTAGTATTTCATTAGGATAGGTTACTATAACAGGGATTTCCGGGACAAAAACTCTATATATTTTAAATTTAAGGCATGTTGTCACATTAGAAAAATAAAATCCAGAAGGATTAAAGATTTACATTTTAAACATAAAAAATAAAATCTTAGCCTCACAGAAGAGCTGCCACTAGCTACTTAAAGTCCCTGATTATGTCTTAAGTAAATGTGAATTCTTATCAAAACCAAGATGAAAATTCAGCTTTGAACCAAGCTTAAATCAGACTTGCAGATAAGTTCAGTCAGAGAGACTGAGACAGGGAGTGAAAGAGAGAGAGGAACCTTGAATATGACCCAGGTGAACACCAAAGTCAATCAAATATCATCATCCTGGGCCTCTGGGATGAAATTTCTCAATTTCACTTTGATTTATGTTCAGCCAAGTCCCACTTTACTTCTATAAATCAGCCAAGGGTCTCCTAGTTCTGTGATCTGGGCTGATACTCCCAAAGGGCATGTTTGAGGAACAATCAGTCGCCTTGTTTGGTTATCTAGAGGGACTTTGTTATTTTAAACTGATGTTTCCAAAGTGAGGGGGAAACCTAGATTGTTGCAGTTGATAGAGGAAAGGCTAAGAGGCCAGAAGAGGGAGGAGAAAGGAGAGAAAAGGGAATCAAGCAGAAAGGGAGACACTGACAAAAATGTTTAAAGAACTGACAAAAATGTTTAATGAAAAATACTCATTTGGGACTTGGCTCACGGTCCAGTGGTTAAGAATCCACCTTCCAGTGAGGACACAAGTTCGATCCCTGGTCAGGGAACTAAGACCCCACATGCCACAGAGCGACTAAGCCCTGACACAGTCAAATAAATAAACAAAATCTGAGTGTTTAATACAAATAAATTGCTCAGACTTCCCTGGTGGGCTTGGAGGATGAGAATCTGCCTGTCAATGCAAGAGACACGGGTTTGATCCCTGATCTGGAAAGATTCCACATGCTAGAGGCAGCTAAGCCCATGCACCACAACCACTTAGCCTATGTTCTACCACTTGCACGCTGCATTTACTGAGTCCACGTGCCTAGAGACTGTGCTCTGCAACAGGAGAAACCACCGCAATGAGAAGCCCGTAAACGCACCTCAAGGAAGAGTAGCCCCGGCTCTCTGCAACTAGAGAAAGCCCATGCAAAGCAACAAAGACCCAGCACAGCCAAAAATAAATACATAAAAGTATTTAAAAATAAATAAATTGTTCGAGGTATGTTAGACACAGCAGTACATTAAAAATGTTGGAGAGAGTCATGTTTTTTAAAAATATGCATCAAGTTTTTGCTATGGAGAAAGCAATGTGACTTCGTGATCTCCCCACAAAACCTTCAGAATGATCTACTTCATTTATGGTACTTTACAGAGTTGTACTGTTATTTGGGGGAGGGGAGGAGATGGTTAGGAGTAATGCAAAGAAGTGCCAAGCCCAGTGTCTGGGCGGGCTAGAGCTTCCCAAGGGAGACGATGTCACATTTAACCAGTGTGAGGTGCTGCTCACAAGTTGGATTAAAAATGAAATCACATCCCAGGCTTAAACCCCTAAACCTCTCGATCAATCATGGTTTACAAAGCATCTAAAGAAAGGAAATTTTTGACCAACTGATCAAAGCAGCACTCAGAATGGAACCACTGATTGAATATTGACCTCAGCAGGCACTGTAATTGCATCTTATTGGCAAATCATTACTAGTTTATCTTAGTGATAGAAGGCACAGATTGAAATTCCAGAGGCACTTACTTCTCTGGATCAAGTGAATGACTAGCAGGCAAAAAAAAAAAAAATCTCTCCCAACTTTTAAAACATGGTGAAGGTGTGGGGAAAGGAGGTAGGAGGGCTCTTTCTAGGAAGGTTAGATGTTCGCTTACCCAGCCTCGCTGCTACTAAGAGAGAGAAGAGCATCCCCATGACCATTCCAGTCCTCATCCTCTCTTCAAAGGTACAACTCCAGTCACACCTCTTACAACAAGCCTTCCTGTACCTTCCCAGTGCGCATTTATCTCCCTCTAGTGAAGTACAGGGCAGTGGTTAGGAACTCAGGTTCACGTTGTGTGAACGGTTTCACATGCACCATCACTTTTAACCCTCACAACAACCCAACGAAGTGGGTTTTCTTAATATCCTCACTCTAGGGGTGAGGAACCTAAGACTTAGAAATGTCAAAAATTAAAAATAAGGTAAGATGTAGAAGTTCTAACATACCTTTTATCCCAGTACGTAAGGATGCGCCCTTTGAGAAGGCTGTGCTAAACTTTGTAGCCTAATGCTCATGGAGACCAGTACACCTTTTCTGTAAAGGAGCAAATGGTAAAAGTTTAGGGTTTGTAGGCAAAATGGTCTCTATCACGACTAACAGTGCTGTTATAGTTCAAAAACGACAGTAAAAAATTGAATAAAGGCATGAGCATGGCTATATTCTAATAAAATTTTATTTGCAAAATGAGGTGATAGGCCAGATTTGCTCTGTGGCCACGGTTTGCTGACCCCTGTTCCAGAATATAAACTCCTTGAAGTTTGGGCATTATTATCAACAGGTATTACAGAGTATATAGGAAGTCTCCAGTATATGCAATCTGATTCCAGAATCCAAGCTGGAAAGAACTATCAGTAGGACAGAAGAGATTTGTCTTCATTTCTATACTGCTTTGTAACCTTTGAAAATGCTTTGAACATATATTACTTTTATATATTCTCCTTCTATGAAGTAGTCATGGCAAGCAATGCTGTCTTTATTTCACATAGTAGATCAGGAAACTGTGGCCCAGAAGGGGTGAACAGTTTGCTCAAGGTCACACAAGTTAATGGTAGTACAGGAACTAAAACACATCCTCTGGTCCCTCGTTCTTGGCCATTCTCATCAGACAAAGCTATCTTTCTTCTCATAATGTATACAAACCATTTATGAATGCAAATAGAGCTCCAATAATATAGAGTGTGTGTGTGTGTGTGTGTGTGTGTGTGTGCACGCGCATGCACACTGAGTCCCTCAGTCATGTCTGACCCTTTTTCATGTCTCTTGTGTCTCCTGCATTGGCAGACAGAATCTTTACCACTGTGCCGCCTGGGAAGCCCCACCAATAATGTGGGCTTGGGCTCTAACAGAGGCTGAAAAGAACAGAAACCCTCTCAAGCTACCTCAAATAAAAGAGAAGGTAACCACATGTAACATATGCAAGGTAACCACTTGGAACACAAAGTTCCTAAATGTAGTCACATTTCAGGGATATTTGAAAATCCTCAGTAAATAGAAGTATCTCCTTCCATCTCTCGCCTTGGTCTCTCTCACCTCTGCTTCTTGGTCTCCTCTTTCTCACCCATCATATTCTGCTTATAAATGACCCAACCTGGCTACCAGCCACTAGCTCTGATTCTACTGCACCTGACCCTCCCATTGACGGTTACCTCCACTTCTCCTAGTTAAATTACTAGCAGAGGCAACCTGGTCAGTGGTCAGGTCTCTCACAGTTAGGGGCTGCACATGAGGTTAACACTCTGTGTCCCTACAGAGGCTGCGGCACACGCAGCAAAGTGACCTTTCTCATGAACTGACTGTAAAAATAAATGAAATAATCTGAGTAAAGCATTTAGAAGAATGCCTCATTGTTATTGTTTAGTTACTAAGTCATGTTTGGTCCTTTTTGTGACCCCATGGACAGCAGCCCACCAAGCTCCTCTGTCCAGGCAAGAATACTGGAGTGGGTTGCCATTTCCTTCTTCAGGGGATTTTCCCAACCCAGGGATAAAACCTGCATCTCCTGCATTGGCAGGTAGATTCTTTATGACTGAGTCACCTGGGCAACCCAGAACAATGTCTGGCATGCAGTAAAATTTTGAGAAATAGTAGTTATTCCAGTAGAGTTGCACCATTCATTGTGCTTGCATGAATTCAACTATACACACCCAAGAAAGGGAAAGGGAGAATAAGAAAACATCTCAGGACTCCCATCATTCAGTCCAGCATTATACTCAAAGAATATTGCCTGGATTGAATATGAAATGAAAGAAAAGGCTCTCTCCTTCCCACAACGAGTCTCAATCCCTGTGAATCTCTCACAGTGTGAGCATCTTGCCATGTTGCCTGGGATTCTGATGTTTAAAGATAAGCATTTTTGGTACAACATGGTCAGTTACTTCATCTTGTGCTCAACAGCCTGGTACAACACTGGAGGAAAAATAGATGCCCTGGAAATCTCCAGTGAGACCTTTCTACAGGATTTAAAAAATAATGTTGGAGGTCTTCCCTGGTAGGCCAGTGGTTAATATGCTATACTTCCAATGCAGGTTTGATCCCTGGTCAGGAAACTAAGATCCCACATGCTACGTGGCATGGCCAAATAAATAATAAACAAAACAAGCAAAATAAAATTAGATTGTTATAGTATCTAAAAAATAAATAATGCTGGGTAGATCAAAGCATTTTGACTTTAAGCAGTTTTTTTTAATAATTTTGAGTTTGATCAATTTTCACCTCATGCACCATCTTCTTTTAACATTGTAGACTATAGATAACATGACATTTACCATCTTCATCATTTTAGGTACACAGTTCAGTGACATTAAGTACTTTTGCACTACCATCCATCTCCAGAATATTTTGATCTTCCTGAAGTGAACCTCTTGCTCACATTAAACACTAACTCCCTATTCTTTCTGCCATCCCAGATCCCTCTTCCAGGCCCTGGCAATCATCATTCTACATTCTGTCTCTATGAATTTCAGTATTTTACATTTCTCATGTAAGTGGACTTATACAATATTTGTGCTTTTAGGTCTGAATCATTTCACTTAGCATAATGTCCTCAAGGATCATCCATGTCATAACATGTGACAGAATCCCATCCCTTTTTAAAAGCTCAATAATATTCCATTGTATGTATATATCACATTTTGTCTATCAATGGATATATGAGCTTTTTCTATCTTTTTTACTTTTGGGAATAATTCTGCTGTAAATCATAGTGTACAAGTATCCATTTGAGCCCCTGTTTTCAATTCTTTGGGGCATATACCCAGAAATGGAACTGTTAGACCTTACGATAATTCTGCTTAATTTTTTGAGGAACTGCCATTATTTTTTTTTCCACAAGCACTATATACCATTTTACATTACCATCAGCAATGCCCAAGATTTCCAGTATCTTCACATCCTTCATAACACTTGGTATTTTCTGCTTTTTCAAATGTTATACCTATCCTACTAGGTGTGACATTGAGCTGGTTTTTGAACCTGATCTTTGATGAGATATGATTTCACTGCATTATGAGTGTGAGGCTAATGAAGTGCAGGGCATGCCCAGTGTAACTTACATCATCAACCCAAGCAAAATATAATTCAAGCTAAAGGATAAACTGCACCAGACCACACAGTGCTCAGTATCTCTTGGTGCCACAGATTCGTCTGGTCTGCACTGCCTGTGCTGAAACCACATTCATCTGAGAGAATAAGAAACCATGCCGTGCTTCTCACATCCAAAGGCGTAGATGTCTTAGTCTGTTCAGCCTTCCATAACAAAAGACCACAGACTGGGTGGTTTACAAACAACAGAAATTTATTTCTCAAAGTTCTAGAGGTTTTTGAAAAGTCCAAGATCAAGGAGCTGGCTGATTCAGTGCCTGATGAGGCTAGCTGACTGATCCATGGATGGCTGTCTTCTCGCCGTGTCCTCACATGGGAGAAGGATCAAGGGACCGCTCTGGGTCTGGTCCTATTCATGAAGGTGCTAATCCCATTCGTGAGGACTCTGCCCTCATTACCTATACCTCTCAAAGATCCCACTTCCAAATACCATCACACTGAGGAGGAGGTTTCAACATATGAATCTAGAAGGGGTTCAAGTGTTCAGTCTATTGCACATAGAAGATTCATTGCTTGGTTGCAATGCTCCTGCAACCAAACACAGTCACTCTGTTTTCCTATCAGTGATGAGACAGGCATAACAAGGTACATGCTGATCTGAGAAGGCAGCTACTGTGCATGCGTGCTAAGTCACTTCATTTGCGTCTGACTCTTTGTGACCCCATGGACTGTAGTCCGCTAAGATCTTCTGTCTATGGGGTTCTCCAGGTACGAGTACTGGAGTGAGCTGCTATGCCTTCTTACAGGGGATCTTCCTGACCCAGGGATTGAACCCGAGTCTCTTACGTTTAACCTGCACTGGCAGGCAGGTTCTTTACAACTAGCATCATCTGGGAAGCCCCAGGGCAGCTACTACCAAGGTATAAAACTGCAAGATAAATGCAGATGCTCAGTTAAATTTGAATTTTAGAAAAACAACTAATAATTCTTTTGTATGAGTATGTCCCAAATACTGTCTGTGTTTTAATTTGCTCAACCTGGCAACTCAACGCAGGTACCCAGTGGTTGGCCTGTCTCTGGAGGGCGATGCTGCAGTTCTATCAGCATATGGAGCTTTGCAGCACTTGGTTCAGGTGCTGGGCGGGAAATGAGTTACTACAGTCTCACCCAAGGATGCCTATGGTTCCTGAAATCCTTACAATCACCCCTGAGCTAGAATTGAGACATCCAGACACAGACCTTCAAAGACGATATGTGAAAAGAGAAATAATCAAGACTTAGAGGCACATTATAACAAAGATAATAGAAAGATAATCCTCCCCTCGAAGGTGCATCCTTCTGAGCAACTCAGTGCCATTTGCCCCCAGTAGTGAACAGCCTAATAACCACCTGTATTCAGCTTTTTCTCCTTCCCCCCCACTCTAATAGCACCTTGCCCCTGCTCCCTGAGAACTCCTCCCAAAATAAACAAACTGTATGGAACCCACTATCCTAAACTCTGTTTTAGGGAGGAACATAATACACGACAGCCATCACATTACTTGCCTTAGATATTATCTTTCAGTAAATAGTCTCCCTGGATATCTCATTCACTCCCATGGATTCACTACCACTTACACTCTGATGATTTATAATTTATACCTGTAGGGGAGATCTCCTTGTTAAGCCTTAGACAAGTCAACTTAGGTTTTGCCTAACAACTCTGACCTCTGCATATAGAAAAATGAATCTATCTCACTACCACTGCCTTCTTTCTGCATTACAAATCTCTATTCAAGGGGTCATAATAAAACTTATTATCCAGCTAAAAAAATGCAAACATCTTTGAATCTTCATTCTCTCAGTCTATTGACCATATCATTCCAGCATTCATTCCAGCAGTGAGATCTTCAGAGAGAAACCAGGCTGCAACTGTAATGTGCAAGGTTAAGTCTAAGGCCCCAGTTATAGTGGTGGAGAGAAGAGGCACTCTGAGACAGGTTTCAGAAATAAATATCCTTGCAATGTGGTAGGACAAGTTAAACTAAGGGTCAAAGTAGTTACATGCTTTTTTTTCTTATTATTAATGTAGCAAGATCATGGTGGAGATAATCCTGGAACTCTGACCACTGCCTAGTCTGATATTCTTTGCACTGTAAGTTCCTAGAGAGTTCTTTCATTGAAACTACAAGAAGCTGCAGGTAGTTAGGAAGATACCCTTTTGGAGTAGCAATTGTTTCAAAACAATCTAGTTAAAACCCATCATATGGAAAGTTAGCTGATCATGGCAGAAAAAGAGAGAACATAGACCATCAAACCTGTAGAAATGGAGCTACTAATTAAGAAATTTCATCTTCAGAAACTCATGAAAAAAAGACTACAATTCTTGCCCTTGGGTCTCCTGAGATGTCATCATATCCTACCAATACAACAATAATCAAAGCTGAGTATCAAAGAAGCATCCTAAATCTTGGCCTAGTACATTACTTCAAAATGCCACATAACTTCTTTTTGTCACATTCAAATAAAGACTCCAAACTGAAAATTTTGTAAGATGCTAATTGTGGCTGTATGTTTATCATTTTTGTGTGTGGGTCTGGGAGGACCTCTAAAATTATTCTGCAAATGAATAGAATAGGGACAAGCATTAATATTTGAGCAAATATAATAATGATGGATATATACTAGACACTTTTTAATAAGATGTGGAAAGATATAAGGTGTGCAGTTAAAAATTTTAGCAATTTTCAAATTATTTTATGTAAAGCTTAATAACTGGAGGAATTGAATTCTCTGGGTTGGGATGTTTTCCCAATTGAAATTTTCATCTTCTTTAGGATTAGGTTTACATCTTCTGACCAGTCTAATGACTATGCAAATCACCCAAAACCATATTGGGGTATACCCTCATGGCACATTTGAATAGTTTTCAATCTGGACTGTTTTAACCAAAATACAGTTTTAATAGAGTAAAAGTGACTTGCCATTAGAGACGTTTTTCAATTTGTCATAATTTGGATAATTGGGAAAGTATTTAACATATTTTAGGGGAAAATGTTTAAGAAAATTATTAGCATAACGAATATATAAGTAAATATGCTGACTGAAAAGAACTCCAATCTGTTCATTAGGTAAATTCTTTAAGTCTTGCTATGTGTACTACCCCCAAGTTAGCACCTATGGAATTTCATAACAATATTAATAGTCAATATTTAAGTGCTATAACTGGCATGTTGCAAGACATAATGTTACATTATCTAACAGTAGTAATAACTGATGATGAAATTTGTTTAATGCCAAGTGCTTTACACATACCATATCATATAATACTCACAAACCACTCTATGAGGCACATTTATCATTACCCCTACTTTATAGACAAGGAAACTGCATCTAAGAAAAGATCAGAAACTTTCTCGTATCTATCCATTACAAAGGTTTAAACCCTTTGGACTCAACAGTGCAACTTCTGGGATTTTCCCCTACTAATATAATTGTGAATGTGTAAAATTATTTCTGTACAAGATGATTCACCTCAGCACTGTTTGTAATAGAAAACACTGAAAACAGTCTTGCTTCATAAGTAGGATAAATAAGTTACAGTTCATCCATATAGGAATATTATACAGTGGGAAAAAAAACAAAGGAGTCTTCTGTGTGCAGATGTGAAAAGGCCTTCAAGACAAAAAAATGTTAAGCAAAAAAAGAAAAGTGCAGAATAATATATATAAAATTCCACTTTGGGGACTTCCCTGGTGGTTCAGTGGCTAACACTCCACACTCTCAATGCAGGGGGCCCAGGTTTCATCCCTGGTCAGGGAACTAGGTTCCACGTGCAGCTCCTGAGACTTCACATGTGCCATAGCTAAAGATCTCACATACCTCAGGTAAAAAAGATCCTGCATGCTGCAATGAAGATCTGAAATCCCACATGCCACAACTAAGACTTGGTGCAGCCAAATAAATGAATAATTTTTTTTAATTCCCAACTTTTACATAAAATGGAGAAATACAAATCTATATTTTTTCTTGAATTTCATTAAATAGGTCTGGAAAATTTATAAGAAACCAAGAACAACAGTTATGAATGGGTGGGTGGAGGATGTAACAGGGGACCTGGGCAGGTGTAGGACAAGGTTAAGAAAAAGACATTGCACTGCTGGAGATTTTATAGTGTCTTTATTTATGGACACATATAGGGCTTCCAAGGTGGTGCTAGTGATAAAAAAAAAAAAAAAAAAACCTACCTGCCAATGCAAGAGACATAAGAGATGTGGGTCCAACCCCTGGGTAGAGAAGATCCCCTGCAGGAGGGCATGGCACCCACTCCAGTATTCTTGCCTGGAGAACCCCATGGACAGAGGGGCCTGGTGGGTTACAGTCAGAGTTGCAAAGAGTTGGACGTGACTAAAGTGACCTAGCATGTACACATGGAGTGTATTAGCTGTGCAAAGTTTGCATGAAAAAAGAAGAGAAGAAAGAATGGCAAAGGTAGGGAAGGCAGGCAGGGCAAACAGGGGGGAAATTCAAGGTAACACAGGCAGCAAGGACCACAGCCAGGTTTCAAACTCCACCAGGTTATTCCACAACCCTGCTTTCAAGTACTTTCCAACATGAAGCTTATTGAGTCTTCACAATAACACCATGATATAATTATGGAAGTGCAAGTAGAGCTTGAAAAAAGTATTCCCCAAATCACACAAACATTCAGACTACATACACGGGTTCCTTTCTATTATACCGCTGCCATGGGAAAACAAAAAAAATAATCATACTTTTAAAATATTCTAAAAATTCGACTCCATACTGATTTCGACTCACTTTCCCTTCAGTATGGTTATTTCATAGGATCAATTGTAAAATGAAAAACCAAAAAATAAGTAACAGGGTCTTAAAAGGGGTGTCAAGGCAGTCTTTGTATTAGTTTCCTATTTCTGCTGTAACGAATTATTATAAATCTGATGGCTTAAACAACACAGGTTTATTATTTTACAACTCTGAAATCCAACATAGATCTCACTGGGCTAAAATCAAGGTGTCAGCTGGGCTACATTCCTTCTGGAGGCTCCAGGGAAGAACCCATTTCCTTGTAGTTTCCATCTTCTAGAGTCTGCCCACATTCCTTGGCCCACATCCTCTTCTCCATCTGTGAAGCCAGTAAGGGCAGGTCAGTTCCTTCTCACATCACAGCACTCTCTCCTACTTCCATCACGTCCACACTTATTTCTCTGATTTTCTCTTCTTCTCTTCCTCTTCCATTTTTAATGATTACATTTCACCCTAGGAGATAATCTAGGAAAATTGCCTTTTCTGAAAGGCAGCTGGTTAGCAACCTTAATTCCTTTTTGCTACGGAAGGTAACATATTTACAGATTGCAGGGATTAGGACATGAATATTTTGGGACTGTTAGTCTATTTACTACACTCCTTATGCAAGTTGAAGGAGAGAGGTAACTGGGTTGAGCGGTGTGTTCTGTGGATGCCCTTAGGATGGGATGTTAATGGGTGATACATGAGAGTAACAGAGTATCCTCTTATCAAACATTTTTCAAAAACTGTTCTAAACCAAAGAGAGTTTTCTTAACTATGGAATTTCAGAATTTTTGATGTGTCAGAACAGTAACTTTCCAAGAGCATATTTTCTAAACTGATTTGACACCAAATTCTCAACATAGCCCCTAAATATTGATCCTTTGTGGCACTTTCAGAACAAAATCGACAACACTATAAGTTTTTTTTCTTTTAATACATGACTGTAGTCTCTTTGCTAATATTGCATTAGATGTTTGCATCATCATTTGTAAGTAAGATTGGATTATAGTTGTATCATTTTTATTCGATTTTGGTAATTTTTCAGAAGAATTAGGAAGATATATCTTTTTCCCCCAAATTCTAGCATTACTTGGATAATTTAAACATTACCTGTCTCCCAAATTTAAAAAGAATGCCCTATAAAACAATTTACCCTTTGTATCCTTTATTTTTTATTTAGTCTTTTATCCTATACCTTTAAAAATTAATTTGATAGAGAAGTTTTAAGTTTTTAGAAAAATTAAGTGGAAAGTACATAAAAACAGCAGAAAGTACATTGGCCGTCTCACTCCCAACCCCACCCACCCAGAGTCTCCCCTTAGTAACACAATGCATTAGTGCAGTACATTTGTTGCAGTTTCTGAGTCCATGTTGATATACTATTATTAACTAAAGTCCAGAGTTTGTATTAGGGGTCATGCTTGTGTTGTATATTTAAGTTTTTGACTATGTATAATGACATGTTTCCATCATTTCAGCATCACACAGAATAATTTCACTATACAAAAATTCCCTGTGCTTCACCTGTTCATTCTCCCTCCCTTCCCCTAAGCCCCTGGAAAACACTGATCTTTTAACTGTCTCCATAGTTTTGCCTTTTCCAGAATGTCATTTCGCTGGAATCACGTAGCACGTAACTTTTGCATACTGACCTCTTTCATTTAGCAATGTGTACATAAAGTTGTGGGTTGCCATGCCCTCCTCCAGGGAGTCTCCCTGACCCAGGGGTCAAACCTGTGTCTCCTTCATTGCAGGCAGATTCTTTACTGTCTGAGCAACCAGGGAAGCCCACATAAAGTTCCTGCATGTCTTTGTGTGGCTTGGTAGCTCATCTCTTTTTATTGCTGAATAACATTGCACTATATGTGCATGCCACCATTTGTTTATTCATTCACATATTGAAGGACATCTTGGTTACTTCCAAGTTTTGACAATTATGAATAAAGCTGTATAAACATTTGTGTGGACATAAATTTTCAATTCACTTGAGTAAATTCCAAGTAGTGCAATCATATGGTAACAGTATTTTTAGCTCTATAAGAAGCTGCCAAACTAACTTCTGAAATGTCTGTACCATTTTGCATCCCCCAAGAATAAATGAGAGTTCCTGTTGCTCCACATCTTTCCCAGTATTTGGTGTTGTCAGTGTTTCGGGATTTTAGCCATTCTGATAGGTGTGCAGTAATATCTCATTTTTTTTTTAATATCTCATTTTAATTTGCAGTTCCATAGTGAAATGTAATGTTAAGCATCATCGTCTATGCTTATTTGCCATTTGTATCTCTTCTTTGGTGAGGTGTCTCTTTACATCTTTGCCCATTTTTTTTTAACTGAGATGTTATCTTACCATTAAGTTTTAAGAGCCATCTGTATATTCTAGATACCAGTCCCTTATCAGATATGTTTTTTAAATATCTTCTCTCATTCTGTGGTCTATCTTTTATTTTTTTTTAACCATGTATTTCACAGAGCAGAACATCTTAATTTTCATGAAGTCCAACTTGCCTTTTCCTTTTTCTTTCATGGAATGTGATTTTTGTGCTGTACCTTAAAAAAAGAAAAGGCATTACCAAACCCAAGTTTATCTGGATTCTCTCTTCTGTTATCCTCTAGATGTCTAATAGTTTTGCAGTTTACATTCTGGTCTGTGATCTATTTTGAACTCATGTTTTTGTGAAAGTTAGTCTAGATTCATGTCTAAGATTCATGTTTTTGTGTATGGATGCCCGGTTGCTCCAGAATCATTTGTTGAAAATACTATTCTTTCTCCATTAAATTGCCTTTGCTCCTTTGCCAAAGAGAAGCTGAATATATTGGTGTTGGTCTATTTCTGGGCACTGTATTCTATTCTATTGATGTATTTGTTTATTTTTTCCCTCCAATATCTCACTGTCTTGATTACTGTAGCTTTATAGTAATTCTTAAAGTCAAGTAGTGAAGCCTTCCAGTTTTGTTCTTCACCTTCAATGTTGCATTGGGTGTTCTGAGTCTTTCCTGTCTATATTTATCTTAGAATCTGTTGATATCCACAAAATAACTTGCTGGGATTTTTTCAACTTTTTATTTTGTACTGGGTTATAACAGATTAACAAATGCTAGTTTCACATGAAACTAGCTAGTTTCATGGTAGTTTCAGGTGAACAGAGGGATACATGTATACATTCTCCCCCAAACTCCCCTCCCATCCAGGCTGCCACATAATATTGAGCAGAGTTGCCTTGTTGTACCCTAGGTTCTTGATGGCTATCCATTTTCATTTTTATTGAGATTGCATTAAATCTTAGATCAGTTTTGGTAGAACTGACATCTTGACAATATTGAGTCTTCCTGACCATGTACATAAAATACCTCTCCATTTATTTAGATCTTCATTAATTTCTTTCAGCAGAGTTTTATTGTTTTCCTTATGTATATCTTATACATTCTTCCTTCCCTCTATCCATGTCTCTCTTCTCTCACACTAATATAAATGTATTGTGTTTTTATCTTCAAATTCCAAATGTTCATTGCTGGTATATAGGAAAGCAATTGACTTTTTGTATAGTAATTTTATATCCTACAACCTTGCTGTATTTGTGTAATAATTCCTGGAGATTTTCTTTTGTCCATTCTTTGGAATTTTCTACATAGACAATCATACCACGTATGAACAAAGACAGTTTTACTCCTTCCTTCTCAATCTGTATACATTTTTATTTCCTTTTCTTGTCTCATTGCTTTATCCAGGAGAGTAGACATCATTGTCCTGTTCCTGAACTTAGCAGGAAACATCTAATTTCTCACAATTAACTATGATACTAGCTGTGGGTTTTTTGTAGATGTTCTTTCTCAAGTTGAGGATGTTTCCATCTATTTCTAGGTTGCCAAAAATTTGTTTCTTTGTTTTGTTTGTATGTAGATTTTATATGATGGTGGATTTGATTTGCTAATGTTTTGTTATTTTGTTAAGGATTTTTATATCTATTTTCATGAAAGACATTGGTCTATAGTTTTCTTTTCATTTCTTTGTCTAGCTTCGGCGTTAGGTTAATGCTGGTTGCATAGAATGAGTTAGGAAGTATTCCCTTCCCTCTGCCTCTATTTTGTGGGAAAAATCTGCTATCATTTTTTCCTTAAATATTTGTTCAAATTCACCAGTGAGCCCATCTGAACCTGGTGCTCTCTTTTTTGGAAGGTAATTACTTGATTCAATTTCTTTGGTATATGCTGCTTCTGCTGCTAAGTCGCTTCAGTCATGTCCGACTCTGTGCGACCCCATAGATAGCAGCCCACCAAGCTCCCCCGTCCCTAGGACTCTCCAGGCAAGAATACTGAAGTGGGTTGCCATTTCCTCCTCCAATGCATGAACGTGAAAAGTGAAAGTGAAGTCCCTCAGTTGTGTCTGACTCATAGTGACCCCATGGACTGCAGCCTACCAGGCTCCTCCATCCATGGGATTTTCCAGGCAAGAGTACTGGAGTGGGGTGCCATTGCCTTCTCCTTCTTTGGTATATAGGTCTATTCAATTTATCTATTTCTCCCTGTATGAGTTTTGGTAGTGTGTCTTTCAAGAAACTGGTCCATTTCACAAGGTTATCCTAGGAGCTTTTCACAATTCCATTATCTTTTTTTTTCCATTATCTTTTTAAATGGTGGATCTTAGACAAATGTTTATATTTCTTCCATGATTATCAAAATAATATGGCCATTTACCTTTGTTGGTCCACTTTTTATAATTCATGTTCTTAGGAAGCTACTCATTTGATCTAAGTCTTGAAATGTATTGGCTTCCCCGGTAGTTCATCTGGAAAAGAATCTGCTTGCAATGTAGGAGACCCAGATTCGACTCCTGGGTCAGGAAGATCCCCTGGAGAAGGGATAGACTACCCATTTCAGCATTCTTGAGCTTCCCTTTTGGCTCAGCTGGTAAAGAATCAGCCTGCAATGCAGGAGACCTGGGTTAGATCCCTGGGTTGGGAAGATCCCCCGGAGGAGGGAACGGCTACCCACTCCAATATTCTGGCCTCGAAAATTCCATGGACTATCCATGGGGTCACAAATAGTAGGACATGAATAAGCAACTTTCACTCACTTGAAATTTATCGGCATAAGTTTAAACAAAATATTCCTTCTAGTTCTTCTAAACTCTTAAAATCTATAGTTACATTTCTGCTTTAGATAAAGCAAAGGCTTTACCTCTCTCTCTCTTCTAGCATCTTGTCCACTAGGTTTTCAGGGGAGACAGGGTCACTGTGATACTGTAAAGAAGAGGCTTTTGATTTATTAAGTGCATTTAGTTTTCAAACCCATTACATTCAGTTTTTATCATCATTAATTATGTCTTTAAATTTAATTTATTTCAATGTTTTAAATATTTCTTGTTTAATAACTGAAATATCTACAGTGAACGACACAATTTTCTAAATTATTTATAAATCCAGGTTTGAGTTTCCCTAAGACCCCTATAGAGCTTCCCTGGTGGTTCAGATGGTACAGAATCTACTTGCAATGCAGGAGACCCAGGTTTTGATCCCTGGATCAGGAAGATCCCCTGGAGAAGAGAATGGCAACCCTTTCCAGTATTCTTGTCTGGAGAATCCTATGGACAGAGGAACCTAGCAGCCTACAGTCCATGTGGTTGCAAATAGTCAGACATGACTGAGTGACTAAGCACACAATACCCCTATATTTTAGAATTTGTTTTCTTTATGGTCATATAATCAACACCGATAAATGTTCTAGCCATAAGAAAAGAATGCATATTTTCTCCAGGTCAAAAAAATTTATACATATTTACTAAATGAGTTAATAGTGTCCACCTCTTAGCATTCTCTTTGCTTTCACTTCATTAAAGACTCAATTCTCTTCACTTTCTAGGAGCATCTTTTAGAGATGTTCTTGGGAGGTCTAAATGCTGGGCATACAGATGCAAGACCAGCCATATTATATTTGCAATGTCCCTTTTGGTTCCATTTCTCAGAAAGAAAAATGTCTGAAAGTTCTGATGGCCACAGGCAGTACTCTGCCAGGGAACTTTCTGATTAAGTGCTCACTGCATAAATAAGTTGCTCAGATACACTGAATTTTCTGGAGGAGAATTTAATCTCCACAAAGTACAAACAACACCAGTAAAAGAAACAGAGTGTTCTATACTTCCAAGGACTGGGATTAAAACAGGTGACAATGCAGCTATCCTATGAAAAGATCAATAAATAATGAACAATCATCTCATCTAGATTCATCCTTCACAATATCTTGCATTGACCTCCTTCTCTACAGAGTCCCACCATTATCTCTGGTGTAGTTCAAGGTCCAGTTAATTCAGATCAGGCCCCTTGGAAAAGCTTCATATCTAACGGTTCTGCTTTCCATTTCTGACCCTTTCCATCATTCATTCCCATAACCTATACTCCAAAGCCATTCCTCTGAGAACATAATTTCCTTCAAGTCAGAGAGTGAAGTTTTGACTTTAGTGTCAAAACTCTTAAGCACTAAAATTCCTTGACAACAGGGCCAGCCCTTTTTTCTAACCCTTTCAACCTACTCATTTCCATTAATCCTTATATATCTTCCCAGACTGATAAACTCATGAACTCCATACTCATTTTCTTTAACTTTCCCATTGCTGAAAATCTTATTTCCTAAACTGAAAACTGGCAAGAAACTACTTATTTTATATAGTTCTTAAATAATGTGTACTAATTCAACATTGAATAATCTAGGCACTGTTATTATCATTGGCCATTTAACACACAAAGACTCAGATACTTAGAGCAGCTAAGTCTGAATCCACAGCATACTTACTTAAGAACTACACTGTCCTCTTTTTTAATTGCTCTGCCAGAACTTGGAGAAGGAAATGGCAACCCACTCCAGTACTCTTGCCTGGAAAATGCCATGGACGGAGGAGCCTGGTGGGCTATAGTCCCTGGGGTCGCAAAGAGCCAGACATGACTGAGTGACTTCACTTCCACTTTTCACTTTCATGCACTGGAGAAGGAAATGGCAACCTACCCCAGCGTTCTTGCCTGGAGACTCCCAGGGACAGGGGAGCTTGGTGGGCTTCTCTCTATGGGGTCTCACAGAGTCGGACACGAATGAAGTGACTTAGCAGCAGCAGCAGCAGCCAGAACTTACAGATTCTTCACAGCCTAGACCAATCACTCTCATGGAGTAAGCTCTCAATAAATAGTTCTTAGATGAATGAGTAAATGGTTGAATGATTGAGGGAATCATGTGGAAATGCATGCTAAAATGCTTTAGAGATTATAAATTATTATGCAAATACTATTTATCATCCAGAAAATCACATTATTAAATTCCTTTTATGAGACTCTTTTTTTCCCCCACTTAATTTATGCTTTGTATTAAGACATGCTAAGTAAACACTGATTTACCTTTTTGTCAATTGTTTTTCTCCCAAACCCAGGTGACACCTCACCTTCCATCACAGGAACCACATGTCCAAATTGACAAATATTGACAATAAGAAAATACCATATTGAAGCCTTCTATCAAGCATATTATTGGAGATCAGAAGAAGTTGAAAACCAGAAACTATAGAGAGACTGTGTGGGGTATGTGGGTATGTGTGGGTATGTGTGTGTGTGTGCACGCACGTGGGAGCACATCTGTACACACACACTTGTTCACGTTTTCAAACACTGGGTCTCTCTCCGTGTACTGCACGGACAGTCTCAGGAGCCTCCTCCTGACCTGGTACAATCGCAGACCTCACACAAGCACCAGATGTCAGTGTTGGGCAACTTTCAGGTTGACTGTTTGAGGAGGCAAGCGGGTCTCCGTCGCTTAGAGACAGAGTAACAGTCATATGCACGAACACAAACACCCTTAGGTGCTAGATAAATCGTAGAGGTCCATCACACGCAGACTGTAACCTGGGCAATGACGCAGCAGCTTCTGAAGATCCAGCCCTGAATAAAGGGCTGGAGTGAACAAGCACAGGATGGATGGCAGAACCTACAGTTCTCTTCTGACAGAGACATCCAGGAAGTACCAGGGGTCTGACTCCCTCGCCACAACTGTTGTAAGTCAGAGCAGAGGGAGGTGAGACCAAATCGCTCTGTTTGATTAATGACCAGGGCTTCATGTTTGCAAGCCACATGGTCAGATGGTCAAACTCCTAGCATGTCCTCAAGGCCTGACATGACGTGGCCCCGACCAGGTTCTGCAGCCTCATCAAGAACCACTCTCCTGTCTTCTCTTCATTCCAGCCACTGAGCTCTCTCTCCTCCAGGCACTATGTTCCCTCAGGCTCAAAGGCTCTTCTTAGAATGTTCTTGCCACTCCCTTAGCTCCTGCTTCTTCAAATCTCAGCACAAATTTGTCCTTCATCAGGAAAGGTCAGGTCCCACAGGTCAGGTCTCTTCTCTGATGGTCTCAGAGTACCCTTAACTTCCTTTCATAGGCTTATCAGACTTTCCAACTATATGTTTTTCTGATTATATGATTAATGTCTTTGTAGTCAACTTTAGGGTATAAGCTCCATCAGAGTAGAGAACAGAGCGGCTGTTTTGCCCATTTCTATTTCCCTGGCACCTGGTAGAGGGCGTGACATACAGAAGGGCCTCAGTAAATAAATGTTAAGTGGGTGAATGAAGAAACAAATAAGTGAATTGGTGAACAAACAAACAAGTGAATTGATTTCATTCATTCTTCCTCTGAACAGACTTCCATGTAGAAAAGCATGCATAAAAGGTAGGATGGAAGTAGGGGAGAATAGCTCAGATAGCTGGAAAGGTGATAGTTCCCAGAGTCTGAGAAGAAATCAGAAAGCTAAGAGACCTGCAGAGATGCAGTCTGACTTGGGGCTCAGTTACGGTAGCAGGACTAGAGTCTTCAAAGAGCAACAGACTCCTGTCTAACACGCACAGTATAACCAATATACACTGGTCCTCTCAGTAAGGAAAGAAGCATGTGTGCTTAGCGGCCCAGTCGTGTCTGACTCTTTGTGACCCCATGGACTGTGGCCCACCAGGCTCCTCTGACCGCGGGATTCTCCAGGCAAGGATACTGGAGTGGGCTGTCATGCCCTTCTCCAGGGGATCTTCCCAACCCAGTGATCGAACCTGCGTCTCCAGAGTCTCCTGCTTTGGCAGGCAGGTTCCTTACCACAAGAGCCACCTGGGCAGATGCAAATACATGAGGAATACTGGCCTTTCTTTAGGATAAATTGTTTGAATTGTATTATGTGTAAGAGAAGAGATGAGAGACAGATAGAGAAAGACAGATGGGATGAATTTGTTCTTCTGGGGCTTATGCCCAAAGAGGGGGAAAAAAATTCTGGCTATTTTTCTTTCTTCCACAAGATGGGGCAATCGGAATGAATTCAACTATGAAGCAGGAAGCACTCGCGAATTCTTTTTCTACATTTATAAGCTTGATTCGGTGAGACTGGAAAAATGGAGTCCGTTTTGAACTTGTCTGTGCAACTGTATAACATTTTCTGAATAGATCAGGCCTGGGACAGACAACAGTGAGGCAAGAGGGGAGAGCCTAGAACACATGCTCACTCCTTAGTGACGTCGAAGGGACCTGGCCCAACTTCCAGAACTCCTAGCATTCCAGCCCCAGGGAGCTCCAGGGGTCTCCGGCAGCAAATTTACCATGGAGAAATATTTCTTCACATTAGGAGAAATTTCTAAATGAGATATAATGAAGCCTACTTTGAACTAAATTATTTTAATACGATCCATCACAATGTACAAATTGTGTCTCTTAATAGCTTGCTGCTTAAAGTCTGCAATGACTTCATTCAGTGAAACGTTCCATAATGCATTAAGTCAGGGCCTGCATAAAATAATTATGACCCTAAAAACTAGAGTTTTCTTTTTCTACTTATGACCTATCTGCACATAACCCTTCTTGCTTCTACCTGTTACCACATCATTATATATCTAGCCCTGGAAAGAACTTGGGGGAAATGGGCTCAAAACCAATTTCAAGATTAAATTAGCACTGTTCAGGAAGAAAATTAATATTTATGTGGTGTTTTGATCTTCATTATCTCATTTGATCCCCCAGATAATCCTGAAAGTTAAATATTGTTTCTTTTATTATTACTGTTTCACTAATATACAACATGGGTTATTTTCTTACTCAATATGCAGAGTAAGTAAGTACTAAAGATAATCATGAACTCAGGTTTTTGGACTCCAGTTCTCATTCTCCATGGATGGGAGTGGTGGAAAGAAAGGAATAAAGGGACTTAGAAAGGGACTAGCCTGCCCTCATATGAGGGCCAAATGCACATTGTTTAAGTTAGGAAACCCAGCCACGCAGGCTTAAATAATAAAGAAAAATTATTGGCTCACACACTGGAGAAGTCCAGAAGTCCTAGTTGCTCAAAGGAGGTGCTCATGAACCCAGTCCTCGAGGTCTTGGGTTCATCTGCCAGCTTCGCCTCACAACTTCAGTGGTTCCCAACTATGTTCTTGTGGTAACAAAATTATCTAAGCTGTTCCAGATCTCACTGGGTCCCGCTCAATCACATTTGCAGAAGAAAGTGTCACTTTCTAAAGTTCCCTCCTCTGTGACTGACCCTCTTATTGGTTCAGAGTGGGTCATGGGTACATCTCTGAACAAGTCTCAGCTAGGAAGATCTACGTGGCTTGATTATAATCCAAGCAGAATCACTACACTGAAGCTGGGAAGAGCATCCATTTATTTCATCTGGGCTCTCATAGCTAAGAAAGAGTGAGAGGTGCTTGGTCCAAAAGGGAAGCAAAAAGGAGGAAATAGAAAATGGAAAATTATAAAATGTATCTACTTTTTCTGGAATTTAATAGTTATTTAAATATAATATATTGGCTCCTTGAACAAGTAAAAACTTTGTGAGCGTTCTGGGTCTATCTTGATTGCTGCGTAATATAAGAAAATCTATTGTAAAATGTCCTGAAGAAAGTCTTAGTTCTTAGCTTTAGAAAGCTTAGAAAACAAACTCGTAGACATTATATGAGAGATATTTGGTGCCTAGAAAGTAAGATATTGCTCAGTAACCCTGGAACATTCAGAATTCTAGAACAGGTAAGTATTAAGAGGCTGTGTGTGTATGAGTGTATGTATGCGCGCGCGAGCGTGTGTGTGTTCATTGCTCAGTCGTGTATGAGCTTTTACAACCCCATGAACTATAGCCTACCAGGTTCCTCTGTCCATGGAATTCTCTAGGCAAGAATACTAGCATGGATAGCCATTCTCTTCTCCAGGGGATCTTCCCCATCCAGGGATCACACTCAGGTCTCCTGTATTGTGGGCAGATTCTCTACCATCTGAACCACCAGGGATTAAGAGGCTACAGATGGAAAAAAAATGCAAGAATAGAAAATCTACATGGGTTGAAAACTTGCTGTGTCCCTTATATAAACATCTACAAGGAGAAGGGTTATCTAATTAAATTTCAGAACAGATTTTGTCTACCCAACCACTTATTTCTCCAAGCCATAGTTTCCCTATTAGTACACATGTTTGGAATAGAGAGAGATATTGATCTCACAGTGTTTTTTAAAACTTAAAGCCAAAAATGTGCATAAAAGGTTTTGTCAACATGAATGCTACACATATAAGAATTATGTATATATATTGTTGGACATTTTATTTATAGTTATTTAAGTTAGGTTGCTATGAAGGAATGTTTGCTACAAGTTCTTAAAAATAAGTTATAAAACCTAAAACAGGTTCTACATTGAACTTTCCAAAGAGAGTGGGATATATCTCATTTGTACAAACATCCCATCCGCTCCAGTCCATGTGTGCATGCATGCTCAGTCTCTAAGCTGTGTCTGATTCTTTGCGATCCAATGGACTATAGCCATGCTCCCCTGTTCATGGTATTTTCCAGGTAGGAATACTGAAGTGGGTTGCCATCTCCTTCTCCAGGGGATCTTCCTGACCCAGGGATGGAAGCTGTGACCCCTTCCTGGCAGATGGATTCCTTACTGCAGAGCCACTAGGGAAGCCCAAGTGGCTACAGTCCATCAATTGTAAATCTCTCAGAAGTTCACCTAAAAGACTCCGCATAGTACACTATGAAGTTTTGTTTTCATGATTGGCTAATTAGCCCCACTTGCGTAGAAATCTAAGCATTATCAAATAAAAACCTAAAATGTTATTACCTTTGTAAAAAAAAAAAAAAAAAAAGCTAGAAGTTCTGAAATGCAACTCCTGCCATTGCTTAATTGAGCTGGATCTGAAAGTATACCCTTATAATAGAATACTCTTCGAACATCCTCTGATAAGTCATTTGTATTTTTCCAACAGATGTCATCAAGTAGCTCTGCCTTAAGGATACTGAGTGCATAAGGTGTTTTTGCTGTTGTTCATTCACTAAGTCATGTCTGATTCTTTGCAACTCCATGGACTGCAGCATACCAGTCTTCCCTGTCCTTCACCATCTCCCAGAGTTTGTTCAAATTCATGTCCACCAAGTCAGTCATGCCATCCAACCATCTCATCTTCTGTTATCCCCTTCTCCTCCTGCCTTCAATCTTTCCCAGCTTCAGGGTCTTTTCCCATGAGTTGGCTCTTCATATCAGGTGGCCAAAGTATTGGAGCTTCAGCTTCAGCATCAGTCCTTCCAATGACTATTCAGGGTTGATTTCCTTTAGGATTGACTGGTTTGATCTCCTTTCTGTCCAAGGGACTCTCGAGAGTCTTCTCCAGCACCACAGTTTGAAAGCATCAATTCTTCAGCACTCAGCCTTCTTTATTGTCCAACTCTCACATCCATACATTACTACTGGGAAAACCATAGCTTTTACTATACAAGAGTCAGAAATATTTTTTGGATGTGGCTAGTTGAGTATCTTTATTGACTTTATTGACTATGCCAAAGACTTCGACTATGTGGATCACAATAAACTGTGGAAAATTCTGAAAGAGATGGGAATACCAGACCACCTGACCTGACTCTTGAGAAACCTGTATGCAGGTCAGGAAGCAACAGTTACAACTGGACATGGAACAACAGACTGGTTCCAAATAGGAAAAGGAGTACGTCAAGGCTATATATTGTCACCCTGCTTATTTAACTTATATGCAGAGTACATCATGAGAAACGCTGGGCTGGAGGAAGCACAAGCTGGAATCAAAATTGCCAGGAGAAATATCAATAACCTCAGATATGCAGATGACACCACCCTTATGGCAGAGAGTGAAGAGGAACTAAAAAGCCTGCTAAGGAAAGTGAAAGAGGAGAGTGAAAAAGTTGGCTTAAAGCTTAACATTCAGAAAACTAAGATCATGGCATCTGGTCCCATTACCTCATGTGAAATAGATGGGGAGACAGTGGAAACAGTGTCAGACTTTATTTTTGGGGGCTCCAAAATCACTGCAGATGGTGACTGTAGCCATGAAATTAAAAGACGCTTACTCCTTGGAAGGAAAGTTATGGCCAATCTAGATAGCATATTAAAAAGCAGAGACATTACTTTGCCAACAAAGGTCCATCTGGTCAAGGCTATGGTTTTTCCAGTGGTCATGTATGGATGTGAGAGTTGGACTGTGAAGAAAGCTGAGCACCGAAAAATTGATGCTTTTGAACTGTGGTGTTGGAGAAGACTCTTGAGAGTCCCTTGGCCTGCAAGGAGAGCCAACCAGTCCATCCTAAAGGAGATCAGTCCTGGGTGTTCATTGAAAGGACTGATGATGAAGCTGAAACTCCAATACTTTGGCCACCTCATGCGAAGAGTTGACTCATTGGAAAAGACCCTGATGCTGGGAGGGAATGAGGGCAGGAGAAGAAGTGGACGACAGAGGATGAGATGGCTGGATGGCATCACCAACTTGATAGGCATGAGTTTGAGTTAACTCCGGGAGTTGGTGATGGACAGGAAGGCCTGGCATGCTGTGATTCATGGGGTCGCAAAGAGTCGGACACGACTGAGCGACTGAACTGAACTGAACTGAGTTGAGTATCTGCCCATGGTCCAAGCATTGCTTATTGCATATAAAGCATGCAGTTTATAGGAATCATAGTTTACCACCTATAACAGTGGACATAAACGAAAGAATTAGGCAAAGAGCAAGAATTTTTTTTAAAAAAATAGAATTCCTAATGCACAGACATATTTTCCCTCACTTTATCTCTCAATAGTAATTGCTTACTTAGTCTTTCAATTTTTTCTAAGGTAAAAATAATCACTTTGGTTCTTTTCTTAATACCTAAAGTTCTATATGAATTAATTCTGTGTCCTCTTAAGCTTCTGGGTTTTAAAAAGAGAACAATATGAAAAATTTCCCCTTTCTTTTTTTTTCGGACATGGAAATCTGCGTTGGAGTTAAGATGGCATTCTTACCATCTCGGTTCCACTAATGAACCCTGCCACCAGGACTCTGTGACAGCGATGTAAAGTCAAAGGAAAAGAGTTTTCATGTTTAATATGAAATAGAACCACTATTTTTCTTCAGACATTTTGCTTGCTTCTTAGTCCCCATCTCCAAGTTGCTAGCCCTTGCTGTCAACATAGCTCAATGTAAAGAGAAATTGTCTCCAAATTTTGATCATATACTTAATTCCAAGCCCTTTGAAATATCTTCATCTTTAATATGGATTTTTCATGTTAGATCCATGTTAGATTCTTCATCTAAATTTCTCTTCCTTTAACATCCCTTTGCCATTCAATAGCATCATAAATGTTCTTTCCGCAGAATCACTTAAAACTATCCATTAACTATGTTTTTCAGCGTCTTTTATTTAACTCCTGAGAAGTATGTTGAAATGACCTTCTATTTAGAGGTTATACTTTTACTCTTCACATTCAAAAGCACAATTTTAACATATTCCTTTGTAATAATTACGAGTTCTTCACATGTGAAAAGTACTAAAAAGAGAAGTTCATTGAGTAACAATAAGTAGTTTATATTTATGTAGCATGTATTATGCACAAAGCACTACTCTAAGGACTTGTTAGATTTTGACTTGTTTAGCCTCTATATAAACACAGGGGAGCTTCCCTAGTAGCTCAGATAGTAAAGCATCTGCCTGCAATTCAGGAGACCAGGGTTCGATCCCTGGATCAAGAAGATCCCCTGGAGAAGGAAATGGCATCCCACTCCAGTATCCTTGCCTGGAAAATCCCATGGACAGAGAAGTCTGGCGGGCTACAGTCCATGGGGTCTCAAAGAGTCAGACACGACTGAGTGACTAACACACGAATATATAACCACAGGAAACAGCTCTATTATTAGCCCCATTTTACAGATGACATACCTGAGGCATAAAGAAACTTGCCAAGGTTACCTAGAGAATATATGTCAGAGGTGAGGTTTTTAACCTAGCAATCTGGCTGCATATTCTGTGTTCCAAACCAATGTAAATATTGCTATGACATTAAGGATCTGGAAACTTGATTAAAAAAAAAAACAGAGAAATGAGATCCGACCAAAGTATATTCAGGAATGCAATTATCTTGCTTATGTCAAATTAGAAACTAATGACCTTCACAGTTTTGAATGATAATGATTTGGTAGGGGTGGAAGGAACACTTAATTATATATAAGCCAATTTATACAGCAAGACCTTAAATATATATGATCTAGTGGCTCAGCTGGTAAAGAATCTGCCTGCAATGCAGGACACCTTGGTTCCACCCCTGGGTTGGGAAGATCCCCTAGAGAAGGAAAAGGCTACCCACTCCAGTAATCTGGCCTGGAAAATTCCCATGGACTCTATCGTCCATGGGGTCACAAAGAGTCGGACACAACTGAGCGACTTTCACTTTCACTTCACTTAACTACTTAGCAACCTTATTCAAGTCTCTGTATCACATTTAATAATGCCCACAACTGTGCAGATGAGCCAGAAAAGCAGATACTAAGCAGAGACAAACATCAAAAAATGTTCACTCTTTGAACACATAATTCATTTATAAATATGAGAGTATGTTGAAAAACTTAAAAAAAAAGAATTTCTTGAAATACTACTTTCCCAAGTTATGCAGTCTTAGGAACAATTAGAACTAGAGACTTCAGTGTTGCCAAGATTCTCCCACTTACCTCTGCTTAAAACTAGAAGTTCATTGAATAATAATAAGCAGCTTATATTTACTAAGCATAGATAATGCCCAATGCACTATTGGAAGCACTTTTTAAATATTGACTTATTTAACCTCTGCATAACCATAGGAAATAGCTTTATAATTATCCCCTACTTTATAGATGAGATAACTGAGGCATAAAAAACATCTTGTTCCGCTGTCAGCTTCATTCTTTCCCCTCAACCAGCTTACTCACTGTAGTAATAATCATGGCTGTCTAAGTTTCCTATAGAGGGATTTCTCTCTCTTTTTAATGAATATTTTTTGGTTATGCTGGTTTTTCATTGCTGCCTGGGATTTTCTCTAGGTGCCATGTTTGGGCTTCTCACTGTGGTTGCTTCTCTCGTTGAGGAGCACAGATTCTAGGGCACATGGGCTTCACTAGTTACAGCACATGGCTCTATAGTTGTAGCTCCTGGGCTCTAGGTTCAATAGTTGTCGTGCAGGAGCTTAGCTGTTCTGCAGCCTGTGGGATCTTCCTGGATCAAGGATCAAAACCTTGTCTACTGCATTGGCAGGAGGATCATTTACCCTGGAACCACCAGGGGAACCCTTGACTCTATTTCCATTTCTCACTTGAAAAATTCTAAGGAAAGATAGGCCTAAGTTGGGTTACATGCCCAACCCTCTATCAGTCAAGTATGACCAGGAAGACAATAAGAAATAGTAGCTGGAAACAAATGTCTGGAGTTGGGAAAATAAAAGGGGGCTTATTGCCAGGAAGAGAGTTCTAGATAGGCAAAACACAAGTGTCCACACAAAGAGGCCAGGTGAGTCAAGATACCAATGTGTCCCTCACCAGCTGTAGGAGAGGACAGGTCAAAAATTCCAAAGTCTCAGGTTTGCTCACTGTATAGTAACAACAAGAGTCCCGTCTATCTCACCAAACTCTTAGAAAAATTGCCTGATCTGTGTGTGAATGTGCATAGTAACTTGAAAAATATTACAAAATTTCAAGGTATGACTATTGCTATTATATCTATATAGGTAACTAAATTTCCCATTTTTCACACTGATGCCTGGAGTCAGACTGACACAGCAAGTGGTTTGAACAAATTGAAGCTCATCTCACATCACAGGCTGTGAGTGTATTTCTTCTCCAGCCATATTGCAGTCCAGCTGTGCATGGTTATTATCCCAAGCTGAACAAGAGGTGGCTGAGTTTCTCAGGAAGCCGGTGTAGGGGAAAACAGAACGAGACTCGGATGGGAGAGAATGACTCAACCGAGAAACCCTGGCTAGTCCACTTTCCAGAGATCTTCCTTCTCCTTCCTGTGCTTTAATCCACTGTCATATGCTGGAGACAGTTACCAGTTAATTAATTTCCATGTGGACAAAGATGACTGTTTAATAGGTCAGCTATGTGTCACCCTGAAGTGAAAACCAGCGAAGGAAAGCAGGGTGAATAATCAAAAGAATCAATAGTGTGAAGTCTCTCCTAAGTCAACACTAGACACAGGGATGCAGTTTCTGTTTAGGTGCTAAGTTCACTGCTAATGAGTGATGAGTGACTGACTCTTGTAACTAAAGCTAGCTGTTTCTGGCTACCTTTTTCTTTATATAACATCAAAGGCATGTGTGTGTGTTCAGTCTCTAAGTTGTGTTCAACTCTTTGCAACCCCAAGGACTGCAGCTTGCCAGGCTCCTCTGTCTATGGAATTTCCCAAGCAAGAACACTGGAGTGGGTAACCATTTCCTTCTCCAGGGGATCTTCCTGACCCAGGGATTGAACCAAGGTCTTCTGCATTCTTGGTAGGCGGATTCTTTACCATTGAGCCACCAGGGAAGCATGATATCAAATGGGGGATCTCTAAATAATAATACAATGTACCATTTCCATGATGCAGTGCAATTTTCTAAGCATGTTCTCATATCTCATTAATCTAAAACAATACACTTAAGGGTTATTAGAAATACTGCTGAAGTTGGGAGCCTCAAAAACTTGCCTCTTAACTTGTTTGGTGGTCTTGGGAAATTCTTGGCCTCTATTTCATTATTGTAAATTGGGGAAGATAATATATATTGCAAAATGTTAGTACAAGGCTTAATGAGAAATGCTATGAAAATAAGTGCTAAGTAAGCATGAAACTTTTTTTAAGGATCTAATGAGAATCCTAGTAAAGGATACAAACAAAATAGAATTTCCACGTTTGCATTTAATAAAACTGGGACTCAAAAAGCTCCAAAGATTTGACCAAGGCTGCTCATTGGAAGCTGAAAGGTATAGGTCTTCCTGTCCCAAATCCACAATACTACATTGTCTTGACAATGGTGGGGCTTCCCAGGCGGCACTAGTGGTAAAGAACCCACCTGCCAAAGCAGGAGACATAAAAGACGCAAGTTCCATCCCTGGATTGAGAAGACCGTCTGGAGAAGGCATAGCAACCCACTCCAGTGTTCTTGCCTGGAGAATCCCATGGACAGAGGACCCTGGTGGGCTCTGGTCCATAGAGATGGATACAACCAAAGACACTCAGCACATGCGAACACGCACACACCCTTGAGAGTTGTGCCCTAAAGATGAATGTGTAATTTTTTTCTGAAAACATATCTTTTTTTCCTATTATTTAAGCTAGGAAAAGAAAATGTAACTGAATGAATCATCCCAACAATTATGACCACTCCCCGACTCATCACTCTCCCTTTCTAGGGGCAGTCACATAGATCCGAGTTTCACATCACACAAGGTATAACATCAGCCCACATTTATCTTAACTCTGGAGTTTGAAGGAACTCATCCTCTAAGACCTGATGGCTCTCAACTCAGAGTTATATATACACTCCCAAGCAAACAGGCTGTGGAGACTTATGGATTTGCGATATTTTGACTATGTGAGATTTTTCACCTATCTACTATTAAACCTAAGCCCCAAGGAAGTTGCAACTTTGCAATCAAAATTAGAAAAGAGGTTCCCCGGGCCTTTACAGTGAGTTTAGTCTTCTGCCTGGCTGAAGAGAGGTGCTTGTTTAATCAGGCAAGATCAAGACATTTCGGAGATGCACGAAGCATCTCTGTCTCTCCTTTTGGAAGCAAGTGCAATGGCTTGTCTCATTTGTGCCCATTTCACAGAGGCGTCAGGAGAAGGCGAGTCTGAGTTCTAAGGGGGAAAGCAAGACTGTGGGGATGATAAGCAACACCCACTCTCAACTGAGTAGGTGCTTTGGTGGCACAGGCTCTTGGGGAACAAGACCTAAGAAGCTTCGGAAGCTTTCCTGGCCAAGCCAAGCAACAGATTCCTAAGACTCCTGAGTTGTGAGCGTCTCGGGCCCAGGTGTTTACTTGTCAGAGGGGAAACGTGAGGGTCTCACCCTCTTCTGCCCTACACTTGCTGCCGCGGCTGCCATGTCTTAAAGATGGCCCCTGCCGCTTCACTGCAAGAGGCCCTTCATAAATTCCAGTTGTCAACACACAATCAATTTTGCTATGGGCGAAAGGGCGCTCCATTGTCCCAATATTTGCACTTGGCTAAACCATATCCACAGGCTGAATGAGCACTTTTGATTTATTTATTTATCTTTCCAGAAATGAACATAGAGTGTCTGCTCTGAGAGACTGAGGCAAAAATTTCATAAAAGCTATAAGGTACAAATAGCCCTCTTTTCAAAGAAGGGGGTGGGGCAGAGCCCGTAGAACAAAGCCCCCCTTTGATTCTAATTTGGAGCCATTTCCCACTCCCAATTCCAAATCTGCATCATTAAACCAGGAACAAGTGAAGAGTAATAATTGTGAAAGAGCTGAGTATTTCTTAATGATTTTCTGTCTTATACCCAAAGCAAATAAGCCAAATGCTTACTCAAAGCTGAGGGGGGAGTAAGGGTGGAACTTGGTTTTGCAATTCCTTTTTTTTTTTATTCTATAGTCTTTCTTCTTCCACTGAAAGTGTCTATAAAATTTTTAAAGGAAAGTAGGTTGCTAAAATGTACTTAATTTGCCATGATAGATTGAGTCCATGCTTCAGTGACTGTAATTGAATCTGTGACCTATTTCTTTAGTAAAGTAGAAATAGTCTCTGGGGTTTTTGTCACTACCATCTTTTAATGAAATTCAAAAAGACTGTCAAAATGTCTGCACTTTTTCTACTGGTTGTTAATGTTATTACTTTAGAATTTGTGACTTTTTAATTAATCTTAATAAACGTGTACACACTCTACCTGGAGGTTGGAAATGCTAGACATTGATTCCTCACTGTCATAAGGCAAAGCAAAACTAACAGGACACAAAGGGCACAGTGGCCAGGAAGGGTCTGGACACATTTCAGTTCCAGTTTAAAAAAAATACTTTAATGCATCCGTTTAGAGAACCTGCCCCGAATAGAAGGGTGTGCAGAGCCTCAGCAGCAAAGGCTGAGGGGCTGCCCCCATAACCCTCTTCTTGCTGGTGCCACCTCTAACTGCTCCAGCTTTGCTTATGGGCTGCAAACCTGACAAGCCGACAGCCCCGGGGAGCAATATTTTATTGACAAAATGTAAGAGAAAATATGTTCGGCTGCTTTTAAGCAGTGGTGTAGGAGGGTGTTACAGAACCAGATGGTTCAAATTAGTCTTTCATTTGCCAGGATGATGGGAAAACACTGCCTGCTTGACAACTTTGACGGTGACGGCTGCTCTGCCAATAGATGGTTGGCAGTGGTTTCAAGGGGCAGTTGCTCCTTCAGAGTCCAGAGGACCCAAGGCTCCAGTTGAGATCTGAGATTCATATCCTACCGTGTCAGGGCTGGGAGCAGGGAGCAACATCTCCAGGTCTGAGCCATGGTGGTTTCAGCAGGAAAGTCTTGCAGTGATTTTCAAACAGGGCCCCAGACCACAGCATCAGCATCATCCGACCTACTGAATCAGAAATTCAGTAGCTGGAATGGGGTCCAGCAATCTATGTTTTATAAGCCCGCCAGATAATTCTGATGCTCATTTGAGTTTGTGAACCACTGGGCTAGAGAAAAGGAGTTGGGATGGTTGGAGCATGGAGATGGGGGTAAGTGGTGGAAAATGAGTCGCATTAGGTTCAAATTGCAAACCATCAGGTGTTCTCTTGTTTCCCAAATATACTGAGGGCTTTCCATCACTTTGCCACATACGCTTCTTCTAGCAAAAATGCATCATCTCTGCCCCTCCCCCTATTACCTTTTTCCAATCTCTACTTTTTAAAAACTTAGCCATTTTCTAAGGCTATTTCATGTTCCCCCTATTCCTCCAGGAGCACGCAGTCTTTTCTTCACTAAAACCTCAAGGCTGTGACTTTTCTTGCAACACTTCTATTTAGCTTTGTGCCCCTAGGAAACAAACTCTTGGGGACAGGTGCTCTGCCATAATATCTATGACAATTCAAGGAACAGAGGAGATGTTGAAATGACTTTTGAAACATAGGGATAGGAGGAATCAACCTGCCTGACTTCAGACTCTACTACAAAGCCACAGTCATCAAGACAGTGTGGTACTGGCACAAAGACAGAAATATAGACCAATGGAACAGAATAGAAAGCCCAGAGATAAATCCACGAACCTATGGACACCTTATCTTTGACAAAGGAGGCAAGGATATACAATGGAAAAAAGACAACCTCTTTAACAAGTGGTGCTGGGAAAACTGGTCAACCACTTGTAAAAGAATGAAACTAGAACACTTTCTAACACCATACACAAAAATAAACTCAAAATGGATTAAAGATCTAAATGTAAGACCAGAAACTATAAAACTCCTAGAGGAGAACATAGGCAAAACACTCTCCGACATAAATCACAGCAAGATCCTCTATGACCCACCTTCCAGAATATTGGAAATAAAAGCAAAACTAAACAAATGGGATCTAATGAAACTTAAAAGCTTTTGCACTACAAAAGAAACTATAAGTAAGGTGAAAAGACAGCCGTCAGATTGGGAGAAAATAATAGCAAATGAAGAAACAGACAAAGGATTAATCTCAAAAATATACAAGCAACTCCTGCAGCTCAATTCCAGAAAAATAAATGACCCAATCAAAAAATGGGCCAGAGAACTAAACAGACATTTCTCCAAAGAAGACATACAGATGGCTAACAAACACATGAAAAGGTGCTCAACATCACTCATTATTAGAGAAATGCAAATCAAAACCACAATGAGGTACCATTACACACCAGTCAGGATGGCTGCTATCCAAAAGTCTACAAGCAATAAATGCTGGAGAGGCTGTGGAGAAAAGGGAACCCTCTTACACTGTTGGTGGGAATGCAAACTAGTACAGCCACTATGGAAAACAGTGTGGAGATTCCTTAAAAAACTGGAAATAGAACTGCCATATGACCCAGCAATACCACTTCTGGGCATACACACTGAGGAAACCAGATCTGAAAGAGACACATGCACCCCAATGTTCATCGCAGCACTGTTTATAATAGCCAGGACATGGAAGCAACCTAGATGCCCATCAGCAGATGAATGGATAAGGAAGCTGTGGTACATATACACCATGGAATTTTACTCAGCCGTCAAAAAGAATTCTTTTGAACCAGTCCTAATGAGATGGATGAAACTGGAGCCCCTTATACAGAGTGAAGTAAGCCAGAAAGATAAAGAACATTACAGCATACTAACACATATATATGGAATTTAGAAAGATGGTAACGATAACCCTATATGCAAAACAGAAAAAGAGACACAGAAATACAGAACAGACTTTTGAACTCTGTGGGAGAAGGTGAGGGTGGGATGTTTCAAAAGAACAGCATGTATACTATCTATGGTGAAACAGATCACCAGCCCAGGTGGGATGCATGAGACAAGTGCTCCGGCCTGGTGCACTGGGAAGACCCAGAGGAATCGGGTGGAGAGGGAGATGGGAGGGGGGATCGGGATGGGGAATAAGTGTAAATCTATGGCTGATTCATATCAATGTATGACAAAACCCACTGAAATGTTGTGAAGTAATTAGCCTCCAACTAATAAAAAAATTTAAAAAAAAAAAAAAAGAAACATAGGGATATTCATGCAATAGACGATGTAGACAAGAGACAATTAATCTGTATTTGCTGGGTAAGCACTTCAGTTCTCCTCTCTGTCCAGTAATCAAGGTAAACCTCCATTCAACAAGTCAACAGAGAGAATTCATTGTAAGAATATTCTAGAGGTGCAATTAGTTACTCAATTTGACACACACTTTTAGATTGCCAAGTCTGTAAGTGCTTGTGGCTTAATGGTAAACAAAATATAGTCCTTGTTTTTGAAAAGCTCACATTCTAAGGGCACATACACTGCATGTAAACAGCTCATTTCAAAGTACCATCATAAGTAAAGAGGCATGCACAAAGTCTGATGCAAGTATAGAGCACAACCCTCCTTGGACCCCACTCTTGGAGTCATGGAAGACTGTAGGAAAAGATATCTGAGTTAAGTCTTGAAGGCTGAGAGAGACTAGCTAGGTAAGGTGAGTAAACAAGAGATTTCTAATAAAGAACAGTGCAAAGGCATGAAGGTATAAAACAGTAGCCTGGTAAAAGTCATGGTGTACATGAATTTCAAGTACCCTGGCATTATTACAGTATAAATTTCTAGTTGGAGACAGAGGTAAGGTTGTGTCACTGACCGAGGGGACCAGATCACAGAGGGCTTTACTGTCCATGCTAAGGATTTTAGGATTTATCCTAGAGGGCTTAGAGAACAAAAGAAGAGGAGTAGTGGTTAGACTTGCATTTTAAATAGACTGTTCTGGCTTCAATGGTGAGAAGAGGTTCAAAGAGAAGAGGCTGGATGGTGATGAGAGAGGACAAGATGAGCCCTGGGCATCTGCAGATTTCCCCAGGGGACATGGACTGGGATTCACTCTCAAACCAATTAGAACAATGAGCTCTTTCTCATTAGGAGCAAAACTCAGGCTGAGTACAGTTCTGAATGAGACACAGCAGGCCTTGCTCTGGGTAAATAGACTGCTGGACAGGCTGGTTTGGTTGGGAATGGCTTGTCTCACATAAGTGGTCACCCCACCCTCCTCATTTGGTTGAGAAGGATTTCCAGCCTGTGTACTTGAACCTAACAGGTCATAATGGCTCGAATGGGCAGTCACTGATCATTATCACTCTCCACAAACGTCCAGACAGACTGACTTGGAGTCATTACTCTTCCCTCCCTGTCCTGTCATCTACATTTTTATAATTTCTAGCACATTTCATGCAATCTACCACATAATACCCATCCTTAGATACTTTCTTAGAGCAAATGCTGGAAAGAAGGCTTTTCAACTGTTTGCTCTTCATGCTGAGATTTAAACCACTGCTGCTGAGTTATTTAAAATCCTAGAGGGTCGTCTGTCCCCATAATCAGGCCCCTGAGGTCCTAGATTTGTGAAGAGAAAATAGGAATCCTCAAGAATAGTATCAGTCAATGTTTTAACATTTAAAGCATTTCTCATGGGATTTTGAGGTTTGGAACACACTCATCACCCATGTTGTCCTGCTGACTTGTCACTGTGATTTTGTGAGTACTGGTGTCATCTCTAAGAGCTCAGGTTCAATGTCTTGCTCATGCTAGTAAAACCCCTGCTAGAAAGACTCTAGAATTTGAACCTAGGACATGGCTCCCACTGCCATTCTCTACTTTCCTACATTAGAACAAAACACTTTGACTCAAGATGAGTGGAGGAAGGAAGAAAGTCAGAAAGATAGAAGGAGGTGCTGTGCAAAAGTAATTATGATTTCATACTGAGAATTTTAAATCATTATAACTAGGCTCAGACACATCTTTACTAGTCAAAATAGAAACCATTACAATCAACATATTTTGCCAATGAGGAATAAGTTCGTTTATTCCTGTAGTGTAAAAATCTGTGCTTGGAGATTCGAGGAACTCTTGGAAAGCATTTTCTGCCTCCTGCTGGTTGGGGAAGTATTTTCCCTGCGAAAAGTTTTTGAGATGCTTGAAGTGGTGGTTGGCGAGAGGTCAGGTGAGTATGGCAGATGATGCAAAACTTCATAGCCCAATTCATTCAACTTTTGAAGCATTGGTTGTGTAATGTGCAGTCAGGCATTGTTGTGGAGAAGAACCGGAGCCTTTCTGCTGATCAATGCGGGCTGCAGGTGTTGCAATTTTTGGTGCATCTCATCTATCTGCTGAGCATATTTCTCAGATGTAATGGTTTCACCATAATTCAGAAAGCTGTAGTGGATCTAACCAGCAGCAGACCACCAGTGACCATGAACTTCTTTGGTACAAGTTTGGCTTTTGGAAATGCTTTGGAGCTTCTTCTTGGTCCAGTCACTGAGCTGGTCATTACTGTTGTCCCAGTCAGATCCACTTTTTGTTGCATGTCATAATCCAATCGAGAAATGGTTCATTGTTGCTGTGTACAGTAAGAGAAGATGACACTTTGTTTTGTTTTGGCTTTTTTTTTTTTGACACTTTGAAATGATGGTATTTTTTTATTTCTGGTCAGTTCACAAGGTATCCACTTATCTAGCTTCAAATGCCAAATGACCATAGCATGGTCGACATTGAGTTCTTCATCAATTTGTCATGTAGTTGTAGGAGGATCAGCTTTGATGAGCCTCTCAATTGGTCATTGTCAACTTCCGATGGCTGGCCACTATGCTCCTCATCTTCAAGGCTCTCATTTCCTGAACATTCTTGAACCATCACTGCACTGTACATTCATTAGCAGTTTCTGGGCCAAATGCCTTGTTGATGTTGTGAGTGGTCTCTGCTGCTTTATGACCCATTTTAACTCTAATAAAAGAATCACTTGAATATGCTTTTTAAGATCATTTCTATAGTCTAAAATAAATATAAACAGCAAGCAATAAGTCATAAAGCGAGAAATGTGCATTAAAATGATGTGTAACATGACCACATTTATTTAAGAACGTATTTCAATTATCAAATGACCAAGTTCAACAATGTAAAACTACAATTACTTTTGCACCAACCGATAAGAAAATAGTGAAAATGGAAGATTTTGCTTTGGCACCACTACCTGCCCCTTTAAGAATCTTTACCTCTAAGCAGTCCAACTCCTTGGGCCACTTTTCAGAAAGAAAAGATTTTTTTAAATTAAGTTTACATTTAATCAGCATGAAACCCATCTCTTCAAGTTCTAGTGCAGCACAAGGTCTAAGCACCAATACTTAACCTTTCTTTCACCATTAGAGCTTGCATTCAGTTGCTAAGTCACTTCAGTCATGTCCGACTCTGTGCGACTCCATCCTTGGGATTCTCCAGGCAAGAACACTGGCGTGGGCTGCCATTTCCTTCTCCAATGCATAAAAGTGAAAAGTGAAAGTGAAGTCGCTCAGTCATGTCTGACTCTTCACGACCGCATGGACTGCAGCCTACAAGGCTCCTCCATCCATGGGATTTTCCAGGCAAGAGTGCTGGAGTGGGGTGCCATTGCATTCAGTTACTTTCCCTTGAAATCTATCAAAAGAGATGGCAGACAATCCAGTATTTCATGACATCCTGTCACTTGCTGTTTGCTATTAGTCTAGCCTCATTAGTAATGGTAAAATCTCAGCTATCCAGAAAATAAATCCAACAGAGTAACTGTTTTCCTGATAACTGAGGGTGTTCTTTCTTAGGCCCAAGCTTTTTTTTTTTTTTTTTAAGTGTAAAAATTTTGGCAACAAGCACATTTATGGTACATCTTATACATGTCTTTTTAAGCATCATTGCCATGCATTGCATTACATACAAAGCATAAGCAACGCATAAAAATGCAGTACATCTTTGCCGTGTATTACTGCATTGTGCCTTATTACTCGGTACTTAATGCCTCACATTCAAGAACTTTCTGCCTTTTATCAAATCTATCTCCTCCTACTAGCAGCAGCTTTCAGCCATCTGTGCACCTGCAGTAGAAATCTATCACCTCCCAATCCACGGCTCCCAAAGTGCTTCTAGCTTGGAAATCAGAGAATCACGTTTGTTAGGTCTGTAAGCAAAGTCCAAGTAAACAAGTCTTTGTGTAGGGCTAAAGGTACTATCTCATTATCTGGGCTGATCAAAGATATAATTTCTGTCTCTTGATTGTTTTCTAGATAAATATTCTGGATAAGGGAAACGTTCCTTTCTATTTCCCCAGGAAATGTTCCTAAACACTCTTTTCTATATCTGTTAGGTAATGTTTTCTTTCTTTCATTTTTTTAAATAGAGTAAGATTGCTCCCTGCTTCCTTTTTTCTCGTGTCCACACCACACAGAGCTTGAGGGATCTTAGTTCTCTGACCAAGAATTTAATCTGGGTCTCCCTGCAGTAAAAGCACCCAGTCCTAACCACTGGACCTCCAGGGAATTCCCATAGGTAGTTGTCTTTATCTTCCACAGTGTCCAACACAATGCTGAACCCACAGAAGATATTGAACAAATTGCTTGTTGATTGCAGCCTTCAACTACGATCAGTGTCCAATAATGACCAGAAGATTCTTCACACTGGCGGCTATGTTGATTGCATTGAATACTGTAGTAAAACAAACACAGCATGGTTTGAATTTTGCATCTCTGTAAAGCAACTTAAATTCATCCTGGAACCTGGTTAGACGTAAGCAAAGTGGTGTGATCCAACTAACCTTGAATAAAAAGGGCTACATCTTCCAAAGAGACCATGGGTTGAGTAATCTCTGGATTAAATACCTATATAAATGAAAACGACATAACTTAAATTTTTTAAAAAATCTCATTTAAGATTGTTGTGGTCAATCCCACAGAACTGCTGAGCTTAGAGAGAAGGGGAGAGAGAAATGAAAATGGCATCCAAAACCTGGTCTACATAGATGATAGTACCTGTTAGCTTTCTTAATATTTTATTTTAACCCTTTGTGGTATATTAGGGAGATACCAAGGATGGCCAGAGAGAAGGAAAATAGACTGAGGATATCACATAATTTTATCAAGTGTAAAGAATGAATGAGTTTTGGAAATTAAAAAACCTACACCACACACTGTAGCAATGACTGTGCGGACTTCTGCCTCCTGAAGTTTTTGCCCATCCTTCTCTGAAACTGCTTTTTAGCATTTTAGAATTAAGAAGAACCCTAGAAACTACAGGTCTGGCCACCCAATGGCTACAATCTGGGAAGCCTTAATGACTACATGGTTAGACTATTATATTTTTGCCCCAAGGTATTGAGTCTCAAAGGTGGCATTCAGCATCCTTTCCTACTGAGATCTCATTATGCATGTGTAATTTGAGTAAACAATGAGACTCTATTGAATTCATTTCCTCCCTTTAAATTAGCCTTAATACAGAAAAGGAGGAGACAGGATGGTTATTATTACTGAGATCAAGTAATTAATTTTGTAAGTCCTATGAAATATTGAAGGAAATCATGCAAATGAATTTGCAAACAATTAGAACATCAGACATGCAAACATGTTTATTTATGGGAAAAAGAGATAGAGTGAGTCTGGACCAGTCTGTTAGTCTCTGTGGAATTTCTACGTCCTGACAAGAGCAATGTACACATGCGATTTGAACGCTAAATAAAAATTTCAGATGATGAATACCTAACTGGAGTTCAATATGGCTTCATATAAACTTCTTTTAAAGTCACTTTTAGAAAACATATTGTGTTCAGTATCATTTTAGTCCAGTCTTGTAACTAGAAAAATTTATGTTAATAACCAAAAATTCTCTCCTCCTAAATGCATGTGGGATTTCAGCTTTTACATGTCATTCTGGATTTCCAACTTACTTGAGAATCCAGAGAAACTTCAGAACCTCAGCCAGAAAATGCCATCTTTTTGAAAAACAAAGATTGAAACAAAAGTATTTTGAACCACTAATTAGAAAATATAATCCAAACAAGTAGTACAATCCCTTAGCATGTTGAATAACTAAAGTTTAATCAAGATCCATTGTTAATCAAAATTATCAGCTAGATGTATAATAAGGACATCTCTCTGGTTTTGTGCTTCACATAGTCACAGGAAAAACGTGTTAGTGTTAGTTGCTCAGTCCTGTCCAACTCTTTGAGACCCCTTGTGTTGTAGCTCATCAGGTTCCTCTTTCCATGGAATTCTCCAGGCAAGAATACTGAAGTGGACCGCCTTTTCCTTCTCCAGGGATTGAACCTGGGTCTCCTGCACTTCAGGTAGATTCTTTACTGTTTGAGCCTCCAGGGAAGCCCATATTCCTATACCTATACCTATATTCATATATATGCTTCCAAATGCTCCCAACATCAATATTAGTATCAAAAATATTACCTATAGGAGGAAATTTACATATTGCTTCTGTGTAAGGTCTGTTTTTTTCCCCACGATCATTTGAAATGATATGAAATTAAAGAGCTATCAGAATCCAGCCTTGACCCTCAAATGGGGTTTCTCAACCTCACTTTTGAAATTTTGGGTAGGACAATTCTTTGCTGTGACAGTGGCTGTCTTGTGCCTGGTAGAATGTTTAGCAGCATGCTTGGCCTCTACTCCTTAGATTCCAGTAGCTTGTCTCTAGCATTTGATGACTGCCAAATGTTCTCCAGGGGACAAAAATCCCTGACACAAAGTAAAAAGTGATGGCAGACATGGTATAATAAAAAAGAAATCCATGGCACAGTAACAAAGATATCTAACATATAAGTAACCGGTAGCCTCTAGAGTAGGAAGGGAGGACAGAAAAGGAGAAATTAAGCATCATAAAAGAAAACATTGCTGAATTAAAGGAAAGAAAGACCAAACTGAAGCTAGAATGGACTGTCCATATCCTGGGCAAATACTGAGACATTCTGGTAATGAACTACAAGGATTAAAAAAAAAATTCTAGCCAGGAAAAGGCACAAAGGAAAATTTTAATCAAATGAACACTATAATACTGCTAAAGAACTTGGAGGACAAGGGGACACAGAGGATGAGATGGTTGGATGGCATCACTGACTCAATCAATGGACATGCGTTTGAGCAAATTCCGGGAGAGAGTTGAAGGACAGGGAAGCCTGGTGCCATGCGGTCACGAAGAGTCGGACACGACTTAGTGACCGAACACCACCACCAAGATGTGTCATTCTTTGTTTGAACTTAATATAGACGTGGGGCCCATGACTCAAGGGGAGCCTTCACCTTCTTGGACCTCTGCTCAGATTCTGGACCATAAACTCAAGCATTGCTTAAGCTGAGGATGCTGTTTACTGTTCTCACTGGCTTCCCACCACCCTCCCCCCTTTCCTGGACACCCACAGGAGTCTGCCTGATGACCCACTTCCTCGCCAACAATGTTTTTGTCTATGGTAGGAGTATCATTTTCATCTCCAATAAATTTTAATCTTAACTTAGCTTTTTTCTTCACCCTTTATTAAGATGGAACAGACTTTTGCTGGTTGATCGGGCACTCCTATTTCTTCTTGTATAGTCGCCTCTTAGTGTACATTGCCCATTTTCCTATCATTTTGTTCATTTTTCAAGCTGGACTGGAGCTGCTCTTTGTGAACTGTCAGATGTGTGGAGAGAATGGACTTCTCCGGTGTGTATTTTATCTTTTGAATTTGTTTCTGGTGTTTTGCTGAACTGAAGCTTTTCATTTTAACGTGGTCAGATCCTTCAGAATTTTCCTTTATGGCCTCTGGGTATCTCATCTTCCTTGGAAAGGTCTTTATATCACTCTGGGATTATGATATTCTTATACTGCTAGTGCCAGCATGGCTGAAGGACAACTGATGACAAGAACTCGGAGGCTTCTGACCCAACGATCAGAAGAACCCTGGGAAAAGAATGACATTTTTTAAAGGGCTAAAAATGTAAAACGCAAAGATTATACAGACCAAACAGCAGAAAAGCTGAAACTCCCTAGGTTTATAAAGAAGCTGTTGCTGAGCTTAGCTATAATTGGGACAGCAAGGACAGAACAACATTCAGTAAGGTCCTATAGACACCTAAACCGCCTCGACTGAATTTTATACTGTGCACACATGGGCACACACGCACATGTATATAGATGAAACTGGCAACTTAATGATTTAACTTAAATTTTTCTGAGTGCCCAGAAATATTGAAAGCTGACAGGAACCATACTGACTCAGCATACTCTTTAGGTACCTCATACCACATCCCATTATCTTCATAATCAACTCTGACTCCCAGATGACAAAGGATTTTCTTGATTCTGAAAATTTATAAACATCCACTCAATTCTCTTTCCTACCAACACCATTAGTTGATAAAAAGCCCCAAATAGAGATTTTTCTCAACTACCCACTCCCCCCCACTGCCCCGCCCATCTCAGCCCTGTAATCTACCTTTCTGGATTAGCCTCTTCGCTATTGATGGAGCTCGGCTGTCTGCTTTGAAAAGCAAGCTCAGGTCTCCCAGTTTATACTCTGGCTCCCAAGCCCCACCCGCTGCTGACTGAATAGTAGCCACTGTGATGCTTAATCTATTGTGACACAGGCAGGTGGTACATAGGATTTTTCCTTTACCACCTTAAGGTCCTACAAATGACTGGGCACATAATCAATTTTAGTAGTAATTATAAAAATGATGAAGGCCCCACAAATACTAAACAAAAGGCAAGTGCTTAGAAATGTCCAGCATACAGAGAAGAGATAACTTTTTGAGGACAGTTTCTTATGTTTCCTATCCCCAAAACTGTCATTTTCCTGAGAAGACTCTTGAGAGTCCCTTGGACTGCAAGGAGATAAAACCAGTTAATCCTAAAGGAAATCAACCCTGAATATTCATTGGAAGGACTGATATTGAAGCTGAAGCTCCAATACTTTGGCCACCTGATGGGAAGAGCTGACTCACTGGAAAAGACCTTGATGCTGGGAAAGATTGAGGGCATGAGGAGAGGGGGGAAAAAGAGGATGAGATGGTTGGATGGCATCACTGACTCAATGAACAGAAGTTTGAGCAAACTTCAGGAGATAGTGAAGGACAGGGAAGCCTAGCATGCTGCAGTCCGTGGGGTTACAGAGAGTTGAATACAGCTGAGTAACAACAACAACAATGAGGAAGTAGTTTAGTTTAGATTAAAGCCATAAATGGGTCCTTGGGGAGTTCCATGTAGATGTAAGAATTTACAGACCTCAGGCAGTAATGGATTCAGAAAACAGAAGTCCTTCGATGTCCGAAAATAGTTTCACAAGAATGAACAGCCTATCAACCCACCACTAGGCCCACAAAGCAGTATGTGTCTGATTTCCAAGTACTGTTCCAACTCCACATAAAGAAGGAGGTGTCCCCATTAAAGAGAGGACTGAGTGACTTCCTGAAGAACTGGACAAGCCACATCCCATTATCAGAGAGACGTGCAGGTCAGGTCGGAGTGCCTAGGCCTTTGCCAGAACTTCTCATTTCAAGTAGATCTAGGCCCCTGAACATTTCAGTATTGGGAACATGTGCAGTTCTCTGTCAGAGCCATCTCTGCTTTAACATTCCTTGGGGCTTGGCAAGGAGAAGTCACCTCATTTTCACAACTTCACGGCATTTTTTCACATGATGAAAATGCCCTCATGTTTGTCGTTCGTACAATAAACAAAAGCAAGAAAGCAAATCCATCTGCAGAACAGTGCCATATGAAGCTAAATTAAAATGCTAATGAATGAGCGTGACACAGAGAGAACAGCGTGCTGCCGAGAGTGAAGGGAACACGGGTTTCATGCAGAAAGGTCCTTCGAACCGCAGTCTGTTCAACCCCGCTCCATTTGAGGGGCTGCAGACAGCAAAAGTAGGACAGAAGCCGAAGCCGAAACCAAACTTTTCATGGCTCCTAATCCCAGTTATTGCTTCTTTCAACTGTTTGGCTTGGTTTTTCTTGGAATAAGGTTAGATGAAGTCTGAAGAAACAGCCCCTGGCAATGCTTTTTCACAGAAAATATCCTTTTTTTCCCCTTCCCCCTCCAACCATTTATGTGATGGAACTGCTTTGATATAGACAATAAGATGCAATTATCCTACAGGGCTGAGAAAGGGGGGAATAAACCAAGATGAACATTGGACCAAAACTAAGAGATGTTCCTTACATCCTAAGCAGAATGCATGCCTCTGATTTTCTCATCACCATTGAGTCAAATTATTAAGTCTGTTGATGTCAGATGTGTTAAGACAGTTCATCCAATCCAGTGCTATCCCTCAGGTGTGAAACTTATGAACAACAGATTGGCGAATCAGTTTCAAAGATCTTTGGGAGAAAACTGAATTGGATCCAATGCAGTGAGGGATGGAGTCTGGAAATGAAACGTGTCCCCATTAAGAAGCTGCTGCAGAAATGAAGGAGAACAAGATATGTAGGAAATCCCAAGTGCTCCTCTCCACAGAAAGATATGAGAGTTATGTCTGAAGAAAAAGACTTAATTCCCTGCTGCTGTTCCCAATGTGGGAGTGGGGGGTGGGGTGAATAGAGGAAGGAAGGAGGAAAAGAAAAGAAAGAAAAGAAAAAACCCTCCTAGATGCTGTGCATTTACTGAATAAATCCAAGCCATAAATGTGCATTGATTCTTTGGTTGCCATGGCAGAGGGAATGGTTTCTATGTTGTGATGGCAGTTGCCATATGTTCAGCTTCAAGTCAACTGATTCCGTGACAAAAGACAAATGAGCAGAGGAGGGCCATGTAGCCTCACCTATCCCAAGATGCCAATCAGCACTGAGTTGTCTTATGAGCCTCGGTTCTGGGCCTGACCCTAAAAATATACCATGGCCATGGTCTCTAAGCAAACACATTTGCAAGGGATTCTTACTAACCACTCCCTGAGGAGGCCGATCAGTACCTAACCCAAATAAAGTACTTATATGTTGAAAAATGGCCTATGAGGTGATCTGGAAAGGATGTATGGCCAACAAGGGACATATATTTTAGAGGGGTAACTGGAGCAACCAATGTCCTGTCTTGGGAAGCTGGAACTTGAGACATGCAGAAAGAATATGTAAATTCTAAGAGAAGTGTTTAGTCATAGGAGATAAGTCCTAAGTGAGTCTTAAGTGTTGGAAGGCAACTGGACCCTCTGAAGCAACATGTCGAAGGGTAAGTTGGTCACATTTCTTGCCCAAACTCTCTCTCCTTAAAAAATTTCATCTTGCATTGTCTGACTCAATGTTATGTTGCCAATTAGGGCATGACTATGTCCTCTGTCAGAACATAAATGAGTGTTTTGAATGTCCAAGAGATTACTTCTTGGTACTCTTCCAGTGTCATGTGAGTAAATTGACTGTTCACTAATAGAGGAGTTTATTTTTTTCTGGAACTCTGTGCTACACATTATTAGATTCCTGCTGCAGTGATCAAAATAACTCCTGAAGGAGCCAGAGCCCTTCCAAAACAACCCAACCATGTAAAAAGAACTTTTGACACTAAGAGATATGGCCCCAACCTAGGCGATCTACATGAATGTGTTGTCTTTATGGTGGTTCAATTATATCAAAGCACCAGGTCATGTTGCTATGCACTTTCTAAATAGACACCATGATAGGGCTTTCATTTATCAGAGCATCAAATCAATAAGGAAAAGACAGATAACCCACTAAACAAATGGGCAAAGGACTTGAAAAGATGCTTCACAAGAGAATGCCAAACAACCAACTAATCAAAAACAAGCTTAATCTTATTCATAATCAGAGAAATGCAAATTAAAACTATAGGAACATACCACTACCCCTCCACCAGACTGGCTCAAATTGAAGTCTGGCAACATCAAGCACTGATGAAGATGAGAGGCATCCAGAGCTCTTATGTTGCTGGAAGGAACATAAACTGTGTAAACCAGTAACCCCACTTTGGAAAACAGCTAGGCATTCCTCAATAAAATTGAAGAAAAGCAAATATTATGATCCAGTAGTCATCCTCCACAGTATGTGTTTCCAAGATACAATTGTGTGTGCACACCAATGAGAATGCTCATAGCAACATTGCCTGGAGTAGTACCGAGTCTATCAGTACTAGAGTGGATAAGCAAATCCATATACCAAAAGAATGTTATACAGCATTGAACATGAACAAACTCCAGCTAAACCTGAAGACACAGTTAACTCTATGGAATAAGGAGTGTCGTTGTCAAGAAGGCACATATGGGTGCTTGAGCTGGATGGTGGCCACATAGAATTGTATTTACTGTATGTACACACACACACACACACACACACACACACATTTTACTCCTCAGTAAAGTATATTCGCAATAGAAAAATGTTTAATGAAAAATCAGTACCCAACAGGTGCCTCAAGCAGTAATGACTGTTTTCATGAAGATGTTATCCAAAAGTTTGGATAACAAACCTCAGTAACCATCTAGGAATGCGTTTTTCATTCATCTGTTTCACTCTTCTTGGAGCTGCTTATATTGTCTACCTACCTGTTCTTTGGGATAATGAGTTTCACAGAGATGCATGTAAAGAAAAATTGTAGAGGGACCAGAAGAAGAGTTCAGAAAGCCAGGGATCTTTAGAAAGGCAAAAAATAAAAAAGAGAATTACATCTTCTCTCTGCAAGGGGGCAGGGACTCAGGCATAGCGGATCCTCATCAAACTGTGTGTTTCCTCTGATGAGCTCTTGTTATGATAATTATTATCACTCCAAAGATGTTGATAATTATATTTAGACAGTTTTTAAAGCAATATTGTATAATATTTTCCTCCATTTAACACTCGTGACAGAGCTGATGAATACTCAGTCAGATGAAATGCAGGGCTGCTGGTTTGTCCACAAAGTGTTCCCATCAACCGTGTAAGTGAGTTTTATAATGTACACATTATAGCAGGGGGAAAAACACACTCTTTTGGAAAGGACCGATTCTTGGCGCATAATCAGTTCCCATTGAATTTAAATGACTTTTGGTCCTACACTGATGCTGATAAAATACTTTCAAATGTACAGAATATTAACCAAATGTTTATATTAAACATCTCCTTTCAGGTGAAAATGCGCTCAGTGAAGCGTAGCTCCCTGGAGCAAGTTAGTGAATATTAATGTTCAGCAGATCATAAGGAGGTACAAGTCCTCCGATGTAAGAAGCCGAGGGGGAGAAAAAAGAGCAAGCTTGGTGGATGGGCCCTGCCAGGGGAAGGTACAATCACATTGGACATAAACTCATTGAGATGGAAATGGAGTTTGAAATATAAGCAATTGGGGCTGCCAGGAACTAGGCAGCAGACGCAGGCTCGGGAGGAAGAGCATTAGGCTCTGGCCCCTGTTTCCAAACTCAACCATGCTGCAGACCTGGCCTCAGACCTGCCTGGGGTCCCATCAGCAGAGAAATTTACAGGACATGCCTCATAATTATCACCAGTCAATTGCCAGTTAATCATGGGCCCCGATTTCGAGTAAGTGAAGGCTGCTATTGCAGGAAGCATTCGGACTTAATACTTATATGAAGTATTACAGTATTTCAAATCTGCCAAAGCACACAGTCCATTTTCAATTATCATTGTTTATCTGCAGGTTTCAGGAAATCACATGTCTCGTATGAGGCACATAAATATGCAGCAATCTAGTAAATATAAACATATTTCAGAAGGAAGACAGCTTTTATCAACGAGGCTGGAGATCAGAAGGAATACTCTGCGTATTTGTTGGTGGAGAAAAGGCCATGCTGAGAATGCGAGGTCCAGTTGTGATGCTCAGCTCTGGCTAGAACGTTGGGATTTCAGTCAGCTAGCCCCACTCTGGACTTCTGCTCCTCTATCCATAAAATGATATTAACAGTCCCAATAATCCATGTCAAGTGCTTTGAGCAGCTTGGAAGAACCATGCTCTCAAGCATAAAGTATTATTTATTAACCTAGTGTTAATAATGCTGTCGAGTTTGACATATATTTAAATTCTTTTGTTGTTATGGTTATGGGCTTCCCTTATAGCTCAACTGGTAAAAAATCTGCCTGCAGTGCAGGAGACCTGGGTTCAATCCCTGGGTCGGGAAGATCCCCCGGAGACGGAAATGGCAACCCACTCCTATATTCTTGTCTGGGAAATTCCATGGTCAGAGGAGTTGGCGGGCTGCATACAGACCACGGGGAAGAAAGTGTCAGACATGACTTAGTGACTAAACCACCATATTTCTAGTGAAAGTGAAAGTGAAGTTGCTCAGTCGTGTCCGACTCTGCGACCGCATAGATTGTAGCCCACCAGGCTCCTACATCCATGGAATTTTCCAAGCAAGAGTACTGGAGTGGGTTGCCATTTCCTTCTTCATATTTCTAGTAGTTACTTTTAAAATTATAAGGCTACCTCTCCTCAGAGTTATTCAAGTTCAGAATGAACAATGGTAGAGGGAAACATACAATTATCATTTTACAGATCACAGACTATCAGGCCTGAAAACTCTCTCTCAAGAAGACTTTGTGTAATGACCGTGGGAGCAACTCTCCTCTAAATGATTCCAAAATATGGACTTTCTCCCATCTTCAAATACAATTTTCTGGGAAAACAGAGACTAAAATTTTCTCTAAAATTAAATTCAAATCTCTCTTCATCTACATGAAGAGCCATCAGCTTGCAGATCCAGACTCCACGGGTGTCTATGCCTGGCAATACAAGTGGATTCTAGGGCTTTAAGACAGGGGCTCAAAATCAACACCACTAAAGGCTGAACCAAGATTACAATCCCCATTCTAATGTCTCCCCTATCACGCTAAATCCCCTTTGGGCCTATTGTCAATCAGATACTCATCAAGCATCCACCAAGCCTTCAGCCTCTGCTCCATTGCAAGGTAGACATGTTCAATCAACAATAAATACTTATTGAGTGCCAATGTGAAAGTGAGACTAAAAAACAAACACTTATAAGTCTTCCTTTTGCTCTAAGAGTTTACAATCCAGTTGAGAATAAAGGTTAGGAAGATGTTCAATAGTTAAATCGCCAGACTAAACAATACAAACACAGTCAACAGGTCAGACAAATATGAACTCCAAACTTTTGAGGGCAGGCTCCCTAAGCCATGTTCTCTATCCTCCAGGGCACTTCCATCACACATTAATGTTTATATGAATCTACCTGAGCATACTGTTAAAATGAGCTTCTGATACAGTATATCTGGGACAGAGTCTAATATCTCGATTTTCTAATAAGCTTCCAGGTGAAACCAAAGCTGCTGGTCCCAGGATCACACTTTAAGGCCACAAGGAGGTAGGCGCTCACTCAAGGATGTGATACTTTGCACCACAGATGGAGAACAAAGTGCTGTAGGAACATAGGGAGGACGCGATCGTTCATTCTGCTTGGATGGGGAGTCAGTGGAAAGAGGGTCTTGGTATATTTCATTGGGTGGTGATGTTTGAGATGATCTGTGAGGTGTGACTAGCATTTGTCTAAATAGAGGAAGGAAGGATGTATGGGTTAGATGAACAGCATGAACTAAAGAAAGGAATGGACAGCAGGAGCCAAGTCTAGAGAAGATATTTGACAGGACTGGGAAAGGCACTACATTTTAAAAGTGCAGACTTTTCTAAAAGGTATTAATTCATTAATTTTTGGCTGTGCTGGCTCTTGGTTGCTGCGCAGGCTCTTCTTTGGTTGCAGAGGGCAGGGCCACTCTCTAGCTGCAGCGGGCAGGCTTTTCATCGTGGCGGCTTTCCTTGCTGTGGAGCACAAGCTCTTGGGTGTGCATGCTTCAGTAGCTGCAGTTTCTGGGCACAGAGAGCACAGGCTCAATAGCTGTGACATTCAGGCTTAGCTGCTCCGCAGCATGTGGGATCTTCCCAGATCAGGGATCGAACCCATTTCTCCTACGTTGGCAGGCGGATTCCTAAGTCCAAACTTCCAACGGTGGGATCCCTGAAATGATACACTGGTGAGAGGGAGATCACAGTGCGTAGGTGGAGGCCTGCATCCTGCCTTTCAACTAAACCATGTGGCTAACATGCACCCTCTCTGCTCCTGGATTCAGCTCCGCTTTCAAATTTTAACAGGATGTCACAGAGGTCTTCAAAATGTCATGATTGATAAGGCATAATCAATCCCTTTCACTGGATGGGAATTATGCTGTTTTTTAAAAAGTACTTAGCATTTCAAGGGTTCTTCTATAGGCGTCTCCACAAATCTATGGAGCCACAAACTGTTTTTAGCAGTTGGAGACAGACTACTACTGCTTACAGGGTTGTGTTCTTCCATTCTGCTTCAGATTTCAGTCCAGCTGTTCTGGGATCTTTTATTTTAGAAACTGGAAAACCAGAGCTATTAATAGTCTGGCAGCTAATTTAAATCTGATAATGTGCTGACACTTGGCTGCATACTTCAGCCCAGATGCCCGTGTGTACAATGTGTATTTATTTCTGTACAAATGTGTACATGCATATGTATAAATAACAGCAAATACTATGAAGTCAACACAATTTTTCCCAGGGCCACCCGGGAGTTATTCTCTTCCTCATAAAGAGGACACTCTTTGACATGTAAAAATCATTTAGAAGGTAATTTAAACCTGCAGGTTCAGGGGTCAGAGTTATTAGACTATTGGAGGATTATACACAACTCTTTGGGTAGAAAAGAGATCCACTAAAAAACTACAGAATCCCTATATTTTCCCTCATATAAGTTAAACCACACTCAAACTACTCACTATTGACCATACATATACTACCATTTTCCTTTATTTTTCATGTTATTCTCTTTGTGTACTTGATGAGAGTTTGGGCTTTGGAATTATCCTTGGGTTCAAGTTCTAGCTCTGTCATTTTCTAGCTGAGTGATTTGCAGCAAATTCCTCAGTAAACCAAGCTGTTCCCTCATGTGTACAGTGGCTAACAGTCTCTTACATCGAAAGACTATTGCAAGGATCTAATGAGATAATGCAAGTGAATACTTAGCACCACGGGCAAACCTAACTTCTGGTGAGAGAAGTCAGATCAGAGGTTGCCCATAGTGAAGGGTCATGGGGTGTTTCTTGGATCGGGGCATCAGGAAACATTCTAAGGTAATAAATATATTGTGTATCTTGATGGGAGTCAGGACTGCACGGATATATTTTCTCTAATAAATGGGAGCGATTATTATTATAATTCTTTCCTCTCTATTGCTATTGTTGTTGTTGCTCAGTCACTCGTCTCCAACTTTTTGTGACCCCGTGGACTGCAGCACGCCAGGCCTCCCTGTCCTTCACCATCTCCCAGAGCTAGCTCAAACTCATGTCCATTGAGTTGATGATGCCATCCAACCACCTTGTCCTCTGTCATCACCTTCTCCTCCTGCCTTCAATCTTTCCCAGCATCAGGGTCTTTTCCAATGAGTCAGTTCTTCGCATCAGGTGGCCAAAGTATTGGAGCTTCAGCATCAATCCTTCCAATGAATATTCAGGTTAATTTCCTTTAGGATTTACTGGTTTAATCTCCCTGCAGTCCAAGGACTCTCAAGAGTCTTCTCCAACACCACAGTTCAAAAGCATCAAATCTTTGGCGTTCACCCTTCTTTATCCAACTCTCATCCATGCATGACTACTGGAAAAACCACAGCTTTGACTATATGGACCTTTGTCAGCAAAGTAATATTAACAAAGGATATATCTAAATTCTGTCCAGTTTTCAAACTTTACCTTAGATACTATCTCCTCCATTAGACCTGTGATAGTTGCCCTATTCAGATGAGATCCCATTTGACTCTGAACCAACACTCCTATCTTTGCACTTTTTTTTCATTTATTTTTATTAGTTGGAGGCTAATTACTTTACAATATTGTAGTGGTTTTTGTCATACATTGACATGAATCAGCCATGGATTTACATGTATTCCCCATCCCAATCCCCCCTCCCACCTCCCTCTCCACCCGATTCCTCTGGGTCTTCCCAGTGCACCAGGCCCGAGCACTTGTCTCATGCATCCAGCCTGGGCTGGTGATCTGTTTCACCCTAGATAATATACATGTTTCAATGTTAAGGTCTATCTCTTTGTCACATCTCTCATCTTCATGACTTCAGCCCCCTGATGAGGCACATCGGGGTGATTTTGAGATCCTACACAGTACAGAAATCCATTTTTTCTCCATCTTCACATTAAATCATTGTAAAAAGAGTGAATTCACTATAATTCTACTCGTGGGACACATGATATGGCCTTGAACCCCATATCAGAACCTCAGTATATTCATAGTCCTCCCCAAGATTTCCATAACCAGTTTCCTTCTGGCTATGGCTATGCATGTTGACTCTGTCACCTTGATCCAAACATAAAAGACCATGCTATTTTTTCTATAATTGACATGTGCATGCACATGTGTCCTAGATACACATGTGTGAAATAGACTTTCCTGAAGACTTGGGGAGCAGGGTTGCAAAAAGGTAGGTCTCATATCGCAACAACGTCAAGAGCTTCAGACAAAGTCAGCCTGTTCTTAAATGTCTTTGCAGCCGCCCTGCCACCAGAGGTTTTACTCTGGCCTTTCACCTCATATAGCTGCCCAAACTTCTACCCTCACCTTGGCTGTTCGCTCCTCTTCCCTCACAGGAACAGAAACAAATATCTTGCTCTGTCTCAGGTAGAAAATCTCAGCCATCATCTTATTTTGCTCAAGTCCCAGCCAACTTCTGTGTTTTCAGTCTCATCTTGAATTCTAGCACTTACTGCCATTATTTTTCCATATCATGCAGCTTCCTTCCATAAAATAATTTTGGTGATAGTTGTGAAAATCATTTCCATCCCCATTATAGAATGCACAAACAAAAGTACGAAGGGTAGAAAGAATGAAATAAAACCAAAAGGAAAGACTGATGGCTCCTTAAAAGAGATCACAGTGAGGAAATGGTAGCTGAGAAGCCCACCCCCCAAATCATCCATCTTACTTGCTACCAGCAGCAAAACCATACTGGAAGCATCACCTTGAGTGGAAGAGATGAGAATCCTGGAGTTGAAGACAGCTGAGTTGTTTCAATAGCCATTGAGGCTGTGAGAGTAAAATAAAAGCCAAAAAGAATTACTTTTACCTTGTGATAAGAAGACTTTTGCTAATGACTGAGAGGAAAGAATATATGTATTTGAAAAGATTTACCCAGAACAGGTAGGAATGAGGAGATAGTTTATACATTCAAGAGACCTGTAAATTGGGTACAGCTGTGTAAACAGTGCACCAGACATGAGGGAATATTAACTAGAGAATTCTTTGCTGTCTGCCAGAAACTGAGGATGGAGTGGCCATCCCTTGTGGAAGCTTCCACCTTTACTGATGGCTGGCCAGATACCTCTATCCATTCCAACACCAGCCACTCCAAAATGATCTGTGCTTGTTTAATTTATTAACTTTATAATGAAATACATAATACTGAGGACATATACCATGTTCTTGACACTGCATAAAATACAGAATGCAGTTAGGAAATGAGGGAAACTTAAAGACCAGTGGTTGTCAACCTTGACTGAACACCTATTTGGCCTTTCTAATTCTCTTTGAACTTATCCTGCTGGTTCTTTCATTAATGAATTGAATAAATTTTTGGCAAGTACTCACCCTATATTTATATGAGGATCCAGTTTTCAACTTTTGAAAATTATACCTTGATACCAGGTGATAGCAATTGCATCCAAGACTGGGATTCACTGATCTAGACAGAAGCCAAAATCCTGGGAGGCATCCAAAGAGAAACCACTGTTTTCTCTACACCAAGCAGAACGATTGGCGATCCCTGTACGTCTTTGGTGAATCACACCTCATAATAATAAAAATTAATGTTTACTGAGTGCTTACTATTGCCAAGAACTATTCTAAGAGCTTTACAAGCATTATTAATGCTTTATCATTACACAACCCTAAAATATAGGTACTCTTACCTTCATCCCACTTTTACAGATGAGAAAACTGAGGCACGGAAAGGTTGAAGTAACTTGTTCATAATCACACAGCTGATAAATGATGGAGCATGGATTCACACCTAGGGAATGTGAACAACACACTTGGTATTGCCTATGTCCTTCATGACTAAGTCATGTCACTCTTCAAAAAGGAATTGGAAAGATTCATCTTGAGGGTCATTTATCCAGATTCATGGAAGCCCTCATCTGGACACCTGAATTATTAATAGAATCAAGGCAAGCCAAAACTTCATAATCTTATAACTGCTTTCTTTGCCAAGGCTAAAACATATCTCCTCAATTTTTCCCCAACCCCTCTATTAGGATTCATCCTCATAAGGGCAGGTGTCCAGCATCCCAACATGAGTGTCTCTTATAAACAAATTCGATTATAAGCCAAACAGAAACCTTGATTGATATCCAAGAGAAGACACAATATCATATGGAAATTTGAAACCCTTGTCATATAATTCTATGGATGCTCAAAGTGCAATAATAAAAATATAAAAAGAAAAGGGAGAAATATTTTAAATGTCCTCGCATTTTAAACTTATACCCAAATCGACATTTGGGCAGGTCCATCAAAAAGCACTTGGTGAGAAATCATCTGTGCACTAAGTGCTTGCATACCACGAGCAAAGGTCTGAATTGTAAGTAATATTGGCAAGAACAAGCTATAAGTTAAGATGCAAATCCAAATCGAGTGTGCGGTGTTCTGGCTTCAAGCCTGGTAATTGAATTTCCAGTTTATTATCCTTAATGTTTTTTAATGTGAGTTTGCAATTCAAGTCAAAATGGAAAGCTGCTCCTCCAAATCTTTCCCCTGAAGCACTTCCAGGAACAATTTCTTTTCAGAATCAAGAAATGGTTTTGGGTCAGGAGTATACTTTGTAACTTTTTCAAATTCTAGAAAAGTCTGTTCCAGGGATGCCCTAAACCACGGCTCCACTGAAGGACACTAAGCTGGGGACCAGGGGTTCTAGACTCTAAACCTGACACTGGAACTGCTTATAGAAATGGGAAAGCTCAATGCTGTGAGCTGGCTAAGAGCTGGGAACTCTAAGGGCCACACATGGGAGATGGGGGCTGTGTTTCAAATGAAAGCTGCTGCTTCCCCAAACTTGGTTTGTCCCCACTCAACAGCCTGAGTCTTTCGGATCTAACAGCTGGACCTTATCAGAAGCATACTCTTACATTTCTTTTTGCCCAAAACTAGCCCTGAATCATGGCTGAGGACTAAATTGCCTTGAACTAGTCTTCTTAATGGAGAAAGAGGTTTATAGGTGTTAGCTATCTTATAGTGATGATAACAACAAAAACAGTAACTATAAACCTAACTTAACGAGAGTTTATTATTTTGCAAATTATATTCAGCTATATGCATTGTTTACTATAAAATGCAACTCATAATAGGCTTGAAAAGTAGGTTGGTTATTGTCGCCCAATTTCATATAATAAAACTGAAGCTTAGAGACTTCACTTAATTTTCCCAAGGTGATATAACTGGAATGGGAGCTGAGCTAGGATTCACACCCTAATCCACCTGCTCTGAAGATTGTGTTCTTTATTACTAGGCTAAGGAACTGTATACTTTTGCTTTTCTTTTTAAATTATTTAAATGTTCTTTTGTGTGTGAATGTGTGTATGTCTGTGTGTGTATGTGTGTGTAAAAAGAGTATGGAAAATAAAGGAAAAATGTACCACAAGCCCATTGCCTACACGTGGACATGACATGAAAATACAAGTGTAGTAGTAACATGAGATGAAAAGTAATAGATTTCACTAATGGTAAGCATTTGTACATTTTCTTATATATCCTACCAGTAAAAAGGTATTCTGTAATCACTTGCAAAATACATGTATTTCCTCCTCCATATTTTGTTTTGTTTATTTCCTCCTCCATATTCTTCATTCATGAGACAATCCAATATATGCAATTGTACCTTAGCTTTTATTCTCACATATTATATTCTAGTGCTATTTTCCTATATGTATGTTTATGTATATAAATATATATATATTTTTTTAATTTTTTTATGGTTTTTCTTTTTTTTCCATTTATTTTTATTAGTTGGAGGCTAATTAATTTACAATATTGTAGTGGTTTTTTAATATATATGTATATAAATATATATTTTTAAACAATCATTTTGTATTCTATTAACTTATTTACCTAGCTCCAAATAAGTTAATTTAGATTATATAATTTTTTCTAATGAAAAAATTCAGTACAATTAATATTCTTAAGCATATCTTCTGACATAGCTCTGTGAGTATATCTCCATAGTTCTGTGAGTATATAGCATTCAGATATTTTTAGTCAAGGATCCTATGCACTGTTTAAAATTCCTGCAGATATTGCCAAATGTCCTTCTAAAAAGGTTGCATCAATTCACCCTCTCGCCACCAGACTATGACTACTGCTTGTTACTGTGTCTGCCAACGTTCACATTCATGTCACCCAGTGATCCCACCAATGTTATGAAGCAGGTAGAATATAGGTGTGTAACCCTTGTTTCTAGCATGAATAAAGGCTAGAATCCAGATGTTCTGATCCTAAGTACAGAACGTTTTCTCCGACAAATTAACTTTAAAGATGCAAAGATAAATCGAAGGTTGGTACCTTCTCTTTCTACCTCTGGCAGTTGAAGAGAGCAAATACAACTGGGAATCTGTGGTTCAGAGCTCTGGGATAAGGGCTTTCACCAAATGTGGAAGCTACTAAAACACCATTTAGAGTTTGGGGTTCAGCCATAACCTTCTATTGTTCAAAGGCATTTTCCTTTGTAATACTTCCATGGAAAGAAAAAGGACTTGAAAGTTGTATTTATTAAAAAGCCCCAAAGGCATGTGAACATCAATTTACATTTTTCTTTTTTATAGAAAAAAAAATAACATAGTTAAGTGTAAATGAATGTCAAACATGTGGTTTACATTTCCTTTAAGACGCATGTGGGCTTTAAAAACTAATGGAAATACCTTAGGAAAAACACACTCCACAATATGGTGAATCTAAAATATATAAAACATTAGGAGCAGGTTGGTTCTTGCAGAGGAGATCTGACACCTCACATGAGATTTCAAAGAGGGAGTCAGTTCTCTAAACTCAGGGCCCACCCCTGTTTGGGTTCATGACTTAGAGAGATGTGAGATACTTCAAAGTTAAGAAGGCCATTACCATTTCTCCCTATCCATTTAATGAACACTTTTTCTGTTCTGGGAATCAGAGAAATGAAGACAAATTAGAGACAGGTTTGTCTTCAAAGAGCTGAAGTCCTAGTAAGAAACTAGATGAGGAAAGAGATAACAAAAATGGAATGTGATCGGTCGAAAAAACATAGTCAGGATGGTACAAAGAGGAAAGTTCACTCTCCCTGGGGTGAAGGAAGGGCTAGGGAAGACATCCTAATGTCTTCCAATGTCATCCTAAAGACATCTACTCAGAAACGAGGAGGATGAACAGGAGAAGCTGGGCAAAGAGTTTACTGATGACATCACAGCACTAAGAGGAGCATGTCTAAGGGTAGAGGTGTGGGAAGCCTGGCTTTACAATGAATGCTGGTACTTCCATTTGAGTGAAATGTAGACTAGATTGTGGAGGGACTAGTTAGCAAGAAGGCTAGAGAAGCAAGCAGGTGTCAGGCCATGCTAAGGTGAACTTTACTGGGAAGAGCCAGTAAAGGGTTTGAAGGGGCAGAGTTTTGAGTTTTAGAAAGAGTATTCTGTATTATATATGGAAAACAGATTAGAGAAGAGCAGTACTGAGGACAAGGAGGTCAATTAAGACTTGTTGCTGAAATTTCATAAGCAGTTATGAAGACCAATAAAGGGACTAGCGGCAAGGACAGAGAGAAGGGATTGAACTCAAACGGTCTAGACTGGGCTGCCTAGGTGTGGTCAGGAATAAAGGAAGAGTCCATGGTAACCCCTGGATGAAATACTTCAGCTTGGACATTCGACCTTAGGAATGGATGTTTAGTCAGCAATTGGATAAGAGGCAATATAGCCTATTGAAAAAGACACTCACGCTAATTTAATTTTCTTCTAAACAAAATTAGAAGGCAATAGAAATGGGACATATTAATGACTGTTCACATAACTGTTAAAGGAATCAGATAATCTTTTAAGATTAAGGACTCCCAGCAGACTTTAAAATGTAAGCAAAGGAATTTCCCATAAAAATTAAAGTTGACAATATCACACCCTGGACAGGATGTGAGGAAATGGTAACTTAGATTCACTTTTGCTGGCAATGCATATTGATACAATACAGAAAATCTGACCTTTTTTGTATAAACCTTAGAAGAACTCTGGTGTACAGGCACGTGTACAAGCATATCAATTGAATCACTGTATATAAAAAATATTCAAAAGTGAATGGATAAAAATGGTGGTATATTCATATAATAGAAGTGGATAAATATCAAAAAGATCATTTTAAGTGAAAAAAATCAAATCGCTGAATGATATTAAAGCAATCCATTGTATTACTTATGGATACTTATGTTAGTAGTAAATATATTACAGTAGATATAAAAGAATATATAAAAGAATGCCTAGGGACACCTAACTCAGGGAGAAAGGAGAAATCAAGGATGGATATTGAAAGGTTTCCAAACTGTCTGGTTTATTAAACCATTTATTTATTTTTTCAACCATTGCACCATTGACATTTTGGAACAGATAATTCTTTGTTGTGAAGGATTTCCCTGTGCATGGCAAGATGTTTACCAGCATCTCTGGCCTCTACATGCTAGAAACTAGTACCACTGCCCCTCATCAACCATCAAAAACATCTCTAGATACTGTCAAATTGGCCCCTGGGGGCAAAAACACCCTTGTTTACAAACTACTACTTTATTAGATCAATATTCCTTACAGTTTTTGTTTTTAAATTAATTTATTTATTTTAATTGGAGAGTAATTACTTTACAATACTGTGGTGGTTTTTGCCATAAATTAACATGGATCAGTCATGGGTATATATGTATCCCCCATCCTGAACCTCCCTCCCACCTCCCTCCCCATCCCATCCCTCTGGGTTGTCCTGGCACCGGCTTGGAGTACCCTGCTTCATGCATCAAACCTGTACTGGTCATCTGTTTCACATATGGTAATATACATGTTCTCTCAAGTTCTCTCAAATCATCCCACCTTACCTTCCCACAGAGTCCAAAAGTCTGTTCTTTATATCTGTGTCTCTTCTGCTGTCTCATGTATAAGGTCGTCATTACTATCTTTCTAAATTCCATATATGTGTGTTAACATACAGTTTTTTTTTTAATATTTTAGAATGGGGGGGGGAGAGTAGCACTCCTTTAGCTATTATTTTAGTCAACTATAGCATGTGTTGGTGTTCAGCTGCCAGAACCAGAACCCTATCCCCATGGGAATTCTTCATCTAGACAGATAAGGTAGTGTAGAGGCAAAGAGGCCTTGGAGTGGGACAGACAGAGATCTGAGGATGGATCCAGGACAGATGTAAGGACAGGTCCTGACTCTGCCACAAAATTAGCTATGAGCAGCTCAGCTTCCCCCAGTCTAGAGTAAATATTTTTCTTAAAGTGAGGTTTATCTCGTGGAACTCTGAAACATAGCAAGCATGCAGGAAAGAGTCATAATTCTAATGCTCTTTGTTTTCATTATTATTCATATGCACATAAGAATCACATAAGACAGTGTCTGCCTCCTCCTCAGCACATCTGCCTTTTTGTTGGTGTCACAAGGAACAGGAGAGCAGCTTGCTCACAGTGACTGCCTGTCAGATCACACCATCTCAGCCAGCTCACAAATGCCACCATTTTGCAGTCACACAAGCATTACAGTGAAGCAAAGCGGGAGAGAGGGCATGGGCCAAGCAACATGAAAAAGTACGCGTGACTCATGACCCAGAAGCAGGTACTCGAGAAGTTCTTATACACTCACTTGTGTTTTCATACTCCATAAAATCTAAACCCCTCCTTATATTTTGTCTCTTTTAATACTGCTTAGATTTCCTTCAACTCATTTGTAGGCCCTACAGGGCAATATCTGACCACACCACCCCAAGTGCTGCCTAACTGCACACTCAAATGAAAAAATGACATATTCTTATGTTATGGGAAATGTTCTAGAGTCTTGGGGAAACGTCTGGTACTTGAGTAGCCTTCCTTGGTAATAGTGCTAATACTAGTTGATTTTCTTCCAAATATGTGCTACATATATTATATTTTGTAATAAAACATTTGTAAGAACCAGAAATTTAGTTTCCATTATATCGCAATTAACTATTCTTCACAAGCCATTGTTGAATTCAGAAATGACAATACTGACATACATTACAGTCAGCTATATGCCACATCCTTACATATGACAAGTAACTACAGAGTTGCTCCAAGCGCTTAGAAAGGAGTGAATTCTTCTCTCTAGAGCAGAGTAGTCTCCAAGCAGGGATCAGTTTGGTGGAGGTGGGGGTGGGGAGGGCGGTGATTGGTTTGGGGATGATTCTAGTGCATTCCATTTATTGTATACTTCATTTCTATCATTGAGGACCCTTCCCCTAGAGCAACCAAAAAGTCTAGAATAGCAGGGAAGCCTCCGAGTTGAACCACAGGGAATGTCTGTGATTTGGTTAAGCAGGAATACAAGATAGGCAGCCCATGTTCGTACAAGAACAAACATGCATCAAGGCAAAGCAACAGAAAATGAGTTCTACTGAGGAGGAGAGTCCTAAGAGGAGAACTATGAATCTGGTTTGACCCAGAACATCATAACTACTTAATTAACAATTCATTCAGCAATTAATTGTGTAGCACCTAAAATGAATCTAGCACCTTGCTAGGTACTATGATATATATGCACCCGGGATCTTTCTATCATACCAGGGAAGAAACGAATAATAATTATGGAGTTGTCAGGATCAATTGGTGGAAGGAGGACAGGAATGTGTATATTCTAGAAATGGAGTAAGGACTCCAGAGTGTTCTTTGTATTACTCTAGTGCCATGTAGTGTCATAAGTATGACTCAAATATGTCATCTCAATTTGGCTCTGTTTGCTAACATATAAGTTTATATATCATCATTGCTTTGTAACTTGCTAGACAGAACGTGACCCAAGATGTACCTTCACCAACCTCCTCTTCCATCACAATTCATGGTTCCCAAGGACTGCCTCTGTCCTAATGGATGAACCCAATTCACAGAAATTAATTGTTTTTCAGAATTCTTTTCATCTCTTGAAATACACAGTATCACAATGGCCTGAGGGAATGCTATAAGAACAATCTGCATTGCTGCTAAATGATCACATTCTCTGGGCTTTATCTGGGCTGCACATGCCTTTGATCTCCTTTTAAAAACATCAAAACTCATTTATTTACTTCTAAAAATGAATAGGGCAATAGAAAAGGAACACATTAATGACTCTTCACATAACTTATTAAAATTTTAACCCAGTTTATTATTTAGTGTACTGTAAATCAAATTAATTACAAATATTTGTATTACTACGTATGCATAATTAGTTTCTAATCTTTACCACTTTAACACAGTTAAGTTTCAAAAAAAGGCTTCCAAGCGCTATCTGAGCATATTATAGACTGCTTAGAAGTAAACTATTGTAATTCATATGCATTCTATTCACATATAACTCTCTGACAGATTTCTTCTGATACATAATAATCCAGTGCCAACATGGATGGAAATAATTTGGCCAGCACTTACCAGAAATGAAAACTAGTATCTGCTGAGAGATGACATGATTTTAAAGAAACACAACTTTCCAAGTCACTGTACGACAGCATATGGTTTCCAAAGGTTAAATTAATCCAAATTACAAAGTCAGTGTTCTGTTTGTGTGAATTGAATTCTGTAATCATAAATTTAAATAAGTGCACTGTTAGATAATATGGCACCCCAAATCTACCTTGCTGCTGGAGACTGAAACAAACCTTTGAGATTGAAACAAATGTCTTCATTCAACAGATGAGAATATATGGAACTATCATAGAGGTTTTGTCTTATCCAGGCCCCACTCATAGGAAAGCCTGCCAACTCTAGAACAGTGTTTGATCCTCCACGCCTCATGAACACTCCAGGTGTCCCTCTAGGGCTTCCTATTGTGCTACTGTGACACCAAAAAGGGGGTGAGGTAGCATCCTCCCCAATGTGATTGATGGTTAAGGAGCAGGATCCTCTCTATAAGCCAGAGCTTGGAATTTCACCATCTTTAATTATCCTTTGTGAATCTTAAGAGGTTTTATATACTATTTTTTCTAAAATTTCCTGTTGATAGATAGTCCTTATAGAAGAAAATCTTAAATCATCAGTTAGCACTTTGGTAGAAATACTAGCAAAATAAGGAAAGAATTGTCATAACAGAGAGGTTGTGTTCATCTCCAATGAACAGAGAGGTAGGATGTTTGAATGCACAGAAGAGGAAATGATTTAAGCCAAATAGTTAGAAATACAATTCCCACAATCAGGGCAAAGTTAAATGGATAAAGATAGTGGATCTTCTATTATTGAGTGTGTCCAAGTAGCAAATGTCCTTACTTGTCAAGGATACTACAGAAATCATTTGAGAATCAGTTAAAGGTTACCTGGGCTTCCCAAGTGGCTCAGATGTAGAGAATCTGCCAGTAATTCAGAAGACCAAAGTGAGGGCTGTGGACAGCTAGACCTGCATTGCAGGTGGATTCTTTACCACTGGGGAAGTCCCATTGTCAGAACTGCTATTATGAAAAAGATAACAAGTATACTGGCGAGGTTGTGGAGAAAATAGAACACCAGCGCACCGTTGGTGGGAATGTAAATTTGTATGGCCCTCATACAGTATGGAGAGCCCTCAAAATACTAAAAATAGAACTACCATATGATCCACTAATTCCACCCCTGGGTATTTATCTAAAACAAAGGAAAGCACTGATTAGAAAAGATATATGCACCCCTATGTTCACAGCAACATTATTCATAATAGCCAAAATATAGAAGCAACCTAAGAGTCCATCAGTGGGTGAATGGATAAGGAAGATGTTACATATTTATGTATATATGTATATACATATAAATAAAATGGAGTATTACTCTGCCATAAAAAGACAAGTGAAATCTTGCAATTTGCGATAACATGGATGGACACAGATGGTATTATACTGTCAGACAGAGAAAGATAAATACTGTATGTGAATGATTTCACTTATATGTAGACTCTAAAAAGTGAAACAAACAAATATAACAAAATCCAAGAAGAGTTACAGATCAGAGAACAAACAGGTAGTTGCTAGAGGGGAAGTGGGTTGAAGGTAGAAAAGAAATAGGTGAGGAAGATTAAGAGGTACAGACTTCCAGTTACAAAATAAATTATTCATAGACAAGAAATGTACAATGTAGGGAATATAGTCAATAACTACGTAATATGTATGGTGAGACATTTTAACTAGGGCTTCCCATGCAGCTCAGTCAGTAAAGCATCTGCCTGCAATGCAGGAGGCCTGGGTTCAATTTCTGGGTTGGGAAGTTCCCCTGGAGCAGGAAATGGAAGCCCACTCTGGTATTCTTGCCTGGAGAATCCCATGAACAGAGGAGCCTGGTATTGTGGTCATCATTTTGAAATGTATAGAAACTTCAAATTACTATGTTGTATAAAATGGGAAGTAATAGTGTTATAGGTCAGTTATACTTTAGATGAAACTCATGGAAAAAACAGATGAGCTTTGTGGTTACCAGTGGTAGTGGCATGGAGGAAGGGAAATTTGAATGAAGGCAGTCAAAAGGTACAAACTTCCAGTTATAAGATAATCACTGGGGATGTAATGCACAACATGATAAATATAATTAACACTGCTGGGTATATTTAATATGAAAGTTGTTGCAAGAATTAATCCTAAGCGTTCTCATAACAAGGAAAATTTTTTCTAGTTCTTTAATTTTGCAGTTATCTGAGATGTATAGCTGCTTACTAAATTGTTGTGATAATTATTTCATGATGTATTTAAATCAAATTACTATGCTATATACCTTATACAGTTCTGTATGTCAATTATACCTCAATAAAATTGAAGAAAAATAATAAATAAATCATTTTTTGAAAAAAAAAAATCCTATGGATTCAAAATTAGGTGCAGACCTTGCATGGAGCCCACAGAACTGAGAATTCCTGAAGCAGTGGTGTTTCATAAGCAATCCAATAAAGACACCATCTGGTGGCAGGTATGGCAAGAATCTGACCCACTCATCTCTCAAAGTGGCCTGGTAGACTTGAGGTGGGGACAGTGCCCCCAGACTAGCTGCCTCTAACCAGTCATGGATCTATTTACCCCTTTAGGCTAACATGTTACATCCATTGAGCACTATTCCGAGCAACTTGGAGACAGTTTGACTTTCTGTGACTTCAAACACATTATCTTAAGTTAGAACAGGAAGGGGCATCAGAACACACCTCATGTTTCTTAACTCTCTAAGGAATGTTACTCTCTTACACAATTTGTACCTCAAAACAATTCTGTAAGGTAATACAGGTTTTATTATCCTTGTTTGATTAAGAGAGCAAACTGAGATTTTTTTTTTTCATTTTTAAATGAATGTCCTTTTCATGTGCTTCTTTCTCTCACCTTCTTAATCTCATTTATCTTCACTTCCACCAGAAAATACAAATGATATTTTCATCATTTCACAGGAGTGTCTTTAAGGTGATTGGCGTACTGGTGGCAGAGGAACTAACTACATGAGCATGCTCACCTGTGCAGAAGGAATCCTGATACCATTTTGAGTCTTTCAGTCAAGATTCCATAAGCACACAAGCATCTTGGAAAAAAAAAAAAACAATATATTTGCTACATATTGTTGTTCCAAACATATCATTTTCAAAATGCTCATTTACCAAGAGATCTGCATAATTAGCAGGTGCCAAAAAATGCTACAGAGGAATATTTCCAATCTGCTGAATGACAATTCTTTTCACCCACAAAGGCTGCAACGGCTTGACAAAAAGATGCTAAATTTTCTGTGCTGAAAAGTCACACATGCCCCATCTGGGCATCAAAAAAGACAGTGTTTCCAGCTTCTTCTGTTCATTCTAGGAATATCTGTGAGGCAGGTGAGCTTAGGACTGTAACAAACTAGGTTAGCAGGGAGAGCATTTTGCCCCACTTATTGAAATTAAATGCTAATTGGTCCCAGAGCTGCAGACAATTCTGAGATACAAAACAGTGTGCATCCTGGGCATTTCTCCTCCCACTAGTGTGAAGTCTCCTCAAAAAGCACAGATGCTGGCCTAGAGTAGGTATGTTCCTTGCTGAATGAATGAAGGAGGGAAATGAAAGAAGGGAGGAAGAGAGGGAGGGAGGGAGGGGGAGAGAGAAAGAAAGAAAGATACAAAGGGAAATTTCTCACTTTTGCTGGGATTTCAGTTTCAAAACTAACTCCTGGCCTATCAGAAGTTGTTAGTAATTGCAGTATTATTCACAACCTTTAACTCACATGTACAAATCTCATCCAGCCACCCAGGGGGTGACATCTCCCTCCTTTGGCCTTTCAACACCTCAGAACTTTGACCTATACTATCTCAGCAACTCCTCTGAGGGTAGATATTTTTACCCTCATTTGTCAGGTAAATAAATAGGGTCACTGAATGGGACTGGATTACCTACTGCTATTCATATTCTGAAACCCTAATCTCCAATGAGATGGTATTAACAGGTGGGGCCTTTAGGGGACAGTAAATCAAAAGAGTGGAGCCCGCATGATGAGATTAATTTCACTGGGAAAAACAATCCCTTGCACGCAGCCTCTTGACCCCTACTTGGACACAGAAGAATGGGCCTCGGGCCTGTAACACTTCCTCAGTGGTGGTAGTTTACTTGCTAAATCATTTCCAACTCTTGCAACCCTGTGGGTTGCAGCCTGCCAGACTTCTCTGTCCATGGGATTTCCCAGGCAAGAATACTGGAGTGGCTTGCCATTTCCTTTTCCAGCGGCATCTTCCCGAACCAGGGACTGAACCCAGGTCTCCTGCATCGTAGGTGAATTCTTTACTGACTGAGCCACCCAAGAGATAAAGAGCTGGACTTGTCACCATGTGTGGGAAATCTTCTCAGGGAAATCAGACTCAGTGCGTACCCCTCTGCTGTCTAAGCATGGGTGTCCTATAGCACCTGCCCAAGCCCACTGTCATAACTGTCCCCTTCCAGAAAGAAACAAGGCCCGTCTGCTACAGCACAAGACAGGGTATGTGCAGACTGAAGGCTGCTGAGCGTGACCTGCTGGCCATGGAAACCCACAACTGATCCACATCTTGTCCTGTCTCTTCTCTACGTGAGTGAAGCACTGTTCTATCCAGTGCTTGCCTGAGTTGTCTTTTCCTTGGTGACTCTAATACCAAGATACAGTGGGCAGAAGTGCTTGAAATTCTGCCTCTGATAGTGGATAACGGATGCTAGACAGTATCCTCCGCCATGTGAGGATACAAGAAGTGAGTGCTCTCCAGACACTGGACCTCCTGGCACCTTACTCTTGAACTTTTCAAACTCCAGGACTGTGAGAAGTAAGGGCTTATTGTTTAAGCCACCCCAATCTATGGTATTTTTTTTTTTTTTGCTACAGCAGCCCAAGTTGACAGAGATACCTATAGACGTTTGAGAACAAGAAGAGCAAATAAGTCTCACTGAAAATATCATCTTCAGTCCACTGGTAGTGGCTTCTTGGAGTGTGATGCTGAGAAGAGAAGATACATCCAAGTTCAAAAGAAAGGAGAGGCCTGAGTGCTTAGCAAAGTCTGCCATGAACACTGAAGAGTAGGAAGCATGTGCTCCACATTTTGCTGATCCTAATTGGGATGAACCATTGCTTTTCTTTAATCCTCCAGAACTGAACTTATGTACACTTTAGTTGCTCAATGTGGATTCATTCATTAAATCAACTAAATTAAAACAGCCTTCCATTGAGCTAGATGGCAAAGATCATGATGCTATCAAGGTAACAAAAGTAATATAACAACAAAAACCACTAATCATCCTGGTTTTTATGAGCACAATTTGAATCTAAGACATGCAAAGCCTCCATAATGTGCAGCCTTACCTCCCTGATGAAACCACAGGAATTTAATAAAATAGCATCCTTTCCCATGGAATGATCTCTCTCCTCCATCCACTGACTTTTAGTTGAAAATCAAATTTGAATGCTGTGTCTTCTCATGCATTTTCAAGATTTATTCATGAGTCACAGCTGAATGCTCTACGTGTTGTATTTATGTGAACAAACACACATGAAAAAAAAAATCAGTTCCATTATCTAGATAGATGTGTGTTTGTCAGCATCTGAGAGAATATCCATCCTGGATGGTATAAGTATTCAGCCACTCTTTTAAAAACATCAGTCAGGCATTGTAAGACATATAACTACAGCATAAGCAATGACCTTTATATGTGTCTTCCATCCCATTTTATCTACACACTATGAAACAGAAACAAGTTGATATTGGAAATCTCTGTAATATCGGTTAAGAAGCTATTTATTTCAAATGTATTCTGCTTGGTGCATCAACCATAATTTTATTAACAGTGGCAATGTATTGAGACATTATTCAAGGGAATTCTAACAGGTATTCATTCATTCTACCTTACTACCCTCAACACATCAAAACACACACACACACACACACCCTTTTGAGAAGAATCAGAGGATTCTTTTTTTTTGCCCTTCCAATAAAGCATCCTATGGTCACTTAAAATTTTTATAACATTTTTTTCAATTAAATTTCTAAAACCTTATCAGGAATATTGTATCTTCCTACAGGAATTCTATACTCCAAGCTTTGTAATATTTCAAATGACTCGGTTACAGGGATTAATTTACACTACATTCTCTAAAAGGTAAATGGCACTTAGAAGACCAAAAAAAAAAAAAGGGAGCTTTATTTTCCTAGAAGTTTTTCTAGGATTTTTATTTAGATGTAGGTCATATTATACTAGTGTTCCAGCCAAACTAAATTGCTGCTACCACTCTTAGCAACACTGGATGACTCCCAACATTAGAAAAACTGGTGGCAGAAATATTGCTAATTATACTTCTTAAAAAAAAATCATAATATAATTTGGGATAAAAACTTTTGCAATTAATCGACTTTGTACCAACTGGAATTTTCATATTATCCACCTTATTGATCATAAAAGTGCTCTGCCTTCTTCACAAGAGAAATCATGACATAATTTCCCACTAACTGCCTGAACATTTTACAGTGCACGCGTGTGAGCTGCCATTGATCTTCCCTAGGCCGAAAGCATAACAGAGTCAAAATGTGCTGTTTTCTAAACCAAGCATAAGCCTAAAAAATGATCTTATTTCATCAATACCTAGTTTCCTATTGCCACTGTAACAAATTACTAGAAGCTTAGTGGTTTAAAAAAAATAAAACAAAAAACCAACCCAAATGTATTTTCTGTAGTTACAGAGGTCAGAAGTCTGAAATGAGTCTGACAGCAATAAAACCCAAGTGGACAGAGATGGTTCCCTCTGAAGACTCTGAGGAGAGAATCTGTTTCTTTGCTTTTTCGCCTTTGAGTGGATCCCTGAATTCTTCGTTTTGTGGCCTCTTTCTCTTCTTTAAAGCCCGTCACTCTAATCTCTATCATCACAGTTCCTTTTTATCTTCTGAGGTCAAATCCCCCTCTACTTCTTTCTTATAAATACATTTTGATTATATGTAGGGCCCACTCAAATAATCCAGGATAATTTCCCCAACTCAAGAGTCTTCACTTAGTCACATACGCAAAGCCCTTTTTGCCATACAAATTAACATTCACAAGTTTCAGGGATTAAGACCTAAATATCTTAGGGGGATATTATTCCACCAACCACATCAACTAATTAAGTTCCTTAGAGGGAAATAAAATTGACTTCTCTTTTAAAATTAGGCACTAATCACAGAGAGTATATAGAATAGAGGTAGTAACTTGAATGTAACTTGCATGTAAGATTGTAAATCTAACCTGTAATATCAAGCTTAGTCTTTAAAATGGTATTTTAAGCAGTTTCTTGGAAATTAGTAAGGATCAGTGTTACACAATTAAGAAATTGGAAGCAGAGCCTATGAACAAACAGGATTTTTAGTTCTAAGCAACCATAGCCAACTTCAGCTAACTTAAGGAGGAAAAAAATTCATTAAAGGATCGATGAATCAGTGGGCAGTTACAGGGCTCAGCTCTGACTTTGAGAAAAAAGAAATCGAGAGAGATGGGACATAATGAAACATGACTTAGGTAACATAATAGGAACAGTTTGATTCACATGATGTTTCTGGACTTTCGCTAAACATGCTTGGGTTTTTAAGGCTCAGGTGCCTGGGGTTTCATCCAGCAACACGCCTGCCTTAGTAGTAAACCGAGACAACATAGGAGTTGTTGTCACTGTTGTTTAGACACTAAGTTATGTCCAACTCTTTTGCGATCCCATGGACTGTAGCCCATCAGACTCCTCTGTCCATGGGATTTCCCAGGCAAGAATACTGGTGTGGGTTGTCATTTCCTTCTCCAGGAGATCTTCCCGACCCAGGGATCGAGACCATGTATTTTGCCTTGGCACGCAGATTCTTTACCACTGAGACACCCGTAACAGAAGAGTACTCAATCCACAAAGCTATCATGAGGATCAAATGAGATACTACATATAAATTATTTACTACGATGCCTGCCACATACCACTGAAAATAAATTGGAAAAATCACTGACCCTCACTATTTTTGCAAATCATATCATGAATAATTTCTCAACTGTCCCTGAGCCTTTGCCTCACTTTCCCAAGACTCAGACTTCTGAATGGGATCACTTGAATCCATCATTCCCTAGCTCTTCAAGAGCAGAAACAAGAAAAATCTCTCCCTTTATTTCCATAGAAAAGCAAAGCACTATCTGGACCCCGAACTGTGATAAAGGAAAGGCAAATGGCACCACAGCCAATATTCACAGGTACAAGGCAGAATCCAATTTATAACAGGAGTGACCAATTGTAAGTAACACAGGGCCAGGAGCCATATCCAGTGGAGCAATTCAGTGGTCACTTGACCATTCTCCCACCTTTTCCTGTTACCTTGGTGGTGTTAGTTCATTATTTCAATTCTTATTTACTTGATTACCCCTTGATATAATTTAATTCTATATTTTATTTTTTGGTATACATAAAAAAATTAAAACACCAAGAAACACTAATACAACTCACGGAAGTCTATTTATTGTACATGTCCATTGGATATTTTTATTTGAATAAATATTGTTAAATGGATGCATTTCAAATCTGGAAATGGAGCACATGGTAGGGATTTGGAGAACAGACTTTTGGTAGTGATCAAAGGAAATTTTACATTCATCTGAAATGATTTTATTATCTTATTAAAAATTTTAAAGTCAACCAGAGGCAAAAACGGAAAAATTTTAACAGCAGTTAAATTCTGGAGGGTGAAAACACATGTTAATTATATTTTCTACTTTCTCAATTTTTCAATTTCTCAAAAATATTCATACCAAGCTAAGGCATAACAAAACAGCAAATAGCCACAAAACATATTTTAAAAGCCCAAGTATTTAGTAATATGTACAAACCCATAAACTGGAGAGGAGATAGAATTCTTTCCAGTTATACGAAATGGAATTTAATAAAGAGTTCATTAAATTCGTTGTATTTTGTCCAACGAAAACAGAATAGTCATACAAATATGAAAAAGACCACACAGCATGGAAGAGGCAAAAGGTCTGAATACTATTCACTCCAGTTTGACTTTGAAATAGTGCTTTGTTCTACTCTAACACAAAGGTCAAGAGCTCTAGAGAACAGTGGACTTTTCCTAATGTGGTGAAGTGGAAAACTCCCCTCCGTGAATGCAATGAGTCAACCAACCCTGGTCAATGAAAGGCTTTCTGACAAAAGCAGATCAGGAAGAGGAGTGAGGCAAGAGGCGCCATAGCTTATTAAACACTCTACTGAAAAGATCATACACAGCTAAAAATAAGAAGATACCTCAGAGGCTAATCCTCCCTGCCTACAGATGGAAAACCCGAGGCCCAAAGAGAGAAGACCAGTGTTACATAAATAGCACCTGGCAACACACAATGGGAACCTAGGACTTCTGACCCCCTGACCAATGAATGTTAGCCCCCTTATTTGGATCCCCGAGCAGGGCGACAATCCTCATCCCTCTCTTCCTTTGCACAGATGTCCTCTGTGCTTTGCAAAGCAGGTCAGCAGAGCTCTTCTCATCCTTCAAGACTGAGCTCTTTCTTTTTTGAGCCCCTAACTCTCAATTTGAGCTGGTCTGCCATCTGCACTCCATAATGTCCATTACTTTGCCTTGTCATAACTCCTCACATTTGCTATGTTGCCTCTCCTGCTAGACTGTCACCACTGAGAAAAGGGAGAACACAACTCTGCTCCTTTTAAATGGAGGGATCTATTGTCAAGACTCTTCTGCACTGTGGGTCCAGGGACCTTCCTAGAGAGGGAGAGTGGAAAATGCATTGCCACAGTGGTGATTACGGAAGCCATCAGCTCTGACATTCTGTCATTATGAAGCCCTGTCATTAAGAATCCCTCCTTTCTAGTTCTGGTTGAGGTATCACTTCCATTTGAAAGTCTTCTCCTCATTAACTCAACACTCAACACCCAATTGGACCCCAAACATCCCAGCAAGATCACTGTCACTTCCTTTCCATGTGGGTGTCTGTCTTTTCAACTGGATGGTTAATTGCTCGAGGGCCAGAACCACAGGGGGCACCTACCTGTGCCTAAAGGACTTTTATACCAAAGTGTGTAATAAACAGTTGTAGATGATAATTCTGTTACTAGAATAATGTTCCATAGTGGCTCTGCTATTGTTAGTATCAGGTTAAAAGATGATAATGAATAGAGTACGTGTGTGTGTATGTAATCAAGCTCAGAACTAAGTTGATCTCAGTGAGTCCCTGCCAGTAGCCTTGTGAGACATTATGAAAGATGGCACTGTTTTTTTCATTTGTTTTTTTAAATATTTTAATTAATTAATTTATTTGGTGCAGATCTTAGTTGCAGCACTCGAGGTCTTTAGTTGCATCATGTGAACTCTTAGTTGAGACACGTGGCATTTACTTCCCTGATCAGGGATCAAATCTGGGCTCCCTGCATTGGGAGCACAGAATCTTAAGTCCTGGCCCACCAGGAAAGTCCCTAGACAGCATTGTTGATGGACCAAAACAGGTATCGGGCAGGAAGCCAGATAGAGCAAAGAAAGGGGGCAGGGCCAGGAAAGTGCTTGCTTTTTTTTTTTTTTTTTTTTAATATGAATTGGTAAATTTTATATGTGTGAAAACTTCTCATGTACTACAAACTCATTGCTTTTCCTATTAAGTCTGGGTGGGTCATTATAGATAATAAGTCATGTAGTTACATATCCATATTGCCTTGCCTCTTCAACTGGTAGCATGGTACATAGAAGAAGCCATGAGCTGGGAAAAATTAGATTCTTGCTCTCCTGGTGCCCTGTTGTCAGCTGTCTTGGCATCAGAGCTACGAGAATGGCTGCTGCCTATTTCTGTGTTCAATAGTGTTGACTCTCTTATAGAGGGAGAGTGGAAAAGGCATAACCACAACTGGCATAAAACATAATCAAGTAAATTAGGAAAAATCTGGGTCAGTTAAACAAGTCTTTTTACTGCAGGCATTCTCAGAGCCTTTAGTATGCAGATAATCCTCTAAGGAGGGTCTATAAAAATTCACAGAACTTCCCACACTATGATTTTCTATTTTGCAGGAGTAGAACTCTATGAAACATACCTTAAGGAATGCTGTGTTAAATCAAATAAAAATCTACTAATGCATTACAAGCTTACCAGGTTAAACAAAGTTAGCATAATATGGAAGAAAAGGAGAAAGACTCTCACTCACCATTAAAGTTTTGTTTTTTAAACACACATGTTTTATATGATCTGCCAGCTGGAAAATAATGTCGTAGACAAGGAAAAGTTATCCACCGTGGCATCATTTTATCTAACACTTCTGTTGATTTCTGGTTTCAACATTTCCCCCTTTGAGAGCACCCACATACTCTAGTCTAATTGGGAATTTGATTGCTAGCCAATTTAAGATTCTGGGGCTCTGCTAGAGATGGCTCAGTTCTTGAAACAAATAAAGCCCTCATTGTGTGTCATTATCAATGACTAAATGGTTGAATAAATGGTGAAATACCTTTCCATATATACATCCTGATCAGATTTTTTTACTGATAACCCTGTTCATTGGACCCAGCAGGTCCTCCCTCCTCCCTTTAGAAAAAACAAGTGGTATTTTCATACATGGCTTCCCTGATAGCTCAGTTGGTAAAGAATCTGCAATGCAGGAGACCCTGGTTCAATTTCTGGGTTGGGATCCCTGGAGAAGGGATAGGCTACCCACTCCAGTATTCCTGGGCTTCCCTTATGGCTCAGTTTGTAAAGAATCTGCCTGCAATGCAGGAGACCTGGGTTCAATCCCTGGATTGGAAGATCCCTGGAGAAGGGAACAACTACCCACTCCAGTATTCTGGCCTGGAGAATTCCATGGACTGTATAGTCTGTGGGGTCACAAAGAGTTGGACACAACTGAGCAACTGCTTTCTTCATTCTCCTCCAGTACCACAGTTCGAAAGCATCAATATTAACAAGAAAACAAAAAGACTCAGAAAACTGAATTTTGATCACTGATTTTGATCCTGAAAACTAAACTGCAACTAGTCAACTAAACTTAATGCTCAGATCATCAGTCCAAGTCCTCCCAAGGTCAACAGCCTCTTTAGGGGGCACCCAGAGCTACAGTGCTCTAATGTATGGCAGAGGGAGGTGTTTTTAAGCAACATCCGTGGTGGTCAAAGGTCCATCTAGTCAAAGGTATGGTTTTTCCAGTATTCATGTATGGATGTAAGAGTTGGACTATAAAGAAAGCTGAGTGCCGAAGAACTGATGCTTTTGAACTGTGGTGTTGAAGAAGACTCTTGAGAGTCCCTTGGACAGCCAGGAGAGACAACCAGTTCATCTTAAAGGAAATCAGTCCTGAATACTCATTGGAATGACTGACGCTAAGGCTGAATCTCCAATACTTTGGCCACCTGATGCAAAGAACTGACTCATTTGAAAAGACCCTGATGCTGGGAAAGATTGAATGCAGGAGGAGAAGATGACAGAGGATGAGATGGTTGGATGGCATTACCAACTCAATGGACATGAGTTTGAGTGAGCTCCAGGATTTGGCGATGGACAGGAAAGCCTGGCGTGCTGTAGTCCATGGGGTCACAAAGAGTTGGACATGACTGAGCAACGAAACTGAACTGTGGTGGCAAGTGCTTAGAAGCCACACTGGTCCAAAACCAATGATGTACAGTGGAAAGAAATAATTTGTTTTGAAATGTATCACAAAGTACAAGGTATTCCTTACTGTTAAGTAATATAACCTGAAAGTGTAAATAGACTTTTAGCTTGGAAATACATGTGAACCTGTACTATGCATTATCTGCCCATAGTTTGCATTTACTATGGATACAATGTTCATACTTACAGAAGTTTGGCTCCTTACATAGAGTTACTTGAATTTTTTAAAACTATACTTACTATGGGCATTTTCAGATAAAGTTTAGAGTGATTTTCTCATATGATTAAAGAGTAATACACAAACACTATAGAGAAGCTGGCTGCAAATTTTGCATAATGGCAAAAAACAAACACTATTGTGAAGAAACAGAGATAAAGAAAAAATGGAAAACAAACTTCAAACTGTGTCACAGGGAATAAATTTCTATCAAGAAATATGCTCTCTTCTAAACTTCATATTTATAACTTTGAAAACACATTTTATTTCAAACAGAAGCAATATAGCAAATGCATTTTACAAGGAAACACATAAACTTATACACACCAACTTTTAAACTTTATGAGAACAGTTTTAGAAGCCTGGTATAAAGATGATATCTGGCAAAATAAAGGCTTGGGGAGGTATTAATTGGCCCCAATGGGTTTTCCTTTTGGGGAAAAGAGAAACTGAAAACTAAGATGAGGGTCTTCCCAAAGCTCATTATATGATTTCTGATTCTGAGTTTTAGTGGCCAGTCTCATTCTTTGTCTTTATAAAATGTTATGATCCCTTTCCCTATTAGCAAGCAAGGGCACTGATGTCTATCCACATATATCTGCCTCAGTCTAGTATTCAAGACCCTCAAGAATTTGGTGTCACCTCAACAAGCCAAAATCAGACCCTTATCATCCTCACCTCTCACAATCTCAAACCCCCCATCCGAGGGGTCTACTCATTATTTCCATAGACCAGTCATAGACCAGTATACTTCAATCAGCTCTCTCAATTAATATGTTTCAGTATAAAGCACAATTCATAAATGCCTCTATTATATCATGTAACAGAATTTCGGAGTTGAAATAAGCTTCGGGGTGGTTTGATTCAGAGATCTCTCCCACTATTTTTCTCTGATTCCCTTGACCATATCCTACTCTGCCTCCCACCATCCCTCTCCGAGTGGCAAAGCTGAGTTAAAGAGCTAGAACATGGATGGGTCTTTTTTTCTCCCCAAAACCTTTCCCTGTTTAGCCAAACTTTCCTATGTTGAGGGTACATACATAGACCAAGAAAAAGATGGGCCACATCTTTGCCTGCATCAGGGGCCATATTCATTTATTCACTTTCATTCAATGCAGTACTGTGTTTGCCCCCCAACAAAATGCTTACCCATTATGTTAAGTCCAGGAATAAATAGATGAATTAGACCTGGTATTTGTCATCAGGAAAGTCGCAGACAATGTCTACTGATAATTACAGATAAATAGATAATTACAGTGAAATGGTTTAAGTGATGAAATGAAGCTCTTCAATGGCATTAAGGGATTATAACAGAGGAAATCACTACAGGATATGGTCTTTGCTTCATGGTAAGAGGTATAAGAAACACATAGAGATGAGAGATATGGAGTTTGCCAGTCCAGAGAGCGAATCTTGTGGCACCTCACTGAGCCCAGGCTTGGAAGAAACTCTGAGAGATCACTGACTTCAACCTCTTAAGCACCTTGGAAGCTCTAACCTCAAGCATCTAGCCTGAGAAAGCTTGGGAGCAACTCAAGAGTCCAATCCCCTTTCCACATCCTGAAGAAATGAAAGAGCTAGAGCAAATACAACCACCATGTACCTATGAAAATAAAACTTCTAGTATACTTAGAGACAAGAAGTTAGCATTGACCCCAAACTTTGATTCTACCTCCCAATCGCCTCAGTAATGGCTGATAGCTTTACTTTAAAGCCAAACTGTACTGAAAACACGCTGAACCACTTACGGAACAGCCAGTTACCAAGAAGTCCTGACACCAAAGGATGCCTACACCATACATAGATTATAGCATTGAAACATACATACTACCATATGTAAAATAGATGGCCAGTGTGAATTTGATGCATGAAGCAGGGCACCCAAAGTTAGTGCTCTGGACAACCTAGAGGGACAGGGTGGGGAGGGAGGTGAGCTCAGGATGGGGGGGAACATGTATACCTATGGCCGATTCACGCTGATGTATGGCAAAAATCACAATATTGTAAAGCAATTATCCTCCAGTTAAAATAAATTAATCAATTTATAAAAAAAGATAAACCAAACTAAACACAATCTGGGCTTTCTTCCATGTTTCAAAAGATTCCCTAGGACATGTTTCCCAGTTGAAGATAATCAGAATTTCATGCCATAGTTTCCCACAGTTAATAAAATTCTGGGGGGAAAAATCATAATTTTTGTTATTTAAACAGCAAGACTTCTCTACAGTGATTAAAATAATATAACAGCTGAGAAAAGCAAAGCTCTTCTTTGGAAGGTAGTCTTCCTAGTGCTTATGGAGGCCAAATTTAATATGGGAAATCCTAGATAAGGAAAGGGTGATCATCATCAGAAAAGATGAAGGAGACCATATGCCGATGGCCAGATAAGTTGCTTGCATTGATTCCCTGCATCCAGGCCAACTCTATGGAAAAAATTATTTTGAAGTTGAGGCTTAGGTATGAAGTTATTTATGCCAAAACTTGCAGCCAGCAAGTGGAGGTGGTAAATCTAGAACCTCAGCCTCAGCCTCTTTTCCCTACAATAGCCTTCCTCTGCTTAACCTCTTAACCTTGTACCACCTCTACTTAGCTGGGGAGAAACCATTCATTTCTCTCAGAAGTCTTTCAAACAAAAGGCGCTTTTTAGAAAGAATAAAACATCACAGTTGTGAGCTGCATTCTTCTGATTCCTTTTAGCACCATTCTGCTTTTTGCATGCCTGTGTTTTGCCCTCTGGTAGGTTGGGGGTTGATAGAGAAATATGTGAGTGAAGATGGTGATTTGCAAACCATCCTACTGGGTGCCTAATAAAATGCGAATCAAAACATGGGGAGAAGAGAAGTTCTCTGTCCTTCTCTTTACAAGTAAAGTGTTATGTGCCACTTGCGGGGATCAGGAGCACCATGCTGGGGCTGCATCTGCTCTTTCTGACAGCTCCTCAAAGAGCCGTGCTTCTTCTTTTTTGCAAGCCAGCAAGCTGTTCTTGGAGAGTACAAAAAGAAACCTGCTGCAGAAAAAAAAAAAAAAAAAAAAGGTTTCTCTGACAAGCGAGAAGAAATTCAAAATCAGCTAAAAAATCAAAACCTAAAATCTATGATAATTGTCGATGGAAGAAAAACACACAACCTAAAAAGTGCAAGTCTGGGGACATGACTGAGGACTCTGAGGACTATAGCCCGAGAAGGAAGCCATCTAGACTTCCCTGCTGGCTTAAATGGTAAAGAATCACCTGTACTGCAGGAGACCTGGGTTCAATCCCTAGGCCAGGAAGATTGCCTGGAGGAGGGCATGGCAACCCACTCCGGTATTCTTTCCTGGAGAATCCCATGGACAGAGGAGTCTGGCGGGCTGCAGTCCATAGTGGTGCAAAGAGTAGGGCACACCAAGTAACTAACCCTTTTACCTTTTCATATAACTCTGGAGACAGTCCCTCAGATAGTGCTGAGGATCTTCTCTAAGATCCTCAGGGAGGATCTTAGAAGACCTAAGGGAGGAACCAGATACAGATTTCTTTTTTCATTGTTGAAAGAATAAAAAATAAAACAGGTAGTCAAATATCAAAGTATAACTGCTAATCAAAAAAATCAGACATCTCAAATGAATGATTTTAGTGCTTTTCTGTGTATGGGGAGATGCAAGACTCTGGGCTTATTGAAATTGTTCCTTTGATGTACATCTTCAATATCTAGAGCCAGTATCCAAAGCACAGAATGCTTCCTGTTTTTCTCCATCCTGTATTCCCCTTAGGGGGTACCACGGAGCTGGGGAGGCAGCCACAGTGGCTGATGACTTGATCCTTGTAGATATGGAATGACTGGCAACATCCTTTGTTTACTGGAATGGCAGACAACATTCCTTTTCCACATAGCAAAACCCAAACTCACGTTCTCAATAAAGGAAGTCCTTTTCAGTTAGGAAGAGGAAAGATTGAAAACTCATTGAGTGCAGGGACTGAATGTGTGGCTATGAGAGAAGGGACCACGCAGGAGATGATTGGGAACTGGGGAAAGCATGGTGGGTGCTAAGTCACTTCAGTCGTGTCTGACTCTTTGCGACCCCATGGACTGTAGCCCGACAGTCTCCTCTGTCCATGGGATTCTCCAGGCAAGAATACTGGAGTGGGTTGCCATGCTCTCCTCCAGGGGATCTTCCTGACCCAGGGATCGAACCCACGTCTCTTACATCTCCTACACTGGCAGATGTTTTCTTTACCACTGGTGCCCCCTGGGAAGCCCGGAGAAAGCATTCTTTCTGTCAAATAGAAAAGACATTGTTCAGCTCTAGCCAATGATGCATTGAGGACAGGACCCACAGTCCCAGAGCTGGTGGATAGTATAGTTCTTAAAGAGACACCAGGATTTGTAGATGTTTATGTGAAATCCCCCAGTTTTCAAGTTTTCTAAATTATTATTATTATTTTGCCAGGCAAGCTGAATAGGATTCTTGGAACTCGGTATTCCCCTTTCAGTCTCCAGGATGGAGGAATGCTAGAACCACCTCAAACATTTGAGTGTGGTCTGCAAAGGGAGGCATCCTCCAGAGGAGAAATCCCCAAGAATATGCAAGAAGACACCTGGGGCTGTGGAACTGTAGAATTCCTTGGACATAGTGGGGGACATTATAGCAAAGCTAACTCTGTGTTTGTTGAAAGTTTAACATGTGCCAGGACCAGGGCTAAGCTCTTCAGTGACATCACCACATCCTGTCCTGACTACCACCCTAGGAAGCAGGTACAATTCTTATCACCAACATACAGATGAGAAACCAAGGAGCAAGATGACGCTAGTAAGTGATAAACAAAGCATCTGGGTATCCTTTCCCATGGGGCTTAATTAAACACATCAGTGTTCTAAAAATGTCCATTCATACATGATGAATAAATTCTAGGCAGATCCCTGTCCCAGAGGAAGGGAAGGGACCACTATTTTTAAAGGCTGACCTAAGAGATCTCTCGCCCATCATGTTGTTCAGGGATCCCCGAACCTCTGAGCCACAGATCACTACTGGTCCATGGCCTGTCAGGAACCGGGCTGAAGAATAGGAGGTGAACAGTGGGTAAAACCAAAACCATCACCCCCTACCCACACCCACCCCTGGTGTGTGGAAAAATTTTCTTCCATGAAACCAGTCCCTGGTGCCAAAAAAGTTGGGGACTGCTGATGTTATTAATATTGATGTTTATTTCATGAATCCTAAGGGGCAAGTCTTACTCTGTAAAATCAAAGCTAAATTCAATTGCAATTGTGTATTTCTTTTTAGTTTGCAGCCTTGTTATTCAATGGATGAAGTCAGATTAAAATTTTAAACTGTGACACAACTAATCAAATAATAAAATGTTTTATCCTTCTTTTAAGCATAACTGAGTCTTCTCCTGAGAATTATCTTTTAAATTCTTTTAGTATGTTTTGTCTGTTCACAGACTTTGACAGTTAAATTCATTTCCTATGTTCAACTCACTTCTCCCAAATAGACAATGAGCTTTTCTGAGAAATAACCAGGAAGCTTTGGAAAAAAGACCTTGGATAAAAATGGCTCCTGTCATTCCTTATCTGGTCTGGCCTTCAAGTAATTGAACATGCTTACCAAGGAAATTTGGTACAGAAGGCTAGAGTGTCAAAGGAAAGATATATGTGGATATTTTTGAATAACCAGGGGTAGGTCTAATTAAATGAGAGATTAAAAAGCTATAACTGACTTATTTGGGCAGCACCAGTACCAGTAGCAAAAGTCACTAGAAGACAGTTTTCAATTCAACACATTAAGGGCTTGGGAGGAGCCACGCTTTTAAGAAATTTAACACTGGCTTCCATGATGGTGGATTTAGACACCATTTCTGTTGCTGAAAGTTTCCAACTAAGACCTGCAGTGTCTATGAGATAAAAGATTGCAGCTCAGTAGGAAGCTAGAGAATAAGGCCTTAGGCATTTCAACAATGTTATTATCTATTTCAGAAAATTGTTCATTTTTATTATTAAGACATGAGTGTTTAAGAATGGTTCAAAGAAAGATAACACAGAGATATGTAATATATGTGTAAAAGTTAATAAAATAAGTTTTGGGTTCCAAAATCACAGGAGATAGTGACTGAAGCCATGAAATTGAAAGATGCTTGCTCCTTGGGAGAAAAGCTATGACAAATAAAGACAGGGTATTAAAAAGCAGAGACATCATTTTGCCGACAAAAGTCTGTCTAGTCAAAGCTATGGTTTTTCCAGTAGTCATGTATGGATGTGAGAGCTAGACTATAAAGAAAGCTGAGCACTGAAGGATTGATGCTTTTGAATTATGGTGTTGGAGAAGACTCTTGAGAGTCCCTTGGACTGCAAGGAGATCCAACCAGTCCATCCTAAAGGAGATCAGTCCTGGGTGTTCATTGGAAGGACTGATGCTGAAGCTGAAACTCTAATACTTTGGCCATCTGATGCGAAGAACTGACTCATCAGAAAAGATCCTGAAGCTGGGAAAGACTGAGGCAGGAGGAGAAGGAGATGACAGAGGATGAGATGGTTGGATGGCATCCCCGACTCAATGGACATGAGTTTGAGCAAGCTCCAGGAGATCGTGAAGGACAGGGAAGCCCAGAGTGCTTCAGTCCGCGGGGTCGCAAAGAGTCGGACATGACTGAGCAACTGAACAACAACAATAAAATAACAAAAGAATCATCTAAGTACCAACTGTCTTGATAAGAAATAGAGCCTTAGAAACCTCATGTATACTTCTTTTTATCAAATCCCTTTTCTCTCTTCCAAAGGCAACCAATATTCTAGATTTTGCATTCATCCTGTTCTCTTCTTAAAGCTTTTCTATATATACATATATATATATACATTTTACATATACATACATATATATATATATATATATATATATATATATATATATATATACACACACACACACACTTACTCCTAAAAAAAATTCTGCTTAATTGTGCCTCACACGGAACTTCCTATTAAAAACAGCAGGTATATTCTACTGTCTTGCTTTTTTCACAAATATACAATATTTTAGATACTTACTGTGTTGAAGTGTGCACCTGTAGCTCATTCATTTTCATTCTCATTGAATGAAATTTATTCATCCTTTCTATTGTTAATGAACAAAAGTTTCATTCCTGTTTTTTAATACTATGTTTAATACTATGTGTTATGCTGGTCTGAATATTCTTGATGTGCACTCATAAAATGATTCATATTTCAGTTCAGTTCAGTTCAGTCGCTCAGTTGTGTCTGACTCTTTGTGACCCCATGGACTGCAGCATGCCAGGCCTCCCTGTCCATCACCAACTCCCGAAGCTTACTCAAACTCATGTCCATTGAGTCAGTGATGCCATCCAACCATCTCATCCTTTGTCGTCCCCTTCTCCTCCTGCCTTCATTCTTTCCCAGCATCAGGGTCTTTTCCAATGAGTCAGTTCTTTGCATCAGATGGCCAAAGTATTGGAGATTCAGCTTCAGCAACAGTCCTTCCAATGAATATTCAGGACTGATTTCCTTTAAGATCTCCTTGCAGTCCAAGGGACTCTCAAGAGTCTTCTCCAACACCACAGTTCAAAAGCTTCAATTCTTCGGTGCTCAGCTTTCTTTATAGTCCAACTCTCACATCCATACTTGATTCATATTTAGGAGGACACAAAGAGCTGGTTTATTGGGAAAAATGCAGGCTCACTTTTACTACATGCAGTAGGCTACTTCTCAGTGACATTGGAATAGGCAGTATTTTATTATTTTATTAGATATGACATGAAAAGCACAAGATACAAAATAAAAACAGATAAACTGGACTTAATCTAAAATTTTTGTGCATAAAAGGACACCATCAACCATCTTTGTGGCTGAGTAATATTTCATTGTATAAGTATATGACATCTCTTTTACTCTCATTTATTTCTGGACACTTGGGTTGCTTGCGTATCTTAACTACGGTATGTGAGTAATACTGCTATAAACATGAGCGTGCATGTATCTTTTTGAGTTGGTTATTTTGTTTTTTGCTTTTTTCAGATATAATACCCAGGAGTGGAATTGTTGGATCATGCAATAGTTCTATTTTTAGCTTTTTGGGGCACCTGCATACTGTTTTCCATAGTGGCTGCACCAACAGTGTATGAGAATTCTCACCAACAGTGTATGAGATTCCTCACAACAGAGGATTCTTCACATACTTGGCAACATTTTTTTATTTGTAGATTTTTTGATGATAGACATTCTGACAGGTGTGAGGTGACATCTAATCTCATGATCAGTGATGTTGATCTTTTCATATGCCTGTTAGCTATCTGTATGTCTTCTTTGGAAAAATATCTATTCAGATCTTCTATTTTAATTACGCTATCTTTTTATATTAAGGTGTATGAGCTGTTTATATTTTTCCCTTATTGCTCATATCATTTGCAAATACTTTCTCCTATCCAGTAGGTTGTCTTTTCATTTTGTTTATAGTATCCTTTGCTGTGTAAAAACTTTTAAGTTTTATTAGGTCCCATTTGTTTATTTTTTATTTTATTTCCTCTGCTTTAGGAGATAGATCCAAATATATATATATATTTATGTAAACATTGTTAAGTCATAGTGTTCTGTGTATGCTCTCTTCTAGGAGTTTCATTGCTTTAAGTTTTACATTTAAAATTTTAATCCATTTTGAGTTTACTTTTTGTATATGGTGTGAGGAAATGTTCCTATCTCATTCTTTCATGTGGAGCTGTCCAGTTTTCCTAGCACCACTCATTGAATAGACTGTCTCCATTGTATATTGTTGCTTCCTTTGTTTAGATTAATTGAACATAGGTATGTGGGCTTATGGGCTCTCTGTTCTATTCCATTGATCTATGTTTCTGTTTTGGGGACAGCATCATACTATTTTGACTACTGTATCTTTGTAGTATAATCTGAAGTCAGGAAGCACTGATATCTCCAGCTTTGTTCTTTTTACCTCACTTCTGCTTTGACAATTCAGGGTCTTTTGTGATTCCATATAAATTTTAGGATTATTTGTTCTTGTTCTGTAAAAAATGTCATGGGTATTTTGATAGAGATTGCATTAAATGTGTAGATTTCTTTGGGTAGTAGGGTGATTTTAACAACATTAATTTTTCCAACCTAACAACAAGGGATAGCTGTCCATGCTCTGGTATCTTCAATCCTCTATCAGTGTTTCATAGTTCTCAGAATATAGGTTATTCACTTCCTTAGTTATGTTTATTCATAGATATTTTATTCTTTTTGATGAGATTTTAAACAGGATTTTTTTTTTTTTGCTTTCTCTTTCTGATAGTTCATTACTAGTGTATAGAGAAGCAACAGATTTCTGTATATCAATCTTATATCCTGCAACTTTACTGAATTAATTTACTGGTTTTAATCGTTGTATGGTGGAGACTTTAGTGTTTTCTATGTTAAAATACCATGTCATTGGAAATTCTGCCATTTGCAACTACATGGATGGGTCTAGAGACTATCATGCATAATGAAATAAGTCAGAGAAAAGACAAATACTACATATTACCACTACATATTACCACTTCTATGTGGAATCTAAAAAATAAAATGAATGTATATGACAAAACAGAAACAGACTCACCAATACAGAAAATAAACTAGTGGTTATCAGTGAAGAGATGGAAGAAGGGAGGGACAAAATAAGTATATGGGAATAAGAAATACAAACTACTATGTATAAAATAGAGAAATAATAAGGACATGTTGTAAAGCACAAGGAATTATAACCATTATTTTTTAAAGACTTTAAATGGAGTATAATCTATGAAAATATTGTAAAAATATACTGTAAAATGATTATACTTTAATGAAAAATAACAATTTTTTTAAAAATGGACACCACCAAGGTGAAAAGATAACCCCGAAAAAATGGGAGAAAATACTTGCAAATAATATATCTGACAAGAGATTTACATTCATAACATAAAAATAACTATTATAAAGCAACAATTATAAATAACATAATCTTAAAGCAGTCAATAGATCTAAATAGATATTTTTCCAAATAAGATAACAAATGGCCAATAAAGACTAATACTGTCAGTTATTAAGGAAATGCAAATCAAAACCTATATTCACCAGGATGGCTATAATTAAAAAGATAGTAACAATAATAACAGGTAGTATAAGTGTTGATAAGGACATGGAAACATTGCAGCCTTCATACATTGCTGGTGGGAATGTAAAAACGGCACAGTCGCTATGGAAAACAGTTCTGAGTTCATAGTTCATTATGGTTTACTTGTGCTGTTGTATATTCTATGGTTTGGATACATGTATAATGACGTATATTCATCACTATAGTATTACACAGAGTATTTTCATCATCCTAAAAGTCCTGTGTTCCATCTATTGATCCCTCCTTCCCTGTCCTTCCCCCAAAGCTCTGGTTGATCTTTTTACTGTCTCCATAGTTTTGCCTTTTCCAGAATGTCATATTCTTGGAATCCAGGACTTTGTAGCCTTTTCCAACTAAATTCTTTCACTTGGCAACATGCACTGAAGGTTCCTCATTGTCTTTTTATGGCTTAATAGCTCATTACTTTTTAGTACTGAATAATATTCCATTACCTGGATATGCCAGAGTTTATTTATCCATTCACGTATTGAAGGGCATCTTAGTCACTTCCAAGTTTTGGCAATCGAAAATAAAGTAAGAATAAATGTGCATGTGCATGTTTTTGTGTGGATGTGTTTTCAACTTCTTTGGGTAAATATCAAGGAAAAAAATCACTGGGTTATATGTTAAGAATATGTTTAGTTTTATAAGAAATCATCAAATGAGTATTGTCACCAGCAATGAATGAGAGTTCTTCTTGGTCCATTTCCTCATCAGTGCGTGATTTTGTCGATGCTCTGGATCTTGACCATTTTTTTAATAGGGGTAGGATTATCTCATGGTTGCTTTAATTTGCATTTCCCTGATGCATATGATGTACAGTATCTCTTCAGATGCTTATTTCCCATCTGTATATCTTCTTTGGTGAGGTGTCTGTTAAGGTCTTTGGCCTATTTTTAAATCAGATTGTTTGTTTTCTTATTGTTGAATTTTCAGAGTTGTTTGTAAATTTTGGATAGCAGTTTCTTATCAGATATTTTTGCAAATATTTTCTCCCAGCCTGAAATTATCTTTTATAGAGGAGAGAGGTTTTTAATCTTAATGAAGTTCAACTTATCAATCATTTTTTCCATGGATTGTGCCTTGGGTGCTGTATCTACAAAGTAATCACCATACCCAAGATTACCTAGGTTTATCTCCCAGGAGTTATATAGTTTCTCATTTTACATCTAGCTCTATGATCTATTTTGAGTTCATTTTTTGAAGCATGTAAAGTCTATGTCTAAATGCATTTTTTTTCATATGTGAATGTCCAGTTGTTCCAGCACTATTCACTGAAAAGACCCTCTTTACCCCACTGTTTCATCTTTGCTCCTTTGTCAAAGATCAGTTGCCTGTGTTTAGGATGAGATTTTTTAGGCCATGAAAATATTTTTTAATTAGATGGTAGCGTTGTTTGCACAAATGTGTGAATATAAAAATCACTAAGCTGAATACTTTAAATGGGCAAATTATTATAACTCTTTTAAGACAAGACTGTGGCTTCTGTCATTCATTCTCACTTGTTCACTCTGACGAAGCTATAGCTGGCATGTTATGAGCTGCCTTATGGTGGCAAAGATCTGATAGAGGCCTCTAAGCAGCAGACAGCAAATAGCCAAGGCCCCCTGGCCCAAAAACACATGAGGAACCAAATCCTGCCAACAACTATGTATCTGAGCTTGGAAGTGTATTCTTCCCTAGTCAAGCCTTGAGATGAGATTGGCGCCTCGGCCAATACTTTGATTACAGCCTTGTGTGAAGCCCTGAGACAGAGAACCCAGCAAGGCCATTCCAGGATTTCTGACCCAGAGAAACTGTGAACAATAAATGTTATTTTAAGTCACTCAGTTGTGTGGTATGTTATGCAGCACAATACAATGAACACACAAAACAACACCAAATCCTTTTCCATGGTGGTGGTAATAATTTATACTTCTACTAGCAGTGAATGAAAGTTCCCAATCCTCCATGTCCGCACTATCGCTTTGCTGTTTGAATTTTAAATGCGTATCAATTGGGTGAGTCCGAAATAATATCTTCGTGATATTTTATTTTGCATTCCCTAGCTTACTAATGAGATTGAGTATCTTTTCATATGTTTATAAGCTATTCAAATGTATTTTCTATGAAACATCTGTTTTTTATCTTTTGTGCATTATTCTACCTTTTCTTTGCTTCTTTTTATGATTAGAGCAGTTTTCAAATATATTAGATACTAATCCTTTGTCAGTTATATGTGATGCAAATTCTTCTCCCCATTTGTGCCTTACTCTTCAATCCTTATGGTATCTTTTAGTGGGAAGGACTGTAAACAAATTTAATATAATCAAATTCACCTATCCTTTCCTTTATTTGTAGCGCTTTTTGAGACTTAGGAAATCCTTCCCTACTTTGAAGTCAAAGGAATATCCTCCTATATTGTCTTCCAGATATGATCTGGCTTTTCACACTCCAAGTTATTTTATCTTTAAGAAAGGTATAGCTTTTATCATCCAGTTCCAGTTCAGTCACTCAGTCTGTCCAACTCTTTGCAACCCCATGAACTGCAGCACACCAGGCCTCCCTGTCCATCACCAACTCCTGGAGTTCACCCAAACCCATGTCCATTGAGTCAGTGATGCTTTTATATCAGGTGCAGAATTTTTCACCAATGACTTTTCCCTTCATATTTTTCATTTTTTTTCCCCCTTCCCAGAAGAAGAGTTCTTCTTAAATTCTCCCCATCACTGGTGTTTATAGTCCTCTCTCACTGCTCGCCACCTTTCTAACTGCCTCCCTTTTAAAGAACCCAGTGGGGGACCTCCCTGGTGGCCCAGTGGTTAGAATCAGCCTTCCAATGCAGGGGACATGGGTTCAATCCCTGGTTGGGGAACTAAGACCCCACATGCCTCAGGGTAACTGAGTGTGCATGTTCTAGAGCCCACACATCGCAATTATAGGAGCCTTTTTATCACAACAAAGACCCGGTGCAGCACCCCCAAAAAAGTTCAGTGGCCCATCTATAAGAGGTTGAATAAATAAGTTCTGGGTGCATCTACACAATAAGGATGTCACATGTCACGGCTTTTAAAGAATGAAATAAAACTCTATGCTGAGATGCATGAAGATGTGATAAAAGCATGCAGCAGAGCTGTGAGTATGTGGGAGTGGATGTACATATGAATAACTGTGGAATAAATATCAAACTTACCAGCAGCTATAGCCCTCAAGGACAGGTCACAGCTACCTCAAGGATATTACAGTTTTCCTACTTAAATCTATAATTTTTTGGTCATTTTGCAAGGAGCATGTATCACTTATAATTTGCAAAATAAATAAATAAATAAAACAGGAGGCACAAAATAAAACCCACTACATGTCATATATCTGATAAATATGTGCTCATTCAGAGGCCACATCAGGCATTTGGGGCCACAACAGAGACAAGGAGGTCCTAACTTTCATGGAGTTCACTTCAATAGACTCGCCTCAAAGTCTCCATCCCTTCTGTTGCCCCTTTTGTAACTGTCCTACCCTGGAACATGAGTCTTCCCTCCTCTTGCTCCTAAAACACTCCTGCTCTTGTCCATTCACTTACAATGACAGATTATCTGATGTGAGGCACTGTGTCTCCTTAAACAAACCTCATTTCCCTGAACAAATTAAGTAAGGCTTCCTAAGGACAAACACCATTTTTCACATGCCAAAGTCTCCCCCAGCATGCATCAAAGTGGAGAAAATCAGAGTGGGCATCCGATGGACAGCTGCTGACTGACTTGGATGAGGTGGAAGTTGGGATGGGCCTTTTGGGAAAAATCGAATTTCATATTTTCACTTTAAGGAAAGGGGATCATTCTAACTCATGTTGCACTCTGAGAATAAAAACTCACCATCCCGCACAAACAAAATGGGGCAATTGTCAATGTAGCTATTAGAATATTGTAGGCATCAATCGATTGTCTGCATGCTTGTTATCCACTTTGTAGATTATTTGTGGCTACACTGATATCTTCAGTTGGTTGCCCCCTCTCTGACCTGCAGCCTTCCGCTTGGTTGCAACACCGGTGGGTACCCAGGGAACACTGACTAATTTAACCATCAGCTCAGAGCAAATGTAATTAGGAAGATAAATTTGCTGCAAAGCTACCATACAATGTCTACTCAAACCAAACAACAATAACATTATCATCTAGTGTTTTAGCTGATTCATGATTCTGCTCACCTCAGTAACCACGAATAGTCATAATTTTCTCATGAGAAATATTTTTTTCTTATAAATTTAAACATAACATAACCTAAAATACCATATGACCCAAGAAATCCCACTTCAAATTGACTTGGTGTTTACTCAAGTGAAATGAAAACTTATATTCACACAAAGACCTATTACACAAATGTTATCCCCAAACTAAAAACAAATGTCCTTTAATTGGCCAACAAATAAACTCTGATATATCGATACAATGCCATACTAATCAGCAATAAAAAGCACCAACTACCAATATCTGCTTTAACATAAATGAATTCAAATGCATTGTGCTAGGTGACAGAAGTCAGACACAAAAATCTGTACACTCTTTGATCTGATCTATATGACATTCTGGAAAAGGAAAAATTATAGAGACAAAAAGAAATGAATGTGTGTTCCCAGGGCTGGGGTGGAGAAGAGGTTAAGTTCAGAGGAGCAAGAGGGAGCATTTGGGCGAATGTCAGCACTGTTTCTTGAATGTGGTGGTGGTGATGCACCTATGAGTGTTTGTCAAAATTCTGAAAAGGATGAGCTTTACTGTATGTAAATAAACCTGACTAAAAACAAGTTTACCAATCCCTGCATCTTAGTTTTTCCTTCTTCTGCAGAGCTGCCTGTATGACACCCTGGAGTGAGAAGTCCTCCTTATAGAGGCATTTGGGGGCTTCCCAGGTGGCACTAGTGGTAAAGAACCTGCCTGCCAATGCAGGAGTAGTGGTTTTGATCCCTGGGTCAGGATGATCTCCTGGAGGAGGGTGTGGCAACAACGCATACATTCTTGCCTGGAGAATTCCATGGACAGAGGAGCCTGGCGGGCTACAGTCCACAGGGTCGCACAGAGTTGGACACAACTGAAGCGACTTAACACATGCGCGCGCACACACACACACACACACACACACACACACACACACACTCTCCATGGTTGCAGACCCTAAATCTCAATTCCCCGCTGATCCCGAATAAATTAATCTTAAAAAAAAAAAAGGCATTTGATAAGTGCTTTTGAGAGTAATGGTGGAGCAAGCTCTGTCACCTCCATTTTCCAGCTATGCTATATTCTAGGTTTGCAAACTTCTAACTGAGGCTCATTATCTAGACTTTAGGAGGAATAATCTAGATAGAGCTTTATTTTTCCATGCACTTTTATTTTAGTAACTTGAAAAAATTTTAATCCAGAATTTTCATTTGCATCAGCATTGAGTTTGATAAAGCGGCTTAAATTAGCAGAAGAATCACACACCTGTGTCAAATTTTCACATCAACCCCCTCAAAGACTTTGAGTCAGGGAAGACTTTATATATCCAAAAATGATCTCTCATTTCATCATGCACATTGGTATGGAGGAAATAAAACTTGTTAAAGGAAATAGCAAAATAAAAATAAAATCAAAAAGGTGATATTTGTTTCTACACTTACATCTGATTACGAAGCAACTCTCAGAGACCAAAAATACATCAAGTTAGTGATGAATATGTATCAAGAATCAATCCTAATTGTCCTATGTTTTGTCTAGCCAATGTCAGAATAGATCACTTAGGCATTCACTAGTATGTTTTGTGCTCCGTGTATCAGAACACTTTGTGAGTGAAATTCCACCCAACAAAAGGTCGTGAAACATCCATGAGACACTAGGAACTGTGCTTTCTAGTGAAATACATAAAGATGAAGCAAGTCATGGGCCACAACCTTCATGAAATTGAAATTTAGTAAGAGAAACAGGCACGGAAACAACTCTATGTAATACCCATCAAGATGTGGTCAATGTTATAGTAATATGAGGTCACAGGAGACAGATTAATTTTGATGCACATACTGGGAGGTTTTCATGAAAGAGGTGGTATATGGTCTTGGTGGGGTTTCAGCAGATAGTGATGGCAGCAAGTGCCACTCTGTGAGTGGGGAACGATGTGAACAGCGAGGGGTAGCATATACTGGAGAATGAATGAGCTGTCTGTAGCTAAAGCTGAAGGGTACAAGTTGCATAAGTGTCCTGCAGAGACAATAGAGGGCATGAATTCCATGAAGGGTGGGGAACTGAAGAACAGCAGAATCAAACTAGCATTATGGGCTGGGCATTAACAATATCTCCTGGGAGGCAGAAGAAAAAATAGTGACTAAAAGCAAATGCTAAGAAGCCAAACAACCCTGTAGTTGAGTCCCAGGCCTGCTGTCTCAGAACTCAGATTTGTCTGGCAAGCAGGGATGTCTTATTTTTCGGCCATGCCACACGGCATGCAGGATCTCAGTTCCCTGACCAGGAATCGAACCCATCCACTCTGCACTAGAAGAGCAGTCTTAACCGCTGGACCACCAGGGAAGTCCCTGCAGCCATGTCTCTACAACAGCCATTCTTTTCTCATCACTGCTAATAAAACTTTGATTTTGATTGGTTAGCTGTTTATCCATAACTTCTGAAGGTGAATTACTGATTGTCTGAGAGCAGTTTTAAAAGTGTGGTCCACAGACACTTGAGGTCCCTAAGACCCTCTCAGGGAGCCTGCAAGAAATAAACTATTTTCATAAGAATGCTAAGACATTATTTATCTTTTTTCACGGTGGTGAAATGAGTAGTGGGTAAAATTGCTGGTACCCTAGAATGAATCAAGGCAGGGCACCAAACCACTTTAGTAGCCAGGTACCACCATAAAAAAAAAAAAAAAAAAAAGGTCAGTTTCACTTAAAAGAACCCTTGATGGAGCAATAAAAATTACTGACAAATTAGTTCTGACCTTAATATTAAGTCCTAACAAGTTAAATTCTGACCTTCAAATATCCATCTTTTAATGGTTGTGTGTGATAGAGTGAGAAGCACACAGGAAGCATCCTGAAGGACAATGTCTCAAGGAAAGGCAACCTGCGCAAAGGTTTGAGTTACAAGCCAAACTAACCACTTTTTTTTTTGTAATATCATGGAACATCAGTTTTACTTAAAAGAACAACTAAACACCCATGGTAATCCAGACTTAGGTATCTGGCAGGCAATATGAACTTCACACTTCAAGGAAAACAACTGATAGTGTTTACTGCAAATAACAAAATATGAGCTTTCAAGTGAAAATTAGAATTTTTGGAAAAGTTGTATCTGCCACTGAGAGCTTGATAATTTCCCGATATGTACAGATTTGTGATGAGATCAGTGGTAATGTTGATGAATATGATTTTTAAATTGTGTAATAAAATATAATATTTGGAAGATCTGCATAACTCAGTGAACCAATATTTTCCAAACGACCAATGCATGTGGTTACAAAGTCATATGTGGCTGCAAGTTCCCTTCAAATTACAAACAGACCAGTGGATTTTTATAAAACAGAATTCAAATGTTTATCGATAAGGTTTCAGATCTCACATTGCAATAAATCTTGCAATTTATTACTACCACTTGGTGAGTCTGGGTAGTGTCAATAAAGAATATCTACACTTATCTACAATGGGCTTTAAAAATATACTAGCTTTTCCCACTAAATATCTTTGTGAGATTGGATTTTCCTCACATACTTCAACTAAAGCAACTTATCACAACAGATTGAACAGAAGGAGCTATGAGAATCAAGGTGTATTCTGTTAAGTCAGACATTAAAGAGATCTACAAAAATGTAAAGCAATATCACTCTTCTAGCTAATTTTTTTGGAAAATATTTTTAGTAAAAATATTTTAATATTAAGATGCATTTTTTCTTGCTATCTTTAATACATTACTATTTTTTTTAATTTATCAGTTTTAATTTCTATCAGATATAACTAATAACAAGAGCTACAACTCATATAAACAAAGCCTTATGTTTTTAATAGTGAAAACAGGTCCTGAGACCAAAATGTTTGAGAACCACTCTTTTAAGCCCCTGGTAAAGAATCCACTCACAAATGCAGGAAACACAAGAGACACGGATTCAATCCCTGGGTCGAGAAGATTCTCCTGGAGAAGGAAATGGCAACCCACTCCAGTATTCTTGCCTGGAAAATCCCATGGACAGAAGAGCCTGGGCAGGCCAGTCCATGGTGTCACAAAGAGTTGGGCATGATTGAGCACACACACACTTCTAAGCCCATCAAGGTAACTTCGTTTCCCTTTGCCACACATATTCATTTTTCCAGCTTCCCGGGAAGGTGAGCATGGTGGTATGACTTAATTCTAACCAATGGATTGAAAAAGGGAATTTTCTGGGGTCACCTAGGAAGGATTTTCATTTCTGAGTATTAAAGAGCAGTACAAAGAAGGGGCCCTATGACACTTCTTGTCTTGTTTCCTGCTTTGGGTGTTTTTGTATGAAGATGTCATGCTTGGGGCTGTTGCAGCCATCTTTCAATACACTGATGATTCATTGAAGTTGTTAGAAAAAAAGCATCAAAAGAGATTGAATCCTTAGGGACATTATTGAGCACTGGTAAGGGCTACTTTGAGATTTCCTATAAAGCAAACAGTAAGTAATTTTACCAGTTTAACTTTGGCCAGGTTTAGAAAGTATTCCTAATCTTTCCTTCTAGGGATATTGTCATCATTAAATGAGATAATACAAGTAAGATACTAAAAACAGTGCTTGATACATAGTAAGCACTCAGTAAATGTTAGTGATTACTTTAGATTTGTATGTGCTACGCTCAGTCAGTCACTCAGCCACTTCTGATCTTTGCAATCCCATGGACTGAAGTCTGCCGGGCTCATCTGTCCATGGAATTCTCCAGGCAAGAATGCTGGAATGGGTTGCCATTTCCTCCTCTGAGTATTTTTCCGACCCAGGGAACAAACCAACATCTTTTGCATCAGCAGGCAGATTCTTTACCACTGAGCTACCTGGGAAGCCCATAGATTTGTTGTGAAGACTAAATAAAGTAACATATGTAGTGTTTCACCAACTTCTTATTTGTATAAGAACTATTTGTGAGAAATCTTTCTTAATGATACCTGTGTACACATGAGCTCATATTGTCTTCTTAGTCTTTTCCAGGTTGAAATAGGTTGGATAACCAGATAGTTTAACAGCTATTATTATAGCAAGAAAGAAATCAATGTTTCCTGATGGCAAAATAGAACTTCTAAGGTAGTCACATTAAGTTTTATTTGCAGTTGTCATATTCCAAAAGGCAAGAAGCTTCCATACCATGCAATTATCTATAATTCCAGTGAACATGCAATTGTTTTCTATCTGTAACACTGTTATTTTGAGGCGTCACTAGGCACTTAGCTTACATGCAGAGATAGATGTTAGCCACAGGAAAATCTAGAATACAAACTAACATTCAGAAATCTGAAATAATTATAAGGGTATTTTCAGGCAACCAAAAATAATAGAGGGAGAAGAAAAATACAAATGTCAGGATCCCAGACTAACATTAGTTAAAGTGAAAAAAAACTAGAATGAGTTTTTTTCTGACTCTAGAGTCAGAAATGATGAGGCTGCCTCCGTAGAGCTATGACTATATCTTAAGGCTGTATTAATAAAGATACAGTATCTAGAAGGACAGACTTAGAAGTATTAGTTTAGTCTATGGCCATAGCACCCTGAATGTGCCCAATCTTGTCTGATCTCAGAAGCTAAGAAGGCTCGGGCCTGGTTAGTACTTGGAAGGGAGAAGTCTTAGTCTACATAACTTAAACTATGCCTGAAATGCTACCTTCTGGGAATCTATTCCTCCACAGAAATTTTAATAACTCAAGGAACTTAGGTCTATGTCACTGGCACTTTTCTATGAGAGTTCACCCTAGAGCCAGTGTCTGACAAGGGCCCAACTATGTCTTACTTGGACTTAGCCTGGCATGGGTTTGAAAGATGGCTCTTCCATTTACTGGCAGCATGGTTACAATCCTCTCTCTAATCAATACATGTTTGTGTTCAGTTTTAGGAGGCTTATTTATACTCCCCTTCTGTCCCAAGCCCATCCAAAAGCCCTCCATGCTAAGAGCTTGCCCGTTTACCCTCCCAGTTAAGGTGAATAAATGCCCTGATTTGCCCAGGACTGAAGAGGTCCTGAGATGTTATCTTTCAGTGCCCAAACTGGAAACGTCTCAAACAAACTGGATCCAGTAGGTCACCATACTCCCAAATGAAAGACTGGTTAGAGGTTACCCATATAGGATATGTTTGCGTTGTTTTGATTTTCCATTGGAATACCGGTAAGGAATGAAAAAGGAAAGGAATAGGGCCTAAGAAATTGGAATCCACTCTGCAGCCAGTTTGATAGAGGCCTCCACAAAAAAAAGAGAGTAAATATAGGTAGTTATCCAGGTGAGAAGGGGACTGGGGCAATGGGATCAAAAATCAGGAAGGAAATGGAGATCACAGGGTGGTTACATGGTCCCACGCCTGATAATGGATTCTGGGGATTAAACATAGAAAGCTGTAGGAGGGCTGCCACCAGCAGGAGCATCACAGTAGGAACAAAGGCGCTGGAAGTAGACAGACTTGGGTTTGAAATTCATCTGCCATCTATAAGGCCTGGACATGTAACCTAAATGATTAAGCTTCAGTTGTTGCATCTATAAAATGGAAAAGTATTACAGGGTCTCCATAAGGAGTCAGTGCATTCCTGCTTGTCTAAATACTTGGCACACTCCTCTGGAATTGCTAGGTATTACATTTATTATCATCATTACTTTAAAGATACTTGTAGGGACTGAGGATGGTCAGCCTGAAAAAGTAGTGGATGGGGCTGAAGGGTCATGATAGAAAGAAAGTGAAGTCATTCAGTCGTGTCTGACTCTTTGCGACCCCATGGACTTTAGCCTACCAGGTTCCACTGTCCATGGGATTCTCCAGGCCAGAAACTGGTGTGGGTTGCCATTTCCTTCTCATAGTTGCCTTTAAACACATGTGGGCTAACACTCGGAAGCAAGACTCAACTTCCGCAGACTAAAAATTAAAATAAAAACACTCAAGGCCCACACAAGACTCTCTAGTTCCTAAAGTGTCTTGATATATACTAGGGACAATTAGAAGCAGCAGATTAAAAAGCTACAAGAATGGAGATTTTTAGATAATAAGAGAAAATTATTTTTTTAATCACAAAAGACTATCTAGAGGTTCAGAGAGTTCTCATTCAGGTGTGTTGAAGCTGGCCTACATCTAGAATGTTAGAAGAGGTTGGACTAGACCTCAGCAGCAATTTATATTATTTGGCAGGCAGTTGAGAGGAAAAGTCAAGAATATAGGCAGCCTGCCTTGGTTCAAATGCTAGCCCCAACACCGAGCAGCTGTGAAACCTTGGGCAAAACACTTAACCCTCCTGAGCCTCAATTACCAACTCATTAAATCGAAGCCAACACTTACACTGACCTCAGAGAAAATGGAGAACAATCAGTGAGCCAATGCACCTAAAGCAGTTAACAGGGTGTCTAGCACATACTGCCACTCAATAAATATTAGCTATTTTTAGCTAAAAATGTCTGGTGAAAAGTTGGAGTATTTTAAAAGCATGAATATCTCATCATCCTTTAATCTTTGAAAGTTGCTAAAATATTAGCAAACAAATTAGTAATTATCAGTTAATCAAATCTCTATCAGTTAATCAATATCCGATTTCCTGATCATTCTTGGTTTAAAAAAAAAAAATGAGGAGCAGGAAAGTGTACTGAACAGCTTCAATCCACAAAGTATTGTAACAAAGTATTGTCTGTCTTAGGCACTGTGTCACTGTTTCCCCAAAGATAGTCACCTATGATGTATAGTAACACACAGTACTTAATGGATCAAGAGATTTGATATGGGCTTTTAGTAATAAATCCATGGTCCAAGAAGGGGGAATTTTCTTACAACCTTTTCTCCCCAAAGAGCTATTAATAAAAAATAACTCAGAGGATATATTTCTACTAAACCAAGATTCCTGGGATGTAAACCCTTACTCGAGTCATGCTGAGCCCTTTATCCCTACTGAAAAAAAAGTACGGAGTGATTGATGAATCCTGCCAGGAGACTGTCACACATTTTGCCTTGCACCATTATGTACATTTCATACGTAGTAAACTTTAATGTGGATATCTTTCAAGCTCTACCTGGAAATGGGCAAGTGTAAAGGAGGCCTTTCAGTTTAATAGCCCTGCAATTTGAGTTCCCATTCTGTATCAACCAGGAGGTCACTTAGTGGGAATGGTGACAGCCCTTCACCTCTCATCACATCTGATTCCACCCACCAAAAGCGAAGCCGATGGAGACCTGTAAATTTGGGCTCCAGGGTAGAAAGTCCAGAAAGCTGGCCTCAACAGAAATTTCTCCTGATTGATGGTTAATTTGGAAGCAGAGCCCTATATAAAGAAGAGGCTATTCAAAAGAAAAGTTGAACTTGCCTGAACGAAAGTTACAGCTAATAATTATTTCACAGCTTACAATAAATATGATTGAACTAGTGAGGTTTAATGTATCAAAGGGTGTCTAGCAATTCCAATAGTAATGGCATCTCATTATGTATCTGAAGAGGAAGGTTTGAGTTTGTCACATGACTCATCCAGGAAAAGAATTTTTTTAAAAAGAGAGGAGAGACCCTATCAGCAATGTGAATTTTGAAGTTTTCAGATCTCAGTCAACCCAGGTCAAAAACTTTATGGTATTTAAAAAAAAATTTTTTTGAGGAACATTCACAGACATGCACATAATTAAAGTTTATTCTAAGTAGCTGTAAAACTAAAAACATGCTTGTGATAGTTATTGACAAGTCAATCAGGTATCTTAGTAGAAATCAAAAATAAAACTTCTTTGCTCCGTTTTCCTAGTTCACCTTGCCGTATTTTTGAGGTGTGGCTAAATGCTGCTCCTACTCTTTAAATTAGGGCTTCTCAGGTGGCCCAGCAGTAAAGAATCTGCCTGCAATGCAGGAGACGCAGGAGATGCAGGTTCGATCCCTGGGTGGGGAAGATCCCCTGGAGGAGGGCATGGCAACCCCTGCCAGGAAAGTCCCACAGACAAAGGAGCCTGGGGATCTATAGTCCCTGGGGTTGGAAAGAGTCGGACGTGACTGAAGCCACTAAACATGCACATACTCTAAATTGTGGATCTTGTTCACAATGTTATAACAGGTATAGGTGTTGTTAATTGAGTTCACCTGGAATAATTCACTTGTTGCCTGATTTCGGAGACAGAGATTTACATTGCCTCTGGTCAGTCCAGTGAGATGCAGCTGCAAAAGAGGATGTTAACCATCTGAGTCTCCAGAAGCAGGAAGCAGTGCAGAGGTGGCCTCTCTTTTCCGCAGACCCAAATGTACAATTTTCCCCCAGGCCAAAAGAAAATTGCTCCCCAGTCAGATGAGATACCCTGGAGGATCCCAGTGGAATATTTTTGCTCTTTCAGAATCTACACATCACCAAGGGAAAGGCTTTCTTCACAGGTCTGCAACCTAGAATAATTTGGAAAAGGGTGTGTGCTATATATGGCCACTTTTTAAAAATATCACTCAATAAACCAACCCAAGAACTTGCCCAGGGTTAAAATTATCCTTCTTACGTGCAAAAACTGGTCTGTTTATATCTGTTACTTAACCAAGGGAAACTCATCTTTTCTTCTTGCCATGGAAAACAATCTTTAAAAGCAATAAAAAGCCCACCCTCCATGAATTCAGGAGAGGCAGGAGCCTTTAAGGAGAAAGGAAGCATCTGTGGAAGTCAGAAATGTCATTTGGAGAACATGTCATTCGTTCTGCCCAGCTCAGTAATCTTGACAGTTAAAGGGGCAAGGCATGCTTTGCCCCATGATAAAACGTGAAATGAAATCGTACATTTATAAATAAATGATCTGACTCTAATTGGCATTTCTAAGCCCTCTCTGGGTAGTAGCTTTCTTGTTAACAAGCTACAGCATTTGACACTGGTGATAGAGGAGCCTCAGAAGAGACATTGCAAGACTATTTCTAAACTCCTATTTAGTAATAGAACCTGGAAACTTTCTTTTAATACCTGCACCTCTGGACTGACATATGGAGAAGTTAACAATAAAAGTTTTTGAGCACAGCTAGAGCTGAAAATAAGAAGCAAAACATTCTCAAGGAAGAAAAAAGTAGATTTTTAAAGGTTACATATCTTTGGAGAAGTATAGGTTTGGGATGAGAGATGTACAAAAATGAGCCTGGAGCATCTCTTCATAGCTGAAAGCAAAGATGTACTAAAACACTAAAAAGCACAGCAAAACAAAAAATCTACCCTGATGTGGACATATCAAAGGGACAACGGAGCCAAGTAAAAGCTCTCCCAACTGACAATGCTGGAACAATTAGGCAGCAATATAAATTAAATAATATACATTATAACTCAAAGTATATTATAAATATTCATGAGTTCATATGGACATAAATAGATGAGCAAATTAAACTAGGGGAGAAGTGATGAATTTCTCATTCAGAAGAACTGCAAATATTTTTATATTATTTTGTCCTCAAGGTAGGGGCGCGCGCGTGTGTGTGTGTGTGTGTGTGTATGCTCAGTCATGTATGACTCTTCGTGGCACCATGGACTGTAGCCTGCCAGGCTTCTCTGCCCATGGAATTTTCCAAGCAAGAATACTGGAGTGGGGTGCCATGTCCTACTCCCAGAGATCTTCCTGATCCTGGGATCGAACCCTCATCTCTTGAGTCTCCTGCACTGGCAGGGGGATTCTTTACCACTAGCACCACCTGGGAAGCACTCTGTCTTCAAGGAGGTGGAGCGTAACTTCCCACTCCTTAGTTGAGGCCTGTGCACAGTAACTTCCCTCTAAAGTGTTCAGGAAAGAAAAGAGGAAGGAAAAGAGTGACCTCACCGTGGAGACACTCGACAAACACTTCCTTGGCCAGGTGATCTGGTCAATAGCAACAGTGACAGGTCATGTTGATAGCGCAATTCCTTGATGAAAATGGTACTTATTTTTGTGGTCTTCCTCCCCTAAACTCACAACTCATGTATAATCATGAGAAAAACATCAGACAAATTCCAGTAGTGTGGCATTTTAAAAAGATGTCTGACCAGTACTCCTCCAAATGGTCTGGATCATCTAAAAACAATAAGTCTGAGAAAGTGTCACAGTCATGAGGAACTTGAAGAGACAGAAAAGCTAAATGTAACAAAATACTGGAACAGAGAAAGGCCGTTAGGTAAAACTAAGGAATTTATGAACTTTAATTAATAGTAATGTGTCAATACTGGTTCAATAAGTGTAATAAATGTACCATGTTCATGTAAAATATCGACAACAGGGCAACTGGATGCAGGTATAAAGGAATTCTCTGTACTATCTTGTCAAAGGAAATCCAACAAAGAGGGGATATGTGTGTATCTTTAGCTGATTCACTTTGCTATACAGGAAAAACTAGCCCAACACTGTAAAGTAACTCTACTCCAGTAAAAAAACTTTAAATTTTTCTCTGTAATTCTAAAACTTCTAAAAAATGAAGTTGGTATTTAAGAAAGGATACAAACATAGATGTGTGAATAATAAGATTTAGGACTTACGTAGGTGAACAACTTCAAAATGAAACGTAAAACCAATCTAGCCTTTCCCGTCTTTTTAGTACCTGAACTGTATCCCTGAAAGTCAATCCAGTTGCCACCCAGTCGGTTAAGAAGACAGCTCTAGATTTTACATAGACCCAACTCCAGCTCAATCCTTGGGTGTGAAGGCAATTAAAAGATGAGGGTACTTTGCCGAGAACTTCTTTCCTCCTTGTGAATAGTAATTGCACGGACCTGCATCGCATATTACAAATTTCTACTACTGAGCAAACCTATCCATTACTTCACCCCTTAACAAATACTTATTGACACTTTTGGATTATAGGAACTATACTAGACAATAGACATCTAGCTGAAATAAAAGACAGAGCAATCTCTCATGGACCTCACATTCTGGTGGGCGGGGCGTGCAGTAAGCAACAGCAAGTCAATTAATTTCCAGTTGCTCCCACTAGTCAATGACACCAGAACTTTTCAGATGCACCCCTCACCCACTTCCAGGCTTTTTAATTTCCTATTCTGTGATTCTGCTTCTTGGACTTAACATATAAGATCTTTTGCTCTCTCTCTGTAGGCAGCTTGAAAAGAGAAAATTTTTTCTAACAGCAAACTAAAGCAAGAAGAGGCAGCTGAATCCATAATTCAACTTCCTTATTTTTACAGACAAAGAGAGTAAAGCTCGGTAGCATTAGACAACAAAAAGCCAGGAAATGGGACCCTAAAACTAACAGTCTCCAATTCAGGGTTCCTTCTAGGATCCCCAGAGCACCCACTATAATATTGTAAAATCTATAGAGTCTTGAAAAAGTTCTCATTCTGATATTCTATATAAATATCCAGATAGATATTCCATCTCTAAAGACCTCCAGGGAAACATATCAGCTCTATCTACACATTCAAGTATTGTGCAATTGACATCCCAGAGAAATCTGACTCTTTTCTGCCTGTTAGCAAAGCGGTGAGGACTTTAGCAAGTGAACAAAGGATAAAAATGAGACCGAAAATGTGCAGGCTATGAAAGAAGTATCTTGGATTTTTTTTCCTTAAAATATTGTGACATCCTACCCACGGCAGACATTATTTTCCCTATGATTGCCAGTAATCTAATTATTTCAGCGTGTTTTACAGCAGCAAGTAAATGCAGCACCTAACGAGAAGAAATGCTGTGACACACTTCGCAAAATATTACCCTGTGACGCTTTAATCAATTATAGCATTGATGGCTGGGAAAGTTGGCGGAGCCCTGGAACCTCTGACCTCCTGGTCCCTGTTAATACCTGATGCTATTTTATCTGAGAATCTAATTTGGGTTTGTCAGTAATTAAAATGCATGAAAATCAGTCTACTGTTAACCCCAGGTCTACCCTTCTGGATCCCAAATCTCTTATGAAAAGCTCTTCACCTCAACAAAATGTCAATGGCTGTCTTGGATATTTAGATGTGTATGGATTCAGCAATAGAAAGAAGAGGTGCAATGATCCAGAATTCCATTTTAGAGATGGAGATGCAGAAAAGGTTAGTCAGCTAACTACTTGAGGAATAGCCACAAAACTATCATTATCTCTTTCTCAAAAATGGGTAATTGTGAAGAAAATGGATAATCAACTTAAGCAATATCTAAATAATATGCTTTGTAGGCATTCAAGTGATATTTGTAAAGACTGTGAAGTGAAATTGAAGATATAAATTATATATAGGGTAATCAACCATATTAAAAAGGAAGAAGATGAAAGAAATGCATGCCACAATAGTGATTATACCAGGGTGTTGGAATTTTTTCTACTTTTTAAACTATCTTTTAATGTCAATTTTCTCACAATAGTAAAGAAACCAAAACCTTAAAAAGTGTTTCTAGATTGTCAAAAAAAGACAACAACAAAATCTTAAGAGATGACCCCAGCTGTCTGCCTTCTATTTTTTTCCCTCAAAGTATCAGAAGAATCACTGCCACCTCCCTTCCCTCATTCTAAAAATTGGTTAAGAGGAGAACCTGCCATAAATCTGGTAACACTTGAGATGATCCACATCTATTCTTTGTGTTCCACCCCGGGACCTTACGTTGAAAATAAAGCTGCCGCCTCCCTTTCCTGTTTGACACCAGACTGCTGAGTGGCTTTGCTTAGCACTCTTTTCCCGAGGCACTTACTGCATGAGTGATATCCATGATGGAGCCTATAAATTTATACGACAAACCGAGGAAATGTTTCCTCACAAAGCTTTAAGAGGCAATATTAATTAAATATGTCTTTTCACATGGGATCATATAATATCTATTGCTGAAGTAATTAAGAATGAAGACATAAACTCATTAGATGTGTACTGTAAAGATGAAGTGCTCAGAAATTATTGACTGTTCATATATTACCACCTCCAGCCATTTAGAGAAAGTCATGTGCCAGAGGTTTAAGCAAGAGTAAAAATAAGTGCATATTCCTTTATTCTTTGTGCAAATTCCTTAATTAGCCAACTCAGAAAGTCCTCTAAGAAAGCAATTTTATTTTCTTTTAAATTGAGTATGTCTGACTTTTCTGTTTTTCATCCAATCTTCACAAGACACTTCATTAGGACTTTTAGATAACACCACCAAGCCAGAATTCCTAAAAGGAAAGGAAAAAAACAGAAAATAATAACTGTTGGCAAGAACTGACAAACTCTTTTACGTTGCTGATGAGAAAGTTAATTGATATGCCGATTTTGGAAACTATATGACACTACTCACTAAAACTGAACATTTGCCAACTCTGTCACCAAGTAATTCTCCTCCCAGGTAATTCAAAACGGAAATGCATACATGTGTTTATAAAATATATACAGACTATTTATGGCAACTATTAACTAAAAACTGGAAACTAGCTAAATGCCTGACGAGGAGAATGGATAAAAATGGATTCCTAGACAACAACAGGAGTGAATCATTGTCAATACCATGTAAGAACAGGGGTGAATCTCACAAACAAAATGTTTAACAAAAGAAGCCAGTTACATAAGACTGCATGATCTATGATTCCACTTACTTAAATAAGCCAAATTAATCAATGCTTTTAGAAACCAGGATACTAATTATTCTTGAGCGGATAGTAACTAAAAGATGTTCAAGACAGCTTCTAGAGTACAAGAAATATTGTATAATCTGGGTACTTGTTACACAGGTATGTTGAATTATAGAAATTCATAGAGCATTGTGCTTATTAATATACTTTTGTTTCTATTCATATTACACATCTGCAAAAGTTTATTTTTAAAGTTGTGGGATGCAGCTAAAATGTTACTTAGAGACAAAAGTATGTCCTTTAAATGCATGTATCAGAAAATTCAAAAAATACGAAAAAAAAGTGAGCAATTAAGTTGTACTGCTCCAGGAAATATGCTCAAGTCCTTATCCCTGGTACCTGTGAGTGTGGCCTTATTTGGAACTAGGGTCTTTTCAAGAAGTAATCAAGTTAGGATGCAGTCTTACTGGAGTAGGTGGTGGTGGTTTAGTCACTAAGTCGTGTCCAACTCTTTGCGACCCCATGGACTATAGCCTGCCAGGCTCCACTGTCCATGGGAATCTCCAGGCAAGAATACTGGAGTAGGTTGCCATTTCCTTCTCCAGGGGATCTTCCCAACCCAGGAATCAAACCCGGGTCTCCTGCATTGCAGGCAGATTCTTTACCAACTGAGCTATGAGGCCCTAAACCCATTAGGACCGATGTCCTTATCAAAGAATAGGAGACAGAGAGACAAGAAGAAGGCCATGCGAAGGCAGAGACAAAGACTGGACTGATGCCATCACAAACCAAGGAGCAGCCAGGGCTACCAGGAGCTGGAAGAGGCATAAATGGGCCCTTTCCTGGGAGCCCTATTGTGCTGTTGGTGCGAATGTAAACTGAGAGAGCCACTATGGAGAATGCTATGGAGATTCCTTAAAAAGCTAGGAATGAATCCACCATATGACCCAGTAATCCCACTACTTGGCATATCCCCTGAGAAAACCATAATGCAAAAGGACACATGTACCCCAGTGTTCACTGTGGCACTATTTACAACGGCCAGGACATGGAAGCAACCTAGACATCCACTGACAGATGAATGGATAAAGAAGTTATACATATACACAATGGAATATTATTCAGTAATAAAAAGGAATGAGTTTGAGTCAATTGAATTGAGGTGGATGAGCCTAGAGTCTGTTATACAGAGTGAAGTAAGTCAGAAAGAGAAAAACAAATATCCCATATTAGCACATATATATGAAATCTGGAAAAAACAGTACCGATTAACCTATTTGCAAGGCAGGAATACAGACAGAGACACAGAAAATGGACTTGTGGACACAGTATGGGATGAAGCAGAGAGTGGGATGAATTGAGAGAGCAGCACTGAAACATAAATATTCAGTTCAGTTCAGTTCAGTTGCTCAGTCATGCCCAACTCTTTGCAGCCCCATGAACTGCAACACGCCAGGCCTCCCTGTCCGTCACCAACTCCTGGAGTCTACCCAAACCTATGTCCACTGAGTTGGTGATGCCATCCAACCATCTCATCCTCTGTCATCCCCTTCTCCTCCTGCCCTCAATCTTTTCAAGCATCATGGTCTTTTCAAATGAGTCAGCTCTTCGCATCAGGTGGCCAAAGTATTAGAGTTTCAGCTTCAACATCAGTCCCTCCAATGAACACCCAGGACTGATATCCTTTAGGATGAACTGGTTGGATCTCCTTGCTGTCCAAGGGACCCTCAAGAGTCTTCTCCAACACCACAGTTCAAAAACATCAATTCTCCGGTGCTCAGCTTTCTTCACAGTCCAACTCTCACATCCATATTATCACGTGTAAAACAGATAGCTAATGGGAAGTTGCTGTATAAGACAGGACGCTCAGCCTGGTGCTCTGCGATGACCTAGAGGGGTGGGATGGGAAGGAGGGAGGAGGCTCAAGACAGAGGGGTTATATGTATACTTACGGCGGATTCACATGGTTGAATAGCAGAAACCAACACAACACAGTGAAACAATTATCCTCCAACTTAAAACAGTTTTTAAATGGGTCCTTTCCTAGAGGTTTCAGAGAGAACATGGTCCTTGATCTTAAACTTCTAGCTTCAAGAACAGGGAAATAATAAATTTGTGTTTTTTTCAATCACTTAGTTTTGGGTACTTTATTACAGCAGTCTCATGTAAGAAATTCACTAAATGACACTATAAAGGTAACTAAAACAAAATTCAAAGGAAGGATGAGCTAAAAATAAAATGAATAAATAGTAAAATAAATAATAAACTTAATAGTAAGTAAAAGAACATAAAACAAAAGGAATAAAGACAATAATAAAAAAAAAAGCTGAATTTATTTGGGAGGGGATAAAAATTTAAAAACAACTTATAAACTAAGAAAAGGGGAAAGCCACTCAACAACAATAGGGATAAAAAAACTACTAAACTAAAAACATACCAAGTAACAGAAATAATATATTTTTAAATACTTTAAAATGTTTTCAATTTTTATTTTATAATCATTTCAGAATTTTAAAAATATTGGGAAATAGAGAAATCTGGTATAGCCCTCATCCAAGTTTCCTTAAATATTAATGTCTTCCAATGTTAACACAGTATAATGATCCTGAACAAAAAATTGACATTAGTACAACATTAGTTACTAATCTACAGACCTAATTTGAATTTGGCCAATTGTCCAACTAATATCCTTATCGAGACCACAGTTTCTTAAGATTGCACTTCATTGTCATTATCTCTTTAGTTCTTCCATGCTGAGACAGTTCCATGGTGTCCTTTCTCTTTTATGACTGTGATATTTTAAAGAGTTATTTTATAAAATGTTCCTTAGGGTTTACCCTATATGTTCTCACAATTAAACTTGGGTTATGCATTTTTGGCAACAAAATCACAGAAGTGATGTGTGTCCTTATCAGCACAACATATCAGGAATATCAGCGTGTAATATCAGCGTGCCTTACACTGGTGATACTAACTATAACCATGGGGTAACCTAGATAGCCCATTAAAAAGAAGAGACATTACTTTGTCAACAAAGGTCCATATAGTCAAGGCTATGGTTTTTGCAGCGGTCATGTATGGATGTGAGAGTTGGACTGTGAAGAAAGCAGAGCGCCGAAGAATTGATGCTTTGGAACTGTGGTCTTGGAGAAGACTCTTGAGAGTCCCTTGGACTGCAAGGAGATCCAATCAGTCCATCCTAAAGGAGATCAGTCCTGGGTGTTCATTAGAAGAACTGATGCTGAAGCTGAAACTCCAATACTTTGGCCACCTCATGCGAAGAGTTGACTCATTGAAAAAGACCCTGATGCTGGGAATGACTGGGGGCAGGAGGAGAAGGGGACGACAGAGGATGACATGGCTGGATGGCATCACTGACTCGATGGACATGAGTTTGAGTGAACTCTGGGATTTGGTGATGGACAGGGAGGCCTGGTGTGCTGCGACTCATGGGGTCACAAAGAGTAGGACACAACTGAGAGACTGAACTGAACTGAAGATAATTTCTCCATTGTAAACAAGTTATCTTTTTCTCTTTGGAATTAATGCATACCTTGTGGGGAAATACACTGGGGCAATACAAATACCTGTCATAGCATAATAATTTCTCCCACTAATTTCAACATCTATTGATGATTTTTGTCTGCAAAAATTATTACTATGATGTTTGTAAAGTGATGACTTTTTGTATCATTATTCATTCCACCTCTGAAATCCTCTGTAAGGAGGAGCTGTCCTTTTCCATTTATTTACTTAAACACTTATTCAATATGTGTTTGGACTTCAATATCAATATGGACTTATTTGTTACTGTTCAGTCACTTAGTCATGCCTGAATCTTTGCAACCCCTGGACCACAGCACGCCAGGCTTCCCTGTCTTTCACTATCTCCCAAAGTTTGCTCAAACTTACTTGCATTGAGTCAGTGATGCCATCCAACCATCTTATTCTCATCGCCTTCTACTCCTGCCAATCTTTCCCAGCACCAAGGGCTTCTCCAGTGAGTCGGATCTTCATACCAGTTGACCAAAGTATTGGAGCTTCAGCTTTAACATCAATCCTTCCAATGAATATTCAGGGTTGATTTCCTATAGGATTGACTGGTTTGATCTCCTTGCTGTCCAAGGGACTCTCAAGAGTCTTCTCTAGCACCACAGTTTGAAAGCATCAGTTCTTTGGTGCTCAGTCTTCTTTATGGTCCAACTCACATTCATACATGACTACTGGAAAAAACCATAGCTTAGACCAAATGGATCTTTGTCAGCAAAGTGAGGTCTCTTCTTTTTAATATGTTGTCTAGGTTCAAAGAGCAAGTGTCTTTTAATTTCATGGCTGCAGTCACCATCCAAAGTAACTTTGGAGCCCAAGGAAAGAAAATCTATTACTGTTTCCACTTTGTCCTCATCTATTTGCCATGAAAATGATGGAACTGGATGCTGTAAGCTTAGTTTTTTGAATATTGAGCTTTAAACCAGCTTTTCCACTCTCCACTTTCACCTTCATCAAGAGGCTCTTTAGTTCCTCTTCAATTACTGTCATTAAAATGGTATCATCTGCATATCTGAGGTTGATATTTCTCCTGGAAATCTTGATTCCAGCTTGTGAGTCACCCAGTCCATCAAATGATGTCACCCAGTATATCATTTCCCATGATGTACTCTGCAAAGAAGTTAAATAAGCTGTATATATGACAATATACAGCCCTTGACACACTCCCCTCCCAATTTTGAACCAGTTCATTGTTCCACTCCCAATTCTAATTGTAGATTCTTGTCCCCATACAGTCTTCTCAGGAGGCAGGTAAGGTTATCTAGTACTCCCAAGAATTTTCCAGTTTGTTGTGATCCACACAAAGGGTTTAGCTTAGTCAAAGCAAAAGTAGATGTTTTTTGGAATTCCCATGTTATTTCTATGATCCAGTAGATGTTGGCAATCTTATCTCTGTTTCCTCTGCCTTTTCTAAATCAAGTTTGTACATCTGGAATTTCTCAGTTCACATATTGCTGAAGCCTAGCTTGAAGGATTCTGAGCATAATCTTGCTAGCATTTGAAATGAGAGCAATTGTGCAATAGTTTGAACATTCTTTGGCATTGCCTTTCTTTGAGACTGGAATGAAAACTAACCTTTTCAGTCCTGTGGCCACTGCTGAGTTTTCCAAATTTGCTGGTATATTGAGCACAGCACTTTAACAGCATCATCTTTTAGGATGTGAAATAGCTCACCTGGGGATTCCATCACCTCCACTAGCTTTGTTTGTAATAATGCTTGCTAAGGCCCCCTTGACTTCACACTCCAGGATGTCTGGCTCTAGGTGAGTGACTCCATCATCATGGTTATCTGGGTCATTAAGACCTTTTTAGTACAGTTACTCTGGGTGGTCTCATGGGCTTTTGTTTTATTCGATGAATTATCATTCAATACTAGCTATTATTATTTATTGTTCATCTAATTATCTAGGAAATGGTCATTCAGAGCTCTTGGATGAATTTCTGTGTATTTTAAACATGATACCATTGTTTCAGCACATCTTTTCTCTAGGACATCATAAGATGTTTTAGGTTCATCTTATATTTTGGTGACCTCAACCTGGGAAGCAGCACTTCTCCAAGAAGGCCCAACTACTTTTATTGGAAAATAGATCTAGTAAATAAGATACTAAAATTAAGAAATACCATGATCTAATTTATACCAATATTTCTTAACTTGGCTGAAATTGATATTTTAGGGGGAAAGGAGTCAAAAATAACTTGGGAAGATACGTAAACAAACTCATCATCATTAAATAATTCTAATCTAATAGGGAAAAAGAAATCTTTTCCTTACAAAGATACCATGCTCAGACATTTTACACCAATTTTTCCATGAACAACAAAAACATAATTCCTGCATTTCACAGCTTTACAGTTTCAGAGACTAGCAATAAGAAGATAAAGTTTCTCTAATTATTTTTTCTTTTCATTCATTCATTCATTATTAAGAGCTTTATTAAGATATAATTCATATACCATATAATTCACCCATTTAAAACATAAGAGTCAATAGTATTTATTTATTCATAGTTGTGCAACCATCACCACAATTTTGGATATTTTCAACACCACCCCCAAAAAACTCCATCCTCTTTAGCAGTCCCCATTCCCCTCATCCCACTCAGCACTAGGCAACCACTAAACCACTAATCTACTTTCTTTCTCTATGGATCTGCCTATTTTGGACATTTTAAGTGAAATCATACAGTATGTGGTCATTTATAACTGATTTATTTCACTCAGCATAATGTTTTCAAGATTCATCCATGTTGTAGCATGCATAAGCATTTTATTCCTTTTTATTGTGAAATAACACTGCACTGTATGGATATACCATTAGTTGACAGACATTTGGGCTGTTTTTACTTTAGGGTTATTATAAATAATGCTCTTACAAGCATTTGTTCAAGTATACATTTTGTGTTAACATATGCTTTCATTTATCTTGAATATAAACAGGAGTTTAATTGCTGGTCACATGCTGTTCATTGTTTAGCCTTTTGAGGTACTTCCAGATGGTTTTCTAGTGTGGCTGCAATATTTTACATTCTTACCAACAGTGTATGATGGTTTCAGTTTTTCTTCACATCCTTGCCAGCAATTATTATTATCTGTCCTTTTTATTATGTCCATCCTAGTAACTGTGAAGTGGTATCTCATGCCTTTAATTTACATTTCTTGATAGCTAATAATGTCAAAGCTTATTTTCATGTAGTTATTGGCAATTTTTATACCTTTTATGGAAAAATGTCTATTCAGATCCTTTGCCCATTTTTCAGTTGGGTTATGTGTCTTTTTATTATTGAGTTGGAGGAGTCTGTATACATTTTAAATATAAGCCTCTTAAACATGCAACTTGAAAGTATTTTCTCCCTTTTTGTTGGTTGCTCTCTTTATCTTTGTTAATCTTCAGCATAGGTGTTTTACTTATTTTTTAAGTGGGATATGAATGCTTCCACATTACTGTTGAAATATCTACTTCTAACGCTCATTCTTTCAGTTTTTATGCTATATATTTGAGGCTCTACTTTTAAAAGGGGCGTGTATTTTATAACCATTATATTTTCTGAAGGACAGACCATTATAAGATGTCCCATGCTTTGTTTTCTCTAGTAACATTGTTTAGGAAATATTTTATCTTATACTATTGTAATCACTCTAGCTTTCTTATGCTTGCTATTTGTATGATATATTTTCTCCATTCTTTTTCTTTCAATCTGTTTGTATCATTGAATCTAAAGTATGTCTTCTGTAGACTGCACATTACACATTATTTTTCTTCCTTCACTCTAATAGTCTCTGCCTCTTGATTGAATTGTTTAATCCACTCATATTTACTGTAATTATCTATATAATTTGCCCTTTTACTTTTTGTTTCTATTTGCCTCTTTCTCTGTTCTATTTTTCTTTAACGTCTTTCTTTTGCATGAAGTGAATATTTTCTAATGTAACAATTTAATTGCTTAAAGATTTTTTCCCTCTATTTTTGAGATATTTTCTTAGTTTCTTTAGGGCTTTATCTTTGAAAGGTAGCTTTGCTGGATATAAAATTTGTCACTAACAGCTTTTTAATTACTGTTACAGTACGCTGGATATGTCATCTTGTTGACTTCGGGCCTTCATACTTCCTGATGAGGAGTCAGCTTTAGTCTCATTGGAGTCCCCTTGTATATGATGAGTCATTATTCTCTGCTTATTTCAATGTGATATCTTGATATATGACTTTCAGCATTTATATTAGGATGTGTCAGTGTGTGGATCTCTTTGCATTTACTCCACTTACAGTGTGTTGTGCTTCTTAAAGGCATCTAAGATCTACATTTTCATCAGACTGGGAAAACTTTCAACCATTATTTCTTCAAGTATTTTTTCCAACCCTTTGTCTCCTTTCCTATGTATATGTTGGTGTACCACACTTTTGATGACCTGTTCATTTTTCTTCATTGTTTCCCCCTCTATGTTCTTCAGATTGCATAATCTTTAATGATCTACGTTCAGGTTCACTAATCTTTTCTGATGTCAGTTCAAGTCTACTATTGAGCCCATCAGTGAGTTTTTCATTTTAGTTATTGTACTTTTAAACTATAATGAACCCTTCAACAGTGAGGTAATTAAGGACACTGACCCCCCATACAGTCAAAAAATCTGTGCATAACTTTACAGTTAGCCCCCCTATCTGTGGCTCCACAGCCACAGATTCAACCAACCACATCTCATGTAGTATTATAGTATGCATGTATTGAAAAAAATTCCAAATATAAGTGTAGCCATGTTGTTCAAGGGTTAGCTGTACAAAATACTTTGTTCTGTTTTATAATTTCTATCAATACTCCTTATTTTATGCTACACTAGCATCATATTTTATTTCTTTCATCATGGTTTTCTTTGAATATGTTTAGAATGGTGACTTTGAAGAGTTTCTGTTAAATTCAACATCTGATTCCTTTCACATGCAGTTTTTGTTGTCTGTGGGGTTTTGCCTCCAGTTTATGTATCATATGTCCCTGTATCTTTGCATGACTCATATTTTGTGCTGTGGGGTGGTGTGACATTTTATATATATATATATATAATAGCAACTTTGAATACTGGTGCCCTATCTCTGGGGACACTTGTTGCTGTTTGTTCATTCTGTTAGTAATAGCCGGAGTATTTTAAATCTATTCCTCACCACTATTCCTATGGTATGTAGCCTTTGCTGTTGTTCCTCTGGAGGTACAGTTTTGGGTATGACCACAGTCAACCTGGAATGACAGAAGTTTGAGCAGGACTCCTTTTGAATGTATCTTTCCATGATCACACCCAGCCATTAAGCTCCATTAATCACCAGATAATCACTGTATTGTTTTTGACAATGCCCTGGAGCATAAAAGATTCCACAGTCTGCTCCAATTAAATCTGGATCCCTTTGCATGGGTAATTTTTGAGGCCATTGTTTAAGGTTTGTTCTGACCAAGGAAGAGCTCTTAGATGTCTCTTTTCCATGATTTTCCTTGATAAACTAACTGGCTTAGTATTTAGCTTATTGCTTTTACCTCCAAGATCATTATTGTCTTTGAGAGCACTTTGAGGTTTGAACTTCCCCCACACAGTTTGAAATAAAGTCATTTCCTTTGGGAAGAACTTTAAGGTTCTCAGTTATTAAGGCTTGCCCCTCTCCCTGGATGAAATTTCTGAGCCACGAACTTCAGAGCTAAATACAAGGACAGAAGCCTTGTTTCTCTCTAAATAACAACTCACTTTACTTTAAGAGCAGGATACTAGGTAGGGCAGTATCCTATGTTTTTATTTGCTTGTCTTTCCTGGCACAGAAGCTCCACTCTATGAGTTAGCTAGAGTGAGGAGGATAGTGGACCCAGGATTTCCAGCATGTCATGACTGAAGTAGAGCTTCCACCCTATTAGTAGTGGCTGGGTTAAAGAAAGGAGCCCCAACCTTCAGCCACATCCACCTGGAATTTAGCCTCTGAAACTGTAGCTGGAAAAGATAGGAAATGCTAGTAGCTTGCCCTACCCAGAACTATAACTTAGATCTCAACTTAGAACTTATGGGATAAGAAGTCCCATGTTCTTGCCTGTATCTACCTTGAGTATGGTTTCAATACTGAGCCGAGAAGGATAGAGAGGAAACAGGTCATGATTGAAAAGCCATAGACTGCCACTGCTCTTACTAAGATTTAGTATATTTTCTTGAATTTTTCTTCATTTACTATTTGCCCTTAGGAAAATTTCCAGAGACTTTAAATGGTTGGGTTTTTTTCAATAAATTTCCACAATTATGTTTGCTTTGCTGAAGAGCAGGTTCATAGAACTAATCATATTGCCATTCCAACAGTGAAATGCCACTAATTCATTTTTATAAGCTACTAAAACCACAATGCATAAGCATGCAAAGTCAGTCAGGAAAAGTAAATTATAGGCCAATCTTAAGTAAAAAGTTCCCAATAAATTGTTAATAAAATGAAACTAGCAGTTTATTCGTTAAAAATAATCTCACTTGGACATGATACATCATACCAGGAATTCAAAGGTGTTTCAAGGTCATACCTATTCATCTTAAAAGATAAAAGCAAGCTACAGAAAAACATATGCCATATGGTCCTTTCAAACACATTTGGAAAGTACAAAAAAAAATGTATGTGTTTTAATGAATGTGGTATATATGCAGTAATTAATACAAGTAGAAGAAATGGACTGTACATATAAAATTGCATGACAACATTTATCTCTGGGAAGGAAGGAAAGAAAAGATCATAGTAGAAGTGGACATAGATTTCAACTTGGTCTGATAGATGTTTATTAATATATAAAGAATATAGTCTTAAGTTCTCAACTTAACAAGTCTTGAGTTAAGTTCTCAGCTCTGCCACTTACCAACTATGCTACCTTGAGCAAATCATTTAACTTCTCTGTGCCTCAATCTCTTAATCTGCAAAATGAAGTTAATAATCCTTAACTTTATGAATCATTCTGAGAGCTGGAAATCATGAATTCAAGTATCTGGTACATAGGAGATACTTGATATATTAGAATCACTATTATTATTATCATGATTATTGTTTTTATTACTAATATTATTACAAGAGTACTTTCCTTATACATATTAAAAATCAATATTGATGTATATATTCTATTCAGCACTATATCATACCCATTAAAAGATCATTTATAAAATATGGCCATAACATTGGTTACTATCATATAGATACACACTGAGTTTTCAAATTGACATGCAACATTAATCTCTCCTTAATGGATATTTCCTCCTCCCAGTTTAGGTTACACTCTACAATAGTGAAGAATTTAATGTACTATGGCTAGTGAATCTTAATAAACACAAAGCTTTTACTGGGTCCGGCTGCCTAAACTAAACTCCAAAGGTGGAATGTTACTCAAGGCAGAGTTATCGATAGAAGAAAGACCTATTTATTTCAGATTGTCTCACAAAACAGCAACAAGCCTTGGCTCTAAATCTGTCTCAACTTTGCTCCAATTGCCCTCTGAATTATTGACAGACCTAATTAACTCCAACCATCTTTCGCTAGGCAACAAATCTGATCCCCAAGCCCAGATTTGCTAAGAAGCCTAAAAGAGATAGCAAATAGTCAAATAGAAGCCAAAACCTCTCTCAAACATCCTGTCAATTAAAATCTTTTATCTCTCATAAAGCACACATGTCACTTTTAAACAAGAATTAAGCTTTTCATTTTCATTTTACTTTTACTTTTGAAGCTTAAAGATTAAAAATGGACAGAAACTGATAAAGGAGACACTCAGGAACCACTGCTTTGGGGTCATGGAAAGCTTTAAAACACCCTCAGAAACACAGAGATAAATCTTTTGGTGAATTACTTCCAATTCTTTAGAGGCATTTTTAGCAAACACAAATGTTTATCCCAATGTGCTTCCAGTGCTGTCAGCACAAGCTTGGCATGTTTATAATGCAGTTTGCATCGAGCTCAAATCCAAAATCCGGGCAGTTTTCAGAGAAGGCACCCAGAAACTGTATTGTCTGCATTATTCACAATGCTGGAAGCAAGATCAATAGCTGCAGTTCACCAACAAGGCTCCAAAGCCCAGCAAGGAGTCGTTTTTGACACAGTGAATTTAGTGAGAAAGATGTGCTCCTTTGCTGAACCCAAAGAGGGGTATTCTCAGGTTAACAAAGACGATAATGAAGTAGAAGCCTTCAGGCCAGAGAATACCACCTGGGATCCATTCTTACTGGGAAAGGGCTGTGTGCAAATACAACATTCAAGAGAGGAAAAATCACAATGGAGTTACTGCTTAAACCAGGGTATATACCAGTGGAGGAAAAGTGTCCATAACAGAGCACAGCCTAGGGAGAGGCCCCTCTACCCTCTCCATTCCCGTCTGCCAGCCCATCTGAGGAACATCAGGTCTTACACAGGCTGAAGTCCTGAAGGCTCTTGGTTCTACTACCAGGAAGGGAAGATCCATGGGGTTCTTCTTGGTAAAAAAAGCACCAGGTAAGGACCACAGTGGATTTATCAGACACAAAGCAGGGGATGGTATACAAGGGGTCACTTGTTAACCACTGGCTATGTATACAGGCGATCTGGAAAACTTGAACAAGGCGAGTCTCTGACAAGAACATCACTGGAACCAGAGGGTGAGGTAAATCTTTTTGAGAGGTGCCAGTACAAATTGAACCACAGTCAGAAGTGATTCTTTAAGTAACAAGACACTTTAAGTAAAAAGATGTTAAGTTAGAATAACCTAACCAATATGATGTGTAAACTGTCTTATGATTAAATAGGTACCTAACTTAAACATAATACTACTATTAGCAAAAACAGAAGGAAACCATCATTTCTTGATTGTCTACTACATGTCAAACATTATTAGGTGTACTATTTCATTGACCCTCCAATAGGCCAAAAGATAGAGAACATTTATACCCACTTCAGCTATAAGAACTTAAGCGTTTAGAGCAGGACCAGCAGAATTAGCATCACCTAGCAAAAGAAGAAGGGGTGGCAGAGGATGAGATGGTTAGATAGCATCACTGACTCAATGGACATGAATCTGAACAAACTCTGGGAGACAGTGAAGGACAGGGAAACCTGGTGTGCCATAGTTCATGTGGTTGCAAAGAGTCAGACACGACTTAGCAGCTGAAAAACAACAAGGAACTTGTTATAAATGCAAATTATCAGGCCCAGCACCAGTCCTACTGAATCAGGAACCCTGGAGCTGGGACCAGAAGCTAAGTTTAAACACCCCCTCCAGGTGATTCTGATGGTTGCCAAAATTTGAGAATCTCTGCCTTGGAGCAATGATTCTCAGCCTTGGCTGTACACTGAAATCTGAACAGTTTTTAAAACTACTGATGCTTGGGTCTCATCCCTATATATACATTTGATTTAATTGATCTGGGTGCAACCTCAGTATAAGATTTTTCACCCAGGGGACTTACAATGTGCAGTCAAAAATAAAAGCTACCACACTGGAAACTGATTTCCCCAAGTTCCTCCATGATAATGAAAACAATGGAGCCAAGGTTTAAACTCAGGTCTAAAACAATTGTGTGTTGTGTCCATACGCCTTTGCTACTCAGAGCCTGACCCAGAACCAGCAGCATTTGCATCACCTGGGAGCTTCCTAGGAATGTAGACTCTAGCTTACACTCCAGACCTGTGGTATCAGAATCTACACGTTCACAAGATTCCTAGATGATAGGGAAATTTAACAGAGTTTGACAGGCAGGATGTTACTCAATGCTAATGAATAGTATTAGCTAGGCATAGAGTCATACAGTCATCAGTGCCAATTTAATTGTCCTTATCAGTATGGGAGATTCATCTTAAGATATTGACTGAGAGTTCTTTTCCTATCCAATCTCTTTTTCCCATTTCCTTGTATCCATTAATCTTCTGATTCTATTCATCAACAGAAATAGCTGGTTAAGGAGAAGTAATAGTGGGAGAAGGAGGAAGCTTACACAGTCTGGAACAAAGAAGTAAACTAAATGTTTAAACTCATATATTAAATGTATGCAGGCCTGGTGACTCAGACAGTAAAGAACCTGCCTGCAATGCAGGAGACCTGGGTTCAATCCCTGGGAAGTTCCCCTGGAGAAGGAAATGGCATCCCACTCCAGTATTCTTGCCTGGAAAATCCCATGGACAGAGGAGCCTGGAGGGCTACAGTCCATGGGGTCATGAAGAGTTGGGTATCACTGAGTGACTAACACTTTCACTTTCACGTTAAATGTATATTAGAGAAAGAAAGGGAATCCTGTATTGCCTTAATATACCTTATATTATTTAGGAATATATAAGTTTACAGTTAAGTGTTAGTTACTCAGTCATGTCTGACTCTTTGTGACCCCATGGACTGTAGCCCACCAGGCTCCTCGTCCAAGGAATTCTCTAGGCAAGAATACTGGAGTGGGTAGCATTCCCTTCTCCAGGAGATCTTCCTGACCCAGGGATCAAACCTGGGTCTCCTGCATTGCAAGCAGATTCTTTACCACCTGAGTCACCAGGGAAGCCCAAAGAATATCCCAAATATGTGAACATGATAAATACTAAATTCTGAATAGTGGCTGCCTCTTCTGAAAAAGAGGGGAGACAACCAGGGAGAGAGTCATACAGGGAGCTTTTAAGTAACTACTAATATTCTATTTCTTAAGCTGGGAGGTAGGTTTATGGGTCTTTGTTATGTCCAAAATATTTGAGTAAATTTTAAGAAGAAAAGAAAAAACAATTGTTTTTCCACTACTTGTTGGGGATTGAAATTTCCCAGCATAATATGAAACCACAATGGCTTATATTCAAATGACTGTGTTCCTAGATGAAATGTCCTTTTCCACATTCCGAATGCTTTATTAATTTCTATCTGTACAAAAAATATTACATAGATCAAGTTGAATAGACCTATAGCAATGCCCACCACTAGGGTGTGAAAGTTGGAACAGCTGGTGGAATGCTAGAAAGAGTAAATTCTAACTTTCGTCTGAGCAGTGGTTTAAAAGTTGTCACCTGGTCTATTAATATTTCAGGTTGGGAAATGAAATAGGATTAATGTCAAACTGATTCTACTTGAAGTGCAGCTGTTCCAATAAGAAAATGCTTGTAAGTGCTTACTCCATGCCAAGCACTGTTCTAATCTTATTGGATCAGACGATGGATTAATGCTATTAGGAATTTACAGTAATCCTATGAGGTAGGTACTATTATTACCTTATTTTACAGATATAGGAAGACAATGTATTTAATCAAAATCACAATGCTTGCAAAAGTCATACCCAAAATCAAAATCAGGTCGTCCATCTCCAGGGCTCATAGTATCTTCTAGAAGTTCTTAACATTAGATGTTGACTCAATAAAAGAAAAGACCTTACTAATAATTGAAGCTTCTCTCAAATAGTAGGAATTGCCTTTTGGTTGAGAATTCCATATCTCTAGAAGTATTCAAATAGGATTGAAAAAGAACCTCATTGGTTAAAAAGTTATTCTTAAGTCCTTGCAACTAGAAGGATGATCCCTGGATCAGTAGCATCACTGGGGCATTTATTAGAAATGCAGGATCTTGGGCCTCATCCCAGATCTACTGAAACAGAACCTTCATTTCAACAAGCTCCCCCAGGGGAGAAGCACTAATCTAGATCCAGGTTTTGAATCACTAGCTTGAAGGTTCCCATGTTGCATCCCAAACACACTAAATCAGTATTTCTAGATTTTTTTAAAATCTATATTTAACCAATGCTCTCAATTGCTTTGGATGAGCAGTCAGATTTGGAAGTCAATGGTCAGGTGACCTTTAAGAGGCCCCTGTATCTCTCAGATGGTAGAGAATCTGCCTGCAATGCAGGAGACGTGGGTTTGATCCCTGAGTTTGGAAGATGCCCTGGAGAAGTAATGGTGACCCACTTCAGTATTCCTGCTTGGACAATCCCACTACAGAGAGAGTTACAGTTCATAGGGTCACAAAGAGTCGGACAAGACTGAACAACTAACACTTTCACTTTTACTTTCCCATCTCTGAAAGTGGATGATTCTGGGTTTCATCTTTTCATCTTCCAGGTGGGGTCCAAGTCAGAGCAGGCAGGGGAGTGATTTCCCAGTCATCTACTGCTAACATGAGGTTTACACCCTGAAAAGGTTGGTATATCCTGTCATTTTCAGGGCTTAGATTATGAAGTCAAGGCCTTTACTTTATCAAACACCACATCTGACAATGGAACACATGTGCTTATGAGGCTCCCTCATCTGACAGGGCAAAGAGATGGAGCCCTGATATAATGGACTTGCTGTGACTTCATCAGGGTTCAGAGGCAGATTCTTCCCCCTGCTCCCTTAGGTGGGGAGAGATGCTACTCACAAACCACAGGCACAAATGGACCTGCTATTTCTCCTTCAGAATGTGAAGGGATGTTTCAGTGCTCCCCACGCTCACTACATTAGGCTGAAGTTAAAGGCTGTCTGTTGGCCTGCCTCTTATTCCCAGATGAGTCAGTCCATACATCTGACTTCATGTCAGATTAGCCCTTCCTCACACTGGAAACTCCACTCCACTTTCAAGAAACAAAAATAAGTCTAAAATACTCCTCTCTACATTTTCCCTGTTCCTTTCTTTTTATAAAAAAAAAAAAATTTAAATTTACTCTGTATGGTCCATTGTTAGCATCTAGTCATATTTGCTTCAACTATTCTTGAATGGAAAAGCCTCACACCAGGTCTCAGAACCCAGACACCACTCTGGCCTTGCCTCCCTTACCCAGTCTCCTGCAATAGGCCCCCTTCCTCCTCTCTGCCCAGTGCTTGCCCCCTTTTCATACACTCTCCACAAATCAGTTCACATACTTCCACTGTTCCAATCAGTAGGTATTAAATGTAACGATATTAAACACAACTAGAAATTATAAACAGCCAGTTAATCCTATAATTACTTGTTTATCTGACTCCCCCGCTAGACTGTACGCTCCCAGGCAGGCCTGTGGCCATTGTATTCAGCTTCAGTCCCAGGATATAGAACAGAGTGGAACGTGCTGGGTGCCAAGTAAATATTTTTTGAATGGATGAATAATTGAGCAAATAATTTTAAAAAACAGACAAATAACCCAAGTGAAATTAGGAGGAGAACCCATTGGGAAGAGAACCACTGAATATTTCCAAGAATCAAGTAGGAACACTGAAAATACAACAGGACCAGATTCTGAAGCCAGACCTCTAGGTTTGAATTTGGGTTTTACCCTTTTCTGACTGTGTGATTTAGGGCAAGTTTCTTAAATTCATTTTGCCTGAATTTTCTCTTATAAGAAAGTGGTAATAGGGGACTTTCCTGGTGATCCAGTGGCCAAGACTATGTGCTCCCAATGCAGGGGGCCCAGGATCGATCCCTGGTCAGGGAACTAGATCCCATATGCCACAACTAAAGCACCCACATGCTATACTGAAGGTCAAAGATCTCATGTGCCACAACTAAGGCCCAGTAGCCAAATAAATAAATACTTTTTAAAGTGAAAGCAATAGTACTTTCCTCAGAGGACTGCTATGACAATCAAATGAGTTTACATACATAAGGACTTGGTATCTTGTACATGGATATCATTGTACATGCATCTATTGTGTTATTTTACTATCTGTGCACCTATTCTGCTCTTATTTGTGGAGATAATGAACAGTGAGCCCGCATCAAATTCACCCAGATCAGAATTGCATTTGAAGGATATAGTGTGTCGACTGTCAAACTCAATTTGGGTCTTAAGGACAGAGCAGCAACTTGGCAAACACACACAGTGCGGGTATTTTGGCAGTTGGGAAAGAGACAAGAAATGCTAGAGAGAAAAAAGAAAAGCTACATGATGATTATGTGGAGTCATGTATGTGAATGAAAAGAAAACCTGCTTAGGGGCAATGACAAGACAAATGACCAAAAAGTCACATGAGTTTTGTTTGGTTTTCAGCTTTGTTAATATTTTTTTTTAAGATTTTTTTTATGTGGGCCATTTTTTAAAGTCTTTATTGAATTTTTGTTACAATATTGTTTCTGTTTTATGTTTTGGTTTTTTGGCCACAAGTCATGTGGGATCTTAGGCCTCCGACCAGGGACTGAACTCTCAGCTCCTAAACTGGTAGGTGAAGTTCTAACCACTGGACCACCAGGGAAGTCCCTATTAATGCTCTTTTAAGGCTTCCCAGGTGGCGCTAGTGGTATAGAACCTATCTGCCAATGCAGGAGACATAAGAGACCCAAGTTATGTTCTTATCTATTCCTCGGTCAGGAAGATTCCGTGGAGAAGGAAATGGCAACCCACTCCAGTATTCTTGCCTGGAGGATCCCATGAACAGAGGAGCCTGGTGGGCTACAGTCCATAGGGTCACAAAGAGTCGGATATGATTGAAGCGGCTTAGCATGCAAAGCAATTCTGAGCTCCCCGAGATTCCAGAAATCTTACACAGTCCTGAGTCAGGCCTCCTGAGGTGGGTGGAGGGGATTCTGACACTGGGAGTCATGGCTGCCTCTTCATCTACGGCAACTCCTTCATCTCTACAGGAAAGGTTGAGTGACTAGGCCTCACATCTCTCAGTCATGACTTCTTCATAGATTTCAGTTTCTGCCTAATGTTTTTCTGGGTCTAGATTCCATGATAAACGTGAAGAAATAGTGAGTGAAAAAGAGGTGCTTGTCGGGAAAACTTACTAGAGAATAACCAGTTGTCAAGGGTCAGCCATCCCCTAGCTAAAATGAACTAGAATCAATTCTCTAACTGGACTCAAATAAATTAGCAAAAATATCTCCATAGACACAGTGTCTCTCATCAGGAAACCATCTTAAGCAATGAAAAAAAGATTAATTTTATTGCCGAGGGAAATATCCTCAAATTCCAGCATGACGACTATATTTTCACCAGGGGACACATATTTTTTTTCTATTAGCCGAAGCTCTTCCAATACAATATTCTGCTATTGCCTTTGAAGGGAAAAGAATATATTCTCATTAAATTTCTGTTTACTTGGAATGTAAGATGTGGGCAGAGAGAAGGGATTTTTAGTCAGGTGTTTACCATAAGAAAATCTCAGTCTTATTCCCCAATGGCCATTCCAAGCTCCTGTGGCCAATAATGTCTTTAGTTAAATCCACTCTTAGAAAATGGTGATGGAAACACATTAGCAGAATAAGTCGTTGGCTGTCTCTTCACCATATTGAAGGAACTGCAGAGAATCACGTTGGCCTCCCTCAATTGTCCCTATCTCTTTCATTCATACAGTGATACCCAGTAAATTTTTACTACGTATTTCAAACAATAAAAGATTTTATCTGCAAATAAAAGTTGGCTCCAAGCTGGCATAAAAGTCTTAGTGCCACTATTGGGTCAGGGCACCCTGCGATGGCTATCTTGTTTTGCTCCTGTTTCCGTCATGGGCTGTTTCCTTCGGTGGGGGAACCACAGCCAGTCTTTGCCCTACTACAGAGGACTGGGGCAGGGTCACACCCAGATGGGAGAAAATTCAACTGATCCTGAAGTGGTTGAAGGGAATTTGTCCAGTACAAGTTCCCCATGACTGACGGGAGGGAAACTGCCCAAGGGAACACTCGCTGTGGAGAGTGAGAATGCAGAGTAAATGAAGAAGACGGTAGGGTACTCAGCTCAGGTTCCTACCTGTAAAGAAGATAAAGACTCTGGGGGGTACTGCTGAAGGCTTGCATGTGGGGAGAAACAGAATCTAGAGTGTTAGCATAACTAACACTTAACTTCTGAGACAGATTCTTGCTCTGCCTGGAATCTTCAAGGATCCTTATAACACACTTCGATCATTCTCAGGCAACTGACACATGTTTTGTCCTTATGCCCAAGGAACCTGCTTGGCTGACACTATATAACTACCCCCAACAAAGTGAGATCTCAACCTAAGAAAACCCTGGCAAATGTATGTGCCAGGCATTGAGGTCCATGCTTTACATGCAGTATCTCACAAGATCTACACCATAATTCTGAGACAGGTTAGCAATATCCTCATTTCTTGAAGTGAGGAGCCTGAGGCTCTGGAAAGGTAAGGACTTTGCCTGAAGTTATCCAAAGAGCAAGTAATAGAGCTAGGGCACAAACCCAGACTGTCTGATTCAAGAGTTTGTGGCCTTAACATCATGAGCTAATACACCTCATCATGTGTACTTTATTTAATCCCACGATAACCTGTAAAGTGGGTATGATCACCTCTCCTTGAGATTGGAAGAAAAATTGATGAACTTGTCTTAATGACATTGCTGATGCCAGGTTTACCTGTCTTGGGAGTCCAAACATTTAACCACTATGCTTAAAGAACACAGAAGAGGCTCTCCTAAATGGCACAGAGCTCAGTTCTCTTAGGACACATCTTTTCTAAGAATATTGGTGGTGGAGGGCAGTTCGTCTTTTAAGGGCACAGAGGTGCCTGCAACGCACAGTGTTTGTGTTTCCTGCCCATCATAATCAGATGGTTTCCTCAAGATCCTCCTGGTCTGTCTTCTGAATTCATTCCCTACAGAACACACGCAGCCTAGGGGAGATTTAGTTAACAAAAACTCAATCCTCTTGATATTTTAAGGTTTATTTTATTATTATTTTAACTAATAATTTGCCTTGGTTATTCCTCATTTGACAGCAGTTCAGCCGATGGAGAAAGACACTTAGGAGAAGGAATGACCTGGCTAGCAGGCAGACCGTTGTATCTGAAATAAAAATCAATTGCCCACCATTCAGATTGCAGAAGAAGCTGCAAATAAAATTACTGTAAATTTAATTAAAACATTCCAGTCAAGTCCATACATTTGGTATTGATTACCTGGCCTGCAATTTCAGGGAGTTAATTAACACAGCCTGCGCCTGGACAACAAGTGAAAGCCTGAGCAGGAACTGGTTGTCCTAGCAACAGGTAGGCGAAAGCAGCGCACAGATTAAATGGGAGGAAATACAGAATCTCAGCGAATTAGACAAATGCAATGACTGAAAAATAAGAAGAGGGAACTTAAAGTTCAAAACCCACTTTATTAACATGAGTCATTGTGTGTTTCTAATTGGGCCAGAATGGAGTGTTTGGGCCGAAGGATGGGATGACTGAGTGGGAAGGCTCAGTGACTGAGTGGGGTTCATTTCAGATAATCTGTTATGAGAGGACTTCCTCAGCACTGCTGGCCCAGGGTACTGACTCCTGCAAGAATTCATTTGAAAAAAAGAACAAAGGCCATTATGAATAATCTCCTAGATCCATAAGTAGAGTGGATCTATTTATTTTCCCTTCCCCGCAATGAGGCATCCTATGGAAAGAAAGCACATTCAAGGGGATTGGTTAATAGGGTGACCACCATGGAAACTGCTCCCGTACCCTATGCTAATACACATGCCCTTGACCACCACCTGGGTATGCACCCAGGGCACTCTCCTTCGCTTTCCTGTGTGCTAGAGGTTTTATTTTTTTTAGAAAAGAAACAGATCTCTGCATTTGGTGGCATCAGCAGAGGATAACTGATGGCTGTGGTCCCTAACAAAAATTAGGGACCATGCATTTATGAAGAGATGATGTCACTTATATTAGGAACTAAATCCCACCTCTACCATCCACCCTCTCCCCCACCCACCCTAGAACACACACACTCTATTCTCAGATGCCTGAAAGTTCCTTACTGAGTCTAGTATTCTAGCTTAGAGTTTTGCATCCTTTTAAAACACAAATAACTTTGGGAGAGGTGACACAATGATGATGATGATGATGATTAATAAGAAGTTTCCTAGTTATCTAGTATCTGCCAGATGCCAAGAATGATGCCAGGTGCTTTCCTATATGTTGCTTCATTTGATATTCAAAACAAACTCTAAGAAACAGGGAGTTTAACACTGAAGAATTTGAGGTGCACACATGTCAGTTAACTTACTCTAGATCACATTTCTGGTGTGTGGCACAGATTTCCCAAAGTCTGTGTTCTTTCCACTATACAAGCACTTTTCCAGCTTTTGCTAAGTAACCCCTCACCAGTCCCCCTTTTAAAAAACTGAATCAGAATCCTATGTGGCAGTGGCACCCAGACTTCTAAGCTAGGTAAATGAAGTGAGCATGGCAACAAAGCTGACTTAAGTCAGCTGTCCGCACACAGACCCCAGCCTCACGGAGGCCCCTGAGACTCCTCTCCAGAGGCCAGGGCTTTGAGGACATGGTGGTGATGGCCCTGGACACCAACCTGACCTCCCTACTCAGCAGAGAGGGGTCAATTCACTGCCGGCCTCTCCCTCCCTCGTGCCACTGCCATGGAATCCCGGCTGGTGCTGTAGGTCTTGGCTTTTTCCTCACTGGGGATTATCAATAAACAAACACATAATCAAAAGAAAAAGACAGAGATTCTATTCCAAGATGTATTTTAGCTGCCCTTGGAGGAGCATTTTTAGGGATTTGATTTACTTTCCTAATCTCATTTAAACTCGAGTCGACATTAACTGGCTCTCTTTCCACATGTCTTTGTAACAATGCTTGCGTTTAACTCCTGTACTATTACATCTGTTAACAAACATATTGAAAAGGAAATGTTATGTGCTCACCATAAATTTAAAGAACCAAAGTTCTTTTCTGATGTGCATTCACATGACTACAGTGGAGGATCAGTCCATTACCACTTAAACAAATTGCAGTACCACCAGTGGTTTGTGTACTAGGCTTCGAAAAATCCTGGAAACATTAGAAACTTTCATCTCTAGGTTATTTCAAGAGCCTCTTCCAGCTCTGCCCTGTTGGAATCTAAACTTCTACTGCAATATGGTAAGGGAGATGTCTGAGCAGCATGCAAGGGGCCAGAGGGATGTCCAAGGCAGCTGAAGGGAGGCAGGCAGACCACAGCTATGCATGGTGGAGATGGCCAGAGGCAAAGGAAGTCTGCCAGCCTGGAACACAACCACCTAAGTTCTGTCAGCTACTCCCTGCCCACCTAAAGTCCCTGTCTGCCCTTGGGATTCCTCCCACCCCAGAGAGCTGAATGGCAAGCAAACGCATGGATCGTTGGGTCCATCCCTACATACGGGCTCCCAGGGTAGACACATTGTGTTAGTCACTCAGTCACGTCCGGCTCTTTGTGGCCCCGTGGACTGTAGCCCGCCAGGCTCCTCAGTCCCTGAAATTCTCCAGGCAAGAATACTGGAGTGGGTGCCACTCCCTTCTCCAGGGGAGCTTCCCGGCCCTGGGATCGAACCCAGGTCTCCTGCATTGCACACAGATCCTTCACCATCTGAGCCACCAGGGAAGCCTGGGTAGACGCAGGAGCGATGCAAATTCCATGCTAGGTCCTCCTCTGCCCCAGTGCCCACTGCTAGCTTCTACACAAGACTGCTCTTCTGTTCACAAAGTATACTCATGTATGTTATCGCTTCTGTGGGATAAGGAGGTATCGGAAGCTCACTTTGCAGCTGAAGAATCTAAGGCTTGTACAAGGAAATGAGCCACAACGGACATGGCAACCCTCAAACTCAGTCCTGCTTTCCCCCAAGCTGCAGCTGCCTCTACACGCTACAGGCAACGCAAAATTCTGATCTCTGAACTCAACGACCACCTTTCACAAGTGTTATTTTTTTAATATAAATTTATTTATTTTAATTGGAGGCTAATTACTTTATAATAGTGTATTGGTTTCGCCATACATTGACATGAATCTTATTTTTTTTCTTTTAAAAAGTTTATCTAGAGATTTTGACTGAGATGTAGGAATTGTTCCAGTTCCTGGGGGCAGGGATGCACAGAATGGACAGTTTCCCCCATTTGCTGAGGGTGGTTTTGATATATTCAGTCAGTGAGCCACACTCTGAATGTCACTGTCCTACAAGGTTCTAGGAAGGAGCATGGGGTCCTGGAGTTAAAACACCAGACCTGCCACATTCTTCTCCCAGCTTGTTTCTTCCTATGCAGTTGAACCCATCATGCCAGGACCCAGAAGGGTCTTTCAGCCTCCCATTTCAGGATGCTGCAACCTGGCCTGTGTCTGAGGTAGACTGTTAGGTACACTGATTGGCAAAATGCCTCCTCTCTTTCCACTTTACAGGCAAAGAGAGTATGTACATTTATTTGGCAGGAGGGTGGGCTGGGTGGGGTGTGGGAGAAGGTCCTCTAGAATCAAACAGCCTTCGCTCAAAACCTAGACCTCACCTTTACTATGTGAATACAGGCAAGTTAGTTAACGTTAACTTTTCTGAACCTGTTTCCTCAACTATAAAATAGGAAGAAAAAAAAAACATTCAAATGACTGATGATCAAATGAGATGAACTTTAAGAGAACTAATATAATACCTGGCTTGTAATGAATCCTTAAATAACTAGCAGTTACGAGGATGACTAAGACATTTTTGTTCTCTGCCTAGTCCCCTCTGTAGTCTAGAAAAGAAGCAAAGAACTGGCAGAACAGCCTCTGAGGAACAGGCCATATGTTTAGACAGCCCCCTACACACACAGGTGTTCAGTTCCATCTTTCCTAATAAGACAGCCATTAGATTCGAGATGGCGTGCAGGTGTGTGTCAGGAGACGGGCAGAGGGAAGAGGAGTCCAGAGGCCCTCAGCTCTAATTCTCCAGCCCAAGGTCACCATCCAACCACCAGTGGGCCTTCCCCACCTGTGTGTTTCATCAGCCTGTAAAACGGCATGAGGTTTCTTGAGCTGCAGTTAGGGGAGTGCATACAGACCAGTATCTCTGTGTGGAACCTCATTAATGTGAGTGATAAAGTGAAGGTCAGCTGTCTTTACAAGGACAAGAAGTGAAGAACCTAATACCCAGAAAGCCAGGAGGCTAATGAGAAACAGGAAGGACTTTCAGCACTCGGGATGAAAAGCGGGAATCTATCTGGGGGGCATGTACTCATCAGGAGCGTGCCAAAATTCACTGAAAAGAATGCATAAAATACAAATGTTTATAAAGATCTTAAGTTCAGAGGCTTCCAAAGAAAATGAAAAGAAATACAACAAACCTTTATAGGATACTAAACCAAAACAGAGATCCTACCTCTCATTATACAAATTTTTCTAAGTACCTACTATACTCCAAGACTGTTAGAAAGGGAGAAACACATCCTTTAATTAGCAATCACTCCACATCCTGCTACTATTCATTATTCTGTATCTCATCATTCCATTTATCTAGTAACTACTAAGTGTCTCCAAGCTTCTCAATACTCCCAGAGGTATGAAACTGATGGGGGGTTGTTTCAACGGCCCACTACATATTTCCCTTAGGATGAAACAGCCTGTGCCCACAACCAGGAGTTGGGCAGTGAATCATCTGAGTGTGTTCTGTCTCCATGCTCACAGGAATGGTCTATTCTGTGCTGTACTCAGACGTTCAGCTCTGTCTGACTCTGTGATCCATGGACAGTAGCCCGCCAGTCTCCTCTGTGCAAAGGATTTCCCAGGCAACAATACTGGAGAGGTTGCCATTTCCTCCTCCAAGGGATCTTCCTGACCCAGGGATTGAACCCATGTTTCCTGCATTGCAGGCGGATTCTTTACCGCTGAGCCATGGGGGAACCCTGGAATGGTCTGGAATGGTCACAGAGACACAGCCTGATTAGAGCCCTGCTCTGGGGCTTTTTCACTGGAGATGATGATCTGACTTCCCTTTATTCTGTGATCAGGGAGATGGGGGACTCTGTCTCTGTGGCTGTCAAAGGACTACATCCCCCAGCTGGTAGAGGAAATGACTCCAGAAATGAGGAAGTGAAGTGCACACAAAGAGGCAAACGGGTGTGCATGCAAGTGATGTGTGCACACACATGCTTACATGTGTACCCCTGGGTATGTGTATATGAGAGAGACAGACAGAGGGATGGAGGCAGAATGTTTTCAGGGTATTTTATTCCCAGGATCTGTAACACCCAAAGCCAACTTTACTTTTGCTCTGCTCTTGTTGTATTATAAAAGCCAAGAAATTACCTAAAGTTTGGTTCCTATAACTCACAAAAGGAGAAGAGGAAATAAAATAGAAAATAGGCTGTGATCTCAATTTTCAAGGAGCTTAACACCTAGTTAAAGAGGTAAGTATAGCCATTTGAACCTCTAACCAGCACAAATGTCCACTTATAAAAGCGTACAAGAATATGAATGACCATGAAACAGTGGGCTCTTCTCTCTAATGGTGTGTTCTGAGACACTAAACAATATACACCATTCCCTCCTTCAAACCGCTTCACTCCAGTCCATAAATCAGTCCTTGAGAGCAAGAAGATTAGGACATAAACCCCATAGAAACCTATTATTCCAAGGCAAATACAGTGGGCCAGGGTCACATTTCCCAGAAGATTCCTTGAAACATTGATCTCAGGAGATGTGGAACTGAGTATACTCTTCTCAAAATGGCACACCCTGTAACTATCAGATAGCCTCGTGTGTGTGTGTGTGTGTGTGTGTGTGTGTTAAACACCAAATATACATTTGTTAAGTGAGTGAATAAGGGAATCCCTGGTGGCTCAATGGTAAAGAATCTGCCTGCAAAGCAGGAGATGTGGGAGACACAGGTTCAATCCCTGGGTTGGGAAGTTTCCCTGGGGGAGGAAATGGCAACCCACTCCAGTATTCTTGCCTGGAGAATCCCCATGGACATAGGAGCCTGACGGGCTACAGTCCATGGGGTCACAAAGAGTCGGAAACAACTCAGGTCACCAAACACGCATGCACAAGTGAGTGAAAAAAAGCTGCCACAAAAACTTAGTCCCTTGAGTGAAGTAAGCCAGAAAGATAAACACCAATACAGTATACTAACGCATATATATGGAATTTAGAAAGATGGTAACGATAACTTTATATGCAAGACAGAAAAAGAGACACAGATGTATAGAACAGACTTTTGGACTCTGTGGGAGGAGGCAAGGGTGGGATGATCTGATAGAATAGCACTGAAATAAGTATACTATCAAGTGTGAAACAGATCACCAGCCCAGGTTGGATGCATGAGACAAGTGCTCAGGGCTGGTGCACTGGGAAGACCTAGAGGGATGGGATGGGGAGGGAAGCGGGAGGGGGGACGGGGAAGGGGAACACATGTAAATCCATGGCTGATTCATGTCAATGTATGGCAAAAACCACTACAATATTGTAAAGTAATTAACCTCCAACTAATAAAAATAAATGAAAAAAAAAAAAAAACTTAGTCCCTTGTCAAATAAGTTTGAGAAGTGTCACAGGTTTTACCCTCTTCTTTGAGATCCCCAGTCCAAATGAGAAAAAATACAGCCTCTGAGAAGTTCTGCAGGAAAGAAGCATGTTTCACTGTGGTTAGTTCACTGTTCCCCCAGACTGTTTAAGGCTAAGGAATTTGTTTTGCTTTGTAACACCAATTAGCACCCCGCCTCTCAGATCTAATGCGTGGACCATGCGTGGGCCACTGGTCCAGGAGTAACCCTTTCCCACTGCCTGGCCTGGATATGGGCAGAGCAGGACAAGCAGGAAGCCCAGAGCTTCCCAGTAGCTCCTGCACCAGGGTCCCAGCCCATTTCCATTTTGGCAGGTCTGCTTTCCAAAGGGGTAGGAGCAAGGGGTGTAGCCTCTTAACCTAGGTCCCCCTGCCCCCTACACACACACACACATATCCACAGCAGCCCAAACAAAACACTGGAGGGTGAGCTTAACCAGGAGTACTTAAATATCAAGGCAAGGAGAAAAGCTTTGAATCTGAATGTAACAGGCTGGCACAAATTAGGAAAGATTAATAGAGTCAGACACACACTCTTTGAGTCATTTTTAGATAATCAGCAGGTTCTCACTGGCATTATCCTAATCCAGCACCACAGTGGAAGAAAATTCACTCGATGGCTCTCATGGTCAACTCCACAGGAACCAAATAAGCTATATTAATGTGCAGAAAAGATCAGGGCCAGGGCAGAAGGGGCAGAGAGCTAATTCCAAGTATGAAATACTGCCAGAATTCAGGAGCGCTGCTTCTTTAGGAAAGACTGACATTCTCCGTAAGAAAATTAAATGTTACAATGATTAATTACATCCATTTGAGTTAGTCTGCAAAGCAGGCCTCGAGAACTATGCTCAGGAGTTGATTCTTCAAAGTTCTTAGCCCAAAATATAATAGGGCAAATGGCAAAATGGGGAGCCAAGATAGCACTGACCTTTTCAGCAGTAGTTTCTTTTTTTTTTTTTTTAGTAGAAATTGAAACTGGAGATACAGCCATTCATTAAAGAAAAAAAAAAGGAAGGGAAGGGGTGATGGTAACTATTGTAGTCCTCATCTAGGTGGGTCCCTTTGGTGAGTCATTTAAAACTTTCATTATAGTCAGCTTCACACAATTGCCCCATCTCCAAGGGATCTTCCCCACCCAGTGATCGAACCCAGGACTCCCACATTGCAGGCGGATTCTTTACCAGCTGACTGGTACAGTCCATTACTGTACAGTCCATGGGGTCGCAAAGAGTCAGACACGATTGAGCGACTTTCACTATCACTTTCACCCAATCTTTCCTGACTTTAATGGTCATATCAAAATTTGATCTGTCCAGTATGCTTTCTCCTTCTTCTGAAAAGAAATCCTTCACTTCATCTGAAGAATCATTCATCCTGTACCCTATGTGATTCTGATGGGGCAGCCAATTACCATGCCCTGTCCCCAGTCCCCAGGTGTTCATATGTGCCCACACCATATCAGTCCCATGGTCCCAAAGACTGGGCCAGGGACTAGCATGTGACCCAAACCAGCCAATCAGAATACTTTGCATGGTTATCCTATAAACTTTGGAAGAAGAACATTTTCCCCACTCAGTGAGAAGGACTTACTTTTTCCTAGGGTTGCTGGCAGCCATCTTCCATATGAAGGAAGAGAGCAAGACTAATGGGGAGAAGCTCAGGACAAAGAGATGGAAGTGGTGAGGCAGGAATAATAGTGAAACTGAGAGAGATTTGATTACACTGCTTGCGTTCCTCATGTTAAGTATGCCTGAAGCCATTAAATTTATTTTTTTTTAACTAAGGCTAGTTTTTGCTGGATTTTCTGTCACAACTGAAAGAATCTGACCTTAGAGTGACCCCACTGTCAAAACTGGATTAGTGTATCTTCTCTAAAATGGCACTAATTGGAATAGAGTTTTAATTGTCCATTTTGATGAACTGACAGTGAGCTCAATGAGCACTCCCAGGGCAGGGGAACCATCAATTTTCCCCCAGTTCCTCAATCTGTAAATGACAATTGGCTGGCATAATAGTTCCTTAATATTGCTCTAACAAACTGCCATAAACTACATATTAAAAACACATTTATTGTCCTACAGTTCTGGAAGTCATAAATCTAAAATAAGCCTTACTGAGCTAAAGTCAAGGTGTTGGCAGGGCTGGTTCCTTCGAAATTTCTGAGAGAATCTGTTTCCTTGTCTGTTTCAGCTCCTGGGGCCACCTGCATTCCTTGGCTCCTGGTTACTTCCTCAGAACACTCCAGGCTTTTGCTTTTATTGTCACATCTCCTACTACTCATTCTGTTCTTCCTCCCTTCTTCTTCTAAGAACCCTTGTGAACTTTTAGGCCCACCTACATGACCCAGAATAATCTCCCCATCTCAAGATCTTTAACTTAATTACATCTTCAAAGTCTCCTTTACCATAGAAGGTAGCATATTCACATGTTCCAGGGGTGAAGATGTGGGCATCTTTGAGGAACCATTATTCAGCTTAGCATAGCTGGATGCAAAAAGCAGTTGTAGAAAAGAAGTGTGTGATGTATTTGCAGTCTTTCCAAAGCCCAGTGTTCTAAGAATCTTCTATATCAGGGAAGGCAGAGGATTGTAGCCCAGAACAAAGAATAGCCACCAGGTCCTCCCTGTGGGCCTGAGGATACTTGTTGTCATTTTACAACATCTGAACTCTGATTTTAAGTATTTCCTTTGTCCGATGTACATTGTTTGCAGTTCTCTACATCAGTATGACCTTCCAGCACTTGAAGCAAAAGAAATTTGGGGACCCAAAGGGCCTTCCCTTTAAATCATGCTCTTTACTTGGATCTAAGCATAGATCTGGGCTTGCCCTCAAGGGAGGGCACCACAGATTCTAATTATAGGGAATATCCATGCTCTGGGAGAGCCAAAGCAGCTAGCTTTTCAGATGCTAGGTGGGGCTGACAAGATTTTTCCTGAGTGTCTGACATAAGCTGATGCTGACTCACTCATCAGATTTCATGACTTAGAGAGAAACACATTGTAATATATGTCAGTCAGCTCAGTTCCCATTTCTTCCCCTAGTTAATCTCCAATTGCCTATCAGGTTAAGAAAACCAAGACAGGATTCACCAATTATTAATAGTAAGAGTTTTATCCTTAAGTGTCAAATCCCCTTATCCTTATCCATCAGAGGGCCAACAGAATGAAAACCACAATCACAGAAAACTAACCGAACTGATCACACGGACCACAGCCTTGTCTAACTCAATGAAACTAAGCCATGTCGTGTGGGGCCACCCAAGACGGTCGGGTCATGGTGGAGAGGTCTGACAGAATGTGGTCCACTGGAGAAGGGAATGGCAAACCACTTCAGTACTCTTGCCTTGAGAACCCCATGAACAGTATGAAAAGGCAAAAAAATAGGACACTGAAAGATGAACTCTGCAGGTCAGTAGGTGCCCAATATGCTACTGGAGATCAGTGGAGAAATAACTCCAGAAAGAATGAAGGGATGGAGCCAAAGCAGAAACAACACCCAGTTGTGGATGTGACTGGTGATGGAAGTAAAGTCCAATGCTGTAAAAAAACAGTATTGCATAGGAACCTGGAATGTTAAGTCCATGAATCAAGGCAAATTGAAAGTGGTGAAACAGGAAATGGCAAGAGTGAACATCGACATTTTAGGAAACAGTGAACTAAAATGGACTGGAATGGGTGAATTTAACTCAGATGACCATTATATGCACTACTGTGGGCAAGAATCCCTTCGAAGAAATGGAGTAGTCATTATAGTCAACAAAAGAGTCCAAAATGCAGTACTTGGATGCAATCTCAAAAATGACAGTTTATCTCTGTTCATTTCCAAGGCAAGCCATTCAATACCACTGTAATTCAAGTCTATGTAATGCTGAAGAAGCTGAAGCTGAACGGTTCTATGAAGACCTACAAGACCTTCTAGAACTAACACACAAAAAAGATGTCCTTTTCATTATAGGGGACTGGAATGCAAAAGTAGGAAGTCAAGAAATACCTCGAGTAACAGGTGAAATTGGCTGTGGAACACAAAATGAAGCAGGGCAAAGGCTAACAGAGTTTTGCCAAGAGAACACACTGATCATAGCAAACACCCTCTTCCAACAACACAAGAGAAGACTCTACACATGGACATCACCAGATGGTCAATACCAAAATAAGACTGACTATATTCTTTGCAGTCAAAGATGGAGAAGCTCTATAGAGTCAGTAAAAACAAGACTGGGAGCTGACTGTGGCTCAGATCATGAACTCCTTATTTCAAATTCAGACTTAAATTGAAGAAAGTAGGGAAAACCACTAGACCATTCAGATATGACCTAAATCAAATCCCTTACAATTACACAGTGGAAGTGACGAATAGATTCAAGGGAGTAGATCTGATAGACAGAGTGCCTGAAGAACTATGGACAGAGGCTCCTGACAATGTATAGGAGGCAGTGATCAAGATGATCCCCAAGAAAAAGAAATGCAAAAATGCAAAATGATTGTCTGAGGAGGCCTTACAAATAGCTGAGAAAAGAAGAGAAGATAAAAGCAAAGGAGGAAAGGAAAGATATATCCATTTGAATGCAGAGTTCCAAAGAATAGCAAGGAGAGATAAAAAAGCCTTCCTTGGTGATCAATGCAAAGAAATAGAGGAAAACAATAGAATGAAAAAAAACTAGAGATCTCTTCAAGAAAATTAGAGATACCAAGGGAATATTTCATGCAAAGATGGGCACAATAAAGGACAGAAATGGTATGGACCTCACAGAAGCAGAAGATACTAAGTAGAGGTGGCAAGAATACACAGAAGAACTGTACAAAAAGATTTTCATGACCCAGATGACCACAATGGGGTGTGATCACCCACCGAGAGCCAGACATCCTGGAATGCGAAGTCAAGTGGGCCTTAGGAAGCATCACTATGAACAAAGCTAGTGGAGGTGATGGAATTCCAGTTGAGCTATTTCAAATCCTAAATGATGATGCTGTGAACGTGCTGCACTCAATATGCCAGCAAATTTGGGAAACTCAGCAGTGGCCACAGGACTGGAAAAGGTCAGTTTTCATTCCAATCCCAAAGAAAGGCAATGTTACCACACAATTGCACTCATCTTATACGCTAGCAAAGTAATGCTCAAAATTCTCCAAGCCAGACTTCAACTGTACATGAACCATAAACTTCCAGATGTTCAAATTGGATTTAGAAAAGGCAGAGGAAACAGAGATCAAATTGCCAGTATCCACTGTATCATCGAAAAAGCAAGAGAGTTTCAGGAAAACATCTACTTCTGCTTTATTGACTATGCCAAAGCCTTTCACTGTGTGGATAACAACAAACTATGGAAAAGTCTTCAAGAGATGGGGATATCTGACCACCTTACCTGTCTCCAGAGAAATCTGTACACAGGTCAGGAAGCAACAGTTAGAACTGGACATAGAACTAGTTCCAAATCAGGAAAGGAGCATGTCAAGGCTCTATATTGTCACCCAGCTTATTTAATTTATATGCAGAGTACATCATGCTAAATGCTGGGCAGGATGACACACAAGCTGGAATCAAGATTGCCAAGAGAAATATCAGTAACCTCAGATATACAGATGACACCACCCTTACGGCAGAAATCAAAGAAGAACTAAAGAGCCTCTTGGTGAAAGAGGAGAGTGAAAAAGTTGGCTTAAAACTCAACATTCAGAAAACTTAGATCATGGCATCTGGTCCCATCACTTCATGGCAAATAGATGGGGAAACAATGGAAATAATGAGATACTTTATTTTCTTGGGTCCAAAATTACTGCAGATGGTGAATGCAGCCATGAAATTAAAAGATGCTTGCTCCTTGGAAGTAAAGCCATGACCAACCTAGACAGCATATTAAAAAGCAGAGACATTACTTTGCCAACAAAGTACTGGGCAGTACTGGCAAGGTCCATCTAGTCAAAGCTATAGTTTTTCCAGTAGTCATGTATGGATGTGAGAGTTGGACTATAAGGAAAGCTGAGCGCCGAAGAATTGATGCTTTTGAACTGTGGTGCTGGAGAAGACTCTTGAGAGTCCCTTGAACTGCAAGGAGATCCAACTAGTCAGTCCTAAAGGAGATCAGTCCTGAATATTCATTGGAAGGACTGAGGCTGACACTGAACCTCTAATACTTTGGCCACCTGATTCGAAGAACTGACTCATTGGAAAAGACCCTGATGCTGGGAAAGACTAAAGGCGGGAGGAGAAGGGGACGACAGAGGATGAGATGGTTGGATGGCATAACTGAGTCGATGGACATGAGTTTGAGTAAGCTCCAGGAGCTGGTGATGGACAGGAAAGCCTGGCATGTTGCAGTCCATGGGGTCACAAAGTGTAGGACAACATGACTGAGTGATTAAACTGAGCCAAAGAGTATTATTTCCCATCTGTTGATGATTGCTATATCCCAAATGTATTGTTATGCACATGTAGTAGTCACAATCAAACGAGCTGCTATAACAGATGAACTCCCACATTTCAGGGGCTTAACATAATAAAAGCTTATTTTTTCACTCAAGAAAGCTGTAGTTAGTAGTGGCAGAGTAAAGAGTTTAGTTGTGCTCCATGCAGCCAAACAGAAACACAATGGATTCCCTCATATGGATCCCTCATTCCCTACAGCCTTGGAGACTTACAAACAGCTGGTAGGCAGAGAAAGAACCTCATGGAGGTTCACCTCTAAGAGGCTTTTATGGACCTGACACATGACTTTCATATTCCAATAGCTAGAACTTAGTCATCTGACCGCACCTAAATGCAGAAGAGGCTGGGAAATGTAGGCTGGTTCTGTGTCCAGAAAAGATGGAGAAGCTTTCAGGAAATGCATAGGAATCTCTCCCAACACCGGTTTTTCACATGATCTCAGCTAATCCCACCAAAAAGTGTACCATCTTCATTTCTGTCATACAGTTGAACTACAGAGAAGTCAAGTACCTCACCAAGTTCTCAAAGCCCAAACTGCACTCAGAATGCAAGTCGTTCTGACTCCTAAACCCATGCTTTTAACCAGCGGTTCTCAAGTAGGGATATCCAGCAATGTCTCTAGATATTTTGATTGTCACAGCTAGGCGTGTTGGACCATAAAGAAAGCTGAGTGCCAAAGTATTGATGCTTTCAAGCTGTGGGGTTGGAGAAGACTCTTGAGAGTCCCTTGGACTTAAAGGAGATCAAACCAGTCAATCCTAAAGGAAATCAACCCTGAATATTCATTGGAAGGACTGATGCTGAAGCTCCAACACTCTGGCCATGTGATGTGAAGATTTGACTCATTAGAAAAGACCCTGATGCTGGGAAAGATTGAGGGCAGGGGATAAAGGGGAAGACAGAGGACAGAATGGTTGGATGGCATCACCGAATCAATGGACATGAGTTTGAGCAAGCTCTGGGAGATGGTGAAGGACAGGGAAGCCTGGCGTGCTACAGTCCATGGGGTCACAAAGAGTCGGACACGACTGAGCGATTGAACAACAACAGGGGTGTGTGTGGGGGGGCAGTACTGGCATTAGTCAGAAGAGACCAAAGATGCTGCTACACACCTTACAAGGCACAGAAAAACCCCCATGGAGAAAGGCCATCTGTCCAAAATGCCAGCTGTGCCCTGACTGAGAAATGCTGTTCTTAACATAATTTGTTGCTCATTCACCAAGTTGTGGCCAGCTCTTGCGACCCCATGTACCGCAGCCCTCCAGGCTCCTCTCTTAACATTATACGAGTCTACAATTCAATGGATGAGGGGCCAACCTCCAGAGGTTGCCCCACTAGAAAAGCTCCAGAGACTGACATGAGACTGTGAAATTTAAGGGATCCAGAGACTTTTTCCTTTAATGGAAAAAGCAAAGTGCCAAATTATTTAACTTATGATGGAAATTATTGCTCCAATAAAAATATATCCTTTGGAAATATGACTGCAAATAATCAGAGACAGAGCCAAACCAAAAGTCTGCTTCAACCAGAATAGCAAGGGGAAGTGGGGGGAGGAGAGCCAGAAAAAAGCAGGCAGATGATTTGTGCTATTAATTTTTGTTTGTTTATTTTTAGTACCACCTAATCTTGGCTCATGTGCTGGAATGAGCACTTATCCAAAGTGGTTTTGGCACAATGGTTATTCTTCACCACAATTCTGAACCTATTTTGTGATGATACAGAGCTGCTTCTCACATTAAGAAAAGTAATTCCTCACCAAGCTCCAAGGCATTTCCTCCAAGGATGAGGGAAAGACAGAGAGAGGTGGATTCCATTCAAGTGGAATTTTATAAAGCTCTGGTTCAGGAAAGCTGGTTTAAACCTTGGCTCTCCCTTTCCTAGCTGTGTGATCTTGGGAATATTACTCTTTGAGTCAGTTTTCTTGCCTATAAAATGGGAATAATAATGGTATATATTTCACAGAGTAGTGAAGATTAAGTGAGATAATCACGCAAAGTGATTAGCTCAAAGCCTGGCCTCAAATGCCAGCCCTTAGCCACATCTTCATCATTATCACTAGGAACACTGCAGGGAGGGGGTGGTGGTAACATCAGGCCAAACCCTGGAGGCAGAAAACTACCATGAAAAGACTTAACTGACTCTGCTTACTGGTAGGAGGGCTCCAGCTCTCCTACTTCTATGACTGTGAGCCTGGCCACATCAACTAAGAGCCTCTGAGCCTCAGTTTACCACCAGGGAAAGGGAGGTAAGACCAGGCTGTGGCCCCCTGTCTCCAGGCAGCCATGAGGAAGCAGCAAGGGGGCAGGGTGATGGCATGGGCTCTGGGACCAGACTGCCCGGGATCAAGCACAGGTCGCTGGAGTCACTGGCCAGATGACCTTGGGTGACCTCATCTGTGCCTCTAGTTCCTCCACCTGTAAAATGGGGATAATAATTGTTACCATTAGGAAGTAAAAAGCATAGGGCAGGGATCTTGGTCTATTTTGTTCACAGCTGTACCGCCAGCACTTAGGGCTGTGTCTGCTACATCGCTGACATTTAACAAGTATTTTTTGAATGAGTGTCTGAATGAATGAACAATGGCTCCTCTCACAGAGGCTACAGTATGACTTAAATGGGATTATACCAGTGCAGGTCACAGGATGCTACCTGGTCCGTGGTATGCCTACAAGAAACACTGGATGTCGTAACACTGTCCATAAGCTTTGTCCAAGTGAGGGACTGTTGCTGCTGTTCAGTCACTAAGTCGTGTCTGACTCTTTGCAACCACATGGACTGCAGCACGCCAGGCCTCCCTGCCCCTCACTATCTCCTGGAGTTCGCCCGAGTTCACGTCCATTGAATTGGTGATGCTATCCAGCCATCTCATCCTCTGCTGCACTGTTCTCCTTTTGCCTACGATCTTTCCCAGCAGAGCAGTCTTCTCCAATAAGCTGGCTCTTTTGCATCAGGTGGCGAAAGCATTAGAGCTTCAGCTCAGTCCTTCCAATGAGCATTCAGAGTTGATTTCCTTTAGGATTGACTGGACTGTCAAGAGTCTTCTCCAGTGCCACCATTCAAAAGCATCAGTTCTTCGGCACTCAGCCTTCCTTAAGGCCCAGCTCTCACATCTGTACGTGACTGTTGGAAATGAGGGATTACTAACAAGAAATAGACACAGTAACAGCCTCAGGTTTGATGCCCCAGAGCAGGAACAGCCCTGAGTGTACAGCCAAGGTGGTCATCAGGAGGGCTCCTTCCTCCTCGGCCTGCTGTCTGTTCTCTGGCTTGCTGCTGTCCCCCGGCAAGGCATCACATGAACTCGATGTCTCTCCATGTTTATCTCCGTGGGTCTCTTCTTCCAGCGAGGCGTGCACATTTAGACCCCTCGCTGAGCATCCGTGGCAGTTCTTGAGTGACTCTCTCTGATGTGGTGCGTCTGTCCTTCCATGAGCCTCTGCAGTTTTGTCTCAGCGAGATGGCTCCATCTGGGGAAAGCTTTCAGCATGCAGACTGCCCATGCGGGGCCTTGGGGATTGTTCAGATCTTAACTGCAGCAGACATCCCTAACTGGCCCTCCATGCAGGGACAGAGATGGCCATTCAACTTCCATCTTACCCGCTCTCTAGTGGCTGCAGATGTCAAGCTAAAGACTACTTCTCTGACTCCCCAGGGTTCAGGATGTCATTTGGGTTTGGCCTCTCCAATGTACAAGACTTGGAAGGCAGCAGTGAGGCAGAGACCATGCTTCTGTTGCTTCTTCCATCCAGAGTTGCCCTAACAATGTTTGATTTTTATTCAGCAAGGTCAGCAGAAGTCCAGGGAAGAGGACCACCAACTGTGTAGGTGTCAAGAGGCAGGATGCAGGGCACCATTTTGTTGGTGTGGACCCAGGAGTGGCGCAGCTCTGGCGCCAATGGTTCTGATGGCAAACATCCCAATCCTTGGATGACAGGAATGTGGCATGACCAGGAGGCAGCGTGGCAGGGCAGCTCCTCAATCCTCCACTTCCTGAGCATGACAGAGCCATTCCCTACGGGGATCAATTCTGTATTGCTCTTCGGAAAGTCATTCCTGGAGCCCAGCTCCAACTCCTCCAACCATTTGCTAAGCACTGAATATCCTGCAAATTTCTTTCTTCTGAAAAAATAACCATTTGTGCATTACACCACTGAGCCGTGACTATTGGATCCTCCTTTTCCACTATCAGTCCTGATTTCCAGCTGAAGGCCCATCCAGTCCTATCTCAGTCTTCCTAGACCTTCATGGGTAGAATATACAACCCAGGCCTAGGCCAATGAAAGGCCCCAGCCCTCTTCACGGAGTCACTGTTTCTGGGGTAAGAGCATGTGACCCAAGGCTCCCAAGTCAGGGAAGTTTCCTGGGAATGCTAAGAATAAAAACTAACTCTTTTCTGCCAGACTCAAAGCTAGCGGGAGGGGACCCTGAAAAGTGGAAGCAGGCATCTTGCAACCATGAGAAGAAACGCATCTAAGAATGAGTTCTCCAAAGAGAAAGCTGGGCCAAGACATGGAGAATAAGAAATCGCATCTGTGGTGACTTGAGTCCTTATAACTAGCTGCACCTAAAGTAAGATTTACTCTTTGTGGGTGGGCTTCCCACATGGCACTAGTGGTAAAGAATCCAGCTGCCAATGCAGGAGACCTAAGAGATGCAGGTTTGATCCAGGGGCAGGAAGATCCCCTGGAGGAGGGCATGGCAGCCCACTCCAGTGTTCCTGCCTGGAGAATCCCATGGACAGGGGAGCCTGGAGGGCTACAGTCCATGGGGTTGCAAAGAGTTGGACACGCTGAAGTGACTTAGCATGTACACACCCTTAATGGGTAAGGTATAGAAGCCAAGAGGGTTTCATTCATTTCTTTTTTTTTTTTTTTAAATAAAGCCAGTCAGAGTTACATTCTCCAACATCTGCAATCAAAAACGCTTTCTCATCATACAACCCAATATAGTAGTTTATGTTGTGCGCCTGTCTCTGCTTCTAGAAGTAAAGGTTATGTGGGCAGAACATGCAGAACCTGAAGCCAGAGACCATCGCTTTGCTCTTCTCTCCACCTCTGGGCTGCCCAGAGCCCCTTTCCTCCCAACACCTCTAAACATGCATCCTGAGGACCACTCTGCAGAAACCACGAGTCCAGAAAGCCCTTGTCTGTCTAACCCACTAGCTTAGGCTTCTGACAGAAAGGAGAGTTTGATTGTTTGTCACTTATTAGAATTGATTCGTTTCTCCCTAACTGTGCACTCAATCTCGATTCCCTTGGCTGTAGACAGCAGTCCTGGGGTCCAGAGCTCCAGGAAGTCTATTATTAGCTGCACATAATTTGTCATGTGAGGGAGCATGCGTTTTTGGTGGTCATGGAGATGATGAATGGTTTGGGAAGAGTGAGCTCAGGAACCGGGGTAGTTTGCCATGGAGAAGAGCAGTGTGAAGGAGTCTTAGAGGGGTCAAGAAGGAATGTAAAAGAGAATGTGCAGAATTCAGTGGACTTGCCACAATACTGGACACAGGGTCCCCCTGGCAAAAGTCACAGCCACCCACACTGGCCACCATAGCACTTCTGCAGTGACCACTGTTTCCAGACTGAGTTTGGGATTCAAAGAGTGTCATGTATAAGATGATCCTTTCTTTGCAAGGAACTGGATGAAGGCAAAATTGTGATGTTACTGTAATATCCTTATCTGCACTGTGGCTTGCATTACTCAGGGAAGACTTCAGATGAGCTGGATTTATTTAAAATGCACAGGGACATCTAACAGATGTACTAAATGAACAGGCTTGACACCGCTTTTACTTTCCCTCTTTACTTGCTTTCAATATGAAGATGAAGGCATTGACTTAGGTATTCTTCCTGCAGAATGGAGAAGAATATTACAAAATGCATTTGCAAGCAGGCTAAATCATGATTGACAAAACAAAATTTGTTAATACAATGGTTTGAGGCACTTGACAGAAATTTTTGTCAACAGTGTAGATTAAGGGATACAAAAAAAAAATGAAATTTGCAGATGAAATGGCTTTGATGTTTCTCATGAAAAGCATTTTGTTGACAGACTGGATCACAGTGGAAAAAAACTGTGCATTTTCTCAACGCACAGGTTGTAAGTCTTCGACAAAACATGTATTCATCCTGCTGTTTTTGCTCATTTGCCATATACTCCATTGGTCTTGCCTTTAGCCATACAAAGTGTTCAGGTATACATCAAAACAGTGTGAAAACCACCTTAAGAAAACTTCAAATTGATCCTATGTGATGGCTGTGATGTTCAGCCATGTCATTTTTCAAGTGCTTATTGATGAGTTCCCAGACACTTTATGTTATCTTATTCTATTAATTCTTCTAAGAATAAGATTCTTTTCTCTTTAGAAAAGATCTGGTATCAGGACAGTTTTGGTCATAAGCAGCAAAAAACAAAAAAGTCTTATCAGCCAATGGTTCCCAAAGTACAGTCCATGGACCAGTAGCAGCAGCATCTCCTGGAAAATTATTTGAAGTGTAAGTTTCTGGTCCCTGGTAAGTTTCTAGACCAGACCTCCTTTCAGGTGAAGCACAGCAATCTGTATTTTAACAAGCTCCTCAAATGATTTGATGCACACCAAAATCTGAGAACCACTGACTTGAACAAGAGCCAGAAAGAAAGAGACTGGTTCATACAACGGAAAAGTTCATGCATATATGAGGCTTCAGACATGATTGCATTCAGGTGTTCAAGCAACATCATTAGGACTCTGGCACCAATTTTTCTTCCTTCATCTAGAATGGCTGAACTGTAAGATAACTTCTCCCTCTGTGGTGGCAAGATGTCCAGAGCCCCAGGCTTATCTCCTAGGCTCCTAGCTACCACACAAGAGAAAGAAAGCTTTCCCCCAGTAGCTTCAGCAGAAGTCTCAGAACAGAGTCCCATTTGCTCCCACTGGTCCGGTCCAGGCCTGTGCCTTCCCTAAGCTTAGTAGCGGGAGGATACCAAACTCTGAGTCATGGTTTACACCCCAGAGAGCTTGAACTCTAGGAGAAGGCAAGTGAGGGCAGATGGTTGCCCACATAAAATCCAGTGTGGATGGAGGATAACAGGAGAATGAACACTAGCCAGATTGAAACAAAATGTCCATAAGAGGTATAGTCCTTGATCTTCCAATAAATTCCAGATTAAAGAAAGGGTAGCTTCCTAACGGAGAAGGCAATGGCACCCCACTCCAGTACTCTTGCCTGGAAAATCCCATGGATGGAAGAGCCTGGTAGGCTGTGGTCCATGGGGTCGCTAAGAGTCGGACAGGACTGAGTGACTTCACTTTCACTTTTCACTTTCACACATTGGAGAAGGAAATGGCAACCCACTCCAATGTTCTTGCCTGGAGAATCCCAGGGACAGGGGAGCCTGGTGGGCTGCCGTCTATGGGGTCGCACAGAGTCAGACACGACTGAAGTGACTTAGCAGCAGCAGCAGCTTCCTAAATCCACATGTCTTACAATAATAGCCTTACTCTAGATACTAAAGGTGGAACCCCACCCCTTTCAACCCACCCTCTTCTGTGGGCCCTCTCTGGCTTCTCAGTTAATGTAAAGAGTGGAAAATTAGTGCTTAATAAATGCAGTCCAAAAGCTCTTAACGAAGGACCTGGGTTAGATGTCTTATGAAGTGCTTCTTAGAACACCGTTCTTAGTCTAACTCGCTGTTTGTACCTTGCTCTCCACACTGGGATAGGGCTCATGTTTAATTCCTCCTGTAACTTCAATGCCACACACAAAATCTGGCACTGAGCAAGGCCTACATGTCTCTAAATAAAGAGAGTTCCTAAAAGTTAGTGACGGGGAGGAGTCTAGAAAAATCCCCCAAGGAGCATTAGGTGCTGCTCTGTACAGATGGGGGAGAGAGTGGCCATCTTCAACCCCACTGCCTCCCTCCACAGAGCCTTTCATTTCCCGTAGTTCACAGAGGAATTTATTTAGCAAAGGAATAAAGAACCCGTGTACACAGTTTGGCTTTCATCTTCAAACCAGGACTGAAACTTTGAGCTGTCATAGTTGTGCTACCTCAGCAGTTCAAATTCAGTGTTTTACAAAAGAGAAGAGAAGAAAGAAAACTTTATCCCTTCCCTGTAGCATCATCTCTGTACAGAACAAGAAAATGTTTTCCTTTTTTTGGAACACATGAAAATGCTCAATGATTCATCTCACTCTAACTTGAGAATTACTATCAAGAACAAATGTCTCGTCGCATGCCTCTTATAACACTGGTCCTGGTCTAGCTTGCTGTGTGTTTCTGGCCCAACCCTCCACACTGGGATCTCCCCCAAGGATAGGGGTGATGTTTGACTCCCCCCTGCATCTTCAATGCTGCACACAAAAGCTGACACAGAGTCAAAGTTGTATATTAAAAAGTCACATTGAATTGGGTGTAGAGTGTCCTGTTTCCCAGCTCCGCTGCAGTTCTTCACATACTTGGATATTCTCTGGTTTCCACCCTGGAACATTTGTTCCCTCATGACCAGTCACGGTGTTGACAAGATGGGCACTACCTAATGCTACCTTTCTCCCTTCTACAATCTAGTTACATAAGGATGACCTTGAGACATTTTTACACCCAACTCCCTCAGGTGACCACTAGAGGGCAGCAGAGAACACAATGATGGTACAATGACCATTTTGTCCAGCCTTTGTCTTCAGCTCTCCAAATCCTTCATCCCTCTAGCCTTCATCCTTTTGTTAATTTTTGTTTGGTGGGGTGGGGAGTTGGCGGGGGTGCAAGTTTCAGTATGGGATGGACTGCTTTGTTTCAGAACAAAGAAAACCATTCCTTTCTTTTAATGAAATTCTTAGGAAAAAATAATTTCATAGGGGAGACAAATAACTCAAAGTTTACAAGATGCATCTTTTTAAATTTTAATATGGGCTTTCCCTTCAAAAAGATTTTTTAAAATCTTATATATCTATATTAGGCTACAGCCTTTAGTTCTGAGGGCCTTTCCTGTAAGATCTTTAACTGAACTGTTCTATCATTGCCCCTCCAACCTCCATTCTTCTTCTGATCCAAAATCCAGTCTGGGAAAAAGCTCCCACTGGAAGGATAATTAAAGTAGACGAACAAGTCCTTCAGTCTCAGTTAATCCCAGTAAGCCTAATTCAGCTTCTATAGATGGAGGGATAAGTATGTCCTCCCATCAGAGTCACTCATAGCTGGACTACAGCCTACACCAATAAATCACTCCCCAGATAAACACAAGGTCATGGAGACCAGGTTTCTACATAAGTAAGATTTAATTTGGTCTAGGTTTGATTTAGGGGCTTCCCATTTCACGCTAGTGGTAAAGAATCCACCTGCTAATGCACGAGATCCAAGAGATGTGGGTTCGATCCCTAAGAGACGTGGTTCAATCCCTGGATTGAGAAGATCCCCTGGAGAAGGAAATGGCAACCCACTCCAGTATTCTTGCCTAGAAAATTCCATGGACAGAAGAGCCTAGTGGGCTACAGTCAATGGGGTCACAAAGAGCTGGACATGACTGAGCATGTGCATGCACACGCGCTTGCACACGTGTGCACATACACACACACACACACACAAGTTTAATCCAACTGCACAAGTCAAGGAATAACTGCCAGAAAAAAAAAGGCTACTCAGAACTAAATTTCAAGAAGAACCAACACCCTGAAACTGCCTCCATGCAAAATTTTTCTTCAAGCTCAAAGTGCCTGTATTTTGACATGCAAATCAGAAGAGTCTTATAAAATAAAAATATAGCAACAACTATTAAAATGAATGCTTCCATTTCTAGAAATTAGGATAATCGTTGCAGCATTATTTGTTAGAGCAGATAATTAGAAACAATCTAAATGTCTATCAATAAGGTATTCTTCAGATATATTTTAGTACATTCATACTATGAAATACCATACAGCTAAATAAAAGAAAGTGTGTGATAAATCTATAATTAATGAAAGGGAAGAATGGCTAAAAAATATTATGAGCAGTATACTAAAACACTAAAAATATGCTGTTTTGAGTTTTAAAAATTGTAAGTCTATTACACAAATGAATATGAATACAGCCTATTTTTACAAGGTCTGGAAGGATTTACAAGTGGTTCTGGGGGAGCACTGTGGATCGGGGAGAGGAGTAAGAAAATGGACATTTCACTGAACTCTCCTATCACTTGCACAATGACTCTTTTCTATGTATAAAAATTTGCTTATTCAATAGGGCCCAAATTAGCAAAGGTCAGTTGTTTGTTAGCTAAAACTGCATTTATTTCAGTCTCTAGTTACCATGTGGTCTTCATATCCAAGGGATAAAATAATAGTTTTTTTTTAAGTTTTCACTCTTCAGTGATTTTTGGAAACTAATGAAACTCTGACTGAGCAACCGAACTGAACTGAACTGAGTGAAACTCTGCCAGCCTGAACAAACACAGCACACGAAGCAGTGGAACAGATACCATCCTCACGGAGGGTGAACGAACATCCCCTTACTGTTTGCTTTGCCCAAAGACGTACATTAAAAATCAAGTTTGGAAGCGAGTGAGAGAACTTAGAATTTTGCTCAACGCCCCCTCATTCCCAAATGAAGAACGGCAGGCCCAGCAAGGCCGTGGCACTGCTCCAGCCCATCAATGTGCAGCCGAATTCTCTGGCTTCCCAGGCCACCTCACAGAATGACTGTGTTGTTTATCATCTAAAACCAGGATACTTTTGACAGTGGAAGGTGGCACTATTATGGGACAACAGCTGTAAACCAGGACGGCCTTGGGCTATGTGGACACATAGTCACTATACCAACCCCTCTTCAACTGCACTAAATTCCAAAGGAACATGTCTACGAAGTCTGTACCCCCATCACCACCATCTCCCAGTGCAGGACCTTGATGAGGATCTTCCCTTCCAGCTCCCCCTTACAGAAGTCATTCTAAGTGCAGTTACTCCCTATTACTTTAGTTCAGTATTCATTAACACACATCTTCCTGGCTTTTCAGAAGGAAGAAACCACATAGCAAATAACTTAATCATTCCTAGGAGATATAAAACCAAAATAAGACAAGGATTCTTCTCTAACATTCTCTCTCTACTGCTCTCAGAGACCTTGCAAGATGACATAGACATCTAGGTCTGGCTTTCCAGCCAGAGTTAGAAGTGAAAATACAGAACATCCTATTAAATCTGACTTAATCATCCAATATTTGGGATGTACTTGTAATAAAAAAAAATACATTGCACATTTATCTGAGAGTGGAATTTAACTGGATATCCTGTATATCATCTAACCACGCTGTGACTTAATCTCACCCTGCCTCACTTTTCTGAAGGTCCAAAACTTGCCGGACTGCTTGGGCTTTAGGAGCTACTGATTGGTGGCGGGAGGAGAGAAGCCGCCAAGGAACATACAGAAAAACTGCATGAAATATTTCCTCATACTATTCCAGGAGGCACCCTGGGCTAGTAATCAGACCAAATTTCTCGTTGTCCTTCAACTGCTCAGCAGGAAATAGAGGAGAGACGATAAGCGCCAATTTTGCTGGTCGGTCTGTCAGCTAAGGAGGGCATCCTTCCAAACCCGGCAGCCCCCAGCATCCTCACCTCGGTCTCCCACCACCACCCCGCTTCTTTTATCCTCACCCCTGCCGTACCCCAACCACGCGCTCCCCGGCTCCCTGAACCACACCACCCACCTGTGGCTCCGTTCAGGCTTCTACACATCCCCAGATGCTTTTCTCATCTCAGCCTGTGAAACCCTACTTACCTTTTAAGTCAGCTGCTAGAGCAGCTCAACCTACACAGCCCCCCTCTACCCCCCTCCCTTGCCTCATTTTCTTCACCCCACTGATACACCTGACCTGGCATGCTGTTGTTTTTCTTTCCTTGTTTGTTGTCTGTTTCCCAGCCTCCACACTTCCCCCCCAAAAATGGAAGCTCCTTAACGTCAAGGGCTCTGTTGGCCTCAATGACCATGTCTCCAGTACCTAGAAGAGGGCCTGATGCTGGACTTCTCCGGGGGTCCAGTGGTTAAGAATCTTCCTGCCAATGCAGAGGACACAGGTTCGAGCCCTGGTCCAGGAAGATCCCACAGGCCGAGGGGCAACTAAACCCATGTGCCACAACTCCTGAAGCCCTAGTACACACCCTAGAGCTGGTGCTGCTCAACAAGAGAAGCCGCTGCAATAAGAAGCTTGCGTCCTGCAACTAGAGAGTATCCCCCGCTCACTACAACTAGGGAACGCCTACATGAAGACCCAGCACAGCCAAAAATTAAAAGAAAAAAAAAAAGAGTGCCCAGTGCTTATGCACAGCTGGAGAATGAATGGATGGCAAGACACCTCCACTTGGAAGCCGCTCCTCACCACCCTCAGAAAAAATTAATGACTCTCTCCTTTGCAATTCCACAGTCCACTAGTGTTCTTCATCTAGGCCTCCATTCAAAATAGTTATTGAGTACCAACCATATACAAAGAATTTATATCACACTGCATAACTTAGTTATGTGCTTATCTTGTTGCTGTTGTTCAGTTGCTAAGTCAAATCTGGCTTTTTGAGACTCCAGGGACTGCAGCACACCAGGCTTCCCTGTCTTTCACTGTCTCCCGGAGTTTGCTCAAATTCATGTCCATTAAGTCAGCGATGCTGTCTAACCATCTCATCCTCTGTGCTTACCTATCTACACTCTAATGAATAACATTCTTGAAGAGAGAGAAAGACTTATTCATTTAATGGCCCCAACAATTAGGACAGTGTTGGAGGTGCTACCTGTTTAAACAGCACCTTTTCATTTAAATGAATATCTGGGGACTTGTAGGAAGGAAAAATCTTCCCTGGTGGCTCAGTGGTAAAGAATCCGCTGGCCAAGGCAGGAGACGTGGGTTCCATCCCTGGGTCAGGAAGATCTGCTGGAGAAGGAAATGGCAACCCACTCCAGTATTCTTACCTGGGAAACCCCATGGACAGAGGAGCTTGGTGGGCTACAGTCCACCGGGTCACAAAAGACTTGGACGCAACTTAATGACTAAACAACAACGACAAGGAAGAGAGACATGATCTGTTCCCTTATTTTATTTATAATTGAAACAGCATATTTTAACTGCTTATATAACAGATCTTTAAATTTAAACATCTAGTTTAGATGTTTAAATTTAAGCATCTATGCCTGCAGATAAAGGGGCGGTTTCACTCTTTGCAGGTAGAGGTGCACATCGGCAGCCCTTCCCAAGCCTGGCCTGGCTCGTTGTGAGAAGCATCTGACAGCATACTGTCCTCTGATGTCACAGTTCCTCCCTGGGAATCTGTCCTAAGGGAGGAAAAGGTGCAGAGGTGGTCCATGCCATCAATGTTTATGATAATTTGTGGTTAGAAAAAACACGATCAGACATTCAATGTGGAACTATGCAGTCATGGAAAATCATTTGTTAGACTATTTAAGAATGTCAAAAGATTTTCAAGGTCTGGTGTTAGTTGAAAAGAGTGGCAAAAATGATATTTCCAGTATGATTTTGATAAGGAAAAAAGAACACCCACTGATGAGTGGGTTACACAGTCAAATGTTACCAGGACTTAAACTTGGATGTAGTATTACTATTATGTTGCTGTTGTTCAGTTGCTAAGTCTTACATGGTGTTGGTAATGGCAGAGGCTGTGCTTTGTCGGGGAGTGGGGGGACATGGGTATCTGGGAACTCTGATTTTCTGCTCAATTTTGCTGTGAACTGAAAAATAAAGTCTATATTAAATGTATTACTTTGATAAGAAAAAATATAACTAACTAACAGAAAAAAACAAAACCTGTCTTGAGAATTTGAGATCAAACAAAGCAGGACTGAGTTACTTGAGGCCATCAGAGAGAAGTCAGCCACGCTGACAGAAGGCCGCCTAACACCCAGAGCCTTAAAGTCCTGGGAGGACCTGCTTGCTTGCTCCCCTGTCCTGCCAGTAGAGCAGCCTCATATGTTCCTGAGAGAAGGGGGAATGTTCATCCAGTTGCACACACACAGGCACACCTAAATGCATGTTCCCTCTCCCCCCTCACACACATACCACCTCACTCACCTTCAGAAAGGAAAAACTATCCTAAAGCCCTTTTTCAGATTCCCTGTTAGAAAATCTGAGGGAATCCTGTGCCTCCCAGAAGCCTTGATCAGGGAAGTACTCTGGGGAATTGCAGGCTTCATTTTTATGAGCCCACAACACACATCTACTAAGTGTTGAGACTTAGACAGACATTTTTTCTTGGGGGCAGGGGGTTGTTTTGATGGGATTTGGAAATCATTTTACCACTGAGAATTTGCCCCCTTGAGAGTAACCAAGAAAGTTTCAGCTTCTGATCAAAACAAAGTAGTGATGATCAAATTCTGGGAGCCCCAGAATCAAGTAGAAGACTTATGAACAACCATTAGCTTTAGCACCTTTAAATATGTCTTCCTCCCTCCCATGTACCCCTGTAATCTTCTTGCTCCAAATCATGGGCACTGAAACCCTCCAGGGTCAGTTCCCCAGTGGAAATTATTAACAGCCTCCTGACTCAGTCACTCACACTGTCATTGGGAAACACTTAGAAATGTCATTAAAGGCACTTGGTTCTATAAGAAAGGACTGTGAGGGCTGATTATTCTGGGAAGCAGAGAAGGCATATCCGATAAGTGTTCTCAGAAGGATGAGAGAAAATGAGGCAACGAGATAGTACAAAAAGCAAGCGTGCACAGTAGGTGGACCTCTTGAGAGGTGGTTGTAGACAGAGTTGTTATGTTGTCATCATAATTAAAGAATGGTGATGAAATCAGGATGGAAGAGACTGAGAATATATGTGATGGGTCACTAGCTAGCTGCGAGTCCATGGATGTTTCCTCTGTGCTTCGCAGAGCTCAGTTTACTGTCTATAAAACCAGGGTGTTATGCTGGAGGCAATTGGCTCCTAAATCCAACTTAGCATCAGCTTTTCAAAAATAAAGATTCCAAGATCAGAACGTAAACCTTCTATATTTCTGGGGGTTGAAGTCCTAGAATCTGTATGTTTTTAAAGATCCCCAGGTGTACTGACTTGGAAACAGTCAGTCAACAAAAAACGAGTTTGGGCACTGCTGGTTTATATGTATCACTGGCCTTTTCCACTTCTATCATCTCTTAATTCAAAAGAATCAAAGGGAGGCCCAGAGGACCACGGTGTGTAGAGATGTGATCATCCAAACCTTTATGGATTTTAAGTGAGGAAATACTGAATATGGCCTGAGGTGATAGACAAGGTAGATATCGTGAGTGCACCATTACAAAGCTTAGATCTAGGGTTCACAGAAAATAAATCCATAGGAGTACAGCAGAAGAGAATGTTGCCTTTTCTGTAATATTTACAACACACTCAAGTCTTTCTTTCGGTTGGTGAAAAACATCTACTTGCACTGGAACTTTGTGTTGTACATTTAAAAATACAATCATCAGAATTTCAAAATTACCCAGCTATGTTAATGTCAAATACAGTACAAAAAGGGATTACCTGAAATTAACATAAAAATACAAAACTTCAGTCCATAATCAACACCTCTGAACAAAGTTATTCAGATTAGTCATTCTCATTCAAGATGATATCACAATAAGGATTCTGAGAGAGCCTCTGAATGTCACCCTGAATAAGTCTATTCAAGGAGGAATTTTGCATGAATATAGAAGTTACCACCATAAGCAACTGCAAACTGAGAATTAACTTAATGGTATTAAATGCAGCACAAGTCTTCAAGAAAGACTTGATTGGTCCCAGGGATCACATGCCATGTGGGCAGTGAGGAGACTGACAGTGATCTTGCCATAGCCCCCAGGCTCCTCTGTCCATGGGATCCTCCAGGCAAGAACACTGGAGTGGATTGCCATGCCCTCCTCCAGGGGATCTTCCCAACCCAGGGATCAAACCCACCTCTCTTACATCTCATGCATTGGCAGGGAGGTTCTTAACCACTAGCGCCACCTGGGAAGCACATCTTGCCTGAGGGACCCTCATCCTGGCCATGTTTAGTCACTGCATATTCCAGCTCATTGCCCTTAAAACTTTGGTGGCAGAGAACTTAACATGTTTTTTGCAGTTGGTCCTCAAAGGAGAAACAAAGTTAACTCTCCTTCAGAAACCATTACACTGTAGAGGGGATATGCTCTACTGAAAAAAAATAATAATAATAAACTTAAGGTTGATATAAATGACCACATCCCAAGCAAGGACAGAGGCTGAAACTATTTTCATGCTTTTAGGATTGAGAACATCATTTTGGATCTTTGGAATAGCTCTTCTGGCTGGGTTTTTTGTGTGTAAAAGAGACTCAGTTATGTTAATCTCTGTCATGCTTGTCACTCTGCGCAACAAGATAAATATGGAATGCTCAAATGTATCTACCCTAGGATGTAGGGGAAGTCATCCTTGGAAAAAAGGAATACTGGACAATTTAATTGGTGTTTTTAGTGTCTAACTTGATGGCTATATTAAGATATTAATTAATTCATAATATAATTCATAATTATTTATAATATTTCTTGGTCACCTCCAATCTCCTTCTAGGCTATCAACCATACATTATATAAGAGCATAAGAGAAATAGACAAGTAACCAAATAAGGTGATTTTAAATAGTTATAAGTTCTGTAAAGAAAATGAATAGGAGACGTTGAAGATGGCGGCTAGGAAAGGACTACTTTAGAGAGATGTTAAAAAAAAAAAACTCTCGCAAAAGATACTGCAAAACCCTCTGGAAATCAATGTTTTCCTCAAGACCCAGTGTTGAAAAATACCCAGAATCCACTGATGCCCACCCTTATATACAAACTATATGGTCTCACCAAAACAACAACCAAAACTGGTTAAATCAGGACTTTGACAGAAATATAGAAAATATTCATTTGGAGACTAGTTGAAAACTAATCAATAATTATGCTTACTGAGTCATCTCTAGTGGAGGTGAGAACTGGAAAAGGTCAGTCTTCATTCCAATCCCAAAGAAGGGCAACACCAAAGAATGTTCAAGCTACCGCACAATTGCACTCATCTCACATCCTAGCAAAGGAATGTTCAAAATTCTCCAAGCCAGGCTTCAACAGTATGTGAACTGTGAACTTCCAGATGATCCAGGTGGATTTAGAAAAGGCAGAGGAACCAGAGATCAAATTGCCAACATCCGTTGGATCATAGAAAAAGCAAGAGAATTCCAGAAAAACATCTACTTCTGCTTTATTGATTATGCCAAAGCCTTTGACTGTGTAGATGACAACAAACTGTGGAAAATTCTTCAAGAGATGGGAATACCAGACCACCTGATCTGCCTTCTGAGAACTCTGTATGCAGGTTAGGAAGTAACAGTTAGAACTGGACATGGAACAACAAACTGCTTCCAAATCGGGAAAGGAGTATGTCAAGGCTGTATATTGTCACCCTGCTTATTTAACTTGTATGCAGAGTACATCATGCAAAATGCTGGGCTGGATGAAGTACAAGCTGGAATCAAGATTGCTGGGAGAAATATCAATAACCTCCGATATGCAAATGACACCACACTTCTGGCAGAAAGTGAAGAGGAACTGAAGAGCCTCTTGATGAAAGTGAAAGAGGAGAGTGGAAAATCTGGCTTTAAACTCAACATTCAAAAAATGAAGGTCATGGCATCCAGTTCCATCATTTCATGGCAAATAGGCGTGGAAACAATAGAAACAGTGAGATACTTTATTTTCTTGGGCTCCAAAATCACTGCAGATGGTGACTGCAGCTATGAAATGAAAAGGCGCTTGTTCCTTGGAATAAAAGCTATGACCAACCTAGATAGCATATTAAAAAGCAGAGACATTACTTTGTCGACAAAGGTCCATCTAGTCAAAGCTATGGTTTTTCCAGTAGCCATATATGGATGTGAGAGTTGGACTATAAAAAAAGCTGAGTGCCAAAGAATTAATGCTTTTGAATTGTGGTGTTGGAGAAGACTCCTGAGAGTCCCTTGGACTGCAAGGAGATCAAACCAATCAATCCTAAAGGAAATCAGTCCTGAATATTCATTGGAAGGACTGATGCTGAAGCTGAAACTCCAATAATTTGTCCATCTGATGCAAAGAACTGACTCATTTGAAAAGTCCCTGATGTTGGGAAAGATTGAAGTCAGGAGGAAAAGGGGATGACAGAGGATGAGATGGTTGGATGACATCACCGACTTGATGGACATGAGTTTGAGTAAACTTCAGGAGTTGGTGATGGGCAGGGAAGCCTGGCATAGGGCAGTCCATGGGGTTGCAAAGAGTCAGACACAACGGAACAACTGAAGTGAGTCATCTAACTAGATACCATATGGAAGATGCAATCAAAACAAAAAGGTCAAATACTGTTGGTTGGTTCTGCCTTTGAGGAATTTTCCATATCTTAGGAAGCATATAGTCTACTGCTCAGAACATTTCAATACCAAATAGGCTATTCAGACAACAAAAACAGCGTCATCGCTTTGTGGATAGTCCTTTGTATTTCACAGTGTAACACTCAGCACAATCCTATGAGGTGAGTAGTATAGTTCCATTATACACAGAAGAAAAATGAGGTTTAGAGGGGTTATACACCTCATCCAAGACCACACAGCTAGTAAGTGGCAGTATCTAGACAAGGACTTTGACTTTTCTGACTTAAACTATGAAGCCTGAACCATCCATATTGTATTTAGGAAAAGGAAGAACGGCACGCTTGTCTCTCAGTCACATTTTGCTTAAGGTATAAGAATAAGAACAAACAGACCTATTATCTTGGGGTAAATCTTATCGATCTGGAAGAGGGTAGTTATCTTAACACTTCACAAGAGTGAAGCTCATTATACTACTGTAAGGATTTCATATAACGTATACCATCTCATTCTCACAATCACTTAGAGAGGTTCTTCAAGAGTCAATTTAAGCCTTTCTTCCAGAGTATTCTAAGCCATCACAACTTCCAGTGACAAGTGGTGTCCAATCCTGAACTGGGATTGTTCTACTCTGACCTCGTTTAGTTGATAAAGTCTTGTGCTGTTCTTGACAATATCTGTCCATGGTACAGCTCCTCAACTGGATTATATGCAACATGTAGGCAGCACAGTGCCTCCCACCTTGATGCAAAGCAGGTGATAAACTAGAGTCTCCATTTTGTAGATCAGAAAACAGAAGCCAACAGACATAACATGGCTTCCTTAGTGCCCAAATAGGCAAAACCACAACTAGAAGAACATCTCCAGAAAGCCAGCCTCTACTCACTTCTCATAATGTCCTATCCCCTTTTTTCCAAACCACCCCTCTAAAACCACCCTCAGGCATGCCTGGCATTGAGAATTACCCAAGATGTAAAGCCCAAATTAGGAATCATAGGCTGGAGATCTGACTCTGGTAAATAATTCTTGTTTTGTTCAATCAATATGTATTCATCTAGCGCCTACTATATGTGCTCGTGAGCACACACATATATACACACATTGCTTTAAGATCCTGAGGAAAAACAAATTTGAATTATTAAACACATTCTATGAACCTGGCACTGTGCTAAGCATTTTATATACATTCCATTCATCTCCTTCCTGCTCTCAAACACCTATGTCTTATGCTCAAATACCAGCTGTGGGCACCTGGCCCCTTCCCGAGCACCGCAGCCAACCTCACCACTGTTATGTGTTCCACTCTTAGGTCCTATCACCCCCACCCTGTGGTCACCCCCTTCCTCACAGGCCCATGGTGTAATGGCCTGCCTCTTCTCCTCTTTCCTCACGCTCATATGTGTGTGGAGAAGCAGTTAAGTCCCTCCTCCCTTCCATTCACCTGCTCTCAGGCAGCAAGGCACCCTAACAAAGCCCCACCAGGGAGTCTGGATAGGCAAGACCCAGTCAGCTGGGCCTTCCAATCTTTCTCAAATAGGGTTGGCTGTGAGGCCCACTGGTGGCCCAGACTCTGAGCAAGACTCTCTGATCTCTCCATGGGAAGGACTTTTCACAGGCCTCAACCAGGTGCAAAGTGGCAACAAGGCAATGGGGTAAACCCCATAGAGGCCACCTCCCTGCTTTTCCACACCAAGTAAACGGTTTCCTGTGCTTAGAGGACCAGGGCAAAGGAAGATGAAAATAAAACCAAACAAAAGAGATAAAACCTCTTTCCGTTCAGACTCGCCAAGAACCCTCACAGAAGCCCTGGAATTTTCATATCAAAGAATTTTACCATCTTAAAGCCACTGAGACTGAGTGGGCACTTAGAGGCAAGACTGCTGCTAATTGCCTACTGGACATAAAAAGGGACTAAAAGAACTCCAGATAATTCCCTTCAATTTGACCCAGCAAGAGCTATGCAGCTATGCAAATGACCTCACCACTGCTTCCCTTGGGTTACTTGAGTATTTCTGTTGCCAGGTGTGGAAGGACAGGAAGTATGTGTTAGTTGCTCAGTTGTGTCCAACTTTTTACGACCCCATAGACTGTAGCCCGCCAGGCTCCTCTGTCCATGGGATTCTCCAGGCCTGGAGTGGGTTGCCATGCCCACTTCCACAGGATCTTCCTGTGGAACATAAGCTGATGTTAAATCACTTAAGAGGTTACACCCGTCTCAAATGGAGGTAAGCAAGGGTCACAGAAAGAACCTGGGATTGGAATCATGGAGAATTGGATCCAATTCTCCCTGCTGTTGTTTATTAGCCATGTGACCTGGGACCTTCATTTTTAGTGGAGACTTTGGATGGCGGATGGGCTGAGATAAGTAGAAGGGAGAAAAGGGACATTCAGAGGGATAGTTGGATGTAATGGTATGACATGTGGAGACCTGAACACTCAAAAAATATTCATCTCCATCTTCCTTTGCAGACAAGCCTAACACAGGTGTCTTATCTTACAATGAAACATTCTTCTCTGTAAGATATAACCCGGTATGTTCTGTAGAACTTGCCCAAATCAAAGATAAAATCTTTTCTCTCTGTACTTAAACCTGTATAAGAGAAAACAGAGTTAGATAGTCTTGCTACAGAAAGGTCACAGAAACTATCTGGCATAACACCTTCATGTCAGAGATCAGAAAACTGAGATTCAGAAAAGAAGTAACTTGCTTGTTGTTAAACAGAAATTTGGTAGGACAAGGATCCATATCAGTTTATTCAACATAACAAAAAAAAATGGCCCATGAAGAGGTGAAGTGTAACCAATACCACGGTGATAAGACCTACAATTTGTGTATGCTTCCTACATTCCCAACATGCACTGACTCATTAATTATCACAACAGGGTCATGAGATATGTTCTAATATTGTTCCCCATGTAGCAGATCAAGATAGTGGAATAGAAGGACATGGAGCTCACCTTCTCTGATTACTTACATGTGGAACAATTCTCACCGAATACCTGCCATGTAACAGATCACCCAAGCTTTTACAATGGTGGAGCCAGAATTTGAACTGAAGACTTCTTGGCTTCTTTGAACCAAAGCCCTGCTCTCACTCACCACACTCAACAGCCTCTCATGCTCACTCACCAAGCACCATCAAATTGCCTAACATGGAACGACCTCTAGAGGAGATAAAGTTACAGCATAACTCTTATCTTAAAGCACCCAACGTTTTAATTGAGGAGAAAACAAAATACACACACACTTAATGATTCATAGCAGTCAAAGCCAACATGCTCAAAGTGATGAGATGCTATTATCTAGATGCGAGAGAAAGAAGAAAAATATGGGTCCAAGAAGCAAAAGAGGTCATTTCAGATGAGATGCTACTTGAGCAAGCCTGGAAAACAAGTCTGTCCTGGGAGCCCATGCTAGTGTGTCTTGTTTAGGTGGTAGAGTGGTTTTAGAATACACCCACAGTTTCTTGAAGTGCCTCCCTTCAAGAGTTAGAATTTTGTTTTGCTCTTCAATATGAGTAGGACTTGGTGACTCACTCATAATAAATAGAATATGGCAGAAGAGACAAGGAAGACACTGCAGCTTCCTTCCTCTCTCTTGGATCAATTCCTCTTGGGGAAGCTGGCTGCCATGGTGTAGGCACACTCAATTAGCTCTAAGGAAAGATTCACATGGCAATGAATGGAAGCCTCCTGGAAACTGAGGGATTGAGGTCTCTTGCCAAGAACTATCCTTCCTCCTCCAGCTTGACATCAAGTCTTTAGTTGACTGCAGCCGTGGCTGACATCTTGAGGGTGACTTCTTTAGAAATCCCAAGCCAGAAACAAGCTGCTCCCAAATTCCAGACCCACAGAAATTGTGAGATAACAAACATTTGTTGCTCTAAGTAGCTAAATTTGGGGGTAATTGGTTACACTGCAATAAATAAGTAATCTAGATGGTAATGCTGCATATGTTATTGAAGGGATGTGAAAAATAAAAGAGGATGCGGATAATAAAGTAAATGGCAGACTCCGCATCTTCAAACTCTAGTTCTAATGCTCTGAGACCTAGAAAATGCAGGTTAAGCTGGAGTTAAGTGCAGAAAAGACATTTATCCAAGTTAATAGCCAGGAGCCAATTTCCTGAAAGCTCAGTTAGTAAATTTACCAAGCAACTATCCAGGGTCACTATGTGCCATCAAGAGTGGTGAATACTAATTAATCTTTCTCCAGAGGGGAGTCAATTGGGCCCAGAATAGAAATATTCCTCACCAGTGTACCCAAGGGCAGTGGAAAAAACCCAGGCTTCTCACGTGCAATCTGACTTTGTAATTACAATTTCAGGTAGCAATCATTAAGCATATACCTCCACCCCTCAATTTACAGATAAGCATCTACCTGCACATGCACACCACAGCCAGCAGAACACGACTCATGCCCAGTGCTATGTCCTTCACCTGGGTCACCCATCACAGAAACCTCTGCAGCACATGATCTTAAAGAAATGATTATCATTTGTGCTTCTAAATAGGCCCACGTTATTTTCTACAAGTGTCAATTTTCCTCTGCAATATTACATTTTCCAACATTTAGTTTTCCAGCATTTTGCCATGACTATCTGTGTAGATTAGAAAGGTTCTTAACTGTTATCTGTAATAGATTTTGCCTGCAGCAAAATTCATGCAGGCATAATAGAAGAACAAAGTGTACTCTGATGAAATTGCAACCATAATTTCCAGATGCCTGACATTTATTGCTTATTGCTATTAGAATTCAAGTGCCTATTTGTTTTGTACTTTGCTTTTATTCTTACATCACAACATATAATGGAAAAAAAAAGATATTTTAAATGTTGGGTTAAGTATAACAGATCAGCACGAGGTACCAACATAATCAATACTACTTAAACATACTTCTAGGCAATTAATTTTTAAAGAATCAAATTGTTGTGCCACATCAAAATTTATAATGATACCAGAAAGGGCGTTACATTCTTTATTGTTTAATTAAAAGCAACATTTAGCACTCAGGCAGCTAACTGTTAAGACATCACAACATAAAAGGTTTTGCTTATCATTATGCTGAGAGAGGTACAACAGACTTTTTACATTTTTTTTACTATTAAATGTTAATTGTACTTAATTAGCTAGCAGGAATTTATCAAATTAGTAGAAATCAGAAGGAGAGCTGTAAGGAGCAAGCTTAATATAGCCATCCTACAGTGACCAGGGCATTGCTGATACTTGATATCCAGATAACTGTCTTCTTCTGAAAGAAGAAAACAAATGGGTTTTACAGTGAACAAGTTGATAAAGTTGAGTCCAGAAAATGGCAGAGAGTAAAATATGCATAGCTTCAGGGGAAGACACAAGAAGATGCATACACAGAACAGAGAAGAGACATAGGAAATAAAAGCAAGTAGAAAATTATACGGAAAGATTCAAGCTGAAAGAAATAAAGAGAAAGAGGGAGGGGAGAAGAAAGAACACTTACCAGCCTCTGGGTTCCTACCCAGAGGACTACAGATTCAAGATAGGTGGGTGAAGCTGTTAAAACTCAGTTCAGGATATTTGCCCAATGATGAGGCACTGCCCAAATGCTCAGATGGTGCTTAGGCTCTTAAGAGAAAAATGGTGGGTGGAATGAGAGTATCTTACTGACTATCAAGTTCATGGATCACCTGGGCTGATTCATAGCCTGGAGGGCTTCCCTGATGGCTCAGCAGTAAAGAATCTGCCTGCAGTGCAGGAGACGCGGGTTTGATCCCTGGATCGAGAAGATGCCCTGGAGAAGGAGATGGCAACCCATTCAATCTCCAGGCTTGCCTGGGAAACTCCATGGACAGAGGAGCCTGATGGGCCACAGTCCATGGGGTTGCAAAGAGTCGGACATGACTTAGTGATTAAACAACAACAAAAGAGACCTGGAAAGGACGTAGAGACAAAGTAGGCCCTATCATGGACCCTTTTGATTCATTTCCCCCTACCAAGTCCACATGTGAAAGATTCTGTCTAATAAGCAATGTGATGCTATGAAGGTAAATATACAGCTTCTATTGCGCTTTTTGCAGTACTGAAAGCAACTTTTGAACCCCATTACATTACTACTGTTCAGACTTCAATCTAATTCTTTTATTCTATGGTTGAGAAAAATGATACGGTCCCTAATACTGGCAACACTAGAGACTGACTCCAAAGATGGTGAATACACCCAGGAGGCAGTGAGCGTTGGCCTGGTCTGAAAGGCAGCTCCACATGCCTGTATTTTCTACGGGGATAGGACCATGGTCTCACAAGCTACCACTAGCTCTACCCTCTGGCCCAAGACCCTACAAATGATCACATCCTTCTTGGGGTAAGCTCTATGACTATGAAAGTACCTGTCATAGCCTGTAATGTCTGAGTTCTGAAACTGGGTGTCTAGGCAACTGCTCTCAGAAGTACATATGCTACATAATGATTCCAGAGAAACAAGGCATTCCAACAAAATCCCCCTCCAGGAACCTATCAAGAGCAGGCCTGTGAGACAAGATAGAAAATTTACACATTATTCTACAATTAATTAAAGAAATGACAACTACTGCAGTTTCTGCAGATGATCTCAACTTCTTGATGACATCTTACACCTAGTCAAAACAGGCAGGGAAAGGATTTAAACATACCATCTATTGGTATTTCAGTCAACTGAGTCTCTTTTTGGTAAATCAGTCTTGAGAATGTCTTTGCATACTCTGTGTGCACATGCATTCATATTAATATAAAATTTGTTGCTGCTGTTGTTTAGTCACTAAGTTATGTCTGACTCTTGCGACTCCACAGGCTATAGCCCACCAGGCTCTTCTGTCCATGGGATTTCCCAGGCAAGAATACTGAAGTGGGCTGCCATTTCCTTCTCCAGGGGATTTTTCTGACCCAGGGGTCAAACCTGCATCTTTTGCATTGGCAGGTGGGTTCTTTACCACTGAGCCACCAGGGAAGTTCTTACATAAATTCATATCACATCATTTAGATAATCATTGAAAACATCTTATCAAGAAGAAAGATCTTCATGGTATCTTAAGTTCAAGATACCATGAAATTCAGTTCACTAGGGAGGACTGGACTCAACAGAACAGTCTATAAGTGTGAATGTGCAGGTGTGTGTGTGTGTGTTTATACCCAGGAGGTGGGTGTTCTAGGTCCAATCAAGAAAGACTTCCTGAATCTAGAATGAGTTTGAATACAAACTGAGGACTGTGGATTCAACCTCATGGGCAACCTCTGTTGATAGAGAATCAGAGGCATTAGGATAATATAGCATTTTAGGGGAAAGATGACTAGAAGGCTTTGCAAGATAGACCAGGAGAAAATAGCAAAACTTCTTGGTCTCTAATCCAGGCCAGGTTCACACAGGGCCAGCACAGTGGTGTGGAAAGGAAACATGGGTCCAGCGAACAGACGAGAAGTTCATAGGGTAGGGAGTAGCCAGGCTGAGGGGAGAGAGGCAAGGAGGAGAGCGAGCTGGCTTAGAGATGAACAGCTTGGTCGGGATGTTTTTTTGAAATGCTGCCTTTCAAAAGTCAACCAGACATTCATGCAAAGATCTGTTGTTGCTGTTTTCTCTAGTTATCTGAATATTTGTGATAGAGATTACAACTAAAACAATGAGAATGGCACAAATTCTAAACCACTCTACCTGATGTTTCCCCATAACTTATGATATAGTAAGGGCAGGAGAAGAAAGGATAGGAGAGAAAATTTGTTCACCAATCCTCACTTCCTTTTACATATCACTGGATGATTTGACACAATAGGAGGGTAACTATTTTTGAGGAAACGTTTTAGATATACTAACAAAAGGAATGCAGAAAAACAGAATCAATTCTTGTACACCCACTGGACGGTCACTTTTGAAACATATGCTTTGAAGAACAATTAGCTCAGGGACAATGTTGTGCCAGCCCACTTAACATTGAATGTGATGTTCTTCCTCACAAACCCTTCAAAAACATTTGTAAAGCATTTTCTGTGACTGTTTAACATTCTTTTTTTCAAATTGCAGACTCATTCAGCAGATCCCACAACTGTCATGATTTTTTATAATTTTGAAAGAGAAATAACACTTAAATGTGGTTTAAAAATCCAAAAAGTACATAATGATATAAAATTAAAATGTACAAGTCTCTCTTCTTCCCCAACCTTTTGCATATCAAAGATAGCTATTGTTAGCAGCTTCTCATTTATCTGTCCTTAAAAAGGACATAACATCACATTCATTATTTCATTTTTAAATTTACACCAAAGCAATCCTATACCTTGCTTATTTTGCTCAATTTTGCATCACTGGAGTATTCCCCTGTCTATACATATCACTCTGACACATACTTTTAACAACTAGGTGGACGTGCCATATATATGTAACTGGTCCCCTGCTGATGAACATGGAGGTTGTTACCAATGTTCTAGTATTATACCTAATGCTCAAATGAATAACCTCATATATATATATATATATATATATATCTATAAGAATATCTATAAGGTAATTTCTTAGATATGGAATTTCTGGGTTAAAGGAGATATTCATTTCTAATTTTAGTAAATTTTTCCATATCACTTTTCAAAATGATTTTCCTAATTTACATTTTCACCAGAAGTTGTAAAAGTATGTATTCCCTTATATCCTTATTTAGCTGACTTATAAAGCTGACATTAACGACTATTTAACACTGCCAGTTTGATTTGTTTCTTTAATCATGAGTATAACTAAATATATTTTTTGTACAGAGATGAACTCTTTGTATTTCTTTTTGAATGAACTTGGGAAAATCGCAAGAACATGCTATTGCAAAGCATTTTTATCAAATGCCTTCCCTAGTTTTACACTGAGAATCATTACCTAAGAGGTTTCCCACAGCTTGTAAAATTCCTAGTCAAGTCTCTGGTTCAGCGAGCCTCATCAAGAATTCACATTTCCAACAAACATGACCAGGGCTGAGGTTGTCTTATAAAAACAACAAGATAGAACCAATGACGTTTACATCACACTCAACTTATGAAGCATAGCAGTAGGTGGAATTACCTGAAAAGAGACATATTTAGTGTCTTGAGGGAGAGATCTGATCAAAGAGAGATGATGATGGCTTAGCAGCAAGATTAATGTTAGGATGGTGGTCTACAATACAACTGAAGGAGAAAAGTGAGTACCAAGAATATCTTTTAGAGGGGGTGGGATGGAAAGTGAGGTGGGAGGGAGGTTCAAGAGGGAGGGGACGTATGTATACCTATGGCTGATTCATGTTGAAGTTTGACAGAAAACAACAAAATTCTGTAAAGCAATTATCCTTCAATTAAAAAATAAATTAATTAAAAAAAAAGAGTATCTTCTACCTGAATTTCTAGACACTGCCATTTTTTAAATAGTTCATTTTATATTCACAAAGGAAGACGGGAATGACTGAATCGTTGCACTAAGATGACCCCGAGAGTAGGTATAAAGAAACAGATATGATGAACTCAGGTAACCCTGGCCTGTGATGAATGAAATCCACTGTGTAAGTCTTCAGCCTGGACTGCACATCAGCATCACCTGGAGAACCCTTCTCTTTTTTGGCTGTGTTGGGTCTCTGTCGTGGCCCACGGGCTTCCTCTGCTTGCGGAGTATGGGCTCCACAACTTGCAGTTTCAGTAGTCGCAGGGCCCAGACTAGGCTGCCATGAGGTCTGTGCAATCTTAGTTCCCCGACCAGGGATCGAACCGAGTCCCCTGCATGGGAAGGTGCATTCTTAACCAATGAACCACCAGGGAAGTCCCAGGAAAGCTTCTTAAATCATCCAAAGCCTGGGTCCTAACCCAGACCCACTGAGTCTAGGCTTAAACACTAGTATTTTTTTTAAGTTTCCCCAGAAGATTCTAATGTGCAGCTAAATTTAAGGACCTCCTCATTAAGGTTTAGATATATCTTCAAGAGCTTCCTAAGGTCTTTGCTAATCTAGGGATCTTTCCTGAAACCTGATGACTACTAAGCCGTGCTGTGACAATCTGAAATCAGTATTTGGCATGATGTCTATCAGAAGGCCATGTATGCAGAAAAGTTAGCCACATCAGGCACACTGAAAGGCAATGACTATAAAGTTCCTGTGGGTCCCTGAAGGAATTAATCTTTAAAAAAAGAAAAACCTAACTCACTCTACTAATGGGAGCATAATCTGGAGATCATTTTAGCAATTTAAATCAAGAGTCTTTAAAATGTGCATATCTGTTGACCTATAAATCCCATTTCCAGAAACCAGGGATATTTACAAAGACATAGGCATAGACTAGGATGTTAACTCTTGTGTTGTCTGTATCATAAAACTGGAAACAAGTCATCTAGTAAACATTAATAAGTTCAATATTTACAGTGGAATATTATAAATCATTTAAAATATGCCTAAAGTATGACTATCAGATTAGTCATTCATTGACTTAAAATGAATGACATGGAAAATGTTCAAATATATTTGAAGTGAAGAAGCAAGTTGTAAATTTCCACATGTAGCATATCTTACTTCTTTATAAATGATGTAACAGTAGCCCATTTACCAAGGGCTTTCTGAATTCTAGGTATGGTTCTAAACATTTTATAAATATCCATTCATTCATGCTTACAATCCCAGTGGTACCACTATTTTTTAGTTCACTTTAGAGATGAAATTGCTGGGACACAGAGAAGTTACTAATGTACCTGAGGTCACATGGCCAAAAAGGGGCAGAGTTTGGCTCTCAAATTCACAGACTCTGGCCCACAACCCATGCTTAACTGCTACACTATACTGCTGCAGACATGTGTTTATATGCATAAAGTATCTAGAAGGAAAAAGGAAAGTTTTACTGCCTCCCCTTTGCTAACAAATAATCTGTTTTTTCTATAATGAGCATACATGACATATATTTTTTCAAAGTTAGTACATATATATATATATATTATATATTATATATGTGTATGTGTATGTGTGTGTGTATGTGTTTTAGGTCAATGTGGCTTAGATGGTAAAGAATCTGCCTGCAGTGTGGAAGACCCAGGTTTGATCCCTGGGTCAGGAAGATCCCCTGGAGAAGGAAATGGCAACCCATTCTTGCCTGGAGAATTTCATGGACAGAGGAGCCTGGTGGGCTACAGTCCACGAGTTGCAAAGAGTCAGACATAATTGAGTGACTCATACTTCCACTGTCATATATTTTTAACTTTTTATTTTAGATAGGAGTATAGCCACTTAGCAGTGTTGTGATAGGTTCAGGTGGAGAGCAAAGGGATGCAGCCATACATGAACATGCATCCATTCTCCCCCAGACTCCCCTCCCATCCAGGCTGCAACACAACTCTTAGCAGAGCCCCCTGTGTTGTTCAGTAGGCACTTGTTGGTTATCCACTTTAAATAGAGCAGTGTGTACAGGATGATCCCTTCTATATTTTTAAGGAACGGAAAATCCACTGACCATGACAAATAAAAATTAGAGGAAAAGAAAAAAGATGTACAAAGGACAGGGAGGCTGGGCATCTGCCCAGTGAGCAAAACTAAGGAAGAGAACCAGTCTCTCAAAATCTGCATAGATCCTAGGCTGACAGGTCCTTTGCATACCTGTTCTGCCGTACAAGAGAAGGTGCAAATACGCAAAATGAGGAAGGAGGCAGCAGCCAGAAGGTGGACTGGTAAATTCAGCTGGGTAAGAGTTCTTTCAGGATAGGAGAGAATTTGAGAGGAGAATTGAACAGGGAGAAGGAGCCATTGCACAGACAGTGAAAATGCACGACGGTAAAAGAGACTAGGTAAGTGGGAGGGTTGGTTAACCGAAGAAAGGAAAGAGAGACAAGACCCCACTTATACAAGACCTTAAGGAAGGAGGTGCGCAAGGGAACAACCCATCCACACCTCCCCTGTCCTCTGTGTGATCTGATGAGCAGCTGGAGCTCAGAAAAGGCCAAACATTAAAAGTTTGGAGCAGCTAACTTGTTGATGAAGGGATGGAGCTCATCACGGACACGTGGAATAACTTCACAGCAGTGATTTGTCACTCCAAGTGACACCAGTAGAATTAAAAGGCAGCACTCAGGCCTTTGGCACGATGCTCTGCCCACTGATCCAGTGGCCCAGGCTTCTGGCTCACAGCCGTCATTAATGTCTGTCAGCCCGCGATGCTAGGTTGTAATTCTCTCCCTTTGACCAAAGCTTCAGTGGGTAGAACTGCTTTGGAAAGTAGGACATTCATTCTGAGCTAGGCAAAAATTCTAGAATATGTTTAAAGAAATGCAGCTGGCTGTGTTACTATTAGGACCATATAGTCATTCAAACTATGATAACAAGTTCAAACTATTGCCTAATAAAAATACTTTGGACTAAGTGACTGATACATAACCGATATATAAATGTGTGCTTCTAAAGTACTTGAAGGTGCTAGAAAACAGAAAGTAAAACAGATTCTATTCAATATTTTAAGTACATCATTCCATCTTATTCCCATTTTCAGCTTCTATTTTAAGAAGGACTCTTCCCTTCTTCATAGGTTCCCCATCCTTATTACTGCCAATATAAGGTTAAATAAATATAGTTCCACTCCACATTTTGCTTCACTTAGCAGATGCACTCAATATTTTCACACAGTCACATTTAGAATTACAGCAAAAGACCACATTCAAGTCAAGAAACAATTGTCTTTCACAATCATTCTACAACCAGAACTCTCAAATTAATGAGTTTAATAGCAGATTTTTCCTCCTTTGGACACTAACCTCTTTCTGTCTTTAGATATAACATATGATACCTGGGAAGCATGCAGAAATTATGCACAGACATGCACTCAGATTGTAAAAACCTCATTGCAGAAATAGCTATCCCTACAGTAAGTACTCATATAACTTTTTTTGCCTCCTTATTATTGCAGTACATAATTCACTCCTCTGCAAGTTCAAATTGCATATTACAGCACATTAATGTTGGTCTTCCTTTATAGCAACCTATCATATGGTTAGCATTCTCATTTATAACTTAAATTACTTTTATTTCTCCAGCCATTTCACCTAACTACTTTGAATCAAATGGGAAAACCCTCATATATCCCAGGTTGCAGAAATATGCAGTTGTAAGAGCTGGCTGGAGTACAATGTTACCCGTGTATGTGGCTGCACCCATGTCTGAGGTCAGTGGCCCTTCTGAATCCACATTCTGACTCCATTTTGAAGCAGCCTCAGAAGTGGGTAGAACTGAAGACCAGCTATGCCTTTAGTAAAGACCATAGCCAAATATATTGTTTTAAATGGAGAAGAACAAAGGCAGGGGTGGGTTGGAACCCACTAGTGGCTTCCCATTTACCCTAAGATGAGAATGGAAATATTGGCCTTTCCAGGTCTGGACCCTGTCTGCCTCTCTGGTCTCCTCATGTACCCCTCTGCTTTGCTCCCCACCCCACCCTACAGAGATAATTTCACCTCTTTGGAAACAATTCTAATTCAATCATTAGATCCTCTCAGAAACTCTTTCCTGGCCTCCCAACTGAATCACTTTGCTCAAGCATATAATCTTGGGCAGGATAATTTATTGAAAAATTTTTGTTACATATACATATGTGATTTTTCTTTCTTTCTCACATTTCAAGCTTGCAGTTTGACCTTCTTGTTCTTCTTTGCATTACCAAGTTTTGCAGAGCAGAGAGCAAAAGCCTCCTGTTTTGCCAGCAGTTTAAAACCATTGAAGAGATAATGCTAGACCTTCAGAGAGGAGACAGGTGAGAGATCCTATAAGCAGTGGAGACCTTCTCCTTGCTCCAAAATGGCTCTTCAAAGAAATGGCAAGACTTCCAAAGGATGGCTGATGGTGTTTCTGGAGAACTTAAGAGTCAAATAGAGGCAAGCCTCTGACTCTCAAGGATGCTTATGCATTGGACAATAAAGATATTAGCAATGACCATAAAGGCCTGTGGCCTGGAGGCCTATACTGCACTGTCCAGGTACCACCAGAGTTCCCTGGGTTTGGAGTGACCAGGAGGATGATGCAATCCCAACACAGACAGAGTTGGAATCTCCCACTTACCTGGATGGAGGAAAACTAAGGCAATTTAAAAGAATGTGATATGTCTTGCATATCTGAGTTTTAGCTACAAACATAATGTTCATATCTGCTATAGTCTCATCTTGCTCACACATTGCACTCATCTAAAAGTTTTCAAATTTTCAAACACATACTTTTTTTTCTCATTAATATCTTTTTTCTAAGCTCTGTGAGGAGAGGGACTGTCTGTGTTTGCTCACTATCCAACCTCAGGGTCTAGCACAACACTTAACACACAGTGGGTATTGATACACTCCTTTCTTAGATTTAACTGCGTTCAGTAAAATGCACAGATCCTAGGTGCACACTTCGGTGAATTTTGGCAAAGGTATCCATTCATTTAAGTAACACTTCAATCACTGTATAGAGCATTACCATTACCCTAGAAAGTTCTCTCTCATCTTTTTACAGTTGTATCCCTCTTTCTACCAGTGTGTGTTGGTGTGGTGGGTGTGCACTCAGTCATGCCCAACTCTTTGTGACCCTATGGACTGCAGCCCACCAGGTTCCTCTGTCCTGTGAGATTTCCCAGGCAAGAATACTGGAGTGAGTTGCCATTCCCTCCTCCAGGGGATCTTCCCAACCCAGGGATTGAACCTGCATCTCTCTGTCTCCTGCATTGGCAGGTGGATTCTTTATCATTTCTCCACCTAGGAAGCCCTTTCTACCAGGGTGACCACTATTCTGATTTCTATCATCATAGATGAGTTCTGCCGGTCCTTTCACTTGATGTAGATGGAAACATACTGTATGAACTATCTTGCATCTTGATTGACTGACTCATTATAATGTTTTTGACATTCACCCATGTGTTGTATGAATGTGTAATTTGCTCCTTTTTTTGGCACACACTATTCCATTGCATGGAGTTACCACCATTTGTCTGTCCATCAACAAGAAAATGTAAACATGTTGTTTGGATATTTTACCATTATGAATAAAACTGCAATGAACATTCTTGCACACGTCATTCTGTAGAAATATGCTTCCACTCCTCTTGGGTAAACAGGTAGAAGTTGAATGGCTGGACCATATGGTAGGTGTATGTTTACATAAGAAACTGTCAGTTTTTCACAGTAGTTGTGTGATTGTGTACCTCCACCAACAATACATGAGCAGTCCAGTTGCTCTGGATCTGTTCCAGCATTAGATATTGTTAGTCTTCTCAAGTTTTATAGGTTTTGGTAAACATATAGTAGCATCTTGTTGCATTTTGTTTTGTTTTGTTTTTGTTTGGCTACACAGCACAGCTTGCAGGATCTTAGTTCCCCGACAAGAAATCAAACCTGGCCACAGGCAGTGACCTAACCAAGCACCAAGACCTAACCACTGGGCTGACAGGGAATTCTCATAATATTGTGGTTTTAATTTGTCTTTTCCAGCAGGCTTAGAGCTCAATTTTTAATGAGTATTTAGAGCTATTCAGGTCATCTATCTATTCATTTTTTAAGAGCGTTGTATAATTTGGTGGCATAAACTGATACCCAGTTTAATAATTAACACTGATTTTTGTGTTTTCTCTCTTCTTTCTTGATCAGTCTTGTTAGGAGTTTATCAATTTTTTAAATCCTTGTTCAATAATCAACTATTGGGCTTGGCATACTTATATATTGCTTTCCATTTTTATGTTATTTCTTTATTCTTCCCTGGTGGCTTAGATGGTAAAGAGTCTGCCTCCAACGTGGGAGACTCGGATTCAGTCCCTGAGTTGGAAGGATACACTTGAGAAGGAAATGGCAGTCCACTCTAGTATTCTTACCTGGGGAATCCCATGGACAGAGGAGTCTGGAGGGCTACAATCTGTGGGGTCACAAAGAGTCAGACATGACTGAGCAACTAACACACATTCCTTTTTACTTACTTTGACTTTAGTTGCTGTTTTTCCTAGCTTTTTAAGGTAGAAGCTTATATAATTTTAGATCTTTCTTCTTTTCCAAAATAAGCATTTAAAAATACAATTTTCTGTCTTAGCACCCTCTGAGATGTACCCTACAAATTTTGACATTTGGGTTTTTACTGTTATTTAGTTCAAAATATTTTCTAATTTCCCTTATAAATTCTTCTTTGAATCATGGATTATTTAGTAGTGTGTTTTTAGTCTCAAAATATGTCGGGAATTTGTAGACACATTTTTATTACTGATTTCTAATTTAATATAGACATGGCCATAGAACACATGGCCAGAGAACACATTTTTGTATTATTTCAATTTTTGAAATTTGGGGCAGCTTGTTTTATGGCCCAGAATTGATCTATCTTGCTTAGTCTTTTATGTATACTTGATTAAGAACACATGCTACACATTTGTTGATTATATCGCTTCAGTCGTGTCTGACTCTTTGTGACCCCATGGACTGTACCCACCAAGCTCCTCTGTTCGTGGGATTCTCTAGGAAAGAATAGTGAAATGGGGTGCCATTTCCTCCACCAGGGGATCTTCCCAACCCAGGGATCATGAACCCACGTCTCTTGTGTATCCTGTATTGGCAGGTGGGTTCTTTACCAATTGTGCCACCTGGGAAGCCCCATAAGAATGTTATAAATGTCTATTAAGTCAGGTTGGTTGACACTGTTGTTCAAATCATCTGTACCCTTTCTGATTTTTTGTCTCCTTTTCTGTCAGTTACTGAGAAAGGAACACTGAGTCTCCAACTCTGATTGTGGATTGATCTATTTCTCCCTTTAGTTCTGTCAACATTTACTGCATGGAGTTTGATGTACTATTTGACACACATACATTTAGGATTATCATATTTTCTTGACGAATTGACTCTATTCTTATGAAATATCTCTCTCTTGTGTCTGGTAATATTTCCTGTTTTGAAGTCTTTTTTGTCTGATTAACAGAGGCATACCAGTTTTCTTATGAGTAGTGTTTGCACAGCATATCTTTTTCCTCTTTGACTCTTCATCTATCTGCAGTTTTATACTTGAGATGCATCACCGCAGACAGCACTTAGTTGTTTACCCATCCTGCTAATCTTGGCTTTGTAACTGGAATATTTGTTCCCATTTAAGTGCAAAGAGTCATTGATAAAGATTGAGTTTCAATATACTATTTGGAGTCTTTTCCCTCTATTTTTCTTCTTTTAGTCTCTGATCCTTGACTATCCTTTCCTGCCTTCTTTCATACTCATTAAGTACCTTTTTAGAATTTCATCTTTTTCTTATTTGTTTGTAATTTGTGTGTGTATTTTCTATCGCTGCTCATGAGAATCATAATACACATTTATTAACTGAGTAAATGAGTGGTGCAGTGTGTACCCACCCCTACCAGTACCTCATCAAGCCTGGGAGGAGGGCACCACGAGCCCTAGTGCAACCAAAATTGATAGCATGCCAGTGGAGTAGAAATGTTTTAATTTCAGGTTCACATTTTGACATTAAAGAGTTCTAGTCTCAACTCTAGCACAACTGCTTCTTCGTTTAGTTGCAGTTTTACTCCTTCCTTAATCCAATTATCTTTCCATCTATTAAATACACATTTCTTCCTCTGGCTATATGTCAGAATTACCTTTGAAGATTTTAAAATCTATGGATGCCTAGATCCTATCCAAGATCTACTGAATCAGGATCTTCTGAAAGCTTCCAATATACAGATAAAGTTGAGAACCACTACATTGCCGACTGTCCATTAAGTTCTGGGCCCTGGCTATAAGCAATAATCCTTTAATGCCTCTTACCTATGTGCCACAAAGCAGATTCCCTAACAGAAATGTATACAAGTTCCTTCTCTCTTCTGATTATGTACAAGGCTAGAAGGGGGGAAAAATAGAAACTAAAGAAGCTCATTAGGTTTCTAATAGGTTTTTTCCCCCCTTTTCTTTTCTAGAGATTGGCCTCCTTGAGGCACGTTGTAATTCAAACTAATACCATAGGAGAAGGGAGGAGTGTTGGAACTGCAATGGCAGAATCTAATGGCAGCAAAAGAAAATTACCAAAAAAAGAAAGAAAATAGTCTTATCAATAATGTACTAGATATTAGCCATAAAAAGGAATGCACTTGAATCAGTTCTAATGAGGTAGATGAACCTAGAGCCTATCATACAGGGTGAAGTAAGTCAGAAAGAGAAAAACGAATATCGCATGTTAAAATATATGTATGGAATCTAGAAAGATGGTACTGATGAACATATTTGCAGGGCAGCAATGGAGACACAGATATTGTTGTTGTTCAGTCTTCAAGTCGTGTCTGACTCTTTGTGACCTTATGGACTGCAGCACACCAGGCTTCCCTGTCTTTCACTGTCTCTCAGAGTTTACTCAGACTCATGGTCTTTGAGTTGGTGATGCTGATACAGACGCAGACATAGAGAACAGAATAGTGGACACACTGGGGGAAGGAGAAGGTGGGACAAATTGAGAGAGTAGCATTGACGCATACACTTTACCATATATAACATTCGATAGCCAGCAGGAAATAGCTGTGTGATGCAGGGGGCTCAAATCTGGTGCTCTGTGACGACCTAGAGGGGTGGTATGGGGTGGGAGGTGGAAGGGAGGTTCAAGGGGAGGGGACATGTGTATACCTATGGCTGATTCATGTTGATGCATGGCAGAGACCAATACAATACTGTAAAGCAATTATCCTCCAATTAAAAACAAATAAATTTTAAAAATAGTGTACTAGAAAAAGAAGCATTACCTCTTCACATTTCCTCTGTGTCCCCTGTGTATGGACTGTGCATTCTTATAATGCCCAAAGTATTTCTAAGCCATTGACTCCATCTCTACTCAGAGGATGCTCTGGTTGGTCTATCATGACCAGCTAGCAGAAGCCAGTGGACACTCAGTGCTGCAAGCAGGGTCTTGGGGCCCTACAAGGCCATAGCCATACCCAAAGTCCAGAGAATTCCTTAATCTTTTCAAAGAGGCAGAGTATGCTTTGGGATTTATCATTCACCCTGAAAGCCTCATTGATGGTATCTCCCAGAGGTTCAGCAAGAAGAATGGAAACCTGCTGTTCTGGTGGGAAAACCCAAAACACCTTTCCACCAATTCTTATTGCCCTGGAAGTTGTATAGCCCAAGAAAAAAGAAAGAAAAACAGAAAACTACAGCAAGGCATGGTTCATGGAATTACTACTGTAATACTAGAGAAATATACTGATGCCTTTAATGATAGCTGAGACACTTGCTCTTTTCCAAATTACTAGAGTTATGTGTGCTGTACCATGAGTGGCAAAACATGTGATTTTACCCAGCTTTTGTTTTTAGTCCATTTTGGGGTAGACCAGAATCATGTGATTATAGTGATACTTTGCATGGCTGCCTAGAAAACAGGTAAGGCTGCCATACATGAAAATGGGCAGCAGGTAGACATGCCCAGAAGCTAGATTCAAAATGTCCACTAACACCTCCCTCACCTCAGGGGCCTGAATGCAAGCTGGAGCTGGGCTGGGGTTTCACACACAGATAAGAAAGCTTACTGCCTTGAACTGGGTGAGCCTTGTAGGCGGTCACACTAGCTTACAGGAAATCCTGCTGGGAACAGAGGAAGCAAGCGTCTCTCAAATCAGAGGTCTCAAACTGGAAGCATGCAGGCTGGAAATAACAGCGTCAGGGTTTCTGCAGTCCAATATACACCTGTGTGTGAGTTTGAAGGGCTTCCCTGGTGGCTCAGTGGTTAAAAACAAAAACAAAAAAACCTGCCTGCCAATGCAGAAGACACAGGTTCAGTCCCTGAATTGGGAAGATTCCCTGGAGGAGGAAATGGCAACCCACTCCAGTATTCATGCCCGGTGAACTCCATGGACAGAAGAGACTGGAGGGCTACATTCCATGGGTCGCAAAGAGTTGGGCACAATTTTGTGACTAAACAACAAGTTAAAAAAAGGTACTCTTAGGTCACCTGTGTAGACCTACTCGAGGGCCCTCAGCTAAAACACAACCTACCCAATTGTACATGATGGCCCCGGAGGCCATACATGCTTTGTCTCTTTTTAAAAATCAGATTATTTTACCAAAAAAAACTCCACCGGATTTACGTTGTCTCTTGAAAAACCAGAATGGTGGCACACTGCATTCACATTCCCCATGACAGCTGTCATACATGTAATTAGCAGACGCCCGTTTGAGATAGGCCAAGCGCTCTCCAGCTCACTGCCATCCATTCCACTCCCCCATGTCCTTCACTTGGCTCACTCTGCTCACTAACTTGCCAGACACTAAGGACATTAAAGTTTGCAACCACTCAAGGATTTCAGGGCCCAGTGTAGCATACAGTGTCAGGGTTAGTGTGCCTTCTTGCCTCCCTGAAACAGTGAAAAGAGATTCCATGGGGACCAACACTGCTCTTACATGGAGGTTAAACTGGTAGGATCTGGAGTCAGCTTGCCCTGAGTTTAAGGACCTTACCTGCCACTTCCTGCCTTTTTGACTTCCACCTGAAATCTGATTCCTACTCACTTTTGCCTTTCCTTTAAGGCTCAGCCTGAAAGGCACCTCCTCCCAGAGGCTCTCTCAGACTGCCTCCCCCTGCAGGGATCAACCTGAACCTCAATACCAAAGGTTCACACCCTATTTAAGGAGCCTACACGCCCTCATGGCAGTGGTCGGTGATCTAGGTAGGCTTCAGGGAGTCTATGCACCTGGCTGAAATGGAATGTAAAATATTGTGTATATGTGATTTTATGCATTTTGGGAAGAAGATAGTAGACAGCTTTCATCAGATCTCCAAATGGATTTGCAAACACAAAAGCTTTAAGAACCACTATTCAGAGCCTTTATCTATACTAATTTTCCCCATGTGGAGTTTACCTTTTAATATCTTATCACTCTTAATTATTATGTTTATTTATGTATCAGGTAAGATCACAGCCGTGTTGCAGAAACAAACAACTCCAAAACCTCAGGAGCTTACAATAATAAATGCTTATTTCTCACACAAAATCTACTCTGGTGCTAGATAATTCTTCCAGGCTGCTGCCTTCCATTTAATGAGTCAGCTTATACTTTTATAGCAGCTTATGCTTCCACAACTGCCAACAAAGGGATGGAGAATCTCACACCAAGCAATCAAATCCTTCTTTCTAGAAACAAAACATGTCACTTGCTCTTCCATTTCAATGGGCAAAACAAATTCTTACCTAACCTAGTTCTAACCTCCATATGCTCAAAAGAAGAGAAGTGAAAATATTAGCAAGTAGTTGACCTGAAAGAGTAGACTACTGACCTAAGTAACTGTGGAAAATGGCATTTTGACTAGAAACTATAAAGCTAAAGAAAAAAAAAAAAAACTGTATATAATCTTTGCACTTTAGTTAGCAGTTTCTCTCTCAGGGATGTGGGTTAATAATTCTGGAGCTATGTGTATACACTAGACTTGAACAAATATGTAAATAAATTGTAGATGATGGGAGCCAGGATTCTGTCAGAGAAAGAAATTTGCAAATAAGCAGGCAGGCCTGTATGCAGGTCAAGAAGGAGCAGTTAGAACCAGGCATGGAACAATGGATTGGTTTCAAATTGGGAAAGGAGTATGTCAAGGCTCTAGATTGTCACCCTGCTTATTTAGCTTATATACAGGGTACATCATGTGAAATGCTGGGCTGGATGAATCACAAGCTGGAATCAAGACTGCTGGGAGAAATATCAATAACCTCAGATATGCAGATGACATCACCCTAATGGCAAAAAACGAAGAGGAACTAAAGAGCCTCCTGATGAGGGTGAAAGAGGAGATTGAAAAATCTGGCTTAAAACTCAACATTCAAATATCTATGATCATGGCATCTGGTCCCATCACTTCAAGGCAAATAGATAGGGAAATAGTGGAAACAGTGGCAGATTTTATTTTCTTAGGCTCCAACATTACTGCAGACTGTGACTGCAAGCACAAAATTAAAGGACACTTGCTCCTTGGAAGGGAAGCTTTGACAAACCTAGAGTATACTAAAAAGCAGAGACATTACTTTGCCAATAAAGGTCCATATAGTCAAAGCTATGGTCTTCCCAGTAGTCATGTACAGACATGAGAGCTGGACCATAAAGAAGGCATGCATATGCACGCATGCTAAGTTGCTTCAGTCGTATCCTGACTCTTTGCGACCCTATGGACTGTAGCCCTCCAGGCTCCTCTGTCCATGGAATTATCCAAGCAAGAATACTGAAGTGGGTTGGCACTTCCTTCTCCAGGGGATCTTCCCAACCAGGGGTCAAACCTGCATTTCCAGTGTCTCTCTTGCATTGGCGGGCAAGTTCTTTATTACTGAGCCACATGGGAGGCTTATATATACATATAAGTATATGTGTGTATATATATACATATGTATGTATGTATATATAGCTAAATATAAAATATAAAAATACATTAAATAATTCAGTATATAAAATAATTCAATAATTAACCTAGAAACTGTCTGACACATAATAAATACTCAATAAATATCTTATTATTATATAAGATAATAAAAAGAAGAATCTAGCTGCTGATATGGATATATTCCCATGATATACATTCAAAAATCATCTCTCATACTAACTGAAAGGTTTTTCTGGGGTTCCTTATCGGTCCTAGAAGTGAAGGAAGAGACAAAGATTCCTTCCTCCTCAACCCCGCTGTCTGAGTAGGGGGTGGGGGACTGAGGCCTGAGGTCTCAACCTTGGCATCTGGGCCCACTGCCTCTCCGAAACAGCTGCTCCTCTCTCCCTTGCCACTCATAGGCCAGAAGGGTTAGCAGAGGTGGATCTGAGCAGATGACCCCTGGGACCCACAGGTCAAACACAGGCTGGGAGAGGGGAGGGCCCCAAGGAGTAGCAGCTGCTGTTTGCTGGGCTGGGTCTCCTGGGGATTATTGTTTAAGTTTCAATGAAATGATTTTAATTTAGTGGATCTATGTTTTATGTTTAGTTTTTCAAAAAAAGATTTTCAATCTAGCCTCAGACCTCCCTAGAGGTTGTTGATAGTAATTTAAGTACTCAATTATTTGGTCTGATATGAGAACAATTGTTCGAGGTCACAGGCTTGACCAGGAGATCCCTAAGTCAACCACCAAGACACTTCCTTCTGCTTATTATTTTTATTCTTCAAAACAAATAATATAGCTAGATGTGATTTGAAATATTACCAAAGACTTGTCTCCTACTCATCCCATCTTCTAGTTCATTCTTTAGAGGCAATGACTTTATTAGTTCTCGGGTGTGCTTTTTGGATTCTTCCAGACTTTTTTTTTTTTTGCCCAAGTAGGCAAACATATGAATACACATATTTGGTTTCAGTTTTGTTTTCTGTTATTTCTTTTAATAGGAAATATTTCTCGGGTCTCCATGATAGGTGCTACATTTGTTTCCATGTGCTAAAATGCATTCTGAACTTAATGACTTTTTAAACAAACTAGTGTTTTAACAATAGCATCCTCATTCATTTGAAAAACAGTTCCTATGGGGGCTTAAGAGCACCTTTAGGACGCTGTATCACACAGCAGCTTTAAGGAAAGGACTGGATATATCTGTAAAGTACTAAAAGATCTACTAAGGAGAAGTGTTTTGGAGTAACTATATTTACGCTTTGATTAAAACTGTCCCCAAAATATTCCAAAGTCACTGAGAGCGCAATAGAAGCACACAACAGTCTTCAGAAAGTTACATGCCAAACTAAGAACAATAGGAAAGGGAACAAAATGGATGAGAGTCAGGGTTGAGCGGTCAAAGGGGTCATTAGCAGAGTACATACTGTGCTAGGACGTACCATTACGTGGCACTTCTGGCTTCCTGGCTGGCATCAATCCGACTGGTCGGTGCCCATACCAAACTGCTGTCAGGCATTTTGAATCTCACCTGGTCATTAGCCTTATCTTTACTGTTCAAGTATTTTAGCCAATTAATTTTCTTTTGAAATTAAACATGTATCTAATAAGAAAGGAATCTATGTGCAAGGTTTACACGTTTTATCCACAGAAAGAACTCAGTGCCTATGGCTGTGCAGTCCATAGCCAGCAATCCACTGATTTATAAACCATAGTTTTCCAAAAGTTAAAGGATGCTTCTTCAACACTTCCAGCTGGACTCGAAATGTACCAGAGATTCCACCTCCAGTCTGGGAATGGCCTCTCAGTGCACTGAAGTGGATTAATTCCCTATTGTTCAAATCCCAAATGTGATCTTCCTCCTCAGTCTAAGCCACTTCAATACTGAGTGAAAGGGGAGGAGGGTCCCTCTAGGATCATTCCCACCTAATAGGCTGCAAAGATAAGGACTGCTCATCAGAAATCAAAATCACCTCTGACAACTTTCAGGAGTCAGCAAACACAAAGGGCCAAATAAGTATCTTTGGCTTTCTGGGCCAGATGGTCTCTGTGGATACTACTCAGCTCTGTCACTGCAGTGCAATATGGAAACAGAGGGGAATGGCTGTGTTCCAATAGAACATTCTTTACAAAAAGCGGCCTGTGGCAAGCCATGGTTTATAAACCACTGAGGCTGACAACTACCATTGCCAACACCTTGTCTATCTCTAACTCATCACTGGTCTGAGGTATCAAAAACCCAACAGCAGATATGGACTCTGAGTCTTGGTTGAGACTTTATAGATTAGAAGAGACCCGCAGGGAATAAAAGGCCCCAAAGCGATTCCACACAGCACTGCCCAGTGACCCCAAAGATAAAGGACTCTCTCATGGTGTGTGATATTTGACCTCCTGTACTCAAGGAAGTCCTGGTCCTCAGAGGCACAAGTTCACCCAAGACTCCAACTGAGGAAGTGAACAGGAGCCAGATGAAGAAGGGAAGTTTCCATTTTTATTTTCCAATCTGAGTTTCTCTTTCTCTCTGCATTTGAATATTTGCCTCCAAAATTTAGGTGGAAATATATAGAGAATTGAGGGCTTCCCAAGTAGCTCAGTGGTAAAGAATCTACCTGCCAATGCAGGAGATGCAGGAGGCCGCGAGTTCGATCCCTGGGTCTGGAAGATCCCCTAGAGGAGGAAATGGCAACCCACTCCAGTATTCCTGTCTGAAGAATCCCATGGACAGAGGAGGCTGTCGGGCTACAGTCCATGGGGTCTCAAAGAGTCAGTCACGACTGAGTGACTAAGCATGCCCACATGCATGTAGAGAAGTGAAATGTAGAAGTCAGTCACAAATCCCACCTGGGTTAGGCAGACTTTCCCTGATAAGACCCTATCTATTGTAAAGCTCCCACATCACACAAGAAATCTATCTTTATCTTGAGGAATAAGCATTATGCCAGTCAATCTTTCTGCGGCAGGTTGACACATCATTACACCAAACATGAGGATTAAAGAAAAACAAAGCCCCATCAAACCATCAAAACTCCCATTTCTTTTATATGTAATAATACAATAAAGGCAACTCTTAAAATTATAGGATGTCCCACATTCAGCCTGACCAGGTGGGGTTATTCCAGGTTTTCTCCAAACATGCCATACCAACTGGAATGCCAATCTTAAACACAGTACTGAGGAGCTCAAGGAACAGAAGAAGCAAACATAACAGAAACAATCATTTTCAAGTTCTCCTAAAAATGGCTGAAAGGTTTTGTGGGGTTTTTTGGTACCCAATTAGAGGTAAGGGGAAGTAGAGAAAGATCTAAAAATTGTGATTAGCATATTATTTTTCCCTCTTGCTCCCAATTAAAGAGGGTTTTTTTTCTTTCACTAGAGATGCACAGTTATTAAATCATGATGTCTTTCTTTAAAAAACCAATTTATAGCAGAGGGCTCCATACTGCTGCCACTTCTGCAAGGTTGCTTATAATTGCTCCATGCAATGCTTTGACTAATTAAATCACACAAGAGATTGTTTCTTAGTAACACACCTGGTCCACGCTTTGTTGTTGGCTTTCATTAAAGCACTGTGTCTCACGCTGCCTTGTAGCATGAAAGGATATTAATCAGGTAAATGGCCATTAAAAGTCATATCAATGTTTGTGGTGCAGTGATTATTTTCTTAAATCTTGAACAAAGGAGTTTCCTTTGAAATCTCGGGGCTGGTCTCCAACCATGGGAGAGAATAGCCACACTGAAATGTGTTTTTCAAGCTTACCAAGAAAGAAAGAAAAAAAGGAGCAAAATGCAAGGTGTGGCAAAAAGTAAGATTATATTCTCTTTGTTCTCATGGGCTATTTGGGGCAAAGAGGAACAAGCTGAACACGCTGAAATGAGTGTACAGCAAGTGGGGACAACAGGCAAGAAGTGCTCTCTGAAGGCCCCCCATTCCCTAGGAGAGAAAAGCTTCACTTTGGAGGCAATGCTGTTAATTAGGCTGCATTTCAGAGCTGCAGTTAGAAATAAAAATGTCCAGGGAATCAAATGCTACTTACATATTAAACTGAAAAGGGAGAACCTCACAAATGCCTCCTTCTGTCCACAAAGTACCCTTTATGGTCTCACTGATCAGATTCTATATCTGGACCTGGAACATGGTCACGGAAGTCTGACTCCCCAGTTACTCTGCCCCTCAGTCCTGGAGCACCCCCCCCCCCAGATCAATATGTATTTATATGACTATGCCTACTTCCAACAGAGCAAACATTCCATTGAGTAGAGGAAGGAGTGTGGCTACATAAACACACATATTGGAAAAAATGACTAGCTTGCCAAAGGCACCTACCTTGGATCCTGCAAACTTTTCTTTTTTCTGCCATAAATGACTTATTTTTTCTGGATTGAGTAAGTGGCCTTGTTGAGGCTGGGATGAAGCATTCTGCTTCAGAACCCAGGCTCTGGTATACAAATTCTGGGGTTTGGAATTCCAGGTCTGCAACTTCACAGCTGCGTGACTATGAGCAAATTAGTTGAACCCTCTGTGCCTTGGTTTTCTCATACATAAAGCATACACAGTAACAGTAATAAACTCCTATGGTTATTATGAGAATAAAATGGATTTTTATACAATATATATATAGTCAGATATATACACAATATGAATCATATATATTATGTCTGATACATACTCAGTCTTCAGTAAACATTAGCTATAAAGCTCCTGATAGCTGCCAAAGGCTTACAAAATTTATGCTTCTATTCAAAGCTAAGAATCAAGCAGAAAGTGAAATCGCTCAGTCATGTCCGACTCTGCAACCCCTACCAGGTTACTCCGTCCATGGGGTTTTCCAGGCAAGAATACTGGAGTGGGTTGCCATTTCCTTCTCCAGGAGATCTTCCCAACACAGGGACTGAACCCGGGTCTCCCGCATTGTAGGCAGACACTTTACTGTCTGAGCCACCAGGGAAGTCAGGAGAATCAGGCGGAGGACTCAGTGACTAAAAACTCTACTACAGGTCACCCTTGGTAACACTGTACCATGAGAGGGGCATGAACTTGAACTGGTTCTCACCGAATTTATGAGGAAACTAAGTCAACGGCCTTAGTATTCTCCCAGCAAGGTCCCCAGCCAGAGGCTTCTGCCTAAGGCCAAGTACTCCATGCTGGGCTACCCTGAGGCCACTGTCCACAGTGTCCCCTGCACCCGATCACCCAGAGAAGGGATGAGCTGAAATCAAGCCAGCGCCCCGCTCTCCACGCATGTGGATGTGTCGGCCCAGAGCAGGTACCATTTTTCTGCTCTCACGGAGCCGGCGGGCTGGCTTCACCCAAGAGGGCCTGCTGATGGAGGAGGGCTCTGGGCATCTTCTCCCTTCAGGGACCTAAAGGACACTTCCCAGGGGAGAGAGCAGTTAAGTCCGTCAGGTCGCCAATCTGCAATGTGACAGAAGACCCAGTTTAAATCAGCTCAGCTAGAAAGAAAGCGGAGGGGCCGCCACAGCTGGGAAGTCCAGGGGTGGATTCACACATGGCCCAGTTCAGACATATGACTACTCCAGGTTTCGTTCTCTCTCCCCCTGACACATCGCAGATTTCAGGGCTGACTCCGTTTTCGGTAGGCAGTCCCCCTGGGTGCTGGATCGCTGACATTGTCTCCTCCGCACAAGTGAAAGAGCACCTCGCTCAGTGCCGGGAACTTGCCCCTCATTGGCTGGAGTCCGATCACGTGTCAATACCTGACCCAATCACTCTGCAGAGAAGCGAGTTCATACGTTGATTGGTCAGTTTGGAGTCACAGGGAGCTTCTGGAGCTGCGGGTGATGTCAGAACTACTGGATCCTCAAGGCTTAGAGTTAGGGGCTAAGGAGGTGTGTGGAACCGAGATGATACTTCTAGAAGCAGCGTGAATGGATGCTGGCCCAGTAAAATGGTAGGTGTTCACCAGAGTGAAGAAAGAAGAGGCCATGTAGGACTGGAAAGACAGGTAGGAGGAGAGCAAGAAAGAAGGTTCTCTCTTCTTGGGTGTCCATTTACTGGTCTACTGGCCTGTCCGAGAGGGTTGCTCACTGCTAAACTGACACGGACACCTCTAGAAGGCCCTCCAATGGCTGCAGAAACTATCTGCTTCTTGAAGGCTGTGGTTCTCACATTGACTGTACATTAAAAACTCCTGAGGAGTATTTTAAATATCCTAGTGCCTGAACACCACCAGAAATTCTAATTTTTATTGATGAGGTAGGGGGAGGTGAAGTCAGGTATGGGTATTTTTTTAAAAACTTCCTCAAGTGCTTATATTAGCAGTCATGTTTGAGAAGCACTGTCTTGATTTGGGGGCAAGCTGGGGGGCTGCTCTGTTGGCTAATGAAAGAATAAGTATATTAAAGGGGACCACACTTCTCACTGTTTTGCTTTACACTACTCCTAATATTTTTACCCTCGTCTCAACAGACATGGTATCATCATGCGTGCTGAGTCACCTCAGTCGTGTCCGTGTCTTTGACCCTATGGACCGCAGCCCGCCAGGCTCCTCTGTCTATGGGATTCTCCAGGCAAGAATACTGCAGTGGTTTGCCATTTCCTTCTCCAGGGGATCTTCCCAACCCAGGGATAGAATCCACATCTCTTATGTCTCCTGCACTGGCAGGCGGGTTCTTTACCACAAGTGCCACCTGGGAAACCCAATGTCATTATATTCACTTGCAATACAAATTGTCAGAAAGGTGGAGATTCTGGAAAATGTGCTCCAGATGAGAAAATTATTCTGATCACTGGTTTCATTTCTGTTCCTTTTATCCAGAGAAAGGAGGGGAACTCCTTACTATTTACAATGACACCCCACTAGACATTTGTATGAGCACTCCTTTATTAATTATAAGAAGAGAGTGGTCATTTAGGGAGTCAAGTTTCTGATGGCGGAGTGAAAATAACCAGCAAGCATATTAACTGTGAATCATCTCCACTTGCTGGATTGAATTCCAAGGAAAGATACATCCACTGCTGGGTTGCTAATCTGCTTTGATTCACGGTACTGTTTGTGCCTAGTACCTTCCTTGTTTTTCTAATCTGTGATTTTCTTGAACCATTTAACAGGCTCAAGAAAGGCTTAAATGCATGAAAAGTGGGTCTATAATAGATTTGTAAGCAGGAAGTTAAGATATGTGTCTTGGGCTCATCATCAGTATGTGCCTATTATATTCATCCACAATAGTCATTCCATGACTTTTAAAGCAGAACTAGACTACTACCAGGATGCTTCCCTGGTCTACCCAATACAAAAATTGTATATTCCTTGTTAAATTGTAGAGGACTCCTTCAGAAAAGACCCTTGCTTTCACATGCTAAAATTTATTCTGTCATCATGAAAGTGTTATTGCATCTTTTGTTTTGTTCTTTATATCCTCTCTTGCATGTAAACCACATCTATTTTATAGAACACTTTTTGCATTGTTATCCTGTTTTGATCCTCACCACCACTCTGGAATAACGAAATATGTTAAGGACATGAATGCTACTGGTGATTCCATTCTTAATTAATCACTGAGTGTACAATTCCATAGCTGATCTGTGAAATGCTTTTAACATATGGCCATGTGTTAATGGTCTTCCCTGATGTGTGTATAATATCTTGACATAACCCCAAAGTACAGATTTTTATTACCCAGTAGTATGCACTCCAGACACCCCCCGCTGATCTCTGACCCCCCCCCCCCGCCCCCCCACCATTTGAACTAGGGATCGAGTTCAAATCCACACAGTGGGCAGGGAGCAGAGCAGCTGCCTGAGCAGAGCTGAGTGGGGACTATGGCAAACCAGAGAGCACAATCCACGTGTTGCCAAATCCTCCACTGTCTCAAGAGGAACTGTTAATCCAGATCTTTTTGTAACCTCCCTACTTTGCAATTAGGGTAACTAAAATTTTTTTTAGTCTCTTTTTTAACTCTATAGACCAAATAGGCCTTTGTTTTCTTGCCGAATTTAACCCCTGAGCTGTCATCTATCGCTCCTGCATATCCTTCATTTTTTTCTCTTTTCATTAGCTAGGGATTGGCAGTGACAACATCACTTATTCGAAATAACCAAATCAGTGTGTCCCATGAGTTCCAAATGGACATGTCAAATTACCTGAAAGCACCCTGTACTGGTTTTGATTACTATTTCTACTATTCCTATTGTACTTTAAATGTAATTCTGACACTGTACATAATCCCACCAAATGGTCATTGTTTGTGTTGTTATTTCTGTTCGGCTGGACAGTGAATTCTTTAGAAGCCCAAACTGTCTCTTTCATCTTTCTTAGCTGTCTCTTTCATCAGTCCTTAGCCCACAATGGACACTCTTTATTATTTAATGAATGTAGAAAGCTTTGTACCACTACTTGTAAAAGGAACAGATTTAGTGAATTAGGGAAGTGAATAAATACTATTATGACATTGCAAGCATTTGTGCACACACGTACACCTTTCCTTCCAGTTTCCTTCCCAAAGCTCTCTGGTAGCCCTGGACCCCAGCCAGAGGAATATGGGCACAGGCCCCCTCTTTCATGTTGCAGTGTTCCTTCTCTCACTAGAACGCCCACTCCTTCTCCTATCCTAGTCATTATTTGCAGAAGTTCAAGATCTGTCTTCTTCCAGAAGTTTTCTCTGGCTGCTTTCACCCAAGAGAATCTCTTCCTCCTTCAAATTTTTGTTCTGATTATAATTTAGCCCTTCCACTTCATCACTTTATTACATTCAGTTTTTTCTACTTACATGCATAACTGTGTTCCTGAGAGACTAAAATTATGAAATATTCTGTTAGAAAATAGTTGTTTTGATTAGAAATTTGAGACTATCTCAAATTCACAGTAACAAGTAATATTTTCTACTCTAGTTTTAATAGATGCTTATGTATAGCTATTAAGTGGGAATATCATTGGACAAACCCAATATAAGAATAAATTTAACTTCTGAAAAAGCAAAAGTCTTTGTCTTTTTATACATACTCTTAGCGCCTTTTATCCCTTCACTCAGCACATGTTTTTTGGGTTTTTTTTCCCCCATTTATTTTTTTATTAGTTGGAGGCTAATTACTTTACAGTATTATAGCGCGGTTTTTGTCATACATTGACATGAATCAGCCATGGATTTACTGTATTCTCCATCCCGATCCACCCTCCCACCTCCCTCTCCACCCGATCCCTCTGGGTCTTCCCGGTGCACCAGGCCCGAGCACTTGTCTCATGCATCCAACCTGGGCTGGTGATCTGTTTCACCCTAGATACTATACATGTTTCGATGCTGTTCTCCCGAAACATCCCACCCTCGCCTTCTCCCACAGAGTCCAAAAGTCTGTTCTGTACATCTGTGTCTCTTTTTCTGTTTTGCATATAGGGTTATCGTTACCATCTTTCTAAATTCCATATATACACTCAGCAAATGTTAATTGAGCCCCTCCTATGAACCAGGCAGTGATCTAGGTGCAAAGGATATAGCATTAAGCAAAAGACAAGATCCCTGCTTGCACTGTCCTACATTACAAGGACAAGTAAATAATTGCAAACAGCAGTTAGTACCATGAGGAAAAACAGGCTGATAGGCTAGGGAATACCTGGGCATGTGAGTGAGGGAAGGAGCTTGGTGAGCTGCTGACACACAGAAAGGCATCATGCCGAACCACTCGAACAAAAAGGCCCCATTGCAAGTGCAACAGTGTTTTGTTGTAAAGTAGAAGTTGCTAGCTCCTAGATTCTGCTGGTTGGCTGACTTTATTTTTAACATTTTAACTGAAGTATAAATAACATATCTATAGGAAAACACAGAGTCATCAGAGTGCAGCTCAGTTAACTTTCTCCCAGTCAACATGTCCATGTATCCACTAAGATCAGAAAACGGAATGTGACTGCTTCCCTCAGAAGTCCCTTTTGTGCCCATTTTCAGTGGTGAACCTGCCTCTTTTTAGTTTTGCCTGGTTTTTAAATGTATAAATGAAATCCTAAAGTATGAATTTGTCATCTTTTATTAAGTATATTACAATTTATTTCTCCATTCTACTGTTAAATGGGCATTTGACTATTTTCAGTTTTGACTATTAAAAATGCCACTTGTTGCATGCATGTATATATTTGTGCTTAATACCTAGGGTGTGTATATGTAGCTTTAGAAGATATTGCCCAAGTAGTTATACTGACCTATCTTTCCAAACAGTGTATGAAAGTTCAGCCCTTCCATGTCTTTACCAACTCTTGGCGTTTCCTGTCTTCTGCACTTTAGCCTTTCTGGTAAGACTGAAGTGACATCCCACTAGGGTTTTAATTCATGTTTCTTTTATGACTAATGACATGTAGCTCTGTGTGTACTTACTGGCCATTTAGATTTCTTTTTAGACAGGCCTAAGTCTTTTGCCCATTTTCTGTTGGGTTACCCTTTTCTTTCTGTCTGATTTATAGTTTCTTTATATATGCTGAACATCTATCACATATTTTTATATCAATATTCTATTATCTTGAAAATCTGTTATCCCACTCTGTGGATTTTTGTTTGTTTGTTTTTTCTTCAGTTATACATATACATGTATACTTTTTCTTAGGAGAAGGAAATGGCAACCCACTCCAGTACTCTTGCCTAGAGGATCCCGTGGACAGAGGAGCCTGGTGGGCTGCTGTTCATAGGGTCGCACAGAGTCGGACACGATTGAAGTGACTTAGCATGCATGCATGCATTGGAGAAGGAAATGGCAACCCACTCCAGTATTCTTGCCTGGAGAATCCCAGGGACAGAGGAGCCTGGTGGGCTGCTGTCTATGGGGTCGCACAGAGTCAGACAAGATTGAAGTGACTTAGCAGCAGCGGCAGCATACTTTTTCCTGCCTGGAAAATTCCATGGACAGAAGAGCCTAGTGGGATACAGCCCACAGGGTTGCAGAGTTGGACACGACTGAGCACACACACATGTACTTTTTCAAATTCTTTCCGCATTTAGGTTATTACAAAATATTGAGCAGAGTTTGTGGATTTTTCTTCACTCCCTTAAAGTTGTTTTTTAATCTGAAAAAAATTCTTAATTTTATGTAATAAAAAGTATCATTTCTTTCTCTTAAGAGTATTTTCTATGCCCTTTGAAGACATCTTTGTCTACCCAAATCTCATGAAGAAATACAATGATGGCAGGGAGGAGTATATTTGGTACCCAGGATCACCCTGTGTGCTTTTGGTCTCCCTTGACCAATGTTACCTGTAAATACACAAGTAAAGCGTGGTAACCAGGAGCTCAGATTGCTGAGAAATAAAGATCTGTATCACACTCCCAGGTAAGCCACTAAGCCCAGCAGAGGTGCTCACTAAGGGTGAGGAACGTCTAGAATGGCAGGAAGAGAGGGCAATGGTGAGTATCAGTTACAGCTCTGAGACCAGATGCAGGTTGTAGGGGCTGCAGACTCTCTCACTGATCTTCTCTTTTATAAGTTTCCTTTGGGGAAGGAGACTCACGGGACTCAGGGGGGAATTGCTCCCGGAAATCATATGACGAAAGGAATGTAAGAGGTACATGGGGTGGACTGTAGTCAATGTTGTCATCTATCAGGCCTTGCCTCAGGACCAAAGACATCTGATGGTTCTTCTGACCCTACAACATAGATCTACCTAAAATATCTAGTTCTGTGAGCTTTTTTATTCCATTCTTTGTCTGGCATAGTGACTCTATATTATGGCATTTCTGGCTTCACCAGCTTTCTACTTCATTTAATGTAGGCTGTTACTATTTCCATGTCACAGAAGTCAGTCTAACAGTATGTTTACCCCATCTGGCAAGATACTTGCCAGGATGCTAAACTCTGTATCTGGACAGGGCGTTCTCAAATCAATAACCTCTGTTTTATCAAATATTATGTCGTCCTCCTCCTAGGCCCTCATGTTACAATTCCAAGCATATTTTCTGGCTCTGTTGGGGATGTTGACTAGATCCTGCATCTCCTTTCACATCTAGCTCCTTTCCTCCCTCACCAGGCCCAGTATAACCCTTCCCAAGCTGTGTTGTTATTTACTGGCTTATTGGCCAGGAGGAAACCAGGGGCAGATCCTGGAAGAGGGGCTGGCCTGTGTCTTACCAGGGAGAAATGTCTGCAGTCTTCAAAGAAGGGGGAAGCAGTTCATTAAGAGAAGTGTGCACCATTTCTATAGGTTCAGATGTTTGGGGAACCTTGAGATCAAGGTTTTAGTCTGCTTTGATTTTATTCTTTTCTGATCTGGACCCGGGTATAATAGATATGTTGCCTTAGTTTATTCAGGCTGCTATAACAAAATACCACAGACGGGGTGGTTATAAACAACAAATATTTATTTTTCACAGTTCTAGTGGCTAGGGAGTCCAAAATAATGATATCAGCAGATTCAGTAGGAATCTTTTTCCTTTAGAGGGTACCTTCACCCTCTGTCATCACATAACCCTCTTTCTATTGCAGAAACTCTGTGGAGCCTCTTTTATAATAGCACTAATTATGACAGTTCCATTCTCATAACTTAATCATCTAAAGACCCACCTTCAAATACTCTCACCTTACGAGTTAGGTTTCAACACACGAATTTGGGGGTGGGGTGAGAATACTTTCAGACCAGAACACCTGCCTAGTTTTCTCAGGTGGTGCTAGTGGTAAAGAACCCACCTGCCAATGCAGGAGACATTAGAGACTTGGGTTTGATTCCTGGGTCGGGAAGATTCCCTGAAGGAGGGCATGGCAACCCACTCCAGTATTCCTGTCTGGAGAATCCCATGGACAGAGAAGCCTGATGGGCTACAGTCCATAGCGTCGCAATGAGTCAGACAGGACTGAAGCAACTTAGCACGCACACACTCATTGTAAAATCCTAGGCCTGGTCTTCAGCTTTCTCTTCTTTCAGGCAATGGGACATTAAGGTCTCTTTACATACTACCAAGGAAATCCAGATTTCCTTACCTTTTAATTGCCAGTTCATTACTTTCAGCCTGAAAGGTAACAACCTTTTCCCAAAGCATTAGTGAAGCTCAGCAACAGCTATCCAAGTCCACTGTCCTTTTTGTTATGGTCACCACACACTTCTGAAATACCTGCTATTGCACCAGTTTATAAATTCCATTCTGCCAGTATATTATCCCAGTCTGCCACCAGTAAAAACTCTAACAATGCCATAACTACCTCATACTAACGTCTGTCTATTTCTCACTTACCACCAATGATGAGTCTTCATTGCCACTCAGGTAGGAGGAAATCCAGCTTCAAAATCTCATCTTAGCATCTGCTTTCTCCAACCACTTCCCATACTGCCTGTTATAGTTCTGGTTCCCCAGAAAGCAGAAACTAAGATAGAGACTAGCCTGCAATAGGTTATTAAAAGTGAAAGTCGCTCAGTCACATCCAACTCTGCAGTTCATGGAATTCTCCAGGCCAGAATACTGGAGTGGGTAGCTTTTCCCTTCTCCAGGAGATCTTCCCAACCCAGGGATCAAACCCAGGTCTCCTGCATTCCAGGCGGATTCTTTACCAGCTGAGTCACAAGGGAAGCCTAAGAATACTTGAGTGGGTAGCCTATCCCTTCTCCAGCTGATCTTCCCAACCCAGGAATTGAACCAGGGTCTCCTGCATTGCAGGTGGATTCTTTACCAACTGAGCTATCAAGAAAGAAGCTTTGGAAATCAACTCTCATGGAAGGAATGTAAATAAAATAGGACTGAGCAGCAGGAGAAGCTAGACTGTGATGCTATCTCAACAAAGGCCTTGAGCAGCTCTGTCTGGTACTCTGAAGCTAGGAGGCTCAAGGTAGGATGAAAGAGCCACAGCTTTATATACCCACATACCCCAGTCACTAGATAGAGCTGCCGGGGAGAACGGGTTGCGGCCTTGACTAAGGGAACTGTCTTTAACTGAGGCAACTGAAAAGTGCTGGGAGTGCCACCTGTAGAAAAGCCTCAGTTGTTAGTCTACTTTAAAATGTAATATAACTTACCACGTGAACACAATAAAAGAAAACAAGTTGACACTTTTGTTTCTCAGTTCAGTTCAGTTCAGTCGCTCAGTCATGTCCGACTCTTTGCGACCCCATGAATTGCAGCATGCCAGGCATCCCTGTCCATCACCAACTCCCGGAGTTTACTCAGACTCATGCCCATCGAGTCAGTGATGCCATCCAGCCATCTCACCCTCTGTCGTCCCCTCCTCCTCCTGCCCCCAGTCCCTCCAAGCATCAGGGTCTTTTCCAATGAGTCAGCTCTTCGCATGAGGTGGCCAAAGCACTGGAGTTTCAGCTTCAATCAGCCCTTCCAATGAACACCCAGGACTGATCTCCTTTAGGATAGACTGGTTGGATCTCCTTGCAGTCCAAGGGAATCTCAAGAGTCTTCTCCAACACCACAGTTCAAAAGCATCAATTTTTCGGCGCTCAGCTTTCTTCACAGTCCAACTCTCACATCCATACATGACCACTGGAAAAACCATAACCTTGACCAGACAGACCTTTGTTGGCAAAGTAATGTCTCTGCTTTTTAATATGCTATCTAGGTTGCTCATAACTTTCCTTCCAAGGAGTAAGCGTCTTTTAATTTCATGGCTGCAGTCACCATATGCAGTGATTTTGGAGCCCCCAAAAATAAAGTCTGACACTGTTTCCACTGTCTCCCCATCTATTTCCCATGAGGTGATGGGACCAGATGCCATGATCTTAGTTTTCTGAATGTTAAGCTTTAAGCCAACTTTTTCACTCTCCTCTTTCACTTTCATCAAGAGGCTTTTTAGTTCCTCTTCACTCTCTGCCATAAGGATGGTGTCATCTGCATATCTGAGGTTATAATATTTCTCCCGGCAATCTTGATTCCAGCTTGTGCTTCTTCCAGCCCACCATTTCTACTACAATCCAGATCCATTTCTTTCTCTTCCCTTATTGCATTGGACCTCTTATATGGTGATCAATACAGTGATGCTAGTTAACACTTTTCAGGGAGAAAGCTTCTAGCATTTTGCTCTTAAATATATATAGTGTATGTGTTTTTATACATACTTTCGATTGCTATGAATGTCCCTTCTTTTCCTAGTTTTTTCTTAGAAACAGATGCTGAATTTAACCAAATGCATTTTCTGTATCTCCTGAGATAATCATATAATCTATTGAGATTATTCTTTTATTCCATTCACATAGCAAACTACACTGACTTTAAAATATTAAACCAAGTTTCCTTTTTACACATATGTTGATTTTACTTGCTAGAATTTTGGAATTAGATTTTTATACTTGTTTTTGAGCGATTTGTCTGCAAATTACCTTTCCTGTAATGCTTTGTCATATTTTGCTATAAAGGTCATGCTGCCTTCATAAAATGAATCAGAAAGTATTCTCTCTGTTTGCATAAGACTGGTATTTTATATTTCTTTACTGTTTGGCCCAATTCATTAGCTCTAAGGCCAGAGTTTCTTTGTCGGAAAATTTTTCTTGAGAAATTCTTTTCTTTACTAGATATAGGACTATTCAGATTTTTGCTTTCTTCTTAAGTCAATTTTGATAAGTTGTATTTTTATGAATTTATTCATCTTATCTAAACTGTTAAGAGTTTCCACTTAGATTCTCATCCTTTTATAAGCATCGTTCTACTACTCTCTATTTATTTTTCTCCTTTTTGCCTTGAACTACATTTGAATTAGAAATTGCTCTGAGTGGAAAAGTGGCTTAGACTATTAGGCTCAGTTCTCTTCACTTCCTTGCTCTCCAGGATCTTGGCCTCTCAGATCTTCCTACTCTGGTATTTCTCTAATGCATTCAAAAAGATATCTTTTTACGTTTTGTTCAATGTTTCTAATTGTTTTTAGCAAGAGGATTGTTTTGCTTATCCATGATAGATGGAAATAATGTGTTACAATAAATATCTGACTAATAAATGCAAATTGCACTCCATAATTAATGTATCTCATATCCAGATGTCACTAGGAATATTTGTACTGTAGGAAAACACCTGGTGTCCTTATACTGAATTCTATTTTTCCTCTGCTATGTAACAGTCTTTTCAAAGACAAAGATGATGTATCTTTGACTAGAGAAGTACATTTGGATCCAGGTACTTAGCAACTGAACAACAAAAAACAACTGAAGCTTAATTCATGCAATTTAAAAATCACTAAAATTATCATCACCTTAAGTATATTAAAGTTTCTCAATTAATATAGTCTATTACTATCACTATTATTATAAACACAGTATTCTACTTCTGAAAGACAACCTTCAGCAAAATAATGAAGGTAAAAAAAAAAAAAAACAATGAAGGTAACTGTCACAGCAATATAATTGTTTGAGAATGGCTTAGCTATTTACAAAATTCAGCAAGCTTAATTTAATGGACAAAACAATCATGATATAAAACTAAATGCTTGATTCTTTCTTACCTAAAAAACTTAAGACTATAATCACCACCATGTACCTTCATCTCCGTAATCAAGAATTAGGAATGATAGAGTTTTAGACCAGAAACATACATAAAACAATGTGACACCATCATAAAATACATGTGCTAGCAAAGGAAGGTTTACATAGCTAAGGCAAAGAAATGAAAGATTACCTAATAAATTCAAAACTCAATCAAACTGTCCACCTTCTCTGCTCAAATAGTTCAGTAAATGGTAAATTTGGAGCCTGTAAATTCTTCCCATATGTCTGAATATAAGGCAGCCTCATTAGACCGTTTCCTGCCTTTCTATTTTGTTGTAGAAACCTGCAGTGTCACAAAATTTCAAAGAGACAGTATTAGCCAAAGTGACCCACGATACTAAGAGAGAAATGAAGTCAACTGGATTAAACTTTTTAGGAACAACCTTACTTCAAGGAAACAAGATAGATTCTGGTTACAGATGAAAGTGATAGTGGTAAGAAAACTCCAACTGCTAGTTAGTTTGGTTACACTGTGCTCTGAAAAGTCTTTTGTTAACATGATCTATTTAGAACTCCATTACCCTGTGTTTAAAACAAAGGCACCCCATTCAAAGCAGGCTATAATTGCAGTCTTTCAGCAAAACAGCATTTACCAAAACATGCCTTTCAGAATGTGGTACAATTTATCACCCCTATGGTGCATGACACACAATTGCATTTGTCACTGATTTAATTGGATATTACATGTCAGTAATGACTCATCAGGTCCAGAAGTTATGAAAGATGAATTTTTTACTACTATATTTCAGAATTTGATCCAAAAATAAAACTTAAAAAAGAAAATTTATTTCTTAGTAAGGGCACAAGCTACACTTGGGAGAAACATTAATCCCTGTTTTAGAAAAATAACGACATATTTCATTTATTGACAGCAAGATGATTGCCTACAGTGTTTCTCATTACCTCTAGATCACAAATGAGTAAATCACTGTCAGACAAACCAAGGTTAAAATTGAGTGTGTACATTTTAACAAGGTGCAGCAATAAATATATAAAATAAACAACAACAAAAAGCCTTATCACCGGGAGAGGATTGTTAATTCAGAGAATTTTTAAGATTCTGTGATCTGATAAGTTCTGCAACCTAGTCACTGCTGAAATTAAATTAGGTTGCAGAAAATGAATATTTCATTTTTAAGATGCTGTTGCTTGGAGACCTGGAAAGAGAAGGCTGGTTTAGCCTAAGATGGGAGAGATGTTATGAGGGCTAGCATTTTCTACTCCTGAAAACTGCTGGAGAATGCCATGGGAAAAGTACATAAGGGAGGCAAAACAATGATGATTGTACAAATGAGTTCATTATAAATGCCACTGTGCATATCATTTATTCCAAGCCAAGGAAGTCTCTCTCCACCCTTAACTCTTACTAATAAGGCTTAAGTTGGGGAAAAAAAAAATAATGGGATACCATAGACCCAATCTTTTTTTTTAACAGACACAATTTTCAAAAAGGCAAAACAAAGGATGTTTTTCTTACTAAGGAGGCTCAATAAGTAACAGAGATAAGCTCATTAGCTACATGTTGGATGGATCCATACTCACCTGGATACATTTTAATCAGCCATATAAACATTGAAAACACTTTCTTTTCATCACTCTTGAAGCTAGAGCAGTTTTGAGAGCTCTTCTGCTGTTGGGGTATGGAGGAATGCTAATTTTTTCCCAGGATCTATAATTACAGAACCTCTGAAGCTTTACCTGGGCACACGGCTGCCCTCCATAGCTTGCTTTTCCCAGCCTTTCTGCCAGGTAGGTGTGACCACGTGAATATGTTTTGACCAGTGAGATGCAGGCTGAAGGCATGTATGCAACTTGCTGGTTATAACTTTTTGGAAAGAAGCCTTGTCCTGTACTCCTTCTTTTCCCTTTTGGTGGGCTGGTATGCTCAGGTGATGATGTGAGCCAGATTCACCATATGGAGCTGTGCTTAGCAGTATGGCAGAGCAGCAAGTTGGAAGAAACCTAGATGCCTGGATGACTCATGGAACAAAGTAACCAACCTGTACTGCCTGCCAATTCCAGGCTGTATCATGACAGAGAAATAAATAAATAATGCCTGTCTCATAAATCTGCATTTGAGTATCTCTATTTGACAGCAATATGTTGTCCTTCAGTTGCTAAGTCATGTCTAACTCTTTGCAACCCCATGGAATTTGCTCATGTCCATTGAGTCAGTGATGCCATCCAACTGTTGCATCTTCTGTTGCCTCCTTCTCCTCCTGCCCTCAAACTTTCCCAGCATCAGGGTCTTTTCCAATGAGTTGACTCTTCACATCAGGTGGCCAAAATATTGGAGCTTCAGCTTCAGCATCAGTCCTTCCAATGGTTACTCAGGGTTTGTTTCCTTTAGGATGGACTGGTTTGATCTCTTTGCTGTCCAAGGGACTCTCAAGAGGTTTCTCCACAATTCGAAAGCATCAATTCTCCACCACTCAACCTTCTTTATGGTCCAACTGTCACATCCATACATGACTACTAGAAAAAACCATAGCTTTGAATAGATGGACCTTTGTCTGCAAAATGTTCTGCTTTTTAATATGCTGTCTAGGTTGGTCATAGCTTTTCTTCCAAGAAGCATCTTTTAATTTTGTGGCTGCAGTCACCAGCTACAGTGATTTTGGAGCCCAAAAAAATAAAATCTGCCACTGTTTTCACCATTTTCCCCATCTATTTGTCATGAAGTGATGGGACTGGATGCCATTATCTTAGTTTTTGAATGTTGAGTTTTAAGCCAGTTTTTTCACTCTCCCCTTTTACCCTCATCAAGAGACTCGTTAGTTCGTCTTCACTTTCTGCCACTAGAGTGCTATCATCTGCATATCTGACATAGTTGATATGTCTCCTGGCAGTCTCGATTCCAGCTTGTGATTCATCCAGCCTGGCATTTCGCATGATGTACTCTGCATTTAAATTAAATAAGCAGGGTGACAATATATAGCCTTGATATAGCCTTTCCCAATTTGTAACCAGTCTGTTGTTCCATGTCCAGTTCTAACTGTTGCTTCTTGACCAGAATACAGGTATCAATCAGGTAAGGTATCTTGGTATTCCCATCTCTTGAATTTTCCACAGCTTGTTGTGATCCACCCAGTCAAAGGCTTTAATGTAGTCAATGAGGCAGTAGTAGATGTTTTTTCCAGAATTCCTTTGCTCTTTCTATGATCTGATGAATATTGGCAATTTGACCTCTGGTTCCTCTACCTTTTCTGAATCCAGCTTGTACATCTAGAAGTTCTCAGTTCACATACTATTGAAGCCTAGCTTGCAGGATTTTGAGCATTACCTTGCTAGTGTGTCAAATGAGCACAATTGTACAGTAGTTTGGATATTCTGTGGCACTGCCCTTCTTTGGGACTGGAATGCAACTGACCTTTTCCAGTCCTGTGACCATTGCTGAGTTTTCCAAATTTGCTGGAGTAATGAATACAGCACTTTTACAGCACAATCTTTTAGAATTTTAAATAGCTCAGCTGGAATTCCGTCACCTCCACTAGCTTTGTTCATAGGAATGCTTCCTAAGGCCCACTTGACTTCATACTCCAGGACGTCTGGCTCAATGTGAGTGATCACATGATCATGGTTATCTGGGTCATTAAGACCTTCTTTTGTCTAGTTATTCTGTAACCTAACTGGCATATTAGATTTTGGTAGTCATGGTCTCAAGAGAGGATTTTTCCTCCTGTCATTTGTTCAACTTGATCATCGTTCTAACCTACTGTTGATTCTCATCTACCTTTCTCAGTTCTTAATAGTAGATACAAAATCAGGATGACAACCTACTCTCCAACGCAGTTTGAGCCAACTTAATCTTTTTGGTTGCTGCCAACCCCTATATAATCCTCATCCAGAATTTTAACATGTGTTCCAACTGTGGAATACATCTCTATATATGATCCTGCCTCCATGACCACAGTAACATCCGAAGAAATGAGCATGTGACACAAGCTGGGAGAGTCAAGTTTTCCTGGGTTCTTCCTGGAGAATGGGTGCTTTCTCTATTGTGAAACATATATTCACTAGCTTATGAAGCCTTTTTGCAATGACAAAGAACGAACAGAGAAGGAGGTCAGTGGATAGTGTAAGGAAGAAGACAAACCCCAGTGCTTATCACCAGTTATCCCAAGCCAGGAACCTGAACTTCACAAGCCATATGAGCCAAAAAAAAAAAAAAAAACAAACCAGAAAGTTATTTTGGCCTAAGGCTAGTTTGAACTGGGTTCTTCCATTATCAAATAAAGGATCCCTGATTAATGCTCTCTGCAAATTAACCTCATTATTGCAACACTGACCTTGTATGCTTAAAATGGGCCTCTGGGCTTTCTTTTTCTCCCTTCGCAGCATCAAGAATCAAACAATAAAAGGTGAAAACCTAATGCCATTAAATATCTGGCTATAGATTCATAGCCTATATATAATCAAATTTCATTCTTCAAATCATGATTTTATTCTTCCAGGTTAAACAGGAGTTACTGGACTCCATAAATACTGTTCTAATTTTGTGACTACCAAGCCACCCCAAATGGTTAGTTCAAAGCAGCAGCAGGATCATAAGAGTAAAGTATTTTTTGTTATAACTGCAACTCAGCACACAACATGGAGATTTACCACCTGGAAAAAAGAAACAAAAAGTATAATGCTATACCTAAAAGCATATACAACACCATCAAATGACTGCTTTTCTCTGTTTTTCAATGTTAGAAAATGAAAAGGTTGACAAGCTGTTTGTTCATAAAATAAGGACCATCTTGCAGGCCAGGATTGATTAAAAAAGGATTTTTGGTGATCTGACTATATCACTTGAAAGTAAAATTGAAGGGAGGAGAGATGGCCACCTTTAAGTTGGGGGTGGGACATTCTGGGAATCCTGGGACCAGCGGCATTAATAGGGTGTGGTTGTTTCCATATTGCCAATGCCATGATCTGATCATGTAAGATCAGGACCTCTCTTTGAATAACTGATGAACAGTCATTCTTCCTGACAGATGGAAGACTTAATTTTAACCAAATAAAACTCCTTGCTGAAGAGGGTGCAGGAGCCATTTCTGAGGTGTGCGAGGACATGGGCAGTGCACATTTAACAAAGAATTTCTTTCATGTTCTTTAGCACTAGAACTACTCCCAAGAATCACAGTAGAGAATAACTCCTGTGACAAATAGATGCTGATAAGGGCCACCACATCAGAATTCTCTTCTCTCCAGATGTCACTCATCACTGACTGACACAGCAGAGAGTCCCTGTTGGTAGAGGCTCAAAGATGAACTTATTTTAAATCTAATAGCCAGTGGGAATGTGTTCTAGCCTTTTCTATGATTGCCAGGGTTATACTAATATTCTTCATCGTAAGTGAAGCCTTTAAGGAAGAAGAGTAGCAGCAGGTGAGGCACATTTTTCACTGTTTCTATAATTCTTAATTCTTATCAGTTTGTACAGATACAGATTCTTAACTATGGATGTTTTCTTAATTGTATGTAAATTCTTCATGTTCACAGCATAACTACTTTTCTTTGCATTATACTCCTGTAACTGCCAATTTACAAGCCTGGGTCAATAAATAAGTTAACTTTCTTCTTCATTCACCTAATAAGTAGTTGTGAAAATGAATCTATTAGGACTATTAGCATAGAAAGTTGAAAATAGTGCTAGACATTCTCTTCTAAGAAGTTAACAATCCATGTAAGAGGAAGACAGGATTCAGAGTAGGAAGCAATATAAAAACTTAAAAGACAGCAGCCCACTTGAATGTACTTCTGCATAAGTGGAGCAGGCTGCTGTTTCTTAAATTTCAGTCACATGCATGCTAATCTGATGTGGTTTACCTTCTACCATAGTCACACACAATGGAATTATTATTACTTAATCAATATTTTTATATAGATGAAATTATTCATTTTTTCCCTTCATTAATCCCATAGTCAAAGGAAACTAGACAGCTACCATAGATGGAAACATCATTTTCTAAAATTTAGTAAGTATAAAAGGGAATACACTAAAAATAAAACCGTGTTATAAAATTTCAGCTAGGTATTTTCACTTGCTGAAAGCTGAGACCCGTTATGTATCTGTATAATCTCAGATCATTTTTCTTGTATTTAAAGTCATCATGGCACAACCAGTAGTATGTGCCCCACAATTAAGGATCTACTAGTTAGGAAATAACAGTGAAAGGGATTCAAAAGAGGAAGTGATCTGTGGGCCACGTGATCTACTAAGGCTTCCTGAAGGACACAGCCTTTGAGTGGGGCTTGAATTGATAGGGCTTGAGTTATCCAACTAGTGGGCCCAAGGGCAGAAATGATTTGGGCAATTACGGAGAAGAGTTGAGACATAGGCGTCTAATGTAAGTGATGCTAAGTTTGCTTTCTTAATCAGCCATCATGTATAACTTAGGACTTCGATAACAGTAGACAATTAACATTACTAATCACTTACTACGTACCAAGCACCAAGCTAGGCATTTTCACATATGCTTCCTCTTTTGGTTCTAATAACTTAAAGAAACAGCTACTATCCCCATTTTATAGATGAGGAAACTAAGGTACAGAACTAATTCAAGGTTATATAGCTTTGAAAGTAGTGGAACTGGGGATTATAACCCAGGTCCTTCTGTATCCAAAGTCCCTTTTCTCTACCTCACACTGTGTTTCCAGTGAAATCATGAAATGAAAGCCATGGGTCATCTTGGGAAATTCTCATTAAAGAATTCTGCAGTGGGAGTGAGGAAGGCAGAGGAGGTGAGGGGAGTTTCCTCCTTCACTAAGGCCCTGAGAAACTGAGGCTAATAAGCACCCAGGTAGATGTGTGGGTGCTCCAGTATTTCCTTCTTTTCTAGAATATTCTAGTTTGGCCTTCAGTAATGAAAACAAGAGCCTCAAGTTAGGCCTCCCAGCTCTGAACCTGGAAAATATCAGCTGTGCATATCAGCAGCATCATGACCAAAGGTTGACCTTGCTGAGTTAATCAGTAGAGAAACTAATCAGCTGGGAAAATGCAGATTTGTTTTCTGCACAGAGTTGGAAACTCATTACACTGAGCCACTTCTTAAATTAAGTTCCAAGTAGTGACTCAAAATCTGGGTCAGATAAGGAACACTGTAAGACTTTAATAAGCAGATTGGAGAGCAGTAGCACTTGAAATTCTATCACTTGAGGCATTTGTATTCATTTCTCCTCGGCCCCTTAACAGTGTCTACAGAACAGCAAATGGCCAGCTCAGTTTGGATTAGACTGTTTTTCTAGATGTCACATGTTTAGATGGATGAACATTTTTTTTATAACAGATTTTGGTTTAGAGTTTGATCAGTGCACCTGCTCTTTTACTCCAAATGTCAAACCTTAAGCTACTTCATCGCCCTCATCAACAGTGGATTGTTTTAAGATTCCAGAGGTGAACATTGTATCATGGACTAACCTCATCCCTTGCTCTCTGGAACCTCTGGATCACTAAGTCTGAGAAATCAAAACTATGTATTGGGCTTTTTTAAAAAATGCCAATTATGGTTTAAAACCAATGGCTGTTACCAGTACCCCAGTGGGACAGGTTAATAATGGGGCTTCATTTCCTCCTCCCAAACAGTCAAGCAACTGCAGGAAAATGGACACTGTCCCTCTTCATTCTTGCTAACTTCCAGTGTGCCTTGGTAAACCCTCAGTGCCTGACTCCCCTGCACATGAACTTGGAAGACACCTGCCAGAAAGTTCCATTAAAGGAGGGGGCACTTAACAAAATGCACAGCACATGGAATAAGAGGTTCTCAAATTTAGCACTTCTGTCTTGTGCTTAAATAAGCAAAGATTATTTTGACTAACATCTGTTTCTTTATGCACCTACAATGTTCCTGGCATGGGACCAAATCATTTCCAAAGGTGACTGGACACAATACTTCAAAAAGCTTATGATCCGGCATGCAAGGCAGATAAAATTTTACCAAACAGTGAGATACATGCAAATACAGAAGCACCTACAAGGTGCAAGAGTAGTGTTTAATTTTTTTCTTGCTCCCTCAAAAATCTTTAACGTTAACAATAATTCAGGCAAGACTTCTTAACCTGGAGAAAAGATGATGAGTAGGCTGTGGGTATTAATTGCTGTCTTCAGACAGTTGAAAAGCTGCCACAGAGAAAGTAGAGGAATATTTCTCCGAGTTGCTCAGGAAAGCATATCTGGTTAAATATTTATAAGTTACATTTTAATTTGACATCAGAAGGAACTTTCTCCTAAGTAGGGTATTCCCATAAGAGGTTAGCTCCATTGAGAAGCACTGAGATAGCCTATTTCTATGCTATGAATGGCCAGTCATATAGTTTTTCTCCTTACTGGGCATGTTTCCTTGTCTTTGCCACTAGCTCACTTCTTATTTGCCAACGTCCTTTATCCTTATGCCCTAAGAAGAGGCAGGTCCACTAAGCCATGTAATATCTAGTGACCCCACCACACCCCAGCCTAGCTAACTGGTCCCTGAAAGAAACACATAACCCAAGGCCAGGCTTTCATAGGCTGCCGAGCAATCAGCTATGCTCTCTTTCCTGAGAACCTGAGTTCAGGGTAGCAGAGGTGGTGGCTGTTCAGTCTTGGATGGTCCAGTTTGTAGACTCCTGACTTGTGGCACTGTGGGCTGTGTGCCATAGATACAGTCAGCTCACAGAGAAGACACCAAGAGAGAGATATAGCACACCATGTGTCCGCTGATGGAGAGAGGCAGGACCAAGCAGCTCCTGAAACTGAGGACAGGCTTGGGTTTGTACCAGGTTCTCATTTCTGTTCCTGTGAGCCTGGCTATGACCCCGAGTTTGCCTGTCAAATCCTTAAAATAAGCCACCTTTCCTTGAGCTAGCATCAGTATCTTTCTGTTCTGTGCAACCAATGATCCCCATTGAAATAGTAACAAAAAGCTTATAGTTCTCTATCAAGAATTAAGCAGCATCTATACACACTCCTGCCTGCAACCTAAAAATTATACTTTAATTAAATTTTGATTCCTGGACATTGTTATTAGGATCATTTTCATTTTTCTTTTTCTTACACATGAAGAATAGTTTGAGAGGACCCAAGAATGTTGAAATCAAAATCGTTTCCCCCCCAGGATTTTGGAATTTATTTCTATGCCTTCTAGCATTTTCGTATTATAGGTGAGACATTGGATGCCAGACTGATTCCTTAACAATCGCCACATTCGTTTTTATTCCGCAACTGTGCATTTTTCTCTACATATCCCCAAAATTCAAAAATAGCACATGTCTATATGCATCCCTTTTCTAAGCACCTGCCTAGGATTTAATGCGCCCTTTTGATCTGAAGATTCAAGAATTTCTTTGTCTGAGGGAATTTTACTTACTTGCTCTATTATCACTTCTTTAAACTTCTTCCCATCTATGTTTTCTCTCTATATAATACACATTAGATATCTCATCTCTTAGGCTTATTCTGTGCTTCTTCCCTTTTATCCATAATTTAAATGCTGTCCTCTAGCTCTGAACTTTGAAGAATGTCTTCTGTTGGTTTATCGGTTCATTATTTCACTGTTCATCTATTTGGTGTCTGTATGCTATTTTCAGTGTTGGTAAACATTTATTTTCTATGAATTCTTTCTTGGTCACCAATTACTTTTTTTCTTTTAAGCACATGATACTCTTACTTTCCAAAGTTATTACACAATCATAATAAGATTAATAGTTTAAAACTTTACTTTCACTCCTGTTTCTTCCATTATATCTATTTCAGTAGAGGCCAAGGGTGGTGTAGATAGTCCAATCCATGAAAACCCCTTTGACTCCTATGTGTAGCAATAGAGAGTGAAAATAATAATATTGATAAAAGATATAGTCAGAGTTTAAAGACAAGATAAACATCTCCTTGGCAGAAATAGGAGACAACTGCAAAGCACTGAATGAGGTAATATCAAAAGCCTACAGTGTCTAAGGTTTGGCTCCCACTATATGCAAGCCTAAATGTAACCCAAGCCAAGTGGAATACCATTTGCTAAATTTTCATTCAAATATGAGGCCAAAATAAATACATTTTTGAACATGCCAAGACTTACAGAATTTGACAAGAGATGTTCATTGTAAAAGAATTATCAGCAGACATACTGCACTGAGGCTTTAAGGTCCCAGATATATAGAGAAAGCTTCTCATACCCAAAACAGTATGCTTGTTGACAATGACTTTAGTGAGTATGATCTCTAGTCAGTTATGTGTGCACATATATTATATAAAGCTACAGAACTTTCCCTGGTCATACAGTGGTTAAGAATCCATCTGCCAATGCAGGGAACACAGGTTTGATCCCTACAGATACAGGAATATTCTACATGCCCCAGAGCAACTAAGCCAGTGCCCGACAACTACTGAGCCCGCACTCTTGAACCCATGAGGGGCAACTACTGAGTCCGAATGCTACAACTACTGAAGCCTGGAGCATCTCCTAGAGCCCAAGCTCTGCAACAAGAGAAGCCACTACAATGAGGAGCCCCCACACCACAATGAAGAGTAGCCCACACTCGTGGCAACTCGAGAAAGCCCTTGCACAGCAATGAAGACCCAGCACAACCAAAAAAAAAATTTTTTTAAAGCTGTTTATCTATATGTGTGTATGTGTAGACATATGTATATTTACATATATGTCTATCTATGTGTGTGTATATGTGTCAGTTGTGCCCGAATCTTTGCAATATAGATTATTGTGTTGTTTATATAAGAAATGGGAGATCTGAAGATAATATGGCAAAATGTTCACATTGGTTAGCTCTATCTGGATGATGATGTCAAGGAGAGTGCTCTCTATCTTTCTGTATGTCTTAACTATTCCTTATTAAATATTTTTAAGTAATTTGAAAGCATAAAAATCCATGAACTTGGCTTGTTCACAAGCACAGATTCCAGGCATTTAAGAATATCAGTAGCTATTCTCTCACAAGCTCATCAGATCATTGATGCTGAAGCTTTTTGTTATGCTCATCATAGTAATGCTGCCTACTATGGATTGTTTTCTTTTTAAAAAAAAAAAAAAAAAGACAATTTTACAATCAGCCACGCGTCTTTGAAAAAAATGTTTTCTCCCTATTTGAATTTAGCTTTACTTGAGTTGTCTTTTTATTTGGGGGGAGGGGCTGGGCTTGGCAGGAGGACTGTCACAAGAGAATGGTCATAGAAGCATGTGTTGTCTCCCCTGGTGAAGGGGGACCATCTTTAACAGTCTCTTTCCTTGGGTTCATAAATGGATTTCTGCCTCATCTTGCAGTAAATCTGAGACCAAAAGAATTCATAGGGCCTCCTAATGCAGTAATGCAGCATGACTGATGAAATGTGGCAGGCACAACCCAATATCTAGTTTTCTGAAAACCACACTGAAATGAACCATCCTGGCCAGAAAGTTAAAACAATACGCAGACTTGAACAACCACCAAAGTTATTTTCCTTGATTCAGTCGTATTCTCAGGCACTTTGCAATTTGGATTACAAAGCACTATCTGTGTATTTTGTGATGGCGGGTGACAGCTACTGTTTATTCCCAGAAACTCAAATTAATGGTTTTGTTAAATCGACTTTCACCATTGCACACATAAGTCATCCCCTGGGGATCTGTCTAAAGGTCTAAGCCAGTTTCATGTACTTCAAAACGAGTGCTCTTAAGCAAACAGCAAGAAAATTGGTTACCTGAATCTTGAAAGTCAATTGAGGTGCTGCCTGCAAGGACATAGGAGGGTCAGAAGAAACAGGTATAAAATCAGGACAAACTTCATTGGCCCTTCCCTAGCATAACAATCATGTCAGTAAAATGGACCAGTGACTCCAAGACAATGGGAAAGGTTGGAATTGAGAAGACTTTGGTTCCAGTCTCATTCTTTTCCTCAGTCCCTCTCAGGCTTAGCTGTCCCACTTTTAACTCTTGATCCCAGCCCTCTGCTTAGCGATTCAACACCTGAGGATAAAATGAAATTATAGAGGTGAAAATACGTTGGAGATGGTATTAAATTATCTGCTGGATATTTAGTTGAAGTTTTTATCTTTCAAGCTGGTGGCTTGGACTCAGTGAAAACAACAGACTGAACCACATCTGACTTCTCAGGGTCTGAGAGTGTCCTGTAAATTGAGTGCAACCATCCTAAATTGAGCACCTTCTAGAACTGTTGTGAGAAGCACGTGAGAAAATAGATGCAAGATCATACTGCAATGTTAAAGAGATGGGATAAATATCAAGTGTGGTTATTTTTGATGAGTGTTCTGACTGCCTTTCTAAACAAGCCACCTTCTGGAATATGCTGGTGAAAGAGGCACAGAAATGCCAGTTCTGAGCAACAAAACCTCAGGAAGGGTCTGGAGGTCTCATCATGTGGATCAGATTTGTCTGTCTGGATATTTCAAGAAGCAGTTGTAATTATTTTCTTGCATTGGTTCTAGTCACCCGAAAAACTGTCACTGTTCTCAATTTCAGTTTCTAGTGAAATGAAACAAAATTAATCCATGCAGGAACTACATGCCTATGGTTTGGAGATTCTGCAGAATATTTGTAAAGAAAGCCACAGAAGCTAAATTACCTGCTTACGTGCCAAGTTGCTTCAGTTTTGTCCAACTCTGTGTGACTCTATGGACTGTAGCCTGCTAGGACCCTCTGTCCATGGGGATTCTCCAGGCAAGAATCCTGGAATGGATTGCCATGCCCTCCTCCAGGGTATCTTCCCAACCCAGGGATCCAATCTGCGTCTCTTAGATCTCCCCCATTGGCAGGCAGGTATTTTTTACCACTAGCGCCACCTGGGAAGCTAAATTAAGTGATGTGGTAGTGGTTTAGTCACTCAGTCTTGTCCACCTCTTGGGACCCCATGGACTGTAGCCTGGCAGGCTCCTCTGTCCATGGGATGGCAAATGTCTTATTTGGCTTCCCTGATAGCTCAGACGGTAAAGAATCTTCCTGCAATGCAGGAGACCCAAATTTGATCCCTGGGTCAGGAAGACCCCCTGGAGAAGGGACTGGCAACCCACTCCAGTATTCTTGCCTGCTGAATTCCATGGACAGAAAAGCCTGGCAGGCTACAGTCCATGGAGCCACAAAGAGTCGGATATGACTGAGTGACTAAAAATTTCATCTTCAAATGTCTTATTTAGAGTGAAAATGGTATGTTTTCTTTAGCAACAGAAACTCTTCAAATACTAGCCTAAAACATCTAAAATCAATAGCGTCTACACAAAACTCATATGAAAGAACACAAGTAAATTATATCAAAACCATACTACTAAAAAAAAAAAAAAAAAAACCATACTACTTCAAGTGCATGAAAACTAAAAAAGAAAAGTCAAGTTTGACAAGGATTTGATTCAGATTCAAATAAAGCCCTTGTCAGAGCAGTGTAGCAGCAGGAATACAAGGTTAGGGATCACTGGCCTGGGGCAGGCACTTCACTTCCACATTTGCTTATTCTCCTGTGAAATGCAGATAATAATCTACTACAGTACTGACTCTTTGCTCAACAAGGCTGTAGATGGGAATGTGGTTTCCAAAGTGTAAGGCCCAGTGGAAATGCAAGTTATCTTGGTTACGCTCTGTTCAATTCAAGGAATCAATTCTGTTCCTCCACTCTGTGCCGGCCATCAAGGTAAAAGCAGAATTTAATGCCATGTCTCACTCTTTGCGATGCTATGGACGGTAGTCCAGCTGGCTCCTCTGTTCATGGAACTTCCCAGGCAAGAATACTGGAGTGGAATTCCATTTCCTTCTCCAGGGAATCTTCCTGATCCTGGGATCAAACCCACGTCTCCTGTGTTTGGAGGCAGATTCTTTAACACAGCCAGCTGGGAAGTCCAGCACCCAAGAAAATATGTACTGGCAATACTGTTTGTGTTCTAACAGCGTCCTCAACCAGGGGCCCACCATCCCTGGGAAGGTCTGTGGATTTCATCAAGTGGGTCTCTGTTTCCTCTAAAGTTTTACTATACACATGTGTTTATTCATATGTATGTATAGTAAATATGTGTGTGCATGTGTAATCATGTGTGTGTACATGTACTCAAGAGTACATGAGAAGTGAAAGTGAAAGGTGCTCAGTCATGTCTGGCTCTTTGCAATCCCATGGACGATAGCCTGCCAGGTTCCTCTGTCCATGGGATTCTCCAGGCAAAAATACTAGAGTGGGTAGCCATTCCCTTCTTCAGGGGATGTTCCTGACCCAGGGATCGAACCTAGGCCTCTAGCACTGCAGGTAGACTCTTTACTGTCTGAGCCACCAGGTAAGTGTACACAAAAGTACATATATTTCATCAAGTTACCAGAGGGATTCATGTCCTAACCTCTTCTTAGGAAGAGGCATCACCTATATAATCTGTATCTCACTGTAACTGTTTCCATTTTTAAGTGGAAGGAACACCTGCAGTGTATTTAAACTGAACAGTCTTATCTCAGACAATATATCCCTTAAAGGCACTTATTCCTGTTGAGGTTGCCATTAAGTTCCTCTTCTGTTTACTCCCATCCTCTGGCAGGCACTGAAATATGATATTTTGATAAACGGGAGGGTGGCTCTGACGGCCAAGGTCCAGAGATAGTAATCAGGGGGTTTTATTGTTTTGATAAACCTTGAGTCATTCTTTAATGGAAAAACAATCATAATATGGTGAGTAGGAAAAGTAGCAGGCTACACATTTGAAAGCTGTTGCAGCCTTGCTGAAGACTGAACAATTCCTTTCTCTCCACTGACTTATTACCTAGTTGGCTGAGAGTTGCCTGATAAAACCCAGCACATAACAGCCCTCCAAGTGATGGCAACAGGTCCTCCACCATTCAGCTGCTGGATCAACAGGCAGTCTTCTCTAACTTTAGTAGAGGACTCTACATCATCCTCTTGAGAGTCCCTTGGACAGCAAGGAGATCCAACCAGTCCATCCCAAAGGAAATCAGTCCTGAATATTCATTGGAAAGACTGATGCTGAAGCTGAAACTCCAATACTTTGGCCACCTGCTGTGAAGAACTGACTCATTGGAAAAGACCCTGATACTGGGAAGGATTGAAGGCAGGAGGAGAACGGGATGACAGAGGATGAGATGGTTGGATGGCATCACCGACTCAACGGACATGAGTTTGAGTAAGCTCCGGGAGTTGGAAATGGACAGGGAAGCCTGGCATGCTGCAGTCCATGGGGTTGCAAAGAGTTGGACACGACTGAGCAACTGAACTGAACTGAACTACCCTATCACAAACAAACCAAACCAAATCTGATGAACTGCTGCATTTGGCTCATGGATTCTCAATTCAATTGTAATAAAGTTCATTTTCTCCCAAGTCACATAACTGATATATAAGTTTCCTTTAGTTCTTAAATTGTAGGATTGTTAGGTTTATTAAGAAGAGGTCAATATATCCTGCAATTAAATTAGCCACTCAGTAAATAATACGTTTTTTTGTAAACCACGGCTGATTGCCCTGGAAGCAGCTGAGCTGAAACCACTAGACCCAGAGCTTAAAATTTAATGATATGAAAGATCTAACCAACAACAGAGTCATTACTTCATGTTCTTGACTGCAATAATCAAAATGGACCTTGCCATTTTGCCAGACTGCCAAAATGGAGTCTTAAGAAAAGGCTGTATAAAATGTTACTGTCTAGTACTTTTTCGTGTGTGGTGGGAAAGGGGTATTATATGCAAAATCTTTAATTCTTCAGAAGCAGTGCATAAATGCTCTCAAAGCTTTACCCCTTACTGCAGTGGAATATTTTAGTGATTTTACAGTGTTTTTATGCATTCACCAAAGAGCTACGCTTCATTTTTAACACACACAAAAATAAGCTTTAAAAAAAAAAATCTTCTACCGAATTCTTTTTGTCACCAACTCATGAGGAAAATTACCTCAAAAAAGAAATAGGAGGGTGGTGGTTAATAATTAGCCTGCATCGAAATTTAGCATTAATAAAATTAATTTCCCATCAAGTATCTCATGACTAATCAAACTTTTTTAAAAAATAAAATTCCCTAGAAACACAACTTATACATACAAATGGCAACTGGTAAAGAGGAAACAATATAAAAAATGTGCTTAATCATTTATTTCTTATGTTTCATCATGTGTGTGGTATTTTGCATGTAAATAGGGTGGTTTGTTGTGGAAACAGAACAAATGTGGATTGAATTCATGGCCAAAATAGCAAACAAATGGGAATTTTTACATGTTTTAATGTTTTAATCATAGTATTCTTTATCTTTGAAGGTAAATATATACATGTGTGTAAGCAAGCATACACACATACATATTTACTTATGTATTCACAGATGGAGATATTTTCATCTTGAATCTCCTTTTGCTTTCATTTAAAATCATTAAAGTAAACAACAAGGTCCTACTGTATAGCATAGGGCACTATATTCAATATCCTGTGACAAGCCCCATAGTGGAAAAGAACATGAAAAGGCATATATATATACATATATGCATAACTGAGTCACTCTTCTGTACAGCAGAAATTAAACACAACATTGTAAACAACTATACTTCAGTAAAATCTTTAAAAATGCTAATCAAAAGAAAGCTGCAGTTAGATGGTGTTGGAACACTAGATTACTATATGCAAAAAAATTAACCTGCATCTTACATCATATATATATATGTAAAATTCAAAGTGGATTTTAGATGTAAACATAACAGATTCATTTTTTAAACTTCCAAAATAAAATACAGGAAAAAAAAGTTTAGCTAACATATCAGATTAAAAATCAGATTTTTATAAGTTTAAATATCAGATTTTTACAGCCAGAATACAAACAGCAAGAGGGTTAAAAAGCAGTTGCTACTTGCTTGCCTGAAAAGCATCTTATCTAGAGCTGACCCCACTGGCCAACGCCGTCTTCTCTTGTTCATTGTACTTGATTTGGTGTGTCACCTGTCTCTTGTTTGTCTATAGATTAGCACAAAAATGTCATTGCAAACTAAGTGAATAGGGCACAGCCCCAGCACCTGCCACTTTTAAAACTCTTTAGAAGATTCCCTTGTTTATTTTGTAGGCACCCAGGGGGGCACTTAAATAACTGCATTGAAACAAACAATGCTGGTGATGATTAAGGAGGCTTTCACATGAAAATTCACTTCAGAAAAATGTTTTGCAGATGTACTGAAGAAAACTGTATCACTAAGAACCACTCAAAATACTTCGGTGGACCAAAACACCTTTATATTTCTTCTGGCAGCCTGCCAAGTTCACTGCCAGCTTGAAAAGAATTCTATAGCTGGAGGCTAGAGCAGAAACTGCAATGATTTAAAAGAGAATTGGCTACAGTAAGAACGATAATGCCCTATATCGTTAAAATGCAACTGGCATCTTAGCCTCCCTACAGCTCTTTGAAAATGTGCTTACTCTTCAACTATTTACAAGGAAAAATGCAGAGACAATTGAAATCACAAGAAATAAAAATTATTTTAAAGGACTGAGAAGTCCTTTGCCAAATGATTTATCAGTAGTGCTTGTAAAATAATGACATGTTCTCAGCTGTTAAATGAGGAAGAAATCCATGCAGAAATTCTGCTCATTACGAAACTCAACCATCAAACATAAACCGTTTTCATGATGTCCTAAATTAATTGATGCAGATTGTAAACACAAAAACAGTTGGCTTAAAATTAAGATGTAAACACAAACGGACAACATCCTGATGTCATCGGTTTATCTTAGCATTTGACAGAAACAGTATCTTTGGTGACTTTTCTGGGTGATTTTGGAGAGCTAAGATTTGGTCTGGCAAGCTAAGGAAAATCACAGAAAGCCCAACGACCAAAGTGAAAAGGATTTCCTGGGTGTTTCTACGAAAAACCAAGAGAAGCATATGTCCGGTGCTCCAAATTTACAGTAAGCATCAAGAACATGTCTTTAAATGTAGGACTCAGCAACACATTATACACTCACTTAATTTTTTCTTATGAAAGAATGAGTAAAATTTTCCTTTCAGTTGAGAACCTATACTACTCCCTTTAAATTTATTCTCATGAATACACAAATGTCAAAGGGGAAGTCAAGAGTAATTTGCTAGAAAACTCAACATGAAAACTGTGGAGATGAAGCACTCAGTTTAGCACACCCATCCTTGACTGCATGTCAAAATAACTCATGGTACCTGGCCTCAGTGAGCTTAATACACAAGGAGAAACAGATGCATAAAAGGGGCCAAAGTTAAGAAGTACTCTTATGGGGGTGTGTATCAAATTAAGTAGGACCATCAAAGAGGGAATATTTTCTAAAAATAAATGTATATAATCAGATAAAAACCAAAGGACTGAGGACATTGGGTAATTCTAACCCAAACTCCACATTTCTATCCCCAAAAGTCATGCCCTTCCCTATCGTCAAGAAAACAACAGATTATCAGTTAAATCTGCCATGCATTTGGGACTTCTTTGCCCACTGTGTAAATAGAAAGTGGCCTGTAAAATGTAAAAAGTAATGACTAAAATAACCAAACATAGACAATTTAATTCAACCTGCATTTACTATTTCTCTTCTGATGGTTCCATGTTCCATCAGTATGCTAAATCTCTATCCGGCTTCACCGCCTGAGTTTCAGATCCCTAAGTCTCTCTGACTTCCTTGATCTTTCTAGATGCATCTCTGGCACATCCAACTCAGCATGGCCCCAAGTGAACTTCTCATCCCCCACAACCTTACTTAAACCAGAACCATCTTGCATCAACTAATGATGCCGTTATCTAAAGACAAACCTTGGACACCGTTCCTAATTTTCCCTTCTCTAAATTCCCACTCATATCCAATGATTCTGTTGAGTCTAGCTGTGTTGAACCCAACTTTGTTGTGTGTTATTTATGGACTAAATGTTTGTGCCCTCCCTAAATCCATATGTTGAAACCCTAACCCCCAGGGTTACAGTATTAGGACACAGGGCGTTTGTGGGGTAATTAGGTCATGAGGGTGGAGCCCTCACAAAGGTGTAGAGCCCTTATAAGAAGAAACAGGAGAGTGAGGACTTCTCTCTCGCCCACGTGAAAATATAATAAGAAGAGCGTCATGTGCAAACCAGGAAGCAGGCCCTCACCAGATACTGAATCTGCCAATACCTTGACCCTGGACTTCTCAATCTCCAGAACTGTGAGAAATGAATGTTTAAGGCATGTGGTCTATAATACTCTGTTATAGCAGCTCTAACTAAGACACTGCCTTTCCAATATACGCCTGCCTCCACCCCCTTTCCGGTACCCTAGTTCAGGACACCAGTCTTTCTCTAGATTGCCACAGTGGTCTTTTAAGTTCATTCCACCCAAGCTACAGTAGTCAAAATGACCCTTCTTTACAGCCAAGAATTCTTTATAAATAAATCCTTCATAAATCCTTTGCCACTAGGAAAAAAGTCACATTAAGTATCCAGATACCTCAGGACCAATTAGTTTATAGAATCCCTTTCACCTGTCACAGGAACCCTGGTGATGGAGCCTGAGTGTAGAGAGGACAGGAGAGACAGACTTCACCTTCTTCACTAGTGTATCCAGAAACGTTGCAAAAGGGCCCTGTGCTTCTCACACTTTGGTTTTCCACAGATTGCTTAAATCACACAAAAATAAAAATTGAAGTTCAGCAAAAGGTTGCTATTTTGTTTCAACTTTGTTGAGGTCTAAGGGAAGTACCCTCAATTATCCATATTTAAAGTGTTACATTTGATCTGTCTTAAAATATGTATCCTAAAGGAGATCAGTCCTGGTGTTCATTGGAAGGACTGATGCTGAAGCTGAAAGTCCAATACTTTGGCCACCTCATAAGAAGAGTTGACTCATTGGAAAAGACCCTGATGCTGGGAGGGACTGGGGGCAGGAGGAGAAGGGGACGACAGAGGATGAGATGGCTGGATGGCATCACCGACTCGATGAACATGAGTTTGAGTAAACTCCAGGAGTTGGTGATGGACAGGGAGGCCTGGCATCCTGCGATTCATGGGGTCACAAAGAGTCAGACACAACTGAGCAACTGAACTGAACTGAGCTGAAAATATGTATGCACTTGTGAAACTACCACCATAATCAAGGTAAGAAAGATTTTTCCCACTCCCCAAACTTTCCTAATGCCCTTTTATAGTCCATCCCTCTCTCCTCCCACCTCGGTACCCTAGTCTGATTTCTGCCATTACAGATAGGTCTGCATTTCCTGGAATTTTATGTAAGTGAAGTCATATAATATGTACTCCTTTCTTTTTCTTTTTTTTGCAAGGCTTATATCACTTAGCGTAAGGATTTAAGACTCATCCACATTGTTGCCTGTGTTAACAAACTTTTTATTTACCAAGTAATAACATCATTTAAACCATTCTTTCTATCATAATCATTTCATAAAAGAAAAGGCACTTCAACCATCAAAAAGGAAAAAAAGATTTGTATTCCAAATAAGGACAGTCATCCTTCAGAATGAAAAATTGGCAATCTTATGCTGACAAAGAGTGGGGTCCTCGGGCAAACTGTGTAGGCCCCATCACCCAAAGCCAGTCCTTCTCCTGGCCACGAAGCAGGAAGCGCTGCCCCTCACAAAGCCCTCTACTCCTCCTCATTCAAGGAGGCAGAAAAGCAGATCCCTCTTGAGACCTGTTTCCATGGTAACCAGCTAGCAATTGACAATGTGGCCGGCAGTTGGGCCTCCTGAAGGGGAAAATCTTCAATGGAGACCAGGCCACTGAGAGGCCCAAGAAGGGACAGCTCAGACCCAGGCCTCTTGAGGAGGCCCCAGGAATCACTGGGCTGTCCTTTTCTTGGGAAAGGCCCTGGTGGGTTTTCAAAGAAATAGATGGAGAAGGAAGAAGGGCCCCTCTGAAGGAAGCTGGTCCATAAACTAGCAACAGGCAAGGCAGTGGTGGTCAGAGAAAGAATGTGGGCCTGACAGACACCACCCTTAGAATCAACACAACTTAAAGCAACTTCCTTGATCTCCATAAGGCTCAGTTTCCTCCAAAAGAGCAGGTAACACTGGGCTTCTGCACTGGGTAACTCCAGAGGGCATCACTGAGGTTACAGTCTGTTTGCTTACCTTCATTCCAATGAGCGTGTGCCTGCCTTCCACTCTGCGCTGAGAACTGAAAGGGCAGGAGCAGGTATCTGGAGGTGGCGTTTTAGACCTGGAAGGGTTGGAAGTCAGTAACACTGGTTAAATATTGCAGGTGAGTGAGGGGTTTAAATTCCTCTCCTGGTCAGCCATCGAGAGGCCTCACATTTCCAGAATCTGTGGCTCTATATGAGAGCAAGAGTATCAGTGAATACACTTCACAAACTGTTCCCCATTGGCTGCCAGGATGGAAGGAGATGGGAGTAGGTGTATACTCTCCATGTGGCTTCTCTCCCAATTCTCCCCATTCTTTAACCATGTTATGAGATTTGTGTGTGAATGAATTTTTGTGGAAACAGAGCAGAGACTGAGTCTCATGCTGAGATTGATAGAGGGTGAGACACAGCCTGAGCGGCACAGATGAATAAAGAAAAGGAGAAATAGACAGAAACACAGAGTTAAGTCCTGAAACCTTTACAAAATTATGAAGAGCTCTTGAGACTTTCTCTGGATACCGTGACTAGCTGCTGTTTGAAGTTAATTAAATCCCCATTTCACATTAGTCTTTTATTTTTATTATTATTAATTTATAGGGATTTCATCTGATACCCGAGTCACATCTGGTTGTCCTAGCTCATGTTTTAGTGCAAGAATAAGTATCAAGTGGTAGATTAATTTCTCTTTAAAAAAAAAAAATCAATAGCTAGTTTGCAATGCCTTTGATAGAAATTAAATGACTAACATCAGGTTTTACTTTATCAAGAAGTTGGGATATTGTCAAGAGCTATCCAAGAAAGTAACTGATTCAAAATCCAATTGTCAAAACATTCACTGGCCCCTCACTGCATGCAAAACTGTGTGCGGGGTGCTGGGAAGATGAACAGAAATAAGATGCACTCTCTCTCTCCCTGGGAGAACTGTCACCAAATAGTGTGAGCATGGGACTAGAGAAGCGATTCCAACACACATCATATGGAGACAGACAAGGCAAAGACGGTGGGACATTCTCAGCAGTTGTAAACTAAAGTAGGGCTACCTGATACAAATGATGCTACCAAGAAGGGATTAATTTCCAAAATACACAAAACAGCTCATGTAGCTCACTATCAACAACAACAACAAAAACCTGATCAAAAAGTGGGCAGAAGATCTAAATAGATATTTTTTCAAAGAAGACATATAGATGTCCAATAAACACATGAAAAGATGTTCAACGCCACTAGTTTTTAGAGAAATGCAAACCAAAACTACAATGAGGTACTATTACCTCCCTCATACCAGTCAGAATAACCATCATCAAAAAGTCTAAAATAAATGCTGGAGAGGGTGTGGAGAAAGGGGAACCATTTTATAGTTGATGAGAATGTAAATTCGTACCGTCACTATGGAAAACAGTATGCAGGTTCCTTAAAAAACTAAAAATAGAACTACCATATGACCCAGTAATCCCACTATTGGGCATATACCCAGAGAAAATCATAATTCAGAAAGATACATGGATCCAAAAATTCATTGCAGGACTGTTTACAGTAGCCAGGACATGGAAGCAACCTAAATGTCCATCAACAGAGGAACAGATAAAGAAGATGAGGTATTAATAACATATATACAGTGGAAATTACTCAGCCATCAAAAGAATGAAACTGTGTCATTTGCAGGTATACGTGGACCAACCCAGAGTCTGTCATGCAGAGGGAAGTCAGAAAGAGAAAAACAATTATTTTATATCAATGCACATACATGGAATCTAGAAAAATGGTATAGATTATTTTATTTGCAAAGCAGAAATAGAGACACAGACATAAAGAACAAATGTATGGATACCAAGGGGGAAAGGGGTAGGGATGGATGAAATGGAAGACTGGGACTTACATATATATATATATATGTATATATATATATATAAATGATACAGATGAACTTATTTACAAAACAGAAACAGACTCACAAACTTTGAAAACAAATTTATGGTTACCAAAGGGGAAAGGTGGAAGGGATAAATTAGGAGTTTGGTATTAACATAAACATACTACTATATATAAAATAGACAACCAACAAGGACCTGCTAACACAGGGAACTCTACTCAATACTCTGTAATTACCTATACCCATAAAATTACCTTTATAGGAAAAGAATCTGAAAGAGAAAGGATGTGTGTGTGTGTGTGTGTAACTGAAGCAGTTTGCTGAACACCTGAAACTAACACAATATTGTAAGCCAACTATATTCCAAGATAAATTCAAGGGAAAAAAATAAGCAGAATGCTCTTCCCTCTTCAGAGTCAAATTATATTTATGGTATCACTTTAAAAGTCAACAGTGATAACATTACTGAGACCATTTCCACTGCCAGAAAAGTTCTGAGAATTCTGAAAACTTATAAGAAGAGGCAGGCAAGACCAGAGATCATGATAAGCAAAGTGATTAACTGAGGAGCTGAGGGGGGTAGAAAAAGTCTCAACTTAGCCAAAGATGAGAGATAACAGCAACTTTTCGCCAAATGAAAAGCGATGGAACAGACCATCTGTCATTGATTTCAGGGAAAGCTCATGGACAGAACAGGTAGACTCAGATAGTGCTTTCAAGCGAAGACCTCGAGGGAATTCAGTTAGTTTAGGCGGCTCCCAAGTCCTATGGGAATCTAGCTGATGTCTGGGAAACCTGAATAGGCAAGAATTCATAACTCTCAAAACTATGCATAGAGAAGCATAACAATAAACACAGAAAAACATAAAATTTCCTGGAAATGTCAACTATCAATGAACACATTTTCAGGTGTGCTCCAGAATTCAGGTTCATCAAAGTGCATCATGAAATGGAAATACTGCTGTTGATGGTGGTCGTTCTGGAAAGGAAAGAAACAAAGAGTAAGCATTGCAATGCCCTCTTTTTATATATGAGGAAAAGGAAACTCAGAAAGATAAAGTGGCTCTCTCAAGGTCCCAGACCTAATTAGTAGGAAGTCTTTCTTCACAACTGCATATAATATATCACCTCCTGACATATTATATATTCTCCTACTGGAATACCATTTCTGTTAAAATGGGGACTTGGTCTATTTGTTCACTACTGTGTCCTCAGTAATAAAACTGCACCTGGCACAAAGCAGGTGCTCAGTAAAAATGTTTGAAGTGAAAGAATGATTGAAATCTTCAGACTCTTGTCCCAGTGCTCTTGGGATTACATCATCCTGTTTCATAAATCTAGGGGGATCTTAAGCTAAGAAGCTAAGCTAAGTCACTTCAGCCGTGTCCGACTCTGTGCGACCCCATAGACGGCAGCCCACCAGGCTCCCCCGTCCCTGGGATTCTCCAGGTAAGAACACTGGAGTGGGTTGCCATTTCCTTCTCCAATGCATGAAAGAGAAAAGTGAAAGTGAAGTCGCTCAGTCGTGTCTGACTCTAAGCGACCCCATGGACCGCAGCCCACCAGGCTCCTCCGTCCGTGGGATGTTTCTTAGGCCCCTCTAATCAGCAAGTGTTTACCATCACATGTGCACATCACATGTGTGGCACTGTGACAGTTTGCCAGACGGGAAGAGGGGATGTACTGCTGAGGCTCTTTCAGAAACAAGATGCAAACACCAGACTGAAACTAGCTTAAACATAAAAATGGCTGTGGGAGGTGGCAGAGATACATTGGTTCATATACATGGAAAGTCCAAGGGTAATGTCCGCAGGGACAGCTGAAACTAAGGGGCACAAAAAGAGTCATCTGGATTTTATTAGTCTCTCCACCACTCAGGGCTCTACTTGTCCTCTGCATTGGCTTTCCTCTTGGTCAGGATTTTTCTAGACTGCAGCCTTGGTCATTCCAGGCTTACGTCCTACTTAGTTAGCAGTAGAAAGATAATGCCTTTACCCTACCAGTTCAAGCAAAACTCTAGGTAGGGTTCCTATTGGTGCAATCTGGACTATGCACCCATTCTCAATGAGTTACATTGACCAACAGGATATAGTCCTTTACTTAACCATATTTCATTCATGTGTCCACCCTTGGAGGCTGGGATGAAGTCAGTACCAACTAAACTACATGGATTAGACAAAGGGTAAGTTCCCAAAAGAAAACTGGGGGGCACCCATCCAAAAGAAGAGATTCTGTGAAGATAAAGAGCATCCATATTCCCACCTCAAATCAGGGCTGGGGATCAAAACAGTAAGTACTTAAGCTTCAAGAATTTAATTTTTATTGGAAGCAAAACACAAATCAATTCATAAACAGCATAAAACAGCATTTAAGATTAAGTCTGAACATGTAACACAAGTATACCGCACTCTGTAAAATCACAAGAGGAACTTCTGAAGGTTCAATTTCCTTTTAATAGACAATTTTGTCCTCTGTCCATCAACACCCCTCAACCACCTGACTTGACATCTGTGTATCTGCTCTTCACGCCTCCTTCTAAGCCATCAATGGGGCTCTGCCTGGCAGTCAACAGCTCAGGTTTGACCTTGCTGGCCCTTGATTTACATTAGTATTCAAACAATTGGCAGCAATTTTGTTGTGCTCTGCCTTTTGAAATAAAAATTAATAAAAGATGAAGAAAAGAAAGCAGAAGAAACAGTTACAAAAGTATAGTTCTCATAAACTTAATGAAGTTCAAGTATGAACATCACTAGATACGGCAGAAGTACCAAATCCTGTTCCTCAACTGATTGTTCGTTGGACCACACCTGACTGGGAGTTCAAAGGTCAAAGAAGAAAATAAAGAACATGTGCCAAACTCAGCAAAAATAATTTGTTCATTCTCATAATAATTCTGCCCACTGCACAGATTTCTTTTACATACCACTCAGGATTCTATGACAGATGACAGCACTGCCTATCTGCATCAGAGCACAAGTGTTATAACTATGCCTCTTAAGTTGTTCATGATGTTTGCTCTATTTGCATAGCTTCTTTAATATTTCCTAGTATTTCACATCAACTTCCTCTTTTCCTTATATACATTTATTTTTAAAGGAAGATCCATAACACAAACATAAATGGAACACTGGCATCCCCCTTGCCATAAATAGAAAGTACCTGAAAAATAAAACAATGTTATTACATTCTAGCTAGACCCTGTCAGATGGCGCTACTGGTAAATAACCCACCTGCCAATGTAGGAGACATAAGAGATGCAGGTTCAATCCTTGGGTCGGCAAGATCCCTGGAGAAGGAAATGGCCTTCAGGTTTTCCTGAAGGCTCAATGCCCAATCCTGTCTAGATGTCTTCAGAGTATTCATTTATTCTACTGGGAAGCTGGGAGCCTCTGTTCCATTTGCTCCTCAATCATTTACTCATTTCACCTTATTTCTGAGTCAGTTGCTTCTCACTGCAGTTGGTATTAAACTCCAGTTAGAATTATTTTTGCTCAGGAAAAATATTTTTAACTAATAGCACTGTTCTCACCAAGGACCTGGTGGGAAGCCCACACCCCACCCTTCTCCCTCTAAGACAAGGCGCTGGCAAAGCCAGCCAGATGAGAAGCTGGGCTGCAAAGCAGAGACTGGTGTTGGACCGGAGGTAGGTTCACCAGGAAGTTACCACCACAGTGATCACTACCTGGGGAAGGGCTGCTCCAGACCAAACAGATGTGTCCTATGCCTCTGATAAACCTCACTCTATCCCACCCCCGTTCCTTATGAGGGGCCCAAAACTTCTTTTCACCAGGAATAAAGAAAAACATACTTTACAAAAAGGCAATTCATCTACGAATATATGGCTTGGCTAAGACAGCACATCTTAGAGCTACATGTGTTATTAAAAATAGACTCATTTTGTATCTCCATATACTATAGATTCTTTTTTAAAGGCATATGAAGAGAAACCATGGGGAGTGAATTGAGGTCTGAGCCCATGAGCTATTAACACATTCCACTGTGCGGTACATTTCCTATCTTTAAATTTTTCCTAATGGGATGGAGGAGGAACTGAAAGCAGACAGAATCTAACAACAGAGCATGTATTTGGACAAACAGAAATACATTCAGCATATCTTGAATGACTTGTCATCACCAAGATGTTTTGCAGTTTTAAAATATTTTGGTATAATGATAACATATCACTGAATATTATATATAAGTCACACTATAATACATTTTCTTTCTTTTTTCTTTTGGATCTTATTTTAATTTATTTAATAAAATAAGAAATCTTTTTCCCCTCTGGCTTATAGAGTGTATGCTATACACATAACTTTTTTCTCTTTTTTTGGCTATTTTTTAAGTTTTATTGAGAAATAATTGAGATACATCTCTGTATAAGTTTAAAGTATACAGCATGATGGTTTGATTTACATACCATCATAATTTTTAAAGGCTCATCTCCCAATATATACTCAATCACCAAGTCCTATTTCTTCTAGCACCAAAACTCCCATTTGAAAAAAGATACTGGGTTGGCCAAAAGATTTGTTCAGGTTTTTCCATAACATCTAAGAAGTGAAGTGAACTTCCGACTCCTTGTGACCCCATGGACTGTGGCCTACAGGCTCCTCAGTACATGGGATTTTCCAGGCAAGAATACTGGAGTGGATTGCCATTTCCTTCTCCAGCGGATATTCCAAACCTAGGGATTGAACCCGGGTCTCCTGCATAGTAGGCAGATGCTTTACCATCTGAGCCACCAAGGAAGTCATAACATCTAAGGGAAAAACCCAAATGAACTTTTTGGCCAACCCAGCACATTTATGGAAATCCCCAACTCTGTTGCCATAAACCTACTTCAAGCCAATGTCCTTCCTTATCAGGCAACTGGGAAAGTCTCGTCCTTTGTTTCCATCTTTGTATCATTGTCCTCAACTAATTCGTCGCCCAAATAGCAGCAAGAAGAATCTCCTAACCCTGTCACTCTCACTCTTAATCTCCCAGAGGCGTCCTTCTGATCTCAGGAGGGAGTCCTATTTCCTTCTGGAAGCTTCCAAGGCACCAAATTTTTTCCATCTATGTCTCCTGCTTCATCTTTCAGCACACACCTCTCTCCTGTCCTGCCAACCTGGAGCTCTGGCCTGGAGTCATGTATTCTAGTGTGGTGGTTAGAAGCATGAACTCTGAGGCCAAATTCCCCAGCTGAGAGCTGGTGGCTCAGACAGTAAAGAATCCACGTCCCACTGAGACTGGGAGACCTGGGTTGGATCCCTGGCTTGGGAAGATCCCCTGGAGGAGGGCATGGCAATCCACTCCAATATTGTTGCCTGGAGAATCCCCATGGGCAGAGGAGCCTGTGGGCTACAGTCCATGGGGTCGCAAAGACACGACTGAGCAGCTAAGCACAGCATATAGCCCCTATTGTTATGAAAGAAAGAAAGAAAGTGAAGTCACTCAGTCGTGGCCGACTCTTTGTGACCCCATGGACGGTAGCCTACCAGGCTCCTCCGTCCATGGTATTTTCCAGGCAAGAGTACTAGAGTGGGTTGCCATTTCCTTCACCAGGGGATCTTCCTGACCCAGGGATCGAACCCAGGTCTCCCACATTGTAGGCAGACGTATTATTATGACTGCACTCTATTTTTCAACACATAAGATGGCAGAGTAGAAGGATTTTTCAACCCACAAGATGGTGGAGTAGAAGGACATGTGCACATTTTCTTCTGCAAGAACTCCAAAATTACAACTCACTGCTGAACAACCATTGACAGGCGAATGTTGAATCCCACCGAAGACTGACCCAGACTTGCCTGTGAGTGTCCAGGAGTCTCTGGCGAAGGCGTGGGGAGCCTGCTGCAGGGCCTGGGGCACTGAGTGCAGCAGGCTCCCCACGCAGGGACGTTGTGAAGGTCGCCAGTACCTTCATCACCTCCACCATAGTTTGGCCTCAGGTCAAACAACCGGGAGGGAACACAGTCCCACCCATCAACAGAAAACTGGATTAAAGATTTACTGAACACAGTCCTGCCCATCAGAACAAGACCCAGTTTCCCCCACACTCAGTCCCTCCCATCAGGAAGCTTCTATAAACCTCTTACCAAAAAAAAAAAAAAAAAAACCTTCTTATCCTTATCCATCAGAGGGCCAACAGAATGAAAACCACAATCAGAAACTAACCAAACTGATCACATGGACCACAGCTTTGTCTAACTCAATGAAACTATGAGCCATGCCCTGTAGGGCCACCCAAGATGGACAGGTAATGGTGGAGAGTTCTGACAAAACGTGGTCCACTGGAGAAGGGACTGGCAAACCGCTTCAATATTCTTGCCTTGAGAACCCCATGAACAGTATGAAAAGGCAAAAAGATAGGACACTGAATGATGAACTCTGCAGGTCAGTAGATGCCCAGTACACTACTGGAGATCAGTGGAGAAGCAACTTCAGAAAGAATGAAGAGACGGAGCCAAAGCAAAAACAACACCCAGCTGTGAATGTGACTGGTGATAGAAGTAAAGTCTGATGCTGTAAAGAGCTACATTGCATAGGAACCTGAAATGTTAGGTCCATAAATCAGGGCAAATTGGAAGTGGTCAAACAGGAAATGGCAAGAGTAAACATCAACATTTTAGGAATCAGTGAACTAAAATGGACTGGAATGTGTGAATTTAACTCAGATGATCATTATGTCTGCTACCGTGAGCAAAAATCCATTAGAAGAAATGGAGTAGCCATCACAGTCACCAAGAGTCCGAAATGCAGTACTTGGATGCAATATCAAAAACTACGGAATGATCTCTGTTCATTTCCAAGTCAAGCCATTCAATATCAGAGTAATCAAGTCTATGAAGCAACCAGTAATGCTGAAGAAGCTGAAGTTGAATGGTTCTATGAAGACCTACAAGACCTTCTAGAACTAACACACAAAAAAGATGTCCTTTTCATTACAGGGGACTGGAATGCAAAAGCAGGAAGATAAGAGATGCCTGGAATAACAGGCAAATTCAGCCTTGGAGTACAAAACGAAGCAGGTCAAAGACTAGCAGAGTTTTGCCAAGAGAATGCACTAGTCAGAGCAAACACCCTCTTCCAACAACACAAGAGAAGATTCTACACATGAACATCACCAGATGGTCAATACCAAAATCAGATTGATTATATTCTTTGCCGTCAAAGATGGAGAAGCTCTACACAGTCAGCAAAACAAGACTGGGAGCTGACTGTAGCTCAGATCATGAACTCCTATTTCAAATTCAGACTTAAATTGAAGAAAGTAGGGAAAACCACTAGACCATTCAGGTACGACCTAAATCAAATCCCTTACAATTATACAGTGGAAGTGACGAATAGATTCAAGGGAGTAGATCTGATAGACAGAGTGCCTGAAGAACTATGGACAGAGGCTCCTGACAATGTATAGGAGGCAGTGATCAAAATGATCCCCAAGAAAAAGAAATGCAAAAATGCAAAATGATTGTCTCAGGAGGCCTTACAAATAGCTGAGAAAAGAAGAGAAGATAAAAGCAAAGGAGGAAAGGAAAGATATATCCATTTGAATGCAGAGTTCCGAAGAATAGCAAGGAGAGATAAAAAAACAAGCCTTCCTCAGTGATCAATGCAAAGAAATAGAGGAAAACAATAGAATGAAAAAAACTAGAGATCTCTTCAAGAAAATTAGAGATACCAAGGGAATATTTCATGCAAAGATGGGCACAATAAAGGACAGAAATGGTATGGACCTAACAGAAGCAGAAAATATTAAGAAGAGGTGGCAAGAATACACAGAAGAGCTATACAAAAAAGATCTTCATGACCCAGATAACCATGATGGTGTGATCACTCACCTAGAGCCAGACATCCTGGAACGTGAAGTCAAGTGGGCTTTAGAAAGCAACACGACAAACAAAGCTAGTGGAGGTGATGGAATTCCAGTTGAACTATTTCAAATCCTGAAAGATGATGCTGTGAAAGTGCTGCACTCAATATGCCAGCAAATTTGGAAAACTCAGCAGTGGTCACAGGACTGGAAAGGTCAGTTTTCATTCCAATTCCAAAGAAAGGCAATGCCAAAGAAGGCTCAAACTGCGCACAATTGTACTCACCTGACATACTAGCAAAGTAATGCTCAAAATTCTCCAAGCCAGGCTTCAGCAGTACGTGAACCACGAACTTCCAGATATTCAAGCTGGATTTAGAAAAGGCAGAGGAACCAGAGATCAAATTGTCAACATCTATTGGATCATCGAAAAAGGAAGAAAGTCCCAGAAAAACATCTACTTCTGCTTTATGGACTATGCCAAAGCCTTTGACTGTGTGGGGATCAGTTTTCCACAACAAACTGTGGAAAACTCTTCAAGAAATGGGAATGTCTGACCACCTTACCTGCCTCCTGAGAAATCTGTATGCAGGTCAAGAAGCAACAGTTAGAACTGGACATGGAATAACAGACTGGTTCCAAATTGGGAAAGGAGTACATCAAGGCTGTATATTGTCAGCCTGCTTATTTACCTTATATGCAGAGTACATCATGAGAAATGCTTGACTGGATGAAACAAAAGCTGGAATCAAGATTGCCAGGAGAAATATCAATAACCTCAGATATGCAGATGACACCACCCTTATGTCAGAAAGTGAAGAAGAACTAAAGAGCCTCTTATTGAAAGTGAAAGAGGAGAGTGAAAAAGTTGGCTTAAAACTCAACATTCAGAAAACAAAGTTCATGACATCCAGTCCCATCACTTCATGGCAAGTAGTTGGGGAAACAATGGAGACAGTGACAGACTTTATTTTGGGGAGCTCCAAAATCACTGCAGAATGTGACTGCAGCCATGAAATTAAAAGACTCCTTGGAAGAAAAGTTATGACCAACCTGGACAGCATATTAAAAAGCAGAGACATTACTTTGCCAACAAAGGTCCGTCTAGCCAAAGCTATGATTTTTCCAATAGTTGTGTATAGATGTGAGAGTTGGACTACAAAGAAAGCTGAGCATCAAAGAGTTGATGCTTTTGAACTGTCGTGTTGGAGAAGACGCTTGAGAGTCCCTTGGACTGCAAGGAGATCCAACAAGTCCACCCTAAAGGAAATCAGCCCTGAATATTCATTGGAAGGACTGATGCTAAAGCTGAAATGCCAGTACTTGGCCACCTGATGTGAAGAACTGACTCACTGGAAAAGACCCTGATGCTGGGAAAGACTGAAGGCAGGAGGAGAAGGGGACGATAGAGGATGAGATGGTTGGATGGCATCACTAACTCGATGGACATGAGTTTGAGTAAGCTCTGGGAGTTGGTGATGGACAGGGAAGCCTGGGGTGCTGCAGTCCATGGGGTCGCAAAGAGTTGGACACGACTGAGTGACTGGACTGAACTGATTATGGCTGCTTGTACCTTAAAGTCATACAGGTATACTCAATATAAATGTAAGTGGGCAAGAGCTGGAGCAGTCGTGATTGACAACAGTGACAACAGACTTTGGAATAAGAAGTAGGTGGGGTGGGGGAGTTTGCGGACTGGATTCTATATTTAATATTTCACGCAAATAAATTCTATCACTTCTCTGAGTCTTAGCTATAGTTTGCTTCGGGGCATGGCATTTTATTTATTTATTTATTTATTTTTTAATTTTTTTATTAGTTGGAGGCTAATTACTTCACAACATTTCAGTGGGTTTTGTCATACATTGACATGAATCAGCCATAGATTTACACGTATTCTCCATCCCGATCCCCCCTCCCACCCCCCTCTCCACCCGATTCCTCTGGGTCTTCCCAGTGCACCAGGCCGGAGCACTTGTCTCATGCATCCCACCTGGGCTGGTGATCTGTTTCACCATAAATAGTATACATGCTGTTCTTTTGAAATATCCCACCCTCACATTCTCCCACAGAGTTCAAAAGTCTGTTCTGTATTTCTGTGTCTCTTTTTCTGTTTTGCATATAGGGTTATCGTTACCATCTTTCTAAATTCCATATATATGTGTTAGTATGCTGTAATGTTCTTTATCTTTCTGGCTTACTTCACTCTGTATAAGGGGCTCCAGTTTCATCCATCTCATTAGGACTGGTTCAAATGAATTCTTTTTAACAGCTGAGTAATATTCCATGGTGTATATGTACCACAGCTTCCTTATCCATTCATCTGCTGATGGGCATCTAGGTTGCTTCCATGTCCTGGCTATTATAAACAGTGCTGCGATGAACATTGGGGTGCACGTGTCTCTTTCAGATCTGGTTTCCTCAGTGTGTAGGGGCATGGCATTTTAGAGATGATTTTTTTTTCCAGTATTGGATTGCAAATTTCTGATCATTAAATTAAAATAATTTTAATTTTTAAATTTCTATGGTAACCACATGGCACGGGGAAATGCACCAGTGTGGCAACTAATAAAGAATAGTCAGCTGGCAGTAACTGAATGCCTCTCTTGAATACCTTGGGCTTCCCTAGTGGCTCAGGCAGTAACAAGTATGCCTGCAATGCAGGAGATCTAGGTTCGATCCCTGCGTCAGGAATTGCACCTGGAGAAGGGAATGGCTACCCACTCCAGTATTCTTGTCTGTAGAATTCCATGGACAGAGGAGCCTGACGGGCTACAGTCCATGGGGTGTCAAAGATTCAGACACGACTTAGTAACTAAACAGCAACTTGGATACCTTACTTCTCATCACCTCTGCTTCCTCAACTCTAAAATGTCTGTTACAAGGAGGAGATAACTTACATATTTCTAATGACCTTCTCCCACAGTGGTAGCTTATGATTGAGTTATCAACTCACCTGGCAGGTTACACTTTTACACTTTCTAGTTTCTCAGTCATGTCCAACTCTGCAATCCCCTGGACTGTAGCCCACCAGGTTCCTCTGTCCATGGGATTATCTCAGCAAGAATACTGGAGTGGGTTGCCATTCCATTCTCCAGGGGAATCTTCCTGAACCAGGGATTGAACCCAGGTCTCCTGCACTGCAGGCAGATTGTTTACAGTCTGAGCCACTGGGTTAGGTGTCCAACAAGACCAGTGTCTTCCATGTTGCATCTTCCAGGATTTTTCAGCAAGTATCCCCAATGATTGTCTCTCTCATTTAAGTATTTCTTGGAAAAAAGAAAAGAAAACCACACAGTTATTAAGAAACTACCATGTCCTGGTGATAGATGCTGGGTAAAAGTGATGACGAGCAAGAAGTTCTGTCCTCCTGGATACAGGGGAGATAACGGGAGCTTCCATTATTGTGATGAGTGCTCTAATAACAGAAGCCCTGGGTTTCACCACATACATACCCAGGAGCCTCCCATAATACCACGCAGAGAGGAATCAGGAAAGTCTTATTGCAGGGAGTGAGGTCTGCTGAGGCCTAAAGGATGAGTAAGACTTGCCCAGGTAAAAGCAGAGTTGAGGATGGTCAAGTGTGAACAACATATTCCAGGTGAAGAGAGCGGCCACACCGAGCCCCAAGCCCCTCCCTGATCTGTGCTGCCTCACTTTCATCGTTGCCTCTTCTAGAAGTTCTGCCTCTTGTCTCTGTTGATCCACATTTCACCCACCTTCTGAAGCCTAAGTAAAATACCATCCCTTTTGGAAGCCTTCTCTGATTCCTCAGATAAGAAGTCAGCTCTAATCACCTGAATGTCCAGAGACAGCCTGAAAGACCATCCCTCCCATCCCCAGTCAGGGGTCACTTTACGCACACCTCATAAAAATGAGCCCTGAGACATAAACATACATTCAATTAAATAACAGTACTGGGAAAAAATGACTGAAAATAATTTCTATCATGAGTATCTGCTCTTTGGAAAGTACAAAGTGAAGGAAACCACACAGATACACAGCAATTTCTTTATTTTTTCAGTACTCTTTTCTTAAATTTCTCATGCTCAGTAGTTTTCATACTCAGTTGGATTTTGTTTTTTAACAGTAGTGTGCTACAGGCTTGCTTAGAAAAGGGAACTAATGAGGTCAAAGTCTATCTAAAGTTTAGTTAGGTTTTCACAAGGGGAAAGTCTTTTCTTCATATCGGTCTAGGTCTTTGGATACTGCTAGATGTCTTAAAAACACAGGCCACTGATCAGAAGAAAAGTCAGAAAAGAATTAGTAAAGGCCTTAGGAAAAAAAGTTAAAAATCCCCACCTCTGGAGAAATAGCCCAGCAGGAGGCCTCAGAGTCAGCAGGTCAATAGATCATCTTTGTACACAAAGCAGAGCTTTTTTTCTGACTCAGGATCTCAGAACAGGCCAAATATTGGGCCTATGAATAAAGCTACTACATAAACACAGGAAAACTGTGACCCAGAGTTTAAGAAGGAGTTAAAGGTACTTCCTTGAGAATTAAGCAAGCAATAAATCTTCTCATTCACAAGAATGACCCATGTTCTCTCACCCTTGCCATCTATGCAATTTTTCTCATCCAGTATAAAGAGAATTATCTAAACTTATGCTAGAAATATTATTAAGAGCTGGCCTGCCTGTTTCAAAATTTCTCCCAGGGGAAATCTACACAGCACTTCAGGATAGGCTATGAATGTGATTGGATTAATTAGAATGCATCAGAAAAATTTCAAGTGGGGAAATATAAAAATTCTGATGGAAATTATTCCCAGGAATGCTCTTAATATAAGAGTTACCATATGAGTATTGAGATAGTGTGATAATTCACTAAATGGCCTGAAAGTGTTCACAGTAAATGAGTATGTAACTAATACATAAACACATATAATACATTCATTATTTAATTCTCAAATACCTATTTAGGGCCTAGTATGAGTTGACAGAGTTTAGGTGCAAGGAACATGGTAGTGAACAAGCAGACAAAATCCTATCCCCACGAGCAGACATTCCAGAGAGAGAGAAATGATATACTTTTATACTGTCAAGATGGTAATAAGAGGCATGAAGAAAAAGAGTAAGAAGATAGGGAGGGGTGAGGGTTGGAGCAGGATGGTTATTTTAGATAAGGTAGTCCAAAAAGCCTCCCCAGGAAGTTTCATTTTTACAGAGACTTGTACAAGTGAGGGGACAACCCATGAGAGATGTGCAGAAAATGTCCCAGATAAACGCAAAAGTCTTGGGGGACTAGATTCCACATGCTGCAACGAAGATTGAAGATCCTATAAGTCCCGGTACAGCCAAATAAAATAAATAATTAATAAATATTTTTTAAACTGTACAAGCCCAGGAATGGGGGTCAGCTGCTTAGAGGTCTAGGATGATGTCATGGAAAAAGGATGACTAAAACAGGCAGCGTGCAGAAAGAAGACCTTTGGAAGGGAGGAGGGCAAGAGTGTAAGGTGCCAACAGGTTAGAAGTATCATCCTTGTAGAGGCTGGACTTCCCGGGAATGATAAAGATGTGACAATGTGAGAGAAGTTTTGCATTTTGTTTTTTAATGTATTTGTTTGCACGAGGTCTTAGTTGCAGCACGCAGCTATTGCTGAGTATGACGTCTTCACTGCAGCAGGCAGGACCTATTTCTCTGCATTGGGAGTCCAGAGTCTTTATCAGTGGACAATGAGGGAAGTCCCTGGGCGAGAACCATTAATCTGTTTAAGTTGTCAATGAATGGGATGCAGAGTGGCTTGGTCATTAATAGGTGACTCTTTCAAAAAGGAGTGGGAGTAAACAGTTTGATAGCGTGCATCTCAAAGGAACTGTTATGTAGGGGAGAGGAGAGGGAAATGATCTGGAAAGAGCAATAAGGAAAAGGAGGAGATGGTCAATCTCCAAACCCTGATCCAAGATTATGGGAAACAATATCTGCAAAGAGTAGCCAGGTCTCAGAATACGATGCTGGAAAGAACGTTTAAAGAACAGGATACAGGAGATTTTGATGACAATCATAAGTCTGATATGACACAGCTAGAAATGTCTGGGGACTGAAGAAGTTAGAGGAAAGCAAAATAAATGTGGCAATTTACTGAGTCATCTGTACCATTTGGGGGCAAAAGGACTAGAAATGTGTCAGAATTCCATAACCGTCTATCTTACAATAATGGAAAATATTAGAATGACTAAAAATAAATAGTGATTGAGACAGTATGCTTAAAAGATGAAGGATTCCAATTGCTTACATTTTTCTCCACCCCTAAGCACATAATTTAACTGATATCTAACTTTATTAGCTGTGGGGCTTCCCCGGTGGCTCAGACAGTAAGGAATCTGCCTGCAAGGAAGGAGACCCAAGTTTGATCCCTGGGTCAGGAAGATCTCCTGGAGAAGGGAATGACCACCCATTCCAGTATTCTTGCCTGGAGAATTCCATGAAGAGAGGAGCCTGGCAGGCTACAGTCCATGGGGTTGTAAAATCAGACACGATTGAGCAACTAATACTTTATTAGCTGCTCCAATATCAATTTTAGAGTTTGACATGTTATCTCAATGGACATTCAGATTTCAGATAGCAGCTGCACTTCCAGTTGAGAGAAATTTCAGGAGCTGAAAGATAAAAACTGACTTCTCACACCCCAACAGCACCTATCAACTTGACCAGAAAAACTTCAAGATGCCTTATATTGCAATGCCAAGGGCACATCACGCAAATGCACTGACTTTTCTATTTTGGTGAACAGAAGGGGGAAACGTCACTATCAGATAAGATAACATGATGAATGTTTCTGGACTACTCATGTATTTTGTGAGTCCTGGGGATCTTAAAGTTTCCTTGACTCAGCTGAAGCCTCAGAAACTGGTTGGAACTCAAGTTGGGTATGCGATGAGAAATGGGTCACATCTTCTCCTCCCTCAGTGCCTCAAATATATCATCCAAACTGATCAGCTTAAATTGCAAAGTAAGCTGGCTCCTCCAGGGTCACAAGGTTCATGCTTCTCCTTTAAACTTCAAAGATAGTTACTGACAGCATGTGAGGAGCCCAGGTCCTTATCTCCAACTGTTTCATTAAGAGATTTCATCCCTTGCAGTGCAGTGGGCTGAGCTTCTGCCACAGTTAGGAAAATAAGGACAAACAGTAGGACAAACAGAAGGAAAAGAAAACAGAAATAAACACTAATCAGTGCAGCCACGAAGTATGAGGAAAGAGGGAGAAAAGCATAATGAGAAGAAACCAGGGGTAGTTTTACAAGGCCGACAGTACCTTTCAAGGAATTCAAGTAGTGATTTACCTCACGGTGCATACTGCTGTGCTTCTAGTGAATTATGAGGCTTGTTTCTGAGCATCACTACAAAGGATTCATTAGTGAAGAACTTCATACACACAGAGCCTGAATCAGATAAGAGGCATATGCAGTTTTTTCCTTATGCTTATTGTAATCTGTTAATTCACTATCAGGAAGAGAGAGTAGAAAAATCAATTTAACTTCATAGATAATATAAGGATAGCTTTGTGAACTAACTCTAATTATTTTTTTATGCAGACATGTGCCATAATATCCTCATTTCTGTCTCTCCAGAAACAATATAAACACATCTAGGTAGAATGCCCATTTATATAATAAATGCTGCTTTCTTCCTGTTTTTCCCTACCATCACCTTTGCGCATTCAGAATCCTTGCCACCAGCACAGGTTTTGTCTAGGATTTCTGGAAAGGACCATGTTAGCAGAGAACATGGACACCTCAGCAGTAACCAGCGTGGAGGGGAGAGCCAAGGGGCCCTCAGGATGATGTCTCATAAAGCCCTAGGATCCTGGCACAACACACGGGAGCCAGAGAAACCTTAATTCGAGGTTGAATTTCCTGCAGCTTATGTTCTAAGATCCATAGCGAATATACGTGTCAGTTTTTCTGTAAATACATATAATACACACACACACCCCTTTATTTGTGTTATATAATAGGAGAGTGTCGTGGAACTGTAGACACTAAACTGATTATGAGACTACTTTTGAGGACAGACATAAGAGTGAAAGGGCACGAAGAGGAAAGGAGACTTTCATTTTGTTACATTTCTTATTTTTGGATTTAAAAAATGTAAGAGCAATTACTTCTATTATAATTTCTAAAAGAGAGAAAGGGACCCAGATATGCATTTTCATTTATAATCCAATGGGTTTTCCAACTAGCTTGAAGTTTTTGGTGGTTACTAGGACAAGGCTTTGGACTTCTCAGGAAGTAAGAGTGGTCCTGAACCACAATGATCAGCAAGAGTCACTCTCAATTCAACGACTCAGAAAGACTGAGGCCCGGTTCCTTCCTCCTCTCATTTTTTTCTTCCTCCATCTCTCCTCCCTTCCATTCATTTCTTTACAGCTTTATTGAGGTATAATTGATCAATGAAGAATTAATGTGGACAATCTGATGAGTCTGAACTTATGAAAACACTCATGACACCATCACCACAATCAAGATAATAAGACATAGCCAACATTTCTGTTTCCTTGGTGTCTGCTGTTGTCCCTGTTGTTGTTTTGTGGTAAAAACACTTAACATGAGATCCAGCCTCTGAATAAACTCTGAGGTGCACTGCATCGTATTAACCAAAGGCACTATGCTACAGAGCAGCTCTTTACCTTGCTTCTCATCTAGCATAATTGAAACTTTCCTTACAAATTTCATACAGTTACAGTGACCTCTTGAGTTGGCTGACCAATATTTTAATTTAAAACACAAGTCACTTCAAAGGAAACAACAAACCCTTCTCATTTAATAGTGAATGAGGGTCCCTTGTGGGCTGGATAACTTGAGAGCCACTGGGCACACGAAGCCAGACAAGGCTGACTCAGTGATGTGCGCCCGATCTGGTGGAGATCATATTCTACTAACAAATCCACGTTGTCAATTCTCAGTGTGCAAAAAGAAGTGCTGATCGGGACTTGATGAATTTTGCTTCCATGAATGGAAAACGTACACCCAGGACGTCTGCATCGTATACATCAATCTATTTGCTACTAGAGTAAATCTTGCCTTTTATGCTCCAATCAATGTAACCATGGCCTCTGTTCACACCCGAACCACAAAGGTAGTGCCATGCTGTTACATGAGGGTGGCTGCTGGCCTAAGAAGTAGCCTGAGAGAAAGAAAAGTATACTGACGTTTAGGTTCCTTCCATTAGAAACCAAAGTCCAAAAACAATTTTTCCAGAAGATAACAGAATAGAAAGAGGTAACTCTAGGAGTGGGCTGAGCAGAGTCCTAGAATAAAGAGCCTTAAACTTTGCAGTTAAGAGCTCTGACTTTGGTGCCAGGCACATTTTTTGTCAAACTTTCTTCAAAATGCAATATCCAATTTCCATCTTTCCTGATGTAGCAAGAAGCACAAATGTAAAGTCAACTCCAAAGAAAGCTAAATATGCATATAGCATTTACACACAGAACAGGCTGCCCATCAACCCAGAAAATTCTCATCTTCATCTTTCAGAATTTAGGAAAAACATGGAAGTATATCTTCAGAGATAAATATGCCAAGGAAAAACAATCCAGGTGATTATACTGGTTTATTGTTACTGGTTGACTACTTTTCCTTTGAAGTTGAAAGAAGCAATGGACATATGACATGATAAAGGACTCCAATTCAGTTTACACTATTTACAAGAACTTGAATTAATGAAAATAGTTGTTACTTATGTTTTATTTAAAAAGCACTTACAAAACACCTAAAAGGTTCCAGGTTCTTACTGTGTGTTAGGGCTTAACAAATATTCCCATTTCTTTGTGAACTCACGAACCAGGCTCCTCTGTCCATGTAATTCTCCAAGCAAAATTACTGGGGTGGGTTACCATTCCCTTCTGCAGGGGATCTTCCTGACCCAGGGATCAAAACCAAGTCTCCTGTATTACAGGCAGATTCTTTACCCTCTGAGCCACCATGGAAGCACTTAGTACTCATAATTATACCATTAAACAGACACAATTATGTTCTTCACTTTATAAATGAGAAAACAAGCCTCAGAATGCTGCAAAACTAGCCTCAGGTCACATTGCCAATAAATTCCAGAGTGGCAGAGCTGGGATCCAAAACTGGGACTGGATCCATATTTTAACCCCTATACTATTCATCCCCTCGAGGGAATTGAACCCAGGTCTCCTGCATTGCAGGCAGGTTCTTTATCATCTGAACCACCAGGGAAGCCCTATATAAGGGACAGGGTCATCTTTCTCTGTATCTTCTAAATGCAAGGAAAAGTAATATCAATAAAAATGTGGAGCATGTTTGTTTTTGTTTTTTTTTCTGGGGAAGTGAGGCACAGAATAGCTACAGCAGTTAGGGAATCTGTTCTTCAAGGGAATTTTCTGGAATCACTACTTTGTTATCTGGGCAGATAACATTGCTATCTGGGCCGGATGCTGGATACTCCTCTTGCAATAGACAAGATGGTATTTATCCTGAGATCCATCTCTGCTCTCAGAGTCTGCTGTTCTATTCATATTCCAAAGCCAGCATTAGCAGATCCAGGAAGGGGTCTGTTGTTCTGCTTTTAAAAAGATTTCAAATTTCTACCTAAATCTTTCAGCTTTAAATCATTTTTCTTTTATTCATTCTTCTGAAGTTTCTGAGGGATTGCCAATACTTGACTTTGCTTTGACAAAGCTATCCTTGGATATCAGATTAGATAAGACGATGAATTCGACTTAAGACGCCACATAAGTTAAAAGCCCAGGAGTTTTAGCAGAAAACTTTCCCAAACACAGTTTAATCTCAAAGCCGGCAAAGAATGGAGGGGGTTGGGTTATTTATAAAATAATCCAAATCATTAAGGCTGTTGCTCGGATTATTGAAACCCTGCAACAGAAAGATTTTCTACATTTTTCCCCCCCAATAAGCCTACACAGCCAGCAAAAATCTCCTAGGTCATGAGAGAAAAACATTTTATTCAAAATGGAAAAGAACATCTAAGTGAGGACCAGGGATAAAATTTCCATACTTTATAGATTCTGAAATGTGTATTCCTCACCTTTTTTGCATCTCTAAAACTGGGTGCATAATCACTGTTGGCCAGGGGTCAGTCACAGTGTGGTGGTCATTGTCTCTTCATGGGCATCAACATGTGTAGAATGGGTGTCAATAGTTTGCAAGAAAATCATGGGGGTAATAACAGGTTCTCTTAAGCAAAGTTTTTATCACCAAGACTCTTGGTCATATAGAATACGCAAGCATTGACATCCCAGATGAAATGTTATTCAAAACATCTTCAAGACATCAAAAGTGAACATGTTTTAGAAATAGTCTAACAAATTTATTTCAACTATATTTTCTATCTATGTGTGATAACGGTATGTCTAAACAAGTTTAAAAGAAAAGTTTTAGTAAGTAGAAAATGAAAAACATTTAATAGGTAAAAAGAGTGCACCAATTTAATTGGCACGAGTTTTCTTTAGGCTTCCCTGGTGGCTCAGACGGTAAAGCGTCTGCCTGCCATGCAGGAGACCTGGGTTCGATCCCTGGGTTGGGAAGATCCTTTGGAGAAGGAAATGGCAACCCACTCCAGTACTCGTGTTAATCACACATAAAATAATGGTTTGACTTCAATCAGCACTGGCTTAGATTTGAAGAAATAATGATAAAGAGATGATGCCAGAGGTAAAGAACCCACCTGCCAATGCAGGAGATGGAAGAGATGTGAGTTTGATCCCTGGGTTGAAAAGACCCCCTGATGGAGGACATGACAACCCACTTCAGTATTCCTGCCTGGGAAATTCCATGGACAGAGGAGCCTGGCAGGTTACAACCCATGGGGTCACAAAGAATGGGACATAACTGAAGTGACTTGGCACCCACGCACACAGTATATGACACAATGCTTGTGAACTCCGGTTTTGGCAGCAGATAATCTGGGCACAAATTTTGAGCTTGACAAATATGTTACTTTTTGTTGATTTTCTCAAATTATTCATCTTTTAGAAGTTTCTATAGTGTTGGTGTTGGTTTCTATAATGTGTGGTGTTGGAGAAAACTCTTGAGAGTCTCTTGAACTGTGAGGAGATCAATCCTAAAGGAAATTAGTCCTTAATACTCAATGGAAGGACTGATGCTGAAGCTGAAACTCCAACACTTTGGCCACCGGATGCTAAGAACTGACTCATTTGAAAAGACCCTGATGCTGGGAAAGATTGAAGGCAGGAGAAGAAGGGGACGACAGAAGAGGATGAGATGGTTGGATGGCATCATTGACTCAATGGACGTGAGTTTGAGCAAGCTCCAGGAGTTGGTGATGGACAGGGAGGCCTGGCATACTGCAGTCTGTGGGTCGCAAAGAGTTGGACACGACTGAGTGACTGAACTGAATTGATAGCTCATCTACAAAATACAGATGCTTATTTCATAATGAGGATGACAATGCATGTAAGACACTTAGCAGCAAGAACACAAGTATTTAATATGTGAGCAGCTCTTGATTTTTACATACTTCAGCACAGGCCTCACAGCATCCTGTCCTTTTTCCTTTTCCCTTGGAAACAGAAGTTTCTGAGAGAACTGTGGTTGTATTTGATCTTTATTTTTTCCTTTATCATTTCTGCAATACCACTTTAGCGACCAGAAAGGAGAAAAAGTCAGTAACAAAAACAGATTAAGCATACATGAGCAGTGCAACCTTCTCTCATCACCCTGAGATATATATTTAGTGCCACAGAAGGTAAAATGAGGTCACCCGGAAGTGGGTGGAAGGGTAGTCATCTCATCATGGGATGAATAATAACCAGTGGGAAGAAAGAACCAGGGGGAAGGCAAGCAGATCATTTCTCCTTCTTGTCACCATTTTCTGTGGTCTTCCTTGAGCCCTTCTGGAAAACTACAGTGTGCCAAGCAAATTTACACACTGAGGGACCTCCTGTGTTACACCATGGCCCACGGAGAAGACGTGGCCGGTCCAGGAACTGTCTCCTCAGGTGCGCTGCGTTGCTTCCTTCTGCCTCACCTTTACCACTGTGAGCTTGCAACTTCCAAGTAAAAACATCAGGACTTCAATCCTCACCTTGCCTCTGCTTTCCAGAAGACTCAGCACATTCCCATGACCTACAGGTTGGTTATGCCATAGAGTTCAGGGGGAGCCTTGGAAACGGAGGCCTCAAGTGTTTCTAGAACCAGGCAATGTGGCTTAGTCAAATATAGAAGCAAATGTGGAGACAGGTGTCCTAGATTCAAGCCTTGGCTCTGGTTCTTATTAACTGTGTGACCTTTAATCTCTCTCATCAGCCTAATGGACATGACATTACCTGCCCTCCTTATCTTGAAATGCCATCATCAGGATCAGACGGAGATAAAGTTTGAGAAAGCAAAGTGTAAGCCATGAAGTAGCATACAAATATACTAATAACATAATAGTTATTGCTGTGGAACAAGAATTTTGTCTCACAATCTCTGGTTGCCTTCAGTCAAAACAAGATCACTGCTAAAAGTTTATAAAATTGTGCTAACTGCAGGTAGGTTATGTGTGTTTGGGGGCTTTTATAGAAATAATACCCTACTAGAGCAGGGGTCACTAAACTATAATCAAATTCTGAGAGGTATTATCATTTCTATCTTTCATATCATTCTTTTTCACTTCCATTGTAGTATATACTTTAGAAACAAAACTGAACGTGTACATAATGTGTAACTAAATACATATACACATTAAGTATGTTCAGGGTGAACAGCTGAAAGTATTTACAACAAGCCTCTCAGACCTAGCCATGTTACTACATATAGATACAGTTATTCTGCCTGAACTCTTGTATGATGCTACATTATTTGAATATATCACAGTATATGGATCAACTTCCCTTTATTAAATTTGGCTGCCCCTAGTTTTTACAGCCACAAACAATGGTTCAGTAAACATGTATGACTTGCTTCCTTCCAGACCCATGACTACTTGGTAAAGCCTGGTGATGGGAACTTACTCTGACCTTGTCCAGCTTTGAGTTCTGCATAGACCTAGTGCTCAAAATCCAGACCCAGACACAACTAGGCCATTGCTAAATTTTCCTTGGCTGACTGCAAATGTGCTTTATCTGCCTTGATGACGAATGGATTACACTGAAAATTTCCAAAGACTCCACTAATGTAGGAATCTATAGAAAGTAAAAATACCCTGAGGTGCCTCAGATTCCCCTACTTCTTACCTGTCCCCAGTTGTTCCAGACATAGTCCAGGGCTCTCTCTCCCTGGCGCTGTGGAAGCTGACCCCACCTGACTCTCCCGCCCCAACTCGTGCTGGCTGGCTTCTACAAACTCTAATTAGGCTGCAGCCTTTCCCGCCTTATGTATCTTTGATTTTATGGAGGGTTCTGGAAGCTCCGTGAACCTGCACTCTGATTTGAATTATTAAAGCAGGTCAGTATGTATGCATTTAGAAGCAAGATTCTCTATTCAACCATCCTCTATATGAAAAAGGAAAATTTGCAACCATCAGTTACCCACATGAATAGTCTTTTTATCCCCTCCCTTTTTTTTCTTTCTTTGGCAATTTCTCCATTCTTTAGCTTTTCTCTTTTTCCTGCACCCCCTTCTATCTTAATATAATTTACTGGGCTGTGAGCCAAGCAGCGTTCTAAGGCCTGCGGGAACTGATTCACATCAGGTGTATGCATGTTGCTTTTTCTTTCTCCTTTTGTTTGAGTTTTAAGTTGATTTGACCCAAATCATTTTTAACTCTAGTACCAAATGTGAAACACTGATTTGACCTATGAAGCCAATGTTTTAATTACCATAAAACTGTAAGTTTTGTAAGGGCTTCTTTTGGTCACCATTGGAACTCCACAGTTAAGAGTATAGTTGATGTCCAATAATATTTATTGAATGGATGAATGAATAAGCAACCATGCACTGAGGTGGAAGATAGGTTTAATCCAGGAACTGGCCCATTCAGACTTAGTATAAGACAAGGAAGAGATGCCTCAACCATAAAACTTGGACACTAAAGTAAAAGAGATTGGGGAACCATTGTTCACTATTCAGATCATAACTTTAAAGTTCTTAAGTGTCTAAAGAGATGGGTCTATTATTACCTACCATATATACTCTAGAATTAAATTAAGAATAAGAAAAGTCATCTTGAGATTTAGATTCAGAACAGTAGAGTTTTAGTCACGTATTCCCCTATTTGATGAATCTTTAGACATGACACAAGTCTTCTGAGCTTCAGTTTATCTATAAAGGGCTTCCCTGGTGGCTCAGATGGTAAAGCATCTGCCCACAATGCAGGAGACCTGGGTTCAATCCCCGGGTCGGGAAGATCCCCTGGAGAAGGAAATGGCAACCCACTTCAGTATTCTTGCCTGGAAAATGTCATGGATGGAGGAGCCTCTTATGCTACAGTCAATGGGATCGCAAAGAGTCGTACACAACTGAGCAACTTCACTTATCTACAAAACAAACAAAAACAGCATCTCCCTTACAGGCTGGTTATGATGATGAAATGAAAGAATCATTGTAACACTGAGTAATGATAAGGCTTCAGTAAATTTGACTTTCTTTCTCCATTTTTCCTTCTTTTCCCTTGCCAAGATGATTCAGTTACTGAAACGCTGGAAGGATTTCTTCAAAGGATGGTTTCATGACACAGAAATAAATGACCATTATATGGCTAAGTTATGATATATCGGGGGCAGGGCATCTGGAATTAAGGGACATTAATTTGAACATAGATCTTGGGGAAAGGTTCCTAAGAGCTAGATTATTTTGCTTATTAGTAAAAATTGTACATCTCTTCACATCATTAGCTTCATAAATCTATAATATTGTATATAATATACATACACATACATATACAAATACGTATATATTTTTTAAGAGCTTTCACAACCCTTGTAGGTTGAATTGTAACCCCCCCTCCAATAAGATGTTCAAATTCTAACCCCAGGTACTTGTGAATGTGACCTTATTTAGAAACAGGATCTTTGTAGGTATAATCAAGAAAAGATGAGATTGTATAGGATTAGGGTGGCAGAAATTCAAGGAAAAGTTTCCTTGTTGTTGTTTAGTCGCTAAGTCTGACACTTTGAGACTCCACAAAGTGTAGCATGCCAGGCTTCCCTGTCCTTCACTATCTCCCAGAGTTTGGCAAAGTGATATCTCTGCTTTTTAATACGCTGTCTAGTTTGTCATAGTTTTTCTTTCAAGGAGCAAGGTCTTTTAATTTTGTGGCTGCAATCACCATCAGCAGTGATTTTGGAGCCCAAGAAAATAAAGTCTGTCACTGTTTCCACTTTTTCCCCTTCTATTTGCCATGAAGTGATGGGACTGAATGCCGTGATATTAGTTTTTTAAATGTTGAGTTTTAAGACAGCTTGTTCACTCTTCTCTTTTGCTCTCATCAAGAGGCTCTTTAGTTCCTCTTTGCTTTCTGCCAATAGAGTGCTATCATCTACATATCTGAGGTTGTTGATATTTATCCCAGCAATCTTGATTCCACCTTGTGATTTATCCAGCCTGGGATTTCACATGATGTACTCTGCATATAAGCTAAATAAACAGAGTGACAATATACAGCCTTGACTACTCCTTTCCCAATTTTGAACCACCCATTGTTCCATGTCTGGTTCTAACTGCTGCTGCTTGACCTGCATACAGGTTTCTCAGGAGGCAGGTAGGGTGGTCAGGTATTCCCATCTCTTTAAGAATTTTCCAGTTTCTTGTGATTCACACAATCAAAGGCTTTGGCATAGTCAATGAAGCAGAAGTAGATTTTCTTTTTTAATTCTCTTGCTTTTTCTATGATCTGATGGATGTTGGCAATTTGATCTCTGGTTCCTCTGCCTTTTCTGAGTCCAGTTTATACATCTGGAAGTTCTCAGTTCATATATTGTTGAAGCCTAGCTTAAAGGCTTTTGAGCACTACCTTGGTAACATGGGGCCAGCACTTACACCACAGGACTAGAAGGAGATGACACCAGAGGTAGAGAGCTTGCCCGAGATGCTGAACCTGACTCAAAAAACCAAGATGGCAGAGTTGAAGGACATGTGCTCATCTTCTCCTGGGAGAACACTAAAACACCAAAATCGCAACTAGCTGTTGAACAACCATCAACAGGAGGATGGTTTCCTGTAAGGAGAAAAAGATTTGGCGACATAGAGACACACAGAGAGAAGACAGCCAGGTAAACGTGGAAAGAAACACCTGGAGCCACCAGAAGTTGGAAGAAGCAAGGAAGGATTCTAGCCTTTGAAGGGAGCATGGCTCCACTGGCTCCCTGATTTCAGACTTCTAGCTTACAGAACTGTCTGAGAATAAATTTCTGTTGCTTTAAGTCACTCAGCTTTTTATAGCAGCCCCAGGCAACTAAAACAATAGACTTCTTGAAGTTTAACAATTTTACAAAATTTTAACACTGATCTTGTACCGACTTAAAAAGGCAACCAAACTCACTAGACCAAATTCATGTCTAATAGTGCTACTTATCAATCTGTATGTCACCTTATAGCTTACACATAAGGCTTTCTCAAACCTTATCTCTGTCTAATCCTGATGATGGCATCTCAAGATAAGAAGGGCAGGTAATGTCATGTCCATTAGGCTGATGAGCGAGATTAAAGGCCACACAGTTAATAAGAACCAGAGCCAAGGCTTGAATCTAGGACACCTGGCTCCACATTTGCTTCTATATTTGACTAAACCGCATTGCCTGGTTCTAGAAACACTTGAGACCTCCGTTTCCAAGGCTCCCCATGAAACCCTACAGCATAACCAACATGTGGGTCATGGGGATGTGCTGATTCCTCTGAAATGCAGAGGCCAGGCAGGGATCTAAGTCCTGATGTTTTACTTGGAAGTTGCAAGCTCACAGTGGTGAAGGTGAGGCAGAAGGAAACATGCAGAGCCTCTGAGGAGTTAAGTTCCTGGACTGGCCACATCTTCGTGAGTCAAGGTGGTGTAACACAAGAGGTCCCTTGGTGAGTAAACCTGTCTGACACGCTGGAGTTTTCCAGAAGGGCTCAAGGAAGAACCACAGAAAATGGTGACAAGAGGGGGAGCTTATCTGCTTGCCTTCCCCTCTCTCTTGCTTCCCCTTGGCCGCATGGTTTAAAATAAACTAGAAACTTACAAACTCTCCTTTAATCCTGGGGTTGATTTTGAGAAGAATATCAGAGGGGCTTCTCTTGTGATCTAATGGACAGTTTTTTCAAGAGTATCCCTACAGGAAATAAAACAATGCATATTTTACAGAATGAAACTGTTATTTGCTTTGCGTGTGTGTGTGTGTGTATTTTTAAAATAAAACTGTAGAACTGACAGATACAGAAAATCACAAACAATAATGTAATAACATGTAGCTACTTTGTTTGCTATGTATCTTTTCTTAAAGAAATAAAACATTACAGATAAACATGAAATACTTTGTGCTTCCCCATTTGTTTTTTCAAGGCAATCCTTTGCCTAACTTCTGAGTGTATCTAATCCACTCTGAGTGTGGTGGAGGTGCTATCTAAAAAGGTGTGGTATCTAACTCATGTTTCATACATTTTCTACTATATTTAAAATATATTATTTTGCATATATGCATATATGTATATAGAAGGTACATAGTATATATATATACTACACACCTGTGTGTATGGAATTTGTCTGGAAAGATACGTAAGAAACCATTATCAGTCTGAGATTGGGAAAGTAGACAAGAGGGGAGATTTTATTTTTCTCTATTTTTCAGTCCTTAGAAAAAATTAGAACACATTACTTTTCTCATGAAAAAATACTAATAAACAGAAAGCTGTGCAGCAGAAGTTCTCCCAGGAGGGGCAGCAAAAAAAAAAAAAAACCCCTCCAGGACAGAGGTGAGAAAAAGTGTGGTAGAGGTGGATGGTGCAGCTTGGGGAATCAAGAGAAGTGAATCTGAGTCCCGCTTCTGTCACGGAACATGAGACGTCCCTGGGCAAAGCAAGCTCCCTCCCTTGGCAAGGAAGGCCCCCTCTGATTTGTCTTGCCTGGCCCTCCGTCTTGCCCCATCGCCCACCATGCTTACCAAGCCCTGCCCACTCGTGCTGTTTCTTCTCCTTGTGCCCACACTCACACCTCTCCTCCACATCATTTGCCTGACTCACCATAGATACCATGGCCCTGAAGCAGCTGGAAGCCCCTCCTCTTCTCGCCCTGCTCACCTGCTCCACTCTGCTCCTTCCAGAGGCATTGCCTGTCTATTATCTGCTCTCCCACTGAACTCTCAGCTACTGGAAGGCAGCAGCCATGGATGGTTGATTTCTGGGCCCGGCCTAGGATACACTTTTGGTGAAAGTACTTTTTAACTAAATATTTAACTGTGTCCTAGTCACCTTCTCTATAAAGTGAGAAAGCTGCATTTGTTTAGCTCCATTCAGCAAATGTATACCAACATCTTGGCTAACCTAGGCACCTTGCTTGGATCTATAAAGAACAGAAAAATGGACGTAGCCCTCTAGTGGGAAAGATGAGCGAAGATTCCTCAAAGCTTAGTCTTCCACAATCAGAATTTAAAAGGTATGTGTTCAGTGTTTGGCTCTGTCCTGATTGCTAAATGATCCTGGGAATATCATTTTACCACGTGGGGAAGTGGTGGGAAACACTGAATGAGGTAGCCTGACCTCTTGAAGGCATGGAGGAGGGGCATGCTACTTTTCCTGATATTACAAGGTACTATTACAGGGTTTACTGCTCTCTAATCATGCAATCTACATAATTTATCCTTTTAAAATGAGCCATAATCCCCCAAGAGAGCTTCCCTATTGATATCAAATATAAGAGGGTATTTTTAAGGACACAGCAGCACCACTGCTCCACATTGACCTACACAAAATCAATCCATTTCCAAGTTAAGCACAGCCCTAAAAAATCACTAATGGAGCTCCGTGTAGTTTGTTCATGCGATGTGCAGTCAGGAATCATGCATAATGTAATAGTGCAAATGCTAAAAGCAGCTCCCACTAACTAATTTAATCTTGGTTTAATGGACATTGGGAACTGATCTTCAAAAGAGCCTGCCAGTGAGATTCTTGGGGGCCTCCCAGCAGCCTGAAAGCAGGCTCCAATATTAGCTTTTGGTTAGTTCCCCCTTTCACCTAGTGCATATTAAAGGCAATCCACTATTGTCATTAAAATTATGAATAAATTGTGTCAACTTGCATGGTCTATGTAATATAGATATCTCCATGCATTTGCATAGATCTCTGGGATTGAAAGTTTGCTCCTCGTGCCTTTTAGACCATGGGCTTCTACCTCAGTCAAGGAAATCTTTTATACTCTGGAAGATCAGAAAGCTCCACAGTATCCACAGCCCCCAGGCCATGCCAGAGAGACAGTGTATGAACAAAGATCCAGGATGTGAAGCCTGTACACAATCAAAGGAACCAGAACCACACTGTTGTAGCTTGTTTCCAAGGGACCCCCAAAGCCCCTAAACAAGCACCTCCTACCTGACATGATCAGAGAAGAGCACTCCCCCATGCAAACAGGAGTGTGCATTCACACACACACACAGACACATACAGACTCTCCCCTCATTGGTGTGAGTCGAGCTTCTATCAGATGACCTAACATCAAATCTAGCTAAGTAGATAGTATGTAGAATACCCCAAATTAGGCGACCTTGGAGTGTTTTAAGTTCAAGCCATGTATTTTGTTTCAAATAAATGTCACTAATTGGCTTCAGACTTTTAGAGCTGAACTGTGAAGTGAGCACAGAGAACACAGCTTCGGTAGGCAGACAGAATATACAATACGTGGGGAAGAGTGGCCGCATAGGGTGAGACTTGGAAACGGCAGGAAGAGACAGAGGGGAGGGTTGAGGAGTTATGTTGCAAGTCCAGGGCAAGTGGATGAAATAAGAAATGGAGGTTAAACAATGTTATTTAGAGTTAGAGGGGCAATTATTAGAGAGTAACAATTTCAAACACGAGGAGGAGGATAAAAAGGGGAGAGGTCGATATGGGAGAGCTAATCCTCATCTTCCATATTGAGGAGTTAATAGATATTGACTGAGAGATAAATCAAGAAATGGAATTCTGGAAGCAGTCACCAAAAGAGCAAAAAGTAGAAACAGTAAACAGACTTGGTCTCCATATGATACGACTAGAGATGGTCAAGGGTGCTTTTCTTGTGCTTCTGCATTATTTAGCTTGTTACAATGCATAACTATAATTCGACTTGAAAGATGATAAGTAGGTGCTTGTGGGAAGCTGAGCTGGGGATAGTGAGGGGTGGAAAAAGGCAACAAGGTTTTTCCTTAAAAGCAGCTGAACTATTTGTGTAAAACCATGAGTATGTGTCCTGTGACACATTATTACTTCTAAGTACAACTGAAAGAATTTTGAAAAATTATACAATGAACTGTTAACAGTGAATACCTCTAGAGCAATGGTGGCCAACAGAGTTTCTATGATAACAGAAATGAGCTATTTCTGCACCGTTCAGTACAGGAGCCACAGGCCAGCTGTGACTGCTGTCCTCTGCTCAGCCACTCAGTCGTGTCCAACTCTTTGCGACCCCATGCTGGGACTGTAGCCCGCCAGGCTCCTCTGTCCATGGGGATTCTCCAGGCAAGAATACTGGAGTGGGATGCCATGCCCTCCTCCAAGGGATCTTCCCAACCCAGGGATCGAACCCAGATCTCCTGCATAGTAGGTAGATTCTTTACCATCTGAGCCACCAGGGAAACCAAGGATACAAGAGTGGGTAACCTATCCCTTCTCCACGAAATCTTCCTGACCCAGTAACTGATCCAGGGTCTACTGCATTGCTGGCGTATTCTTTACCAGCTGAGCTACCAGGGAAGCCCCACCTGTGACCACTAAACACTTGAAATGTAGCTAGTGCAACTGAGGAACCAGAGTTTTAATTTTAGCTGATTTTAATTAATTTAAATTTAAAATATCAACACATAGCTGGTGGATACCATATTGGATAGTACAGCTAGAGAATCATATGGAGGTGTGAAAGACTTTCTTTTTATCACTGTCTACATTTCCACGCTGTTTGAAATTCTTGTAATATGAATATGATGCTTGCATTAATTTAAAAACCTTAAAACTTTCTAATTTGAAAAACAAAGAAAAACCAAGAAAAAGGAAACAATCGCAAAGCAATGCATTGGAAAGTAAGAATTCTACAAAATGGATTAAAACATTTTAAAGAGTAGAGTTTCCTGTCCTATACAGCATGTCCTTGTTGTTTGTCTATCTTACTTTATTCAGTATTCTGTGATAAACTATATGAGAAAAAAATCTAAAAAAGAATGAATATATGTATATGTCTGAATTAATTACTTCGCTATACACCTGAAACTAACACAACATTGTAAATCAACTATACTCCAATAAAATTTTAAAAATTGAAATATATAGCACAAGGAATTCTGCTCAGTGCTATAGGCACACAGGATGGGAAGAGAGTTTGAGAGAGAATGGATACATGTATATGCGTGGCTGAGTCCCTTTGCTGTCCACCTGAAATGATCACGAAACTCTTAACTGGCTACAGTCCAACACAAAATTCAAAGAAATTTATTCCAGAAAAATAAGTAAAATAAAATATTTTAATAAAAATAACTAGATGGGTAAATAAATAGGTGTTCTTTGGGATTCCTTCAATCTCTGAACTTTGTCATGAATCTCCAGAGCAAACATCCTTGCTTTACCTCCTCATACCACAAGCACTTGGGCTACGGTTCTCTACATTCTGCCTAAGGTAATTACTGCTCTATGTTCTGCTTGCCATCCTGACACCTCTCATCTGTGACCTCTCCTCTCTGTCTGTATCGGCACAGATCTAGGCATACATATAGGTAGATAACTTTTATTCCCTTACTGTCATGTGAATGGGTAGTCAGGATGGCAGATCGGTCTAAGGCGCTGCCTTCACGTCACAGGTTCCCCTGGAGGTGTGGGTTCAAATCCCACTTCTCTGGTGGCTCAGATGATGAAGAACCTTCCTGCCATGCAAGAGACCCAGGTTCAATCCTGGGTTGGGAAGACCCCCTGGAGAAAGCAGTGGCTACCCACTCCAGTATTCTTGCCTAGAGAATTCCATGGACAGAGGAGCCTGGTGGGCTACAGTCCATGGGGTCGCAAAGAGCTGGACAGGACTGAGTGACTAACAAGCAAGCAATCATGTGAATGAGAGTGTAAGTATACATGCCCTCTGTTTGCCATATTTACTCCAACCCAAAGGGAAAAAATGGCCAAGATTTAACAGCAATATGATCTCAGTCATCTAATCAGTCCCTTTTCATACATCGATTCCACCATTTGGAATCTGATCATCTCTCAATTATCAGGAAAAAAATGACTCCCCCTTGTTAGCTGTGGAACCCAGACAAGTTGCTTAATCAGTAACAAACTCAGTGTCCTCATCTATGAAATTAAAATAATAACTGAACTGACCTCATAAGATTGTGAGAAAGATGAAACAAGATATTGCACAGAAAGTGCTCAGCACAAACGTGTCAAATAGAAAGCATTCAGTGCATCCTAGATGTTATTTCAAATATAGGAAAACTAAGAATAATCTGCCCTGACTGTACAAGGCAAGAGATTCCCGGTCTTCTAGATTTTAAAGTATCAACTCATCTTTTTCTCTTTTACTCTGTGGCCTGTCAAACCACTTCAGTCTTATAAAATTAAAGGTATACTTACTTTCAGAGAAATGGCAGATAATGCTAAAAAGATTAAAAACTTGTTGACAAGCAGTTTTTTTCAATGCAAAATGATTTAAATAAATAGAAAATGTTTCACATGTAGCCCATCTCCTTATACAAAAAGTAGACACAATCAGCTTGTAAGAAAGCATATCCATCAATCAGGGAATGAGGCCGTTAGAAGAGTCCCTTATCCAGATCCAAACATGAAAGTCATTCCCAAACAGTGTCTCCCACTTTGTTTTTGAGCTTCCTTTTTACTATTAAAGCAATACCTAAACACAAGAAATAATTCAAAATGGGGCTTCCCTGGTGGTCCTGTGGTTAAGAATCTGTCTTGCAATGCAGGGGACACTGGTTCGATCCCTGGTCCAGCAAGATCCCACATGCCGTGGAGTAGCTGAGCCAGCATACCACAATTACTGAATCCCGAGCTCTAGAGCCTGCAAGCCACAACAGCTGAGCCCACACACTGAAACTACTAAAGCCCACATGCCTAGAGTCTGAAACAAGAGAGGCCACCACAATGAGAAGCCCTCACACTGAAACTAGAGAGTGGCCCTTGCTCACCACAACTAGAGAAAGCCCACAGGCAGCGATGAAGACCCACCATAGCACAAAAATAAATAATAAATAAATCTTTTTTAAAAAGAGTGAAAATGAATTGCACTTATAATCTTGCCATCTAAAACCACCAAATATAAATTGTTAAAATTTTGATATATGTGTAAATATACATTATATATATAATCACAAACATGAACTTGGGCAAACTCTGAGAGATAGTGAGGCACAGGGAGGCCTGACATGCTGCAGTCCACAACTTAGCCACCAAACAACAATAAGGCATATACCCTGAGGAAACCAGAACTGAAAAAGACACACGTACTCCAAAGTTCACTGCAGCACTATTTACAATAGCTAGGACATGGAAGCAATCTAGATGTCCATCGATAGATGAATGGATAAAGAAACTATGGAACATATACACAATGCAATACTGCTCAGCCATAAAAAGGAACACATCTGAGTCAATTCTAATGAGGTGGGTGAACCTAGAGCCTAATATACAGAGTGAAGTGAGTCAGAAAACAAATATCGTATGTTAACACATACATATGGACTCTAGAAAGGTATTACTGATGAACTTCTTTGCAGGGTAACCATGGAGACACTGACATAGAGAACAGACTTACGGACATGGGCTGGGGGTAGGAAGGAGAGGGTAGGATGAACGGAGAGAGTAGCATGGAAACATATACACTACCACGTGTAAAACAGCCAGCCAAGGGGAATTTCCTGTATGACTCAAGGAACTCAAACTGGGGCTCTGTAACAACCGAGAGAGGCAGGAAGGGGTGGAAGGCGGCAGAGAGCTTCAAGAGGGAAGGGACACGTGTGTATCTACAGCTGATTCATGCTGAAGTATGGCAGAAACCAACACAGTATTGTAAGTATCCTTCAATTAAAAATAGGTAATTTAAGAATTCAAAAAATTTGGAAAGGATATGCATATGTGTGTGAATCTATATCTAACTGAAGTCCAAAAATATATAAAATACGGTATGTATGAAAATATACTTAGACATTATGTAAGTCTACAAACTATAATTCTAAACTCTAAAAATACATCATACAATATATGTCTTCACTAGTAAAGGCATAAATAGGATACATTGTCTGTAATGATCTAAAACATCTTTTTATTAAACTATATAGTATGGATCTTTCTATGTCAATAGATTTACACATGGATCATTTTAATTAATAATGTTCTTATATACGGCATAATTTTTTTATCCATCCCTGACAGACATTTAGATTGTTTCCTGTTGTGGGTTATTTTATTTTTTAATCTTTTTTCTCTGATGAATATATCCTTATAATAATCTTTGTGGAATCACTGGGTAAAAGACAAGCACATTTTTATGTTTACTGCCCCAAAACCTCAGAGATGTAGCCAGTTACCCTTCCACTGGAGGTCACTGAGAGCTCCATTTCTCCACTCTCTCACCTGCATCGGATAGCATCAGTCTTCATATTTTAGCCAAAGTGATGGGTAAAAAAATCATATCTGTTTTCTGTTTCAATATTGATACATTTTTATCTGATTATCTTGCTTACCTGTGGGAGTGAATATTTTTTCATATGTATATTGGTCATTCTTCTTTCTTTTTTTCTAAACACTTATGCATTGTTCTCCATCAGAGAACATCACTTCACTTGAGGAAGTGAAACACAGAATGCCTTGCACACTTCTAGACTGGCTTATCTCAATACTGTCCATCCTCTAACACTAGCTATACATCCATGAGTTTTCTTCCAGAACTTCTCAGCTGTAAGGAATCTCTCAGAAGTCCTTTTGTGAAACTATCTTTGCAGCTTTAGCAACATTTTGCCTTATTCTACAGTTATTTGTATCATCATCTTTCTTCCCCCTTCTTTTTTTTCCTCTCCAGTTAGAAACACTGAAGAAGAGAAAGAAATAGTCAGAAGATTACATGCCATTTGAGTACATATTTACTGTGTAGCCATTGGTAGCAAAATAGATATACATAATTACCAATACCAACACTTACTGATTTATGTATTAGGCCTACCTCAACTATATGCAGCAACAAATTAATAATGACTGCCAGCAGCTAAACCCAACAAAGACATATTTCTTTCTCATGGGAGGCCCAATGGGGGGATCAGTAGCACTTCTTTATCTTGTAACTATTCTGTCTGGAACACACCGACTCCAAGGTTGCCTTGGCAGGGAATGAGAAAGGTGGAGGAGACACGCAGGCGGTTAAATATCTTGGCTCAGACATGGCATGCAGCCCTTCTATTAATAGTTCATTGCCAGAACTAGTGGCATGGCCCCAACTCAATTGCAAAGGACTAGGAAACCAAGAGGAACACAGGAACATGAATATTTAGTGAGTATTACCTGTTATAATTAGCTTCAATATTTCAGGAATTTTAAAGGCATAAACGAATGTCCATCTATGATCTACATAATTATAATTATCTCAGACTTTTTAGATGATGACAATAAGTCCAAGAAAGTGAAGAAATGTGCCTAAAATCTCTCAGCCAGTAAGTACAATACTTGTTCTGGAATTTAAATCCTATCAGAATGAGTCTGAACTCTGTACTCTTAATGACTAGATTATGAAAATATGAATAATAAATAGTTGCATGAGAGAAGGGCTTCCCAGGTGGCACTAGTGGTAAAGAACCCACTTGCCAATACAGGAGACATAAGAGATGTGACTTCGATCCCTGGGTCTGGAAGACCCACTGGAGAAGGAAATGGTGCCCCACTCCAGTATTCTTGCCTGCAGAATCCCATGGACAGTAGAGCCTGGAGGGCTACGGTCCTTAGGGTCATAAAGAGTCTGACACAACAAAAGTGACTTAGTACACACCACACACAGCATGAAAGCAGCTCCAATTTAAGACAATTTAAGAAAAAAAAAAAGTGGAGAATCTTTGGTCATAGAAATCTAGCCATTCTTACCTATAGAAATGTATTATTTAGCTCCTCTGTATGAACTCTGTACATACTCATGGACTGTGTGGTGAGGTCCAAACCAGTCTGTGCATTTTAAAAAATAAATCATGATTCTGAGTCTATTAGGAAGCTGTGTATTCATCTCCTGATAGCAACTAAAGTGAAAATGGCTGAGAGCAATAAAAATCCATTTTGCTATTTAGTACAGTTTGTCAGACTAGAGAAATGGGATTGAATTTCAAAGCCACAGGCAAGCTGGCTGCAATCTGCGGCTACACAGTTGATGGGTTTTTTCCTTCTTTATTTACAACTCTTTTGATAAGCCTTCAGCAAGTTACATAGGTTCTTCTAGTTGTATCTCGTTTGACTGGATTAGAATACTTGATGACAGTTTGGATAAGTTTGAGGCAGATGGTTCTTGACATTTTTCATGGCATCAGTTACAAACCATGCAAGAAACTCTTTCATCCTTTGTTTATCCTTCACTTAGAAGCCACTATAGTAGATCGTTAAACTTTCATTTTTCACAGAGCTGATTAAGGCACACTACAAGGCAGATGTTATTCCGTACCATTTTTAACAATTTACATTTAGCACCAAAGCTGGCTTTGTACTCGTTCCAGTGGATCAATTCACTTTTTTAAAACTTCAAGGTCAATTTCTGAAATACTGTGACTCTCTTAACAATTAAATGTTTTGCAAACTTCTCTTGGTTACAGGAGCCCAGCTACTATTCCATTTATATGTGTTTGCTAGTCAACACACACATGACAATTCAATGGCTCTCTCTCAACAGGGTAAGAGCATTATTTAAGAGGCAGTTCATTAAACAAAGAAGAGAGTCTCAAATATATATATATAACTATCAGGATGCCTTATTTTTACTAAAGCAGTTCCAGAATCAGAAATGATTCATAGTCCTGAAGCACCAGATTCACTGCACCTCACAGGTGAGATGTAGAAAAAAAGATTAAGAAATATTTTGCTTTTCTCTTCCATGTTTTGGTGATTTAGTAAATTACATACTATTTAGTTCAACCTAAGACAAATAAGAGTGAATAAAAGCAACTTTAGATACAATGAAATGTTGACAAATAGACTCACTGAACAAAAATTTTAACAAAATTTGATTGGACCTTAGGAAAGCACAGGGTTCCACTTTTTCTCTTCTAGAGTAATTGCAAAGTACAATTATTGTCTCCCCTTTAGAGACAAAAGATGACATCCTGCCCAGGAAAACAAATGCATGGGAAATCCATTAAACAGTCTACATGATGTCCGCCCAAGTACACCCCCACCACCTTACTCAAAAGTAAGGACTTGAGACACGATTATGGCTTGACAAGCTGACATGCTATTTCTTTGAAAACAAAGGAAACAAAAATATAAACAACATAAGAACATAATGAGTAAATGACAGTATCCACGATCTTCATCCTACCATTCTCAGAACCAATCCGCAAACAAGCCAAGCAACTTTAAGGACTAAGTAGGACCTTGAAAGACCATCTGACCTAGCCCTTTGACTAAAATAACAGGAACTAACTTCTTTCTTTCATTCCTCTTTACCTGCAGGGGCAAGAGGTGAGGTGAGAAGGGTGAGAGCAACAAGTAATCTGACTTTTAAAACTAGCACTTCCAGAGCTTTAGATCAGTTTCTGTGTAACTCAGGGTAAGCTGAGTTAAGTGGGGTAGTCTGTTCTCTAATAAGTCCCATGTCTTAAATACTGATGAATCTAACATAGAATCTGAAAGTTGTAATAAACAAAGGAGAACTGATGCTGATTTTCATGTTAATAGTCAAGGGAATCTGCACAGGTCAAGTGCACTTACAAAAGTGTTTCTCTTATTGTGCGTTTAGCTAATATGGGTCTCTGAGAAATAAGTTTTCTTCAGGTTATGTGCTGTCATATAGCCTTTTATTTAAAAGTAGTAAGAGGAGTCAGTATAGGAAGAAGACAAGCAAGAATAAAGGGAGTTGTGTTAATAGAGGTTTTGTTATGACACAGGAATGGTAAGGCCAACAGATTAGAAGACAACTGCCATTGAAAAATTAATAGTTATATTCAAGATTCAAAATCCAAGACAGGGGGCAAACCCTGGAGTGGGGGATAAACGGGGAAGCACCAGTGTCAAGAGGCCGAAGAAGAGGGAACTCTGTATAAGAGCCTTCACTGTGGCTTCTTTGAGTAGAAATGGGCAAGGCAAGCAGGCTTAGGATTGTCTGGTTTGAATAGTTTCAGTGGGCTCTGGAGTACAGAGGTCATCCTAATGGTCTAGCACCTGGCCCTGTGGTGATCAGGACAGGAGGTTAGTAGCCCACAGTATAAGAGCCCAGTGAAGGAGGTAGCTGGGGGTGTGATTCTGGGTGGGTTGGTTTGTATTTGAAAAGGATACTCCCAGGAGAGCTGTTTATTACCCCTAGAAATTCACTAACCCTGAGATGGACAGTCCCTCTGGGGTCAGCAAGGCCCCAGATATCAGAGCATTAGAATACAGAACATAAAATATGTGGTTAATACAGGAGTGTAGCTCTTCCTGACCCATCCACTAGGACAGACCAAGTACACTGAGACAAAGAATGCTGAGTACCCAGTGGTGACCAGTGATGACAGGCTGGGGCATGGTCAGGCCAGCAGCAGGAGGCAGAGCACAGGACACTTGGTACTAACTCCAGGAGGAGTGCTCAGGAGTCGTGTGAGTCACCTACTGCTGCGTAATAAACTGTTCCATGACTTCCATGCTTCCCCTAGAGTTACGGCTCTGAGAGAGACAGAGAGACGGTGAGAGAGGGTCAGGGATGTGGAGCAAGTAGAAGCCAGAGTCTCTGGTAATCTAGTCGTAGAAGTATCCCACCACTTCTGCTGTATCCTATTGACTGGAGGTAAGTCACAGGGTCCAGTCACATTCAAGGGGCTATTGTACCAGGATGTGAAAACTAGGAAGTTTGGAATCACTGAGGGGCCTCTTACAGGCTGCCTACCACACGAGTGAAAGGAAATTTACCAAGCAAACAAAAACGCCAAACCCAAAACAAACACAAAACCTCCTCTCTGCAGTTATGTAATAGAAGAAGTAGCCATCATGGCTGTGCCGGGTTATAACTGCTCCCATTTTACAGATGCATCTAGTGAGAATTAGGGGCTAAATGTCAGACCTGCTCACTTCCAGATTACATCACTTAATCTCTTTAAAGTACAATGAAAATGCCACACAATGAATGGAGTTCGGAGTCTGGACATCCATCATGTTCTGTGCAAAGGGCTAATTAATGTGCAACAAGATGTGCAAATTCAATAATAATCTTAAATACACAAATAAGACAACAAATGGTAATGCCATGGCTGTTCTAGCTTTTTAGCTTGGCAGAGATTAACTGGATTGATATTACTCAGTGTTAGGGAGCATATGGAGAAAAGACACTCTCATACTCTGTTGAAGGGAGTATAATGGGTATGAAATTTTGGCAAGCAATTTGGCAATATCTATCAAAAGTTAAACTTGTGCAGACCCGTTGATCCAGCAATTCTGCTTCTGGGAATTCAACCCAAGGAAATAATCAGACAAACATACAGACAAGTAAGTGGATTGAAAAAATAGACAGATAAATAGATATATTTCACTGTGTCTACAAATGGTGGATAGGCTAGAAAAACTATAGATAAAATACAGGCATCTATTAAACTGACAATTTATATCTGTATTTATTGACAAATAACAACGTCTATAACATACTGCTGGGAAAAAAACAGGAATATGAAAAATACATATGTAACTGGAAAATTTAAAATAAAATGTTAACTTTGATCATTTTCTGATAAAATGATTTCTGGTGATTTAAACTTTTTTGTCTGTATTTTCTTACATTTTCTCCAAGGAGTATGCATAAATTTTATAACAAGAACTAAACAGTAGAAGTTAATTATTTTTCATGGCTTCTCCTTTAGCAATATGGTCCCTAAACTGAGTATAGCAGCTGATTATTTTTTCACTTTTAAAGGAAAATTCGACACAGTAAACATTCATTCCCAGTTTATTAAACATGGGAGAGACAATGTTTGTAATGAACAAAGGGCTTAGGGCTCCAAAGAGTAAGATTTCTCTTGGTCAGAGCAACAGCAATGCTACTCTAAGTGGAAGATCTAAGGACACTTAGCATAATTCAACCACCATTGATAAGCTTCACCACTTAAAACACATATTTAAATCGATTAAAAAAGCACACTCCCAGACAATAACTTGTTGCTTAAATATTGTAATAACTGTTCTGATAAACAGTTCATTAAACCTGTATTCTCGATTTTTCAGCCCTCCGTGTATCTGGATCTTTCCTATCCCAGACTCAGCTACAAAATGGGCTTCTTCTTTCACTCTGAACCCAAGCCAAGAAGACATCTGTGCCCTCAACCCTTCCAATGTATTCCATCTGCTTATTTCCCCAAGTCCAGAGTAATATGGAATTTATGATGCTGGCTTTTGTATATATCCTTAAGTTGTGCTGTTTCGTTTTGTTTTTTCAAATGTAACTTTTCCAGGGTTACAAGTTTTAAAAGGAAATCTCAGCATTTGAATGCTCCCATTTGAACAATAATAACTAGAAATCAGGTTGGAGCCACTGCTTTAACTAGCAGGGACATCAAAACTCACCTTCTCTACAGAGCTCTGTGAAATAAGCTTGCCATCAGAAGGTACTTCAGTCAAGCAATTTCCTGCTGCTAAGTTAAGCATCATCTTCTACCTAAATAGACTAGAATAGAATGGTGTCTTTGGAATGAAGGAGACATTTGTTTGGCGTTCCGCTTGTTATGCAGAGAAGACATAAGTCAGGCTGTCCCTTTGACAGATCAGCCCTAAAATACTAAACTTTATTTAAACAATAAATATATACCATGTGTTTCATAATGGAAGAGAAAAATGACCCTACTCACTGATCTTCTGTCTGCTTTGCCAATTCCCCCCACCCCCCGCAAAAACCCTCTTATTTATAGAAAAGGAATAATTTAGCTTATTTTCAAGATTAGATAACATTCTCTCATAATTTTTCAAATTATCACAAGACAATTTGATGTGGATTAATGAATGTCTGGCTTTTATCACCTAGATGAAAAGAGTATCAGCAGTAAGATGGGTCTTAGGAGCCATCCTGTGATTTAATTATTCTAAACAATCTTGTGCTTTAGTACACAAAAGATAACAGTTAACATACTGCTAAACATTTACTGATATACAAGTCAAGACAAAGATTAAAGATTTAATTCGAAAGAAAAAATATCCTTAAGGAAAAACTGCTGTTATGGGGTTTGGACACAGATGTTAAGGAAACAAAATTAATAGTGGAGATGGGTAGGGCTTATATAGGAACATGATTGGGGGCACAGCTTCTGCTTCAAAATTCCATCTTCTTCTTCCTTCTTTATTCTCACAACTTAAGTTTCTGCTTTTCCTTCCCCTCACAGATTCACAAGAACAATTTATACATATTCCATGCGCATCCTAATTTTACCTTTAGAATGGGCTCTGCTTCGCTCATTCGATAAACCTTCAGAGAATCTGCTCTTCCTAAAAGTGTGTCTTGCTGCAAAGAAAATGTGTGAAACCTCACCAGGGCCAAAATGCATTTGGTGACAGCCCTATTCTTTTTCCCCCATGCTTGACACACCCTGGGTTTGGGGGAGCTACACTTGAGTCCATTCAAATCACTCTGAATTTATGCTCGAAGATCCACTGTGGTTAGAGGAAGTCAGAGACAGAAAAGAGAAGCCAGTGGGTTCCAGCTTGTCCCAGCTTTCCCCTGCACACCGCTCTTCTTCCTGACTCCAGGCCCGACTCTCATGAACCCTGGTTCACCAACAGACAGTGGAAACAACCTTCCAGAAACTTCTTTACCAGATCCCTTTTGTGGCCCTGCTCTGGCAGCTGCACATGCCTGACTTTCCAGATTTCCCTACAAGTTATGACTTGTTCCCTTGTGCTCATGTCTTGGGAGAGCTGGTTAGTCATTTTCTCTGATCCAACAACTCCCCTTTCTAGACATTACTTCTTTAGGTCCTCCTACATTTTGTAAAATCTAATCTCACGGTAAATCCCACAGATCCTATTACTCACAGTGGTTCTGCTCCCTGATTGAGCCTCATGGGGGTACAGCCATCACCTGGTTCTGACCTTGATTAAACTCATCCAAGGAGACTAAAGGAGCAAAGGGTATGCAAATAAAGTCCTTTTCAGAGACGATGAGACCCCAAGGAATGATAAGCCTGGAGAAGTGGCAGTTTGGGGGAGACAGGGAAGGTGCTTCAGGAACAGCTGTGGTCAGCTAGCTAATGCACAGCCATCCCCACCCCCTTCCCTCCTGCCTGCATCACTTCCCCAGCTCACCTTGCAGGGAGCATGGCTCTGTTACTCAGTCTGGCCAATGAAAGGCAAGCAGAAGTCTGCAGAGAGGCTTCAGGGGACACTATTTTGCTTCCTGAGAAAAGGAAAGGGAATGGAAAGGAGTTATAGATGCCACTCTCCCCTCTTTCTTTCTGACTTAAATTCATCCATGATGCCCGGAGCTACCACAGCCATCTTACAGCTAGAATGCAGTAAGCACGGAGACAAAAGCCAGTGATGCTAAGGATGGTGGAGCAGAGAGGTAGAGCGTGGGTCCTTCATAAGATCAATAAGTGACCATACTTAGCCTACAGCTGCCAATCTTTGAGTTGCTTAATAAATGCGCCCCTGATGGTTCAGCAGGTAAAGAATCCACCTGCCAATGCAGGAGATGTAAGAGATGTGAATTCAATACCTGGGTGGGGAAGATCCCCTGGGGGAGGAAATGGCAGCCCACTTCAGTATCCTTGCGTGGAAAATCCCATGGACTGAGGAGCCTGGCGGGCTCCAGTACAAAGAGTCGGACACGACTAAGCAACTGAGCATGCACTCACAATAAACAAATAATAAACATCCTTATGATAGAGTCAATAACATTTGGGTTCTCTGTGACTTGTGGACAAATGCAACCCTTATCTATAGTTGTCCTCAGACTCTTTAAGTAAACATAAGAAAGAAAATGGGACAGAAAAGTTACTGCCCACTTACTCTATGTTGGGGATAAGTTAATTGTTTTCACACCATTTTCCTATTTAATAATCCTCACAATGATTCAGTGAGATAGAGGACTATCCACATTTAACAGAGGAGGAAATTGAGCCACGGACGTTAAAAATTTGCCCAAGATGAACTAATCTGTGGAGTCACAATTCAAATCTTCCAAGTCAAAGTCTAATTTAGTTTAAATTAAGCCATAGATAACACAAGTTCTTAGGATTACTGGAAAGATATTAGAACTGTGGGTTTTGTCTCACTGAAGGTTATGGGATAAAACTGGTATGATGAGTAATATCTAATAACCAGAGATAACTAAAAAGCAGAATAATCTGCCTTAGAAGGTATTATGTTTCTCATCAAGAGAAATATTTATGTGAAAATGAGATGTATGACCATTTTTCTGTGCTATTATAAACAAATTCCACACTGAATTTCCAAGGTATCTTCTAATTCTTAAGCTCTGATGACCTTTCAGAGAGAGCAAGGTGTTTTTCACTTTATTTTGATTACCGTATGTTTCTGAAATTGGAGTTGCTCTCTCTAGTGCCTTAGTCTGGAAGATGCTATCCCCAAGGGAGAAACCAAAGATACTCTGGTTTCTGGTTTAGAAAATAAAATTCTCTCCACGCCTTAAGGCCAGACCTTACGGAAAAATCAAGATGAATAACAACTCATTAAGTTGGTAAAACATCACTACCTCAGTTTAGAGTCATGGAGAGGTGATTATAGGCTGGGTATGTTCTATAGTCCATATACTCCACTAAAGAAAATAATTTCTGGTCTACCAAAACTATACTTTCTCTTTCCTATTAAAAAAAAAAAACAAAAACCCACAGGCCTGAGGGAACACAAAGGGAAGAAAGTACTTCCTCTTTAACAAGACTTTAAATGATTTTAAATAAAGTTTGGCCTAAGGATCAATTCTGTCCAACCAGAGTTGGATTAGTAGATAATGGAAACCTTCCTTTCCTGGCAGAGAGTAAAGCTCTCACATCGCAGAGAGGCATAAAACCATTTTAATATGCAGTCCTGAAGATCATTTCGAAATAATCTCTGTGTCTTTAGAAACTCTCCAGAGAGGGTATCAGTGAAATCTGAGATATCTTTGAGACAATATAAGGAATTCCTTCTTCCTGCTTTGAAGTCCACAGATGCCCGACTCTGCCCACACACAGAAAAGCTGCCCCCAAACCTGAAAGTCAAAAATATGAACACAGAGCTTCCCTGATGATCCAGTGTGGTTAAGGAACTGCCTGCTAAAGCAGGGGACACGGGTTCGATTCCTGCTCCAGGAAGATCCCACATGCTGCTTGGCACCTAAGCCCGTGTGCCGCAACTACTGAAGTCCATGCACCTGGAGCCTGTGCCCCACAGCAAGAGAAGCCACTGCAATGAGAAGCCCGGGCCCCTCAACTAGAGAACTGACCCGGTTCACTGCAACTAGAGGAAGCCCACACGCAGCAACGAAGACCCAGCAGCCAAAAATAAATACAACTTTAAAAGAGAACACAAACATCATATGTACAATGAACAATTTGATAAGCAAATACAGAAGGGTTTCAGAAGCCAAAGAATCATATATATTATGTTTCCCCTGTGAAAACATCTTTATACTTCCTCTCCCTTATCCTTTGACATATTTCTCACTTTTTCATTTTTATATCTTAGGATAAATGCCATCTCTGATCACCCTATTTAATTTGGGTGTTGTTTCTTTATTCTCTATCAGAGCATCATGTTTATTTTTTTTGAGCATTTATTATAATTTAAATTTTACATTTATTTGATTGCTTGATTATTTCTGTCTTCTCTTTATAATGTTATCTTGAAGAGGGCAAGAACAGTATCTGCATTACCTAAAGTACCACACTGTATTTGACATCTAGTTGCCATTCACTAAATAACAAATGGATAGATGGATGGATAAGATGAATGCTAAACAAATGAGAAAAAGTGTCATGGGGGTGATTGAATCAAGATAGGTCTTAAAGGATGAGCAAAATTGGTACCTAAAGATACTAAGAGCTGGGAAAAGAAGGATTATAGGTGTAAAGGACAGCATGAAAAAATGGCATAGATACATAGGAAAGTAGGTCAGCAGCATTAGAGAAACCATGATTCCTACATGATGTGATTAGATCCCCAATCCATGACTACTGCGGTCATTTGGAACTGGCAGGAAATACACTAGAGCAGAAAAGGGACCATCCGTCAGTTTGTCACTGGTTAGTAGATTTCATTTGTCAACTATAATCTTCCTGCAATTTTTTAAAACTGTAAATAACACATGAATATATTTTAGTAGGAAAAAGATGCCAACATTTTAGCATTATATAAGGCTAAAAATGAAACAATTTACTTTACCTTGGTCCATTCTTTCTTTTCTGCACAGAGTCAGACACTTAACCATTGGTAGGGTATACACTCAAAACCTGCTCCCATGTATTTATACACACTCATGTCTACATATATACATTCACATATACATAAAATCCACAGACGATCAAGTCCTTTACACATATAACATGGCGGAGTGCAGTCAGCCTTCCATATCTGTAGGTTCTGCATCTGCAGAGATGGGGGACTGACAGGTGAATCAGTGACAAATCTGTAGCAAGAAGAAAGATGCTGAGAATTCATAGCTGAGAACGGGGAGGTTCCTGCCCCACTCACTGTGGGAATTCACCAGGGGATTTGGGCTTTCTCATTCCCTGCTCAGAAAGCAGGGCTTCCCTCCTGAACCTCAGAGGCCCTCAGCTCTCTTAGACTAAGATGGGAAGTGGGGTTTCAGAGCAACACACTTGGCAGAGCATGCTGTTGGAACTGTATTCAGCACATCTATACACATGAAGGTCTTTTCTTTCAAGTCTCATAAAAGTTCTCTAATTTCTATCAGTTTTAGGAACTAGCTCTTCCTGAACCTCCAGTTCCATCTTCATTTAAAACACTTGCCCCAGTTAAATTTCTCTAGACTGCAGAATTTCCTGAGTTCCTCCGCACTCAGTGCTACCTGAGGCTGCTCCCCTCCATGGTCCTTTTCTTTTACCAACAGTAACCTCGACTTCCCTTGGGGCTTTGACCCAACAAAGAGATTGCTGGTCTTGGAGAAGAAGTGGGAGGGGGCCCTGAAAACAGACTCCCAATGATGGAAGAAGTTCCCATGAGTTCTCTATAAACACTGAGCACTCTCCACTCGGCTATGTATCAGTTGCTCAGAACAGACACGACTTAAAGCCTCAGAAACAAAGCCAAGCTCTTCTAATAAAACAAGTATTTCACAGTTCATTTACTCCAAGATATTGAAAAGACCTGCAGAGCCTCAGGGTTACCCTCTCCCTCGGGATGCTGCTACGTCTGAGTAATGCAGATGCTGTCCCCGTCCCAGCTCAGCAGCGGCTATGCCAACACCAGCCTCCCTGATCTTCTGCTTGTTCTCTGGAATCATCACTGGCTTCCACCCAAAGGAGGCCCAGGTGAGACTCCCTACCTGGGAGCTCCTAATCATGGAAAGTCATAGGCGAGTATGGCTGGGGAATAACTATGGCTGTCCAAGAAAACGTACATGAACTTTACTGACCACTCAGTATTTTCCGAGTGCCTAATACATGCCAGGCATTGCTCCAGGTGCTGAGGATACAGCAGTGAACAGGACAGACAGACCAAAAAAAACAAAAACAAAAACCCTGACCTTGTGAACTGATGTTATAATGAATGAAAAACACAACAAATACATTACACAGGGTATGTAAAGTGGTAATGTGTGCTGTGGATAAAATTATCAGGGACTCTTAGGAGCTCTGGGGTAGGAGAAATGCAATTTTAAATAAGGTAAACAAGGGGAGATTCACTGAAATGAAAACAACATTTCGGCAAAGACCAAAAGGAGGCGAGGGAGGGAGCCTTGTAGATTTCTGGGGCAGATTTTTCTAGACAGTAGTAACAGCAAGTTCAAAGGCTTTGCCTGGGAGGACCAGTGTGACTAGAGGGGCCTGAGCATAGGAATGATATGATGTTCAGCAATGAAGTTAGAGTGCAGTAACAGGGAATTAGATCTAGGAGGGCCATTTATATAATTTTAAGGACTTTGGTTTTGGTTCTAAATCTAAATCACCCTGGCTCTATAGCAATATCAAAAGAAAAGGTTCAAGGAAAGTCTCAGCTCTGGAGTGAACATCTAAGTAACTGTTCATATGCGCGGCACCCCATCCCTTTCCCGAGAACTGTCACTGGTCCTCACTGATGGCTGCTAGAGGAGCTGCCATGGACTTACATGACGCTGGCCATGTTGAATCCACCCAACAGGAAACATCTGACCAGGGACAGGCCACTCAGTCTCCTCCATGGGAACTTCTCAGACGCGGGATTCAAAGAACAGAAGTCAGACCCTCTTGTGGCAGAAGCTTTCAGGCGTAAAACTCAAGAGTTGAGAGCCCATGTTTTCTGCATTGTGGGAATGATGGAATACAAGACCAACAGGCAGAGAGCAGGAAAAACAAGAACGGAATGTTTCAAATTGCATTAAGTTCCCGGTGAATCCTATTTACATACCTACCACTACAGCTGACTTATTTAATCCTTTCTTGGCTACAGTGACACATAGAATCGGGCAACCACAACCTGCTGAAGACAGAGGCCAGTTCTCATGGAAGGAAGCACAGCACAAATCTATAGGGCAACTGAAACTGTGCTGCAATTACTGAGCATAGGACACAAAAATATTAGCCTGTCATCACCAGGCCTTCTCCCTGCCAATAAAATAACTGAATCCAACACTAATCATATTGGTTTCAATGTTTCATTGCCCTGAAAAGGGGATCCCTAGATGTTGTAGCCAAAATGAAGCTGGAGCTCATGATGGATTGGATCTAGAGAGCTGGTCCCCAGACCTTACAGATCATCTAAACTACCTGGGAAGCTGTCTACAAAGACAGGTACCTGGCCAGCACCCCGGACTTACTCAACTGGAATAGCTTGCGCAGGGATTCCAACAAATGTATATTCTAAATGCTCTCTAGGGTTAATGACAATCCAGCAGTACAAAAATGATAACATGTACTACATTAGGTCAGATCTTAGGCCTTCCCTGTGCAGAGAAAAAATGAAAAACAATTTGGACAAGCAGTTCATTCCAGCACACGAGGCCTGCTATCGTCCTTGAATAAGTCAGCTCAGGGCTTTTGCATTTGCTCTGCCCTTTGCCTGACATATCCCTCTACTATACATGGCTTGGTCTCATTCTAGGAAATACCCAAAGGAAGTAAGCAACCTTGCTGTAAGGTCTTCCCTGGCTTCCCTACTTACTGTTTCAAATTCCCTTAACTTCACCATTTCCTTTCTCCCGAAATTTTTTCCTTTGTTAGTACTTATTTTACTTACTATACTGTTTATCTTCTCCCCCTTCCTCCCTTCCTCCCTCCCTCTCTCTCTGCCTTAGTACAATACAGGCTCCACGGGGATACGAATTTTTCTCTGATTTTTCTCTGTTTTGCTCACTGGACCTCCAGGAGCCCGAAGCAGTCTTTGACATAAAGAAGGTGGTCAAATATTTGCTGAAAGAAGGAACACCTTTTTGGCTGTGTTTCTGCGATGGTTAATGACCCTGTTCTCACAGATAAATACTGAAAATTCATTTTGATTCCTACAATTAGGAGCCAGATTTTCAACAAGTTAGTTAACCTCCTACATGGCGCCCAGACACATGCCCTCTTGCATCCAAATGGACTTCTACATGCTCAAAAAAGCACCGGAAAATGTTATCTGGCTGAGAAAGGGCAGACACTGGCCAAAGCAGAACTCGAGGCCAGCTGGTTGTGAACTGGCAAGAAGATGGAGTGAGAGCACACACCTGTGTCAGAGAACTCCCGCACAGGTCCCAGAACCCCGCCTCCACAGAGCCTCCATGAACCCTGGGTCTTAGAGAGAAAACGAGAAAGTGCTCCCTCTCTGTCAAGAAAGTGCTCCCTGTCAGCTCCCCAGTAAGTTTCCATTTCTTCTCAGAGTCTCTCTAACAGGATGAAAAACACTAGGGGAAATGTGTGCTGAAGGATGGAGAGGAGGGATTTAAAGGGAGGTATCACACGTGTGTCTTCTATATAAAGGGCCCCACATCTGTGTAGAGAACTTAGTGTTGTTCAGACACCAAGAGAGAAACATAGCCTTTGCACTAGGGAGTTGGTAGGAAAAGGTGATTTTTCTTGGAAATGAGAAAAAGAAAGTACCTCTCTGAGTGCTTGGCCCCCATTTTTTAAATTTTTTCTAGTCACCTCCTCTTCAAGAGAAGACCCTAATACACATAAAGAAATTCACCTTTTCTCAAGTTTCCAATGAGAAACCAAAGGTGGGAAGTGAATCCACAATGAAGGTGAGCCCTTAAGACTAATAATTCACTTCATTTCATCTTCCAAAATATACGTGGGATACAGAATCTTGATGATTTATTTATTCTTAACAGCAAAGTGGTGCCCACCTACATGGCTCATCTACAGCTGAAATAGCTGCAAGATCTAACGTTGATTTCCTGTTCCTTTCATCCCAGGGGGATCTGGATTAGCCAATAAGCCATGCCACCAAGTGACCCAAGGAAAAGGACAGGAAATCATGTCCCCTGTCCATTAATCTCTCAGTTCAGTTAAGTCACTCAGCCATGTCCAACTCTTTGCGACTCCATGGACTGCAGCACACCAGGCCTCCCTGTCCATCACCAACTCCCAGAGTTTACTCAAACTCATGTCCATTTGATGGTGATGCCATCCAACCATCTCATCCTCTGTCGTCCCCTTCTCCTCCTGCCCTCAATCTTTCCCAGCATCAGGGTCTTTTCAAATGAGCCAGTTCTATTTGTAATGAGAGATTAGGATTGGGGGGGCGGGGCGGGAAATAGCAACAGGAATCATTTTAGCACTCAGTTGCGCAGTCATGTCTAACTCGCTACAACCCCGGGGACTGTAGCCGACCAACCTCCTCTGTCCATGGAATTTTCCAGGCAACAATACCAGAGTGAATTGCCCTTTTCTACTCCAGGCGATCTTCCCGACCCAGAGATCGAACTGTGCCTCCTACATCTCCTATGTTGGCAGGGGGGTCCTTTACCACTGCGCCATTTTGTCCTAGGGTTCCTTCTAAACTTCTGTTGAGGAATTAGTGTTACATAGCAATAAATTACTCCTGTTTCAATTATTTTTAAAAGCAAGAACTTACCATGTAACAGGTACTGGCACTGGTATATTACACGCTTTCACTCCCCTAATCTTACAGAAACTATCGCTCCTATTTGACAGAGAGATTCAGATCAGTGTATGTGTTCTTTAGTGCAGAATTCCTTCAAATAAGTTTTCAAACAGTTATGTCCTACTCGCTGTGTGAAGTTACCCCATAATTTGGCACCTTAAAACAACCATTTTTTTTTTTATTAGTTGGAGGCTAATTACTTCACAACATTTCAGTGGGTTTTGTCATACATTGATATGAATCAGCCATAGATTTACACGCATTCCCCATCCCGATCCCCCCTCCCCCCCCCCTCTCCACCCGATTCCTCTGGGTCTTCCCAGTGCACCAGGCCCGAGCACTTGTCTCATGCATCCCACCTGGGCTGGTGATCTGTTTCACCATAGATAGTATACATGCTGTTCTTTTGAAATATCCCACCCTCACATTCTCCCACAGAGTTCAAAAGTCTGTTCTGTATTTCTGTGTCTCTTTTTCTGTTTTGCATATAGGGTTATCGTTACCATCTTTCTAAATTCCATATATATGTGTTAGTATGCTGTAATGTTCTTTATCTTTCTGGCTTACTTCACTCTGTATAAGGGGCTCCAGTTTCATCCATCTCATTAGGATTGGTTCAAATGAATTCTTTTTAACAGCTGAGTAATATTCCATGGTGTATATGTACCACAGCTTCCTTATCCATTCGTCTGCTGATGGGCATCTAGGTTGCTTCCATGTCCTGGCTATTATAAACAGTGCTGCGATGAACATTGGGGTGAACGTGTCTCTTTCAGATCTGGTTTCCTCAGTGTGTATGCCCGGAAATGGGATTGCTGGGTCATATGGCAGGTCTATTTCCAGTTTTTTAAGAAATCTCCACACTGTTTTCCATAGCAGCTGTACTAGTTTGCATTCCCACCAACAGTGTAAGAGGGTTCCCTTTTCTCCACACCCTCTCCAGCATTTATTGCTTGTAGACTTTTGGATAGCAGCCATCCTGACTGGCGTGTAATGGTACCTCATTGTGGTTTTGATTTGCATTTCTCTGATAATGAGTGATGTTGAGCATCTTTTCATGTGTTTGTTAGCCATCTGTATGTCTTCCTTGGAGAAATGTCTGTTTAGTTCTTTGGCCCATTTTTTGATTGGGTCATTTATTTTTCTGGAATTGAGCTGCAGGAGTTGCTTGTATATTTTTGAGATTAATCCTTTGTCTGTTTCTTCATTTGCTATTATTTTCTCCCAATCTGAGGGCTGTCTTTTCACCTTACTTATAGTTTCCTTTGTAGTGCAAAAGCTTTTAAGTTTCATTAGGTCCCATTTGTTTATTTTTGCTTTTATTTCCAATATTCTGGGAGGTGGGTCATAGAGGATCTTGCTGTGATTTATGTCGGAGAGTGTTTTGCCTATGTTCTCCTCTAGGAGTTTTATAGTTTCTGGTCTTACATTTAGATCTTTAATCCATTTTGAGTTTATTCTTGTGTATGGTGTTAGAAAGTGTTCTAGTTTCATTCTTTTACAAGTGGTTGACCAGTTTTCCCAGCACCACTTGTTAAAGAGGAAAACAACCATTTTTTTCATCACATTCTGTGAATCAAAATCTAGACAGGGCCTAGAGGGAACAATCTGTCTCTACTCCACAGTGACTGTGGCCTCAGCTTAGCATTCTTGATGGCTGAGTATGACTAAATGGCTAAAATCTGAAATCACCTGGAGGCGTCTTCTCTCAGGTCTGACAGTTCATGATGGCTGCTGGCTGGGCCCTTAGGTGGAACTGTGGGTTACAGTCCCTCTTCCTCCTTGTCTGGGTTTCCCCACAATATGGCAGCCCCGGGGCCATCAAACTACGTAACTGGCAGCTCTAGGTTGCAAAACCAGCTATCTCAGCAAACAAAAGGAGAGTTGCATCACCCTTCATTATTTACACTAGGAAATCACAGTGTTACTGCTGCCACATTCTACTGGCTCCAACTGAGTCATGAGCTTATTTAGATTCAGGTAAAAAAATAGACACAGATTCCTTCTTTCAATAGGGGTAGTGTCAAAAGCTTTGTGGCCACTATTTTATTTTATTTTTAATAGTTTTTTATTGGAGCATAGTTGATGTACAATGTTTTGTTACTTTCAAGTAGACAAACATCACAGGATATCACTTATATGTGGAATCTAAAAAAAGTGGCCATTATTTTAAACCACCAGAAGATAGAAGTAATAAGTTTAAAGTGCATTTAAGAGCAGTCCTGCTTCAATGATATATTTTTACTACTCACAATACTGTAGGCATTATCTTTACTAGGAAGATAGTTCAATGAAAAAAAAAAAAAGGAAGGGTGAAGCACTGAGAAAGGGGTTGCAAATTCAGATTAAATACACATCAACTAATAGAAATGAATAAAAGGGGTCGGATTGCTTAATAAGGGAGAGTCTTCATCAAAGAGAAACTGAAAATCTGGATGAATCAGTGAAATATCCTGATTTTTAAAATACAAATAATACACACAAGCCACCAGTTTGCTATTGTTGTAAGATAGACAATACTGTTTTTATTTGATAAATATCTATGAAAGTGATTATCATTTACCTGAGAGTTTTCTCAGCCTTCTAGGTCAATGACAAGCTAACTCCTGTTCATTATAAGGAATGAGCTTTCCTGTATCATAAACAAAATCCCCTGGTTAGAAGAAAATGAATTTATTCTTATCTTGAGCATCGACTTTGTAGACACAGAAATAACTGCCCATCTGTTTTAAAACTTTACAGAATCATTATTTGTTCCATTAGCATCATAGATGGGCTGTCATCAGTAATTGGTCTGTATACTGAGAATACTTTCACTGATATTGTGTCAAATTTAACTGCCAGAGTTCTAAACGATTAGTCAATCAGTAATCAAATACTTTTCTGCTACACTCACACTCCTTGCACCTTAATATTAGAATATTTTTAAACTAAAATGTTCATCATCTTTTGTAATGAGTATGTAATGAATATGCACTGCCCTCACGTACTATGCTAAGTCATCCCAAGAGTTATCTGAAAGCCAAGTGGATCACATATTATTAGTAACCCTTTCTGTTATTAAAAGTCATTCACTTAAAAAATGACCCTCAGGGTTTTTATTTTCAGCCATGATGTAGTAACAGGAACCTTTGCTCCTGAAATCACTATAACACAGACAACACGCATAAAATAATGGTTTTCAAAACATTAGGCATTGTCAACAAAGGACAGTGGAACCTGAGATACAGGAAACACATGAGGAGAGCCCTGCAGTTTTCCAAGCTTACTCCATTGAGAGAGTTTCCTGTCCACAACACAGGCAAGGGAAGCTCTGGTGGTCCTAGGCAAATTCCCTGATTGGGGACACAAATATGAGTGTCCAAGGAGAGCATGCCAGCTAGTGTTCACAGGCAGAACACCAAAAGGAAAGAGTTACACAGAAAAAGACCCTATAAATCTGCAGAGTGTCCACCTGGAGAAATTGTGGTACTACGGGTAAATATCTGGTATCTAATCAAAAATTACCAGGCATGTTAAAAAATGGGAAAAAATAGAATCCATCATGTTCAGTTCAGTTGCTCAGTCGTGTCTGACTCTTTGTGACCCCATGAACCGCAGCACGCCAGGCCTCCCTGACCATCACCAACTCCCGGAGTCCACCCAAACCCATGTCCACTGAGTCAGTGATGCCATTCAACCATCTCATCCTCTGTCATCCCCTTCTCCTCCTGCCTTCAATCTTTCCCAGCATCAGGGTCTTTTCAAATGAGTCAGCTCTTTGCATCAGGTGGCCAAAGTATTGGAGTTTCAGCTTCAACATCAGTCCTTCCAATGAACACCCAGGACTGATCTCCTTTAGGATGGACTGGTTGGATCTCCTTGCAGTCCAAGGGACTCTCAAGAGTCTTCTCCAACACCACAGTTGAAAAGCATCAATTCTTCAGCACTCAGCTTTCTTCACAGTCCAACTCTCACATCCATACATGACCACTGGAAAAACCATAGCCTTGACTAGACGGACCTTTGTTGGCAAAGTAATGTCTCTGCTTTTTAACATGCTGTCTAGTTTGGTCATAACTTTCCTTCCAAGGAGTAGGTGCCTTTTAATTTCATGGCTGCAGTCACCATCTGCAGTGATTTTGGAGCCCAGAAAAATAAACTCAGCCACTGTTTCCCCATCTATTTGCCATGAAGTGATGGGACCAGATGCCATGATCTTAGTTTTCTGAATGTTGAGCTTTAAGCCAACTTTTTCACTCTCCTCTTTCACTTTCACTCTTGATAGAGGCTCTTTAGTTCTTCTTTACCTTCTGCCATGGGAGAAAAAAAATCAATCCACTGAAAATAACCCAGAATTTACTCAGATAGTAGAATTAACAGGAAAGTATTAAAATTATTATAATTCACTCCAGATAATGTTTTAAAAAACACAGAGGAAAGACTGTACTTGTTAAGTACAAACATGGACAATGCACAAAACACCCAAACTGAACTTGGACAAATAAGAACTACAGTGTGTAAGAGGATATGTACTGGATGGGATTAATGACAGATTAGATGCTACAGAAGAAAAGACTAGAGAATTTAATGACAAAAAAATGAAATTAACATGAAAAAGAGAAAGAAAAAAGAAAAGAAAAATGAATAGAGCATCAGTGGGCTGTGGCACAACTTCAAGCAGTATAACCTATTTTGTCACTGGTGTAGGTTTAGTTGCTAAATCATGGCCAACTCTTCTGACCCCATGGACTGTAGCCTGCTAGGTTCCTCTGTCCATTAGTTCAGTCGCTCAGTTGTGTCCAACTCTTTGTGACCCCATGAACCACAGCACGCCAGGCCTCCCCGTCCATCACCAACTCCCGGAGTTCACCCAAACCCATGCCCATCAAGTCGGTGATGCCATCCAACCATCTCATCCTCTGTCGTCCCCTTCTCCTCCTGCCCTCAATTTTTCCCAGCATCAGGGTCTTTTCCAATGACCTCAGCTCTTCACATCAGGTAGCCATTAGAGTGCTTGAAAAAGTACAGGGACAGAAAAAAATACTTGAAGAAGTAATGATTTTTTTTCCCCAATTTAACATAACCTATTAGCCCAAGAATCCAAGGCAGTCTATAAATGCCAAGCACAAGAAAGATGAAAAAATGAAGTTTACAACATAAACAGCATAATCAAATTACTTAAAAAGAGAGAAAATCATTTTTAAAACCATTTTTTAAAAAACTGAAGTATAGTAAATTTATAGGTATGTAGGAAATTGATTCATATGTAAATATATATATACATGCATATATATATATATATACATTCTTTTTCAGATTCTTTTTCATTATAGGTTATTACAGAATACTGAGTATAGTTTCCTGTGCCATCCAGTAGGTCTTTGTTGGTTATGTATTTTGTATATAATAGAGTGTATATGTTAATTGCAAAATCCTAATTTATCTCTCCGTCCAACTCTGCTATCCCCTTTGGTAATCATAAGTTTGTTTTCTGTGTATGTGAGTCTACTTTATATTGTAAATAAGTTCATTTGTATCATTTTTTTAGATTCCACATATAAGTGGTATCATTAGATACCACATGGTACTTGTCTTTCTCTGACTTACTTCACTCAAGATGTAAATCTTTAGGTCCATCCATACTGCTGCAAATGGCAGCATTTCATTCCTTTTTAGTGGCTGAGTAATAATCCATTATATATATACAAAGTAATCCAAGTCTATGCCCCAACCAGTAGTGCTGAAGAAGCTGAACTTGAACAGTTCTATGAAGACCTACAAGACCTACTAGAACTAACACCCAAAAAAGATGTCTTCTTCATTATAGGGGACTGGAATGCAAAGGTAGAAGTCAAGAGATACCTGGAGTAACAGGCAACTTTGGCCTTGGAGTACAAAATGAAACTGGGCAAGGCAAACAGAGTTTTGTCAAGAGAATGCACTGGTCATAGCAAACACCCTCTTCCAACAATATAAGAGATGACTCTACACATGAACATCACCAGATAGTCAATACCGAAATTAGACTGATTATATTCTTTGCAGTCAATGATGAAGAAGCTCTAAACAGTCAGCAAAAACAAGACTGGAAGCTGACTGTAGCTCAGATCATGAACTTCTTATTACAAAATTCAGATGTAAATTGAAGAAAGTAGGGAAAACCACTACACCATTCAGGTCTGACCTAAACCAAAACCTTTATGATTATACAGTGGAAGTGACAAATAGATTCAAGGGATTAGATCTGATAGACAGAGTGCCTGAAGAACTATGATGGGGGTATAAGACATTGTACAGGAAGCAGTGATCAAGACCATGCCCAAGAAAAAGAAATGCAAAAAGGCAAAATGGTTGTCTGAGAAGGCCTTACAAATAGCTGAGAAAAGAAGAGAAGCTAAAGGCAAAGGAGAAAAGGAAAGATATACTCATTTGAATGCAGAGTTCCAAAGAACAGAAAGGAGAGATAAGAAAGACTTCCTCAGTGATTAATGCAAACAGATAGAGGAAAACAACAGAATGGGAAAGACTAGAGATCTCCTCAAGAAAATCAGATATACCAAGGGAACATTTCATGCAAAGATGGGCTCAATAAAGGACAGAAATGGTATGGACCTAACAGAGGCAGAAGATACTAAGAAGAGGTGGCAAGAATACGCAGAAGAGCTATACAAAAAAATCTTCATGACCCAGAGAACCACGATGGTGTGATCACTCACCTAGAGCCAAATATCCTGTAATGAGAAGTCAAGTGGGCCTTAGGAAGCATTACTACGAACAAAGCTAGTGAAGGTGATGGAATTCCAGTTGAGCTATTTCAAATCCTAAAAGATGATGCTGTGAAAGTGCTGCACTCAATATGCCAGTAAATTTGGAAAACTCAGCAGTGGCCACGGGACTGGAAATGATGTTTTCATTCCAATCCCAAAGAAAGGCAATGTCAAAGAATGCTCCAACTATTACACAATTGTACTCTCCTCACATACTAGCAAAGTAATGCTCAAAATTCTCCAAGCCAGGCTTCAACAGTACATGAACCAAGAACTTCCAGATGTTCAAATGCATTTAGAAAAGCCAGAGGAACCAGAGATCAAATTGCCAACATCCGCTGGATCATGAAAAAGCAACAGAATTCCAGAAAAACATCTATTTCTGCTTTATTGACTATGCCAAAGCCTTTGACTGTGTGGATCACAATAAACTGTGGAAAATTCTGAAAGAGATGGGAATACCAGACCACCTGACCTGCCTCTTGAGAAACCTATATGCAGGTCAGGAAGCAACAGTTAGAACTGGACATAGAACAACAGACTGGTTCCAAACAGGGAAAGGAGTACGTCAAGGCTGTATATTGTCACCCTGCTTATTTAACTTATATGCAGAGTACACCACAAAATGCTGGGCTGGATGAAGCACAAGTTGGAATTAAATTGCCTGGAGAGATATCAATAACCTCAGATATGCAGATGACACCACCCTTATGGCAGAAAGTGAGGAAGAACTAAAGAGCCTCTTGATGAAAGTGAAAGAGGAGAGTGAAAAAGTTGGCTTAGAACTCAACATTCAGAAACTAAGATCATGGCAGCTGGTCCCATCATTTCATGGCAAATAGATGGGGAAACAATGGAAATAGTGAAAGACTTTATTTTGGGGGGCTCCAAAATAACTGCAGATAGTGACTGCAGCCATGAAATTAAAAGACACTTGCTCCTTGGAAGAAAACCTATGACCAACCTAGACATCATTTTAAAAAGCAGAGACATTCCTTTGCCAACAAAGGTCCATCTAGTCAAAGCTATGGTTTTTCTAGTAGTCATGTATGGATGTGAGAGTTGGACTATAAAGAAAGCTGAGTGCCAAAGAATTGATGCTTTTGAACTGTAGTGTTGGGGAAGACTCTTGAGAGTCCCTTGGACAGCAAGGAGATCCAACCAATCCATCCTAAAGGAAATCAGTCGTGAATATTCAGTGGAAGGACTGATGTTGAAGCCAAAACTCCAATACTTTAGCCACCTGATGTGAAGAACTGACTCACTGGAAAAGACCTTGATGCTGGGAAAAACTGAAGGTGGGAGGAGAAGGGGAAGACAGAGGATGAGATGGTCAGACTGCAGCACTGACTCGATGGACTTGAGTCTGAGCAAGCTCTGGGAGTTGGTGATGGACAGGGAAGCCTTTCATGCTGCAGTCCATGGGGTCGCAAAGAGTAGGGCATGACTAAGTGACTGAACTGAATTGGACTGAAGATGAGTAAGTCTGGAGATCGAATATTCAGCATGATGACTATAGTTCGTCATATTGTATTAGAGTGAAAATCTGCTAAGAGTAGACTGGTATAAGCAGTTTGAAGTGAAGGCCCGGTTTCGCTCTTGTGCACGTGGATCTCCCACATCATTTACTGACAAGACTAACCTCTTCCTACTCGCATTCTTGGCATCTTCGTCAAAAATCACCACGCTTCGGTTTATTTCTGGGCTTTTTATTCTGTTCCACTTGTCTATGTGTCTGTTTTTAAACTGGCATTATACCGTTTTGATGACTACAGCTTTGTAATATAATTTGAAATTAGGCAATGTGATGCCTCCAACTCTGCTCTTCTTGCTCAATATTGCGTTGGCTATTTGGAGTCTTCTTGTTCCTTGTGAATTTTAGACTTTTTTCTATTTCTATGAAAAATTCCCCCTGGAATTTTCATAGAGAATTTATTGGAACAGAATAAAAAAGCCCAGAAATAAACCCAAGCATAGACAGCCTTAGATCAAATGCCACCCACCCACCTCAAAGAAGTCTTCCCAGATGCTTTGGTCTAGCCAGTCTCTATCTAACCTACTATACTGCTTTACTCTCTGCATGGCACTGATTTATCACTACTTGAAATCAACACAGTTGTTTGCTTGTTTCAGTCTATCTATCCCCATTAAAACATAAGCCCCAGGGGACAAGGACCAAGGTGTCATGCTACACTCCCAATACTGTTGGTCTACAGCCAAGGCCTACTTCATGGTTGCATGATGTTGGTTAAATGAGAGAGTTACAAGTTCCCTCCTAAAGTGAAGAGTTACCAAGCCTTTTATTTCCTTCAAACCTCCAAACTCTGGAACTTTCCCTATCTCCCTGCTTTTGTTTTCTACAGTGCATACCAAATCTCTGGCTTTTCCATCCTTTAAGACACTTATTCAGTGTTAGGATGAGAGAAGCAGTCTCTAAACTTTCAGTTTTTCTCCAGAGATCCCTCTCAGGGAATCTGAACTCTTTAAGTCTACCTGGCATCAGAGGGCCATGAGTTGAAATCATTCAAAGATGACTGATGTTTACAGGAAAACACAGAACAAAGAAGAAAAACCCCCTTTGCTTTTCCTTGCATAGATATGAGGTTTTTCCTTATTGGATGTACTATATCCATCAAGAGTCAAGACCACTTTCCCCATACATCCATGACATGCATGGATACAGCATTCAATTCAACATACAGAGTGCAGGTAGCTTGGGTTCAAATTCTAGCTCCAGCAAAAATTAGCTGGGTTTAAGTGGCTTAACCTCTTTACCTCTGTTTATAAGACAGAGTTTGATCAAATCTAAGTCATAGGATTATTGGGAGTATTCAAAGACATTCCATTTGAAGGACTCTGCATGATACCTAGTGTGTAATTAAGTGCTCCACAACCAGTGATGGTGTCAACAATGACAGATTGCTGGTTAATGTTATTACAGACACCTGACATCTTTCCACCGCTTGTGATGCCTTCAAAAGTTTTTAGGATCTGGCACGTACAATGTATGAGCTAGGAATTGTATGGTATGCAAAAATAATGTATAACACTTGCATTTTACAGCTTACAAGAAAGAAGGAAAGGTGAAGGGGCATTAACAGTCTTATTCTCTCTCCTACGGGCAATCTTTCTGGCTATCATTAGGAAAATCCACTTGACTACTCACACTGGTCAGGCCACATGTTTGTGCCACAGAAGGCACACCTCTCTGCTCTCCCCTTTCTGCATTTCCTTCTCCCAAGTTTGAGAAGAAAGCTATGCCTGGAATGAAAGGTCAACCACCAAAGTCAGCACTCCCCCTGGAACAAGGTACCTCAGCAGACAGCAGAGGGACAGTGGTGCCAAGGCCAGCTACTCTGGGGCCAAGGGCTCAGCAATCCTATATCCCTGTGGCTGGCTAGCTGGAGCAGGTTGCACCTCCATGCCAGGGGAGAGGGGACACTCTTGAGCCCCGGGAAAGCTTTCTCATGGCAGGAGAAGAAAGGGAAGCTGTCCGCTCAAAAAGCTGAACACAGGAGGTTCAATCGGCAAGAGAGTCTCCTCATTCAAGTAACCTGAGACCTGGAACCCAGTCAGGTTTTTTCTTTCTTTTGCCAAAGCTCCTATGGGGCATGGTGGGGAGGGTGGAAAGGGAAAGGGTTGCATGACACAAAAGATACTGTTCAGACCTGATGCCAACTTGGTACCTTAGAATACTGAGTTGCAGGGGTGGGGGGAGAGGGCTGGGGCCTCTCCCCAGTTCCCAGTAGATGAGGGAAAATGATCCTTTCAAAGCCATTTGCTTAGTGAGAGTGAAGCACACCATTAAGAATCAATGCCAAGATTATTTTGGTTTTTTGTTGCATTTCAGGGAAGGAGGTGAAAATAACAATAGAAATTAAAGGAGAAAAGGAGATGCTAAACAGGCAAACCAGAGAGTGTAGATATTAATAGATAGTGAAGTGGGTGAAAGAAGAAAAACCTTCATTTAACCAGCTGCTGGTGTGTTTTCTCAGCTTCCCTGATGGCTCAGTGGTAAAGAATCCGCCTGCCAATGCAGGAGAGAGGGGTTTGAACCCTGAGTCGGGCAGATCTCCTGGAGGAGGATATGGCAACCCACTCCAGTATTCTTGCCTGGAGAATCCCATGGACAGAGGAGCCTAGTGGGCTACAATCCATGGGGCAGCAGAGTCAGACACGACTGAGCAGCTAAACACAACAGCAGGGACGGAGGAAGCGCTGAAGAATTGATGCTTTTGAACTGTGGTGTTGGAGAAGACTCTTGAGAGTCCCGTGAACTGCAAGGAGATCCAACCAGTCCATCCTACACTTTATCTTAGCCAAAAGGCCGAGAAGCGATCAACCAGTCCATCCTAAAGGAGATCCTATCTTTATAAGCAATGTATGTCTCCAGGCTGCTCTAGGTGGGAGGTTCCACATGGAGACAGTTAAAGCAAAAGATGAAAACTTGTCTGCATGGGAATTTCAAAGAATTCAGGACTAGAAAACTCAGCAAGGGGTAAGGTGAGAACAACAGGACTGGAAGCAGACACCTACAGTGAAGAGTGATCACTGAGATATTCTAGATTGTTTCAAGAAGACTTGATGTCTAAATTTAAGATGTTTGCAAGTTTGAAATGTCAACATCTCTGCCATCCCAGACTTCAAGCAAGATGTACAGCACCGATGCCTCGTGACAGTGATTTGGGATAACTGTGGTAACAGGGCGATTTTCCTGAACTGGAAGGCAGAGAAAGAAGAGTTGCCAGATGTGAGAAGTGAACATGGCTAAGAGTTCACTGAGGACACAGCAGGATACCAGAGAATGTCCACATTCTCCCTTCTTCTCCTTCCCCTATTTCCTGCTCCCACCTAGTCGCTCTCTCTCTCTCTCTCTCTCTCTGACACACACACACACACAAACACACACACAGAATCCCAGGCAAGAAACAAAGCCCTTGCCCTCTGCGTGTGGGATGGAAGTATGTGCCAAATTTATTTAAATTCAAAGGACAGAGTGACTGACCCCAGCGAAATCTTGAGCTAAACTAATTAGCACAAAAAGCAAAACTTGTTCCCTGAAAAAATGTATTGGACAAGGCTTTTCTGGTTATAAGTCGCCTTGAGCACAAAAAGAAATCTGTTGGCCCATGAAACACAAACTATAGAAAAAATAGGAATGGAAACAGTTTCAGGATTGACTGGATCCACAGAAACTCAAATATCACAGGGGCTCTCATCTCCCATCTATACCTTGCTTGAAAAATCTGTTTCATTCTTTCCCACCACAGAGAAAATTCATTCCTACAGTTTTTGATGTCAGCTTCCAGAGGAAGATGATTTGCCTAAGCCAAGAAAACACATCCAAAAGGTGTGGGGAGACCATTAGACAGTGGGTGTCATCATCAACCATATCATTAAATGCTGATGCCAAGCTTTTTGACTTTCACTGTGAAGAGACTGGTGATGCCCCTTAAGAGCCCAGAGGGAATAATCATGGAGGACACTGGTTCCAAACAAACCTAGACGTGGATCAATGACTCTAAGCCTCAAACTATCCACATGGAGGTGGTCATGGGTGTAATCTTCCAGAATAAATCTGGTCACATCATTGTCCCCTCCTATCCCATTTAAAAATCTGCAATTTCCTCATCTTTTTCTTATAATACGATCCTTCACAAAGCTCAGAGGCCTGCCCCAACATAATTCTCCAGCTTGTTTCACCCTCTTCAAGTGCCATTCTCCTGAGAACTCCCTCACTAACCACAGCATCAACCGTATCTATTCCGGAATATGCCACTCTCATTCCATTGAAGGGTCACTGAAAGTGCTGCGCTCTCTACCCTTCCTTACTAGTTGGCCAATTCAGCTCCCACTCATTATTCAATTCATTATTTACCACCTTCTTCCTTCACCTCCCCTAGTTAGATTAGATTCCTCTGTTATATGTTCAGAAAATATTATGTACTTTTTCTTCAGTGTATCCATTGTTCTTTGTAACTGTATCGTTAGATTCTTAGTTACATTAATTCTTTGATTAATGTAACCTCCATATTGGCAGGAATCATGTACATTTTGCTCACCAATATTTCCCTGGCACCTAGCACATGTCCAGGAACAAAGTAGGTATTTAATACATTTTAAATTAATTAATTTATAAAGAAATGATTTGATGGATAAATGTATGAAAAAGTAGCACTAGGACAATAATCAAGAACAAAGAAGGGCATTGTGCATTTTCTTTTACAATAAGAGGGAAGGAATATTTACATTGCTCCCCCCAAGTGACTGATATTGAGCTAGGTATTTTAAACTGGATTTCAATTCAGATCATCCTGATCCTAATGCCTATGGTGTTTTTAACTCTACTCTATATCCTTCTACAAAAAATGGTAAGTTAAACACCAAGGGAATTGGGAAATGCAGAAGTGAAACTCATTTCTTATAAACCATGGAGCCAACAGATACTAGTTTACACAAAAAACACTTAGATATCATTTACTATGTGTCAGGCAAAGTTCTAATGCTTTATAAATATAGACTCATATTAACCCTATGAAGCATTTTGTTATTATCAAAGATGTCTCTTTGAATCACAGCAATCAACTAGCTTGCTAAATGCTGTACAGTGAGAGTGTGACAGAATCAAGATTGAATCCAAGCAGATGGCTCTAGAGTCCATGTGCTTGACTATCACTCTATGTAATTTCCATGATTTAAAAAATAACTGGAGCTTGCTTATTGCCTTAAAAGGTCATCTTTCCTTTGTCCAAAATAAAGGAGCATTCAGGTTCAAAATGAAGTAGGCACTCAATGAAACTAAAAATTCTGGACAAAAAGGATGGAGCAGCTAGCCAAGGATTCTGAAAAGCAAATGGCAACAGGTATTCAGGATGGAACCCAGAGTTCTAAATACTATTATAGTAAGCTCCCACTTGCCCCTTTCTGGAATCCTCCAACCTAATTCAAAGGCATCTTAGAACTCTGAACTGCATAGGGAGAGCAGACAGGGGGACCTCCAAATGAGCTCTGTTTCTGGTCCAAAGAATGGAAAGGGGGCTCTCTGGATAACAGAGAGTTGGAAAAATCCCATTTTCCAGTAGCAGGCAATCACATAGTGTTGGTGGTAGTAATGACATCAGAAGATGAGCAGGTGCCTAAAACTCAAGGAGGGGATTTTTTTTTTTTTTTCTGACCAGAGAAACTTTTCCCAAAAGCAAGAGGAAAATGTTCATTGTTCTTTTTCTCTGTATATCCTCCCACCATTTAGCCCCATACACAGATAAATTGTGGGAAGATCATGACAGAGAGAAGAAATTAAGCCACAGCCTTTTAGTCAAAAAACCAGGAAAGGAAATTTTTATAAGCCAACTGGTGTCTGGGAAGTCACAGAGAGTTGAGAGGTAGAGACAATGAGGTCAAAATGTTTTGTATGAATTCTCATACTCACTCTGAGCTATGCACGTATGGATCCGATCCCAAATAACATGCCAGAAGCTTCAGAACTAAGTTACAGGGTAGTCAACTGCCTCATTCCCAAGCAGGGACCTAGATGGCACTCACCGCTGAGGCTCTGACACTGACCTGACACTGTTACAAACAGCTCAGAGGAGGCAGGTGGAGACTTGCAGTCTCAACAGAACCTGCCTGGTAAAACACACACACACATAAATAACATTCTCCATGTGATTTAATAAAAGCAAGAGTGTCCTAACATAACATTAGAAAAGTCCGTCCAAGACACAGTTTCAAGTTAATCCTACAGACAAACAATGAGAAAAATCTCAATATCTGGAAAAGGAAAAGACAATCAATACACACCTACCTGAAGATGACATGGATACTGGAATTATCAGACCTATAAAGTATCTGTTTTAATCATGCTCCAAAAAAGGACAGTGAATAATCTTTATAAAAAAGAAGAAGAAGAAGGTTGTAAAACACTAAAAGGGTGAATTTTATGATATGTGGATTATTTCTCAATTTAAAAAAAAAAACTGGGCATATATGAACAGATACCTTAGTAAGCAGGCTATCCTGATCAGAAACAGGCAAACAAATAGATGCTCAATGTCATTAACAAGTAAAGAAATGCAAGTGAAAACCTCAACTATTACAGTAGCTAAAGCTAAACTATAACTGGCAATACCAAGTACTGGTGAGGATGGAAAGCAACCAGAATTCTCAGACATCACGGGTGAGAATGCAACATAGTACAGTCACTCTGGAAAACTTATTGCTGGTTTCTTGTAAATTTAAACAGACACCTCTCACGTGACCCAGTTATTCTACCCCAAGTATTCACCCAAGAAAAATGAAAGCATTTATCCAAGTAAGGATTGACTGATCACGTGAATGTTTATAGCCAATTTATCTGTAAGAGCTGAAAGCTGAAAGTAACACAAATATCCTTGGAAGGGCAAATAAACAGCGGTACATTCATACAGTGGAATACTTCTCAGCCATAAACAAGAATGCTTTCTTGATAAATATGCATTAAACGTACATCAAACAAAGACATGTAATAAACAAGGACTTAACTACTGTTGTTGTTTAGTCACTAAGTCCTGACCAACACCTTTGCAACCCCATGGACTGTAACCCACCAGGCTCCTCTATCCATTGGATTTGCCAGACAAGAATACTGGAGTGTGTTATCATTTCCTTCTCCAGGAGATCTTTCCAACCCAGGGATCAAACCCAGGTCTCCTGCATTGTGTGAATTATTTTACTGCTGAGCCACAGGGAAGCCACCCTAATGCTGACAGAAAAGCAAATCTCAAAGCATTACATTTATATGTTTCCATTGACATGACATTCTGAAAGAGGCAAAAGTATCCTGACAGCAAACAGAACTGTGGTTGCCGAGGGCGGAGTGAGGATTTGGGTACAAAGGGGCATTGCAGGGGGTACTGGGGAGGGTGATACAATCCTGATGGTGGTAGGGTGGTTATGTGACTCCATGAATGTGTTAAAAATTCTTCAATCAACACACCCACACATGGACACACATACATAACATTTTAAATGCAAAATAGAGGAAATAAAGAATCAATAATCCAACACTTCAGAAGATGCCAACATGGTACGCTCCCTTTTTAATGTGGTTTGTGATCTAACTAAAAAGACAAAATGAGCAAATTCTGGGGAGCTATCACTAAGCATAATATTAATTCCTGTCATTTGTTAAGCATTTACCCTGCCAGGTCCTTTAGTGATGCTATCTACCACCTAACCCTCCCAACAATATTATGAGTCAGAGAAATGGTGTCAAAGCCAGGAATGACTCCAGCAGCCAGGCTACCCTGCATGTAAAAGCCAGAAGAACAGAACTGTTTCCATCTTTGTAGGGTCTCTATCAGAAATCAGAGTTCCAGAAACACACTGGCATGCCATTTTTCACAACAACTGGTTTGTTGCTGATGAAGACACAAGGGTATTTTTTAATGTGTATTCCTCATCACAACAACAAAACCGTCTCAGCACGAACTTAAGTGATGGCTCATATGATCTCATCATTTCTTGCTGCCATGTGGTACAAAAATGGCTCCTGATCTAAATAGAAACTGTTGGCAACTTCTCCCCGTGAGGAAATGAGAGGTAACTGTCTAGTCTGAAAAATTAGATTGCGTCCATCAGAAAGGTAGTTAAGGTACAACCAGGACTGCAGAGACTTCCCTATAAAGGAAACATACAGTCAACACACTAGAAGCTGGAGACTACTAATGTTACTCAACCCTGAATTCACACTTAGTGCAACATCTACAGTGGCTGATAACTTTCAGCATCATTAAAAAGCAGATATTTTCTAGGAAACAGGTTCCCCAGGTCTGAAGAAGGAGGTCAAGGCTTTCCTAAAATGCTCACTTCTGGGTTTCATGCCCCTGTTCAGAAAGCCCTGCTTGTTTATCAGATGAAAAACCAATGTTAGATGGGTCTCAAAGCCTCCCCTATCCTACCTTCTCTGGTCCACGCAGCAGGAAATCCAGCCATCACCTTGCTAAGCTTTACTTCTCACAGTCTCAGCCATCATGGGGATAATGGCTTTCCCAGCTCTACATTTTCTGGGGAGGAACTCTGATTGGCTCCTGCTCCACCAGATGACCATGCTTAGACTAACCAGCTGTGACCAACGAGGCAGACAGGCTATGAAACGGGGCGACAGTGGAACAAAAAGACAAAGCAGTGTTTCCAACCCAAAGAAAGTCCCTTTTGACCACCCCCAGGGTTCTGTTCCTCCTTAACTCTTTACCATAAAATCTAACAGGTACTGAATACTTACTATGTGCCGAGCCCCTTACACCACCTTCACGTGATGTTTGATGACATAAACAGTATCATGCCTATATTATAACTGAAAAAGCTGAAGCACGTGGAGGTTACATAACTTGCCCAAGATCTCACAATTAACAAGTGACAGAACCGGGGCCTGGGCTGTGACCACAGTGCATCATTTCTAATTTTTGAATATGTACTGTCTGATCAACCCTTAGAGGTACTAATATGCCTCTAAGGGTATATATCATTTCACTCTTAGTCCCACCTCTCCAGCTAGACTAGGGATGGAAGTCAGATCTTCTCACTCTCTCTATATACCCACATCTTAGCCTCGGACCTATCCTGCAATCAAAGCCCAGCAGTGCCAGCACCCCAGGTGACATGCGATCAGAGTGCCTGCCAAGGAAGGAACAGATGGGTCTGCTAAATGGTGAAATCAAGTCCCTGCCACTGTAATGGCAATAAGCATTCCACATAAAATAATTACTTCCAGTTTGCTTGGCGGGTTGGACGAAGTCCGAGGGAAGGTTAATTTATCTTTCACAGCTTTGAGCCTTCAAGCTGTGGTTTCCCAAGTGAAAAGGGCCTCTCTTCAATGATTCTTTGCAAGATCCATTTAATCATGACAGAATTACCTCCTCATCAGAGTGGCAAAGTCTATTTGGAGTCCACTTGCCAGAGAGGAACCAGAATGGAGGGGATTATTTAAGTCACATGGAAATTTAAGTCTATAGCTAAAGTCTACGGTACAATAGGTAGAATACTTAAATAGCATCAAGTTATAGATACCATGTAAAATCTGTGCAGTGATTTTCTCATCTAAGGAATGGGTACAACCACATATGGCCAATATATTTACACAATATGAAGGACATTACATAAGATAAAGTTTACTAAATAAAACCTAGAATGGTTAAAGGTGCTTAGATACTTCCAGGAACAGAATCCATTCATTGATAGAGCCTTTTAGTCTAAGCTCAAATGGCAGAACTTCCTGTCTTTCCTTGTAATTAATGCTCCCACCCTTCTTCATCACCTCTGTTTTCTGAGGCTCTGCCTTTCTCCCTTTAGGGCCACCTGTTAAGATTTTTGCATTGAGAAGGTCGTAAAAGCCAACTTTTTTGTTTATGTGTCTTCAATAAACAAATACCTACTCCCACTGAATGGCAAAGGTCTAATATTGGTAAGAATTTGATGTCATCATTATAAATGATTCAATTCAACCCAATCTCTTTTTCAGAGAAACTTGGTTTGTCAATGCAATTCCTGGTGGCCAAAGCAAAGATAGGACATGGATTTCATCCACAAATGCCTTATCTGGTACCTCAAACAGACACTAATCCTAAAGCAGCCTTGCCTACTCAGTCTGTTCAAAAACTACTCTCTAGTAGTAACAAGAAGATAATTAAACACTCTGGGAAGACAAGCACAGAGTAATAAATGTTTATAGATAGACTTGTCAGCGGTGGGAGACATCCAATATACTTTCTAAAAGAATACAGAAATAGGCATAATCATAGAAGCAAAAAAAAATTTAGCTGACTTGGGAAATGGCTTTAATTACCCATTATATTTTGCGGCAACATGTATTCTTGCAGTCTCCCCAACAGCTAGATTCCCTTCTGCTGTTCAAATCTTTTGTGTGTAACTTCCTTTTCCCCAAGTCCATGTAGTTTTCTGAATTTAGGATTTAAGGTTGACAGACCTTTTATTTCAATATTTGAAAAATGTCAACATCATTTTTCTTACATCCATGGTTTCAAGAGACAAATCCACAATCATTTGAATTCTATGTTCTCCTTAAGCTATCCTTTGTCTCTCTGTAGTAGCCTTCAAGATGTTCACTTTGTCTTTAGTTTTCAGTACTTCAATTATGGTGTGTCTTGGCATAGATTTCTTTGTGTTTATCCCATTTGGGATTAACTCAGCTTCGTAAACATGTAGGTTCATGGTTTTTGCCAAATTTACCAAGTTTCGGTCATTATTTCTTCAAATATTTCACTACTCCTCTATCTTTCCTTTCCTTCAGGAACTCCAGTAGTACATATGTCAGCTCTTTTTGTTGTCCCACAGGTTCCTGAGGACTTTGTTCATTGTTCTTTCAATTTATTTTCTCTCCTGTTTAGACTGAGCAAAGTCTATTACTCTGTCCTCAAGTTTACAGATTTTATCCTGTGTCATCTCTACTCTACTATTCACCCATCCAGTGAATGTTTTATTTCAGTTATTTTATTTTTCAGTTTTACAATTTCCATTTTGTTCTTTTTTTATTAACTTCAATTTTTTGCTGACATTTGATATTTTTTCATTTGTGTCAAGAGAATTCATAACTGCTATAAGACAGCTGCTTTAAAATCCTTGTCAGATAATTCTGCTTTATTGTAGTCTTGGCATCTATTGATTGCCCTTTCTCATTCAAGATGTGATTTTCCTCATTCTTGGTATGAACAGTGATTTTTTTTTATTGTATCCTGGGAAGTTTGAATATTGTATTATGAGACTCTAGATTCTATTTAATCTACTTTTTAAAGTAGGAAGTCCTCCTGTTGTAATGTAGTATGACAGCTAAGTAAAATGGAATAAAGTATATCCCTTAAAGAGTTATTTCAAGCATTTAATGAAGTAATGTATGCAAAGCAGTTCAACCAATGCTTAGCATGTTGTGAGTTCTCACTAAATGAAGAGAATAACTGACATAATTGATACAATTGAATAACTGATAACGGTTGCTAACGGCAGGACAATGTCTTCTACTTGTCTTTTATCTTTCATAGGACTGAGATCATGGTAAGTGCCTAGTGAATACACCACACTAATCAAGGTATCAGGAAGGAGCAGATTAAACCTAACTCAATTTCTTATCCCACAACGACACTTGTTTTAATATGAAGATTAGAGCTCCCTGACCCACTGCATTCTCACCATTTGCTGTCACACAACATAACATTACTGTCTCTTCCACATCTGTCTCTCTAGGGACTCCTGTATCAAAAGCAATTTCCCACGGGACTGACATCCTTAGCTGCACAGAATAAAAATCCTTTATCCACAATGATGCGGATAGGCTTCCCTCCCTCCTCTAGTCCACTAGTTTCCTATTGCCACTTTTAAAAAATAACCCCAATAGAACTTGGATTCAAGTAATAAAAGTACGAGGAATGGAGGGCAGAAAATTGTCAGATGACACTGATAGCAATACTGTACTTATGGACTCATATTAGGTTTTTTTGAGACAGTTAAATTGAGAGAAATGCAGACAGACTGGTGGTACTCTGCACTCACATAGATAGCAAGACTCACCCCTGCCAAGCTGACAGAACCTCAAGTGAAGAGGGGGTCTGAAGAGAGTTTATCTGAGGGCAACTGTGTTGGAAGAACTTCTCTTATTCTAAACCCTAATTGTCAACATCATTGGAAAAAATGGTCAAGCATTCCCCTCTATCTCATCTTCCACTATCTAGCTGGACTTTTCATTCCACTGCCATTAGTATATCTAAATAAGTATTAGTATACCTAAATATCTAAATAGTATTAGTAGATCTAAAATTACATTTTTGTTTCACTGATCTTTGAGCTATTGAAGAATTTCTTTTTCTTCTACACTAACCTCCTCAATGGTAAAGAATCCACCTGCCAATGCAGGAGACTTGAGTTCAATCCCTGGGTCAGGAAGATTCTCTGGAGAAGGAAATGGCAACCCACTCCAGTATTCTTGCCTGGAAAATCGCACAGACAGAGGAGCCTGACGGGCTACAGTCCATGGTGTCTCAAAGAATTGGACATGACTTAGCAACTCAACAACAACAACAAACAACAACCTCCCGTTAATCTATTTTGTGGAGTGTGGCAGTTTATTTAGTCCCATTCCCACTCCATTCCACCATGCTTTATTACTCTGGAGGAGCACTTCCCAACAGGAGGCAATTTTCCCCCCAGGGGATATTTGGCAATAACTGGAAGCATTTCTGGTTGTCACAACCTGGAAAGGAGAGGAGAGATACAGGCCAGCGCTATCAACATCTAGTGGATAGAGGCCAGGGATGTTGCTAAATATCTTACAACATGTAAGATGATCCCCATCCCCTAACAAAGTATCTAGTCTAAAATATCAATAAAAATCAAAGCTGTGAAATCTGCCTGGAGACGGGAAAACAAAGCTATTTCCCAAGACACACATGTCTTGCAGCTAGAGTTCCACATGTACTTAATTGGAAAGCAGAAGTGAGATCCATGAGGCCACAGTTGTAAAGTCCTCCCGCAAGCTCACTTGAAGTTTCTCTGCCGAAGTTGTGGTGCTAGCTCTACTCCCTGAGTGTCAAGTATTAGAAGCATCAAGGTTTTCACTGAAAGTATGCTACATGTGACTGGATTTTCTCTTGGCTTCTCTGCTCCAGGCTGTGTAGCGCTTAATTTTCTTCCACTAGCTCTCCTAGAAATTCTTGTAAGTGACTTAATGACCTATCATAAATCCTTTCCTACTTGAACTAGTTAGAGTGCATTATTTTGTCTGCAATTAAAGAAGCTAAGTAATACAGCAGATGATCACAGGCAATCAATCTTCAAGGAAATGGGAAATATGAGATTGATTAGGACCTGGTTGAGTCTGAAATCAATGCAGATTCAGTTAGCATTAGAAAATGGAACTCTTGTAAGGTTTTGGAGGACTAAGTGGATGATGCTAGAGACCATTACAAGGCACAAAGAATGAAAAAATAGAGTGGACTGATACAGTAGATTAAAGATGGTTACAAATTCTGTGACTTATCCATCTGTTCCCTCCTTCCCCCAAACTGCAATTGTCTCTTGATTTGAATGAATACAAATATGACAGAATTAGTCCTGTATAACCACGGAGGCGGAGCCTTAGGTCTGCAGTAAATGCCTTTCCCTCTCAGAACATTCTCTCTTGGAAGCCGGTCACCATGCTGTGGGGGAGCACAAGCAACCAGGAAGAAAGGTTTGAGAGAGCAGGACCAAGGTGTCCTTAGCTGACAGCCCCGCCTAAATCTTCAACCAGCACCCAGAATCGACTACCAGCCTCTTTTTTGTCACCTGTCTTGAATATTCCAGCCCATGCTGACCCTCAGACTGTTGTCCCAGCAGTCGCCACTAAATCCAGTCAATCCACAAAACTGTGAGACACAGCAACTGGTTACTGTTGGAAGCCACCAAGCTTTGGAGCGGTTTGTTACGTAGCAGCAGATTACCAAAATGGCTGGCTAATTCTAACTGCACTGGCAAGTCTAAAAAAATAAAATGACAAATTAAAGACTTCATTCCCTATTTAAGGCATAATTAGAGAATCATGGTTTCCATGAGTAACCTAAAAGGAGGTGGCTACAAAAATAAGAGATGCCAAGCCTAATCCTGTGGGTTGCTCAACACTCAACACAGATTGATTAAACAGCCTCATTGGATTTCTTATGTACAAATCAGAAAATGATTTGGAAAGAAAAGGACGTTTAGAATAAGAATGATGAGAGTGGAGAGGATTTGAAGGCTTCTGAAGACCTCTAACTTTCCAAATGTGACCTCCCATTGCCAACAGAAGCAGCCCATCTTTAGCTGTCTGATGAAGCGGGCTCTGCTTCCTGAAACAACCAATAAAGGCCTCATTGAGGAGAGTTACTATCACAGAAATCCAACTCTTTCTTTGACTCAATATACTACCTCTCAGGGGCTTCAGGCTTAAAACCAAAGTAAGATCCCAATCTGCCCTGGGTCGTCCGTTTTATTAGAGTAAAACCAGAAAATAAGGGCCACACTAAAACAACGGCAAGATTTTGCTAAACCATGTCAACACAGCCCAGGAAACATGTGAGATTAAAGAAGGAGTAACATAACTCTGAATATGACTGAATTTAGTGATGTGGGTTTATCTATCAGAGATTCTAATATCAATAGGCTCATTCAAGCAGCTAGGAGTGGTTCCAGAAGACGGACAGAAATTTCGACTCTGTGGTGTCATACTGTAAATAAAGTCAATATTCATGGTAAAATGTAGAAGGAAGATGACAAAGATGCAGGGAGAAAGGACGCTGGAGCAAATTCATTATATTCCGTTCACTCACCCACCTTTGAGAGCGTTTAAAAACACCCCCTATCCAAAGCAGTGAGAAATACACTGACAACAGAAACAGCAGAATCGTTGAAAAGGGCTGTAGTGGCTTTTACTCCATGCTATAAGTGAAGATTCAAGACACTGTCATTGAAAAGCACCCTCTAATTTCAGTGGGGTTGATGGGGTGGCACAACCACCAGAGGCAAAGTTAGCATGATTGCCATAACAGGCAGCATGGCCGGAAGGATGATCAGAAGGATGATCAGCACAGCTAGAAGGATGACCCAGAGGGGTTTCTGTTATGGGGTCTTTTTTTGAAGGTTTTTTTTTTAAATTGAAGTATAGTTGATTTAGATGTAATCATTAAACAAACCTCAGATGTTATCATTAAATTATGTCTTCTAATTTTTATATGGTTGCCTTTATAGCAATTATATAATACAAAGAGACTGAATTTATAGTCATGACTATTATAATTAGCATTTTTATAATCCTAGTTAGGTTTGAATATTTTTATGTATTTATTGATAATTTTTGTCTCTTTAGTGATTGGCCTGTTCATGACCTAATTTTTTAGAAAATGAATAAGCATAATTTTAATATAAAAAACCTTCTATTTCAGTACATGTAACTTTTTCTCTATTGCACATAATTCATCTTAATCTCCTATTCAGATTTTAACTCTTATTCTGTCAATTTTTATATTTTTTATTCTAATGTAGTCATATTTGTATGTACGTATAACTTAGGAGTTCTTTATTTTTTATAGGGGACTTTCCCATTATGAGATTAGATTTAAATCAAATTATGTTTTGATTTAGTTATTTTTGCTTAATATTTTACATATTTACACTGTCATTCCATTTGTATATTATTGTCTCTGCCTTCAGAAAATCTCTAGGTTCAAATAACCCAAAATAGAATAAAGCACTGGAGGGAGTATTTTCTGTCTTTCCAATATTTGATGCAGATTTTTCCCAATACACTTATTCTCTCTTTGTAATATAATATAATACAACATAACATAACCTAATATTGTAACTGGAGCAGGAAATGACAACCCACTCCAATATTCTTGCCTGAAGAATCCCATGGACAGAGAAGCCTGGCAGGCTACAGTCCATGGGGTCACAAAGAGTCAAACACAACTAAGTGACTAACACATAGTTGATTTACGTTTTATTGATAACTGTGCAGTGGGAAAGGGGAGATACACAGAACTTTGTAGTATCATTGGACTGAATTCTTCTGAATTATCACTAATCTGGGACCTCACAATGCAATTATGGACCAAGGGTTAGAGCAGGGTTGATAGTAGAATTTAGGCCTAAGCCACATAACCATGGGTTCAATGGATACATGAACCCATGTTGGTTATTTCACTAGTTTCTGAGTTAACAGTAGGAACAGATATTCTCAAAACACTGTTCGAATGAGAGGTTTATGGGAAAAGGATTGAAGGGAAGCTCCTTAGCTCTCCTCTATAGTAAATAGTAAACCAAAACAATAGTAAACCAACAACAATCCTAATCCCTATAGGAATATAGAGATTAGTGCTACCAACCAAGTCTTGGAAGATCAACCCTATCACAATCTCATTTAGTTTGTCTATTTAATCTCAGAAGATGGATGGATCTTGGAGAATTACAATGGCTTATTCTAAGCTTAATTAGGTGTTGACTTCAATTGCAGCTACTATTCCAGATGTAGTCTTCTCAGCGGAGTAAATCAATACAGCCTCTGGCACCTAGTGTGCAGATATTGATCTGTCTAATGCATTTTTCTCTATCCCCATTAGCAGAAAATATCAAAAGTAACTATTAAGTAACCCATAAGGCTGCCAATTTAGAGGGAAAGTCAGAGCAAGAGAAGACTCTCCAGCTGGCCCAGCTCAGTCAGTTGGCCTTTATGATTCCTCAGATCCAGTGATGTTTGATTTGCGAATGGTCCAGGTACTGTTAAAGGCTTGTGGCAACAAATGTTAGGAGAATCAGAGATGCAGGCTTTAGAGTTGGTAGCAGAACCATACTCTTTTCTCCTTTGAAGAAAACAGCTTTCTCAAAGCACCTAAATGCCATGAAGTCATAAAAACGGAGCTTGCTATCATGAAGTGGATGTTGTCTGATTTACCAAACCATAAAGTCAGAGAGGCCCTGCAGTGGTCCATCAAGGAGATGTGATATATATAGCATTGGGCTTGAGCAGATATTTAAGGTGTAAGTTATTTTCTCTCTCAGCATAATTATTCCTGCCACACTGCAGTCCCAGGACTCACAAGGAGTCCTTATGATCAGATGGCTGAGGAGGAAATCAGGCCTGATCAATGGTGGCAGTGAGAAATGGATAGCTGTGCCATTTCAGACCCACTCAAGAATGACCTTAAAGGACAATGGAGAGTGGGAGAGTTTTCCTATAGGTAGGATTTTAGGGGCTTCGTCTCATGATGCAAGGTCTAGGCATTTGGAAAGAATAAGATTCCGGGATTGGTAACAAGGAGGTTTTAATGAAGGCCGGATGATTCTAAATGGGCTCAAAATATGAGAGTACTTTTGTTCCATGTGAGTGTTCAGAAAAAACCCCACTGTATAAGTTCTCAAAAATAGTGCTGTAAATCATATCCCCGTGAATGTCTGTCAACCTTTTTCCAGACACTAATGAATGGGTTGATGGACAAAGTGGTCACAGAGGCAAAGACAGAAGAAACGCACAGGCTTAATAACAAAAGTAATTCTGGCTATCATCATCAATCAGTGCACCAGGGTTTTAAATACTGCATCATTTTCTGAGGACCAGACTGCTACCTGGTGGCAAATGATTTCATTGGAACTTTTCCTTTATGAAGGAACAAAAATGCACTCTTACTGGAATAGATATTTATTCTATGGATTTGCAGTCCTTGTTCACCATGTCTCCCACAGTCCTACCAGGCACAGAATCACTAAATGCTTTGTTTGTGATCATGGTATCATACACAACACTGTCTCTTTATTTTACCGCAAAAGCAGTAAGGCAGTATTTCTTTCCATGTATCCCACTATCCACTGGAGCTGGTGTTACAGAATGATAGAGTGATCTCCTGATTTATCAGCTGTTGGAGATATCTTGAGAGACCAGATAACTGTCCTATGGCATGTAACATCATGCATTGAACAAACAAGAGACCAATATTGTGGTGCCATTTCTCTCACAGACCGAAGAGACGAGAGACAGAAACACAAATGGGAAGGTGAATGGCTCCTTTCACCACAACTAGTAACCCCTAAAAAGGTATTTCTTTTTTATTTCCACAATCCTGACATAGCAGTCTTGATAATTCAGGCAGAAATATCTTCTTCTATAAAGGACATGTGTGTTCCATTGAATATGAAGTTGAGGCCCTGTTGGCCACGCTATGGTCCTCAAAAGAAAGTGCTAGATAAGATGATCAAGGCTTACTCTGAAGGAGAAAGAGAATTTAAGAGAGGAACCCAAAGTTTCCTATTACTACCATTTTCAGTGATAAAACTTAATGAGAGATGACAGAAACAGCAACTTAGTAATACCAAGGCTTGTACCCCTAGAAATTAATGATCCAGTAGATAAACCCCAAAAAGGTAACGTGAACAGGGATGCAGAGGAAAAAAATTTTTAATTCTATGAGCTCATGACACACTGCAGAATCAAAGACTAAAGACGTTACCCATACTTATCCTTGTTCTTGTACAGATATTTATTTATATTAACTAATTTTATTTTCCCTATTATTTCATATGATGAGTGTTCACAGTAATGACCTTTACAAATTAAAGTATAGCTTGCAAGTATCAAGATAGATTGTGACCAGAAAAATAAGGTAACATCAAGAGATGGAGGCAATGACTGATAAGAATTTGGATCTTACATTTTGGATATGAGGATGAGCCGCTTTGCTTGTTTGAGAGGTAGGTTTCATTATATTAAGCAAGAGCATGTTATTGACATTCTTATTCTCTGGAAGCTTCAGTGGAATAGAAAGAGTAGGTATGCTGCTGAATATACAATGAACCAGAATATGACAGAAAATGCAGAATGGCTCACCCACTACTATTCTAAACTCCTTGTATTTCTTTTTCAGAGTAGAAGTCACAAAGCCAAAGACAGCATTTCCCAGACTCTCTTGCAGCTATGGTTCTGCAAATAGCTTCCCCTCATCAAGTAGACCTATCTGTTTGAGATTAAAAGGATGAAGCAAATATCACAAGCCTGAGGCCACATGACTCTTATGGCACACATAATGCAAGTGTTTCTTTATTCTGTGATAGTTATGTCCATGTTTCTCAAGATCATTCCCTAGTTTCATGAGTGTGGACCTAGGCCAGTGGCAGAAGTATGGTTCTAGCTTGGCAGGGTAGAGCATCTTTCCCAGTATGAAGCATCAAAGCTTGATTCCCCAACTCCCCTAGACCTTAAATGAACTACTTTGTATCATATATCAGCATGGATCTGGTATGTGCAACTAAATCTCTGATTAATATATGGAGAAAGATAAACATTCAAATAGAAGAGTTTAGCTTAATTGTCTCTTTCTCTGGAAAAGCTTACCTCTTCTCCTGTGCACTTAGGCAAATTCTAGGTGATCTTGCTATAATCTCCAGTCATTATTTATTTTCCTCACCATAGTATTTGACACTGTTGTTCAAGGCAGTGTTAGATCCTCCCTCCCCTCCCCCCAATTTAGAATGGATATATTCTGGTAAAAACTAACTCCCTGTAATTTACCCATATTCTGATAAGAGCACATGGGGTTTCCTTTAGCAAACTGCTTTCTCCCACTGTCAGTTCAGGGTATTTGGGAATGTAACCCCAAACTGGTCAATTAACATTGACTGTGGCAACAGTGGTTGTTCCAGGAGTAGATTGTGATGCAAAGTAGAATCAATCAGAGTATGAACTTTTTGTTGGAACTATTACAAACAAGATGTTCTTGCTATGGGCCCCCTGAGGTAATAATATATTCTGTTCTTTCTTGCTATATTAGTTAGTTATTTATCAATTGAAAAGAAACAGAATAAAACCAACAAAACACAGAATTCAGATACAAAGGATGAGAGATCAGTTCTGATGACATTATTTGACCACCATGAAAAAAATAATCAAAAAGTACAAAGAAAATGCAAACCCCATCTGAAACCTCATCATTCAAAGATAGTCTCAGTTAAGATTTTTATTTTATATATATATAATAAGAAAGAACAAACACATAATTTCATAAATTTTTTTCATAAAGGAGATCATCTTATGGAAAAACTTGAACAAATTTTTGGCCAACCCAATATATACTATTTTATTATAAACATTTTTCTTTTTATTCTGCAATTTAATTTTGTTCCCCTTTCCCTGTTTCTTCTCTCACTTTTTATTCCTCTGCCCCACCTCCCAGCAACTGTTATAGGCCTAGTGTTTTTATCCCATACATTTCTTCTTGATCAAATACATATATGCATTAATATATGTATTTAGAATTATATTGTTATTGTTGTTTCTCGCTATTATAAAAATGGTATTATATGGTATACCTGTCTTTGCATATAACTTTCCTCACTTAACAATACATTACGAAAATTCATCCAAGTTAAATGATACAGATTTAAGCTATTTTTTTAAATTAATTTATGTATTTTAATTGGAGGCTAATTACTTCACAATATTGAAGTGGTTTTTGTCATATATTGACCTGAATCAGCCATGGGTGTACATGTGTCCCCCATCCTGAACAACCCTGAGGGATGGGATGGGGAGGAAGATGGGAAGGGGGTTAAGCTACTATTTTTGTTGATTACAATTCATATATTGTGGATGAATAAGCCACATTTCACTCAGCCATCTCTTTGTTATTTGATAGTTTGTTTCATTTTATTTTTCTTTTTTCCCCACCCCACTATAAACTATGCTAGAATAAAGACAATATAATATACTGGTCTTTTCTTTTCTTTTTTTCGCAGCAGATTCCCAGGAATGGTATTGCAGGGAAGGGATATTGCCAGACTGCCTTCCAACAGGCTGCAACAGTTTCCATCTCCATCAGCAATGTGTGAGCGCCTCCTTTTCCTTGGCATATCACCAGCATGAGGTGATAATGCACTTGAAATGTTTGCATTATATCTTTAATTAGAAATATTGCTGACTAGCAGTGAGGTTAAGCATCTTTTCATATGCTTCCTGTCCATTTGGATTCTCTCTTCTCTAAAGAACTCTGAGTTGGTCTTTTTATTATCAATTTGATGATGCACAGGATACAATGTATAAAAATCACAAGAAAATTACCCTTTTAGGAAAATCTGCAAAACATATATGTAATATATATATATATATATATATATATGTATGAGACAAATATACATATGACAAATAACTAGTTAATAGATCTAATATACTAAGATTCCAAACTTTCACCCTCAGACAATGAAATATGGCAATAAGAACAATGAAAAAGATGGTTGATTTGCTCAGAGATGTCCCCCCATAGCATACCTGAGAAGAATTCAGAACCCCTAAAAAGTCCTGTGGTGAAGAGCAAGTTTTGTTCATCCCAAATAGGAGAAAGTAATGGAAAGTATGAACTGAAAATGATGAAGAGGAAAGAAGAGGCTGGAGCTTTAAATAAAATGAGTCAAGGCACGGCTGTGCTGCTCAGACTTAAGAGTCAAAGGTGGGAGTGAATCAGAGCCTGACAAAGGTCACCCTTAACCCGCCTTTTCTGTGCCTCCCATGCTGTTCACCACTTTTAACTACAGCCGGGGTGTCTCATCACCCATACCATGCAGAGGCCCAGATCTTCGCTCATTTGTTCTTCCAAGCAGACCTAAAAGGTAGAGTGCCTTTGTGGTCCACAGAGCTGGCAAGAAGACCAGGAGTCACAGGAGAAAACGGTCTGCAGTGAGAGCCAGGGCCACTCTCAAGTACAGCTGCCAAGCCTTGAATTGTTCTTGAATTGTTCAAGTTGCCATAACAACGTGCTACTGTTAAGTATAAAGGTGACCCTACTGGTCCACCCCAAGAGGGCAGCTTAGACTGGTTTCCTGCACATATGATGAGTTGTTGAAACATAATCAGAGAAGACTAAATATGGCAGAAACATAGAAACCAACCAGGTCAGTAAACAGCACATTCATGTACTTGGCAGACATCACCAATCAATCCAAGACCCTTTTATTTTGAGCCTGAACACAGCTCCACAATTCTCCTTCATTCAGTGCTCCTTAAACACGGATGCACGTTGGAACATGAGACTAACACAACCTGCCATCCCTGACCAACCTTTAGATGATAAAGGAGAAGTTGAAAGAGGAAAATGAGTTATCCAGTAGCATAAAAGGAACAAGTATCAGAGCAAGGGAGAATGAGGCTGGGAAAAAATCAGAAAAGGAAAAGAAATTCAATTTACTGAGTGTGTTTCTGCCATGTAACTGAGGCATTGTGCTTGCTGCTTTGCACATATCATCTTAGGACAGACCTCAGGTCCTGCAAGTGTGCGGTATCAGCTGTTCTCTTGATCAGTGTCCTATATGGACAACAGCACAGATATACAAGACACAGTGCTAAGATGATTGCTCCTACTGTGGCAATGGGCTGAGTGATGCTAACGAGGTCATGGGTGCAGTGTGATGAAAGGCACGACCTTGCTATCATCACCCCTAGGCTCTAATCAGACATTTTCACTTTAGCATGATGACTTTGGACCTATGCCCAGAAAGCGTGGCACTCTTAAAGGCAGCTGCCGTGCCTTATCAGGTGACAATCTCAGCCATGTACTTAATATGTACAAGAACCAGTTTGCTTGGCACAGAAAAATTCCTACTCCAGGACCACATGCTGTATCAGTAGGAAGTACTGTGCTTTCTCACCACAGCCAAGTGCTACCCTTTATCACAAAAAGAGCCAAGTAAGAAAATGAAAAACTCAATCCCTCCCCAAAACGCACATTACCACCATCACCACTGCTGACACTGGGCAAGATTATGGCAAAGACATAGGACGACATCATCACCACTGAGGATGATGTTAAAGTTATCTAACTATTAGACACTGCATGATTTCACTGTTTCAAAAAATTTAGTCAGCATTTGCCAAACTCCTCTGGGATCTCAGAGAAAAAGACCTGGGGAAACAAATTCAACAGCACATGTTCAAGAACTATATTTTCATATAACACAACATGAACCTTGCAGTCTAACAGACACGGGTTCATGTCCTGACCCTGCCACTCAATCATGTGACCCTGGGCAAGCTACTTCTCTGAGCCTCAGTTCCTTCAACTGTAAAACTGAAGGTGAATAATAATGAACTAATAGAAGGGCTTCCCAGGTAGCTCAGATGGTAAAGAATCCATCTGCAATGCAGGAGACCTGAGTTTGAGCCCTAGGTCAGGAGGATCCTCTGGAGAAGCAAACAGCAACCCACTCCAGTATTCTTGCCTGGAGAATCCCATGGACAGGGAGCCTGGCGGGCTACAGTCCATGGGGTCGCAAAGAGTCAGACACAATTGAGTGACTAACACTTTGAATAAAAGGAAAAATACTTATAACAATCCTTACCACACAATAAACTTTTGATATTTAATGTTATTAAATATTTTAATAACAAGCCCATAAGTGTAATAATAATAATGATACCAACCAGGGCTCTTGGTCTTCCTCAATTAATAGATATTGATTAGAGGCCAGACAAGAAATACAGGGAAGGCTTTATGTGGGCCCCTGCTGCACCAGGGAGCAGGGAAAACAAGTAACAGGTTTCCTTGTTGCTTGCTCCTGGAGTCCAGGTGAACTGGTTCCTTACGTGGGGTAAGGGTAGCGGTGCATCCAGGAGTGATGTCAAAGCGATGGCCCAGGTGTTCTGCCCACCCCTCTGTGATGCTGTGTGCAGGGAGCATGCACAGTACCCCTGCTTCAGCTCCCAGCTCTTCACAGTAGCCTCTGTGTTTTTAGTCTTTTTGTACCTTTTGTCAAGAATTTGCCCCAATTGCGCATGCACACTATGCCTTTATAGTTTCTTTGTATTTTTTTGCTCAAGGAGACATCTGTCCAGGTGAAAGCATTGCAGCGCCACAGCAAAGGGTTCCAGGTCCCAGCCTGTCTCATTAATAGACGATTACTATTTCTGCAGTCCCCACAGTCATCCTCACCACTCTTTCAACTCATTCTCACATTCTCCTAAATGAGACCACCCTACAGAGCACTTTTGTTCATTCCTTTTCCCAGGGAAAGGCCAACCCTTCCCCATCTATCCAGAAGGTTTCATCTTCAGAGTCAAGTTAAATGCCTCCTTCTGGGAAGCTCAGTCTCACCACCGTCCTTTGTCTCTGACCTTCTGAACCATGCACTCTGGCACTTCTTTCAGTCAACACTGAGAGAACATCTACACTGTACTAAGATTTGTTTCATCACACTGTCTCCTATCACATAGGATTGCATTTGAGTCTTTGCATTGACTGGTCCCTCCATCATCTGCTATGTTTTCCTATTTCCCCTGCAACGTCACATAATTTGATCCTCCCGATTTTACAAGTGTCAGATCAAATATTGCCTCTGCAGAACATGTTTCAGTTTTCCAGTTGCATCCTACTCCCACCAGTTATTCTTCATCAGTTTTCTTCATTCGTTTACACAATTCTCCATATTCCTCCCCTGCTGTAAGATATAATCCATTAAAACAGGAATTTTACCTATTGTGTTCACTGCTGAACACCAAGCACATAGAAAATTACTGAGCACATAGTATATACACAATAAATATTTACTAGGTGAATCAGTATTTTTTTCTTTATTCTTTCAATAATATGAGAAGCTTCAGGGCAATACCTTCTAGAGCAGATATTCCATTCACCATCACTTTACTGTGTCTGAGACAGCATTACTCAAGAATTGAATAAAATAACTGATGATATACAAACTCAGTGGGAAATAATATTAGAGTATATATCCTTGTCACATACCCACTAGATTATAAGCTCCTTGGGGGTAAAAATCATCTCTTTTTCATCCTGTGCTTCCTTTAGTGCCCAGCAAGCACCATGAAATGCACATATATAATAACAGCTTAGCTGTGTCAAATGGAATTGAATAGAATAGCACAAGCATCTGCAGAAATGTTCAAACACATACAAGCAGCAACAATAAAACTGCAAACTCATACCCAGTTCCTCTGCAGCACTGGCTCAGATCTTAGAAAATCACTATCTATAATTAGGCATTTTGTTCTTTTTATATCAGAGGGATGAGAAAGGAGCTCTTACTTTCTGGGTGGCTGGGGAAGCAGAAAATAAACCAGTGCCTCAAACAGAAATGAAGATGCTTCGATTCTTTTGTGTTTTATCACCAGAACCCAGATTAAATGTGCCAGTCTGCATTTCCTCATTCTTAAGTGGACCCTCTTTCCAGTCTCAGCCTTGTCATACCCGACCAAATATATCTCTTCCCACTGGAAGTCTGGACTGATAACAAAATATTAGTTACATTTCCTGTCTAGGAAACATCATGTAGGTTCTATGGCTAATGATCTTCTTCCCATTAACTTATATATTAATGAGGAGGAAGACTGTTCAGTCTCAGTCATGTCTGACTCTTTGCAAACCCATGGACTGCAGCATACAAGGCTTCCCTACTCTTCACTGTCTTTCAGAGTTTGCTCAAACTCATGTTCGTTTAGTCAGTGATACCATTCAACCACCTCATTCTCTGTGGGCCCCTTCTCCTACATTCAGTCTTTCCCGGCATCAGGGTCTTTTCCAACGAGTTGGCTCTTAACAGGAGGTGGCCACAGTATTGGAGTCTGCTTTTTAATATACTGTCTAGGCTTATTATAGCTTTTCTTTCAAGAAGCAAACTTCTTTTAATTTCGTGGCTGCAGTCACCATCCACAGTAATTCTGAAGTCCAAAAAAATAAAATCTGTCACTGTTTGCACTTTTTCCCAATCTATTTGACATGAAGTGATGGAACCAGATGCCATGATCTTAGTTTTTTGAATGTTGAGTTTTAAACCAGCTTTTTGACTCTTCTCTTTCACATTCATCAAGAGGCTCTACTCAAACTCTTCCAGAGAATTGCAGAGGAAGGTAAACTCCCAAACTCATTCTACAAGGCCACCATCACCCTAATACCAAAACCAGACAAAGATGTCACACAAAAAAGAAAGCTACAGGCCAATATCACTGATGAACATAGAGGCAAAAATCCTCAACAAAATTCTAGCAAACAGAATCCAACAACATATTAAAAAGATCATACATCATGACCAAGTGTGCTTTATCCTAGGGATGCAAGGATTCTTCAATATTCACAAATCAATCAATGCGATACACCACATTAACAAATTGAAAGATAAAAACCATATGATTATCTCAACAGATGCAGAGAAAGCCTTTGACAAAATTCAGCACCCATTTCTGATAAAATCTCTCCAGAAAGCAGGCAGAGAAGGAACATACCTCAACAAAATAAAAGCCATATATGATAAACCCACAGCAAACATTATCCTCAATGGTGAAAAATTGAAAGTATTTCCCCTAAAGTCAGGAACAAGACAATGGTTCCCATTCTCACCACTACTATTCAACATAGTTTTGGAACTTTTAGCCATAGCAATCAGAGAAGAAAAAGAAATAAAAGGAATCCAGATCATAAAAGAAGTAGAACTCTCACTGTTTGCAGATGAGATGATCCTCTACATAGAAAACCCTAAAGACACCACCAGAAAATTACTAGAGCTAATCAATGGATATAGTAAAGTTGCAGCATATAAAATTAATACACAGAAAATCACTTGCATTTTATACACTAACAATGAGAAAACAGAAAGAGAAATTAAGGAAACAATCCCATTCACCATTGTGACTAAAAGAATAAAATACTTAGGAGTAAATCTACCTAAAGAAACAAAAGACCTATATATATAAAACTATAAAACACTGATGAAAGAAATCAAAGATGACACAAATAGATGGAGAAATAGACCATGTTCATGGATCCAAAGAACCAATATAGTGAAAACGAGTATACTACTCAAAGCAATCTACACATTCAATGCAATCCCTATTAAGCTACCAATGGTATTTTTCACAGAACTAGAACAAATAATTTCACAATTTGTATGGAAATACAAAAAACCTCAAATAGCCAAAGCAATCTTGAGAAAGAAGAATGGAATTAGAGGAATCAACCTACCTGACTTCAGACTACACTACAAAGCTACAGTCATCAAGACAGTATGGTACTGGCACAAAGACAGAAATATAGATCAATGGAACAAAATAGAAAGCCCAGACAGAAATATAGATCAATGGAACAAAATAGAAAGCCCAGAGATAAATCCACATACCTATGGACACCTTATCTTTGAAAAAGGAGGCAGAAGTATACAATGGAGAAAAGACAATCTCTTTAACAAGTGGTATTGGGAAAACTGATCAACCACCTGTAAAAGAATGAAACTAGAATACTTCCTAACACCATACACAAAAACAAACTCAAAATGGATTAAAGATCTAAATATAAGACCAGAAACTATAAAACTCCTAGAGGAAAACATAGGCAAAACACTCTGACATAAACCACAGCAAAATCCTCCATAACCCACCTCCTAAAATAATGGAAATAAAAACAAAAATTAAAAAATGGGACCTAGTTAAACTTAAAAGTGTTTGCACAACAAAGGAAACTATAAGCAAGGTGAAAAGACAGCCTTCAGAATGGGAGAAAATAATAGCAGATGAAACAACTGACAAAGAATTAATCTCAAAAATATACAAGCAGCTCAATACCAGAAACAAATGACCCAATCAAAAAATGGGCGAAAGAACTAAACAGACACTTCTCCAAAGACATACAGATGACTAACAAACACATGAAAAGATGCTCAACATCACTCATTATCAGAGAAATGCAAATCAAAACCACAATGAGGTACCATCTCATGCCAGTCAGAATGGCTGCTATCAAAAAGTTTACAAACAATAAATACTGGAGAGGGTGTGGAGAAAAAGAAACCCGCTTACACTGTTGGTGGGAATGCAAACTAGTACAGCCACTATGGAGAACAGTGTGGGGATTTCTTTAAAAAACTGAAAATAGAACTGTCATTTGACCCAGCAATTCCACTGCTGAGCATACACACCAAGGAAACCAGAATTGAAAGAGACATATGTACCCCAGTGTTCATTGCAGCACTGTTTACAAAAGCTAGGACATGGAAGCAACCTAGATGTCCTCTGGCAGATGAATGGATAAGAAAGTTGTGGTACATATACATAATGGAATATCACTCAGCTATTAAAAAGAATGCATTTGAATCAGTTCTAATGAGGTGGATGAAACTGGAGCCTATTATATGGAATGAAGTAAGGCAGAAAGAAAAACCAATACAGTATATTAAAACATATATATGGAATTTAGAAAGATGGTAATGAGACACCAAAAGAGACACAGATATAAAGAACAGACTTTTGGACTCTGTGGGAGAAGGGGAGGGTGGGATGATTTGAGAGAATAGTATTGAAACATGTATATTACAATGTGTGAAATAGATGACCAGTCCAAGTTTGATGCATGAAATAGGGCACTCAAACCCGGTGCACTGGGACAACCCAGAGGGATGGGATGGGGAGAGAGGTGGGAGGGGGGTTCGGAATGGGGGACACATGCACACCTGTGGCTGATTCATGTCAATGTACAGCAAAAACCACCACAATATTGTAAAGTAATGAACCTCCAATTAAAATAAACTTTTTTAAAAAAAGAAATAAGAGAACAAACTTGTGGTTGCTAAGGGTGAGAGGGAGTTAGGGGAAGGAACGATTGAGAGTTTGGGATTAGCAGATGCAAACTATTATATAGAAAATGGATAAACAAGGTCCTACTGTATAGCACTATATTCAAGATCCTATGATAAACCATAATGGAAAAGAATGTGAAAAAGAATGTATGTATGCATAACTGAATCACTGTGCCATACAACAGAAATTGACACAACATTGTAAATCAACTATACTTCAATAAAATATTAAAAACCAAAAAAAAAAAAAAAAGAGTCTCTTTAGTTCCTCTTCACTTTCTGCCATTAGAGTGCTGTCATGTGCATATCTGAGGGTGTTGATATTGCTCCCAGCTGTCATGATTCCAGCTTGTGAGCCATCCAGCCCAGCATTTGGCATGATGTGCTCTGCATATAAAGTAAATAAGCAGGGTGACACTATACAGCCTTGAGGTACTCTTTTCCCAACTTTGAACCAGTCCATTGCTCCACGTCCAGTTCTAACTGTTGCTTCTTATCCTGCAGAAAGATTTCTCAGGAGACAGGTAAGGTGGTCTGGTAGTCCCACCTCTAAGAATTTTCCACAGTTTGTTACAATCCACACAGTCAAGGCTTTTTAGCACAGTCAATGAAGCAGAAGTAGATGATTTCCTGGAATTCTATTGCTTTTTCTACCATCCAGTGGATGCTGGCAATTTGATCTCTGGTTCCTCTGGCTTTTCTAAATTCAGCTTGAACATCTGTTAAGTTCTTGGTTCACGTACTGTTGAAGCCTAGCTTGAAGAATTTTGAGCATCACTTTGCTAGCATGTGAAATGAGTGCAATTGTACAGTAGTTTGAACATTCTTTGGCATTGCCTTTCTTTGGGATTGGAATGAAAACTGACCTCTTCCAGTTCTGTGGCCACTGCTGAGGTTTCCAAATTTGCTGATATATTGAGTGCAGCACTTTAACAGCATCATCTTTTAGGATGGGAAATAGCTCAGCTGGAATTCTATCACCTCTACTAGCTTTGTTTGCAGCAATGCTTCCTAAGCTCCACTTGACTTCACACTCCAGGATGTCTGGCTCTAGGTGAGTGACCACACCATCATGGTCATTATCTTAGTGACCTATTTTGTATAGTTCTCGTGTATTCTTGTCACCTCTTCTTAATCTGTTCTGAGGAGGAAGGTAGTGGCTACCATCTAATGAATGCATATTATGTGGTTGATTAAATGTTAAGTGAGTTACATATGCCACGCTCTGTAGTTGTTATAAAAACCCTATGCCTAAGTATTATTGTTGGTGGTGGTGTTTCCCTTTTTAAAAAAAACTAAACCTGGGAATGGTGAAATCTGAATATGGCATGTTGTTTGGTCCATAGTATTGTATCAATTACAATGACATTGATATATCATGATATCACTGATATCAATACCAAATTTCTTGGTATTGATCATGTTCTTTTGAATCTGAGATAATATCATCGGGAGAAGCTGGGTGAAGAATGCAAAAGAATTTTGAACTATTCTTACAACCTCTTATGGGTGTAAAATTATTTCAAAACAAAAACACTTTTTTAAAATAAAGAATAATCCTGGGACACAGGGTGATTATACAGCTTGCCCAGATCACAAAGTTTGTATATGAAGAGATCAATTTGAACCCATGTTCTTCTGGTTCTAAAGCCCAGGTCTTAAGGGTTGTAGCCCATATTCCTGTCTTCACCAGTTTTCCTTTCAGATAACATGAGCCCTTTAGCACCATGTTGTTCTCCTTACACTGGTTACTGGGAAGCTCAGGGTTAAGTGGTGCCAAACTGCAGCATAATTGGAATGCCTATTTCATTTCTCCTAGGTCTATTTCCTTCCAGCATTTATCCAACTTGGTCTTTAACAGACTCATTTTTTCATTTTTTTTTGTCTTTTAGCAAACTAGCTAAATCTTGGAAAAGATTCCAGGTTATAAATAAAGCTAAGACTCTTTCTCCTCAAGTTTCAAGAATATTCTTACCCTTGATTTTCTGAAACTAGAGATTACTTGGTACCACTCAGCTAGCATCTCTGAGTCCACATCCTAAAACAGGGAGGCACTCGAAGTAAGAGATGAGATAGAAAACAATGGCTTCGGGTTGCAAAGGTGAGAGGCCTTTCTTATCTTCATTTTATTTTCTGAAAATTAAATACTTGGCAGGGTTTTCCTTGAGCTAATTACCATCCCTTCTTAACATTTTAAGTAACTGCTCATTTAGAGCAGTGAATGATTGCTCTGAGATTAGAGTATAGGGAAAATCTTTCTGTTGGGAATAATCCACTTATGCGGCTGTTTGTTTGAAGCAGAGATAAACAGAGATTTTTTTTTTTTTCTTCTTGACATGCCAGGCATAAGAGAGAACAGGGTGATTAATGAAACTCTGCCTTTTGCCAATAAATTTCTGACTTCAGATACAAGCTCATAGTTGTTGAGTTTTCTGGGGATTTTTTTTTTTCTTTTCTTCCTTCTTTCCTTTTAACCCAAAGGAAAAAGAAAATGGCACCACTCAGATTCTAGAGCCCATTTAAATCTGTTACACTGTAGACTATTTTTGGTTCTTAAAATGGTTTAGGTAATTTTTCATTGGCTCTACTGGGAATGCCACTTTGTGCTCTGTTATTTATAATCTGCAGAAATTAATTATGCTGCTAATTAACAGCTTGCAAACAAATTATTGCTCAAGGAGTTATTTATTCAGTTATGAAAGCACAACTTCAGGGTTCTATGTAGATTCCTTCTGACAGCTCTTTTATATCTTGCTTTTGTTTCTGAATTTTTCTGCTTCTAAGGTTCAGTGAAGGTCTGCTTGCAAGGGAGGACAATTAGTCAGGATCTGGGTAGCCAGGAACTGGGTCAGCTGCTTTACTTGGAGGGAGGAAAAGGCAGGAGGGTTACAGAGCCTGCTGAGTATGCACTCTGGAATTGATAAAGACATTCCTTATATGAGTGGTAGCTCTTGCAACAACCACCACAAGGTTTCATATGCCCATTTTTGCACCTCCAAAACTCTTAGGAGAGCCCTGGAGGGCAGTGCTGACATCATACAAGGAGGAAAGCAGAAATGTAAACACATGCCGTGTATTTATCATTGGTAACACTACCATTCTCTATGCCCATGCTCACAGCAGATAGCAAAAATGGATCACAGACCTACTTCAACCTCTGAAAATTTTTCAACATGGTCTTCCAGGTTCAGTTCAGTTCAGCCCAGTCGCTCAGTCGTGTCCAACTCTTTGCAACCCCATGAATCGCAGCAGGCCAGGCCTCCCTGTCCATCACCAACTCCTGGAGTTTACTCAAACTCATGTCCACCGAGTCAGTGATGCCATCCAGCTATCTCGTCCTCTGTCGTCCCCTTCTCCTCCTGCCCCCAATCCCTCCCAGCATCAGGGTCTTTTCCAATGAGTCAACTCTTCACATAAGGTGGCCAAAGTATTGGAGTTTCAGCTTCAGCATCAGTCCTTCCAATGAACACCCAGGACTGATCTCCTTTAGGATGGACTGGTTGGATCTCCTTGCAGTCCAAGGGACTCTCAAGAGTCTTCTCCAACACCACAGTTGAAAAGCATCAATTTTTCAGCGCTCAGCTTTCTTCACAGTCCAACTCTCACATCCATACATGACCACTGGAAAAACCATAGCCTTGACTAGATGGACCTTTGTTGGCAAAGTATAATGTCTCTGCTTTTCAATACACTATCTAGGTTGATCATAACTTTCCTTCCAAGGAGTAAGCGTCTTTTAATTTCATGGCTGCAGTCACCATCTGCAGTGATTTTGGAGCCCAAAAAAATACAGTCTGACACTGTTTCCACTGTCTCCCCATCTATTTCCCATGAAGTGATGGGACCAGATGCCATGATCTTAGTTTTCTGAATGTTGAGCTTTAAGCCAACTTTTTCACTCTCCTCTTTCACTTTCATCCAGGTAGGCATTGCCAACTGTTGATATCCTGGTAGGAGCAAAAGGGTTTGCCAAATTGAGTGGTTTGATATTCCCAACTCATGAAAACAACTCTCCATGGCAAACCATGCTGTGGGATTGGACAATGGGATGGAAGAAACTATAGACAAGAAACCTCTTTCTTCCTTGGCAAGACCTCAGAGGGGCACTCAGGACACAATCTGAATCTAACTGACCCCACCTGCCCAAGGAGACACCTAAGAACTGCCCCCAGGCAAAGTCACAAAGTGCCAGCTCTGTATGAAGGGCCATGTTAGACAGTTCCTGCAGGAGCAAGGAGTTCATCACAGAAAGAAAACAGAACACTGGCAGGGTTTGGTGTACCTGCTTCTGATTCTTTGTATTCCATTCAGTGGCTGTGAGATCCTTAGTGAGTCTCTTTCTCTCTGGTCCTTAGATGTTCATCTGCCAAATGAAGATGGTGCACAGGGTTTCTGAGATCCTTCTAGCTCTGGATGCCTAATGTTCCAATGCTGCTGTGAGTATTAGATACACATGAAGATTCCCATGGTCAGGTCTATTCACCAATTAGAAAAATGAAGACACCAAAACAATTCACTAAACCATTCCTGCACTCAGATAAGAGGAGCAGAGATGGGTTTCAGGATCACACTGAAGAACACAGAAGAAAATGATATGAGAAAAACAAGTGTGAAAGTCACCATGTTGGCATTTGATAGTTCAAACTCCAAGCAAAACTTACCCCTAAGTTCAAAGGAATCAAAACCACCTTGTAGCTGTGGAGATATCAAGATCCCCAAGCTCCTTTCAGTACTTCAACACCCCTAGAAGCCCATCTTCCTCTGTCTTAACTCACCAGCCCACCTCTCACATATTTCAGAGCTCAAGGCCTAGTCCATTTTCAGCAAATGCGATCACTTTCTTTAAGCCGCTCTTTTTAAGGCCAAAAAATAAGAACCCACATTTATCTCATCAGAGAAGTCAAGTCACAAGCCCAAGTTCTACAGCCCGGAAGTGGCAAAGCTAGACTTTGACCCCATGACTTATGATCGTCGATCCTGTACTATCTCAATACCACTTGGTTCCCTCTCATGTTTTTACTTAGTGATCAACTTCAGAACTGAGAGGCCAATCTCAGGCCAATTCAGTGAGGTACTCACGAACCTCCCTTTCTCAGGGAGCTTACCCCTTCCAAGCAGTAAAAACTTTGTCTGAGGACTTTCTAGCCTTTGGGGGAGGCTAAATGCAGCAAAGGACAGAACATGGGCTGAATTTGAATTCTGGCTAGCCCTAACCTGATTAACTTTCTGACATTAGATAAGTTTCTGAGAATGCTTTGAGCTTCAATCTTTTCATCTGAAAAAGGGCCACAATAAATTCCTACCCAGAGACATGTACAAAGATGTTCATCACAGCCTGGTTTATCATTGTTAATATAGGAAGAACTGATGATAATCCATCATTAGGAAAATAAACAAAGAGACTAATGTTTAGTCATAAAATGGAATACTTTACACAGTCAAAATGAATGAATTAGATATGCCTGTATTAAGGTGAACAAATTTCAAAACCTAAGAGTGAGTAAAGCAAAACACAAATGGTTGGGAAGTATGTAATACAAAATATAGTGTATATTCCATATTTTTATGTTTGTGTGCCTATGTACTAAGAAGTAAAAATATACTTGGGAGCGACACTCAACAACCTCAGATATTGTTTCCTCTACAGAGGGAAGAAGGGAAAGCCTGTGAGTAGAAACTTCTGTTTCTGATATGAGTACTACATGATTGCCTTTAGGTCCAGTTCCTGTTTCTAGAAAAAATTCAGCAATTTGGGGCTTTCCACACTACATCCTATTTTAGGTATACTATGGAGGTTCAATATTTAAGGGAACCTTGAATAATCCCTGCTTTAACAAAGAACTCTTCTGTTAAGTAGTCAATGCCTAATTCTGTCTATAAACTAGGGTAGGGTTTGAAGCTGCTTTCTAAAAGATGCTCATTCATTTAACAAAGATTAGTTAAGGTCATCTCTCCACCAGTCACTGTGCTAGGTTGCTAGGTAAGCGTATACAGAATTAAGTAAAATAAACAAGGATCCTGCAATCTGAGAGTTTGCAGCATGGGAAAAAAACTAAAGATGTAAACTAACTAAATTCTGTGTAAGAAATGAACAGTGCTAAATTCTGTGTAAGAAATGAACAGTGTCTTACGATAAGAAATACTGAATAAGTGGCAGAGTGTTTCAGTCATCTATGAGGTGTAAAAACCAATCCAAAATTCAGTGTCTTAAAATAACAACTTACCATTTCTCACACTTCTGTTGACTGATTAGAAGGTTCTTCGGCTTCCCATGGTATTGGCTGGGGTGCAGAGCTGCCTGAAACGTCCAAAATGGCCTCATTCCCATGGCTGTAGGGGTGCTGGCTGGGAGCCCAACTGGTGACTGGGGCCCGAGTTCTCACAAGCCTTTCCACAAACCTTCTAGAACCTCATCCACATGATGGCTGCCTTTCAAGCAGTGTTCTGAGTAGAAAAAACAAAAATTTCAGGTATCTTAAGGCCCAGCCCCCAAATTACACAGGGTCACTTCTGCTCCATTCTGTTGGTCAAAACAAGTCATGAGATTATTCCAGATTCAAGAGTAGAGAAATCTGACTCTATTTCCAAAAGAACTGAATTTTTTTTTTTTTTTTTTAAGAAAAATTTTAAAACATGAGTGTTGGCAATCAGGGCCAAGGCAAAACCTGTGCTGCTTTCAGGCGCCTCTGAAAACCGTAAGGGCCCCCTCGCAGCCCCCGGTCCATCACCGTCACTCCCAGGGCCCCCACGCGGGACCTGGGAGAAGTGGGAACACAAGGCGCGTGCTCGCCAGGTACGCAGAGAGGACAACTGCGAGGGGGCGGCCCTGGATCCCACAAGGCAAGAGGCGTGCCTTCCTGACCGTCTCCACCCACGGAGAGCTGCTCACCGGAAGCACCTCCGCAGTGGGGACCCGAGGGCCTCACTGGGCACAGGAGACGATGCCACTACCGGGCCGCGGGGACCTGATGAACTGCCCGGAGCGCTCCAGGAGCCTCGTCCAGGGCCTTTGCCGCGCGCAGCGCTGAAGCAGGAAGTCCCCACCGCTATTCCCGCCCAGCCGAGCGAGAGGCCCTCTCGCGAGACAGCAAGGGGCCCGCGCGAGAGCTTGTGCTGCACGGAGGACCAGGACCCTACCGCGCTGAGAGGTAGTGGGTGAGACATCGGGGGTCTGACCTGAGGCTGCACCCCAGCCTTCCACACACTACAGGCCACCTATAGGCAGGGAGGGGAGGGGAGGGTCTCGCAGAGGGAACCAGAAGAGCAGCTGCGTTTGCCATCATCTTCCATCCCTTGTCTGGTGTGGCTTAAGCCTGAAGGACTTAAGCCTCCAGCGAGAAGGACATCATTACATCCATCTGCCCCTATTTCTTCTTCTTCTTTTTTTTTTTTTAATTTTTAAAAATTTTTAATTTTTTTTAAATTAAAATATAGTTGATTTACAATGTTGTGTTAGTTTCAGTTGTTCAGCAAAGTGATTCAGTTATACATAGATCTATTTTTTATATTTTTTATTTTATTTATTTTTTAATTGAAGGATAATTGCTTTACAGAATTTTGTTGTTTTCTGTCAAACCTCAACATGAATCAGCCATAGATATATAGATATATAGATATAGATAGATAGATAGATATCACCTCTCTTGTGAAACTCCCTCCCATCTCCCTCCCCATCCCACCCCTCTAGGTTGATTCAGAGACCCTGTTTGAGTTTCCTGAGCCATACAGCAATTTCCCCCCCTCCCCTGGTCTGGAACAGAGAGTCCACAAGTGGTTTGTTGTGGCATTAAATGAGATTAAAACAAATACCCAAAAATGAGAAACCAAAGATGAACCCCAGACAAATGCCAGTTACAAAATCAGGCAAATAATATTTAAATTAATAGACTATCAGTTCAGTTGCTCAGTCATGTCCGACTCTTTGCGACCCCATGAATCGTGCAGGACGCCAGGTCTCCCTGTCCATCACCAACTCCTGGAGCCCACCCAAACCGATGTCCATCGAGTCGGTGATGCCATCCAGCCATCTCATCCTCTGTCGTCCCCTTCTCCTCCTGCCCCCAATCCCTCCCAGCATCAGGGTCTTTTCCAATGAGTCAACTCTTCACATAAGGTGGCCAAAGTATTGGAGTTTCAGCTTCAGCATCAGTCCTTCCAATGAACACCCAGGACTGATCTCCTTTAGGATGGACTGGTTGGATCTTCTTGCTGTCCAAGGGACTCTCAAAAGTCTTCTCCAACACTGCAGTTCAAAAGCATCAATTTTTCAGCACTCAGCTTTCTTCACAGTCCAACTCTCACATCCATACATGACCACTGGAAAAACCATAGCCTTGACTAGACGGACCTTTGTTAGCAAAGTAATGTCTACACATATACATATACACCCATAAGCAAAATCAAAACACTCCAACTAAAATAAAGTACAATAGTTTGACCTGGCAAACAAAGGAAATCAAAAATTTTATCTACCAGTTAAGAACAAACCTAACTGAAGCACAAGCTTTAAAACAAAACTAAATCAAGGTGCCAAGTGGGGAATAAAGCAATGAAAACAAAACTAACAAATATGTTGAGAGGAAAGGAAAGAAAGAATAGATATGCAAAGTTATATAGAGGTAGATTAAGAAGGTTTAGATACATTAAAGATTAACTGCAAGGGGAAAAGAACAGGAAAAGCAAACAAAGGAATAAATGTAGAAAAAATATAATAGGTTTAAAAAGATTAAAAATTGAAAGTTAAAAAAAAAAAAGGAAAACTCCACAGATCTGCAAAAGCCCAACATAGAGGGAGGCAGAGGTTTATAACAACAATAAAAAGTGTGACTGAATATACGCATATACATATACACCCATGAGCAAAATCAAAATACTCTAACTAAAATAAAGTACAATAGTTTGACCCGGCGAACAAAGGAAACCAAAAATTATATCTACCAGTTAAGAACAAAACTAACTAAAGCACAAACTGGAAAACAAAACTAAAGCAAAGTGCCAAGTGGGGAATAAAGCAATAAAAGCAAAACTAACAAATATGTTGAAAGGAAAGAAAGAAAGAATAGATATGCAAAGTTAAATAGAGGTAGATAAAGAAGATTTATATACATTAATGATTAACTGCACAGGGGAAAGAACAGTAGGAAAAGCAAACAAAGGAATAAATGTAGAAAAAATAATATTAAAATTTTAATTACAATTAAAAAAAGAGAAAAGATAGAAAAGGGGAAGAAGAATTAAAAAAAAAAAAGGAAAACTCCACAGAACTGCAAAAGCCCAATGTAGAGGCAGAGGTTTATAACAACAATAAAAAATGTTACTGAGAAGAAAAACAGAACAAAAACCTCAAAAGCTTAATTAAATTTCATAGTGTCAATAAAATCAACAACTACAATGGGAGGGGGGTGGGGGGAGAAGAAAGTAAAAAAAAATCCAAAAGAATCTACAGAGCAAGTCAAAACATAAGAATAATAAATGTCTTTTCTTGAGTCACTGCTGTCAGAGTCAGTTCTCTGGAAGTCACACTCTACCTCACCTCCCTAGGATGCCCTCCAACACTGTGCTGGCTTCTGGACCTGCTGTGGGGGCAGCTCAGATTCTAATCTGTTCCTACTCCTGTGTGTTCCCACCTCCAAAGTCCATAGTTATCAGAACTAATGCGTTTTCTTTTGGGGGAGCTCTTAATGTCATTTTGTATATTCCATAGACACAGAGTCTGCCTAGTTGGTTGTGTGGATTTAGTCTGTAGCTTGTATAATTGGTAAGACGGTTTTGGGTCTTCTTCCTTAGCCACACTGCCCCTGGGTTTCAACTGTGGTTTTATTTCCACCTCTGCATGTGGGTTGTCCACTGGGATTTGCTCCTGAGGCTTCCCTGGAGGACTTGGGTCTGCCCAATGAAAGCCAGGTGTGGAGGTGGCGCAGCTGCTTGGGTCACAGGGGTTCTGGCAGCACCAGGCACTCAGGGGAGTTGGTGTCTAGGGCAGCAGGAAATAGAGTGCTCTAGAAGGGTATGGCAACCAGCATTGGCCAGTACACTCCAGTATTCTTGCCTGGAGAACCACCCTGACAGAGAAGCCTGGCAGGCCACAGTCCACAGGGTCGCAAAGAGTCAGACACGACCGAAGTGACCCTGCACACAGACGCAAGACTTTTTTTGCCTGTGGCAGCTCTGCCCCAGTGAGGGTTGAGCATGGAGGTGGTGCAGCTGCTTGGCTTGCAGGGACCCTGGCAGTGCCAAGTGTGTAGGGACACAGACTGCCTCTGCCATGGTAGTTATGGCCATATCAGAGGCTTTTTTCAAGCCTCTTGTAGCTGGCGATCAGAAAGCCTCTTTGGCCAGTCTTTCTCCATAGCTCTGCTCGTTCAGGCACTTAAAGGGCTCCCTTGCCTGGGGTCCTTCTCTGTTGTTCCGTGCATCAGGCACTTAAAGGGGCACCCTAGGTAGTGTCCTACTCTAAGTTCGGGGCATCAGTCACTTAAAGGAGCACCTTAGGTGGGGTCCTACTCTGTAGTTCAGTTTGCAGGCGTTTGACAGGCCAGCCTATCTATTGTTCAGCCGCTGATGTTGGCACATGGGGGGAGAGAGCCTATGGAGATGGCTCCACCCCCTATGCATGACTCAGCAGCATAGCCTTGCTTCCATGGCTGCCTGGCTTTCCTCCACAGGCATTTCCCACCACAATCTCCTCCCTCACATCCCCTCGATCTGTCTCTCTGCAGTTAACAGCAGCCCACACCCTGGGATTGCTCCATAATCCCTAAACTCCAGCTCCCTGCTGCTGCAACTTCTAGGGGACCTGTGTCCCTGTCCAGGGTGTGTATGGCTGTGGCAAGGACTGTCTGATTCTCATTCCATTTAGGCTGCCACAGATAAGGTGTTTCACTCTCAGCCTTAAATGTTTCTCCTCTGATTCAGACAATTGCCCCGATGTGGGGATTGGACCCCTGCTTTCTGCCAAAGTCACGTCCAATCCTATTAACACTCCTGTTTTTCCCACTAGTTCCTTCATCCTACCTAGTTTTATGTCGTTCTATATATTCTTTTCACTGGTCAGATACTCCTGCCTGCTCTCAGCTGGTGTTCTGCATGCACTTCTGTGGCTAGAGGTATATTCCTGATATATCCATGGAGAGAGATGTACTCCACGTCCACCTACTCTCTCACCATCTTGTTTCCATTGTTTTCTTTCTTTCTTTTCTTTTTTTTTTTTTTTTTAGGTTATTTCCCTCTATCAAAGTGAAAGTGTTAATGGCTGAGTCCTGTGGGTCTCTTTGCAACCCAAGGGACCGTAGCCCACCATGCTCCCTTGTCCATGGAATTCTCCAGGCAAGAATCCTGGAGTGGATAACTATTCCCTTCTCCAGGGGGTCTTCCCACCCAGGGATGAAACCCAGGTCTCCTGCATTGGAGGCAGAGTCTTTACCATCTGAGCCACCTGGGTAGCCCCATATAAATATTTTTTTTTCCAGGTTCTTTCCCTTTATAGGTTGCTACAAAATATTGAGTAGAGTTTCCTTTGCTATACAGTAGGTCCTCGCTGGTTGCCTCTTTTGTAGGTAGGAGCATGTATTTGTTAATCCCAAACTCCTAATCTGTCCCTGACTCTCTGGCTCTACTTCTTGATGAGAGGATTGGTGAACAATTGACCACCCAGTTCAGTCCACCGAGCAGAAATAGGAACAGACTACAGTTGAGGAACTGCTGTGTATGTTTTTTTTTCACAAACATTTACTGAGCTCATCATCAAAGCAAAGTCTCTAAGAAGTCTCATGGTAAAGAACATGATTTCACTTACTATTTAAGAAAAAATGTATCTTTTATTTATTTACGTCCATACACATTTTTCATTTATATTAAGCCAAGTGTCTTTCAAGGTAAGTTGACCATAGGCACTTTCTTTATTCAGAGAATTCCTGGAACTAGCATCTTTGCATTCAGTTTGGGAAATAAGTGTTCTAAAAATGAAGTCGATTTTTATAGATTAGAGTTGCCTAATGCAGAATCCAAAATGACATGTATCTCATGTTCTTTGGAGAAAAGGTTCTTCCGTGTAAATCAGAAAAATTAATAAACACTCTGACACAGGCTGCATGACACAGCCCAGGCCTGAGGTGGGAGGGGTGGGTCTGTCCAGGAGAGAGTGGAGGAGAGGGGTCTGGGTTCTGTCACCTGCTCAGGCCTCCCCAGACCTTCAGCAGTTCCCTAATTCCTCTTGTCTAGGAACGACAAACTCTTGAATTTAAATTTGCATCTGGAATAAAAATCTACAAGTAAAATGCCATCAACCTATATAATACTACAACCACCTGGATAATTATTAGAGATGAACTGCTGTGAATTACATGAAAGACCAAAAAACCTCTCTTGAACACAATCCAGCATCCAGCAGACAAGCTGTGATGTTCGGCAGCCTTGGTGGTTGTGTTACAATTGAATTACAAGGAGAAAACAGCTCTGTGCTGATTTCATAATTATCATGATCTACTATTATGATCCATCACCAACAGAGCAGTTGGTGAAGCTGCAATAAATCACCATTATTTATATTGCAACAAATCACAAGGAAGTATCATTGAGAATCATAATTCACATTCACTTCAAATCATAATTACCCACATATGACTGTCTAGGTATGTCATGAAGGAAGCATGGAAAAAAATCATAAACCACACTGTCTTGGAGACTTGGCTTCCTTTTTAAGATGTGCTAGGAAAGAAAGACAAATCTTGCTATTTGTTCCCCCACAATTATCTGTCCTGGCCCTTCTCAGATCACACCAAAAGTGGGCTAAGTTGTAGGGTCCACCTTTAGGGTGAAGACTAGCCAAATTTACAAACCTGGCTTGACACATGTCCTAGGACCTGCTTTAGGCAAGATTACGGTTCCAGACAGAAATTGGGTTTAGATAAGCTATGCCAATTTTTTTTTTTTTTTTACCGTGTACCAAGATTTTAGGATCAGTAAGAGTACTATGCTCTTCCTATTGGGACGTGAGGCAAAGACAAAAACAGTGCTACTGATCCTGTCTTTCTTTAAAATTATGATATTTTTGCTCATCATGGATTGTTTATATTCATTTTAATTTTTTAAACTCTTCCATGAAAACATTTATCTCAATGACTGGGTTTTCTGGCTTTCTCTTAAGTTCTGCACCCTAGAAGAATGCTTCAGCTCCTCATTCTAATCCCACTCTGTAATATTCTCAATTACCCTATGGGGTAGATACAGTTATTTCCATTTTAGGGATGAAAAACTAAGGCTCAGTCACTTGGTCAAGTTATATTCTGGATGGGTTTGAAAGCTCACTGAGAGGGAGAATAAGCTTTGTACTTCTTTTATCTTCTTCTCTCATCCTACACGATATCACTGAATGAGGAAGCTGAGTTAGATTGGGTTCTAGTTCAAAGGCAGAGACCTGCAGTAACAACTTACTGTAACAGAAAGGAGAGTGGACTTCTTGTTAGGGAACCATTGAATGAAACCTGCCTGCCTTGACCAGTCACAATAATAACCACTTACATGAGTTGTCACGCAAGAGGAGGTCCCAATAAGGAATCGTGGTGCTGCTGCCAAAAACTAACCAGGAGAATTCGGGAGGGGCTGAGTGCAGAGAGGAGATGCCAGTCAGCCTCCCAGAAACCTTCACTCTTGAATCCATCTTGGCTGAGAGATGCATGTGCCACCAGGAAAGATCTTGAGTCAGACCAGATATGAGCACAAGCAAGCTGATTGGCCAAAGACAACCAGAAAGCTAACCCCATTCCCTTAAACCCTAAGACTGCAAGCCATGTGGCAGGGCGGTTCCCCTGGGTTGTCTTACCCTGCTGCTCTTCACCCCAGCACCCATTTTCAACAGTCTTCTGCTTTCGTCAGTATGTGTGTCTCCTCAGACAATCCCTTTCCAAGCGTCAGACAAGCGCCCCTCTCTGGGGTCCCCCTTCCAGATACATTCTTTGCAGCCCACTTTCTTATTCCCCTGAGAGCAAGGACTCTTAACTAAGAGCCTACAAGGGTCAACAGGGTTTACAGTGTCCACAAACTCCCTCAAAATCATATGACACTTGTGTGTGTATACGTGTGTGCTCTGGACAGAGGAACTATAGGTGTTATCAGCTTCTCAAAAGAATTTGATCCCCCCAAAAGTCAGAACCACTGCCTTATGACAGCTGAGGTCACTTTTGGTGTAAAGTCTTACAGCAAGTGATCCAGACACAACATGTTAATTATACTTTTATCACAATCAAAGAGGCTCCATCAAAGCAACATTCGGGTATTGGTGCCAAAGGTCCAAGAGAAAGTCTTACATCACACTGTCCCTCTCCAGAAGCTTGAAGTATGTTAGTTGCCCAGTTGTACCCAACTTTTACTACTACCCGATGTTCTGTAGCCCACCAGGCTCCACTGTCCATGGAATTCTCCAGGCAAGAATACTGGCGTGGGATGGCGGAGGAGTAGGAAGGGGAGACCACTTTCTCTCCTACAAATTCATCAAAAGAATAACTGAACGCAGAGCAAACTTCGCAAAACAACCTCTGATCGCTAGCTGAGGTCATCAGGCGCCCAGAAAAGCAGCCCATTATCTTCGAAAGGAGGTAGGACAAAATATAAAAGATTAAAAGTGAGACAAAAGAGCTAAGGACGGACATCCGTCCCAGGAAGGGAGTCTTAGGCGGCATTGCTTGGGGTAGGGTCCGGGCCTGAGTGCCCTGAGGGCAATCGGAGGGAGCTTCTGTGAGTTGCCAACTTGAACTGTGGGAGACCAAAGGAGAGAGAGTAAATTAACCGGCCCGAACACACTGCCGGCCGTTCGCAGAACAAAGAGACCGAGAAAGTCCAGAGAAGAGCTCGCAGGCTGCAGAGCGGCCCAGCCCCGCCGGAGGCAGGAGGCAGGGGGGAGGGGAAGGCCGCGGCGAGACACAGGGCGCAGGCACCCGACCGGCGCGGGCGGGGACTGGGGCTGGGGACGCGGAGGGCAGAAGGCGCGCGCACCCGACTGGCGCCAGCGGAAACTGAGACTGGGTCCGTGGAAGGGAGTGGGCGCGCCACACCTGGGGAGAGTGCGCCCACCAAGCCCCTGGCTGCCTGGACCGCTCTGACGGGGAAGGCACAGAGAACAGGCGCAGCTTTTCCTTCCGCGCTTTTGTGGAACACCCGAGGGCTGGAACCTCGCGCAGCGCGGGGCGCGCTCCATATAGAACAGCCGGGAGCCTGAGCAGCGCAGACGGAGAAAGCAGCGCCAGCCCATCCCCGCGGCGCAAGCCTGTCCCCACAGCGCAAGCCCCTCCCTGCCCCGCAGAGCGACGGAACTAGCTACCTGAATAAGAGTCCACCTCCGCCCGCCAGTCTCAGGGCGGAAATGAGGCTCTGAAGAGACCGGCAAACGGAAGCCAAATAAACAAAGGGAACCGCCTCAGAAGGGACTGGTGCAACAGATTAAAATCCCTGTAGAAAACACCGACTTCACCGGAAGGGCCCTGTAGATATCGAGAAGTGTAAGCTGGAACGAGGAGCTATCTGAAACTGAGCCAAACCCACACTGACCGCAACAGCTCCAGAGAAACTCCTAGATATAATTTTACTTTTTTCTCTTTTTTTTCTTTTTCTTTTTTTATTTTTTCTTTTTTATTATTTTTTCTTTTTTTATTTTTTCTTTTTTATTTTTTCTCTTTTATTTTCCTTTAAAATCCCCTATTACTCCCCCATTACTCCTTAACTTTCATTTCCATAGATTTTTACGATTTTTTTTAATTAGGGGAAAAAAAAAATTTTTTTTTCTTTCTTTTTTTCTTTTTTTTTTCTTTTTCCTTTTTTTTTTTTTTTCTTTTTTTTTCTTTCCTTTTTCTCTTCTATTTTCTATTTTTCTTTTTCTCTTATTTCTTTTAAAGTCCTCTAGCACTCCTCTACTACTCCTTAATTTTCATTTTCAATACACTATAACCTTACAAGAATTCTGGAGTGGGTAGCCCTTCCTGACCCAGGGATTGAACCAAGGTCTCCTGCATTGCAGGTGGATTCTTTACCACTGAGCCACTAGGGAAGTCTCTAAAAATGATGAGACCACAGTAACTCAAATCTTTATTGGGTAAGGTTAGTGCTTTACGTGAAATAACTCATTTAGTCCTCACAGGGATCATCAAAGGGAAGATGCAATTCACTCCCTCTTCCTCGTCAGTGAAAGGGAATCGAGACCACTTTGGGGTAAAACATGGGGGGAAAGAGTCCACTCCTATAGGAACCTCATTTGGAAATAAAAAAACAATAAGGTGATTGCCCTCTCTTCCTTATTCCTTCCTATCGCCACCACGAAGCATCCACATCAGTAAAGAAGAACTGTGAAACCATGGGTCAAACATAAGGAGGCTGGTACCAAGTTAGACGCACAATTCAACCCCTCTGCTCCACCCTGGGCCTAAGTATTGGGTTCTCCGAAATACTTTACACAAAACCCAAACAACAAACATTTTGGCCAACCCAATATTTCCCTGGTTTATGAAGCAAAGGAACCAGCAAACACCCTTGATCAGGACAAAAATAACTCGTAAAAGTAGAAAGGAGAAGGACCCTATGGGGCCTTCCCAGACAGACCCCTTCCACCATATCCTCCGCTTTAGCTCCTCTCTGAAGCACCTAGTTAATAGTATATGATGCTGGTTTCCCAATTTTTTTTGGATGCTAAAACCACCATCAAATGGAAGAAATGTACTACTTGAACATTGGGAAGAGTAGCCCCCAGACCTAAGGAGGGATGATGTTAACCCCTGTGACATCACCTGGTTATCTCAACATAAACCAGTCAGAATTATGCATGAGCTGACCACATATCCTGGACCACCCTTCCTTCACTTTGCCTTTCAAAATGCTTTGCTACCTGGATGGGAGAGGAGTCTGGGGGAGAAGGGATACCTGTATATATATGGCTGAGTTTCTTGGCTGTTCATCTGAAACTATGACAACATTGTTAATCAGCTATACCCCAATATAAGATAAAAGTTTTTTTTTTAAAGAAATGCTTTGCTGACACCCTTCCAGAGTAACAAACCCCCATTCTCCTTGTATTGTTGTCTTACAGTAAAGCTGCACTTTCCTTCACCACAACCTGGTGTCAGTAGATTGGCTTTACTGCTCGTGGGGAAGTGGACCCAAGTAGTTGGGTAACAGACATTTCCTTGACACAAACTCAAGTGCTTTCCCCATGAATATAAAGGCTGTTTGTGCATGTATGTGTGTATATGCACCTACACACACACACACACACACATGCCTCCTTTCTTGGATAAGAGCATCCCCAGCCCCGGGAAATTCACTCTCACTATAGCTCATCTTTTCTAGTATCTGAACCCTCCCAGAGTAATCATTCTCATTACCTTGCAGATAATGCCAAGACCTTACCAGCCCATTCAAAAGTAGCATCTCAGTCCCCCATCTCTCTCATACAGAGCAAGACTCCCAGCTAACACTTGGCATTGCACAGTCACATGTGAATCCAGTTCATGTTCCTGACCATTGATCCACCATCAATTTTTTCCAAGCCCCAGGCATGTGATTATCTGCAAAGCTGACTTACAAGATAAAATCCCCAGGCCTCACCCCTCCCCCTCCTCCTCCAACAAGCAGACATTGATTTTACACAGAATGTGCGTGGCTTTGATGGTGTTATTGCAATCAACATGAAAAATACCACCACAGTGCTTATCCGGATGTCTCAGTTGTTTTGCCTCATAGCACAAGTGATTGTTTAAAGAGGCTTGACACTGTTGGAGCCTTTTGTTTTATGGATTTTGCAAAGCATTGCTCTTTGTCTCCTGGGCTGGCAGAGGAGAAAGCTCTTTTTTCAAGGCAATGGGCAGTGCTTTTAGAAAATAGGATCCAAGGTGGGAGCTGATTCTATAATTCCTTTAATCGCCTGCATTTAGGCAGCCATGGTTCCACAGGAGAGCCTGCACCTAGCTTGTCCACGCTTGTAACTTGCTTCCTCTGGCCAAGTTGAGGCAGGAGATAGACGGGCCCCCAGGGCAAAGAGCTGGACTGCATTCTCTGTGGACAGATACTCCAATAAGAGTATGGCAGGACAATCAAGGGAGGAAGTGAGGCCCTGCCCAGATATGAAATAAAAGACCACATATTCTTCATTCTCAAGGCAGGAGACTTCCCCAACTGCACACAGGCAGAAAAGCTCCTTGGAGCTTGGAGGTTTAAAAAGGAGGGTGTGCCACCCCATAGTAAATGATGTTAACTACCCATAGGCCTCTTCGGTAGAATCCATCTTGGTTAAAAGATGCATCTGCACACACGGGAAGATCCTGAGCTAAGCCAAATATGTACTCAGAACCAGGCAAAGTAAGATGATTGGCCAAAGGACACTGGAGAGAAATGCCCCATAAAAGGGGCTCAAACCACCATGAGGGCACAAATCTCTCTCCGAGCCCACCGTGTGTCTATCCACATATACTGTACTGACTTTCCTCCTAATGAATGCTTTACTGCTTCCCTACTTTCCATATTCATGTGGAAATTTACATCTACACAGCTGACAGGCCAGGGCCTTGTCACTGGCCACTGGTTCCTGGTGGTCTAGAGGCTAGGATTCTGCTCTTTCACCTCCTCGACCCAACCTCAATCTCTGACTGGGAACCAAAAGCCCGGCTTCAAGTTGCTGCAGGCCGAGGCCACCCAAAATCATGTTCACCCTGATCCTTATCACCATGGGTTTTCCGTGATATTCTGCATTCTTATTCCAGGCTGATCCTCAGTAACTAAAGAGGTTTGCTCCTTCTCTTTTACTTCCCTACGTCTCTCTTTCCCCCACGTCATTGCTGAGCGATTATCTGACTCATCTGATCCCCCAAAAAAAAATCAAGAAAGAAACTTGGAACACACACCATACCTCTCCCACACAAGCCAAAGATCCAGACACCCACCCCCAATCTCCTCTCTCCCCTCGCACAGTAATTTGTACCCAGTGTGCCCACCTCTCCCAGCAGAATGAGAGGCCCTCCAAGAGGCTGGAACTCTTCAACACATTTGCACTACCTACCTGTGGTATATTGTCCAATTTAGTGCTGAGTTTTAATTATGTTGTAAATCAAAGTTCAGATAAGGATTTAGTTGGCTAATTATGAGACTGTGTATGTGAAAGTGATTGATAAATTCTCAAGCAGGTTAACTAAACCTGGGCATTATTGACATCTTGGACCAGATAACTGTTTGTTTGGGGGAAATGTCCTATACTTTGTAGGACGTGTAGGAGCATCAGAAGTCTGCAGATATTGCCAAATAGCCCATGAATGGCAAAATCACCCCAGTTGAGAACCACCATTCTAATGCATCACAAGATTACAAGACCAACCTTAATACAAGTTCATGAAGAGGTGATAACCTAGGACAAAGTGAACTGTTGAATTTAAATTTAGGTTCACTTACTCATCATGCCTTTTCCTACCTCTAGTCTCCTTGGCACCCTCCACCAAACCGACACAATGATATCACGTCGAAATCACTGACCTGTCTTCTGAGGGTCAACATGAAGCTGTACATTTCTATTAGCCCATCATATCTCCTGGCTCTAAATTTAATTGGTTTGTTAGATAATGCTTATGCCCAAGTTGGGGTTCTCTGCTTATTGAAGTATATAGAACAAAACTGGCCAGCACTTGATGACATCCTTAAAGAAAGGGATCTAAGCTCAGAGTTAGGGCAAGTGGATTTGGGGTCCAGGTCAACTGGGAGCCACTGAGCAACTCCCCTGCTTTCTTTGGCTGCCTTGTTTGACTTTCTTTCAGTAGAAGTGCAGAAAAAGAAGAGCTTGGACCCAATTAAGGATCTTCAAACTGTTGTGTGTATTTCTAAAGTTTAATAAAGGTATTATTGCAGGATCCCCCTTGGGAGAAAATGTGAGATGAGGGGTGCCAGTCTGCCGCTCAAATGCTCAGTCAATAAGATCAACTTTCTTCTTATCTATTCTTCATACTGGACTTCTAGGTTAAATTTCCTTCCTGAGAGAATGTTTCAGCATCGTGTGTGTGTGTGTTTAAAGGAAATAATTCGATGGCACTTGTTAAATCACAGTAAGGAAGACTTCAGTCGAAGGGTGGGGAGGCTATCTCAGTTGTTATAACCACAGGCATGGGATTTTGCAGAGGGCAGAGAGATTACACTCAACTCTGAATATAGCATGGGCAAGAGGAAATTTATGGGCAAGTGCATGGGGTCAGTGGATGGAAAATTACTAAGAGAAAATAATAGGGGTAAAGCAGGGGGGTTCCATCTAAATCCAACTAACACACCTCTTGCTGAAAACTGGCCGGGGAGGTCAGATATTACCTGGAGGTGGGTGGTAGAGAATGAGGAATCTGATCAGATATCAAAGGTGATCAGATATTGAGAATGGGGGATTCTGGTTAAACTTCATTATCAGTATTCTTGCTAAAACTAGATTTTACCCCCAAAAATGCACAGATAGGCCTGGGAGAAGGCTCAGGAGCCTGACTAAAGTCTGGCCAAGCAAAGAATCTTTATCGGTGTGTATAAGTGTTATTGAAGCTTCCCAGGTGGTACTAGTGGTAAAGAACCCACCAGCCAATGCAGGAGACATGAGAGACTTGGGTTTGATCCCTAGATCTGGAGTATCCCCTGGAGAAGGGCATGGCAACCCACTCCAGTATTCTTGCCTGGAGAATCCCATGGACAGAGGAGCCTGGCAGGCTAGTCCATGGGGTCTCAAAGTGTCGGAAACTACTGAAGCAACTTAACAGGCAGGGTGGCATAACTGTTACCAAAGCTTTAAAATCTCTAGGTTAGATAATATCAACGAACCCTTCCGGTTCTAGGATTCTAGAAAAACCCTTAATATGGACATAATTTTGTGTACAAAAATACTTGAGTAGCCACTAGAAGCCAGACTTGAAGAGAGCAAGAATTTGAGGGAGAGCAAGGGTAGGGGTTTTCTCTACCTTTCTAAGTTCTCAGCTGGAGTCCCTGTAACAAAATACAGATTAACAAGAGAAAAATGTACAAATTTACTTAAAGTAAGTTTTATGCAACTCAGGAGTTTTCCTAAGGAAATGAATACCCAAAGAAGTGTCAAAGGAGTATTTTTATACCAGGTTTGATAAAGAATGAAACAGTTGTGGGGGAAAGTGATAGGACAAAATGGGATAGGAGGTCGTCTAGGTAAATGGAGGAAGCTTAAACTTATCAAGGCCTGTTTATTCAAATTCCTGATGGTGTCCTTCCACTTCCAGAGATAAAGGTGCTCTTATGGGAGATGGGAGGACTCCTCTCACCTGAGGATCTTAGGGTCTGCTTCCAGGGAAGGCCAGAAAATCCTTCCTGCCCCTCCCATTTCCCAAATTCCTTCAACTTAAAATAACTAGTTTTGCCACAGGACCATATCTTGGCATAGAGTGTTCTGAAGCCTGTCAACCCATTCCTCCTTCACTCCATTGATACAGCATAACTGCGATGGGAAAGGACCAAAAATAGAATACAAGTAAGTCCTCTACCTGAGAAGGCAATTGCACCCGCCTCCAGTACTCTTGCCTGGAAAATCCCGTGGGCAGAGGAGCCTGGTGGGCTGCAGTCCATGCGGTTGCAAAGAGTCGGACACGACTGAGCGACTTCACTTTCACTTTTCACTTTCATGCATTGGAGAAGGAAATGGCAGCCCACTCCAGTGTTCTTGCCTGGAGAATCCCAGGGACAGCGGAGCCTGGTGGGCTGCTGTCTAAGGGGTCGCACAGGGTCGGACACGACTGAAGCGACTTAGCAGCAGCAGCAGCAAGTCCTCTACACACAAATGTCAAGCCTCGAACTTTCAGACGCACACAAGCGTTCACATATGCAGCCATGTAAGTTAGTTCACCGGTCTGGCATACATTGTCTCGTCCATGCGTCCTCTAAGATGGTTGGGCAGCTTGCCCTTCGTCTCCTATTGCTGACGGTCCTTCATCTCTACCATCTCCCACCCCTTCTCCCTGCTGCAGTCAGTAACTCTTCTTGCCTGTTCATTCAATGCCCGCCCCTGTACACCAGCTTAGACAGTAAAGAACCTGCCTGCACTGTAGGAGGCCCAGGTTCGATCCCTGGGTCAGGAAGATCCCCTGGAGAAGGAACAGGTTACCCACTCCAGTATTCTTACCTGGAGAATCCCATGGACAGAGGAGCCTGGCGGGCTACAGTCCATGGGGTCCCAAAGAGTGGGACAGGACTGAATGACTGACACTTTTCACTACTATTTTCACACAGTAAGGCTAAAAATGTTTTCTTTTTTCCATGTGTTTCTTCGTATTTTAGGTATTATTTGTGTGAAAAGAATTATAAACCTATTATAGTATAATACTGTATAGACAAATGTGTCAGGTGGGTACCTGGGCTAATTTTGTTGGACTTAATAAATTGGACTTAACGAACACACTCTTGGAACAGAACTTGCTAGTATCTAGGAGACTTACTGTACATTGAGAAGAGTCTGAAGTTAAAGGATATATGAGATGGTAGCAAAGGAAAAGAGTGGGGGGAAGTTGGGGTTTAATCATCTCTTCTCTCCTCAACCATCACCTTCTCTGGCCCAACTCCTTGCCTCGGTGCTCAGGGCTTGAGTGTAGCCCAGATCTACCAGTGCAGGCAACCACTTCAGCCTCGCCCAGCCCCTCTGAGCCTCTGCAGGGGACTGACTGGAGCCCTCTGACTTATTTCTGAAGCCTGAACCTTTGACAGCAGGCCAGCCTGGCAGCCCAGCTCTGCAAAGTTTGCCCTGAGTGCCACAGTCCTCCTGTTTTATTAATACTGAACAGAATGAGAAGAACCAGCCTGAGTGGCAGCTACAAAGACACTCGTCTCCTAAAATGTGATATTTGATCACAGGAGGATTTTGCGGTGGGATAGTTTATAATCCTAAATTTAAATCCTTCCTGAATTTCAGACGTTCCAGCATCAAAAATCCTTTTAGGATTTTTCAAAGTGTGTAATCTGTTTAGAAATTAAAAAAAAAAAAAAAAACTCTCTGGCCCATTCTTTCTCCAAAAATAGGCTTGCTACATTTTTAACTTCCTTTAAAAGAAAGAAAGAAATGCCTTTAAAAAAAATTAAATTTCTTGTTTATTTCACTTCAGGGGCAACTGTTTCTAAGACATCCAATGAAATAGTCTTACTAAAATAAAGTGAGATTTTTTTTTTTTCCAGTGACTGCAAATGAATCCAGAAGAAACATTTATTTTAAAAGGGATTAAGGAGGGAGAGAAAGGAGAAGCTGTGTTAAGGAAAAGAACTAGAAATACACAAGAAAGAAAAAAAAAAAATCTGTCTTCTCTTTCTGCCACACCTCAAGCAACCTTAGGAGAAAACAGTCCAGTTTGCTATTATAATTTAAATGAGAGGGTGGAGAATAAGTATTTCTTTGAGAGCAGAAGAAGGTGAATGATTGGGAGGGAGGAGGAAGTGGGGAGGCAGAGAAGGAAGCCAAAAGGAGGAAGAATTAAAGGCAACTGAAGCTCTGTGCCCTGTTCTCTTCCGAACAAGCCTTACTCTCTGGGTAGACCTGAGACCTTTCTGAGGGTTGAACAAAGGTTGAAGTTAGGAAAGAGTCCCTAAAGACAGTCCACAGGTAGAGATTGCCTCAGAATGGCTGAACCTCCTGGACAAATTTTTCCATGTGATTTTCATTCCATTTTCATCATCTGTTATAACATAAAATTTCATCAACTGTAAATGTCAGTTCTTCCCTTTATTATTTGCTAATGTCATAAAAATCTGAATTGTTTGCTTTGTTAAAGGGCTTGCTGGGCATTGACTTTTCCTTATTTGTACTTTACTACCCCAAATGTGTGGGGTTTATTTATTTTTTTAAGAAAAAATAACATCCCTTTTGAAATGGGATTTAAATAACAGAGCAAGGTTTGCCATTATCATAAATGTATAAAGTGCCTTGTGAGTAATAAAATGGATCATGGATTCAGGATAATTCAAACTGAAATGTTATGTTCAGTATCAAGATTAGATTACGTTAATGCAGTTCATTTTAAATGGTTTAAAGGCCATCAGATGCATGTGAAAAGAATCTGTATCATAACTTAGAATAAATAGACTGAGACATTTGTTTATAATGTCAGTGCTAAACAAATCTATTACTACATTTCTGCATGTAGCGTTATATTACCACTGCTATTAAACAAACAGAGCATGAAGATAAATTATAGCTTTAATTATAAACATTACCTTTGCGTATTTATTAATTTAAAATGGAACAATGTTCAATAACCTTAGGTTATTTATATCAGCTAACATTTTAATTAACTTTGTTGTATTTATGCGTCTTGGTAATTGTTGCTACCAGGCACATGGAGCTCCTTGAATAATGGAAGCAATCTAACCTATCCCTGTGCATATTACCCATTAATGGGATGGTAACATTGTAACTCCTGCCAGAGTCAGACTCGGCTGCACAGGCTTCCTGGGTGAGACCCTAAGGCTCCAAAATTTGCCTTTCTCCTTGGAAACCACCACTGAGGAGCACCTGGAATTCCTGGACAGACTGTGGAGAAAGGTGGCAGAGGAGCCAGGAATTATCATGTGAAGTAAATAGTCAGCATCTTTCAACAAGGTTGAGCTATAGAATCAGCATAGTTGAGCATATGGCCAGAGGCCACGGCCCTGCCTCTATTGAGCTTCACCTGAATATACCCAGCACAGATAGGAACCTTGGTTGAAAGATTCAGACAGGCAATAACACAATTCTTTATTTTTCATTAATCAATTTAATTTTTTTTTTTCTTGAAATCACAATTCCAAGAGGTTGGTGAGAAATCCTTCCTCGGTCTTTAATGAAGCTGTACTAAAATTCAGAATGCAGAACAAAAAGGGGGACAATTCTAGACTCCTCCCACTGTATTCTTCTAACAATAATCTTTGTCTGCTTTTCCAATGCTCTCTTGGAGCCTTGCTGCTACCCACTTTCATGCCTGGAGAGGTCTGTGAGAGCTTTCCCGTACCTCTGAACTTTTCTACTCTAGATAGACCATGCATTCACACCCTCTAGGCCAGGCCGGTTCTTCAGGGAACTGGCCCAAAGCAGTGGTTGAGTCAAGTTATAGCGACAGGGCTCTTCTATCCAAAGCCAGGGGAATCTCCACTCCCTCCTTCCTGTGTAGTTTTCTATTCATCCCAAAACATTCCTTCCTTTTGTCCTTTTCAGTTCAGTTCAGTTCAGTCGCTCAGTCGTGTCTGATTCTTTGCGACCCCATGAACCGCAGCACGCCAGGCTTCCCTGTCCATCACCAGCTCCTGGAGTTTACCCAAACTCATGTCCATGGAGTCGGTGATGCCATCTAACCATCTCATCCTCTGTCGTCCCCTTCTCCTCCTGCCTTCAGTCTTTCCCAACATCAGAGTCTTTTCAAATGAGTCAGCTCTTCCCATCAGATGGCCAAAATATTGGAGTTTCAGCTTTAACATCAGTCCTCCAATGAACATCCAGGACTGATTTCCTTTAGGATGGACTGGTTGGATCTTCTTGCAGTCCAAGGGACTCTCAAGAGTCTTCTCCAACACCACAGTTCAAAAGCATCAATTCTTTGGCGTCAACTTTCTTTATAGTCCAACTCTCACATCCATACATGACTACTGGAAAAACCATAGCCTTGACTAGACGGATCTTTGTTGACAAAGTAATGTCTCTGCTTTTTAATATGCTGTCTAGTTTGGTCATAACTTTCCTTCCAAGGAGTAAGCATCTTTTAATTTCATGGCTACAGTCACCATCTGCAGTGATTTTGGAGCCCCCCAAAATAAAGTCAGCCACTGTTTCCACTGTTTCCCCATCTATTTGCCATGAAGTGATGGGACCAGATGCCATGATCTTAGTTTTCTGAATGTTGAGCTTTAAGCCAACTTTTTCACTCTCCTCTTTCACTTTCATCAAGAGGCTTTTTAGTTCCTTTTCACTTTCTGCCATAAGAGTGGTGTCATCTGCATATGTGAGGTTATTGATATCTCTCCAGGCAATTTAATTCCAACTTGTGCTTCATCCAGCCCAGCATTTCGCATGGTGTACTCTGAATATAAGTTAAATAAGCAGGCTGACAACACACAGCCTTGACGTACTCCTTTTCCTATTTGGAACCAGTCTATTGTTCAGTGTCCAGTTCTAACTGTTGCTTCCTGACCTGCATACAGGTTTCTCAAGAGGCAGGTCAGGTGATCTGGTATTCCCATCTCTTGAAGAATTTTCCACAGTTTTTTGTGATCCACACAGTCAAAGGCTTTGGCATAGTCAATAAAGCAGAAATAGATGTTTTTCTGGAACTCTCTTGCTTTTTTGATGATATTGGCCACTTGATCTCTGGTTCCTCTGCCTTTTCTAAATCCAGCTTGAACATCTGGAAGTTCTTGGTTCACGTGTTGCTGAAGCTTGGCTTGGGGAAGTTTGAGCATTACTTTACTAGCATGTGAGATGGGTACAATTGTGCGGTAATTTGACCATTCTTTGGCATTACCTTTCTTTGAATTGGAATGAAAACTGACCTTTTCCAGTTCTGTGGCCACCGCTGAGTTTTCCAAATTTGCTGACATATTGAGTACAGCACTTTCACAGCATCATCTTTTAGGATTTGAAATAGCTCAACTGGAATTCTATCACTTCCATTAGCTTTGTTCATAGTAATGCTTCCTAAGGCCCACTTGACTTCACATTCCAGGATGTCTAGCTCTAGGTGAGTGATCACACCATTGTGATTTTCTGGGTCATGAAGATCTTTTTGTATAGTTCTTCTGTGTATTCTTGCCACCTCTTCTTAATATTTTCTGCTTCCGTTAGGTCCATACCATTTCTGTCCTTTATTGAGCCCATCTTTGTACGAAATGTTCCCTTGATATCTCTAATTTTCTTGAAGAGATCTCTAGTCTTTCCTATTCTATTGTTTTCCCCTATTTCTCTGTCCTTTTAGACTTTTTAATCTGTTAAACCTAAAGACCTGCGTGCTGAGTCACTCAGTCCTGTCTGAGTGACTTACAACAACCCTGTGGACTGTAGCTCACCCGGCTCCCCTGTGCCTGTGATTCTCCAGGTAAGAATACTGGAGTGGGTTCCCATACTCTCCTCCAGGGGATCCTAAAGACAAAATATTCAAAACAGCAAAATGGATTTCCCTGTTGCTGAGGGCAGACAGATCTTAATTTTCATATGCTATCTCAAACTCCAAGAAATTAGGGTGAAAAAGAAAGTAGGATTACACAGGAATAGGGAACAGGGCTCTCTCTAAATCATTGTCCCACATTTGTGTATCCACCACATACTTTATGCTCCAGTCCCAGTAGTCACCACTCTATCTGAAGAGCCTCTGGATAGGGAATATGTTGAGGGGAGGAATTCTTTGTCACTAGACTATTAATATTTCTCTGGGGTTCCCTGATTGCTCAGCAGGTAAAGAATTCACCTGCAAATGCAAGGAGACACAGGAAATGCAGGTTTGATCCCTGGGTTGGGAAGATCCCCTGGAGGAGGGCACAGTGACCCACTCCAGTATTCTTGCCTGGGAAAGTCCCACAGACAGAGGAGCCTGGTGGGCTCCAGGTCACAGGGTCACAAAGAGCTGGACCCACCTGAAGTGACTGAGCAGATTAATATCTCTAGAACTGAGCACGCAGCCGAGCACAAAGAAACTACATAATGTATATTGGTTGAAAAAACTAAAACACGAAAAGTAATGATCTCCACAACAGGTATCAGCCGACTCTCCTGGTGTAACACGACCTGAAAAACAGCACTGTCTCTACCTTCAGCAAACAAGAGGATCAGTCCTGCAGGTCTTGTCGACCTATAAGTGTTCTCACTCTAGACCTGGTATTACAGTGATGTCTGCAGCCAAAATGTTCATGCTTTGTTTTCCATGACAAGAGTATGAGGTGATCAAAATGGGAAATGTTTTAAGAGACATACACAAAAAAATGATCTAAACAAATTCTTCTTATATACTCATTCTTTTTGTTTGTTTTCCTCCATTCTTGAAAAACTGTAGCCAAATGGTGAGAATATGCACACTCTGCAGTTTTCACCTCCATCCTCTCACCCTTCCCGTAGACCCATTCATCATCACCTCCATCTAGAAGACAGGAGATCTGGATTCTATTTTAAATCTCCTACTGACCAGTTAGGTAAGCCTTAAACATCTCCAGATCCCTAAGACCCTGCTTATTCATCTGTGGAATAGGATTGATAATTTCATCCTTACTTTACGAGATTGCTCACTGCATTCAATAATACAATGAATATAAAGACATTTGAGCAGAAATAATATCTCATCTGGTGAAAGACATTATTTTACTAAAAATTTCTTTGGGAGGATTCCTAAATAGAAAGCGTTTTTAGCAACAAGGTCATGGACCAGCTCAAAAGTGCTGCATCACATTGTCAGTGGTAACAAGGAGCTAGATGTCACTGGATATCCATAATTCGATGTGGAGGTGGGTAAAACGTGGTATATGACAGTGAAATACTACACAGCAGTCGAAAATAATGAACTCTGGTGACAGAGCAGAATCGCATTGAGTAAACCAAGTTAGAAGTAGAGCAAGGTTTATCAAACGATATCATAATTCAAATTCAAAGCAGACACATGGAAGACAACACTAGTGTTTTTCAAGGCTGCATTCTCCGTACATGTATAAATATATATAAAGTGGATTGGAAGGAGTGTGTGCATTTAAGATATTAGCAAGGACATCTATAGGGAAAATAGGTATGGGACTGGAGATGAAAAATGATGCAGAACACAATCAGAAATGAAATAAAAATGGTTCAAAGACTCAGATGATAGTATGCTGTGACCTGAGGAATAAGAATGACCAAATCTCTGCACTTGATATATAAACACTAATTTTTTTTCCAGGAGGTAAAAAAGCACTTGTATTAATTTGCCAGGGATGTCATAATGAGCTACCACAAACTGAGTGGCTTACAGAACAGAAATTTGTTATCTCACAGTTCTGGAGGCTAGTAGTCTGAAGCAGGGTGTAGGCAGGGTGAGTGCCCTCTGAGATTTGAGGGAAGGATCCATTTCAGGCTTGTGGTCGCTATCTGAATGTTCACACAGTTCACATTTCTTCCAGGTAAACCTGTCTGTCTCCAGATTTCCCCCTTTTAATAAGGACATTGATCATATTGGTGAAGAGTTCATCCAGTGAAGACTTCATTGCCAAATAAGTTCACATTCTGAGGTATCAAGGGTTAGGACTTCAACTTGCAAATTTCGCAGGGGTATAATTCAACCTCTGAGAGAGATATATCTCAAAGACAACTTAGACAAGCATGAATATGATGACCTAAAAATTATTTTGGATGTCTCAAACTGTGGTCCTTGAGATCATAAAACATTGACATTGAAAATTAAGGAGTTATGATAAGTATTTCTTTCATTATGAGCACAAAACAATATGTATAAATAGGTATGTTATGTAATTCATGATTTTTAATATGTATGTCTGAACTCATCAAAGGAACATAATAAAATATTTGATTGTTTCTAAATATCTCTAAAAGTTTATAAATTAAGTTAGCTATGAAACTTTAAAAATCTTCTCCTAAGGAAGTTAAAGGATCATCCCCAAATCAGCTCTCTTTGTATGAGAATATGTATCTGTAGGCTTAGCTAGAAAAGTGCATATTTACTCAACTCTGGCTCGCCTAGCCAGGAGTCTTCTGTACGAGGGGCCCTCTCATTACCCATTAAGAATTAATCACTCTGTTTCCTGGATAACAACTTGTTTACTTATTCTCTTGTATGCTATAGTCATTTAAAAATACACATTTGTCTTCTGTATTAAATTATGACTTTCTTAGGGGAAAAGACTGTGTCTCATTCACCTTTGCAGCATAACACCTGACCCATTTTCCTAGATGCATAATAAATATTGTGGAATTGAACTCACCCTTTGCGTCAAGATTTCCTTTTCTTTAATTAAATATGTAATACATGTTTCTTACAGAAATTTTAAGCAATGTAGATTTTTAGATTGTCTGGAAGAAGGCTTTCTAACAAAATTTAGGCCATGTAGTATATCTGTCCCTCTCAACAGTATATCTTGTATAATAAATAGTTTTCTTCACTGTTAACATTTAATGACTGTACCATGTTCTACTAAATGGATGTTGTAACTTATTTAACCTAGTACTTCAATATTAATTATTTATTTTCAACCTAGTACTTCAACATTAAGTAAGTATTTATTTTCAAGTTTTCAGCATTGGAAATGCAAGTAGAAACAGGTAGAAACTTCTAATATAAGACTTTAACAGTGGCTAAGTATAACAAAAATAAATAATAATATAAAAGACTTGAATAGCATAAGTATAAGAAAGATCAGATCTTGAGGGTAAATGTTAAAATGTCCTTCCCAACAACAGAAAAATTTTCTTTTCTCTAAAGCATCATACAATAAATAGCTTATGAGAAGTGAACACTATTTCACAGAAAAAAAAATGATAGTTTCCAAAAGATATAAAGGATACAGATAACATTCTCAGATTTTTTTCAATAAAATAAGAAATTGACAATAAAAAGAAAGAACAAGTTCTCCTCTCTGAAATTAAAAATTAATCCATTTACTATTCTCAGGTAAAAGTTGAAATATAAACCAAGATGGCATAAGTCTAAAAATATTAAATTATAGAATGTGCTACCTGCCAGAATCTCTGGGGTACTAATAATGTGGTAATCAGAGAAAAATTATAGATTTAAATATTTATGCCAATAAAAATAAAGCCATTAAAACAAATCTCCATATCAAAATAGTAAAAAAAAAAAGTGAAAGGAAGCAGAATAGAAATAGTAAAGATAAAAGCATAGTTAATGAGATAAAATCCAGAAAACAGCTAAGAAGTAAATCAAGGATGATTTCCTTTTTAAAAAATCAACAGAGACACAAACCACTCAATAATCTAATCATGATGAAAAGGCTGGTGGGAAGAGATGGGCTGGGGAGAATACAAATACATATACATAAAGTACATGTTGACTTTGAAGTACTTGAGGAAGATCCAGGTGAAGATGTCTACAAGTGGTGGACGTGTGTGTCTGAAGCTCAGGAAAGAACTGCAGGCTGGAAATAGGAACTTTACAGCCCATAAGGGTGAGTGAGTGAGATAGACTATTGTCTGGCTATCTCCTGTTCACTCAGGTCCATTCTTTGTCCCTTTCCTGCTAGTTGTAGTACATTTCCTGAGCGTCATTGACAACTAGCTTCTGCCTGGCTTCACCCAGTGGGAGACTCTGGAGGAGACAGGAGGGCAGAGATGGGAAAAGTCAGGGTATTGCTTCCTCTGTCTCTGTTTCTAGTCACTTCTCCCACACTGGTTGCCCCTTCCTCTAGGGCCCAGCTCCGGGCTAGGTAGCCTCTGCTGTGGCTCCAGCTTCCATGGCCAGCCCTGGCTCTGGGACATAGATCCTGCCACCTGCTCCCATTATACCTCCAAGCCTAGGAGCACCGGAGGTTTCCCCTTGTAGCTACTCTCTAGGTTGTCTCAACTTCCTGCATTCAGCTTTGCCCTTTCCCCCATCCTTTTCCTGGTTTTCCTGGTGGCTCAGAGAGGAAAGAATCCACCTGCAATGCAAGAGACCCAGGTTTAATCCCTGGATTGGGAAGATCCCCTGGAGAAGGGAATGGCTACCCACTCCACTATTCTTGTCTGGAGAATTCTTTGTGGACAGAGGAGCCTGGCGGACTACGTCCAAGGGATAGAAAAGAGTCAGACAGGGCTGAGGGACTAAACCTTTCACTTTCCACCATTTTATAACTAGTTGCCCTTATTAACTTGTCCTCTGTGAGACTATCTGGTGTTGGTTCTATTTTCTGAGTAAGACTGAAGTGTCAGTTTCCCACTGCTGAGCAAGAAGGGAAGAATTAATAATCCAAATGGGGAAGCCCCAATATTCAAGGGTCAGACAGAAGAAAAGGAGCCATCAGTGAGGCAGAAAGAAAAATAGGAAACTCAGTGGTCCTTGTGATTCTCTCTCTTTCCCTCATAACAAAACTGTATTTGGGGACTTCTCTGGTGGTCCAGTGGCTAAGACTCCATCTTCCCAATGCAGGCGGCCTGGGTTCGATCCTAGCCCGGGAGCTAGATTCCACAAGCTGCAACTGAAGACCCCTCATGTCACAGCAAAGATGGAAGCTCCTGCAGGCTGCAACTAAGACTTGGTGCAGCCAAATAAATTTAAAAAAATTAAAAAAACAAAATATTTTCATTGGTGTCCCCTAGAGACAAAATATTAAGCACCAAAGGAGAAATGGCAGGAAGATACTGGGGTCCTGCCTCTCAAACTCCCTCCATACACTCACTGTCTCTTGGAAAAAGGACCCTCAGCCAGACATAATATTTTCCTCAGTGGCCGAACTGACTGTGTTTATAATCTTAATAAGGCACCAGTTAAATCAAGTCAGCCCTACTACCTTAGCTATCATTTAATTGCCTGTGGTTTATATCTTGCATATTCAGTGGTTATGCAATTGAAAATGTAACCATTGAGGCACTTAAGAAAGAAGACAAATATTAACACACACTGCATGAGAAACTCAGATTAAAGAAAGTGATCTTAGGTTTCATCAGAATTCCACACCCCCAGCCCCAAACTACTGGATAAAGCTTGGGTACACGTGCTGAGGGCAAATTCTCTTCCACCTAAGCTTAACTATGCATTTTTTTCCCCATCGGAAGATCTGCATAGCAGGGCTTATAAAATCATCTAACTAAATGTGCCTCATTAACCTGTATTTATCTGTGTTGAGTACCTGGCGATCCCTGATGTTTCTGAAATTGATTCTCTCCCTCCAGGTGAGTCTGCAAGAAACCTGGGCCGAGGAAACTTTAATGGATCTGTTGACATTTCCAAAGATCTTAAATGCCAATCCCTCTTCCCTGACCACTAGTTCCTATCCATTTTACTTGTTCCTGTGGGAGTTACAAATCGCTTTATCTTTGCCTGCAAGCAGAAGCTATGACCTAACAGGGAACTTTGACCTCCCCACAGCTGCCCAGAACTCCTGCAGCCCGTCAGAGGGGTCTGGTGGTCTCAATGACAGATGACACGGCAGTCAGGAAGTGAGCAAAAATTAATTGTGCTTTCAGGAACTGTGCAATGTAGTCCCTGCAGGATGAGAAGCAGGACTATAAAAGACAGAGCCCATGGGACATCCAGGTTTCTCTGGTGGCTCAGTGATAAAGAATCTGCCTGCCAATGCAAGAGACACAGGTTTGATCCCTGGGTCTGGAAGATCCCCTGGAGTGGGAAACAGCAATCCACTCCAGTTCTTCCCTGGGAAATCCCATAGACAGAGGAGCCTGGCGGGCAACAATCCATGGGATCACAAAAGAGTCAGACACAACTTAGCAATTAAATGACAACAACATGGGACATCCTCTGGCTGTATTCACCCTGGACAGTGCCCCCAGCTGACCTGGTGACAGATGTTCCATGAGGGCAGGAACCCACTTTGCTTCAATGCTCTCAAATCTTTGCCCATAATAAGTGCTCAAAACCTATTCGTTGAATGGCTGAAGGAATGAATCTCAAGTGACTTTAATGTTACTTATTTAGAATGGCAGATATAGACACCAACTTTCAAATCTGAAGAGACTTAAAAATCATCTAGGTTTCTGCCTTCTTTTGGAGGCAAATATGGTATCATAACCAGCCGTTGGAATCAGACAACCATTCCACATGTAAAAATGTTGTCTCTGAGTGAGTGACTAAATTGCTCCAAGACTCAATTTCCTCATCTGTAAAATGGGATAATAGGTACATTACAGGGTTGATGTCAGAATTAGGTGACATAACACATGTTATTTATTAAAAAGCGTGATCAGTTCTAATATATATTAACTCTCACTACTTAGTCTTCTCCTTCTAGAAATATCTCTTGTTGGTAGTAAACCAGCTCATTGAGGTCTCTCCACGATTAGCAGTCCTAATGCTATTTGCCTGCCTGCAATATCCCCTCATATTAAATTATTATTTCAGTGTATTATACCAAATAACTTACTGAGATGGATAAAGACAAGGTAGTACCTTGCATCTGGCATTGAGAACACATCTAGTTTCACTGTGGTCACTTTTCTGTACTTTGTCATTTTGAAAATGAGCCAGAAATGTAAGAAATCCTTAGCAAACCTCAGAGGAATGTTGACTTACAGAATGCTTCCCTCTGAGATCACAAATAAACAGGATGCCTGATACCACTACTTCTATTAAACATTGGAATGAGGTTCCTGGGTACTATGATAAGGCAAGAAAATAAAACGACAGAAATTTAAAAGAAAGAAATAAAATAGTCACTATTTACAGGTGACTTCGTTTCTTATAAGAATTTTTTTTTAAATTTACAAAACATTAGAATAAATTAGTGAATCTAGCAAAGTCTCTGGTCATAAAGTTAATACACAAAATTCAACTTATTGTTAGCTACCAGCAACAAAGGAAAAGAAAAGAAAATTTTAAAAACTGACTGAAAACATCAAAGCATTAAGAATAAATCTAATGAAAGATATGTAAGACTTCCATAACAACTACATGACATTGAGAAATATTAAAAATAATCTAAAAACAATAAATAATGAGCACTTTGATGTTGTATGCCAGACACCCTGATAGACTGAGCATACAAGTTGTTTATGCTCTTGAGCTTGCAGTCTGGTGGGATAATCAATAACCAAAACCATGCAAATTAAATGTTATATTGCTAACCTGGGAAGGGCTACAGAGGAAGGTACACAGTGTTTCTGAGAGTTTTAGAGATCGGCCCCAATCAAAGAACCAGGGAAGAGTTCTCAAGCAGAGCACTGAAGAAGAAAATCAGTTAAATAAATGAAGAGAAAAGAACACTCCAAACAAAAGCAATAGCATGTGCAAAGCCTTTGTGCAAAGAGCAAATATGAACCGTAATTGAATCAACCATTCTTGGTATGGGGGCTACAGTATCTCAGATGATAAAGAATCTGCCTGTAATGCAGGAGATCCGGGTTTGATTCCTGAGTCAGGAAGATCCCCTGGAGAAGAGAATGGCAACCAACTCCAGAACTCTTGCCTGAAGAATTCCATGGACAGAGGAGTCTCATAGTCCATGGGGTCACAAGGAGTCAGACAAGACTAAGCAACTAACACTTTCACTTTCACACTTTCTTGGTATTGATGGTTATTTAGGTCATGTGGTAGACTGCCTGCCAAAGAGGCTGCAAAGATTCCCTTCCCTTGGGTAGTACCCTATTATATGGGCTCTGGGCTACTCCATGTGACTTGCTTTGGCCAATGGAAAGATAGCAAACATTGATGGAAGTGGAGACTTTTAGCAAACGTTGTATGCTGGGGCTTCCTCTCTCCTTTTGTACTTAGAACTCTGAGACCACCACATGAACAAGCTCAGGTTAGCCTACTCAAGGTTAAGAGACTACGTGGAGCACAGAACAGCTATCTCAACTGACTATCCAGCCTGTCAACCTCCAGACACCATCCAAGACCTTCCAGCTGCAAAATGACAGCTAATCAGAGACATAAGAAAGTCAAAAAAGTGGGACTTCCCTGGCAGTCCGGTGGTTAAGACTGTGCTTCCCCTGGAGGGGGCACAGGTTTGATCCTTAGTCAGGGAACTAAGATCCCACATGCTATGAGCCACAGCTAAAAGAGAAAAATAAATAAATAAAAGGAGAATTTTTTTTAAAAGTAAAGAAAAAAAAAAAAGAGTCAAAAAGCCAAGTCAGCTGAGACTAGAAGAACCACCCAGCTAACTCATAGAATCATAAGCTAAATAAAATGGTTGTTATTTTAAGCCATTATACTTTAGAGTAGTTGTTAGGCAGTAAAAGCTAACTGCTGCAGGTGGTCGGCAGTTTTCTGTCCTGACCAGCAGTGCATCAGGAAATGGCTTTGCATATACATCTTAGTGCACCTGGCACATAGCAAGCCCCTAGTAATTGGTACTATTATTATTATTTAGATAAATCAGGAAACTGCACAGATGAAGAACCTGAGATAGAGCTAAATTAAACTGAAATTCCAAACTCACACATGGGGAGGGAGATATTTGGGATGAGTAGCCAGTTCTTCAAACTCAATTCAACATTTTTTCAAATCCACCATCGTCTTCTTTTGCTAAGTGGAGCAAAAGCAACACAAATTTCAAAGTAAAAAATCAAAAAAGTTCCAATTCAGTTTGCTGGGTTTCAACGAGTCTACAGTTTTAAAAACATATGCTGCTTAATCCTGACAACAAACCAGAGCTTGTCAGGGTTTTAGGAAGTGTGTTCCCACAAGAAAGACCATTGGGAAGTTTGGCTTCAGTTTCAGCGGAGAAATATTGCTGTCCCCTAGGAAGGAAATGTAGACAAACATTTTTCTGCTACCTGATTGGTCTAATAGTAGCCACAAATCATGAAGGGTTAAACAAAGATTATGAATTCTCTTCTGCAGGGGACAGTAAAGTTTATTTTTTTTGTCCAGTTTGTGGAATTACAAAAATATTACTTTCCTAGAACTTGGAAGGAGAGTTCTGCAGACAATATGAATTTCAGGAAAATATTTTTGCCATTAATTATGTCATAAGTAAAAGAGTAAAATAAACTGTTTATTATCACATATAAAATGCTTTTGATCAGTCAACTGAAAAACTAATTTCATTTTCTCATTACACTGCCTCAGGCATCCTTTAACGTCAATTTTTATTACAGCAAAAGCAAGGAAATTAAAATGATCAGTTAGGGTGCAGAGAGAAAAACATTTGCTTCAGAATTTTTTAAAGTGAGAATAATAAAGTACTGAACCTCTTTATCATTCATAATAATCACAACTCATCTGATGAGGGAAGAATTCTGTTCGAAGGGTCTAGGATACCATCCCAACCTAACCCTCTCCTGGAACCCTCAGGGTTGCTCAGCGTTGACAGACATGCCAGGGGCCCCTGTTCATGTATCTTGTCGAGGTCGTGTTAAATTTCCAGCCCAACTGGTTCAAAGTTTCACAGATAGACTGGAGAAAGGAGGGGGCTCTATCTTCACCCAAAGAAGCTAAAGGAGAAAGCTTTGCAGGAGACTGGGGAAGCATGGGTTTGGTCTCAGTCTTTGGGCTCAAAAGCTGATTATATGGAAGAAAAATAATTTGATAAAAAATAAGAAGTTAGGAGACACATTTTCGGAACTTGGCCCTGCACCTTTCAAACTATGTGATCATGGGCTCCATTCCCTGGCTGAGTTCCTGACTCACCACAGAGTTATAGAGCATTAACAAGGTACATCTGTGAAAGCACTTTATAAGTCATAATCAGAGCCCCTTTTACAATGGTTGAGATAACAATGCCTTGGCTGGGGTGGACAGAAGGCTTCGCTGCTTCTAATGAAGGATCATTGACTATGTACAGAGCTCTTGCTTTTTGGTTATAGAGGAGGAAGTTATTCTGCTACAGTGGGGGGATAGGAAAGGAAGAAAGAAGGCCTTGGCAAAGGAGTGTTGACAGAGCCTCTGTCAGCTGGAATGATCTGAATAAGCGCCCCACAGTAAAAGGGATGAGAGAAACTGAATTAGCCATAGCTGCGTGGGACCTATGCCAATGTCCTGATCCAGGGTCTGGATGACAAACCTGTGGAGGGGTCTAGTCCTCTGACCCACCTCTCCACATACACTGGGTGTACATCCTCAGTGTCAGTAGTTGGATGCTGTTGCATTTCAGGAAACACAGGTGGTGATGCAAGCCTTGACAAGACGGCAAAGGCAGAAGGCAAAGAGGAGACTGGCTCTTCAGTATGCAGAGCTGTCCCCGCCCCAAATCTGGGACTGTCCTAGAAAGCTCAGGCCAAATTCCCTTATTATACCTGCTGTGGCTGGTGAGCGAAATGAATATTAGCTAAGGCCACAGCCTGTCCACTCTGGCTACACACAGGCCCAATGGAGAAGCTCTGTCCTCTGAGAACTCAACGAACATCCTCCTTTTCCCGATAGTCAAGGCATAGATTTTTGAGCTTGTACACTCTAAGTAGCTCTGTATGCCAAGTAGGAGCCGAAACAAAATAAAACCCTGCCCTCGAGGTTAAGTCAATCTACTAGGGAGTCTAAACTGGAACATGACGTGACATAACTTCAGGAGCAAATAGTAAACAATATGTAACTGTTTGTTTCCAATTAGGAAGGATAGATGGTGAGGGGTGGGGACGGGTGTCTTCTCAGAGGAGGACACAGCACTCCCCAGTATGTAAGACCTTATTATTGATAAGTCTCATTTATTTTACTTTTGTCCCACTCACTTCTGAGAAATGTGTTGGTTTTATTCCCATTATAAATTCCAGGAAAGGACTTGCTGATGGGTCACTAAGTCCAGATACTCAAACAATATGGTCAGTGAGGTGTCCTCATCTCTCAGCTTTGCTTCTCTCAGCACCAGCTCCACTCTCAAGCAGGCACTATCACGGGACTGGCTACCAAGAATTCCAAACTTACACCTTTCTAATATCAAGAGAAAGAAGACTTTGAAGCAACTCAAATTTCCATCAACAGAAGATTGGTTTAAGATGTGACTATATATACATATCAGAGAAGGCAATGGCAACCCACTCCAGTACTCTTGCCTAAAAAATCCCATGGACCGAAGAGCCTGGTAGGCTGCAGTCCATGGGGTCACACAGAGTTGGACACACCTGAGCGACTTCACTTTCACTTTTCACTTTCATGCATTGGAGAAGGAAATGGCAACCCACTCCAGTTTTCTTGCCTGGAGAGTCCCAGGGACAGAGGAGCACCTCTATGGGGTCTCACAGAGTCAGACACGACTGAAGCGACTTACCAGCAGCAGCAGCAGCATATGTACATATATATGTATATATGTATATACCCATGCATACATAATGTGGTATGGTGTATTTATAAATATACATATATGTTGGCTCAGCTGTAAAGAATCCACGTACTAATGCAGGAGATGCAGGAGATGTGGGTTTGATCCCTGGGTCAGGAAGACTCCCTGGAGAAGGAATGAGTAACCCTCTCCAGTATTCTTGCCTGGAAATCCCATGGACAGAGGAGCCTGGCAGGCTATAGTCCATGGGGTCCCAATGAGTAGGATACAACTGAGCGACATCACTTCATTTCATATATATATATATACATATATATAATGGAATATTTCAGCTATGAAAAAGAATGAAACATTGCCATTTGCAGCAACGTGCATGGACCTAGAGAATATTATGCTTAGTGAAACGTTAGACAAATAATATATGATATCACTTATATGTGGAATCTAAAAAATAATGCAAATTAATCTATATACAAATTAAAGTATATAATCTATATAGACTCATAAATATGGAAAACAAACTTATGGTTAAGGGGAGAAGGTAGGAAGAGGGACAAATGAAAAGTATGGGATTAACAGACACAAACTACTTTACATGAAATAGATAAGCAACAAAGATTTACTGTGTAGCACAGGGAATTATACCCAATATCTTATAATGGAATTTCTATAGTATAATCTTGAAACAACAACAAAAGAACGAATCACTATACTATACACCTGAAATCAACACACTGTTGTAAATCAACTATGAGATGCTAAGTCATTTCAGTCATGTCCAATTCTTTGTGACCCTAGGAACTCTAGGCCACCAGGTTCCTCTGTCCATGGGATTCTCTAGGCAAGAATACTGGAGTGGGTTGCCATGCCCTCCTCCAGGGGATCTTCCTGACCCAGGGATGGAACTCGAGTCTCTTATGTCTCCTGCATTGGCAGGCAGGTTCTTTACCACTAGCACCACCTGGGAAGTTACCTCAATAAAAAAAGAAAAGGAAAAAAAAAGAGAGAAAGAAGGCTTCTCTTTTCTGACAGTTTAAAGGCAAGTTCTCGAATTGAGTCTCTGGCCCTGGATGGCCTAGTATGGGTCATGTGCCCAAAAGAGGGCAATACAGTACCCTGATTGGACAGACTTGGGCCACATAACCTTTCCTGGGGCTGAGAGGAGGGTAGTTTCTCAAGGTAAACAAGTTATCCTTCCTGGAAAAGTGTGGCAGGAAGGCACACATCAGGAGATGGCTGTGTAAGCACCAACAACTACGCTTCACCCTTTCCCCAGCTTCCCTCAGAGTCCGTTTCGAGCAGGAGAGAATCCTAGGGCAGACCCTCGATCGCCTCAGGCCTGTGGCATCCGACAGGCACATGCAGGTACAGGGCCAGGATGGAACCACCCTGCTTTCTTCCAGCCAAGATCTCCCAACCTGATGAAAAGGATGATTAATCCAGCTGCCTCGCTCTAATCCACCAGCCCATTTGGTAACCATCTGCCCTTCTCTTTCCACAAGGCAGCCCCAATTAAAGAGGCCTGTATTTGTTTTTTTGGAAAATGTTATGATTTTTCAAGTAAACAGTAGAAACTTTATAAAGCCATGAGATTTATTGAAACTGCCAAACTGTCTGGACTTGATCAAACTGGTTTATGCTGGTTTCAATATGTGCTCCATTCTCTCTGTTTTATTATCATAAACAACCATTTCTATTTATTTACATAGGACCAGAACTTTTCTTTATGTTTTTCACATATTATTTCATTTGATCTGCACCAAATCCATGTGTGGATAAGTACCATTGCCAGGCCCGCTTGACCAAGGGGGACTCTGGCAGCCCAAGTGATGAAAGGTTTCCAGAACTCAACTTGGTGCCAGGCATATGGTGCTTGGACACCAGGTCTCCCGACTGAACACCATGTTTGTTCTGGTGTACTCTGTTGTGCCTTGTAACTTATCCTGGGGAGATATCTCAGTGGTCCCCACTCTACTCACATACCCTCTGGCCTCATTCATCATAGGTACAATATGAAAAAGAAGGAATAAAGCAAAGAACCACTTGCTCATTATCCACACTTGCGATTTGTACTACTTCAGACCTAGACAGCCAAGATCATCACTTTATTTCAGTACAATCAATCAGCAATTTATTGCTTTTGTAGAAAAAAATGCCACTGTCCTAAACACAAAGATACACAGATGAATAAGAAATATCACTAATCTTCAAAAAGCTTGATGCCTAGTTGTGAACACAAGACAAATTTGAGAAAAAATTATATATGCTTTTGTAAGTTGTATGAAAGTTTAGACAGATAGATAGATGATAGATAGAGTTTGAGACAAAATAAATGGAAAGAAGTCCCTGCTGCTGCTAAGTTGCTTCAGTCGTGTCTGACTCTTCGCGACCCCGTGGACTACAGCCTACAAGACTCCTCCATCCATGGGATTTTCCTGGCAAGAGTACTGGAGTGGGTTGCCATTGCCTTCTCCGAAAGATGCCCTACACAATCAACAATAAAAATTCTATACAAATTGTACAGAGGGCAAATGAAGATCAGGTTCAAAGAAAAAATGGCATCTTAAAAAGGCACCCTTTAAAGACCATCCTTGCCAAATCAAATCTGTTGAATGACAGCAAATTGCTTGAAGTTCAGGGTTAAGACTTGGGTCCTCCTAAAAGTGTTGCAAACCCTATCCCTTAGGCTGTTTTTGAACAATTAGACATTATATTTTAAGCAAGGATCTAGTGAAGTACTGGAACTGTTCTTAAATTTGGAAGTGCATGGGCTTGTCTTGGCTTTATTAGTTAATCATAGGCCTTGTTAAAGTTAAGAAATAAACCTTGTTTTCTACCTTTTCTTTCCCTCCTCACCAAGAGTCTGTATCCACAGCAAAAGCTAAATTCTGTAAGACTGGTATTGAAATAAATCTAATTTAGCTAATGAGCTCTAAGTACATGGCTGCTTTAACCATGCAGTGTTTAGGGAAAACATTCCCTGAGAGGCTGGCATAGCTTAGAGCTAGATGAGAAGCAGACCATCAATTCGGCTCCTTTCAGTAGCCTGACTCCCATTTTCTCTCACCTTCAGTTTTCCACCTAGCATACCATGGATCACCTTAAAAGAAAGGGAGAGATGAGGAGCTTTGTTGACTGGAGACTTATCCTGGGGAGATATCTCAGTGTCCCCACCCTACTCTTAGAGACCTTTCCTTCATGGTCATTTGAACCAAAAAGGGACCTATATCCCAGGGACAGGAAATTCAAACAGATTTGAGCACCAAGAACTATTTGAAGATGCACCTGAAGAGTGCACAGAATAAATAAAGTAATTTGAATCTTTTTATTAAATTCCATGCTTCAAAAATTTCCATTTTTTCTCCTCCTCTACCCCGTTAAATACTTCCCCTTGTGCTTGTAAGATCTGTGCTGAAACTGCCTTAATAAATTATATTTCTTCCGAGCAATGAGTTGATCCAGCCTTGTTTGGTACATCTGTTATAACACATCACAGTCTCCCATAATTACTCTTTTATTTAATTCTACACATTCTGATTTGCTGTGTTGGTGCCAGGCGAGCACTAGGAGTGTGGTAAGTGCCCTTCATTCAAAAGGAGTTCTTCAGAACAGTGTGAAGTGAAATTAAAGTAATTATTAAGTCATAGAAACTAAATGCAATTTCACAATCGGCAGCAGGGCTGGCAAAATAGCTAGCACACCAGAGTAAGAATTGTTCGGGGCTTCTTTCTCCGGTAACTCCTCCTATCTGGTTCTCGATGATGACATGCAGTGAATGAAGAGGCAGGAAAACATAGACTTGAGGACTGCTTGAAGATTTAAAAAGGAGCCTTCTCCCAAACACTGATGGAAACCAGAGAAGCAGCAGTCTCAGAGGCAGAGTGGAAGGGATATGTGTGATACTGTGGCTGGACAAGCCTGCCTTCTCCAGTCGCTCTCTTTAGTTTCATGCATATTCTGTAGGCCGAGAAGCTTTTAGTATAGCAGAGACAATTAAATTCAAGCTTTTCACCATTGGATCTCTTGCACCAGAGTGAGTAATAGGGCATAGAGCAATAGACTGAAATTAGATTGTAGCAGAACATGTGTACTGACCTTTTCTCAGAGCAGATCTATTTACTTTGTGCTACAGCTCCACTTGTAGGAAGTGATGTACTCCTAGCTGGAGTAAAGGTTAAGAAATATGTGCATCTTAATTCATCTGGATTTCAACCCTGCTCTAGTCTTCGGCTTACCATGTAAGACCAGCCTGGACTGGCTTCAATGAAACTGAGGAGACAACATTTTTTAGAGCTTAGTCTTACACTGATTTAAAAAAAAAAATATTATTATCATTATTCTGCGAAGTGATTCTCAAAGTGGTTTCTTGGGAGGTAATGTTAGTGTTACCTGGAATCTTGTCAGAAATTCAAATTTTGAGGTCTTATGTTAAACCTACTGAATCAGAAACTCTAATTCAATACGCACTGCCAGTGATTTCAACACACACTATTGCTTGAGAATTTGTGTGTGTTAACGCTCCCGGTGCTTTTAATGTGCACCCACTGATGTATTCAGTGTTTCCTAAAATGTGGACTGCAGCAGGTAACACAGGTGACACAAAAATAATGGAAGATAAGTCACCCTGGGTGTTCTGGAGGATATGATTTCAAATGACACTGGAATGCAATTTTAAATAATATTGAATCTCTTAGAAAGAAAGCTAATCCTTTTCAACACTCCCCGCTACTCAAGAAGACTCAGTTTGGTACTAATAGGCTCTCTAATATCTCTCTAACACTTAGTAATCTCTCTTTTAAATAAAAACATAGCAGGTCTTGGCTCAGAACCTTTAACATTCAATAGTATCAAGAGAGAATGTGATTAATATCTTTATATTTCATGTGGGTTATCCTTATAGGTTCTATTAATCTCAAAGGATACCAGTTTTCATTGTTATAAAAATTTTCCTTTTCAATTAAATCTTTTTCTGGAAGGAAAATAAACTAATTTAAAAAGAAATTCTAAATAAATCCTTCAAATAATAGAGTACAAATGACTCCCAGGAACTCACATATAGGACAAGGAGGGCAGGCAATTTCCAGGACAGTACTCCATCAGTAGAGAGTAAGCTTAATTTCCCACACCAGCTCAGCTTGTAATTCCAGGCCTTGACCTTCAGATAGATGACCTAAAGCTGGAGACATCTGCCATCAGCAAAGAAAAATTCCATTCTGGTTACTGCCCAATTTACTAAGATATAAAAGTGACTCATGTATTTCAGAACAATTGCTAATCACAACATTTGGAATCAAAAGGGTTCTAAATTACCCAGAAAATTAAGATATCAACAATAACCAATCACTCAAAATTTAGATTGATTGAATTGTTTTGGTCTTGAAAAATTTTCCATTTTCTAATTTTTATAAAAGCAAGAAGTTTCTCAATATAGCATTTTGGGGAAAAAAAAAAGAACCAGACAGAAGAAAAAACCACACCATCTCTATGTGTGCTCAGTCATGTCCAACTCTTTGGAGACTCCATGAACTCTAGCCCACCAGGCTCCTTTGTCCATGGAGTTTTCTAGGCAAGAATATTGGAGTGGGTTGCCATTTCTTCCTCCTGGGATCTTCCCTACACAGCGATCGAATTCATGTCTCCTGCATTGCCTCTTGCATTGACAGGTGGATTCTTTACCACTGAGCCAACTGGGAAGCCCCTTCTATATTAAGTATAGCTGTCCCTAAAGTGAAGTATTAAGATTTTGATCAATTTCCTTCTAGTCTTTTTTTTTTCCATGAGACTGTAGTACCAATATATATACAATTCTGTACCTGATAGCATAGCTTTTTCTTTTCTATTTTAGTGAGTTTTGTTGTGTGAATAATAAAAGAATAAATAAATGATATTACAATAAAGGTTTCTATGTCTATATATTCTATACACAAAGTATATTGCTTAGGTTGCTTTTGGCTACAAATAACAGAAAACCTATCTCAAACTGGCTGAAACAATAAAGATATTTATCAAGTCACATAACAGAAAGCCCAAAGTAGATCAGACTGCAGTACTCTGACACCAAGGATCTAGGTTCTTATGTCTTCCTAGCATGGGGCTCCATCCTCAGACTTGTAGTAAAAACGTTCAACAGTTCTAGGTATTAGGGCCAGCTTCCCATGGAAAAAGAAAACAGTCTCTCCCTTTAGACCCTTCTTAGGAAAAATAAAACTTTCTGCAGAAATTCCTCCAACAGACTTCTTACCTCTCATGAGACAGAGTTGGATCTCACACCCACTTCTGACTCGGTCCCTCCCCGGTCGAGGAAAAGGGCCTACCCCTATTGACTCACACCAAGCTTCTCACTAGGAATGCATTTGGGTGAGTCCTCTGCCATTCCCTTCAAAAAAATGAAAACAGGTAGGGACATCTTTTTAGTATACTGTCATTGCAAATAATGTGGTGCAATGTTTAACGGAGATATTTAAAACTCTCTCAATGGCTAGTTGCTTTTGCCAAGGGCATAAAATTTAACTAGCCTCGAGACAACTTCCTCTATGCTTTGGTCCACTCTGTTCTCTAGCTTTATTTGCTCACCATTTTCAAGATATTTTTACATTCTAATCAATTTTTATTCTCCCTTGTTCCTTGGACACAGCATTTTCTTACCGGATGATGTCCTAATCAAGTTTTACATCAACTGCCACTCCATAGCCAACCCCTTATACTTACTTATATTTATAGAACATCTCTTAAACAGCATCACCCCCTCATATATTTGTTGACTTACCTCCTCCTACAGCCATGTTTTACATTTGTCTACCCAATATCTACTCTCCGATGGGTCTTGCTGATGGCATTCTAAATCTCCTAAGAAATATCCCTTCCCCTATGTCAATCCATGTGACACTCAACAGAGAAGAACGACCAGGCAGCCACAGTGACTATTTTAAAGGGGGACACATGACCCAATCAGAGTCCATGAGGCTGAAACCTAGAACTTTAAGAAGAGAGTTTGCTTTTTGTTGAGATTGCTGATGAGATTTACGTCTGGAAATCCTGGCAGGTATCTTGTTACCAAAGAGATGACCTGTCTGGGAATAAAGCCAACATAAGGCAAAGGAGATATAAATCAAGAGATGGAGAAGATGAGGGACTTTCCTGGTGGTCCAGTGGTTAAAACTTTACACTTCCAATGCAGGGGTTACAGGTTCTACTCTGGTTGGGGAACTAAGATCCTGCATGTGGCTTGGCTAGAAAATAAAAGAGAGAGAAATGAAGAAGATGAAACCAAACTTGGAGAGTACCACTGACCACCAAGGATCCAGCTATGCCTAACACGATACTACCTCTGGGTTTTCAGCTGTGAACCAAAGCATCCCCTCTTTCACTTGCACCAGTTTGAATGTCATTCCATCACTTGCAACCAAGACAACCATGGTTAATATGGTCCTTTCATCATTCTAATTCTGTTCATCTGTAAAGGTTTAGTTCAAGTACAGTGCCTCCTCCTCTAAGAATTCTCCTTCATCAATCCTAAGCTTCACTATCCCTCTCTTTTCTGAACACATAGCACCCAACCTATAAACAGTTTCAGCTATTTATGGCCTATTGTGCCTTTTTTAAAAACAACAAAAAAAATGGGTTTTAACCCTAAGTAAAATATTGCAGGAAAAGGCCATGTTTCACAGATATTTTGTAGTCATATCAAAACTTAAAATAGAGCTTAGCACATAGTAAAATAAAGTAAGTAAAGTCTCTCAGTTGTGTCTGACTCTTTGTGACCCCATGGACTGCAGCCTACCAGGCTCCTCTGTCCATGGGATTTTCCAGGCAAGAGTACTGGAGTGGGTTGCCATTTCCTTCTCCAGGGGATCTTCCCAACCCAGGGATCGAACCCGGGTCTCCAGTATTGCAGACAGACGCTTTACTGTCTGAGCCACTTAGCACATAGTAGAGACTTTTTAAAAATGAGCTAAAGATACTTACTATGCACAGGGTACTTGAGAAGGGACCAAGATGCTGGCGGACTTTTCAGATATAATGTGAGTTTCCTGCTATGACCCAAGAGGACACAACTATCTCAATCTCTGAGGGAGGTCCTTGAAAATTAGAGTCCCCAACCACCCTGGCATCTGTGTAAGTTGAAGAAACAAAGAAAAAAAAAGATGAAGGCCAAAATGTCATCCCTATTAAATTAACAGAGACCAGGGTGGAAGACGGGGATTCCATGGTGGGTCAGTGTAAAGAATCCACCTGCCAATATAGGAGATTTGGTTTTGATCCCTGTGTTGGAAAGTTCCTCTGGAGAAGGGAATAGCAACCCACTCCAATGTTCTTGCCTAGGAGATCCCATGGATAGAGGAGCCTGGTGGGCTACAGTCCATGGGATTGCAAAGAGGTAGACACGACTTAGCAATTAAACGACAGCAACAAAGATGGAAGATGAGCCATCAGGAATGATAGTCTCATGAGTTTACTAACTTTAAAGCCCACGTCAGGAAGCTATCTGGTCTTGGCAGCACTGAACCAGGAAAGCTTCCTTTGGGGTGACAGGAGAAGCAGAGAAATCATACTCTGATTTTTATTGCCAACAGACAGCTCACTCCCAAGAGGAATAAAGTCGGATTCGAACCTACCATAGCCAGTTAATCCCTTCATGTTTACAATCAAATATATCACTTTCCTGCTCCGAGGAAGGGATGAAGAGGAGAAAATCAGAGGTGTCACATCTGAGATGGTCCTTTCACCCTGAAGGAAACATCAAGGACAGAAAAGAAGTATTCCCCCTACATGTGCGTCTAGCTACTTACCTTGATCAAACCTTAGGGGCTTGTGACTTACAGTTGCTAATGGTCTCTCTTAAACTCCTAGTGATAGAGGACTCCCCTAGTGGTCTACTGCTGAAGACTCTGCACTTCTAATGCAGGGGGCACAATTCAATTCTGGGTCAAGGAACTAAGATCCCACATGTAGCTCAACCAAAACAAACAAACAAAACACTCCTAGGGATAGAAAAAGGTTCTCAGAGTGATTATATGGAGATAATCTAAGAGACTTTGTGATACCACTGAGGAGAAGTAGACACAATGTCACTTCACATGAAAAATTTCTCTTCTTTCATGATTTCAGCCCTGGTTTTTCCTCCTTCGGGTTTTGCTTTCTAAAGTCTTTCTTTTCCAGGTTTTTGGGACTATGCTGAAGTGGAATTTTATGCTTCAAGAAGAGAGTTGATGAATCATGGAAAGTGTAATTGACAAAGAATTGGCATGTTTTTCACTCTTCTTTTTCTCTGCATCAGCTGAATAAGATTAGTGTCTTACATGGATTATTTTTTCAATAATAGGGAAGGCTATGTTGGCAACAAAAATTGCAAAACAGCAACATCATAAGCTTGCCTAACCATCCAGTGGAAGAGAATTTTCAACTTGAAAAACACTCTTGGTCCAGCAAATCAAAGATCTGAGTAACAATTACAACTGAAATCATTAAGCATCGCTTTTTTTCTCCCCCTGTGGAGAAATCAGATCCTCTAGGATTCTTAGGGAGAAAAGCAGAAACATTAGTCGAAGACCTTACATAATAACCTTTCTGTAAAGCCTGGATGGCACACGTGATTTTGTGAGACATTCAAGTCACATGTCATTAATCAAAAATGACAGTCTTTATTCACATATATTTGACTGAAGCTGCATAATTTCAGACTCCAATAGGTCTAGATAAATGACCCTAAGTATTGTACTTTTTCAAATTGACAGTGATTGATGATAGAGGAAAAAAACAAATGCTGAAATAAACATTGAAAATCAGTCATACTACTTTGTGGGGGAAAAAAAAGTTTGAGGATTTTCTTCACAACTTTTCCTCTTTCTTAACATCTCTACCTCTTAATTTTCAGTTTCCTCATTTGTGCAATGACAAACAATCTGTATTACAACTCAAACCTCAATGAAATACTGTGACTGATGTAGCTGTGTTTGTTCAGATAGGAAAAGAAGCTAGTGACTAATAAAAATTCCTCCACTCAACAGATATTTCCTGGGACTATTCTACATACTAAGGCTTCAGCAGAAACTGAGACAGGTATAGTTTTGGTTCTTTGGGAGCTCACATTTTAGTGGCAAAAGACAGGCAATATCTAAGTAAAAAAATGAATAAAAAAGTAAGATCATTTTAGTGTGCTAAGTTGCATAAAGAAAACAAAATAGAGTGACTTAACAGAAAGTGATGTGGGATGAGGAGATGACATTTTAGCTAAATAAGAGCCAGTTTTTCAAAGAGCATATTATGCAGAGGGAGTAGCAAGTGCAAAGGCCCTGAGGCAGGGATAAGCTTAGTGCCTGAGAAGACTAGAAAGGAGGCCAGCACAGCTCCTTTACTAAGATGAGAATGGTAGTAACTCAGGATGGAGAAGTAGTCAGCGTTCAAATTATATAAAGCCTTTTAGGTCATTATAAGGATTTGAGGTGTTAGGCTGTATGAGATTTTAATAAAGTGGAAGGAAGACTCAATCCTATTAAAATAATATCTACAATCCATTAACCATTATGAGCAAGGCACTGTGGCAGATAACACTACGTTTTCATTATTGTACTACCTCCTTGCAAAAAAGGGTTATCATTGCTTTTGAAAGATAAGGTAATAAGCTCTGAGTAAGATCACGGAGCTAGTAAGTAATGAAAGCAAATTCATATTCAAGCTTCAGTCCATCTAGTGAGTGAAAAGGGTGAGAGTGTTAGTTGCTCTCAGTCATGTCCAACTGTTTGCGACCCCATAGACTGTAGTCTGTCCATGGGATTCTCCAGGCAAGAATACTGGATTGGGTAGCCATTTCCTTCTCCAGGGGATCTTCCCAACCCAGGGATCAAACCCAGGTCTCCTATATTGCAGGCAGATTCTTTACTGTCTGAGCCACCAGGGAAACTCTCAGTCCATCTAGTTTCAAAGTCAAACGGTGCCCATTACACCATCATCTGTATTTTATTTTCACAGAAATATTAAGGAACTAACGCACACATATTCCATATCTCTGCCCTTAATGAATATATAAGAATGTTTATTGATAGTGGATAGAGCTCTCTTTATCCCTTGAACCTAGTTAATAATTATTTTAATTATATATATATAGTAATTTATTAAATCTTCCCAGTTCAAATTACTGTGTAGCTTCTATTTCCCGACTAGACCCCCAACGAATACCCATACCATTCATAGCCACACCACCCATATCCTGCAGTGTCATATTGTTCACTGGTGTCATAAAGGTTCTAAAAAGCACCAGTTCAATTTTGTTTAACTAAGTTTCCCAGGTTTATTTGACCATGAGACCTTCTGAAGAGCTGAATATCTATTACTCAAGTACTTTCAAGTGCACAGGATTCCACAGTTCAGTTTCAGAAATGCTGCTTTGGGGACTCATCACTAATCTAATTAATGTTTCCTAAGAAGGTAAAAGCGCTCACAGCCTCCAAAGGTCCTAATTTCAATTTAATACATTACCGAATATCTAAAACGTTCATGAAATAGAAAGCTTAACAATACATGGAAACGTGAATGTGAAAATTGCTATTGAGAATTTTTTGGTAGATAGATGAGTGAGCAATTTATCTTGACTGGAGGAAATACCAGGAAAACATGCTTTTTGGAAACAGGGACATGTGTATTCAATCTTAGAGGATGAGCAGATTTTGACAGAGATACGTACAATAGATTGGGAAAGGAAAGAAAAGCAGTCATGTGAAACAGGATGAAAAGAGGTATGAGCACTAGTCAAGACTCATATGCTACAAATGACAAAACCTGACTACAAATGACAAAAACCAGCCCAGTGGCTTCAGTAGAAAAGGGAATGTATTGGTGTGAAAATTTGAGAAGTCTAATCTCTGCTGCAGACACCTGGAACCAGAGACTTACATCATGTCACCAGACTCAGGTCGACTCTTGCACCTCTTGGCTTCATTTTCCCTCCTTGGACATCATTTTCACCCTAGTGTGTTTCTCCTAGAGTTGACTGTGATAAACTTAATGCTTGTTCCTGAGCAACCTGAGTTAACCAAGAGACTTTTCCATCCTTAGAGACCTTGACTGTGACTGAGTCACCTGCTCACCCCTAAATCTATCCCTGTTTACCAGTAAGTTGTGATTTTCTGATGGGCCGTGCCTGGTTCAAACATCTGTCTTTGGCTCAGGAATGGATTCAGCAATACCTATACCATATAGACAAGGGAGAACCAGAATTTAGTTACAAAAAGAAGAGGAATAGCTACTGCTGTTGTTTAGTCACTAAGTTGTGTCCTACTTTTCTGGGACCCCATGGACTGTAGTCCACCAGGCTGCTCTTGTCCATGGGATTCTCCAGGCAAGAATACTAGAGTGGGTTGCCATTTCCTTCTCCAGGGGATCTTCCCAACCCAGGGATCGAACCCAAATCTCCTGCATTGGTAAGTAGATTCTTTACCACTGAGCTACCAAGGAAACCCAGAATAGTTATTAGGCAAGCAAAAAAATCTTGTAACTTCTACTTAACTATGAATATAGGAAAGAATAGAAGATGAAATAATGCTAAATTTGATACTGAAACTGACAACCCCAAAATTCAGGTGAGTCTTGTCCATACATGAAGTCAGTAGGACGTGAAAAATAGAAAAGTCACAACTCACTCTATGGCAAACATCAGCCTTCTCAAACTAGCAAGAAAGCTAGGTGGGAGGGGTGGGGGGAGTCCATAAACTTAGATATAAAGACAATTTCATGACAGCAGAAGAGAGTGAGATTTGAAACTTTTCAGAACTCATGGGGTTAATTCCATTCTGGTATTTTTTGAGCAAAGTTGACTGATGACATTTTTGTGGGGAGGAGAATAAGGACTAAAAGTAGGACAAGATGATACTGCTTCCTGACAGTGGGTTCCTAAAGCTGATGTTAGATATTCAGGTGCAATACAAAAATAAGGACAGCAAATATTGCCCCATTTGAATGTTCTTTCTCAATTCCTCATTAGCCGGGAGACTTAATATTAGATTAACAAACTAAAGCTGCCACAATGTTGATGGGGCCTGGTGAGGAACTGCTAACAAGATGTGAACATGCTTAATAAAATGACCAGCTCTTGCTGATATAGAGCCAACTAATTACCTGCCACATAGCCAGGCTGTGTTCTCCTGGCTGGAAATTGATAGCAGGCTGTCAGTGTGAGAGGGGACAAAAGGCAGCTCAGGGTTGAGGAATAAGAAGAAAGGGTTGATATATTACAGTGGACACTGTTACTCTAGATCAAATTATCTTGGTTTGCCAAGAGTCACACTGTCAGGCAAGTCCAAGCTAGGATTTTTTAGGGAAATCTAGAGTGACTTAGAATCCCATCCATAAACCAAATATTGGAGAGGGGACACTGGAAGCTATTTTAAGGTTTGACTTTCAGGAACAGAAATAAAAGAAAGTATACTAGTAGTATAGAACTCAATTCAAGAAACATATCTTTTTGCAGATATTCCTTTCTCTGGGAGTTTAAAATATACATACATTATATTCCTAGTATAAAGAGATTCCTTCTTACAAAGACTGTCCATTTGGGAGACCTCTGCCTATTGCATTGTATTAATTTGAAGATCACAGAGTTGCAAATCTTCTAGTGTTTAAGACTGTAGTTTAGCTAGAGATTTCTGGTTAAGTAAAAAAAAAAAAAAACTAGGCAAGTGATATGACCCCTAGAGTTTGGCCTTTTGGGAAGCACATCCATGTCCATTTAGCAGACTCACCTCACTTAAGAAGGCAGAAGCTACCTCCCAGTGCCTGGGAATTAAGAAACTTTGAATGAAAATAGAACTCACTGACTATGTGCTCATGTCAAAGCATTCGGCCTGTTGGCCTTTCTTGACTCAGCTGTCAAACAGGGGATCATGGTTCTTTTTTTTCCCGCCACATGTTTATCTCATACATCAATGTTACATCCAAAGATGACCATTCATTCTCACACAAAGGGGATATTGACCAAGAGAGCCCAGGGCATTGGCTACTTTCTGAAAATAAAATGATAGGAAGCAAAATAAGGCAGCAGACACATAATAGTAGGTCACGTAGGTCTGCAAAACAATAGCTACAGTTTGTTCATTTGCTTAAAGGGTCAAAGTCCCTCATTTATCATGTTTTTCTTCTTTCCGGGGCAAATGAATGAAGGGTATACTACAGAATAGAATCTTCTTCAACCAGCTAGCAGGTTTATTCCATTAGCTCATCGGTAACTCTGACTTCAAGTCAGACCCTCTGGTTGGTGCCTCAAGCCACGGTGTATTTCCATATTAGTAGTCTTTCATTGTAAGTAACAAAAACTATCTCTGATCAATTTAAAGACAAAATAGAATGCATTAAGCTTACTGATGGAGTGAAGAGTTGAGTACTCACAAGAATTTGGGAAGGAAGAACCCAGCCTACTATGGAGATCCCATAGAGAAGTTCCTAAACTCTTTCTTAACTAGTATCTTCCACATCAATGGGTTGATAGGACTCACCTAGGAGAGCTTGTTAAAGAAGGGAGACTCAAGAGGGAGGGGACATATATATACCGATAACTGATTCACATTGACATTTGACGGAAAACCAAAAAATTCTGTAAAGGAATTATCCTTCAATTTTAAAAATAAGTAAATTTTAAAAAATAACAACAACAACAAAAACAACTCAATTTCCAGGCAGTAGCCTAGAATCAGCATACTTAACAGAAAAGACCAAGAAACACTGAGAAGTAGTAATATGAATTCTGCTCCATTGGTCATCTGGCTCCAATACGATTGGCAATTCCAGAAAGAGATAATCTGATTGGCTCACCTGGATTTCAAAAGGTATCTCTGATCCATCAGTTATGACCAGAAGGGCTGCATCAGGGAACACTATCCCATGCATCAAGATGCAGTTCCAAAGAAGGAGAAATCACAAATAGCTTGGAAATCACCACTAAGTCATTCTATCACCAATAAAATAAGCCAAGTCATGTAGAAATTCATTATCAGGCCTTTACAATTCATTTAGAGTTCTGAAAGACTGTATCAATAATTTTTTTAACTATGAAACATAATTGTGCTGGAAAGTTGAAGGAAATGTCCTATTTGCAAATCCAATCTGGATTAGGAGTTTGGATGGAGCAAGTGGAAAGAAATCAAAATATAGAGCCTTCCAGTGACAAATGAAACATCAGAGACAACACTCATGTAGGGACAACCCTTCTCCCCAACCCCCAGACCCACACCCTGAAATGTTCCCAAATAGGGGTGCATCCCTACTGTGCTGTATGGAAAGCATCAAGTTGGTAGACAAGCTTGAGACAACCCCAACACCACACTCTTAGCTGGCTTTCAGGAGGTCATCTTCCATGTCTTCTCCTCTTTCCCTAGGAGGCCCCACAGCGACTGATTTTGCCAATAATGGAAGCTTTACAGTCTTCTTTGTCCACGAGGTCTTAGTCACAGTGAACATTCAATAGATGGCTTTGCTGCAGGCGTATTTTCACATGCCAGAAAAGCATCTGACAGTGTTGGATGTTTGGAGGGCCATTGTTCAGAAGATTAAGTGCTGTCCCATGTTCAATCATTTATTCAACAGCCACACAGGGAACCTAACTGGAGGAGAAAAGTGAAGTCTGGGTGCTTTACTGGATGTTTCGGGGAAGAATGTCTCTACTCATTTTATATATTGTTCAAGGAATTTATTTTCTATATTGTTCAAGGAATCTGAACAATAAGCAGTTAATATTGTCAAACCCTGAGGGACAGACAACTGGAATAGACTCCAGGCAATGTCCTCACTTCAAAAGGCCGGCTGAGGGCAAGAGAGAACACATTTCCAAAGCCACAAAACTAATTTTGGCACACACCCAAATCAAGTGTACCCTTTTCCCAGACTCCTGCTAGATGCTTTGTATCAGCCAACTCACTAAGAAGAATTTCCTTTAAAGAGTTTGATGAGCACTGTTCATGCTACCCAGTTTGCACTCTTTCCTCTGGTAACAGTATTCTTGTTTTCATAAGGAAACCTCCTCTCCCTGTTTTCAGTCCATGTACTTCTAAACAAGCTGCATCCATTCTCTCCAAGGTAGAATAGGTGATGAGCTTAACCAATCAGAGCAGGACATTACAGTAGTCCACAGTGATTGGTTTATGCTCAGGCACAAGACCCAATCAGAACCAACTTAACACAATGAAATTTTCCTGGGATGGTCAGCGGAGTACATCCTCTTTTCTGTTGAGAATGCCAGCAGAAAGGATATCCTGAGCTGGTACTTCCAAGAGTCAATAAGTGGAACCTGAGGATGCAGATGGTTCTGTAGATGGCAGAGCAAAGACACAGAGAAAATGAGCCCTGGGTTATTGATGACTTGCTTGTGCTCTTGGTACCAGCTGAGCCTGAAACCAGTCCTGTCCCTGGACTTTCAGTTACTGGAGCAAATCAATTTCTTTATTTTCCCTCAGCCAATTTGATTTGGGTTTTTATCTCTTGCAATTGAAAGCCCTAATTAAAACAGGATTGAACAGAATAATGCATTTTGGTAATTCTGTTTCTTTAAAAAATACTTACCTATTGAGCACCTGCTGTGGGCTTCTAAAGAAGTAGAAGGCATTATCCTTCTTCCAAAATTTGCTTCCTTGCTGAAGGAAAAGACAATGCTCATACTGCTCCAATCTGCACAAGGTATGGACTCACTCTCCTACTTAAAGCAATGAAAAGAGTTATTATACCTAATGATATCTGAAAGAGTTGGGGTGATACAAAGAGGAAGATTAAGGTAGGTAAAGGGAGGTAAGGAAGGTAAAGGGAGGTTTTCAAGGAGGGAAGATAAGCTGGGTTTCTTTCCCCTTATGGGCCTGGGGGAAAGAGCTTCAGGTTGACTAGTGTTAAGGGTCTTGCACAACTCCATAATCCTCTTTGGTTCCACCAGGAAACCTAATGAATTTAGCTTTCCTTTCTCATGTGCTCTTTGGTCAGTTGCATTTTTGAGAACCATCCCAATGCTCCAGAGGCTAATTTAGGTCAGCTGAACTTATCTTGTCATCCCTCTGCAATTACTGTTAGGGAATGCACTATTCTTAAATGTCTTACTATTGATTTCTCATGAAAATTATCTAGAAATCAGTCAGCCAATATTTTTAAGCATCTTTTGTAGGACCAGCACTTTCCATGGTGGTGAAGAAATACAAATGACCACATGCAAACCGTGATCTCCGTATCCATCTGATTTAAAATCAGTAGTGACGTATACAAAAAATTAAAACCGTTTTTAGGTACTTATTTGGTTTTAACTAAAGCACAGTGGTTGATTCAAGAAGAGGAAGGTCAAAATGTAAGGGTTTGCATCTTAGGCTACTCATTCTCACTAAGTCCAATTCATGACCTTACCGAAGTCACACTCAGGGGATAGATGTGGATTAAACAAGGTATACTGAAATTTGGGCTTCCTCAGTGGCTCAGGGGTAAAGAATCTCCCTGAAATGCAGGAGACACAAGAGACCTGGGTTCTATCCCTGGGTCAGGAAGATCCCCGGGAGGAGGCATGGCAACCCACTCCAGTATTCTTGCCTGGAGAATCCCAGTGGACAGAGGAGCCTGGCAGACCACCACCCATGGGGTCTCAAAGAGTCAGACAAGACTGAATGACTAAGCAAGCACAACACAGCACTGAAGGTTTGCTGAGAGTAATATTTGAAAGATACAAGTCGGAAAGATGAGAAATACTCCATTTCTACTTGTAAGTTTCCATCATATGAGAAAATATGCTGAACTGTCATTGAAAAACTGATTGATTAGTTTGGCTGAACTTCCAAAGCATTTTGTACATTCACAAATCAGTGAAAGATGGTTTTATGAGATGCTAAGTTCCTGCATGTTGGACTCAAAAAGCATTTCTTCTTGATAATCTTTCACTTTGCCCTCTTTATTAAAGATCAGAAATCAGGAAAAAGATTGGACAAGTAACTAGGACATAATTGCTGCAGGTAAAGAAAGTCAGAAGTCTTAAAGGGCAAGTGACTTTATTCTGCTGTGGGAATTTCCCTGGGTTATTGTACGGTCACATACTAACTATATTCTGTCCAGCACCTGTCCACTACCATTACCCTTTTCCTGTAAATCATCTAGCATATTTTGGGATGTCCCTCATGGTCCAGCAGTAGTTGGGTAGAGGGAGAATATACATGTTCAGCCTATCTTTCATTCAGCCTATCAAACTGTTTTATGATGACTTTCATCTATAATTGCCTAGATCACCTTGTTTCTGCCCTTGCTGCCCCGTGGTTTATTCTGAACCCAGAATGATCTGCTTCAAACGTAAGCCGGTTTGCATCCCTCTGCTGCTCAGAATTCTCACCCCCTTTTCAGAGTAAAAACCCAAGTCCTGATAATGGCCTAAAAGATCCTGTATGAGTTATTCTCAGGGAACAGGAAATTAACAAAACCCAGGGACACTTCCCTGATGGCTCAGATGGTAAAGAATCTGCCTGCCATGCATGCAGGGGACTAGGTTTGATTCCTGGGTTGGGAAGATCCCCTGGAGAAGGAAATGGCTTCCCACTCCAGTATTCCTGCCTGGAGAATTCCATGGACAGAGGAGCCTGGTGAGCTACAGTCCATGGAGAAAGCTAGAGAATTCAAAAAAAAAAAAACATATACCTTTGTTTCATTGATTACGTCAAGGCCTTTGACTGTGTGGATCATAATAAACTGTAGAAAGCTCTTAAAGAGATGGGAATACAGACAATCTTACCTATCTCCTGAGCAGCCTGCATACGGGTCAAGAAGCAACAGCTGGAACCCTGTGTGGAACAACTGATTGGTTCATGATTGAGAAGGGAGCATGACAGGGCTGTCTGTTGCCACCCTGTTTGTTTAATCTATACTCTGAGCACATCATGAGAAATGCCGGACTGGATGAGTTACAAGCTGTAATCAAGATATGCAGGAGAAACATCAACAACCTCAAACATGTGAATGAATTCACTCTAATAGCAGAAAGTGAAGAGCAACTGAAGAGCCTCTTGATGAGGGTGAAGGAAGAGAGTGAAACAGCCAGCTTAAAACTAAATATTAAAAAAACTAAGATCATGGCATTTGGCCCCATTACTTCATGATGAATAGAGGGGGAAAAGGTGGAAGTAGTGACAGATTTCCTCTTTTGGGTTCTAAAATCACTGCCGATGGTGACTGCAGCCATGAAATCAGAAGATGTTTGCTTCTTGGCCAGAAAGCAATGACGAACCTAGACAATGTGTTGAAAAGCAGAAACATTACTCTGCCAACAAAGGTCTGTATCGTCAAGGCTATGGTCTTCCCAGTGGTCATGTACAGTTGTGAGAGCTGGGCCGTAAAGAAGACAGAGCACGAAAGAATCGATGCCTTTGAACTATGGTGCTGGAGAAGACTCCTGAGAGTTCCCTGGACAGCAATGAGATCAAACCAGTCCACCTTAAGGGAAATTAACCCCGAATACTCTTTGGAGGCACTGATGCTGAAGTTGAAGCTCCAGTATTTTGGTCATTTGATGTGAACAGCTGACACATTGGAAAAGTCCCTGGTGCTGGGAAAGACTGAGGGCAGACAGAGAAGAGGGCATCAGAGGATGAGATGGCAGGGTGGCATCACCAATGCGATGCACATGAACTTGGGCAAACTTCGGGAGATGGTGAGGGACAGAGAGGCCTGGCGTGCTGCAGTCCATGGGGTTGCAAAGAGTCAGACATGAATGCGCGACTGACCAAAAACGACAACTTAAACAAAAACAACGTCTATGCCGCTCCCCAAACCAACTATGCCACTCACTGGGGCCACTGTTTATTTGTAAAGGTTCCCCAGGTGGTTTCTTCTTTATGTTATTATTATGGTGAATTTTGAACATACACAAAATCAGACAAGAAATTAAAAAAGTACACTGACACACATATATCCATACTCCAGTCCCCACATTTCTCAAATCCATGGCCAAAGGGGATGGCCTCTCACATCCCCATCCACTTCCCCTATCTTGCATGATTATGGAGCAAATCCTAGACATCATCTCTTTCTATCCACACATATTTCAGTAGCTTGAAAAGTTAAGGACTCATTTTTTTCGAGCATAACCACAATATCATAATCACAGCTAAGGGAACAGTGATTGTGATTCACTGAGGACTGAGAGCCACACCCTACAAGGCCTAACTCCCTGTTTCCCCTTGAACTTCATCTACTTTCTCCCGTACCCATCTCCCCCCTTTCCTCCAGTCACACTGCTCTCTTGCAGTGTCTCAGACACAGTCTTGAGCCCTTGCACTTGCCGTTCTCCCCGCTTGGATGCTCTTCCCCCAGGTGGACAAATGCCTTTTCACTTTGCCCATCATCACTCTCTCTGTTAGGCTTTCTTTGACTATTCGTAAAAGCAGTTCATCCTCTCCCCATCCCTTGATACCCTCCCCATCCCCCTTTCTTGCTTCTTTTTATCCACTGCATTTGGTACCCAAATTCTTATTGAACTAATAAAACCATATCCCCCTTCACATTATAATTCCATGAGAGAAGGCACCATGAAAATATTTGCTGAACAAATGCACGAGTCAATGACTCAATTGGGTAATATTAGGCCTACCAGTGAACCAATGAGATGGTGGGATAAAGGGTAAGAAGTAGAATAAATAGATACTCTATATCATAAAGCTTAGAGAGAACCCATAAAATTTGTAAACATGAAAAGGTAAGACTAATTAATAGGTAACATATTCACAGAGAGCTATTAATGGAAAGCACGGTGTTGGAAATAAAATCCGAAGCTCTGAGGTTAACATCAGAAAGGACAACTGTTCTCTTTTATTAACATTCCCTTGGGCTGCTTATACCAGAGAATTAACCCTGGTTGTTAAAAAGGCAAACCATACAATATAGTCATAAAGAAACTGTTGGGACTTCCCAGTGTTCTAGTGGTTAAGACTCCATGCTTCAACTACAGGGGGCATGGGTTCGATCCATGGATGGGGAACTAAGATCCTACATGCCATGCAGCGTGGCCAAAAATAAAAAACAAAACAGTTGCAATATATTGATCAAACTTAGCAGTACATAAATACATATACATGTGTTATACATTCTACATAGAACAAATAAAGTGTGCAAGGACAGGTCCAAGAAGACAAAACCCCAGCATCCTTGCACACTAAGCATTCATTCATGTTCTCTTTTGTAAGAGAACCTGATCTCAGGGCTTATTGTGCAGGCTACTGCACTCATGGAGCATTCCTGGCCATAGGAAATAGCTTGATGGCTGAGAATTTCGGAAAGGCTGGGTCTGCTCACTCTGGCATAATACAGTACTAAAGCTATACTTCACTACTTCCTCTTCTAGGGCCAAAGAGGATTCCTGGAAGCAGTCCCTTTGGAAACCATACTTAAAACAGGTTGTTTCAATCCAGGCTTGGAACATTAAGTATTGGCTGTTGCTATAACAAAGACATAACCCTCACTCTCCCTGGCTCCTGAGGCACATACATCATGCTTGTATTTACCTGGTAGATAAATATTCAAGGACACCATCATTAGAGCAACAGGTGGTGGACTTGCACAAACAATGATCTCCATCCTGGCACCCAGTGTCCAGACGGGAAAGAAGCTTTTTACTTCTCGATGATAACACGATGCACCTTGGAAACCCCAGATCTTACTGTAATAAAGACTCCAGTCATTAAAACATAGCAATTACTTTTGAGATTCGCAGGCAAAAGTTTAACAATGGCTGCCCACCCGTGAGTTTGCACAAGGGGTGATGGGAGAGCTCTTTTGATTTCCATGCCCATTACACATGTGTTTGGAAAGAAGTCTCTCACCAAAGTCAGTCGCTCTGAAATTTACTTCCCGTGCTTTACTGTTGTCTCACAGAAACGCCATCGAACTCATGAACACAGACCCACTTTGTAAATGCAATTAAGAGGAAACAAAGTTTCTCTTGAAACTCTAATGAATTTGCTTTTTGCTTGCTTTCCTTGAGGGCAATTAGGACTAGGCTCATTTTTTTTTTTTTTCCTTTTAGAAGACATGGATGTTCATGTACATAATGATTGGATGTCTGTAGATGCACTAATTCCATTTAGAAGCATTAAAATAAGGACTGAATTGATGTGCCATGGCCGTAATTTGGCCCAACAGAATTTTCTTTTGCTGGTTTGGAGAAAGATGAAGAAATGAGTATTTTCCACAGAATAGACCTGGTTTTGTTTTTTTGTTTTTTTGACTTCTAAAATATTGTTATTCACAGCCACTCATTCATTTGGGTGACTGAATGCAGTAAGCTTCTGAAGCCCTGTGGGTACTAGAAAGTGACCTTACTGTTGGAGGTAAGTTAGCGCAAGTGAGTCTCCCAAGGATGCAAGAAAGAGAACCTGGCCTTTTATATTTGCCATTTTGCCAAACCTGGTATGAGTTTGTAAACACCATAAAATATGTTACAACTTTTGCAGCATATGTCTCTTATTGTTAAGAACTATTGTGAAAGGAGAAGCAGAGTCTACTTCTTAAAATATTTTTTATATAATAGTTATGGCATCCAATTATACAATAGTAATTGTGAATAATTATACCAAACCCCAGTCTGTTTTACGACTACTTCTCACGCTGAGCTCGTATACTCTATATAAACACCATCTGTATCAAACATAAAACTCTTAGTTGCTCTAAGAACACAGGCTTACAAAACGTAGCTGATTAGTTCTGGAGCCAAGTAGTTTCATGGCTATTGCCCGGGTGCCCACAAACCACAAGAATCCAATGATCTCCTTCTTCTTGGGCTCCATCCTGTTTCTTTGACACACAGCCTAGTTACCTGTTTGCTCAGCGTCCTTGCGGGAATGATGCTAGGTGCTCAGACCAGTGATACGCTTCTGCAGAGATTTTGCTTAGCACTGAATGTGCCCTGCAGAGTTCTGTTCATTTTCTTTATGTGTAGTGGTGATTTAAGCCCTTGAAGTTGGCCAAGAGCACCGCTTCCTGAATTTCCCTTAGCTAAATGCTATCAAGGTCTTTGGGTGCCAGACCATTCCCCCGGAAATCTCCAAATGAAGCTTTCCCCTGAAGATGCTTGTCTCTATCAAAAGGTTTTAACAATGAAAGGGAAGAACAACTTGAAAAAAACATGACTCTGGGCTCTGAACAGTTTTTGGTTCAAGAACTTAAACCCTAAGAGTCAGCAATCCCATTCCTGGGCATATACCCAGAGAAAACAGTAATTTGAAATGACATATGCACCCCAATGTTTATTGCAGTGCTATTTACAAGAGCCAGGACATGGAAGCCGTATAAATCTCCGTTGACAGAGGGATGGATAAAGAAAATGTGGTGCGTACACTATGAAATATTACTTAGCCATAGAAAAGAATGAAATAATGCAATTTGTAGCAATATAGATGAACCTAAAGATTATCATACTAAGTGAAGTAAAATCAGACAAAGACAAATATCATATGATATCACTTATGAGTGGAATCTAAAAAATGGTACAAATGAACTTAGTTATAAAACAGAAATAGAATCACAGATGTGGAAAATAAACCTATGGTTACCAGGGTGGGGAGGGGGAGATAAATTGGGAGGCTGGGATTGACATATACACATTACTATATATGAAATGCATAACTAATAAGGCCCTGATGTATAGCACACGGAACACTACTCAATACTCTGTAATGACCTATGTGGGAAAAAGAATCTAAAATAAAAGTGAGTATATGTAACGTCTAACTGATTCAATATGCTGTATACCTGAAACTAACAACACTGTAATTCAACTATATTCCAGTTAAAAGATAAATACATAAAATAATAAATTAAAAAAATAAAATTGTAAATCAACTATATTTTAACATAAAATAAAAATTAAAGAAAAAATAATTTAAACCTCTATAGACAATTACCTATCTCAAGAATCTGACCTTCACATTTTATCCAAAAAATGAACGACATATATATTTTGTCCCCAACAGACAAGTAAGTTGTTATTTGGCAATAAACAAACTTCAGACGTAACTGACAACTGGTAACTTGTGTCCAACAGTTGAATGAACCCCAGAGGCCCATTTCCCATTTCTGGGCTCTTAAAAATCTATACGTAAATGTTATTGCCACCCTTTTAACATACTTACATCTTGCAAATTTTCTGTGCTAGAAAGTCCTGCTCTTCTTGCTAAGATTTTAGAATTTATGCTGCAAGAAAAAAATGATATTTATTTGTAAGACATTTTCTCCAAATAGCACAAACAATGATGACTTTATTTTCTACATGTGGAAAAATAGTGCATTTCTGGGCTTCCCAGGTATCACTAGTAATAAAGAATGCAGGAGACAGTAAGAGATGTGGGTTCAGTACCTGGGCCAGGAAGATCCCCTGGAGGAGGACCTGACAACACGCTCAGTATTCTTGCCTGGAAATCCCTATGGATAGAGTAGCCTGGTGGGCTCTGGTCCATAGGGTCGCAATGAATCAGACACGACTGAAGCAACTTAGCAATGGATCAATTACGGGGGAAAGAAAAGTGCATTTCCCTTGTGGAATTAGGTTCTGCTTTGGAAAGAGCTATAACTCTACTTACATTAGTCAGGCAAAATGTTCTGAACATCATTAAAAAGTTCCATGCTAGGTATGCCAGCCTTTGGATACAATCTATAAAAATGTTATTATGAAGAAAATGGTGCTAGTCCTTCCAGGTAACCATCCAAACAGCCAAAGATGGATATCTTAATTTGACATCCAAAAAAGCACAGGAGAGGTCAGACTGTATGTAGGTAATTTCCTCAGATGCTATTATTTGTCCCCTGGGAACCCACATACTCAATACCAATTATGGAGGAGAGGATTAAGAATGGGCAGAAAGGGTGAGGGTGGAACAGCAGGTCTGAATGATTTGGGCTGAGATCTTGTATCAAATTTGCAAATTACCAATTAAGGCGGGTTTAGAACATAGCATCATCTTCACTCATTGTGACAAATTGGAAATTAAGGCTCCCACTGCATGTCAGAGGGATGTCACTTAACAAGGAATATTATCAAGAGGATCTTACTTGATAACAGTAGATCCTTGGAAGCAAGGCAGACTAACCAGAAAGAAAAAGCAGGCAAAAATCTGAAAATAAACATAAGACCTGGATCTCAAAATAACCACGATCCTGTTGACTTTGAATGTCACTCGAATACATTATGAATGAAAGCTCCCAGAATGCTGGTGTCTGGTATTACGAATCTGTTAGAATGGTATTCATTTCTATTCAACCTTAACAAGCGACTATTTTCAAGGTATCTTTAGTAGGGTTTATGTAAAGTTAAGACAATAATAGAATCTTATGGACAGCAGACATACTTAACTTCTGTATTTCCTTTAACAAGTGGCAGCCTCTGGCAGAACACTGCCCACTTAATGAGGAGGAAATGGACAGGTAACTTATGAATCAGTGTCCCTACCCATAATCCCTAGGGAAACACATTCCCTATCCTGTCATAGATTTCCCATGCTCAATATTGATTCACAGGATTCCTTAAATTATGTATAACAGTGCACACCTATGTAGTGTTTATCCCTCCCAATTTTCCCTAAAGCCTGTTTTTTTTCCCTTCATAAACACATAGAGAAATATCATGCTTTCCCAGTTTTGCAGCACCTCCAACCCCAATATTCAAAGCCCACAGGTCAAAGTTGTTTACCTGAATAGAAAATAATTACAGAGAGATCTCAGTAGAGAAAACAATCAGACTGGAAGATATTCACACTGCAAAAACTGCCATGTGGCATTATGCCCCATTGAGAACACAGGTTAGGGGGCATTTGCTTTGGTTTATTGCTTGACTAGCCATGAGGAAAACATGGATTAATTATTCTCTTTGCTACTGTGATGGATTTCTGTCATCTATCTATCTATTAATATCTACCTAATATCTATATATATCACACATCTATTCACACACTTATTTATTTATACATCCTACATAAAAACATATGACAGATATAAGTACATATCAAATATATATGTCATACCTATACAAATATTAGAAGATAAATGAAATAACAGGTCTAGAAGGAGAAGATTTCCCTTCCATTTCTGACTATGTCTCTTACAAGCAAAGAGATACTGGAACAAGTGAACACCCTCACCGTGCCTCAGTTTCCCAATTTGTGATGTGGGGTTCACTCCTGTACTATCTAGAGAAGGAACTGAATGAGCAAATCCATAGCAAACTGCTTTGAAAAGTACAGAGTGCTACACAAATGCTGGGGATATAATGAGATGTTTTACAAAAGAACATTATTTCTCTGCTAAGAAGTGTACATCCACATTCGCGTTTTCTGTCTGTGAAGGTTCTTCTTTGAAATTAAATTGAGACCATAGCCAACATCCCTCCCAGTGCTGCCTGAGGTTTTACTCAAGCAACAAAGCAAGGCCTTCTTTTTATCATTCATCGCATTTGAGTTCAAGCGCCGAGAGGTACTTTTTACCAGTGGAGAAAATAGCTTTCTTTTCACAGCAGAAACACAGAAAATGACCTCCCTCTGGATGCTAATGTGACGATGAGGCTTAGTCTGCGGTCGTCTCCCAAAATGCCTCAATTCAGCTTTGTCAGTGGCATATTTCTGTACCAGGAAGTTGGGAGTGGTAAGAGAGTGAGTCTGAAGCCATTGCCTTATTATTTATGTGAAGAATTAAAATATTGGGATACATTTTCAAGTGGGAATCTTGTTCCTTTTCTCCTTTGGCTTTGAGGGCCAATTGGATACTCCCATTTGCAAAAGTAAGTTAAGATAAAATCCCTTACGCATTCAATCAGCCCTGATATCATACGTTCCTTACTCAGACACCTAGTGCTTTTCAATGTAAGTCCTCAGCTGGGCGTACAAGAACTTCTACAAATCTAATCCCAAATTTCCTTTCTAGCCCTTTCTCCTGCTCAATCTTCCCTCCCCCACCCCAACACCACCCAAAGCACTGTGTGTCCAGTTTGCTATATTCTCTACACTGTTTTTTTTTTTAATTTGTTTGTTTATTTATTTCTGGCCCTGCTGCATCTTGGTTGCTGTGCACCAGCTTTCTCTAGTTGAGGCAAGTGGGGGCTACTTTCTAGTTGAGGTGTGCAGGCTTCTCATTGCTGCGGTTTCTCTAGAGCATGGGCTGTAGGCGAGAGGGCTTCAGTAGTTACGATGCATGGGCTTGGCTGCCCCGTGGCATGTGGGATCTTCCCGGACCAGGGATTGAACCCATAGCCCCTGCATTGGCAGGCGTGTTCTCAACCACTGGACCACCAGGAAGTCCTCGGTTGCTGTTCTGATGGTGTCTGTGCTTTCAACCAGGTGACTTTTCTCCTGCTTCTGCTTGTCTGGAGATGCCTCCTTCTACCAGGATGGGGCTTCCATCTCTGGCCTAGTGAACTTCTGCCCAAACTTTAAGGCACATCTTAAATGCCAATAATCCTAAGGAGCTTTCCCTAATACCCCTGATCAATTGCAATCCCTTCCCTTTCCAAATAAATTGTAATTTTCTCCAATTACTACAACAACAAAACCTTACAACCACCCATGTGTATTCTGTGTCTCTTGTCAGCATATCAATTATCATGTGCTTTCCCTACCACAATTGAAAAAAAAAAAATTAAAAACTCCCAAAGTTAAGGATGGCTTTTATTTTATTTTTTTTTAACTTGTATTATGGAAAATCTCAAACATATACAAAGTCATCAGCAGAAGGCCCTGTTTATTTTTGCATCTCCTTCGGGAGCTATCATAGTGTTTTGCATGTACCAGAAGTAAATTTAAGTAATTAGGGCCTTAGGCAAATAGAGCTGTCGGTCGGCATCTCTGACTCCACGTTTGCTGGGTGGTTACGCTTTTCCTTGGTAACACCCCAGCACGCACAACCCACACACCTGTGGGATCGCAGTCAACACGGGTTAAACCTGTTCACCAACTTTCAGATTTAGGGAAAGCTAATCCTCCAAGTTACATCAGACAGTCAGCAAAAAGAATCATATTTGAGAGGATAAGGAGAACAAAATCTAGATAAGAATATTTTCTAAGAAAATTTTAATCTGGTTGTTATTTATGTGGTCTTTCCAGTAAGGCACATTTCTTTTAAACATGAAATATTTGATGGATAATCTTCAAGTACAAGGGCTCTTTACATCCATTAGCATCATAGCTTTTTTTTTTTCACCTTGCATTATTAACTGATACAAATATCATTTTGAAGAATCCTCCCTTTATGAAAACCTCATGCCAGACCCTTAATTCTAGCACTTCAGACAGATATTTCAAAAAATTTTGTGCTCACCATGCCCATTAATTTTTGCTATTACTGTGTTTTGTGTGTATGTGTGTGTGTGTGTGTGTGTTTGGGAGAGCAACGAAATCTTTAAAGCAAACCAGAATTCTTGAATGATAGATTACACGCCCATGCTGTGTCACTTCCAATTAACTCAAATTGACTGTACACCACGTTATTCTGTGAGTGCATGGCAGATCAATAAATATGGGGAAAATCCAGCCCAGCTCCCCACTTTCCCATCCGAGCCTAGTGGGTCTGAGGCGGATCATGCTCCTGTGATGTGTGTGCCACAGCTCAGGCAGGCAGGTGGTGCGGAGACACCATTCAAACTTGGCCTATTCAATCCCAACTCCTCTAACTTGCCATTCATGCATAGCAAAACACCATCTGGTCCTATTTTGCCTCCAGCAATCACAGCTGACCAAAAACGATAATAACAGCTGTTGCAAAACAAAAGCCAAACAAAGGGGGTGGGGAAGGGGGGGGAAGGAAAGGTTAGATGGAAGTCCAGTGCTGAAAAATGCTCTGCGAAGTGAGAAATGGGAGAGAAACCATTCAGATGTCTGAATGGACACAGCAGAGGACTTCTACTTAAACCTGAGATATTCATCCATCTGTCTAGAAAGCCTTCAAACCTCCGTCCGGTGGTAATGTATTGCAGAAATTATGCTGCACGAAGGCATTTAAGCTTCTGTTCTGTGAGCTGGGAGCTAACGACCCCATGTCAGCTAGAAAACGAAAACTCCTTATGTTCTTTCATCATAGAGCAGGACAGGTTAATGCAAAAAATAGAGAGCCTGTTTAGCCAGAGTAATAAAATAATGTGCACACGGCAGGGGAGAGAAAAGGTGTATGTGTCGTGAAGGAGGGTATGAGGGGCGCCTCGTTAATGTCCGTGGACCACTGAAGTGGGAAAGTATAGAGGTGTCCCACTAATCAGCTTCTATAATGTTCATGCCTATTTTTCATTACCCTGATTCATTTCTGACTTGTAACCAAAAAAAAAACCACACACCAAATACACCATGTACTTACTTATGTCTCAGAAACAGGAATCAATCCTATGTACAAAATGAAATACAAGTTGACTCATAATATGCTTTTAGCAGATCCTGAGAATAATATGGTAACAAGGTCGGGGAATTTGTTTCATGATTCAAGCTTTTTGACATTTTCAAGACACAGTTTTGCCTGGTGATTAATTTTTTAAACTGCAGTAATTAAGCTATTTTTTTCTTGAAATGGACCGTCAGTGGCTTAGCAACATTTAATCAGATGTGATAAAACCCAAGATTTATAAAAATCATTTAATAGATGATACAACACCTGCTTCTAACTGCAAACAGTTGAAAACAGACTTCATTTGCAATTAAGTCTTATCACTAGTGACATTTTTTTTCCAAGCAATACTTCATGGGTTTTCAAAATGACAATTACAGAACTAATACACAATTACTGTCACATGTAGTTTAGCAATTAATTTTGAAGACATTTGTCTAAAGGTTTCACAACAGAATATAAAATGGTTCTTATTGTTATGTAATGTTAGTTTCAATTCACAGAAAATCTTTTACCATCAGCTCTGCCTCTGATGGGTCTGGTGTAAGCATCTCATTTCTTTGTGGAATACAATTGCCCCCTTGTAGATGTGATTAGGCATCATTCTTAGACTGTTTGAACACTGATACCTGTCAACTAAAACATCTCATGAAAAGCTTCAATTTAGACATAAATTTTTCTACAGCCAGAAATCTATAAATTTATAATTAGAATCTCTTGCTGTTCAATATTTGTACATAATACAGAGGACGAGAGGATTATGAAATATTGAAAGCTGAATTCATTATTCATAGCCCACAACATACAGTAAATATTCTTTGAAATACAACAACAACTTTGAGGAATCCATATTCCATTATTTTTTTGAATGTCTTATACACAGTAGCCATGGATACCACCACTCACACCCTCTTTTTTTTTTTCCAGATTAGGATTCTGGTCAGGGATGACACTTGCTGTTTTTAATTTTCATTTTATCATAAGCAGTTGAAGACTGTTGCCAGTGGTAATTTGCAATTTTTATCAAGACCTCTTCATTATAGCTTCTGACAGGACAGATGCTGTAATTAATCATGCAGGACAACTGGGGATAGTGGTCACAGTGTTCTCAAAGAGGAGTCACCACAGAGCAAGAAAAGGGGGGAAGAAATGGGCACTGAAATAATTATTTTGGCTTAAGAATTAGCATTCACCATCCATTTTAATAGCAATAAAGACACAATGCCAGCTAGTTCGAGCCCCAAATAGAAGACAATTGCTTTTTCCTCTAGACTTACCTTGCCCTTGCATCTTAATAAAATGATAATTATAAATAATTACTAATGGTTCTATTTATTTTGTTATTTTTTGGCCCCACCGCACAGTTTGTAGGATCTTAGTTCCCCAACCGGTGATCGAACTTGTGCCCTCATCACTGAAAGCTCAGAGTCTTAAACCACTGGGCCGCCAGGGAATTCCATTAATGGTTCTATTTCTAATGGTTTAGCTTCTTTTTAACAGGCCCTAGTTTGGGGCCATGCAATCCACATTCTTAGCTGTAAATCTTGCATTTTCAGCTAAAAATTGAAGATACCTGGGCTTAAAAACAGGTTGGTATGGGATCTATTTCCCCCATTTTCTACATATTCAAGGAACCACAAGTGAAATTTGACATATCATTTTATTTGAAAAGTGAACAGTTGCCTGGTTGTTGCATCAAAATACAGTCCACAGTTTTTACTGAAATGTGTTTATTCTATAGCAAGATAAAAGCATTTTTGTTTTAGTTAAGCAAAATACAAACAACTTAATTGCTGCTATCATAACTCATAAAAAAGTATAAAACAGCATAAAAACACAATAAGCAACGTAGCAATGAATGGTTTATGTCACCAGTGTTTACGTTAAAGCCTCGTTTATGAAAACTTTACAACACATGATATGAAAACTTACAACTTTGAAGGAAAATATTTACATTGATTATTCAGATGTGGTGCGCCTTTTAAATATTCTACCGGTATTACATCATAATAAAAACTCTTGCTTTTTTTTAAATCTTAACTTTTGTAATAACTGTCTTCATTTAAGTGCATTTCCCTTTTAAAAATACAGTGTTTTTAATTTTCGAAACTTGTCACTCAAAACACAGAATATAGTATTCACATTCTTTTCTTCTAATTGGAATGAATAGAATGGGCTAACAGTGGTCATAGTGTTACAACATATACTGTGGTTTGGTCTGGAGAAGTCATGGATAAAAAGTGAAAAGGAGTCAATAATTGAATCTAATCACTTGCATTTTTTTTTTTTCTTTTTTTTTTCTGGAGAGATTTAAGGAAAAAAATAAGAGCTTTGGCAAAAGTCTGTGATTTACATTATTTTTTTTTTTCATGACAAAAAAATGCCATCAACGATTGACGTCATACAAATGTTTGTATGAAACTGGACCTTCAGATTTCAGGTAGTTACTGACTGTGCTTTTTATTTTTAGGGCTTCGGAAGTTCCAGTCGCCTTGAAGTGGGGATTCTTCACTTCGGGAGAAATAAGGCCATTTGCTATGACTCAGAGAGGCCAGTTTCTTATAGTCATCAGTCTGTCCTAGGATTCATGACACGGTTTGATTCACATATTGTAGGTAGAGCCTGAATAAATAAAAAAGCCATCACATAGAAGAGCACAGCTTTTCTTGTTTAAAAACAGAGTCGTTTCGAGATCTTTCAGCTCCACTGTTTCGTTCTTCTTGCCTATCTAATAGACACCGGAAGGACCGCCGCGATCGTTACACCTTTCTGCATCACCACACCCCGACTCCGCGAGTTGCAGCCGCCCGGGGTGTACCCTCCGACGGCCACTCTCTTCCAGACGCGGCACGAACCGCCTGCCCCGCGCGCGCGTTCGTCTTTAGAAAATACTGACCTGCGATAACACTTGAGTCTGTGTCTGAGGCTGTATCTGCGAGGCCGGCTGGGGGCTCCCGAGGGTGGGGATGGGGGACGTGATCTGGGAGGCGGCCGGCGAGTGCTGCCGGGGAGAGGGCTGGGACTGATGCTGCATGTGCTGCAGCTGCTGCAGCTGGAGACGCTGCTGCAGCTGCTGCTGGCTGAGATGCTGCTGCAGCTGCACGTGCTGCTGAAAACGCTGCTGCTGCAGCTGCTGCTGGAGCTGCATCTGCTGCATCTGCTGCTGCGGCTGCGGCTGCACGGGCGGGCTGACCGGGGCCGACGACGCCGAGCCCACCACGGGGCTCATCAGCGGGGCCCCGAGGTTCGACGGCATGCTGGCGGCCATGGTGACCGACGTGACCATCGGGCTCACGGGGAGTCTCATGGCCAAGGGCTTGGGAGCAATCGAGCGAGGGAGCGACGGCTGGAGAGTCTGCGGGGAGGCTGACACGGCTCCGTGCTGAGACAGCGGAGGGCTGAGGAGGAGGGAGGAGGTCAGATTGGTGGACGCCAGGGTCTGCTGAACCGAACGAATGGTCTGGGCTTCTGCTGATTCCGCCGCAGCCTGCATTGGAGGGGAGACCGGTTGGAGTGTTTTTATAAGGACTGTGAAAGGATGATCAAAATGGTCAGCATTACTCTTGCTTCCCTGAGCCCAAGCTTTGGGGGAGGACCAGGCAGCTCCTCCCGGAGGTGGAGTCCAGCTCCCCACGTTTTGAATCTGAGCTGGCTTGGCACCTTTGCTCTGGTCAACAGAAAGTGATGGAAATGAGGCTTCAAAGACTGTCTGTCTCTTTCAGAACCTACCACTAGGTGATGACAGACATGTGGCCCTGGTACCAGACTCAATTACTAGCTCACTGCCAGCCAGCCCACTGCCATGTACGGGTATGTGTGTGCCAATTGCACACAGATGAGAAGGATTTGGTGATGCTGCCTTGGCTTGGCCTAGATCTGAAGACCCAGCTAGTTACCTGGCACTCTCTGAGATACATGCTTATCTTTGTAAGTCATTGGGCTTTGGGTCGATACAACTGTTCCACAGCACTACTGTACTGAAAGATGACTGATACACGTTTGAGTAACAGTTGTTCAGCATTGAAACCTGAACTAAGATCATCACCAAGAACCATTTTGAAAGACAATGACAGTAGACTGCCGGAGTCCAAGTCTAGCTGCACTACTCAACAATTCTGTGACTTGAGGCAAGTTAATTCACCCATCTGTTCCTCAGTTTCCTTATCCATTAAATGGGGTTTAATGGTATTCACCTTGTGTAGGGGTTGTGAGAATTAAAGGTACTCGTATATTTGTTAAGCATTTACAAAAGTGCCTGGCCTACAGAGAGCACTTGGTAAATGTTAGCTATTTTCACTCATTAAGGAGCTCTACTGCCAGAAAATGACTATTACTAGAAAACTTCAAAGCCCTGTATACAATAATCAGAGCCATGATTATTTATAACAGTGCTTACTTGAGTATGAGAAAAACATAATTGAATTCTTTAGAAACACTTAATTGAAGAACTTTACAACTTTAGAAATATTTTGGTTTACCAAATATTTTCAAAGTTTTCCAAAATTGATCAAAGACGTCATGGATAAGTGGTGAGTGTTCAACTCTCATGTGACTGAACAACCTGTTATAAACAAACAATCTGGACCTCAACATGCAGAGAAACTGCCTCATATATTTTGTACTAAAAACACCTAATTACCTCCACAAAAATATTATACTAATGCAACTGTGATTGGAATGATTTCTTTTAAAGATTATTTTTTCTTCTTATGCTTCATAAAATTAGGGTTTTTTGGAGGGGAGTAGGGACAGGGGAACTTGGAGGCATCAAGCTATCTATTCTCTTTAATGATTTTGAATGTTTATTTCTAGATTTTTATTACTTACATTTATAAAATCTACTATTAGAAGACACTTGAGGAATGACTTTACATGGAGAATCACTGGAGGTAGAAAAAGCCATGTCTGATGGCTTCCATTTGAAGACCTTATCAGTGTAAGACTCCATCCATTCATGGACAGTTTTATGATTTTGTACAAAAGCTCAGGGGATGGGGTGGGGCTGGGGGCTGCACATGACTTGAGGGTGGAGGGTCATGTTCTAAAGTCTTTGGTTAAGAAGAAACCTACAAATGTTCATAATGATCTTTAAAAACCATTACTTCACCCACAAAGTAGAATATGCAGTTTTCTCCATGTAAATGACACATTATTTTTAAATACTCAAATATTTAAAAATGGCCAAGACAGTCTTAAGGAAGAAACTACAAGAAAAGTCTATACTTAGACACCTGGGCAATCACGCCATTGCACCTTTAAGATGCTCCCCTAGTGGAGAATGGAAAAGTGGATGGCTATGAAGGACTCCTGCTCACCTGCCGGTTCTACTCCTTTACAGTTTAATATTAAGCTTCTATTAATTTTGTTGGTTATTCTGAAGACTAAAAGTGATAGCTGAGTCACACCTTAAGGGAAGGAGTTCCAGGCTCTGAATGTAGTGCATGCTCAGTTGCTTTAGCTGTGTCTGACTCTTTGCAACTCTATGGACTGTAGCCCGTCAGGTTCCTCTGTCCATGGGATTCTCCAGGCAAGAATACTGGAGTGGGTTGCCATGCCCGCCTCCAGGGGATCTTCTCTACTCAGGGAATGAGCCTGAATCTCCTGTGTTTCCTGCATTGCAAGTGGATTCTTTACCGCTGAGCCACCGGAGAAGCCCTCTGAATGTAGAGGCTTAAGTTATAAAGCACATGTGATGCACCCTTGTTTATTATTTCTAATGCTGGGGCTGAAATCTTGCTCCCTGTAATCCCACTCCTTGAATGAGTTCCATCCAGGACACAGAGATCAAACTTAAGCTTTCCTTCCATGATGGCTGTTATACTTGAGGACCAAATCAAATGCCCCCAAACCCTTGCTCCCATGATTCTTTTAATTATTTAAATAGGATTTGATTTTCAGTCCTTACCATCATGGAGACAACCCACTAGAAGGCCTTCAGTTAGTCACCATTTCTCTTTATATCATGGGGACCAAAAAAGAGAGAACCAATTCTTCAGATGTGGTCTACTCATCAAACTATACAGTTAGATGCTGCTTCCTGTGAGATCACCATATTAGCAGCTATTTCACACTTTAGGGTCAGGTTGAAGTTATTCTAAACTTATACCCCAAGGGCCATTTTAGTTGCCTGCTATGTCTCTGACTATAAATTTGGGGTGTTCTCAACTGCCCTGGGGCTTCCCAGGAGGCTCACATAAAGAATCTGCCTGCCAAGCAGGAGACACGGGTTTGGCCCCCTGGGTTGGGAAGATCCCCTGGAGAAGGAAATGGTGACCCACTCCAGTATTCTTGCCTGGAAAATTCCATGGACAGAGGAGCCCGATGGGCTACAGTCCATGGGGTTGCTAGAGCACAACACGACTCAGCAACTAAACAACAACAGTACTTACCTATTGAAAAACCAAAAACAAAGCAAACCTACCCCTAAAGAATTTTAGATTTATTCTTTTTAAATCCCATCCTATTGAATAGTTTTTCCAGTATCCATAGACTCAATCTATCCATTGGGAAACATTTCTGAATCAGTTTTTAGTATCCAAAAGTAAAACTTGTACGTTATCCCTTCTAAGTCAGTCATAGACCTGATCAGCCCAATCACCGATGCTATTTCCAGAGTGCACTTTGAGTTACTGGCTCTTGGCTTAAATCCATGTATGGTCAATTATTCACACTCTAATGCACAAAGATCATCTATACCTGCTTCTGGCTAAGTGAATGAATAAATGGTCCACTTGAGTACATGCACATTGTTACTCTAGTCACGTCACTCCATCTAATTAGCCATCAAGTACACCTCAATTCTTAACATCTATAGCCCACACATTCAGTGGTTTTCTACCAATGTGCAAGTCTGCATCCAGAATCAGTATATCTCTCAATGTGCATCTTCCAGAGTCCCAGAAAAAGGCTTTGCTATGGACCTGATGAATATTTTCTCTTTCTAATGAAACAGGCAGTGTCCTAAGAACTGTCAAAGACAACCTCTCTTGATCTGGTTCTGAGCAGCTGCCAATGGTAGATCTTAATACAAAGAAGAAACAACTCAGGTGAAAAGGAGAAAAAAGGGCTAAATTCTTTTTAAATGGCTTTGCCAGCAACACTGACCATGCCCTGAGGCCCAACGTGGTACTTTGAGGCCACGACAAAGACAATGAAATGGAATCTCTGCTTGCCAGAGGAAATACATCAAGAGCAAAACATTAGTTCACATTATCCTCCCCAAAGCCTTTCTAAATTCTAGGAAGGCTAAAGACAAAGTTAATTAAATGTTAAAATAGAAGGTAACAGCTCATGCTCCTTTTGGATCAAGGTAATAATAATCCAGAGTGACATTTGCTTTAGAATACCAGTGCATTTTATAATACATCAGGGCCCATTGTATACTCTATGTATAATACATGTATACATGTCTCTTTTTTTAAGTACTTGGAGCATAATTTTATTTTAAATAATCATGAGGTTTATTTATTTATATGATGTGGAACAGTTTGTCAAAAATACAACATCCTCTATTACAATAATGCAACCACTGGAGAATTTATGATCTGATGTCCAAAAATGCCTGAGAAACATACTTCTCAATTTAAATAGAGGACATTAACACAGATCTCAGCCCCTGACAGGAAGAAAAGGGCTGTTTAAGATTTGTCTGAATAGCTTCAGCCAACATATGCAGAGATCAGTGAATCTTTTGGAAACAATTTGGATTCATTAGCTTGAATGAACTCTTTATTTTTCATGCCGTCATTTGAGTTATCTCTAATGAGAACAAATAAGTTTATGAGTTATTTGAGGTGCTATCTGTTTGAGGAGTTGGATTTATGTTTTCAGTGCTCCAGGGCTGTTTTCAACTTTGTAATGCAGAGACTGGTCGCTCTCTTACCTTAGAAACGAGGCTGGCCCTGTATGCAGCCAGGGCTTTCAGGTATTCTTTTTTGGCAGCTTCCGTTTTCCTTTTATATACCTATTAAAAGACCACAATTAGCACCACATTCAGCATACACATTCTCAGCCATAAAATAACTGCTGTGCAAATTAGGTTGCAACAGAACTCACATAAAAAGTTGGTCTCTCTGGCTTTGATTTTTAAATGTGAAAACACACACACAGGTATTAAAACAAAACCAAACCCTGCCACCTTCACTGGGGCACAGTTTTAATGTTTACTATTACAAACAGAAAAAGATTTCTCGGCTAGCAGCAGAGAATTCATGAGAATAACAGCTGAGGGCCTCCTGTTCAGGCAGTAAATAAGGTAACGAGAATGAAATTTGTGGCAAACAGTTTAAATGATAGAATATTAACAATTTCTCCATCCTGTCTTCTTTCCCTCACACCCATTTCTAAACTGAAACAAATCAGAGGATGAAAACCCAGCAACAACAGGGAGAGCGAGTGAAGACAGAAGAGAAAAGATGGAGACCTTTCTTTTCAAGAAAAAAAAAAAAATCAGAAATAGTGAAAGATAAAAGATTTCCATTAGTGAGACTAGTGATTTATATAAATAAATCCCAGTATACGAAACCTGATTTGGGCTTCCTTTTCTTAAACAATGGTCTGATGGCTAGCTGTTACACCAAAATGCAACTATCTTTTTTTCTCCAGAATTTAAAAGTTAGATGCAGCAGTTTGCCAGCCCCTTAGGATTACATTTCTAGGGTAGAAGATGGGGCTGCTGCCTAGAGCATGGAGCTCAGTGCAAACAAGCAGGCAGATTCTCCAGTAGCATCAGCCCAAGGTAACCAGCTAGTAGGAATGAGTTCATGATTAAAGGAAAGAAGGAAGAGAGAAAGAATGAAAATCAAGGGTTTTCCATTCTATTCATGAAACAATTATTCTGGTTTACTACTAACAGGGGTCTATTCTTGTGAGGATATGTGAAATTAACGCCTATGAATGGTCATTGGAATTTCACGGAAAAGACAGAGGAGAACTGAGCCCCAAGGAAGCCATTCTTCTCTGCATTTGTGTGGAGGACTTGCATGGGGAAAGACAGGATGCTAGACCCTAAGGAAGTGTCTCCCACCAGCATGGCTAATCTCTCAAGGCCTCTCATATGGCCACACTTTCAAATGAACATGGAATAAAATTTCAAATGCCCATTGACAATAATAAAACACACAGAGGCGGCTTCAAAGTTTGGAAACCTACCAGGAGAGCACTAGGGTTCAGAAAGATGATCAAAAAAAAGGCAAGCAGGATGGACCTAATCCCTCCATAGTGCCCTTTGTGACCAAGGTGGGTGGGGGGGGGGGGGGGGTTGGGGAAATTCTACATTATTTAAAATGAAAAGATTATCATCAAAAGTTTATGCTTGCAGGATACTGCCTGGATCTCCTCCAACTCTCTTCTGAATGGGTTCTGAACACACACCCCTTAAGGGAACTGAGAAATCCAGATAACTGGAAAGTACTTTGGAGTTATATGTTAGTGTTTTTTTAATTCCATAGCTTAGAAAAAGGCTTTCATGAGAAGCAATCATATTAAGGTGATGTATTCACCCAGAAAAGGTGTCAGGAATATTCTTGGAACATTGAATTATATGGCTGTGATGGGTCTTTGCCTGAACTTACCTGCTTTTGTTCTTCCCCGAGGCTGTCCCACATTGATGCTACGATTTTTGAGACCTCTCCAAAGGTCGCATTGGGGTTCTGACCTTTAATTGCAGCCTGTGTGTCTCTGAAAAACAGGGCATATGCTGACACTGGCTTCTGTGGCTCATTGGGATCTTTCTTTTTCTTTTTCTTTGGAGTCTTGGGCTTCTTGCCAGAATCTGGAGCAGCTCTTTTCTCTCCAATGGCCTGCAAAGCAAGATGAAAATTCACTGCCTAGAATGTACTTGAAGAGAATGCAGAAAGACTTACTCAGGTCCGTGGTTGTTCTTTTAAGGTTTTGTTAAACATCATCAACAGATGAATCACCACCAAAAGAGGGGGAGGGGTAAATTTGCTTAGTGTTAACTGGACGGCAGAGATTAGCATTTAGAACATTGATTAATGAGACCCAGAAGTATCTTCAATACATTTGCAACATGTGCTTTAAATAGCAATTATGAATAATGAAAAACAGGATGCTTTGTACCAAACACGTATGCATGTGTGCATGTGTATGTGTGTGTGTTACATATGTACCCATAAACAAAATATCTTACATTTTCAGAGGTTTTAGAAGTAAACCTAAATAATATTCAGGATGTTGATCATACTCAGATACTTTAAATGAGGTCCCTTAGCCAAAGACTCATACCATCGTATGTATGATTGGTCTGAATTGATTTTTCGAAGTTTGGTTTCTTTTTTTTTTAACTGGAATTTTACTTTGCTAATGGTCTCCAGAAACTCAAATGGAAATTAGCTCCAATCCCTAAGTTTGCACAAAAAGGGAAAGGCCACTTTTATTTTCTAAAATAATAAAAACTTGCTAAAGAATAGGGTAATAAGGAATGCAAACGTGTCCAACTTCTAACTAGGGCTAGAAAGGAAATTGATACTCTTCATAAAATAAAAAACCTGTAAAACAGCAGCATCAGTAGATATTTAGGCTAGAATCACCAAGGCTAAAAAGAAGACTAATAAGATGCTTATTATTATCTAAAGTAAGTAAGGCTGCCACAAGAATACTGGCCCAGTGATATTCACACACATTCCCAATGAACTCTGAAATCAAAACCATAGGAATGATATAGTTTACCAAATTTATATACCACTGAGCTCTAATACTCACCTGCTACCATCATCTAATTTCAAAAATCATATAACAGACTCATCAGAGAAGCAGGGGAAATGATTCATCAACCTTGTTTTATCCCCCTCTTCATCCCCTAGATTATAATATGATGACTATATTGGAGATAATTTTGCAGTTAACTTTATCAAGAATCCTGAAGTGTTTGACAAAATATGTTTTAAAAGCCAGCTCTGGGCAAGATCAACGGAGACAGATTCAAGTTACTAGCAGATTGGCTTTTAATGGCCTTGAGTCTTGAATCTTAACTCAAATTTTCCAAGAGTATCATTGCATTCTGAAAGAGGGTTGTTTGGAACTTAATTCAATGAATAGAATTCATAGGGAAGAAACTGATAAGTAACTTTTCTTTGAGAGCTCTGAACCCTAGGAAGCCAGTAACCTCCTTCTTGGTGGGCCTGTTGTTTGCACTATTTGAGTAACAACCACACCCATACTTTACACAAGTAGCTTACAGATGTCAGTAGGTATTAAGCTAGACTTCACCTCTCCTCCAAAATGCCACCTTTCATAACTCACACACTGCATTAAATAAAATTCCATAGACCCCACAGTCTTTTTTCTAAATCTTCAGAATAAGTGAAACGTGTATTCTAGTTAATGAATCTGAACTTGCAAACGAGTCAGATGTCTTCTAGCTGGAGTTTCAACTTGAGCCAAATTTTCCTTCAATGAAAAATATTACTTTAACCACAAGGCAAAAATATATACACAGATTTTTCTAATTGAGTCAAACTCTATTCTTTTCTTGGAAGAGAATTTGGCACTGTTTGCACCAACAATACCCTGACCAATGACAAGATGAAAGCTATTTCCAGTGTAGATTTTCCAAATGAGAGTTCAGTTCCTTTCTTTGCAAAACAACATTCAAATGTTGACAACCTTTGTCATCTTTCTTGGACAACCATGACTTGCCCTAGTCATCATTACCTTTTAAGAATAAATCCAAAATGAAGAATCTCACAGTTTAAATAAAAGCTCACAATTAATTCTCCTAAAGAAACTTTGCATAGTTGACTCAAAGGGCTGTGAGAAAGTGGAGAAATAGCTTTATCCCAAAGACATAATCAACAATAACGTTAATCTTCCTTTTTTTCAGCTAAGTTACTTAAAAGATAAACTGGATTCCTTGTCTTTACTCAAAACCTGGATCCTGTCTAAAAATGGAACAAGCTAAGAGTCACATAAAATTATCTTTACAGAGATGACAATTTCAGATTGATCAGAGGTAAGTATTAAGATCAGTGGGAATGCGAACGAAATGAAAGGAATCCATTTGAATTGTGTAATAGCCAGCTGTAACCCAGCAATATCTTATACACATCCCTTGGGTTTATTATTTCCCACTTCACCCTGCTGAAGTCCTTGTGAGTGTGAGTAGAGACTGCTAAGCAAATCTCCCCACTCTGTGTCTAGTGGGGAGTTAACATATCTGGACAGACCAAACCCTCCTTAAAATCCCTGCCACGTTTCTCCTCTTTTCAGCTAAACTCCCTCCTCTTTTCATCACCTGCAATCTTCTCTAAGCACCTTTTCTTCCATTTCTATTTAAACATAAATGATGCTAAAGGTGAAAATAAATGATGCTTAATATTCTGGCCTTGACTTGTTCCTTACCCACTCTGAGAAATTCTGGTTACTTCTATGTGCTCCTATCTATGTGCCGATGGTTCAAAAGTCTATACTTCCACCTCTAACAGACTGAATTCTAGACTCTCTCCAATGGACTGAGTTCTAGACTCAAATGGAAGCGTCTCAAATTCAACCCCTACCATGCCAAACTCTCAGCTTCCCCATGGGGGGAATAAAAGAACACTCCTCACTTCCTGGGTTAATCCTCTCCATTTACTGATATCCATGCTGGTTCTCAAACTAAAACCCAACATACCTTTTACTCCTTCAAATTCCAAGCAATCATCAAACCTTAATGGATGATTCTCTCTCTCTTGAATGTCTCACTAATCTGGTACCTCTTGTATGCCTTCCTTTGCTAAAATTAAAGGAAACAAATCATAACAAAAGGATGTTTTAATTGGTTTCCTTCTCTCTGGTCCCTCTCTTTGTAACACGTTCTATATACAGCCTAAGCTATCTTTCTAAAGCAAAAAAATCTGTTTATGCTATTCCTCGATGCAAAGAATTAATCAGCTCTCAAGTACCAGCAGGAAAAGGCTGCCACATTCCAGCAATTTCTTTCAAGTCCTATTTCTTTCCTCCTCCACGTCACACCATTCATGGTACCCATAAATGGACATATAATTCCTTTGCTCTTTCTACCACTATGTGGCCCTCTCTCTTCTGCCTCACAAACTTTTATGTATCCTCTTAGACCTAATTCAAACATCACCTTCTCAATAAAGTCTTCCTCAAATCACTCTCCAAAGCAGAATCGATGACAATCTCAGTATACCAGATACATCAGTTATGCCACTAATCACATCTGGAGCTAGTTTTAAACACTCTTATTTGTTCTCAGTGGGAAGTCCCAGGGGCAGCAATTCCCTCATAAGTCTTTGTATCACCAGAACCAAGTAAGATGCCAAGCGCAGAGTAGGTGTGCCACCCATAATTAATAAATGAGGAATGAGTAATTGTGTACCTAGAGTAAGTAACTTCAATGAAACAATGTTTTTTTCTAGGCATTCAAAAAAGTCAAACTGGCAACTAAGTTTTTGTTTCAAATTGGGTATATTTGAATCATGTATCATTTCCCTGACAAAAGCAAAGGGGCAAAACCCCTGGAACATACTATGCGGTAAACATCACCCAAGTGCAAGACTGACTATCCAATGGGGCAGCAGGTCAGCCAACTGACCAGATGAAACTTGCCCACCTGGACATTAACTTAGAACCTGAGCAGTTCAGAATTTCTGAAAAGCCTAGCACAAGCCTTCTCCTTTGCCGATTTAAGTAAAATTCAGCCTATTAAGTGACTTGCTCAATGCTTTACAATTAGTAAAAGTCAGATCTCCCAAGTTTCAGTTGAATATACTTTCCACAGAAATAAACAGATATAAAAGAGTTAAGAAAAAATTAAACCGTCATAAATTTAAGTGCTACTCCACATCCATGAAGAAAAGGAAGGTAATATTGTGAATGGAGTTTAAACACAAGAACATGGGGTTGATCCCTATATACTAAAGGCAGTTAACTTACTCTGTTGGATTCGTCAGCATCCTCCTCGTTTATGGAGCTGGAAGGGGAGGGAGTCGCAGATTTGCTCGCAGGAGGTGAAGGAGACGTGTGGGGCACACTGGCACCTCCCAAATTCAACCCCAACTGGGCGCTGAGCTGAGACTGGTTGATGGTGGTGAGCTGGGCAGGAGGCATGATCCCAGAGCGAGCAGCGTCCGTCATGTGGACGATGGACCTCATGATCACAGAGGGATCCTGGCGGTATTGTGAAACTTGTGTGTGGCTCTGATCCTAAAGGGGCAACAGAAATGGGACACTCTTAGTTTTCCCAAACATCAGTGAGCTTGCAGGGGTTTGGGAAGGGGGTCAAAAGGTACCAACTTTCAGTTACAAAATAAATAGATCATTGCATTGCATTGTTGTTGAGCTGTTAAGTCCTTTCCGACTCTTTGCAACCCCACAGACTTTAGCCTGCTGGGCTCCTCTGTCCATGGGATTTCCCAGGCAAGAATACTAGAGTGTGTTACCATTTCCTGCTCCAGGGAATCTTCTTGACCCAGGGATCAAACTTTGCATCTCCTACAAGTGTCTCCTGCATTGTAGGCAGATTCTTCACTGCTGAGCAACCAGGGAAACCCTATATACATCATAGGGATGGAATACACAGCCTGGGGGCTGTAGGTAATAATACTCTATGACATGTTTGAAAGTTGCTAAGACAATAGATTATAAAGTCTTCATCACAAGAAAAAGAAAAACTGTTTTTTTTTTTTTTTTTTTTGTAACTGTATGATGACAAATGTTAACTGCAATTACTGTGGTGATATTTCTGGAATATATACAAATATCCAATCATTATGTTCTATACCTAAAACTAATATGTCAATTAATACCTCAATTAAAAAGATCAATGAACTTATAACTTCAGCAGCTCCTTAGATAAGTTTGACTTGTTCCAATTTTGTTAGATCTGATTTATTGCAGGATAATGGTCTCTATTAATTTATTAACTAGAAGGACTCATGCTAGAAAGTTGAAAGGTCAAAATCACGAAGCCCAAATTATCCAGCCTCAACTATGACACTGTAGAATTGTCTTCTTCGAGTGTGCATGCATGCTGTCGTGTCTGACTCTTGGCAACCTCATGGACTAGCCCACCAGGCTACTCTGTCCATGGGATTTTTCAGGCAAGAATACTGGAGTAGGTTGCCATTTCCCCCTCCAAGGGATCTTCCTGCCCAGGGATCTCCTGCAATGGCAGGCAGATTTCTCTACCACTGGGCTACCAGGGAAGCCTAGAACTATCACTGGATGACTTCATTAAGTGAAAATAAAGGACTATTAGCAAAGGGAAGAGAAATATCCAGCTCTTGCTCCTTACTGAGGAAACTGATGACAAGAAAAGGGGTGATGCTAAGGTCCAAGCCTTTCAGACTCACCAACTCATTGGCCATCCTTCTTCCACATGGTACTGGTTCAATTATCCTTTCTCCAGCTCTGCAAAATGGGGAGGAGCTGTTCTCTATTTTATCCTCCCAGGCAGGCATACACCATGTAGAAAGGATGGGCTAGAGAAACACGGAGCAAGCATCTGTTTGCTTCGGGGCACCCTCTCTGTGAAAACCTCTGTGGTTAACCAGAGGATCATTCCAATTCTGAATTACATTGTCAATGGCATCTGGAAGTCATTCCATGTCTTTAGGATTGAATATCACTTTTTTCATCTTAAACCTGCTTTGTTTTCTTTTCCTTAACCCATCTTGACTTAATGCATTAATGAATTGGTAAAAAATATGTATAAGGAGGAGGTAGAGACCATCAGAATTAGCTCCTCTGAAAATTACTGCCAACACTTCAAAAGTAGTCTCTGTTTTGAGGAGGCATAGAAAAGGATTTATATTTGCTTCTTCTCATTCCAAACAATACAAAAATGAAGACATGCTTTTCAAATGACTACATTTAAGACTTGTCATTTAGAGTGAGCCTGCGATTTTCTTGAAACCGATTTTCTTGATTCTCTTGACTCACAGTGACCCAGAATCTAATTTTATACATAACCCTATGAATTCTTCTTTTCAATATTTCTGATAAAGCTTATTTTGCTCTTTAAAGAAACAAATGAATTGTAAATATTGTAATGTCACTAATTCAGAAGCCAAGAGCTATCAATAGGAAACTTGTTGAATAAATTATGATCGATCATGCTACAAAGTATTATGAAGCTTTTTAAAATAATGAATTAGATTTATGTGTATTGACCTAGAGAAGAGTTTCTTCATTTTGGCTCTAATGACATTTTGGACCAGATAATTCTTTGCTGTGGGGGCTGTGCTTTGCATTGTAGGATGTTTACAGTAACTCCGGTCTCTCCCTGTGTGTGTGTGTTAGTCATTCAGTCACATCCAACTCTTTGTGGCCACTTGAACTGCAGCCTACCAGGCTCCTCTGTCCATGGAATTCTCCAGGCAAGAGTACTGGAATGGGTTGCCATTCCTAACCCAGCAATCAAACTTGGAGATGCCAATAGCAACCTCCTTCCTTTCACCAGTCATGACAATCAAAAATGTCTCTGGACATTGCCCCATGGAGGGCAAGCTTGCTCCAGTTCTGCTGCTGCTGCTGCTATGTCGCTCCAGTCGTGGCCGACTCTGTGCGACCCCATAGATGGCAGCCCACCAGGCTCCCCCGTCCCTGGGATTCTCCAGGCAAGAACACTGGAGTGGGGAGAGAGCCACTAATCTAGAGTGATGTGCAAGACATAGCAAGTGAAAAACCAGGTTGCAAAACAGTTATAGAGTACAGCCCCCTCTTTGTTTAAAAAAAAAAAAAAGTTTAGGGACTTCCGTGGTGATCCAGTGGATAAGAATCCACCTTCCAATGCAGGGGATGCAGATTTGATCCCTAGTCGGGGAACTAAGATTCCACATAGTTGCATCACAACTAGAGAGAAGCCCGCCTGCTGCAAGGGAAGGTCCCACATACTGTGACTAAACCTGGATGCAACCAAATAAATAAATATTTTTTAAAAGTGTAAACAGTACTTACATTATACTGGATTGGATTGGAGGGGTAAAGAGGGAAGCACCTTAACTTTTCCCATTCACAAAAACACAAAACAAAACAAACAGAAACTAAAACACTATAGTTAGGAAAATCTAAAAACAAGAGACAGAAACAGTTAAAAGAGTCTGTGGCTAACTGCCAGGGTTTAATAGAAAATGTACATATTTTCCATTAATAATTCTTGAGTTATCAAATTCCTATGGAATCCTGGGAAAAGGTGCTCCACATTTCCAAGCAACCCTAACTCTTTTTGTCTCACTAACAATACGCTCCTAAAATACTACATTCTCCTTGTAGGAGTCCTTCTACAGTCTGATATCAGAAAAGTGGATTTCACGTTACCAGTGTGTCTTAATTTCTTTTTATTGGCATTCTTCACACACTTAGCTATTTCTCTTCAAAAATTTGAGCAGACTGTCCACCCTTCCATGTCCTTTTAAAGTTCTACCATTGCTTGCTGATGTTTTCCAGCCCGCCACAACTGGGAATTATGCTATATTTTTCTTAACTGTAGCCTCCAAATACATCTTTCAGAGGCTTTTCAAAGGTCCTTTCAGACTTCTTTAAATCTAACTATTTAAAAATATCTGCAGGCAACTCCAGAGCATTTTAATTCCAATGGTAAAATCATCAGTTAACTGGCATGGCCATGAAATATCAGGATATAATTTACACAACCTTCTCATTGACCAAGAAGCCACTTCGCTTTCTTTACTCCCATGCCCATGAACATCAATAAGTGACAGGTGCATCCCAGACGTACACTATTTCAGAGGAAGCTCATGGTCACACAGAGGGCCACGGGGTTAGACTTTTTGACTTTGTCTACTCTTCCTGAATTCCACCTGCCATTTATACCTTTATGATGGACCTGGTTGCCTAAGAGCTCCTGTTGATAAACAACCAAGGTTCATGGACAAGGAGCATTGTGTTTCCTCGGATCTGGGACCTGTGCTAAGCTTAGTATGTATGCACTTTCCAATTCAATCCTCTAAATAACTTCCTGAATTAGATACTATTGTACCTATTCTTGGATAAGAAGGAACCCCTAAGCCACAGAGGTAGCTGGGGTGATTGACTGATGGAGAAACTGTTCTCTAAGTCCCATGGACAGAGGAGCCTGGCAGGCTACAGTCCATGGGGTGGCAAAGAGTCAGACTTGACTCAGTAACTGAACAGCAACACAGCAAAGGAGCCGTGGACCACCACTGGTGGAAGCTTGTACTGACAGAGTGAGAGACGGGTGGGCTCTGAACTCTGACCGTCCCACCCTCCTTTCACAAAAGCAACTCCATTTTTATTTGTCTTATATAAATTGAGACTCATTTCACTAAAAAAAAGAAAGGGGGGGGGTGGCTTCTGAATTGGGGACAGTGTGAAAACCACTCCTGAAGCATGCTGGTGGTGGTGGGGCCAAGATCTTGCCAAAACTCAGAGCCATCCACGTGGTCTTCAAATCCAAAAAATGCTGGCCCACCTTTCTTATCTCCCACAGGACCACACACCAAGGACCTCTCAAATATTGTCAGGTAACCTGTGAACCACATAATCAGTGCAACAAAATGTGCTAGCATCTACCATGGTCCATTGTTATCTGGTAATAACTTCCTATGTGTGAGGATTATAGTATAAGATTAATGGTGAAAGTATCTCTTTAGAGATTCAAGTTCCTTTAGGGTCACCAATTATTAACAACCTCCTTGGGGAACCTGGTGATCCTTAACAGCGCCAATCATTTTCTGTTTCAAAAAGTAACCTTAAAAAAAAACCTCCTGTGATCTTAGGATTTCCACTTAAGAAGAAAAAGATGTCAGCTCAGTGGAAAAGTATTTATTGAGCACTTACTATGTGCCAGGCCAGAGACACCAATATACCAATGCTCATATCTTTCAAAACTAGAAAGTTACCATGTGATTCTTTTAAACATGACTCTATTTAGACAAAATTTAGAATGGACTAATGAATTTATTAATACCATAAAAAAGTATAGGCAAGAATAATTCATATATATTCCTTCAAAATAGCTCACCATTTTTCCTAGTAGTAATGACACAAGAGGGCTTCCCTGATGGTTTAGTCAGTAAAGAATCTGCCTGCAATGCAGGAGATGTGGGTTTGATTTCTGGGTTGGGAAGATCCCCTGGAGAAGGAAATGGCAACTCACTCCAGTATTTTTGCCTGGGAAATCCCATGGACAGAGGAGCCTGGCGGGCTACAGTCCATGGGGTCACAAAAGAGTCAGACATGATTGAGCGACTAACCCACCACTACCACCACCAGTGACATGAGATGGAAATGTAAAATCATGGACATAGCCCTAAGAAATTCAATGTGCTTTTGTAAATCATTAATCTTACTTATTAAAATTAAGCATTGAAAGATTTCCCAATGATCTCTGAAAGGCAAAGCAACTGCTGCGTTATAAGAGATGCTATTATCACATCCAACAAGAAGGACTGAATGCTGGTGGCTTTTTTGACTCTTCATACAATTATGTTTTATATGGAGAGTTCACTTGTATCATTTCCTAAATTGTTCATCATTGGAAAGCAACTCCTTCTTTCTTCTTATCTCACTCTGTCTTCTAACTGATAATATTAGATAAGAGTTTGTCAACATCAGCAGTATTGACATTTTGGACTGGAAAATTCTTTGTTGGGCAGATGCATCAAATCCTTTGCTTGCAATGCATCTTGAGCATTGTAAATGCTTAATAGCATCTCTGGTCTCTATCCACTGGGCGCCAGTAACCTCCCCTCCCTACCGAGCTGTGACATCCAAATGTCTCCAGACACTGGCAAAGTTCCCTGATGGACAAAATCTGCAATGCCCCATTTGAAAATGATTTTATTAAGAGAAATACAACAGAAATCTTCTTCTTGTGGGGGAAGAGAAGGAGGGGTCCAAAATTAGGTTCTGTCTGTGAAAATAGAACATATGTGAAAATAGAACTGTGATAAATATTGTGGAAAAATAAAGAGGCTACGCGAAAAAAAAAAAAAAAATTATTCAGGAGAGGATAGCTACAGTAGGAAAGGCCTCTCCAAGGTGACTTTTGAGCCGATACCTAAAAAGTAAGAAGTCCATTAGGAAATGAGGAGAAAGTATGTTCCAGCCAGAGGGAAGAGCATGTGCAAAGTCTGAGATGGGAGAAGGCTTGTCACGCTTGAGAAATGAGGAGGCCAGAAGAGGCAGGAGCCGGGTAGGCAAGGTGAACAGCGAAATGCAATGGGTTTGGGAGAGATGAGGATGAGCCAGATCAGGTGAGGTGGGAAAATTGGGGGATGCTCCCCTGCAGAGGTGACCCACTGTGCTGAGTTGTAAAGGATGAGTGGAAGCTAACAGAGCTAGAAAAGAGGAAAGAGCATTGTATGCAGAGAAGAAGAACATGCGCAAAGTCCCGTGGCATAAGGAAGCACATGCGTGTGTGCTCGCTAAGTCGCATCCGACTCTGCGACCCTATGGACTACAGCCCACCAGGCTCCTCTGTCCAAAGGATTCTCCAGGTGAGAATGCTGGAGTGGGTTTCCATGCCCTCTTCCAGGGGATCTTCCCGACTCAGGGATCAAACCCACGTCTCTTAAATCTCCTGCATTGGCAGGCAGGTTCTTTACCACTAGCGCCACTTAGGAAACCCTAAGGAAGCACATGCCGGATAAGTAAAGAAGAGGTCCGTGTCACTGCCCAGGAAAAGCAAGGCTCGCTGTGAGGCTGGAGAACGAGTAATGGCCATAAGTAATGGGTCTATAATCCATTCTGGATTTTATTCACAATGGATAAGGAAGCCATTGAAAGTTTAAAAGCTTGGTACCTATTTATTGATGTCATTCATCCCAATAAATATTAACTGATGGTATTTCAAGGGCAACCCATCAATTGTGGACAACTTGGATTTAATTATAAATAGTATAAAGAGCCTAACACCTCAACTTATTTTTTAAATTGGTATGAACTTTTTTTATTTTTTGTAGAATGAAGCAATTTTTAATTTACTTTCTAGTGACGTGAAAGTCTCCCACTCGTGTCCAACTCTTTGCTACCCCATGGACTATACAGTCCATGGAATTCTCCAGGTCAGAATACGGGAGTGGGTAGACTTTCTCTTCTCTAGGGGATCTTCCCAACCCAGGGATCAAATCCAGGTCTCCCGCATCCAGGCAGATTCTTTACCAGATAAGCCACAAGGGAAGCCCAAGAATACTGGAGTGGGTAGCCTATCCCTTCTCCAGGGGATCTTCCCAGCCCAGAAATTAAACCAGGGTCTCCTGCATTGCAGGTGGACTTTTTACCAACTGAGCTATCAGGGAAGCCATAAATTTTAATTTTCTAATAAAAATTAAAGTGTAAATCAGTAAAATATATATGATAGCTCCTAAAAGCCCAGGCTCCTTTATTTTATGCTTTTTGATTTTCATTAATTATCTATTTTGTATATAGTAGTATATATATGTCAATCCCAATCCATCCCACACACTCCCTCCCCCCTGCTTGGTATCCATACATTCGTTCTCTATGTCTGTGCTTCTATTTCTGCTTTGCAAATAAGCTCATCTATACCATTTTTCTAGATTCCACACATATGTGTTAATATATTTGTTTTTCTCTTTCTGACTTCACTCTGTATGACAGTTTCTAGGTCCATCCACATCTCTACAAATGTCACTATTTCATTCCTTTTTATGGCTGAGTAGTATTTCATTGTGTACATGTATCACTTCTTCACCCATTCCTCTGTTGTTGGACATGCTCTCATGTCCTAGCTATTGTTAAATAGTGCTGCAATGAACATGGGGTGCATGTATCTTTTTGAATTATGGTTTTCTCCAGGTATATGCCCAGGAGTGGGACTGCTGAGTCATATGGTAGTATGATTTGAAGAGTACTCAAGGATTTATTTTTGCAACCAGAGAAAATTATTCTGAATGGGCAGATCACAGACTTCTAACAGAAAGCACACTGCCTTCTAGTTGCCTCTAAATACAATTCAACAAAGTCTTTGGGCAATGATGTCTTGATGGTTTGTCCATGTCTTCATGGGCAGAGTGCTTAGCTGAGACTTGCTCCTCTCTCCACCTGATAAAAAAGCCTCTTTGTCGTTTGTTTTTTTAAAAAGGAAACCAAGGAATGGATGTTTTGGGTAGTGGTCCCTTGTTTTCTTCAATTGCCTGAAATCCAGTCTATTAATGAACATTAATCATTGGAGTGAATGGTAAAAATCTGAATAATTTTATATTAAAAAGGAAGCTTTTGCTCACTAGCATAAATTAAAAACTGGAATCATAAATTAAAAACCATGATCATTGGAATGCCAGGTAAATACCAAGTAAAGCAAATAACAACACAGTCCATCTAAATATGGGGATCTGCCTAAGATTTGGGGCCAGAGTTCTGCTTTCTCCTTTTGAAAAAGGATGAAAGAGAGATGTGAAAGACTAATTAGCCTCAAACTGAGACTGCCTCCTTGATTTAATCAAGACTGAAAGAGAATGAAAAGTTGAAAAATGTCCCTACTGTGTAAATCATGATGGCATATTACCATGTTCATACTTCCTATAAGATATATGGGGTTTGAGGGGATGGGGAGGGAATGGAAACAGGTTGCTCTTACTACCTTAGCCAAGAAAGCTCTACTTCCTTTACATATTCAAATTTTTTCCACTCCTACTTTCAGGCCCACAAGGACCAGTCCTTCCACGAAGTCCTCTCAGAGTAAATTTCTCTTTCCTTCCCATGCCTGACATTTATCTTTGTGATATACACTTGGTGATACATAATCATACATCCTCCTGTATTGCTTTCTTGTTTCTTTTACAAAGTAAAATATATTCAAATAGATTTTATAATTTTAAATATCACACATTATTCTATCGATTGTGACTCACTACAATGGTGCTTACTTCCATCTTTGAAAGTAAGCCAAAGGATTTTGGCTCAAAAGGAATTTTAAAAATCTAAGATGCAAATGTATTTTATGCATCTTCCATCTGCATTTACAAATATTCTCTGTAACAATTCAACCTCAGGTTTTCATAATAAAGGAGAACAACTAATTAAGAAGCAAACAGCCCAAACATACTAGAGAGTGTGACTAAATAAATTTTCACAATGTGTTATTTTAATCAATATTTCTTAAGAAATGGAGTAATTAAACAATTATCAGTAATAAAAAGTGCTTTGTATTTATAAATATCAGAGAACTACAAATAGGAAATCCAATAATTTTAAGCTCAATTATTTAGTTATATTCTATAGCAATGTTAAAATTTTATTTGCAGATAAGCAATTAATCAATACTTAGGCATAACTAATGTATTCCTAACCCAAGTAGAACCTCAAACAAATAAAGTTGTGCCAGATGCATACCAATGATAATTACAGACCTACATACCATATTCATCAAAATATCTACACTGAAATAGATAATTTTTACTTAATAACTACTCTCAGGGTTATAATCAAACATACCTACACATGAAAGTTTTGTGAAAAACAGTCTTCCCCAAAGTTAATTAATAGTTTCTCAGCAAAATAAAAATTTCAAGAGTTTATGATAAAACAATGGTATTTTCTCATACACCCTCTAACTCCTTTGTTTTACCAAGCAGTCAGCTCTATATTGATTTTATTTGATCCTAAATTAAAATTTTAAAGATTAATTCTATTTTTACAGCTGTTGATGTTTTAAATCCCCTTCCCCTCCATTTTTATTTAGTAGTCAAAGTACTCTCTTAATAACCAATAAATATTCTCTCATGATCCTTTCATTCATTCATATATTCAACAAAATATTTATTGAGAGCTTTGTGTGTTTCAGCCCAGACACTTCTAGGTCTCAGGATGAACTAGTAGCAGACAAGACAGGCAAGGAGGGGAGGACAGGCCTTAAACAAGCAAAGAAAAACTGTCTCTAAGGGCAACAGGGCTGTGAATAAAAGAAAGTGAGACAACAGTACAGGAGTAACTATCATCCCTCTAAAAATTGTTTGAGAGCTTTCCTGGTGGTCCAGGGGGCCTCCCAGCTGGTAAAGTGGTAAAGAATCCGCCTGCCAGTGCAGGAGATGCAGACGTCGTGAGTTCGATCCCTGGGTCAGGAAGATCCCCTGGAGGAGGAAATAGAAACCCACTCCAGTATTCTTGCCTGGGAAATCTCATGGAGAGAGGAGCCTGGTGGGCTCCAGTCCATGGCCTCACAGTCGGACTCAACTGAGCACACACACACCCTGGTGGTTCAGTGGTTAAGAATCCAGGTTGCAATGCAAGCAAGTCCAGTTCAATCCCAGGTGCAGGAAGATCCCACGTGCCACGGGGCAACTAAGCCCAAGCGCTGAAACTACTGAAGTCCACGTACCCTAGAGCCCATGCTCCTCAACAAGTGAAGCCACTGCGATGAGAAGCCTGCACACGGCAACTAGAGAGTAGACCCTGCTCACTGCAAGACTAGAGAAAGCCCATGGGCAGCGACAATGACTCAGTGCGACCAAAACTAAAATAAATACATAAATAAAAATTTGTTAAATGGTCTGTCTACTGTCCCTAACCCACAGGGAAGTACTGCCAATGCTATAAAAGATTATAACTGTAGATTATATGTTCAAAATGAGACACAGGGAAATAAATCATAGGCTAACTTTTTAATAACATGTTTTTGTTTCCTTGAATGTAATAAACCAGCCAAGTCATCACAGGTTGCCCTTCACAACAGCTAATTGGGTTTAGTAGAAATTTGGAACATTCCCCTCCTTCAATACATGATCTTTTTAAAAGCAAAAACATGATCCTAAAGTTAACTCAGCCTTAAAGAGAACACTCCAATGTTCAGGGTTAGTAGGTACATAGAGCTATGCATGGTACAAGGCTATTTGCTCTACCAAGAAAGGCAGCTTGTATAATGTCTGTGGCCTTGGTATTTTGAGCAGACAATTGTCAAGGTGTAGTAACAGCTAAACTAAAGTTGACTCCGGACAACATGCCTCTATGAAGCAGTCATCAGACTCTGTGTTTTGGTATTACATGGAAGAGACACTGCTAACCAAAAACTCAATTTATAAGTGATCAGTCTCTAATGATTAAGAATATATAGCATTTAGTAGGTGCTCAGTAAATGTGTGCTAGAGTTAATATGGTTTCAATTTTATAATTTGGACTTTGAAGAGATGGGTCCCACTGCATTCAAAGTGAGTCATTTTGCTTATGTAAGACATGCCTTTTCTACTGTTAACTTACAATAAGAAAATGTTTTGACCATACTTGACCAAAAATAAACATTATTGAAGTAATCGTTCAATTTGTATGAGAAATTGTTGGTCCCCTCCAATGGCTAAATGGTAATCGTCCAGCGGAATTTAGCTTTGCCGCTTCTATTGACAATAGCAATGAACATGTCCATAACAATAATAAGGGCTTGTTTTAATAGAACGTTCCACGCATTAAACACATTAATGACCCATGAAATAACTGTTTTATCTGTAACACATTAAGCAACATTGCTAAAACAATGTATTAATTGAAAGTCGGATATTTCTCTGAAGATTTTGAAATACAAAAATGGCATGGAAGTTATTTTGTGAAAATAAAAATAATCCAGAATTAGACCCATACTAAATGACTGTATGAAAAATAAAAATTTCTAAAACAAGCCTGGCAATTTTAGAATTATTTTGATACACTTCCATTTTTCTGATCAAAAATGATATCTGTCTGGATTATGTCTTAAGAGCTTTATGAATATTTTAAAAGCTTCTTCTTTTTCTTCTCTGTGTGCTTATCTTCTATAAGACTTTTTTTCTCTCTTATTCTCTTTCTTTAACAGGTACAGAGACTACCATACTCAAATTTACTTCCCTTACTGCCATCATTTTCAATTTTCTAATACTATGTTTGATATTACCAAAGCACCAGGAGTACTTTCTATAAATATATGCTATCACAATTAAGTCCAAAGCAAATATCAAACAGAAAACGTTGGTCCTTCAAACATGAAATATAATGCACAAAGAAAAAGTGTGTGAATTATCAGTGTGTTTTATAAATTCTCTTTGGGGGGGGCATCTAAAATATCAGACTAGAGACAATTATTTTACTGTCTGTTTCTTGGATATCAAAGAGAATTTTGAAATTCATCAAAGCTAACCTTCTGTTATGTACAACAGGCTAAGCTGAAAAGAATGTTAACAAGTTCAATTTTCATTCAATCAGCACTACTGCTCTCTGAAATGTTTCATTGCAGGAAAGAAATAAAAATAATCTATATGGTAATTATGAGGATGAATCCCCCAGTAACTTTCAGCTACATGAAAGGTCAGTTCTATTCAAGATATTTTATCAGTCCCCTGCACATACTCCTGTCCTGTCATTTTAAATCTGAACAGCATTTTATTTTCCCATTTACAGCTACCTGCAGAATTAAGTACTTAAGCCAAATAAGAAAAAAAAAAAAAGAAAGAAAGAAATGTTGAATGCTGGCAAAGGCTATAATAGCATAGAGATAAATCGTTCAGCTGCTCTCTCTCAAGCCTCTAGGGCTGCAGATTTTTCTTCTCCTGGTGCACTGTGGGTATTCAAAACTTGTTCAACATGATTTCATTTCATTTCAGGCACTGCCTGAGAAAACTAAATTACAGAATCAATCATACAGAAGGTCAGAGTGAGACTTCATTACAAGTATTGCATGCTTGCATGAATATCTTTCATTTATGACTGACCCAATATGTCACAATAGCTGTCTAGTAAAAATAATCCACTTTCTGAAATTGATGTACTACTGATGTCAATGCTACTCAGCAGGCTGGGCAGATTATAGAGAGGTGTTAAAAAAAAAAAAAAGAAACCCTTTAGAGCGCATGTTGTAGATTTTTAGGATTGCCATCTTTTGTAGATTAAAATAATTTCCAGATGATCATCTGAACTGACAATAATGCTTAGAGGTAAAAAGAATTTTTAACCAAACTATGACTGTTGATTTTGACTTGCCAACCACATCCTGTTTGAAAATACACATATCCACAACAAGCAAATCAAGGTTGTTCTTTGAAGCCACAAATGCATCAGATTTCAATTTTTTCAACAATTCGCTTTTGAATAACCAGGGCATTATTTGCATATTGGATTGCTAATCATTAGACTCTTTTCAATCTCCCCCCTTTTCTTTTTTGTTCCTGCTTTCTGTTTTTTAAATATAATGGCAGAAATTTAAAGAAGATAAACATGTTGCCAACAAAATAAAGTTAATCAGTAATGTGACAAACTGTCACTCTCTAAAGGAAAACCAAAGAGGCTCTGAAGAAAAGCTGGTTCAAAACTACATAAACAAGCTGGCTTTTCTTCTTACATGATAGTCTTAATTTACTATAGCAATTCTTAACCGACAGCCATATTCATTTGGATAATAAAACTTCTTAGTTGCATAAGGTACCAAATAGCCAGTGCACACTGGGAAACTGAATGCATGATGTATAAAGTATTATTTATTATTTTTCTGGTGACCTTCCTGAGGGAAATCTCCGAGGAGCTGCTGTGGAGCATTACGATGTCGCCAGCCACCTCGGTACCCGGAGGGAAATATAGAAGAACCTTGACATAACCTATTTTTAACCATGCCTCTGGCGATTCTGAATTCAAGTTTATAGGTGAACATGTCAGGTAGTACACAGAACAAAGCCAACGACACATTGTATTCATCGTAATTCTGTCCTGGTACGTTTTATTTTTTCCAACATTTGTGATTTAAAATCCCATGACATTTCTTCAAGGTGAAATTCTACTCGAATTTTCAACAAGATTAGTTTGTTTCCAGCCAAAATAAATATCATTCAGGTTCAGCAAAACTTCAGAAAGGCACCAATAAATGCGATGAGGTCCACATAAACACCATGACAACAGTTTGTACTTAGCTAAAGGACTTCTACTTTTAAAAATCAATGAAATAATTCAACTGCATGAGTGATTAGCAATACATTACAAAAGAAGCATTAAAAATTGAGTCCTCTCTCCCAACGCCACTCCGTGAAAGCATTGTTCTTTAAGTGTATGTGAATATCATAATTATTTTATGATTCCATCTTTAGTTCTTTCCAATATAGTAAATTCAATTGACCATGAAATGAAATTTCATAGTCAAAATGCCTCCTTTACACTTTTTTATAGCAGCAATAACAGTTTTATAGCTTTAAGGCAAGGTAATTCATCAGATGTTTAATTTAAAGGCAGATTCTTATATTATTAATAAATATTTACCAATTTAATAAAGCACACATTTTAGCATGCATTATATGGTCTTTTAACTATTTCCCTAACTTAAATGAGCCTCACTGAGCATCTATGAATAATGGTGAACCCTGGGCAAACTCCCTTGGCAACTAAACACCCTTTTTATTTTTATTATTTTCCAGGCACAACATTGCAAGGCTGATTGTAGAGAAACAGAGGACAGAACCCTCCCTTCCAGTGTCAAAGGGACAAAAATGCAAGAAAGTCCACAGGAAACAATTATTTGAGATGGCGAGGAACATTTATGAATACTTAATGACCATTTCCCGACTGTTCCTTACACTCTTTTCTGACAAAAAAGTAAAAATAAAAACCCTGATGTTCAGCTCAAACACAAAAGATCACAGGCAAAGAAAATTATGTTGCTGCAATCCTATTTGGGAAAGTAATCTTATATTTCAGAGCGCACACTGAATCTTTGCACTGCTAATCCACTACATATTTTGCAATCATCTGCTGTTATCTGGGGAATTAACAATGAAACCAATAAACATCACTGGCATGGTCATAATGTGCAGAGAAATATGTAAACAAGCAATAGGATTTGTTTTTTGTTATACCAACACATCTGTTTCATCTTATCAGGGTTTAAGAAAAAAAAAAGCCCTATAAACTATTAATCTTGTTTTAAAATGTCTGTTTCATACTTCACCTAGATAGACACCCAATGCCTTATATACTATGGTAGGGAAAAAACAGCCCCAGCAGAAGAGTTTAAAATACTTAAGTAGATTTACTCTGGTGATTGCTAACTATAATTGCACACCAAGAAAAACAGAACCAAAATTATTGCATTAGTAATTTTGGCTCTCTGGAGTGCCTTATTTGATGTTTACAACAATAAATAACACAATTAGCTATATTTCACAAAATAACCTGCTCTATACTTTCCTCTGTTGGTTATGAACAATTATTCTTTTTCCCTTTCTCTGTATCACAGTTTGAAATTTCATTTCAGGTAGGAGCAAATCACATATCATAAACATGATGCTTTAATCCAACAAATGCAAAAAGACCTGGGCCCTGGTAAGGGCTCTCTTTTTAAAAAAAACTCTCCTGGGCAAACTTTCAACTCAAGGACATATCTTTGTTAAACCAAAAGCAAGGGAAGATTGGCTGCTTTCAAACCAATGAGTCAGACTACTTTAAAAAATCAATTCAAACCAGAGGATCTTATGGGGTCCTCCTTTTTCAAGTCAACCAACCCAATGCCATCTTGACCAACACCAGGGACTGCTCCACTATGTGCCTTTAAATGGCACCAGGAGGAACAATCTACATGTCCACCAGTCCCACACGGGCATGGGCATGTTTCAGGACATGGGCTCTCAGATCTTTACCCCGCAAAGGTCAAACGATAAGTAAAACACTTTCAAGCAGTAAATTTGATGCCTACCATATGCAACGCACTGCTATGAAGCACGCCATCTTGTTCCACGAGATTTCTTGAGATTGTTATGGAAGGAAGATCCAGGCTTTGAGGGGGAAACTGGGGTGTGAATTCACTTCCCTGGGAAGGCAGCGGATCGCTGAGGCCTTGAAAAGGCAGAAGGACATCAGGCATGCCCAGGGCGGGATCTGACTCTGGAGGCGGCGTGATGGGGGGTATTTCAAACTCCTCATCCCCAAGGCTTGGTGTATGGAATGTCTGCTAAAAGGAAACAAAATATAGATATCTTCATATTCTGTTCCTAGATCTTATTTCTCCTCGGAGGGAAAAAGAACGATGTCACATGAAAACACTACACAGCTAGACCAAATATTTATTTCTCAAATGAAAACATCTTAAACACAGATTTCCATATATAAAGTTTTGCTGATCATTCTGATTAAAGATTTAAGTCTCATTATCATATGGTTTTAATGGAGTATCAGTATTAACAGTTTTTTAATGCGTACTTAATTAGCAACATCTGTCTTTGTTGTTAGTTGGAGCACCAGCGACATTAGATTTGGCTATATAACAAATTGCCACTTTATTGATATGTTAGTGAAACAGCTCAAACGCTTACATTATCCACATGCTTCATCAAATGTTGACGATTTTGTGGAGTGCACACACAACATTAATCCGGAAGTGAACATTACACATATTTACTTTCTGCCACAACATATAAAACAAGTGATGCCGAATGTATGGTTTGCTTTTTTAATTTCCTTATTGGTATAGTCTCAAGTGCAATGCCTGCTTCCATGGAAGTTGCTACTGTTTGTAATAAAGCATTTTATATAAGGATCATCAGAGCATATTTATCCAGGGCTTTTATTTAAACAAAAAGGAGAATTTTCTTTTATAGGAAGATTTTTGATTTGTATTTATCAGAACACTTCTCTTCCAGTCTTCAGTTTTTAAAGGCCATAGAAGGAGCATAGAGATATATTGATAGAAATGTACTAATTCCATGGATGTTTCTCAAGTACTTAATGTTATTTCTTAAGACCAAAGTAAATAATGCATACTTTTTTCAGTGCTACTTAGACCCTTAAAGATAATATTTTCACATAGGCCCTTGGGGTGCAAATTAGAGCTGCCTGCCAAACCCCATGAACTATCTTTCTTAAAATAGAACTTCAATTTTGTGGGAAGAGGGGTCAATGTCTAGAATATTCTTTTTGGTAGGGTGAAGCAGTTACTCAGATACTTTTTATTTCCAGCTCAGAGGGTCAATATTATAGTTCATTTATTATTAATAGTAATTTTTGAAGAATGAATTGGTGCAAGATAATTTGAATCTACTATAATTGGTTAAGAAAACTAATTAAGAGCTGAAAATCATCCTTCTTCAAGCTATCAATGATGATGTAACTTAATAACCATTTGAAAGAAAATAGAAACAAACCCAAGGGGAGAAAACACACACACACCCTTTCTTGTCTATAGAACCTGTCAACTGCTATTCGTATCTCACCAGAAATAAAGAAGTCACAAGCTATGGGTGTCCATGGCTGGGCAACTGAACATCTTGAGTTTCTCAGTAGATTCAGTAGATGCAAAACATGAGAGTACAATAGCACATTTGAAAGCTGGAGTGAAATATTAGATTATCTGACATATTGATTCCAAGAACGGCTCCCCAAAAATGTCAGTTTCCAACTGCGGTACCCCGAGTTCTCAAACACAAAGGATGAATTGGCCACAAGCGTGGCTGGCTAATGAATGTAACCCTATGGCTGCATTTGCTGTTATTTTGGCACTAATGTGGTCTAGTAACAGATGCAACTGTAATTTGTGACTCATTTGCTACCCCATTACTGCTTAATGAAATCTAACATATCACATTAACAATACGGATAAACACTCATTCTTGATATGTGGCATTTGGCTGTTTTCATTACCACTGTAATTAACACTTGAAATATTATTTCAATAAATATTTAAAGTACTTTAAAAATGGTCAGGGTAATCATGACACAGACAGAAAACATAAAGCAAATGTGTGAATTTCAAACTCAGAGCATCCTGGTCCCCATAGTGTTATCTACTGGGAGATATCTATGGGAAGGGAATCAGTTTCAGGCACAATTTTGACTTCACAGCATCAAACCTAAAGTCTTCCTGAATGAGTTTGCACTCATTAAAATGTTAAAAAACTAAACAAATTTACTTTTAATGCTTTTAATGAAGTGATTGGGAAATTAGGCACATACTATAATGTAGTGTATTAACATTAACTTGGGCTTTATTTTTTGCTCAAGCAAACATGTACAGTGAAATCATTACATAGGATTATTTTTTAAACTTGAACATAAAGTATGTCTTTTGCTAGGCAGTTAAAATTAAAGAGATTTTCATTTTTATTTTTGTTAAGGTATAAAGAGATCTTACATATATGTCCCTCCAGTATATTTTTTAAAGAAATTAATTTTTACATAGAATTCAATATATTACTATTTCATAATCTAATAAAACAATACCATAACATTATATTATATAACTAAGAAAATGCTAAAACCTTAAATGACTTTTAAAGAGAGGTAATCCATGAAATATAAAGTTAAACATTCCTTAGAGAAACGAGTAATCAAAGCAATGGTTATCTGAGATAATAAAAATAACCAAGTATGGCAGCAACCAAAAAAAAGACATTGACTTCTGCAACCACACCATATGACCAATATCAGATTAATCAGTTAGTTTATATAATTACTTTTTACAGATATTGACTTTCCAGTGTTTACCTTGTACATGTTAAAGTAGTATGTACATGGTTAAATACCATCTGTACTGAAATGTTCAAAACATTTGTTCCTTTTGATAAAAATGCAAATCTGGAGAACTGTTGTATCAACATATAACAGCCAATGTCTGACACGGTGAATTATCACAGCTGGAATTAAATTGTCTCTGAACAGCTGCTGGCACTAGAGCTTTCATCAATGTTTGATTCAAATGTAGGGAAAAAAATCCTACAGAATGAAACATCATGTTGTCCTTACAGATGGGGTTTGTGCTCATTATCACAAACAACACAGCAGCCAGTGCCAAACAATATTCCCTTATCTAGGCAGTCTTCTTGGTTAGAGAGATGACGGTCACTACAAAAATGATTAATTTATGGATACCCTTAATTCTTGATTCCCCACTTTTTCTACTCATTTTGCCAAGTTCATTTCTTCCATACCACTTGCCTTCCTGTAACGGAGAAAATTTACGTTATGATTTTCATTCTCTGGGGTCAAGCTGGTTCACTTTCCTATATTTGAATGTATTTGGAAAATGAAGAGTTTTGTATTATGGGCACTGCAAGAGGAAATGTTCCATTTTCACTTCTGCTTGTTTTTGTTTCCTTAAATCTCACACAGGGTACCATTTTCAGGAAACCATTTCTTGATCTAATCAAGATGGAGGTTTTTCTGGAAGGCAGGCCAGTGAGACCAGGGGAGCAGCCCTGTCACTGAGTAAGGAGTGCAGTGAAAACAGCAACAAGAATATGTTCATTCCACTGATAACCTTCACATACTCTCATGGTTTCCCAGCATGGTGCTGCCTTTTGATTCCATCCCTCTATTTTCCTAGCCCTGACAGTCTTGGAGCATGCTCATTCATTCATTCATTCATTCATTCAATACATATTTACTGAGCAGAGGTGGTGCTAGAGGTAAAGAACCTGCCTGCTAATGCAAGAGACATAAGAGACGCGGGTTTGATCCCGGGGTCGGGAAGATCCCCTGGAGAAGGAAACGGCAACCCACTCCAGCATTCTTGCCTGGAGAATCCCATGGACAGGGAAGCCTGGCAGGCTACAGTCCACGGGGTCGCAGAGTCAGACGTGACTGAAGCAACTTAGCAGGCGCTGTGTGCACACCACTATACTCAGCTGTGGGAATCTGACAAAAAACACTCATTTTACATCACATCCACTGAAGACCCGACAAATCATGATGCCATTCTGCCACATCATTCCAAAACCATGGCAACTTAATGAAATGATTTCCAGAGCGGTGTGATGCTTAAATATTTTCTATTAGAAATCCCTTCCATCCTAGTTTCCAAAATAACCCTTATCTGCTTAGACACCAATATAGTTTGGATAGATAGTCTCTTCTTATATATTTACTGCTGTTTGCACCTATATTTTTTTTTCACTAAGAGGTGTGTGTGTGTGTGAGTTACTAACACTTGTAACAGCCTACGGACGAGTGATAAAGACTTGTCAGGTTATTTTCTCTTCCAATAGGTTTTTCTCATTTCTCCTCCAAAGTTGTTACCTCGTGCCATGTAAGAGCCAGAGTGAGATAAATTCAATACTTGGCTTTTCCCTTCAAGCCTTTTAAATGATCTAAATAACAGACAAAACATGAACAGGCACATTAAGACAGACACCTACCTCGCTGGCGGCAAAGAAAGCGTTGTTTGCCTCAGCCATATTCATGTAGTTATTGTTATTTCCAAACTGAAAGAAAACACATTGTTTTATGTTAATATGCCGTGTCATAAAGAATTCTGGGGATTTACTTAGCGCTCAGATGGGATCTGGAAAGAACGTTGGTGTGATGAGATAAAAGGGTGGTCTGCCTCAGACGAAATCTGAACTGTGACAGGTTTCAGAGCACCATGCTATATTCTGTCGGCTGACTCCCTCAGAAAATAAAGCATCGAGTTAAGCTTACGCGATAATTCTAGAAAATAGTGTTGTTTCTCATCAAGACTAACAGTGAAAGGAGACAACTGTAAACATTTGCCCAACTGGTCACTAGTGGGTGTTGTTTATCGAACTGGCATTTGTCAGAGGTTAGAAGGAAAAGAGTTTCCAAGAAAATCACCTTGACACATTTTTAAAGCATGTTGGGACTTCATAGCTTACTTTTCAAGAACAAATGTCACAAGTGTACCTAGACTAAAATGTGAATTAAATTGAATAGAATTCAGTTCCCAGGACTCAAATTCTATTTTCCCCTGAATAGGGTGTGGCATGAATATAAATAAATAATAAGACTAAAGAATATTTTTTAAACCTTCAAATAGAGTTTAAAATGATATCTATATCCATCAGAGCTGTTGAAAATAGTGGTATTTAATCTCTCAATGTAACATTAAGTGCAAAGAGGTTTAAAAAATAAGCAGGATCCCATGAACACAGCAATTTTTATTTAATTCCCTAACACAATAGCCCATTCAGACCATCACAAGTAAGACTGTATCAGCATTTCAGACATAAGCTCTTTCCTTCCAGAGACCTGTTATCAAAATGTAAAACTTGGATTTTGGCAGAAATGCATTTTCAGGTTCAGATGGTCTAAGAAGGCACATTTTTGTTGCTTTAAACATTTCTGTTATCAGTCTGGCAATGTAGAGAGGCTCTGGGAACATAATTATCTGGAACTATATTATTTTCACGATTTTTAAATGGTAAAAGAATGCCCTTCTTTTTATAAAGTGTATTATTTCCTCCCTTTCATGCATCAAATAACACATAGATTTGGTCTCCAACAGGTGAAATGTATATCCATTCTCTATTATAAATACAGCCAGTAATTATTTAAAGTAAAAGGCACGATTTTCCCAAGGAGGTAGACAGACAGATACAAATACACAGATTGATAAACACAGAGAATAAATATAAATACAGACATACAGATATGAAAGACCCACAATAAACCCACACATCCTCCTCTCAATACGCCCCCACACACTTATTTCCGAGGGGCTCTCATCCTCCAACTCTGAACCTGTAGGATTCGCGCACAGAAGTGGGATTGACATGCTCTACTTTATCATGTCAGGGATCCAAGAACTAAGCAGGATTTATACAGAAGGCTCTAATGGTTCCAGAACGCTGTTACGGTCTACAGAAGCAAAATCCCACCCCGTAAACCGACACCTAAATACATCCTCACACAAGGAGCCCTCAGATTCATTTGGATAAGTATCTTTATGAGGATTTCTGAAAGATGTACTTGTTAGCGCTTAAGAAAGCCCTTTATCTAGCTTTTCTGAAGGCATGTGATATCGAAAACACGTGGTGATGGGTTCACAGATGTCTACTTATCTCTGAACTCATCAAGTTGTATACATTAAATATGTACAGGTTTTTTTGTATGTCTATGATACCTCAATAAAGTGTTTCAAAAATAATTTTAAAATATATATAAAAAAAAAACACATGAGCAGGTGCATGCACATACACATATATTCCACCCCACCCCACTGGCCCCCGGCCCATTTTTCCACAGTGTTAAATACATGCGAGAGAAAGGACAGGAATTTCTGTTGAATAAAGGAGTTTAGAATTAAGATCTCAGGCCTCCATCTCAAATGTTCTTTTTAGGGTATTTATGAGAGCTTGGATCACGATGTATATTCCGTGTACCAACCCTGGCTCCCAAGCTACTGACGACAGCCTGTATCACAGCTTTACTGTTACTTAAATGTAGGTTTTGTTGGGGAATTAGAAATCCATTTAAAGCAAACAGCTCATTATCAGAGAGGTTTTTTTTTTTTTTTTAAGATTAAACTCACTTATTATCTAATAGCACCTAAAACAACAAAGAAAAATAAAATGGCTATTAAACGAAGGGCTTAAACAATTCAAAAAACAAATTAAGCTTAGAGTGAAATAAGAACTGGGTTAGAAATCCTCTTCTGAACAGTTAGCATGCGAATGTAATTACTGAAGAAACTACAGCTAATCAGCTGTGAATTGTATCCATTAATTAGTATTTGCCCTGGAGAAATGAGAAAAATCAGTAACAACGCGGGCACGGTGGTGCGTTGATGAGCCACGGGACGGCCCCCTCCGTGGTTACTCAAGCAGGTGGCTCCAGTGGCCCACGTAATTTGAAAAGCTCTCACCTGAAGTACTGAGCTGGCATTACAAAGCACTCCTTGCATATCCTTTGTATCTATATAAGGCCTTAATGAATGGCTTTTAATTTGGAAACACTTCGTGATCAGGCAGGAAGAGTTATAAATCATCTGAAATGGAAGCAAAGGTTTCTATTCTGTTTGGGGTAAAAATATCTCCTCTGGGTTGGAACTGGAGGGTACTCAGAAGAAAAAAACAAAAACAAAAACAGGATGCCCAGCTAAATTTCCCTTTCAAATATACCACTGTATTTAAAATGGATAACCAACAAAGACCTACTGTATAGCACAGGGAACTCTGCCCAATGTCATGGGGCAGCTTGGATGGAAGGGGGACCTGGGGTAGAATGGATCCATGCTTACATAAGGCTCAGTCTCTTTGCTCTTCACCTGAAACTATCACAACACTGCTAGTCAGCCATACTTCAATTTGGGCTTCCCTGGTGGCTCAGTAGTGAAGAATCTACCTGTCAACGCAAGAGATGTGGGTTCGATCTCTGGGTGGGAAAGATCCCCTAGAGAAGGAAATGGCAACCCACTCCAGAATTCTTGCCTGGGAAATGCTATGGACAAAGGGGCCTGGTGGGCTACAGGTCACAAAAAGTAGGACGTGACTAAATAGCAACTCAAATATAAAATAAAAAATTAAAAAAAAACACCACTTTATTTTCGTATAATTACGTTTCGTGCAGTATTTGGGGTATACTTATACTAAAAAAGTATTTATTTACGGGGGATTCGAATTGAACTGCAGGTTGTGTATGTTTATTTGCTAAATCTGGCTACCCTTGTGTGCTGATGGACCTCACAAGGAAGAACTGGATCCCATGTTCACTAGCTTTACCTTATCAAGTAATGCTAGCTTAATTTTATTTTCTTTTAAAACATGACCTCTGATTTTGTTGCGCTTCTTTTGTGTAAGAACCGATCTGATTCTGAGAGGAAAAAGCGATCATTTGGGGCAGATCGCTAATATAATGACCCCAGAACAATTAACTTTAACTGAATTGTGTACAATTAGATTTACGTTCTAAGAGACAGTGACATCCATAAACACATTATAGTACAAAAACTCTAGGTCCACGAGGGAAGGGGCCTTGACTGTGTTCACCACGCCCTGCCTGAACTAACAACAATGCCTGGCATGTTATAAGCCCTCCGATATTTGTGGAAGGGAGGGTGTTCATATTTTAATTTCAGTGTATCATACATAATCACTCATCTGAAGTGGAACAATTTTACCCCTTAGTTTTTTATGATAATGATAATAAAGGTTTACCCAGGGAAGTCCTCTGCATACATAATTAATATTTCATTTAACTTTCCAGAGTGGGGCCAAATGTAATTTATTTTCCCAACAAACAGAGAAATAAAATGACTACCCCTACTTTACAGACGAACACACTGAGGCTTCTAGGGAGTCAGGAAACTTGCCCCAAACACAGACACAAGCAGTCAAGCCTGACATCCCTCCTGCCTCATGCTTGTTCACTCAGTTGCTCAGTCGTGTCCGACTCTTTGCAACCCCATGGACTATAGGCTCCTCTGTTCGTGAGATTTCCCAGGCAAGAATACTGGAGTGGGTTGCCATTTCCTTCTCCAGGGGGATCTTCCCAACCCAGGGATCAAACTTGCATGTCTTGCATCTCCTGCATGGGCAGGCAGATTCTTTATCGCTGAGCCGTTGGGGAAGCCCCTCCTGCCTCATAATCTGTATCAATTACATTCCAGTCGCAGCAAAAACTTGAATATTTCACTTAGTGATCAATTTCAGAACTTCATGTTTAATGATCTTACTCAAAGCTTAAATTTCCCAGAGGGTAGCTCATTTACTAAGTCTAGTAAAATGCACTTCAATAAAGTATTTCAAAAACCAGTAAATTTGGGAAAGGCTGCGGATCACTGCCCTCTCTTGGATGAGTCACAGGGCTCCCTGTAACATTAAAGATTGTGAGAAGTCCTGCAGTGTTTACAATGTGCAAGACCTGAGACAAAATGATGAAAAAGATGACAAGGTTCCTATCTGGACGGAGCTGACATTTTTCTTTAATTGAGAACTAATAAACCCAGCCCCACATAAACTGGCTGTGGAACAATTCATTTTTCCCCCCACAACACCCTGTGGGAACACATTCTGGGACACCTTGTTCCAAATCCTTTATTGATAATACTGTTTTATTTTCCCTGAATCCTTCTTATAATAACTAATATCCTAACTTTGCACCATGGTAAAGTTTATGTATTTTATTAATCAACTAAATATGAATTTCTGAATTAGACATTCTAAGTCAAGATGGCTAGGCAACACTGACTCAATGGATATGAATTTGAGCAAACTCCAGGAGACAGTGGAGCACCGAGGAGTCTGGCATGCTGCAGCCCATGGGGTCACAAAGTTGGACACAACTTAGCAAGTAAACAAGAAGAGCAAAAACAAGTCACCTTAATTTGGTCAATTTCCAAAATTTCTCAGTGGCAACTCTTCACTAATGTTCCTTCCAAGATCCTCTACTCAATGAAACAAAGTTCTTCTATGTGATTTCAAGAGTCAAAACAAAATATGTCAAATAAATTATATGAACCTGTAGGTGAAACAGAGTTAACTACTCTAAAGAGCATTTAAACATGTTATGAAAGAAACAGGCTAATTCAACTGTTTTAAAGACCTCATCTATGTGGGGAAATGGTCACTGTGAGACAGGGGCATTTATGAGGTGTGCTGGTGATGATCAGTCCTTTCCAATTTGATAGGCTCTAATAGATGGGATCCCCAAAGATATAATTAAAAAGCAGAACTAAATTACTCTGCATGTCGAACTTCTCTATCTTAATAATTTCACAAAAGAACATCTTCATTGTACTTGGAGGTAGATTTGCTTTTGCTGCTTGATGAGTAATTATAGCTTCAGCAAATACAATTTATGAAGGACAGCAACTGAAAAGGAGCATTGCAGTATTTAAAAAAAAAAATTATTAAAGACCATCGTGTTCGTGGCCTGACTAACCATGTGAAGTGCCAAAGCAAATTAATGGAGATTGTTAAGTCTCGCTCATCCAGCAAAAGGCTTGGAAGACAGTGGAACAGCAGACAATAACCCATCTGTAGTCACAAGACGAAGACTTCAGCCTGATGAGTCCACACAACATCATTCTCACTGAAATTATTTTGACACCCATGTGAAGAATTGTATAGGCTTCTAATAAAGCAGCATTAACTACAGGGTATCAAACAGCTAAATGGCACAAATTTAATCCTAAAAAAAAAAAAAAAAAAGATAATCCATTGAATTCTCTTTTCTTTTTTCCCATTAGATTTGTTAGCAGACACCATCCAATTTGATGCCTCAGTAAGGACATCTGTCAAGTTGCTTACACAAATGAACTGTGCCATCATGGACCAAGTGTGCCAAGCACGGTCACATGATGGAGAAGACTGCACTGCTAAGTTCACTCTCGAAGGCTCTGTTAACTACCCCGTGGAAAAGAACTTGCCAGGGATCATCAAGATTTAACCCTTTTCAGCAGTGGTAATCTGTCTTTAGAAAGCCCAATATGGCAAATGATAATACTAATGGTGATCAGGGGTAAATCTGGAGCATCACACCAGGAAACAAAGAGTGGCCTTGTCAAAAAAAGCCAGTTTGTACCAAAGGTTAGGGGGTCAACAATAGGCTGGACACAAAAAAAACTGCAAATAATGGACTCTGAGGTATGCTAAGTGGAAGAGCACACACGTGTGTGTGTGGAGTCGCTCAGTCCTGTCCAACTCTGCAACTCCATGGACTGTAGTCCACCAGGCTCCTCTGTCCATGGAATGTTCCAGGCAAGAATACTGGAGAGGGTTGCCATTTCCTACTCCAGGGGATCTTCCAGACCCAAGGATTGAACCCACATCTCCTGCATTGGCAGGCAGGTTCTTTACCACTGAGCCACCGGGGAAGCCCCTCCCCCCCAACAAGTGGTAGCGTAGTGGTAGCATACTAATTGCATACAAACACAATTCTGCTCTTTATACAATTATAACCAGAGAGAATTATGTACACACATATATACAATCACATACACAGACATGCACTTCCTAAGTTGAGTTAGAGGTAAAGATCCTGCCTGCCATTGCAGAAGACATAAGAGACATGAGTTCCATCCCTGGGTGGGGGAGATGCCCTGGAGGAGGGCATGACAAGCCACTCCAGTATTCTTAACTGGAGAATCCCATGGACGGTGAAGCCAGGTGGGCTATAGTCCATAGGATCGCAAAGAGTCAGACACAACTGAAGCGACTTAGCACACATACACATACATAAGCACACATAAATAGGCTCAAGTACAAAGCAAGATTTTTTTAAGGAAATACACTTTCAAAATTATTATTTGCCTGTGCATATGCTAAAAACTTCTAGATAATTACCTGCAAAGCACCAGACTCATATATACAGTCACCCACAGCACTTCTTCTTGGATATCAATAGGCATCTCAGTCATGAGAGCAAAACTGAATTCCTCATCTTCTCCCCCAACCACATCACCCTCAGCCTTTCCTCGTCTCTTTTGAAAGGAAAGTGACTCAGTTCCGGTGACTCAGGCCAAAAATCATCCTTGAATCCAGTCTTTCTCTCTCCCTTCCCCCATCAAATCATCAAAAGATTCTGTTGGCTCATCTTTCTAATTATACCCCAAACTGACGCTTGCCACCGCCTCTGCAGGATTCAGGCAGGCCCCAGCATCCATGCCCTCCTGGATCCCTGCTGCAGCCTCCTGGCAGGTCCCACTAGCTCTGCCAACCCCCTACCATACAGTCTGTTCCCAGCACAGAGCCAAAGAGACCCTTTGAAAATCCAAGTCAGATCACCTCCCTCCTCTGCTCAAAACTTTGCCGTGGCTGCCCATTCACGCAAGGGAAGAAGCCCAAATCTGCACAATGGCCCATGTCTTCTCCGCACTTTGTCACTGTTCTTCCCGCTTGCTTATCCCACCCTATCCCTGCCAGCCTCTCCTTGCTGTTCCTGTAAGATGCCTGACACATGGCCATCTCAGGGTCTTTGCACTGACTGTTTCCCCTGCCCAGACTGTTGTCGCTCCAAGTGTCCCCGGTGCGCTCATGTGCATTCCTGTGCACGCTCAGTTGTGTCTGACTCTTTGCGATCCCATGGATGATAGCCTTTCAGGCTCCTCTGTCCGTGGGATTCTCCAGACAAGAATACTAGAGTGGGTTGCCATGCCCTCCTGTAGGGGAATCCTTCCGACTCAGGGATCAAACCGGAGTCTCCTGTGTCTCCTGCATTGGCAGGCATATTCTTTACCACTGCACCACCTGGAAAGCCTGATGGCTTGCTCACTCCTCTCCTTTTGAAACTTTTCTCAAATGTCACCTTCTCTCTGATCACCGAATAACATATCTTTGCAGCCCTCCTCCACCTCTAGAGAACTCTACCCTTCTTCCCCTACTTTATTTTTTCCATAACACTTTTCAATGTAACCTCAGTCAGTTCAGGTCAGTTGCTCAGTCGTGTCCGACTCTTTGCAACCCCATGGACTGCAGCACGCCAGGCTTCCCTGTCCATCACCAACTCCCAAAGCTTGCTCAAACTCCTGTCCATCGAGTCGGTGACACCATCCAACCACCTCATCCTCTGTCATCCCCTTCTCCTCCGCCTTCAATCTTTCCCAGCATCAGGGTCTTTTCCAATGAGTCAGGTCTTTAAATCAGGTCTTATCATAACGTAACCTAGGTCTTATCTTTCTCCTCCACTAGATTGTAAAGTTAGTGAGAATAAGCATGTGTTATCTCTTGTTTACACTGATGTCCCAGGGCCAAGGTGAGTGTTTGATAAATAGCAGGTGTTCAATAGATCTCAACTGAACAAACAAATAGATAAATTCATTTCTAGATATGAAATGATGGTACGTGGCATTGTCCTCCAAGCTAAGCAGAGCACAGAGTCAGCACATGAAATTCAAATAAGAAGGAGAAACCACGCATCCATCACTACTGGGCTTCCCAAGTGGCTCAGTGGTAAAGAATATGCCTACAATGTAGGAGACGCAGGAGACAGGGGTTCGATCCCTGGGTTGGTAAGATCCCCTAGAGGAGGGGATGGCAACCCACTCTAGTATTCTTGTCTGTAGAATCCCACAGACAGAGGAGCCTGGCAGGCTCCTCTGGGGTCACGAAGAATCAGACATGACTGAAGCAACTGAGTAAGCACATTACAAGAGGTCCCTTAAAAAACCACACCTATGGGGGAAAGTGGGAAAAGTGGAAAAAGAACTTGCTGTTATTGTTCGGTTGCTTAGTCGTGTCTGACTCTTTGCGACCCCATAGACCGCAGCACACCAGGCTTCCCTGTCATTTACCATCTCCTGGAATTTGCTCAAACTCATGTCCATTGAGTCGATGATGCCATCCAGCCATCTCATCCTCTGTTGCCTATATACTCTAATAAAATGAATATTTTAAACACTAGGAGAAGGCAATGGCACCCCACTCCAGTACTCTTGCCTGGAAAATCCCATGGACGGAGGAGCCTGGTGGGCTGCAGTCCATGGGGTCGCTAACAGTCGGACACGATTGAGCGACTTCACTTTCACTTTTCATTTTCATGCATTGGAGAAGGCAATGGCAACCCACTCCAGTGTTCTTGCCTGGAGAATCCCAGGGACGGGGGAGCCTGGTGGGCTGCCGTCTATGGGGTCACACAGAGTCGGACACAACTGAAGAGACAGCTTAGAGCTACTTAGCTTGGAAGAAAAATGCTTTATTCTAGAAAATGCACTAACCCTTTTCTAGGAGGGATAAAGAGGCCTATAGGTAGGTAGGGTTGGAGTGTTAAGGATGATGCCTTCAGTGGCTAAAAACAAGCTGCAATGAATAACGGAGATTCTGGCTGGTAGGCAAGAAAAGAAGAGAAAGCCAACAATCTAATAGGGCAAATATTTGAGCTTTAAATTTGTTAGTTGACTTTTTTTCTCATTGAAATATCCGGTTTTTTGAAATTTTAGCTTTCAAGTCTAGATTAGAATTTCTCAAAGTCTGGTGCTAGGAACCAAGGAGTAATCAGATGCCTGGTATTAAAGGCAGATGACCTGATACCCAACTAGGAATTAACGTATCAGAATCTTGAGGCAGTGGGGACCTAAAAAAATCTGTATTTTGGGACTTTCCTGGTGGGCCAGTGGTTAGGGTGCCACGCTTCCACTCTAGGGGGCACTGTTTCCATCCCTGGGTATCGACCAAAAAAAAAAAAAAAAAAGAAAATTATTATTTAAAAAAAAAAAAATCTATATTTTGAACCAGTTTCTCAGGAACTCAAAAATAGACTCCTATTTGCAAATGATGAGCCTGATTAATTTTAGGCTAATGGGTGGAAATTTCTTTTTTAAAAAAAAACCTTTCCATACATCTGACACTGATCTTGCCAAAATGCTGACATAGCACAGACTGTACTGTTTAGAGTAATAAAGGCTTCGTTCAATTATTTATCATCTCTTCTCACCTTCCTCGCTTAGAGGAGAAAGTAATCATCTGAAAGGTGACCATGATCCCCCTCCCCTCCCCTCATGACCAGGAGGAAGGACAGAAACATCCTAACTTGGACCAAGTAGGAAATGCAAGTTCCCCTGTTAGATTTTTCAACACGTTCTGTGGACCCACACAAGGAACAACAATGCCTAAACATATGGACTCTACGCAAACAGGGAGGCCTTTGGAGTTTCATGATCTGGACACATTTGAGTCTGTGAATGGCATAGCCATCTGGACTAGTTAAAAGTAGCAAGAAAAATAATGAAAAAAAACCAACACCCTCTCAAACCCAACTGCACTTGTTTAATATAAAAAAGAACAAATATAAGTAGAGGAGAGGATATTAAATTTCTCAAATAAAGTTTTCCTTTTAGCAAAAATGGAGCAGTTCTTGGGATTGGTCTAGCTACCGAGCATCACCGATATTCAGGGAACAAGGCCAGATTTTCCTTAAATACACACCCAAAGGGGCCAATGGTAAGGCATCTGCTATGAAGTGACCACACCTTTTGTGTAATTATAATTTATCTCACTTCCTCCTCCTCAAAGCCTTACCAACACTTCACTGAGGGCATATTAGAGGCTAATTAAAAGGATGTGGTTGGGGCTCTATCTGCAGATGTCAAGAAGTTGAAGTAGGAGATGTGATTGTTGGTTTTAAGAGATGACAACTCAGTTTGAGTGATAGCACAAAAACATTTATCAAGGCCCAGGTTGGTTGGTGAGTGACACTGACAAATGGTCTGCAAGCTTAGCAGATGGAATCAAAAGGGAATGGCCTTTTTCAAAAAACATATCTTGGATGAAGTAAGAAGGTGGGGGTGGGGAATGGCCCAGGCAGAGAGAATGGGATGAGCAAAGCTGCAGACCTTAGCAAGCACAGGCTTCCTTCCAGGAACAAACAGACCGATCTGGCTGCAGGCAAAGGGCAGGTATTGAGGAAAGGCAAGGTCACTATGGAGAGATGGTCGGCAGCCAGGCTCTGGGGGGGCCTTGAAGGCCAGTCTAAGTATTTATTGCATGGGCCAAGAAGTTCGTTTGGGGTTTTCCATAGATGTTATGGAAGGACCCAAACAAACTTCTTGACCAACCCAATATTTTGAAATGCACTAAATAGGAAGGTCCAGGAAGGATTTTGTTGAAGGGAAGATTTAGTAAGAGAGATGTGAAGCCCCTCTCCCCCGAGCACATGGCCTGTAGGAGGTGTACAAGATTGGTATCAGGATAGACGGAAGCTGAGAAACCAGTTCACATGGCAAGGTTGGCACCAAGTTGCAGAGGCCGAGACCAGGCAGGGCCAAGAGCAGGAAGAATGCAATACAGACAGCATTTCATTACAAGTCAGACTAATTGGCTTTGCACTCCAATCCCACGGGGCTAGTTATGGGAAGGTAGGTAAGTTACCTAACTCACTTTCAGGACAAGTTTAAACTCCAACAGTTATTGACTACTTGCTAGTCATGTAACTGCACAAGCTGATTAGACACCATGGCTTTTACTTTTCCTGTTTCTATCGTGGACATAAGAACAGCATTTGCCTCATCCTGGGGGTTTTGCGAACAAAATGGGTTGTGCACAGAAAGCTACTTTTTCTCTCTGTACTCATGATGAAGGTGACATTTCAGAGTCTTGCAGAAACCAAAGCAGACCACGCATGGTTGTTTTACAAACTGCGAAGGCTTATAAGATTGCACAAGAGAATTTTACTACCTAAAGAACTCGAGTAGCTTCCCTTTGATACACAGAGTAAAAGCTTTATCCCTGTCCACGGGCCACACATACCCACAGGACCTGGCTGCTGATTCCTCTTCCAAAAGACCTCCTAGGAGAGCCGCTCAGATCCAGGCACTCTGCCCCAGCTGTTCCTCGCTCCCTTCCCCAGGCCAGTGCCCCGATCTCCTCCCTGCCTGGACCACTATCCCCTCCACCATTAATTCATGTCAGTTTCTGCTTAAGGTCCCTCCCCAGATCAGCTTAGCTATAGAGGCACACACACCCCATCCTTATTTATTTTGCTGCACTGGGTCTTAGTTGGAGCATACAAACTCTTAGTTGCAGCACGTGGAATCTAGCTCCCCAACTAGGGATGGGATCTGGGCCCTCTGCATTGGGAGCTCAGAGTCTTAGCTCCTGGACCACCAGGGAAGTTCCTTTATTGTATTTAATTGTCTGTCTCTGGCCTCACTAGAATGGAGAATCCATGGTGACAAGGAATTTATCTGCTTCCACGTGGTTTCCTCTGGCCCCAGTGTAAGTATGGTTACTCACAGTAAGTATTTATCAGTATTATCAGTTGAATGCATGAGTGGACAAATGAACCAGAAAGATCTAAGTTCAAATCCAAGCTTTACCACTTACATACTGGGTTATCATTAGGTACCATGCTTCACGTTCCCTCTCTGAGTTTCTGTTTCCTTGTTTCTAAGAAGGAAAGGATAGAACTTTGTGGGACTGGGCTATGTAAGGAGAAGTAAGACAAGACAAAGCCCCCAGCAAAGTGTTTTATATGCAAGAGGCACATGATTAAACAAAAAAGAAAGTTGAGAGTAAAGAACTTGGTGTTTGGTAATCTGGGAAAAATAAATGGATCATTGAAACATTTCATGTAATATTTATTTGTGGCTCAGACGGTAAAGGATCTGCCTGCAATGTAGGAGACCCGAGTCCAGTTCCTGAGTTGGAAGATCCCCTGTAGAAGTGAATGGAAACACACTCTAGTATTCTTGCCTGGAAAATCCCATAGACAGAGGAGCCTGGTGGGGTACAGACCATGGGGTTGCAAAGAGTCGGACACGACTGAGCAACTAACACTTTCACTTTCACAATATAAAAGGGGCTTTCCAGGTGGTTCAGTGGTAAAGAATCTGCCTGCCAATGCAGGAGACACAGATTCAATCCCTGGGTCAGGAAGATTCCTTGGGAGAAGGAAATGGAAACCCACTCCAGTATTCTTCCCTGGAGAATCCCATGGACAGAGGAGCCTGGTGGGGCTACAATCCATGGGGTTGCAAGGAATCAAACGTGACTGAGCTATTGAGCACACACACATAATATAAAAGACACAGTGGTACACATTCGGTAAAAATACATGTGAATAAGATGCAGTTTCTACCCTAGAAGTGCTCTAATGTTAAGGACAGGTAGGACTCCACGTGACCACACTATACACTAGAGATAAGCAAAACACTCCCCATGGAAAGTCAGCAGAAGTTTTCAAATAACAGAGGCCACTTAAATGGGGTCTTGAAGGATGTACAGGAGTTTGTCTATGAGACAAGAGCACTCTGGTAGAGAAAATTACTTGTCATCAGCGGGCCTGGCAGACAAAGAAACGGGGATGTGCATTCTTGGCAGTGAACAGAGAGTGTTCATATGGGAGCCAGCAAGTACAGACTACACTTTGGAGAGCTTTAGCTCAGACATGCTGTACGGAGGTTTGCAAGCAGAGGAAAGACTAAAGACGGAAGAGAAGTACCAGCCAACATTAAGCAGAAGATAAAGTCCAGAGTATAACTTCCAGAAGGTAAGAATCATGTCTTTTCTTACAGGGTTTTCCCTTGTATTTGGCAAATTGTGGGCATCTTTTGTATAACAATAGCAACTTGTACATTAGATGTGCTTGGTTTCTTTTGGTTTCTTGAAAAGGACTGAAATGAGACAGAAGAGTAGCCATTAATGTGGATGGAAAAAACAGCTACTTTCTTTGATGTCACTGTAAAACCCAGAAAGATCTCTGCCTGCCCCCAAAGATCTGACATTCACATGCAAATTTCTGTCACTAGCGGTTACTTGGGCTTAGAAAGGGCTGTGTCTCAAGATAAGTTCTAACATTCCTGAAAGAAACAACTACTTTGTTCTCATCTCTCATGGGCACTTTAGTGTGGGTTCATTTATAATGGGGCTTCCCTGATAGCTCAGTTGGTAAAGAATCCACCTGCAATGCAGGAGATCTGGGTTCAATCCCTGGGTTGGGAAGATCCCCTGGAGAAGGGAAAGGCTACCCACTCCAGTATTCTGCCCTGGGGAATTCCATGGACATGGAGTCGCAGAGTTGGACACAACTGAGCAACTTTCACTTCACTTTAATTTATAATAAATAGACCCACTGATGCACACAGTAGGTATCATCTTCAGGGATGCTCAGAAAACAATTTCATGGAATGCAGAGAAAAGGGAGGGAACCCTTGTGCACTATTGGTGGGAATGTAAATTGGTGCAGCCACTATGGAAAACAGCATGGAGATTCCTCAAAAAACGAAAAACAGAACTACCATAAGATCCAGCAATTCCACTCCTGGGTATTTATATGAAGGAAAAAAACATTAATTTGAAAAGATATATGCATCCTGAGGTTCACTGCAGCAGTATTCACAATAGCCAAGATATGGAAGCAACTTAAGTGCCCATCAGTAGATGAATGGGTAAGGAAGATATGGTACATATATACAATGGAATACTACTCAGCCATAAAAAGGGAGAAATCTTGCCTTTTGTGACAGCATGGATTGACCTAGAGGGTATTGTGATAAGTGCAGTTAAGTCAAAAAGGGAAAGACAAATTCATATTATTTCATGTATATGTGAATCTATAAAACAAGCAAACAAAAAAAGAACAAATATAACAAAACAGAAACAGACACATAGACACAGAGAACAAACAGACAGCTGCCAGAGGGGAGGTGGTGGTGGGAGGATAGAAATATAATAGGTGCAGGAGAGTGAAAGTTACAAACTTCCAGTTGCAAAGTATATGAGTCACAGGTATGAAATATACACTGTAAGGAATACAGCCAATAATTATGTAATGCCTTTGCATGTGATATATCACAGTGATCATTTTGAAATGTATAGAACTATCCATTCATTATGTTGTATAACAGGAACTAATATAATGTTGTAGGTCAATTATACTTCAAAAACAAACAAATTCATAGGAAAATAGGTCAAATTTGTGGTTACTTGGGCAGGGAGGGTCAGAGGAGGTGATCAAAAGGTACAAACTTTCAGTATAAGATAAATATGTACTAGGGATGTAATGCCCAACACAATAAATATAATTAACCCTGCTACATGTTATATATGAGAATCGACAAAAGAATAAATCCTAGGAGTTCTCCATCACTAGGAAAAAAAAAAACACTTTTTCTATTTCTTTAATTTTGTTATCTGTATGAGATGATGGATGTTCCTGATACTTACTAGGATAATCATTTCATAATGCATGTAAGTCAAATTATTATTCTGCATACCTTAAACTTATACCATGCCATATGCAATTATATCTCAATAAAACTGAAAGAAAAAAACCCAGAAAACAACACCTTCGAAAGGTCTTCCTTGGCAGCACCTTATGCACCCCTGTGCTTTGCTAGATTCTCCTCTTTCAAGCTCTGAAGCAACCTGTACATCATTCTAAAGGGAAGTGTGAAGTGAAAGTCGCTCAGTTGTGTCTGACTCTTTGCAACCCCATGGACTATACGGTCCATAGAATTGTCCAGCCCAGAATACTGAAGTGGGTAGCCTTTCCCTTCTCCAGGGGATCTTCCCAACCCAGGGATCGAACCCAGGTCTCCCACATTGCAGGCAGATTCTTTACCAGCTGAGCCACAAGACATCACTACGCTGTGCTAAAATGATCCATTTCCCCGTCTGTCTCCCTCGAGGGCAGAGGCTGTATGTGGCCCATTGGCCGTCACAGCCCCATGGCCTGGCACACAGGAAGTACTCAACTACTGAGGCAGTGGTCTCAGAATCAGCCCAGGGGTCCTTGCCATTAGCAGCTCTAGTGTGTAGCTAAGCCATTTATTTATTTATTTTTTCCTAAGCCATTTATTTTTGTGCACATGATTCAGTCCACTTCAAATTCAGGTGAACCACTGGGAGGGTTTGCCAAAGCACTGCCAGGTCTTAAAATAGAAATGGAAAGTCATCTAAGATAAAATCTGAGTTCTTTTCCTTGTCCTGCCAGACTTTGTAGTTCATACTGCAATCAAATGACCCAGGACCTCAGAAACTTTCCACTGAAAACAAACTTTAAGGTCTCCAATGACGGGACATATTTATTCTAAATACCTTCAATAAGTCTCTTGGGTCTTACTTCTTGCACAACCCTATGAAATTTCAAATGTAACAAAGGAACCATGCATTAAGCAAAATGTTCTTCACTATTTTTAAATGAAAACATTTTATCTAATTACAGTATTTTTTTAGTTCAGTCACCAAACTCTCCCAACCAAAGGTAAAACATGTGTTCTCTAGTTTCAATCTCTCTAATTATAAGTTAGTATGGATTCCACCAAAAATGACTTTCTGTATTGTCTTCCACTCTTTGATTGCTAAAGTATAAAGTTTAATGCTCCTAAACTGTATCACGTCGAGTGGGGTGCCTAAAACAACTATGCTCATACAGAGATGCAGGTAAAGCTATAGATTTACAGATATAAATACACAGGTATAGAGACCAGTGATTCCCAATGAGGGGTAATTTTGCCCCCCAGGGGATATTTGATGCTGTCTGGAGAGAGTTTTTATTGTCATGACTATAGAGTGCTTCTGGCATCTAGTGGGTAGAAGCCAAGGATGTTGCTAAATATCCTGCAATGCACAGAGCAGCTCCCACATGAAAAAAGTATCTTTTCCAAAGTGCTATTAGTGCCATATCCTGGGTGGGAGGGGAATTTAGGGGAGAACAGACACATGTCAATGCATGGCTGAGTCCCTTTGGTGCCCACCTGAATCTATCCAACATTGTTAATCAGCTACACTCCAATACAAAACAGGTTTAATTAAAAAACAAATGACAATGAGGACAAAAAAATAAAATAAAATACTGGCTGCTAAAAGAACAAAACCAAACCAAAATGCTAGTAGTGCTGAGACTGAGAAATCCTGATATAGATCAATTCATACATTAAGCATAAACAAAAGTTAAAGTATTTTAAAAGACATACTACAGGATTCTTGCTGCTACAGTATCCAAACACAATCAGTGTTCTTTCTTCAAGTGGGCATTATGCTGACTTTGGGTGTTACCTACTTATAAGATTATTGACTGCAATTAAGGATTATCTTAAATGGGTTTCAAATATGTATCAACTAGTTGGTTGTCAGCTCTGAAGCTTTCCACTTATATAAATACTTAGTTGCATGTTTTTTCCCTGTTTTGAATAAGTCAAGAAACAAAAATAGTTTTAGCTGTTATTCTAAGGCTGTTTTAAAAAGAGAAATAAACCTATAAATTCTTCCCAAAGAATGATAAGTGACTTATTGTGTGTACTTTCCAGTCTCAGACATATTTGATGCACCAAATACTTGAAGCCCATTTAACTCAAAAGTTATCAATGATAAGATTTTGTCAGCAAATACATAATCGTTTAAATCAAACAGGATTACATATGTCTATGAATGCCTATTAATTCACATCTATCATTTCCAAAAGCTTAAGAACATGTCTCAGATACCTGATAAGAAATTGTAAGAATGTACAAGACCCCTGGTTCTGTGCTGGCTATGGAAACATGTCAGGACTAGCGTTTTACAGGGTAGGGCAGGGAGTTTTTGCTCACACTGCAAGAATATCTTGATTACATACATTTTTTCTGTGATTTTATGATTGCCTGAATTCTGCAGGGACAACTTTTTACCAGATGGGCGATCATATAGCTTTCATTAGTTCTCTGTATCCTACCAGTTATGTTTGTTTATTTAGCTAAAATCTTTTACTAGGAAAGGACTCACACGAGACTCTAAATCCCACTTCTGATAAGGTCTCAGGGCAGGAGGGAGGGAAATTACATGCCTCCCAAATAACTACTCTGAAATCTGTAACTTAAGATTTTATATCTTATATTTATTTTTAAAGGAGGTTCCCCCCCGCCTCTAGACCTATATTTTAATTAGTTTGAGTAAGAGGCTAATGGTTTTTTAAACATAACCATAAAATAAAATCCCTTCAAAGTAGGAACTGTTGGCTTTCATCTTAAAAACAAATAATGGAATTCAGTCAAGATGTCAGTGTTAATCTGGTGTAGAGCTCAAACTTATTTTAGCACTTTCCATAAAATAACCATGAGTTTAAGCATTCTTAAATAAGGGAGGCATTTTATTCTTAGAATCCCAAACAGTCGTTGTATGCCAGTACATTCAAGATTACCTTAACATTTCTTTGCATGAATTTAAAAAGATGTGATTATACAGCAATTTGTAAGCAGCTCTTCTTAAATCATATATCAAATTTTACTCTTCAGCAAAATCCACATTCGATTCTAGAAGAGTGACTCAACTCTATGAAGGCAAACTGTATCAGGTTGTAAATGCAAAAGTGACCCCAAATGAGGTAAAACAGGTGAAAATCTTAAAACAATCACAAAGGGCTAGTAGCTAGGCTGGAGTATGTGCCTCCTATTTAAACATGAACCAATCCTCCTGAGTGCTTAGTCACTCAGTCGTGTCTGACTCTTTGCAACCCCACAGAATGCAGCCCGCCAGGCTCCTCTGTCCATGGGGATTCTCCAGGCAAAAACACTGGAGTGGGTTGCCGTGCCCTCCTCCAGGGGACCTTCCCAACCCAGGGATCGAAGCCCGTGTCTCTTACATCTCCTGCATTGGCAGGTGGATTCTTTACCACAAGTTCCACCTGGGAGGCCCCAACCCTCTTAATAGGCCACAGTTAAAATGCCACCTATTAGGGGAGGAAATTTTTGCTTGGAAACTTCTTAGAAAAGGCAAACTACTTGGCTTTAAAGTAAAATGTTAGCACCTTTTTATAGTGACTCTTATTTTTTAAATGTACGTATTTATCAACCTATACTGACTCCATTTATTCCTAGGAAGAGCATTTCTTTCTCATTGCTACTAGTGGAAGAATATACATGGCACAAAGGAAAAATTACTACACGTTCTATAGTGCTGGTTAATAATGGAGGGGGAAAGTCAGATCCATCTATAAAGCCTATCTATAAATTTCTTTGGCCATAATAAAAAGAATTGAGGGTATGATTGCTATTTTAACAGGTTGTTTTTTCTTTCTTTTTTTTTTTTTTTTTTTTTGCCTCCTATGGTCCTATGGGCCTTCGTTACTTTGCAAGGGCTTTCTCTAGTTGAGGCGGGTGGGGGCTTCTCATTGCAGTGGCTTCTCTGGTAGCGCCGGCTCTAGCATCTGGGTTTCAGTAGTTGCGGCTCTCGGGCTCCAGAGCACAGACTCAGTAGCTGTGGCACACGGGCTTAGTTGCTCCATGGCGTGTGGGATCTTCCCGGAGTAGGGATTGAACCCGCGTCCCCTGCATTGACAGGAGGATTCTTATCCACTGTCCCACCCGGGAAGTCCTAGGGCATGATTTCTTAAAGAACCACAGCTGCCTTCATATCAAGATTAATATTGAAAATGAACCCTGTCTAATAGGGCCCCTGGGATCAGGAACAGATTCCATGAGGGATGCCCTGGATTCCATCTGGCACTGGCTGCTGCTCCCTTAACCGTGCTGTCTAAACGCTCCATACCCAAAATAAATGCTCACAGGAAGACCACGCCCTTAAAAACCACAACTATCGCCCAAACTGTTTACTCTCGTCATGTTTTAATGACTTTCATCAGATTATAAAGAGGTGACACTTCATATCCTAATGCACCATTGGGGTGTTGGGGGGAGAAACATATAATAGGGAAACTCTCGACATAAAAGATCACACATCTCCGTGGAAAAATAAACCCTCCAGAGTTAACAGGAAATGTATTCTATTAAGTCAAAGTCCTTGATCCTTGCATTGACCAGAAAAGAAGGGCTAAGACAACACCAAGTGTTCAGTGTTCATCTCATTCTAGCACTGAACACCGATCAACTCCCTGCACGTGCCTTTGGAAAACAAGAGCTACAAGGAAAGCCTCACCTGCTTTCTCTCCACTGCTGGGCAAAAGTTTTTCAAGTTGCTTCCCCTACTGGTCAGGGCAGTTTTTAATACAAGGAAAGTAACTTTACCAAAGACACAAGATTTCATTTCTAATGGTAGAACCTGAAGTGGATGTTGTAGGTGGTCATCTGGAACTATATCAAGTGTTGCTTTGTGACAGATATTAATCAAGGAATCCTCACCCTGCTCTTGAAAAATCTGAATAAGGGGAGGCCCAGGTAACAGTAAAGGGTTTTACAAAGTAGCAGTCATCCTGAAGCAGAAAACATATCTTTGACAATAAACAGTGTCGTATATTTTAAATGGAGCCTAAGAGTCATCAAACCTTACGAACTCCAACAGCTCCTAACTCCATCAACTAAACAAGGTCTTCCCAAGGATGATATGCATCAAATATAAACATTCTAGAAAGGCTATATGTCTCACGTTTGTGAATTTTATTTTAAACAATTCTAAGGTGGCTTTAATGTTGTGGGGAAATGGTCATGATTTGTTAGAAAACCATGATTCAAAACCATATACAGTGTGAAATAATTTTTTCTTCTCCTTTTATACTTTCTAAAATTAGCACCTACTAGTTTGGTAATCAGAAAAATTACATTATTTATAATGGAACTGCTCCCAAGAAGGATTTCCTCAATGTCTATCAGCATAAAATGCATAATTAATAAATAAAATACTGAAAATAAGAAACAGCAATAATCAATTTTTACTGTTCATTTATTTACTCATTCTGACAGTAAATATATTCTGATAAAATCTATGTGCCAGGGAGTTTGCTTAAATACTGAGAATACAATGTGAGCCAAAAAAGATGGTTCCTGACTCCATGGAGCACATAGCTGAGAACAGAGAGATAAGAGAGCAATTAAATGATTATAGAAATATTTGAAGAGACTTCACCTGTGAAGTATGCCATGAAGAAGGACATAGGCTGTAAAATGGATTAGAATAAACGCTGGTAGATCAGAAGAAAATATTACAACAGGCCAGATGAGAGGTGATAGTAGCATGAACTAAGGTGGGAATGGTGGGGGTAAGGGAGGGAAGATGGGGAAAGTCGAGGAGTGGATGGCATCCAGGAATTTATTTCTCCCTGGACTTCATGATGACTTGAGAGGAGTGAGGGAGAGGGCTGTGGTCAAGGAAGATGGCAAGGCTCATGAGCCTGGATGAGTGGCAGTGCCATTCGTCTAAGCAGGGGATGCGGAACAGAATCAGACTTAGGTTTGGGGGGTGGGCTGAATCATGGGTGCATTTTAATTGTGTTGAGATGGAGGAACCAAGAAAAACCCAGAGTTTTGCAATAAAGAAGAATAAATCTGACTCCATATTAGATCTGTTCTACTGCCTGTGCTTAGTCAAGTTGGTTCTATATTTTTGTAAAAAAAAAAAAAAAAAAGTTGCTTATAGCCTGAAATAAACAGGATAGCCTATTCTCAGGGCTCTGACCTTTAAGAGTCCATTCATATAGAGATAAAAAGTTTCAGAACAAAGAATGGCATTTGTTTTGTTGGAGGTGCATAGGAACATTGTGATCTATGTGGGTAGCTACAAGAACAAAGGATTCAGACACCAAGAAGTTTCTAACAATTAATCACGCCCCCTCCTTCACCTTGCCTTTAAAAATGCTTTGCTGAAATCCTTCAGGTATGGAAGTTTTGGAGGCACAAGTCACCTGTCTCCTTGCATGGCCCTGCAATAAACTTTTCCCTCCTCTAAACTCTGATGTTTAGGTATTGTTTGGCCTCACTAGACACACGAAGTTGTGTTTGGCCAACAACCGGGATTAAGAGACCCAGGAAACATCTGTAGTTTTTGGGAAAGGTCTGAAACAGTGAGAATTTTTTGGGTGAGAATCTTTGTTAAGACCCATGGATGCAGATGTTTAGCACAACCATGAACAGGAATGAGACTGGGGGGAGGAGAAGCCTAGAACAGAACAGTGAGCAAGTCCAGGACGCTGACTCAGCAAAGCAGCCTGAGAAAGCATGGTGCAGTTTAGACAGAGTGGCATTCTCGACCAAGAGAAGCTGCAGAAAGAGAGGAGCGGGTCCTGCTAAACACCGCAAAAATGAAAAGGAGGATGAAGCTGAGATACATCTGCTGGATTTAGTGGCACAAGATACTTTGCTGTTCACGGAAGGCGCTGAGCAGAAAGATGAGGGAGGGATAGTACCAGCTGCCCTCGGGGCATTGTGAAGACGATGCTGACACACAGGCAACAGCACGAAACCACCTCCCACAGAAGCTCCAGGACTCAACTCCAGTTTGGGTGGGAGAAGAGAAAATGGGAGAAGCAAGGGACAAGCCTGAGGTAAGGAAGATTTCAGTTATGTAAAAAAAAAAAATTTATACATACATATATATATATTTTATATATATATATGGGACTTCCCTGGGGTCCAGTGGTTAAGAATCCACCTGCCAACACAAGGGACATGGGTTCAATCCCTGGTCTGGGAAGGTCCCACATGCCACAGGGCAGCTAAGCCCGTGAGTCACAGCTACTGAGCCCGTGTGCCCTAGAGCCCATGGCCCGCAAACAAGAGAGGCCACCACAATAAGAAGCCTGCCCATCGCAATGGAGAGTTAGCCCCCAGTCTGTGCAGCTAGAGAAAGTCCATGGGCAGCACCAATGAAGCCCCAGCACAGCCACAAATAAATAAATAAAATAAAAAAAAAATAAAAATGGATGAAATTTATGTAGAGTTATGAATCAATGTAAATAAATGAACAAATAAGTAAATAAATGTGATGGACAGCTACCCTACAATTTTCATTTATTATGGGAGAAGAAATAATAAGCATTATCGTCTTCGCATATAAGTCATCCCTGAATAGATAAACAAGAGTCCCAAAACATCTGCAAAGGAAAAGCCCTTAGCACAAATGGACAAACAAGATTCTCTTATAATAAAGCAGAAGGTGCATTTTCTGGGACTGGTGAAAAGGCCTTGTTTGCTGATGAGCACAAAGAGCTGGATGGCCCAGAAACTGTTGTTTTCAGGCGGTGATGAGCACGCGGCAATGCCACGGTCAGCTCTCTACCTCACATCCCTCCTGACCAGAGCAGCTGAGTCATAGATGAAGACACCCACTTCATCATGAGTGGGGGCAGGAGGGAGACGAGTGAGCTTCCTCAATATTCTTTCATGGCTGAGAAATGTCATACATTAAAAGGTCCTGTGAGAGAGATGGTACGGATGAACCTACGTGCAGGGCAGCGATGGACGCAGCCATAGAGCACACACTTGTGGACACAGCCGGGGAGGGAGAGGGTGGGATGCAATGAGAGAACAGAACTGAAACATATGCACTAAGCTACGTAAAACAGATAGCCTGCAGGCATTTGCTGTATGACACAGGGAGCTCAATCCAGTGCTCTGCAACAACCTAGAGGGGTGGGGTGGGCTGGGAGGTGGAAGCGGGGGTCAAGAGGGAGGGGACATATGTATACCTATGGCTGATTCATGTTGATGTGTGGCAGAGACCAACACAACATTGTAAAGCAATTATCCTCTAATTAAAAATAATAAATAAATTAAATAAGACAGTAGGTATTATAGATTGATTTTAGGACAATATTTAATTCTAAAATAGGGGTAGTGCAAAATTAAACATACATGTAATGGAGCAAGAAACACTTCCTCTCTCCACTTTTATTCACCCACACCCTTTAAAGATTTTTTTTTTTTTAATATGGACCACTTTTTTTTTAAAGTCTTTATTGAATTTATTACAATAGTGCTTCTGCTTTGTTTTTTTTTGACCACGAGGCATGTGAAATCTTAGCTCCCCAATCAGGAATCGAGCCCCCACCCTCTGCATTGGGAGGCAAAGTCTTAACCACCGGACCACCAGGGAAGTGCCCCCCCAACACACACATCATTTAAACATAAGGAGTCATCCAGATATGTTCAGAAGGAAATAACATCTAGAAGAAACAGGGTTAAAATGATTGCTTCTGTTTCTAGGACAACAAATTTGTAAGCTGGCAACTGCTATTGTCACATTATTTTCTCAATATTGTTTTAAAAACAGGAGAATCAGACTAGATGTTGTGGTTAAAGTTAATGCATGAAATTTTAACTGAAAATTGGAGGAAATTTCTAATAAATTTGGAACTGTTTCTCACAAAGCAATTTGGTTGTGATAAAGGTTGCTGTTGGGGCCTTTGAAAACTGACAGGTTGTCTATGAAGCCAACAATATGAATTCTACAAGTCTATAAATTTTGGGATCAAAAATCTAGTGACCAATAGGGAAAAGCAAAATTTTCCTCCTGATTCTGATATGTATAAAGAATGTAATTCAGAAATAATAGCATTTGCAGCACCATGGATGGATCTAGAGATTGTCATACTAACTCAGACAAAGAAAGATATGATATCACTTATATGTGGAATCTAAAATATAGCTTGAATGAACTTATTTACAAAACACAAACAGACTCACAAACATAGAAAACAAACTAAGTTATGGTTACCAAAGGGGAAGGGGTAGGGGAGAGATAAATTGGGAGTATGAGATTAACAGATGCATACTATTATATATAAAATAGATAACCAACAAGAATTTACTGTATAGCACAGGGAGCTATATTCAGTATCTCATAGTAGTAGCCTATAGTGGAAAACAATCAAAAGAATAATATTGACAATATACATATATATGTGTAACTGAATCACTTTACTGTACACCTAAAACTAACAGAATATTGTAAGTCAAAACTATACTCCAATAAATAAAAAATGAACTTTGTCTACCTTGAATCTGAGGTCCTGTCAGCTTTATTAAGTAAGCGAAAGATAAACTTTTGGGTCCCTAAACTTGAAAATGAATAACTAACTGACTGTACTTCCTCCATATGTAGTCTCCTGGACTACATATGTATGTTCCTTCTTGAACACATCCCAGCCTTTCCCAGCTCCAGGCCATCTTTTCCATCTGAAATGGTGCTTCTCTCCAACCCCATTCCAACACACTCCTGCGCCCAGCTAGTGGCCTCCTGTTGAAACTCTATGCATTCATCAAGATGTACCGGGAACACCTCCGCTTCTGCAGGATCCTTCTTGGCCCAGGCCAGCAGAGCTGCTTCTCCTCCTTTGAAATCTTCAAAGCCCTTCCTCCCCATGTCTTACAATGCCCAGCATGTGCTGAAAATGATGAATTCTTCCTATGCTTTATCCCACCTCTCCCACCATACTGGAAGCTCTTTAAGGGCAAGGACCATCTTGTCCCCTCTGACTCTTCTGCAAGGCTAGCTACATACAATGCTTTATCCATAGAAGAGACACAGTAAGTGTTTGGATTTAGTTTTTCATTCTGACATGAACTTTTTATTTTAGTGGAAGAGAAAATATCAACTGAAGAGAAAGGAAACCAAGGTCACAAAAGTAAAGTATAACGAGGAAAAGGGATTCAAATCTTGACATATTACTTGGGTTCTAGGAAAAAGTGTCTAACCCCAAATTGTCTGCCAACCTATGACTGACTCTTTTGTTCAACAAACACGTGCGGAGCCTAGAATACACATACACCCATACACACACAGACAAGAGACTATGGAAACACAGCACCAAAAATATGTATCTCCCAATAGGCATGATCTCTGCCTTATTAAGTTTCTGATCTCAGCAGAGCCCTGAAAATACTCAGCATTCCCCTGCAACTGCAGATCCATTTCCCAGAGTGGTTCTGCCAAACCTCTCCCTTCCCCTCCAGCTCTTTGCCAATCTTCACCTACTCCTCCACAAGAGAACTTTGTCCCTTATAAAAAAAAAAAAAGCAGAGGCCATCAATTGAGTTCTTCAACTATCACCCCCAAACCATTCCTTCCAATCATCCTTCTCCTTTCTTGGCCAAGGAAAACGTGTTCTTCTGCACATCCCACTCCCATGTAGACTTGCCTCTATTCATTTACCTCTCAATTGATCCTTCAGCTTTTCTCACTTCACAGCTTCCTCCCTAGACTTATAAAAACATTTAAATCCTTTAGGGGAAGGGGAACCAAAGACCACTGAGACCAGAGCCCCTCTTAAAATAAATCTCTCCTCTTTCCCACCCCATACCTACTCATCCTGATTCCACCTCCACACCTTGATCTTTCATTCATTCCTAAGGCTGCAAGTGTCTTCCCCTATGTAACGAACTGCTGGGGTTTTTGTCGTTCTTGTTGTTTTTATGACTGTGCTGGGTCGTCTTTGTTGCTGAATGAAGACTTTTCTCTAGTTGCTGCAAATGCAGGCTACTCTCTTGTTTTGGAGCACAGACTCCAGGGCACACGGGCTTCAGTAGTTGCGGCTCCTGGGCTCTAGAGCACAGGCTCGGTAGTTGCGGCACACGGGCATAGCTGCTCCTCGGCATGTGGGATCTTCCCAGGCCAGGTATTCAACCCCTGTCTCCTGCAGCAGCAGGTGGATTCTTAATCCTGGTCCACTGGACCACCAGGGAAGCCCACCACTGTTCTTGGACTCCTAATTACCAAGATCCACCGACACTTCCCTGCTCTGCCTCAAATGGTCACTTTCCTTCCTCTGACACTTTCAACCATCCCCTTTTTGAAGGAGTATTTTTCATTTGGAAAGACTCTCTGCCAGTTTTCTTATTCCCCTGAAGAGTTCTCAGTTTCTTCTTAATACATAGTCTGATAATTCATCATGTCCAATGCACCAGTCACGACCAACACTCTCCAGGCTAAATATCTGTCATTATACTGAGTTTCAGTTTTCCAGCTCCTCCTGCATGTTGCAATGGATGTCTTACCAACAACTCAAATTCAACACATCCAGTGAAGAACTAATCTGGACCAATCGCAGCCATATTTCTCTCAAGTAACCATCCCAGGCATCACTGTTGACCCTCTCTCTCATTTTCCACACAATGCCTGCAGCTCTGCCAACGTCTTTCACGTGTTCTCTTCTAATGGCCCTGCTGATCGTAACGAGCCCTCAGACTCGTTTCTCTCTTTCTGATCTACTCTCCACATGGCATCCAGTGTTACCTTTCTCTCAGTTTATCCTCTAAATAGCAATTTTTATTACACTTTAAGATACCGAAAAGCAGGACAAACAGAAAAAGTCCTTCTCACCCCATAATGACATGATCATTCAATCTTTTGCCATAATATTTTCCCAATCTTTTTGGTTTTCCTCTCTGTATATATATAATCTTTAAAACAAAATCGAGATCTAGTTGTATATATAATGCACTTTTAAAACTTTAAGATATTCCACAACCATTTTCCTTGCCATTACCATCTAAGATGGGGTTTTTAACAGGCATGCTGTATACCAAGGCTGGCTTTAGCATCATTTACTTCATTGGTTCTCAATGGGGTTAGCCATCCAAAATGGAACTCTGATCAAGCATGTCCCTATGGGGCTGAAAATCCTTCAAAGGCTGCCCACAGCTCACTGATTACAAACTCCTTTCATCGGTAGGAGGAAAAGGCCATTCACAAGTCTACACTGCCTTATCTATGCAGCCTCATTCCCCTCCGCTTTTCCCCACTGGCAACTTCACCCTCTTTACGTCTATGATCTTCCACTTCTTGGATCTGCCAGTCTCCTAGAAATTTCCTTTCCTCTTATCATCCAATGATGTCAAGCCTTGCTGCCAAGAGCCCCAGGCTGTCTTTCACGCCAAGTATCATTGCTTCTTTCATCCTTCTCCCTAATTTGACTTTAAGACCCTCCAGAAGACATATTGTCTTACTGCATATGATAAAGACTCACAAAGACTCATAGCAACCTCTAATATTTGTGTTAAATACATGGGGACAAAGGTTTTTCACCGGGGTATGTTACCAGTATAGGATTTATTATGCAATATTTATAGTAAGAGTTCAATTTTCTGAATGCTAAGTATGTGCCATGTCTGATCTTCTTTGAGCTTTGGAGTAGCAATTGTATATTTTTTTGTTCACTTGCTTAGTCATGTCTAACCCTTTGTGACCCCATGGACTGCAGCATGCCAGGCTTCCCTGTCCTTCACTATCTCCCTGAATCTACTCAAACTCATGTCCATTGAGTCGGTGATGCCATCCAAATACCTCCTCCTCTGTCGCTCCCATCTCCTGCCCTCAATCTTCCCCAGCATTGTGGTCCTTTCCAGTGAATCGGCTCTTTGTATCAGGTGGACAAAGTATTGGTAATTATTTGATGAACATGCTTGACCCGCCCATTGACTGTCAATGTCGCATAGCAGCCGCATCCCTTTTTCCTATTTTATTCTGAGTATCAAACACACTGTGGGACTAGACAGGTGCTAAATAAATACTGCCTGCAAGAAGGAATACGTGACTCTATGATGTCACTGACAGCATGATCTCCATCCTTAGAGAGCAGAAACTGAAGCACAGGTTTCATCATATCAGGTTTCATATCAAGAATCAGAAGATGACACATTCGTATGTTTCAGCATCCCATAATCATTTTTTCAGAAGATTTCTTGTTTCTCATGAAACACAGGCCAAGCTGCTTTCAGGGCCACGTGCCCTGGGGCTGGTAGCAAGAGGAAGGCTGGCTTCTGAAGGACTTGAATTTGCTGGGCCCCCTTGACACAACAAGGGTTGGCTTTGAAATATTATTCCTTCAGTTGTTCCAGGATTTATAAATTAGATCAGTTTCTCAAAATGGATGTGTGCAATGAATCTGGGTATCAAATTACTTTGGCCATTTTTATAAACTTTTTAATGGCACTATTGTTATCAATCATTTCTAAAATTATACAAAAATTCCTTAATTTTCCTTTTTATGTAGAACACTCATGAACAACTGAATTTTCACACACTGTATCTGGGATCTAAGACAGATGGCTGATCAAAATTAAGTCACTCTTCCCCTTCCCAATTGAGTCAGGGCTCCAAACATTACCAGGTGTTATCGGATATGACGAGAAAAATGAAAGGCCGTATCTTTGCTTCTGATTTGCAGAATTATGAAAAGTGTCTTTATTTTCTTTTTCCTCAAGAGTAGACTCTTTCAACTCCCAATTTTGTTTTCATGCGAGGCACACGGTAGATCAGACAATCCAACTAAAAAAAAAAGTTCACCCCAGCTTTCGTTCTGAGAACAGTCAGATCAAAAGAATTTTTCTGAAGGCAAAACAGGTGGGTTTTTCCCCTTTATACTTACAAGTGAAACAAACATGTACTTTGTACTTTCACTGAACACAGAACAAGTGGACAGAAGCAAGTTTCCCTTCGCTTCGTTAATACTCACACCTGCAAAGGACTTCTTGCCTGCAAAAGGCAGAAGTATCTGAAAATAGTGACTTAAAACTGGGGCAAAGGAAAGAGACTCTCAATTCAGTATTCCAGACAACATGTGCAGAGGGATGTACAGGGGAGAAATAAATGTAAGATGATGTCAAGAAATATTTAACCTTGAACACACAACCATACACTACCCCCCCCCCACACACACACACATATTCACATGAACACGTGCATATCTACCCTCTCCCTCTCAGAAACCAGTTCTTTGGAAAAGTGAAAGCTAAAATCTTTATTCAAGTTCAGCATCTCCATAAATTGGACCATAACATAAAAGTAATGGTGAATTCCCAGGAGAGCTTAAAAAATAAATGCACCAATAAACTGCAGGGTGATGAGAAACCAAAAAGTCCACTTTACACCAAATATCACCTGAAGAGAATTACCGGCAAGAAGAGAGACAATTGGTTATAAATATTTGACCACCCTAAACAGTCCTTTTTTGTCCTTCCCAACCTCTCTTTTACTCACAGGAAAATTTCCTCAGTTTCTTTATTTTCACCCCTGTCCATCTCAGAACCTTCCTAAAGACTATGTCTAATTTAGAGAAGGTGTCTTTTCATCCAAATACTCAGTACCTTTGCTTCTATCTCTTGAAGCCCCACCTTACCTATAAAGTCTCCCCGTTTATTTGGAAGAAAGATGGTAATCATTTCCCAAAGTCCTAGCATTAAAGCCCACAACCAGCCAGACAACCCTTGGTCACAGCCACATTCTCTAGATTCAGTGTCAATATTTTAGATGCTCTCTCAGTGTTTATAACTCTCCCTGTGGGCACGTGCTCCTTAAACATTTATCTTCCCTAACATTGAAAGGTTTGAATTTTATATCTTAGAAAAGCAGATATTTTCCAACTGATCATCCAAAACTCCTTTACAATCTTTCCAGCCGCACTTCTAAGAATAATTTTATAATCTCTTCTTCCAGCTCCCCAAAGAATCCTCTAATACTAGCAAACAAATCTTCCTGTCACATGTGGCAGCTCCAGCTAATTATTTTCTAAAAGTCAGGCTCCTCTCTTCATGGTATAGAATTACTGGCTGTTTTTAAACCCCTTTGGCCAGGCTAGGCAACTAGTTCTCATCACTGCAGAAAGAATGTGTGTCATTTGGAAGGAAACAGTTGAGAAGTAAGTGTGACTTCTCCATCTTCTACTTCCCCTTCTATCACAGCTGGTTGCTGGCACTCAAAAGAAGATGGCAGAATCTCCACCAGCCTAGTTTCTCGACTAGAGGAATCTTGATCGGTATGGGCGAACAAGAACTACATCTCTATTATGTGTATTTCATTACACATTCGAGGTCTATTTGTTATAGAAAAGTGTAGTTGCTCAGTCGTGTCCAACTCTCTGCAATCCCATGGACTGTAGCCCACCAGGCTCCTCTGTCATCGGGATTCTCCAGGCAAGAATACTGGAGTGGGTTGCTGTGCCCATTTCCAGGGGATCTTCCTGACCCAGGGAGCGAACCCAGGTCTCCCACATTGCAGGCAGATTCTTTACCATCTGAGCCACCAGGGAACCAGAGAAGCCCCTGGTGTTACAACTGTTAGGCTATACAGCTGTTGGGCTATTTTGACCAGATCACCATCTTCTATTTGCTCTGTTGCATCTTCTATTTGGTCTATTCATCTGTCATCTGACCATTTCTAGTCTCACAGGTTTTGAGGCCATCACTAAATGACTCATTCAGTGTCCACACTGACCTTCAAAGCTCTAATCAAATTTACTTCTCTAATCAAAACTTCCACCAAAAACCATATTCTCAGCCCTTATGTATTGCTTGTATTACACTCATTTGCATCTGGTCACATGATTCTTTAATCCCTCCATTGACAAATATTTATTCAGTACTCTTACATCAGATGCAATGTTATTTGGCAACCTGATGATATATTGGAGGAGAGAGTAAGTTTTTTCAGCTTGCTTGCTTTCCTATGGCAAACCATTCACCTGTGTTATATACTGCAGGTACAAGAGTTTCTGTCAAATGGCCAACAGGGTGTCATTAGCTCATTGATGACAATATCCACCTCAGCACCATACAGGGAGGGGTGGGTCTCAGATCTTCCATAGGAGAAATTTTTCTCCTAAAAATAGGATCACTGTCTGCTGATACTGAAGAGGGCACGGATTTGCAGTTCACAGCACATGTGTTCAAATCCCACCCACAGGCTGAGGTTATGTAAGCTCTTTATAAGTTTCTTAAACCCTCTAAGCTCCCATTTCCTCATCCAGAGAACAGAGATAATACTGACCTAGACCTTGCAGGATTGTTTTTATTGCGCCCACCAATAAGAGACATGAAGAAAACCCCTTTTACCTTTAAGATATCTTTACCTCTACATTACCTTCAAAGAAGTCAGGGGTTCAAAAGGTACTTTGGAAACAGAGATCCTCCTACCTCCTCAAAATGCAATTCCCCAATGCCTTATTTTTGTCTTTAAAACACATTTCTTCAGAAGATATGGAGAATCACCATGTGACCTTCCTCATAATGATCAAATAATTATTAAATACTTGGCTGGTGAAAGGAAATTTAAGTATTAACCACTCTGGATCCATATTCCCAAATCTCACTAGTTCTAAGACATTGAACGAATAGACCACACTTGTTGTTCAGTCACTAAGTCCTGTCTGACTCTTTGTAACACTATGGACTGCAGCCGCCAGGCTTCCCCGTCCTCCACTATCCTGGAGTTTGCTCTAGTTCATGTCCATCGAGTCAGTGATGCTATCTAACCATCTCATCTTTGGCCACCCTCTTCTCCTTTGCCTTCAATCTCTCCCAGCATCAGGGTCTTTTCCAATGAGTCAGCTTTTCACATCAGCTGGTCAAAGTACTGGAGGGTCAGCTTTAGCATCAGTCCTTCCAATGAATATTCAGGGTTGATTTCCTTTAGGATGGACCACACTGGAGTAACATTTACTGGCATTTCAGTACATTTCACCTGGATCACACCCTGACTGAGGGGCATACTGCTGTCTCCTCTGGTTGTCAGTGCAGAAGCTGATTCTCAGAGAACTTTAGCAACTTGTTCAGAAACCACAGTGCATGCACGTGTGGTGGACACAGGGCTCCAAGTCAAGCTGGATCACGCCAGATGTGCTCTCAATGACCACAGCAGTGTTGATACCCCCCCCCTGCCCTTCCAGAGGGCAGCTGGCCCATTGACAGTCTCCAAATTCTTGCAGCAAGGCACTTGATCCTGAAATCCTCCACTCCAGATCAATCTAGAAATTCTCGAAATGACCATGGAGGGAGAGTAAAAAACAATCTATAAATGTCTACTTCAGAAGAGTGAAACTTGAGTATTACATTTTCTTCCAGTTATTCTCACTTAGAATTTTAGTCTGAGAAACTTTGAAAGCAAACTCTACACCATCAACAACGATCAAACATCATCACTAAGAACTATGGGGCCAGTGAAAAGAGGTGCTGTGTATCCAATTTTACTAAATGCTGTTCACAAAAGAGGATCGAATTCTACCCATGAGTTTTTCTCATTCTTTTCTAAACTGAAGACGTAAACGCCTGCACAAAATAGTAACTGGGAGCTTTAAAAAAAAAAAAACCTGTAAAATACCATATAATCAAGATTGTTTAAATGTATAAAACTGTCAAGTAGATTATCCTTTATGCAATTCAAATGAGCCTTGGGGAGACAGAATTAACTGAGGGCAAACAGGAGCTTAACTTTAAAAGACAAAGACTTGGCTTATATCAAGTTGACACTTCCAGATAAGATACTGCATTATACCAGGTTATACTTGCAATAATAATTTTTGATTGGCATATCATTTGCCACTAACTACTGCTTGGCTTCCACAGAGCACAGGCAACATACTATAAACTGTTATGAAAGATGTCTTTGTATTGTTCAATATTTACAGGGTGTGTTATTTTATAAATGCTCGAGTTGGCATAAGCAAAAAAAAAAAAAAAGGCATTAAAACATTTCAGATCAAAATGATCCCCTTTGCCTTACAAAAGAAGTACTTTCTAAAGACAGGTGACAATTCTGTTCAGAAATTTTCACACCAAGGCTAAGTAAATGTTCAGCGGTAAAAACACAATTGCTTTGTTCAGCTGCACAAACAGATTCCGCCATCGCCTCTATTTGCGTATTCCTGAATATCCTCTTTCAGATCCCACTTTTATGGAAAGCAAAATCAATTTTCTTTTGGACCAAAAAAAAAAGTGAGATCTGGTCTAATGATTTTAATCTTTTAAATAAACATGAACTGAACTTGGAGCACAGGCTTTTCCCTTAAGAAAAGATCTTTGTTGTCCAGAAAGATCTCTTTCAACCTATGAACGGTTAATGCCAGTGACAAATCTAACCTGGGGAAAAAAAATGGAAAATACGTATTTATACTCATGTTCTTTGAAACGTTTATACACGCACACAACCCACACACAAAGACCCTGAAACCAAATGATCCTGCCCCAAAGGTAGACTGATGTTAAGTTTAATTTTTGAAGCAAATTAGGTTCCCCAATTCAATTTTAAACAAATAGAAAATGAGAAACAGAAAACTATAACATCAAACTTTTATTGCTACTTTGCTAAAAAAGCACACTCATGTTTATGAAATAGAGTCTCCCTCAGCCTCCAAAGGGGAATTATTCTGAAATTCGGCAATACTTCAGGATCCTTGCAAACACCGGCCCAGTGTAGCTTTTCCAGGCCTGTTTCAGCCCTGCTAATAGTTATTGTTTGTACAACTGTAACTAAGTACATTACCAACCAGTTGTTCAATCTATATAAATTTAAGAAACACACATTGCCAAGGAGTGACTCATATATCAGTCTATTATATGCTACAGGGCTGACTGTTTTAAACAAATCATTCTGCCTACAGCTGAAGAATAGAAGCTATATACAGAGCAGAGGTTATTGTCTAATTTAAATCTTGGCTCGCTTCCCAGTGCTGTACAAGATTCCAATTTGTGGAAATGTTGCTCTTTGCTACTGCCAGAAAGGCTGCAGAAAATGGTATTGGGAGCCTTCCAGAAATATGTCTGCAAAATGCCAATCAACAAGTCACTAAAGATTAACAGTATGACTGTACCAAATTAATTTAAATTATAGAAACATATGGCTAGGATGTTTGCTTTGCACTTAAGACAACACCTAGCTCACAAAGAGCTAGGTTTGTGCCACGGCAGAAAATAATATCCCAACATTGAGATTCCTGCAAAATGTGAGTATCAGCTAATAAATTGGGATGTCCTTGCAGAGCCAATCTCTTCGAGTGTTTAGGGTCTTATCTTTTCATATATTCAAAACATATGGGAAAATACTTTGTGGAACACAGTATTTTTCTCCCACAAAGACAGAAAGGGGAAAAAAAAATCAACATTATTCAGCGACTGAAAACAATTTGCTCTATGATGTGAAGAAAATGCTAGCTTTATTGAGATTCGCCATAGAACACAGAGGATGACGTGATCTACCGCACATTATTCCCAACTCCAAAATATGATATTGGGCTAAGAATTTAATATATAGCCAAGAGGAATCCACCAATTACATGACCAAATCATGAAAATCAAAAGACAGCACAATTTATACCCCACCAGCTGCTCTCAATATACATTATATTCATGCCACTTCCCCATTATTTTCATGGGACTCTCTAATATATACAGTCATGTCATCAACCAAACGGGGGGAAAATCGTGGCACTTCAAGCTGTAGTTCTACATTAGTGTATGCTGTATTTCAATTGAATAGGAAGAGAACTGTTTTATGTTTCTCTCCACTGCTTTCCTATTATTGCCTAGCTAATGGAAATACATCAAACAAATGTTCTACAAGAGCAATAAATATTAACGTTGACCTATCCATCTGGGAGAAATGAGAACAATACTGCTCACTTTTAGCCCAAATATGACACTGATAAATGAAGCGATGAGATTCCATCACACTTTCAACAACCTGGGCTGGGAGCCCCGGCATGATCCTGGTACCAGCAATTTTCTTCATTCATCTTCATTAGGCAGTTGCTTGACCGCCCTCCCAAGATCCCTGTCAAATCAGAACCTTTGGGGGGGGGGGTTGTTGTACTTTCTAACAATATAGCCTAAACGTGTTCTTCAAGTTGGGTTTTTTGTGTTTTTTTTGTTTTTGTTTTTTTTTAAGTGAGGAGAAGGCCTGGATGAGCTCGAAAGCAAGTGCAAACAATTCTGGAAGCAAAGAGACATCAAATGTTACTCATGGTTAAAAGGGAGACGGCGGTATGAAACTAGCCCACACGACCTCCCGCTTGTCAGCCTGAGCATCGCCCCAGTGGCAGGGAAGGTCTCGGAGCGTGTGGACCGACCGTCACTGCCTGAGCCATAAAAAGACAATTACATATTCAAATGAAGGATATACGCGGGCCCTTATCACAGATGTAGAAATGCTTTCCATTTCCTTCCTCAATCACAGTTTCAAGTGAGCTGGAACAAGAAAGGAGGACATTCTTACCCTCACACAATGAGCGAGTTTCATCACATTAGCAGTTTTACATTACAGTCCATTATTTTCTATTTCAACGGCATAACAAGAGAGGTGCTGATTTGATTATTCCGTAATAGTGAAAATGAATACCGATGCAATATAAAATTGCTATTATAACAGAAAGCTACTAATATGATTCACAAGACCCCCCTGGAAATTACGTTTTATAACTATGATCACAGGGGAAAAATTAGAAAGCCAGTAGGCAAGAAGGGAATTGGGTGCTCCCACACCAGTCTTAGCGAGGCAGACAGCTGCTTGGAGGAAGCCAGGCAGCATTTACTTGGGGACAACGCAAACACCCTGTCCTCATGAATTATCTTCTTTTTCTTCATGGCCTATGTTCCAAATACTCATAATATTAACTAAAGCTGTGTTCACATATATCATTCGTAGAAGGTTTCTGATTTTAAAAAAGACATAAGATAACCAACAAGGACCTACTGTATAGCACAGGGAACTAGACTCAATATTTTGTATAACCTATAAGGGAAGAGAAGCTGAAAAAAAGAATACATGTGTATATGTATAACTGAATCACTGTGCTATACACCTGAAACAAACACGACTTTGTAAATCAACTATACTTCAGCAAAATTTTTAAAAATTGAAAAAAAAAACATAAAACAGAGGATTCTAGACAAAGTATGAAGAATTCATCACTTTTGGAATCAGATTTTTAAAGATCACAGTGATTCTAAAAGTCCAGAATAAACAAAATGATGACGCAAAACTGCCTGAAGGATTTTGGTCCAAGGCCCTCTTTCATCCCTGTCTCCTAGCCCAAGTAAAAAGGATGTAAATTTCATTTCAATTATTTTATTTCTAAACCAGTCTCCTCTCCAGCAGTCTTGAAGGATCTAAGATCCACCTCAGGATATTCTCAGCTAGCAGAGAGTGCACACCTGGACTCATGGTTCTAGCAAGATGAAAATATGCTTTCACTAGGGTCTCAAAAATATATCTTCCTGGACAGGTAGATGGTGAGCAGAGAAGTACCAAACAGCAACTCTTGCATCATCTTAGGTACAAGGTATAGACGCATGACCCTTCATAAAAGCTTTTTCCAAGTCAGTTCTGCCAGTTTCTGAGAGCATACAAGATGTCTGAGACAAACACAACCATAGCAAGCATCAATCTTTGGTTTAAACACAAAAAAAGTCACTGACTTCAAAGTGACAACTATGAATTTCTGCTTCTGGCTCCATGTAAGAATGGATACTATTATGCAAGCCAGAAGTTTTCCATCTTTACAAAGACAGAGAATTCTAGAACTGGAAAAGGGATCGCTGACTATGGTTTCCCTCTCCAGATAAAAGAAATTAATGCTATATTTAAGAGATTTAAAAGAAATAACACACTAACATTTAGTTGGCAAAGGAAGTCACATCACATCAAATTTTACCCTGTAAATGCACAAGGCCTTCTTGTGTTTAAACATCTCCTTCATTGGAGGAATGGCACTATGACTCAAACAAATATCAAAGAGTATGTAAACAAAACGTGTACACCCCATGGATATTAGCTCCTCAGCATTGGCCAAGGACATAGCCTTATAGTGAACAGATGCCCTCTAACTGACCACTACTGGTACCATCTCATCAGCATTTGATCACATGAACCAATAGCATCACACTGGATGTTTCACAGAGATTTCTGGAGAAGGTTTAAGTGCCGCCACATTTCTCAAGCTGGTACCATAGAAGAATTTCCAAGAGTTGTGAAGGCTGAATCTACACTCTTACAGGTTATCAAGAGCAGATCTCTAAAACCTTCCAGTGAAAGTCACTGCATTTTGCTTTCTTACCTCCCTTTAGAATAATTCATATGCCAATGTGTCTTAGTAATAATAACAACAGTTAACATTTATTGAGTACCTTCTGTATGCTAGGCATTCTGCTAATCACATCCTGTTAATTACCTAATTTATCCTTCACAACATCTATATGAGGTAAAAAAGAAACTATCATATTTTATAAAATCTAGGACACCACCGATTGTAAGATAAAATCCAACTACAGAATGTTAAAATGTGAGTAAATGTGTGCCTTGATCAATGAAATATGGTATTTTTATTATGGCTATCCCCATTTACAACTAAGGAGACAAAGCTCAGAGAGTTTCAGTAACTTGTCCACAATTGCACAGCAAGAAAACGTGGACTCAAACTAAGAATGGTCTGATTCTGAAATCTTATATTCTAATTAAGTAGTCTACAATTTTTTTTATTGTACATCTCTACTAAAACCTTCTCATAAATAATAATAGCTAACATTTTCATATTATTTACCATTGCACCAGGCACACTTCAGAGCCCTTTCCATATGTTAATTCATTACTTCCTCACAAAAATCTGAGACAGGTACCATGACTATACCCATTCTACAGAGGGACAAACTAAGGACCTTGACCAAGGCAACCAGGTGATGCAGATAAGCAGACTCCACACTCGACTGAAGTGTCTCCCTAAAATCACTGACATCCACTGCCAACATATGCAGGTTTATCTGGTTTAATTTATATAGCTAATTACCACCATTCTGACATGGTATACATACTTTAAAACATACCAAAAATTGTAATGAAAAGGATGAGAAACATAGAGATAATTACTAATATTTTCTTCTCTGATCCTAAAGTCACTCCCTGAGCTATGTGAGGCCATAATGGGGAAACCCCTGCTAAACAGATTACTTGTGACAACTTTCTTATCTAGAATGATCTATGAGAGACAACCACACCACCAACTAGGCTCCCTCTGCCTTCCTTCCTGGGGTGGTACAGACTTGTCTCACCATCCTGCAATTACTTGAGGAAAGGAAGCAACAGAAAAAGGAAGGAAAGAATCAGTTTCCTGCAAGTTGAATACCCACCAAACAAAACATGGGCACGTCAATGAGTCTTGTCAAAGTGGCCACACCTTCCCAGGTGGCTTATCAATGCATGGTTTTCTGGAACACTGCAACTACATTTTTTCCTGACAGTCCCTTCCAACCCTACAATAAGGCAAATACTCAAGCATTTCCTGAGTGCCTACTGTTTGCCAGCCCATGCACGTTACCAGGAACACACACAAAAGCTGCAACCATAAAAAACAGGAAGAAAATCTAACATGCCTAGAAAAAGCTACACTCTTCCATGCTTTAAGTTTAACTCTCATTTCTAAAATATCTTCTCTTGTATATTAGCCAGAAAGCCAGTTTCTAACAAGATAAGCAGTAGTCAATACCATGCAGATCAAACCTACAAGAATGGGGTCTTCAAGAAAAGGAAACAATTTTCAGTTAAAATGTAAAAGTCTATTCTCAACAAAAAGGACACATTGAGAAAATAGTTCAGTAGCAAAGAAGGAAAATTACCATTGATCCTGGCTGCCATGTCTAATGAAAAGCACTAAGGTTTTTAAGGATAATCTTTAGCGGTGAACTTCGACCAAATAAATGGATTATATTGTAGTCAAAATGAAGAATGCCAGAATGAGCTCTAAATATAACTTTTTAACAAAGAAAAGAAGAGAAAGTATTTTACAATTATTACCAACTCTTTTTGAGAGACTAACATAAGAGTTAGTTATAACATAACATAAGAATTCCATAATACCCTGATGAAGACTAAACCTTGGTAATTCAGTTTCTGGGAATTCCAAAACATAATCAAACAATATTGCTTCTTGTTCTAAGTATAACTTCAGCTTGCTGGTATAATATTAATGTGGATAATAATAATAACAATGCATTTTTACATTTCAGAGAGTTCAGCAAACTTTTTCTTAAAGGACCAGATAGTAATTACTGGGTTGGCCAACAGTTTGTTTGGGTTTCTATACACTCTCACAGAATATTGGCCAATTCAGTATTTTGGGCTCTATGAGCCATCTGGTCTGTATTGCAACTACTCAGGTCTGCTTGAGGCAGCATGAAAGCAGTCACAGAAGACAGACATACAAAACTGAATGAGCGTGGCAGTGTTTCAATAAAACTTTATTTACAAAAACTTACAGCTGGCCCTCAAGCCATAGTTCTCCATCCCCTGGTTTGAATGATTACTTGTATCTACTTAATTTTTTTTTCAGCCTGCTGTTCATTGGGATCATTCCACAATAAAAATTATGTTTGCTCATTAAAAGTTATGTTTGCTCATAAAAATACAGAATGAAGAAAGAGCCTTGGACTATGAAGTCAAACAGGGATGGGTTCTAGGACAGCCGTGGGACTCAGGCCAAGTGACTTTCCATCACAAGATGTCAGTTTTGTCCCTAGTAAAACGGAGATGATGACAGTCCTAACGCCACAGTGCCATTCCCTGTGAGGACCAGACAGTGACTATAAAGCACATTTCTACTACACGACCTATAAAAATTATTGCTATCAGCTTTCTTCCAGTTTATCTCTAATGATATTAAAAAAAGAAAATCCAGCACAATGAACCTATGTTGAATGAATAAGCAAGTGAAACAAATGAAAGAGTGGGAGAAGGCAAAATGTTACTTTAGCTTCCAAGTCAAAGCATAAACTGGATCTTCCAATGTTTTACAAGAGAGAAAGGCAACAGAAAGTAATAGTTAATACTGAAACTGTATCAACAAGTTTTCTAGAGAAAATTGTATATAATGTGCTTCTCTCCAACTTTCAAAGAATAAGAAATAAATAGTAAATGAAAGCTGTTATTTTATAACCTTACTTGAACCAGAGGATGCATTTATGGTAACAACACACACATTGTAAATTAACTGGTTTCAATACTACGAAAAGACACTCTTTTAGAACAAAAATGTGAGATAATAACACACCACTCCAAAGTTTGATTTATTGTTGTTTTTGAAATCAAGTAGACATATTCTGATATTTGTTCTCCAGTAGAATCAACAATTTCCTATTCAGGACAGCATGAGATACTCAATAAAGAGTAGGTCTTGAAAGTCCAGGGATTAAGTAGTTTCTTTTAGCAAAATTGAACATAAGGGCAACATATGCCAATCATTCCTGTTGTGCAACAATTTTGGTGGTTGGGAAAGAACCAAAAGGCCTGGCTTACTCCCTTAAGATGCTCACATTCTCAGATGAAGAGAATGAGAAATGTCTGTGTGCACACAGGACTCTACACACACACACACACACACACACACTTGGTGGAGAGCGTAGTCAGGGCACGACAGCACTGAAAAGCATAGGTGAGACTCAAAGGATGGAAGAGATGTGCGTTTCACTGTTGGCATAAAGAAGCCTCTTAAAGACCTATTGAGATGGATAGAGCAGCAGTGATATATTAAAGACAGAGAAGCTTTTAAAGAACTAAGAAAATGCAGATCAGTTAAGGAGACCAATACACGGGAAAGAAAAAGCCTGGCTAAGAATCTCTGAATCTCTTTGGCTATTCTTATTTAGTCATCAATGCAGTTCAGATGTAATGATTCATTTCTGCTACCAATAGTCCTGACTTTATTAACTTCTCATTTGAATAACAATAATAACTGGCTTATCCACTTTTTTCCAGAGGGATGACTTGTTTGCTTGTTTCTTTAGCTATAATAAACTCTGAATGTCAGGGTCTCCAAACTAAGCATTAAGCATGCTGATTGACAATTTGGAAGCATAGGAATAATTACAGATTATACTAGACAATGTAACTAAATTGAGTTTTCATGGAGCTGACAATTGGATTTTGCCACAAAAATCATCAACTGCTTTGACCTCATGGATAAGCCCCAAGTTCCTTCTGGTGAATACAAAACAGTCAGGATCACAATCAGCTAGTTAATCATTATAAATCACAAGAAGAATGAAGAATCTCTAGGAGAATCTCAATTTTTATCTAAATGTATTTGAAACCTCAATGATGAATATTATTAACTTAGCCCTGAGTGGACACACAAAATTACAATCACCAGAGAGGGGTCTCAATATTCAATTCCAAGGCTATTTTATCTACGTCGAAGAATTTGGGGAGCAGTGCAAAGGAAACTCTTCTCATGCTAAAAACAATGCACTGAGTGCCTCTTGGTTTCAAGTCTTAGCAGGTACATACCTGACACACACAAAATGCTCAAGCTTCATTACTCATATGCCCAAAAGTCTAACTACCAAAAGACATGAACAAATACAACAGTTAGAGAGGAGTGTTTTTTTTCTAACTACTAGAAGCCAGGTCCAACAGAAAAGAGGAAAGAACAAGAAGGTGAACAGCTTCCCATAGGTAAGAATTCAAAACACATAGTCATCAGAACCTTCATATCAACCCAACTCACCAAGTGATGCATCACACAGAATGGTAGACCATAGTCATTATGAACGAGCTGCAGTACATGACTCAAGGGTCTTATGGATTCTTGACCTTTCTCTTAAAGTTCACAGGGTCATGGCAGCCAGCCTCCTACCATAAGTTGCTTATTACAAGCATATTATTCAGGTTCACAAAGTAATCAGAAGCTGAAGGCAAGGTTCAAGGTAAGAGAATTTTTACGGGGGAGTAAGGAGGATGGAATTATTGTGGAGGCCTCCAACAATGGGATACCACTTATGGTCATTAAAAAAATTCAAAAACGTGATTAAATCATACATTAACATTCTCCTCCATAGAATTCTGATTTCCCTTAGAATATCCTTCTAAATCTACTTCATCTAAGAAGTACTACCATTTATAACATAGTATTGTTTGTAAGCTATGGTTTTTCCATTTATAACATAGTATTGTTTGTAAGCTAAGGTTCTTCCAGTAGTCAAGTATGGATGTGAGATTTGGACCATAAAGAAGGCTGAGCATCGAAGAATTGATGCTTTTGAACTGTGGTGTTGGAGAAGACTCTTGAGAGTCCCTTGGACAGCAAGGAGATTAAACCAGTCAATCCTAAAGGAAATCAGTCCTGAATATTCACTGGAAGGACTGATGCTGAAGCTGAAGCTCCAATACTTTGGCCACCTGATGTGAAGAACTGACTCATTAGAAAAGACCCTGATACTGGGAAAGATTGAAGTCAGGAGGAGAAGGGGATGACAGAGGATGAGACGCTTGGATGGCATTACCAACTCAATGGACATGAGTTTGAGCAAGCTCTGGGAGTTGGTGAAGGACAGGGAAGCCTGGCATGCTTGGCTTTTGAGATCCATGGGGTCTCAAAAAGTCAGACACAACTGAGTGACTGAACAACAAATGCTTGTGCCAAGTACTCACTGAGGTCATCATGGAGACTAATGAATTTAAGTGGCAGGAAACTCTGATTAGAGTCCCCCATGGAGATCTTAATTCTGCTCACACTGTTCTAAGGCTTCCAACAAAGTGGTCACTGGTTGTCAAGGTGATGAAGCTCACATAGTTCTTATTTAATGCTAAAATAGATGGAACATCACTATTTAACTAGGGTACATGGACACATTGGGTACACATAAAAATATTTTCCAAGTCACAGAATGAAGCTGATAATCTTCCATACAAATTTTACTCAAAGAAAGGGGGTGGGGGGAGAAAGCTGTGATTTGTATTATAGTAAACATGGAGGAACAATGGTTAAAAAGCAAAACTGTATTAAAAAAATAAAACAAGAGACTTTAGAGAATTGATGGCAGCAAAAAGACCTTGAAGAATGTGAGTTCTCTGCCTTCTTTACCATCAGGGGGGCTTCTGTGATAAAGTGTAAGAAGGTGCACCTCAAAAGAGTTATGAAGTTTTCATTTCAACATTTATGCTTAATTGTTTGCACACAGTTCAGTAAGCAAAGTAAGCCACAAACAAGAAGAGAAGTATTTAGGAAAACATTATGTCAAAAATAGAAAATGATGCATATGATTATTTTCCTATTAACAGAGCAAAGAAATGCCATAGGTTACCCAAAGTATCAGTTCGTTCAGAACTGGTACTAAAGTCCAGAAGTTACATACTGAGGATTTCATTTATACATGAGATCATTTTTACAGTTTGGATATTATATGATTTTAATTACATTTTATTAGGGCTAATACGTAGGCTTCCTGGGTGGCTCAAACAGTGAAGAATCCACCTGCAGTGCAGGAGACCTGGGTTTGATCCCTGGGTCAGGAAGATCCCTTGGAGGAGGGTTGGCAACCCACTCCAATATTCTTGACTGGAAAATCCCCATGGACAGAGGAGCGTGGCGGGCTGCAGTCCAGAGGCTCACAAAGAGTCGGACATGACTGAGCGACTAAGCACACATACAGGCCTAATACTATCTTTTTACTTTCTTTTTTGGTGTCTAGATTATACTATTTGAAAACAGTGACTTTTGGTATGTTAGGTGACAGAAGAAAACTCAGGAAAGAGTGAAGGTGTATCAGAGGACTCAATTCTGTCACAACTAAGCTATGGAGTTTGCATAGGTGTTAGTTGCTCAGTCGTGTCCAACTCTTTTATGACCCCATAGGCTGGGGCCTGCCAAGTTCCTCTGTCCATGGAATTCTCCAAGCAAGAATACTGGAGTGGGTAGCTATAACAGTATTATGAATGAGCTTTAGGCTTATTTCTGGACACATTTAATATTTGATCAACAATACTGAGCACTTTTGACTAAGCATTGTAATCAAAGAAATAAGCGAACAGAGCAGAACCCCTATAAGTTTCCATTATATAGGGAAAAAAATTCCTTTGATGTAATTAGAGAATTAACTAATCATACACGTGTCTGGAGGCATTAATACAAAGACTGTTTTGAAGGAGAGGTCTAAAACAGATACATCTGGGTGGGAGTGTAAATTCGCACAATCACTCTGGAAAACAGTTCAGCATCATATAGTCAAGCACATATTCTGCCTAAAACTCATGAGTTGCACTCCTAAGCAAACACAGGAGAGAAACACAGGAGACCACTGGGATACAGATACAGGATGTGTGCAGGGGTTCTGTTCATAATAGCAAAATGTTGGTGATGAATTTAATTCAATCCATACAGTGGAATAGTGTAGTGTATACCAGAAAAGTGTAGTGTACAGCCTGTATACCCAGAAAGTGCAGCCAGATGCATAAACTTGGATGAATGTCACAAAAATAACACTGAGGGGGAAAAAGCAAGCAGAAAAGAAAATGTACGGTAGATTTCTACTTATTAAACAGGTTAGAAATATGTAAAACCAAACAACATGTTGTTGAGGGACAACTAGATGTATAGTCAAACTATAGAGAAAAACAAGGGAGTGGTAAATGTAAACTTCAGGAAAGTGACTGCCTCTGGGGGTGGGATGGAAAGAGTCGCAATTGAGGACACGGAGGCGGTGTCAACGTTATTAATAACTTTCAGTTAAGCTGGGTGTTGGCTAGATAGTGATGGCTTTATTATTATTCTTGAAACATTAATTATATTTGTGCACATGAAATATATTTTCCAATCTAAATCCACATATATAATTATGTGTGCATGCTCAGTCACTTCAGTCATGTCTGACTCTGCAACCCCATGGACCGTAGCCCACTGGTCTCCAGTCCACAGGATTTTTCCAGCAAGAATACTGGAGTGGGTTGCCATGCCCTCCTCCAGGGGATCTTCCCAGCCCAGGGAACAAACCCACATGTCCTGCATCTCCTACACTGCAGGAGGATTCTTTATCACAGAGCCTCTGGTGAAGCCCCTATATATAGTTCTATTATATATATAGAGAGAGAGTATATATATACACACATATATATAGGATATATATATATATACATATATGTAACAATTAAGAGACTTAAAGTGCAATAAAGGACTGAATAAGCACAACTCTCTAGCATACTAACAATCAAAAGATGATTGTTACTGAGAAAGTAATTGTGAAAGAAGCATTAGAGTATTTCTAGAAATCCTGGCTCTTGTGATGTTCTTTCAACCCAAGATAATAAGTTTAGGAAAGTTCCACTCTGTGTATCTTTCTTATAAGCTGAAAATATGAATAAATGTTTCTTTGGAATTATCTCTGTAACCATGTTTGAAGCTAATGTTGCAAGTAAAGCTATTTATATAGCCTCATCATTGGTCTGAATGCTTATCACTGCAGTTTTATTATAAAGTACATCTAATAGACTTCTTTCCAAGCTAAGAAAAAAACAGTACTATAATAAGGTATGGTACATTCGTGGGTAAAAATACTCCTTTTAGAGAACATAACATAATTAGTTTCTATTCCAAGTCTGTCAGTGTGCACTGTTAACCTCTGACAACTATACATGAACCTTTTAATTAGTATGTTATCTTTGGTGCAATTAATAACTTGTACTTCATGTTATAGGCAAATTAACGTTTTTCCCACTAAAGCCAAATTCTTCAGTGTAGTTCTAAAAATGTTTTGCCATTTAAATGAAATTTTAACATTCAGACCTCTTGCTCCCAAAACATATAAGCCATTTTTTCCAAAGCTAGACAGCTTTTCACTACCAGCATCCTTTCAAATATTTTACCTAAGACAGAGAATCTCATATTAAATTTAATTTCACACTTGCCAATCACACACACCCACTCATAATTCCTCGAGATAATGCACTGGAGTCTAACATGTATGCATATGTGTGTTTACATGTACACACACAAGCACACATAATACTTAAATATGTATAAACACATTAAATGCTGGGTGTTGATTAAAATAGATTTTAGCATATCATCTTATTATATATTAGACATAATGCTGATATTAGCAATGCTACTAATATAACTAACTTTTAAATAGGAAATGGCAAGTCTAAACACTAAGCTGGTGCAAAAATAATGGCCAGTCATGATATTTGTGAGATGAATCTAAAAGGACCCCATGTCCCACCCCCATCCCCAGAAACCAAAGCTATTTCCCACTGATAATGGTTTGGAGGGCGCATCCAAGTACAAAATCAGCTATATTCCTCTAGTCTCTAGTAATTCACCACCTCCCCTCATACATCAAAAAAATATCTGTTGCATTTCCAAGAAAAAGAGCAAAGACATAAACCTTGGTCAAAATGATGCCACTTAAAAGATGAAATGCAAGGCTCATTTTCATGTGTCTTTCCCTTTTCTCCTATGACAAGCATAAATAAACTCAAAATTATTTTGTCAATAAAGTGATTACAATAAAATGATGAATGAGACATTAAATATTATAGAAGAGAAAGGAATAAAATAAAATACTTAAGAGGACAAGGGTCTTAAAAATCTAGGAGTAGGTCTGTTGAGCAGAAATATATATAAAAATTTATATTTAGAACAAAATAAAAATGGATTTAGTAATACTGGATTTAAACTGGAAATAGGTATTTGAACTCATGACCTTAACCTTTACAGATCTCACCCTAAAATGACCTAACAGGGGAATCACTTCTTCTTTTCAGAGGCACGTGAATGGCCCAGCATCCAAATTTTAGACTCCAATACTATTCTCTACTAAAGAATCAGAGTTCCTTGGAGAATAGCTGATGCCACGTGTTGGGAACAGGAAAAAAAAATCAAGGTCAACTGGAAATTGTTTTGGTTCTCAGAAAATAAAAGTGCTTTCAGGAATGCCGGGAGAGATGCTGAGAGGACCAAGGAGAAAGCTTAAGAAGATTCCCTCAGGTCAAGCTGTGACCATCTGAGCACCAACCTGAGAATATGCATCATAATTAATTAGAACAAGTACATACTATAAAAAGCTCTGAGTTCAGGATGCTAAAATAGAAAAGTTAATGTGGAGTATACCCCAAAGAAAGGTATTTGTAATACAAAAGAGGAGTGATTATGTGAAAAAAACCTTAAAACTGATTTTTTTTCCCTCCACCACTCAGCATGTGGGATCTTAGTTCCCCAACCAGGGATTGAACCTGTGCCCCCTGAAGTCTGGCAGTGGAAGTGCAGACTCCTAACCACTGGTCTGCAGGAGAATTCCCTTAAAAACAATTTTAATAAGTGGTAAAGTGCTCGCAGGTTTGAATATTCTGTTTCTCCTATTAGGCATGTGCTTCTTTATAAAATACAGATCTGCCTTTTTCATTATGTGTGTTAATGAACTCTGAGTAACCCAAACAGTCCCAGAAAAGTAAGAACTATTCCAAGAAAACATGAAGAATCCCAGCAACCTCTGTGAGAGTGAGTCTTCAGGTCTCAAGAAGTTTGAGAACTATTAGCCCACACCTGAATGACTCAAAAACTGAGTGTACTTGAAAAAATAAAAAAAAAACTCTTCAGTGCAAAATTGTGTTTGACTGTATAATTTCAAAGAAGGCTTAAAACCAAGCTCTGGAGAAGGCAATGGCAACCCACTCCAGTACTCTTGCCTGGAAAATCCCATGGACCGAGGAGCCTGGTAGGCTGCAGTCCATGGGGTCGCGAGGAGTCGGACACGACTGAGCGACTTCAACCCACTCCAGTGTTCTTGCCTGGAGAATCCCAGGGACGGCGGAGCCTCGTGGGCTGCTGTCTATGGGGTCGCACAGAGTCGGACACAGCTGAAGCGACTTAGCAGCAGCAGCAGCTAAAACCAAACAAGATATTTATTGCCTAACTGGATAAATTCAGAACTTCTGAGGGAGGAAACAGAACACAATGGAGAAGTGAACTTGGAATCAGAGAGTTCAAGTTCAATTACACTTTGCCTATTTCCCAGTTTTTAAAATGTTAAGACCCATCAGATCTCTCTCTGTAGTAAATATGACGATCAAATGTGAGATAATCTATGCAAAGTGACCATCTCTATAGCATTTGTTTGATTGTACAGATATTTGGTAGTTCATCTTTAAGACAGTTTGACCATGAAAGGAATAGTATGTTTTTTATTACTATACCCCCCAAATCAGGACATATTCTGGAAAAGACACAGAGATATGGGTTCCAATTTATTTTCTTTCAACTGAATCAAGAGAATAAAAATTTGCCTCAGATATAGTTGCCAAAATGCCAGGATGATTTTTGAAGAAAAAACTACAAACTGATGGATTGTGTTCAACTCCTTCAAAAACGATCCCAAACCTAAATACTCTATAACTCTGAACTTTACTCCAGGAATATTTCAGTCAACATAGCTTCTGTTTCCTTTTTATCAAAGCACAGCTACTGCTCGATACAGCCATTTATGAATCAAATGCTATATTCATCATCACATGCCAGGTACTACACTATATGCTTAAGATGTAGCTAGCAACAAAATAGACCAAGGTCTCTGCCCCAGACGAGGTAGGGGACACACAAAGAGAGATGACATTACACAAGAATTTCAGATGAAGAAAATAAGGCTATGTTACTAAAAAGGCCTTGTGGGAAGGATGCTTTTAAGAGGGGGAACAGGAAAGGCTTCTGGGAGGAGGCACAGTCTCTGCTAAGGCATCAACAATGAGAAGAAGCCAGCCTTATTAAGGGCTGGAAGAAGATCCCTTGAGGAAGAACAAGTAGGAAAGCCCTGAGTAAGGAACATGCCTGGCATGAGGATGGAAGGAAGAAGAGAAAGAGAAAAAAAAAGAAAGATGGCTTAAGCAAAGAGAATGCCAGGGAGGATTTCAACACAAGCTTGGACAGGACGCAAGAGACCAAAAAAAAAAAAAAAACATGGTGCAAGCAAAGTAAGCAAAAAGAATAAATAGTACTCCTCATAACAGTCAATAGTAGATCAATTTTCTTTTGGCAATTCTAAAAACTATATATGCACATACCATATCAGGCACCATAGTAGTGGATCACAAGGGAAGAATGGCTATAATGCAAACAGACTGCAACTAATTTGGGGGGCGGGGCTTAACAAAAAAGAGGTGGAGACTCCAACACAAAGACTGAATACTCACAGCCTTCCCCCAAGCACAGTAATAAGGATGTATACTGCACAAAAGGCCAACTGGCTCTCCATTTTCACTCCTGCCCTCTGATAGTCATCACTACCGGCAGCACCATTTTCCAAACAACCAGAAATACAGTGTTACCTGTGTTCCAGAAACATTTTGTGTTACGATACCTGGAGATGTATGGCATATTCATCACAAAGATGATAAACAACCATTTCCTCTTTGTATATTCAATGTATAGAAATACTGAGGACCAGCCCCATACTTCACAAACATTCATATAATTAGGATCATTACAAGGGTAAAGGCATGAGTAAAAATTACAGAAGACTAGATGAGGGAGAAATTGAAAACATACTGAAAACAATTTCTCTCATGGTTAAAATGGGATATGAAATACCAAGATCCTAGCAGAGTACCTGGGGTCCTAAAAGGGCTCAGAAAATGTTGGTTTCTTCTCCAAAATAAAACTGACATGATTTTTCTGTGTTGCTTCTATTCTAGTTCTAAAACTAAAGCTCTACTGAGTAAAAGCAGAGTGACCTAGAATTTGGAATAGAAAGACTAATCTAAAATTGAAAAATCTTAAACGTAGAATTTTACAATAAGGGGAAATTCACTACTTACAAAAATACAAAGGAGGGAAGGGAATTTACATATATTTTTCTACACGCTTTACATTCATTGAGACTTACAATGTCTTGAGGTAGGTATTATTATTCCCTTATTTATAAATAAATGATGGTTCAGAGATCATTAAATAACATATACAAAGGAACCAAGCTAATAAAGGGTTAATTGTGGGAGTCAAACAGAGGGTTATTAAGCTCCAGATCTATGTTTTTCCACTATATCAGACTTCTTAAATATAATACAAGTTGCAGTCCAGTTCTGTTCAGTCGCTTAGTCATGTCTAACTCTTTGCGACCCATGGACTGCAGCATGCCAGGCTTGCCTGTCCATCACCAACAATGCCATCCAACCATCCCATCCTCTGTTGTCCCCTCTCCTGACTTCAATCTTTTCCAGCATCAGGGTCTTTTCCAATGAGTTAGTCCTTCGCATCAGGTGGCCAAAGTATTGGAGCTTCAGCTTCAGCATCAGGCCTTCCAATGAATATTCAGGGCTATTTCCTTTAGGATTGACTGGTTTGATCTCCTCGCAGTCCAAGGGACTCTCAAGACTCTTCTCCAACATCACAGTTCAAAAGCATCAATTCTTTGGCAAGTTTAGCAAATTCCAAATTATTAGAGGCTAAATAGATACCTTCTTTAAATTAGACATTGTATGTCTTCTGTTTCTGGGTATCATTTCAGTCATAACTCAAGAGCCAATGCTTACAAACTTAACTCTGTATGATTGCTTTTTTTTCTTTTTAAGATTTTATTTATTTACTTATTTCTGGCTGTGATGGATCTTCATTGCTGATCAGGCTTTTCTCTAGTTTCAGCGAGTGCGGGCTTCTCATTGAGGTGGCTTATCTTGTTGTGGAAACGGGCTATAGAGTACGCTGGCTTCGGTAGTTACTCTGGGGCTCCAGAGCCCTAGCTCAGTAGTTGCGGCACATGGGCTTAGCTGCTCCATGGCATGTGGGATCTTCCCGGATCAGGGACCAAACTCATGTCTCCTGCATTGACACATGGATTCTTTACCACTGAGCCACCAGGAAAGCCCCAAATAACTGGTTTTGAGCAAGAACCCAACTGATACTTAACCACTAAACTACTCAGAGCACCCTTCATTCATCTTTAGAACAGTCATTTAAAAATAAGGAAAACAGTAATTATTTTCTCAATATGGTTATAAAAGCTAAGATAAGAACAGTACTTACAACTTCAATAGCTCTAGAAACAGAAAGCTCGTGAAAACTAGGGGAGGGTGAATATAAGAGAAGACCAGTAGGTTGAGAATCTAACAGGAGGTATTTATGCAGAAGATAGGAATTACCCTGGAGGAGGAGCCACGCCCCAGAAGATGAGAAAGAGCATATAACTTTATAGAAGAGCTAACTTTAGAAAAGGACCCAAGAGAAAACAAGTCCCATGAGGGCAGAGCTCTGATTTGTCTTGTTTTGTCACAAGATAGATACTCAATAGATAATTGCTGAATGAGTAAATGAAACAAATGGATAACTTAAGGCGTAACTATGAAGAGTTTACCAAAAAAGAAGAAAAAGGAATGTTTTAAGTGGGAAGAGGCTTGCCTGTGCCCCTGTCCTTGGTCCTGAACAGTTGTGTTTGGCTTGTTATGATAGTTTCCTAATTCTTGTTCACTGGTGTCCAAATTCTACTCATTTTCCTTTGCTTGAATTTTCATCTTTATGAAATTTTAAAAAGAGTCTGATTTTTTGAGCTGCAGAACAAATCATTTCATGACTTCTGTTCAGAGTTGGCATAGCTGATTGCATGTACTTTCAACAGTTCTACCATGCTTGACACATAAATATTTTCCCTACTCCCCTTGGGAAGTTAATCATTATGTGTTTCTTATCCTCCTCTGATGTTATACTTTAGTTTAAAAATAACAGTCATTATCACTCAATTATTCAGTGATCAAGTGTAGCACCAGGTGCAAACAAAAGTTCTGACAACATTAAAACATGCCCTTGTTACTGCAGGATTTAAGAGCCTGGCATTTATGAAGTTAGTGATCAGGTTACTCTAAATGTGAAGGAGATGAAATGGAAGGACAGAATAAGCTGATTTTTTTTTTCTTCTTGCCCTTTAACTTCCTTCCCTGGTGGCTCTGATGTTAAAGAATCACCCTGCAATGCAACAGATCCAGGTTTGATCCCTGGGTCAGGAAGTTCGCCTGAAGAAGGGAATGGTTACCCACTCCAGTATCCTTGCCTGGAAAATTCCATGGACAGAGGAGCCTGGTGGGCTATAGTTCATGGGGTTGCAAAGAGTCAGACACAACTGCGGGACTAACACTTTCACAGCAAAATTTCACAGCAAATAGCTTTCTGTCTTCATCACTGTTCACACTGATATAATCAACACATAGAATGTTTATTTTAATGATCTTTACAATCAATCCTCTGAACATGATAGCTCTAAAATATCTATAGCACAATCATTTGGGGTTTTTCTCTTTGTGTGTGTGAATCTGTATACACAGACCTATAAGTACACACCTATACACACACACAAATCAAACATGCACACATATAATTGCAAAAAAAAAAACCTCAAAGAATTATCTACTTCAGAACTGAAAAGAGCTTTGAGCTGATACAGTTCAAAGCCATGGCATTGTAGATGACCTTGAATGTAAAATAACTTTCAAATTCCACACAGATTTCCAATATAGTCACAAACATAATGTCTGAGAAAACCAACCAAAGATGAACATGAAAGCATTTAGATTAAAAAATCATCTCATTTAATTTTTTTAAATCAAATTTCAAATTTCAGAAAAGAGGTCTATGCGGCCCTGCAGATCTAATACTATCAAAGAAAAAATATGATATTTTCCCCACACAGAAACAGACACACAAGTAAAAAAAATAATAATAATAATTGCAGGAGAAAGGGACCTTCTCCTCCAATTTAATTGCATCACTTTTGTGCACTTAGAAAAATCTGTCTTGTTCATCAGCAATAATGAGGGAGAAATGTTGGCAACAGAGTCAATAAAAAAATAATTCAGAGCATTTAAAAATAGTTTTTACCATAATTGATATAAACTTTTTACTCAAATTTCTGATATTTCCTCTTCTTGATTATGACTCAGTATTACCAAAATGTAGCAAAAGACTGAAAAAACTAATGTTTATGCTAACCATAATGGTTTACTAATGTGGACATAGCTAAACATTTACCCATTTATTGATTTAACCTAGTTCTCTTAAACATAAATGCATATTATAAACATCTTGTAGAGAGATCAGTGATTGGGAGTAAGTTGTGCTAAAGGGCATGAAGAAACCTTTCTTAAGATGGAAATGCTCTGTAATCACTGAGATGGTTATTAACAACGGTACAAATTCAGTACCAATTCATCAAAATTTAAACAGTACACTTAAGACTGGAAAGTTGCACTTGCATGTAAATTATATCTCAATAAATCTGACAAAATAAAACCCCAAACCCTAACGTACCATGAACCTAAAGAATCATTTCTATAGAGTACCTGCCATAGACACACAAACATTAATTACGACCCAGCCTAATACTACAAAAAAGGACTTCACATCACAACTACTGAGCCCATACCAAGATCCAACAAGGATCCCGTGTGCTGCGACTAAGATCCAGTGCAGTCACATAAATAAGTAATTATTTTTAAAAAATACTACAATGAATGCATTAAGCAAACAGCGACTCTCTAATAAAACACACAGAGAAGGATGATATGTTTAACGAATATTAAGTACAAAAATTAGGTTAGATACGATTAATACAGAGTAGAAAATAGATTTCCTACTCCCGACCCTAACTATCCCTTGTGTGTGTGTTGCGTTCAGTCACTTCACTCAGTGGCCAACTCTTTGCGACCCCATGGACTGTAGCCCACCAGGCTCCTCTGTCCATGGGATTCTCCAGGCAAGAAAGGCAAGCGGGTTGCCATGCCTGCCTCCAGGGGATCTTCCCGACCCGGGGATTGAACCCATGTTTCCTGGGGTTCCTGCATTGCAGGTGGATTCTTTACCACTGGGCTACCGGAGAAGCCCAATAATTCCTTACCAGCACTTGGTCTAATTTAGGACAGAGTTGGGGGAACTGCTGGGAGTGTCTTAACTCACTCCCCCTAGACACCACCACTCAAAGCTTCCCTTGGACATTTTGATCTACTCTAACTTGACACCTGTCATTATTCTGACCAGAAAAGATGAGTGGCTAACTCCACCTATGCCTCTGCCTCTACACTAGAAAGAACTGGACAGAAAAAGAAACTCAGATCCTGGGTGGAGGATGTAGTGGCAAGCCAGGATGGTTTGCTACGGGAAGATCTCCCCCTGCCTCGCTGAGAGCTCCCTTCACCTTGATGATGCCCTAATCAGCTCCCAAGAGTGTCTATAAATATACAGGAGAGAAAAGAACTAATAATGATGAATGTAACATAATTAAACAATTTATGAAGGATATAATATTGGAGCCATGGGAACCGATGGGCTACCTGTATCTTACCTGCAAGTTAAGTAAGTACTAACTGTCCTCTGCCATCATACCAAAGGAAAAAACCTAGTAAATTGGGAATACCACTAACTTTTCCATCAGATTAAACACACCAAGACCATTTTGAAAATATATAGGGAAGGGAGGTGATACATGTAAAATTATGGCTGATTTGTGCTGCTGCATGGCTGAAACCAACACAACGTTGTAAAATTATTTTCTCTCAATTAAAAAATAAATTTGAAATTCTTTTAAAAAAGGTTACATAAGAAAAATAAAAGAAAATATATAAGGAAACACACAATTAAGAACAAAAATAATATTTAAAAAATATAGGCAGTGAAAAGTATGAAAAAAGTTTCTATTGAGTCCATCTGTGCACCTTCTCCCAAACCCCCAAGCAAAGGAGACACAGATTTCTGCTTCCAAAAAATGATTTCTTGCAAACCATATAATACATATGCTTTCAATTTTATTTAATAAAAAGTAGGGCAAAGTAAAAAACAGGTGCCTCTGCAGATGGAGTATGCGAAACACATGTAACACTTCTGATAATGCTGAATTCCACCCTCCCCTCCTTTGGAATTTAAAGCATCTCTAAAAACCTGCATGTCAAATATTACCAAATATTTAGAGTCTAAAAGGATGAGGTTTGTTATTCTGCCCAGTAACACATCTTCAAATACTATTTCAGTCTTGTTTTGAAGAACTGCAATTGATATCTTTTCCATATATATTTAACCTCCTACAGATTTATTTGATTCTCAATAATTACTATTCTCTGGTAAAAGGCATATGTTATTACAGTACACTACACTCCCACAAGCTGTCCATTCAGTGTATTTTAATAAATCTCTGCCAGAGCTGTATAAATTTGATCCTGTTTAAATTTAATAAGGATCAGAATATATCAAAGCACAAATACCCATGGGAGAAATAGATATTTTGCATAGTTATTGAATGGCCTATTCAGGGATACACTATGTAAGACCCAGACCATCAACCTTGAATTAAAAAGAGAGATTAATGTGCTCAAAGCCAGCTACTTGTTAAATAACATATGAAATTAGTATTTAATAAAACATCTTCTCTATATTGCTGCTAATGGTATCAGTCCTAATACAGCTTTAATATCAATATTCCTGTACAGAATTTTAATATTTACAAGAATTGCCAGCTATGTATTTCTCAAATATCTACATTTACCTTTGTAAAATGCAATACTATGTGTGTGGCACAGGGGAGAAAAGCATCTTACAGTAACTTAGAATCAGGGGCTTAATGTCCATCTGAAAAATATAAATAAAAAGAACAACTGCTTTACCTGATCGATTTCTCACAGATTTCAAGCATGAGGAACAATGCATGCTTTTCCAAACATTCTCCTCTATGGTAGGATGGGATGTTTCTGATCTGAATCATATTTCAATGATCAATTAATATTCTGTGGTGAAGCAAATCACTTCAATTCTTTTTTCTACCAAAATTTGCACTTGAGTGTAAACACCAAGGACAATAAGCAATGAGACTGACTTTAGTAACTGGAAGAAGTTACAGAAAGGCTAAATGTCAGTTATCAGGAAATCCTTCCTCGTGGTAAGGACAATTAAGAGACAACTATTGCCAAGATTAAAGGAAAAAGAGTATTACTCAAGGCACATAAACCCAACCTTTTCTCACACTAACTGTCCTTGGCAGATGGAGGGGCTAAACTGTCTTGAGTTATCTACAAACATTTTGGAGACTACAAATTGTTTAAAACCCATGAAATCTACACTAGCTCACGCATGTTATATTGAAATCTATACCTCCTTATTCCCAAATGCTTTCTTCGTATTTAAACTGGAAATACAAGGACCAGTTCACTCATCACACAAAGTGATAAAATATACAGTCAGCTGGCCCACCAAGATCCATTAGCCAACCGTACCAGAAGATTAGGTCTTTCTATGGGATAGGTGGTTGTCAGGCAACCAAGGCAATGTGCCATGCTCCTGAGGCAGGATCCCCTCATCACTTCTCACTGTCTTCTGTGAGCACCTGAGTCCTGCTTCTCTACTGCTCCTGTCTCTTCTGTCTCTTTGCTGGACTGGGTTGGATGAAAGAAGTGAATCCTAGCTGAGCAAAATAAAGGGATATGATGGTTGGGCAATCAGCCATTTCACACTGAGAAGATGTGTTTAAACACCAGACATCACCTCTTATGTAAAAGTAGTAGTAAAACAACCTACAAATACCATGCCTCATGGAAACTGGATTATGGGTGCAGATATCACATGTCAGATATGCCCAATTTTCTGAAGCAATGGTATATAAGATCTAAATATAAAAAGTGAATCCATAGGAGTAATTTAAAAAATCCTGAGAACATATCTCTGCCTTGCAATGCAGGAGACACCAGCTCGATCCCTCATCTGGGATGCCCGCAGAACTAAGCCCATGTGCCCCAACTACTGAGTCACAACTCTAGAGCCTGCTCACTGCAACTAGAGAAAGCTCTCATGCAGCAACCAAGGCCCAGCACAGTCAAAAATAACTAACTAAATAAATAAAATTATATTAAAAAAACTAGCTCTTGGTTGAATATCTTCAGTTTACCAGTGAAAATACTGTCATTCATTATAACTTCCCTGAAAAGCCTTTATTTCAAAAGATCAGGCTTAGCAGCAGGACAAGCACCTTATCTGATGCAAAATACAACAAATAGAGATACAACCACTAGCAACTGTTCATAACAAGCTAAAGCTGAGAAACTATTAAATCGTATGCTTGCTTTGCTCACTTGAATGTGTGCGTATTAAATCGCTTCAGTCCTGTCCAACTCTTTGTGACCCCATGGACTGTACCCCCAGGCTCCTCTGTTCATGGGATTCTCCCGGCAAGGATACTGGAGCACATTGCCGTGACCTTCTCCAGGGGATAGCTCTTCACCCTAGATCAGTGTCTGCCAAATTTCAATTATTTGTATACCACCCCTATGAATTTTGCCATTTAAAGCAGGTCCACATTCTTCCTTCTCCATAATCTTGGGGACAGATGGGCTTTACAGCTGAGTGTTTTTAAGATTTAGAAAAGTAATACAATTCATCTATGACATGACACCTCTAGTGGCCTGGGCAGCATCCTATAATCAAATACACAAATATTTCTGCAGCAAAATGTCTGAATATTCACACGAAGGGGGATAAGTAGAAAATAAAAACAGTCTTACCTAAGTTCGGTTCAGGTTTTGTTGCAAATGTATTATCGTAAACTTTTTAATAAGAAAAACTTTGTTTTTCAGAGCTTTCAGAATTCGGGAATTGTGGCTAAAGCATTGTGAGCCTTTACTTCTCTTTAATTCCACCATTTGAATAAGAAAAATTATGCTTTTTTATTAACAAAAGGAAAATTTATATCATAAGTAGAAAACCAGTATTCTTTGCCATAAATAGAACATAACCATCAAAAGTAATACAATAAAAGAAAAATGATCAATTTCATTCTAGCAAGCTACTAGCTACAGAAAGTTTGTGACCAAGTCCTGTTTTCCCCTCTTCCTCCTCTTTCTCTCTGCCTATGTCTCCCTCCTGATTCCTTCCTTCTCTCCACCCTCTGCTTTTGCCTCTCTTCTTTCAAGCTCTGTTAAAAAAGAGAGATTAGCAAGTATTAGGTGTTAATGACATAGTGGCACCAAACTGAGATTTTTCTCATTGCTGTAAAAAGACTGAAAAGGAAATGGAAAAGAAACCCTTTCTATATCACTCAGTATGGTTTAATGACATATCCTCATAGCTAGGAATCAAATCACATCCCACTGATGGCTGAAGCTCACCATCACCTCCCTCCCTCCAGTCTTACACAAACTCATCCCAGCTGTCTGCTCCCATCCCTGGCTGGCCTACCTTCTCTGTCAGCTGTTTGGAAATACACACAGAGGTCTTCAGTATGCAGCTGCTAAGAAACTTAAGTTGTGTAAGACCACAAGGGTCCAGGAAGCACTTCACTCTACATGAAACCCACTTTATATTTGTTAAATGTGTTCTGCCTTTGTCTATGGCTGCCTTTGTGGAAGACACTGTGATCACCAGAGTATGCATTTTGCAGAGATGGACTGAATCTACACAACTCTGGTGGATGGGAGTATATTCTCTCCGGTGGTCTCTGGTCCCTTCAGAGGCCTCGGGATGGTTCAGAGCAGTGATGCTCACTCAGACTGAGATCCTGAGGCTGCAGCAACAGCATCACCTGGGAGCCTGTTAGACACGCAAATTCTTTGGCCCCACCACAGACCAAGTCAGAAACTCTGGATGTGAGATCTGGCAATTTCGGTTCTAACAGGCCCTCTAGGTGATTCTGATGCTCATTAAATTTTAAGAAGCATGAGAGTATGGAGCACAGGCTCTGAACCAGCCTGCTGAGTTTGAATCTCATATCTATCCCCTCTGAGCCTGTGACCATGAATAAGTTATTTAATCTAGTCACGCCTCTGTTTCCTCACCTGTAAACTGGGACCTTACCAGGATTTACCTTATGAGTTGAGGATTAAATTTACTAATAGAGGTCACATGCTTAGACTAGTTTTTGGAAATACTCCACAAATATTTATACTACAAATTTCCACATAAAACCTTTACTTACAACTAACAATGGGATTTGTTTTCTCCAAACAACAAAGACATTGAATGACTGTTTTCATTTAAGGATTAAAATTAAGGTTCAGAAGACTTGTCTCCTAAAGAATTGGGAGACTAAGTCTACTGCAGCAGAAGTAGGTAAATGACAGCCCACAGGCTATATGCAATCCCTGAATGGTTTCAAACTAGTTGCCAAGATTTAAAAATTGAGAAATAGCATGGGATCAAAATTTCTGGAACCCCTTGGAAACTCTGGAGTTTAGAAAACACTAAACAATTAGCTTAGCTAATTAGAGGAATTAGCTCCTCTAATTCCCTGGAGCTACGGTTGGTCAGAGTAGAGTTGCCACCATGCCCTTAGATGGGGTCCATGTCCCGCTCTCAGCCTGCAACCATATACACAGGCAAGTCAGCTGCAGTCACATGTCACCTTCCCGGTGCCTATGACAGGTGGCTTTGCAAGCCCGTTCCTCCTGCAAACTCGAAGAGCTTTCAGCACATTCTCTGTGCACAGCGTGGCCAACCATCCCAGTCTACCCGAGACGGACAGGTTTCCTAGGACATGGCTCTTTTCCTGCGAAGAGTAGGAGAGTCCAAGGAAACCCAAGATGAGTTGGACACCTTACCCATGCAGATCACTCCAAAATCTATACCCGAGGGGTCTCTCCTGATATTCTGGTCCTCAGGTCCAACTACTATGTGGAATGTTTCCCACCTTTACCTCAAAAAAAAAAAAAAAAAAAACCCAAACACTTTGTTTGTTTGTGCATTTTGCAAATACTTATTGAATATTTCCTCTAAAGCAGGCACTGGTCTGGGCAATGGGGATTAAGCAATGAAGAAAAGAGATAGAACTCTCTGCCCTTAAAACGTTATGTCCTAGCACAAGGGAGACAGGCAGTCAGTGAAATAAATACAGTGTCTATTGTAAGACCAAATGAGTGGAGGAAAATGGAGACGAGGAGGGGGGACAGAAAAATATCATGGAAAGGGAAGAGGGTTCATAAAAGGTCCTAATAGGTTGGTTAGGTTGATCATTAAAGGGTTGGTCATTAAAGGGTTCCCTGAGAAAAGGACATTTGGAAAAAAAAGACTTTAGGAAGATGAGGGAGGGAAACGTGAAAACACCTGCTGAAAGGGGTTTGGGGCCAGACTACAGGGAGTAAACTGAAGACACTAGTGTGCCTGGAGTTTCTGAGGGCGGCAGGAGCAGAGTGAGCCTCGCCTAAGAGATGAGATCAAGAAGATCATGGCAGCCACCCAGTTGAGACCTTACAGGCCTTTATGTGAACTTTGGCTTTGACTGAGTGAGTCAGAGAGTCACTGGAGAGCTCTGAGCAGGGAATAATAGGACTAATAGGACCTAACTCAATTATTTTTCTAGAATAGTCATCAACATACAGTGGTTTTTTCTTCATACCTAAGCAAGTCAGTTCAAGCAAACTAGGTTCCGCTCCTATAATTTCAGCATCCTTCTCATTGAAGGTAAGAACCTTGTTTCACACCATGGGGTCCTTAGGCAACAAAGACTGATAGAGAATCAAACAGTGAAAGAGAGACTTACCTCAGTTCCTCTACTGGGATTTATGTACTGGAGGCTAATACGCTTTTTTTGTTCAGGAATATTTGTGTTTATGAAGACATTCTGATGAATGATACTTTTTTTCCGTTCATGAAATTTTCAACATAAAAGAACCCTGAATTCCTATTTTGAAATCCATTGTGCCATTTTTATTCTGCCTGTATTTTAATATAGCATCAATATTTAACTACTCATTAAATGAAGTGTGACTTTTATAGTGAAAATGTCAGTCTTTGCAGTTCATTAAATTCATTTAAAGTATAGCTGCTTGATATTTTTTTTTTCTTGGAAGAATAAAAGGACTACGAATTGAAGGCATAAACTTGAAATTTAAGTATGTGTTTTCTTCAAAATTAACATTCAGGTTCTGTAGCATTATTCATAAGACCCAGGGACTGTTTGCATCTTGCTGCATTTTACTTAGTGACTGTCGTCTTTATAGAGTACAGAGCTGTTTATCACAGCTGGATATGACCAGTGGAATGTCACTATGGACATTAAGATGTCATAAGCTATTACGAATCTCTGGAATTCTGCATGTAGTATTAAAAAAACATTATCTTGAACTATGGCATCAGGAAAAAATATACCCTGGAAGATGTGAAATTTAATAACTCACTGAATCCAATAGGCCCTAAAAGGGGCCTATTTCAGTTTTTAAAAATAATTCTGATAAGACGTTTGATCGCCTGAAAGAAAAGGATATATTAGAGGCAGAATTTGAGAAATGAATGTAAGTCAGTTTTTTTAGATGTTTGTGATTCTTTCTTCCTAAAAATGACTATGATTTACATGATGGGCCAGAAAATGCAAATGATGTCAAATCACCATGGGGACGTGTACTGAAGGACAACGGGCCCTTAATGAGATGTTGGAAGACTTCGGCATTTCTGAACCAGACATAAAGGAAATGAACATCCCCAGGCCCTACCTCTTCTCAGAGATGCTAAAAGGGACCCAAGTCTTGTGAGAAGAACACAGCTACCCCACTCCCCCCACCCAGGACCCATTAACCTCCCATCCCCAGGCCGCCCCTCAGCACCTCACGCCAGGTCTACCCAACCTCCAGAACAGAAGTATAAGCATGACCCTTGGAGCAAAGTGCCTGAAAGATAAAGCCCAACCTCTGCAGTGTGCCTGGAGAGACCTTTCCAAATGCAGCCTCTGTCCTCCCCTCTGGGTTTCTGCTGAGAACCCCCATTTGCTGCCTGGTCATGGCTCTATGACTTTCCTCCTCCGCATACCTACCCCCCCAAGTTCTGCTAAAGTAAAATTCCTCTATCAGTTTCTTTAGCTGGAATGATCATAATTAAAAAAAAAAAAAATTCTGCTCTGCTCTATTCCGGTTTCAAAAGTCTAAGCAGTGTGTTAGTCGCTCAGTCGTGTCGACTCTTTGCGATCCCACGAACTGTAGCCTGCCAGTCTCCTCTGTCCATGGGATTCTCCAGGCAAGAATACTGAAGTGGATTGCCATTCCCCCCTCCACAAAAGTCTAAAAGGCATGCTCTTTCGGGGGGAAAAAAGGAGGGTTGAAGTTTGACTATTTTTTTTAAACTGGAGCGTAATTGCTTTACAGAGTTGTGTTCCTTTCTGCCGTACAACAAAGTGAACCCGCTCTAAGTACACATACGTCCCCTTCCTTTTGAGCCTCCCTCCCATGCCCCAATCCCACCCCTCTTAGGTCATGAGTTTGGGGGTTGAGTTTTGGAAAGTAAACATGCAGGACTTGACTCCCACCGTGTGTGTTGAACTCACTGCAACTAATCAGCTACAGTAAATAAAATGACTGAAGAACATTTTGGATGAATACAAAGGTTGATGATTGGGGGAGGAGGGCTACCCATGTATTTATTAAAATGTAATGATCCACTCGAAGAAGTTAGTGGGGTTGTTTTCTTTTTTTCTTCTGCCATTTTCCCGGAAGCCCTCCTACTGCAAAGGAAATGGGGGAAAAAAGAAAAACATTTTCTGGAGTCCAGAGCACTTCCCTAAATTACTTAGACATATAAGTAAAACAAAATAAAATAACAAATCAAATTCTACTTCGGACATCTGGCCACTTGTTAAGAAGCGTGCAGCCTGCCATCAGCAACTTTAACCGCCACACCTAAAGGGAAAAACATCAATTTCAAACCAGTGGCTACTGTCAAGCACGTAAGAATGTATTTCATCGCTTCTTTGCAATCAGAGATAGTGGAGGCCTGAACTACAAAGGCAGTAGCTAAAGGGAGGGTCTCTTCTCACGCCTCTGCTACTTTCTACCACTGGGACATCCATCTGAGTCCCACTGAGTGTCGTACACGTGCCTGCACACACACATACACACACACACGCCCTTTCAACGTTGCCCGATTTTTTTATTTTCCCCACTCCCTCCCTTCCCTGTTATAAGTATTAGTACTGCATTAATTTATAACACAAACCTGCTAGGTAAACCCAAAAGGAAGAGTAAATGAGTTAAAATATATATATATATATATATATATATATATATATATATATCCCACTGAAAGATACCCACAATTGAATTGTTCCTCTCTTTAAATAGCAAAAACACTGGTCTGCCCATAAAGAACTAAATGTTCACTTGTTTTTCTTTAGATCTTCCAGAATTGGCTCTCCAGGAACTTCTCCCATATTGGCCAAAGTAGCTACATTTTATAAGCTACTGCTGCCTCTAAGGCATGCTCCAACATTTCCACTGGCTTAAGTATTCTCATACTTTTTTCAAGTTTGTAGTTGTCCAAGTTTAATTACCCCAGAACAATTCCGTCATCGACAACTAACTAAAAGAGTGTGGAATTCCCCACCCCCATCCATCTATTCATTGAGATTCTACCATGTCTGGAATGTCCAGGGAAAGATTCAATAACCAAGAGAGAAATGAGTTGCATAAACTCAAAGAAAACAGAATAGCCAAGGCAGGAGATTACGAAGCCTGGAGATGAGGACTCACTGAATTAAACATTCTTAAGCAGACTTACATACATAATGAATTGGTCAATTCTGTCCAATGTTTCTGAAAGAGATTACCCTTCCAACAAGCCAAATGAGTGTTCAAGGATGGTGGCTCGGATGGATTCCTGAACAAAATAAGTGTTAATCACTTTATCTCCCCCAATCTTTCTTTGTGAAGAAGAGCAACTTTTCATTTCCATAAAGCCTTGAAATCTGTTGGCTGGTAGGGGATGGGGAGACGGTTTAGAGGAGGGCTGGTTAGAGGATGCAGACAATGAAGTCCCTGAAAAGGGGGATTTCCTGACAATAAAACCCTGATCAGAGCCCAAGAGGGCACATTGTTGTCTGCAGCACTCCCCCCTTCCCTTTGGAAATTCCAAGCATGGTAGAGAGGGAAGGGTCGTGGCGACGACTGCTCTGGGAAGGATCAGCCAGGTAGGCTTTGCAATTTATTGCTTGGAAAATGCTGGACTACCACAGTACATGTTCTTGGAATTTGTTTGTTTGAACACATTGCTACAGGTTCCTTAAGACATCCTATCAATTGTTCAAGGAATGCATAATCAGTCTACAGAATCTTTAAACAAGGGACCTTGACTATTAGCATAAAACATTTCAACTAGTTATAAATTGAGATTTTCTTGCGCGCCAGACACAGGGATGAGTTCTGAGCACAGACAATCAAGACTGACAGACATGAAGGTCACCGTGTAGAAAGTTGAAACTATTTCTTCAGCTTCTATGCACCATACAGCAGGGGCCCCAAAACCTGATGGGTACTGGTCCATTGCCTGTTAGGACCTGGGCCTCACAGCAGGAGGTGAGCAGTGGGCGAGTGAGTGAAGCTTCATCTGTATTTACAGCCACTCCCCATCACTCAAATCCCCCCAGTCTGCGGAAAAATTGTCTTCCAAAAAACTGATCCCTGATGCCAAAAATGTTGGGGACTGCTGCTATATGGCATAGTCACTGCCAAATATTTGAGGGATGAATGAAGAAAAGATTTCTGAGTTTGGGATTCATGTGACTCAAACCTAAAAAGAATAATAACAACTAGCAGATAAACTGGAAATGACCAAACACAGGAAATAATCAACTTGAATGTGTCCCTCAAATTAGAAGAAATGGGATGAGAAGCAGAAATCCTTGATATCCAGATCATATCTGTTATTTAATGTAATCATTGCATAGAACCAGTCATTGGTGGTATTTTAACAATTCACTCCAAATAGCTTTGTGACTGACTTAATTCAAGTATCTAGAGACACAGGTGGACCCTAACTGAGCCAAGTCCCAAGTTCATGAACAATTATCCCGTCTAGTGAACACAGACCTTCTCTTCTCAATCTACTCTATTACATAGCTTTGCAAATTCAAAAGTTTTTTCCATTAACCCAGAGAGATCCCCAAACAGAGAGAGGAAGAAAAAGAAAACAGTTGCCAGATGGGAAGGCAGCTGTTGATTCTCTTACCTGGTCCAGGGACTTCCTTCCCCGGTGACTCCCCAAAACTGACACTGGCCTTCTTAGCTATTCTGAGGCGCACACAGTAATGGAGCCTCCTTTTAGCTCCATTAGGCCCTAGAGAAAAATCTGCCCTATATTTAGATAAATGCCCTTTGTAACGAAAGAGTAATTCATCCCAGTTAGCACTTTCTAAATGATAAAACCAGAAAGTTTTCCAAAATACTTCTCTAGCTCAGCGGTTCCCAACCAGGGGCAATTCTGCCCCCCAAAGAACATTCGGCCAAGTTGAGAGACATTTCTGGTTCTTTTACTGGAGGTACTATAGGCATCTAGTGGCTATAGGCCAGGGTTACTGCTAACACCCAATAATATATGAAAAAGCTCCAGAACAAAGAATTATCTGGCCCCAAACATCAATAGTGCTGAGGTTGAGAAACCCTGACCTAGTTATACATTAAGCAAAGAAAACAGGATCCATCTATCAATGTTTAAGGTGTAAAGTCCTCCAAACAGTTCCATTCATATATTTGATATTCCGGGGCAAGATCCTTCTGCCACAGTCTTTGTTCAGCAATCTCTCCGCAGCTGAAGAAATTCACCTGATCTCAGGTGAAAAATAATACCATAGAATAATAATGATGATAATTACTGTACCATGCATGGGGCTTAGCTGTGTCCAACTCTTTGTGACCCCATGGACCACAGCCTGCCAGGCTCCTCTGTCCACGGACTTTTCCAGACAAGAATACTGGAGTGGGTTGCCATTTCCTCCTCCAGGGGATCTTCCCAACCCAGGGATTGAACCTGTGTCTCCTGTATTGGCAGGCAGATTCTTTACCACTGTGCCACCTGGGAAGCCCTAATGATGATAATAGCTAACAATAATGAAGCCCTTGGTATACAAAGAGCTACAGTCAATATTTACAACAACCCTATGTTATAAATGCTGTCATTAATTTCTACAAAGTATATTTATTTATGGGCTTCCCAGGTGGCTCAGTGATAAAGAATCTGCCCACCATTGCAGGAGACAGGGTTCGATCCCTGGGTTGGAAAGATCCCCGGGAGAAGGAAATGGCAGCTCACTCCAGTATTCTTGCCTGGAAAATCCCATGGACAGAGGAGTCTGGCGGGCTGTAGTCCACAGGGTCACAAAAGAATTGGACATGATTTAAGCAACTGAACAACAACAAGAAGCTTATTTATTACACACAACAATCCCATGTAGCAGGTGGGTCTAGAAGTTTCTAAAATGGAAGTCCTATGAGCAGGATTTCTCCGTTTTGTTCACCAGTGTCTGTCTACCACCCAACAGAGCAGAATTACCATTTTAGAGATGAAGCTCACAAATGTGCGGGAGATCATAGAGCCCATACATAGTGGAGAGTAGCTCCAACTGGGCCTCTGCCCCCACACCCTGCCAGCCTGCCAACTGCTCGATATTCAGAGTCATTAAAATCCATTAGACCTCTTGGGCCAACCTTAGATAAACAACTGAAGGAGGAGTGAGTCAGGCTGCTTTCCAAAGTTAGCAAAATAAAGTTTTCCACTTTTCAGGAAGCTGATTAAACAAAACAGTGGCCCCCAAGACAATGGTAAAGTACATCTGCATTGCCATGAGTCACTTTAAAGCAATCTAAGAGGGTGGCTGGTTTTACAAGAGGTTAACTGCTTCTCTTAATTTGGGCAGAGCTCACGTGGCACCGGGCAGGCTTCCCAGAACCAAGACAGCAGCACTTTCTCAAAGATCAAATGCCCTGGGTGTGTGCAGAAATGTTTTCCAACTATGAGAGAGCCAACTCGTGGGTCCTGGAATGTATGTGTGGACCAGTCACCACTTGACAACTGGTCCAATGGACTCCCAGCGCTGGTGTAATCTTAGCACGGTCTTCAGGTAAAATCAAAACCACATCTACTCAATTACAGGCAGATGCTTTACCAGCTGAGCTACCAGGGAAGCCCAAGATAAATGCTGATGATGGCATAATGTAAACATATAGGAATTAGAGGAAATTTTTGACTGATAGCAGAGCACTGATTTGAATGCTCGGGCACTATCCCAATTTCTCTGTTCTCATCATTTCAATAAATTTCCTAACTCTGGGGGAAATATTCTAAAAGAGATGAATTCTAGCAAGCGTTTTAAGTTGAGAACTAGACTCGTCCTTATAAAAAGACCAAAAGGGGAAGGGATGTGCTTGGTGATTTTTTTTTTTTTTTCAGTTGCACAATATTGACATAACCAGTAGACTTTAATTTCCTAAGTGGAAATTTCTCTTGTAGAAAGATATGCAATGTATCCTTGACACTATATAAACATACTCATTATACTTAGGAGCATTTTAAGTATTTATTCATAACCTGTCTTTCTCCACAAAAGAGCTGGGTGACTTTTAAAAGTACAATTGATTCTAAGAGAGAGTTTATATTTCTAAGAATCAAGGCAAAAAAATTAAGAAAATAATAAAGCCAAGATGACCAGAATGTACATTCTACTCTCCTGGAGAGTTACTGAGTAAGTTTCATGCTGGACTCCAAGCTTCTTGGCAGCCAATGCAAAGAAATGAGAATAACAAGATTAATAATACCTATTAGCTAAAGCTAAGTGATTTTTTTCCCCAGCTTTTCCTGTACAGTAACCTAAGAAGATTCTCTGGTAAGACATTATAAAAGAGGACACTGGGATATGTAATGGGAGACAGCCTAAACAGAACTGAAAAGAGGATATTCATGAAACTACTATTTGTGCAAAGTGAAGCCCTAGGAGTGTGTAATCAATGCATGAGAAGGACCCAGTGAAGGCAACTGTGGAGTGGGGTGCACAACAGGGTACCATCCTGAGCAGGCAGCTTTCAGGCTGGCAGAAGCCTCACATTAAATTAGGTTATCTGGTTGAATGGCTGCACTGCATCTTCTTCAGGCCATTTGCCATAAATATATTATCTCTTACAACAGTTTTTACTAAGGATTGAGCAGCAGACTTCAAGAGCATCATTTCTGATAGGAAACTAAAGGACAAGAATTCTGTGTCAACCATTAAGTATAATGGCCAAATTTATCATCAGAAAAACATTTCCCCCAAAGTTGAATTCTCACATGTGGGTTACATTTCACTGGGAAATTTTAGTAGTCAAGCAATAAGGTGTTGACTATAGTCCAAAAGTTATCAGTTAAGGTTGAATTGGCCTCTCTAAAAAAAAAAAAATACCCTTTTCTTTTTGCTGGTTTCTCTTTTTTAAGATGAGCATGTTATGATACACATATTTATTCAAAAGAGGATGACGTTTGAACTGACCCCCACACACCGAGAGCAACGACCCTTTTCTTTTTTATCCCCACATCTGGACATCGTTTTTTTTTTTTTTTGTCTCTCTAGATACGACTCTTCTGGATCAGTCTCAACCACTCTTGTGGTTTGTGGTTGAGACTCTTGTCTTCTGTTGTCACTCTTCTTACTTTTCGTATAAGTCTATCAGAATTCCTTTAAACTGACTTGGTTTTCCTTCACTTGATTTCTGCCCTGAACTTCTACCAGTTTTACCCTAATAAACACACAGGTTCAAAAATCATGGGGAAGGCAGGTGAGTGCCAACTACAACCCCCATCTATGCTTGAGCAGATGGAAGCTCAAGCATGAGTGTTTTCAAAGTGTCTAACAATGAGGTGGTTTTTCAGATGATCACAATGGTATACATCACAACTAAAAGTATTTCCTAGGAATCTAGGATTAAGACAAGCCATAAATAAGGGAATATGTAGTACAAAATTTTAGCCCACTGGCAGCAGAAACCTGTCAAGCCAAAGTCAGAACTGGAGATAATATTTGAAAAATTATTAATGCAGACAGAACAAGGCTATTATGCCACCAAGAACATAAGTATGAACAACAGAGCTTTGAGGTCCAGGAAAAATAGCTAATTCAAATTAATATGCTCAAAACAACTGATATATCTAAGCAATGCACAAAAATATTAAGACAGGCAATCCTACTTTGTGGTGTTGATCTATAGCCACTGTAATGACCCTTAATATAATTCAATAATCTTTTCTAAGGAATTTTATTTTTCCTTAATGTGGTTAACTTTGGTACTAGATATGAAGGGTCTTCAAAGTCAAGTTGAGGACAAAGCAATTTAGCCAGTAGGCCAATAATCCCAATATCTATTATGCATAGGTGGATTAATTTAACTGATATATAAATAAACATTTAAAAAATATTAACAGTTTTGCATTTATTGTATGGCTAATTTTTACATATTGCAAGCAATACAAGATTACCTTATGCAATAGTGACAGAAAATAAAAAGTGAGCCAATGTAAAAAAAAATTTTTTTTAATTTTTTGATGTGAGCTATTTTTAAAGTCTTTATTGAATATGTTACAATATTGCTTTTATTGCTTATGTTTTGGTTTTTTTGGCCTCAAGGCATGTGGGATGTTAATTCCCTGACCAGGGATCAAACCCACACCCCCTGCACCGGAAGGTAAAGTCTTAACCACTGGACTGCTAGTGAAGTCCACAAAATATTTAATAAATAATATCAGTGGTATGTAGATATGGCCAAAAAGAGGTGGCAAGGCTGAGAAAGCACTGGTATACACAAAGATGAGCCATTGGAAGTGCTTTTAGAAGGAGAATGATGCTTAGACTAATATCCTTTTGAGGATCAAACCAAAGTGGAACACAGACTCAACTGCAGGTGGGAGAGATTTAGAGAATACAGAGCTGGTGAGGAGCCTGTGGTTATGACAGAGGCCTGGGCTAGGATGCTGGCAGTGGAAAGAAAGAAGATAGATGCAAAAGAGCGCATGAGAAGAAAGATGAAGACAACATGAAGAGTTATTGCCCTAAGGGAATGAAAGAGGCCCAGTAATCATGATTAACTTTTTGTATCTGAAAATGGCGAGGGTACTGAGAGAAATGGTGAAAACGTGAAGGGGAGCTTTGGGGGAAGAGGGATGCTGGTGGCCATATGGCTTATGTTGGATTTGAATAGATGGCAGACAGGGAAGTGGTAATATCTTAGAAGCTCTCTCTAGAGAGAGCTGCCATGTAGGAGATGAGAAATGCATATGAAGCCAAAGATGAAGATTTGAGGCCTTGGGGGGTAGACTGCAAAAAAAAAAACAGTGCCCCACATCTCCCGGTATCCACACGCCTTTGTCATGTGACTTTGCAATAGTTCCTTTCAAGAAATGGGATCTACTTCTCCCCTTGAAGCTGGCCTTGAGCAGTAGTATGTGCAAGAAGGAAGAGTTTCTGAGCCTGAACTCAAGGGTTTTTTGAACTTCTTAAAATGCTGCCATCCAGACTCCTGTGTACAATTTGGCTTGCCAGAGGGTAGAGACTACATGTACTCACTGGAGAAGTGAGGACCCCCAGCAGACAGTCAGCCAACCTCCAGAAGCAGAGCCTCCTAGCCGACCTGCCATCGATCACAAACACATTCTTAACCCAGCTAAGATAAGAATAACTGTGCCATACTGTACAGCAATTATCCTCCAATCAGAATAAATAAATTTAAAAGTAGAATAACTGTGCCCCTGGACCCAGCCTAAGCTGCTGATTTGCAGAATCCCAAGGGAAACCTGTTTTTTGTTTTAAGCCACAAGGTTTAATTTGTTACACAGCAATAGATATCTGATACAAACAATATCAGAGAGAGAACAGTGAAAGGCAGACAGCAAGACCTACACATGAAGTGGGAAGAAAAAAAAAAAAAATACAGGGGCAAAACAGCAAGGAGACAAGTTTGGGGAGGACATTTCCACTGTCTGGGAAGAGGAGAGAAAGCAGACAAAAGAGCAGAAGTACCCAAAGGTACCATATTTGGGAACCAGAGACAAGCAAGGTCACAGGAGACAGAAGGGTAGGGGTAGAGATAGGAGATCTCAAGGAGTCATCAGAAAATCATAGCCCCAGGGCTTAAAGTAGGATCTAACCTAAAGTTGGCACTCCATATTCTTGCAAGAACGAATGAAGTCTCCTTGGGCAAGGCAGAGCTCACAGGAGAAGAGGGAAAAGACAGTGTCAATAAATAAAAGGAGGAACAAAAGCAAACTGCAGTGAGTTGAGGAGGGCCTGGGAGTAGGAAAGACATATAACTGTAGGTAGAGATTTCCTGTTTGAGCAATGGTGTAGAGAGATGATTAAAAAACAGGGGTTCACAGAGTCAGATTAAGTGTCAACAAAGATGGTCCTTTCTCGACTTATAACTACCAGAGTGGCAGGGACCCAGCAGCAACAGATTAGCAATGCCAACCCTCCAGCACCCCCCAACCCACTGATCTGCCTTTTATCCCCACCCCCAGCTGACCTGCATGCACATCTCAGTTTGAGAAGCACTGCTCTTCGAGATCCATAGACAAGGAAGAAAGAATGTTTAATTACATCTTGAGAAAGTCCTTCTGTTTTGAACTCCCTTTCAAGACCCCAGATAAAATCAAAGGCAGCATCTCAGTTCAGTGCTGACACAGATTCCACACCTCCCTAACACTTGCAAATCCCCCTTTTCAACAAACAGACAGCAGAGCCTGAGGCCAGCAAGGTCTCCAGTGAGCTTTCCAGAATACTGTTTACTCCCCTGGTGTTTATCTTTAGGATTTTCCTCCAAGTCTGGGAAGTGATAGGGTTTTCCACTGGTGATAGTCTTCATTTACCATTAATTTATGTAAGGGAGAAAAGTGAGTTGAAAGAAACTGTGACACATATTATAATGTGTGTGTGTTAGTCGTTCAGTCGTGTCTGACTCTTTGCAACCCCATGGATTGTAGCCCTCCAGTCTTCTCCGTCCATGGAATTTTCTGGGCCAGAATACTGGAGTGGGTAGTCATTCCCTGCTCCAGGAGATCTTCCCCACCCAGGGATCGAACCCAGGTCTCCTGCACTGCAGGCAGATTCTTTACCATCTGAGCCACCAGGGAAGCCCATGAGGAGACAGCCAAAATTGTGACCAGTGAGGTGGCCCTCAACAAACTGAAGATGGAAAAAATCTGAAATGCATGTAGTGGAGGTCAGAGGACATCTGGGCACATTTGAAAGTAGAAAGGAACCAGACAGGAAAGACAGGAGTTGTCTGCAGAATCAAGAATATTTAACAGTCAGAAAAGGAGTGACATTGTTACGGGGGTGGGGTGGGGTGGTGGGGATTTCTCCCAAAGAGTAGAAACTGCTCTCCTCTGGGTCTGGATGAAAGAGAGACGTGGTCCCTAGACAAGTGAGGATGGCAATAGAGCGATTCCCAGCAGATAATATCAACAATCCTGTGAGGTGAAAGCTGAGAGTTCACTTCTAAGATTGACTCTGACTTGAAAAGAGTGGGGAGCCCTTGGGCTCTGCATTTGGAAAATGTCCAAGAGAATAAACAGATGAACAAAAGGACTCAGGTACACTCAGACAGTTTTAATTTTTAGTAGGATAAATGGCCACAGTTCTCAATTACCCTAAAGTTGAGAAATGGGGTTGACCAAAGGCTGACAAAGCCTATACAGCAAAAGGGGAGGGGGCTGAGGAGGCATGGTGGGGAAGGATGCCTTGGCTTTGCAGTGGTCAAAGGTTAATTAAAGGGACCAGGGGGTTAAGTGAGGAGAAAGCGCAAAGAGAACCATAGGTTTCTGGGGAAGAAGATTCGGTGGACATATGGATATGATGAGTCAGAAGTAAGCTGGGTTTGATCGAAGAGGAAACATGTCCACTGAAAAACAATCTCATTTAAAAACACAACTAAACATTGACTTCTGCATAAAACTCTGTTACCAAGAGTTTGGACTTGAGAAATGACAGTGTAAAAATTCAAGAGGTAGTTCAAAATGGAAAGAAATTTGGATCTAAAATATAGGTAATCAATTAACGTCAGGACATTGAATTTGCAGCTCCTGCAAAGAAGATCAATCATCACGTATTTTAAGCTGATCCAAAATAAAACCCCAAAGCTGAAGAAAGGATTGAAAAGATAGCATGGTGTATCTCTTTCACTAAAAGAGGACCCTCTAAGGGGCAAATAAAAGCTAAAATATTGAATGAAGTAAAATACAGCATCACCGTTTGTACTTGGAGATAACCGGAAAGGGTTCCTCAGACCACACTCCCAGGCACTCAGGCCTGCTTCCTCAGTAGCTGTGTGTCTGCCTGGGCACACGGCCAGCCACAAACTTGCACTGATAGGTGTGGCCTTGTGTCTCAGCTCTGGCCAGTGAGGAATAAGCAAGGGTCCTGCGGCAGACTCTGGAAACCTCCCTTGACCGCATTTCCTTCCTGCTGGTTGGACCATGAAGATGACTGGCCCTGTACCTGGAACCGTAAGGACAAGGGGCATGTGAAAGTTGGAGGTAAGCTTGGGTCCCAGATGTTTAGGAAGCCCCCAGAGCAGCCCTGTATTACTTACCTCTGGTCTTCATTAGAGACAAGAGAAAATCTACCTCATTCAAGCCACTGCTTCTCAAGTGGTTTTTTGAGGTTCTGTGTTTTGCTTGTTTTGTTTTATATTTTGGCCATACCTCACTGCTTGTGGAGATTTTATTTCCTTGACCAGGGGTCAAATCCAGGCCCCCAGCAGTGAGAGCAGAGACCGCTAACCACAGTCGTCGTTGTTCAGGCGTTCAGTCGTGTCTGACTCTTTGCAACCCCATGAACTGTGCACGCCAGGCTTCCCTGTCCTTCACCATCTCCCAGAGCTTGTTCAAACTCATGTCCGTTGAGTCAGTGATGCCATCCAAGCATCTCATCCTCTGTCGTCCCCTTCTCCTCCTGACTTCAATCTTTCCCATCATTCTGGTCTTTTCTAACGAGTCGGCTCTTCGCATCAGGTAGCCAAAGTATTGGAGCTTCAGCTTCAGCATCAGGCCTATCAATGAATATTCAGGACTGATTCCCTTTAGGATGGACTGGTTTGATCTCCTTGCAGTCCAAGGGACTCTCAAGAGTCTTCTCCAACACCACAGTTCAAAAGCATCAGTTCTCCAGTGCTCAGCCTTCTTTATGGTCCAACTCTCACATCTGTACATGACTACTGGAAACACCATAGCTTTGACTATATGGACCTTTGTCAGCAAAGTAATGTCTCTGTTTTTTATATGCTGTCTGTCTAGCTTTGTCATAACTTTTCTTCCAAGGAGCAAGTGTCTTTTAATTACCAGGGAGGAGTGACCCCAAGATTTTTTTTCCTTTTACTTGCAAGCAAACCCTAACTCACAGGTTCTTCTTTACCTGAATCAAAGTTTCCCCTTCCTTGACCATTTCTGGAACACTTTTACCAAACCAACCATTGGCCTCTGTCTAGAACATCTCCCCATGTACCCATATTGACACAACCACACAAACACCCATATTTCCTGAACACTCACATATAAACACCCTCTCCCACCAAACCAGAGGTTTCTCAAAGGCAGACCACATCTAATAGGCCCTCATAAGAAGTGCATTCCTAATAAATGAGTAATAAGTAACAATGATGATACCTGCATTAAATAGGCACAGGCTATTTCTGGTTTCCACAAAGAACAAGAAATATGAACAACTCAAATCTTTAAAAATCTTCAAAACCATCAAGTTTCACTTCATTTAGCAGTTTAAATGGATTTTTTCCCCTTTTTTTTAATACCATACATCCACTTCCTTTTGCTGTGATGTCAGGGTTTTGCTGCCCCTCTGAGATACCATTGCTCCCGACTCTTGGCTCATCTGGTTTCTAGGGGGGCTGCCAGTATGAACCTCTCATTCTAAGATGCGTATGTGACACTGGGCCTGGGCACATGACCCAATTCCATCCAATGAGACTTGATGCACCCGAGGTACTAAGATAAGTGAGGAAGAGAATCGTTCCCTTTTGGGAAGGCTGTGCAGATGGGACTTGCAGCTGTTACTGGACATCTTCCCACCATCTGAGTATAACCTGACTGAGAAAGAAGCCAAACAGATGAACACACAACTAATAGAAGAGTCTTGACAGCATCGCTTTGTGACACCTGGATCCAGCTGTGCCTGAAGCAAAACTTACAACCCTTTTTCTATTTAAAACAGTTTGAGGATTTTCCCTATTTGGGTTCAAAATAAGTTTTACCTGTACAACAGTTTTAATGGCGTCTCCATTAAACACTGTTAGAATTTTTTGAGTAAGCCAAATAATAAGAGTTGAGTTTTTCCCTGAAGACAGGAATGCGCGAGTGCTAAGCTGCTTCAGTCATGTCTGACTCTTTGCAACCGTATGGACAATAGCCCACCAGGCTCCTCATGGGATTCTCCAGGAAAGAATACTGGAGTGGGTTGCCATGCCCTCCTCCAGAGAATCTTCCTGACCCAGGGATTGAACCTGTGTCTTTTACATCTCCAGCAATGGCAGGCAGATTCTTTACCACAAGCACTATCTGGGAAGCCCGAAGACAAGCATAAAAGATTAGAAAAGAGATCTACTAGTATTCTTTATGAGCACTCAATAGTTCTAAATTTAACTCATCCTTTTTCCAAAAAAAAAGAAAGTTTCAAGTCAAACATACATATTTAATAAAAGTTTTGTAGCAGGTCAGCATTTGGGACTTCTACTTCCTATATCTAGAAGATTTTTAAAAGAAAGTGGAAAACTTTTGTTATTCTATGACACATCAAAATCCCTTGCTCATTACAAATTAGCTGTAGAAACTGCTGGAAAATCTCATAATGTGGTATAGTTCTACTATATCAATTTAACATATGTTGAGAACTCACTTCCGTTACAATATTTAACATAATTCTTTTATATAAACAATTTATAGTCAGTGTAGCAAAGGCCACATTCAACTTGCAAGCTCTGAAATAGAAGGGCCCACCTTAAAATCTAGTTCCTCCAAAAGAATGAGTCTACATCATTCAGATAGTATTTAGAGTGAAATCCAAACACTTCTTGATATTGGCCAATTTGTTTAACTTCAGGATTATGAAGACATGAAAAGTATTCTTTTATAAACAAAGTACAATTAAATTAAGATTAAAGACAGAATGTTAGTCCTACAAGAAGGGCCATTTTCCAACGGCTCATGTGTTTTACACAAGCATGGAACATATTTAAAAGAACATGGCCTCCCAAAGGAACGGATTAAGAGACAAACCTAGGAAACAAAGAACATAAAATGATCTACTACAGAGAGAGAAAATAAAACCTGTCAGAAGCTCATGCAGACCTTGAATAAAAGCCTCTATTTCTTATATTTTAAGTTTTTTAAAGAGTGCTGAATCCACCTGTAAAACATATTGAATTTATAAGCATACTTAGCTGAAATCCTGTCTTTCCTCATTAACCACACTCAAAACAGATTCCCTAAGATACTAATGCCATCATTAACACGTCACAAAATCCAATTTGAACCTGTACCTCTTACATCAAGAAAAACACATGAAATATTTTAATTTGAAAGTTGGCTGACGTGGTTGTAACATGAAGTGTTACAAATTTTGCATCATTCCCAGTTGATGACCACTATTTAAGAATGCTTTTTTCCAAATGACTGTTAAGATAGAAAAGATATACTGTCACACACCCACACACCCACACACCCACACACTCCTTTTTTGTATCATAGTTGTAATGGTACAGTAGGATTTCCAAGTTTTCTGAGTTTCACATGTCATGTCCTAAAATACTACCTCCCTAACTGGGAAGCTGGGTTAACAAATACCACATCAGCCAACCCTCTTGATTAAGTATATATCCTTGCCACCCCTGTCTCCTTACATTTAGAGGAGTCACTTCTGTTTCTAGCACTTTATCATGTAGAGGAAGACCCCGACTTTGGTCCTTCAGCCCCGATTTCTCTCTCTTGAGTTCCAGGGCACTGGTAGGTTCCAGGGCACCTACTTGATATCTCTGTGGGAATGTTCCAGCAAAACATCCTCAATCAGCTTTATCTGTCCTTCAACACCAGCTTCTCCTTTGGCCTCTCTGCCTCTGTTTGAGGTCAACGGTCACGCAGGTCCCAAGTTCAAACACTCTGCCTCCTTTTCCCCTTCCTAAGCTACAGAGATGCTCTGTTCCCTGCCCTCCTCTCCTTCACATCCATTCCCACCTCTCCTTAGTTCAAATCTTTCCTCTCTGCCCCCACCCTCACAACCTCTTGTCAGGTCCCACGCGAAAAAGTCGGAGCCATCTTCACACAGGGCAACCCCACCCACACCGCCAGCCTCTCAAAATTGTTCAGATGTGCCCCATAGTAGATGAGGGTGTCTTTCCAATAGGCTTCCTCCTTGCTAACAGAGCAAAGCATTCATTATGCTCATGTGACAAGTGCCCAGCCCCAGGGGATGGATGACATGGGATTGGTTGAAGCTGATCACAGCAATCTCTTTGTCAATGATGGGTCTAGGGTGGACATGTGATCCATTTCTGATCAATAAGTCAAAAGAGTCTAGTGGAACTGTTATCAAGAAAGCTTTCTTTTTTAAAAAAAAAATGTATTGGAGTATAGTTGCTTTACAATGTTGTATTAGTTTCTCTGAGCAGCAAAGTGAATCAGCCATAGTATGTGCATGCATGCTTCAATTATGTCTGATTCTTTGTGACCCCATGGACTGGAGCCTACCCCCCAGGTTCCTCTGTCCATGGAATTTTTCAGGCAAGAACACTGAAGTGGGTTGCCATTTCCTCCTCCAGGGGATCTTCCCCACCCAGGGATCGAACCTGCAACTCTTGCATCTACTGCATGGGCAGGCAGATTCTTTCCCACTGAGCCACCTGGGAAGCCATATGTATACACATATTCCCTCTTTTGCGAATTTCCTTCCCATTGAGGTCACCGCAGAGCGCTGAGTAGAGGTCCCTGTGCTATACAGGTTCTCATTAGCTACCTATTTTACACATACTAGTGTGTACATAGCAATCCCAATCTCCCACCCTATCTTTCCCCCTTTGTGTTCATAAGAGACGTGTAGAAGGAGAAAGTGCTCCTTTGCTACCACCCCCACCACACTGCTATCCTGTTTCTCATTTTGCATGATATCATGTGAGGATATGATGTGAGGATGTGATGCCAAGAGCTACAGCAGCCACCCTGTGACCATGAGGAGACTGTTGAAACTCCCAAGGATGACAGAATAAAAAGAAAAACAAACAGGTTTCTTGAAGACATGACTGTGCTGTGCTTCGTCACTCAGTTGTGTCCAACTCTTTGTGACCCCGAGGGCTGCAGTCCACCAGGCTTCTCTGTCCATGGGAACTCTCCAGGCAAGAATACTGCAGTGGGTTGCCATGCCCTTCTCCAGGGGATCTTCCCAACCCAGGGATAGAACCCAGGTCTCCCACACTGCAGGTGGATTCTTTACCATCTGAGCCACCAGGGAAGACATGACTGAACCATCCAAAACAGCCAGAGATGGCCCACTAAAGACTTACAAGTAAACCAGTGTCCTTATGGTTTATGCCACTGTTTGCTGGGCATTTGCTCCCTGGAGCCCGAAGCATTCTAACCGATAAATGTCCACAGAACAAACTCTTTCCCTTACCACTTAACACCCTCCATGCCATGCTACTTACAGCATGACATCATCACCTGGGAGCCCCACCCCAAACCGATGATTCAGAATCTCTAGGGGTAAAGTCCAACAGTCTGTGTTATAAAAAGCATTCTAGGTGATCACTGTATATGCTAAAGTTTGAGAAACACTGCTCTATAATATGATCACAAATTACTCTTTTCCATTTAATCTACTCTCCTACATACCATAAGGAACACTTCTCTAATGACAGTGACCTCATTTCACTAGGTCTGGGCATCATTTGATGCTCGCTTAATTTCATCTCTTTCTAATCAAAGTTTTCAAACTTGAAGCCTCCTGGGACCTCAGAGGTTTACTGAGGTCGAACTATGAGGGAGAGAGACAGGAGAGGACCATGGTGAATGGTGGAATGCACGGTCGTCTGAATCAGGGCAACAGGAGATGATGCCACAAGAGGGTACAGGTCTAGTACTGCCAAATTTATGAGGAGGGCAAAGCTGGAAATCCAGATTTACATGCAAAGATTTTTAGAAGCATACAACTCATTTATTTAAAAAAAAAAAAAAAAACACTGGTGCAAAGTAAACAAAACAAGTCCTCAAGGCGATTCAGCATTCCCCTGACAGTTTGTGACCTGGAGTAGAAAGTTTTTGCAATATCCACACACACTTTGAATGCTGTGGCCACAGACAACCACTGACTTCACCTGAAATGACTGAAATTAATACTCTTTGGCTAACTATGTTAGACTCCACCGAGCACAAGGTTCTCATCAACACTCCACTGTTTGGGATGGCAAAATGCGGGGGCAGGGGGAGGGTTATGGACATCTAGTTACTGTCAGCAAGATCACTTTATCCATTAGTCACCAGACTGGACACCTAGAACTCCAAGCCTCTTGGGGGCCTATAAAAATGTTCAAAATATGAGAAAAAAATAATTGGCCACACAGCACACACAGGCACATGTGTGCACATGTGCACACAGACACACAGTACAAAATTAAAACAAATAGATGCTTAATTAAATGCCTACAAAATACAAACACAAGCCACCTCACCAACAGCAACTCAGATATGGTATCACATCATATTATATTAAATGGAGGATGTAGAGGGGAGCCCAGATCAATAGGACTGAGGCATTGCCAAGGTCCTCAAAAGACCTGAGTGCCAACCTGGAACCAACCATTCTGCCCTAGGTCTTATCTTCCTTATAGCAATCACAAACTTCATACTCAGTTTTACTGCCCCTTGACACTACTCACTCCAGGATCCTCAGCCTAAAACAAAGTTTTTAACCATGGCTGCACATTAGAATCACCTGAGGAGCTTTTAAACACTGCTGCCTAGATCCCATCCCCAGAGATTCTTATTGACCTAGTCTAGGGTAAGGCTGAGTTTCAGTATCTTCTACAAGCCTCCTCCTACATAACCATGACTGAAGCCAGGGCTGAGACTCCACTGTTCTAGAAACATTTCCAGAAACATTCTCTGAGATACACATCTTTCCAGTTAGACCAGCTTGATTTTCTTTCTACTGCCTTGGCTTGGAACACAGGAAGATTATGGCACCATCAGTGGACTAATTATCTAGAACAGGGGTTGGCAACCTTTCTCTATAAAGTGGCAAACAGCAAATGTTTCAGGCTTTGCAAGCCATGCAGTCTTTGTCACCATGACTCAAATCTGCCACCGTGGCATGAAGGCAGCCCGCCTCCCAGACAAGATGTAAACAAATGAGTGGGGCTGTGTTCCAATAAAACTTTATTTATGGAACACAAAAGTCAATTTCATGTAGTTTTAACAGTCACAAAATATTGGGTTGGCCAAAAAGTCCACTTGGGACTTTCTGTGCCAACTTACTTAAAACCCGAATGAACTTTTGGCCAACCCAATATTATACTTCTTTCAAATTCTTTCAACCATTTAAAAATGCAAAGACCAACCTTAACTTGCAGACCATACCAGAACAGTCAGGGGGCCAGATGTAACCTGCAGGATGCTGTTTGCCAAATCCTGGTCTATAACAACTATTCCATTGGTTTGAGATGATAAAAGTAACAAATGATAGAATCCAAATGATTAGATTAGAACTACACTGAAAGTGTAGTTCCACTCACTCAAATGAACAATCCATGTAGGTGAACACTGCAGTAGAACTGCCCACATAGTTGAACATAAACTAGAAATGACTTATTAAAAAAATGATTTTTTGAATTCTCATCTGCCTATGAGTTTGTCAACACAAAAGCTGAGCATGTGTTGAGAGTACTACATAATGATTTCAATTGTTTGTTAATTTGCTATATTTAAAATTCAGGCTATTTCCCATAAAAACCCAGATTATCATTCTCTTGAAAAAAAAAATGAAATGCAGAATATGGAGATACTGGGTCAAATGTTGGCATGACAAAAATCTAATAATGCTGAGCAAGGCACCCCCTTTCAATGGGGCATGTTCTCCACTTAACCACAACACCTGGCTTCATGAAGGTTAACCAGATGTCCCTATAGACATTTTGTTTATGACCCCTGCTTTAAGGTCCTTAGAAACATTTTATTTCTTTCAATGTGGTTTCCACATCTTATTTAAATACCTGACATGAAAAATCTCTCAATCTGCTCTCAAAGTTCAACACTCCCATACTCTAGAACCTACAAATGAAATCATGAGTTTTTATGCTCGTGCAAGATATTAACTTAAAAAGAGTTTCAGTCACACGCCCCTCCCCGCTCAATATGTTCCCAATTTAAACCATGGTCTCCACTGATATAGACCAATGACAAATCACCCTTCAGGTCCTCCTGCTCTTCAAGCTAGTTAAGGTAGAGGCCCATGAGGTGGAGGAAAAGAGTTCACATCAGAGCGTCTTAATTAAGCAGAGTGATCAATAACACATATAGTAATTAGAAAGGAATGTTTGGGACTGATAGAGTTACAACAGTTAGGACCATTCTATATAGGGTAAGAAGTCAATAGCGGTATTTTGAAAGGGGGTGAGGAAGCCCTAAGAACATGCAGAAAAGTAACTAGAGTTGAGTTCAAGTTCATTATTAACCCACAGTGTGATTTTATCTTGCTTACACCCACATAAAATAAAATAGTTTATTTAGGGGGAACAGACTTCTGAGCACTACATGCTGATGGATATGTTGCATATTATCTTCTTACTGGTAAAGACAAATTGAACCCGGGGAAAGAAAAAATCCAGGTATATAGACAATGGGTCATTAACTCACTTGAGTAAGATAAGGCCTTTTTCAAAAACATATATATAGGTGTTAAATTTGTTAGCTGCATCAGAAAAAGAAATGCTCAAACAGTAGATTTTCCACTTGAAATTAAAATGGAAATTAGCCCTGAGGAAATAGAGATGACTTTAAGTTTATACATCAGTGGCTGGTTCATGAATTATTAACTGATTTTAATGATCCTGGCTATATTTTATTTGAAGTTATTCTCCTACTTGCGATGACTTTTGAACCCTCAAAACTCTTTCATCCATTCTCCATAGACAAAATTACACACTCTCATGATCGCTGACATTTAAAAAGGATCCATATACTCACAGAATGTAAAGATAATGCACATGATATAATTTATACAAAGGACTCTGGTCATTTGTTAAAGAGAGAAATGAATGAAACCCTATTATTCACGGTTTGTAAATAAATTTAAAGATAAGCGCTAACTTTGCACTTGTTAAGCCTGGAGCAGAGGGCTCTGTATTTCTTCTAAAGTTTCCCAGATGGTCGTTAAAACAAGAAAGGGCAGAAACAGACTTTCTTAGAAAGCCATCGTTTCCCATCCAGAAAGATAATATATATGATTAAAAGTTAAAGTCTTTGGAGATTAATAATTACAGGTGTTTTCAAATAAAATAAATGCATGTCTTTGTCTGCTAGTTTTTACATTTTCAATATAAATCTGTACTGAACAACGCCACTTCAGACACACAAGTTAGCTATGAAACAAAGTGCTATAAACCTTTAATTAGCACTTGCTGTTTTATACCCATGAAGTTAATACTTCCTCATCTACTTCATTCTCTCCATAAAGAAAAATTACAGGGAAGAGAGTTGAGTTGTTCACTTATGAAATGAAGAGTAGGAAAATATAGTATCATGGCTCAATTTAAAGACTTTTGTATTTTTATCTGCAAGGAATGAAATGCAAACATCCCTTAAAATAAGTACAATCTGATTTGTACCAATATTAAGTGCTAACTTTCATAAGTTGGGTACACAGTGCACTTAAGATGACAGATTGCAGAATTACTATGAAACTGAGTTATTTCAGGCAAATAGCTGCATTAAGAAAATATGACAGCAATCCACCTTGTGTCCCTACTCCTGAAGTTGAACTAGCATTTCAATAAATATTGTCTGTTTTTAAGCTTTCTAGACCCTCCCTGAAATAAATAATGTTCTGAGTTTAAATTGACTCCAAATAGCCTTTCTCAAAAAATAAAAAGAGACACACACAAAACACCCACAATTTCCTCTGGTCCCTTGAAGTACCCTTGGGATCCTAGTGAACAGAGATTTGCCACGCATTGCAGTGACTGGATTAGTACAAAAGGTTTCTATTTTGGTGTCATTGGAGGGTTGCTGATCTTAAATCAGAGAAAGAAGTAGTTACATTAGGAAAGGTAATGGCTTCCAAAAATAAGAGCCTGCCCAGTTAGACAAGGCTTGCATACACAAGGCTAAGTTGTAAGGAGACAAATAATACCCCACTGGAATAATTAGGTGGATTCTCAGATACACTACATACTTAATTAGGCTGCCTGAGTCCCTAACTGAGCATACATGGGGGACTTTTTAAAGCATTTAATAACCTGAGTAAATCCAAAATCAGAGGACAGAAACTAAACGGTAACTCTGGCTACCTCGGTGGGCTTTTTGTTGCTTCTCTTTCAAAGCTCAGGAATTTGGAGAGCATTAATGCCCCTCTCCTCGCCCTCCCATCACCAAAGGGTAAAAAACACTGAATAATGTCCCTTCCTTCTATACTTGCTGGGAGGCCCCTCAGTGCCAGGAGCAGAGCTGGACGACGATGCCACAGGGACAAGGGTGAGGGAGAGAAACCTTGATGGTCTTTCACAAACTTCAGCACTGGAGTTGCGATCGGATGGGAGTATAAACAAATAGAAAAGAACAGAAGCTTCCATCAGCCACGGGGCACTGCAACCGTTCCTCCCTCTAGATACAATTCCCCTTCTTCCTGCTATGCTCATTAGTTTTGTATAGCACCTTTCTTTCTGCAGGCTCTTTATTTCCTCCTCTGTTATCCAAGCAATCATAAACAAACTGCGATTTGAAAGAAAAAAGGGGAGGGGGGAGGGAGGAGCAGGGGTGGGGAAGGAGAAAGAAAAACCACATTCAAAAGGCACAGCTCTTTCTCTGAATATCGCCCTCGGGGTGATGTTTCCTCCAAAGCTTGGCCTTGGGGGCTTCAGGAAGGATGGAGAACGCGAGTCCGCGCTGCCCTGGGCCAAGGACTCCGGCTCTCGCACGGACTCGCCGCTGCGCGCGGCACCAGCTGCCCTTCCGAGAGATCCACCTTCGGCCACCTGAAATGCTCGGTCCTCAAAGTTGGCGCAGGGGGAGGTGAAGGAGGTGGGGTGATCCAGGGCGTGGTGTGGAGGTCTCCAACCCTGATCTCCCCGAAATGCCAAATTTACCCCTCCCCAGAAAATGAGAGATGAGAAGCCACTGGCGCTAACCCGGCAAGAGCGGGCCCCTCCGTTGCCTGGTCCAAAGTGACCCAGCGAGAGGGCAACAAAGGCCACCTGCGGGGGTCCCAACACTTCCCGGCCCCCTTCTTCCCCCATCCAGGGCACGCTCAAAAGTTAGTTCCTTTCCTTCGCTAAGCGGCCCGGAGTCCAGCTCTAGGGCGCGTGGGGGAGGTGAGATGGACTGGGAGGGGGGCGGCGAGGTCATCAGACCACGAAATCGGGGACTCCTGCGTTGCCCCCCTCTACCCCAAACTCAGGGAGCCTGCGATCGGGTTTACTAATAACAACAACAAAGCGAGTCCCCCCTAGCAGTTCTTGGGCTGCTCCTTGCTTCTTTGGGGGCAGCCAAAGAGAGTCGGCGGAGTGGGGGGTGGGGGAGAGAGACAGTGGGAGGAGAGGCGGAGGGGAGAGGGGAGCGCAGGCTGAGGGACAAAAAGGGGGGTGGGAAGGGGGCAGAAAGAGTAGAGCGAGAGAGTTGGACAGAGACGAAGGCGCAATGGGCAGGGAGTGGAGAGGGGACAGAAAAGTGCAGCAGGCAGAGCTGGGCGCGCCCGGAATGGAGAGATGGCCCCCGCCCCGCCGCCCCCGGCCCCCGCCCGGCCCGGTCACCTTGCTGTAGCCGTAGTACCCCAGGCACTGCGCGAAGTCCAGGCCGGCGGGGTCCCCGGCCGCCGCGGGGTAGAACCTCACATCCATGCCTGAGCCGGGCCCGGGGCCGCGGGGCCGAGACTGGGGCTCGCCGGGGCCGGTGCCCGCCTCCTCGAAGCCGCTAGATCCACCGTCGGGGGGCGCCGGGCCGGGGTTGTCCCGGGGGCGGCGCGCGGGACGCGGGGCCGGAGGGGCGCAGCGACCTGGAGCCGAAGGAGCCCGGGAGCCGCGGCCGCCGCACACAAAGGCGCGGCCACGCGAACCGCGGGAGAGCGGGAGGCGGCCCGGGGGACGCGCCCCGCCGGGGCACCGAGGCAGCACTGCGCGCGGGCCGGGCGCCCGGGACGCGGGGCGCGGCGCGGGGGCCCGGGACGGCGCGGCGAGTTCAGGTGCGCGGGGCGAGGCTGGGACTGGGACGGCGGCGGCGGCGGCGGCGGCTGGCCGCGCTCCTCCTCCTCCTCCCCGGGCGGACTGAGGAGACGAGCCGCGGAGACAAGGGGCCCGGCCCCTCCCCTCCTTCTCCCTCTCCTGCCTCCCTCCGCCGCCGGTCCCCTCCCCGCGCGGCCGCCGCTCCGCCCCTCCCACCGCGGGCAGCTGGCGCGCCGCCCGCCCCGCCGGTGCGCTCTCGGCCCGGACCGCCTCCGGGCGCGCGGACCCCGCCCCGCCGGCCCCTGCCCCGCGCGGCCCCTCGCCGCTCACCCCGCGCCTCGCGCAGCGCTCACCCGCCCCGTCGCCCGCCCGGCGGCCTCCCCCTCTCCCGGGCCCCTCTTCTTCCCACCGCGCCCCCCTTCCCTCTCCGGTCCTCTTTGTCCCCGCTGCCTCGGAGCGCTCCTCGCTCCCCTCCTTCCCTCGGCCACTTCGGCCAGCCCCGTGCCCGGCGTGGCCCTCCAGCCCCCTTTCCCACCACCCCTGCCCGGGGCCCCCCGGCTGCGGTCAGCAGCGGCCACGCGCCGTCCACTCCCTTCCCACCACCGCTCTTTCCCTCGTTTCCACTCCTCGCCCCATTCCGTTCTCGTGGGTCCCCCGGTCCCTCTACGGCCCTGCACCTTCCCCTGCGAGTGCTCCCTTCCTCTCGGAGGTACCTAACCCAGCAGGTCACCTGCCCAATTGCCTCCCGAGAGCCGGGAGCCAGGGTACACCTGTGGGGAGGGGTGGGGGCCTGCCCTTTCACAGGTAGGCAGACCTGAAGCTCCGGGGTTCAGGCTCTTGGCGCTTCTCTTCGTGTTTTCTTTGCTCTTGTTTGTATTCGAAAGGTATTTGAGTAACTGGATCTAGGCGGATCACTCACTGCTCTCGGAGAGAAAATGTCCCTATTTTCCTAAAAGGTTCTGGGTGATTAACTTCCTCACACTGCACTCTCCCAGCCCCTCTTCATTTCTTTCTCTTTCTTTAAGCTGCATCTTACCCCCCACCCCCACGTCCCTACCCTCCACTTTGCTTCGGGTTCATTTGAGAGTTTGGCCCTCAGCCTTGGCAGAAGGGAAAGGATTTTATACCAGCCGAGAACGTTAGGGAGAGGCTGTGAGATTTGCCCCCCTCCCCAATTTGGTTATCTAGAAACTAACCGGAAGGGAGAAATTTAGGAATATTTGAGCTGACGCTCACTCACACTTTCATCCCTGATCACACTTTGCTGGCCCACAGCCTGAAGTTTTTCGGACAAGCATCACAGGACTTTCTCTCCGTTTCGTCTATTCTCCCTGGCTTGGTGACACCTTATGTCTGTACCTTTGCCCAATGTTATCTTTCTGAAACCAAGCAGGAAAAAATAAACTTCAATTAGGCGAAAGTTTGTGTATTTGCCCTTCTCTTAGCAGAGTCAGGTGTTTGGAGACTGCGTGAGAGAGCGGTGTGTATTCAGGAAAGGAACAACTGCTTACATTGTCGCTGGGTTGACTCCAATCCCCCCTCCTGAAAAAGCTTTGGTCTCCTCTCCCGAGTCTCCATTTAACGTTGACAACCCAGCGGCGCTCCCTAATGGCCCAGCGGGTTGCACAAATTGGCAGTGAGCTGAGATATTATCAGGACAACACCCCATTGAGCAGGTTCTTGAAACGCAGAAGTGGAGGCCCTTTCTCCGGGCCACTGGGCGCCTGTGGCCTTTTCCACCAATCAGAGCCCGAGGTTGCAGTGGCCACCTGTTGTCTCGCAAGAGTACATCTTTTAAGTTTCACTATTAGTATTTAACAATGGCGGAGAGTGCAGCATCTGGCCACAGGAGAGGAGCAGCCTGCTGAGCTGAGGTACCAAAAAAGAAATCTCTCTTTTTTTTTCTTCCAGATAGTTGTTAAAGAAGCCCCCAAAGGCTGGGAAGGGGAGTTTTTCTTCGCGCACTCACAGCCCTCACCTTCTGCTCGTTCTGTCACACATCCGAAGCAATCTGAGCTTGATTACAGAGGATGAAGCAAAGTATAATCAAAGTTACAGAGAGACAAAACCTGAAGCTGTAATCAGACTTCGAGGATCAGGAATACAAATATTCGCACTGGAAACCCCACTAGCTGCAAGACTGGGAATTGCATGTGAGCGCATGCGTGGCATTGAGCATAGCGCTGTAGAGACTGGAAACTCAGGACAACCTTCTCCCAGGAGCCTCCCAGGAGGCAGGAATGCCAGGCGCTAGGGGTACCACCTCCAGGCCATTGTTGTGAGAAAGGCTTGCTCTTAATATCCCCCTCCCCGTTACAATGCAGATGTTTTGGAGAGGGAAACAATATTTCGTCAGTCGATATTTTAAGATGATGATCATTTAGGAAGTAATGTAAGCGAAAGTTCTGAGTGTAGATCTTGATTAAGAAGAGAGGAAAAAAGAAACTGTCTGATGAGTCTGAAGATACATATGTTGAGACACTATGAATAAAAAAAAAAAAAAAATCCCTAGACCAGAAATAGTCATCTGGGAAGGCTGTATGCCAACCCCTGACTTTGGCTACTGTCCATAATCTGTGCATTCAGCAGCTACTTTTGCATGACTTCCCCTGTGCTGGACACTGTTTGGGCACTTGTGAATGAGAAGGAGGAGCCCAAAATGATACATGTGAAAGCCCTCAAAGAAGTGGACCAGTCACACTCCTGCACATGTTACATACACACATATATTCTCATCTAGTTACCTGGAGATCCCGTGATGACATACCTGCTGCTGCTATGGGGAGAAGCCATCTGATATGCAAATTTGCATCCATAGTATTTTATCCACAGTAAAAGAAAGTTCCAGGGAGGGGGCAAAACCACTGCTCAAGAGCCCAGGCAGGATCACTGCTGTTTCCCAAGAACCTGGGACCACCTTTGGTACTTGGGTGGTTTGCAATAAGTAAATATGCATTTAAGAAAGGAAAGTGAGAAGGAAGAAGGGAAAGAAGGAGTTGGGGGAGAAAGGGAAAGAGAGAGAGGGAAGAGAGACAGATGTATTCATAGTGGAATATCCTTCCCAGGGAACCTGGTTGAGGTAAGATTTGGAAAGAGTAAACCCAGCAGTTCTGATTTGGAGAAGAACAAACTTGGGGTCTTTCGTACCCTGCAGTTTTGGAGCCTTTATCCACATTAAGACTAGAATTATATGTTGTTGCATTTAGTGCTGTTCTGATGATTCTTTGTATTCAGAATGCTGCCCCAGTTTTAAGGGTTCCAGTGGATCTGAAGCCCATTGGTTAAAAATTTTAGAATGATTCTTTTAAAAATTTAATGCAATTGTAACTGTCATGCTATTTGTCATTGTAAGGGTGTCACCTTTTTCAGGCTATCAGCATTTTATGCCACAGACAAAGACTTTCTTTGTACTACATTAGCCTTGAATTTGAAGAAACTTCTCCAAGAGCATATCTTAAACATGCTTTGAATTTATGCTGCACGGTGCTAACAGTCATTGATTTAGAAGAAGGCAGCACAAGAATCAGTTATGAAGCCAAAATACAACTTTGGGGCATAAGAAAATTCCTATAGGGTTTTTAATATGATTTGGGTCCAAAATGTCAGTCTTATTAGCTTGATGTTTATAAATGGATAGTTGGTGTCATCCAAGAATCTTTTAAAAATGGGGGTAAAACACACAAACTTTACATAATAGAAACACCATTTTTATATCTTGATAGAACTCAAAAACCTTATTTCTCTGCCTTATCTGGCTCCAAATTAAGCAAGAGAGTCCCATGAGGATGCATTAAGCCTGCTGAGTTTTATAACCAAAGATCTTAATGAGACCCCCCTCCCCACTTTTAGGTATCTATGAATGGTAATTTAACCTGTATTGGGCTTCCTCACATGAGGATTGTACTAAACATTATATACAGTTTAATTTTCTTGAGTTTGGGGCATAAAAAGTTCTATCCAAACATTATGATCCTTGTTTGCAATATGTAATATAGCCAAATTAACAGCGGCTCCAAATGGAAATTAACAAGGCCAGAGCTACTGAAGTTTCTTTTCTATTCCCATAGTAACAGCTAAAGTATTATATTGGTCAAACGTCTTATACTTGGCTTTATATCTGAATTTGTCTTCACGTCATAAAGCATAGCATTTCTATCTAGCATGGATTCTTAGTGTCTGTATAACTCATCTCCGTGAAATTTAAGAGAGTTTCCTGTCAAGAATCAACACTTCACTTTCATAGTCTAAATCACATGCAGATAAAATCAAGTCAAGACCAACCAAGGCTCTCACAATAGTGGATGTACTCATGGCATAGAGGAAGCATTCTGACCTCGGGGCCCTCATTACCCATCTCTAGCTCAGGCTCAAAAACTAATCACCAGGAAAGAGTTCAACCTAGGAATTACAGTGTGAAAAAAAAATCCCAAGCACTGTCATGGTTAGTTTCAGTTTTCAGTAAATCCGAACTTTTCTGGTCTGGAAATGTGAACTATTTTTATAGTTTTACTTAGGTCAAGATGTACAAACACATGAGACAGTGGGAAAAAAATAATGAATGTATATTGTTATGTACATGAGGTTGTGTCTCATATTACTACAACCAATTTTGGCCACATGGGTCTCTGTGCTACCAGGCACAAGAAGAGCTCTAGAAAATGAATCATTTTCCCAGCTAAGTTTGACTTTTAATAAGAATAGATACACCCATAGGTTCCAACAGATATATAGTAATTATGAAACAGTAACCCCCAAAACCTTAGTAGCAAAAAAAAAGTACTGAGTTGAGAATTCATTCCCAGAAATATGAAATATAGCCAGTATTTGCTTGTGACCTAAGTAGCTCTTCAATAAAGCTGTTTTAAAAACCAATACACTCCATACAACCAGGAGGTGTGCAATTTTCAATGTGTTTACACCCTGTTTTAAAAAAATATATCCTGTGTTCACAGAAATCCTAAACTGTTGCCTTGCCTGTTTTCTGAAATATATTCTATTTCTTTTAAAGTGAAAGAATGACCTCTTTTGCAGGAACAATTTTCAGAGCGTGTTTATCAAATGGTTTCTCTGCTTTCATAAAAACAATTTATTTTCACTGAACTCTTCAAGATAAGCATCAAAGCCAGGAAGAATGTACAATGAAGTTTATAATTACACTCCAGAAACAAATACTGGGTAGTTTTTATTTTGCTCAAGTGAAAAAGGTTTTTCCCCACTCCCCACCCCACAAAGAGACAAAGGTAGCGATGGGGGAGGAGGTTTTTACAGGATTGGAAATCAGGAAGCTCGGAGGGTTTCCAGCAAGAGGGGCCCTGCAGGGTCGCCCACAAAGCCTACTGACTAAACAATGAAAGCTGAGGACCCAGGACTCTCTTAGCGATGGGTGGCAGTCAGTCCATTTTTTATTCTTCACCAAAGGACAGCTATAGGGGCATTAAGGCAAAAAAAAATCATTACACAGATATTAAGTCCTTCCACGACAGATCTATATACCAATGCACATAAATACTTCCCATAGTTGGAGCCTCTGATGATATCCTTTCTTTGATAAGCACCCAAGTCTCTAGGTTGAATTTATAAGGCATGTTATTTTTAATAACCATAGAACAATAAAATTGTAAAAAAACAAAACAAAACAAAAAAAAAACACACCGAGAAAAGAACTGAGTCCAGTAGAGATTCTGTTTCTTAAGAATTAGGAAACAATTACATTTTGATCACCGAACAGCCAAGGACTAGCAGCAAAATAATCCCCCCTAATTTACATAGATCCGTGCGTGCCAAACACACGAGTGTTTGCTTTTCGAGTAATAATGCAGGTGCAGTATCGAAATCTCTAACTCATCAAACTGTTTTCGCCGGAGTGGGACATGCCCTCTTTCCTGGAACAGTTTCAAGCTTTCTCCCCCAGCATTCCAGCCACCTGTTTATGGAGTTCATCCTCGGGAGTAGATGCATGCAGTTAGAAACAAGAAAATGAAAATAAATGACCTTGTTTGTTATTTATAACAAAGAAACTCAGCAAAATTAATGCTGTGGAGCTTGACCTCTTGACCTGGGAGAAAGAGCCACCTCATGGCTTTGTGGCCAATGAACAATAGTCCCGGCAGCTCCCATTGTCCAGTCAGCCTGACTTCTGGATGGTCATGAAAGCCGTATATCCAAAATATTAAATGTTTTACAAGTTAGATTAGAGGATTTGCTTTTTTTTTTTTTTTTAAGAAAACATGTTTAAAGAAGTGAAGCTAGTTCACAGAAGAGCTTTTCTGTTAAAGGTGAGCAGGTAAAACCATTTCATTTTATCTATTCAGTATGCCCTGGATCAACAACATGTTGAAGAAAAGGAAAATGTCAAAAATTTCCAACCAGGACTCTGAGAATTGAAAACTGGTTACATATATAACAGAAATTAAATAGAAAAAGGGTCATGGCAAGTGTTTCAGAGAAAACATCTTGTTTCCTTCTTTTATGGCTATCCTTGGGGAAGGCGAAGACAACTTCCTTCCCTTACCTACATGCAGTGTGGATGCTGCCCCCTAGAGTTGTTCAATGAAACAGCACCTCTTTTTCCTTCTTCCACTTACCCCAAGCCACAACCCAGAAACCCAGGACAGGCAGGAAATGAAGATCATAGAAGGCTCTTCAGAACTGATGCCTGCTTGAAACCTCTTGAGATAGACTTTCCAGTAAAAATAACACCCTTTATTATAAATAGTGCTGCAACGAACATTGGGGTACCTGTGTCTTTTTAATGGTTTTCTTAGAGTGTATGCCCAGTAGTGGGATTGCTGGCTCATATGGCAGTTTTATTCTTAGTTTTTTAAGGACTCTCCATATACTGTTCTCCATAGTGCCTATATCAATTTACACTTCCACCAACAGTGCCAGAGAGTTCCCTTTTCACTACATCCTCTCCAGCATTTATCGTTTGTGGGTTTTTGGACGATGGCCGTTTTGACTGGTATGAAGAGATACCTCGTTGTAGATTTGATTTGTATCGCTGGTGAGAAGCTGCTCTATAACACAGGGAACTCAGCTGGTGCTCTGCAATGACCTAGAGGAGTGGGAAGGAGGTTCAGGAAGGAGGGGATAAATGTACCTTTGTAGTGGATCCACGTTGTTGTATAGCAGAAACCAACATAGCATTGTCAAGCAGTTATCCTCCAATTAAAAATAAAATTTAAAAACAATGACAGCCTCCTAACTTCTGTGGTTGGTCCTAAGGCTGGCCTCTGCCACCACCTACTGCCTTCCTTCCTACTTCTGTTTTCCTCCCTTGTTCACCCTCAACACCTCCCATGAGAGTCTTGGATTCTTCTAGACCTTAAGTCACAAAATCAAAATTTAATTTTTCCCCTCACGTTGCTTATCTGTTGCCCTATCTGTCCAATGCCACTATGTCTGTGACCATTTTATTCTTCCACAGGTGTAAATAACTGGTTTTTAAAGAACTCTCTATTATGCCTCAAAATTTCTTTTTCACTGCAAAATGAAGCCCGTTTCACAGGCTATGCAGGTCATCATACAAACACTACCCTGGTATTATAGGCCATCCTGCCCCAACTTTTCTTTCCCTTTTGACCCCATGGTTTGGTTCATCATGTGCTTCTCCCCATCTTTCACTGGGGATGTTGCAGTTGTAAATCTGGAGAGATCCCCACAAACCCTTCTTGATCTGTCACATTCCCTTAACAACAATAACAAAATTATAGCCATAAAAGGTCTAGCTTTCTTGTGAACATCTGTGAGTCTAATTTCAGTCCCAAAGATAGGAGTTTCCAGAAGTTTTCTCATTTAACTGTTGTGTTGTTGTTTTGTTCATTCATATCCAGCTCTTTGTAATCCCCATGGACTGTAGCCCACCAGGCTCCTTTGTCCATGGGATTTCCCAGGCAAGAATACTGGAGTGGGTTGCCATTTCCTTCTCCAGGGGATCTTCCCAACCCAGGGATTGAATCCACATCTCCTGCATTAGCAAGCAGATTCTTCACTGCTAGTGCCACCTGGGAAGCCCTTAAACTGGTCTAAAGAAGAAAACTATTCTGCTGCCCAGAGCCACATATCATCAGCAATGATTTTACCGAAAGACTCTCTTAATCTAGAAACATCACCAAATGAGTCCCCACTGTGTACTTGAAAGTACCAAGTAGCTATGCTTAGTGGAATAGATAGGGTAGAATGTGATTACTCCATCTTAGTCAGAACTGAAACTCATGTCATTTATTGTTCTTTTTTTTTCTGTGCCTTTCTCGGTACCCGATGCTGTTTCCAGAAATGGAAACAAGTATGATCCCTGTTCACAGTGAAGATTATAAGACACTGGGAAAGTATTATAATGCTGAAATATTATCATTAGTGTCTTGCATGACTGCTTGGTCACTTCAGTTGTGCCTGACTTTTTGCAACCCCAGGGACTGTAGCAGGCCAGGCTCCTCTGTCCATGGGATTCTCCAGGCAAGAATAATGGAGTGGGTTGCCATTCCCTTCTCCAGGGGATCTTCCCAACCCAGGGATCAAACCTGCATTGCAGGTGGATTCTTTACCCACCTGAGCCACCAGGGAAGCCCATCATTAGTGTCTTAGGAGAAGCATTTCCTCCCTAATGTAGTCAACAAATTTTATTCACAGATATGTTTGCAGATAATATGTTAGGGTATTACTTAGAGAATGGAGAGATGGTTTAGGATCAAGATTATCAGGGAAAGCTTCATGGAGAAGGCATTTGAAAGCAGAAAGTATTTGGGGGAGGCAAGAGGGAGGAATAAGTGTCCTAAAGGAAGGAGCTTTTGAGCACAGTCATTAAGGAGAAGAGCTCATATGTATGACTGGAATATGGAGTCCTGTCAGTCATCCCTGACAGATTATGCTACAGTGACAACCTGTAATATCTTAGTGGATTACCACTACAAAGAACTATTTCTCACTCACATTTTTGTCTACCACCAGTCACATTTTCATTTCAGGACCAAAGTTGAAGCAGAAGCTTCTATCTGGTCTTCTGGAAACGAAAAAAGAGGTAGAGAAAACATGCTATGGCTCTTGAAGCCTCTGCTCACATCACTTCCACTCACTTTTCACTAGTCAAAGTGAGTCAGATAATCAGGTAGCCATGCCTGATGTCAATGGGGCAGAAAGTACAGTCCTCCATAGGAAATGGTCTGATATGGAGGGGCTCACAATATTTTGAAAAAATGAAATCAGTGATGAAGGAAGAGTTTTTTAAAGAGACTTATCAAACATTTCAGGCAACAAGTAAAATTGTTTAGCTGGAGCAGTGAGTGAGTCTTGAAGAGCTTGGTGAGATAAGATGCCGGTAAGTTGTGGAGGGGAGAGGCAGGCTGAGAAGTTAAAGGTAATGAAGTTTTGAAGTTCCTGCAGCTGAGTTAGATTTGATGCAAAAGTCTACATGGAGGATGACATGAAAACATGGCTGGGTTCTCTGATCTAAAATTTGCTTTGACTCATATTCAGCAGACTCATTTAACATTTAATGAGTTTATCCTGTGTGCCAGTTGTGGTGCAATGTAGACATTTGCATATGTATATTTAAAATTTTAATCCTCATGACATCTCTCTGAAGTAGATAGTATTATTCCCTATTTTTTTTTAAGTTGAAGAAGTAAGCTCACGGAGGTTAAATGACTTGCTTAAGGATACAGAAGGAGCACATAGGAGAGCCATGATGCAAATTGAGGTCTTTTCTTTCTACTGCATCACTGCAGGGCAAAGAAATAAAAATGCCACCTTTCTTTAGTATTGACTTGTTATTCTTTATCTTCTCCTTATACCCAGAGTCTGAAAGCAAGGTTAACATGATACTTTTCTCCTCAAGCAGAAGTTGTCCTTAAAATGCTGTTTATATAACTACTCCTTGAGTAGGACAACTTTATAAGTGAATTAAGAAGAAACAAATCTTTACTTGAGTTTATTTATTATAAAATCCTATGGCAGAGACAGTTGCCATTTTCAAAGGGTTCATGTGCTGCCCCCTCCCCGCATTGTGTATTTCCCAACCTTTTCTGTCATTAGACAAGGGGTCATGTGACCAGTTCTGACCAATGGACTGTGAGCAAATGTGTCATTTTCAGGCTGAGAAAATTAAGATCTGATAGGCATCCTCTGTGGGCTTCCCAGGGGGCGCAAGTGGTAAAGAACCTGCCTGTCAGTGCAAGTAGACATAAGAGACACGGGTTCGATCCCTGGGTCGGGAAGATCCCCTGCAGAAGCGCATAGCAACCCACTCCAGTATTCTTGCCTGGAGAATCCCATGGACAGAGGAGCCTGGGGGCTTCGGTCCATAGGGTCGCAAAGAGTCAGACACGACTGAGCAACTTCGCACGCATGCATGCTTGCATCCTCCGTATCTCTCTTGCCCTACTGTGCTGTCCTTGGGGGCCAGGTGTTTCAAATGCCATAGATAGAAAATAGAGGAAGGTCATTCACACCTCGGAATTTACATGAGCAAAAACATATCTTTAGGGTTTTGAGCCATAGGAGTGTTTGTTACTGTTGCATAGTCTAGCCTATCCTGATCAATACAGACTCCCCTGACTTAGGAGGACTTCCCTGGTAGTTCAGTGGTTAAGCATCTGCCTGCCAATGCAAGGGACCTGGGTTTGATCCCTGGTCTGGGAAGATTCCACATGAGGTAGAGCAAGTAAACCCATGGGCTGTAACTACTGAAGCCCAAGCTCTAGAGCCCCTACTTTATAACAGGAGGAGCCATCTTAATGAGAAGCCCATGAACCACAGCTAGAGAGTAGCCCCCACTGGCCACAACTAAAGAAAGCCTGCATGCAGCAGTGAAGACCCCAGTGCAGCCAAAAAATAAATAAATACAATGAAAAGTGACACAAGGAAAGGCACTGTATCTGTCTTGATCATTTCCTGGTCCCTATGCTAAATACAGGGTCTCCCATGTGGTGTGTGCTCAATAAACACTGACTGAAGGACAATGAATGAATCCAGAATTGAATATGGTCCTTATGTGCTATTTAGTTAAGACACCTACGAACTGTTTTTGGAAATGACTTGTTGATCAGTCTTCCTGAAATACCATTGCATCTTGTCACTCCTCAGATTAAGATCTTACAATATTAAGTTAATCAGCTTTAAACCTCCTTCCCCTAACGTGCAAGGCCCTCATAGAGTGGCCTAGATTCCTATGATTTTACATCTCTAATTTTATATCTCTAATCTATTCTATCATGACTCACTGACATGTGCCCCCCTAGTCATTTTCCCATTCTTCCAGGAGTAAATAATGTATGTTCTTGAGGAAATCATTTTAAGTTTCTGAGCCTCATTCTTCTAAAAGGGATCTGTAGCATGCATACAGATTTTTTAAATTATGCAAGATTATGAAAATATCAACATCCAAACTTATTTGCTTCTGCTTGTAAATATTAACAAGATCAACAGATTAGAGGAGTGATATTAAAGAAGTGTTTCAAATTCCACAATGCATTTGTCAAATTTCTTGTCCATACAATTGTGGTCTAGCATACGTGCTCAGTCACTGAGTCGTGTCTCTTTGAGACCCCGTGGACTGTAGCCTGCCAGGCTCCTCTGTCGGTGGGATTTCCCAGGCAAGAATACTGGAGTAGGGTGCCAATTCCTTCTCCTTGTGGCCTAGGAAACATGGTAAAAGGAACCAGAAAGACACAGTTGTTTTCCTGGCCCAAATTCATTTCCTCTTACTGCTTAACCCCGCCTTTATTATATGTAGGCCCATTTTCCTCCACTGGATTGTATTCATTCAGAGTAGATTCTATCATGATGTCCCCAATTTTCACTGCCAGTGATAAGTTTAGTCTTTGGCTATGATGTATTTCTGTTTGATGAGACGTGCAAAAGAGTGCAGGAGGGCTTGTTAAGAAGAGTTTCTTTGCTCTTAAAAGGAAACAAGAAGACATAATAATTTCTTCTTCTGGACAGTGTCATGTCTGGAAATGTTGTCAACGTGAAGGGAGTCTAGCCTGAGGTCAGAGCTGACATACTGGGATAAGAATGGTAAAGCAGAAACATGCAAAGAACATAGATCCTTGACAATGTCATGAGTCACTGAATTAACCAGCCCCGGAGCTCTTTTCCTCCTGATTTCTAGCTATGTGAAATAATACATATTCTATCTTCTGAGTCAATTAAGTTGAAGTCTTCTGTTACTTGAAACTGAGAGCAGCGAAACTCACTTAATTTGCTATATTGGTTTGTCAGGGCTGCCATATGAAATACCATGTACTGGGTGGCTTACACCACAGAGGCTGGAAGCACCAGATCAAGGCGTCGGCAGGACTGGTTTGCGCTGAGACCTCTGGCCTTAGCTTGTGGATGGTCACCCTCGAGCTGCCTCTTCTCGTGGTCATCTCTCTGTGCTAGAGTCTCCACGCGGTCTCGCTGCATGTCCTAATCTCTTCTTACAAGGACACCAGGCAGGTTGTGTTATGGACACACCCTAAATGCTTCGTTTGAACTTGATCACCTCTTCAAAGGCCCTGTCTCCAGAAACAATCACATCCTGAGGTTTTGAGATTTGGGGTTTCAACATACGAACTTTGCAGAGAGTACAGTTATGAGATTCGCCCAAGCCAAAAGGAAGCTTATTTTAAAACTATAGAAAAATTCACAGAATCAAAGTACAGGTTATAAAGTCAGACCTCATGGGAACTGGAAAGCCAACAGGGAGCTCTTCTTTTCATCTTTTCTCCTCTTTCTGGTCTCAAACTTCTGTTTTTCTTAGGTTGTACGCTTTGGTTCTTTTCTCTCTCTCTCCCGATCACACCCTCGCTCTTCTTGTACAAGGCCCACCATAGGTGCCATGTGATGGTGGTCTCAGGTCCCAAGTCACAGGACCCTCCTGTTCGGCTTCTTAGAGCTGACTCAAGCCCCATGCATTTTTTGAAATTTTTTTTCCCAGTCTTATTGAGATACAGTTGACATGCAACATTGTATAAGTTTGGGCTTCCCAGGTGGCTCAGTGGGTAAAGAATCTGGCTGCAGTGTAGGAGATACAGGAGAATGGGTTTGATTCCTGGGTCGGGAAGATCCTCCAGAGGAGGGCATGGCAACCCACTCCAGTATTCTTGCCTGGAGAATCCCAGGGACAGAGGAGCCAGGCAGGCTACTGTCGATAGGGTGGCAAAGAGTTGGACATGACTTAGAGACTGAGCATTGTGTAAGTTTAAGGCGTACAACGTAATGATTATATATGTGTGTGTGTGTGTGTGAGTGTGAGAATAATATTGTTGACCCTTAAACACTATGGGTACTACAGATTCCACTGCCTGTACCCCTCCTTCAGTGAAAACTCTGCATACTGCTATCTCTGCTTCAAATGCGAAGGAATTGGTAAATGATAAATGATGCACCTGCCTAAGGGTGATAAATGATAAATGACGCACCTGCATAGAATCAGGACTCAAACCCTAGCTCTTTGGGTGCCCTCTATTGCGATCTCTAATCAAATGCACACTTTTCCCCACACTTAGTTTACGTAAAGATCTGAAAAATGAAATTACAAGTGCTGTATTTGTTGAAAACAATCTGTGTATAAGTGGACCCATTTGTTCACTGTGTATAAGTGAACAGCAATTCAAACCCATGCTGTTCAAGGGTCAGCTGAAAACATATTGTGAAATGATTACCACAGTATGTTTAGTTAGCATCATTCACCTTACAGAGTTATAATTTTTTTCATGTAATGAGAACTTTCAAGATCTACTGTCTTATCAATTCTTTACCAGGCTCTTGAGATGGAAAATCTGGCCCAGTTTGTTCATCCCTGGTTTAATCTAATGTGGCCAGGTACCTGAGGGTTGGGTCTTATGGTCTATGACTAAGTTAGTTCACCAAAGAGAAGATTTGAATGGGAATAAAATATTTGGTAGCTCTAGTGGAACAACAGAAATGTGAATGGGTTCATACTGTAGTCAGGTGGATTTGAAATAGAATATCATACACAAAGGGTGTTGATTTGTTATTGACAACCTACAGAAACCCATTAGCAAAGTCTCATTTTATTCTGTCCCTGATTCTGAATTTTTTGGAAAAATTTTCCAACATTTTCATAAATAAATTAGGACATAGACACAGCTACTAAATTTTTAGTTGATGAAATGATGGAAACATTAGTTAATAGAGTTGGAGACAAAATTCAGACTCAAATGATCATAAAAGACCTGGGTAGAATAAATAAGATGAAAGTCATCTCAGACTAATATTCACTTCCTAATTTGGATTTCAAATCTGGAAAAGCTGTGGAATGGAGTTTACAAATTGAGCCTTTATATAAATTGTAGGACTCTATAGCTCTATATCTCTCTTTCTAAGAAAGAATTTTTTTTCTTTTTTTAATTTAGTTGCATGCTAAAGTTAGTTTGAGAAAGTTAATGTTTTCCCAGAATTGGAAGATTCCTATAACTTTTGGTCCTTTTTTATCTAGCAGGTAACAAAGCAAGTAAGTAGGTTTATGTTCCGATAGGTAACTCACCAACCTGGGAAATCGCTGAACTGAGAAGTGCCTCTCTAATGCAGCTTAGTAAGGAGAAGCTATTGTAATACAGCGTGAGTCTAACCATAATACCGTCTCTTCACGTACAGCTTGATATTCCGTAAGCTTGGCTTTCCCAAGAAACAGATAAAGACAAGCTTGCTTTCTAGCTACTTTTTAATTTCTTTAATTTTTAAAATGACCATATTATTTCCCCTTACATATGAATATATCCTCATCAAACAATGAAGTCCACACTTTACAAAATATGTGGGATACAAAATGAATTAGTGCATAATGAGCAACCAACGTAAATGGTTGTGTGCATGCGCGTTCAGTCTCTTCAGTCGTGTCCAACTCTTCGCGACACCACGGACCGTAGCCCTCCAGGCTCCTCTGTCCTTAGGATTTTCCCAGTAAAAATACTGGAGTGGGTTGCCATTTGCTTCTCCAGGGGAGCTTCCCAACCCAGGGATCAAACCCGCGTCTCCTGCATGGCAGGTGGATTCCTTACCCCTGAGCCACCGAGGAAGCCTGGTATCAGTGTAAGAATACACAAATCGACTAAAGGTGATAACAGGGGGTCCAGGAGAAGACCCATGCATATATGGACACTAGTTTTGTGAAAAAGGCAACACTGCAGAACAGTGAGAAAGGATAGATTTTTCAGAAAATGGTTTTGAATTCCTATGAAAAATCCATATGAAATGAACACAGAAGAGTGTTTATTCATAATTCACCCCATGCACCCAAAGTGATTTATAGATGTACATGTGAAAGCTAAAGCAATAGAGTTTCTAGAATACAGTATAGAAGAATATCTTCATGATCTTGAGATAAGCTTTCTTTTTTAAAAAATTATTTATTTATTTGACTGCATCGGGTCTCAGTTGAAGCATGCGGGATCTTTCTTTGTGGTGCACAGACTCTCTAGTCGTGACACATGGGCTCCGGAGCACACAGGCTCAGGCATTGTGATGCTTGGGCTTAGTTTCTCTGTGGCATGTGGGATCTTAGTTCCCTGACCAAGGATTGAACCCAAGTCCTCTGCATTGCAAGGCAGATTCTTAACCACTGGACTACCAGGGAAGTCCCAGCTAAGATTTCTTAACAGAACATAAACCCTATAAAGGGAATGATCAGATGTTTGGGCTTCTTTAAAATTAAGAATTTCTCTTCAGGAAAAGGCATTATTAAGAGAGTGGAACTATAGAGTGAGAAAAAAACTGGAATACTGAAAGAAACATATCCAGAAAATGTTTTTTTTTAAAAAACTCCTTCAAGTAGATAAGAAAAATACAGGAGAGAAAAAAAAAAGAAAGAAACAGGCACAAGATTTAAACAATCATCTTTCAAAGGGGTATCCAAGTGGCCAATAAACACATGGAAAGGTGTTTAACCTTATTAGTCACAGGGAGAGTGTAAAGTAAAGCAACACGGATTTAGCACTGCATAGTCACTGGAATGGCTGAAATGAAAAAGACTGTTAGTAGTAAACGAGGTAAGGAAATGGAATAACTGGAATTCTCATACTTCTGGTGGGTATTATAAACTGGTTAAAAAAAACCACTTTTAAAACTCTTTGACTGTGTATATAAAACTGAACATGCAGACACCCTATGGTCCAAAATTTCCATTCAAAGATATATGCCCAACATAAATGAATACATATGTGCACCAGAAAGTATATCCAGGCTGGTATTAGCATGTCTTACATACTGTCTTAATACTATTTGATTTTTCTTAAAAAATAATTTTTTTTAAAAATATTTTTGTCACACCGTGTGGCATGTGGGATCTTAGTTTCTTGACCAGGGATTGAACCCACATCCCCCACATAGGAAGTGCAGAGTCTTAACAGATGGACCACCTAGGAAGTCCCTGATTTTCCTTTTTAACAAAGAAAGAAGAGTCCTCAAGCTTGGACCATTGCGGACTATATCCTCGTATCTCTTCTTGGGGTTCTTTGAAACTATGCCATGGCTCCTATGGAAGTCTGGTAAACCCTATGGACCCTATTATTTATTATTTATATCAAAATAACATCTGTAAATGCCTACAACAAAATGCCTGGTATTAAAAGAAAAAAAAATATTGAAGTAGAGTTCTATCCACCATGGAAGGATCATGGTGTTTATTTTTATAGTCACTTTCTCTGTATGGAGAGTGATTAATGGTTTCCATTTACAGTCATGACATACAGAATGTGTTTGAAATAAATTTATGAAAAGAGGAGAGATGAATTAGAGAAATATATTAAGTAAAATTAGAGTAAGAGATATGACCCAAACTTCAACAATGCTGTGTCATAATTGAGTGAAGAATGCTGACTTACCCCAGAGAGGTAGGTTTAGCGGTGGAAATTTCAGGCCCCACTTGAGGCTAGTGACTACACTAGACCAGGCTTGGAGCTAGCCTTACTCATTCATCAGTTGGTCAGTATCTATTGACTGGGCAGTCCCACCCAGTATAGGACACTCCTCCAGGTGTGGAAATATGGCAATGAACAAAACAGGTGAATCTTAAGGTGTTTCCATTCCAGGGGAAGGACACAGCAAGCGGGCAAAAACGTCCAATAATAAGATAACTTCAGATGCTGATATTTGCCCTGGAGGGTCACTAGAGGAGTGACCGGGGGAAAGGGTGGCGGAGTGAAGGTGGGAGTCTTATTCAGGCTGAAGCAGAAAAACGCCAGGCTCCCACTCCAGTAGTGCCTGGAAAAATGCAGAAAGGCAAGCCGGGATTTCTGGGTCATTACCACGAGGAAAGGAATAAATGTGTGTTCCCTCTCAGTGGCTCCTCTTGACACCTGGGTAAATGGCTGTTTACACAGGCACATCACCCAGCCGCTCCCTGGAAGGTAAACAGCAGCTTCCTGCCTTCCTTGCTAGCACAGATTGGGGCCCTGGAACACCGTGTACCCGGGGGAACGAGGAGGTATCCTCCAATCATGTTTTTGTTAATTCATTCAAGCAAGATTTATCAAAAGCCTCCTAAGAACCAGGTTCCATGGTGGATACCTGGCAGATAGTCAGGAGCAAGAGAGACGACATGGCTCTCCTGATCTCTGTCCACTGCACTTAGAATCCAGACTTGTTCCATCTAGAAGTGCCTCAGAGTCCCCAGGCCATCTCTCTTATGGTACAGATGATAACATAAAAATCTGAAGAAAAGGGCTTCCCTTCGGGGCTAAGAATTCGCCTGCCAATGCCAGGGACCCAGGTTCGATCCCTGGTCTGGGAAGATCCCACACGTCTCAGGGCAAATAAGTCTGTGTGTTGCAAGTACTGAAGTCCATGCACCACGGAGCCTGTGCTCCACAAGAGAAGCCACTGCGGTGAGAAGGAACCCACCACAACTAGAGAGTAGCCCCTGCTCACTGCAGCTAGAGAAAGCCCGAGTGTGGCAACAGCCAGCACAGCCAAAAATAAATAAACAAACCTTAAAAAAAAAAAAAATCCGAAGAGGAGAAATGACTTGTCCAAGATGCTGAGTTGAGTCTTTGTAAGTTTCAGGTTAGTCCAGTCTAAAACTCTTTTGTCAAGTCTGTTTGCGTTGCCAACTCCTTCTGAGGTTATTTCGTATATCTGAACAGACTCTTCCTGTTAGATCAGTGCTACTCCTCTACCAAACTCTCATGACGTAGGGAAAGTAGAAACAAGTGATGCCTCCAAGTGCACTGGAATGCAATCCAGCTCTAAGTCCCTAAGTTACCACCTGGGCTGCCTGGACTGGCTGAATTTGTCTTATGTTTATATACCTTTTCTCCAGGGGATGTGCACCAATTTCAGTTTCCCATGTTGAAATTAGCACAGACTGTAGTTAGGACAAGCCTAAGTTACATTGAACTATAACTTCCATTTCCACAATGCTGTTTATTTTCCACTGTTTCCTTCATATGTCAAATCAGCAGGTGTTTACTGAATACTCACTGTGTGTCAGGCATAAGCCAAGATAGATAATGTGCTCAGTCGTGTCCAACTCTTTGCGGCCACGTGGATTGTAGCCTGCCAGGCTCCTCTGTCCATGGGATGCTCCAGGCAAGAATATTGGAGTGGGTAGCTATTTCCTCCTCCAGGGGACCTTCCTGACCTAGGGATCGAACCCACGTCTCCTACATTGCAGGCGGATTCTTTATAGCTGAGCCAGTGGATAAGCCCCAACATAAGCCAAAGATATACCTGCACTGATGTGACCCTTGTAGTCTAGTCTAGGAGGTAAATATTTGTTAAATAATTACACATATAAATATAAATCTTCCACTGTAATAGATGCTTGTGTTATTTCATGGCCTCCAAGAAGCAGATGCTAAGACAGGACTGAACATGAAAAAGATTTATTTGTGAGTAAGGCTAGAGAGGGGGATGGAGAAGCCCGGGAGGGCCATTAGGCAGTAAAGCAGCTCTGGGAAGGAGAGAGGGGTAGTCCCAGGCTGCAGAGTTGTTCTAAGGAAGACTTTGTTGTTCAGTTGCTCAGTCATGTCCAACTCTTTGCCACCCCATGGACTGCAGCACGTCAGGCTTTCCTGTCCTTCACTATCTCCCAGAGTTTAGGCAAGGCCAAGTGGCCCACTCAGAGTCTCAAGTTCTCAAGAGTGGACCTGGCTTCGTATTTTTGTTGTGCTTAGTCATTGGCTGGGAGTGGCCCGTGGGAAGGGCAGCCTCAGCAGAGAGGTGGTGGTGGGAGATTCAGAGTCAGAAGTTTGAGATGTCAGTCAGTTACAATCCCCTGGAGAAGGGAAAGGCTACCCACTCCAGTATTCTGGCCTGGAGAATTCCATGGACTGTATAGTCCATGGGGTTGCAAAGAGTCGGACACGACTGAGCAACCTGCCCTTTCACTTTTAGTAAGAGAGGATGTGAACAGCTGACTCACTGGAAAAGTCCCTGATGCTGGGAAAGATTGAGGGCAGAAGGAGAAGAGGGCATTAGAGGATGAGATGACTGGATGACACCACCAATGAAGTGGACATGAACTTGGGCAAACTTTGGGAAATGGTGAGGGGTAGGGAGGCCTGGCATGCTGCAGTCCATGGGATCACAAACAGTCAGATAAGATTGAGCGCCTGAGCCATGACAACAGTAAGAGAGATATAAGAAGTGCATTTTTGTGGCCACCAAAATGCTACAAAGGAGGGAAATATGGTCATAACAGAGGCTACATTAGAGGAACTTGATCTGGTCTAGGAGGATGGGGATTCCCTGAGCAAATTATCTTTGTGTTGAGTCAATGAGGTGAAAGTTCAGTGTTGCAGGAAGAAGGAACAGCAAGTGCAAGGGCCCTGTGGCAGAAAGTATAAGCTGTTCAAGAAACCGGAAGAAGGTGGCTTAGTGAAGAGTGGAATGTCAGACTGGAGAAGTAGGTGTGGCCGGGGAGGCCACAAGGGTCTTTAAGCACAGAATTATTTTGAATATGCATCTCAAACTTATCATGGGAGACACAGTGTAGAAGATGGAGCACTCTGTGTGTGCCCCTGGTTTTCCAGATGGTTTAACTGCAGCGTGACTGGTGGGAATAGAACATCGGAGAGGCCAGGGCTTTGATGTCATGCACTTCTGTTAGGGTCAAAGCACTAGTTACAAACTGGTGGCCTTCATGACAAACACAACGTAAGGATGTGTTTACTTTGGCTCAGGCAGTAGCGTAAACCTTTAAAAATTTTGTGGCTCCCGTTGAAAAATCAGGTCATTCTACACAAAAATCTGAATGAGCAGTCTCATTTAAAAAAATCAGATCTAGCAAAACTAGGCCCACATTCTTGCCTGAAAACAATTGTCAGGAAAAGAATAGAGGCCGTCTTCTTCAGACAGGGCCTATCACATGGCAGTTGATCAATAAACATTTACTGAGTGAGTGAATAAACGAATGAAAATAGAGAGACACATAGGTCACCGGGGCCTGTGGTAAAGGAATCCCTCTCTCTCAGCCCAAGGGAGAATGTGATTTAAGAATCAGTCCAGGGTATGCGGGTAAATGAGTAACAACCAACTCTTTGGGAAAAATAAAAGAGCAATGATTTGTAATGTTTGCCAGGTTTTGTGCTCTGAATATTTCCACCATGGCTGATTTCAAGCCACTGACAGGGTGTCACTCAATGTGAATTTGAACATGAGCATTGAGATGGCCCAACCACGCCACTCCTGCCTGTGAGGCTAGAATTACCGAAATACTGACCTTCTAGAGCAGTGCTCTAGAAGCTCGTGCGCATAACGGGGGCTCAATAAATGTTTGTTAAACCAGCAACTGAATAGGTTGAAGATCATAGATGGAAGATCAGTGGGAACTAGGTATCAAGAAGGGGGGATAAAGACTTGGGGTGCTGACCCTAGGACCATGAGTCAGGAGCATGTTGTCATTCTTTTGACCATTAATTAACCTTGGAGATTTTCAGATCTCTCATCAGGCAAATGAAGGGGAAGAGTTGGATGATCTCCCTAAATCCTCTTAAAACTCCATGATGTAAATTAGTGATTTTCAGCCATTATTAAAAAGCATAATTATCTTTTCAAATAAAATATCACAAATCTGATTAAAAAAAAAAAAAAAAGAGCTATACATCTGCTGGGAGCCCTGATCCTCTAACTAGTTAGTTTCCCCTGAAGTGTCCCATATTGGTCTAGCAGATTGGTGACCTCCAATGAACCCTAGCTCCCTGTATCCACACCCCCATGATGTCTGTTCTCCTTGAATCCGTGTGGAGCCCATGACCTGGTCCAACCAATAGAAGATAGTGTGCCTCAATCTCAGTCATGTCCAACTCTTTGCAACCCCATGGACTGCCAGGCTCCTCTCTCCATGGGATTCTCCAGGCAAGAATACTGGAGTGTGTTGCCATTGCCTCCTCCAGGGAACTTTCCCAAACCAGGGATCAAAGCTGTGTCTCCTACGGGTCCTGCTTTGGCAGGTGGATTCTTTACCACTGAGCCACCTGGGAAGCCCTATAGAAGACAGAGAGGTAAAGATAAGCCAGTTTCTGGCCTAACTCTAAGAAGGCCTGGAAGATTCCAGAACCCTGTGGCTTTGTTGCTTCAGTCATGTTTGACTCTGTGCAACCTCATGGACTGTAGCTGCCAGGTTCCTCTGTCCATGGGGATTCTCCAGGCAAGAATACTGGAGTGTGTTGCCATGCCCTTCTCCAGGGGATCTTCCAAACCCAGGGATCGAACCCAGGTCTTCTGCATTCTAGGCAGATTCTTTACCATCTGAGCCACCAGGAAAGCCCAAGGATACTGTAGTTGGTAGCCTATCCCTTCTCCAGGGGATCTTCCCAACCCAGGAATCAAACCAGGCCAGAACCCTGAACCACTACATAACAGGTCCAGATACCCTGCTGGGGAGCCCACATAGAGAGGCCATGGAGGGCTCATGGGGAAAGAGAGAGGCCTTGAGACTTAATGGAGTGACAGCAAGAGACCCAGCCATCCCCGTGTGCCAACCCCAAGTCCACCTGCCAATGGAACACATTTCTGTGCATGACCGTAGACAGCACCAGCAGAATTGCCCAACCAAGCCCAGTTCAGATCACAAAGAAAACAGCTATTGTTTTAAGGTTGTATTGTTATAGTTTAGATTATGTTAAAGACCCATGATTACCTCAACAGCCATCAATGCAAAATTGATCCATATCATGGAGAACTTCACAGTTATTAAAAGGAGAAGGCAGGTATAGGTTTATTGGCGTGAAACGATCACCAAGATTTACTCTCACTTGAGTTTGGGGTTGACATGTACACACTGCTGTTTAAAATGAATTACCAACAAAGACCTACTGTATAGCACAGGGAACTCTGCTCCATATTATATAACAACCTGATTGGGGAAAGAATTTGGAAAAAGAATAGATACATGTATATGTACAACTGAATCACTTTGTTGTACTACCGGAACTAACACAACATTGCTAATCAATTGCACTCCAGTATAAAATAAAAAGTTTTTTAAAAAATGATCTACTCTCACATGAGACAGCAGTATTCAGAAGAGTCTGAAGAGTACAGGGCAGGGTTCCACCAGTCCTCTAGGGACATAAGCATGTGTGTCTGTGCAAGGACGTGTGTGTTGTATGTATAGTGTGTATGTGTGACTATTAAGGCATACAGTATTTCTGGAAAGATATTTGTAACGGAATGATAGACTTAGGTTGGGGAGGGGGCTTACTTTCATTATCTATCATTTTGCACATATTTTTTTTTTACCATGTCCCCATTTATTACCCATTCAAATGACAGAAATAACATTTTGACAAAAACGAAGCAGAAAAAGCAAACTCGACTAACATAATGTTGCAGATGACAAGCTACAACACTATGGGAACAGGCTATTACACTAACCTTGATGATTCAGGTCTTTGAGTAAATGTTACCCAGAAACGGTATACAGAAATAGAGGAAATAATTAAAAGCTCATCTGGTCAACAGATTCCCTTGTCACTCTTTCCATCAGATTGGGAGCCGCTCACGAGGAGGGGGCTCTTATCATGGGAAAAGTCTCAAGTTCTCTAGTGCCTTAGGGTCAGTTTTCCAAGAAACAGATGCAGAATCAAGGATTTTAGAAGTCATTTATTCAGGAGGTGATCCTGAGAAGCACCAAAATAGGAGTAGGGATATGAAACAAGAAAGGAAAAAAGTCAATAAGGAACGTGTCAATGGTTGGCATTGTGGGTAGCTGGGGTTCAGTCCCCCGGGGGACCTCTGAGAGACAGAGTAGAACTTGCTGAGTTGTCCCACCCAAAAAAGAAGGAATATGAGTTATTGGTCCTCTGCGCCTGGTGGCATCAATTCTCCCCACTGCAGGCTGAGATGCCAGAGAGGGTGCTGGTGACAGGAAGTCATCCATGAGCAGAGGACATGAGTGCCAAGGGGTTAGAGGGAAGCGCACTGTGGGCATTGGCAAACTTGGAGGGAAAGCTTGTGGTAAGAACTTTTGTACGTAGGAAGCAGGGAAGGAGACGGAGCCACACAGGGAAGTGTGTTGCTTGATAACATGCTGATTGCTTAGTTTTACTGGATGTCTTCTTTTTTAGAATTTTATTTTATATATGTGTGTGCATGTACACACACACACACACACACACACACACACACATATATGGGCCTTCCAAGTGGCGCTAGTGGTAAAGAACCTGCCTGCCAGTGCAGAAGACCTGAGACGTGGGTTCAGTCCCTGGGGTCGGGAAGATCCCCTGGAGGAAGGCATGGCAACCCACTCCAGTATTCTTGCCTGGAGAATCCCATGGACAGAGGAACCTGGCAGGCTACAGTCCATGGGGTCGCACAGAGTCAGACATGACTGAAGTGACTTAGCATGTGTGTATATATATATATACACACATATATCTCCAGAAGTTTCTTGGGATTTTTAGACAGTATTTGAAACCACAACTTCAGAGCACTCTTGTTAAAATTGAAAGTTGTACTAAAAACATAAAATGACTTAGGATATTAATGAATAATGTTCAGAAGCATCACTGTCAGCAACTAAGGACCTAGAATGTTATTAATAATGTAAATTATAGTGAGAAAATATTTTTGTGCTATTCATTTTATTTTTATTTAAAAATAAAAACAGATGTCTTCTTGAAGACCATAGGAAACTGCCTCATCTCAGTCTCATCCATCTGCGAGGAGGAAGGAAGAAGGATGTCCAAGGGACTTCAGTTTCTCTGCACTTCTGGATCAGAGGCATGGAGGTGCCTAGTAGATGTCCGATAGCACCTTGCACCTCAGGGGCGTAGGCAACCCCTGGGGCAGGACATGAGAAGTGTGGGTCCTTAGCGGGCCATTCCATCTGTAACATGGGCAGATGCTGTGGTAATCCAGCTTCATGACTGTGGGAGAAATGTATGCCCATGCTGGGGCCAGGATGGATTTGGGATGGTGCACAAATGCCTCTGGTCCAGGAGGCCATGTGGGAAACTGGGCCAAGTGCAGGGGGGTATGTCCTAAGACACATCATCTTAGAGCGCATTGTACCAAATTATGCTACTATATCAATGAGAAATTTCCTTAAAAGTTGTAAAGGTAGATCCTCAAGACTAGAAACATTATTTCAGTGTGGTTTCCTGACAGTTATATGGGAGAGATTCCTAAACAATATCACACATAGGAAAGAATCATTATTAAGACTCAACATCAGTTCTCCAAGAGCAGATCATAGTGTACCCACCAATTTCGATTCTTTATAAAATGTCTCCACTGCTAAACATTGTTCCAAGCAAGGCTTCTGATCATGTCACTCGCAATACTCGTGGATATGCCAAAACACAGGTAGGATGACTGTGAGGTTAAAAGGGAATTTGTTGCTGATTTCACCCAACCATCAGTTCAGTTCAGTTGCTCAGTTGTGTCCAACTCTTTGTGACCCCATGGACTGCAGCCTGCCAGGCTTCCGTGTCCATCACCAACTCCCAGAGCTTGCTCAAATTCATGTCCATCGAGTTGGTGATGCCATTCAACCATCTCATCTTCTGACATCCCCTTCTCCTCCTGCCTTCAACTTTCCCACCATCAGAGTCTTTTCCAATGAATCAGTTCTTTGCATCAGGTAGCCAAAGTATCAGTCCTTCAGCATCAGTCCTTCCAATAAATATTTAGGGCTGATTTCTTGAAATCAGTCAACTAACCATATTTATATTTAACTTGGAAGATATGCTCTGGAAGAATATCTTCAACCTGGAAGACATTCTCTCTAGAGATATGCCATAAGGTTATTGTCTTTACACCTTTTATGTTCAATATTCTTTCTTCAGTGATTCAGATAAAGACATAGCAGGCATACTCACCCAATTTACGGATGGCATATATAAAGGAGGAGTAGTTGGTGTGTTGGATGACAGAATAAGGATTTAAATTGTATTGGCAGTTCAGGTTGTTAGGTCAAAACCAACTATATACAATTTAAATGTAATAGAATCTTGTTTTTAACATCCAAGAAGTCAACGATGTAAATACAGGGTCAGAGAGCTAGATTGACAGCAATTGAGTAAGAAAAGATCGGAGGGTTTTAATTAACCCAAAGCTCAATACGATCCAACAACAGAACTGCTTTTTCATTTAATGCAATTTTAAGCAGTAACAAAGTATTATTTTCAGTTGAAGGGCAATGATGATCCTAATAGAATCTGTGAGGGGCATATTACATCTGGAGTATTGTTTGCTCAGTTCTGGGTGAAAGAGTGAGCAATTATATACAGCAGGGATTTGCAATGCATGTCACACAAGAAATGGTTATCAGTGCTGGGGACAAATGAGAACAAAATGATAATATTTTCAGGGAATAATAATGACCTCGATCTATTTGAAGAGCGTTCAGGTGTAAAAGGGAGTAAACCTAATCTTTGTTGCTCTATGTTTTAGTCTGCTATTGCCACATTAATGCTACGGCTTATTACTACATTTATTTACCTCTTAGGTATCTGCAGGAGAACTGGAGTTTGTCTGATCTGATACAGGCTTGCCTGGGCTTGGCTTCAGGTCATGGTCTGGGTTCAGTTTTGTTCTCTATGTTCCTTTTTCTTTGAGAATGAGTAGGTGCCCTGGGGAATAATTTTTTCATAGTGATGGAAGAAGCACAAAAAGGGACACAAAAATCAAAGCCTCCTCTGGTATCACATCCACCAATACTCCAATTGCCCAAATCAAGCCATCTCAAAGTCAAGGGTCAAGAAATTACTCTGAGGCCATGGGAAGGAAACTGGATGTACCAGTGTTATGGAGTAGTAAAACCAATAATTCAACACAACCCACCCCCCAGACTAATAGGGCAAAACTAAGTTCAGTGGGCTAAAGAACACTGATTCTGCTATAATGTAATAAAAACTGAATGATCATTGAAATTGTCCAGTGATAGGTGTAAACTAGCAAAACCCTTGTCCCAGATGAGGTTAGAGTCTGATTATTCATTTTCTGAGAGCATCATAAATGGAACTCCAGCATCATTTAGGAATTCAGACACTGAGGCAACTGGTATCTTTCCACCTCTAACATCCTACTATTCTTGATCCTATTCTACCCCACACCCTTCTTTCCAGACTCTGCTGTCCTGAGGCTATTTCTCCCCCAAGCCATCTGCTGGGAAGTTTATATATGGCTTTTTTGTGTCCCTGAGAGTTTCACATGAGCATCCCTTGTCTTTCCAATTGCTGTGGAAGCATTTCAGTGGCACGGACTGGGTCTTAAACTTCTCTTCCACTGTCTATAGGAACTTTCTCAGTGTCAGGCATCAGGTTCTTAGCATGGCATTGAACAACTATCCAACAGCCAGCCTGGCCCCAGGCCATCTTTCCAGCTTCATCTCCTACTTTCCACACACTGTGCTCCATCCAACTTGAACTACTTGCCCTTCCTCGTACATAGCCTCTGCTTCTCGGGATTTTGCTCACTCAAACACCATTCTCTCTTATCCTCACAGGCCCAGATCCTACCATCTCACCCAGGGAAAATCATACACTATGTTCTCCAAGATATTTTCCCACTGATACTCCATCCATAAAGAAGTTTCTTACTATTTTGAACACCCTAACCTTTTCTGTGAAACTTTATAGATTTTCATGGGGTAGAAAAGTGGTTCTCAGCTCTAACCATATTAGTGTGGTTTGAGAGTATTTGAAACATTCATATCCAGGTCCCATCCCAAAGTCATCTCATATTATTTACCTGTTAAGAGAAACTCCAAGTAATAGTGGTTTCAGTAAAACATTCATAAAAATAGTTAACTGACACAGCAAGGGTAGGGGAAGTAAGTGGTTTCAGTATTAGCCCAGTACTTTAATAATGTCACCAAGAACTTAAACTCTTTCTGCCTCTCTGATTTACCATTCAATGAATCAGTAATGTCTTCCCTCATGGTTGCAAGACAGCTGCTGTGGCTCCAGGCATCACATCCTCACACCAGCATACCAAGCAGGAACAAAGCAAGCAGGAGAAAAAGTGTTCTTCTCACATCTCTTTTACCAGAGAAAGAGAGCCCAGAAGTTTCCTGCAGACATTTCCTTACATCTCATTGCCTAGAACTGGGCCACATACCTATACTGGACCTATTACTGGGAAAAGAGAATATGTTGTACAAATTAGGTTAAGCACAATCCATCATTGTGGTTAGACAGTCCTGAGAAAAATCCGACCTCTGATCTGAAAGTTACAAAGGGATAATGGCAAGTAAGAAGAGCTGCTTCTATCCACAGATGCCTCTCTGGGACAGTAAGCTTGCTGAGGGCAGGACTATGTTCATGCAAGCAGAAGCTTTAGGAATCATCAGAGATGCTCCATACTCACTTACTACAAAACTGAACCCTCTCTCCCCAAGCCATTGTCTTGAATGCTATTTTTACCTGATTGTAAGGCAGGCAGTCGTGTGCCCCACTTATTTTGACTTCTGAGAATGTTCATTTCCCTAGGATCTCCAAATATAAGTCAGGTTTTCACTGAAGGCTGCAGAGCCCTCGTAGGTATAGAAAGCATATATATGTGCTAATGATTTAGGTTCCTAGACAAAGCGTATCTATGAAGGAAGCATGGATTAAGCATAACAAGGCTGTAGGATTTTGTGTGTCCACTTATCACCTCCCTGCCATGAGGCAGGACGGGGAGTGAATGTGTCAGGCAAACCTGGAGCCAAATACAAGCTACATTTACTGCCTATGTGACCTTGGGCAAAAGATTTAACCTCTCTGAGCCTCAGTGTCCTTGCATGTAAAACATGAACGCTCTTCCAGGGATGCTCAGCGGAGCAACACTGACAAAATCTGCAATAATAGTAACTATCACTATGCATGCCCATTCCATGGCTGGCCCTCTTCTAGGTATTTTACATACACTATTATTTTTAATCGTCACTGAAGCACAATGAGGTAGGGGCTTGTATTGCTCCTGTGGCTCAGAGAAGTTAAGGAACTTACCCAAAGTTACACAGTTCAAGGATGAGGGTTGAACTCAGATGTTGGACTTCAAAGGCAGTTCTAGAACGTATCAACTGCTCAGTATTTCTTGATTTCCTTTCCCCCTTTTCTCCAATTATTTGAAGTGCTATGCTGCGCTAAGTCTCTTCGGTCATGTCCGACTCTATGACACTGTGGACCATAGCCCACCAGGCTCCTCTGTCCATGGGATTCTCCAGGCGAGAATACTGCGGTGGGTTGCCGCGCCCTCCTCCCGGGGATCTTCCCGCCACAGGGATCCAATTCATGTCTGTCTCCTGCATTGGCAGGCGGGTTCTTTACCACTAGTGCCACCTGGGAAGATCCTTGCCTTAATTCTGTAATGCATCATTCTCTTTTTGTCTCTGCTTGGTTCTCAGGTAAATATTTAGCATTTTTTTTAAATGCCTGTATATTAAACACCTTGTTAACATACAATTCTTTTAAACTACCTGCCTTGTTTGAATTAGAGGGGGAGTGGATGCGGAGGCAAAGAGAAAGACCTATGAACTCCAATAGCCCTTGTAGCTTTTATTTGCTGTTTTCACTTCAGAATGCTGTGTCCTTCCGTGATGCCCTCCTCTCGCTCACCCTTTTCCTGGAGGATGCCAGTCTGGTTTCACTTCCCTCTGAAAATACCCACGGCTCTGTGTGCCCCGGATCACCTCACCTGTGTTGCACTGGACCTCACTAATGGCACCATATCCTTTTCATCAGACGGTATCCAAAATGGCACAGTAGACTTTTGTATGGGGCCAGAGTCGCCGCATTCATCACAGATACTGCGCCCTGTTCTATCGAATACGCTCCTTTTCTTCTTTCAGGAAGGACTGGTGTCGGCTTTCATTCTGCCTCTTGCAAACTGGGAGCTTCTTTTCCCCTAAGTCTCATAGCTGCTGTTTTCCACCCTCTGCCAGTTTTCATTTCTGCATGACATCAGTGGACCAGGGTGCCCCTACCCAGGACTGGAACTTGGGTTAATCAACACTTGGCGTTCTCCCCAAGGGCTGCTCTGCATAGATTTCAAATAACCTGCTGCTTTCCTGTCTACCATCTTTCCTCCGTAAATAGAGTGGACACACCACTCTCTTGGCTGCCTGTGTAGCCTCACCTGTCACCATAAAAGAGCCATTCTTATTGCAAGGACTGAGTCCCATTGTAGGCAATTTAGCCTGAATCTGTCGTGGCCACAGAACATGCTTTTGAAAATTTAAAAGGATAATATAATTTTAAAAAAAAAAAAACCCGATATGACCTTTTTCTTGAAATATGAGCAAAGCACAAAAACTTGAGAGAAGACAGCCTGAAAATAGGTTAATTGCAGTTTGACTGTATCTAACAAGAGCTCTCATGGATGGAGCCCATAAGAATGCCGGGCAGTCTCCAAATATGTTCCGTACATCGTATCATTTAATCTATATCATAAGTCTCAGAGGAATATGTTATTAGCACCCCCAGATTCACAGAGAGAATGAAGGTTAAAAAGGGTTCAGTCATTTGCCCAAGACCCCTGGAGAAGAGAATGGCAACCTACTCCAGTATTCTTGCCTGGAGACTCCTGTGGACAGAGGAGCCTGGTGGGCTACAGTCCATAGCGTCACAAGGAGTCAGACATGACCAAGCGACTAATACACACACACATGCAGCTAGTGAGCATCAGAAGAGGGATCTGAACGCAGGTCTTGCCTGATTTCTGGGGCCACGACTTAGCTCCTGCTATCGAGCATCCCTTGCTTTTCACCCTGTGCACCAACTCTCCTGTGTTTCCGTATTTGCCTTCTGGTTAATGTTTAGTCTCGCTTTTCTAGTATACCATGTCAAGGGTGTGGCATGGCCTTTCTGCTTCCTGAATAAATGTTCGTTACTCAGCTTAAACCAGCGCTACTCCCTTCCAAAGAAACATTAAAAGTGACAGCCCTAAGCTGAATGGAGAATCAGTGCACCATGAGCTATCATGTAGGATTTATTTTTCTTTAGTGGCAACATGACCCAAACATTATCTTGCCTTCAGACAACCCAAGAGGACCTGGAGGACACCCCCAAAACACCCAGGAGAAGTTACTGGGAAGGCAGAGATTAAGGAAGACCCCAACACAAGATTATTGGTGGAGAGGAGAGCGTTGTGGACAGTTTTTATTTTCTATTGCAGAATCAGTGTGGTGGAGGGAATGTGGGCTTTGGGATCAGTTCCAGGCCTGCGGGATGATCTTGGGCACTATTCTGAGCATTTTGGGGCCCGCCTCGGCTTCCTTAGTGGTAAAATGGAGCCGGCCATATGCTTGCCTCGAAGCATCTTGTGGATTTATGAGATTTTGTCTATAAAGTACCCAGCACATACCCGGCACATTGCAGATGCTCCCAAAACCGAAGTGATAATTCTTCTGAGTGGAGAAGGAAATGGCAACCCACTCCAGTATTCTTGTCTGGAGAATCCCACGGACAGAGGAGTCTGGTGAGCTACAGTCCATGGGGTCACCAAGAGTTGGACCCAACTTAGCGACTAAACAACAATTCTTCTGAGAGACTCAGCTTCGCTCACGCTGAAGTCCCAAGTGATCCTGGGTTCAAACTAAACCTTGTCTCTAAGCCACTGAATGAACCTGGGGTTGTTCATCCCATTGCTGACTCAGTATCCTGCTCAAAAAATAGATCTCATCATCCACTCTACCTTTATGGATTTTGAAAGGATTTGAGAAGTCCGTGGAGCAATTTGAAAATTTAAAATACTGTTAGGTCATTCTTGTTTTTTAAGAAATCTCCATTCTTTTGTTTGCCTAGTAAAAAGAAAGGAAGAAAGAGAGAGGCAAAAAGGAGGAAAAATCCAAAACCAATGTTTCCAGATTTGCAAAGGGAGCAAGATTGGTGTTTGGTAGTTTTTGATCTCTTGTTTCCCTGTCCCTTTTGACCTCTCTTATAAAAGGGCTGGAGGAATGTATTAGGACTTCCCCCATCCAGAGACAGGGGGCTTTTTAGGCGACTCAGTGGTAAAAAATCTGCCTGCCAATGCAGGAGACACAGGTTTGATCCCTGTGTTGGGAAGATCCCATGGAGGAGGAAATGGCAACCCACTCCAGTATTCTTGCCTGGAAAATTCTCTGGACAGAGGAGCCTGGTGGGCTACAGCCTGTGGGGTTGCAAAGAGTTGGACACGGCTGAGTGACTGAGCACACACAAACACACACACACCAAGAGAGACAGAAGCACTGACGCACACACACACACTTACACGCTTCTAGTTATCCTTGACATTACGTCACCAGAAAGCTACCTACTCTGCTTTTATGCCAGCTGAGCTCACTGCCTCAGTTTCCTCATTTACTGAAATGTGTTTAGTGGGAGCTGCCCTGCACACCAGCCACATCATCACAGGAGCCTAATGAAGCAAGTGATGGGGAAACATTAGGCAGTATTCAAATCAAGGTGGAGAGACCTCCTGGTGGAGAAGGAGCACTGGGCCAGGAGTGAGCAAACCTGAGTTAGAACTTGGGTGTTGACAATCAGCAGCTTTGTGACTGGGCAAGTCACTTCCCCACTCTGGGCTTCGGCTTACTTATCTCTCGATGAGCAGAGCAGAACCTGGTGGCCATGTCTCTCTGGCCTGGAGAATCTATGATCCCCTACGTGTCAGGATACCTTGAAAATGGTGCATTCAGGGCACTTCATTTCTGCCTGATCTAAGATCCATCTCAGGTTGTTGCTGGCCTTTGTCTTCAATCTTCCCTCACACAGTAAAACCACAGACATGTAAACTCCTTATCTGTGTGCATTTTTTGTTGCATCTGAGGTCCCTTTGGGGTTCTATCTTTCCACAGACTCATATAAACCCAGAAGGTGGTGGTGGTTGTTTAGTTGCTTAGTCGTGTCTGACTCTCTGCAACTCTGTGGACTATAGCCCACTAGGTTCCTCTGTCCACAAGATTCTCTAGGCAAGAATACTGGAGCAGGTTGCCATTTCCTCCTCTAGGGGAACTTCCCAACCCAGGGTTCGAACCCCGGTCTCCTGCATGCATCTGGTGCATTGGCAGGTGGGTTCTTTACCACTGAGCCACCAGGGAAGCCCGGAAGGAGGAAAGGCAGAAGGAGGGCGGCATAAAACAGAGTGAGCAGGGGCTCTGCTGGGCTGTGCGTGCCCCACCTAGAAGAGACGGCAGAACTCAGCCCCAGCAAACAGTTGGCACAGACGAGCAGAGGTCCAGGGTGGCCAGATCTGACTTTTCAAGGAATGACCATGATCTTGAATTTTCTTAAGTATGAAATCTACCATTTAAAAATAAACTGTATAAAAATAAAAACATTTAAAAAATAAAACTAAGCATAGGTGTGACTGGGTGAGTGAAAGTCTGACTCTTTGCGACCCCATGGACTACGCAGTCCATGGAATTCTCCAGGCCAGAATACTGGAGTGGGGAGCCATTCCCTTTCTCCAGGGGAAACATAGGTAACTGACTCTTTTTTTTTTTTTTTAAGGCTCAAAAATAACTGTAAGTGGCATAAGAAAAATTTTCTTGTCTTTTCAAAAAGAGCTGAAAAACCATAAAGTAGTTCACCTAGCCCGTGCTGCAGATTGTGAGCTGCAATCCAGAGCAGAGGAGGGATGTTTGGCTGGCGGGCAATGGAAGCAATGAGCTGGGACCTCGTACCTGTGATCAGCATCCTTCGTTTTTTGCTAGTTAGAACCAGGTCTCCTGATTTCCTGGGTAGGGCTTGCTCGACCACACGGGCTTAGTTTTCTGGAAAGGATTCTGCAGGAGCGAGAGACACGCGAAAGAGAAAGGGTAGAAGGAGCCAGTGAAGAAGAGAGAGAGGAAGGCCCTGCCTGGCGCCCCCTAGCGAGGGTCCAGCATGCCCTGCAGAGGAGCCGAGACGGGTCCCCCTTCTTCCCGCATGCTCTAGCCCCCCAGAATGGCCGTGCACCCTGGGCAGGTTTGGCTGTTGTCCCCATGCACGGAGCAGAAAGCACTCACGTCCGCCTTGTGGGACCTGCTGCTGTGTGGGGTGCTTGGTCTTAAGGTCTGACCAAGAGTTTTCCCAAGTGGTGTAGGCGTGGCTGCTGACAGACTTGGGGGTTGGCTCCATTCTGGGAAGCCTGCCACTGCGCCAGGTGAAGGGGAAGCAGATCATAAAACACTCTGGGCATTATCACAGGTTATTCAAAAGAAACAGCAACCACCAGAGCTGATTGTGCCACGTTCCTGATAGGAAGCAGAGCGGGGGAGGGGGGTCTTTGATGTTCTTAATGACCCTCTTTTCTGGCCTGACCTTTGACCCACCTGCTTTCTCTGGGTCAAACCAGGGGAGGTAACTTGCTTTCTTCCTCTCCTTCATCCCTGGCCCGCTCCCTACGGTGGGGAGTGGGGGGTTGGGGGTTGGTGGGCCAGGTAGGAAAGTCAGTGTCTTGAAATCAGGAGCTTTGGTGTCTGGCGTGCAGGTCTTTCTGTCTGAAGCCTGAGTCTTTCACTCACAGGTGCATGAATTAATCTCTCGGAACCTTGCCACCCTTAGCTCCAAAATGGGAATGAGAAAATTCAAACAAAGCAACGAATGTAAAGCAGTTCCCTTAGGATGAGACACGTGAGCCGTTATCAAGTGACAGCTAGAGCTGGGGAGGACCTTCCCTGAGGGCTCAGACAGTAAAGAATCTGCCTGCAATGCAGGAGACCAGGGTTCAATCCCTAGGTTGGAAAGATCCCCTGAAGAAGAAAATAGCAACCCACTTCAGTATTCTTGCCTGGAGAATCCCATGGACAGAGGAGCCTGGTGGGCTACAGTCCGTGGGATCACAAAGAGCTGGACACGACTGAATGATTAATATTTTCACTTTCATAGCTGGAGAAGTGGTGATCTCTGCAACTTCTAGACTCAGAGTCCAGCTAGAAAGCTGGAGAAGCAATCCAGCAGAGTATCCCAGAGTGTTTGACCACCTGACAGCACTTTGTATGTCTGTGTGTGCCAAATTGCTTCAGTTGTTTCTGACTTTTTATGACTCCATGGACTGTAGTCAGCCAGGCTCCTCTGTCCACGGGATTCTTTAGGCAAGAATACTGGAGTGGGTTACCATTCCCTTCTCCAGGGGATCTTCCTAACCCTGGGATCAAACCCACGTCTCCTGTGACTCCTGCATTGGCAGGTGGGTTCTTTACTGTTGAGCCAACGGGGAAACCCTGACAACTTTAACTCACTGCGCTTCCGTAGCCTCACCTGAGATGGAGCTAATAATGACCTACCTTAGGGGGCTCTTTTTAGGCTTGGTAACGCCATCCTGGGATGCGCTTAGCAGTACACCTATCGTGAGTGCCAAATGGATGAGAAATATGATTACCCAGGCGAGCATTATGGAACACAGAACAGTGCATGAGTTCACCCATGTTATTACAGAGCTTATCATCTAGGGAAAGACAGAATATGTCTCCTGCTGTCCATTCACGTCCTCTCAGGAATTCTTTGTGGAATCCCACGGACAGAGGAGCCTGGCGGGCCACAGTCTGAAAGGTCGCAGAAAGTCAGACATGACTGAGTGACTAAATACACAAGCGTCACGTGCATTGCTTCCCAGGTGACAGTGGTAAAGAATCTGCCTGCCAACGTAGGAGACACAAGAGGCCCAGGTTCGATCCCTGGATCAGGAAGCTCCCCTGGAGTACGAAATGGCAACCACGCCAGTATTCTTGCCTGGAGAATCCCATGGACAGAGGAGCCTCGGGGGCTACAGTCCATGGGGTTGCAAAGAGTGGGTCATGACGGAGCATGCATGCATTATATTACATCACGTGCATTGCAGGGGCCCACCTTCCAATCGCCAGCCTTGGCATCTCACCTGAGATCCTTCTCTGGCATACAGAGCCTGCTCTGTTCACATGTTCAGCAGAGCCAAAATCCCTGAGAATTAATGCCGCCAAATTCACCCTGCACTGCAGGGAGCCATCCTCAAGAAATGATTAATGGGAACGGCTGTATCAATTAGGAGTCCCCGGTCCCCAGGCCGCAAACTGGTACCAGCCCACGGCCTGTTGGGAACCAGGCCACACCACAGGAGGTGAGCACTGGGTGTACGAGCGAAGCTTCATCTGTATTTTCAGTTGCTCCCCACTGCTTGCATTACTGCCTGAGCTCAGCCTCCTGTCAGATCAGCATTAGAGTCTCATAGGAGCACAAGCCCTACTGTGAACTACGCGTGTAAGGGATCTATATTGCACTCCTTTAGGAGAATCATCCTGAAACCAACCCTCTGCTTCACCCACTCTCACCCCCTGGGATCCATGGAAAAATTGTCTTCTACGAAACCAATCCCTGATGCCAAAAAGTTTGGGGACAGCTGGTATAGACACCCCCCTCCCCAGCTTTCTCATGCCTCAGTGAGACAGTTCTGTGTGCATGTTCTGTGTTGGATCCCCAAGTTCCCACGGCAGGATTGAGCCCCCGTTGCCCACTGGCTTGATGACATTTATTGGCTATCTTCCTACCTTGCCCCATTCCCTCCTTCCTCTCCTGGTGTTTACTGAGATCATCTCCAAATAAGTTATGTGCACTTGAATCTTTGTCTTAGGAACCATATTATGGCACATACAAACTGAGGAGTCTCACTGAATATCTCAAAGTGCTATGATGTTTGTATAAGCCACAGGTGGCAGGATTCCACAGATGGGACCTGGAGAGATGATCTTTGCTGTGGTTTTCCGTTGGTCTGAAACTGCTGTAGGCCTGAAGACCTGGTACCTGAGCTCCGCAAATCTACCCTCAGGTCCCTGTTTGGGAGCAGGCTTCCTTAGAGATGTCCCCGGAGGCAGGGAGCCATGGGTGGGCTGATGCAAGAAGCTGGGATTGTGTCACTAGGCTGGGATCACATCCCAGCTGTGGGCTTCTCAACTCAAACACAGCCTCTGTGGACAAGAGGAAGCACAGTCCAGCCAGACAAATTGGAGTTCTCTCTTCATTCTTTTTCTTAAAAAAAAAAAAAGAAAAACAAAAACAGGGTAAAATATAAAAATAGTTATGTCTCTGGGCCCTCTTTCTATTAAAAAAAAAAAGAATTAGAACAGGAAACCCAGCTGAGAAGGATCTATCTCATGACAATGAGATTGAAAGATGCATTCCCTAAACAAAAAGGGAGACAGTGAGGACTTCCCTGGTGGCCCAGTAGTTAAGACTCCATGCTGCCGATGCAGAGGGCATGGGTTCCATCCCTGGTCAGGGGTAAGATCCCACATGCCGTGTGGCATGGCCAAAAGATTTTTTTTAAAAAAAAGGAGACAGTGAGAGAAAAAGTAAAACTCAGTTAGAGCTACTTCTCCACTGGGTAACTGGTGTGTAAGCAAGTCAAGTTCTAGCTCAATTTTCTGTGAAAAATAAAAACACAGAAGAGAAAAACAAAACAAGATACTCAGAACCAGCTCTGACACTAAAGTGTTCACTGGAGAAAATTGATAAATTTATGAGACAAATCTACCTTCTGTTCAAAGTTGCCTGATTCAAGTTGTTTAGTCACTGAGTCGTGTCTGACCCTTTGCAACCCCATGGACTGCAGCACGCCAGGCTTCCCCATCCTTACCATCTCCTGGAGTTTGCTCAAACTCATGTCCATTGAGTTGATGATGCTATCCAACCATCTCATACTCTATCGCCCCCTTTTCCTCCTGCCTGATCCAAAGGCACATGGAGTTTGTAGGAACATGCTTCACCACACTGACAGATCATTTGAAAATCTTACAGGAGACTAGAATGTGGGTGCCCAGGCCTCAGAAAGAGCAGAGATGAAAGGACAGGCTTTTCTTCAAAGAAATTAGATTTTTGCAAAAAAAAAATCAGGGCCCAGACAATGTAGAGGAGGACAAAGAACACTCGAACCCCTCCGCAGGCTCTTCCAAAACAGTCATTTTCAGTCACTCACAGGTGGTTTTCCTCCCAAAGCAAATATTTACAGAGTTGTGAAAATTCAACACAAGTCACCTGGGCATGAGGTTCCCCTACTTGTGCCCAAGATCTCGGGCCTGGAATCATTAAGCAGAACCTCGTGAGTTTCTACTATGGGACAAGGAAATCCTTGGGTCGAAAAGAATTGGTTCTGAGAGTGTATTCATAAGGATAAGGGCTGCATCTTTTCAAGAAAGTGTTTGCAGTTCCAAGAGAAGAAAGGATTTTAGACAAAGTGATGCCAGGGGCTTTTTCCTCATCTGCCAACCTTGGCAGATTCTGCCCTCAAAGAGTTCATGACCGCTTTGCAAATCAATCCATTATGATCATCAGATCAGCAAGAACACAAAGTGTGGAGCTGGCTGTCGCTCTAACCACCTTGAATAATATCTCATTTGGTTGTTTGCGGGAAAGGCCTTCGCTTGCTTTTCCCGAACGTCCCAGGGACGTGAATGGGTCTCAAAATAAAGAGATGCAGCCCGGGCGGGCTGCTGTCCACACTCTCCATTTCTCCTTTTCCTTCTTCGATGGTTCTGGAGAACCAGGCAAGACAAGAAAGCGAATGTGGTTGTGGAAGGAGGGGAGAAAGGAAAGAGAAAAAGAGGGAAGATGGGAGGGTGAGACAGAGACGGAAGATAGGAGAAGAAAGGGAGAGAAGGAGGGAGGAAAAATTACAGAAAAGGTTGGAGAGGGATGGAGAAAGGAACAGGAAGGAAGGGAATGAAGAGAGGAAGGAGGGAGAGAGGGAGAGAGAGAGGAAAGCTTGAGAGAGAGACAGAGAGATAGACAAAGAGATAGAGAAGCAGAGAGAGACAGGACTAGCTCTGCGGCTGTCAGATCCTCACTGGTTTACACCGAGGAGCCAGATAGCCTCTCAGTGAAAAGCTGAGATTAAGCTCACAACATAATTTCCATTATGTTAATGTTGCTTTAAAATATATTGCGCAGAGTGCTGCAACAATCAAATTATCAATTATAATGTCTACTCAGAGTAGAAAAGTGTTGCAAACAGAGGGCTGATTACTGCTTCAGTACATCCAATCTGCATACTCATTGTTCAGTACAGGGAAAACAAATTATCTTGTGTTGGCCCCAGTTCAAATTTAATTAAATGAGTGCAAAGCAATTATAATAAAGTACAATAGTGTAGTAATGAAAGGAAAATAACTCATTAACCTATTAATCTTTATTTATGTTCCTCTCAAATAACTATGTAATTTCTTTATCACCGCATCCCATAAGAAAAAGTAGGGTCTCACTGCTTGTGGCCTGGTTAACAGGTTCTATTTGCCAAAGATGCCTTTGCGTGGACAATTCAGACCAACTTTCCTTAGCTTGGGGGCCACCCCTCAATCCTCCCATCAAGCTCCCCACCCACAGGGACATGTATGTGGCTTAGATCGAACCCTCCCCATCCGCATTTTCCTGACACTTGTCAGTTGCCCAAGGTAAATTTCTCTAGAAGCTGAGATGTGCTTACCACAGCACAAGGAAGAGGCTTCTTACATATCTGCTGTGTAAGGCATTGCAGAGCCAGAGAGAGGACAGGATCCCTCAGGTTGAGAGACAGCCTGGTCCTTTCAGCCTGAGAAGAAACTGAGAGTTCACACTTCACAGCACTTTCCGGGAGACAATGGTTTTCATGTGTATGATCTCATGTAAGCCTCACAGCCACACCTTGAGGTGGTATGATTATTATTGCCTGCTTTGTCGACAAGCCCTGGAGTTTTGTACCCTTTCATGCTTTTTTAAAAAATAAAATAAAATTTGTTGGCTGCTCTGGGTCTTCATTGCTGCAAGCAGGCTTTCTCTAGTTGTGGCAAGCAGGGGATAGTCTTCATTGCATTGCACGGGCTTCTTCTCATTGCAGTGATTTCTCTTGTTGCAGAGCCCAGGCTCCAGGGCATGTGGGCTTTAGTAGCTGTGGTGCACCGGTTTAGTTACTCTGCAGCATGTGGAATCTTCCCAGACCGGGGATCAAACCCGTGGCCCCTCCATTAGCAAGAGGACTCTTATCCACTGAACCATCAGAGAAGTCCCCGGGACATGAGTTTTTAAATAAGAAAATGTTTTGCCCAAACCTTGACGTTCACCCACAGCAGATCCAGGATCCTAAGTTAGAATAACCACCCCTAAATCTTCATTTCTTTACCCTGGGACTTCAGTCTGGTTCAGGGACCAGTATCTTTGGCATCATCTCAGAGCTTGTCAGAAGTACAGAATCTTGGGCCCCACCTTAGACCTAAAGAATCAGAATCTACGTCTTACAAGATCCCCTGGTGATTCAGATACACAGAAAATTGTGAGAAGTGCTGGCAGGTACTGCTGGATACCACGGTGCCTTTCCTGGAGAGAGGAGCAAATCTCTCGTAACAACTATCGTGTCCTCTGGTTTGCCCTGTAGACTCTCTCTACACCCATCTTCACCCAACTCTGTTCCCCAGGAGGCTAATTTTTATGAACCCTGTACACCAGCCCCCTGACTCTGCACCTTCCAAGTGGATAGGGCCATATGAGGGTTTGGAAGGCAGGAGGAGATGGTGGTGCATGTGCCCCATGCCCATCTGCAGGGTTGCCATGCCCTGATTGAATCTCTGCTCAGAAAGTCACAGCTCCTGTCAGGAGGCTGAAATCAGCAAATCAAGCTGAGACTAGGCTAGCCAAGTGTGGTGGCGAGGGTGCAAAATTTAAGGAAGTACTGACTCTTAAGACCCTTGCCTTGTCCTGGCACTGATGTACGTTTTTTTCTGTCAAGCGCCAGAGAGTAAATACTTTAGGTACTGCAGACCATCCAGTCTCTGATGCAGCTACTGAACTCTGCCTTTGAAATGTGACAGCCACAGACAACAGTAAACAAACCGGCTCCTGCGTGTGTGCTCAGCCGTGTCTGACTCTTCGAGACCTCAAGGACTGTAGCCCACCAGGCTCCTCTGTCCATGGAATTTTCCAGGCAAGAATACTGGAGTGGGTTGCCATTTCCTTCTCCAGGGGATCTTCCAGACCCAGGGATCAAACTCGCATCTCTTGTGTCTCCTGCATTGCAGGTGGATTCTTTACTGCTGAGCCACCAGGGAAGCCCAAAACAAATGGGCTCAAGTTTGGTTAAATAAAACTTTAGTTTCATAAACAGGCAGCAAGTCAGATCTGGACCACGGACCATGTCTCACATAGAGCCAACCCCTGCTCTACGTGAGATAGTTCCCATGTCTACTAACTCTAGTGTACAACACTGTCCCTTATGGTTTCCTTTAACCCTGCTCACATCTTTGCAAACAATCCTTTACTAAGCTTCCCTCGAATTATCCAAATTGAGTGTGCCATCTGTTTCCTGCTAGGACCCTAATTGATGCACTTGGCTTTGCGTTTCTCCAACACAGGCTTTAATTGCAAAGTAACAACAACAACAAAATAAACAACAAAAATGGAGACTATGACCAGTTACCATACAGTGGGGACACAATGCTTTACATGCATTCATCCATCTCAGAATATGATCGAACATTTCACAAAGTTGCAATATGCTCTTAAAGTTGGCTGGAGCTTAAATAAATAATTTTTTTTTCCTTGGGGCTTGGAGTCTCAATCCGGCTGCCCTGCTTGTCCTCTTCTAATGGAATGGAGGTCTGTTCTAATTAAACAAGAAAACACATCTTTTCACAAGGGGAGAACGGAGGGCATTGTACTCTGTGCTCAAAGAAAGCGTGCTTTAATAAGAATCCTTTTATAATCCCTGCTTTTATTTGTTGCTTCCCAAAGCTTTTTCTGGTAATAAAAGGATTGTAAAGTTGACAAATATAAGCAGGGACAAAGAAGTTTGGGGAGATAATGCCTTGGTGAATGGAAAAGTATTTGAAAGTGTATTGATCCCACAACACGGAGAAGATGATCGTGAAAAACTGAAGCTGCCATCAGGGTGATATTTCTATTACAAAGTAAAAGTCCCTGCAGGCAGGACATATATTCCTCATATCATGTAGAGTTATGCTCAGTCGTAAGGAGAAAAAAATAATTCAAACTAAAGTGTAGAATTTGGGATCTGAAGATCTGAGCTCAAATCTTGGATGCATGGCTCTTCTCCTAACCTTCTGTGTTGGTCTACAAACCCAACAAACTGAGACTCAGCAAATGTGCTGCATTCTATTATGAGTACCTTATGGTTGTCTGTCACCAACATTCTGCACTGTCACCAGCAGCATCCATCACTCCTCTTGGCAAGAGCCAACAATTTTTACTTGAGATTCAACCACTCCCTTACTCAAAGCCTTCAGATTTCTACTGGGGTTTCGTCTGTGGTGCATGGGTGGAGCACGTAGTCAGACCTGGGCTGATCAGTGTGCTGCATCCTCTGGTCACAAAGACTGACTTAGTTATGGGCACACATGACCCGGTTAACCAATGAGACTGAAAGCAGTAAGTGATCTGATGGGCTGTTCTTTCCCACTAGACTTGAACATGAGGGCTGGAACTGCTGCAGCCATTGTGCCAACATGTGGAGCTGGAGGCTGAAGTCAACTGAATAGAATGATGACACTGTTCAAGTCCCCGTTACAGCTTTGCCTAAAGCTAATCTTAAGGAAATCAACTGGAGAAAAACGTAAGCAAGTTTTTACCCTTTACTGCATCCAAACCCTTTGGAATGAGTCTATAGATTCTCTCACTGGGATCCTTGAGAGATGGGAACTTTTCTACCCCATAAATATGGACTGGTCCTGTGACTTTTTTGGCCAATGTAGTGTCAGTGGAGGTGGTGGTGTGCACTTTCTCTTTCCCTCAGAATCTGCCCAGGATGCAGCGCAGCTTGGGCTAGCCTACTGCAGGAGGAGAGAGGAGGTAGGGTGAGCCAAACATTCCAGTCAACTGGCAGCAGCAGTGCTACCTACCCCATCCACAGCAATTACAGATGAATGAGGGAAGTCAGTGGAGACCAGAACCATCCAGCTGAGCCCAGCTTATGCTGCTGACACACAGGATTTGAACTAAGTAAGGAGCTGGGTTTTGTTATTGTTGTTTTTTTAAATTTTTGGCCACACTGCATGGCATGCAGGATCTTAGTTCCTGACCAGGGATCGAAACCACACTCCTTGCAGTGGGATCGTGGAATCTTAAACCACTGGATCACCAAAGAAGTCTGAAAGTAGTTGTTTTAGCTACTGTATATTGAGGGAATCTCATTATATATTGCTCATCAATAACTAACTCACACAGAGCTACACCCCTCAATTTTTCACTTATATGAACCAATAGTTTATCCTTTTGTTTGAGTCAGTTAAGGATTGGGTTTTCTGTCCCTTGAAATGGAAAGAATGGGTGCCTTCATTCTCCAGCCAAATAGAGATCCTATCTGATTTTGTTTGTCTGATTGGGATCCAAGGGTGAGTGAGTAATCAATAGATTTTAATGGTTGCGTAATATTTGGCAGGTTCTCAAATCACATTTGGATATATTTGCTCTTGAATCTCCAAAATAATCTCTACAGGGGTCAGAGTTTACTCAGCCTAACTCCTCTACAGGAATTTGGAAGATATAATGGTTTTTTTCAACCATTACAATAGGTGAAAACAGGTAAGCTCAAGGGTTTAAGGAACCACACTGAGTCATCTTCCTCAAGGGAATCCAGATAAGTCCAGGGCTCAGTTCCACTCTCCTTGCTATAGAAACCTGAAATTAAGTATCACCTTTTTCTTTTTGTAAAATAAAAGGCATGTACTGTTTTTAGGCAAGAAGCCCAGATCCACCTGCCCTTCCTCTCCTCTAGGCCTTCATCCATTCATTGCTATAACTTGCCACATTATTCCTATAATTTCTTTTCTTTTCCTTTTTTTTTTTTTAAAGAAAGAAACTAAAGCAGGGACTCCATAGAAATCATACTCCACCCCAGTAAAAGATAAATCCATTTGATCTATGTCAGAGAGGAATCCAGCAACAAATTCTCACCAACAGTTGACAAATTGTGAGCATTCGTGTGTGTGTGTTTGTGTGTATGTGTGTGTAAAGAGAAGGGGAGGAAAAAAAACACTGTTATTTTTATTCTTTAATCAGAGGATAACCAGTAAGTTTACATTTTAGGTTCTTAAATGGTTGTTTTTTTCTCAAGTTCACAGCCAGTGTTCAGGAGAAAGAAGGCCTTGTTGAAAACTGAAAAGAGAAATGTACTCTATTCATGAAGATAACGTCTCTCAGTCCAGAGGTCAGGTGAGGGAATCACTGACTGACATTCACCCTTCTCTTAAAACTCTCCCAGGCTTCAACAGCTCCTAATCTTTCTTTCCTTCCTTCTCAATCCTCCATACTTATAGGCTCATCTCTTTTCCCCAAAAGACTCAAAGAAAAGTCCAAGGTAATAAATGCCATTCATGAGAAAAGGAAGATATGGCTTCATCTGGCTGATCTCTTCCAACCTAGATAACTGATGTGAGGTCTGACAATTGCCAGTGATCGTAATGTGGTCCAGAACCATTCAAACTTTCCTTCCTCATCAGATTGCAAGTCTGCAGGCTAGCAAAAACACCAGATTGAGAAATTGGATCTCAGTGAGAAGATATTCAGAAGATAAATAAATGAACAGGGTAGAGGTGGGGTAGGGAAACTCCGAGGAGACAGGGAAGCTGGCATGTGACAGAGAACACTCTGTTGAAACTAGTAAACAGAAGAGCAACAGAGTAACAGCAGTAGACAAGAGGGGAAGCAGGAAAGAGCTTTAATTTAATTCTCATCACTCACCCCCTTTCTTGTATTATAAAGTACAAATTCCATATCATAGTCTTATGACCCTACATGATTGACCCTCCCCCATCTCATCAGCCTCTTCCCTAATAAGGCTTCCCCTTGTTCCAAGAACACAATCATTCAGTAAGTATTGAACAAAACAAAATGCCATTTTTTTTTTAATGTTGATTAACTAGTAGATAGAATGATCATCTCAATTAAATTTGCCCATTCCAGTCCATTTTATCTCCCTGATTCCTAAAATGTCCATGTTCACTCTTGCCATCTTCTTGATTCATGGACCGAACATTCAAGGGTCTTGTTCTGATGGGTGGGGCATGGTCAGCAAAATTTTAATCCAGTTTCCTATGATAGGAAATTGGGCCTGTTTTCCCTCCCTGTTATTTGACCTGAGACCAAACTGTGGAGGGGGTAATGAAGATAATTGCCACCTCCTTCAGAAAGTCCCATGCAGGCACTGCCGCATCAGTGCCAGAGACCCTACTGAAGTCCACTGATGACCTCCACTGGAGACTCCTGGATACTCACAAACAAGTCTGGGTCGGTCTCTTGTGGGGTCACTGCTCCTTTCTCCTGGGTCCTTGTGCACACAAGGCTTTGTTTGTGCCCTCCAAGAGTCTGTTTCCCCAGTCCTATGGAAGTTCTGTAATCAAATCCCACTGGCCTCTAAAGTCAAATTCCCTGGGGATTCTCAGTCCCTTTGCCAGATCCCCAGGTTGGAAAATCTGGTGTGAGTCTGGTAACTTTTAGAGAAACTATATTGTATTGTATTATATTATTAGTCACTCAGTTGTGTCTGTCTCTTTGCAGCCCCATATACTGTAGCCTCCCAGGCTCCTCTGTCCGCGGGATTATCCAGGCAAGAATACTGATGTGGGCCACCATGCCCTTCTCCAGATGATCTTCCCAACCCAGGGATTGAACCCAGGTTTCCTCAAATCTTTGAGGCCTCTGGGAAACCAGTAGCCTCTGTCCAGCTGTGCTGGTTTAACTGGAGTCAATTTTCTTGGGTTGTGCTGATCATATTATCATGCCAGCTCCATCGCAATCCTGACCTATTTCATGCTACCAACAGGTTGTTATGAAACATGGAGCTGGGAAGAATGTGCACTTTTTGTTTCCTCCAGCCAGGTAGAGCATACCTCCAAACAGTCCTCGAGTCCAGCACACCAGCAAGCAGTTCTTCACTTCTCAAGGATATATGAGCCATCAAGATTGAGTGTTCAGAGTCCTTGGTCTCATTCAGACCTAGATCTTCATTTATTGGTGTCCAAGATAGACCAATCCTCTTTCTGATGATCACGTTCTTTTCACTCGTCCTGGATCCAGACTCATTCAGCCTCTTCCCATGGTGCTCACTGGGCATGACTGGGCCAATACAAACTCTGAAGGCTATAAAATAGTTGTTGAACCAGTCTAAGTCTTGTGACTTTTTCAAGCTGCTGTTTCTGAATGGTTTGGAGGATGTGAAACTAGGAATCAGAGGCTCAGAGTAGTTCAGTGCAGCCGAGGCAAGACAGATGCTTTCTCCAAAATGCCATTTTTAAAACAAATGTGTCCTGAGGTAGAGAACGAACGTGTGGTTACCAAGGGGGGAAGGGAGGATGGGATGAACTGGGAGATAGGGATTAACATACATACAATATTGATACTATTACTGTCTGAGCCGCCAGGAAAGCCAATAGATAACTAATGAGAACCTGGTCTTCCCAGGCGGCTCAGCTGTAAAGAATCCATCTGCCAATGCAGGAGATGTGGGTTCAGTCCCTTGGTTGGGAAGTTCCCTTGGAGAAGGAAATGGTAACCCACTCCAGTATTCTTGCCTGAAAAAGCCCATGGACATAGGAGCCTGGCAGGCTACAGCCCATGGGGTCACAAAGAGTCAGACATGACTGAGTGACTAACAACAAATGAGAACCTACTACATAACACAGGGAACTCTGCTCAGGGCTCTGTGGTGATCTAAATGGGAAGGAAATCCAAAAACGAGTGAATGTATGTGTACATAGAGCGGATTCACTTTGCCGTATAGTAGCAACTAACGTAACATTGTAAAGAAACTATCAGTCCATCAGTTCAGTCACTCAGTCGTGTCCCATTCTTTCCAACCCCATGGACAGCAGCATGCCAGGCTTCCCTGTCCATCACCAACTCCTGGAGCTTGCTCAAACTCATGTTCAACATATATTTTTAGAATATATATAGTCCAATAAAATATTAAAAAAAAAAAACCCAGATGTGTCCTTACTCAGTCTTTGGAGTTTGTGCCAGTTGAATCTTCACATCCCACAGGGCTACGGATGGGTGAGGACAGGAGGGGGCAGTGTGAAAAAATGGGACAGGAAACCAACCCTAACCATGGGAGTTAACTTCCCCAATATTCCCTGCAGGCTTCAAATATGCTGTTCAGGGCATAGCATGAAGGGCGGGGAAAACCATTTAGAATTGCTGGAGTATCATGATACCCTCAGATGATAGGTCAGATGGTAAAGAATCTGCCTGCAATACAGGAGACCCGGGATCGATCCCTGGGTCAGGATGATGCCCTGGAGAAGGGAATGGCTACCCACTACAGTATTCTTGCCTGGAGAATCCCACGGACAGAGGAGCCTGGTGGGCTATAGTCCATGGGGTTGCAAAGAGTTGGACATGACTGAGCAACTAACACTTTCAATGTTGACAATTAAAAGTAAAAAAATTTAAGTCAATTTTATCATTGTTTCTAATTCTTGACAGAATTAAATACTTTAAATTTAATTTTTTAAACTTTCCCGAACCCTGGGTGCACTGCTCCCAACTTCACCCCATCCTTACCTTGGCACATCACTTGTTTTTTTTTCCTCTGTTCTTGTCTGAGCATGTTTACAGAGAGAGCAGTTGTCCTTGAAGTCAGCCTGGAGAGCTTGTTCCATGATAACACCCATGTCTTCACAAACACACATGTAAGTGAACATGGTAAAGATTAGAATCTTTACCCTGGCTACTGGGCATCCTTGCTCTCAGGCCACTAAAACCTCTAGATAATAGATTTTTTGCCTGCTAACTCTATCTCCTCCTGCCCAGGCAGAAACTCAATCTCTCATTCCAGCCCCACTCTGGAGGACAGGAAGAGCTCTATTTAACCAAGTCCATGAGCCATGCTAACCAATGATTCATGGCCTCTTCTTCTCCATTAGGGCTACATAGACAAAGATGCAGATGGGGTCAGGTGTGGGGAAAAGGAGAGCTGGTCTATCCTGGGAATAGGAAAACCATGACAAGAGACCTAAGTTTAGTGATACTTACTTCTCATCTCTCTTCTAGCCCTTTCCACATTCAGCAAAGTATGGCCATCAGGACTAGTGTTGAACGGAATGACCTACTATCTTACCTTCTTGCCATTGGACACTTTATGCCCCAACCCCAGTAGGGTGTCTTGGTCACAACAAAGACCTACTCTAGGTGCTATCTCCTCCTTAATTCCATTCTTGATCTCTCTTCTTCTCTATCCCACTTTAAAGAGTTAGTCTCTCAGTTGTGTCCAATCTTTGCAACCCCAAGGGCTGTAGCCTGCAAGGCTCCTCTGTCCATGGGATTTTCCAGGCAAGAATATAGGAGTGGTTGCCATTTTCTACTTCAGGGGATCTTTCTGACCCAGGGATTGAGCCTGCGCCTCTTGTGTCTCCTGCACTGGCAGGCAGATTCTTTACCACTGTACCACCTGGGAGGCCCCATTGCAAGATGAAGTGTGTATTAAATATTTTCCCTCTGGCCTCAGGGCATGACATTTTTAGCTTACCTGAAAGTTATCATAGATGTAACCATTTTTGTACCAACCCAGTAGATATAACCATGCAACTGGTTTCTGGACAAGGACCACTTCCCAGCCTGGTTTAAAAAATCTCTCCCCACCCTCTCATCTCTCTCATCTTCCAGCCTTATGGGGAATGCCAAAGTCCTAGGGGTGACAGGCCACTGGATGGAAAGCACCTGATCCAGAAATGACTTGTGGGACAGAGTTCCCATTTCCACTCCTGCTGACCCACATTGCACAGGTATGTGAATTAGGAATACACTCTCATTCTCTTCTGTTGTGGAAATTAGGGATCTTTGTTACAGCAGCTAGTGCTTCTTACACTAGCTGTTCCACCAACAAAGTCCTGCAGACGTGTTGTAAGAAGACCCACATAAACACAGCTTCTCTGAAGTTCCTCTTTCCCATGATTCAAGTCTCCTGGGCTTTGCAATACGGATTCTGGCTGCTCCATCAACCAATGACTAGAGCTGTTTTCTCTGTTGAGCATAAAGTCTTCTTTCACTGGGTGCCTCCAAACACATTCATCCCCTGCTACTGCTTTCCTGGCCTACAAGCAAGTGAGGGACAGAAGCTCCCTGGATTTATATGCTCTATTACCTTTATTAGTGAGAACCCCAGGCTGCAGCCATTCATCATTGGCCAGCCCACCAGACACAGTGATTCACTATAGACTTAGAGGTTGAAGTCAATTAGGTATCATCTTAACTGGAGGGAGAGGCACTTCCATCAAGTGGAGAGAGCTTTATGGCAGAAAGTTGTATTAATGACCCCACTTCAGTGCTTATCAGGAGGAGGTCATATAATCCCTTCCCGGAATTACATGCTGGCCAGTTCAGATAAATAACACAGATCTCCACCATTCATAATCCAAAATGTTAACAATTAATTTCCGAAATCAATCCTGAAGAGGACTGGAAGCCCAAATCCCTAGACCCAGACAGGCCTTGCTCACTGGATTTCTCATGAGTCAAAATTTAAACCTCAAACTCATAATGAACTGTTGTTGAGACACAGCTGACTTAGGCAATCAAGATAATATTATTCAGCAATAACCTGGGTGAAACATACTCTAAGTGTGAATTAATAAGTCGGCTGACACTAGGTCCCAGATGTTTCCCACTCTGGCAATATGCCCAAAGTGATGATAAGCAGATTTACATACTTAACTAATATGTTTATTTAAAGGAAATTTCCAAATCCAAAATAACATCCAGATTTCTTATTTGGCTGCAGATCAAAAGACATCCTATCAATAAAGACAGAATCCAGGATAAACCTTTTCAACATCTGCTTAAAACCAAACAACAGATTTGAGGGTTTGGGTAAAACTTAATTGCAGACAAATTTTACTGCCTCTTATATAAATATATATTTTCATGTCCCTGGGGTGGTTCTGACCTCATCAATTCCCCTGTTCACAATACACAACATTGTTCTTTTACTGGCATCAACAACTCTGCCTTTATGGAACATTCCAGTCTCAAGGACGAACAGACTTTCTCCCTCATCAGGAAAGTCGAGCAAAAGTCAGGGGCAGGAGCGAGAGCTCAGAATGTTGTAGAAAAGAAAAACGTGCCCCTCTACCAACCAGGAAATTCTTTGTTTTTCCATAGTCACTAAGGAGCATTTACTTGGCATCTCACTCTCCCTTCCTTTCAGAAGGAGGTGGTAGGAATAGTGATCCTCTTTGCATACCAACATTTTCATTTTTGTTGTTGTTGATGATGATGATTCCCCAAAGGCGAGCTCAGTAACTGAACAAAGTGTTAATAGGTCAAAGTGTTAATAGATCTCTGAGCCTGTGAGGGAGATAACAGAATGGGTGTTGGCCCTGATCGTTCTTGTTCTGTAAATGTGAAATAGTTCACCCTCCATACTAACTGCCTAAAACTGAAACAGAATTGTTGGGCAGAGAAGCTTTTTTGCATACAACCCACAGGCCAGGGCTATAATTGAACTAGGGATCGGCTTCAGAAATTCACTTTGCCTAGGGGTCTGTTCAGCGTCAGGGCCAATATCAGCTGCTTGACCCTGGTGTGGAGGAACTTAGACAGTCAGAAGCCATCCATCTTTGCTGCCCCTCCATTCTCTGGACCAAGTTGTGTTAAAACTCCGGTCCAATCTCATCACAGCCAAACCAGGAAGACTAGGTTGGTGAAAGTGACCAAAGAAAAGGAAACTAAAACAGTAATGATATACCATATTCTTTCCCTCTACTGGCAAATACATTCATAAACACTCCACTGTCATAGCTCAGATTTTCCCAAATAGAGGTGATATGTAGATGAATTACCTATGTATGAAATATAGATATCAAAAGTCTTAAAATTAGTCTAATCTTTGACCCAGAAATTCTACTTCTAGAACACATCTTAAGAAAATAATTAGGGATTTGTACACAGATTTAACTACGAGAATGTACGACTTTGCTTATGATAAGGAAAAAAAATATTACGAATGACCTAAATGTTAAACAATTGAGACAAGCTAATTAAAGGATGATGCACAATTTATGAAATTATTCAAAATTGAAGTAATGGAATAAAATTTAATGACGATGAATGATGCTTGCACTCTATTACTGAGTGGGGGAAAAGACATTGCTAAAAATAAAAATATGTATTGCCTCTTGCCATTACAAGTTATGCATGTACAAATATGTAATATGAATATGTCTTAATGACACAGAACAAAATTATAACAGTGGTACAATCATGCATAGTTACAGCTTGTTTTTGCCAATTTTTATAATATAAGTGATCAATAGTATTACTTTTATTACCAAAAATTCTGAACATTTTGTGAAGGTTTTGATTTTAACTCAATTATATAAGGGTATAATTTACATATAATAAGATGTACTCATTTACATATTCATTTCAGTGAGTTTTGACAAATGTATATGCTGCATTATCACCAACTAATTAAGATACAGAAAAATTAAATTACAGAATTATAATTTAACTTCTGGACTTCCCTGTTTGCTAAGATGGTAAAGAATCTGCTTGCAGTGTGGAAGGCCTGGGTTCGATCTCTGGATAGGGAAGACCTCTGAAGAAAGGAGTGGTAACCCACTCCAGTATTCTTCTACTACCCTAAAAAATTTCTTCATGCCCCTTTGTAGCCAACTCCTTTTCCACCTCTGGCTTCAAAGCAACTCTCTGTCACTGTTATGGGCTGAAATGTGTCCTTCCCTGCTTCCTGGGTGGCGTGGTAGTAAAGAACCCACCTGCCAAGGCAGGAGCTGCAGGAGACATGGGTTCAATCCCTGGGTCAGGAAGATCCTCTGGAGGAGGAAATGGGGGAGCTCGACTCCAATATTCTTGCCTGAGAAATCCCATGGACAGAGGAGCCTGGCAGGCTACAGTCCATAGCATCATAAAGAGTCAGACATAACCGAGCAACTGAGCATGCGCACACAAAATGTACATGCTGAAGTCCTACGCTTCAGTATCTAAGAATGTGACTGTATGTGGACATAGAGCCTTTGAAGAGGCAATTAAGGTGTTGTGAGGTCATATGAGTGGACTGTACTTCAGTATGACTGTTGTTATCATGAGAAGAGGGGATCAGGACCCAGACATGCACAGAGGGAAGAGCGTGAGGACACGGAGAAGACAGCCAATGATAAGCCAAGGAGAGAGGCGTCAAGGACTTCCCCGGTAGTCCAGTGGTAATGAATCTGCCTTCCAATGCAGGTTCAATTCCTGGTCGGGGAACTAAGATCCCACAAGCCTTAAGGGAACTAAACCTATGTGCCACAAAGACTGAGCCTGTGCACGCCGACTAGAGAAACATGTGCACCACAGTGAAGACCCAGCACACCAAAAAAAAAAGAGAGAGGCCTCAGAAGATACCAACCCTGCTGGCACCTTGAACTTGGACTTCTAGTTTCTAGAATCGTGAGAAAATAAATTTCAGTTTTTTAAGCCACCCATCTCCACAGCCACTGTAGAAAATGAATATGGTCACTATGATTTCTTTTTAAAGTTTCATATGATGGAACTGTATAGTATATGTGTCAGATTTCTGTGGCTCAGGTTCAGCTTGGATGTTTTGTGTTTCTTTTTAATAATTAAATTTATTTATTTTTAATTGAAGGATAATTGCTTTACAATATTGTATTGGCTTCTGCCAAACACAGCCTGGGTGTTTTTGAGATTCATCCCCCTTGTGTGTTACCTGTAGCTCAGTAGGTTATTCAATCAGTTGATGATTCCTTTTTGTTGCTGTGTAGTATTTCATTGTTTGGCTGTACCACATTTTTGTTTATTCATTCACGAGATAATGGATATTTAGGCTGTCTCTAGTTTTGGACTATTATGAATAAAGCTACTGTGAAATTCTTGGACAAGTTTTTTTGCAGACAAGTATTTTCATTTGTCTTGGCTAAATATTCATAAGTGGAATAGCTGGATCATCAGGAAAGTGAATGATTAACTTTAAGAAACTGCCAAACTGGTTTCCAAAATGGTTATACCATTTTACAGCCCTGCCAGCAATGTATGAAAATCCTGGTTATTCCACATCCTTCCCCAAACTTGGTTTCGCAGTACTATAGCGATTCTAGTGGACATGTAGTGGTATATCACTTTAACATTAATTTGCATTTCCCTAATGACTAAGAATATGAGCATCTTTTCATGTGCCTATTGGTCATTTGTATATTTTATTTTGTAAGCTGTCTGTTCAAACTTTTTGTCCATTTGTGGGGGGGGCAATTTGTCTTTTACTAGGAGTTCTTTATATATTCTAGACACAAGTCTTTGTGAGTTACATGTATCACAACATTTTCTCCTAGGCTGTGACTTTTCTTTTTTTCTCCCTTTTCACATTTTTTATTTTTTTATACAATTTTAAAGGTTACATTATATTTCCAGTTACTACAAAATATTAACTACATTCCCATGATGTACAATACATCCTTGTAGCCTATCTTATACTCAGTGGTTTGAACCTTCCACTTCTTCACTCATGTATTGCCTCTCCCCGCCCCCGCCACTGCTATCTACGGGCTTGTTCTCTATACCTGAGAGTCTGCTTCTTTTTTTGTTATATTTACTAGTTTATTGTAATTTTTAGATTCCACATAAAAGTGATATTATACAGTATTTGCCTTTTTCTTTCTTCTTTCACTTTGTGTAATGTCTTCCAAGTCTATCCATGTTGCTGCAAATGGCAAAATTTCACTCTTTTAAGGTTGAGTAATATTCCATTGTATGTATATGTATGCCACATCTTTATCCATTCATCTGTTGATACATAGGTTGCTTCCATATCTTGGCAATTATAAACAATGCTTCTATGAACATTGGGGTGCATGTGTCTTTTTGCATTAATGTTTTTGGTTTTGGGGGGTTATCTATTCAGGAGTGGAATTTCTGGATCATAGGGTGGTTCTATCTTTGTTTGTTTGTTTGTTTTTTTAGAAATCTCCATTCTGTTTTCCACAGTGGCTGTACCAATTTACAGTGGTGCCAAAAATGTATGAGGGTTCCCTTTTCTCCACATCCTTGCCAACATTTGTTATTTGTGTTCTTACTGATGATTACCATCCTGACAGGTGTGTGGTGATATCTCATTGTGGTTTTGATTTGTACTTCCCCAAAGATTAGCAACATTGAGCATCTTTCCATGTGCCTGTTGGCCATCTGCATTTCCTCCTTGGAAAAATGTCTATTCAGTTCTTCTGTGTGGCTTCTCTTTATATTTTAATCATGATATTTTTTCAAAAATCAGAAGTTTTTAATTTATTTTGCTTTTGAGAAAAAGAAATGACCAGTGGTGCCTCATGTGAATTCAAGAGCACCTGCTTTTCTGTCTCAGCTGAGCCTCTGGTTTCCTACTTGACTTCTGTCTCCCTTGCCGCATGGGCTTTGCCTTGTTAATCCAACCAACTGGCACCTACTCACTCGGTTGTGTCTGACTCTTTGCAACCCCATGAACTAGTCCATGGGAATTGTCCAGGCCAGAATACTGGCGTGTGGAGCCTTTCCCTTCTCCAGAGGATCTTCCCAACCCAGAGAACGAACCCAGGTCTCCCACTTTGCAGGCAGATTCTTCACCAGCTGAGCCACTAGGGAAGCCCCATATTGGTGGAAGCTGCAAGCAACAAAGGTACAAGACATGTCAGGGAAGGCATAACAAAAACAGGAGCAAAGCGTAACCCGCCCTGGTGCTTCCTCGGACTGCTGGGAAGGAAGGTGCCATGCTTGCTGAAGTCTTCTAGTATTTCCTGGCTTTAAACTGACAGCCAACATTTCCTTCATTCACGATTATACAATTTTTTTAAAGGTATGATTTGGTTAGTGCTGCCACGCTGTTCTGCTAAAAGCAGAACAAGAAAACAGAGACCCTTCAAAATTCTATTAGAAAATAGACCTTTCAGGAGATGTAGAATCAGGCTCTCTGACTGGTAGGGTTAACTCATTTCTCCAGTTCCCTAGAATTGCCTGCTTTCTGCTGCCTGCCCCAAATGAAGCCCATGCTCACATATCTCACAAAAGGCAAGGTTTTTAGGGTGCACATTTCTTTAGGTGTCTTATCTCCTTTGATCACACAGGAAGCCTCTTGTCGGCATGGCCATGATTTGTCCATCTTTGTATGTGTGACCTGGCACAGAATAAGAGTTTGGCAGATACTGTCCAAACCTCTGAGAGACCTCTTCCTGATCTATATTCTACTTGCTAAAAGCTCTGGTTCTAGAGGTGGACTGACCCAGAATCATGCCTCAGCTCCAACTCTTATCCTTGAGTCAACGTTCTCAGTCTTTGAGCCTCAGTCTCTTCAACTTACCTAAGGAGAATGATGGTTATTGCATAAACCACCTCATTAGTCCTGTATGAATTAAATAACTATACACAAGTTGTGTAACTCAGTGCCTGGCTCATAGTAAGTGCTTTTAAAGTGATTATTTATATGCAGTATTTTATGTGAGTCATTTCTTATAAAATTACTCTTACTGTTTTCTATGAGTAGAAGATGATGGTAATGGTGATAATGACAAAATAACTATCAGACCAGGTGCCTTATATGCATTGTATTTTTTCATCTTTACAACACAGATTTGAATCACAGTTATTTCATCACTGTTTTATTTTTTAATTAATTAATTTTAATTTATTTGCATCACTTAGTTGCATCACATGGGATCTTTTGTTGCAATGCTTGGGCTCTCTAGTTGTAACCCATGGGATTAATTGCCCCATGGCATGTGGTATCTTAGTTCCCCAACCAGGGATCAAACCCAAGTCCCTTGCAAGGCGGATTCTTAACCACTGGAGCACCAGAGAAGTCCCTCATCGCTGTTTTATATTAATGGCTATCACTGAAATAACTGCACAAGGTCACAAAGGTAGTCAGTGATGAAACTGGAATTCAGATTCAAGCTTATCAGACTCTTTGAAAACAATCACTCCGTCCCTTCATATAAGAAGGTGTTCTCTGATGCAGAAGAGAGGATATACTTGTAGCCAAGGAGGAGAGATTGAGTTATAGACATGCGGTTGTTTGACCACTCAGTTCAGAAGAGCAGGAGACAGCCAGCTTTGAAGTTCTATCCTTCCCTCCTTTAGATACCATGTCAATTAAGATTAAGTTCTATAGCATATTATAGACAATATGGATAACAGTGGCTAAAATATGATAGCATTGTTTTCTCTTATGTAAGAAAAGGACAGGGATATTTTCTCTAAAGCTTATATGGTGGGTTTCAATCAGCAGAACCAGGGTTCTTCTACCTTTCTGCCCCACAAAAGAAGCAGCTGAAAGAAGTGCCCCCTTCCTCATAACTCCTCATACGTTCAGAAACTCCTCGACTCCACTGAGAGAATTCCAGCCCCAAGAAGCAGACCAGCCCAGAAACCCTCTATGTCTTGGGGATTTGAATCTCTCCTGCCCCACCGAGTGCATCCTGCTGGCTGGGGGAGACCCCTCTGTCCCCTCAGGTGGCTTGACTAGAGACTGGTGGGAGCCTCAGTGGTACCAGCTGACCAAAATTGTACTGGAATAGCTCTGAAAATTAAATGGTCATTGGATATGTTTGTTCTATGAACTCATCCTACGAGTTCTCATCTTATGAGATGTAACTCAGCTTTATCTCTCGCCAGCCCACAAAAGCATGTCAGGGACTGGGTACTGAGCCTCATTTGCTTGCTGAAATAAGAGATTTAAATAGGACCCAGCGTCTCCTCAAAATAATAGCCCAAATGTCCAGGATACAGTTGAAAACCATCATGTCAAGAACCAGGGAAATCACACAAGAAAATGAATGAGAGACAATCAGCTGATACCAGGACTGAAATGAATCACACGTGGGGTCATCTGACAAGGACTTTGCAGCAGCCATCACAAAAATGTCCTAACCATCAACACAGTTCCTCTGAAACAAGTGAAAAAAGTGGAAAATCTCAGCAGAGATAGAAGTTTGTCTTTGTTTGTTTTTTTAAAGAACCAAATGGAAATTATAGACTGAAAAATATAATAACAGAAAGAGTATATCTTCCAGCTGGGTCAGCCTCTTCAAGGAAACCCAGAAGAACAACTCAAGGATTACCACTTAATCTCATTGGCTACTTTCTAGCTACAAGGGAGGTTGGGAGATGTAGTCTTTCAGCTGGACTACCAGAGATAGAGTTTTGTTTACTGGGTAAAAGCAAAGAGTAAGTATTGGGATATTAACTAACCATATCTGCCATTGAAACAAAGGGCTTATACAGGGAGATGAGATCAATGCTCTGGAAGTGTATTGGAATATGGACTTATTATAGATAAGATCAAGAGAAATCGTGTGCCCATTAATGAGGAGGATAAACTTCTAGATCCAGCTGACAAGATCCATAGTTACCATGATTCCTAAGAGCCTCCATAAAGACAAATTTGATGTGACCTAATATCACTAGCACTTCAACAGGCTCACCTTCTTAGGGAAGGCCACTTAATTATCTGATTAATTTGCTCATCTTAATTAACTTGTCCCTATTGTTGATAACCTTGTATTGATTGCTCTGCTGGTAGTAATTAGAAAAGTGGTTGAGATGTAAATGGAGAATCCACAAAAAGGAAAAACAGAGCATGCATTCCTGTCTCCCAGGAATCTACCCTCTGGTCTTTGAGCTCAATGCTTTTGCTTCTCCTTCTGGACTAATACATTACAGATGCAAATTATTTCTAGGCTGATAATTTCAACTTGCTCCATAGTCCTTAGAAGATCTGCCCTTTTATTGGTATTTTCTCAAAGATTCTGCTTCCATGTGCAAACATGGTCCTACCCCTCAATCACAGCTGGTTGGACAATGGATAAACATATAACCTAAGGTGAACCAATCATGTTCTATTTTTTCAGATTTTTGTAACATGAAGAAACAGTGTCAGGTAATTTTGGGTGTTGAAACTGTAGGATTATGTAGACTTGGAGGGTGGCCAGGGCAGCCATTTTTTTTGTAGCAGCCATCTTTTTTTTTTTTTTTTTTAATTGAAATATAGTTGATCTGGGCTTCCCAGGTGGCATTAGTGGTAAAGAACCCACCTGCCAATGCAGAAGACATAAGAGATTCGAGTTTGATCCCTGAGTCAGGAAGATCCCCTGGAGGAGGGCATGGCTACTCACTCCAGAATCCTTGCCTAGAGAATCCAATGGACAGAGGAGCCTGGCAGGCTACAGTCCATAGGGTCACAAAGAGTTGGACATGACTGAAGTGACTTAGCATGCACACATCATTGATTTACAATGTTGTGTTAGTTTCCGGTATACAACAAAGTGATTCAGTTATGTACATATTCTTTTTCATATTTTTTTCCATTATGGTTTATTGTAGAATATTGAATATAATTCCCTGTGCTATAAAGTAGAACCTTGTTGCTGTTTGTCTATTTTATATATATTAGTTTGTATCTGAAGCAGCCATTTTGAACCTTGTACTCCCACTAACAATTAGAAAGAGCTGGTCAGTTAAGCTTACCAGACCCCTTAAAGCTTTACAATTCCTGGTTCTAAATTTCCACCCCACCCCCACCCCCACTCCCAGCCATGCTTCTTACTCAGGAACTTACAGGATACCTCCAGTTCTTTTACAAAAGTTTTCTTGTACATAAGCGCACTCAAACTGGTTGCCATTTTTTGCAACCCAATGAGCCCCTCATAGAGCACTTCTACCATGGACTTCTCTCCATTTTATTGTTAAATGCCTCTACTGAAAAGGCACATTTAATGAACCACAAACCATCAGTAAAATGGAAGTTGCATCAATAATGTATAAACTGAGAACAGATCAGTGCAGAGGCCAGAGGTGGGGGTAGGAGAAATGGGTGAAGGTAGTCAAAAAGAAAGTTCCAGGTATAAGATAAGGAGATAATGTTCTAAGGATATAATGTACAGCATGATGACTATAGTTAACGACACTGTATTGAATATTTGAAATAAGAGAGTAGATCTTAAAAATTCACATCCCAAGAAAAAAAATTGTAACTCTGTGAGGTGATGGATGTTAAGTAAGCACACCACAGTAATCATTTTGCAACATATATATATATACACATATTGAATCATTATGTTATACACCTTGTGTGTGTGTGTGTGTGTGTGTGTGTGTGTGTTAGTTCCTCACTCGTGTCTGACTCTTTGAGACCCCATTGGCTATAGCCTGCCAGGCTCCTCTGTCCATGGAATTCTCCAGGCAAAAATACTGGAGTGAGTAGCCATTCCCTTCTCCAGAGGATCTTCCCAACCCAGGGATCGAACTGGGGTCTTCTGCATTTCAGACAGATTCTTTATAGTCTGAGCCACCAGGGAAGCCATTATAGACCTTAAATGAATTCAATTCTATTATGTTAATTGTATCTCAATGAAACTGGGGTAAATGTATAAACTGAAGCACTGTTCCACAATCAGGACCCATGTTGCGTTTCTTTTCCACCAGGGAAATCAGAGCTCTTCCTGCCATGAACATGTCACCACTGACATTTCACTGCTGACTTTAGTCCTCTGAAACCCCCTCATTCTCAGACCTCATCCAGATTCCCAGAACTCTATTGCCTCTCAGAAGTAATCATAGTCAACACTGGGTGTCAGTTATTTTGGCTTGGGGCCACAGCCTTGCAGTGCTGGAAATGAGGTGATGATCTCCTCTCTAATTTGATTGAATCGAGTGTTCCAGTAAGACTAGTGATGTTTTCCTTGCTTCAGGGTCCATCCTAATGAACAAATGCTGCCTCCTTTTCATAGAAGGCTGCAAATGTGGGGCTTGTAAAGAAAATCTTTATAAATGCTTCTTGGTGTCTCAGGGATCACCCAACACAATTACACATGGGGCTACACTGGGAAAGACTAAACGAAACCTAATTTACCCTCCACATTCGCCTTTTATTATTGTAGCATCATATTTGAAAAAAAATGTGTTTCTCCAAACTTTGTTTATTAATTTAGAATATAATGGAAGTGAAAGAGCCAACAAAAATTAAAAGCAGCTTAATCAGGGAGACAGAGTCATGACCATCTGGAGTCCCATGTTTCCAACCCTGTCATTTATAGAGTCTTCGTAAGCCCTGCCTAAGTTTGCACAAGTCATGCAAACAGAAACAGCTCCAAACTTCATTGAGAAGAATAAGGACCTCTTTACAAAGAAGGAACAGTGCAAGGGAAAGCCACGTGCTTCTTACAACTCTTCGATGGTTACCCGGCGCTTAGGGTTTTGACCATTCCTAACAGAACAACCTTCTGGAAGCTCAATTCTAGAAGTCTGGGGAGTCCCATCAAAGCCTTAAATTTTCACAGAAGACACTAAAAAAACACGTTTTTTCTTCTCTTTTACCTGAGCCTGACCTGATCCTCATGAACACACAAAGTTCTGTGCTGACAAATATATGTCTACAGCATCATTTAAATGGCCGCATGGACTGTTGTGTGAAAATTTTATAAATCTTAATTATGTTTAATTGGCTCCTGGTGCTTTTTAGGCCTACTGTACCTCCTAATTTTCTGTATATTCATTCTATTAATTTTTGAGAGCTTGATTTTGAAACTCCAACTAAAAATCCTAATTTATCTACTTAAAAAATAATTGTAGTATATAGTGGAGCCATATGTAACTTTGTTCTGTATTTTCCAGGTCTCCTATAAATGTGCTATCATACTTACATAATTTAAAAAACTAAAAAAGGGAAAAAAATAAATGGCAGCATGGTATCCCAGGAAAGACCACAATTTACTATCATGGAATGTTTAAGCTATTTCCGATATTTTTCTATTTTAAATGAAGCATCAGTGAACATCCTAGTAGTTAAACATCCATGACATATCCTCAAATCTCTCCTAAGGGTAAACTCCTGAGTAAGTTTATGTACACCAGCTTATCTGAGTACTATTTTTGTAGCCAGTTTTGTACCTGGATACAATAGGTACAAGCTATTGAACATATTTAAAAATTTTGAAGCTTATTGCCAACATTCTTCTCCAGAGAGATGATATCAAATTATGCTTCTACAAAAGTTGCAAGAAGTTGTCTGTTTATTGACTCAACACACTGATGATTATTAATTTTTATCTTTTTTTTTTTTAGATTTTTGAGTGTGGATCATATTTTTTAAATGAATTTTTAAATTTCTATTGAATTTGTTATCATATTGCTTCTGTTTTATGTTTTGGGTTTTTCTGGTCATGGGCCATGTGAGGTCTTAGCTCCTCAACCAGGGATCGGACCTGCACCCCTTGCATTGAAAGGTGAAGTCTTAACCACTGGATCACCAGGGACGTCCCTCTTTTTTATTTCATTGACCATTTGATTTACTCTGGGCTCTTGCAGCCAGAGTCAGGGTCGTGCATCATCTCTTGGTCTAATAGTAGCTTTCTCCTCTCTATCACCACCAACAACACTACTCGTTTCTTTGCACTTGGGGTACCTGCATCAGTTATACTTCTACCATGTTTACTTGATTTGGGGAAAGAAAAAATTTGTAACCATTTATTCCTTCATTGAACATAACTGAGTACGTGGATTGTACCAGCATTGTGGTAGGTGCTGACGATATAGTGATGAACGAGACTGACAAGATGCCTATCTTCAGGGAGCAGATGGCCCCTGCTACCAACATAGCAGACTGCCCGGGGGCTCACAATCTGTTCCCATCTCAGCACACCGGAAGCAGGACCCATCATCCCCAATCCTCCTCTCTCTCTCTCCCATGGTACTCACTCATCAGCCTTGGAGAGCTTCACAGACATCTTCTCATCTTCTTAATCCTGCTGGTCATAATTGGAGACCGTAACCATGACAACACTATAATGGGCAACTCGTGAGTAATTCACATATTAGACACATCAGAGTGGTCCAGATATGCTGAAGAGGAAACTCAACCTTGATCTCTTAAAAGGTTGTTTTCCTGAGTGCGGTCTCTCAAATGTGGGTGGTATTCTCTATGACATCCAACTGAGTTCAACCACATGAAAAAACCATAGATCCCACCACCTTGCAATTCCGGAGCATCTAAGCAGCCCAAAGAGGTCAATGCTTTGGAATATTCCAGGAATCACTGGAATTCCAAATCTTTAGGAATTCCAAACCTGCTTCCAAAGGGAAGCACACCCCGCCACCTATTTAGGAATCTCTCCACCTTTCACATTCCTTCATCTTCTAGCTCCTCAGCTTTCTAGGATAGACATATAGGGTACAGGACCAAGGAGCCGTGACCCTTTCCCAGATACAGCCAGAGTCAGACACAGGTTTGCGGACTTCAAAGAAATATACTAAGTGAAACAAGCTACAGTGGTTCAGTGGTTAAGACTTCACCTTCCAGTGCAAGGGTTGTGGGTTCAGTCCCTGGTTAGGAAGTTAAGATTCCACAAACATGAAAAAAAAAAAAAAAAAGCCAAAAACAAAACGTGAAGTCACTCAGTTGTGTCCGACTCTTTGTGATCCCATGGACCATAGCCCACCAGGCTCCTTGGTCCATGGGATTTTCCAGGCATGAATACTGGAGTGGGCTGTCATTTCCTTCTCCAGGGGATCTTCCCGACCCAGGGATTGAACCTGGGTCTCCCACATTGTAGGCAGACGCTTTACCTTCTGAGCTACCAGAGAAGCCTAAAAAAAAAAAAGAAGCAGCAATATTATAACAAATTCAATAAAGACTTTAAAAATGATCCACTTCAAAAAAAAATCTTAAAAAATTCTGTCAGAGAAAGTCAAATACTGTCTGATAACACTTATATGTGGAATCTAAAAAATACAACAAAGTAGTGGATAAAACAACAAAAAAGAAACAGACTCATAGATATAAGGAACAAGCTAGGGGGTCCCAGTGTTGGTGAGAGAAGAGTGGGAGACACAAGCTATTAGGTGCAAGATAGGCTTAAGGATGTATGGCACAACACATGGAACATTTTGTAATGACTGAAAATGGAAAGAAACCTTTAAAAATTGTATAAAAGTTTTTAAAACTTAAAAAAAGAGAGAGAAATGGGGACTTCCCTGGTGGTCCAGTGGTTAAAACTCCATGCTTCCAATGCAAGGGGCACAGGTTCCATCCTTGGTCAAGGAACTAAGATCCCACATACCCTGCTGCATGGCCAAGAAAACAAAAAAATATTTGTCTAAACATTTTGATTTGAAGGACGGTGATCTGAGAATATGGGCTTCCCTGGTAGCTCAGACAGTAAAGAATCTGCCTGCAATGCAGGAGACCTGGGTCTGATCCCCTGGGTCGGGAAGATTCCCTGGAGAAGGGAATGGCACCCACTCCAGCATTTTTGCCTAGAGAATTCCGTGGACAGAAGAGCCTGGCTGGCCATAGTCCATGGAGTCACAGAGAGTCGGACACAACTGAGCAACTGAGCCATCTGACCACAGCTCCAAACAAACCAGGGTCTCGCTGGGTCCTTGACTAGATTCTCAGGAAGGTTACATATGTCTGTCTCTTGCAGATTTTTTTCAGAAGACTATCATGTGTATTTCCAGAGCATTACAAGTCCAAGAAGTTGGTGTGTGTCAGTGTGCATGTGTATGTTTATACATATTAGCATGTGTCCCGTGGAGGGGGATGTTCTCTGAAAACCACCCAACAAACACAGATGAATGGGCCTGACCGTATATGTGCTTACAAGTCTCCTCCTTTTCACTTCTTTCCACAGGAGCAAAAGAAAGAGATCTCAAGTTAATCGAGTTTCTCAGCTTTCATTGTGCATTTATTTGTTCATTTTGGTCTGTTCCCTGATGGAAGATAAGCTTGATGGGAGCAGGGATCTTGTCTATCCTGTGTGCCACTACTCCCAATCGCCTAGAATGGTGCTCAGCATATAGAAGGTTCTCAAAAGTCAATGTAAACAAATGCATCATCACATTTCATTCACACAACCACACTATGAGAAAATTTCTGTTATCCATTCAGTTGTTCAACAGTTTTGCTTGAGTGTCTACACTGTGCCTGACATCATGCCAGACACAAGCCATAGTTCATCAGCTTTTTCTTCCCTGCCAGGTACCCTCCTGGGGCTTAAACATGTTCACAGGAGATGAGAATTAGCCCTTGTTAGCAGGTTGCACAGATCGTTGGCATGTTTTCTGTCCTTTCAAATCCATTTTGGAACAAGGGAGAGGAATGAAGACATTTTCTCTTCATTTGGTGTATTACTTTGGTGTATTACTGATGATGTAGATGAATTTGGTCCTCCCCAAACATACATGCCTTCCCAGGTGTCTCAGTGGTAAAGAATCTACTTGCCAATGCAGGAGACACAGGTTCGTTCCCTTGATTGGGAAGATCCCCTGGAGTAGGGAAATGGCAACCCACTCCAGTATTGTTGCCTGGAAAAGCCCATGGACAGAGGAGCCTGGTGGGCTACAGCCCACGGAGTTGCAAGAGTCAGATACATCTTAGAGACTGAGAGGCAGGCAGGCAAAACCTACACACACTCACACAAATGAGATTTAGTGGAAGGCATGTGGTTTTTTTTTAGGCATGTGGTTTTAACTACTCTACATGTATGTTCCTATGTGTTCCAAGGCAGGCAGACAGGCAGGATCCCATCCAACTTTTAATAAGTCTCAATGTCACCATCTCTCCACCTTCCCCAACACAGGGTCTCAGCTTACACGGAACCTTGTACTCCAGAGAACAAACATTTCTCATCCTGAGCTGGGCTTTCCAAAGGGGGCTATACCTTCAGCCAGGCACAGGTGAGGAAGTAGGAAATATGCTGGGGGGGGGGGGTGCTCTCAGTATTCTTAAGGGGAGGTGAGGAGAAGGGTCCCCAGAGGGTGATCTGTCTCCTGCACCCGGATCATGTGTAATGAGCACCTAGGTTTCAGGGAACTGGCTTTGGGACCTGGGTTCAGGCACGCTGCCTTTTCAACAGATAGACACGAGGGGAGACAGCCAACAGATAATGTATGAGCAACAAATGTGTTTGTCAAGGGCAGTTTCCCCAGGCAGGAGCATCGAAACAGGCTCATCCTGAGTCTCCACACCTGGGCTCCTCTTCTGTTTAAAAATCTGATAGAGGCTGATGACCCAAACAGCAGGGACTGCTATCTAATTCCTGCAGGCATGAGGAAGGAGTGGCTCCCAGGAGCATGAGGGAAGGATGCCCCCAGGGGTTAAAACGATGCCAACTCGTATTCCCAATGAAGGCAACAGGAGGGAGCGAGGTCTGACACAAAGAAGACCCCCCAGGGATTTGTCTACATATCCATTCTTATAGCTGAGAATTTGCGAAACCCGTTTTTGCCACTCAGGTAGTCATGATGAGCTTGGAGGAAGAATGAGAAATGTGTAAAACATTGGCAACTGCCCTAGAATCTTCTCCCTGGGAAGTAAGAAGCTCTAACTTCACAAGGTATAAATTATGGAAATCATGACTAGGGTCCACAGATAAGAAATATACCACTCAGATACAGACATTGCCTTATCTTGTGTCCATGGGAGACCCCATGAATTGATTACAATGTATTTAATATTTTCTCATGATCCCAAGGTAGGGCTTCAGATCTTTTAAAATGTATTCTCTAGTACATTCACAGGGGAAAATTACAGAAGTATAGACTTGAGAAATGTTCCTCCCACCCCTGGTCCCCAACCACCCAGTTCCCTGCTCAGACTCAGAATCTTTTATGAGACTATATTCAAGGCAACCAATAGTTTTGAAAGGATGGGGACCAGGAGATGAAACTGATTTCCCATTTAAAATCTAGTCTTTCAATCTCAGAAAAGTGGCCCAGCTACATTTTTCTAGTTCTAGTCTCTGTCACCCAGTGGTCATCTGGGACAGGAAAGACCTGGCTCTGATTAGATTAGATTCATGATAACAGTTTTAGATGGGCATCTCTGCGCCCACAGCACCCTGAGGAGAGAGTCTGGGCTTCCCAGAAGCTGAGAGCCATTGAGCAGGAACAATACCGCTGGGCGAGTCTTTGCCGACTAGATCGTCTCATGGACTATCTGCGTCCTTCTCTCGGGGATGAGGGTCAGATGCCCAGCTGGAACATTGCACTGGGCTTTGGGGTTTTTGGTTGTTATGGTTTGGTTTGGTTTGAACTGTGCAGCGTGTGGGATTGTAGCTCGTTGACTAGGGATCACACCCACGCCCTTTGCGTTGGAAGCTCCCATTGGAGTCTTAACCACTAGACAGCCAGGGAAGTCCCCCTGGGCTCTGGATGTTGACACAGTGTTGAGAAAGCAAGGGGCAGAAGAGCAAGCACTAGCTCTTCTCCCCATTCTGGTATCTCTTAGTTGTGTGACATTGGGAATGATACTTCTCCTTTCTGCTGTGAGATGAGGGGGCTGCCTGTTGAAGAGAAGAAGTGGAGTGTTTGCATCCATGGGCCTTAGAGGCAGGGCTTCTAAGTGACAATCTCGTCTCTGGGGCTCACCAGTCTCGTGACCCTGTATGAGACACATACGTTCTCATAAGCTTCATGTTCCCCGAAGTAAAGGTAGGATAACAGTACCTCCCTCCTGGGGTTACTGCAAGAATTAAATGGGCTCCCAGTCCACTTAAACCGAGTGGCATAATACCTAACACATGGTACGCACTCAGTAAATGTTCACTGTTCTTATTTTATGATGACTTTCAAAGGTGGCAATGGATAGTAAAGGGAATAGACTGAGGAATTAACTACCTATTTTTATGCCAAAATGACTGATGACAACCAGTCACTAAGTTATTTGAAACTTCTCAATTTGCTGTTTCTGCCATTCACACCCTCCAATGGTGGTAACGTTAATTTTAAATCAATGATTCAATTTAGAGGTGTGGATGACGGTAAGCTGCTTCCACCAAAATAAAGTTTCAAAATCACTTGGGTTAAAAGACAAATAAGTAAAGGTCCATAGGGAAGCCAGGCCTTGGAGTCTTACATCCTAAAGGTGGAGTCAAGGTTTCTGCCCTTTGTAGGCAAAATATGGGAGACCTATCTGGGGGTAGGATAGTTTGACCTCCATGTTATCAAAGCGGCATTAGATCTTCATTAAGAAATTTTTCCGAGAATTGCCATCAGTGTCTCTGCTATGAGTTGAAATGTGTCCCCCCAAAAGAGACATTGAAATCCTTACCCTCAGTACCTGTGACTATGACCTTATTTGGAAATGGGGTACATATAATCAGGTTAGGATGAGGTCGTACTGAACTTGGCCCCTCATCCAATATAACTTGTGTCCTTATAGGAAGAAAAAAGACACAAACACTCTGGGAAAATGTCGTCTGCTCATGGAGGCAGAGAGCAGAGTGGTGTATCTTCAAACCAAGGAATGCCAAGGACTGCAGGCAAATATCCGAAGTTAAGAAAAAGACTCAGGCATATTTCCACTTAGATTCTTCAGTGAGATCATGGCCCTGCCAACACCTTGTTTTCAGACTTTGGCCCCTAGAACTGTGGAGAGAATACATTTTTCTTGTTTGAAGTCATCCAAGTTTGTGGTATTTTGTTCTAGCAGCCTGGGAAACTAATATAGTCTGATTATGATCAAGGGGAGGTTTGGGGAGAAAAATTATGGAAGAACGAAGAGATTCAGTCTTTGCAACCACTTGTAACTATTCTCATTTGCACATATTTAGATAATTATGCATGAAAGGACTTATATATTTTTAATTGGAGTGTAATTGCTTTATTATGCTGCGTTAGTTTCTGCTGTACAATGAAGCGAAATCAGCTATATGTATACATATATCCCCTCCCTCTCGGGCCCCCGTCCCCTCTCCCTGCCATCCCACCTGTCTCGGTCAGCAACAGAGCACCAAGCTGAGCTCCCTGTATTACACAGCAGCTCTCCACTAGCTATCTGTTTTACACATAGTAGTGTATATATGTCAATCCCAAGCTCCCAATTCATCCTATCCCCTCTTCCCCAACTGTGTCCACATGTCCGTTGTCCCACTAACCTCACTCCCATTTCAGGGTCCATCTCTCCGTCCTCACACTGGAAAGCTTTTGTCCCAGATCTTACCATATAACCTCTCTTCTTGCACTCAGCTTGACTTCCTCTGAGAGACCTTCATGGATCATCCTCACCACAGTAGCCCAAGCCTTCTTTATCCTTTATTTCTGTTGAGTCATTTCAGAACACAATACTGTATGCAGTTCTTTGCCTGTTTGGCTTGCCCCACTCCTCTGTGGCAGGATGTGAATATTACAAGAGAGGGAACACATAGTCTTGGGCCCCATTCTCTGCAGCATCCAGAAGAGAACCCGGTTCTAAGAGACACATGATTCCATAATCCATCACATCTAAGATGACCTCGATGGCCAGATGCATCACTCCTCTGTGCCACCAAGAAGAAGAGGCTCCTAATGCAACTCTGCCCTGACTGTGACCAAGAGACACATCCTGATGCAGAGATGCTAAATTGGGGGGGGGGGGGAATGTGTGTCTTGGATGCAAATGTTTCCATAACAATGACTCCATGAAGAGCTCGGTTCTTGAAGAAATCTTTTGACCCCTGTGAAGACCCACGCAGATCATAGACCCTGAACATGGTTCCAGGTGTGTGAGGGTCCCACACAGGTAGAGTGGAGGGAGAGCACAGGCTGGGTGCCAGCCCCTGTGGGTCGGGGCCAGTGTGTCTGTAACAAGGAGGCTTCTGTCCGTTCCAGAGCTCATGTTGGCGTCTCTGAATTTCAGACTCCCAGCATGAGGTCGTGTGGCCAACTGAATTTCACAGCTCATGCTTGAGAGCATGCCCCAGGCTATAACACACTTTCACAGGGATTCCCACATTTCCTTCCACCTCACAACAACACTTTAAGGCAGGCAGGTAAGAACTGAAGCTAAATGACTCACTCAAGGTCACACAGATAATTAGTGTCATAGCCAGGACCTGAGCAAATTCTCTAATGCCATATCCAGACACTCAATTGACTCCAGTCCTTAACCCAAGCTAATTACAGAGATGGCTAATTACAAATTCTAGTTTTAAATAGAGTTGAAATGAATTCAGCGGATGAACATTCTGGAAGATTCCAGAAAAGTATAAACTCAAATTTGTGCGCCCTCGAGTCACCTATCGGAGGTCCCCTCCCCCAGCCATCATGTCCCCCATTTTGATTCCAAAGTCCTGTTCATGTAAATGAGCTTTCGAGTCAGTGGGAGGAAAATGTCTGGGCTCTTTGGAGGGGTGCATTTTGGAGCAGTTTGCTGTTTTCTTAAAGCTTCGGGAAGAGTAAGCGGTAATCAATAGTGAAATCTGCCTGAATCTCGGAGGCTCAATGAAGGTGCTTTTGAAGCACATCACAGAGCTTGATTTTCTGTTATTTAGTGCCAAAAGTTATTACCTCAGCAGCAGTGCGATGTCTAATTTATACCAAATTGTTAGCTGAAATCTATTAAAGTTTATTAGCACCATCTCAGAATACAGTAACATCTCACTGGTTCTGCTCCTGTTTAAATTGACCAGCTGGTTTAACTCTATTAGCTTTGAGGCTGAGATAAACTCAAGTCTGCGGGAGCCATCCATGGCACCAGGGGAGAATGAATACAGATGAAGCTCGGGGTATTTGGGGTGTTAGCTGCTACCAAATTGCTACAGGCTTCATCTCTCTTGATGCAGCCGCGACCCCGTTACTCCATTACCAGTGGAATGGGGAGCCGTTCTCAGAATTCAGAAAGCAGCTGTCAATGTGATGGAGTTTCCAGCAGAGAGGGAGGCATTCCTGGAATTAGAAGGCTGACAGCCCACAGTAGTGACTTGGAGGAACGTGGATTGTCTGAAACTGATTTTTCAAGACTTGTTCCCATAGCCTGCAAATCTGTGACATCTACAAGGGGACTTGCGGTTGGATTGAGGGAGCACAGAAGATTTAATGTCACCAATGGAGGATGCTCTGATCTTGCATCCATCCTACCTGTCCTCAGGGTCAAGACCTCAAAGAAACCAGACCACAAACACATGGAAACATTTAACTAGAGGCTGAATGTTACTCTGGAATGAACTCTAGAATGGCACACAGTGTTTGGCTGTTTTGAACTGCCCAGAGAAGTGAGAATCCTGGCCTTCAAAGTCACCCAGGCCTGGTTTGAGAACTGACCTCTTTGCTTACTACCTGCACAGTTGTGAACAAGTGACCTAAACATTCTTGTTCCCATTTTCCTCTTCAGAGATTATTTGGGGGAGGGTGTAAGTGTTGTACATCAAGGGTTCAGCACAGGTACCCAGGGAATACATAATTAACATTAGTTTCTTTGTCTAACTCTAGGCTTAGCATTTTACAGCCATTGAGTTCATTGTATTTTCATTTTCCTCTAAGCTCCCTTATAATTGCTTATTATCTTATTCAAGTCTGAGAAGAACTCAAAAAAGTAGTTCAGTCAGTTCAGTTCAGTTGCTCAGTCATGTCCATCTCTTTGTGACCCCATGGACTGCAGCATCCCAGGCTTCCCTGTCCATCACCAACTCCCAGAGCTTGCTCAAACTAGTGTCCATTGAGTCGGTGATGCCATCCAACCATCTCATCCTCTGTCATCCTCTTCTCCTCCTGCCTTCAATCTTTCCCAGCATCAGGGTCTTTTCCAGTGACTCAGTTCTTCACATCAGGTGGTCAAAGTATTGGAGATTCAGCTTCAGCATCAGTCCTTCCAATGAATATTCAGGACTGATTTCCTTTAGGATTGACTGGTTGGATCTCCTTGCTGTCCAAGGGACTCTTCAAGGAGTCTTCTCCAATACCACAGTTCAAAAGCATCAATTCTTCGGTGCTCAGCTTTCTTTATAGTCCAACTCTGACATTCATACATGACCACTGGAAAAACCAGAGCTTTGACTTGATAGACCTCTGTGGGCAAAGTAATATCTCTGGTTTTTAATATGCTGTCTAGGTTGGTCATAGCTTTTCTTCCAAGGAGCAAGCGTCTTTTAATTTCATGGCTGTGGTCACCATTTGCAGTGCTTTTGGAGCCCAAGAAAATAAAGCCTATCACTGTTTCCATTGTTTCCCCATCTATTTGCCATGAAGTGATGGGACCAGATGCCATGATCTTAGTTTTTTGAATGTTCAGCTTTAAGCCAACTTTGTCACTCTCCTCTCTCACTTTCATCAAGAGGCTCTTTAGTTCCTCTTCGCTTTCTGCCATAAGGGTGGTATCATCTGCATATCTGAGGTTACTGATATTCCTCCCAGCAATCTTGATTCCAGCTTGTGCCTCATCCAGCCAGGCATTTTGCATGATGTATTCTGCATAGAAGTTAAATAATCAGGGAGACAATATACAGCCTTGATGTACCTCTTTCCTGATTTGGAACCAGCCCTTTGTTCCATTTCCAGTTCTAATTGTTGCTTCTTGACTTGCATACAGATTTCTCAGGAGGCAGGAAGGTGGCTTGGTATTCCCATCTCTCTAAGAATTTTCCACATACCATTCAGGTATGACCTAAATCAAATCCCTTACAATTATACAGTGGAAGTGACAAATAGATTCAAGGGATTAGACCTGATAGACAGAGTGCCTGAAGTACTATGGACGAAGGTTTGTGACATTACACAGGAGGCAGTGATCAAGAACATCCCCAAGAAAAAGAAATGCAAAAAGGTAAAATGGTTGTCTGAGGAGGCCTTACAAATGGCTGAGAAAAGAAGAGAAGCTAAAGGCAAAGGAGAAAAAGAAAGATATACCCATCTGAATGTAGAGTACCAAAGAATAGCAAGGAGAGATAAGAAAGCCTTCCTCTCGGATCAAAAGTGTAGGTGGGGCCGTAATTGATCACCCTATTTTACCTGAGTGAAAGTCCTTGACTCAGGGAGGTAAAGAGACACCTTCTCTGTCAATATCATGTGGTTAATGAAGAATGAGATGGGAATCCTTGGTGGTTCAGTGGTAAAAAATCCCGCTGTCAATGCAGAAGACATGGGTTCGATCCCTAGGTTGGGAGGATCCACTGGAGAAGGAAATGACAACCCATTCCAGTATTCTTGCCTGGAAAATTCCTTGGAGAGAGGAGCCTGGTGGACTATAGACTACAGAGTTGAGAAACTTCAGGGGGTCATGAGAAAGGTCAAGTGCTAAGTTTACTTAGCAACTAAACCACCAGAACAAAATGAGGTAAGAAAGTGAGGCCCCTAGTCCTGTTTCAGTGTTCCCTGAACATCCCTATATCACCATGTCCCAGAGTCTTGTAAGAGACATGTGCTTCAGAAGAAACGCAAACAGCACACCAAACTCCAAGCCTATGTTAGGATCAGAACTGCATTTTCTCACATAGAAAACAAAGTTATGATTACTAAAGGGGAGGGTGGAGGAGGAACAGATTAGGAGAATGAGATTAAGAGATACAAACTGCTATCCATAAAATAGATAAACAGCTCAGTGGTGTCTGACTCTTTGCAACCCCATGGACTGCAGCATCCCAGGCTTCCCTGTCCACCACCAACTCCCCGAGTTTGCTCAAACTCATGTCCATTGAGTCGGTGATGCCATCCAACCATCTCATCCTCTGTCATCCTCTTATCCTCCTGCCCTCAATCTTTCCCAGCATCAGGGTCTTTTCCAGTGAGTCAGATCTTTACATCAGGTGGCCAAAGTATTGGCGCTTCAGCTTCAGCATCAGTCCTTTCATCGAATATTCAGGACTGATTTCCTTTAGGATGGACTTGTCTGGTCTCCTTGTAGTCCAAGGGACTCTCAAGAGTCTTCTCCAACACCACAGTTCAGAAGCATCAATTCTTTGGTGCTCAGCTTTCGTTATAGTCCAACTCTCACATTCATACATGACTACTGGAAAAACCAGAGCTTTGACTAGACAGACCTTTGTTGGCAATGTCTCTGCTTTTAATGTGCTGTCTAGATTGGTCATAGCTTTTCTTCCAAGGAGCAAGCCTCTTTTAATTTCATTTTCCTAAGTAGGTGACTATGGTCATTCCTGAGCATGCCTAAAGTATATTCTGTTCTGAATCTAAGGCAACCAGACCAACAGGAGTGAGGAAGAAAAGGTCCCTGGGGTGCTGGGCTGGTGACACCCAAGGGACAGAGCTCTGGAGGAAAAGGGGGAGTGAGCCCCAAGTCACATCCTCTACCCAGATCTTGACACCAAGCCTCCAGCACTTGACCTTCCTCATGACCCCCTGAAGTTTTTCAAGATAATGTGTGCCCCTGGTACTTAACAAGAAGTCCCCTGTGTTAAGTGGAGGGTATCAAATAAAGCAGATGTCATTAGCTCCACTTCTCAAATATGAATTAATTTAATATCTATTCTACACCAGCACTGACCCAGGTGTGAGGGACATGGTGATAAATAAGGCAGACAGTATCACTGCCCTTGTTAGGGAGGAAAACAGACCTGAAAAGGATAGTCCCACCCATATCACACAACTAAACTGTGGGGTGTGATGAAGTTTAACAAAAGAGGGACACAGACAACAATGTTTAGGGGGGATTTAATGTAAGTAGGGGATTCCCTGGTGGCTCAGTGGTAAAGAATCCACCTGCCAATGCAGGAGATGCAGTTTTGATCCCTGGGTCAGAAAGATCCCCTGGAGAAGGAGATGGCAGCCCACTCCAGCATTCTTGCTTGGGAAATCCCATGGACATAGGAGCCTGGTGGGCTACAGTCCATGGGGTTGCAAAAGAGTTAGACATGACTTAGAGACTAAACAACAGCAACAATCTAAGTGAGGTAATCAAAAATGGAATGCAGAGAGAGAACAGCTGATTGGCAGATGCACAGAGAATGTTTCAAGTAAAGAAAAATCCCACTTAAAACTCTGAAGTAGAGAAGAGTTGGGGCAGTTTGAAGAACTAAAGTGAAACTCTGGAGCTGGCTCATGGGGAGGGGGCAGAAGTGAGGTGGGATTGGAGCTTGAGAGATTGGTGAAGTTGATTGGTCACACACAGCTTGGTAGGTCTTGGGCTTTATGCTATGTAAAACTGGGATATCAGTGGAAGTTTGTTGTTCAGTCACTAAGTCATGTCCAACTCTTTGCAACCCTGTTGACTGCAGCATGCCAGGCTTTCCTGTCCTTCACTATCTCCCAGAGTTTGCTCGTATTTGTGTCCATTGAGTCGGTGATTCTATTCAATCATCTCGTTCTCTGCCACCCTCTTCTCCTTTTGCCTTTAATCTTTCCCAGGATCAGGGTCTTTTCCAATGAGTTGGCTCTTCACATCAGGTGGCCAAAGTATTGGAGCTTCTTCTATCAATGGAAGGGTGTTAAACAAAGAAGTGATATGATTAAGTTAAATTTAAGAAGATCACCATCTGCTGCAGAGTTAAGGATGGATGGGGGAAGGGTCTAAGAGTGGAAGCAGGTTGGCAAGTTGAGACACATTTCAGTTGGGGCAGGCAATGATGGTGGTGCTTCTTGGGCTTGTAGAGACCTCAGAGGAGACTTGGCCAAGTCAGAACTAGCTAGGGCAACAACCAGAACTAAAGCCCAGTCTCCTGACTGTCCAACTGAATCCTCTAAACTTGACCATGCTCTGCTGGTACACAGAGCAAAGGGAGATTACTGGTAGGGAAATGGAAGGGTCATTAGGAGAATTCATCTAGAACACCATGGTCAAACCAGAGCCAGCAGTCCCTGAGGATCCACACACATTATTCTCTCCAAAAGGAATTTTCAATGTCCCATGCAACTTCAATGACAAGCAGAAAGAAATCAATTGGAGCATGCCTTTTGTGTGCATGCTGTTGTGTCCAACTCTTTGCAATCCCATGGACTGTAACTCTCCAGGCTCCTCTGTCCATGGGATTCTCCAGACAAGAATACTAGAGTGGGTTGCCATTTGCCTCTCCAGGGGATCTTCCCCACCCAGGGATCAAATTCACGTCTCTTGAATCTTCTGCATTGGCAGGCGGATCATTTAGGTGGCCACCTTCTCTAATGGGGTTTACTATTTCAGAAAAGACCTTTGCATTTTTACTGACCATCATGCAGGCTCCAAGTATCTTTTCTTTCTGTAGGAAAAAGTACAGGACTCGGTGCATAAATTCATCTGAGATGATAAATTCATTCCAAGAGATGAGAAAGAAAAGATGCACAGGAAAACTGCTGGGAGCTTAGGTCTCCTACCCCAGGAGAGCCTGCACCAAAGCGTAAAGTGGAACAACCATGTTCAAAGACAGGAATCCATTTCAGCCGAATGTGATCCATCATATTTATTTATTTATTTATTGAATAGTTTTGATTTGAATTTTATTGGATCTACAATGATGTATATATTGATCAATGGTATATTTCATATATAACTCATTTTGGTTTCATAATTGACTAAAACAATAAGCACAAGGAGATTATATTTGATTTTATATTCATATTAATATATATTATCATTGTAATAAATATACTTTATGTTCTTATTGGGATCTATGAATATTACTTTCCTTTAAAAAGAATCCATATATTACTCAAGTTTGGGAAATCCTGGTCTCAACCAAATGAAAATTAAGCAGCAGTCTGCCCTAATTTAGACTACATGGTATTTTTCTTCTTGATGGTATGAGAGAGGAGAACCCGGAAGATCCTTTATCCTTCCTAGTACAACTCCCAGAAGGTGCAAAATCTACTGAAAGTTTAAAGAATGAACTTCAATGGTGTTAACTTATTATTGTATTCCCCTATTACAGTGGGTATAGGCTCTACCTCTTAAGATGATAAGCACGTTATTATCCTCACTCCCTTTCAGAAGTCAGGGGCAATGGTCTATGAAAACTGCATATCTTTTTAGAAAGTCTTTATTGAATTTGTTGTAACATTGCTTCTGTTTTGTTTTGGATTTTTGGCCGAGAGGCATGTGGGGTCTTAGCTGCTCAATCAGGGATCGAACCTGCACCTCCTGCACTGGAAGGCGAAGTCTTAACCACTGGACTGCCAGGGAAGTTCCCCAAACCTGCGTATCTTTAACCCTTGGATTCAGTTTACAGAGCCCTTCAGGTTACTGAGAGGTGGGTGGGAATTGAGAATATCTGACTCTCCTTCCCCATCCAGCCTCCTATGAAGTCATCAGCATTCTTTGCATCTTTTTCTGCTTCTAGTTGGGTACTCCTAAGGTAAATGTCCCTGGTAGCTCAGATGGTAAACTTTCTGCCTGCAATGCAGGAGACCTGGGTTCAATCCCTGGGTTGGGAAGATCCCCTGGAGAAGGGAATGGCTGCCCACTGCAGTATTCTTGCATGGAAAATTCCATGGAAAGAGGAGACTAGTGGGCTACAGTTCATGAAGTTGCAAAAAGTTGTAAATGACTGAGCGACTAACGCACACACACAACATGGATAAGCTATGTACACAGTGTCAGGATTCTAAGGATATTGTACAGGGGAATGTTATTTTTGATGAAAGAGGGAAAAGCAACAACACTGCATAAACAACAAAACAACATAGTGTAACTCTCTGTGCGGTACCCAAGGGATTCAAGGTGAATGTGAGGACCTTGGTGCTCTGGGATGGGCAATTTTTAAAAAGAGACATGTAATGCTTACCCAAGACTTGCACCAATGGAAAGTACCATTCCTTAGTTGTCTGATTAGGCATTTAGAAACCTCAGCAGCAAAAAAAAAAAAAAAGAAAGAAAGAAAGAAATATCAGCTCCTCTTTGGAGGAAGCATACCAGAACAGGAAGGCTGGGATGGAGAGTGCAGATGAGGGTCTTAACTGTGTCTCAACTGATGTCTTAACTGTGTCTCTTTCACCCAGCCCTGGTATGGATGGGTCCCATCAAATTCCAGAGAGGATAAGATAAAAGCAACGTGGGTTAGCCCAGGGAAGGGAGTGACTACTAAAATAGGTATCCCTTTGCTTTGCTTCATGCATCACCACTGACCTCTATCATTTGCCATTTGCAAGGCACGCGGAGCACCTCCCCGCCCCATTGCTTTTGAGGTAAGCATTAAACAGCGCTGCGCATGGAGAACAGCCAAGGCATTTGATAATTCATCAGCAGTGGCAAACCTGAGTGGTTCCCTGCGATGCAAATTGCTTTGGCTTCCACACTGCTCCTGTCGCGTCAAGTGCTGGTGGTAAATAGCCTTCCTTGGGATTACTATCAAGTATTCATTTTAACAACATTAATTTACGACGTGTTATCCCGCTTTACATTGTGCTACATGACTTATTCGCAGAGCCGGCCTTTGGGTGACTGATGTTTATTTATTCTAATCATCGCACTTGCCTGAGATTTGTAGGTTAATGGGACCTGGACTGGAAAAAAGATGGTGTGCAGGGTTGTTTGGGTGGGACTCATTCATGACAAAGACAGCAACACCTCCTGAAAAATCTACCTCTTTCTGGTTGGGTAGAGGAGAGGGAGAAGGCCACTGGAGGGGGTTGAGTCAAATCAATGTCCTCACCTAAGGACTTCCTGAGACCAGCACCCTGAGGAAGCAGCAGGAATAACCACAGCAATGATGCAAATCTCCTTATGGTCATTTATAGTTTTCAAGTCTCATCCTGTCTATTGTTTTCACAATAATCCTGTAAGGTAAATGTTGTTGCTGTTTACTAGCTCAGTCATGTCCAGCTCTTGGCAACCCCATGGCCTGTAGCCTACCAGGCTCCTCTGCCCATGAGATTTCCCAGGCAAGATTACTGGAGTGGATTGCCATTTTCTTCTCCAGGGGATCTTCCCAACCCGTGAATGGAACTTGAGTCTCCTGCACTGGCCGATGGATTCTTTACCACCGAACCACCGGGGAAGCCAGTGTAGAGGACAGTTTAAGAGTGTGGGATCTGGGGACTGACTGATGGGGTTGAAACTTGACTTTACTACTTACTCCCCAAGTGATCATCAGCTAGTTACTCAACTTCCCTGTGCCTCAGATTCCTCATCTTTAAAGTGGGCACAGCAGTCATAATGACTCCACAGAGCTGTTGGCAAGTGGAGTTGTCACAGTAAAACAGAGAACAGAGTCAGTACATAAATCAAACACCGTGCAGAGTTGGTAGCTTGTCAATGGTCCTGTTCTTCCTCTGCACACCTGGTGGGATTGCATTTCCCTGTGCTGGGGCTCAGGTGTATCACAGGACTTACTCTGGCCAAAGAAGTGAAATTGCAAGAATATGCATCATTGCTGAAGAGAAGCACATGGCTGCTAGTGCAGGACGCCACGGGACCCCGTTCCCTCTGCTGTGGGGACAGTGAAAGTCTACGCAGTTGACAGAGCCCTGAGAGCTGAAGTCCTGGAGAAAGGAGGCGTGGAATGGAGCTCCCAGCCAATCCATGATGGAGTATGAGTGAGAAATAACCCTCTGTGTTTATAAGATTGATTTTTTTTTTAAACTAAAGTAACTGTGGTGCTGGAGAAGACTCTTCAGAGTCCCTCAGACTGCAAAGAGATCAAACCAGTCAATCTTAAAGAAAATCAACCCTGAATATTCATTGGAAGGACTGATGCTGAAGCTGAAGCTCCAATACTTTCAAAGAGCTGACTCACTGGAAAAGACCCTGATATTGGGGAAGATTGATGGCAAAAGGAGAAGAGGGTGGCAGAGGATGAGATGGTTAGATAGCATCACCGGCTCAATGGGCATGAATTTGAGCAAAATCCAGGAGATATTGAAGGACAGAAGAGCCTGGTGTGTTGTATGCCATGGGGTCACAAAGAGTCAGACACCACTTAGTGACTGAGCAACAACAAAAAATAATCCAACTTACCAAACTGGCAGAGAAAGAGGTCTAGCAATGCTAAGTATCATTATCTGCATATATATATATATATATATATATATATATATATATATATATTTTTTTTTTTTTTTTTGGCTGTGCTGAGTCTTTGCTCTGTGGGCTTTTCTTTAGTTGTGGTGAGCAGGGGCTGCTCTCTAGTTGCGGTGCACAGGCTTCTCATTGTAGTGGCTTCTCTTGTTGCAGAGTACAGTGGGCTTCAGTAGTTGCAGCTCCAAGGCTCCAGAGCACAGGCTCAGTCGTTGTGGCACATGGACTTCGCTGCCCCGCGGTGTGTGGGATCTTCCAGGACCAGGGATCGAACTGTGTCTCTTGCATTGGCAAGCGGATCCTTTACCACCGAGCTACCAGGGAAGCTACCAGGAAGATCTATTTGTGTAGATCAAATAGTCACACTGTATACCCCTTATACAGTGATGGAGACAATTCTTTCTCTATAAAACTGGAAGAACAAACAAACAAACAAGAAAGTTTGCTCCAACAGAGTCTTCATGCCTCTACATACCTGAATGACCTACATATTCACCATCAACAATGAAGCTTTGCTGTTAGTAAGACGTGCAGACGTGGACCTGTAGTGAGCTGGTAATCAAAGCATTGACTGGAATAATACACAGGTGAATCCTGAGAGATGCTCTTGCAATGTCGCACATAGAGACTCAGGGATTAAGGGGTAGAGCCTTCTTCCATATTGTAGCTTGACTATCTTCACACACAGTCACCACACCATGGAAGGGGAAGATGGGGGTGGGGCACGGCGGGGAAGGAACCTGCTGTGACAATCTAAAGGGTTGGGATAAGGTGGAGGGTGAGAGAAAAAGGTTCAGGAGGGAGGGGACGTGTGTCTACTTATGGCTGATTCTCGTTGTATGGCAGAAACCCACACAATGTTGTAAAGCAACATAATCCTTCAGTTAAAAATTAAAAAAAATTTTTTTAAAACTGAACCTGACCTGGAGACAGCATATGTTATTTCTGCTCACATTCTACTGACCAGATGTAATTATGTATCCCTCCCTGCCAGCCCCCACCCACCTATCAAAAAGAGGAAATAAGAAATGTTACCTTTCTGCAAGCTCAGGAGGCAAGAGAAATGGTTTGGTGAACACAGAACATTGTTTCTTCTGCTGGTTATAATGACAATCTCTCATAGCACTTGAGTGCTCTGATGGATGGGGTATGTTCCAGAGGCTGGGTGTTTCAGGCACACAGTAGGCAGCTGAGAAATGATATCTCTACTTAGCACTCTGCAGAATGAAAAATCGAAGTGACTACAAAAAATACTCCGTGAGAAATCTATGAACATGATCTTCATTAGCAGAGATTTCTCTCAAGAGTATGAGGTTTGGTGCTTCTTCTTCTTGTTCAGTTGATAAATCATGTCAGACTCTTTGCAATCCCATGGACTACAGCACATCACACTTCCCTGTCCTTCCCTATCTCCTGGAATTTGCTCAATTCATATCCATTTGGGGCTTCCCAGGTGGTGCTAGCAGTAAAGAACCTGCTTGCCAATGCAGGAGACATGAAATGCAGGTTCGATCCAGGAAGATCGCTTGGAGAAGGGAATGGCAACCCACTCCAGGGCTCTTGCCTGGAGAATGCTGTGGACAAAGCAGCCTGGGGGCTACAGTCACTTCAGTCATGTCTGACTCTTTGCAACTTAGCACACAGGCACATGTCCATTGAGTCAGTGATCCTACCGAACCATCCCATCCTCTGTTACCCCCTTCTCTTCATCAGTAACGGACCCATGGTTAAATCCCTGTTGTCTGGAGCTCATGAAATGACACTGCCGAGCGTGGCTTGGGCAGAGGAGTGCACACAAGAAACCAATCTCTTTGCTACCGAACTAAGCCTTTGCTGTTGACTTGTGCATATGTTCATCATATCACATTTTCACTGGGTGTCTTTCTCATCAAGCGGGCAATTACTGGCCAAACAATATAACTTTACCCAGAGGGACAGGAATGGCTCACCCACCTGTGTACTCTGCCTGGATTCTCTTACCTTGTAGCTTAAAACAGATAAGGTGACCTTTACCTATGCCTTAGCTTAGCATGGGGAAACAGTCTAAGTGCTTGGTGTCCTGAGTTCCACGTCTGACTCTGCTTGGCTTCCATTAAAAAATTGCTGGGCAGCTAGCAACAACAGGCTAGGTTCTCTGCTCAGTACTAGGGACATAGCAGAACCAGATCAGAAGGTCTTAGTTTTAGCCCAGTGAAAGAAGAAGATATTTAATAATACTCACACAAATAAAGATCTAACTACAAGTTGGAGACATGTGATTAAGGAAAAGTACGAGATTCTATGGCAGTACTCTTTTCAAGCCCTTTCTCCCCTTCCCACTCATCACCGAAACTCTCTATTTTTTTTTTAGCTCAGCATAAAGCCTTCCAGAGGGGCTTCCCTGGTGGCTCAGAGGGTAAAAAAATCTGTCTGTGATGCAGGAGACCTGGGTTTGATCCCTGGGTTGGGAAGATCCCCTGGAAGAAGGAATGGCAACCCCTTCCAGTATTTTTGCCTGAAGAATCCCCATGGACAGGGGCGCCTGGCAGGCTACAGTCCATGGGGTTGCAAGGAGTCAGACATGACTGAGCGACTAAGCCTTCCGAAAAAAAATTAATTTTCCGAAACTCCTTTGCAGCTGCTGCTGCTGCTGCTAAGTCGCTTCAGTCCTGTCCGACTCTGTGCGACCCCACAGATGGCAGCCCACCAGGCTCCGCTGTCCCTGGGATTCTCCAGGCAAGAACACTGGAGTGGGCTGCCATTTCCTTCTCCAATGCATGAAAGTGAAAAGTGAAAGTGAAGTCGCTCAGTTGTGTCCGACTCTTAGTGACCCCATGGACCGCAGCCCACCAGGCCCCTCTGCCCATGGGATTTTCCAGGCAAGAGTACTGCCATTGCCTTCTCCACCTTTGCAGCTAGGTGTGGTCAACTGATCGAATCTTGTCCAGTGAAATGTGAGCAAAAGAGGTGAGTTGGGGACTTGCCTGGTGGTCCAATAGCTAATACTCCATGCTCCCAATGTAGGGGGTCTAGGTTCAATCCCTGGTTAAGGAATTAGATCCCGCATGCCACAACTAAAACCTGGCACAACTAAATTAATTAGTTAATTTAAAAAAAAAAGACAAGTTGTTCTTCTTTCTCTTTCTTCTTCTGGTTAACTGGAAGTCAGATATGGTGACCAGAACTAGAATAACATTTTTGGACTCCAAGACAGAATGTTGAATGAGCCTGGTCCATCGTGGTTATAGAGCTGCCTACCAGACTTTAATATCTACAGATACTTTTGAATGAGAGAGAAATAAATTCTGCTTCCTAATAAATGACAGGAAGGACTTATTTTTTTAAACTTTTTATTTTGTACTGGGGTATAGCTGATTGATAAACAATGTTGTGATAGTTTCAGGTGGACAAAGAAGGGACTCAGTCACACATAGACATGTATCCATTCTCCCCATAAAGTTCCCTCCCATCCAGACTACCACATAACATTGAGCAGAGTTCCACATGGTGTACAGTAGGTCAGGAAAGACCTACTAAGTTCACCTCATCTGAGAGACGAAAAAGAGCCAAGAATATGATGAGTGTACCTCTTCATCAGAACTTCACAGGCAAGAACTTTGAAGTAAACCCAAAAGACAATCAGGGTGGCTTACAGGCAAAAGGCAGAAGGAGGGTGGTGTGGAGTGAAGTTAGGCAGGGGATGGCAGAGCATGAGCGGCTTTGCAATGAAATAGATGTTCCTCCTTGGATCATTTCACCTCTTAGGTTCTAAGTTTCCGTATTTATTAAGTGAGAATAGTAGACACATTTCTGTTCCCACAGAATTGCTGCAAAGATAGAATGGCATGTTGGGAGGGGGAGGGCAAAAACAACACAGTATTTTGGTGCCAAGGGCATTCCAACCAAGTCCAAATCCCGTCTCTGCCACTGATGAGTTGCATGACTGGGAGTTAGTTACTAAAGCTCGGTGTGTGCCTCAGCTTCCCCATCTGTAAAATGGAGGCAATAATAGTTTTCTTCCAACAGCACAAGAAAAGACTCTACGCATGGACATCACCAGATGGTCAATACCAAAATCAGACTGACTGTATTTTTTGCAGCCAAAGATGGAGAAGCTGTATACAGTCAGCAAAAACAAGACCGGGAGCTGACTGAGGCTTAGATCAGGAACTCCTTATTGATGAATTCAGACTTAAATTGAAGAAAGTAGGGAAAACCACCAGACCATTCAGGTATGACCTAAATCAAATTCCTTAGGATTTTACAGTGGAAGTGACAAATAGATTCAAAGGATAAATCTGACAGAGAGAGTACCTGAAGAACTATGGATGGAGGTTCATGACATTCTACAGGAGGCAGTGATCAAGACCATCCCTAAGAAAAAGAAATGCAAAAAGGCAAAATGGTCTGAGGAGGCCTTACAAATAGCTGAGAAAAGAAGAAAAGCGAAAAGAAAAGGAGAAAAGAGAAGATACACCCATTTGAATGCAGAGTTCCAAAGAACAGCAAGGAGAGATAAGAAAACCTTCCTCAGTGATCAGTGCAAAGAAACAGAGGAAAACAATAGAACAGGAAAGACTAGAGATCTCTTCAAGAAAATTAGAGATATCAAGGGAACATTTCATGCAAAGATGGGCTCAATAAAGGACAGAAATGGTAGGGACCTAACAGAAGCAGAAGATATTAAGAAGAGGTGGCAAGAATACACAGAAGAACTTTACAAAAAAGATCTTCAAGACCCAGAGAACCACGATGGTGTGATCACACCTAGAGCCAGATATCCTGGAATGTGAAGTCAAGTGGGCCTTAGAAAGCATCACTACGAACAAAGCTAGTGGAGGTGATGGAATTCCAGTTGAGCTATTTCAAATCCTAAAAAGATGATGCTGTGAAAGTGCTGCACTCAATATGCCAGCAAATTTGGAAAACTCAGCAGTGGCCACAGGACTGGAAAAGGTCAGTTTTCATTCCAATCCCAAAGAAAGGCAATGCCAAAGAATGCTCAAACTACCACACAATTGCACTCACCTCACACACCAGCAAAGTAATGCTCAAAATTCTCCAAGCCAGACTTCAACTGGGAGCTTCCAGATGTTCAAGCTGGATTTAGAAAAGGCAGAGGAACCAGAGATCAAATTGCCAACATCTGTTGGATCTTTGAAAAAGCAAGAGAGTTCCAGAAAAACATCTACTTCTGCTTTACTGACAATGCCAAAGCCTTTGACCGTGTGGATCACAACAAACTGTGGAAAATTCTTCAAGAGATGGCAATACCAGACCACCTGACCTGCCTCCTGAGAAATCTATATGCAGGTCAAGAAGCAACTGTCAGAACTGGACATGGAACAACAGACTGGTTCCAAATCGGGAAAGGAGTATGTCAAGGCTGTATATTATATTCAACTTATATGCAGAGTACATCATGAGAAATGCTGGCCTGGATGAAGCACAAGCTGGAATCAAGATTTCCAGGAGAAATATCATTAACCTCAGATATGCAGATGACACCACACTTACAGCAGAAAGTGAAGAAGAACTAAAGAGCCCCTTGATGAAAGTGAAAGAGAAGAGTGAAAAAGTTGGCTTAAAATTCAACATTCAAAAAACTAAGATCATGGCATCTGGTCCCATCACTTCATGGCAAATAGATGAGGAAACAATGGAAACAGTGAAAGACTTTATCTTTTGGGGCTCTAAAATCGCTGCAGATGTGACTGCAGCCATGAAAATTAAAAGACACTTGCTTCTTGGAAGAAAAGTTATGACCAACCTAGACAGCATATTAAAAAGCAGAGATATTACTTTGCCAACAAAGGTCCATCTAGTCAAAGCTATGGTTTTTCCAGTAGTCGTGTATGGATGTGAGAGTCATGTTGGACTATAAAGAAAACTGAGTGCCAAAGAATTGACGCTTTTGAACTGTGGTGTTGGAGAAGACTCTTGAGAGTCCCTTGGACACCAAGGAGATCCAAACAATCAATCCTAAAGGAAATCAGTCCAGAATATTCACTGGAAAGACTGATGCTGAAACTGAAACTCCAATACTTTGGCCACCTGATGCAAAGAACTGACACGTTTGAAAAGACCCTGATGCTGGGAAAGATTGAAGACAGGAGGAGAAGGGGACAACAGAGGATGAGATGATTGGATGGTATCACCGACTCAATGGACATGAGTTTGAATAAACTCCAGGAGTTGGTGATGGACAGGGAGGCCTGACTTGCTTCAATCATGGGGGTCACAAAGAGTCGGACACGACTGAGTGACTGAACTGAACAGTATTTATTTCCTTGGTTGGCTGAGATAAATGAATTAAAATTGTCAGACAATGAGAATAGGATCTGCCACCTCCTGTGTGCTGTAGACATGCTTGTTAAATAAATAAATGAAGGAAAGAACAGTGTTTTATGACTTAAAGAAAACATACCAACTACATACAACAGGCTCCAGCCTTAGAAGGAAAGTCTTCCCGGTCCGTGACTTTGCCTGTTATTCCCTGCTAGTCCCTGACACCAAAGAAGTGGCTCCTTTTAAAAGAAATCTCATCCAAAGGGACTTTCAAAGAAGGAAACTGAGACTTCCCTGGGGGTCCAGTGGTTAAAGCACCACCTTCCACTGCAGGAGGCATGGTGGGGGATCCCTGGTGGGGGAACTATGATCCCACATGCCACAGAGTGTGGCCAATCTGTTTAATAAGATTAAAACAATAAAGAAAAAAGGAAATAATGCAAAGGACTTGGGGACAATGACTTCCTTGCACCCCTATTCCTTCTCCATCTGCAACAACTAGGATCTGTGCAAAGGCTGTTGTGAGAATGAGATGATGTACATAAAGGAGAGTGGGCAAATTTTTTTTCTGTAAAGGGATAGAGAGTCAATATCTTAGGTTTTGTGGATCATACAGTTTCTGCTGCAACCACTCAACCTAGCCATTGTACTCCCAAAGCAGCCACAGACAAGACATCAATGCATGGGTACGTCTGTGTGCCAATAAAACTTTATTTATGAACCCTGTCACTGGTTTTTCATGTAATTTTCATGAATCATGTAATATTCTCCTTTTGAATGTTTTTAACCATTTTAAAATGTCAAAACCATTCTGAGCTCAGAGGCTGTACAAAAAGAAGCAGTGGGTTTGTCATGGGTCATGGGCCATAGTTTGCTGACCCCTGTTCATAAATATTAGGCTCGATGTCTGGCAAACTGTGAGTGCCCAATGGCTGGTGTTAACACGTTTGTTAATCATATTAGCAAGAGACCATCAGGCAGTGGCCTCCTAGTCCTACAACCAACTATACCGGGAACACCTGGGTATCAAATCCACTCTGGGATTTTACTTTTTCTTCTTGTCCTTCAAGCAGCTGGACCTGACCTGGGTTGGGGCTGGGATTTGGGGTGGAGGTGGGGGAGGTGGGTTGTTGCATGGAGTCAAAGTCTTGGTTTAACAGCTTCCTAAATATCCTGACTGCTTGGACCCCAAACTGCCAGCTTGAAAGGGGCTTTATAAATGAAGAGCCTGTAAGGCAATTCAGAATCTGATTTTGCTGCAAAAGCATGATTTTAACAGATCTGTAGCTGTTCCCAACCTTTTAACACTGTCTCCTATGAGTCAAGAGATTTTGATCTTGTAACTAAATTGACTCTGCCTCAGGTTTACATCCCCCTGGGTAAATTCTCTGACACGTGTGGCTTCAGACCCAACCCCCATTCAAAAAGAAAAAAGAAAGAAAGAAAAAACCCAAGTCTCTTCTGTACCCAGTTATCCCCTATCTCATTTTCTCCAAATTGAACTATTTAAAAAAAAAATCATAACAAATGTCAGAATCAACTCCCTTTGGCCCTAAACCTCGTGTTCTTTTATTTGGGGTAGGAGACATGTCTGTTTAAACCTAATGCTAATATTTAGAAAAGTGGCAGTTGATTTAAAACAGTTATTTGCATCATACCAGAGATCCATTGTGTTCCTGGGGCCAGTTAATCAGTGCACGGTGATCAGTCCATTTCTTTTTATCTTTTTTTGAGACAGATTGTTGCAGAATCCAACAAGAAATGATTTCAAACTAAAGAGTTCAAAGAGGAGTGTGGCTGGGGCTGAAAACAACGACTCTGGATTTGCAGGCTTTTCTGGATGGAGGAATATTATCCACACTCTATAGTGGGAGGCAAGAGGCTGCTGGGCAGAGTTGGGGACAGAATCCCTCAGGGCCTGTGCCTGCCCACAAAAGTTGTGCTCATGCGTGAGGGACACAGCCCTGGGGCTGGTTTTATGGAGCTGGAAATGTATCCCGTCTCCTAGGGTTGAGAACGGAATGGGACCAGAAATGAACAGGCTCTTCCAGTTAAATAGGAGGAGAGAGAAGTAGGAGGAGGAAAAGACAGGTGGGGGAGAGGGAGGAAACACAGAGAGAGAGAAGAGATCAAAGAACAGAAAAAACAACGAGCCAGGCCTGGAAGGGCCGGGGGAAAGGATGAGGAGGTGGGTAAGAAGTGTAAAATGATGCTCCAAGATTTTGGTCCTTGTGTCTTTGAGGATGTGGGATACACGTCAAGATGGATCACACTCCAGTGAGATCTGGAAAGAAGAGCTGTCACCAGCAGACTTAGCAAAATTGCTGCATTTCTCTTATAAATAAAAAATCCTATAGCTCACAAACAGAGCAGGGTGTGTGTATGTGTGTGTATGAGAGAGAGAGAGAGAGAGTGAGAGAGATAACTTTTGGTCCCTAATCTCTTTTTCCTCTTGCAGAATAAGAGCTTATCCCCCTGGAGTTCTTGGTTAATAAGCTCAGAGTTCTAGAACTTTACAGAAGCTCCTCTATTGTTTTGAGATGAACACTTTTCTGGGATGAATTGAACAGAGGCTTGGCTGGCAAGCAGACAGAAGGATGAGAGAGCTCTGGAAAGTCATTTCATCCCAGTAGTCTTGTGGCTGTTAAAGAGAATCCACAGGTGCAAAATCAAAACTCGGGCTGTATTTCCAATTCTTCCCCATCTAGGAAAAGGGGAAATGAATTGAAGTTAAAAAAGTATTCAGGAGACAAAACTGAATCTATTGACCAGAACCTTGTGGTGACCAAAAGTTTAGCCCATCTGTTGGACAATGGTTTATCATTGCTCTTAGGAAAGATCCCCAAAGTACACAAGATTTGTTGTTATTGTTGAAATAGATTCCCTTCTGAGTCATCAAACCAAACAGAAATACTGTTCAGAAGATTTTTTAAAATAATAATATCCAACATTTGTTTAAGGCTTACTATGTTACACATATTATTTCATTAAATCACATTATAACCCTAACAGGTAAGTCTTTAAGATCATTCCCATTTTATAGGTGTGAACACAGACTTAGAGAAGGAGATCCCTTGCCCAGGGTAGCAGCCGCTGTAACAGACTTATAGCACAGGGTTACAAACAGTTGTTCAGTCATATGCAACTCTTTGCAATCCCATGGACCACAGGACGCCAGGTTTCCCTGGCCCGCACCATCTCCTGGTTACATCTAAGAGTCGGCAATACCATGATTTGAAGCCAGGTTACATTTAAACTCCAAGTTACATTACTTTCTTGCCCAAAGATGTGTTTGCAGGGAATAAATAGGAAGATAAATGAAACAAAGTCATCCCAAGGGAGCTTAGGGTCACATTTAGTGTACATGAATAATTCCTGAATGAAGAAAAAGGGACTCTTTGGAATGTAGACCGCCAAGCTCCTCTGTCCATGAAATTTTCCAGGCAAGAATACTGGAGTGAGTTGTCATTTGCTTTTCCAGGGGATCTTCCTGATCTAGGGATCAAACCTGCATCTCCTGTGTCTCCTGCACTGCAGGCAGATTCTTTACCCGCTGAGTCATCAGGGAAACCCCTGAGCATACAGAGTGCTTTGAATGGAGGTACCCAGCCCCAGAGTGCCACTTTGTGTTGGGTTAGGCCACTTTGTCATCATATTTAGTGGTGTGTGTGTGTGTGTGTGTGTGTGTAAGTCTCAAGGAGAGCTTCCTGGAAAGGAATATGTGTGAGTCAGTTTTTAACAGGTAATTAGGAGTTTATGATATGGATAAATGATGAGGAGTTTCCAGAAAGAGGGAGCAGGATGTCCAGAGGCATGGAGTCACAAACACTATTCATCATTTCAAGAAGTATACAAAATTCTAAACGCCTGCAACATAAACTGCAAGATCAGGAGTGGACATAATTGAGCCTGGAGAAGGAGCAAGTGTCAAGAGTCTGAAAGGTCTTGTGTTTGATACAAAAGAGTTTGGACTTTCTAGGACCTTCATGACCCTGTCTCGCTTGGGAGTATCACATACACAAATGTAAGGCAGAATGATACACCTGGTAGAAGATAAAGTTCTTGAGACCAAGCAAAATAGACTTGTGTGCCCTGAGGGAATACCCAGAAACACAGCTTTTATGTGGTCAAAGCTTGAGATCACAAAGATTAGGTTCACGTCGCTGTTACTTTGAACAATGGCATTTAAAATTAGTAATGTCCTTTTTTCTTATTTCTCCTTATACATGAACTTTCCCTAGCCTGGTCACTTGTGATTCTCCTGCAGCATGGCCCTTGGAAAGGGATAGATGGGGTGTTCCTTTTAGAGATGAAGTGCGAGGGAGTGATCTGCCCAGTCTCTGAGCAATCTTTCTCCTTTTTAATTCCCAGTTATTTATTTATTTTTAAATTGAAGGATAGTTGCTTTAAAGAATTTTGTTGTTTTCTGTCAAACATCAACATCAATCAGCCATAGGTATACATATGTCCCCTTCCTCAATGAGGTGGATGAACCTAGAACCTATTATACAGAGTGAAGTAAGTCATAAAGAGAAAGATAAACATCATATACTAACGCATATATTTGGAATCTAGAAAGATGGAACTGATGAATTTATTTGCAGGGTGGCAATGAAGAAACAGACTTAGAGAACAGACTTCTGACATGGGGGCCGGGGTGGGAGGAAGGAGAGGGTGAGATGAATGGGGAGGCAGATGGGAAGGAGCTTCTTTTTTTAAAAAAGAGCTTATTTCCACCACAGGAATGGGACATGGACAGCTGTGTTTACACTCTTTGACCCAGCCTGTGAACAAAGTTGATTGGTGTGATATTGTGATTTGCAAGAAGAAATACATAGTTGACCCTTGAACAAAGTTGGTTTGAACTGCGTGGGTCCAATTATACATGGATTATTTTCAATAAATATAATACCTGTATTTTCATTTCACAGATCTTTAAATGTAAGGAAACATTTGTGTTCAATTAAAGATCTCAATGTATGTGTGTGATCAGTCACTCAGTTGTGTCCAACTCTTTGGGACTCTAGGGACTGTAGCCTGCCAGATTCTTCTGTCCATGGGGGTTTTCAGGCAAGAATACTGGAGTGGGTTGCCATTTCTTACTCCAGGGGATCTTCCTGTACCAAGGACTGATCCTGAGTCTCTTGCATTTCCTGCATTGGCAGGCAGGTTCTTTACCACTGTGTCGCTCAAGAAGCCCAAAGATAGCAGTGTGTGTATGTGTGTGTGTTTGTATGTTAGTCACTCAGTCATGTCGGATTCTATGTGACCCCCGTAGACTATAGCCTGCCAGGCGCCTCTGTCCATGGAATTCTCAAGGCAAGAATACTGGAGTGAGTTGCCGTGTCCTTTTCCAGGGGATCTCCCTGACCCAGAGATTGCACCTGGGTTTCCTGCATTGTAGGCAAATTCTTTACCATCTGAGCCACCAAGGAAGCCCATAAAGATAGCAATATGTAGAATCAAAAGAACTAGGGTTTGAGTCTTGATTCTATCCAAAATGTTTCAGCTTCCTGTCTTTGGGTGAGTCATTTATCAGTTCCTTTCTATTTTTTTAAACAGATAGCTGTACTTAGATTTTTTGACTCCCTAGGGACAGACAACCAAAATGCTTAAGTTGTTCAAGATTCAACTGTATATTTGGTTTTCATCCCCATTTCTGATACATAGCTCCTAAAACCCTTGGAATTTCTGATGCTGAGAGCAATTAAGGTGTCTCTTGTTATGTTAATGAGGTGACTGTTGGACCTTACCTAAGGATGATGGAGGCTGGTTGTCAGGAGAACCAACTTTGTGATTAGAGGGTTGGAATTTTCAGTCCCACCTCCAACTTCCGGGAAGAGGAGAGGACTGAAGTTTGAGGTCAAATACCAATGCTCAATGATTTCATCACTCGTGCCTGTGTAATGGAACCTGCCCGAAACTGAGAGGGACAAGGTTTCAAGAGTTTCCAGCTGGATGAACAGTGGAGATTCAAGGAGAGTCATGAGTTCCTGGAGAGGACATGGGAGCTCCCCACCCTCCCCCATACGCACCTCTTCCATCTCACTGTTCCTGAGTTATATACTTCTATAATAAACTAATAATAATAATGATAATCTAACATGTATAATGCAATGACTTTGCCATATACCTGAAACTAACACAGCATTGTAAATCAATTATAAGCCAATAAACACATTAGAAAAGAAAAGAAAGCCTAGTAGAAGGCTACAGAGAGATATCCCCTGCACACCGGTGGTGTCTCCTCTTGAGCACACTTGTCGCTGATGGTTGGGCTGGTAGGCACAACAGGAAGTGAAGCACTGAGGTCAGTTCATATACCCATAAGAGGTGGACCCCTGGTTGCCTCCAGTAGGAAGGAAATCCTGCACTTGATTGATGGTGCAAAAACCCACTTGCTCCCCAACACTTGACCTTGCACCACTATATTATGTCCAGCTTGTCCAGCTTGTCCACCTACAATTGTCAGGCTGGCCCGAAGGGATGGGGAGGACGCCAGCTCAGGTTCCATCCTTGACACTACCTCTGTCCCCCACCTCCAGGATGACGCCTTGCACTTGGTGGGCCTAAAGAATCCACTATCTCGCCATTTCTCCAGTCTACGTCTGTCTGTGGAAAGTTCCAGAGGTCTCAGGGCAGGCTTGGTGTCCAAGAGCACAGTGGGGCCTGCAGAGGCAGTTGCCTAGGGAGCTGGCTCCCTACTTGGGGAAGTTTCCCAGACTTTACATGGAGTCCACAGTGAGGGCCTCAACATCCACTACCATCTGTACCTTCACAAGAAATGACTGGCTTTCCCAGGAAACCGTACCTCAAGGGAACCCACTAGCTTGGCCTTCTGCTTGCCAAGATCGTGGAGAGCCTGGACCATCATCAAAAGTGCCCCTAGCCAAGGTACCTAAGTTGCTGGAGGCCTCATTGCAGGAGATCCAGCAGCAGGCTGCCCTGGGGCGTCAGTCCTGCAAAGGGCCTCAGCCCTCGAGTTCACCGTCCATGTGCATCAGTTCTATGCGGACGGCCACGAGTTCCTACTGCAGGGGCCGAGGTCCCTCATTTGGCAGGAGGATAGCCCACACTTGCAGGACTTCCAGGAGACCGTCGGGGTAATGGACAGCTGCCACATCACCACAGGAGCAAGGCCTAGGGTGCGTTGCCATCTCCACCCGCCCCCTTAGTCTTTGCCCATCCTTCCCAGGAAGAAATTCCTGAAACCTCTGTGTCCACCCTGCCTATCCCTGGCTGGGATGGCAGCTGGGCAATAGACGCTAGGCACAGGTGTCCCTCTGGTGTGAAGGAGCATTTATATATCAAGAAACACTACATCAAGCAAAATAAATTGATAACTTATTTTGTGATCATCTTAAACTTTCCAGATATTTTCATTTCTTGCAAAAATAATGATAATAAAATAATTTAAACGAGTCACCTACTAAGTAAAATGTTTCTCTGAGTTCTGTGAGCCACTCTAGCAAATTAATCAGACCCAAAGAGGAGATGGAGGGAACCTCTGATTTATAGCTAGCTGATCAGAAGCCCAGGGGACAATCTGTACTTGAGGTCTGAAGCGGGGAGTAGTCTTGTAGGATTGAACCCTTAACCTATAACCAAAGGAGGGAGGGTCACTGGAACTTACAGTCTGTAGCCAATCGGTCAGAAGCATGGGTAACAGCCTGGGCTTGAGATTGGCATCTGAAGTAGAAGTCAGTCTTGTGGGACTGGTCCCTTAACCCATGGAATCTGATGCTGTCTCCAGGTAAATAGTGTCAGAACTGAGTTGATTTGTAGAACACCTAGCTGGTGTCTGAGATTTGCTCGAATCTGTTGGGAACCTGCCCACCCCCCAGCCCCACAACACATACACCATTAGAATTAGATGTTAGAATTGGATGTTAAAAGCTTAACCTGGACCAGTCCAGTTCAGTTGCTCAGTCGTGTCTGACTCTTTGTGACCCCATGGACTGAAGCATGCCAGGCTTCCCTGTCCATCACCAACTCCCGGAGCCTGCTCAAACTCATGTCCATCGAGCCGGTGATGCTATCCAACCATCTCATCCTCTGTGGTCCCCTTCTCCTCCCGCCTTCAATCTTTCCCAGCATCAGGGTCTTTTCCAGTGAGTCAGTTCTTCACATCGGGTGGCCAAAGTATTGGAGCTTCAGCTTCAGCATCAGTCCTTCCATTGAATATTCAGGAATGATTTCCTTTAGGATGAACTGGTTTGATCTCCTAGCAGTCCACAGGACTCTCAAGAGTCTTCTCCAACACCACAGCTCAAAAGCATTAATTTTTCAGCACTCAGCCTTCTTTATGGTCCAACTCTCACATCCATGCATGACCGCTGGAAAAACCAGAGCTTTGACTAGATGAATCTTTGTTGGCAAAGAAATGTCTCTGCTTTTTAATATGTTGTCTAGGTTGGTCACAGCTTTTCTTCTGAGGAGTAAGGGTCTCTTAATTTCATGGCTGCAGTCACCATCTGTTGTGATTTTGGAGCCCAAAAAGAAAGTCTGTCACTGTTTCCATTGTTTCCCCATCTATTTGCCATGAAGTGATGGGACTGGATGCCATGATCTTTAGTTTTCTGAATGTTGAGTTTTAAGCCAACTTTTCACTCTCCTCTTTCACTTTCATCAAGAGGCTCTTCAATTCTTTTTTGCTTTCTGCCATAAGGGTGGTTTCATCTGCTTATCTGAGGTTATTACAGCAAAAGGAGGCAAATAGCTCAGGTTAGTGTAAACCAATTCTCTTTACCTGGAGTGTGAAATAGGAATCCAGAGATAACTGGTTAACTTGTGTGAATGGTAGAATATGAAGGACACATTAAAAACTTGAACATCTGGGGAAGCCATCTCTTTTATATATATATGCCCTGAGAAGCAGTAAGAACAGGTATATAAAAAGAAGAATGAAAACGATTCCCAGAGAGAAGCAGAAATGAGAGTGAGGGAGCAATGCTTGGATTCTTAGCAGCTTTTCCAGTTTCTGATAGCAATTTTGTTCTGAGGTTCAACAATATTCTGCCCCTTGGGTTTCATAAGACTTTCACATTTTTAGCATTTTTTTTTTCCACTGGAGTTCTCTTGTGTTAGCTTATGTTACTTGAAACTCAAATAGTTTTGACAGAACCTAGATCAGAGCCCCTACCTGCTAGTGGCCAACGAGAATCATAAAGACCAAAAAAGTATGTAGGAAGAGATGAGAAAAATCTCAAGGGCTCATATTGCTGAAGCAAATCCCATATCAAAAGACTGAACACGATTTCTAGAACCTTTTCTCCAGCATAGCATGTCATATACTCCTCAAATGCCTCTTTGATCAAACTGGTGCTGAAGTCTTGTGAAGCTAAAGGGTAATAGTTGAAGATAATGATCACTGAAGATAGCCCTTGATAGATTGTCTTCCTTCTCCAAGGGGCTTTCTTTACTCCCTCAGCCTATACAGATGTCTTCTTCTCTGCTCTTTCAATAATTCTTACACATATTTTACAGCACTTATAATAGTCTAATGCCATCATTATATCTGTACAGCTCTATCTCCTCCAGCAGATAGTGAGTTATTGCGAACAGGGCTTATCTTACTTATTTCCATTTATTCCACAGTTCTCCTCGCAAAATCTTGAACCTACAAGTCTTTCAATGAGTGCCTTTTTTTTTTTCATTTATTTATATTAGTTGGAGGCTAATTACTTTACAATATTGTAGTGGTTTTTGCCATACATTGATATGACAATGAGTGACTTTAAAATGTCTTTAAAGAGAAATTTTCATCCGTGAATGAGGTTCACTTTGAGATATAGTTTTCTCAATCCCTTCTAAGTATCATTTGAAGGAGAATAGAGTGATCTTGATGCATGGGGCCTCAGTTTAGAGCCTGTAGCTTCCCCTACCTGAGTTTGATGTTTAGATAGGTCCATTCATTGCAACAAGGGAACAGAGACAGGCTTGCTTCAGTCAGGGTGCAGAGCCTAGGATCTCTGTTGGGGGCTGTAAATCTTGATACTGTCTCTCCTATTTGGAGCAGTCCACACAAGCTGGTTTTAGAAAACGTAGAGAAACCAGAGATCAAATCACCAACATCCTATGGATCATTGAAAAAGCAAGAGAGTTCCAGAAAAACATCTATCTCTGCTTTATTGACTATGCCAAAGTCTTTGACTGTGTGGATCACAATAAACTGTGGACAATTCTGAAAGAGATGGGAATACCAGACCACCTGACCTGCCTCTTGAGAAACCTGTATGAAGGTCAGGAATAAACAGTTAGAACTGGACATGGTACAACAGACTGGTTCCAAATAGGAAAAGGAGAACGTCAAGGCTGTATATTGTCACCCTGCTTATTTAACTCATATGTAGAGTACATCATGAGAAACACTGGGCTGGAAGAAGCACAAGCTGGAATCAAGATTGCCGGGAGAAATATCAATAACCTCAGATATGCAGATGACACCACCCTTATGGCAGAAAGTGAAGAAGAACTAAAGACCCTCTTGATGAAAGTGAAAGAGGAGAGTGAAAAAGTTGGCTTAAAGCTCAACATTCAGAAAACTAAGATCATGGCGTCTAGTCCCATCACCTCATGGGAAATAGATGGGGAAACAGTGGAAACAGTGGCTGACTTCATTTTTCTGGGCTCCAAAATCACTGTAGATGGTGATTGCAGCCATGAAATGAAAAGATGGTTACTCCTTGGAAGGAAACTTATGACCAACCTAGGCAGCATATTGAAAAGCAGAGACATTACTTTGTCAACAAAGGTCCATCTAGTCAAGGCTATGGTTTTTCCAGTGGTCATGTATGGACGTAAGAGTTGGACTATAAAGAAAGCCGAGCACCAAAGAGTTGATGCTTTTGAACTGTGGTGCTGGAGAAGACTCTTCAGAGTCCCTTGGACTGAAAGGAGATCCAACCAGTCCATCCTAAAGGAGATCAGTCCTGGGTGTTCATTGGAAGGACTGATGCTGCAGCTGAAACTCCAATACTTTGGCCACCTGATGTGAAGATCTGACTCATTGGTAAAGACCCTGATGCTGGGAAAGATTGAGGGCAGGAGGAGAAGGAGATGACAGAGGATGAGCATCACTGACTCAATGGACATGGGTTTGGGTGGACTCTGGGGGTTGGTGATGGACAGGGAGGCCTGGCGTGCTGCAGTTCATGGGGTTGCAAAGAGTCGGACACGACTGAGTGACTGAACTGAACTGAACTGAACACTTCATTTTTATTCCATCACAATGAGATAGAGATTGTAGAACTTCTAGAAGGAGAGGCTGATAGAAAGGATTCATCTGCTCTTTATTCATTTTCTTCTTTTTAAAATTTGTTATGTTTCATTGAGGTATGGTTAATTTTACTCACTATCTTAATAGCTAAACCATATCCACAAATAACACACATTCCTTCTGGGCCTCAGCCTGAAGTTTAAATCTTCAAGAATCTGAGGGACTCTGAGTTTCAGGGCTAGAATCAAATCCCCCTGTACTCACCCTCCAGGCTACTAGTGCAATAAAAGACAAGCAGATATTCATTCTTGTCCTCAGTCAAGTCCATTACCATCTTCAGAACTCAAGGGAAAGGTTATTTGTGGAGAAATACCAAATAGCAAGTCAACCAAATTCTGAATCAATGGACTCTGAATCAATCAAAAGACTGCAACTATTTCTCATCCTCCCTTCATACAAGCATGAATCTACTTTACAGAAATTAATTTAGTGACCTCTGACTTATTCAATATTGATCTTACTTTATTATTATTCTGTTCCTGAAAGAAGGAAATAAGTCAGCTCATGGTTTGTGCTAAACTTTCAAGCTTTGGCCAACATCCTCCCAGACCACATAATCCTCTGCAACAAAACTCTCAACCCAACTTTCCAGAAGACTGTCAAGGAAAATTGAAACTCAGCTTTCTGAATCCTTCTGTAAAGAGCTGACAGGGCCCTCAAATCATTTTCATCCTCATTACCCTTGCTTTGTGCTTTGTGGTAGACCTTCCAGAAGCCAGAACAAGTAAAAGATACCCTGGGGCAAGAAGAAACATTCTATGTAACCAATGTTTGTTGGTTTCCTACTGTGTATTCAACACTCTTCCTGCTGCTGTAGGATGGTGGAAGCAAACAGAAGACAAGAAGTTCAATATTATTGATACTCTATATATGATAGCTCAGTTGGTAAAGAATCCACCTACAATGTAGGAGACCCTGGTTCGATTCCTGGGTCAGGAAGATCCCCTGGAGAAGGGAAAGGCTACCCACTCCAGTATCCTGGCCTGGAGAATTCCTTGGACTGTATAGTCCATGGTGTCGCAAAGAGTTGGACATTACTGAGCAGATCAGCACACATGTATGTTCCAGGATTTTCAGTTTATGAAGTGTTTTTGCTTCATGAGCCTACTTACTATCACAATTTTTTAATGAGACAAGCAATGTTAATAACACCTTCATTTGATACATGAGGAAACAGACTCCAAATGATGTTCTAGTGGTGCATGCCTGCTCAATTGCTCAGTCATGTACAACTCTTGGAGATCCCAAGAACTGTAGCCCACCAGACTCCTCTGTTTATGGAATTTTCCAAGAAAAAAATACTGGAGTGGGTTGCCATTTCCTCCTCCAGGGGAATTTTCTGACCCAAGGATTGAAACTGCGTCTCTTGCATCTCCTGCATTGGCAGGCAGATTCTTTACTACTGCTGCCACCTGGGGAGCCCCACATGACAAATTTATGATGTTGTGAAGATGACAGCCCCTTGTTTATTTACCTTAGTTTGTTGGTCTGACCAAACCCCTTGCTTCCACTTTACATACAGGGTAAGGCAAGATGGATGAAGCAATGCAGAGCCATGTGTGATTGAGTGTTAAACTACATGGTTCCACAGATTGCCTGAAAGGATAAAGAGGAAAAGATTGGTGTGAGCCAGAGGATCATGGAAGACTTCATGGAGGGCTCATGTCTCGGGTTGGACAAAGAATAAGAAAGATAACATTCCCATGAAAGGAATGGAACCTGTGAGTAAAGGAAGATTTCTCAAGGAGACTGGTAGATCCCCAGAGAGTAAGACTTAGAAGAAAAATGCTAAAGCCCATTTTTTTAAGAAGAAATATATTTTAATTTTTTTATTAAAACAGAATAGAAATTGATTCCAAATCTACCCCCATATTTGATTTCTTGCTTCAATTATACATATAAGTTGATAGACTAGGACCATATTTCATCATAGGCATACAATAGAAGGCTAGTGGAAACCATCAGACATAACTTCCTTTTACATATGTGCTGGTTGAGATTTAGCCTGTCCAGTTGGTTCCCAAGATATTCTGGCTCTTTTCACTATACACAGAATGCAAAATATCTTGATGAAATCTGGATGTCTAAAAAAATATGGATTTTTTTTTACCTCTTCAGATTTTTGGAAGAATGTTTTCACTGTTCCTTTGCATGTCAGCTCCCATGCCGTCAAGCCTTTGTCCTCTTCAATAAGAAACTATGATGTAACTACAAAGAAAGCGTTTGGAATTGAAACCTGTAAAGTCCATTTAAAGAAAAAAAAGTTGGACTTGCTCTACAGGAAGAACAGTAAGGTCTTCTTTTGGGGGGAGGGGGCAGAGCTGTGCTTGGTCTTCATTGTGGCTCACAGACTTTCTGCTGCAGTGTGTGGGGCTTCTCTCTAGTTGTAATGGGAAAGATTCTCTTGTCATAGTGCATGGGCTCTAGAGTATGCAGGCTCAGTAGTTGAGGTTCAGTTGGTCCATGGCAAGTGGGATCTTATTAATAGTTCCATGATCAGGGATTGAACCCACATCCCCTGCATTAGGAAGCAGATTCTTAATCATTGGACCACCAGGGAAGTCCCCAGCCAGACCCTCTTGCAAGCTTCCCCCAGAACATCAATCTCTGAGAGGAGAGACCTGCAGAATGCAGAGCTTGGCAGTCTCCCAGAACTCCATCCTTCAACATGCATACAATGCACAACTGCCATCAGCTCAGCCTTGAATTATATGCAGACTTCGCTTTGTGGAGATGCCAAAAGGATAAGATGGGACGCCTGGGAGATGAGCTGAGCTTTGTCACTGGAGAGAGAATTCTGGCATGGTTCTTTTACTCCTCTCCTAAATTTCCATACTGGTCAAGTTAACTCTCCAAGATATGATATTTCCAGTAGTCATGTACAGATGTGAGAGTTGGACCATAAAGAAGGCTGAGCACTGAAGAACTGGTGCTTTCAAATTGTGGTGCTGGAGAAGACTTCTGGGAGTCCCTTGAACACAATGAAGATCAAAACAGTCAATCTTAAAGGAAATCAACCCTGAATATTCATTGGAAAGACTGATGCTGTAGCTGAAGCTCCAACACTTTGGCAACCTGATGCGAAGAGCTGACTCGTTGGAAAAGATCCTGATGCTGGGAAAGATTGAGGGCAGGAGATGAAGGGGATGACAGAGGACGAGATGGTTGAATGGCACCATTGACTCAATGGACATGAGTTTGAGCAAACTTTGGAAGATGGTGAAGGACAGAAAAGCCTGGTGTGCTGCAATACATGGGGTCACAAAGAGTCAGACATGACTTAGCGACTAAACAAGAGCTCTAAAATCTCCAAGCCAAGGTGAACTTTGAGAGACTGGGCCTTTCATTGGATTGGTGGAGGAGCCATTCTACAGGCCTCCTCCCTGCTCTGTATGTTCTAGAGTTGATATCAAGGGAGCAGTTGAATTGACCTTGAGGCAGAAGAGTTGGGACAACCTCACATGGAGCCGCCCAGCTGGAAGAACCCATTTCTGAAGTCAGAGAAGTCAAAGTCAGAGAGGAAAAGTCAAGGTCAGCAAAGCAGGCAAGCATAGGGCATGGTTTTACTTGCCTCCCCCACCTGACCTAGTTCTCCCCAATCCACCTGCTTCAGCCACCTCAGCCCCAGTGCCAGCTGCCAGATTCTCACTGAGGCAGTTCTTCAAATTGCCAAGAGATTGCTATCCAAACTGTCACCCCGTGATCAGAAATGAAGGAGTTATGGAAAGTAACTGACAGTACCTGAACGATATCTCATTTGAATTAAATCAAGATCTTTAAATATTTATAAAGTTCTGGTTTCTAAAATAGCCAGCCCTAGCCTTGCACACAGGCTGTTGAAATATGGGCCTACTGCATTCTAAACTGAATAGCTGTCTGAACAGTCATATATTTCGTTTGTGTATGAGAGTGTGTGTAACAGTGTGTGTGACTGTGTTTGAGAGGGAGTGTGTGTGTGTGTGTGTGTGTGTGTGTTGAAAAACCTACTACATTATGTTAAATATCCCAAGGGCTCCATATAGAACATGACCAGAATGAATATAGGACAAGAATAACTTTTTTCTATCTCATTAGATGGTCTGAGTTTTGAAATCTGCTCTGAAAGTGTGGTAAAGTGTGCAGTGTTGTAGATTAATGCACTGAATACATTTCTACAGTTCTTGATGTGTTTCATAAAAGGTCCATTTCAAAAGTGTGCTGTATTATAGGTGAACACTCGCAGTAAATAATCTTGTTACAGAAACCTAAGCAATTTTTACAAGGCGTATTTCTGGCTGACTGAACAATTTATTCTCCAGATGTCACATTGTATTTTTCCAATATAAAATGAAACAGCTTTTTTTTTTTCTTTTAAGGCCGACTAGGCTGCTTTGTCTGAATCTAGAACAAAGGATCTTGCCTTAAGGAGGCTGATGCAATGCTAAAGCCCACTGCTTTAAAATTAACACCACACCTGGGAGGAGCAGGCTGCACCATCACTGGCTTTATTTTCAGGAATGATACTTGACAATCAAGGAGGACATTCCCCTGGGAGATCCAGTCAGTGGAAAACTCTCTGGGCTTCCTGAAAAACCAGAGAGAGTACGAGAAGGAGGGTGAAGAGAGTGAGCAGGAGAGAAGAGGAGAAGAGGCAGTGAGGGCTGGAAGGGGATGGAGAGGAAAGAAGGAAGAAAGAAGGAGAAATAGGTAGAGAATGTAGAATGATGAAAAGAGATGGAGGAACAGGTGACAAAAGAAGACAAGACAAAACAAAGGCAAGGGTGAAGACAAAGTGAAATAAATAAATGGCTGAAACAGATGGGAATTATAGGAGAAATATGCAAATTCTGCTGCCACCAGAGGCAGTGTTTTTGCAGAGCATTAAGCCCATGAAATACTCTACAAAAAAAAAAAAAAGGGTTCCATGATCAAAGAATTTTGGAATAGTGTGAATTCTATATCACCCTCTTCCCTAGGAGATTCACAATGCACCTCAGCATATTAAAAGCTCTGAGAATTTTGCTGCAAAGAATCCCATTTAACTTTATTTAACCCAGTGTTTCCAAACTTCTTTGAAGTCCAGATCACTTTTTTTACCCCAAAAAGCACCTGTGATCATGTGGTTTGGACCCATTCCCCTAAAGATTTTTGGCACATCTATTACAAGTCATGTCTAGAAAGAATGGATGGTCTTACACCCTCCACACCCTCGATTTCAACAGCTTATGTAAACTGAAGCACTCTCTATAAATTTCTATGGCCACAGGATGCTTACCCTGGGCAAGCCCCTGAGAAAGCTATTTCTTAACATGGTATTTAATGCTGACAAAGTATATTAGTCAGCCTTGGCCAGGTATAGGCCAGTAACAAGTAAAACTCAACATTTCAGTGGCTTGCAAAAGTTTATTTTTCACTCACTTTACATGTTTCTGTTGTAAAGCTGAGACTTTACATTTCTGCTTAATGTGTCTTCAACAATGCAATAGCCAGGTCTCATGGCAGAAGAAGAAAAAGCACTATGAATGAATCATGCAATGTCTTTGAAAGTACTATCCATCACATTCCACTGGCCAAAGCAGGTCACATGACCAAGCCCACCATTAAGGGGATAGGAAGTACCCTTCTCTCAGAGGGAAGCACTTTAAGTTGGCAAAGCTTGAGGAAAGTATAAACCTCCTACAGGGGGAAAGCAAATGAATGAGAGTGGTAACACAAGCTACCACACAGAGATTAGAGGGAAAGCAACGGCCTATTGGCATGTCTTTGGGGGTGGGGGTGGGGGCTCTTATTCTAGGTTCAGTCACCTCATGGTCCCAGAAAATGCAAAAAATTAGATGAAGGCTGGAAACAAATTTGAATTTGGTACCTAGATAGATGTGTTGGGGTGTTAATGAATACAGTTGGTTCCCACTTGCAGAAAATTTAAAATATGAAAATTTGTGGATATATTCAGGTTTAAGTGTTCACAGAGGATAAGAAAGACTTGCTTAGCAAAAGATTTCCCAGGAAAGTTCCATTGAACAAGGCTGTGTTTAATTCAATGAATTGGATTGAACCACTTGAAATTGTCATTTTTGAGGTTAAAAATAGATAACTTTTTTTTTAAACCATTTCACATGGTTTGACCTAATATAAAAATTCAATTTATATGCATAGTGTCAGAAATCATCATCCTTGAAAACTTTCATCTTGGGTTCTACCATGACTAACGTGGAGTGTTAAGAAGGATTCTGAAGTGGCATCTAGTCTTAGTAAGGAAGAACACCATGACCAACAAGCACTGCCTGTCATGGGATCAGGGCACTTGTGGCATGAATTCGCCATCCTTGGTCTCCTGCAATGGCGTATGGGTTACATCCCTCTTCAAGCCATCATCACACCAGCAACAGTCCCTGAAACTAGGGTCTACATCTCAAAAGTTACAGGATTTTTGCTACAGCTCAAGCAGTACCTTATTGATGGAGACATCATGGACCAACTCAAAATTCTCTCTCCCAGGGAAAATAAAAAGCCTCTATTTCTGGGAACTAGAGAAAATCCTACAAAAATTGTCCTATACTAGGCTTGAGGCAGAAAGAGGCACCCTGTTGACACCATCTACATGGAATTTCCCACTTAATTTGTCTTCTACAGCAAACAGGCTGGTTTCTGCAAATGGAACAGGGCCTTCATACTGGGTATCCCCTCTGCTAGAATGTTCTTCCCTTAGATAGCCACATTTCTTGCTCCCTTAATTTCTTTGGGACTCTGCTCAAATACTGCCTTTGCAAAGAGACTTTCCCTGACAACACCATAACCAATAGCTCCCCCCTGCCAGTCTCAGTACCCTATCACCCTGCTCTATTTTCCTTCAGGGAACTTATGAACATCTGACATGACAAATGATGTAGGTGTATAGTAGACATTCAATAAACGACTCTTGAGTGAATGAATGAGTGTAATCAGACCAGTAATATTGTGGCCCAGCAGAACAGGGACACCTTGGGGAAACAGCCTTTCTCACATAGATGTATTGCCAAAAACTGAAAAAGTTATTAAAAGAATTTTGAATAGTGATTTCAAAAATATTTAATATAACATTGAATCTGTAGAATTAGACTAGATAGTCACAAAGGAATGACTGAAAAGTACGAGATTTCAGAGGAAGGTACAGTAGAATGAATACTGAAGAAAAATACCACATGAGTAAGGTGGAAGACAAACTTGATCATTGCATCCTGGTCTCAAAGGAGAATAGACCTTAGAAATGAAAAGAGGAGGTAAAGGAAATGGATGGACTGGAGACTCAGTTTACAAGTAAAATATCAAGAAGGAAAGAATAGGAGGAACAGAAGCAAAAGCCAAAGAAAATGACAGTAAATACTTTGTTTGAACTAGAGGAAAGACTAAGTCTGAAAACTGAAAGGGTTTTCTCAACATCAAGAAAATTAGTAAACACGAGTCTTTTGAAAAATGAATTTAATCTGATGAGTGGGTGGGTATGCCAGTCGCTGTATTCAAAGCACCTTCTCATTGAATCCTCACAACCACAGACGAGGTGGTGCTCATATTATACCCATTTCACAGATGAGGAAGTGGAGGCCTGGAGAGATCCAGTGGGTAGTTCAAGGTCACACTGACAGCAGGGAGTCCAGCCCTTCTGACAGGTAGCACATCAAAGGCCCCAGGCACTTACTGGTGCCTATGATGTAAGCAATAAGCAAGATGTGTCCTTTCCTGCAGAAAGCCCTGAGGACTTTGCTTGATTTCCAGAGGTGGGGAGGTCTGTCACTCAGTCATTCCCTCTCTCCCTCACACCACACTGCCTCTTCCACGTTCATTGACAGTACTGATAAGCAAAGTCAGGAGGGCAGAACCTGTTTCTGGAGCAAAGCACCGTGCAGTGGTTAAGCTCATCATCCAAGACCAGACAGCCTGAGGGTTGAATCCGGATTCTACCACTTACTAGCTGTGTGGCTTTTGCAAGCGAATTGACTTTTCTGGGCCTCAGTTTCTCAATCAGAAAAAAAAAAAATAGCTGCCTCATAGAGTTCATGTGAGGAATTAATAAATTAAGACACGCCAAATGCCAAGCACACAGGCACACAGAAAGCAATTCATGGAAGTGGGATTTCACGAGCTCTCTGGCCCCATGCAGCCGTGGCTTCGGTGTCACGCACCCTCCCCTCCCCACTCACACACCCGTGCAAGGCACTGCCGTCATGCAGATGCTGCTCCATAGAAGAGTCTGGGTTTCCCTGGCGGCTCAGTGGTTAAAGAATCTGCCTGCCAACGCAGGAGACGCAGGTTCAATCCCTGGGTCAGGAAGATCCCCTGGAGAAGGAAATGGCAACCCGCTCCAGTACTCTTGCCTGAGAAATCCCATGGACAGAGGAACCTGGCAGGCTACAGTCCACGGGGTCACAAAAGAGTCAGACAAGGCTTAGAAAGTAAATGACAGCGGAAGAGATTCTACCTCCCTTTTAACTAGTTTCGGGTCCACTCCTCTTGCCACTGCTCCGTAGTAGGCTGTGGCAAAAGCTCTGCAGCCTGGCTCTCTCTCCTCTCCTCGGGCCTTCTGCATGGTCTCTCCCCCTTCACACCATTTAGTCAATGCCATTAATCAAAATCCTATAGCAGAAAACGCATGCATAAGTCCGACACATTTATTGCTATGGCAACAATTCAGGCACTTGTCCCAGTGTCAAGCTATATCAGTGGAGATAAATTCTATTGTTTTCACAGTGACAGTTCTCTCTGTGTTGGACTTAATCCATGGAAAAATATAGCCTTTCTCCTTATTTAAGAGAGTGAGAGAGAGCTCGAAAGAAAGTGACCTCTGGGTTTCTTACCCTGTGCTTTCAGAACTGAAACCAATTTTTTTTTTCCTTTCTTTTAAATGAAGGAAGACATTCATGATTTGTGGTGATTTGCAACAGCATCATACTGATCAATTGATCAGCAGGATCCTTATAGTCAAGATTTCTTCTTTGGAGCCTGGACTTCCAGGAGGGCCCAAATGCAGGAAGAAATTTTGCAAAAATTGACTCTGCAATGGCCTTCCCTGTCTTTGCCTGCACCTGGGCCTGGCTCTGGATACACTGGGTGAATTCAGTCTCATGCCTGAGCAAATAGTGTTGTAAATAGAAGCGGGCTTGCTCATGAGGAACATTTCCCCCCATAAATAGCATCTCTCACCCAGAGATGAAGTCTCTTCTGTGTCTTGGAGATGAGTGACTGGTCCTTTCTCCCGTCTTCTCCAGCATCTTTGCAAGGAGCCTCCCAGTCTGGTGGCATTAAAACTTGGCTTCTGTGTTCTGTGCCTTTGCTTCTGTGTTATAACCTGTATTCACCACACTCGAACTTCAGGAAGAAGTCAGTTTACCTTTTATAAGCACCTATATCCTCTCTCCAAAAACACTGCTACTCTAGCCATGAAATTAAAAGACACTTGCTCCTTGGAAGAAAAGTTATGACAAACATACACAGCATATTAAAAAGCAGAGACATCATTTTGCCCACAAAATTCTGTATAGTCAATGCTACAATTCTTCCAATAGTCACATACAGATGTGGGAACTGGACCATAAAGAAGGCTGAGAGCTGAAGAACTGATGCTTTCAAACTATGGTGCTGGAGAAGACTCTTGAGAGTCCCTTGGACTGCAAGGAGATCAAACCAGTCAGTCCTAAAGGAAATCAGCCCTGAATATTCGTTGGAAGGATTGATGCTGAAGTCGAAGCTCCAATACTTTGGCCACCTGATGTGAAGAACTGACTTGTTGGAAAGGACCCTGATACTGGGAAAGATTGAAGGCAGGAGGAGAAGGGGATGAGATGGTTGGGTGACATCACTGACTCAATAGACATGAGTTTGAGCAAGCTCCAGGAGATGGTGAAGGGCAGGGAAGCCTGGCGTGCTGCAGTCCATGATGTCACAATAGTCAGACATAACTGAATGACTGAACAACAACATCCTCTTCTATGCTGTCTCTCTTTCCTGTCGCTCCTGCTGGCATCACTCAGCCCCAAATGTGAAATTTAGGCTGAGTCTAGAAGTCTTTTTGAGCACTGGTGTATAACCAGCACTCTGTTAGAAGATGGCTGGGATATAAGAGAAGAAACACTGCCTTTATGTTGCTAACAGTCTAGTGAGAAACATGAATTCTCATTCATTCAGTCTCTTCTATACCCATTCAAGTACCCAATAATGTGCCAGGGGCTTTACACACAATTGTTGTTGTTAAATCACAAAGTTATGTCCAACTCTTTGCCACCCCATGGACTGTAGCCCACCAGGCTCCTTTGTCCATGGGATCTCCCAGGCAAGAATTCTGGAGTGGGTAGCCATTTCATTCTCCAGGGGATCTTCCCGAACCACGGATCGAACCTGTGTCTCCTGCACTGGCAGGCGGGTTCTTTACCACTGAGCCGCCGCAGAAGCTCACACAGCCCCTGTGTATTAGCTTCTCCTTGCTGCTGTAACACATTACCACACAGTGGGTTAAAGCAAAACATTCTCTTACAGTGCTGGAAATCAGAAATCGGAAATGAGTCTCACTGGGCAAGGTGTTCACAATGTTGCACTCCTCCTAGGTGCTCTAGGGGAAGGAAGAATCCATTTACTTGCTTTTTTACAATCTCTAGCGATTGCCTGCATTCCTGTGCTCTTGGCCTCTCCATCCACCTCTGAAGCCTGCGACCTGAGGTTCTTTCTCTCAGTAGTGTCTCCGGTTCTCGTCTGCATCCCTCTTCTGTTACTAATGACGCTTGTGATTACACTGGGCCCATCTGGGTAATCCAGGATAATTTACCTGTTTTAAGATTGGCTGATTAATTCCAGTTCCACCTGCAGGTTTGATTCCCCTTCATTCCCATATTCACAAGTTTCAGGAATTTAAATGTGAGCATCTTTGTTGGTGGGGGGGGGGGGGACATAATTTTGCCTATCACAACCTGTAAATATGGAAGCTTCTTTGTAGAGTTATTTTACACATGAGAAAACGCTGAGTCAGAGAATTAGAGACCTGCCCAGAGTCACGCAGCTAAATTAATGGGGTAACTGGAAATGGATACAGAATCCCAAAGAGTCCCAAGCTCTTTCCCACCTGTATACCACAGTACTTCCTTCAGTTGTTCACTCAACAAATAGTAACTACTGAGCACCCCCAACGTGATCTCTGGGAGACCCATTTGGAGCACAGGGTTGAAAAACAAGAAGGGAAGAAAAACAAGGCAACACCTCTAAGAGAAAGACAGGATGGCAATCCAGGAAGGCTTCCAGGCGGTGATAGGGCTGCATCACAACGAGGCACAGAAAAATAACTCCACCCCTTTCAGACTCTTGGGTATATATGTACAGTGGGAAGAGGGGGTTGGTTGTCCCTAATTCTCTGCCCTCTACCACCAGCTCATTGAGAAGCCTATCCCATGGCAGGAAGTCTTTTTTTTTAATTACTACCTCACTCGCTTATATCAAAAATACCTGATTTTCAAGAAAACATTTATTTGTCTAACTGTGCATGTGTGGCATGCAGAATCTTTGTTCCTTGACCAGGGATCAGACCCAGGCCCCCTGCATTGGGAGAGTGGAATCTAAACCACCGGACCAGCAGGGAAGTTTCAGTGCAGGAAGTCTTAATTCTTTCCAAACCTGGAGTTCAAAGTTGCTGTTTCAACTTCCACAGAGGCCTCAGCAAATTTCCACCGTGGTTATTTCCCCTTGAATCAAGAGTAGAATTTGATGCCATATTCCCTCAATCCCTGGAGGCATTGGGAATGGAGACAGAACTCTGTTTTCTTGCAAGTTAGACCCAAGACCTGCATTTCACATACTCAGGACAAAGATAAACCTCTTTTACTTTTTCTGTTCCTTCTTCCCCTGCTCCCATCCTCACTTCCCTCCCTTTCTCTGATTGCCCTTCCCTTCCCTTCCTTTCCCTTCCCTTTATTTTCTCTCTTGGCTTATTTTTCAAAAAAGGAGGTTGAGAGAAGGGGCACAAGATGGGTGTTCTGTGTCCTTGGGACTCTCCTAGGAACCTCCTTCAAGTGAATGAACAAGGATCCCCACAGGGATCACATTAACTCCTTATGTGTTCAGTTCTGGCTGGACCTCAGGTCTAGGGAGGCCTCAGTCCTGAGAGCACAGGAGCAGAAAACAAGAGTGCTCTGCCCTCCTGCCCACAGCCCTCTCCTGGTTCTGACACGGAAAGAACTGCTCAAGGGTGAAGGTCCTTCGCCTCTGGGTCCCTGCTCCCAGAAATGAACACCAAATTGCAAAGAGGAGCTCCGTACCTGGTTCAGTGTGGGGATGCCAGGAGAAGAGGGAGGTGGGTTCTAGGGAGGGGACATGGTGCCTTTGCGATGGTATTTCCTAAACCTTGAGAAACTTCTCTCCATGAATTATGGAAGAAGGGTGACATTTCAACAGTTTTTAGTACAGTGAGTAAGCCTGAAAGCAAGCCCAGAGAACAAGAGGAGAAAACCAGTTGATAGAAGACTGGAATGGGAGAGAGAGGGAAGAGAAAGAAACTTAAGAAATGGTAGGCAGTGAGGGTAGGCTACAGCCACTGAACAATGAAGGAGGGAAGGATGGATTCAGTGGAAACAACAAGGATTTCAAGAGAGGTGGGGACTCCAAGAAGCAAGCTGGCAGGAATGAGATCTTAAAGCCACTCATCCAGAAGTATTTATAGAAGATTCTACCTGTATAATTATATAGGTTATATATAGGTTATAGTTATGCAACCCACTGCCTGGAGAATTATACTCACCTGGAGAAGTCCATGGAGAGAGGAACCTGGCAGGCTACAGTCCACGGGGTCCCAAAAGAGTCAGCACAACTGAGCCACTAACACCTTTTCACACTTCCATACAGCTGGTTTCCACAGCCTCTCCCCTGGTTAAGCATCGTGGTTAAGCATAGTGCAAATAGGTGGATAACTCTAGACTCCAGCTTCTCCTTGGGTATGAAAAGAGTGGAAAAGAGCATTTAGTGATCTAACTTTTCTGGAGGCTACCTGAGGACGGGGCTTTAGTCTCACTTGCTTGGAGAGCTGATGAGATCTGGTGTATTCCAGATGTCTGGGGGCAGCTGAGAACAGAGAGGCAGGCTAGACTAGGACAAAGTTAGAGAAGTCCCCAGAATCTCTGGGCCTTCTCCTGTATGATGCCAGCCCACAGAGCCTAGGTAGGGTAGCTGTTTAGTGCACAGACACCAACACAGTCAAGGAAAATGATTAAACAGGGAAATATGTTCCAAATTAAAAAAAACAACAACAACAAGATAACCCCCCCTAATGAAATGGAGTTATATTCTTTACCTGAAAAAGAATTCAAAATAACCATCATAAAGATGCTCCCTGGAAACAATACATGAGCAAAGTGAGAATTTCAGCAAAGAAATAGAAATATAAGAAAACACCAACAGCAATCAGGAAGCTGAAGAGTACGATAATTAACTTGAAAAATTCACTACAGGGATTCAAGAGGAGACAGGAAGATCAGTGCCCACAGTCACAAGCAAAGCTTCGACTTGAATCCAGCTCTTCTGACCTTAAACCTAAGGCACATCCCACTCTAGTACAATGTCAGCCACAGGATGAATGACCTTCTCTACCACCCCCATGGGCTTCCCAGGTGGCGCTAATGGTAAAGAATTCACCTCCAGTGCAGGAGACCCAAGAGACTCGAGTTCCATCCCTGAGTTGGGAAGATCCCCTAGAGTAGGATACGGCAACCCACTCCAATATTCTTACCTGGAAAATTCCACGGGCAGAGGAACCTGGCAGGCTACAGTCCATGGGGCCACAAAGACTCGGACAGGACTGAACAATCAAACCACCACCACCTCGCCAGGAAATGACACAACATTGATCAAAATTACATCCCTAGCTGATTACTTTGCTTAAAATTGTGCTTAATGTGAATTTAATGCTGACGACCCAAGATACAGATGCAAGAAATTAAGGTAGTAAATCTGTGTTTACTGTTTGCAGCCCATCACTCTAACCGATATATGGTAAATAACCGAGCATTGGTTTAAATTATATATATGATTATATTATATTATATAATACACACACATATACACACTTTTAAAATTGTCAGAATGCTCCTGTTCCTAAGCCAGTCACTTTCACTTACCTCAATGACATTGGAAAACTCTTTAGGCACCTTGGCATTTTATTTCATCTTTTCCCTGACAGGTTTACATTCTTTTTCATTTTTTTTCCATTTCTTTAACTGACATTTTGAAATGTGCATTTATTTTCCTTTTTGTGAAATGTTCTTTTGTGGAAATGAGACTGTGTTTGCATAACAACTAAGATCTTTGTTTTAAAATGCTTGAGGTTGTTGTAAGAAACTTTCATCTCTGGGAGAAAATACACTTGTGAAACAAGCCCACATAGAGAATTGAACTGGGTAATTGGGTTCAATGGGGGTTAAATGGAGAGGAAAATGAGGGAGGGTTTGTTTTACTTTAGATATGAAAAGTACACAGCAACCTTTCCCATTAGAGTGGAGAATAGGGTTTAACTTTGGTTCCAGAGTTCAGTATGGAACTTCCTCTATTGCTCAAGGAAACAAGATGTCAAAATGCTATGGATACAAGGTTGTGTCATGAAAGGATCATTTTCTGAGGAGTTAAAAAAAAAAAAAAAAAAGCTAAATGCAAGCTCTTGTTTTCCTTAGTTCTCAAATTTCCTGGGTACAAAATGGGGATAGCAACATTTTTTCAGTCTTACTATTATTCCATTTGTGTGCATGCTCAGTTGTGTCCAGTTCTTTGCGATTCCATGGAATTTTCCAGGCAGGAATACTGGAGTGGGTTGCCATTTCCTTCTCCAGGGGATTGTCCTGACCCAGGGATCGAACCTGTGTCTCTTGCATCTTCTGCATTAGCAGGTGGATTCTTTACCACTGGTACCACCTGGAAACATTATAGATGATAAGTCAGGCATGCGTTGAGGTCAGGAGGATTTAGTGGCAAAACTTGAAGTCTCACTTCCGCAATCAGTCATGCTCAAATTAGAGAAATTTAACACCTGCCCAAACTTAATAGTGGCTCCATATCTATTGGAGGAGGTTTTATAAGCATCCTTCATTCCCCCTGCTATGGCAAAGGTTTTTCTCTGTCCTCTAAGGTTTTATACTTTCCTTCAGTGGTGTAGAACACTGCTGGGAAGCAACTACCCTGGCAGGAGTTATATTTTCCAACCTCCTTGGAAATTCATTAGGACCATATGACTGACTTCTAGTCAATGGAATGAGCAGAAATGATGTCCACCATTCCCAGAAGTGGTCCATTAAAAAGAGGCAGGGGCAATCTTCCACACTTCCTCTGAAATATAGAACACTTACAGGGTGAGTTTTTTTGTTTGTTTGTTTGTTTTTCAGTCACTAAGTTGTGTCCGACTCTTTGCCACCCCATGGACTGCAGCACACCAGGCTTCCCTGTCCTTCACTATCTCCCAGTGTTTGCTCAAACTCATGTCTTTTGACTCGGTGATGCCATCCAACCAACTCATCCTCTGTCACCCCTTTCTCCTCCTGCCCTCAATCTTTCCCAACATCAGGGTCTTCTCTAATGAGTCAGCTCTTTGCATCAGGTGGCCAAAGTATTGGAGTTTCAGCTTCAGCATCAGTCCTTCCAATGAACATTCAGGGTTGATTTCCTTTAGGATGGACTGGTTGGATCTCCTTGCTGACCAAGGGACTCTCAGGAGTCTTCTCCAGTAGAGTGAGTTTGGAAGCATCTATTGAAGATGTAGGGCTACAAGATGGGAGGAACCTAGATCCCTGAATCTGGGGATAGAGCCTTGGGAAAGAGCCTCCCAATTAGGAACCACTGGAGGATATCAGCCAGGTAGCCAAATAGGATAGTCCAGTGCTCATATAGCAGCAGAAAGATTGATTTTAATGATTATCTATGGAAAAATACCTTTATGGGAGTCCAGGAACATAGCTAAGAGGTTCCAGCACCTTGTTGTAGCAAAAAGTCCAAGAATAGATGCATTGAAGAAGTGAAGACCAGTTTCACTTTCCTCTTGTTGTCCCTCCCCCAAAGTGGCCCAGCTCAGAGCTGAAAGAAGTCTTCCTGGCCCACAATTTCTCCCACCAGGGAAAGTGAGAATGAAGTGAGTACCTGGCTTCCCTAGCCTTGCAGAACGTGCCCAAGAGGCCTGTTTCTCTCTTGCCATCATTGAAAAGACAAGAGACAACAAATGCTGGTGTGGTAGTGGGAAAAACGGAAGGCTTCGTGAACAGTTGATGGGATTTTAAATTGGTACAGTCACTATGGAAAACATCATGATGATTCCTCAAAACATTAGAAATAGAACTATCATATGATCCCAGCATAGTTACACTTCTGGAAACGCATCCAAAGGAAATGGAAATACTAACTCAAAAAAATACCTGCAGCTTCATGTTCATAGCAGCATTTTTAAAAATAATTTTTATTTGCTTTTGGCTCTGCTGGGTCTTTGTCGCTTCATGGACTTTTCTCTAGTTTCAATAAGCAGGGACTGGTCTCTAGTTGTGGTGCTCGGGCTTCTCATTCCAGTGGTTTCTCTTGTTGCAGAGCACAAGATCTAGGGTGTGTGGGCTTCGGTAGTTGTGGCTTCTGGGCTCTAGAGCACAGGCTGAATAGCTGTGGTGCAGAGGCTTAGTTGCTGCAAAGCATGTGGGATCTTCCCAGATCAGGGATCGAACCTGTGTCTCCTCCATTGGCAGGCAAATTCTTTACCACTGAGCCACCAGGAAAGCTTCCACAGCAGTGTTATTTACCATAGCCAAGACACAGAAACTAAGTGTTCATTGATAGATAAATGGATAAAGAAGTTGTATATATTTATATGATGGAATATTATTCAGTCTTTAAAAAATGAGGAAATCTGACTATTTGCAGCAACATGGATGGACCTTGAAGGCATCATGCTAAGTGAAATGTCAGGCACTTATATATGGAATTTTCTTTTTAAGACCCTTATAGAAAAAAAAGATAGAACATATGGTTACCAGATGTAAAGGGTTGGGGAACAGGTGTTGAGGAATGTGGTCAAAAGGTACAAATTTCTAGTTATAAGATAAATAAGTAACAGGGATGTAAAAGTGATTTCCCTGGTGGCTCAGTTGGTAAAGAGTCTGCCTGCAATGCAGGAGACCTGGATTCGATCTGTGGGTTGGAAGATCCCCTGGAGAAGGAAATGGCAACCCACTCCAGTATTCTTGCCTGGAGAATTCCATGGACAGAGGAGCCTGGTGGGCTACAGTCCATGGGGTCACAAAGAGTTGGACACGACTGAGTGACTAGCTTTCACTTTTAGGGGTGTAAAGGCACAACATACTGATTATAGTTAACACTGCTGTATGATATATTAGGAAGTTGTTAAGAAAGTTCATCCTAAGAGTCCTCATCACAAGAAAAATTATTTTCTTTTTTTTCCCTCTTTCCTTCTTTCTTTTCTTTATATTGTTCCTGTATGAGATGTTGGATGTTAGCTGAACCTATTAAGTTAATCATTACACAATATATGTAAATCAAATCATCATGCTGGACACCTTATTCAGTGATGTATGTCAGTTTTTCTCAAACTGGGAAGAAAAAAGAATTAGAAACAATCTATGGGTTTGTTGATGGATAATGAGATGAAAATAATGTGGTATATGCATTCAATGGAATATCACTGAGCCTTAGAAAAGGAAATCCTATCATTTGCAACAACATGGGTGACCCCAGAGGGCATTATGCTAAGTGAAGTAAGCCAGATACAGAAAGATATTAATCAGTTCCATATGGTCTCACTTATATGTGGCTCTTAAACAGCTGAACTTATAGAAGCAGAGAGTGGAATAATGGTTACCAGAAACTAGGAGGAGGGAGAAAAGGAGAGGTGATGGTAGTTGTTGTTGTTGACACTCCCTCAATCACGTCCGACTCTTTGCGACCCCATGGACTGTAGCACGCCAGGCTTCTCTGTCCTTCACCATCTCTCGGAGCTTGCTCAAACTCATGTCCATTGAGTCCGTGATGCCATCCAACCCTCTCATCCTCTGTCTTCTCTTCTGCCTTCAATTCTTCCCAGCATTAGGGTCTTTTCCAATGAGTCGGCTCTTTTCATTATGTAGCCAAAGTATTGGAGGTTCAATTTCGGCATCAGTCCTTCCATTGAATATTCAGGATTGATTTCCTTTAGGACTGACCGGTGATGAGATGTGGCAGTTAAAGGTACAAAGTTTCAGAAATGTAAAATAAATAAGTTCTGGAGATATATTATTCAGCACAGTGTCTATAGTTAACAATTCTCTGTTGAATACTTGAAAGTTGTTAAGAGAGTACCTCTTGTGTTGTGTATTTACTACTACTACTATTATTATTACTATTAATAATAGAGGTGAGAGGGAATTTTGGGAGGTGATGGATATGTTTATGATGTTGATGGTAGTGGTGCCTTCCTGGGTATAAACATATGCCCATGTATACACATTAAAATATGTACATATGTTTAAATGTCAATCATATCTCAACAAAATAACTTTTAAAATAAAAATACAATTAGGAATAGCCAAAGTGACTATTGTGTATTGGAGAAATAAAGTTTTGTTGTGTTAAGCCAATAAACAGAACAAGGGGTATTACCTGTTATGCATATGTACATGCTCAGATGCTTTGGTCATGTGGACTCTTTGAGACCCTGTGGACTGTAGCCCACCCCCGCCAGGCTCCTCTGTCCATGGGATTCTCCAGGAAAGAATATTGGAGCGGGTTGCCATGCCCTCCTCCCGGGGATCTTCCTGACACAGGGATTGAACGCCCATCTCTTGCATGTCCTACCTTGGCCGGCAAGCTCTTTACCACTAGCGGCACCTGGGAAGCTCATTGTCTGTTACAGCAGGTGGCAGCTGCAACTAGAGAAAAACCTCCAGCAGCAAAAACAAATAAACTAACTTAAAAACTGTTAATAAATAGAAAATAAAATAGATAATCAATAAGGACCTACTGTATAGCACAGAGGATATTCTGTAATAACCTATAGGGGAAAAGAATCTGAAAAAGAATGAAGAGATATATATATTCACTGCACATACACCTTGCTGTAGACCTGAAACTAATACAGCATCATAAATCAACTATACTCCAATATAAAATAAAAATTAAAAATAATACTAAAAGCAAATATAGATCTCTTAAAATATAAATATGTTCCACCTAGATGTCTCCTCAAATGTTGCAGTGGTGGGAAGGAGGAGGTAGGAAAGAATTGAGGTTTTCCATACGTTACAATAAATATGAAGACAGTATAGTCAAGTCAGAGGGACTGTGATTCATTTATTACATTAGAGTTCCTTAAAAGTGTTTCATTGCCTTTTTAAAAAACCATCCAGTCATTTAAAAAAAACCCTTGTGAATACAGTTTCCAACATCATTATCAAGGATTCTTGACAGGGTTTCATTTTTAATGGCACTGTTATAAACAGACCCCATGATGATTCTGTTGAGTTGGGAGATTGTCTTGCAGGCCAAAGACTGAAGGAGTCTGGGCTTCCATGGCTGTTCTGTGCAAAGACTAATCAGAAGTTAATTTGTGCAGAGTAATTGAAGAACTTTGGTTTTGCAGTGTGATGCTGACAGTGCTTTCCAAAAGGGGGCTACAATACCAATCGGCCTCTAAAATGTGTTTTCTCTTTTAAATCTGAAAAATGAGGAAAAACAACCGAAGTGTCAGTCCTTACACATCCAACGGGAAGACATGGTACTTATATATGCAATTCAAATTGGAAGGGAAAGATTGTGCCTCAGGCCAACTGAAAGGAAAATGCTGGTTTTCTAATTTGTAGTAAATGGAGATGAGCTCTCAGCTGGGTTGGCCAGAGTCCCCAGGAGACCTGGTAGCCTGGGAAAGATTCTGAGATGCAAAAAGGGTGTGTTTGGGCCAATATTGCCACTTTCTCCTTGCCTACCACCCACCCACTGTAGAAAAAATACAAGAAATCCAGTCTCCCACCCCCTCCAGGATATGGAAAATACCCATTGTGCTCTAGAAATAAATCCATAATGCAAGTGCTTACTTCGCTTCAGTGGAGTCCGACTCTTCGCAACCCTATGGATTATAGCCTGCCAGGCTCCTCTGTCCATGGCATTCTCCAGGCAAGAATACTGGAATGGGTTGCCATTTCCTTCTTCATCAGATCTTAATGATCCAGGGACCAGACCCACCCACGTCTCCTGCGCCTCCTGCATTGGCAGGTGGATTCTTTACCACTAGCACCACCTAGGAAGACTGCAAGTGCTTACACCTCAATCCAATTCCACAAACATTCACAGTGCTTGCCTGGTCCCTGGTACCATTCCAGACGTTGCTGGGATCCAGAGATGAATAAGGCATAACATTTACCTGAATAGAAGGGACAGACGGAAATAGAAACAAAGCAGATAATAGAAGTGCTGGAAGGGTTTGATGAGACATTAATTATTCATACCCACCCAGCATCCTCTCTTCTGGGGCCAAGCACCTTAATTTAAGCAAATTGTCCTTCCGGTCAAGTGAGGCTGAGCTCTGACTCCCCTGACTTGGTCTCCTGCCTCCATTGATGGGCACGCTGACAGACTCCACCAGCATATTCCACTTTTCTGGCCCTGGTGGTCAGTGCAGACATGGACATTGGACCTAAGTCAGGCCAATCAAGCTCAAGTCTGGAACTTCAGTTGGAACTGTTGAGAAAGAATGGCTGAGCTTTCCCCGGGCCTGCTCAGCCAAAGGCTGCAAGTCCAGAGCCACTGGTTGTCAGGTTGCCCCTGAGGATGAAGACAGAGGAGCAGAGAGTTGAGAGATGGACAGACAGAGTCACCTGATGGCACGGTGGAACCTCTACACCCATCTGTGTCTGAAGCCTTTTCACCCTGGACATTTCAGAAAAATGAGCCACTGCCAACTGATAAGGGTCCTGTTTGTTACCAGTACTCTGTAGTTAGATTGAGGCATACCTTTAGGAATCAGGGGTGGCATCTACACAGGTTGAAGGGCAATATGTGACACTCTGCATGCCTTTCATGTCCTCGATTCCATTCTAAGCCAACTGCCTTCAGTAGTTCCTTGGAAGGACTTTGCCTTAGTTTGTGTCACATGACCCTGAGTGCTGGTCACTTGCCCCATTTACTCTTTTTATTTTTTGCTTGTCTGCACCAGGTCTTAGTTGTGGCACTGAGAGCTTTGATCTTCATTGCAGCATGCTGGATCTTTAGCTGTGGCATGTGGGATCTAGTTCCCCGACCAGGGATCAAACCCAAGCCCCCTGCATTGGGAGTGCAGAGTCAGCCACTGAACCACCAGGGAAGTCTGATCCCCTTTACTCATAGACCTCCTGCCCTGCCTTCTTCTGTATCCCAGGGAACTGACCTCAGCAAATTATGGCAGTCATGTTCCTTAGCAACAGGTTTCTGGTAAGAGTCTCATGAGAAACCCCAACAAAAGATTGGATGGTGGGAGAAGGGAAGAAGTTAAAATGTTTATACCACTCCTCACTTTGGACTCTAAAGCCTGACTTGCTGCAGTCCATGGGGTCACATAGAGTAGGATACTGAAAAACAGCGAACAAAATTCCCTGTCACACCAGATTTCTCTACCATGGCTCCGGCTCCTGCCAAGTGACCCTTGCTCCTGGGCACCGGTAACACTTCCTACCTCCTTTGTCCCTCCAGCCTTGTGAGCAGAAGCGACTTCCCGCCCTTGCTAAATCTGAGTGGCTGTACCATCCCTTATCAACACTTTCAGCCCTTCCAACATTTTTCTATTTGGTTCTCTATGTTAATTGCCCTCTATTGAATTATCTGGCATGGACTCTATTCCCATTATCTATTGCTATGTAACAAACCTAAACTTACTGGTTTTAAACAACAGCAGTCTTTTTAATATCCCTCGTGTCTTCTGTGGGTCAGAATGAGGGCAATGGAAAAATAAGATCACCTGCCATAAAAGGCACCCTAAAACCAAATGCAAGATAATATTATTAAATTCTAGCACGATAACATTGATTGCTGAAGGCTCTTAGCCTAAGTCCAATCCTCTCTTTGTTGAAATAGGAAATTAGCAAGTCTTAGGTGTAAAAGACAAGCACCAAACTGAAATTCTCAAAAGGGCTGAAAGGGAATTTCCTTCTCGTGATAGAAATTGACAGGGATGTCTTGAAAGTCTGTACTACGGAAAATCATCTCTCCTGCCATCTAAATATCAGCCTGTGCACCACAGAGATGCACATCCCAGATTTGGGGGAGCAGTTAGGGTCAGCACAGGGTTCCTGGCAGAGAACAGAAGTCCAGTTAAGCTAGCTGGGATGACAAGGGCTTTGTTTTAAGAAAGAAGAGCCAAAGCCTCCACCACATCCATTTCCAGAAGGCTGCTCTGCTCTGCCTGCAAGTAGCCCATCCCAATTGCCTTGAATGCTTATCCTTGGCATCCAAATAGCCTGCTAGGTCCAATAATACCTACTAGAGATCCATTCATTTAATTCTAAAAGTGAGGAAAGAGGATCCTATTGGCTCATCTTGGGTGAGGAATCCAGCTCTGACTCAACCAGTCATAGTCTGGGTGTCTTGGTGTGTAGGCACCCAGAAGACATTGAGCCCAAGCCTTGGAGGGGGTTGGTAGTGGCTTAAAGGCCACTGTAGAAATTGGGCACTTATTTCTGTCCAATTCTTCAAAGCCACAGAGAAGCTAGGGAGAGCCTGAGATGATGCAGTTGCCATGGGTCTGTGACTGATGATCACTGAAGTTTCAGGCCCCTGCCTAGGTGCCACTTGCATCCTCCAGCCAGTTGTTGATGGAGCTATAGTTTTGCATAGCCATTCCCTTCTCCAGGGGATCTTTCCAACCCAGGGATCGCACCCAGGTCTCCTACATTGTATACAGTTGCTGGCTTCTGGGTAAACATACCAATAGGAATATACATGCAGTTCTCTCCAACTACTCAAAAGTTACTTCTAAGTGATTTTTTTTTTCATTTGTTTTATGTCCCTCTACATCAGGTTGTTCTTATAGTCTCACATTCTTAAATTCCCAGAAGCAAAAAGTAATAATGACTTACACTCTGTCCTGTACTGACTTGTCAAATTGTTCAGTATTAGGCTCACAACCTGGGATGCTGCAGGGAAGTAATTAGAATGATTTTAACTCAACTCACCTTTCTGCTCTCTGTTATTAATGATGTTTAAATAACTAAGATGACAGTTCCTTTCTCCTAACCCCCAAATACCTGTTTATGTCTTCCTAACAGTTATACCATCTTGTCCTTTTCAAAATGGTGGCAACATATCATTATATCTTTATCCCTTCCCCTATGATTAGTTGGGAAATTGATCTCCAGGCTGCAACCCTAATATCAGCTCATGCGAGAGCCTAGATCAGAGACCACAAATAGGCTTTATTTTACATGCCAAGTCTAATTAGTGGTGGAGGCTGTATGGAGAATTGTGCTGAAAACGATTGTGAGGTTGTATCCAAGTGGAGCCAGAAGAAGTGCTAGGATCAATTGATGATGTCTACCAGAGGCAGAGGAAAAAACACTGACATCGTTTGTGCATGCTTGCCATCTCAAACCAAGACATGTCACCACAGGTCCAGATATAACTCCTGGGAGAGTACAAACAACATTTAAAGATCTCATTAGGTCCCCACAACACCTCGATGAAGTAGGTAGGGCTGAAATTATTCTGACCACTTTAGAGATTGGGAAAATAGGAATACCAAGGCTCCTTTGAAAAGAAAAACCATAGAACCAAAATCTTTGTGTATCTGACTCCTCCTGAGAGAGAAGACCACAGGGATGTGGGGAAAGGCCCAACACAGACGATCCCATGATATCCTATCATTTTTTTCTGTTCCGTAGTGATCTTGTGAATTCATTAATCATTTAAATATTCCCTCCTATTGCAGATGGATTTTTGCCATATGGTGGAGATCAAGGCAGAATCCTCATATCATCACCCAAAAGTGGGAATGAGCACTTTCCTCCCAGTTGGGTTGGAAAACTCCCAGGGAAGCACTCTAACTGGCCCAGAGGTGGTGCCCACCTCTTAGGTCAATCACTGTCACCAGGATGATGAAGGATGGCTTAGCTCTCCCCAACTCGCTTTGACTTCCCTGGTGGCTCAGTTGGTAAAGAATCTGCCTGCAATTCGAGAGACCTGGGTTCGAGTCCTGGGTTGGGGAGATCCCTAGAGAAGGGAAAGGCTACCCACTCCAGTATTCTGGCTTGGAGAATTCCATGGACTGACTGTATAGTCCATGGGGTCGCAAAGAGTCGGACATGACTGAGCGACTTTCACCTTCACTCTCTTTGAGGCCTCTGTCATGAAAAGAGGAAGTAAGCTCTCCAGGATTTGTTGTAAGCCAGGCAGCCACCCCCAAATCTACTGGTAACAGACCCTTTCCCCCAAATTGCGCATACTCATATGCATGCAGTTTTTCACATACAATGGTAACGAGTTGTCAGACCCTTCAGGCCCCTTCTGGTCCCTTAAGTTAACCCTGTTTACCAAAATCTGAATTGTCAGTGGAAGAGTTCCAAATGGCTGATAATCTGTAGGGTCTTTTTCCTCCCAGTTGCCCTTCAAATCCTATCCAGCTTTATTCTCCTAATCTGCCCCCTTTTCAGCCCACCCTGTATCTTCATCTCCATCTTCACTTCTTTCCCCATTCCTAGCATCCACTAGTCCAACCCCACTGAGAAGATAGGAGGCCATTTCCGTGCAGGGAGACCTGGAAAGGACCACAAGATATTCATCAACTTTGCACTTAATCAGGGAGTTAAAGGGCTTCCCTAGGGGCTCAGACAGTAAAGATTCTGCCTGCAATGCAGGAAACCGGGGTTCAATCCCTGGGTTGGGAAGATCCCTTGGAGAAGGAAATGACAATCCACTCCAGTATTCTTGCCTGAAAAGTCCCAGGGACAGAGGAGCCTGGAGGGCTGCAGTCCATGGGGTCGGAAAGAGTTGGACACGTCTGAGTGACTAACACTTTCAGGGAGTTAAAACACTGACACTGAATTACCAATTGTAGAAGTACAGAAATAAGAGTTTTGCTCTCAGAAAAGAGGGTGGTGGGTTCTTTAAAAAAAAGGAAAGGAATATTTTTTTAACATGTCGTAAACAGTCATTTGAAAACTGCCCCAGAACAAATTGGAAGCCAGGACAATTCCCAGGCATTCACTTGTTAGAGCTGGAAGCCACATGCACACACACACACTGCATTCTTTCCACATACATATTTACACACAATATACATAAAGAATGACCTCCTTTCCCGCTCCGCCCTTCCACTGCCTGCAATGGTAACATTTACTGGAGATTTTATTACAAAAGCCACAAAATGAAATTCTAATCAATAAGAGTTTGCAGGATGGTGGAAAAAAAAAAAAAGAATTGAATACATTCATAGGTAAAAGATGTTATTATCTCAGTTCAGTAACTATGAAAGAGAAATAGATGAAAAAATCTGGGTTTTATATTAAAAACCGGCACAGCTGTAGAGTTACATAATAAAGTATTGCCTGTATCCATGGAAATGGAGAGTAATTGATGCACCACAAGTTATTTTTATAAACCCAAACAAAAAAATTCCATCAGAAATGTCTTTCCCCGTTTTGGGGGCATTGTATATTTTGTATCTGTACATAATGCACACATTGAGAGTGTGAATGCACTCATTATTGATCAGCCGTGTTGAATAGGGCATGCTGCTTTCCCTGAATATTCAAGATTAGAATCCTGCGGCCTAGCTCCCACTCCTTCTTCAAAGACTTCCTCTGAATAAATCGTGCAGTGCTTTAAAATTCAGGCAGTTCCAACTCAGGGGAATAAAGGAGCTCATTCCTGGGGCTGGAGGTGTAGAAGGGAGCAAGTTTGGAAGATGGAGATTCTGCAAAACTCATACTCTTGACTCCCGTGAAGTACTGGCTAGTGGCTCGCCCCACTTCTCTCCCCCAAAACATCCACACAGCGCTCAGCACAGAGCCAGTCCTCCAAAAAAGCCAGGATGCACAGCCCATTGCTGTTTCCCTAATTAAAATACAGATTCCAGGGGACTTCCCTGGTGGTCCAGTGGCTAAGAATCTTCCTTCTGATGCTGGGGACGCAGGTTCTATCTCTGGTCAGGGAACTAAAATCGAACACACTGTCGGGCAACTGGACAGCCCACGGGCTCCAACTACTGAGCCTGTGCCCTCTAGAGCGCATGCTCGGAAGTAGAAGGCGCCTCCCCCCAACATGCAGATAGCCGGTGTGCGACATCGAAGAGCTGGTGTGTTGCAGTGACGACGCAGCACAGACAAAATTTTAAAAATAATAATAAAAATTTAAAATACAGATTCCAGGACTGCCTCTTTAACCCATGCATTGGATTCTTCAGAGGAGAGACCGATAAATCTGTAAAATCTATATGCCTTCCCAAGGTAAGTTGTCAGGCAAATTGGAGAAACATAAATACAAGACTGGCTAAAAAAAAAAAAAATACAAGACTGGCTTCACAGGTGTGTGAGACATGCAGCTTGCACGGAGCTCTGAGCTCAGCGCAGGTCCTTGTTCCCTGTTTACTGCACTGCTATCTTCCCCTTGAAACTCTTCATAATTTTTAGAAATCCCACCTTATCCTTGAAGCCATTCACAATCCCCCTTCCATGCAAGGCTGTGCTAACCTTCAATCCAGGCCACTTATTAACATGCACGTGTTCTGACTTCATCGTGAGCTCCCTTTTCCTGCGTGCTTAGTGAACTTTCAAGTCATCTGCAAGCTCCTTGCGATTATAGGCTTTGCCAAATTCGATCTCTTTTCATGGGCTCAGCACACCCATGCCCACAGTCACCAGATTGGAAGTGTAGAGATCCCCACCCCCACGGGGCAATTCCAGAATTATCCCATTGTCCTATCTCCACTTCTAGAATACTCAGACTCAGCTTCTCACATCCTCACTGGACCTCCTCTTATACTTACTTTTCTTGACCCACATCTTCCTTGCCTTTAAACCTTTGTCCCTTATACATCACACTAACAAACAGAGTGGCCACACCTAGGCTCTCTATGTATTTTTCTCTCTTCCGCCTATCAGAGGACACTATCAGACAGCATGAGCTAGCTCTTAGTCACATGGAGTGCCCCTCAGTCCCTGGCAAAGTGCCTTGTGCATTGTAGGGTCTCCAAACTGATGTCAGAGTATTAATTCTAATGTGTTCAATGTCAGAGTATTAACGTAAAGAAGGAAGACGGTATGGAAAGTGTTCTTCACAATAAGATTGGAAATGCTTTCTCTGTGTAGACATCACCTCTCTGACAAGGGTCTATTTATGCTTGGAAAATTAAGACATGGTCTACCCTGGTCTCTTCATGCATATTGTGAAATAGCATTATTGAGAGAGAGAGATGGAGTTCAGAGTGTGTTCCAGTCGACAAAGGAAGAAATTCCAGCTCATCATAAAATATGAGTTTGGAATTGTTGTTGTTATTTCCACAAAATAGAAGCTCCCAAATTCTAGATGAGCAAACATTTCCTGGAAAACCAGCACTCAACAAAACAAAACCAAACCCTGATTTGTTGTGTTGGTCAATTTCTATGGAGTAAATATCCCCACCACAGCCAATTTCAAGCTACCCTGGGTTTTACAATTGACTTGCAAAATTTCCAAGCTTGCATAAATCAGGACAAGCCAATTCCAGCACCCCATTTTGCAAACCACTCTCCCTGGTGCTGTGAAAGATACAAGCCCCTTTCCCTGACCTCAGTAAGCCTATAATCTAGTGGAGACCAGACATACTCACTTTGATAAATTGCTTTATTTTTCCTAGAGAAATATGCATAAGCCTTGGTACTGAATGTTTACTGATATTTGGAGCCCATCAGGGTATATGCAATGAGTTTCCCAAAGATTTGATTCTCAGAGATTGATAGGCTGCCAATTTGTAACAATGCAGCTATAATATTATCTACTTTAAATGTTCTACCTTATTACATTCTCAAAACCCGCATTCTAATAGAGTTCTTGGGTAATTGTTTTTCAACATGAAGGCATTTGTGCTAGACACAACTAGTCTTTCAAGACATTTAAAGACCATTAGCAAAAAAAAAAAAAAAAAATTCCCACTCCAACAGAAATTCTTTTGATGGAACAAGATAAATTCCTCTATTTGCTCTCAGATTTTGCATTATTTATGAACAATTCACATAGGGAGGGGGCAGCAAATAGAGATGAAAGCATGTTTCAGGAACACACGCTGATGTCATGTACCGCACATACTGAAAATACTCCTCTGTTCCTTAGTCAGACGTGTAAAATGACATCTGTGGTGACACAGCTCACTCAGTACCGAAACTAGTAAAGAACCTGCGGAGATTTCTGTCCCCATAATGGGTGAAGTCTTTAGGATTTGGGTTTGTCTTGCAAGCAAATTTTAGGAGAAAAACCAAGACTAAACATCAGAATGAGAAGAGGTTTCCTTTAGCAAGTTTCCTTAAGATCGAGCCGTTCTCTGATGACGAATCCTATAAAGGCAGAGGTCCCCAACCTCCGGGGTCTGATTCCTGATGATCTGAGGTGGACCTGATGTAATAATAATAGAAGTAAAGTGCACAATAAATGTGATGCACTCGAATCATCCCGAAACCATCCACCACCACCACCACCCCCACCGAATGGAAAAATAATTGCTGTTGTTGTTCAGTTACTAAGTTGTGTCCAACTCTGCGACCCCATGAACTTTAGCAAGCCAGACTTCCCCATCCTTCACTGTCTCCCAGAGTTTGCTCAAACTCATGTCCACTGAGTCAGATAGAGGTTCATAACATGGTACAAGAGATGGTGACCAAAACCATCCCAGAGAAAAAGAAATGCAAGCAAGTAAAATGGTTGTCTGAGGAGGCTTTACAAATAGCTAAGAAAAGAAGAGAAGCAAAAGGCAAAGGAGAAAAGTAGAGATATACCCAGCTGAATCCAGAGTTTCAGAGAATAGCAAGGAGAGATAAGAGAACCTTCTTTTTTTTTTTTTCATTTATTTTTATTAGTTGGAGGCTAATTACTTTACAATATTGTAGTGGGTTTTGTCATACATTGACATGAATCAGCCATGGAGTTACATGTATTGCCCATCCCGATCCCCCCTCCCACCTCCCTCTCCACCCAATTCCTCTGGGTCTTCCCAGTGCACCAGGCCCGAGCACTTGTCTCATGCATCCAACCAGGGCTGGTGATCTGTTTCACTATAGATAATATACATGTTTCGATGCTGTTCTCTCGAAACATCCCACCCTCGCCTTCTCCCATAGAGTCCAAAAGTCTGTTCTATACATCTGTGTCTCTTTTTCGGTTTTGCATATAGGGTTATCATTACCATCTTTCTAAATTCCATATATATGTGTGTTAGTATGCTGTAATGGTCTTTATTTTTCTGGCTTACTTCACTCTGTATAATGGGCTCCAGTTTCATCCATCTCATTAGAACTGATTCAAATGAATTCTTTTTAATGGCTGAGTAATATTCCATGGTGTATATGTACCACAGCTTCCTTATCCATTCATCCGCTGATGGGCATCTAGGTTGCTTCCATGTCCTGGCTATTATAAACAGTGCTGCGATGAACATTGGGGTGCACGTGTCTCTTTCCGATCTGGTTTCCTCGGTGTGTATGCCCAGAAGTGGTATTGCTGGGTCATATGGCAGTTCTATTTCCAGTCTTTTAAGAAATCTCCACACTGTTAAGAGAACCTTCTTAAATGAACAGTGCAAAGAAATAGAGGAAAACAATAGAATGGGGAAGACTAGGGATTTCTTCAAGAACATTGGAGATACCAAGGGAACAATTCATGCAAAGATGAGCACAATAAAGGACAGAAATGGTCCTAAAAGGACCTAAAAGAGGCAAAATAGATTAAGAGATGGCAAGAATATACAGAAGAACTGTACAAAAAAAGTCTTAATGACCCAGATAACCATGATGTAGTAGTTACTCACTTAGAGCCAGACATCCTGAAGTGTGAAGTCAAGGGGACCTTGGGAAGCATTACTAAGAACAAAGCTAGTGGAGGTGATGGAATTCCAGCTGAGCTATTGAAAATCCTAAAAGATGATGCTGTTAAAGTGGAAAAATTATCTTCTGCAAAACCAGTGCCTGGTGCCAAGAAAGTTGGGGCCCACTGCATAAGGATTCAAAGTTCTAAACAATGAAAGTGAGAGAATGTCATGTTCAGTGGAGTTCATTTTGAATTTGGCTACTATTTTTTTCTTTCAAACTGTGCTCATTTTTTTTTTCTTTCATGGTGTGGCCATAAAGCTCTCTCCCTCTCTCTCTCTCTCTCTCAGCTTCTGCATCTCTTTCCAACTGGGAATTGCATTCTTCTGTGACCCTAGAACTTCTATAACTTCTATCTATCTCCATCCAAGACATGCCTCCCACAGCCTTTAGTATCACCCTGGGAAAGCAAGCAAGTCCACAAGGCTTTGTTGCCAGACGTCTGTGCATGGATTCAAGTTCCTTCTCCATCTTCCCTCTGTCTGCTGCATTCCACTAGCTAAGTACATTGGGTAAATTTCTCAGCCTTCTGAAGTCTTCCCATCTCTCAAATGGGTACATTGTAGTTCATAATAAATGTTTTTAATTATCCAGCTCAAACGCATTCATGAAGGTTAGTGTAATCTTGCCAGCCACAGGAAAACTCACCCACATCTTGTTTTTCAATAGACTCCGCTAGGTAAGTACTTCATCATCCTCACCAAACTGAGCCTACTCGAGGCAGCCTCCATTCATATTCATTCATCACAGTCACCTTTGAGTGCCGACCAATGCTGGGACAACGCAATAGTGCTTTGTATGCTGGAACATCCTTAAGGAGATGTAGCATGTCTTTCTCACTGCTCTGTGCTTCCGCATAGTGCTAACAAACGTGACACCTGCAAGAAGTATTTGTTAGATGAAGAAAAAGCATCGAAGTAATAGCTTAATTAATACAGTTTGTAAGAAATGATGCATAAATCAATGGTGGCCCATTGCAAGTTCTTGAAAGTTCTTGTGCACCGTCATATGCCTTGTGTTTAGTATGATCATGCTCAGTAAATGATTAGCAAGTGAATTGATCAATGGATAAGCCAGAAGCCTTGTATCTCCTATTGCTCTATGGAAGGCAACTTGAACTCCCAAAATACCTCCAGAAAGTGAGAGTTCAGTTCAGTTTAGTTCAGTCGCTCAGTCGTGTCAGTCTCTTTGCAACCTCATGACCTGCAGCACACAAGGCCTCCCTGTCTATCACCAAATCTCAGAGTTTACTAAACTCATGTCCATTGAATCAGTGACGCCATCTAACCATCTCATCCTCTGTTGTCCCCTCCTCCTCCTGCCTTCAATCTTTCCCAGCATCAGGGTCTTTTCAAATGAATCAGTTCTTCACATCAGGTGGCCAAAATATTGGAGTTTCAGCTTCAACATCAGTCCTTCCAATGAATATCTAGGACTGATTTCCTTTAGGATAGACTGGTTGGATCTCCTTGCTATCCAAGGGACTCTCAAGAATCTTCTCCAACTCCGCAGTTCAAAAGCATCAACTCTTTGGCACTCAGCTTTCTGTTTAGTCCAACTCTCACATCCATACATGACTAATGGAAAAATCATAGCTTTGACTAAACTGACCTTTGCTGGCAAAGTAATGTCTCTGCCTTTTAATATGCTGTCTAGGTTGGTCATAACTTTTCTTCAAAGGAGCAAGCATCCTTTAATTTTATGGCTGCATCACCATCTGCAGTGATTTTGCAGCCCAAGAAAATAAAGTCTGTCAATGTTTCCACTGTTTCCCCATCTATTTGCCATGATAGGACCAGATGCCATGATCTTAGTCTTCTGGATGTTGAGTTTTAAGCCAACTTTTTCATTCTCCTCTTTCACTTTCATCAAGAGGCTCTTTAGTTCTTCTTCACTTTCTGCCATAAGTGTGGTGTCTTCTGCATATCTGAGGTTATTGATATTTCTCCTGGCAATCATGATTCCAGCTTGTGCTTCATCCACTCCAACGTTTCTCATGATGTACTCTGCATATAAGTTAAAGAAGCAGCGTGACAATATACAGCCTTGACATACTCCTTTCCCGATCTGGAACCAGTCTGTTCTTCCATGTCCAGTTCTAACTGTTGCTTCCTGACCTGCACACAGATTTCTCAGGGGACAGGTCAGGTGGTCTGGTGTTCCCATCTCTTGAAGATTTTCCACAGTTTGTGGTGATCCACACAGTCAAAGGCTTTGGCACAGTCAGTAAAGCAGAAGTAGATGTTTTTCTGGAACTCTCTTGCTTTTTCAATGATCCAACAGATGTTGGCAATTTGATCTCTGGTTCCTCTGCCTTTTCTAAATCCAGCTTGAACATCTGGAAGTTCCTGGTTCACGTACTCTTGAAGCCTGGCTTGGAGAATTTTGAGCATTACTTTACTAGCATGTGAGATGAGTGCAACTGTGCAATAGTTTGAGCATTCTTTGGCATTGCCTTTCTTTGGGATTGGAATGAAAATTGATCTTTTCCAGTCCTGTGGCGACTGCTGAGTTTTCCAAATTTGCTGACATAGTGAGTACAGCACTTTCACAGCATCATCTTTTAGGATTTGAAATAGCTCAACTGGAATTCCATCACCTCCACTAGCTTTGTTCATAGTGATGCTTTCTAAGGCCCACTTGACTTTGCATTCCAGGATATCTGGCTCTAGGTGAGTGATCACACCATTATGGTTCTCTGGGTCATCAAGATCTTTTTTGTATAGTTCTTCTGTGTATTCTTGCCACCTCTTCTTCTGCTTATGTGAGGTTCATACCATTTCTGTTCTTTATTGTGCCCATCTTTGCATGAAATGTTGCCTTGGTATCTCTAATTTTCTTGAAGAGACCTCTTGTCTTTTCCATTCTATTTTTTCCCTCTATTTCTTTGCATTGATCACTGAGGAAGGTTTTCTTATCTCTCCTTGCTATTCTTTGGAACTCTGCATTCAAATGGGTATATCTTTCCTTTCCTCCTTTGCCTTTAGCTTTTCTTCTTTTCTCAGCTATTTGTAAGGCCTCCTCAGACAACTGTTTTGCCTTTTTGTATTTCATTTTCTTGGGGTCTTGATCACTGCCTCCTGTATAATGTCATGAACCTCCGTCCATAGTTCTTCAGGCACTCTGTCTATCAGATCTAATCCCTTGAATCTATTTCTCACTTCTACTGTATAGTCATAACAGATTTGATTTAGGTCATACCTGGATGGTCTAGTGGTTTTCCCTACTTTCTTCAATTTAAATCTGAATTTGGCAATAAGGAGTTCATGATCTGAACCACAGTCAGCTCCTAGTCTTGTTTTTGCTGACTGTATAGAACTTCTCCATCTTTGGCTGCAAAGAATATAATCAATCTGATTTTGATATTGACCATCTGGTGATGTCCATGTGTAGAGTCTTCTCTTGTGTTGTTGGAAGAGGGTGTTTGCTATGACTAGTGTGTTCTCTTGGCAAAACTCTGTTAGGCTTTGCCCTGCTTTATTTTGTACTTCAAGGCCAAATTTGCCTGTTACTCCAGATGTTTCTTGATGTCCTATTTTTGTGTTCCAGTCCCCTATAATAAAAAGGACATCTTTTTTGGGTATTGGTTCTAGAAGGTCTTCATAGAACCATTCAGCTTCTTAACATCTTGCTATTAGAATCAATGGGACATAGATCACACAAAAACAGATGAGTGTTTCCTAAATCAGTGATTCCCAACCAGGACAATTTTGCTTTCTAGAGGATATTTAGCAATGTCTGGAAATATTTTTTGTTATCATATTGGGAGATTGCTGAGGGTGTGTGCTAAGTTGCTTCAGTTGTGTCCAACTCTTTGGGACCCTATGGACTGTAACCCACCAAGCTCCTCTGTCTATGGGATTCTCCAGGCAAGAATACTGGAGTGGGTTGCCATGCCCTCCTACAAAGTTTCTTCCAGAGCCAGGGATCAATCCAGGTGATCTTATGTCTCTTATGTCTCCTGCACTGGCGGCAGTCTTTACCACTAGTGCCTCCTGAGAAGCCCAGGGGGATTGCTACTGGTGTCTAATGGGTAGAGAATAGTGATGCTATCAACATCCTACAGTGCATAGGACAGTCACCTTAACAGGGAAATATATTGCCTCAAATGTCAATAATGTAGCAGCTGAGAAACACTGCTGTGAATGATCAGCTATGGGCAGATTTTTTTTCATAGCAACATATGAATGTGTGAATCAAAATGATTGAAACTTTATCATGCCTGCCTCATTCACAGAATCACAGAAAGTCAGGGTTGAAGGGGACGCTAGAGATGATCAAATCCAAACTTCTCATTTTACAGTGGGGACCATGCAAGTCCAGAAAGAGAAGCGAAGGCTCCAAGCTACACAGCTGGTAATTGGGCCAACCCAGGGCAGGAAGCCAGGGTTCCACTGCCCAGGTCCTTCTCAAGGCATTTCCTTCTCCTTTTCCAATGTGTCAGCAGTGGAACCTCCTTTTAACTCTCCCCTGCAGGCTCAGCCCCAGCCCAGAAGCTGCAGTCCATTTATTCCTGGATTAAAGCACTATCTCCCCAAGTCCCTTTATTCACATCCTACGATGATGACTTTTACTGTATCTATGAATCCCCAATGGGCTTCCCTGGTGGCTCAGTGGTAAAGAATTCACCTGCCAATGCAGGAGGCATGGGCTCAATCCCTGGGTTGGGAAAATCCCCTGGAGAAGGAAATGGCTCCAGTATTCTTGCCTGGGAAATGCCATGGACAGAGGAGCCTGGTGTGCTACAGTCCCTGGGATCTCAAAAGAGTCAGACACAACTGTTTAGTGACTAAACAACAACAACATGAACCACCAGTTCTGTTATTTATATAATATTTTCATTTAAATGGACACTAACGGACTTCCCCAGTGGTCCAGTGGTTAAGCATCTGCCTGCTAATGCGGGGGACACGGGTTCGACCCTTGGTCTGGGAAGACTCCACATGCAACTGGGCAACTAGGCCAATGTCCCTCAACTACTGAGCCCACCCGCTAGAGCTCGTGGTGCAACAAGAAAAGCTGCCACTGCAATGAGAAGCCCGCTCGCCTCAACTAGAGAAAGCCCACGTGCAGCAACGGAGATGCTGTGCAGCCAGAAATGGGTAAGTAAGCAAAGAGAAATCATAAAAACAAATGGACACTGTCTTTTTTCTTGGAAAAAAGTTTAATAAGAAAGTCTTTCATCAGCACGGTGAGTAAAAGCTGGCTCCATTTGCCGTAATTAAAGGGACCTAAAAATCGGCACAACACGAACAAAAATGTTGGCCATCGCTAGGTGGACCCTGTTGCACCTGCAAGTCTCTAAGTCTGAGACCCTTTGTTAAAGAGGGAGATTTGCAAACCTAGCAGGTGTTAAGGACATGTGGGTAGCAAACAGAGGCTTTCTCCTTAATATAATGAAAGGTGTTAGAAAAGAAAAGGGAATGCTTTTCTCATCATTTGCTTCAATATTATTTGTCACTGTGCCCAGGTACACTTTAAAATCATCTTGTCTTCCCTCAGCAATGTTTTTATTTGGGGAAATATTGGAGTCCAAGAACAAGAGTGACCAACATCACTTCTGCCCTCTTTGATATGTTTCCTCTTTTGTCTCCCAGACTGAAAGAATAAGGGCATCCTGAGTTTTTCTGTGTTCCCAGGCCAAGTACAATAAACTAGGAAAATGCAAGAGTGACTCAATGAGAAATTCTTCGCTGCATTGCCACCTTTCACGGGATATATTTCAGGAGGTAGAAGGGGGTATCAGGAGAGCTCTAAGATGATCTTCAGTAACATTTACCTTTATGTCATCACCTCCCCTTTGACTGTGGGTTGAATCTGTGAATATGACTCTGTGATTATTACAGTCCATTGTACATAGCTATTGATGACCCTGGGTGGGCCAGATGTAGTCGTGTGAGTGCTGATGACCTAGTCATCAGAGTTGTCTTCAGCTGGTTGCAGAAATGAGCTGGCCTGGAAGAAAACAAGCACCTGTGTTGAAAATTACTCATGGGGATCATGTGGCCAAGGAACTGGTGGGGGCAGACTGGAAGCCGACAGCAGTTCCCAGCTGGCAACTAACAGGAAAATGGCACCTCAGTCCTTCATCCACAAAGCAATGAATTCAGCCAACAACCTCATAAGAGGACCCCAAGCCCAACTTCTGAGCTCCAGAAACTGTGAGAGAGTCACTTTATGTCATTTTAAGCTGCTAAGTTTGTAGAACTTTGTTGTCTTGCAAGAGAAAACTAATATAAAGGAAAACAAAGATGAATATAGAGGATTCCTGGCCCCAGGGAACTTACACTCTAGTCCTAGAGATAAGATACACATAGAGGCAATTTAAATATTAATCAGGGTATATAAGTTTATGTCTGAGAAAGACACAAGTAAAGTGAAGAAGGAAGTGTGGCAGAGAAAAATCAGAGAACACTTCATGAAAGAGGTGACATTTGCACAGGCCTGAAAATTCCAAGAGAATTTCTGCAAGCAGAGAGCTGGGCCCAGTACAAGGATCCATGGGACTGACTGACTTCCAGCTTGGCCTTGCCCGTGCAGCTATAGAGTGGACAGGCCTTGGGTTCAGAATTGTCTAGTTTCAGTCCTGGTTTTACCAGTTACCAGCTGCACAACAAAATAAAACTCTCAGATCCTCAAGGTCCCCGTCTAGGAAAGAGGGGTAATAATAACAGTGTCTGCTTACGGTAGTAGCAGTTGTTTAGCTGCTAAGTCATGTCTGACTCTTTTGTGACCCTATGGACTGTAGCCCACCAGGCTCCTCTGTCCATGGTATTTTTCTGGGCAAGAATACTGGAGTGGGTTTATCATTTGCTTCTCCAGGAGATCTTCCTGACCCAGAGATCGAAATCTCATCTCCTTCATTAGCAGGCAGATTCTTTACCACTGAGTCACCTGGGAAGCCACTTATTGTAGACAGAGTCACAAAGCCAGAAAATGGCAGAACCTTCTTCCCCTGCTCATGCTAAGTCCACACGTGCACCCACCTATGTGGATTTGAAGCTTCTGAGGTTGAACACCTTCCTTTGGCTGAGGCTGCTTGCATCATTTGTAGGGCCCAGGGCAGGACTTCAAATAGAAGCCCACACACCATATGTCTAGGTATTTACAAGCTATAAATCAAGCTAAAAGCTGTTAAATAAGTGCCATCCTCCCACTTTGGCAACTATACCTTCATAATGACAATATTTTATTTTAATTTTTTTTTTAAAGCTTGGCTTCTGCTGTGCTATGTTTAGTCACTCAGTCATGTCCGACTCTTTGCTACCCCATGGACTGTAGCCCGCCAGGCTCCTGTGTCCATGGATTCTCCAGGCAAGAACACTGGAGTGGGTTGCCATACTCTCCTCCAGTGGATCTTCCCAAACCAGGGATCGAACCCAGGTCTCCCGCATTGCAGGCGGATTCTTTACCATCTGAACCACCAGAGAAGCCCAAGAATACAAGAGTGGGTAGCCTATCCCTTCTCCAGGGAATCTTCCTGACTAAGGAATCAAACCAGGGTCTCGTGCATTACAGGCAGATTCTTTACCAGCTGAGCTGCCAGGGAAACCCCGGCTTCTGATGCCTTGCTTCAATTCGGGACACCTCTGAAGGGCCATCCCAGCCCCAGTGTTCCCTGTAGGAACCAAGGCCTCACTTGTCACCATACTGAGGACCAGCTTCTCCTTCTGCCTACCTCTTCCTGGCCCCCATAGGGCCATGTCCTGAGAACACACACTAGGAAACTTCTGCATGCAAATCTGTTCCCAGGAGACCCTGTCCAAGACAACCAGCCTCTTGCGTCTAATCAGGTGAGGACATGAAATCTTCCACCTGTAGAATTTCTCCCTCAGGGGCCTTCTAATCTGCAGTTTTGGCCACTAAACCCATCACCCTAACACATGCAGGTCCACACCTGGTGGCTTCAAAGCCCAGAGCCATGGTTATGAAGGAAAAATTGTTGCCTTTGCCTCTTTATTAAAGCAAAGCAGCGCATCCTCCTTTGGCAGTTTGCCACACGAACACTGCCCCTGGGGAGGACCAGCTCTATGTGCCGATTACATTCGGCATTAAAAAAAAAAAAGAAAAAATTTCATTATGTGCAAAGAGAGAGTCCATGTGTCACTTATTGGCCAGGTTTGTTTGGGACTTTATTATCATCTGCATCACTGTAGCCTATTATTCCTCAGCAGATTGGACAAGTTTCAAGGTTAATAAAAACGTTCTGGCAAATTGTTATTTTGAAAGTGATTGAAGGAAATGTCCCACTCGAAGCATATGTTTGACCTTTGTGGGGGAGGAGAAGGAAGAAAATGCTCATGGAAGCCTCATGCCATTTGAGTCCTTCTGACAGCTCTAAATTGTTTGGCGAGTGTTGAGTTGCTCGAAGCGCCTTGGAGACCAGCATTTTCTCCCCAAGTCCCTTTTCCTCCACTTGGACGTGTCGCATTAGGTAACAATGATAATAATCAGAAAGTAATAAGAAGTTGCCTGTTTTTTTGTCCAGCCCAGGACTCTATCATATAAAGGAGCTAAGGTTTAGAGAAATGAAGTCACTCGTCCAAGGTCACGGCATAGGTGCTGGAACCTGGGTGAAAATCCCCGTCTGTCTGTCCCACATCTCCCAATAGCGTTTGACTTCAGCCGCAGCCGGGACACCGCAGGCGCTGGCAGCCCCCGGCCTGCCCACAGCTGTCTCCTGGCCGCCTTCCAGGTGCCAGCGCCTGTGCCTCTGGGCCTGAAGCCCGGCTTTCCCCAGCTTTAGTGAGGTGTAATTGACAGATAAAAATTGTATACAGTTAAGGTGTACAATGTGAGGATCTGAAATATATATACATTGTGAAATGATGATCACAATCAAGCTAATTAGCACAACCATCATCTCATACTGTGACATCTGTGAATGTGTGTGTGGTGAGAACACTTAGGGTATCTATACCCTTTAATTATATACAGTACAGTCTTCTTTTTTATGAATAGCCCATGTTCCCCAGTGTTATCCTTTTTAAAAAATATTATTTATTTTACCTTTGGTGGCACTGGGTCTTCATTGCTGTATGCGGGCTTCCTCTGTTTGCGGAGAGGAGGGGCTTCTCTCTAGTTGCGATGTGTGGGCTTCTCATTGTGTTGGCTTCTCTTGCTGTGGTGCATGGCCTCTAGGGCTCAGAGGCTGCAGTAGTTGCAGCATGTGCCTCAGTAGTTGCTGCTCACGGGCATAGCGGCTCTGTGGCATGTGGAATTTTCCCAGTGACGTGAAGTCGCTCAGTCCTATCAGACTCTTTGTGACCCCATGGACTGTAGCCCACCAGGCTCCTCCATCCAAGGGATCTTCCAGGCAAGAATACTGGAGTGGTTTGCCGTTTCCTTCTCCATGGAATTTTCCCAGTCCGGAGATCAAACCTACATCTCCTGCATTGGCAGGTGGATTTCTATCCACTGTACCACCAGGGAAGTTCCAGTCTTCTTAACTATAATTGCCCTGCTGCACATTACGGCTTTAGAGCTTATCCATCTTATAGCTGAAAGTTTGTACTCTTGACCAATATCTGCCCATTTTCCTCTCCCCCTCTGGAACCTGGTAACCACCCCTCTTCTCTCTGCTTTGATAAGTTCAACTTTCTTAGATTCCATTACATGTAAGTGAGATCACACAGTATTTTTCTTTCTTTGTCTGGAATATTTCACTTAGCAAAATGTCCTCTGGGTCCATCCAGATCTCTAGAAGTCTGCACTGCCTTGCAGAGCACTCCAGAATTGCTAGGGAATTGCAACCCCAGAAGACCCTCTCAACCCATGATTCTTGTGTGTTTGAGTATAAATGTCCCAGCTCGCTCATCCCTTGAGTGGGAAATTCTGAGGCCATGTATTCCACCTGGGGTTAAGCTCCAGCCATCCACTGTGGTAGCTGATCTAATAATGCACGTGTTATTAGCTGCCTTCCCTTCTCTGTCTCACTGCTCTCCTGCCCCACTGGTGTCTTCAGCATCCCAAATGAATTACTTGCACTTGAATCTTGGGTACTTTTGGAGTCACCTAAGCTGAGACAGGGACTTGCTAAAAATACCTCTGGGATTGGGACTTCCGTGGGGACCAAGGAAGGACAGATATTGGGCTGTCCTGCTGTTGCCCTGATGATAACACTGACTTTTGAAAATTCTACCACTGGGACTTCCCTGGTAGTCCAGTGGTTAAGACTCTGTGCTCCCAATGCAGGGATCCAAGGTTCCATCCCTTGTCAAGAAACTAGATCCTGCATGCCACAACTAAGCCCAGGCATGGCCAAATAAATTTTTTAAAAAGAAAGAAAGAAAAAAAATATTCTACCACCAGTTACTTTAGGCCTAACACTACTGACCCCAGGCTACCACTCAACTGCTTTCATGTTGACAGAAAAATGCTATTTCAGGTAAAATGCCCAAGGAAATAAGCAACCTGTAGTTATGCATTTAAGACTTACAGAGATGGTAAAGCACACAAACAATCAGACAACTCTAACCAAAGCCTCCAAATCAGTGTGCGGTGGTAGTCTATGATGGTCAAGTCCACTGACTCTGCCCTCATGCTTCCTAGGTTTGAATCCCAGCCCCGCTACTTACAAGCTCTGTGACCCTGGGCAAATATCTCCACTTCTCTATGACTTCATATCCTCAGTAGTAAAGTCATGATAACAATACTATCTACCTCATAAAGGTGTTGTGAATACAATTTAACTCATATGCTCAGTCATTCAGTCATGTCCAACTCTTTCATGACCCCATGGACTGTAGTAGACCAGGCTCCCCTGTCCATGGGATTTTTCCAAGCAAGAACACTGGAGTGGGTTGCCATTTCCTACTCCCAATTCATATGAAGAGTGGAAACAGTGCATAGAACAAAGTAAGTGCTAGATTATTATTGTTATTACTATTAGCACATTGGAAAAGAGTGGGATAAGCACTTAATACATTTAAGGTATTATTATAAAAGGAGATGGAAACAGAAAGAGAGACAAGTTGGCCAGAGCCTGTGTGACCCTGTGCAATTACTCACTCACATGTGTCCAACTCTTTGCGACCTCACAGACTGTAGCCCTCCAGGCTCCTCTGTCCTTGGAATTCTCCAGACAAGAATACTGGAGTGGGCTCAGTTCAGTCGCTCAGTCATGTCTGACTCTTTGAGACCCCATGGACTGCAGCATGCCAGTCCTCCCTGTCCATCACCAACTCCCGGAGCCTGCTCAAATTCATGTCCATCGAGTTGGTGATGCCATCCAGCCATCTCATCCTCTGTGGTCCCTTTCTCCTCCTGTCTCAATCTTTCCAAGCATCAGGGTCTTTTCCAATGAGTCAGTTCTTAGCATCAGGTGGCCAAAGTATTGGAGTTTCAGCTTCAGCATCAGTCCTTCCAATGAATATTCATGACTGATTTCCTTTAGGATGGACTGGTTGGATCTCCTTGCAGTCCAAGGGACTCTCAAGAGTCTTCTCCAGCACCACCACAGTTCAAAGGCATCACTGGAGACGGTAGCCATTCCCTTCTCTAGGGGATCTTCCCAACTCAGGGATTAAACCTGGGTCTCCTGTATTGCAGGCAGATTCTTTATGTCTGAGCTACTAGAGAAGACTGTGTGACCCTTTGCTAAGTCACTTCAGTCGTGTCCGACTCTGTGTGACCCCATAGACAGCAGCCCACCAGGCTCCCCCGTCCCTGGGATTCTCCAGGCAAGAATACTGGAGTGGGTTGCCATTTCCTTCTCCAGTATGACCCTTTAGGACACACTAAAGCCTTGAGCTTAGGTCCTGAGGCAGTGGGCATCTCTAAAGCAGTTATGTAGCCAAGCAGTATGATGCAGTGTGAAAATCCCCATGTGGGCTCAACGGGGGCCATGAGAAACTCCACCCCACACCCCAGCCTCTATTAGTGACCTGCTCCCCCGCCCCACTCACCTCCATTCACTTAGAATTCCAGGCATGAAATCAAAAACATCATCCTTGAACAGCACTCATAAACAGTTAAGTACCCTCTATCAACAGGGGATCGAAGGAAAAATAACCAATAAAAATACATAATAAAACAACTACTGAACAAACAACGATGCCACACTCAAGCCGTGCCAGGTTATTACTTAGACTTGGAGGAGGATTTGGAGGACTATGATTTGATTTGGCTGGCTCACTGCCAATTATTTCAAAATGCCCTTTATTCTTTCCTACTTTGTATCTTTGTCTTGGAGAACGGATGCTCTAGAGTCTTTGATGGGGAATTCAAGAAAAACAGCCCCGTTCCTCCCTTACACAGACAAGAAAGAAGGAAATGTCACCCAGGGTTTTCTGTGTATTTCTATTTCTTCTCTCAGGCACATAGGTCCTTCTGAACCTAGCATCCTCTTTGAGAGATAACTCTGTACTGCTTGTGAGCTGAAAAGACTGTCCACTAGCCTCTTCTACGAGAATCCGCCCAGTATCTGGAACTTGAGAGTGGAGTCAATACTCAGAGACAGAAGGAAGCTCTTAGAAGATTGCTGGCACAGTGACCAAGTTGGCAGGGCAGTATTTATTTGGAGAGATTTGGGTGGCAGCTGCTTGGTTCTTGTTGATAGATCCAGTCTGTAATAGTAGTCAGGCCTCCCAGTGGTAGATTTCAGGACAACCCATGCACGACTCTGGGTCTGAAGTTACTCAGATACAAGTCACATACATGCTCTATAAGCATGTGAAAAGCATCCTTTCCATCTCTCAGCCTTCCTTAATATGTTGCCCTAACATATGAACTTGTGTGTGTTTGTGCATTAGCTTTCTTCTGAGGAAATGGTACCACTCCTACAAGTGAAAAAGAGGTGAAGGGACTATGAAGCCATACAACCTAATAGTGACAGACCCAGAGGAAAAACACTAGGATGCCAGTGCTTACAAAGACTGCAGGGGAGCGAAGAGCTAGAGCTGACTTCTCTGGGGCCCTTGAGGGGAGCTTTGGACCCTTATAGACTGAAAAAGCAGTCAGAAGGCAAAAACTTGAGCCAGTTCCCCTCCACATGGCAGCATCTAAGCCTGTGTGCATCCGGTAAGCCCTGTGCAGAGCTGAGCGGCTCTAAAGCTATTGGTCTCAGTCACAGAGCAATCTAGCTTTGGAGGTGTGTTTGCTAGCAACTCAGATTACACCTTCCACTCGAAGAGAGAGACTGGGACAAATGCCAAACCTGCTGCAAGCCACTCTGGTCCTCAAAATGGCACTTACAGGAGCTGTAGAAAATATAGGCTGGATCAGTCACTCAAAATAGAAGAGCAATCATAATTGTAAAGTTCTCATTCAGCTCAACTCAATAGACAGCAACAAAGAGACTAATCCTTGCCAGCTCTGTTACCACTCAGCTTAAAAAAAATAAGTGTAATAAGATATAGATAGGATTGACACACATATATGATACATATACACACATACAAATATATCTAAATAATAAATATGCAGTTCAATAAATAATTGCTAACTGAGCAAACTAGTGTAACTAGCACCCAGATTAAGAAAAGACTCTTACCAACATCACAAAAGCCCTTGTTTTTCTTTCCCCAAGATTAACTACTATCTTTAGTCCAATAGTATATATTACTACCTAGTTCATATTCTTTAGAAATGGATCATACTGTGTGTACTTTTGTAGGGTGTCCTCTTTAATCACTGTGTTGATGAGATTCATTCATACTGTTCTGTGTGGCTGTGTATCACGCAGACTCAATGCACAATATCCCATTGTGTTGACTATACCAGCATTTATTTATCTATGCTGCTGTTGATGAACATTTGGGTAGTTTTCACTCTGTGGTTATAACAAGTTGTGCTCTTATATATATACTTTGGGACATACTCTGGTGATCACATGTGTGAATTTCTCTAGAGTATATTCGCAGGAGTTAAACTGCTGTGTTTTGGAATATATGTGGAAAGACTCCATCAGGCCTGGCAGGAACCAATGACTACCTTTGAGATATACTCGTGGTGGAATAGACATACTCAAGGTCACATAGTAAGTTCATTGCCAGGAACAAACTCAACACTGTTTAAAGGAAGACATTGTAATTCACATGCTTTAAGATATATCATTACCTAGCATACAATAGCGGAGAAGGCAATGGCACCCCATTCCAATACTCTTGCCTGGAGAATCCCATGGAAGGAGGAGCCTGGTAGGCTGCAGTCCATGGGGTCGCTAAGAGTTGGACACGACTGAGCGACTGCACTTTCACCTTCCACTTTCACGCATGGGAGAAGGAAATGGCAACCCACTCCAGTATTCTTGTCTGGAGAATCCCAGGAATGGGGGAGCCTGGTGGGCTGCCGGCTATGGGGTTGCACAGAGTCGGACATGACTGAAGCGATTTAGCAGCAGCAGCAGCAGCCTACAATAGACATGTATTAGATGTGGAGAAATAGGAATAGGAAATTGTCAAGAAGAAACATAATCGTTAGAAATAGGTACTAAGATAACTCAGGGGTTGAACAACAGAGGAGCGGCTATTATAAGTATTTGAAGACTTAAAACTATGGTCCTATTAAGTAAACAAAAAAATCTTAGTGGGAAATAGACGCTATTAAAAAAAAAAAAACAAATTGGAAATTTTACAACTGAAAAGTACAATATTTGAAATGGAAACTTCACTGGATGAGCTGGATGATACAAAAGCAGAAAAGTATCTACTGACCTTTAAAACAGGACAATAGCAAAGACTGAATGAGAAGATTGCATGCTTTAAAAATTAAAACATTACTAGAGTCCCAGTGACAGAAGGGACAATAGTGAGTATCTTGATGTGACTTTATATATGATTGCAGTACCAGAGAGAGAGGAGATGTTGAGAATGGGCACAAAAGTTTTTTCTTCAAATAATGATGTAAAATTTCCCCAAATTTAATGAAAAAAAAAAAAAAGATTTAAGAAGGTTAACAAAGCCTACACAAGACAAAAAGAAACCACAGCTTTGGCATATCAGGCTCAAATACCTGAAAATGAAACATAAAAAATATCTTGAAACAGCTAGAGTGAAATAGCATCTTACTTAGAGAAAAATAACACTATAAATGTTAGGCAACTTCTTATAAAAATAAGGTAACCAGAAGACAATGAGACAATACATTTTCTGTACTGAAAGAAAATGCTGTCAAGCCAGAATTTTATATGCAGAAAAATATATCTTTAAACAATAAGGGTGAAATAAAGACACAGTCAGATAAAAGCTGACACAGTTTTTCAGCAACAGACCTGAACTATAACAGATGCTATTGGCAGTTCTTCAGGCTGAATGAACATGATCCTTGTAGAAACTTGGATCTACAGGGAGGAATGAAGAGCACCACAAAAGGCGACTATGAAAGTGAATATAAAAGATGGAGAAGCGGGCGATAGAGGATGAGATGATTGGATGGCATCATCGACTCAATGGACATGAATTTGAGCAAACTTCAGGAGATAATGAAGGACAGGGAACCCTGGTGTGCTGCAGCCCACAGGGTTGCAAAAAGTCAGATACAACAGAGATATGACTGAGCAACAAAAGGAAATATGAGAAGGGAGGGGAGGAATGGAGAAGAGTAATGAAGTAAAACATTTCTTAGGGATATGTATAACGAGGAGCAGACTGCTGCCAAGTTACAAGGAGGGAAGATGAGAAGGAATTGAAAGTGACAGTCGCTCAGTCGTGTCTGACTCTTTGTGACCCCATAAACTATACAGTACATGGACTTCTCCAGGCCAGAATACTGGAGTGGGTAGTCTATCCCTTCTCCAGGGAATCTTCCCAACCCAGGAATCAAACCTGGGTCTCCTGAATTATAGACGAATTCTTTACCAGCTGAGCTACCAGGGAAGACTTTTTGCTACAGATGTTGACTGCAGCCATGAAATTAAAAGACGCCTGCTCCTTGGAAGAAAAGCTGTGACCAACCTAGACAGTACTTTTAAAAGCAGAGACATTACTTTGCCAACAAAGATCCATCTAGTCAAAGCTATGGTTTTTCCAATAGTCATGTATAGATGTGAGAGTTGGACCATAAAAAAAGCTGAGGGCCGAAGAATTGATGCTTTTCAACTGTGGTGTTGGAGAAGACTCTTGAGAGTCCCTTGGACTGCAAGGAGATCCAACCAGTCTATCCTAAAGGAAATCAGTCCTGAATATTCATTGGAAGGACTGATGATGAAGCTGAAGTTCCAATTCTTTGACCACCTGATGCAAAGAACTGACTTATTGGAAAAAACCCTGATGCTGGGAAAGATTGAAGGCAGGAGAAGAAGGGGACGACAAAGGATGAGATGGTTGGATGGCATCACTGACTCGATGGACATGAGTTTGAGCAAACTCTGGGAGTTGGTGATGGACAGTGAAGTCTGGTATGCTGCAGTCCATGGGATCTCAAAGAGTCAGACAAAACTGAGTGACTGAACTGAACTGAACTGAATGAAGTTAAAAATATATGCAATCAGAAAAGTTTAGAACAAATTCCAGGTCTACCACTTAAAAACTATGTGATCATGGATATTTTGCTTAACTACTCTGAGCCAATTCCTTTATCCATTGTTGCGTTAATAACACTTACCTCTGTATGACTGTTAAGAAATTAGAGAAATGTCCCCAGAGTGCTTAGTACAGGGTCCAGGGCATAGTGGGCTCTCAGTGACTGGAGCTGTCACCATGGTGGATGTTAAGCATTATAAAAGGAGAGTAAAAATGGAAGTTTATAACATTGATCAAGTTTCCCGACCTATGATAAGCTACCATATGTTTTAAGAACTGAGACAAACACAGTCTTATATTATGAGATTGTTGCAAGAATTAAGTGAAATAACACATTTAAGATATGTAGCAAAATGACATATAAAAATGATCAAAATATTTTTTATTAAAAAATGGAAATTCAGACTGTCTTGACTAAATCAAGGGTGTGTAAAATTTTAAATTTTCCCTTTCTTTTACATTTCTCTTTCTTTTTAAAATAAAAGTCACAAATACTCATAGTATTCATGTTGGTTTGATCAACTTAGGTTTATATATTCAGACATTAAACTTCAGAACCATCAATCATTTCTAGTATTACAAATCCCAGTGCTATGTACCTTAGTTTAAAATCTCCAGAAAATATGTGCCTTAAATGCAAATAGATTTTAAACCATGTATGAACTTTTTTCAGTGACTAAAGCAGCAGTGCATTCTATGCTATTTCCCATATTTTAGTCTTTTGCTTACCACCTTCTAAATATTGCAATTATTTGCTCAATATTTTTAAACTAATTTCAAAAGGAAATTTGGGGTACTATTATATATGTAATGTATCTCTGCACATAAATGAAAATATGCACTAAAAATGGAATTCAAAAAGGATCTTGCTGTGATATATGTCAAAGATATATGCTTATGTTTTCCTCTAAGAGTTTTATAATCTGGCCTTTCATTTAAGGCTTTAATCCATCTTGAGTTTATTTTTGTGTGGTGTTAGGTAATGTTCTAATTTCATTCTTTTACATGTAGTTGTCCAGTTTTCCCAGCACCACATATTGAAATAGCTGTCTTTTGTCCATTGTATATTCTTGCCTCCTTTGTCAAAAATAAGGTGCCTATAGGTGCATGGGTTTATCTCTAGGCTTTCTATCTTGTTCCATTGATCTGTATTTCTGTTTTTGTGCCAGTTCCATACAGTCTTGATGACTTCAGCCTCCAGTTAGGAAGGTTGATTCCTCCAGCTCCGTTTTTCTTTCTCAAGATTGCTTTGGCTATTCGGGGTCTTTTATGTTTCCATACAAATTGTGAAACTTCTTGTTCTAGTTCTGTGAAAAATGCCATTGGTGGTTTAATAGGGATTGCATTGAATCTGTAGATTGCTTTGGGTAGTATAATCATTTCATAATACTGATTCTTTCAATCCAAGAACATGGAATGTATCTCCGTCTGTTTGTGTCTTTTGATTTCTTTCATCAATGTCTTATAGTTTCTGCATACAAGTCTTCTATCTCCTTACATAGCTTTATTCCTAGGTATTTGTTCTTTTGTTGCAATGGTGTACCACTATTCATTGCAGCACTATTTACAATAGCCGGGACACGGAAGCAACTCAGATGTCCATCAACAGATGACCGGATAAAGAAGCTGTAGTACTATATACAGTGGAATGCTACTCAATCATAAAAGGGAATGACTCTGAGTCAGTTCTAATGAGGTAGATGAACCTAGGGTCTGTTATTCAGAGTGAAGTAACTCAGAAACAGAAAAACAAGTATCATATATTAATGCATATATATGGTATCTAGAAAAAAGATACTGATAAACCTATCTGCAGGGAAGGAATAGAAATGCAGATGTAGAATGGACGTGTGGACACAATGGGGGAAGGAGAAGGTAGGACGAATTGAGAGACTAGCATTAACATATATACTCTATCATGTGTAAAACAATTAACTGGTGGGAAGCTGCTATATAACACAGGGAGCCCAGCCTGGCATTTTGTGATGACCTGGAGGGATGGGGTCTTCCCAGTTGGCAGCTGTGGTAAAGAACCTGCCTGCCAATGCAGGAAACATGAGAGATGTCGGTTTGATCCTTGGGTTGGGAAGATCCCCTGGAGGAGGGCATGGCAACCCACTCCAGTATTCTTGCCTGGAGAATTCTCCAGCCAGGCTCCTCTATCCATGGGATTCTCCAGGCAAGAATATTGGAGTGGGTTGCCATGCACTCCTCCAGGGGATCTTCCCAACCCAAGGATCAAACTTAGGTCTCTCACACAGCAGGCAGATTCTTTACCATTTGAGCCACAAGAGGAGCCCAAGAACACTGGAGTGGGTAGCCTATCCCTTCTCCAGGGGATTTTCCCCACCCAAGAATGGAACCAGGGTCTCCTGCATTGCAGGTGGATTCTTTACCAGCTAAGCTACCAGGGAAGCTTATATATAAATATAAAATTATGACTCATTCATGGTTGTTTTATGGCAGAAGCCAACACAGCATTGTAAAGCAACTATCCTCCAATTCAAAAAAAAAAAAAAAGAAGAAGAAAAACCTATTTGGGTCCCATTGTTGTTCCCATTTTACAAATGGGGAAACCAGGCCCAGAAAGTTTGGTGACGTAGAGGAATATTCAGTTCAGTTCAGTTCAGCGGCCAGTCATGTCTGACTCTTTGCTACCCCAGGGACTGCAGCACACTAGACTTTACTGTCCGTCACTGACTCCCAGAGCTTGCTCAAACTCATGTCCATCGAGTTGGTGATGTCATCCAACCATCTCATCTTCTGTCATCCCCTTCTCTTCCTGCCTTCAATCCTTCCCAGCATCAAGGTCTTTTCAAATGAGTCAACTCTTCACATCAGTTGGCCAAAGTATTGGAGCTTCAGCTTCAGCATTAATCCTTCCAATGAATATTCAAGACCGATTTCCTTCAGGATGGACTGGTTGGCTCTCCTTGCAGTCCAAGCGACTCTCAAGAGTCTTCTCCAGCCCCACAGTTCAAAAGCATCAGTTCTTCAGTGCTCAGCTTTCTTTATGGTACAACTCTAACATCCATCCATGACTACTGGAAAAACCATAGTTTTGACTAAATGGACCTTTGTTGGCAAAGTAATGTCTCAACTTTGTAATGTGCTGTCTAGATTGGTCATAGCTTTTCTTCCAAGGAGCAAGCATCTTTTAATTTCACGGCTGCAGTCACCATCTGCAGTGATTTTGGAGACCAAAAAAATAAAGTCTATCACTGTTTCCACTGTTTCCCCATCTATTTACCATGAAGTGATGGGACCAGGTGCCATGATCTTAGTTTTCTGAATGCTGAGTTTTAAGTCAATTTTTCACTCTCCTCTTTCACTTTCATCAGGAGGCTTTTTAGTTCTTCCCGATTTCTGCAATAAGGGTGGTGTCATCTGCATATCTGAGGTTATTGATATTCCTCCTGGCAATCTTGAGTCCAGCTTGTGCTTCCTCCAGCCCAGCATTTTGCATGATTTACTCTGCATATACGTTAAATAAGCAGGGTGACAATGTACAGCCTTGACATACTCCTTTCCCAATTTGGAACCAGTCTGTTGTTCCATGTCCAGTTCTAATTGTTGTTTCATGACCTGCATACAGATTTCTCAGGAGGCAGGTCAGGTGGTCTGGTATTCCCATTTCTTGAAGAATTTTCCACAGTTTGCTGTGATCCACACAGTCAAAGGCTTTGGCATAGTCAGTAAAGCAAAAGTAGATGTTTTTTCTAGAACTCTCTTGCTTTTTTGATGATCCAACGGATGTTAGCAATTTGATCTCTGGTTCCTCTGCCTTTTCTAAATCCAGTTTGAACATCTGGAAGTTCACGGTTCATGTACTCTTGCAGCTTGGCTTGGAGAATTTTGAACATTATTGCTAGCGTGTGAGATGAGTGCAACTGTGTGGTAGTTTGAACATTCTTTGCTGTGCCTTTCTTTGGGATTGGAATGAAAACTGACCTTTTCCAGTCCTGAGGCCACTGCTGAGTTTTCCAAATTTGCTGGCATAGTGAGTGCAGCACTTTCACAGCATCATCTTTCAGGATTTGAAATAGCGTAACTGGAATTCCATCACCTCCACTAGCTTTGTTTGTAGTGATGCTTCCTAAGACTCTCTTTTCTTTGCCTTTCAGGATGTCTGGCTCTAGGTGAGTGATCACACCATCATGGTTATCTGGGTCATGAAGATCTTTTTTGTATAGTTCTTTTGTGTATTCTTGCCACCTCTTCTTAATATCTTCTGCTTCTGTTACATCCATACCATTTCTGTCCTTTATTGTGCCCATATTTGCATGAAATGTTCCCTTGGTATCTCTAATTTTCTTGAAGAGATCTCTAGTTTTTCCCATTCTGTTGTTTTCCTCTATTTCTTTGCACTGATCACTGAAGAAGGCTTTCTTATCTCTCCTTGCTATTCTTTAGAACTCTGCATTCAAATAGGTATATCTTTCCTTTCCTCCTTTGTGTTTAGCTTTTCTTCTTTTCTCAGCTATTTGTAAGGCCTCCTCAGACAGCCATTTTATCTTTTTGCATTTTTCTTTCTTGGGGATGGTCTTGATCATTGCCTCCTGTACCATTTCATGAACCTCCGTCCATAGTCCTTCAGGCACTGTATCAGATCTAGTCCCTTGAATCTATTTGTCACTTCCACTATATAATTGTAAAGGATTTGATTTAGGTCATCCCTGAATGGTCTAGTCGTTTTCCCTACTTTCTTCAATTTAAGTCTAAATTTTGCAATAAGGAGTTCATGATCTGAACCACAGTCAGCTCCCGGTCTTGTTTTTGCTGAATGTATAGAGCTTCTCCATCTTTGGCTGTGAAGAATATAATCAATCTGATTTCAGTATTGACCATCTGGTGGTGTCCATGTGTGGAGTCTTCTCTTGTGTTGTTGGAAGAGGGTGTTTGCTATGACCAGTGTGTTTTCTCTTGGCAAAATTCTGTTAGCCTTTGCCCTGCTTTATTTTGCACTCCAAGGCCAAATTTGCCTGTTACTCCAGGTGTTTCTTGACCCTCTACTTTTGCATTTCAGTCCCCTGTAATGAAAAGGACATCTTTTTGGGGTGTTAGTTCTAGAAGGTTTTAGGTCTTCATAGAAACGTTTGAACTTCAGCATCTTCAGCAGTACTGGTTGTGGCATAGACTTGGATTACCATGATATTGAGTGGTTTGCCTTGGAAATGAACAGAGATCATTCTGTAATTTTTGAAATTGCACCCAAGAACTGCATTTCAGATTCTTTTGTTGACTATGAGGGCTACTCCATTTCTTCTAAGGGTTTCTTGCCCCCAGTAGTAGATATAATGGTCATCTGAGTTAAATTCACCCATTCCAGTCCATTTTAGATTGCTGATTCCTAAAATGTCGATGTTCACTCTTGCCATCTCCTATTTGCCTATTTCCAATTTACCTTGATTCATGGACCTAACATTCCAGGTTCCTGTGCAACATTGCTCTTTACAGCATCGGACTTTACTTCCATCACCAGTCACATCCTCAGCTGGGTGTTGTTTTTGCTTTGGCTCCATCTCTTCATCCTTTCTGGAGTTTTTCTCCACGCTTCCCCAGTAGCATATTGGGCACCTTTCAGTGTTCATCTTTCAGTGTCATATCTTTTGGCCTTTTCATACTGTTTACTAGGTTCTCAAGGCAAGAATAGTGAAGTGGTTTGCCATTTCCTTCTCCAAGGGTCCACATTTTGTCAGAAATCTCCACCATGACCAGTCCATCTTGGGTGGCCCTTCATGGCATGGCTCATAGTTTTTGTTGAAGAATATAGGAATATATAAGTCATTTATAGGTGACTAACAGCCAAGATCCAATCTCAGACCTCTAGGTCACATAAGAAAACAACCTAAAGTTTTGTAAAATCAAAATAAAATAAAAGAAAGATGTTGGTGGCAGTTATTTTAGAGCGGTAGGAATACAAAGAAGTTTAATTGTTGCCTGTATGTCCTTCCAATGTTTCTACAACAGACATGTATTTGTATTTAGTGTGAAAAAAATGGAATTCAAGTAAAACAATGTTGTTATAATTTAGCTACAAATTGTTGCTTTCCTGAGGCTTGCTCTGTCTTTGTTGAGAGTGAGAAAAAGAAAACATTTGAGAGAGAAATTGATTAACAAATATTACAGAGGTGTTAAATACATACTATTTAATACATATGATGAGACATCCTCTTTGTTGAAATCGCAAGCAAGGAAATAACTTAAAGTAATATCTCACATATCGACTCAGTTTCGCTGATGATTTGTTCCTCGACTTTTATTCCCCCTTATACTTAAAAAAAAAAAAGGAAATAATAATAACCTATCTCACAGGTTTGAGGGTAAATGATTGGCAAAATAATATATGCAAGGTTCTTAGCACAGGACCAGGCATATAAGTGACATGCAAGAAATATTAGCCATAATTTAAAATTTTATGTACAGGTCCATTACCCACATTCTTCTTGTTCATAGAGAAAACACAGATGAGCTTCCTATTTATTACATTTTCTATTTGCACGTTAAATTGAGGATGAAGAGGTACTCCTTTGAAGAGGAATTCACCATGGTCTAGAATTTTAACTTGCTAATAGACTTTCTTTAATTTTAAAATTTCTGAACTAAATATAGAAGTAAGATTCATTACTAAAAGATATTAAGACCTGCATTAATATTAAGATATTAATAGCCCACCACCACAAGGAGCACTTAATTAATATTTGTATATTGAGGATGTCTTCTTGAAGACATAAAGACCCAGATGTATCTCATTTTAAAAAGACCTTGTGTCTAAGTGGCACTGGTCATTTCCCTAGTTTAATCACGAAAACTTTGATTCTAATGAAAATAATTTCTAGTAGTAAATTTAAAAAAATTTTTAGTAATTTTTAATTTAGGAAAACTTCAAAACTATACTACTATAAACTTCTACACAGAATGATTATGTATTCCTAGAAGGATCTAAAACTCACTTACATTAATACTACATCTTTCTCTTACACTGACATGCTGTTAATTAATTGCAGTTTTTGCTATCAAAAACAATAAAGAACAAACAACATAAAAAGAGGATGTTGTCAAATCATCACCATACATCAGACATAATGTTTTTTCACTTTCACAAGATCTTTATAATCTATCAGATAAGTTAATATTTATAGAGTGCTTATGGAAGAAATCTGTTAAAATTAATAAATAATAAAGCTGATGTCTTTTTTAAAAGTAAATCAAGAATCCCATCATAAAGTTGCCCATAATTTACTGCAGCAATATAAAACCAGAAAAGCAGTAAGCAGACAGTATTATATCCCATTACTCAGAATATCTAACTACCTCAAAGTGTTTGGGCTTCTTTTTTTACAATGAAAAAAACAATATTCTGTCAACCCCAACTCATAGGACTCTTCTCGTCAACCTGAATGGGGTCATAAGTGATTATATATATATGTCAATTCATGCTAAGAGATTTTCTAATCACCTGATTTGAGCCTGAGATATTATATTTGCTAATATATTATTCAGGATTATAGCATTTATATTCCAAACCAAGATTTTTTTTTCTTATTTTGTGTTATTTTATCAGTTTTTAGTATTAAGATTAGGCAAACTTCTTAATTATGTAAACTTCTATTTCTATCCTTAAGTAACATGTTGATTGAATATTCTCTGTTGTCCTAGTAATATAAACCCTTCCACTGCTCAAAAATTCATGGAAGAGAAAGGGAAAGATACCTAAAAGATTCTTTTCAGCATCAAAAGGTAAAGGAAGTTAAAATATTAAAAGTTGTTGATGCAAGTATTTTTTCTGTAGCAGTGATAAAGAGATAAAAGTATCTCACTGTGTACACATAGACCTGAATTCTGTTTAAGTTTAGCTTTTCTCTTGTTTTATTCAAAAATATAAGTGCTTTCCTCTAGATTATTAAGGTTTTGTTTTGATGAGAACCATGTTTCTGAGAATGAGGAAGTTAGCGTCCTGTTCAAAAGGCAGCATTTTCAACCCTTGTCTTAATAACTGAATTGGGTCAATTGCAGAGCTAAACTGAATTGAATTACTGAAGTCTGTGAATCATATACATTGAAAAAAGATCACAATTTGACCCAAAATACTCACTTAGTGAACACACACAACGTACAAGCTGCTGAGAAAGGAACAGTAATTCCAGTCAGCCAGTGCTTATGTTGTTTTCATTTTTATTTGGGTTTTAGCTTTTGGTAAGAAACTTACTAAATCACTTTACAAATACCGTGGATGATTTTTCCTGACTTGAAAAAGGTATAGTTTTGCTTGCTTTTTGTTGTTTCAAATTTTTACTAATGTTAAGTATTTGAAATGAGTTTCTTATAGATTATATCTACCAGATGGTGCTTTAAAATCCACTTGTCAATCTCTGCCTTTTAATTCTTGGGTTTAGCTCATTTACATTTAAGGTGATCATGCTCTAAACATATTACATTTAAGGTGACTATTGGTATATCATTATGTAAATGACTGTCAAAATATGTTCATGAATGTCATTTCAAGATATTAATGTGAGATTAAGGTTTGGGAGAAACAATCTTCTGACCAATCAGATAATGATTTCAATTTGAGTGATAAATCACATTGTACTTCCACCAATAGAATAGTCTTCACCCAGCCATGCCCTGATAATACACTCTTGGATTATACTATGAGATGCTTTAAGAAACTGCTAAGCAAAGTTACTACATTTCTTACTGGGATGTTTTTGAGTACATCACACACTACATTCAATGTCCCACCTATAAATGGCAAGTTAAAATTTAATTTTAGGCCTCACAAGAACATTTTTCTTTCTCCTGAGGAATAAGAATGGATTCTTCAGTGGAAAAAATTATTTTGAAAACAGTTAATACTTCACATTTTGCCATATTTCAGGAGAGTCAATACCAGTTTATTTAACTTTAAACTTATAAACTTGTAATTGATTTACCCTCTATCCTTTAGGTTATCATGGTTTTATATTTTCTTCATGTGTCACATTTATAAACACCATAAGCTAGTGTTATTGTTCCTTTAAGCAGTCAATAATCTTTTACATGTATTCATACATGCACGTTTTTAAGAGCTTATTGTTCCTTCTTGCAGTTCTGTTCTAACTGCAAACATTCCCCTCAGCCTGAAGAACTTGTTTATCCTTTTACCTTTTGGAGATTGGCATTGTTTCTAGATTTTCCTGCTATGGATGTTTTTGATCTCTGTTGAGACATTTGTTTTCATCTGTCCTGAATAAATATCTGAGAGTGGAATTGCTAGGTTTGATGATAAGTAACTATGTGCATATGTGCTAGGCTGCTTCAGTTGTTTCTGACTCCTTACAAACCTGTGGACTGTAGCCTGCCAGGTTTCTCTGTTCATGGGATCCTCCAGGTGAGAACACTGGAGTGGATTGCCATGCTCTCCTCCAGGCGATCTTCCAGACCCAGAGATTGATCCTGGATCTCCTGCATGGGCAGGAGTCTTCTGCATGGTCAGGCGGGTTCTTTGTCATTAGCGCCACCTGGAAAGCTCAAGTAACTATATTTAATTGTATAAGAAAGGACTAAAGCTTTCCAGAATTGCAACATTTTCCATTTCTAGCCACAATGCATGAAAGTTGTATGAGGGAGCCTGTTTCTATTGGCTAATTATTCTCTTGATTAGGGATCCCACCTTTCTTCTCCTTTTCATGTATAATATTTTTATTATATGTCAGACATTCATATAAAAGATATTAGAGATGTAAGTCAATATTAGTTTTCCATTGTAAGAGAAATTGGGGCTGAACACCTTGACTCAATCAAGAATTAAAATGAGTGATAGCTGGATTGTAATTAAGTTGGCTTTAGTCTTCCTCTGATTTCAGTTGTCTTGAGGGTCGAAAGGGCTTCCCAGGTGGTGCTAGTGGTAAAAGAACCTGCCTGCCAATGCAGGAGATACAAGAGACATGGGTTCGAACTCTTGGCCGGGAAGATTCTCTGGAGCAGGAATGGCAACCCACTCCAGTATTCTTGCCTGGAGAATCCCATGGACAGAAGAGCCTGGAGGGCCACAGTCCATGGTGTCACAAAGAGTCAGACACGACTGAAGCGATTGTGGGTGATTTCATTTTCCTTTCTTAGCCCAGTCTTCAGGTTCTCTTGCTGTACCATTACTCAACAAAAGTCCAGTGGAGGAAAACTCATGGACACAGAGACATAATTCCTTGATCCAGCCTACTTTTAAAAACTATATTATGTTAAAAAGTGGCTTATTCATTTTAATTTTCCTTCAGTTCTTATCCCTTGGTCTGTATTTCAAGGCCCTTATTTTTACTTTATTTCTTCTATTTTTTTAAGTTGTTTCAAAAAATGTTTGTCAACCAAGACAGACAGGGCCTAAATATATAAATAAATAATGTTAATCTTAAGTTACTGCATTAATTGTGCCACAAAACTGTTTTTAAATGTGTTTCTTTAAGGTCTTCAATCTCCTCTAAAAGCCACTGTAGAAGATAATTTTTTTTCCCATCAACCTTGGTTTTTCAAGATCCTCGTTGGCATCTCAAGAGTACTAAAGAACCAAAATACGATTTATTAGTAGAATCGACAATGGATGGGCAATTGTTGGCTACTGAATTGAATTCATTTTCTGAGCCAATCTCTTTAATGAGAAAAATGAAGGAAATGAAATGGGACATTTAAAAACTAATAGAAATCTTGAATATAATAACTACTGACAAAGGCAATTAAGGGACACTTTTAAAAATTTTAATAGAAATAAATGAGAATGTTCAAATGACAGGCACCCAAAGGAAAGAAGGAAATTCATTAAATTTAACTATTGCATTTCTCCTAATTACTTTCCCTAAATCAAAGAAAAAATTTCATACTTCTTGAAGAAGTACATAAAAAAAGATCCTTGAGTTTTTCAATGAATAAATATGAATTAATATTGCTTCCTGTGTATTTATAACTAAGCATCCTTTTGCCATCATATAGTTTCATAATGAATTCAGAAACCCACGACCATGTTCCATTACATGGAAAAATGGGAAAAAGTCAGACTAGAAAGTTATTTTCAACTGATTAAGGAGATTTATAAAAAGGAGGTGGGCCACTAATTGAAGCTGTGTCTTCACTTGTCAACCCATGTCTCTCAGACACCTCTTTCCACCCACTGTTTTATGCTTCTAGACAGCATACAGAAATATAGCCTATATAGAGACCTATACAGCCTGATGATACCTACAAAATGTTCAAGGATCACATACTGAGAAGGAAAAAATTACTCTAAAGCACAGTCAGACTCATTTAAGGACAAAGAAAGTTTGCCACAAATCTCCAGGTATATGTAAGTGTTTCTTATACTGGCTAACTAAAAATTTTCCCAGATTTCCATTTCAGAGTAGGAAGAACTAGGGTTGCATGGGGGTAGGAAGAATATACAGGTAAATGATCTTGAAAAATGTCCTCATGAGGGTTTTCGTGTTCAATGACCTTTTCATCTGTTTGGGATTCAAATGCAGTAACAGTAATCTCTTTCCTGTGCCAAAAATTACTTAATCTATCATCTGCCTATATTAGTAGGCAATCCAGTATTACCTCTAAAGACCTAACATTTGTTCTTCATGAAAGGCAGGGGCTTATTTGAACATGTTGGAAAGTCAGATAACCTCCCAGGGCTGTCATCAATACCCTTGCCACAAGGAGATAGTGTCGCTCTTGAACATCCGTTCTACACAATCGCATCAGACTGTGCAGGATATATGTGTAAACAAAACACTGAGACCATCGGAGATCTTGCCTCATGATGAGTTTGTGCTGGCCTATAAACCTCATGTTGAATTACCCTGGTCTATCAGGCAGGTTCTAGTAACATTGTAATAGGGAGTTGTGTCTATGAGGCAGAGTATGGCTCTTTCTCCCAAGAAACTCGATGGTCCCCATGGCAAACCCCTCTCTCCATCCCCCCATTAGTTCTTTAAGATGGGCAGTTTCTGTCAGGCCAAAAGGAATCCTGCAGCATTTGCTCCAGGGAGTACCTAGTTATCTTATGCTTATGTAACTGCAGCAAGCCTTCAAGAAGAGATTTCTCATGTCTCTCTGGAGAGGTAGTAACTGAAAGTTGCACTTAACAAAAATAATCCCAAGTGCTTGTCCATACTAGGGCTGGTGACCCTTAGAGAAAAGTGGAAAGAAATTTGCTTACAGTGTTCCCACTCCTCCCAATGCAGTATACCCATCCCATCAAGACTTTGTTCTGTGCGTTTCTGTCTCGGCCCCCTCTCTCTGGGACTGCATGCTCCAGTCAATTCCATCTGGTCTCCCTGCTTCCACCGGTTTAATGCTAGTGTATGGATAACTCTCCAGCCAAGATTACTCTCCTCAGCTTCAGATGTGTGCACCTAAACATGCCACGTGCTTGGTTATGTCTGACTGTTTGCAACCCCATGGACTGTAGCCCACCAGACTCCTCTGTCCATGGGATTCTCCAGGCAAGAACACTGGAGTGGATTGCCGTTTCCTTCTCCAGCGGATCTTCCCGACCCAGGGATCTTCCTGCATCTCCTGTGTCTCCTGCATTGCTGAGGATTTGGCGTGCACCTAAGCCTTCTAGATACTACCACCTGAATGTCTCACAGACATTTCAAACTCACCACAGACAAACTCCTCCTGTGTTCCTTATCAGTCCAGGGCACCATGGTTCACCCACTGTTAGAGTCAGACTCCTAGGAGCCATTCTTGATGCTTACCAGTCCTTCATCCCACATCAATTCTATTTTCTAAATATTTCCCAAGCTACCTTCTCATGGTCAGATCACTGCCATTACACTTTCCTAGGTTACCATTATCTTTTGTTTGGATTACTCCAACAGCCTCTTAGCTAGTTAACAAATTATCTGCTTTGCTTCTCTTTGGTGGTGGTTCAGTCACTAAGCCATGTCTGACTCCTGTGACCCCATGGGCTGTAGCCCACCAGGCTCCTCTGTCCATGGAGTTCTCCAGGCAAGAATACTGGAGCGGGTTGCCATTTCCTTTTCCAGGGGATCTTCTGTACCCAGGGATTGAACCTGGGTCTCCTGCACTGCAGGCAGTTTCTTTACCGACTGAGCTACCAGGGGAGGCTTTGTCTCTCTTTAACTGATATACTTTTGGCCATTTGCTATGTCATCTCTTGGGAAATGTTTATTCACATCCCTTGCCCACTTTTAATTGAGTTGTTTCCTTGCTACATAGCTGTTTGAATTCCTTGTATATTTTGGATACTAATCCGTTATCAGATGCATGGTTTGCAAATATTTTCTCCCATTTCACAGGCTGTCTTTTCACTCTGCTGATTGTTCCCTTTGCTGTGCATAAGCTTTTCAGCTTGCTGCGATCCCACTTGTCTATTTTTTGGTTGTGTTGCCTGTGCTTCTGGGGTCATATCCAAAAAAGTCATTACCTAGATCAATGTCCAGGCAATTTCTCCTGTTTTTTCTTCTAGTAGTTTTATAGTTTTAGGTCTTCCATGTAAGTGTTTCATCCATTTTGAATTCATTTTGGTATAAGGAGTAATGTAAGAAGTCAATTTCACTCTTCTGCAAGTGGATAACGCAACACTATTGACGAGATTGTTCTCTATCCATTGTGTGTCCTTGGTTAAATGCATGGATTTATTTCGGGACTGTCTTTATGTTCCATTGGCCTGTGTGTCTATTTTTATGCCAGTACTATACTCTCTGGATTACTGCAGCTTTGAGGTATATTTCAAAATCAGATAATGTGATGCTTCCAGTTTTCTTATTTTTGCTCAAGATAACTTTGACTATTTGGAGTCTTCTGTAATTTCACTTGAATTTTAGGACTATTTTTTTTAATTTCTGTAAAAAAAAAGTCTTTTTAATTTTCATAAGGATTGCATTAAATCTGAAGATCACTTTAGGTAGTATAGACATTTTAGTACTATTAATTCTTCTAATCCATGAACACAAAGTTTCTCTCTGTTTATTTATGCCTTCTTCAGGGCTTCCCTGGTAACACAGCTTGTAAAGAATTCACCTGTAATGTGGGAGACCTGGGTTTGATCCCTGGGTTGGGAAGATCTTCTGGAGAAAGGAAGGGCTACCCACTCCAGTATTCTGGCCTGGAGAATTCCACGAACTGTATAGTCCATGGGGGTGCAGAGTCAGACACGACTGAGCGACTTTCACTTTCTTTCACTTTCATGCCTTCTTCCACTTATTGTTTCATAGAAAAATAGCTTGAGATATATATATATATGTATATACATATATATGCTTCAAGTTAGCACATTTTTATTACTTATGCCTTAATAAATATTTCATTCTATATTCGAAATAATTCAGGCAACTCCCAGGTATGCAGTGGATCCCCATTGCACCAGGACTCAGCTCCAGATATGTCTCAAGAGAATAATTCTACAAAGGTTCAGAATTGCTTGGGCCTGATGCTAACATAATGTGTGTGTCTCTAACCCCTGATGTGTGACATATCCCTGTACTTATCTAGTAGATTCAAAATAAACAATAATGGTGAATATAAAGATGAGGAATTTGAGTTACTGTCATTTTCTGTTTAAAATAGTGACACAAGACAAACAGCTAGGTATTTTCTTGGGTAAAAGTAATGTTTAATCCATCTGAAAAATATTTTACTGAATTGAAATAATGTCTTTTAAATTGAAATATACTCTTTTAAAATTGCTTATTACTTGTTCCAAAGCTAAAGGACAGATCAAAATATAGCAATTACTGTAACATCATTCACTATTACATAATTGTTACTGAAAACAACTTTGTTGTATAGACAAGGGATTTTTTAAGTGATCTGCTTCACATTTTTAAAGACATCAGGCATGTTACTAAATATGAGAGCTATAAGAATACTTATAATTACTTGAAGACATTTGACTGCTCGCTGTGTATCTGACACTACATGCTTTGAATCCATTAAATCGTTTATTTCATATAATAACTTTGCAAAGCAATAAATTTATTATTGCTATTATTCCCATTTATACCTGAGGACACTGAGTCCTAAAGATTCTAAGAAGTGAAGACGGAATGAGAACCCAGATGCCTGGACTCCAGAAGCTGTGCTATTAGCCACAGTGCTGTGCTGTTTCTCAATCCCTCATCCACTAAATAACTTTCACAAGCACCATTTATGTGCTGAGGACTTTACACCCATTATCTCATTTAATCCTTTAATCCTTACTACAACCCTATGGAGTAGTTACATTATTCTCGTATTACAGATTTAGGAACTGAGATTCAGAGCATTTCAGTAACTCACCTAAGATCCAAGTGGTGTAAGTGTCAGAAAGGCAGTTTTTCTTCTGCCTTGTTTGCCTCCAGAATGCTTTCTCTTCCCATTGTTCCTTCCATTTATAGCAAAAAAGGAGAGTGGGATTCTGAAATGTTCGAAAGGTTTTCTAGACCAGTGACTGCAGTCTCTGCTGGAAGGGCAGTGTTTGCCTATTAACCGTGAGCTGGAATTCCTGCCCCATGGCCATTTGAGAAGGAAAGAGGAGGGGACACATCTTGTGAATAAAAGGGGTTAGAAGGTCTCCAGGTTAAAGAAGCCCAGGGGTTAGTTCTGCAGAGGGAAACTGAGCTTCAAAATGCAATACCTGGACCAAAGAGTAAGAATTTTCTTGATTTGTCAGAGACAAAGCACTGCTGAAGCAGAGACCAAGAGCTACAGCTGTGTTGGGTAGGCATGGCTGATCAAGGAGCACCAACAAGATCCATCTCTCTCTTTCATCCATTGAGTTTAGTCTTGGGCAGAGCTTCCTAAGGGCTTCCCTGGTGGCTCAGCAGTAAAGAATCCGCTTGCCAATGCAGGAGATGCGGGTTCAATCCCTGGGTCAGGAAGATCCCCTGGAGAAGGGAATGGCAACCAACTCTAGTAGTCTTGCCTGGGACATCCCATGGACAGAGGAGCCTGGTGGGCTACAGTCCTTGATGTCGCAAAGAGTCAAACATGACAATGATTAGACAACAACAGCCAACAATGGAGCCTCGACAGTGACTGTAAGGATGGCCTCCTACAGTTCCCAGCTGCTGTCCCAACAGCTACTAAACCCCAGCAAAAAGAATACTTTCCCAGTAGTGCCAGCCAAATTATCAAGGATAGCGTTGAATGCCCCAGCTTGGGTCACATGCCTATGCCTGAAATAATCGGGGAAGAGGACATGAACACTCTCCAATGTCAAGTCTGAATTATGTGCCCACTCGTGGGACCAAGTGTAGAGTCAGCCCATCTGAATCACATGAATTAAAGTGGGAACCTAGAAAAATGGTACAGATGAACCTAGTTCCAGGTCAGGAACAGAGATACAGATGTAGGGAATGGATGTGTGGACACAGTGAGGGGGAGGGGAGGCTGAGATGAACTGGAAGATTAGGTTTGGCCCATGTATACTACCAAGCTTCCCAGGTGGTTCAATGGTAAATCATCCGCCTGTGAAGCTGGAGAAGAGAGTTCAATCCCTGGGTTGGGAAGATCCCTTGGTGAGAAGGAAATGGCAACCCACTCCAGTATTCTTGCCTGGAAAATTCCCTGGACAGTGGAGCCTGGAGGGCTTCAATCCAAGGGGTCACAAAGAGTCTAACATGATAGAGTGAGTACACCACCACCACCACAACAGCGTACACTACCATGTCTAAAATAGACAGCTACTGGGAGCCTATGGTATAGAGCAGGGAGCTGGCTTGGTGCTCTGTGATGACCTAGACGGACGGGCCGGGGGTCGGGCGAGAGGGAGGCTCGGGAGGGAGGGCTGAATGTCTACATACAGCTGATTCACTTCGCTTTACAGCAGAAACTAACACAACACTGTAACAGTCATACTCCAATAAACTAAGACATCCTGTTGTTTCCAGAAAAAAAGAAATGAAACATGCGCAGATGGAAAAACACAACCCAAACTGCTATTTACCTTAATGGTCATCTTAACTGACAGATGTACCAGTTCTTTCTTCATCATCCCCTGACTTGTTCTCCTGGCCATATGTCACCCTGTTGACCATCTTGTGCTCACTTCTTATTCACAACTGAATCTTGGGATCCTACCAGCCATTAAAAAACAAGGCAGGTGTCCGTCCAGTAGCTCTACTTGGGTCAGTCTTCCAAATCACACAGGTATTTATTAATCAAAAAGCCTCGGCCTCTCCTTCTAATACTGCACAGTGGAAGTCACTCACATTCGAACACATTTCCCATGGGGATTATGACTGAATTAATCATAGTTGTAATGCTACTCCTCCTGTCTTACCAAAGTATACTAAAAGCAACATTATCACAGGCATAACATTGATGCTTCTCTCACTTATTTGTTCAAGGCATTTGAAGATTTTTGTTCATAATTATTTGTCATTTTGCAAGACATATTCCAAACCAATCACGAACCAGGATTTCTAGGTAATGAGGTCACAGAGTCTTTAATCATCTTGTCATTCCACCCACAGTCTTCATCTGTACCATTTGTTGGATCATGGAGTCATATCCTGGCTTGCATTGGTATTTGTGTGTTTGTCTTATGTAACTATTCCAAGGGTTGTAAAGACAGATGCCTACTGAAGCAAGGCGAATGAGGCTGGGTTAAGAGTGGTGGGAATTGTGATGAACTGGAGAGTGAATTTTTCAATAAAAGGAAGTAGCGGCCACTCAAGTCCAGCTGGTTGTTGCCATGACAGTGTGGCATCTGTGTTTCTAAGTCCTCTGATATTTTCCAAGAGAAGCCTGAACTCTCAGTTTTCAAGTGAAAATATCCCCATTTCTAAGTGTTGGCAACAAAATCCAATTTTAGTCTTTATTTTAGATGCTTATTTATTTATGGCAAGACACTATATGGCAAACAAATTACATCTGCTGGCCACATCTACCATTTTGCAACCTTTAATCTCTACATTTGCTCCTCATTAAGAGCGTTCACTCCTGGGAAGGTAGGGGACTACATATTTTTCTGCAAAACTTACAGCACTTGTCACAGGATGGAGCTCACGGAAAGCAGTCGATAAAACAGAGAAATAAAATAAGGCTTTACCGACAAATGTTAGAAACACAATGAATGTGACAACAGCAATAGCACAGGGCATTATATCCATTTGGATTTGTTTTCAAGGATGTCAAATGACCTCACCAAAACATTCTGTTAACCAAAGTTTGTGATTCCGAGGAAGCTGTCTTTCCAAACATAATGAGTTCATTTAAATAAAAGTCACACGAACAGCCCCTGCAATGCAGAGAAGATGTTACAAGACTATGCAGGCTCTGATCAAAACCCCTCACCCCACAAAACTACTTATGGCACCCACAACATTTTTCTCTCAGCCTTCTCTCATTTTCTATAGAAAGCCCTTAATCTGTACACAGTATATACCAATGAGATTTACATATGATTTTAGCAAATCTCTGAAGCTATTCTGTTGCTGAGTTCTATATGTCAAAGACATGTTCAAGGAGAGAAGTGTCTTCAGCCAGCTACAGAGAAGGAAACCCTTCATGGCTTTGGTCTCTGAGTCCACATCTGAAAAGGGCAAGGTGATGATTTGTTTAGGCAGCAAAGGCTTTGAATGTTCATTGACCAGGCATTATTTAAGAATCACTTAAATGGAAATTGTATATAAAATCAGCATTTCATCGATCCATTTGCTTTACTGGTGGGACCAGAGAGTGATACGAACTGAAATCTAAAGTCAACTTACACCAGTTGCCTGCTGTGTGCACCTTCAGCTTTAGAATTCAAATGGGCACAACTCACATATGAGAGTGTTTGTTTGAGGGTGACTATGAAGTGGCAACAAGATCTTTAGTTGAGGGAAAGCCATCTCCTTCTTCCACTGTTCCAATTCTCTGCTCTTTGGTCTGCTGAATACGATGCTTCTGCATCTTGCATTTGATGAAGTACCCTGCTGGCTCAGACTGTACAGAATCTGCCTGCAATGCATGAGTGCTGGGTTCAGTCCCTGGGTTGGGAAGATCCCCTGGAGAAGGGAGTGGCTACCCACTCCAGTATTCTTGCCTGGAGAATTTCATGGACAGAAGAGCCTGGCAGGCTACAGTTCATGGGGTCACAGAGTCATACACTGCTGAGCAAATAGCACTTCCATTTTCACCAGCAGGCTGAACAGACGAGGGTGGGGGAAGGGTGGGGTTGATGGAAAGCACCACTATACCTGGTAGTAAATTGTTATTAAGTCCAAGGATGAGGAAGGAGAAGAGAAAGTCAGAATGTGCCAAAGAGAAGGTGACGAAATTTGTCCTTGGGATATGACAGCAGCAGAGACATGACCACCATTTCTCCAGAGTGACTTACTCTTTTCTTAGGCATTGCTTACATTATACTCGGCAATTTGATTATCAAATCAACATGAGAATTACTCTTTTTTTTTTTTTACTGGTGAGAAGTTGTTTCAGAGAAGATAAATGATGATGATGGAATCATTGAGTTGCAGAAATCTTTAGATATCCTTCATCTTATCCCATTTTATAGATGTGGAAACTGAGACCCAAAGAGAATAAATGGTGTGCCCAAGCCCAGTGGGTATTTACTAGAAGAAGCCAGATGAGAATCCAGGTCTTCCAACCCTTGACTCCTCAGTCTTACTAAGCAACCGTGAAGCTGCCAAAACGAGCTTTCTTTACCGTCCCTGCTGCTGACACTACTCAGGACTGTGTTCTACAAATTAATCATTCCATCATCCTAAATCTACAGCCTTAAAGGTAAACGGTAGAGACAAGAAAGGTTGGTCAAGAGGTCTTTACAGTCTTAACAAAATGAAATAAACTATGAACAGAAAGGCAACATAAATCAGCCAAATGCCTTAAATATGAACTTTAAAGGATTCTATTGGCTCCCTCTAAGGCTGAGAAAATTTTCCTAAGTATAGGTACCCAGCAGACCAAGATTAATGAGTAAACCAAATTACTTATAATTGACCTATGCATTGTTCTTATGCAGATGGTTCTAACTAAGTATGTGAAAACAGTTTGTTCTCTTAAACAGGTTATATATTCCCTACCCTCGATTTTGTTTACACTATTAATTTGCTTAGCAAACCCTTTTTTCCATATCTGGTACCAAGGTAAACTTCAGCCCAGCCAGAGGGTCTGAATTATTCATACATTCTAAATTAGCAGGGTCCAGATTAATGAGGTTTTACTCTTCTTTTTATCCTCAACTGCCTTCCCTTGGGGCACAGAATCATCGCTCTCCTCTTTTTCTTTCCCTATTATCATAAACTATATCCCCCAAGTGATTCCCCTTGAATGGGGTACCTGGTTACAGTCTGTCCAGGGCTGCTCTGAATGCACAAGGAAAGCAAGACAAGTGGTCACAGGGTTTTCAGGCACCCCATCCATGGTTCAGATTCCTTACAGTAAGTAGCTGTCAAAAGCTCAACTTCCTCTTCTCCCACATACAATATTTTTTAAAGGACTTGGGTGAAACTAACACAACATTGTAAATCAACTCTACATCAATTAAAAAAAAAAAAAGATTTGGGCAGCATGAGGCTATTAGCTAGGTGGGGAGCAAAAGCAGAGAAAGTCTTGGAGGGCTTCTCCAGTGGCCCCTTGGTGGGCATGTCGTTGCTCGGTGAGAATGAAAACTCCAGCTCCGTGGGGCAATGGCTGGTTTATGATCATACCCTACTCTTGAGTGTTAGACAGATGCATACATTTTAAACACTCATTTTCAGTGCACAATTCATGAACAACTATATCCTCCCTCCAAAAAATATAACTGCAGGCAAAAGAGCTCCATCTCTGTCTCTGTGTCTCTATGTCTCTGTGTCTCTATGTCTCTTTCTCGGTCTGTCTGTCTGTCTCTCTGTGTCTGTGTGTGTTCCTCTCTGTGTCTCTCTGTTTCTGTCTGCCTCTGTCTCTCTCTCTCTCCCATCCCCACACCCTGCCAATGTCATCTTTATGATGTGAAAATCACTATTTTGAGATTGGTGCAATCTGTGAAAACTGAAAGCGGAGAAATTCTGTGCGTTTATCCAAGGTAAGTATGTAAGCACCAGGAGCATCGGAGCACGGACAGTGTGGAGGATTAGCTGAAAGCCAGTCGCCGTATGCACGCTCATTTCCTCTTTTACTGCTTAATTCCCCCGTGATGCCATCTGATCAGTTCTCGAATGTCCCCTGTGTCTTTGCCTTAACAATCAAGCCTGGTAGGCCATTCCACACATTTGTGATTCTCCGCAGGAAAAAAAAAAAAAAATGCTTCCTGACATCTGTTCTGAATTTGTTTCTCTTTAATTTCCATTTATGCTCCCTTATCCTAACATCTGTGTCATTCTGAAAACAGTAACTCAGACTGACGTTATCTGTGCCATTTACAATTTTATATTCCCCAGCTAGAAGTTCCTCTTAACCATGTCGTGGATGTGGGATTCTGGTTGATGTTCAATCCAACGAGTGGGGCTCAGCTGTGATTTCAGAGGGTTCAGCTGATGTGTCAGCCCCTCATCCTTTCTCGATATCTTTTTTGAAAGAGGAGCTGGCCGTGGGGTGGGGGGAGGGGGCCCAAACCTGGTTAAACACAGCCTTTTCCTCAGAAACCTTTCTGCTGAGACCTCTGCCCTGGCCCTCAGGGCAGAGGTGTGCTTCACTCTTAGGATGCTAAGGCTTACCCACCCTCTCTCCCAACAGTCATTTTCTAGCACAATCCAGAACGGAGGCTGTTTCACACACTCAGGAAACATGTGTTGGATGAATGCATGGACCAAAGAAGGTAGGTAGATGGAAAGGAAGAACCAAAGAAGGTTGTTTCTTAGAAAACAAGAGAAGGCAAGATCAAAAAGTCAAAGCCAATTCTAAAATAATCATGTTGGGGACTTCCCAGCAGTCCAATAGTTCGGACTCCACACTTCCAGTGCTGGGGGCACAATTTTGACCCCCGGTCCGGGAAGGTCCTGCCTGCTGAGTGGCATGGCCAAAAAATTAACAAACAAACAAATAGAACAATCCTTGACAACTGGGATGTTTTAAACAAATAAATGAGTAAAATAATCATGTCCTTCGGAAATGTATCTGCTTGTTAGAGCTGTTAATTGGGTGCCCCGAATTTCTCCCCTACTTTGCAGTCCCCACTCTTCAGGTAAATCACCCTCCAGAGTGTTTGACAAGCTTATTCTGTTCCCAAGTCATTTACATAAATTCTCATCCTTGCTACAGAAGTTTCTTTTCTGGTCACTGCCACGTTTTGTTTTTTGTTTTTCGTTTTTCTCTGGTAGTCCCCATTTCTGCACCCCAGGTTTCATCTCTGCTTCTAAGCTTAAAAGCATGCATCTGAAATACGGTCTGAGACCCAAGTGCACCCCCCACTAAGAGTTAAAAAGCCTTCAATTTTAGAAAAATAATAGAGCCCTTCAAGAAATGTTTATCTGTTGCACAGTGACTCTGGACCAGGCATGGGCTGCATGCTTAGAATATGATGAGGAAAAACAGACATGGCCTCCATCCTGATAGAACTTAAAGTCTAGTGGGGGAGGCAGAGAAAAGCACAAATAAGCAAGCAAATCAAATTAACCTGCAATAGCACATTCTGGCCAATGTTATGAAGGAGAGGAGCAGAGGAGCATGAGAGAGAATGAGGGGACCGCTGTTGTTACAGTGAGTGATCAAGGGGCAATCACAAAGTGTTATCACAATTAATATGGAGTCAAAAATATCATGAGCTATGAGCTGGTCAAATGGAGACGTTACTCTGAGTCACATGTCGGCAGAAGAGAGACGGGGCAAAGTGACGTTAGAAGGCATCCCCTAGAGTGGTGGCAGAGATATATACACCCATACCTGTGTTAATGGGAGTGGAGAAGCAATGCTTTTGCTTGTTTTCAGATACAAAACAGTTGGCCAAGCATTGTTATTGAAGCTTAAAGAAAGGAGAGCTTGGTGAAAGCTGGAGATGTCAGAAATGGCTTTGAGAAAGAGACAGAACATAGGCAGGGCTGAAAGGGATAAGAAGGTGATAAAAAGTCCTATCTGTCTTCTGGTTCAGGGTACCACTATTTCTTGCTTTAACAACAGCTTGAGCCTACTAACTGCTCTCTCCTTGGTGAATGAAAATGAAATTTCAAATTCCAAAATTAAATCCCCCAAATGTAAGTCTGACCCTGTCACCACATGCTCAAACTTTTGATGGGGCTCACTGTCCTCAGGAAGAAGGCTGAATTTTTTTTCATCTGTTACAGAGACCCTCATCGTCATCATTTCCCCCTCCATGCCTACCTAGTCACGTCTCTTGAAAGCTTCCACAGCCCCCCTTTACTCTCTAAATTTGCATTCCACTTGCACCAACTTCCTTCAGTTCCATGAATGATGTGATGCACTCCCAGTAGATACTGTTCTTCTCTACCTGGATCATTCTTAAGACTTCCACTTGACCACCTCCAGCTCACTCTTCAAGGGCAAGTGATAAAAGCACACCCTGAGAAGCCTCCTCTAAGCCTTCTTTAAGTTTGAGTTGGGGGTCTTTGTGATGCTCTCTGACAACCACAGCCTTCCAAACAGGATCTTAACCATGCTGTGTTCTGTCTAATTCCCTCCCTCAACTTTGTAAGTTCTGTGAAGGGAGAGCCCACACGAGTCTTGCTCTCTACTGGCTCATAAGAACAAGCATAGTTTTTCTTGGAAATAAATAATGAGTGAGTGCCAATTAAATTGTTGAGCTGCATTGCTGAGCTAAAAGAATCTCTGGTCAATGGAGCTAGATTTTCCCAAGAAAGATGATACCAGCATCGGCTTGAACAATTCCAAGCTTACTCGTTGAAATCATCCCTGTTCAGAGATGAACCGGCCACACAAATATATATATCTGGCCCAAACTAGAGAGCTCCAAAGAGACAGAGACCAGAACTCTGTATATTTGTTTCCAGGAAGAAATTAAAGGGAGGCAAGGAAATGGAAAAGGGGGGAAGAAGCATTTCAGCACTTCCTCAAATGAAGCCAGGCTTGACATCAGAATGTCCAATAAAAGCACAGCTGCTTTCCCCCTCCCCCCTCAGTTTATAATGAACACCCTGCATTAGGATTCCTTTTCCCCCTTTTGGAATTATCTATGGGGCACTGGGCTTAAATAAAGACTCTATCCTTTTGGAGAAAAACATTAAATGTTCCCCCCAGTTTTTAAAAAAACCATTTGGTATACTGATCCTGTTTTTAAGTAAGCTCCAGCCTGTGAGTAATAGGTAACTTTTCTCTCCTGGTTATATCATACTAAAGCTTATTCAGATGTGATAACGTTTTTGCTGCTGTCTCTTGGCAACATGATTTATTCTGCAAATGCTCAGTGTTACCGTCTCACAAAGCTGTACCATCTGGGTTGAATTAATAGGCTACCCAGAGAAATAAATGAGAATGGTCTCCCATAATTAACATGTAGGTAAAGTATATTTAACAGATTATTATAATTAATATGTCAGTTACTGATTTCATGCTAAATAGAATTGTGAACACAAGATATTAAGATGAGTTACCCTCTCTGTGTGTGCCTTGAAAAAAAAATGCAACAGGAAAAGAAATGAGGGCAAAAGAGTCCAGTATCAATAGAATTGACCTTAACATTAAGAACATCAGATACCAAAACTCTAAGCAAACAGTGACAATGTCAGGCATTATAAGCTGGGAGCAGCAAATTACAGGTTTCATAAATTCAGAGTTTATACCAGAGGTGTCCAGAATATCCCAGATGTGACCTGCAAAAGCGCAAGAATGTGCTTAATTTATACACAGCTGAAAGCGGCTATCTAAAAGAAGGGGGGTGGGGGGAGGGAAGACAAAGAAAGAAACCAGATTTGCTCCTAATACCACTCTGCATTCCCCGCTGCTCAGGACTGCACACAAAATGCCGGTTTGAGTGAGAAAACCCACAAAGGAGTCCTAGAGGTGCTGGGAACTCAGGGGGCGTGGGCATCTGAGCTGGATCCTCATGGGGAATGGATAGGGCTTTTGGCAACTGGCAGTAATATCAATAGACAGGTCCTGGGGAACAAGGCGGTAAAGGCTGGGGAGAAGAGAAGATGACTTTAACGTGTCTTTCACAACAAATTCCTCTGTCAAGATTCTTAAGTTCCATTTCTTTCAAAGCTTTTGGGAAAAGGAGAGATTCATCTTAGCAAGAGGTTCTCCTGGGGTTGCTGAACTGAACTATTAACTCACTCAGCCAGGAAAGCCACTCGCCTTCAATCAGTTTGATGTGTATGTGCTTCTTACCACAGTGATCCAACATTCTTTAATGTGTGTTTGTGGATCTTATGGGGCTTCCCAGGTGGTGCTAATAGTAAGAACCCACCTGCCAATGCAGGAGATGTAAAAGACATAGGTTTGATCACTGGGTCCAGAAGATCCGCCGGAGGAGGGCATGACAACCCCCTCTAATATTCTTGCCTGGAGAATCCTCATGGACAGAGGAGCCTGGTAGCCTACAGTCCATAGGGTCACGGAGTCAGGCATAACTGAAGTGACTTAGTATGCATCCACGTGGATTTTATGTGTCTATAATTGAAGCAAAAATGTGAATTTGATTTCATCACTCTGGGTTTTCCTAGTCATTGAAAGGAGGTATTTTTTTCTGGACAGACCCATTGTCCTTCAGTTCTCACCCATGACCTAATAGTGATCAGAAATTCTTTGGGAGCTTCCTCACTTTCTCACTGATTTTAAGCGTCTAGCCTTGAATTAACATTGTGATTCTGGTTTCAACTGGCACAGCAAGTTATGCCTTCATTGGCTTCCAAGAAGAGGCCACATTTCTGGGGAAACTTCCCCAGGGAGTATATCCTGTCTCCCATCTCTCCCTAGCAGAGAGCGGTGCAGAAAATCCCACCCACAGAATATCTGCCTTCAGGGCTCCCTAATTGATGAACAAATGGATTCAGGAGTCCTTCAAGCTGAGCCTTCCTTAGGGAGACTCTGAGGATGGAGTTCAGCACATTTCCAAGATAGTCAGGGCATCGGAGAAATGGCAGACAGAATCAAAGGAGTATCTGTTTAGCTTTCAGTTAAAGTGTTAGTTGCCTAGTCGTGTCTGACTCCTTGTGACCCCATGGACTGCAGCCCGCCAGGCTCCTCTGTCCATGGGATTTTCCAGGCAAGAATACTGGAGTGGGTAGCTTTCAAGAAGAGAGCAAAAAGAAGCTTCTTTTTCTCAATAGAGCAAAGGAGGAAGCAAATATTGTCTCAACTAGATGGAGGTTGGTCATCCGAAAGAGGAAACTTCAGGTTAGCTCAAGAAGAAACAAGGATTTATTGGAATGATTCAGAGAAGGTTCAGGGAATCCAAAAACAGGATGTGTTCTTCATCTAAGAAGGGGGTTCTAACATAAAAGGAGCTACCATCCTCAGCTCTCTGTCTCTTTCTGGGATTTCATTTTTCATCATTGCTTCTTTCCTTCTACCAGTTCATTCTCATCCTTCATTCTTTCTTTCTCTGTCACTTCTGTTTCATTTGCACTTGGGCCAGGGCTTGGTTCTACCTTTTAGATTCTTCTCAATTAAGCTGCCCTAGAAAAGCTTGACCTGAGTCCTGATGCTACATTTCCCCAAGAAAGAATCTGATTGGCTGAGCTTGAGTCATGTGTTCAACGCTGGTCCAATCAACTGTGCCAGGAGTAAAGTGGTCCCCTTAGCAGGGGTGGAGGAAGTAACTCAATGGGAGGGAAGGAGGTGGAGATAGAGTCAAAGTGATTAACATCATTGGGATTAGTTCTCTATTCCAATACCCTGCTGACTTACCATGACAGTATAGAATGTTATTTGCTTTTTTCAAAGAAAGTTTGTCTTCACTGCACCTCAGGTTGATTAATTCTGGTATCACCCTTCCAATGCACCTTTCATTCAAGGTGTTTCCAAGACAGAAGTCCAAAATTGCCAGAAGAAGAGGGTATTACTCTGTAACATTGTTAGAGTCATCATGAGTAGGGGGCTGTATGCATTTTTTGTGATCTACTGTATCCCAGACTTCTATCACAGTGCTTGGCTCACAGTGGATACTCAAAAGATATTTATTAAAGGAATGAACCAATGAGCCCTTTATCAAAGGCTGTAAACTATCAGCATCAGTGTCTTAAGCAGCTTCTTCTTAAGGATCCCCTTGCACTCAGCAGACAGTGACTGTGGGATGTTTCAGAATTTGGCCATGGGCATCACTGAGAGTACCACCAGTCACTCCTGGTTGGGCAGCAGCTCCCAAGCTCCAGCTGAGTCTGCAGGTGGGCAGCATGTGTTCAGAGGGGAGATGCGCACAGCTTGGGAAACTGGCTCCAAATCTGCCATGATACACATAAGCCCTGGGCCGCTCAAGGGAAGACAGGACTCAGATGAACTCTTGAATATAAAAGAGGCTCCAAAAGGAGTGTGACAACCTGAGCAACCAAGAAGGTACTTTGTCTCTGTGCCCACATGTTCCTAAGCACAGGAAAAAGAGCTAAACCTAGCAAGCTCTAGGATATTTCACTGGAATCCCTCTAATAAGGCCAGAAAATGGTCTCCCCTACATTTGCTTTAAAATACAGAAGCTCATTTGACCCTGCAGTTCTACTTTTAGGGATTTGTTTTATAGAAGTATCTGGTCCTGTGAGCAAAGATGTCTTGACAAGGGCATTCACTTCAGTAGAGCTTAAAATAATAATTTAGAAAATGAAAGCAATGGAAATGTCCATCAGTCAGAGAATGATGAAGCCAAACATTTATGTCCATGTCTATGGATTAAATGTGGCCCATCAAAAACACTATAGCAGATCTGTATGTACCACTGACATGGAAAGGTGCCAAGACATATGATTCTATTTTTGTTTGAGAATAAACTCTGTACATGTGTTGAGGGAAGACTGCAAATCCATAGAAAAGGGTTGAGAAAACACATACCCAACTTTAAAACTGATCACCTCTGGGAAGTAAGATGGCAGAGGCAGGAGTCACCGAGGGGAGTTTTCTCATTGTACCTACTCGCTGCTTTCCATTTCTGTGTTGAGTTTAAAAAAAAAAAAAAAAAAAACTTTTATTGGAGTATAATTGGTTTATAATTTTTAATTACTGCTGTATAGCAGAGAGAATCAGTTATACACATATCACTCTTTTTTAGATTCTTTTCCCATATAGGTGATTATAGAGTATTGAGTAGAGTTTCCTGGGCTATACAGTAGCTCTTTATTAGTTATATTATATATAGTAGTGTGTCTATGTCAATTCCAATCTCCCAATTTATCCCTCCTCCCTTTCCCCCTTGGTAACTGTAAGTTTTCTACATCTGTGGCTTGTTTTTATAAGCATGTTTTTCCTTTTGCAATTCTCCAAAATTTGTTAAAAATAAGGAGAATGGATATATATATATGCATATACACACAAATGTATCATCCACAATTTCCACATAAGGAACCTGTCTCTGACACTAACTGATTTACTACAAGTCACTTGTCTAATTTGGAATTGGAGCCAATGGAATCCCAAGTCACCTCCATGAAGCAATGGGCTTAAATGCATCACACTGCATTTAAGCTAGATATAAAGATTCAAACCATTATGGACTGGTGTGCATCTTGACTCATTAAAAGAGTAATTTATAAAAGTCATTGAAGGGATTTAGAATATGGCTGCTTGTGTCTTGTAGACTGGATTTTGCTCACTTGTAAGTTTTGTGACCTTGAGCAAGCTACATAACTCTTTGGCATCCCAGATTATTTGTTTGTAAACCTGGGATGATAGCATCTGTCCCATAGGTCACTGTAATTTATGTATGTAAGTACTAAATGTTAATTACAGTGCCCAGGACAAGCCCTCAAATATCTTAATGAGTAAATATGTATCACTGACAAGAAATTGTATAAAATGCTGAAGAGCAATCATCTGCCAGTTCTTCAAGTGTGATCTGGAGTCCCCAGAAGCTAGTAACTGGGTTTCTGTGATTCCAAGAGCCACCCAAAATTACACAGAAAACTTTGTTGGAAAGAGTACAGGTGAATCTTTCTAGGGAGAAGGTATAATCTTATCACATCCTTGTGCTCAGATGCTCAGTCATGTTTGCCTCTTTGTTATACCGTAGACTGTAGCCTGCCAGGCTCCTCTGTCCATGGAATTTTCCAGATAAGAATACTGGAATGCGTTGCCATTTCCTTGAAGGTATTCCAGAAGGTTGCATCCCTGGTTGAAGTTTACTTCTTCCTAGAGGCAGGGGTTTGAGATAATCTCCCACCAAGATGGTGCAGTCCCCAGCCCACTCTCCATACCCAGCTTCTTAGGCCATCCTTTATCTCTGCTGGGGGTTCTGTGGGTATCCTCTTTCACTGGACCTGAGTCTGCCGTGGTGGCCAAACCCGCCAATCTCAGTAAATTAGAATAAATCTAGTCTAACCACAGGTTGAAAAATCCATAAACACATTTTGTCACTGAATTGACCAGTTGGGCTGAGTTACTCAGCTGCACCACTGAACTAATCAGGACTACTGCAATGTCAAAGTGATGGAAATAAAACTCACTCTTGAAGAAAAAGTATAGAATGTGCTAACATACAAAGTCCAGAAATACATCTCACTTCAAGCAGGATTGAATCCAGGGGCTCAAATCATGTCACCAGAAATATTTTCCATCTCTTATTTCCACTTTCCTCTGGGTTCGCTTCCTTCTCGGATAATAAGGCCGCAACAGTGAAGCTCAGAGGCTCCAAGTTTGTAACCAGACTAACAAAGATAGCTCCTCTTGCCCACCAGTTTCAGCCAAGTTCCAAGATTTACTCTAACCAGCCCACCTTGGTCACTGGTCCACCTCTGAATGAATTGTCATGGCTGAAGAGATGGCCAGTTCTGACTGGTTAACCCTAGCCCTGCCTCTGGTTTGCCACCTGATGTGAAGAGCTCATTCATTGGAAAAGACCCTGATGCTGGGAAAGATTGAGGGTGAAAGGAGAAGGGGTCAGCAGAGGATGAGATGGTTGGATGGCATCACCGACTCAATGGATATGAGTTTGAGCAAACTCAGGGAGATAGTGAAGGACAAGGAAGCCTGGTGTGCTGTAGTTAGTGGGGTCACAAAGATTTGGACATGATTTAGTGACTGAAGGGCAACAACACAGAACCCTATGGATTCAGAGTGGGTGAGGGATGATTTCCCAGAGAAAATCAAGGTGTTTCTTTTGGTGTTCCCAAAAGAAAGAGGAATGAACATTGGGTTAGACAGCCGTTTGCTGTCTTGTGATCAGTTGACCCAAAGGCAGCTTCTGTGTTGATGTATCCAAAACACAGTAGCCAAGTGTTTTCTGACTTGAAAACAGCCTAGCCCAGCCCTGATTCTGAAGCACCACTCCATGAATTCAGGCAAAAGACTCCCAAAATGAGGGATGGCTGCCATCTTCTCCCACAGACAAGCCACGCAGACATGCTTCTGCGACTTACTGTCTTGGTCGCTCTCACTGTGGTTTTCAAGGCTCGTATTAGCCCGTCAGAAGGAGAGGATTAACAAGTATTTTGATTTCTGTTGAAAACACGTTGTTGCAGAAATACAGTTGGCATGGCAGGCATCTTGGTTGATTTAATCTCTGACACAGGAAGCTTATTTATAGCATCACAGCCTTCTGAATGTTTAAAAACTCAAGCATTATAAGCCTGCTGTGCTTTTCCTGCGAAGTAGGGAACGGCACTAAATGAATAATGCCACCTGGGCCAACAGCAGAGGCATGCTCGAGAATCAAACACAGCTTTCATCTTCTCCTGGTACGTGTGAACTTCCTTCTGCCCAGGCTGGATCCGTCCTGCAGGACATTTCCTGGGCCACCAGTCTTCATCCTAGAAATGAAGTCCTGAAGGAAACAGGCTGGGCTGTGACCCGCTTTCCCAACCTGCTTTCCTGCTCTCTCCCACATCCTCTCCTGGTGGCTGGACACCTCTCTGAATTGGATGAGATCTCTGTGCTAATTCTTCCCCAGAGATAACCCCTTCTTTCCACTCACAATCCCATTCCAGCAGACAAGTGTCAAGAATATTTTTGAGAAGTGATGGTAGAGCATCCCAAGCCAATATCCTCCTTTTTCAGGTTAAAGTGAGTCTCAAATAATATCTTTTTTCCCCTAACAATGAAATCTCACTAAAAATAGATAATTGGTGACAGAGACATGGGTTAATTTAGGCATTTAATTTTGCCCTCCTGTCATAGGAAAAATTGATTATCCTCCAGGAAAAAATAAGTCATTCTGAATGTATTTTAAACAGCCAAGCAATGACATCCTTTTGGGCAGAGGATCCCCAGTGACTTCTGGAAGTATAAACATTTTACTGTATTAATTTACAGGCAAGCATCAACAGCCTCAATGCTATAATCTGAAAACAGTGTGCTTCTTTTACAGGTCAAAGGATCAGAGACATTTTTCTTCTGGATTGCAGTGTCAGAGGTTACGGTTTGACGTTTAAACAGAAAAGAGACTGCATGCATTTCAGATCAAGCTAATACCACCTCTTTCTAGAATCTGGCTATAAAAATAGATATGCCACACCAGGACTTTTCTGTAAGACATGGAACACAAACCAGCTAGAAAATTGCCCTCCATTCCTAATCACAAGCTTGATTACAGGAAAGTTCTCATTGGGGAAGAAAGTTCTCAAAAGTAGGCCAGGGACCTCCGGGAGAGGCACATGACACCCCTTGTGAAGTACGAACACTGAGTATTAGTACAGTGACCACACTTCTGAACCAGATATGAGGGCAAGTGCTCTGAGAAGTCTGAGTGTCCTTATGGGGGCAAATATCAACGTGGGGACTAGCACAGAAAATGTAGAAGACACAGAATAAGATTTGGAGCCTGGAGTTTAAAATTGGGATTGACCCACTCCTGGGCATACATGCCAAGGAAACCAGATCTGAAAGAGACACGTACACCCCAATGTTCATCACAGCACTGTTTATAATAGCCAGGACATGGAAGCAACCTAGATGCCCATCAGCAGATGAATGGATTAGAAAGCTGTGGTACATATACACAATGGAATATTACTCAGCCATTAAAAAGAATTCATTTGAATCCATTCTAATGAGATGGAAAAAACTGGAGCCCATTATACAGAGTGAAGTAAGCCAGAAAGATAAACACCAATACAGTATACTAACGCATATATACGGAATTTAGAAAGACGGTAACGATAACCCTATATGCAAGACAGAAAAAGAGACACAGATGCATAGAACAGACTTTTGGACTCTATGGGGTAAGGCGAGGGTGGGATGATCCGAGAGAATAGCATCGAAACATGTATATTATCAAGTGTGAAACAGATCGCCAGTCCAGGTTGGATGCATGAGACAAGTGCTTGGGGCTGGTGCACTGGGATGACCCAGAGGGATGGGATGGGGAGGGAGGTGGGAGGGGGGTTCAGGATGGGGAACACATGTAAATCCATGGCTGATTCATGTCAATGTATGGCAAAAACCACTACAATATTGTAAAGTAATTAGCCTCCAACTAATAAAAATAAATGGAAAAAAAAAATTGGAACTGAATTGCAACTATACCAATTCCATGACCACGAGTAAGTCATTCTTCCTGACTAAGCCTCAGTTTTCCCATCCGTGTACTGGCAGAAATGACAGCACCTTCTTGATGTTGTCATGAGACATGAATGAAATAAAATGAACGTTCTCATACTAAGTGAAATAAGTCTGAATCACTCTGCTGTATACCTAAAGCCACCATAACATTTTTAATATCAACTAAGCTCCAATATAAAATAAAAATTAAAAATGAATAAGCGAGATACTCTGAATGTTAAACCAGGTTTCTTGTGTCATGGAAACCCTTACGGTCAAAAGCCATCAAATAGACATCAAACCACCCTTGTGGGACATCCTATGCTCAGATGCTCAGTCGTACTCAACTTCTTGTGACCCCATGGACTGTAGCCTGCCAGGCTCCTCTGTCCATGGAATTTTCCAGACAAGAATACTGGAGTGAGTTGCCATTTCTTACTCCAATGATCCTCGTGATCCAGGGATGGAACTCGTGTCTCCTGCTTGGTAGACAGATTTGGCAGACAGAATTTTACCACTAAGCAACCAGGGAAGTGAGCAAATGTTAGGAGGATATGAAGAGACATGGGGCCTAAAGGACACAGGAAAAAAAAAAAAAATCCATGTGCCTGAGTGTTCCCATAGCCACCACCCAGGAGCTTCTCCCCAGTTTAGTTCTATTGCCACTGAAGGTCAAATCCCCAAAGTCATCCTCACCTGGGACTTCTTCCTCTTATTGGATCCAATCTCATTATACCACATCCTCCCAAAGCCTCTGTGCTCTGTGGAAATAAAGTTTACCTTCAGGAAATACCCCTATGTCTTTAACTTCTTCGCTAATCATCTTCCTCACCTCTTTGCCCTCACCAAGTCCCTAAGGGTCCCAAGACGGGTTCTCTGCAAGCAGATGCTGAAATGGAGCTGGGCATGCAGGGTGCTTGTTAAGGACCAGATCCCGCAAAAGGAAGGCAGAGAGAGCAGAATGGGACAGAGGGAGATGCTGGGTGTGCCCTTCCTGCCTTTGGGCGAAGCAGCTCTCTGTTCAGTTCAGTTCAGTTACTCAGTCGTGTCCAACTCTTTGCGACCCTATGGACTGCAGCCCCCCAGGCTTCCCTGTCCATCACCAACTCCTGGAGCTTGTTCAAACTCAGGTCCATCAAGCCGGTGATGCCATTCAACCATATCATCCTCTGTCGTCCCCTTCTCCTCCTGCCTTCAATCTTTCCCAGCATCAGAGGGAGTCACCAATCTCACACACAACCAGTGCTCACAAGAAGCTCCCACCTGCGAGAGGATACGGGGAAAGTTACGGGAAGGGAGAGATGGGGAGGGTCAGAATGTGAGGGGGGGGAGAAGGGGCGGAGATGCTCAGGCTCCCCAGACCTCTGTGTGACCTTGTCCCCTGGGGGATGGCACAAGAATGACAGTATTCGTGAGTTCTCGGAGCACAAGCTTGAAGTCAGTCTGATCCAGTTTCAAATGCTGGCTCTGCCAGGTCCTCACCGTGTGACTCTGTGGGCGACAAAGTGTCTTTCAGTGCTTCGGCTTCCCCATACCTGTAGTGAGCATGAGGCAGGACCTTTTTTTGTAGACTTGCTGGGAGAATTAAATAAAGTGCCTGTGAGAACTTCCATGCCTGGCACAGAAAATACCCAAGAGTTTGTTGATTACTGCTAATGATCGTCATTGGAATGCCACCTTCTTTCATCAAGCTCAGGTCAATGGAGGGAGTGTCAGCCCCTGAAGCAAATCAGTTCTCCACTCCAGACACTAAATCCCCTCTCCTTCTGCTTCCCCTCTCCATCGTCCCTTCCCCTCCTCCTGGGTTCACTGATAGACTCTGGCTTTCATGCTTTTGTGCAGAGTTTACTCTCCCGGTTATTTTTAGACCTGGAACACTTTGTGATCCCTGAAAGAGGACACAGGGCTTTGGTCACTGAACCAAGCCTGGGCCAGGAGTCAAAGATTAAGTTGCAAGACTTGGCTTCTGCTTACTCACTGCCCATGCTTACGTAGATACTTTTGGTCTCTGGTCCTCAGTTTCCTCCTCTATAAAAAGGCAATAATAACCATCCCTTGGGGGGAGCAGTGATGTACAGTCCCAACTGAACAAAGCTTTGGAGTCACGCAGTTCTTGTTCCAGTCTTGGCCAAACAACTACCTGATGATCTTCCCTTTCCTGTGCCTCAGTTTACTCCCTGCCACTGGAGATAATAGTACTGGTCACTCTTTCCCAGGTGGATGTGAAGATTGAGTTAGTCAACATTTCTAGAGCACTTGCTATCTGCCACATGCTCTTGTGAGGAGAGCCTTACAAATTTAAAGGCATTTGCAAATGACAAAGTGCTTCCAAGGTGACTCGGTGTAAAGAATCTTCCTGCCAGTGCAGGAGACACAGGTTCAATCCCTCGGTCAGGAAGATCCCCTGGAGGAGGAAATGGCAACCCACTCCCCTATTCTTGCTGGGAAAACCCCATGGACAAAGGAATCTGGCAGGCTGCAGTCCATAGGACCAAAGAGTCCAACTCAGCTGAGCGACTGAGCGTGCATGCACACACAAATGAGAAAACTGAGGCACCGAGAAGTTAAGTGACTGGCCCGAGACCACTCAACTAGGATTCAACTTCCAGCCATTAGAATTCAATGCACAGTCACTTTACTGCTTCCCACAACGCTCGCAACGTGCTTAGCACAGTGCCCAGCATGTAATAAGCACTCAATAAACTTCAGCTGTTATTACTACTTTGTAGGGTTTCTGTGAAGATAAATGAACACTGTCCCTTCAAACACTTGGGAAACTTCTGTATAAACAGAAATCAACAATGCAAAAGGTATTATTATACCAAGTAAATCTGAAATTACTGTTACCAAACCCCATCTCCAATATCAGGGGTTGGAAGACTAAGTTCAGTTAACTGCCACCTGTTTTTGTAAATAAAGTTTTATTAAAACATACCCACACATATTCATTTACATATTGTCTATAGCAGAACTGAACAATTCTGAAAGAGACCATATGGCCTGCAAAGCCTAAAATATATACTCTCTGGTCCTTTATTAAAAAAAAAAAAAAATATGTTTCCTGAATCCTGTCCTAAATCATGTATTTTAACTAGACCTTTTCAACCAGCAGAAGACTTTTGTTCACCGAATAAAATAAGACATAATTCAGTGGGAAAACTATTGGCTTGAGAGTCAGAATAGAAGAACAAGCCTACCTGATATCTCCTGAGTGCCCATCCCATGCCTGGCAGTAGCTAAGTGTCTGACATGCATAACCTCACTTAATCTTAACAAATCTGTGAAAATAGGGTCCTTCTTGTATTACAGATGAAGAAACTGAGGCTCAGAGAGGTTAAATAACTTGTTTAAGGCCAGACTGTTGGAATATGGGGGAGCCAGAACTCAAGTTCACATCCAAAGCTCTACTCCTAACCCTTTCTTCCTGCCTCCTCCAGGTTTCAGAGCCAGGTTTGTCCCTCCCTAGCTATGCATGGAAACTTGAGTCTTTACTCTGGCTTAGGTAATGGATGTCTTTGTCAACTTCAAAACATCTCCCATTATCATTTGCCCTTCCCTTTTCGTCACTCTCCCTCCTTTTCCAAAGAAAAAAGGGCAGGCCTGCCTTCCTCTGGCCCAACACACATACACAAACATACACACACCCCTTGGTGCTGTGTGCCAGGCAGGGATGGATTAAGGCAATAGAAAGATTGGAAATCAATATGTAAATGGATGGGGGTTTTTTTTCTTTACGCTTGCACTTCAAAGTCATTTGGCCAATTGTCAAAATGTCAAGTGTGAGTTTTGTCTCTTTTTTCTCTCCACATCCTTCTCTGCTTCCTTGCCTTTCATGGTGTGTGCTGTTTTTGTTGGCCCCACTACTGAGGAGGGAGAAATCCGTCGGTTTCATTAGCTCTTTGAAAAACGAAGTGGGACCAAGTTGGTGAGGTGACGAGGTCACTAAGAGTCATTTATCATTTTCGATGAGGCATAATGAACTCCTCGAAACTGGACTCTAATTTAATTGTCTTCTACTTAATTGAGGAGAAGGAAGCCTGCTCCAAGGTACTGACTGAAGGTGTTTTTATTGAAACAGAGACAGTTCTCATTTGTAGCCAGTAGGTGACAGGGGGGAAAAAAAACTGCTCTGGTTAAACTGTCTCTCATTCTTTCTCTTTTTCTCATTCAATGCAATCTTTATTTTGTGTCTAGTGGAGTCTAGATTTTCCTCTCCAAACTGATTCATTTCCTTCTAGTAAATTGCACCTCCATCCACCCAATTGCCCAGGCTGAAAAGAAGGGAGTTAGCTGTGGTTCCTCACACCCCAAACCTCATTAGGGAGGCCATCAGCAAATCTGACCAGCTTCCCCAAAGCTAACCATTTCTCACCACCCCTGGTGAGAACCTTGCTGATTCAACACCCACATGAATACCTACAAAAATCTTCTCAATGTTTTCCTGTTTCTACTCTTTACCCTCCCAATTTCTTTGTCCATCCAGCAACTCAATTACAAAAAAGTCTAAATTAGGTGATACCACTTGAATCAGTTACTGATTGCAGCAGAACAAACGACTCCAGAATTTAGCAGCCTCAGATAAAAAAAGAAATAATTATCTCACATAGTTCCTAAAGATCAGGGATTGGAAATTGGCTTAGCTGAGTGGTTCTGATTCAGAGCCTCTCATCAGCCTGGGCTGCTGTCATCTGAAGGCTGGACTGGGGTTGGAGGATCCATGCCCAAGGTGGTTGAAGCCCACGGCTGTTGGCTGGAGGCTTCAGTTCCTAACCACATGGAACTCTCCTAGAGCTGCTTGACTGTTCTCATGTCACTGCAGCTGGCTTCCTCCGGAGTGAGTGAGCAGAGAAAAGGAGAGAAAGGCAGAAGCTTCAATGTCTTTTACAGCCTGGCCTGTTCATGACTCTTATTCCACATGGGAGGATGTGGATACCAGGGAGCAAGGATCCCTGGGAACCACTTTGATGCTGGCTATTAGATGACTCCCTTGCTTAAAATCCTCCAGTGGTTTTCTACCGGAGTCAGAATAAAGTCCCGATTTGCTATTTTGGTTTAGCAAACCATGCTCCATTTAGCCTTCACTCACTCCCCCTCACTCACTTGGTTCCAGCTCCTGGGGCCTTCTTTCTCTTCCTCAAGCGTGTTCCTGCCTCAGGACGTTTTCATTCACAGTCCCCTCTGCCTGGAATGTTTTTCTTCCAAGACGTTCACACAGCTGATTCCCTGTTGTTCAAGTCTGAAGGGCAAACTCTCACCTCCTGAGAAGCTTACCCCACACCCTATACAATTAGAGAAAAACTCATATAGTTTTAAAACTTTTATTTTATATTAGAGTGTAGCCGAATAACAGTATTGTGATAGTTGCAGGTGCATAGGAGCGTGACTCAGCCATCCATATACATGTATCCATTCTCTCCCAAGGCTCCTCTCCCTCCAAAGTCTGCTGCATACCACTGAGCAGAGTTCCTTGTGCTATACCGTAGTCCCTTGTTGGTTATCCATTCTAAATATGGCAGTGTGTACATGTTGATCTCAAACTTATCAACTCTCCTGAAATAAGTTCATTCTCTTAAGTCTGTGAGCCTGCTCCTGTTTTCATAAATACGTTCATTTGTATCATTTCTTTTTAGATTCCACATATAAGGGATAGCAAATGATATTTCTTTTTCTCTGTCTGACTTACTTCATTCAGTCTAACAATCTCCAGGCCCATCCATGTTACCTCAAATGACATTATACTATTCCATTGTATGTGTATGTACCATATTTTCCTTATCCATTCCTCTGTCAATGGACATTTAGTTTGCTTCCATGAGTTGGCTATTGTAAACAATGTTGAAATGAACTGTGGGGTGCCATGTAACTTTCAGACCATGCAAAAACTCATATATTAATGTCCAGTTGTTTAGAGAAATGCACTGGATTACTACAAACTACATACAGTACTTTTGTAAACATTACCCTCCTTCCACCACCCACTTATTGAGTTCTCAAGAAGAAAACTAACCAAACTAAATTTGGTCTAAAGCTTACCTGATCTGGGGAGTTACTTGGAATATACTCTTCCCAGTACAGCTCAGATGCTTGGGTAGCCTCCCTTTTCTCCCTTTTCTATGCCTCACACCAGAACCTCAAACAAGTAAACAAGTCGACAGCCCCTAATAGATGAACAGCTTCTGGAGCACAGTAGAGACAGCAGTCCAGTGGTTAAGACTTTGCCTTCCAATTCAGGGGGTGAGGGTTTGATCCATGGCCAGGGAACTAAGATTCCACATGCCTCGTGGCCAAAAAAACCAAAATATAAAATAGAAGCAGTATTGTAACAGATTCAGTACAGACTTAAAAATGGTCCACATCAAAAAAACACTTTAAAAAACCATAAATATTAGCCTTATATCCCCAACTCTGACCTTTTATTCGTTAAGGCAGATGGTTCAGGTTGGTTTGGAAAGAGAAGAAGGAAAGAGGCATAGCAAGAGATGGTGGACTCGTGTGTAGTGGGCATCAATTATTGTGGCTCCCCAGAATAGCAACCCCTCTCCATTCTTGGCTCTGCTCCATGGCCATGTCCCTGTTCTAACCATGTTATAGCACCTACCTTCCTGACCAGAATTATTGTGAGAAGAACTTATCCTAAACCAAGTCAGCTCCAGGACAGGGTTCAACCTCTTGGCTACAACCATTAAATCAGAGATGGGCACCTGATACAAACCAGGCCAATCAGATTCTTCCCTGGAATTTTTGAGCCTGAACCTGGGAGACTGTTTGAGTTTCAATTACTCTCCTCTGTTATCGCCTATCCTAAAGAGGAAGTAGTCCTATGGTAATCCAAGGTGACAATCTTCCCATCTAGACTAGCCACAAGACTGAGAGAGACCATCTGAGAAACCTTTGGTTCCACCTGTGCCAACTGTCCAGCCAGCCTTACCTTCCTTGTTGGTGAGCCAAGAAACTTCCCCCTTCTGCCTAAGTAAATTTGAGATGGATTTCTGTCACGTACCACTTAAAGAACCCTAAAGCAGAATGAAGAAGAAAATGAACTTGTCATGCCTGAAGAACACTTGAAGAGACACACGTCGCTGGAATGAAATTAATTTTAAGGAATTGTGAGATCAGAGCTAAATGAAGAGGGGTGTGAATGCCACCCAACAGGGAGTCACTGAAGCTTTTGATCATAGAGCAACAAGCTAAAAGCAGTCCCTTAGGATGAGTAACATGGGGAGGGTCCTAAATGATGAATAACTGCAGGGAGAGGCTAGAGGCAGGGAGACCGTCTTGAAGGCTTTTGGAAGTGGAGTAGGATAGTTTCCATCACATCAATCTTCAGCAAGCTGCAGAGAACCACAGGGCTTTGTCTTGTTGGCACTTGATCCCTGAACGCTGCCTCCACCTTTGGAATTTCACTTGACACTGGTTTCATTAGGGAAAAACTCTACCGACTGTCACATCGGTAACGAGATGTGTAATTAACTCAGAGTCCTGCCCCCCCAGGGAGTGGCCATGGGGAGGGCAAAGAATATAAGAGCTCAATATCATAGTCAAAGCTTTTATGAATGTGTCTTCCTCCAGCGGGTGCCACGCTGACAGTGTGGCTAAATGAGTCTTAATTTGACAATCCCAACAACCTATTGTTAACGACATGCCATTGTTGTAATTTGAACTTGGTAAATGCAATTTTTTGGCTATTTGCTCTCTCTTGGTTTTCTCTCCTGGGTTCCTGGACCCCTATGTTCTTTGGCAGGGGTGTGGGGGGGGTTTTGTATTTCCTTTTCAACACCACAAATACCATCTCTGCTATTGGGACACAACAGTTAAATAATGTGAAATTGCACTGATGCCAGTGAAATAAAAGTGAGTTTTACAAAACCGAGTTCCTTCCCTGAACATAATAACAGTAAATTTCTAGGGTCCTATCGTGTAATATCCATTAGATTTATTATGTTGCAATTCCCAGTCCCACTAGTTCTGCCTGAGGGTGAGTATATTACATTTCATCACAGTTTCATTTTCTCCTACAGATGAGAAATGGGAATGCGATTGCAGTTATGTAGCATGCATGTGTTAAATCTGATCTCTAATAAAATCAAACACATCACAACTCAAAGCACTTTAGCACAGTGTCGGCAAAATGAAACACCATCTGTCATCATGTAGAGATTGCCTTATTATAACACAAAATCAAACTGCTCAGTGTGAACATTGCTACTTAATAAATGGGTAAATGAAAACTGATAATTATGATCTTATTTATTTTAAATGATTACTTAAAGCCACCAAAAGCACAACATAATTTGTCAATTAGACACTCTGGACCCATAACTGCATATAGAGAAAACACCCCTCAGTAAAAAGGGTAAACAGACTTGGGGAGAACAAAAGGGAGAGATTGAAAGGAACTTTTCCTCGTCAAGGAAGGGAGCTCAAGACTTGAGAAATCCTGGTCAGTTCTGATCAGGTAACTTCAGTTTCTGCATCAGAATCACCCAAGTTTTCACTGGGGAAGAAAATCAACAGTTTCCAGCGTGCTAGAAGAGACAGAGGTCCCAAGGGAGAGCTGGTGATGCTGCCTTCGCTCCCACAAGACACATGTTAGGGCATGATGTTTCCAACTCTTGGGGGCAAGAGGTTTTTAACTTGGTTTTAATCTTTCATTTGAATAGAACTCTATTAGTCTACCCGACCCCTAGAAGCTTGGAAGAGGAAATGGCAACCCACTCCAGTATTCTTGCCTGGAGAATTCCACGTACAGAGGAGCCTGGCGGGCTATAGTCCATGGGGTCACGAAGAGTCGGACAACGACTGAAGTGACTGAACACGATCAGTCTAGAGTTAGCCACTTCTAAGAACAGATGACTTTTTCAAAGATTTTTTTTTTATGTGAACCATTTTTTAAAGTCTTTATTGAGTTTGTTACAATATTGTTCCTGTTCTGTGTTTTAGTTTCTTGGCCATGAGGCTTGTGGGATCTTAGTTCCCTGACCAGGAATCAAGCCTGCACCCCCTGCACTGGAAGGAGAAGTCTTAACCACTGGACTGCCAGGGAAGTCCCTGAAAACAGGTATTAAAGTCAGTAGAAAATACACAGTGAGAGAGAAGGAGAAAAGTTGAAGAGAATTAAGGGCACAAATGGTTGTGAATCCACCATAACATGGACAAGGGTTTTGCTCTTCCCTGGAAAAAGGAAAAGGAAACATCTAAATGACTCTCTGTGATTGAAGATACAAGGTGATATCTCTTCCTAATGCTTTTACCTATAATCCTGATTATCCTGTCTGATGAAATCACAACCATTCCTGGGATCCTGCGAGATGTGACAAGTCTTTGAGCCCAGGAAGATAGAGAAAAGCCTTCTGTCCCTGCATTAAGCAGTTTGATGTAGGTATGCTATATAGGGATTAACAGCTCTAGACTCTCCTTTGGGTGTGTCATCCCACTTTTCAGAGCCTTGCAAATACTGCAAATTCTCCTAGTCTTCGAGAAATTGATGGAGAGTTTACACGCCTCTCCTAGGTTTCCCAAATTTCCCCTGAGACCTAAAAATGATATCTTAAGTGGCAGGAAAATAAATTGAAACTGAAAAAAATACAGTCTACTTCTTTACTATGCCCCTCCTCCAAATCTTTGAACAGTGGTTTCATGGAGGAATTGTCTTAAGTGCCATCACCAGTGACTTAATTTCCTAATTTCAAGAAAACTTTATTACAGGGTAGTTTCATCACCAATATTCAATCCAATTAGGTAAATATTTTGGAGCTCTTGCAATATCTAAATCAATGAAGTGATTTAAATAAACAAGCAGTTTGCATTTGCATGTAATTTGCAACCAGTTGGAGAGAGAAAACTTGCAAGAATTAAAATTTGTGGTAAAAGAAGATAAAGTTGCATCCAAAGAAAAGCTATCTTTGCAGTAGGAGAGAACTTCCAGTTGAGGCAATTGGGAAAGGCTCGTAAAGGAGGTGGCATATGGGATATGTTTTTTATTGAAGTATAGTTGATTTATAATGTTTCAGGTGTACGGCAAAGTGATTCAGATATACATATATTCAAATATGGGAAGGAGGAGCCAAGATGGCGGAGGAGTAGGACGGGGAGACCACTTTCTCTCCTACAAATTCATCAAAAGAATAACTGAACGCAGAGCAAACTTCGCAAAACAACTTCGGATCGCTAGCTGAGGTCATCAGGCGCCCAGAAAAGCAGCCCATTGTCTTCGAAAGGAGGTAGGACAAAATATAAAAGATAAAAAGTGAGACAAAAGAGCTAAGGACGGAGATCCGTCCCGGGAGCTCTTAGGCGGCATTGCTTGGGGTAGGGTCCGGGCCGAGTGCCCTGAGGACAATCGGAGGCAACTTCTGTGAGTTGCCAACTTGAACTGTGGGAGACCAAAAGAGAGAGAGTAAATTAACCGGCGCGAACTCACTGCCGGCCGTTCGCAGAACAAAGAGACCGAGAAAGTCCAGAGAAGAGCTCGCAGGCTGCGGACGGCCCAGCCCCGCCGGAGGCAGGAGGCAGGGGGGAGGGGAAGGTCGCGGCGAGACACAGGGCGCAGGCACCCGACCAGCGCGGGCGGGGACTGGGGCTGGGGACGCGGAGGGCGGAAGGCGCGCCCGCCCGACTGGCGCCAGCGGTAACTGAGTCTGGGTCCGCGGAAGGGAGGGGGCGCGCCATACCTGGGGATAGTGCGCCCATCAAGCCCCTCGCTGCCTGGACCGCTCTGACGGGGAAGGCACAGAGAGCAGGCGCAGCTTTTCCTTCCGCGCTTTTGTGGAACACCCGAGGGCTGGAACCTCGCGCAGCGCGGGGCGCGCTCCATATAGAACAGCCGGGAGCCTGAGCAGCGCAGACGGAGAAAGCGGCGTCAGCCCCTCCCGGCAGCGCCAGCCCATCCCCGCGGCGCAAGCCTGTCCCCACAGCGCAAGCCCCTCCCTGCCCCGCAGAGCGACGGAACTAGCTACCTGAATAAGAGTCCACCTCCGCCCGCCTGTGTCAGGGCGGAAATGAGGCTCTGACGAGACCGCAAACAGAAGCCAAATAAACAAAGGGAACCGCTTCAGAAGGGACTGGTGCAACAGATTAAAATCCCTCTAGGAAACGCTGACTACACCGGAGGGGCCTGTAGATATCGAGAAGCGTAAGCTGGAACGAGGAGCTATCTGAAACTGAGCGGAACCCACACTGACCGCAACAGCTCCAGAGAAACTCCTAGATATAATTTTACTTTTTTCTCTTTTTTTTTTTTTAATTTTTTTTCTTTTTTTTCTTTTTTCTTTCTTCTCTTTTATTTTCCTTTAAAATCCCCTATTACTCCCCCATTACTCCTTAACTTTCATTTCCACAGACTTTTATGATTTTTTAATTAGGGGGAAAAAAAATTTTTTTTCTTCTTTTTTTTTTTTTCTTTTTCTTTTTTTTTCTTTTTTTTCTTTTTTTTCTTTCCTTTTTCTCTTCTATTTTCTATTTTTCTTTTTCTCTTATTTCTTTTAAAGTCCTCTAGTACTCCTCTACTACTCCTTAATTTTCATTTTCAATACACTATAACCTTACAAAAAAAAAAAAAAAGAAGAGAAGCCCTATTTTTAAACCGAAGATTATTCTCTCCCAATCTTGACTCTCTGTTTTCTACCTCAGAACACCTCTATTTCCTCCTTTCCCCTTCTCTTCCCAATCCAATTCTGTGAATCCTTGTAGGTGACTGGGCTACGGAGAACACTCTGGGAACAGACAGCTGCGTAGATCTGTCTCTCTCCTCTTGAGTCCCCCTTTTTCTCCTCCTGTTCATCTCTATCTCCCTCCTCCCTCTCCTCTTCTTCATGTAACTCTGTGAACCTCTCTGGGTGTCCCTAACGGGGGAGAATCTTTTAGCCATTAACCTAGAAGTTTTCTTATCAGGGCTGTATAGTTGGAGAAGTCCTGAGACTACAGGAAGAATAAAACTGAAATCCAGAGGCAGGAGACTTAAGCCCAAAACCTGAGAACACCAGAAAACTCCTGACTACATGGAACTTTAAGTAATAAGTGACCGTCCAAAAGCCTCCATACCTACACTGAAACCAACCACCACCCAAGAGCCAATAAGTTTTAGAGCAAGACATACCACGCAAATTCTCCAGCAACGCAGGAACATAGCCCTGAACATCAACATACAGGCTGCCCAAGGACACACCTAACACATAGACCCATCTCAAAACTCATTACTGGGCACTCCATTGCTCTCCAAAGAGAAGAAATCAAGTTCCACGCACCAGAACACTGACGCAAGCTCCCCTAACCAGGAAATCTTGACAAGCCAATCGTCTAACCCCACCCACTGGGTTAATCCTCCACAATAAAAAGGAACCACAGACCTCCAGAATACAGAAAGCCCACTCCAGATACAGCAATCTAAACAAGATGAAAAGGCAAAGAAATACCCAACAGGTAAAGGAACATGAAAAATGCCCACCAAGTCAAATATGGGCTTCCCAGGTGCTCTGATGGTAAAGAATCAGCCTGCAATGCAGGAGACCTGGGGTTAATCCCTGGAAAAGGATATGGCTACTCACTCCAGTATTCTTGCCTGGAGAATTCCATGGTCTAAGGAACCTGGCAAGCTACTATATTTGAGATTGCAAAGAGTTAGACATGACTGAACAACTAACACACACACACACACACACACACACACACACACACACACACACACACACACACACACATATATGTTCTTTTCAGATTCTTTTCCATTACAGGTTATTATAAGTTATTGAATATAGTTCCCTGTGTTACACAGTGGGACCTTGTTGTCCATCTATTTTACATATAGTATATATATTAATCCCAAATCCTTAATATAACTCCTCTTTGGTAGCCATAAATTTGTTTTCCATGTCTGTAATTCCATCTCTGTTTCATAAATAAGTACATTTGTATCATTTTTTAAGGTTCCACATATAAGTGATGCATATGATATTCATCTTTCTCTGTCTGGCTTCCATCACTTAGTAGGATAGTTTCTAGATCCACCCATGTTGCTGCAATTGGTATTATTTCATTCTCTTTAGTGTTAGTCACTCAGTCGTGCCCAGCTCTATCACAAATCAGCTAGTAGCGGGCATGTTTTTTGTCTATGTTTGAGAACCTCTGCTATGAGAGACAAAGGGTGAACTGACCACACAGAAAGAAGCAGAGACAAGAAATTCTGTGGCTATTTGACACCAGAAACAAAGGCAACAAAAGCAAAAACAAGTGGAGCTATTCCAAACTAAAATGTTTCTGAACAGCAAAGAAAGCCATCAACAAAGAAGACAACCTACTAAATGGGGAAATATTTGTAAATCATATATCTGATAAGGGACTAATAATTGAAAATATATCAAAAACTCATGCAACTCAATAACAAAATAACAATTTGATTAAAAAATAGACAGGGGATCTGAATAGACATTTTTCTAAAGAGGACATAGAGATGGTTAACAGGTATATGAAAAGACACTCAACATCACTAACCATGAGGGAAATGCAAATCAAAACCTCAACAAGATATCACCTCATACTAGTCAGAATGTCTGGCTATCATCAAAAAGGCAGGAAGTAAGTGTTGGCAAGAATGTGGAGAAAAAAGAATCCTAGTACACTGTTGATGGGAATGTAAATTGGTGCAGGCACTGTATAAAACAAAATAGAGCTTCCTCAAAAAATTAAAAATAGAGCTACCATATGATCCAGCAATTCCACTTTTAGGTATTTATCCAAAGAAACTAAAAACACTAACTCAAAAAGATATATGTCCTCCCGTGTTCATTTCAGTGTTATGAGAGCCAAGATATGGAAATAACCTAGGTATCCATAGATGGATGAATGGATGAAGAAAATGTGAATATTTGAATGAATATTATTCAGCCATAAAAAAGAATGAATTTCTCACATTGTAAATCAACTATACTCCTATTTAAAAAGTGAAATACTTCCATTTTTGACAATAAGGGTAAACCTTGAGGGCATTATGGTAAGTGAATAAGTCAGATAGAGAAAGACAAATACTGTATGGTCTTACTTGTACATGGAATCTGGAACAAAACAGAAAACCAAGCTCATAGATACAGAGGACAAATTGGGGATTGCTAGAGGTGAGGAGGGGGTAGGTAGCAAAATGGGTGAAGGGAATCAAAAGGTACAAACTTCCAATTAAAAAATAAAGATGTCATGTGAATGTGATGTACAGCATGATGACAATAGCTAATAATACCCTATCACATATTTAAAAGTTGTTAAGAGAGTATATCTTAAAAGTTCTCATCACAAAATACACAAAAAAATGTTCTGTAACTATTATGGTGATGGATGTTAACTCAAAATATACAGTCATCCCTGTATATCCGCAGGGGATTGGTTCCAGAACTCCCTTCACATACCAAAATCCATGGATGCTTAAGTCCCTTATATAAAATGGCATAGTATTTGCATATAATCTACACATATCCTCCCATATACTTTAAATCATCTCCAGATTACTTATAATACCTAATATAATGTAAATGCTATGTAAATAGTTGTAAATACCATGTAAATGCTATGTAAATAGTTGCTGGCACATGGCAAATTCAAATTTGGTGTTTTGGAGCTTTCTGGAACTTTTTTTCTGAATATTTTAATCTACTATGTGTTGAATCTGAGGTTGTAGAACCCATAGATACAGAAGGTTGACTATATACAAACAGCAAATCATTATGCTGTACTTCTGAAATTAATATGTTGTATGACAATTCCGTGTGCCTGCATGTTAAGTAGCCTCAGTTGTGTTCGACTCTTTGCAACCCTATGGCTGCAGCCTGCAGGCTCCTCTGTCTATGGGATTCTCCAGCGTTGCCACGTCCTCCTCCCAGGGATCTTTCCAACCCAGGGATGGAACCTGCGTCTCCTGAGGCTCCTGCACTGCAAGCAGATTCTTTACCACTGAGCCACCAAGGAAGCCCATGTCAATTCTACCTTAATTTAAATAGAAAAAGAAATATTGTGGCCATATTTAAACTCCTGGTTCCAATCCTTCCTTAAGCCCAAACATAACCTGTCTTTAGGTTCTAAGAGAGAACTATCTTTTATAAGAAATTCCCTTCAGGCTTAAGCCAAATCAAGTTGAGTTCTGTCTACTTTAGTAAAAAAACAGTCTTAATACAACAATGTTAGTAAAAATTCATAGTTTTATGATTTCTACAAAGCCAAGCCTAAATTCTTCATGTTCCTTAGACCTTATCTCTCCTCCAGGGATTATTTCGACAGTTACTCCACAGACAGGGTGCTGGATTCCCCAGACATGGATCTAAACAAGGCCTTTATTTTTGCCTGTTAGATGTTTCTACAAGATGCCAAAATCATTGATTCACATGATCAATTCAGCAAACAACCTGTTAATTAACTTTAAGAAGAGAAAAAATTCAGCCAGAGTTGGTTCATTGAACTGGCCTTGTAGATAAGCTTCAAAACCACATTGTTGAAATAAAGATTTGCCTGAGTTATAACACATCTAAACCTTGGAATCAAATTAGATATCACTGCCTTTACTCTCTGTTCCACATTGATGCTGGCACACTTCTTGCTCTTTGTCACGGTAACTATCCAAAAAAAAAAAAAACAGGAAAAAGAAAAAACAGCTTCATGAAGAGGCATCATAGAAATGTAGGTGATCTAGTACATTCCCTGTCCCAAACTGATAGTTTACATAGTGTCTGACAGATGCTGACTATCAATGGTTTCCTTCCAAAATTGTTTAAAATCCCATGGAGCCACTACAAGTTAGATGCAGTGCTCCAATACACCTTGACAGACAGTTTGGGGACCGCAGCCTTAAGATAAAAGCCATGGCCTGACCCCAGGGGTAGCACCCTCAGCAGCAGAAGGGAGACATGGAGGAGAACAAGGCAGTTGGCCAGATTTGAGGATATCCCTTGCCATCTGAGCAGACGCCTGCCCCTTGAAACCCTTGCTCACCAGAGTGAAAAATGGATGGCAAAGCCATCCCTAATTCTGAGGAATCAGTATGATCACCTTTGCCTGTATGCTCAGTCAGTAAGACTTGTCTGACTCTTCTGGGACCCCATAGACTATAGCCCTCCAGGTTCCTCTGTCCATGGGATTCTCCAGGCAAGAATTCTGGAGTGGGTTGCCAGTAACCACCTTTGGCCTCCTCCCAGACACAGTGCGTCTACTGGAAGTTGAATCTTCTGCCATCTTGGACCTAGTTGGTTCTAACCAGTCTTCGTCATGTCCCATGGCCTTATGTCATTCTTTTAAAATTTTTAAAAGAATGTGCCCTGCCCCCTCCCCTCCTGTTTCAGGACCACCATCACAGCCTCCAAAGACCACTTGCGGCACTATTTATTGCATTTCAGAAGTTTCCTTCTCTTTGATTCAGTTCTTATTTCATTTTACATGTGGGGCTTGTATTTTCGTGACAAACAAAGCACTTGTGCTATAAATTCCTTCAAAAAACTGAAGCAAAAGTCCATTTAAAAGTTAGATAGTTCCCCTAAAATGAACATGAATGCTGCCTACTTCCCCATCATCAGATCTACTAGCCTTCTACTGGAAGCCTCGAGATCTGCGCTCTAAACTTGGCTCTGCCATCCACTTCCAGTGTGATGCTGACGCACACACACACACACACACACACACACACACACGCCCCATTTTTCTTCCTTGTTAAGAAAATAAAATGGGGGTAGATTTTGAGATTTTACCAATGAGTAAATTTTTTTAATGCTTTGGAGACCAACCTATGAGTGCCAAGATTTAATTTTACCAAAGACAGGGACTTATCCAGTGGTCCAATGGTTAAGAATCCTCCTTGCAATGCAGGGGACATAGGTTCAGTCCCTGGTCAGGGAGCTAAGACCCCACCAGACACGGAGCAACTAAGTCCACCCAACACAACTGCACTGAGCCCGGGCACCCCAACTAGAGAGTCCATGGACCTCAGCGACAAAGATCCCACACGATGCAACAAAGATCCCGAGTACCACAACTAAGACCCAATGAAGTCAAACAAACAAATACATTTTTATTATTATTTAAAAATTTTTTTTTAATTTTTACTAAAGATTTTTTAAAGATTTTTACCAGACAAACCAAAATCTATTGCCATCCACTACCACTATTTTATAATGTAAAGTTCATTTAAACATTAAAAAAAAGGGGGGAAAGCAAATATTCCCCCAACAGTTTCCATTTTATAGCTTGCTTCTTTTGCTTTATTAGGAAAACTCATTGTTTGTCCTTTTTTCCATTTTGCTTCGGACTGGTGGAAACATCATCATAGATTGGCATGAGCTTGCAATGTGTATTTGCATACCTGCAGCTTCCCTCCCAGCTCTGATTTTGCAGATGATCACTGCAACAAGTGATTAACCGAGCCTCAGTATCTCCGTCTTATAAATGGGCACAGAGAAACAGATCTACTTCCCAGGGTTGTTATGAATGCGAAGTGAAAATGTGGTTGTAGTAGTGTTTAAAAAAAAAAAATTAAAGTATCATCCTTACCACCACTTTTTAAAATCGGCTTTGTTCTATATTAAGCAATAAGATTGCAATTATGGATCTCCCAACTTTTTCTCTAACTCTCCAGCCTTGACTGGCTTAATCTAGACCCTGAACATTAGTTTAACAAAGTGCTTTCATGTTTATGATATTGGATTAGCAAATTATAAGCTATCATATGAGGCTTTTGAGAACACCCAGACAAATGGCCTGCACACAGGGAATGCTCATATAGTCACCATATGGGCTTCATTTATTAAAGCTTTGGACCCTGAGCTTGGGGAGAGCCAACCTCTTTACAGAGAGACTCCTGAGGATTGGTTGCTAGGAAGCTACAAAAGCTAGTGTTTTTAATGAGATTTAAAGTATCATAAATTATATATTATTTTCTGCATTTAGGACATTCATAGCTCTTTGGTTTATTTTGTATTTCATTTTGCATTGGTGACATATAATCCTTTACATACAAAATGCCTTGCATAAGAATTCCCTCGGATATCAGAGCAAAATTACATTTCAAAATTATTTTTTTTTCTCTCTAAAATAAAAGTTCACATTTCTTTGTCTCCTTCTGTGTGTCCAAGGCAGGCAATTGCTAAGAATTTATTTTCTCCAGCTTAAAAAAAATTAATCCCAGCCTTTACCAATAATAATTACTCAAGTGAATAGTGTGAGTTGAGTCTGGAGCTGCTGTTAATAAGAATTCTCATAATTCCATTTTCTGATGAGAGTTAATGTGGGTTCTGCGGGTTTAATTCCACAGATAATTACGGAGGCAGTATTTAAAAAGCCTGCTTAGTTGGTACCCTTCCTCAACTCCCTTCAGTGTTCAACATTAAATAAAGAGGCAGTCATCCCACAAAAGAAATTCAAAAACTATTTGGTTTAACTGCCCATCTTTAAGGAGGAGAGTCATTATGCAAATATGGTGCCCGGAATCGGCTGGGGGAGGCCGGCTCTGTCTAATCTGCATGATAAAAGACAGCCCCTGGTCATTGCAAAGGGCCGGGGCATATTTCTGCAGAGAGCAGGCACCAATAGGACAAATTAAGAAAGAAGTTTTCGATTATGAAGTTGTCTGGATCCGGGGACCTTTGTGAAATGACATTTTTAACATCATTGGAAAGCAGTGGTCCCTGAGAAACATCTGCTTTCTTTTTTGCTTCCCCTCTGTAACTTGGCTTCTTCTCTACCACTAGTTCCTCATATTAGGCAGCTTTCAGGAACATTTCTATGATTTAACTCAGCAAGCTCTATTTTTCACTTTTAACAACACCAAGGGCTCTAACAAGGTACAGTTAATTCCAGCAAAAGTTTAGGAACTGGTTTAAGTTGAGACAAGAGGAACTCTGGGAGGCAGGGTTGCACCCATCAGCAACTAGATGCAGGGCTGCGGAGCCCAGGCCTTCTTGAAATGTTGAAAATCATCTTTGTCTTGCCTTCACTGTAGCTGGTTTGCATACTACTCCCCAGAATCTTCCTCTAAGAGGAGGGGCATTTGACAGAGCAGGCTTTATCTGCTTCAGGGTTCTGATCTCCACTTTTTTAAAATTAATTTTTACTGAATATAGTTGCTTTACAATGTTGCATTAGTTTCTACTGTACAGCAAAGTGAATCAGCTGTATACATATATTCCATCTTTTTTGGATTTCCTTCCCACCTAGGTCGCCACAGAGCGCTGAGTAGAGTTCCTCAAGCTATACAGTAGTTGTCTATTTTTGATGAATAATCTATTTTTTACATAGCGGTGTATGTATGTCAATTGCAACCTCCCAATTCATTCCACTTCTCCTTTCCCCACTTTGGTGGCCATACATTTGTTCTCTATACCTGTCTCTATTTCTGTTTCTAATCTCTGCTTTTGATTGCTTGATGTCTTGACTCAGCTGATCCCTCACTGGCTTAGGAGCTGACCAGTCAGAAATTTGAGCTTTACTCTGCACCCTGGTCCCCTGTTCCTTCTGCTCTGCACCGAAATATCCTTTTCTGATTGCACTCTGAAGTAACTGTTCATAGACTTGTCAACTTATGAACTATGTCCTTTAGCTGCAATTTCAAGAAAACCATGAGAGGGTGGAAGGATGACATGGAAGGCTGGAACAAGTGGCAAAACAGAAAAAGTAAGAACTTGTTGGCAGATTGAAAAGAGCACTGGAAATAGAAAAAAAAAGATCTGAAAAGATATATATATATAAACCAGAATCATTAGAGCTACTATATGTGAGTTTTGAAGGTTGATTTATATTTTCTCTCTCTATTTTTTTTTTTTTTTTTTTTGGTCAACTTGTCTTTTCTCTATGTCCTACAATGAGCATGCGTTACAATTACAAATATTTTAAATATTGGTGTTTTTTAAGCATGTACTGATTTCCCATGTTAATATAGCTATATGATGTCTTCGGATATGGCTGCATGAGCTTAGAGCCTCTTGAACTTCAGCTTCCTAATCTGTAAGGGAAGAATCCGATTCTGAGGTCTCTTCTGGGGCTCATGTGTTGAGTCATCTATGAGTATCAGTTTCATCCTAAGGATAAAATAAAAATAAAGAAGTAAAAGGATAAGGAGGCAAGATAAATCTTATTCCTACTACTCAGCAATATTCAATCTGAAAGAGTGCTTGGAGATCTTCCAAAATGTTCCTGTGCAAGAATTATTTGAAAAGAAATATTCCACTAAGCAGAAAAATGGTTGAGGACCTCTGATCTATTTTAATGCCTTAGATAAGAAATAAGTGGCTCAAGGGTGACAAACTGGAAGAAGACAAAAGCTAGGATTGGAACTTTGATGTCTTAGAACTGCCTGAAGCTTCTTCTACCAAATTAAATGTTATCTTTAATTTATGATATTTCCTTATTTGACCCCTAAATAAGGTGACCATGCATTGCAATTTGCCTCAGATCATCAAGGTGTATGGTTGTTATCCCAGTGCAATTATTAACAACATCCCTTTTGCTCTCAAGAATGTCTGGAATTAGACAATAATTTTTATAGTCATGTCACTCACCCCTTAGCCCTCTCTCAGCCTGACAGCATGACAGAGCTTGACCCGATTTCCTCCCTGATGTCTATCTTCATCAGAGAAGGGATTGACCCTAATATCTTAGTGTCCATCCTCATTCATGGGTAAACTTATGGTCTAGATGATAAAAGAGATCCCGGGAGACACAGACTTGGGTTCAAGCTCTTTGCTCAGGAATCAAATTCTTCAACAAATCATAAAACACCATGCAGAGAGAGGCCAGACTTGCTTAAAAGGAGACCACTATGCCCGCACAGTGCAACAGCCTCTTTCTTTCTGAAAGGAAGAATTTTGTATGTAACGTGGTTCATATTCCTGCTAGGCAGTCTTGCCCAATCAGCCTCTTTCATTCATTTGTTTGACAATTATTATGTGTCAGGTTCCACGTTAGACCTTGAGGAGAGCTACATCACAGTCAGTGTTCCCAAGAAGTTCACGGTTTAATTGGGGAGAAAAGGGTAAGGATGCAGGTTTTACATATCACTGACTCATTTTACCAATCTTAATCTCCTCCAGACAATATTCCACATAGCAGGCACTCAAAAAGACTTGTTGAATGCATATATGACTGAAAAAAATGCATTAACTAATATTGCCTTATTCTGTCATTGCATTATGTATGTATTTCTCATCTTCCAAGGGATAGAACCATATTGTCATGGCATGGTAGACTCAGAGAGACAGTAACCTGTAACGGGTAAAAGGTTGGTTCTACAGTCAGAGCTCCTGGGTTTGAATCTTGGCTTTTCTACCTGCTAGCTGCACAACGGGGGCAATTTAATCAACTTCTCTATGCCTCCGTTTTCCATTCTGAAAATAAAGATAATAATAGTAGCTACTTCATAGTTCTGTTGAGAGGCTTAAGTTAACTCATGCTAAGTACCTGAAGCAGTAGCTAGTGATGGTGTTGTGCTGGTAATGTTTAGCAACCATGATGGTTACACACACACACACACATACACACACACCCCAATTTGTTCCATTAGCTCTTTTCAGTAGTGTAAATGCTCCCACCACCAATCACCATCAACATGACATCATTGAATGCAGAGATGGGAAGAGATGTGTCCTCTCCATTCCATGAGCTAGCTCTCCACTGAGTTCTATCTAATGAGATCATGTACATGCAAGCATTTCCTAAACTTTCATATGTGTTAAGTCTGCTGTGTTCATCTTTTCTCTGCTTGTGGTCCCTATTGTGTTTAACAGATGGTAAAGACATGAGCTCAGCTTCTCAGTAATTATATGAACAAGCTAACTAACTTCTCACCAACTTCGGCTGAGCACCAAGGAATAAGGGAGGTCACTTCACAGCACTGTCCACTGTGCATGATGTTGTCAAGTATCTTTAGAATGATGCCACAATAACAGCCAATTTTAAAAGACTTACTATAGTCTAAAATATCAGGTGCCTAAATACATCATTCCATTTTACCCTCAGAACTTTGAAAAGTCAGAAATATAACCCCCAATTTATAGATGAAAAAACAGAGGCTCAGAGAGGTAAAAACACACCCTTAATCCACCACCACTAAGTGACAAAGCCAGGGTTTAACCTTGGTCTTTTTGATGCCAAAATTCACACCCTAAACCACTTACACTTATTATTCCATGGCCCTTTTAGGTCTTAAGGTCATTTTAATTTTGACTGTTGGTGCCGGCAGGCAGGGGCTCTCAGGTTGCTCAGCAATAAAGAATCCGCCTGCCAATGCAGGAGACTCAGGAGACAAGGGTTCGATACCTGGGTCAGGAGGACACCCTAGAGTAGGAAATGGCAACCCATTCCAGTATCCTTGCCTGGAATATTCCAAGGACAGAGGAGTAGAGCGGGTTACAATCTATAAGGTCTCGAAGAGTTGGACATGACTGAAGCGACTTAGCGCACATGCAAAAAAGAGTTTAGAGCCGTATCAACCTAATGCGATGTGTGGACTTTGGTTTAGACCCTAATTTGAGCAAACAAATGACAGAAAGTCATTTTGAAATCGTTTGAACACTGAATATTTGATTATATTAGGAAAGTAATGTTAACTTTTCAGGGGTGTTAAAGATATTATATTTATGCTTTTAAACACTCTTATCTCTTGGAAATCCATGATGAAGTATTTATAGATGAAATAATGGGATATCTGGTATTTGCCTTAAAACACTCCAGGCAGAGGTAAGGGGTGTAGAGTGAGAAAGTCAGGGTTGATGAAGCCAAAAGGGCTTTATTTTGACAGTTGTTGGATGATAAGTACAAGAAGATTTTTTATAACATTCTCTCTACCTTATATACGTTTGCAGGTTTCCATAATGAAAAGTCTTCTCAACTTTCTGAACTAGAAACATGAATCATTTCTGATTTTTCCACTTCCTTCTTCCCCAACCCCCCTTCCTGGGGAAGGACTCTTTTACATGCTGCAAACTGTCTCCTCTTTACCCAACAACAACCACCTTCAGTTCAGTTCGGTTGCTCAGTCATGTCCGACTCTTTGCGACCCCATGAATCGCAGCACACCAGGCCTCCCTGTCCATCACCAACACCCGAATTTCACTCAAACACATGTCCATCAAGTCGGTGATGCTATCTAGCCATCTCATCCTCTGTGGTCCCCTTTTCCTCCTGCCCTCAATCCCTCCCAGCATCAGGGTCTTTTCCAATGAGTCAACTCTTTGCATGAGGTGGCCAAAGTATTGGAGTTTCAGCTTCAGCATCAGCCCTTCCAATGAACACCCAGGACTGATCTCCTTTAGGATGGACTGGTTGGATCTCCTTGCAGTCCAAGGGACTCTCAAGAGTCTTCTCCAACACCACAGTTCAAAAGCATCATTTTTTCAGTGCTCAGCTTTCTTCACAGTCCAACTCTCACATCCATACATGACCACTGGAAAAACCATAGCCTTGACTAGATGAACTTTTGTCGGCAAAGTAATATCTCTGCTTTTTAATATGCTATCTAGGTTGGTCATAACTTTCCTTCCAAGGAGTAAACGTCTTTTAATTTCATGACTGCAATCACCATCTGCAGTGATTTTGGAGCCCAGAAAACTAAAGTCAGCCACTGTTTCCACTGTTTCCCCATCTATTTTCCATGAAGTGATGGGACCAGATACCATGATCCTAGTTTTCTGAATGTTGAGCTTTAAGCCAACTTTTTTACTCTCCTCTTTCACTTTCATCAAGAGGCTCTTTAGTTCTTCTTCACTTTCTGCCATAAGTGTGGTGTCTTCCGCATGTCTGAGGTTATTAATATTTCTCCCGGCAATCCTGATTCCAGCTTGTGCTTCCTTCAGCCCAGGGTTTCTCATGATGTACTCTACATATGAGTTAAATAAGCAGGGTGACAATATATAGCCTTGACGTTCTCCTTTTCCTATTTGGAACCAGCCTGTTGTTCCATGTCCAGTTCTAACTGTTGCTTCCTGACCTGCATACAGGTTTCTCAAGAGGCAGGTCAGGTGGTCTGGTATTCCCATCTCTTGAAGAATTTTCCACAGTTTGTTGTTATTACGCAGTCAAAGGCTTTGGCATAGTCAATAAAGCAGAAATAGATGTTTTTCTGGAACTCTCTTGCTTTTTCGATGATCCAGCAAATGTTGGCAATTTGATCTCTGGTTCCTCTGCCTTTTCTAAAACCAGCTTGAACATCTGGAAGTTCACGGTTCACATACTGTTGAAGCCTGGCTTGGAGAATTTTGAGCATTACTTCACTAGCGTGTGAGATGAGTGCAATTGTGTGGTAGTTTGAGCACTTTGGCATTGCCTTTCTTTAAGATTGGAATGAAAACTGACCTTTTCCAGTCCTGTGGCCACTGCTGAGTTTTCCAATTTTGACAAGACTTGAATGGGCCCCTATTACAAGACGAGGGCTTCCCAGGTGGCTCAGGGGTAAAGAATCTGTCTGCAATGCAGCAGACATGGGTTGGATCCCTGGATCAGGAAGATCCCTGGAGAGGGAAATGGAAACTCATTCCAGTATTCTTGCCTGGGAAATCTCATGGACAGAGGAGCTTGGCGGGCCCCAGCCCAGGGGTCGCAAAGAGTCAGACACAACTTAGTGGCTAAACATCAACAACCTTATAAGAGGAATACTGTGCTAAGCATAAGGAATACATTGGCAGAAACCACCAGGTTCTTAGTTCATGGAATTTATATTCCACTGGACTTCCCAGGTAGTGCTAGTGGTAAAGAACTTGCCTGCCAATGCAGGAAACATAAGAGATGGAGTTTTGATCCCTGGGTCAGGAAGATCCCCTGGAGGACGGCATGGCAACCCACTCCAGTATTCTGGACTGGAGAATCCCATGGACAGAGGAGCCTGGCGGGCTACGGTCCAAGGGGTCGCAAAGAGGTGGACACAACTGAGTGACCTAGCATGCATACGTGCACATTCCAGTCGAAAGACAATACGTAAGTAAACGAGACAGTGATAAACAGTGGATATGTTCACTTACAGTCCCCTGAATTTGCTGCATCCTTACTCTTCTACATCTTTGCATATGTAATGGCTTTTACCTGGAATGGCCTTGCACAATCAGCTCTCTTCATCTGCCAAATGCCTACCCATCTCTTCACCCCTTAAGATTCAGCCCAGCCATAGTTCCCTCTGGGAAACCCTCTCTACCTCCCTCAGGCTTGGCTTTTCATCATTATATCACCAATATTTTACACCTCACCTAGGCTAAAGTAGGTCTTTAATAAATACTTATTTGAAAAAACCAAATGAATAAATGGACTGATGGTTGGATTTCTGCCTGCCTTAAACTGCCTTCTTGGGCTTTTAGGTTGTAAGTGTTAAAATCAGAGATTACACCTGAGCATTATTTTATATCCAGAAGCATTTGGGATTATGATGTACACTTTATTAACCAAAGTCACTGAAAATGGATACTTGCTTAAAGCAAAAGTTTCCCTGATCTTTTCCAGTGAATTGTGCTTTGTACAAAAAGCTCTACCATGGAATATATTAAGTTAAAAAAAATTATATTGACTTATTTTTTTTAACTCCAAGATTTCTCAGAAACTTTAATATGCTCATTTGCTTTATGAACCCTCCAGAATAAGTTTTTATATAAGGGCATCTCAACAGATTAATGTCCTGCAGAGCATCTTTTAGGAAGCATTGGTCTACCTGATGCTCTAAGAGTTTGCTTTTACTGGTCCATATGACGTCTTTAAATAAGTAATACAACAGGGCTTTGCAGCAGTGGCTGTTCAATAGCAAGAAAGTGCTGAAGCTCTCTGTTCCCTGGCCTCCTGGTCTATTAAACTACGATAATAACACATGCCATGACTGAATCAGCAGAACAAAAAATAATTTACAAGGATGGGACATAGAGATTTTGTTGTTGTAGTGTGTTATTATCACTATTTTCCAGCTTTCTCCCTTTCTGTCTTTATTTCTAAATCTATATAGTAAAGTTAGCAATGCCTTAGTAATTGAGAAAATGGCATATCAATCAATGCTTGTTAAAACAAACATACAAAAATGAAAACCTCTAAGGACAAAAATCAGTAGCAGCTAAAGCTACTCCTAGATATGTGAGAAATGAAATAAGAGTAGGATATATGTCACTGGGGAGAAGAGAATTTTTTTTGACACAGTGGTTTACACTGTTTTTGAGAACAAAAAGACTGCAATAAAAGTTCACACAAATGTGTGATTTTCCACATAGGTATGAATACACGACTTACAGTATCACGTGAGAAAATAAAATTGATGAGGGTTTTCTTTTCAGGCTATGTCTTAGTAGCTTAAATGATGACTAATCTTACAGATTAAATCCGATCACTGGATTATTGATATTAATTCTTTCTTTGGCTTGACAGCTATAGGATGGAAATGTCATAGGAAACACACTGAAATTGACTGAGACCAATTAAGAAGGCAGGACCTGAGCAGACACATAAAAAATACATCAATCACAGCTCAGTTTTATTTTTAAGTCAGAGTATTTTTGTAACTGGAGAGCGTAAGTTTAAAACACTATGTTAAAACAATATTATTTTACATGATGATTTGTGTAATGATTTAAATTTTAGTCCATTGTTTAATCTGCCAACAAATAGCAAAAATTTGTTAAACTCTTTTGAAAGCACAATTTAACCAGGAACTGGTCAGACATAGAAGAGGCTTTGTCATCTTCAGAATTTTAAGCCCTGCTTTTAGCTAAAGCTTTTAGTTAAACAAGGACAAATCTATCTAATCTGCCCATTTGCAAGTAGGCTCATTTCTGTACCCATTCATTAATGTGCTGATTAGAATCAAAATGTAGAGTTGGGGGCATCTTAAAGTCAACTCATTTATGAAAATGCCCATAAATTTAGCACATGGTTGTTCAAATAGAAACATCCCATAATTACAGAATGTAAAAAAGGGTAGATGTTAAGCAGCTGAAGATGAAGGAGCGCACCAGTTCCTTGTTACAAAGTTATCTCGACCAAGGTGACAAAACCTAAAATCAGAAGTGAAAGAGATCCAGTATCTGTAAATGGTAAAACTGGCAGATTCCTACAGACTCGTCTTTTCCAGGGCCAGAAAGCAGTGGGAAAGGAAGGAATGCAGGGGTAGGGAGAGAAAAAGGAAATCTTTGGAAGTAAGATTGGCCGTGAGCTGATCATTGTTGAAATGAAGTGACTTATGTTTACACAGGATTGACTATTTTTATATCTGTGTGAAACTTTTTGTGATAAAAATATGAAATGTATATGTATGTGTGTGTGTCATTTGACTTCTAGCAAAAAACATACTAACTTTAAGTGAATAAAAAGTAAATCAAAGGTAAATCAAGTACTATGAAAGGGATATATTGATTATAAAGAAAAAGAGAACAAGAAAACTCTTCAGAGAAAGGAATAAAGCCTGTACACAGAATATTTAGAAGGAAGTCAGGAGGAACTCACCATAACAACAGCAGCAAAATGGTAACTATGGGAGGTAAAGGATGTCTTAACTATTGCAGTAAAATAAACATTTTGCAGCATATATATGTATCAAGTCATCACATTGGTATAATAAAGGGCCGCCTGTAATGACCTAGAGGGGTGAAACCAGGGGAGGGGAGGGAGGCTCAAGAGGGAAGCAATATATGTATACTTATGCACTGTAAAAGAAAGCTGAGTGCCGAAAAATTGATGCTTTTGAACTGTGGTGTTAGAGAAGACTCTTGAGAATCCCTTGGACTGCAAGGAGATCCAACCAGTCCATCCTAAAGCAGATCAGTCCTGGGTGTTGATTAGAAGGACTGATGCTGAAGCTGAAACTCCAATACTTTGGCCACCTCATGCGAAGAGTTGACTCATTGGAAAAGACCCTGATGCTGGGAGGGATTGGGGGCAGGAGGAGAAGGGGACGATAGGGGATGAGATGGCTGGATGGCATCACCGACTCAGTGGACATGAGTTTGAGTGAACTCCGGGAGTTTGTGATGGACAGAGAGGCCTGGTGTGCTGCGATTCATGGGGTCACAAAGAGTCGGACATGACTGAGCGACTGAACTGTACTGAACTAATGGCATTGTAAGGCTGAAACGAAAACAACATTGTAAAGCAATTTTCCCCTAATTAAAAAAAATTTTTTTAAGTCACCACATTGTACACTCTAAACTTATACAGTGTTATAGGTCAATTATAAAGCTGGGGTGCAGTAGCTGGATAATGATGCAGATAGGTTTTGATAGATAATACATTGTTCAACTTCAAGAAAAAAATGATTATTATTGAATAACACTATGCATCTGAAAGAGTACTAAAAAATGTATACAGACAGAAGAGATACACAGAGCCAGGACCAAAATATTCAAATCCAAATTCTCATGAGATGGTGAGTAAAATAAAAGAGAAGGAATATAAATTCCCACACAGAAAAGGAAGCTTGTGAAGGCAAAAAGGACACTTCAGAAAGTTCCAAGGGTTTCTTTTCTTTCTGTGATAGATTTCATCCCACCCAGGCCAACCACCTTGCCCTTCCTATGATCTGTACTTCTTTTTTTTCAAGTATAGTTGATTTTTAATGTTGTATTTCTAGTATACAAGAAAGTGATTCAGTTACATATATTATTTTTCAGATTTTTTCCATTATAGGTAATTACAAGATACTGAATATAGTTCCCTGTGCTATACAGTAGGATTTGTTAGTTATTTATTTTACATGTGTGTGTGTATCTATTAATCCTAAAATCCTAATTTATTCCTCCCCCCAATTTCTTCTTTGGTAACCATAAGTTTGTTTTCTGTGTCTGTGAGTCTTTCTGTTTTATAAATAACAGTCTTTCTGTTCACTTGTAACATTTTTTGGATTCACAAAGAAGTGATATCCTATGGTATTTGTCTTTGTCTGACTTAATTTGTTTAGTGTGATAATCTCTAGGTCCAACATGTTTCTGCAAATAGTATTATTTCTTTCTTTTATGGCTGAGTAACATTTCATTGTATATACATATACCACATCTTCTTTATCCATTCATCTGCTGATGGTAACTTAGGTTGCTTCCATGTCTTGGCTATTGTAAATAGTACTTCAATAAATGTTGAGGTGCATTTATCTTTCCCAAATTAGAGTCTTCATCTTTTCCAGATGTATGCCCAAGAATGGGATTGCAGGATCACATGACAGTTCTATTTTTTTTTTTGACAGTTCTATTTTTAATCTTAGTTTTTTGTTGTCTTTAATAATTTTTGTTGAAGTATAGTTGATTTACAATGTTGTATTCATTTCGGGTGTACAGCAGAGTAAATCAGTTATACACACACAGATATCCACTCTTTTTTAGATTCTTTTCCCTTATGGGTGATAACAGTGTCTTGAGTAGAGTTTCCTGTTCTATATAGCTGCTCCTTATAGTTATATACATTTTATAATATAGTAGTGTATATATCTCCCCTGAAGAAGGAAATGGTAACCCACTCCAGTATTCTTTCCTGGAAAACTCCATGGACAGAGGAGCCTGGTGGGCTACAGTTCATGGGGTCTCAAAGAGTCAGCCACGACTGAGTGACTGAGCACAGTGTGTATATCTCAATCCCAGTCTACCAATTTATCCTTCCCCTCCACTTCCCCCAGTAATCATAAGTTTGCTTCCTATGTCTGTGCTTCTATTTCTGTTTTGTAAGTAAGTTCATCCCTGAGCATATTTCTAACTGGTCCTAGGACAGGGCATGGGAGAGATGACATATACACCCGGTTCTACGACAATTGATATAGCGAGAAGGTGGTAGATGTGTAGCTGTGCTGTTTAAAGCCTTAAAATGTTTTGCTATTGATTTTTTATGATTTTTTTTAGCATATTTCTTGTGAGTAGCAGAATATCTGGCATCTACACATTGTTTCTCCATTAATAATTGTTGGATGAATAGAAGAATGAAGAGGTGAAAGTATGAGAATAAATGAATGAAGCCAGAACACTATTTCCACTAGATGTCTGGACATATCAGCTGTCAGATGGCATCCAGGTCCATTTCTTCTGAAGTGAACCCATCAGGCAACAGGTGACTTCATGGTCACCCTCAATTCCTCCCTGTCCTTCACTCTTCTTGTCCAATTAGTCCCCAATGTCAATGCCACCTCTTAAATATCTCTCAAATCTATTCCTTCTCCCATTGTCTAGTTAGACACTTATCACCTCTTGTCATCATCATCATTTAATCACTAAGTTGTGTCCAACTCTTTGCAAAAGCTTGGATTGCAGCATGCCAGGCATCTCTGTCCTTCACTATCTCCCAGAGTTTGCTCAAATTCATGTCCATTGAATTGGTGATGCCATCCAACCATCTCATCCTCTGACATCCCCTTCTCCTCCTGCCTTCAATCTTTCCCAGCATCAGGGTCTTTTCCAATGAGTCAGTTCTGCACATCAGGTGGACAAAGTATTGGAGCTTCAGCTTCAGCATCAGTCCTTTCAATGAATGTTCAGGGTTGATTTCCTTTAGGATGGACTGGTTTGATCTCCTTGCAGTCCAAGGGACTCTCAAGAGTCTTCTCCAGCACCACAATTTGAAAGCATCAGTTCTTCCATGCTCAGACTTCTTTATCACCTTTATCATCACTCAGCTAGACTCTATGAAATAGTTTCTTAAATAGTCTCCCCTAAACCTTTCTTCACTCCAATATGATTCTCTTTGACCACAGGTCCCTCTGCCTTTTCCCTTATTTAAAATGTCCATGACTCCACATAATTCACAGGATAAAATCAAAGATCCTTAGCCCAGGAAACATTTTCCTAACATCCCCTTCACCCACATACCAGTCCCCCCTGCTCCCTTTATAGCCAGCTCTATATGGGAGGGGGGTCATGATGGTCTTGTAAAGGCCTTTCTTGTATCAGAATGCTTTTTTCCTCTTTTTCTCCAGCAAGGACACTATGGATCCTTCCAAACCAATTTCAAATGTAACCTCTGAAAAAGTTTCCAAATATTCTTTCTTCTGTTCCAATTGGTATTTAAGTCATAGGCTTTTATAACACCTATCTGATAATCCTAGAATTAGTAGCTGACTTTTCTGTTTTTCCAACTTAACAATGAGCTCTTAGCTGGCAAATATCAATTCTTGCCCAGCAGGTACCTGGCATATGCAATTCGTGTGTGTTGTATTACATAATTCACATTTTGGAATGAGGCTAAAGATAGAGAAGGGAGTGACCCAAGACAGAGTCAAAAGAATGGTATGGGAACTTCCCTGGTGGTCCAGTGGTTAAGAACTTGCTTTGCAATACAAGAGGTGCAGGTTCTACCCTTGGTCCGGGAACTAAGATCCCACATGCTGAGGGGCAACTAAGCCTGCATGCCACAACTTCTGAGCCCATGTGCAACAGTGAAAGATCCCACATGATGTAACGAAGACCTCCAGTGCCACCACCAAGACCCAGTGCAGCCAAATAAATAAATATTTTTAAAAAGAATGTTGTGAAAAATCCACAAGCTTCTTGGGGAAAAAAAAAAAAAAACATAAAGGACGATATATGAAGTGAACACATAAAATCCCTAAATTTGCAAATAATGGGAATGTAGCAAGCTTTCAAGCAGCTATTATTTCATCATTAGGAAAAGTGAGAAACTGTAATTCCACTGTTATATAACCTTTTTCACTGTATAATATCATTCTATCCCAAAATCATTTTCTTCCTGGTCTAGCAAAAAGAAAAAGTTGATCCAAGCGGAAGATCATGCCATGGATTTGAGACCTGAGTTAGAAATGAAAAAGGGAAGAAGATCCAAGAGGAAGAAAGGGAAGAAGGAAGTGAAGAAGGGAAGAAAAAAGTCTACAAAGATAAATGAAATGACCTTGTTACATCAGTCATTTTATTTACCAAGTTTAGGAGCCTTTGTATTTTTCAGGGCCTGCTAATAATAAAAGTCAGCCCAAAATATACACACCAAATGACAGTGACGTAACGTCTCCTCTAGTTTCCTTCTTTGCTAAAATGCCCTTGATTTCCCCCCATTAATTGCATACCAGTTCTTCTAACATACAGAATTTCTTCTAAATTACTCGCTAGTATGAGCAATTCATAGTGTGTGAGTTGAATGAAAGACTCAGCTCCTCAAAGCTCCCCAAATACTCTCTTTCAAAAATGATCCACTATTTTCTTAGCTTGAATAGTCTTTTCATTGTAACCTCAGTGACTACCAAAACAGTTTAATGTTATTAGAATGTCATCAAGTTTCATTATGTTTAATAAGAGATGGTGACAAGAGATAATTTTAAATACATTTTCACCAAAATTAAAATCACAAGTTGTAAAATTAATCCTCGGAGTGTCAGTTATAATGTGATGTAATTTCAGTCTTCTTAAACTTATTCTCGTTAGCTGCTCGGGTATGGAGCTCTAGCAATAAAATTATAAATATGGCAAAGAAGCTAAGATCTCAAATACTCATCTTCATTCTCAATAATGAAAATTGTGGTTTGCCTCATCAATTTATTTGCCACTTTAAACAGATTATCTAAAGGAAATTGATTGACATGATCAAATAGCTCATTGTCTATTCATCATTCAGAGTACACTCATCGAATATTTATACACAGAACGTTGTTGGTCGGCCCAGTGTAAGCTAAAAGAAGGGTAGAAGATATTGCATGCCCACTTTTCCCTATTCTCTATAACTAAATAAGAGAATAATCTGGAAAAATATCAAATTCAATATGACTTGTATTTATTCATACCCTGGTTCGTGTCAAAAAATTTTTGAATTTCTTTTTTAAAAAAATACCTGAAATACAAGAGTATAAAACAAATATACTAGGATGAAAGGAAAATGAAAGAAAGCATACGGTCAATGAACATTCCATTGAAAGAGGTGGACTGTAAATGAAGCAGAGAGCTCTCTGCAAGTCAAAGAACACACACAGATATACACACATACATGTACACAAAAATACACACACACACACATATATGAATATATACTTACTCTCTCTCACACACACATACAAACACATACCAGTTGCTTAGAGAACACCAAGCTTTTCTGAAACTAAAACTCAAGTGGTGCTTTCATGAAACGTAAGGGGTGCTATAATGTTTCCTTGACAACATCATATCTGTACCTGATAACATAGCCAAGTTTCATGTTAACTTAACTGACGGCAGAGTGGTAACAATAGGCCAAAGCAATACAGGCTAAGCTTGCTGCTTTCTAATCCTCATCTAATCTCCTAGGAACTCATTATCTAGCTGGAGTCTTCAGGAGTCCAGTCAAAATTGCAGCACACGTGAACGATGTAAGTCTCATATACATTAAGAACTATGGTAGTCTCATATGCAAGGTATCATGAAAACACAAAGAAAGAGGTTGCCCTTGAGAAAAACTATAAAGGAAGAGGAGGAGTTAGCTTAAACTAGAGGAAGCAAACCAGTGGAGCACAGTCACATCACATGGCCAGCTGTATGTAAAACATCTGAATTAGTTGCTAATATTTAAGAATTCAGATTTCAAATTTCTCAAAAAAAAACCACTGGAAAATTTTTCAACCTAGAGCCCACATTCCTGCATGACAAAAATTGTCTGAATACAATACGGCAAAGCAATTATCCTAGCAAATATCCTATTATTTATTTATTAAATAAATTTTAAAACTTGGCTGAGCAAACAGCCTCTTCTTTAGCTACAGTGAACACCTTCCAGGTTGTCCCAGACCCCACCCAGTCCATTTCACTCATGAGGTTACCTTCCTTTGCCCCATGGACATTCAAGAAATAAGGGAAGGAAAGGTATCAGTCCATGCAAAGGTATGAAATAGCATGGTTTCATATTGTTGGTTTCATGGTTTCATACTTGGGGGAAACTGGAGTGAAAGATGAGTATAGGAGTGCTGGGGCAGGGGCTAGGGTGGCCAGCAAAAGCCAGATGCTATTCAAAACAGTATTCATTACAGGCAGAATAAAATTTGTCACATCTGTTCTTTGCGCATGTGGTCCATTGACTCCATTTGCTGGGAGAAGCTCTTGGGGTCTAATTGCTGGTAGATCTTTAACGAAGAGGCTCCATTGTTTGTTGAACAAACTACTCTCTGAAAGGTTCCTTTGGAACTTGAGTGTTCAGACTTACATTCAGATCTCTTTGCTGCCAACAGGGTGGATTCCTCAGTTGAATGTCACAGTCACAAATATTCCTTAGAAACTGGTGTCCCCTGGACATTTCCTCTGTACCTGGAAACCTATGCTATGATGAATCATCCCCACTCCTTTCTGCAGATTCAGTGCTCAGAGCAGACTGCCTTCTACATAAAAACATGCTTTACATCCATCTGGAGGTGATCTCTCCCCTTGTGGCTCTTAGTGCTTGGAAACTTTATATCACAGTTATTTGTGTATACATTTCCTTCCCTATGTGATGAGATTTGGGGGAAGAATATCAAAAATACTTCCACAATGAGAGCATGTATTTCAGTCTCATGCTCTTTGGCATCCTGTATATTTGCACCACCAACCTCATTCAGTCTAAAAACTATGATTGATTGTCTACCATGTGCCAGACCCTGTTCTAGGCATTGGAGAACCACATTCTAAAAGAAAAAGAAAATGGTCCTTAGTGAAAGAAGGTTAATTCTAGAAGAGAAATATACTTATTTGTAGATAAATAAAATCATTTCAGATGGTGATAAGGACACAAAATGCAGTGAAATAAAAGACAATGTCCGGGGAAGCACAGCGGTCCCCAACCTTTTTGGCACCAAGGACCAGTTTTCCATGGATGGGGGGTGGAGGATGGTTTTGAGATGGTTCAAATGCATTACATTTATTGTGCAATTTATTTCTAATCTAATGCCACCACCAATCTGATAGGGAGTATTGGTCCATAGCCTGGAGGTTGGGGATACCTGGGGGTGGGATGCCCACTTGGAGACAAGGGTATCAGGAAAGATCTCTGTGATGACTTGACATTTGAGCTAAGATCCAAAATAATTGTGGAGAAGGAAATTAGCTATGGAAACATCCAAGGGCAAGATGTCTCAGGCAGAAGGAGAGCAAAAGCAATTACCCAGAGGCAGGAAAAAGCTTGGTGAATTTGCAGGGCAGAAAAGTGGCTGGAGGGTAGTGAGTAAGGGAGAGAGAAACAGGAGGTGAGGCCAGGGAAGTGGCACTTTCATGCCCCATGGACTAACCAGGCAAAGGGTCTGCAAGCTATGGTCCATGGGTCAAACCCAGTTCACCATTTGTTTCTGTATGGTCAAAATGGTTTGCACATCTTTTATTAGTTTGGAGAAAAAAAGAAAAATAAAGATATTTCATGATGTGTGAACATTACATAAAATTAACATTTCAGCATCATAAAGATTTGTTTGAACGTAGCCATGCCCATTCTCTTACAAATGGTCTGTGGTCACTTTCATCCAACAACCACAGTTGAATTGTTGCAACAAAGACCATGGAGTCCATAAAGCCTAAGATACTTACTGTCTCCTCTTGTACAGAAAGGGCTTCCCAGGCGGTGCAGTGGTAAAGAATCTACCGGCCAATGCAGGAGACGCAGAGACTGGGTTCGATCCCTGGGTCAGGAAGATCGCCTGGAGTAGAGAACGGCAACCTATTCCAGTATTCTTGCCTGGGAAATCCCATGGACGGAGGAGCCTGGCAGGGTACAGTCCACGGGGTTGCAAAGAGTCGGACGCTACTGAGCGCGCACACACACACACACACACACGTACAGAAAAAGTTTGCCAACTCTTGAACTAGACTACAAGTTTTCTATGGTGCGTTCATTTAATCAATAAATATGCCTCAAAGGCTTCTATCCCACGTATGATACTGGCTTCTGGGGAAACATGATGGGTTAACTCAGACAATGGAAGATTCTGAATTCCAATAAAGCTATCTTAAATACTGGGTGAGAAGAAAGACCATTTCCTTTGAGTTCAAGGATTTACAAAACCTCTTGTGCCCCTTTCCCACTGAACAAAAGCCTCTGGCCCCGTTTTTATCAACCCAAAAAGATGAGAAAAGCTGGATCCTGAAAAATGACTGGCTTGTAATAGAAATGTAGCCAATCAGCAAAATCTAAAGGCTCTGAAATATGTTTAGTCAAACTTTTTTTTCAGAGCAAATACGAAAAAAGAAGATGAAGTCCTCAGAAATGGAATATTATTTAGCAAGCGCTGGAAAGTGTTCTCACTGAGCTAATGAGTCATTAAGTGAGGCGTTTGGGAACTGGGGAGGTGCTATAATTAGGTTATCTATATTTTTAACACAAGAAAAATAATCCAAAGAGGCATTAACTAATGCAGCTGTATTGGAAGGGGGACAGCTCTCTGCAAGTCTCCAAACAGAGGGGAATCATTTTGAACAACTCAGAGCTCAGCTGAGCAGTTAATTTAACAAAATGCTTAAGAGTGAACCCTCAGTCATTGGTCTATATCCTGAACCGTCTCCTAGTTTTACCCTAACTAGAGATCAGCACTCCATTCCAAAACACCAGGCCTGTACAGATATCAGTTTAGATGGAAACAGCAAATCTGATCATAACAAAAGGCTAACACAAATGAAGTGAGTGACGGGTTAGGGATTTCACATAATTAAATTGTCAAAGGCCACAAAAGGAATGTGAAAATCAGGGGATATCACCATCCTAGGGGAAGAGAGAGGGGATTTAGTTATAAATACATTTCTGAGGAAGATGAAGAAAAAATAGATGTCCAGATTGCTCATTTTTGGCCTAATGAATAAATCATCTTGCTCCCCCCCAACCCCCAATGCACCTGCTGCTTTGAAAAGTCCTTCCACACCAACCCAACAGTAAATGCCTCACAATGGCTCCAACGAAGCTGGAGTCCCGCCAGTGAAAATTACCACTCTTCAACCAAGATAAACATCATATTACTTCATTACCCTTTTAAAACATATGCAAATTAAATCCATTATTCTTTTTTCACCCAGAAATGAAGTTCGTTTGGCTGGAATTCAGCGATTCCTTTTGTTGCAATTGACCATGAATGGATGAACTTCATGTAGATGGTGCCCACTCCCCATCTTTGAATCAAACATTAATACCATTTGACAGTAATAAATAACACTTATCACAATAGGGATGGAATAATGATTTCCCCACTCAGCTGGCTCATCAGAGCCTATCAGCTGACAACTGCATAAATGAGATTAGCATAACAGCTGCCTATGACAAATGTATCTAAATCCTTCTAATGCCAGCTAGTGCTTTGATCTCCCTATCAAGTCAATGCCAAAACCCAAATCCATTTCTGCAAAATACATCTTGTTTATTATAGATACATATGTATGTCCTAGCACAGTCTGCAATCCCAAGACATCCTTAATTAAAAGAATTTGGGATATTGATTGAAAACTGTCACCTCTGGCTTTGTACTTCCTTTCACGACAAGGCTGAATATTTTTAAGAAATTTATTTTCAAAATGGAGTTTAGGCTTTGCCTTCTCTTACTTCCCCTTGAGTCACTCACTAGAATGTAATGAGGTCCCATTCTGATGTTTTCAAATGAAAATAATTACCATGGTTTCATTTTGATTATTGCCTTTCAGAGGTATCAGGTTCATAAAAATTTAAATCAACTCCAAGTAACATAAGCCACAGTCCTTTCCTTCCTTTTATACAATCACAGTGAAACACAGACTTGTTCTTTGTTTGGGAATGCAAATGGGATTTGATCAAACCTGAACTAGAATGTCTTCATTTATCCTCCTCAACAATTCACAAGGAAGATGAGGGTGATATGAGAAGCAGTAAACACATTTTTGGTGTCCAGGTCCCTGCAAGCCTCAATTTGTTTCTCCTACTGAACCTGAAGTTGAAGCAAGACAGAGAGTCCAGTGTCCAGGAAATAAAATGCTGGATATTAGAGAGATTAGGATGTAAGGAGTTAGAGATTCCCTTAAGAAAAGGGCAGCAATTGGAAAAGCCACATGAACACATGCTTAGAATGTAGGTCTTGTTATCCTGTCTTGAAACAGACTGAAGGCAAGGATTAGTAGTGACTAGTTTACTTCCCACTCCTTTGCGGAGAGTATTTACAAATCTATATCACAACACTCCTCCAAACAGTCAGTCAGTCAACAGTCATTCATTCATATCATAAATATTTATCAGGAGCCTGCCATGTAGCTATTGTATTAATAGGTGATAGGAATATCACAGAAGCCAGATATACAAAGGGCTTGCCTTCATGGGACTTACATTTTAGAGGACAGATATCAAGTACTATCAAAAAATAATTACATCACAGTGGAGAGAGAATACTATTCAGATCATGTATTAGAGAAGATGTGAATAGGTTTCAACATTCACACAATTGTGGGCAGTCACAAATAAGAACAGACGTAGGCGTGTTAGACAAATACAATGAATGAAGACCACATTCTAGGTCTGATTTTAGAACAATTTTTAGACTGAGGTTGGGATTCCTCTGTAATTAACTAATCAGCCCAAAGTGTTATTGCTGCTGTTCAGTTGCTCAGTCATGTTTGACTCTTTGTGACCCCATGGACTGCAGCATGCCAGGCTTCCCTGTCCTTCACTATCTCTCAGAGTTTGCTCAAACTCATGTCCATTGAGTTGATGATGCCATACAACCATCTCATTGTCTGTTGCCCTCCTTCTCCTCTTGCCTTCAATCTTTCCCAGCAACAGGGGTCTGTTCCAATGAGTTGGTTCTTTGCATCAGGTAGCCAAAGTATTGGAGCTTCAGCTTCAGCATCAATCCTTTCGATGAATGTTCAGGGCTGATTTCCTTTAGGACTGATTTGTTTGATTTCCTTGCTGTCCAAGGGACTCTAGAGAACTCAGTATGAAACAGAAGGGGATGTTCATTAATTTAACAAACATGTGTTGATCAAGCCACTATGTGTTAAGGATTCTAGCCTGAATGAGACTCTGCTTTCTATGGCATACCATCCCAATGTTGGAATTATGAGCATAATTATGATTTACAAAAGTAGAAGTATACCAGGTTAGAATGAAGCATGAAGGAGATCCATGAAGAAATGGCCTTTGAAATAAGACTAAGGGTGTAGGCTGGTATATTCCATAGTGGAAGATCCATGTAACAAAAGTAGACATTAATAACATCAACAAAATGCAGGCATGACAGAGCAAGAACGTTAGGCAGATCCAATGAAGGAGATCTTGGTCATTAACACCAGACCCCATTATAGTTGTCATAAAGTGACTTGAAGTTGGCTAGACATGAGCTTCTTGACATTAACTCTTCGTAAACTATCTATGTTTCATTGTATAAGGTAGATTCATCTATAAGTAGATCCAATTATGAGCAGTCCATGGGGTCGCAAAGGGTCAGACACGACTGAGCAACTGAACTGAACTGAGCTGAACTATGAGTGAAGGAGTCCCACAAATATTATGAGACCATGATTTCATATCCTTCCCAGAGAAAGTAGATAAGAAAAGTACACTTAGTTGGAAGGTGTTGGAATAGAATCTAGTCCTTCTTGGCTTTCCTACACAAAACCTGGTTGGACATTTGCTATATATTTGTTAGTCAATTGATATTTACATCAGTGGTTCCACTGGAAAGAGTCCATGCATTACCTGTTATTGGAATAAACATTATGCATCACATAACCAGATTCTGCTGTCTTTCAAATATATTTTGATGGTGCTATGACTAACAAGATACAAAAGATTTTTAAAGCATCATTGAATTTGTCATAACTCTCTTATTGTGTATTTTTCCATCCCCAGACACAAAAGTACTACTATCACAAGATTAGCATTAAAAAAGAGAAATTTTCACCATATGATATCACTTATATGACAGAAATGAACCTATCTATTAAGCAGAAACAGAATCAAGGACATGGAGAACAGACTGATGTTGCCAAGGGGGCGGAGGGAGATAGAGTGGGAGGCTGGGGTTAGCAGATGTAAGCTTTTATATATAGAATGGATAAACAGCAAGGTTCTACTGCATAGCATAGAGAACTGTACTCAGTATCCTCTGACAAACCGCAATGGACAAGAGCATGAAAAAGAGAAGAATGTATATATATATATATATATATATATATATATATATATATATATACACACACACACATATATATAGCTGAATATATAGCTGAATCACTTTTCCATACAGCAGTAACTAACACTACACTGCACATCAAATATACTTCAATAAAAAAATATGTGAAATGATAAAATTTTAAAAAGAAATAGAGATTTTCATCTTGTGAAAAATCAGAAACTTCTGGTCTATCTGATGAAAATGCCATATGGAAGAATGATTGATTCTGTGTTTTTTCTCAACCAGCTAATGATTGAGACTAACCAGGCAACTGATTCACTTGACTTCGCAGAATTCCATCCTTAACATGACCCCAGAGACTTCTATTTGATTCACATCAACATGTCATATACCCAAACTTGCAAGTAAGATAATGGAATCAATAGCATCAGTGTTATTAAGAAGCTCATAGTTTTCTGCTTCAGCCACAGCTGAAAACTCGGACCATGTTTTTTGTTTGTTTTTTGTTTGTTTTCATTCCAAGCACCAGTTATGTGCCTAGTACTTTGATGCTACTATGAAAGATACAGTAATTTTAAAATCATTACTCTTGAATTCAAGGAACTTACAGCATAATTGGGGAGAGAATATGGAGAAGATGTATACATAAGTTTCAATTCAAGACAGAGAGAGCTAAGGACTATAAGAAATATGAGCACTCAGAATGGGAAAACTGTCCCAAACACTGGAATCAAGAAAGTCTGCTGGAATAGATAACACAGAAGATGAGTCTGGGAGACTGGGCTGCACTAGGCTTCTAGTCCAGGTTGGCTAAAACTTCCGAGGACAAAATGGGGAGCCAAAATTTATGGCCAGGGGATGGAGGGGCTTGACCACCATGGTGGGAGTCAGTAGGCTTTGGGGAGCCATCATCTACTTTTTTAAACTACTGAGTACGCTTTATTTTCTTTATATGAAGAGAAGCCCAGATGTGGGCAGCCCAGGATGGGTACAGCTGCGCTGCAATGCTGTTAGTTTCTATCTTTCTAGTCAATCATTTTTCTATTAAAAAAAAATTAAGTGTGCAATTCAGGAATGTTAACTACAGTCATGTTGCTGTGCAGCCAAATTTTGCAGTTTTTTCCTCTTGAAAAACCGAAACTCTATACACATTAGACAGCAATTCCTTCGTTTCCTGGTAACTACAATTCTACTTTGTTGCTAGGAATTCAACTACTTTCATTGCCACATTTAAGTGGAATCAAGCAATGTGTTTCTTTTTTTTGTGGCTGGCTTACTTCAGTTAGTGTAATGTCTTCAAATGTCTTCCGTCCATGTGATAGCAAATGACAGCGTTTTCATCTTTTTTAAGACTGAGTAATATTCCATTGTCTGTATATACCACATTTTCTTTATCGAGAGACATTTGGGTTGCTTCCATCTCTAGGGAATGCAGTGAAAACAAGTTTGCCATCATCCACTTTTGAAGTAGAGAAAATGATAACCACAAAAACACACAACCATTAAGATTTAAGAGCTTTTACCTCACTCCAGCAGTCATCATCTGTTAAATAATAGTAAATGAATAGAATTTATTAAAACATACAAGTGGGTCTTAACACAGACACATTTGACTGGAAATGCCTCAGAGAATAGCCTGTTCAACCAACCTTCCTCCCACCCTCCCCAACCCAGCTGGCTGAGAATCCTCAACAGTCTCTACACCTACTGATCTCCTGATCCCCAGGTCCAAGCTGGCTGGATTTGCAAGACTTCACTGCATATGAGGGATGTTAACCAGAGGCTCTGCCTGTGGATACCATTGAGGTGGTCCTAAGTGTAGGCTATATGGCAGACACAAGAAGAGAGGAGCAAGCACCAATGAAAAAAAAATGTTGCTTGCCATATCAGTAAACAAAGGATGCTGCAACCAACAAGCCATCACATTACAGCTCCCCCTCAAAGGTAAGCCTTTCTGAAGGAACTCAGAATGTTAAAGCACAGGATGCCAGACCCAGATGGCTGAGATGCATATCAAAGGAATGATTTCAGTGAGCCCAGACACTTGCATCTTCCCATACATACAATAGCACTGAATTCCTTAACTTCAGATACTGGGTTTTCCTTAATTAACAATAATCGTTTGAAGTCCTGACTACCTGGTCTTTGTTGCAAAAACTCTCATATATCCTGGCTCCTCTCTCATCTCTTTGCAGCAGTTTCTCAGAGTTTTCTGAGAAGTTATCTTATCCCAGACTTAAGTCTTCAGTTTTGCAAGCCAAATAAAACGTAACTCTCAACTTTAGGACTTCCCTGGTGGTCCAGTGATTGAGAATACCTGCCGATGCAGGGGACATGGGTTTGACCCCTGATCCGGGAAGATTCCACATGCCATGGGGCAACTAAGCGGGTGCGCCACATCTACTGAAGCCTGCATTCCCTAGAGCCTGTGCTCTGCAGGAAGAGAAACCACCGCAATGAGAAGCCTGAGCTAGAGAGCAGCCACTAGTCACCACAACCAGAGAAAGCATGCAGGCAGCACCGAAGACCCAAGCATGGCCAAAAATAAATAAATAATTTTTTTAAATTCTCAAACTTTAGGTTGTGCACTTTTTTCAGCTGACACAAGAAAAGCCCATCTTCTGTAAGAGAGCAAAGAAAAAGGCTGAGATGAGAGACCACATGACTCCGGAGGGTAACCAAAAGAATCAGACCCTTGATTCTGGACAGTTTTCCTGATTCTAATTGCAGCCCCTTGTGGCTTCTGTCACATACCCCTGTATACATATCATAAATTCTCTTTCTTGTTTAAGCTAGCTTGGTGTGAGTTTCTAGTCCTTAGAGCTAAAACAGCCTTCACTGGGAAAGTGACATAAAACATGGCCTAGCACAGATGATAAATGTGTTTGCATTCATCAAAGTGATATTTCAATGGGTCTGTGGTCAAATAAGTGCTCTCGCCTTTTTTGCACTTTGTCGCTTCATTTAGAATCACTTGGAGCAGGGTTCACTCTGCAGTTTGAAGACAGGTCTCTTTATGTGGCTTTTTCATATGATAATGTAGAGTGTATTTTCAGCCCAGTCCTCAATCAAATGGGCATCGTCTTAAGGAGATATAATTATAGCAGCTATTTTGCTGGCTCTTAACTGAAGAAAAGCAAACAGTATGCCAAGAAATTATATTCAATAATGACACTTAGAACAAGGTGGGGGAAGAGGGTCAGTCAGCCTAGAGGGACTGCATGTTCCTATCTGTAACACTTTGTCCTCAGAGGACCCCCCAAGCCAAAGGAACATGAGGATTGTAGAGTATTTTTTCTTGGATGGACGGATTGTGTTACTTTAATAGGCTGTGAAATGACTGATGCTGGCATATTCACCAAACCCAAATAAAATAAGGAAAAATAGCCATGATTACCAGTGAGTCATATTCATCTATAACCACTTAAATCCACTGAAAACAATGTAGGTGAAACTGTCAGTCATGTTTTCATTTTGTTTTCTTTGTTGTTGTTGTTGTTAATTTAATGTTAACCATTCAAATTCACACTGGAAATATTACCTTCCAGTGAAGAGTCAGCCTTGACAATTTCACAACATTGACACAACCTCTTTGTAGTTGAAAATTGCCTAAATGTTAAAACACAGTAAAAATGATTAGTGATGATAATACAGACTATCTTAATGCCACTTCAGCAAGTGAAACATAGAGAACACTTGGTGTGTAGTCCAATTATCTATCCATCTCAGTTTGTTAAGAGAGAACTTTGACTTGGTCCATCATGCACCATGCACCACACATTCTCTGTTGTGAAATAATTACATTTCAAATGTACAGCAAATATGTTTGAAAGTGAGAGGATAAGAGAAAATAATCTTAAGAAATACGAGAAATGCGTGCCAGTGTAAATCTGATTTTCCTTTTTTTTTTATTTCAAACACTACATAAGGTTCACTCAGACAATTGGGTTTGTCTGTAAACACAACCAACTCATTCTCTGAAAAGACCCCTTTTCCACTCTTCAGCTAATAATATTTTCCTTTTGTTCCACCTCATTACTTTGAGATTTCCTCTGCTGTTCTAAGCTAAGTAATTTCTCTCCCTCTTCACTGTCTGCACCTTTACAAATATTTGCAAATGGTTATCATGCCTTATCCTGGTACTTATCCCAGAGCAAAAATCTTCCGTGTCTTTAATACTTAATAACTGGGCCAGTGTCTTAACTGTTTTTCTCCCCTGCAATTTCAACTGTCTAACATGTTATGGTAATTACCTAGTACAGTCCCCAGCAACATGATATTGAATTCAAAATTCATGCTGTTTTCCTTAGCGCATGCCATCTTGGATGAAGCTTCTCTAAGAGGTTATCAAAGCCAAAGAGGCACCGCTGAGTCCTAGATGATTAGACGACTTTGGTCGTGGGGTCTAACTCATGGTTGTCCTACCTCTCTCACCGTGTGGCTTGGGGCAAAGCCAAGTTCTATGGATCTCACTTTCTTTTCCTACAAAGAGAGGGTTCACATAGATTGTCCTAAGATGCCTTTTAAATCCATGATTCTGTGACTTCCCTGGTGGTCTAGTGGTTAACCATCCCCTTTCCAGTGCAGGGGACTCAGGTTCATTCCCTGATCAGAGAACTAAGATCCTACATGCCATGGGGCAACTGAGGCACGTGTCACAACCAGAGAAGCCCATGCACCGAAATAGAAGAAATTTGTGCACCACAACTAGAGAAACCCTGAGCACCACAAGGAAGACCCAGTGCAGCAAAAAAAAAAGAAACATGATTCCAAGGTCAGTCTACATTTTAGAGTGTGTGTGTGCCTTAGTCACTCAGTCATGTCCAAATCTTTGGGACCCACAGACTGTAGCCCAGCAGGTTCCTCTGTCCACGGAATTCTCTAGGCAAGAATACTAGAGTAGGTAGCCATTCCCTTCTCCAGGGATCTTCCTGACCCAAGGATGGAACCTGGGTCTCCTGCATTGCAGGCAGATTCTTTACCATCTGAGCCATGAAGGGAAGCCCCGCATTTTAGAGTATCCCATTTTAAAACCTAAATCTAGTCAAGTCACCCCTTTCTTAAGAGCTTTCAGTTGTTTCCCAATGAACTGAGATTAAAATCAAACTTCTTTACAAAGCTTGCAAAGCGCTGCATGGTCCAGCTTCTGCCTACATCTCCAGCCTCAGCTTGTATCTCCTTGCCCACCGAACTTCAGCTGGTTTCCCCAAAATGAGACCTTAAGAAAAAGGACAAGAGTTTGTTTGGAAGGGGAACAATAAGGGAATGGGGAACATATACAGTCAAGGGGAGGAAGCCAACAAAAGGCGTCTTATCAAGAGGGTTACCATGATGGGTTCCTGAGATTCAGTCCCAATGAGGATCCCTGGGAGAAGGCAGGGAGCACAGAATATGCCTCCTGGTCATCCCTCCCAAGGAATGGGAAGATGGGGACACATCTCCACCAACTCACTCATCATAGGTTGAGAATAGCTCCTGGGACATCGACTCACTGGCACTTCTAGCCTGCCCAATGTGTTGACCCAGCCTACCAGGGAAAGCTACCACTGTAAACAGGATTGATACAGGGCTGATAATGTAGGGCACTGACAAATTTGTGCCCCACTGTTTACTAAAATCCTCAGACTTTTCCTGTCCTCTCTTTTAGGGCCTCTGCAAATATGACCCACTCTGATTCAGACACATTGCAAAGCTCCCTTCATCTCAGTGGAAGCATCACCTTCTCAGGCAAGTCTTCCCTGACCACCCTAATTAGGTTCCCCTCCTTTCTTTATTGTATTAACACTCTGTGTTTGATCCCTTCATAGCATTCTTTATACTTTGTAATTATATTATTATTTTAATTTATTTTACATTTGTATACTTCATTAGAATACAAGTTGTTCTTATAGGGACCATGTCTTTTTAATTCACCAATGTGTAGCCAGCATCTTGCTCAGTACCTAATAAATGGCTGGTACTCACTAAATTGTTCTCAGTGAGTAAATTTTTGAAAACTCACAGGTGTTTGTAAAAAACCATCCATTTACATTCAACAAGCAAAAATGTTTGGGTGAGATACAACGGAGATGTTTTGATGCATTATTGTGTGTCTCCTACACGCTGATAAGTGCTCATTTCAATGGTCTTCTGAAGGAGGCAATACCATCTATTACCACTGGCACTCAGCTTGAGGAACTTGGGTGGCTCAGTGGTAAAGAATCTGCCTGTCAATCCAGGAGACACAGGAGACTCAGGTTTGATCCCTGGGTCGGGAAGATCCCCTAGAGGAGGAAATGGCAACCCAGTCCAGTACCTTCACTGGGAAATCCCATGGCAGAGGAGCCTGGTGTGCTACCTACAGTTCATAAGCTTGCCAAGAGTCAGATACAACTGAGTGACTGAGAATGCACACACAAGTATGGTGATAAATGTAATCAGAGATGCAGATGCTAAAGCAGTCAGAAGACAGAATTCCAGACTCAGCCCTCTATGCTCCTAGGCTTCAGGCAGGAACTGTCACTTTCTCGGCTTCTAGTGTAGCTGCTCTCTATTTTGGAGTTTTGAATTGTTTTAATTTAAAAAAAAATAACATGAGGAGATTGGTTTATCTCATAAGTCTCCCTGTCAGCCTCAACATTCTCTCAATATATTAAGTGAGAAACATAAATATGGCCTTTGCGTATCACAGATGTTCAACAAATATTTGTTTTTAAATGTTTAACATGGATGCATTTTATGGATGACAGAGCCACATGTACAACGACATGAAATTCTGGATAACTGAGTCTCAGCTTCATCTGCAAGAGATGGTGTTCTTATCTAAGAGTCAGAAAAAAACAGCAGATGTTTGCTGTGGGTAGCACTATTTTTTGATTCTGTGCTCATGGCAGACATCACTAATTGACTGTCACACTCCTTACCACTGATACAAAATGTAGCCCCAGAAACCTGAATTCACTAGCCAAGAGATCAAGGTTAACATTACCAGTGATAAGTTATGTTGAAAGTAGGATAGCATGATATGTGATGAGGAAGGCACCTTATTTCTGTGGTGTTTCTCCCAAAAACCCATAATCCCAGTCAAATCAGGAGAAAAACATTAAGACTAATCCAAATGGAAGGATATTCTACAAAATACTTGACCAGTATTCCTCAAACTGTCATGGTCATGAAAAACAAGGAAAGAATAAGAAATTGTCACAGACCAGAGGATACTAGGAGACATGACAACAAAATGCAACACAAGGTCTTAAATAAGATCCAAAAAAGAACATTAGTGAAAATAAATAAACACACAAACCTCAATAAATTCTACAGTTTATTTAATCACAACAAATTGTAGATCATGACTGTGGGAAATTCTTAAAGAGATGGAAATACCAGACCACGGTACTGGTCTCCTGAGAAACCTGTATGCATGTCAAGAAGCTTCTCTGGTACAAGGCTTCCTTGGTAACTCAGCTGGTAAAAAATACACCTGCAATGCAGACGACCCAGCTTCAATCCCTGGGTCAAGATCTGCTGGAGAAGAAATAGGCTACCCACTCCAGTATTCTTGGCCTTCTGTGGTGGTTCAGATGATAAAGAATCTGCCTGCAACGCAGGAAACCTGGGTTTGATCTCTGGGTTGGGACGATCCCTTGGAGGAGGGGACAGCTACACATTCCAATATTCTGGCCTGGAAGTTTCCATGGACAGAGGAACTGGCAGGCTACAGTCCATGGGTTCGCAGAGTCAGACACAACTGAGTGACTTTCAATTTCATGTCAAGAAGCAACAGTTAGAACCAGACATGGAACAACAAACTGGTTCAAAATTGGGAAAGGAGTATGTCAAGGCTGTATATTGTCACCCTGCTTATTTAACTTATATGCAGAGTACATCATGTGAAATGCCAGGCTGGATGAATCACAAGCTAGAACCAAGATTGCTGGGTGAAATATCAACAACCTCAGATACATAGATGATACCACTCTCATGACAGAAAGTGAAGAGGAGCTAAAGAGCCTCTTGATGAAGGTGAAAGAGAGTGAAAAAAGCTGGTTTAAAATTCAACATTGAAAAAAACCAAGATCATGGCATCCAGTTCCATCACTTCATGGCAAATAGATGGGGAAAAAAGTGGAAACAGAGACAGATTTTATTTTCTTGGGCTCCAAAATCACTGTGGATGATTGTAGCCATGAAATTAAAAGACTCTTGCTCCTTGGAAGGAAAGCTATGACAAACCTAGACAGTGCATTAAAAAGCAGAGACATCACTTTGCTGACAAAGGTCCATATAGACAAAGCTATGGTTTTTCCAGTTGTCATGTATGGATGTGAGAGTTGGACCATAAAGAAGGCTGAGTGCCAAATAATTGATGCTTTTGAGCTGTGGTGCTGCAGAAGACTCTTGAGAGTCCTTTGGACCGCAAGGAGATCAAACCAATTAATCCTAAAGGAAATCAACCCTGAATATTCATTGAAAGTACTGATGCTGAAGCTGAAGTTCCAATACATGAGCCACCTGAGGTGAAGAACCAGTTCATGGGAAAAGACCCTGATGGTGGGAAAGATTGAGGGCAGGAGGAGGAGGGGGTAACAGTGTATGAGATGGTTGGATGGCATCACTGACTCAATGGACATGAGTCTGAGCAATCTCCGGGAGATAAAAAAGACAGTGAAGCCTTGCTGGCAAAGAATCAGATGTGATTTAGCAACTGAACAAAAGTGAACAAAAGTTAATTTCTTAGTTTTGACAAATATACCATGGTTATGTAAGATGTTAACAGTAGGTAAAAGAGGGTAATAGGTTTACAGGTTCTCTGTATTATCCTGGTGATTTTTCCATAAACCTAAAATTATTCTAAAATAAAAAGTTATTTTTTTAAAAGTCAGTAAACTAGGCCCCTTCACTACTTGTATGTTTAACTTCTTTGACCTTTGCCTTTCTCATCAGTATGTCTTTAATCTTTACAGATATTTTATGCAGATATAAAAGATTGAAATTAAATACTATTAAAAAACTTGCAGTTAGAACACCTTGTTTGGGGCACATAGTAGGAGAAAAATAATGGAGCCTGCCAACTCAGCATTGCTTTTTTTCCTGCTTTGAAGTAATCTGAGTTGCTATGCAGCCACAGACCTTTCTAAATTAATGCATTTGTTAAATTTTTAATTTAAAAATTAATTTTCCAAAGAATCTTTTACCTACATCCAAATTTAATTGCAGAGTCTGACATCTGGGCACAGGGAGAATTTATGGAGTACTTTGATGCTAAGGAATCACTGCCCCTAACACTAACAATCAACTCAATTGCTACAAATCTTCTCTTAATACCCTCCAGATGACATCCAGGCTGTGGTGAGCTTTTGTTAGATTCTTACAGCTTTTCCCTTGAAGATACATACCAAGTGCAGTATTCAGGCTTTCTATGTACTTATGGATCCCATAATTCATTGTCTAGGTGAAATGGGCTGCTTTTGAAAAGTTGGAGACTACAGCCTTCACTTTTCAAATTGTGTAGCTAGCAGATTTCATTTACAGTATATTGCAACAAGTCCCTGGGAGTTTCCACCGAAAGCCATAAATCAGAATCAGTTAAGAAAAATGTTCAAGAGAATTTCCCATTTCTGCAGATAGACAAGGTTGAGAAATATCAGAGGTAGAGTTATGTAGTGTGAAATGACACTTTCTAAAGGGCTCTTTTGAGCAATGTATTAAGAATTTGTCAAAGACATGCCAAGTGCTCATCAGTGAATTAGGCGTGTATTATAATACTTATTGTAGCATTTAAAGATCATGATTTTTATCACTTAGATTGTACTTAACATGCTCAAAACATTTTCAGTTCTAATTAAATATTCTCCCACGTGGATCTGTGTAGAGAAATAACCATTTATAGGGGGAAGAAATACCCATACTCACAAGTAAAAAAAAATACCCATCAGAGAAGGCTTGGGAACTTGAGTGCAGTATTAAATATGTAGGCAAATGTGTAACATCTTGAGTTTCAGCCAGAAGTCTAGGTTGGTTTCCCAAACAACCATTTGCAGTTCCGTCTTCTCATCAAAATGAGGTTTTTTTTATTTTTTCCTGAAGTTTGAGCTGCCCTTGACAGAATCTTTTGAGGTTTAGGCTAATTACATGAAATCAAAAAGAGAAACTAAGTGATTCCATTTTCCCAAATGCAGGGTTTCTCTTCTTAAATATCAAACCCCACAAATACGGGTTCAACATATCCCAGCTTCACAACTTCCTCTTCTTTACTCTTTTTTCAAGTCTTAAGAAAAGAAGCATCACAATTTCCCAATTGGGGTCAGCACTTTGGTAGAGGGAACCAACCAAAAGGAGAATCTATCTTCATAGGTAAGAATTTTGCTATTTGAAAATATAGGGTAAGAATTTTTCCAGCGAGATGGGATTCAAGATTCAAATTCAGTCACTCAGTGCATTGCGGGGCTGACAAGAATCTGTCTCCAGAAAAGGAGAATTTATATCCTGCTTTTAGGCAGAAAAGAGGGGAAGGGTATAAAGAGCTTTTCTTGCATTTGCTGCTTCTTAAATTGCCTTCAGCTCAATTATATCAAATTGGAGAAGGAAATGGCAACCCACTCCAGTGTTCTTGCCTGGAGAATCCCAGGGATGGGGGAGCCTGGTGGGCTACCATCTATGGGGTTGCAGAGTCAGACATGACTAAAGCGACTTAGCAGCAGCAGCAGCAATTATATCAAGGGCTTCCCAGGTGGCTCTGTGGTTTAAAAAAAAAAAAATCTGCTTGCAAATGCAGGAGATGTGGGTTTGATCCCTGGACCAGGAAGATCCCCTAAAGGAGGAACTGGCAACTCACTCCAGTATTCCTGCCTGGAAAATTCCATGGACAGAGGAGCCTGGTCTGTGGGGTCACAAAGAGTCTGACATGACTGAGCACAGTTATGTTATATGTTGTGAATGTGAGCCCCAATGGTAGACGAGATGACAGTATTTATACAAATGTAACAATGCATTTGGTCCAGGCACTGAACTTCCAATAATCTGTCCCAAGGTCATACCACGTATGAAGTGCATGTACAAGTGTGTTTATTGTAGTACAGTTCATAATAGGAAGAAATTGGAACTCTTCAAAATGCCCCTTGATAGAGAAATACATTCATCAAATACAATACAACTCTGAAATAGCACAAGTTAGAACAAGGGTCATATCAACTGGCCATGCTAGTATCCTGCTGCTCCACAGAGAATTAGCCACCACAACTTTACACAGAAGAACAAAGAAATAAGAGTTGATGCTAAATAACTTGGCAATCAACTCTTTGTGACCCCACGGACTGTATAGGCCATGGGATTCTCCAGGCCAGAATACTAAAGTGGGCAGCTGCCCACTTTCTCCAGGGGATCTTCCCAACCCCAGAGATCGAACCCAGGTCTCCAGCATTGCAGGCAGATTCTTTACCAGCTGAGCCACCAGGGAAGCCCTGGCAATCAACAGAGCCAGATAATATGAATTCAAATCCAGCTCTGACCTCCGTGTGACCTTGGGCGAGTTGGTGACCTCCATGATCCTTGGTTTCATTATCTATGAAATGTGGATGATATTAATATATCTCTTGTGTAGAGTGCTTGTAAGAATTAAATGAGACAATGCCTGTATTTAGCACAATGTCTAGCACAGAGGAAGTACTCAATAAACATCACCTACTATGATAATAAATAAATATACAGCTAGAAGGGATCTGAGAGCCTCACTCCAGTGTGCTTCAGGGAGCAGTTGGCAGAGCAGCAGCACCCGGGAGCTCACTGGAATGCAGAATCTCAGGCCCTACCCCAGACATACACAATCAGAATCTGCATTTTATTGAGTTGGCCAAATAGTTCATTCGAGTTTTTCTATAACTTCTTATGGAAAAAGCTGAATGAATTTTTTAGCCAACACAATAACATGATCCCCAGATGATCTAAGCGCATCTTATTTTGAAACTAGTAATCTGGGGTTAAGACTGAGATTCTGCATTTCCAATAAGCTTCTGGTCCATGGCCAATTTGAGTAGCACATTAATTTTGAGATATACTTCCTTAAAGATTGCCCAGTTCTGCCCTCCCCTTTAATAGGTGAAGAACTGAGTTCTGAAAAGGTTAACTGACTTGTTCAAGCCGCATATGCACCAGTCCACAGTAAATTTGAGGCAGACCCAGCCTTCCTTACTCTGAACCTTATACTTTGAACAAAGCTTTTGTATTGCAAATTGTCAGACCAGCACAGTTCTCCGAGAGCACTGTGGACCATTTGAAATGGACTCACTGTTGAGTTCTGGGAATCTGTAGGAGTGTCAAGGTAAGTGAGACCCGAAATGGCTGTTTTAATGAATGCAATGTTATAATTCACGCAGAGTCACTGTTGTACCTAGCAAATTCATAATTAGAGGTAATTTTGCACCTGCTGTCATGAGATGATGGCATTTCCTTTAATTTAGCTTGATGCCTTGATTATACCGTGGAAACGGCAGGAGACAAGGCAATCTCTCACTCAACTCCTGGAGAAAACACACAGCTTCTGGTTTGTGGTTATGATTAATAAAGCCAGTTAACATCCTCTGAGTCATCAGCTGCTGCTTCTTGTCATACTGATGCAGAATCTTCCATGAGGTGGGAGCGCTTATCACCATCCAACCTGTTGCAAAAAACACAAGAGGCTAGTGGGTTCCTTTTAGAGTGAACCATCCCAAGAATTCCACTCAAACTAACTTGGATCATTATCACTAAAGCAGCTGTGAATCTCAGGTCACTAAATCAGGCTCAGAAGAAACAATGTTATTTTTTCTGTAACTGAATTTACTTTCTAGTTCAAAACCAGGACTTTGAGGTACCTCCTTTTCTTGCTGTTGTGTTTAGTTGCTCAGTCATGTCTGACTCTTTGTGACCCCATGGACTGTAGCCCGCCAGACTTCTCTGTCCATGGGATTTCCCAGGCAAGAATACTGGAGTGGGTTGCCATTTCCTCTTCCAGGGCATCTTCCAGCCCTAGGATGGAAATCATGTCTCTTGTGTCCCCTGCATTGGCAGGTGAATTCTTTACCACTTACCTTTTCTTGTGAGCTGCTTTAAATTGGGGGAATTTATGTGTAGCCATGTCATCACAGATGTGATGGTTAATTTTAGATGTCAACTTAACTGAGCTAAGGGATGCCCAAATAATTGGTAAAGCATTATTTCTGGAGGTGTCTGAAAGGATGTTTCTGAAAGATTAGGATTTGAATCGGTGAACTGAATAAAGCGGATAGCCCTCCCCAATATAAGTGGGCATCATCCAACTCATTCACAGCCCATATAGAACAGAAGGCAGAGGAAGGGCAATTCAATCTCTTCCTGAGCTGAGACATCCACCTTTTCCTGCCCTTGAACATCAGTGCTCCTGGTCTTCAAACTTTAGACTCGGATCAAAATTTACACCATCAATTCTCAGGCCTTTGGACTCAGATTGAATTACATCCCCAATTTTCCAGATTCTTCATCTTGCAGATGGCAGATCATGGAACTTCTAGACCTTCATAACCATGTGAGCAAATTCCTATTTTAAGTCTTCTATCTATCTCCTGTTGCTTCTTCTCTGGAGGATGCTGGCTAATCTAAGAGGAGAGAGGCATTGAGATAGGCTGACATCCACTGAAAAGCCTCATCTGGTGCTGATCATCAGTCCCCAGTGGTCACTGCTGTGTCCAGCTGGAGGATTCACTTGGTTTAGCTCCCTCCAGGAGCGGGTGGGGGGGGGGGGGTGCTGGGGAGAGCTCTTGGATGCCTAGGCTTTTTTCCATTTCTCTGCACCAGCCAGAGGAGAAGGGGGAGCCACATGAAGCCTCTAGACCCACCACAAAGCCACCACGTCTGCTCAGGCAACATGCTGAGAGAGTATAGAGAACTATGGAGTTTTGCCAGCTTCAGATTCAAATCCAGGTTTAGCTGAGGCCAAGTCACTCCTCAACCAAAGCATGGCTGAGCCTCTCCATTACCTATGCAATGTTGATCAGCAGAGGGAATGCCCAGGTTCTGGCTCCCTAACTACCCAACCCTTGAAACCTATTGGACACTCTAGGCAGGAAGCAGAAATGTCAGGATGGGGAATTGGGGGAAGACACCGCTTGAACTGGGACAAGTTCCTTAACCTGTCCGGCTGTCCCTTTTCAGTCATGACATTCTTCCATGATGGCAGGCACCATCCTTTGTTGCTTTAATCCCTTGCTGGTGAAAAATGAGGTTGTTCGCAGCTTTTCGTATTTTGTACAATACTGCAGTGGACATTCCTTACAGAGTACCTGCTCAGGCTGTTGCTGTCTGACCTCCAGGATGGGGGCAGAGCATGAGGTCAGTGGGACCACTCCAGACTCTAGTCCCATCCACACTGTTGCAGCTGTCTCTTTTTTTTTCTTTTAATTTTTTCTTTTTTTTTTTTTGGTGGGCCATTTTAAAAGTCTTTATTGAATTCGTTACAATATTGCTTCTGTTTTAGGTCTTGATTTTTTGGCTGTGAGGCACAGGGGAATCTTAGCTCCCTGGCCAGGGATCAAACTTGCACCCCTTGTATTGGAAGGCGAAGTCCTAACCACTGAGCCACCAGAGAAGTTGCTCAGCTGTCTCTTTTAAAGGCGTGATCTTTTAAACCGCAGGAGTGAAAAGAATGTAGCTGACAGCTAGAAGATTCCAGTTCACATCACAATTGTGCTGCTTACCAGTGGTGTGGCCTTGAGCAAGTTTCTTGACCTCTCTTAACCTCACCAATAAAGTAAAAAGGATGACTTCTTCACAAGGTGCTGCAAAGCCTAAATAAGATATGAGAGGTAAAATATATACGCAGGGTTTAACATTAAAATAGGTGACTACTGAGAACCTATGTACAACTCAGGGAACTCTATTCAGTGCTGTGTAGTGAATTAAATGGGAAGGAAATCCAAGAAAGAAGGGATTCGTGTGTGCATATAGCTGATTCACTTTGCCATACAATAGAAACCAACACAATATTATAAAGCAACTATGTTCCAATAGAAATTCATTAAAATTTCTTAAAAGTGTTTGGCATTGTGTTTTGCTATTGGCAAACACTGACAAAAAGGCTTGTTGTTGTGAAGGAGGAAACAGACAGAACAAGCTCTGTCTTGAAAGCAGGACTCCATCCTGGGCCGGACTGTGGACTCTGAGCTCTATGCCCAGTATCTATAAAAACGACATACCCACTGGAAAACCAGACCTCCCGGGTAGAAGAGCCTCAGGGCTCATACCTAGACTCTCTGTCACCTAAAAGAATGCCCTAATTATCTGTGTAACCGAATAGAATGATAAATTCTATTATGCTTATTGGGATATGACCACAGGCCTATTGATAATTGTCCACTGTTAACTACCTAGGCTTAAGGCATATGAATCACAGGTTAACTTTGACTGTATATTTCTTTTCCTTTGTTCAGATTTATTTCAGGGAATTGGGGGAGGTAGGTTTGGGCACATACACTTAGGGTATATAAGGTTTTCACAAAAACCGGTCGGGGTCCTTGGCTAAGAGGAAACTCTGCCTTGGGCCCACCGCTGTAATAAGCTGCACTCCACTATCTGCATTGTTCTGAGTGAGTTTGTTTCCCGAAACGCGTGGCTACACAACTGTTACCATTTTGGCTTGAGTAGGGAAAAAGGGGCTTCCCAGGTGGTGCTAGTGATAAAGAACCTGCTTGCCAATGCAAGGTACAGAAGAGACGCAGGTTCAATCCCTGAGTCAGGAAGATCCCCTGGAGAAGAGCATGGCAACCCACTTCAATATTTTTGCCAAGAGAATTCCACGGACAGAGGGGCCTGGCAGGCTTCAGTCCATAGTGTAGCACAGAGTTGTCCACAATTGAAGCAACTTAGCATGCACGCAGGGAGTAAAGAGGAAGAGAAGGAGGAGAGAGAAGGACAACGAGCCATTTAGGAATTTATCTTTCAGGGACAGATCAGAAAGTGGTCTGCACCTGCTCAAAAGTAGCCTCCAATTAAGGTGAATTGTCCCTAAGATTGGGTGAAACTTCTCCCGCCCAGCGCGATCTCCACTTCCCGCCACATCCTCATCTCCAGGAAAATGGGAGTCTACTGGGGTGCCTCAAGACCCTGCAATGCTCTGAAATGGAAAATTACTACTCGGATATATTAAATTCATAAAAACTTGCTAGTGTAGATACATAGGGTCGGTATGAATTCCCAACAAAATGCAAAGATCACAACACTAGCTTAGGATTTGTGAGGTTTTTGTCATACATGAAAAAAACTTATGATGACTTGAAGCCAAACTACATTCCAAAAGCATGTATGTTGTTTGGGTTTCTCTTTTTAATCAAACATTAATAGGGGATACAAAATTATAGGAAACGTAATGACAGGGTTGAATTGGGTGGGTAGGTTTTGTTTGTATTTTTTAAGATTTTCCTTTGCTTATTCTAGTTGCCTCTCTTGAGATTCAAACGACCATTGAAACCAGTATTAAGAGACAATCGTTACCCCAAGCCCAGAGGACAGAAGGCTCAGTGTGTTGCATATGAGCCACTTGATTTCAAGTGGTGTTAAGAGGGCTTTTAATTACTTAGCTATGGACTCAGGTATCACCTTCTCTGACAAAACAGCAAGACAAGAACAGCTTTCTAAATAGATTAGATCACTTTCCCCACCACCAACCCAACACCAGGAGCCATTTTGCCACACAGGAAATGCTATTTTAAACCAGCTCATTAGAGGGGGCAGGGAGAGATGCTATTTAGAGTTCCCCATGGGCATGGGGTGAAGAGGAAAGGAAAGTAGGCAAATCTCACCAATACCCAACATCTCAACACTTTCCCCACCCAAAGTCTACCCCTTTCAAGGGCGCAACCCCAACGATATGGAACAAGCAGAGAAGTGCCCAAGAACAGGGGGCTTCAGAGTTGATCAAAAAGATCTGAGCTCCAGAAGTGAACCCTCCTCTGCTGTTGACGGGAATGTAAATTGGTGCAGTCATTATGGAGAACGGTATGGAGGTGCCTTAAAAAATGAAAATTAGAGCTACCATATTGCCCTATAACCCCACTCCTGGGCATATGTCCAGAGAAAAACATGGTCTGAAAGGATCATGCACCCCAATGTTCATTGCAGCACTATTTGTGATAGCCGTAACATGGAAGTAACCTAAATGCCCATCAACAGAGGGATGGATAAAGAAGATGTGGTACATATATGCAATGGAATATTACTCAACCATGAAAAAGAATGAAATAATGACATTTGCAGCAACATGGGTGGATCTAGAGATTGTCATATAGGGTGACGTCAGTCAGAGAAAGAGAAATACTGTACAATATCACTTATCTATAGAATCTAAAAAGAAATGATACAAATGAACTTATTTACAAAACAGGAACAGACTCACAGACGCCTTTCTTGGATTCAATTTGCTAGAACAGCTTACAGCACTGAGGAAATCTATTTACTTTACTAGATTACTGGTTTACCATGAAGCATACTAAAGAATACAAATCCACAGCCAGATACTGATTCAGGAGCTCCTGTCTCCATGAAGTCTGGAGCCCAGTGTGGTAGCACTGAAAGCATTCTGGTTCCCCAACCTGGAAAATTTCTGAACTCTGTCCCGTTTGGTTTTTATGCAGACTTCATTACATAGGCACGGTTAATGGAAACACTGGGTTTCCCTGGTGGCTCAGATGGTAAAGAATCTGCCTGCAATGCAGGAGGCCCAGGTTCGATCCCTGGGTTGGGAAGATCCCCTGAAGAAGGGCAAGACAACCCACTTCAGCATTCTTGCCTGGAGAATTCCATGGACAGAAGAGCCTGGCGGACTATAGTCCATGGGGTCACAAACAGTCCGACAATGACTGAATCATTGGCCATTGGTGATTAAATCAGCAGTTGGGATGCAGAAAGAGGGACTGAAATTTCCAACCCTCTAATCATGTGACTGGCTCCACTGGCTACCAACCCCCATCCTTAGGTGAGATCCAAAACTCACCTTGTTAACATAACAAAAAACACCTTTCACACTCTCATCACTTAGGAAATTTCAAGGATTTTAGGAGCTCTGTGCCAAAATCCTGGACAAAGACCAAATATATATAAATATAAATATATATATATATATATGTTATTACAAATCATAATATCATACTACCTCAGGGGGCTGTAAGAAGGATTGAATGAGTTATTTGACCTAAAGCATTGAATAAATGTTGGCCATTTTTGCTGTGGTTTATTGCCCCAAGCACATGTGCATTCATTCAGTTCTCAGAACCATGCCTATGAAGAAGTGAAGTGAAAGTTGCTCAGTCGTGTCCAACTCTTTGCAACCCCACAGACTATACAGTCCACGGAATTCTCTAGGCCAGAATATTGGAGTGGGTAGCCTTTCCCTTCTCCAGGGGATCTTCCCAACCCAGGGATTGAACCCAGGTTTCCAGCATTGCAGGTGGATTCTTTACCAGCTGAGCCACGAGGGAAGCCCAAGAGTACTGGAGTGGGTAGCCTATCCCTTCTCCACCGGATCTTCTCAACCCAAGAATTGAACCTGGGTCTTATGCACTGCAGGCAGATTCTTTACCTGCTGAGCTATCAGGGAAGCCCTGACTGTGAAGAAAGCAAAACATAATTTATAGATGAGGTTTAGAAAGTTGTCCCTCCTATCAGAGTTCACCTTTCTTTTTCCAAACTTGCATCAGGTAGAAAGTCAAAGCCTCCCCACCCTAAGGTCACCTACCCAGAGAAATGTACTGGTAATGGCTGGTATGTATTCTTCTAGATATTTAATGAATGTAAATACGTATAGTTGTATAGGAATTCTCCTATACAACTGCCTTCTTTTTAAGTTTAACAATGTATTGTAAGGATTTCCCTGGTGGTCCAGTGGCTAAGACTGCGCTCCCAATGCAGGGGGCCTAGGTTCAATCCCTGGTCAGAGAACTGGATCCTGCGTGCCACAGCTAAAGATTCCACAACAAAAATCAAAGATCTCATGTGCCATGACTAAGATTTGGTGCAGCCAAATAAATGAATATTAAAAACAAGAACAGCAATATGTTGTAGACATCTTTCACATCAACATTGTTGGATTCACCTCATCCTTTTCAACGGTTCATTCTATTCCATGGCATCCATGTACTGTACTCTGTTAAACTAAGCCAATACCCACCAAAATGTGATCCTGCATTCACTATCATTTTAAATACGTCCACACAAATATATCTGAGTATTTAGGACAAGTTTCTAAATGTGCACTCTCTGGGTCAAGGGGTATAAATATTTAAAATTTGGTTACCTACTGCCTGCATGGCAACTCCCAAAATAATTTTTACTATATTTTATCCATTTGTGCTGTGGTCACATTTTCCCTCCTATTATAGTTTATTTCTATGTGTATTGGTTTACAAGGAATACAGTAACAAAGTACTACAAACTGGGTGGCTCAAACAACAGAAATGTATCTCCTCATAGTTCTGGAGCCTGGAAGTCTGAGATAAAGCAAATTAGTTGCTCTTAAGTCTCCTCTTCTTGGCTTGGAAATAGCCATCTTCTTTCTGAATCTCTGTACCTGTCTGTCTCCTAATTTCTTCTTCTTATAAGGACAAGCCTCATATTGGATTAGGGCCCACCCTAACTTCCTCATTTTAACTTAATGATCTCTTTAAAGACCCTATCTCCAAATATAGTCGCATTCTGAGGCTCCAGGGGTCAGGATTTCAATAGCTGAACAGAGGTAGGGGTGTTGCAAAATTCAGCCCAAAACATTGTCTATAACCTAAGGATTGCTTTTTGTTTTCCTAGATGAAAAAAAAAGAAAGTTCAAAGAACTATTAAGACTCCCCAATGATGGCAAAAACCACTACAATATTGTAAAGTAATTAGCCTCCAACTAATAAAAATAAATGAAAAAAATAAATAAATAAAATTTAAATATAGCTGAAAAAAAAAAAAGACTCCCCAATGAAAAGTTCATATGAACGCATTTAGTAGAGAGCAAAGCATGTTTAAAGACAAAAGGCCAGATTAACCCTGGTGGTTCAGTGGTTAAGAATCTGCCTGCCAATGCAAGGGACATGGGTTTAGTCCCTGGTTCGGAAAGATCCTGCATGCCAAAGGACGACTAAACCCAAGCACCAGTACTACTGAGCCCATGCTTGCTCTGCAAACAAGAGAAGCTGCTCTAATGAGAAGCCCATGCATTGCAACTAGAGAGTAGGCCCTGCTCACGGCAGCTAGAGGAAACCCAGCAGCAACAAAGACCCAATGCAGCAAAACAATAATAATAATTTTTTTTTTAAGATGAAGGGTAGTTATCACCCTGCCTCTTCTTGCCTCTGCTTCTCCCATCACCACATTCATGCACCCCCACCCCTTTTGGCCTCTTCAAAGTTCACTTTCCCTAAGAAGAGGTCTGCTTCCTGTGCCAACAGCCTCCAAAGGCAATCAGGGCTCACCCTCCCTCTCCAGCGTTTGTGAAACTCGATGCGTTCCATGCTTCTGGGAACATTAACCATGGCTTGGTGACACCATCCCAAAAGGGACCAGTTGGCTTTGGGAGAGCGGACGGTGACTTCATTGGGAAGGCCATTAATCATAATTATGAAATAATGAAATGGCTGTCAATTGGCCCATGCCTAATAACACCTAGTTAATAAGAGGGTCTTTTTATTTCTCACAGTGGAAATGGATGGCAGGGGATAGTGTTTCTGGGAGAACATTACACGTCTTGGATGGCTGAATGCCTTGGCCAGTAGAAGTCACTCAGCTCTTGGCTGAATGCCTCGGCAACACTCTATGAGCCGTGCAATAACCTCTCTGAAATGCACTGCTGCCCCTGTCTTATTGCTTAATTAATCCACTTCTAATTGATATGGCTATGCATAACCATGGCTGCTTCCCTGCCGTGAGAGCCCATAAAACATATTTGGCTTTTTTAACTGGACTCTCCGAAACAATGTCAAGAACATGAACTTCTAAATGACATCATACTTTGTCAAGAAATGCGAGTCCCGTGACATTGGCCAAATATGTTCCTGACATCTAATAAAAACGTCCAGGTCCACTGATAGCATTACCATATTTCAAAGGATTTATAATGCAAGGAGATGGGGGAGGGGAGATGAAAGAGGACCAGAACTAACTGAGAGTGGGGGGCTGATCTTGCCTTTTGTAACTTTCCTTGGTGGATATCCTTTTATCCGTCCTCCTAATCATACCCTTCTAATCACCAAAATGTCTCTATTAGGTACCTAACTGAGCAGTAGGCTGTGTGAAGCACTGTCCTGAAAGAAGTTCATTTCCGGATCAGTCAGTTCTAGATGTTTCTGTGAAAGGGTTCCAAAAATAGACAGACAGGGTTCAAATCCCAACTCTATCACTCCCTCACCGGGTGCCCTTGAACTAGTGACCTAACCTCTCTTCCTAACTCAATTCTCCCAAATACCAAAATAATAATAATAATCACATACTGCCGCATGGTAAGCTAGGACTGAGAACAAAGTTTTTGGAGATTACATATTATCAAGATCATCTTTAGAAAATCTTTAAACCCCTCTTGCCTCTCTAAATCTATTCCCTGTAATCCTCAGGCACATTCCACTTTGAGACCTCCAAAATGAAAGTCAAGTCTAGATCAAAGGTTGATAAACAATGGGCCAAATCCCCAGCCCACCACCTGTTTTTGTAAATAAAGCTTTATTGGAACACACGCATGCTTGTTCCTTTACATATTGTCTATGGCTGCTTTCCCAGGACAGCAGAATTGAATGGTTGCAACAGAAGCCGTATGGCCCTCAAAGCCTAAAATATTTCCTCTCTGGCCCTTTACGGAAAGAAGGTTGCTGACTCTTGGTCCAGGTACAGATGTCTGTCCATTCCACCCCCTCTGCCTTCAAGATGACTCTCAAATCCCGCGCAGTGAATGGAGAGAGATGGAGAATTCTCAAGTACATTGCTGGTCTGTGGGGTAGTTTCCATTAGACTGTACTGTTAAACCTCAACAGCCTTGATTTTGGTTAAGGGAGTTGTTGGTTGCCAAGAGAATTAAAAAGAAATCTTGGTACATACATCTTGCATGGGAGTTAGGTTCTAAAATCAGCTAGAATGGCACTTGTGATTTGATTTCCACAAACTCAGCACCTCTCATTCTTAAATGGGAATCAAAAGGAGGGGTTAGGGGTGTCAGCACAGAGGCAGGGCTTTGGGGAAGAATTCCAGTGTTGAACTCTTTCCCCCTGGATGCTGGCAGGATGGGAAACTGAAGAATTCTCTGCAAAGGGATAAATCGGGGCTTCTGTTTATTGGATTTGTTAGGGGAAATGTTGACTAAAATCACAGACCCTGGTCAGGCACCATCGTATCCACCTGTGTGAGCTATTTTACAATAGGAGGTCCTGGTAAGGAACACGGAACTAATAAGCCACCACCAACCAGAATAGTTCAGAAAAGGTCCAAAGGAGATGCACGTGCCCTGCCACCTCCCGGAATCCTTTTCGCTGGTATCCATCTTGGCTGAGCAATACATGCACCACCAGGAAGTACCCTGAGTCAGAATGACTGGCCAAAGACAACCTGGAAACTAATCCCGTCACCATAAAACCTGAGGCTGCCAGCCACATGACAGAGTGATCCTCCTGGGTTCCCTTAACCTGTTGCTCTCCACCTGGGCTCCCCTTCCTAATAAAGTCTCTTGCTTTCTCAGCACATGTGTCTCCTCAGACAATTCATTTCCAAGTGTTAGACAAGAGCCCACTTTCAGGCCCTGGAAGGAGTCTCCTTCCTGCAACAGATTCACAAGAGCCATTGACAAGCTGACTTTTCCCTCCAGCTCAGCATGCCCTCCACATGTCATCTCCACCACTTTGCCTGCCTTCCATTCTGAGAGCCTCCTCAAATTCCAGTGCTCGTTCCTTCCCACGAGAGCAGCGCAGAGACCCTTCTATTCCAGAGATATTAATCACGCTGATTAGGCTCGACCTTCCCTTCTGTAAACTCCTGTTGATGGCCTCAAACCAATCAGTACCTGTCAAGATGTTTCTGGTCCCTAAACGAAGGTGGAAGGCAGAAGAAAGAGAGCTCTGTTTGAGAATCAGGAGTCCCTACAGGCCAAGCCTGCTAGTGGCAGTTCCAATTCTGGGAAAAAGTGGTTTTCAGAAATTTCCTAGTTGCTCTGGTCTCTTTTTTTGATCTTTGCCACTGCCCCCCACCCCCCAGCTCTATTGAGCTATGATTGACAAAAGCGAGATGATTTTTTTCAAGAGGTACAATGTGATGATTTAATATGCATATGCATTGTGAAATGATTATCACAATCAAGTTCATTAACACATCCATCACCTCACACAGTTCTCTTTTGGGGGTGGGTGTGATGAGAACACTTGGGATCTACTCTTAGCAAATTTCAGATATACAGCACAGTATTATTACCTCTAATTATCACACTGTACATTTGATCCCCAGAATTTATTCATCTTGCAACTCTTTTATGGTCCACATTCATAAGGCTGCCACTGTTGGTTAAAAAAAAAGAAACTACATTTTATGTCACATTTCTGAATACATTGTCTCCCTACAAAGATGTTACAGACTAGTGACAACAAAGCTGGGCTCTTGACTCAAACCAGTGACTTTGTAGGAGTGTGAACTTCTTTATACCTCAGTTAATCATCTGCACATGAGGGACAGAAGTCAAGGCAAACGCTTCCCAGGTGGCACAATGGTAAAGAATTAACCTGCCAATGCAAGAAGTGCAAGAGAGGCAGGTTCGATCCCTGGATTGGGAAGATTCCCTGGAGAAGGAAATGGCAACCCACTCCAGTATTCTTGCCTGGAGAATCCCATGGACAGAGGAGCCTGGTGCTACAGTTCATGGGGTCACAAAGAGAGGGACACGACTGAGCGCACACAGCACACACTGTCGAGGTGAGCTCCATGGACCAGTGACACCAGAAGATGCACAGAACCCCACACTTAGCAGGGTCTTGAACTTGGTCTAGTACTTTCTAGACACCACTTTGCAATTCATAGGGATTTTTTAACAAAAAGCCTTGCATTTTTACTTTGCTCTGCAAATGTGATCTTTAACTGGCCTTTGCGTGAATGCTAGGCTGCTTCAGTTGCATCCAACTCTTCAAGACCCTTTGGACTGTAGCCCACCAGGCTCCTCTGTCTATGGAATTTTCTAGGCAAGAATACTGGACTGGGTTGCCATTTCCTCCTCCTGGCGATTTTCCCATTCTAGGGATTGAACCTGAGTTTATGTCTCCCGCATTGGCAGGCAGGTTCTTTACCACAAGTGCCACCTGGGAAGCCAAGTGACTGCACAGATGAAATATAAAATAGAATAAAATACTGGGTAAGACTGTGTGGGTCCCACTTGCAACTATCTTCCATACCACAAGGGGTATGCAGATCCCACTCCAGGGAACTCAGGGTTAAACTAATTCCCAGCACTTCATTAATAGCTGACAACACCTGAGTGTGCTACCTATTTGTGAATATTTGCATGTTTATAGGGGACTCTTGGAAATATAATGCTTAACACACAGAAATAACATGGGGATTCTAAGCAACTGGTAAGAGGAGATATTTGGCTGAGAGCAGAGCTTTGCAATAAGTCTGAAAGCTTAACGCATGGGTAGCCACCTTACTCATCTCTGGGTAATGCAAGCCCTGGACACTCAAGAGGGGGTCTGGACTCCCTATAGAATGGAGGAAGAAAGGTGACCTGCTTTCCCAATGAGTTCCATTTGCTTTGTGCTGTGCTCCTTTCCCAAGTAAAACCAGATAAGGAGCTGCTGGCAGGTCCTCCTGTCATTACAAATGACTGGTGGAGGTGTGAGTTATGGAACAAATAATCTAACAGGTATCTCCTGAACAGATGTTCAAGTGCTTATCTGCTGATTACCAGGGCTGGCCTGCGGCAAAACGGAGAAGGCAGTCCTGTGTGACAGCCAGGCTTTTCTCCTCTATCTTGCTTTCCCCCTCGGGGTCATGATTCGCTTCAACTTCCCAGGGATCCACCCTCTCATAAGGCACCTGCTGACTTTTCTCTCCTCTCTGCCCTGTAAATTTGACTGCCTTGATCCATTTCCCATCAGAGCTGCTCCAGGTAATGCAATCAGAACAGGAATGACCATGATGAGCTCTGTAATTTTGCATCCTTCATCATCAGCTTGGCATACAACATTTTCTCACTTTCTGCCCCATGGTTAATCACTCCCCTGGGTGATTGACAGTGGTAACATTCATTTCCTTTAGACAAAAAAAAAAATGCTACTTCCTCCCACCGGGTATCATCTTGTCACCATGGTCTTAAAAGACCATCTTGAAGGAGTCAGCGTTGGTACATTTCACAATGTATGACTAATTTGTTATGCAGATATACAGAACCTTCCAGAGCCTATGGCTTCCCACTGTTGAAATAAGATGACCTCTAGATGAGAAGATGTGGGGATGAGTTCTAGACATGCTAGAAAGCTCAGGAAAAAGATAAAAGGTCCTAGTACTTCCTGAAGGACATTTCTCTTACTATTCAAATGATAGTGAATCCCAGATGCCATGTGCTTAGGAGATCCAAAGACCAGTCTTTTCCCGGAGGTTTCTCTTCAAATATCAGAGGGATCCCCAGGTTGCTTACTGGACCTGTGAGTCAGCCTCCTCAATGTTACCCACTGCCACCTTCCAACTGAGACCAACTCAAGGGCAACACTGAAGGCATGACAGCCTCATCTTCTGCTTTTGGTTGCCTGAGAGAACTTCTTCTTCCCATAACCAAAGTGGCCCTACAGCTGGAACCCAAACAGCTCAAGACGTCTCGAGCTGAGACTTCCCGAGTTTGCCTACCATCTCCGCACATGCCCAACAAAGCCTAGAGGGCAGGTCTCTGCTGATTGGCTCAGATCATATTCAGTGAAGCCTTGCAACAAAACTACCCAATACTGAAATAGAGCTGAGTGTCAAGTAAGAGATGAGCTGGATGTTAGACACCAGCTCAGACATTTCCGCATGATTCCTAGACATTTGGTGAAAGGAGTTTGTTACTCCAATAAATGTAGCTTGAATAAGCAGCGACTTATGTGTCTTTCTGGGTCAGAGTAGGCTCAGGTTTTAGACCTTCTGCTAACATACCAGATCATAAGGACCTGCTTGGATTCAGGAGTTTGGTTGGCACTATTTGGTTTACCAAGGTAGCCCACTACTGCAGTCACTCTAGGGCTAATAAACTGAAATTTCTGCACCCGTGTTGTCTCTGTCTTCCCTAAGGTATTATTCCATGGAGGAAGAAGCCACCTCACAAAAGACAGGACAGCCAGGGAATAAATGTCTCCCAGCCCCCAACATCTATCCGCAACAAATGAGAACATGGAGGAAACAAGAGACTTTTAAAGTGTAATTTTGAATGCCTTGAATTCTTAACAAAACCTCCAAACCAGAATCTCCTAGGACAGGAGAGAAAAAAAAGTAACTGAAATAAAGACTTTTGGAAAGGAAAAAGAAATGGCACATTTGACAAGGGTCAGCTGGCCAGGCTCCTGTGATGACAGCATTCTGGGAGTATTAATATGTACCAAGAGCTGTAAATGGTTGCAAAAATGTACATGGATTCCTTGACATAATGTACTAACTCACACCATCTGCCACTTTCAGCAGTCATGGACTGCATGCTTGAAATCCTTTTTAATCACTTTCACTTAGCAAGGAGTTGAGCTCCAAGCTAATTTTTGAAAATCTGCCACTAGAGCACTTCCTTGGGATTGTTGGCTCTGCTGACCTTTAGGGATACCTAAGATAGGCAGAAGTCTATGAAAGAATGCCAAGCATTTCAAAACCTGTGTGCTACCCACACTGGGTACTAAATTGAGCTTCTCTTATGTGAATAATGTTGGCCATCGAGAGTACATAAGACAGTTAGACCCCCCACACCAACATGTAGTTTCCACAGAATCAATCACATATTCTCAGGGGGCAAAAAGGAATTTTTAATGTATTATGGACACTTAAGCCAATTACTCTTTCTCAAGAAACTCAAAATCTATTCAACTCAAGAAATTAGATTCCAACACTTCAAGAAGAATACGGCAGTACTAGACTTATTAAGGTTTAATACTGCATACCCCAAACCATGTATGCTAAATTTCCTAGTGAATGTAAAATATTTTTTAAGGAAGGGTTTGATCATATGCAGTTTTGCCTTAGATATTTACAGTCCTAACCCGAGTCTAAAGAGTTAATCCCTGTTTTGATATGCTTTTCAAGTCCACAGAAAGTGAGCCTCTATTTGAAGGGTGATGGGAACATGTGCAAGGAGACAGATTAGCCATGATTAGTGGATGTAGGGGTCTCTGAGGAAGATTCTCCAGTTTCTAGTGGGTTTGTTTTGTTCTCCTAAGTAAGTGTCCTCTTGGCACCATTTTGCCAAAAAAAAGTCAACTTTTAAGGCCAAATAACAGACTTTCTAGAAAGGAGATAAATATTTTCCCCATCTTTCAAACTTTTCAGATGGTACTAGTGGTAAAGAACCCACCTGTCAATGCAGGAGACATAAGAGATGTGGGTTCAATCCCTGGTTCCGAAAGATCCCCTGGAGGAGGGCATGGCAACCCACTCTAGTATTCTTTCCTGGAGAATCCCATGGACAGAGGAGCCTGGAGGACTACAGTCCATAGGGTCCCAAAGAGTTGGACACGACTGAAGTGACTTAACATGGACACACCATCTTTCAAAAGAGCATGAGAGAGAAAAAAAATCCCAGATCAGGGCTGTATGTATCACACTTCCCCACCCCAACGTACATATACACATACTCCACAGAAATACAGATTAAACCACACATTGACACTTAAATAGAAGCAGCTATATAATGAGACTTTTATTCAGGGTGTCATAACCAAAGCTCTTTTTAAAAATATATTTCATTATTTTCAGAATGTCATTGGCAACTAGAAACTTGAACGCAAGGGTGATTTTATAATAGAGTAAATACAAGACTTACACACAAGCCACAGAAGTTTGAACCTGTCTCAGTGAAATGACCTTTGAGATTACATTGCCAAATGGACCAATTTTAACACCAAATTCCATTAGTCTCTGTACTGGCCCTTAGATTTGTTCACCATAGAATGGACTTGTGTCCCACAGAACCTCAAATTCATCTCATGATGGATAATCTCACATCTCAACAGAGCCATGGAGTGTTCAGATATTTGGTCAAACATTATTCTGGGTGTTTCCGTGAAGGTGTTTGCAGATGAGACGAACATTTAAATCAATAGACTGAGTAAAGCAGATTGCCCTCCCTAATGTGGACAAGGCCTTTTCCAATCAGTGGCTCACCAGAGTAGAATTAAACAGCTGAATAAGAGGGACCGCTTTCTGCCTGACTGACTACCAGAGCTGGAACGTGGGTCTACCTTCAAACTCAAACTGAAATAACTCCTCTTGTTGGGTCTTGCCAAGTCTGCCAGCTTTTAGACTGGAGTGTATACCACCTGCGTTCCTGGTTCTCAGGCCTTTGGGCTCAGATTGGAACTATATGCTGGCTATCATGGGTATTCAACACCCTGACTTTAGACTTTGGGGACTTCTCAGCCTTTATAATCAGTTGAGCCAATCTCATTGTAATAAATCTCTCTACACACGTGTGCACACACCTACATATCCTTTTGGAGAATCCTAAGACTGGCGTCTGTAGGCAGGACAGTCTCTGTGGTTTGTGCAACAGACTGTATCCATAAGAAAAGGCTCTGCTAACAAGCAGTTCCAAAAGCTCAGGGACTTCTGGAAACACTGGTCATAACTCACAATACTCACCCATCCCAGGTCAGCACAGTTTATTGCAGTCACTCAGGGATACAGGCAGATGGAGCAGCCTCCCACCTTCCCCACCAAAATCCTGCTGACCACTGTGCCAGGAGGAAAGAAAGCTTTGGACAGTCTTGCACCAGGAAAGTAATGTTCCAACCCAGAAAAGACAAACACCACTTTCACTTACAGCTCACTGACCTGGACTGCGGAAGTCCTCATCCAACCATTGGGCACAACCTTATTGTGTGCCTGGAAGACAAACCTTACATTTGGTAAGGACTGCTGAGGATGGCTATGTTCATTTGAGATGGGATTCTTACTTTTTCTGCTAATCTTATTCTGTAATCTTAAAAATCACAAAGCAGTCTCTTTGACCTGATCCTCTGAACTCATGGCTAGAACGATTGGAAAAAAAAAAAAAAAGAATGGAAGAAGGAAGGGTAAAGAAAACCCTTGGACTGATAGGTTGTCCAGCTAGTAAATTAGCACTGAAATAAGTAAGTAAATACATAAACAAACAAACATAACACCCTCAGAGTGATGGCTTGGGGTTTTTCTTGGATGGTCCAGTTTTGCTGTGTGGTAGTTAGCAGAGAAACATTGGTACCCAAAAGAAAATGTACCTTGAAGATGTCTTTTTCTCCTCTGTCTCAGTCAGTCAGTCAGTTCAGTCACTCAGTCGTGTCTGACTCTGTGCAACCCCACGGACTGCAGCACACCAAGCCTCCCTGTCCATCACCAACTCCCAGAGCTTACTCAAACTCATGCCCATCGAGTCAGTGACACCATCCAATCATCTCATCCCCTGTCACCCCTTCTACTCCCACCTTCAATCTTGACCAGCATCAGGGTCTTTGCAAATGAGTCAGTTCTTCCCATCAGGTGGCCAGAGTATTGGAGCTTCAGCTTCAGCATCAGTCTTTCTGAAGAATATTCAGGACTGATTTCCTTTAGGATGGACTGATTTGACCTCCTTGCAGTCCAAGGGACTCTCAAGAGTCTTCTCCAACACCACAGTTCAAAAGCATCAATTCTTTGGTGCTCAGCTTTCTTTATGGTCCAATTCTGTCTCACTTTGTGGGAAATGAGCTTTCCAGAATTTTTATCTCAGAGTTTCTATTCTTGACTTTAATTTTCTTACATTTTCCCCCAATTCCTCTTTCTTCCATTCCAAGAATTGACACTTTATCCAGGTGGGACAATGACATTGAACTCAAGAGCATTGTTACCTAAATCCTAGAGCAAGGCAGTGGGAGGGTAGCCTAAAAAATCAATGAGAATAATCACCTCATTTTATGGATTAAAAAACTGAGGCCCCAAATAAGAAAGCTGTTTTTGCAGCTCAGAGTCCTGACTCCTATTAGTTCAATTCACTTTTTACCCAGGTTTACCCTACCCTGGAGGAATGAAAAAAGAGATTTCTTTTTCCAAAGAAACATAGAAAAAAAAAATACTAAAGGGTGGGGATAAATTAGGAGTTTGGGATTAACATATACACACTACTATATGTAAAATAGATAATCAACAAGGACCTATCATATAGCGCAGGAAACTCTACCCAATACTCCGTAATTACCTATACCCGTACAGTAACCTATATGGAAAAAAATCTGAAAAAGAATGGAGATATATATATATATTAATATACAGCTGAATCGCTCTGCTGTACTCCTGAAACACAATATTGTAAATCAACTATATTCCAATATACAATAAAAATTAAATTTAATAAAAAAATACAGAAAAGAGGCTAGTCCCAGGAAACACAGGGAAAGAAAGGAAGATAGAAATTGAGTATGAATGATGTTCAAGAAAAAACTTGAAGCTGCTTTATCATAGTCAAGGTTTCCAAAAACCAAGTTTTGTGATGTTCACGATTCTCCCTCCGTGTCTCTCCCTCTTCAGTCTCTCTTTGTTGATGCACAAAAGACATGAGTTAAACAACAGGCTATGAAGCCATTCCGCTGAGCATTTCAGGACAGGTGAGTCATAAAAGAAAATGACTCATTCCTTCTGAAGGTGAAAGGAAAAAACAGAGGTTCCTATTGCATCAAGGACATCCTTACAATTGACTTTTCCCCTACGAATGGTGTTTTCCCTGGGAGTCATGTTCTAATTTATATTCATAAAGGCTAGTGCTGAAATCAAAAGATAAATAGTATCTCTGGCCTTAGCCCCCCATCTCTTCATAAGCACAAATTGCATTCTCACCTCTCTTGTAGCTCTTTGCTATTTGACATATATTTAAAGTAAATATCAGTCACATAGAACATCTGCATAATCTTAGAAAGGGTTATAGGCATGCAAATAATGCTAGTAGATGAGGGACCTGGGGGTAAAGGCACTGTTAAGTCTAGCTCTTCATTTGAAAGCTAGATCCCTAAACTGTCACTCTAATTACAGTGGTCCCCTGTCCTCCACGAGTTCCCTGATTACACATCCATGTGTCGTGGCTTTCAATGGAAGGGACAAAGCATTTCAGAGATGCAACAAAAGTGTTCTTGTCAATTACAAGCTATTAATACTAAATGTGCTTTAGAATTCTCACTAACAACAGCATCAGAGACTCTAATTAATACACCACGGATTATACGGCTAGGATGAAACCTGAGGTGTTACTGACACCAGTGTAATAACCAGACTGGTTGTGATGTGAACTGGCTCAGAGTTAGAATTTTAAGTACCACACAGAAAAGAAATTAGTATTCTTCAGTCTCTTGTTGTAATAGGGGCGTCAGGAGGTGGCCTCAATTGCAGAACTGTGGCTGGAAGCACATAAAGCCCCTGAAAGGGGAGTCTTGCTTTCCAAACCTTTTTGGAAAATGGAAGGGCCTTCCCAGTGTTGTCAGTCTGGGTAAACGTGAGCAGTGGAGTTGAACACAGAAGGAGGCTTATCCTGGGAAGGTTCACCGTCATGGTCAAACACCAACGAGAGACCGCTACAGGGTGACCTCCACAGACCAGCTTCTACTTCTCATTTAGACGGTAAATCAGAGTGCAGACTTCTAGAATAGAGGAAGAAAAGTGTCTCTCCTTTTGTTGACAAGAATGAAGAGCTTGCCTTGAACTTGCAAGATATTATGCTAAATGAAATAAGTCAGACAGAGAAAGATGAATACTGTATGATATCACTTATGTGTGCAATCTAAAAAGCACAAAAGAGACTTCCCTAGTGGTCCAGTGGTTAAGAATTCACTTCCTAATGCAGGAGACATGGGTTCGATCCCCGGTGGAGGAACTAAGATCCCACAGGTCACAGGGCAACTAAGCCTGCCCACCAGAACTAGAGAAGCCCATGCACTGCAGCAAAGACCTAGCATAGCCAACACAAAAAATAAATAAAGTAATAAAGTAATAAACCCATAATACAATAAGTAAATATAACAAAAACGAGTTTTTCTCTATATCTGTGAGTCTGTTTCTATTTTGTGGTGTTGGAGAAGACTCTTGAGAGTCCCCTGGACTGCAAGGAGATCCAACCAGACAATCCTAAAGGAAATCAGTCCTGAATATTCATCAGAAGGACTAATGCTGAAGCTGAAACTCCAATACTTTAGCTACCTGATGCAAAGAACTGACTCACTGGAAAAGGCCCTGCTGCTATTAAAGATTGAAGTCTGGAGGAGAAGGGAACAACAGATGAGGAGATGGTTGGATGGCATCACCAGCTCGATGGACACGAGTTTGAGCAAGCTTTAGGAGTTGGTGATGGACAGGGAAGCCTGGCATCCTGCAGTCCATGGTGGTCTCAAAGAGTCAGACATGACTGAGTGACTGAACTGAACTACATCTCTAAACAGCCCCCAAGCTTCTATAGGAAGAGGCTTGGATATGGATGTGCTATTGGAGTGTCTATATTTGTAGACCAGAGGCTTCCTGCAGTGTGGGATGAGACCAGGGATGGTACGGGAAAGAGAACATACCATGAACTGGGAGCAAAGGCATAGCTCTCCCAATGCAGAAGCCTAAGGACTCCAAGATTCTGAAGTCAAACCTGAATTTCCATGTAATTAAGAAGGTATGTGTGCATGCGTGTGTGCTAATCGATTCAGTCATGTCCAACACTTTGCAACCCTAGGGATGGTAGCCCGCCAGTCTCCTCTGCCCATGGGGATTCTCCGGGCAAGAATACTGGAGTGAGTTGCCATGCCCTCCTCCAGGGGATCTTCCCAACCCAGGGATCAAACCCGAGTCTCCTGTGTCTCCTGCATTGCAGGTAGATTCTTTACCACTGAGCCACCAGGGAAGCCAATTAAGAATGCATATTTGAAGCATATTGAGGGTATAGGATATATTACATAACAATTTGTTATGATATATGGATCTCCATTGACACTGTTGTCAAGACCCTGAAAGTATTAGGAGTTTGCCAAGATTCCAGGGTCAATTAAGTTTGGGCAACACTGAGATAAACACAGTTAAACAGACTTTTTTTTTTTTCAGGGCAGGGTATCACAAAACCTTCAACATGCATCATGCATTATGCATATCCAAGAAGGGATTATACCATATTTCCTTCATTCCAAAATGCACATTTTTTCACATTTTAACATTTCCAAAATCAAAATGTATCTTACAATTGTAGTCAGCCAGAAAAACGGCTGTGCAAGAACATATGCATTAAAATTTGCAAAGTGAGTGTCAGTGTCTTGGAAGAAAACCCCAGAGACAGTAGTGGAGCATGTCTTTAAGAAGTGTTGCATCACCCAAACTCCCGATAACATAGAAGACAATACCTGGTGGAAAACCTCACATATCAGTGACTCTTGGAGTCAAAAAAATGGTGCACAAGAGTCAAACTCAACATGAAGGAAACCTTAGCAATTTACCTTGCTTAGATTTTCTTCTTCAGGTGTACCCAACAGTGATGATGACAAAAAGAAAGAGCTACATAAAAATTAAACTCTTTTAATAAATCAAAAATAAAAATTCTAAGTGCTAAGATAGAATTATCTCATGGTTTAGTTGGTAGCAGTGTCTTCCTTAGTTGAGCATAAAGTAATGGCATGTACAGTAAGTCCCCTACATACAAATGAGTTCCATTCTGAGGTGAATTTTTAAGCCCAATCTGTTCCTAAGTTCAGCAAAGCTAGCCTAGGCTAACACACTCAGCTATATAGGACTATACTGTAATAGGTTCATAATAATTTTCACACAGATAATACATTAAAAACAAACATAAAACATAAAGAAACCATGCTTGATCTTATAGTTCACTGCCTTGAAAAGTAGAATAGTACAGTACAACGGCTGGCATACAGGGGCTGGCATCAAGCTAACAGGCAAGAAGAGTTACTGACTCCCTCCTCCAGTCAGTAACCCTTGTTGCCTGTTTTCTCATTGGAAGATGGTAGAGCTAAGAGATAATGGGTGATGGTACAGCTGAAGGATCATCAGTAATAGGAGATGGAGGGCAAGCTGTGATTTCACTCATGTCTCACGTTAATGGCACAGGTTCTGGTTCCTTGCTGGATTCAGTTCTATCCACCCATTTGAAAAAAAATGATCCAGTGATGTCTGAGTAGTAGCTCTTCTTTTTCTCTCATCAGAGATGACATGGTAGCACTGAACTGCATTCTGAATGCCTGCTGCAACCTTCATTTACCGGTCCACGTTTGGGTTCTGTGCTAACAGTGTCTCTGCAAAATAAAAAAAAGAAAAAATCCTCTTGTCATTTTCTGCATCGTGAATCTCTTCAGTTCTTCAGACGATTCCCCTTCCTCTTGTCTCTCTTTGTCATTTCTCTGGGCACATTCACATCTTTGAAGGTTCACAACTTGACAATTCATATGTAGGGGACTTACTGTTATTTGTTTAACGGCATTTTGAAGTCTACGAGGTACCAAAGCATCCAAAGCTCCCTAGATGTCTTTGAACAGGAAAGTCCTTTTTAGATAAATTATCAGATGAGATTAATGATTTCTAGAGCAAATCTTTAAAAGGCTGCATTAAATCATGGCATATTGAAATACAGGGGTTGGAAAGAGCTTCAGAAGACCCATACTCCTCACTTTCAAATTAGGATTGGCCCAAGTTTACACAGCACATAAATGGCAGATGTATTGGGGTTGGCCAAAAAGTTCATTCTGGTTTTCCCATAACATCCTATGGAAAAACCCAAGCTAACTTTTTGGCCAACCCAATAGAACATGAGCCAACCATCCTGATATCTTATAGAAAATATTCCATCTCTGAAAAAGTGAAAGTCACTCAGTCATGTCTGATATTTTGTGACCCTATGGACTGTAGCCTTCTGTTCATGGAATTCTTCAGGCAAGAATACTGGAGTGGGTTGTCATTCCCTTCTCCAGGCAAATCTTCCCAAACCAGGGACCAAACCAGTGTCTCCTGCATTGCAGGCAGATTCTTCACCATCTGAGCCACCAGGAACATTTGATCCCTAAATCAATTTAAAGCTTCTGTCCCAAGCAGAATGAGTCAATGAATATTCTGTTCTTTTGTGTCTTGGCTAATTCAAAACTTGTTTAGGATTTGCTTGTCAATCATCAATTAAAAAATGAAAGTGGCTGACAAAGAAAGAAAATTCATCCAGAGGTCTATAAGCCCACAGATGCAAGAAGTCCCATGAACCAGGCAGCAGAATGAACTTAAACAAAACTGAACCAAGATACCATAATCAAATTGCTGAAAACCATCCATTTTTTTTAATGCCCCAAATCATCAGAGGCAAGAAATACAGGTAGGTTAAAAACAAAAGAATAGAAAAAAGATATGCAAACACTGATTAACTAAAAGCTGGAGTGCCTATATTAATATTAAACAAAGTAGACTTCAGAACAGGAATACCACCTGGAATCTTCTAATGGTATTGCTATCTTATTAAAGATATGACCTCTAACACCTAGTGATAAAAAGGTAATCCATTAAAAAGATCTAATAGTCCTAAATATATACACTCAATAACAGAGCTTCAAAATATATAAAGCAAAACTGACAGAACTAAAAAAGAGAGAAAGGCAAACCTACAACTATTACTGGAGATTTCAACAATCCTCTCTCAGGAATCAATAAAGTAAATAACTAGAAAATCTGCCTGAGTACCTCCAGACGCACAGAAATACACGTAAACAGTTCTTTGGATAAGTACAATTTGAACCTGGGTTCAGACACTGTAATAACACAAATACATGCTCAGTGTCAAGTCCTGCATGGTGAAATGGTTATCACATACATCTCAGTTTATGGTGAGAATTAAACAATTTGTGAGCCATTAACTACGGGCTCTCCACTTCTGCCCAATGCATTTGAAGAACTATCAGGAACTTTCAGGGGAAAGTTCCTATCTATCGAAACGATTAGGGGAGTTTGTCGCTGAATGGCCAAAATGTGTATGAACTCTTTGTTTGGGGTAACAATCCCTTTAGGACAGGCATAAAACATTCACACTCCCTTTCCTGTGTCCTTTATCTCTAGAGAATGTTAGATGATTCCCCTTGTGGTAGATGGATACAATCATGGCCATCAGTGGATGGCCTTCTTGTACCCAGGTTCACATGTAGTTCCTCCCACTATGACTGTTGTCTTGTCAGGCAACTGACAAAGTCCAAAGTCTTGTCAGGCTTTGGTCAATAGGACATCAACAAACATGGAAGGTAACACACTCACGTGTGTGTGTGTGTGATTAATCACTCAGCTGTGTTCAACTCTGTGCGACCCCATAGACAGTAGCCTTCCAGGCTTCTCTGTCTGTGAGATTCTCCAGGTGAGAATACTGGAGTGGGTAGCATATTCATCCTCAGAACTTCTGAATATGTTACCTTATGTAGCATATTCATCCTCAGAACTTCTGAATATGTTACCTTATGGTCAGCAACTTGGGAAGAACTAGCGCTCTGGGGTCTGTCTCTCTCTCTTTTTGGAACCCAGTCACCATTTAAAGAGCCTAGTCTCCCAGACACAGGTGCCCCCATGCTAACCAAGCACCAACCACCACATGTGTGAATCAGGCATCTTAGCCAACTAGTCCCAGACAGGCAACCATAACTGACCCCAAATGAGACTATGGAAAGCCCAGCAGAAATTGTGACCAAATTGTGCACGATGAGATGATTGTTTTAAGTTTTGGGGTGGTTTAGAAGGCAGCAAGCAACAACTTGTTATACCCTAAGCAACAACCAGCTCTGCACCAAGAAAAACATGAGTAGTAAGTACTATTCTGGCGACTCAAGGGGACAGAAAATGTCTCATTAGTATCGCCTAGGAACTCAGGCTTAACCTCTTCTGACGTAGCCCCTCTCTCGGCCCCACAAATCCATGTTAATAAAACACGTGTGCTAGAAATCCCCTGGTACCATTCTAGGCAGAATTTTTGGTTAGGAAAAGAAAGAGAAACTTAATTTGAAGCTTTAATAACCTCCCAATTAGGTTGTTTCTGCTAGCATGAATATTTAATCTTGACATTACTGTGACTATTTTAGAATTGAACCGAAATGAAGTAAAAATGTTTGATCATAAATAATTTCATTATTAAAGATAATCTTTGTTATGTATGTGCCTGTGCCTATCTTTTATTAAGTTTACTTTTCATGTTGACATTTTTAAAGGCATAATTGTATGTTTTCGCTCTTAGTAATATTGTTACCATATATTCATTATGGCATCATGCCAGGAATGCTAGTAATGAAATCCCTTGGTTTTTCCAGAGTCAGCCATAGGCTCTCTCCCCTTCACAACTAACAACTAGATGATCAGCTTTGAGCTCTGCATTGATTCCCTGAATTACAGTCTCTCCTTCTTAATCTGTGCGTCAAGCACCATTGGTCTTGATTTATGGGGAAATCAGTGTAAATGAGAGTGGAAGGGATGGTTATCTTTGCCCTTTTTTCAGCAGTTTCTTGGAGGCCATATATAGCACCCAAGGAAGAGTGATATAGGAAATGGAAACCCACTCCAGTATTCCTGCCTGGAAAATCGCATGGACAGAGGAGCCTGGTGGGCTACAGCCCATGGAGTCACAAAGATTGGGACACAACTGATCAAGCACACATAGATGTCCACATACTAATCCCTAGAACCTGTGAATATGTTAGCTTCCATGGCAAAAGGGGTCATGCAAATGTGAGTAAGGACCCAGAGATGGAAAGAAAATTCTGGATCATCTGGATGGGCACAATGTCATCACAGGGGTCCTTACAAGTGGAAGAGAGAGTCAGAAGAGACAGGCAGAGAAGTGGCTCTGACAATAGAATCAGGGTAAGGGCTTCCCCGGTGCTTCAGTGGTTAAGAATCTGCCTTCCAATGCAGAGGACATGGGTTCAATCCCTGGTCCAGGAAGATCCCACATGCCTGCAGAACCACTAAGCCCATGCGCCACAACTGCTGAAGCCCAAGCACATGTTCAGCAACAAGAGAAGCCACCACAATGCGTAGCTCCCACTCTCTGCAACTAGAGAAAAGCTTGTGGACCTGAGACGATCCAGCACAGCCAAAAACAAATTAATACTTTTTAAAAAAAGAAACAGGGTGGGAGTGATACCTTGTGAGGACTCAAACCACTTAACTGAAAATAGAAAAGGGGGCCATGCATCAAGGAATGGGGGCCAGCTTCTAAAAGCTGGAAATTGAAAGGAAATCAGTTTATGAATCAAAGCATCTCCCCTGAGGCTGCAGAGCAGGAGGCAAGCTGTTTAACCTCTCCAAGCTTCCGTTTTCTCCTCTGTAAAGTGAGGATAATAGTGGTTATTTCATAAGGTTATTGAGATCATTAAACAAGGTAATTTGCATAAAGCTCTTAACACAGTGTCTAGCACATTTTAAACACTTGTTAAAGGTCAGTTATTGTTGCCAAAACCTGTTCTGACCGACAGTGTGATGGTTCCCACTTATTTGTGTTTTGCCTTCGTAGAGGATCTCACCTCCTGCCCATCGGCAAGAAACCAGAGAAGGCTTCCTGAAGGTGGTGTGCGCCCCCAGCCCCAGTGTCAGGCTCTGCCAGGGCTCTCCTTTGGCCAATGGACTGTGAGCAGACCTGAGCCAAGCTACATCCAAGGGGAAGCCTTCAGGCACATAGGTTGGTTGAGCCTCTTATTCTTCTCTGTTTGTGAAAAGAAAGACATTTCCCAAATAAGGACGGCTCCTTCCACCTGGAACCTGGCTGGGAGGGAAGACACGGGGCAGAGCCACGGCACGTGTGAAGTGAGATAGAAATGTTTTTTGTGGGAAATTGACGAGATTTCAGGATTGTTTGTTTTCACAGGAAAGCTGATAACCACACCTCTCAGAGATACTGTTTAGAGAGTCTGCCAGCACACACACACACACTCTCTCTTTCTCTCTCTCTCACACACACACACACACACACACTTCCCCCCCAGACTATCCCAAGACCTACACTTTGCAGACCCACAGATATACAGAGCAAACTAGTGGTTATCAGTTGGGAAAGGAAGGGAGGGAAATTATTGGGATGGGGGTGGGGGGACAAAATATTGAGTGTAAAATCAGCTCAAGGATGGAATATAACCAATATTTAGTATTAATGATAAATAAATGGAGTGTAACCTTTAAATTGTACTTTAAAATTTTTTGGTAAAATATTTTTAAAAGAAACTGTGTTCACAAGTATTCTGACACTCACAATAGTATTCTGTGACCCCAGGGTCCCTAATCATAGTCAATCCAAGCATAGATGGACCTTGGCCTTTCCAAGAAATTTGAAATTTTGACCTAGAGGCAGCTAGAAACAAGTTCTGCTTGTGCCCAGAATTAAGGGATGTGTGCAGCAGATGAGAAGTGACCTGATTGAAATATTATCATCACTTCAAATATTTTCTCAGATCATCAGACTGGAGATCAAATATCTGCACTTCTGCTAAATTAATAATCTGTGAGTGTGGGGAAAATGAGAAGAATGAAAACATAAGCCACTGAGAATTTTATTGGATCTGGGGACAGTTCTATCACAAGGAAGAAAGGGTGAAGAGTAACAGCAGTTTAAACAATAAAGCATTCTATTATCTTACCTATCTACATATGAAACTAGGTGTTTCTGAGTTGTTTTAGCACTGCCTCAGGGATCTTTATTCTTTATGTTTTTCCTTCCTTTAACTCCACCATTCTGCATGTGTAGTTTGAGTCTCCAACTTATTACCTCATGATCACAAAATGGCTGTCGTCACCCTGGATATTGCACCCTAACACTACAGCCTCCGAAGCAGGAAGGAAGAGAACAAACCCTTTCTGTCTACATCTCTCTCTGCAACCAGGCAGGGAAACTTTCAGGAACAGTATTCATCTTATGCCTCATTGGTGAGGCCTGTGCCATTTGATCACTATTAAGGGCTGAATTGTGCCTCCCCAACATCCATATGTTGAAGTCCTAACCCCCAGCATCTCAGAGTGTGATCTTGTTTGTAGACAACATCTTTACAGAGATCACCAAATTAAAGGAAGTCATCATACAATATGACCAGTGTCCTTATAAGAACAGGAAATTTGAACATGAGCATGGACAAAGGGAAGAGGATGTGAAGACACAGAACGAAGATGGTCATTTAAAAACCAAGGAGGGACTTCCCTCATGGTCCAGTGGTTAAGAATCTGCCTTGTAATGCAGGGGTGCAGGTTTGATCTCTGGTTGAAGAACTAAGATCCCACACGCCATGGGGCAACTGAGCCTGTCCACTGCAGCTAGAGAGCCCCCACACTGCAACTAGGACAGCCAAATAAATAGTTTTTTTAAAAAAAGAACCAAAAAGACAAACCCAGAACAGATACCTCCTTTGTGGCCCTCAGAAGGAACCAACCAAGTCGGAAGTCCTGTATCTTGGAATTTTAGCTTTCAGAACTGCGGGACAATTCGCTTCTGATATTGAAGTCACCCAGTTTGTCAGCCATAATAAATGCATTCAGTCACTCTGTGCCTACATTCAAGAAATGCCATGAGAGTGAATACATAATCAGCCACTATTGTGCAAGACAGACCCGTAAGTACAGAATACAGAGGAGAGGTCTGTTGGCCGGGCAACCAGTAGTGATATTCCCTGTCTTTGTTTACAAGTCACAGAAATAGAATCTGACTAGCTTAGTGGGAAAAGGAATGCATTCAAATGATGTGAGGAAGGAGTTAGGATCAGGGGCTTGAGGAGAAGGCTGGAGGACCAAAAACTCAGAGAAGTAGAGAAAGCAGGGCGGACTGGAGGTCTGAAGAGCGGGAGTGACACCACCTCGTCTCATAATCCCCCAACTATAATGAATGAGCTCCTCATATATTTTCTGCCTTTAAAATGCTGAAGATCCCAAGCTCCAGGAGAGAGACTGGACCTACCTTTTGACCAGGTGAAAAGAGAGCAGTGTAATCTGATCTAAGTTCAACAAAGTAAACCTCCTCTAAGCTGAGGACAGAAAATTATCCAAGCGAAAAGTAAGGAATTACTCCTTAAAGGATTAGAAATAAATGTTGAGAGGCCAGAAAAATTCAACATCCACTCCATTGGTCGAAGAAGAGTGAGGGGTACCAAAATTGGAAACAAATAGGGCTTTCTTACAACAATTGCAGGTTGTCCCAGATCCTGAGGAGGGGTGTCCTTGGGGCCAAGCTATTTTTAAGCTGCCCACACTTTTCAATATAACACCCCCAGCCCCTGAGCGTGATAATTAATTACCCAGGATCCATTCAGGAATCATTTTCCAATCTCTTCTTCTAAATTCTCCCTATTCCCTTTGGAGCTTAAGCCCTCGGAGGACCAAATTAAAAAGCAAACACAAAAGCACCGGTGTCAATTCACCAGGATAAACTCAATTTCTTCAGATTCAGTACCTTTTTCCATGCAAATAACAAAGAAAAAAAGCATCACTCGAGTCTGTGTCAACGAGGTACCAAAACATTTAGTCAATTAGATCCAGTTGGCAAACAAACAGCCTGTCACTCCAGTCAAGGAAGGGGATAGAATCTGTCAAACTAGTTGTTTGACTGAATTGACAGCCTATCTTGGTCAAAATAAGTCTTTTTTTTCATTAACTGTTGACAGATCATAGTATATCAAAAGGAAAATCTACAAAAAACACTTTTCATCTATGTAAACAGTATAATCAAGGTGGCATATTGGAAATTCCTAAATAACACTTTGTCTACATCAAAGGGTGGAATTCTTTAGGTCAGAATAAAGTAGGAAAGAAAGCCTCCTGCTTTGAGTAGAAAAGGGTTGAGAATCTAAATTACCCAGAGACGGCGTGTCACCAACATCGGTATGACTTCTCACCACTTATGTCATTTCACAACAATCTGCAGTTACAGCTGCCCATACCATGCACGCTGTGCTGTTTTCTGTTATTATTTAATCTGACCAACAACTCTATCAGGTAAGGAACTGCTCTCCCCACTGTAGAAAGAGGAAATTGTGGCTTATGTGATCTAAGTGCTTCCCCAACTTTACACAGATATGAAATTTCAGAGCAGAGATTTGAACTTATGTCTGACTTCAAAACCTTTGACTTTTAACCACGGTGCTGGTGGCTGCCTCGTAAGAGCATTTGATTCTTCCTTCCTGGCAACTTTCTCTTTGGGCCTCCTCAAAAGTTCTAGAATATTCTTGTTCATTGCAGCACTATTTACCGTAACTGGGACATGGAAGCAACCTAAACACCCACTGACAGATGAATGGATAAAGAAGATGTGGTACATATATATAATGGACTATTACTCAGCAGTAAAAAGGAACAAAACTGGCTCATTTGCAGTGATATGGTTGAAACTAGAGTCTGTCATACAGAGTAAAGTCAGTCAGAAAGAGAAAAACAAATATCACATATTAATACATATATGTGGAACAGAGAAAAACTATAGAGATGAACCCAATGTGAAGGGCGAGAATAAAGACACAGCTGTAGAGAATGGATATATGGACACAGGGGAGGGTGGGGAGGGTGGGACAAACCGGACAATAGCACTGACTTACATACACCGCCATATGCAAAACAGACAGCTAGTGGGAAGCTGCTACACAGCCCAGGGAGCTCAGCTTGGTGCTCTGTGGTGACCAAGGGGTGGGATGTGGGGCTGGGGGTGGGGGGGTTGCTCACGAGGGAGGGGACGTATGTGTACATATAGCTAATTCACTTCCTTGTACAGCAGAAACTAACACATTGTTGTAAAGCAATTATATCCCAATAAAAAATGCTAAGTTCTAGAATATTCTTTTACAACTTTTTAGCATCAAAGCAGACCCCCTTTCATGAATTCTCATGAACACAATGACTCCAGCTTCAAAATCCCCTCACCCAAAAGGCCCTTGCCTTTCCTTTAGGCACAAGCCCATGGAGTCCAATAAGATCTCCCCTGCCCTGTCTAACGCTCCATTTTCCAAATGCAATTGGATTTCCCACTTTGTGTTCTCGGAGAGAAGAACTTTCACACAATACTGTCTGACCCGTGGTGTTCACCACTGCCTTATTTTATTTAGCTCAGGCACCAGGGGGTTCTTTCTCAGAGCACGGTGGTAAGATTTTCATCGCATTGTCATTGACTTTTGCCTTATATTTATGACCAGGTCTTCAATTTCTCCTTTAAATTAAATAGCGAGGGCTGTTTGAAAGGCACCGAGGCCAGCTACTCAGTGGACTTGCTTCTTAACTGCTTCTTGCCTTTTATTCATCCCAACTTCAATTTCTTCTTTGTGTAGTTGTGGCCAAAACCCAAAGGGAATCAAAGAACATGAAGAAATGGTGTGTGGTTAACCCTTCTCTTCAGAAATAATGGATCAAGAGGTACCCACAACTCTTTATAGTTCATGAACCTTTTTTTTTTTTTTTAATCTCTTAGACAATCGCTGAGAAGGGAATGGCTACCCGCTTCAGTATTCTTGCCCAGAATCATTTATTTTGGGGGGCTTCCCCAGTGACTCAGATGGCAAAGAATCTGCCTGCAATGCAGAAGACCTGGGTTCCATCCCTGGAATGGGAAGATCCCCTGGAGAAGAGAATGGCTACCCACTCTAGTATTTTTGCCTGGAGAATTCCATGGACAGAGGAGCCTGGCAGGCTGGGGTCGCAAAGAGTTAGACACGACTGATCAACTAACACTTTCACTTTCACTGAACGTTACATATAATTAAACTGACCTCCAGGATCAGACTCAGAGGAAGAGGCATCATAGGAGACATGAGGTTCAAAAACATGAGGTCCTCCTTTAAAAAAAAAAAAGAAAAGAAAAATATCTTCATGAGAGTGGTCAACCTTCATGCCCTTAAACACCCATTTCTACTCTTAAAACTTAAAAGAGTACTTTGTATTTTCTATCATTCTTTTTCTCTCCAAATTTATATCCACTTTCCAGGACAAAGAACAAGTAGTGAAATGAAGCATGCCCACAGAATCATCTGTCTCAGAAGTCACCCCCAGTCGGCTTCCCACACCATGACTCCTAGTCACAACACGGCTCATGTCACAATTCCAAAGACTGAGAGTTTAATCTCTAGAAAGAGATCTATTGCATCTAACTGCTTAATTCTAAACAGCTTTTCTCCCCTTCTGTCCCCAAAAGGTTTTAGCTAAATAGATGTTATGATAGTCCATGTCAACTTAAAATTAAAGAAATAATCAATCCTGCCTCTTCATTCAGAGGACTTCTAATCAATCTATTATGTATGACTTAATATAAATTAGACATATTAATATTATTTTTGTATGTAAATCATGAGGCATACAACAAAGTGAAGACCTGTCAGCCCACCACCCTATGTACATCACTACTGTTGAGTTTACCTTTGGGCTTCTTCTCCATCCCAGCTCACTGATACCTCTAAAAGCCTAAGATCTTTCATTGTTTCTTTTTCCTTTTAGTTTTTACAAGTGGGTCTCCCTACACATATTGCTTAATTTTGCTACTCTTTCAACTTTATAAAAATGGCATCAAACTCTATGATATCTCTAGTAACCTGCTTTTTCTTTCAGTTTTATCTTTATAAGATTCATTCATGGCTGGTCTATATGACTGTGATTCATTCACTTTCTTTTCTGTACAATATTCCATTGTGCAACTATACCCTAATTCACTTAACTAGTCTCATGTGATGGATATTTGGATTGTGTCCAATTGTGGTGACTCCAAACGTTCTTTTACATGTCTCCTGGTAAATACACCCAAGGATATCTCTGAGGCACATACCAAGGAGTAGAAAGCTAAATCACAGAGTATGCAAATGTTCAGTTCTACAGGAGAGTGACAAGTTGTTTTCCAAAGTGGTTGCAAGAATTTACATTCCCACCATCCTCTGCTGCAACTTCTGTTTCAATCTTGTAGAAGTCTGAGAACAAGACCAAAAGTATGAAAATAGACAAGCAGAGTTTGACATAAGCTGGGAAGAGGGTGTCAAAGAGGATTGCACATGGAATGATGCCTATGCTAGACAAGACAAACTAGACTCTTCTTCCTGAATGTGTCAATCACACTGACCCAGCCCCTAAAAATCCACCTTGATGGACTTGTGGACATAGCAGGGGAAGGAGAGGAGGGATGAATTGAGAGAGTAGCACTGACATATACACTACCATGTGTAAAATAGCTAGTGGGAAGCAGCTATATAGCACAGGGAACTCAACTCAGTGCACTGTGATGACCTAGATGGGGGGGATGAGTGGGTAGGGGGATGCTCAAGAGGGAGGGGTCATATGTATTCTTGTGGCTGATTCACATTGTTGTAGTGCAGAAACTAACACAACATTGTAAAGCAATTGTACTCTAATTTTTTTAAAAAAATCCACCATAGCTACCTGGTCCTCAGAGAGCTTTCCATCTTTGTCTCACACTTGCCCTCTCCCAGGACCTGTCCTTCTTCTTGGTCCTAAATATTGTCAGTCTACATGCACCTCTTGGGCATTGATCACATGCCAGGCACTGGAGGTACGGTAGGGATGTGGCAGGCAAGGGGCTTTGCCCTTACATTCCATTGGAATGTAAACCAAAATGAGTAAACAAAAAGATGAATCCAGATTGTGACTATTTTCCCTTACCCTACTCATTTTCTTGATAGCTGCTGAAAAAGACTAAGAAAAGCATTCCAAGCAGAGAGCTGGAAAGTTTGAACTCTCCAAGGTTGAGCTCCTCTCTCAGCATTGCCAGATGAAGTCAAGGCACCAAGGGGAGAGCCCTAAAATGGGAATCATGGCCCCAAACCTGCTACTTTCTTAACAGTGAGACATACAGATAAGTTACTTAACCAGAATCTCAGTTTCTTCAGGTGTAAAATGGATGGGCAGTGGGAGGGAAGATTTGAGTGCCTGTTGTACCTTGGACACTGTGTTTGCGTGTGTGTTTGTTAGTCGTTCAGTCGTGATCAGCTCTTTGTTACCCTATGGTCTATAACCCGCCAGGCTCCTCTGTCCGTGGAATCGTCCAGGCAAGAATACTGAAGGGGGTTGCCATGCCCTTCTCTAGGGGATCTTCCAGACCTAGGGCTCAAACCTGGGTCTCCCGCATTACAAGCAGATTCTTTACCGTTTGAGCTACCCAGGAAGCCCAGCACTGTGCATAGTTCATCCTTTTTACTCCTGAAAGTAATACCATTTAATGGATGAGAAAGCTGAGGCTGAGAGATATTCAAGGTAACTTTCCCAAGGCAACAATGGCATTAATAGATAATTAATAGAGAATGGTGTTAATAGAGAAACCAAGGTTCTCTAAGACTATACAGAATGCTGTCTCAGAGAGATCATGAGCACTAAATAAGGGAATGTATGCAGAAATTTCACTGAAGCAAATATAAGGTACAATTACTATTTTTAAATCTAATTTCTAGTTGCTTTCCCACATATTTTCTGTCTAAGGAGCTATTTGCCCTTTCCCAGATACTTCTTACACTTTGGTGAGGGCCTTTGCTTAAATCACTCCTTTTCCCCAAATACTGTCCCCCACCTTATCGAACAAGTAATCTTTTATTTTGTTTTCAAAAAGATTTATTCAGTAATTACTTCCTTTCAAACCTCTTGTCCTAAAACCAAGATTGATTACCTTCTTTTGGATTCTAATGGTACCTAACACAAACAGAGGCTTCCCTGGTGGTTCAGTGGTAAAGAATCTGCCTGCCAAGCAGAAGTTGTGGGTTCGATCCCTGGGTCAGAAAGGTCCCCTGGAGAAGGAAGTGGCAACCTACTCCAGTATTCTTACCTGGGAAGTCCCATGGACAGAGAAGCCTGGAGGGCTACAGTCCATGAGGTCACAAAGAATGGGACACGACTTAGAAACTACACAACAGAATAGATATTAAAGTATTAGCTGTTGACCCAAAAAAATTATTAATATCTACCCCAAAACCATGTAACTACAAACAACAATAATTTTTTTCTTGCTCAAAATCTGGGTATTGGCTGAGCTAGGCTGGGTTCAGTTCCAATCTGCATGATGAGTTCAGATCTACTCCACGTAAGTAATGCTCAGAGCTTCTCCAAAGGGAACTCTTTCTCTAGTAGAAAGAAATACAGAGTCAAATAATGAAGGATGTAGAATCCAGGTGAAGATTGGGTCAATAACTCAATCTGTCACACACACACAGTAAAATATTCACACCATTCACTCAACTTCTTACTGAGCACCTACTGTGTACCAGGCCCTCCTCTAAGCTCTGTGGACACAGCAGTAAGGATAAGTAGTTAAGGTACCCATCTGTGTGGAACTAACATTCTGTTGGGAGGAAGCAGACAGACAAGAAAAGTAATTTCAAATAGCGTTCAGTACTGTAAATAAAACCCAGACTTATGGTAGAGAAATGAAAACAACAGCTGGAGCAAAGGGGAGCAGAGTTACCTTAGACATGGTGGCTGGGAATGACCTTTCAGAAGAACTGGCTTTGAAACAGATGTAAATAAGGAAGCAGAATTGGTCCCAGAAATCATGTGGAAGTCTGGGAAAGAGTCTTCAGGCAGGGAGTGACTCCTGTGTCTAAGGAACACAAAGAAGCCAGTGTAATATCAAAGTCACCTAGAAGCCTTAAGACACAGATTAGTGGGCCTCACCCCTAGAGTTTCTCATTCAATAGATCTGGTGTGGGCCCACAAACTGCATCTCTGACAAGTTCCCGGAGATACTCATCGTCCATTTTGAAACAATGGTACTTGTATGATCAAGAGAGTGTGGTATAAGATAAGGCCTGTTAGGCTTCTCTGCTGCTGCTGCTAAGTCGCTTCAGTCATGTCCGACTCTGCACGACACCATAGACGGCAGCCCATCAGGCTCCTCCATCCCTGGGATTCTCCAGGCAAGAACACTGGAGTGGGTTGCCATTTCCTTCACCAATGCATGCATGCATGCTAAGTCGCTTCAGTTGTGTCCGACTCTGTGTGACCCTATGGGCAGCAGCCCACCAGGCTCCTCTGTCCACAGCACGCTCCAGGCAAGAATACTAGAGTGGGTTGCCATTTCCTTCTCCATTAGGCCATGCTAGAGAGCTTGAAAGTTATATTACGAGAAACAGCAAATGATTGAAGGACATTAAGCAATGGAGCGATGATACCTGACTTGGGTTGAATAGTGCACACTGACTTCTGTATGGAGAGAAGGTCACAAGGGACCCAAAGCAGAAGGAAGTTATTTAGTTCAGATCATCAGTTCTCCGAGGTTCCTACTTGGGGTGATGGAGCACACACACTGCTACCAATGCAGAAAGGAATCATGGTGGTAAGAAGGTTTGGGAAGGGGGTGAGGTCAATTCACAGGCCCCACGGGCACATCCAAGACCACCATTCTGCACAACTCCATGTAACCTGAATGGCACCCACACAGCACAGAAGCTTAAAATGGCAAGGTGAAGAAGACCTCCTCGGGTTTCGCAACGTTTCAGCCCTGGAATATTCTTCCACCACTGAGCTTACATCCTCATGAGATGAGGCAGATGAGAGGCAAGCAAGATACTTTCAAATGCTGTTCAGCGCTATGAAGAAAATAAACTCTCAGCTAGCAAGGAACAAAGCTGGGATTTGAGACCAAGGAAGCTAAATTCAGAGCTGGCTTTTGTACCCACTCAGCTACACTGGTTCTCAATTACTTGCTAGCAGACTCTGTCTGAAGGTGTCTACATTCCCCCTTATCCCCTGGACAGACTCCAGTATTACCAAGGAGAAAAATCCAGCCTTGCCAAGGCCTATGTGCCCTGCCAATAAGTAGCAAGAACTGTCAGAGTGTCTGTAGCATTGAAAAAAAAAAAAAAGCCTGAATCTATGTTACAGACCTTTAAACAGAGGAAATATGGACATTTTCTTTTAATAATGCTACAGAGAAATAATGAAATGGTAGCATTACCAAAACATAATTAGGTCTTCAAAAAAAAAATCTCCACTGGAGTCCTATAAAAAGACCACAGGTGTTCGTCATTATTTTTTATTTAGCAGACAGTTTTAGCCATTGTTTGTTTTTTCCCCCATTTATTAAGTTCTGGTATTTTAAGATGATTTGTGTATAATAATAACAATAATTTCCTGTTTGCCTGTCAGTTGAGAGCTGCTTTAATTACAGATATTCATTTTCACAAGTTAACTTGGTAAACATGCTCATTTGTTATGTTCCCTGTTCATTAAATCAGTTAGCACAGCTAGTAACTATGTTAAGTATCTTGCTGTCGGGTTTCAGCAATGGATCTTCATTGGTTTCCAATACTATTTCTCACAGAGACACAGACTTCCTGAGAGTCCCTTCCCATTGGATTGGAGACGCTGAGTCTTCCATCTCTGCAAGGCCAGGTGCATTGAGCCCAATGGAGGCTTAGTGTATCACAGTCAAAACCATTCATTCAGACTAGAGAATGGTATTTGGTAACCAGAGGCAAGATATGAGATAAAGGAAGAAGGGAGATTTGAATAGACGTGTTCAGAGTACACCTGATCATGACCCTGTCCTTAGATGCCCCCAAAACTGGTCTCTGCAGAAGGGGAGAGCCTTTGAGAGCACAGTTGTACCAAACAACCTGGACCCCTAGCAGCAGCTAATTATTCCAGGGATGGACAGCAGAGAGCATCAGTTGTCTCCCCTAAGGATCTGAAGGAGCAATTCAAGCTGGAGAAGTAAAATTCAGATAGAATCAGGGGCTGAGTCTCTGTGCCATTACAGCCCCAAAATACACACAAGCGCGGAAAAGTATGAAGACATGAATGAAGCAGTCAGTCCTCAGCAACAGACGAGCACACACTCAGGAAAGAAAGAGCAGAAAAGGAAGGTCCCCTGAAGACTTGGCAGTTCCCCAGAATCCCAGCTACTCGTGTCCTCAAGACTGCTGAGCATCTTTGCAACAAACCAGTTGCTTCACTAATTTAGTGGGTCTCTTACTTACAACCAAACACCCTTTGGCCAGTAAAGGCTTAACCATAGTGACTGGCATAATGGGGGTACCACTAAAAGTGTCACATCTGGTAAATTCCAATTTTTCTAGGAAGGAGCTAAAGGTATGAGAGCCTGGATCATTAGTCACCTATTGATTAGATGTTTCATTCCAATTTTCCTTTAAGCAAGTGGAGATGGGCCTGGTGGTCCAATGGTTAAGACTTTGTCTTACAATGCGGGGGATGCGAGTTTGATCCCTGGTTGGGGAGCTAAGATTCCACAAGCCTGGAAGTCAAAAAACAAACAAACAAAGCAGAAGCAATATTGTAACAAATTCAATAAAGATTTTAAAATGGTCCACATCAAAAAAAAAAAAAAAAATCTGAAAAAGCAAGTGGAGACTACGACTATGTTGGCATGCCAATCAGGATTGAGAGAAATAAAGGGTCATCAGCCCCAGTAGCTAAGTCACAAGGCTCAAGAGGAAGCAGTTCATCTGAAGTGGGAGTCAGGAAGAATGTATGTCAAGGTGCTTAAGAGTAGATATTTAAAACAGATTAAAAGTTCCATGAATTCACCTTGGTCAGTTCTTTTCATTACTCTACCTTGTCTCTTTTATGACCTTGCTGAGTCTTCCTAAAAGAGGAATATCTATTGGTTGTCCATGGGCAAGCAATGGTGAGAAATCAAATGAGAAGAAGGTTGGATGTAAACATAGGACAATTAGGGAAGATGCTATCTAGGCATGCTGAGTTTAAGATGGGGCATCTAGATGAAGACATCAGACATTGAGAGGCACTGTTAATCACCATAGAACAGAAGCCCACATTTAATGAACCCAAACCAATCTGGTAAGGATTCTTCAAACAGCCCCCAAACTATTTTCTCCATGATACATGACATCATTCTACACATCTTTCCCTAGTTTGCAATTTCAATTTCTCCTGACTTGGCTCTTCTATCTTCTCATCATATACCCATCTTTTGGCTTCTCCTATGGGCCTTAGTTATACATGGATTTTCCCTCCTTCCAGAGAGAAATCCTTTGGTCAATGCTGGAAATATGTATTGCAATTGAGGATAGAGCTGAGGATCTTATGTTCCACCCTTGGAGGTAAGAATGGAACACCACTTAAACCACAGTGTCATGGGGGTGCAGGGTAGATCGAGAAAGAATCTTTGCTCCCAAAGCCCTCAAAAGAGGTGGATATCGATAGAGCCTAGAGTTTATGTGAAGGGTTATTGTCTTGGAAGAGAAAGAAACTTGAAAAGAAGGAGAAAGATCAAGGTAGAGCAGAAGAATAACAAGGGATCTCCCTTTAGAAATTTTCATGTTCCCTTTAAAGTAGAAGTGTGCCGGGAGTATGGGGCTCAGAGATAGAATTACAGTCATGAACAGAGTGGAAATATTTGAGGATGACAATGTCTGTGTACTCAGGAGATTCACGTTCGTGAATATATAGAGTCATTTGTGCGCTGGCATTCTGTGGGTTTTATCTACCCTGCATCCATTTTCGTACCACTGATAGTAGCACCTGGCTGTGATTTGGAATCCCCAATGGATACAGACTTATTAAGATTGTTAATCAAAATGTCCCATCCTCCTCTTTCTAAGCAGTGGGCAGGTGACCCAAGCTAAACCAGTCAGAGTTCTCTCCCTGGAATTTGAATCTTGAGCATAGTCACTCAAACCTCTTGGTGCTGATTCATTCAGATGGTGGGTCCTGGAAGTGACAGGCCTTTAGTTTCTGCTCTCCAAAGGCAAGGAGAATTCAGATGTCAGTCTTTTCAGAGGTCTGGTTCTTCAGGTCTTCCTTTAATTTTGTAAACCACTCACTACTTTCCTATAAGTTCCTTTTGTTCTTACATTGATCAAAACCAGGTTCTGTTGCTTAAAACTTACAAACCCCAACAGAGGCATAAGTAGTATTTCTGGTGTTAAATAAAAAGTAAGACATGCAGAAAAGAATTAAGAATTCTAGGGGCTTCTCTGGCAGCCCAATGGTTAAGACTTTACCTTTCAATACATGGGGTGTGTGTGGTTTCAATCCCTGGTCAGGGAGCTATGATCCCACAAGTCTTGTGGCCACAAAACAAAACAAAACATAAGGGCCTGACAATCAACTCCAATATTCTTGCCTGGAGAATCCCATGGACAGAGGAGCTTGGTGGGCTACAGTCTATGGGATAGCAAAGAGTTCCACATGGCTGAAGCAATTCAGCACACACGCGAAACAGAAACAATATTATAACAAACTCAATACAGACTTCAAAAAAAAAAATGCTCTACATCAAAAAAATATTTTATAAAATTCTAAAACCAGGATTACCTTCCCAGCACTTCCACTGACACTAAGATGCCGGACGAGTTTCAGCAAGTGCTTCAAGCTCACTCAGCTTCATTTTCACATTTGTAGAAGAGGTTGAACTAGATGTTGCTGAGACTCTATCCTCACAGAAATAGTTTTTCCTGTATCTCAAGTTGCTTTAAACATTCTCTAGTCTCTGCCATCCAAAAAACTGGCCTCAACCATTGGGCTGAAAGGACTTTAAGCGAAGGGAAGAAAAGAAATATATTAATATACGATTTCAAGAGCCCTCATTAAAAGAATTCCAAATCCCAGTGATAAGCCAGTTTTGTTAAGCAATATAAATTTAAACTGATTTCATTATTTTTTCACTCTTTCATTTAGCATCAGCTTCCATCGTAGCTCAGTTGGTAAAGAGTCTGCCTGCAAGGCAGGAGACCTGGGTTCGATTCCTGGGTCGGGAAGAGCCCCTGGAGAAGGAAATGGCAACCCACTCCAATATTTTTGCCTGGAGAATCCCATGGACGGAGGAACCTGGCAGGTTATAGTTTATGGGGTTGCAAGAGTCAGACACGACTGAGTGACCAAGCGCAAGCACTTCTTGCATAGATTTTGCTCTTTTTCATGGCCTAAAAGTGAAAGACAGGATATGATCTCTGCCCTTAAGAAGCTTGAAATTTAACTGATGAGGTACATGAAATCTCTAGAGAGTATTTCTAGGGGGACCACAATCACACACCCAAGTACCTAACAGGCCCCAAGTATCTAGTTAGTGAAGAAGTGAAAGTTGCTCAGTCATGTCTGACTCTTTGCAACAGGGAATCTTCCCAACCCAGAGATCAAACCCAGGTTTACCTACCTTGCAGGCGGATTCTTTACCATCTGAGCCACCAGGGAAGCCCAAGAATGCTAGAGTGGGTAGCCATTCCCTTCTCCAGGAGGATCTTCCTGACCCAGGGATTGAACCAGGGTCTCCTGCATTGCAGGCTGATTCTTTACCATCCAAGCTAGCAGGGAAACCCCAAGTATCTAGCAAATGCTTAGTAAATATTTGTTGATTGAATGTGACAATACACACACACATACTGTTACATAAACTATCACTTTAAGAATTCAAAAGATGAATGTTTCTCTTATAAAGTACATAGAAACTTAACATAGGTTTCAATTCTGAAAATGTTGCTCAAAATAGATCAGTAGAGGATGACTATTTATATTTCAATAAAGAATATTCCTAACTTAAGAGAAATTATTTTAAAAGTCTAATGTGTTTTAAATAGACTTTTTTTCTTTGTATGAGAGTTTAAGAACATTTCTATAGTAAATCAGGGTAAACCTGAACTTGACATGCTCAAACATAACTACATCGAAAAACTTTGGCCTCTCCCTTAGATGCCGGAGTAATAGAATTTGACATTCAGTAGTGTTAAACAAATGGAATTAAAGCCTCCGATCCCTCGCCAGGCCTGTCAACACTTAAAGGTCTGAGTAATACAGGGGACTCTTGTTTCAAGAGGCAAAGTTCACCCTGAAGATCACAGTCCATTAGGGAGAAACAAGAGCCTTCTGGCATGTCCAACTGGACAAGACTAGGGAAACCCTGAACAGTGAATGCAATAAAATTAAAATGCAATGGGGGTGAACTGCCGTGGCAGCAAGCGTAACCTTCTTGGTGTCTTTAGCGGTGTTAATGGATCTACTTACGGCACAGATGGTGGTTTTCAGAGAAGTCATTTTTTTCTTTAACAAATTCATGACTAAACTAAAAGGACCACTATCAACTTCATTATGCTTTCCAATTGACTTGCTTTAAGGGTTATTCTTTTATTATAGCTCTTAAGCTCCCATTTCTTTTTTAAAGTACTTCTTTTAATACCAATTTTCACAGCACTAAGAAATTTAACACTCTTCAGTGGTTATATTAATGGCAAGGAACTGTTGCAAGCTGGAGAGAAGCGTGAAAAATACTACTATTGGACTGGTCATTTGTAATCTCTTCTACCACAAGTTAGGAACCCAGATCCTAGGGGGTGACCATCAGACAGTCACTGAGAAGAGTCAGAATGAGACAGTTCGCGCCATAACTAGCCAGAGAAAACATTCCTCCTCCCTAAGGCACAAAAATTGTGGCACACAATAAATTCTATATTACTCCTTTCAAACATGATTCTATCTACTATAAGTCTCTCCTAGCCAACGGTGCCCAGAAAAATCTAACGATTTTTCAAGTGACCACAGATCTCAGTTGATCACACAAACCAATCCAGAAGCATTTTACATCATTGTGAGTGACTATAAACAACACAGAGATAAAACAGGGTTTGTGCAAAATGGGATCAGCCAGCGTTCTGCATCAGGAGACAGCCAAACAGTTTTATTTTTTTCAAGGTGAAATTGACTTGGAGGGAGACCAGATTTCATAGGAATAAAGATATTTACTGTAATGATATTTACAAGAATAAAAATTGGAATGAATTTCCCAGCCACAGGGAAATAAATATATCTGCTCAGCTATTAAAAAGAAGACTCAGAAGAATAAATACAAATAAGTAAAATTATTATAATGTTAGGAGGCAACTCAAGATGCAAAACATCTATAAACAGGATAATACAACTTTATTAAACACCTGATCTATAGCAAAAGTACTGGTAGAAATCACGAAGATGCCACCAATGGTTTTGCACTAGTGGTAGAATTACATGCATGTGCTTATGTGCTCCTAATTTTCCTACTTTTCAATTTCATTGTAATCTGTTTATTTAAATTTATAAGGAAAAATTTTAGTATTTTACCTCAAGTGAAAGAAGAACAGAGACACTCACCCCAAGGTTTTAATGATAGAAATGTGTTTTTAGTCATTTGAATTCTGTTTGAAGGTGCCCTTCCTACCATATGGCTTTTGAACAGTTCATACGATGACATCAAGAAATCATGTTTAGCATTAAAACTGGTAAAAGCAAGGGTCACATGGCCCAACTCTCCCACTTTACAGGTGGAGAAACTGAGGCTCAGAAGTCCCTTACCCAAGAAAGACATTTCTTTCTTCAGCTTCCTCATCTCAACCAGTCCACTCCTTTCAAGGTAAATCCTTGCCTGTGGTAGAAAATCCTCCTGACTCAAAGGGGGGAAAAAATGAAAATTTAGGACTCCACTTAGAATTAATCAAATCTTGTCACTATATTTTGCCATTTGGTTCCAAAACAGACTCAAATGCAGCTGCCGAGGACTTCCCTGGTGGTCCAGTAGTTAAGACTTCGCCTTTCAATGCAGGGGGTGCAAGTTTGATCCCTGGTAGGCGAGCTAAGATCCCACATGCCTCATGGCCAAAAAAATGCAAACCCTAAAACAGAAGCAATATTGTAACAAATTCAATAAAAGGCTTTAAAAATGGTTCACACAAAGAAAAGCTAAAATAACTCTGAAAAAATGCAGCTGCTAGATTAGCTTCAGGGAGGCCATGTTCCATAATTCTTAATTTATGAGAACCAACATGGCCTCCAAAGCCCTTTTATTTTGAGATTGACTCCTGAGACTAGGGCCTCCCAGCTGGCTCAGTGATAAATGAATCTGCCTGCCGGTGCAGGAGATGCAGGTTTGATCCTTGGGTCAAGAAGATCCCTTGGAGAAGGAAATGGCAACCCACTCCAGTACTCCTGCCTGGAGAGTCCTGTGGAGAGAGGAGCCTGGAGGACTACAGTCCATAGGATCACAAAGAGTCAGACACGACCGAGCGGCTGAGCACGGGTGCATGCCTGAGACTAGGGGTTAAGTGATAGTGTGTGCAAGTGACCACAGTGGTGAGCTCCTGCGTCTCTATTTGGCTGAGAAAACTCTGGAATCTGCCTCGGCCATATTTCACCGTGACATGGTCTGCTCATGGTACAGGTGTTACAGGCGTAAGGAGGAACACAGAGCTGCCTGTGTTATCTAGAAAACCTGAGCTCGAGTGGACCACTCTAAAACGTTTGCTTGCTTAAACTAATCCCATCCTGGGGAGAGGGTTGGGAGTGGTGGCGGGGGATAACATGTTGGAATATCTGAGGAAAATTAGAGTAGTTTTCTGTGAAAGGTTGAATTTTTTGGAGAAAGGTTGCTTCCCTCTTTTCCTCAGAGACATTTCCCCCTTTAGAAATGGAGAGCAATTATTTTTTATTCAACTTGTCTTTAATTTTTATCTCATGTGAAGAAAGAACAGTGATCACTGACAAAAATGTTTTAATGACAGGAAAATGGTTTCATGATTGATCATTTCATATCTCATATTCCCCCTGGAGCACCTACAGATCGCCAGCATGGGAGAGTCTCTTGGTGCAAGTGAGGGGCAGGCCTCAGGGGCTTGGCATATGGGGGGTATTTCTCGAACAAAAAACACAGGAACAAAAGGCCACAATTAGAGGCACCTTTAGATGCAGGGAGAAATAAAGGCTCATATTGTGAAATATTTGAGCACTTTTGAATGTACTTTAAACTTTTAAACTCTCCCATCATTTTCCATATCCTGGTTTTTAATGAGGAACACCACAGTTAGAGAGATACCAAAAAAAAAAAAACTGAATGAACTATCAGAAGAGTTCTCAAAAATCAGAGACATTTGAAAGAAGCTACATATATCTGTAGCTCAACCTTTTTGTTAAACCATGTTGAACACACCGCTCAAGACAATTGATCTTTGTCTCAATGTGCAAAGCTTCTCACTCTGTTAGACAAATGCAGTATTTATCTCATTTCAATTCTGACCTCCCAGCACTGTTTTTCTCTGCAGTAGGGTCTGGGGATGAATGGAACATCACATATATCCAGAAGGTTTTACTCTCTTTCCTGTGGACTTTTGGGTTGGCAGAGGGGTTAACAAATATTCATACTGCAAAATCTCCTAATAAAATGCCCACAAAGATGCACAAGAGGCCTAGAGTGTGTTCTCTACATCTGCATCTCTATTCCTATGGACTTGCGGACGTGGGGTTGGGGAGGAAAAGGGGGTGGGGTGAATGAGGAGATTAGGAGTGACATATACACATGATCAGAGATGAGACAGACAGCTAGTGGGAACCTGTTGCATAGCTGAGCACTCACATGCATGCACGTACACACATGCGCGCGCACACACACACACACACACACACACACACACCTCTTCCCACCAAATCTCTATTGCAATGAAGGTGAGGGCAAAGCTTTAGATATGGAAGCATGAGATACGGTGTTGGATTTTTCAGAAATACAAAAGCTCAAAGAAACAACAAAAGCATCAGTCAGACCTCCGTGCTCAGAAATGGTTTGAGACATTCCTCTAATCTGAACTGATAAAAATTAAAACCTGGATAGTGTTCGAAAATTTTGGTACTTAGCTTTGAATAATTGTTTAGTAACTCACTTTGACTACCCCCACTAAAGGTTCCCAAACGTGACAAATTTGTCTTAACGATTAGATTTCCATTTTGCTCCAGTTTCTCATCTTAAGACAGGACTGTGCTAATGACACTTCTTGAGAGACTATAATAAAGAGAAGACATTAACATAGCTCAGATGATCTGCCTGGAACAAGCTCTAAGGCCAAGAGGAAGGCATGTGGATTGATGATACATCTGAAGTGGCACATTTGAGAGGAACTGGGGAAGGATTCAGTGAATCCATTCATTTGTACAATATCAACATTTCCTTATGTGACCTCAACAGACTCTCAGGCTTGGGGAAAGAAATCCTTCCTCAAACCTCATTTTGCAGGTAGACATCTAAAGAAAGGCAAGCTGTGTATATTCCTAGATATTGTGAAGTCTCAAATGCCTGCTATTTCCAACTGCATGCTTGAAAACATCAAGAATTTAAAAGTTCTCAGGAGGAGCATTGCCTGGATGGAAGAGTCCTGTTTAAGAAACTCAAGTCATTTTATTCTTTGGGAGGTTTTTTCCCTTTGGGAGACTTTTTTTCTTTGGGAGACTTTTATACCAGAACCATCTCCATAACACAAGTTCTAGAATAACCTTTGGTATGACTACTACCTACATTTTCCAGAACTGAATTGCTACTAGAAATCTCAAAGGTACAGGGCAGGTGTTTTACTGAGACATCTTTTCTTCCCCAAAATTTCCTGCCATAAGAAAAGTCCTTTTTCTGAAGGAAATATTCATCAAACTACATCTAACCAAAATTTACAGAGCCCCTACCAGGAAATCAACCCTGAATATTCATTGGAAGGACTGATGCTGAAGCTGAAGCTCCAATACTTTGGTCACTGGAGGAGAAGAACTGACTCATTGCAAAGGACTCTGATGTTGGGAAGGATTGAGGGCAGGAGGACAAGTGGGTGACAGAGGATGAAATGATTGGATGGCATCACCAATTCAGTGAGCATGAGTTTGAGCAAACTCCAGGGGATAGTGAAGGACAGGGAAGCCTGACATGCTACCGTCTATGGGGTTGTGAAGAGTCAGACACGACTTGGTGACTGAATAACAATCAAGAATTCAAGGAAATGAATTCTACAGTTTCCAGGGACACAGTTTGGAGATCCGGTTTCATAAGGCTCTAAAATGTAGGTCCAAAGGGGAAAAAATAACCTCAATGTGATCACTGAGGATCTAATGTTCATAATAATATCCTCAGGTCTGAAGTTCTGCTGTAAGCAGCACCGAAGAACCATGCCATCCACTGTTCTCTCTCTGCAGTTTCTCTAATGCTTAGTGGCATTTGAACACCTGATCAAATGTATTGAAAGCCTTCTCTTGACTCCAATGACACCCCATTCAGCTGATTTTCCTCCAACCTCAATGGGTACTCTTTCTCAATTCTCCAACCTCAAGGGGTACTCTTTCTCAATTTTCTTCATCGAAGCCCATCCCCAAATGTTGGCACTTCAAGCTCTAGGACTTTCCCCTCTCTATCCATGAACTGTCTGTAAGGTGATTTTTTTCCTAGTCCTATGACTTTAAATATCCTCTCTACGCAGAGAAGGCTTGAGCTCTGACTTAATTCCAGCTGCGTAATTGACATGGTAGCAGGCTTCCCTAGTGGCTCAGTCAGTAAAGTGTCTGCCTATAATGCAGGGGGTCAATCCTTGGGTTGGAAAGTTCCCCTGGAGGAGGAAATAGCAACCCACTCCAGTATTCCTGCCTGGAGAATCCCAAGGACAGAGGAGCCTGGTGGACTACAATCCATAGGGTCACAAAGAGTCGGACACAACTGAGTGACTAACACTTAGACAGGTGCTACTCACTCACATCCTTATGTTGACCCATCTCCAGCTGCCAGCTCCTGCATCTCTTCACCTAAGGGTTTTCTCTGATGGCTAGAGGCTGCTCTATCTGTACACACAACAGGCCAGAGGTGCCAGGAAACTTTTTCCCCAAGGAAGAACCTTCAATCAATGGCTGCAGGGAACTGACAGATTAAGAAACCCAGCTTTCTTGCCACTCGGGTGGAGTAACATTTAGGTGCATGTTCTACACAGATCCCCAGAGTTCTCCAAAGGAAACTTGTCCATAGTGGTAACTTGTTTGATCATATATCCTCAGTTGGCTGCCTACCCATCCCTGCCTCACCTTCCCGCCCCCATACCAGTGTTTCCTGGGATAATCTCTCAAATAATCTGTGTGTGCATTTAGTTGCTAAATTGTATCTGACTCTGTGACCCCACGGATTGTAATTCGCCAGGCTCCTCTTTCCATGGGATTTGCCAGGCAAAAATACTAGAGAAGATCGCTATTTCCTTCTCCATGGGATCATCCCCAGCTAAGGATCGAATTGTACCTCCTGCATTGGCAGGCTGATTCTTTACCGCTGAGCCACCAGTGAAGCCCCCTCAAATTGCCTAGCTCCATTTCAATCCTTATCTCAGGATCTTCTTCCAAGAAAACTCAAATGGAGACATCATCTCTACCATATACATTAAAACTCCCCATCAACCTTCTCTCCACGCCTCATCTCAGAAAATGGCACCATGATTTCCCCACTTCCTCAGACAAAAAATTAGGAACCGTCCTTGCTTTTCCCATTTCCACCCATTTTCATAGCCAAGTCCTGTCTCTTGATTCACCTTGTTCTTTCACTTTCCTTCTCTAGTCCTATCACCCAACAGCTTTTGTCTGGACCGCAGCCTCGTATCTGGCCTCCCCAAAGCTACTCCCCACCCAGATGCTACTCTCCACAAAGCACCCAGAGTCATCTCTAAAAAATTTAAATCAGATCAAGTCACTCTGTTTTAATGTTAATTTTTATTAAAGTTGGTTTACAATGTTGTGTTAATTTGTTTTGTGCAGCAAAATGAATCAGCCATACATGTACGTATATCCCCTCCCTTTTGGATTTCTTTCCCATCCAGGTTACCACGGAGCTTCAAGTAGCGTTTCCTGCGCTAGACAGTAGATTCTCACTACTTATCTATTTCATACATAGTATCAATAGTGTACATGAAGTCACCTGAACCAATGTCTTCCAGACCCTTCACAATCTAGCCCCTAGCCTCTCTGCCTTAATCAGGACACTCCAGGCCTCCTTGACCTCATCCAGAGGTGCCAAGCTCATGTTTCACTTAGGGTCCTGGGTTGATATTTCCTCTGCTCACAGATATTTCCAGGACAGGCCCTTTCCTGTCCAGATCTCCACTCATCAAATGTCCCCTGTTCCCTGGATATTTAGTCCCTCTCTATTATACCACCTGAAATCCTCCTTTCTTTACTTGCTTTTTGTCTACCTTCCTACACCAGCAGGTATGCTTTTGTCTGCCGTGGGCACCCCAGTGACCTCAGCCTCTGGAGCAATGCCAAGCACGCAGCAGATGCTCAGAAATACCTCTTGAACGAGCGCACCCTCCATGTAAAGCACCATGCTAGGTGCTTTACAGACACAAGGAAAGCATTGCTATCGACATTTCCCACCCTGACCTTCAATTTTCCATCTCTAAAGTGGCTTGCCAAATATCATTCAGCTAATTAGGGGAGATAACTGCCTACTCAGAGACATGGAAGAGTTAGGAATGAGGACTTGTGGCTAATTGTTGCAGTTGAAGCAGCTAAAGTCATGAACAGCTGCCACATCCAGAAATTCAAATAATTAGGTCACACATTTGGCCTAAATTTCCTGCCTTCCTATAGTCACCTTCAAAGACACTACAACTTGAAAACAGCGGTACCTTCATTTATAAAAAGGTATCTAGCACAGAATCGTGAATGAAAAACTTCATATTTAAATTCCAAAAATTCAAACATGTTATCTTGATGCTAAAGAAACAAACTTAACCAGAGAATTTAAAAATTAGATTTCAGTGACTTGGAAGTTACCAAATGACAGCAAAGTCTAATGACAGTGCTTTTTTTCTTTCTTTTTTTTTTTTATCAAAAGTCACACTTCAGAACCTCTTTGTGGATGAGACTATTTTTAGCATCTTTTTCATAGGTTTGGCTTGCTGGATGATCAAGGCTCAGTAGGAGGCATCCATATATTTATAAAATTCTACATGACTTTTAGCATGTTTTATTATGACAAAGTGCACATTTATCAAACCCTCAAAGGACTTTCAGATTTGAGAATTCCAGGCACCATCCACATAAAGCCATTGTATTGTTTCTTATTTAATAAGGGAATTACTAGAACTCAAAAATTTGTTTGGCGATCTAATCATTGCTTAGCTACAGAAAATTCAACTTTGATTATAAATGTAATTCGTGGCCAGACCAATGCTTTATGGGACTGTTTGGGGATGAGAAAGATGATCTCAAAGGAAGCAACATCAAAACTGAGAAGGGGAAAAGCCTTTTAACAAATTCGTAGTACTAATATGTGTGAGTCTTACCCAGCAGGCATCCTGTTAATAAGAGCGAGAAGAGAAAATAAAATGAAACAGGGGACTATATACCTACAACTAAAGGCATAATAGAGCCAGAAGTTGAAAACTGAACCAGGTATCTGAGCACTATGGACATCCTATAGGTAACTGTTATAATCCAGACACAGACCCTTAAGTAGAAGGAGAGAAATAAGTGATGAAAAAACCCACCTTCCATCAATTGGATCAACTTTTCTAGGAGGGATTATCTTTGCTTCTCAGGAGGTCCTGGTAGAATCAGACCTCCCTTAGCCAAGCAGCAACTTGACTTGCAACCTATTGTGTGGACTTTTCCTCCCCACTGTTGCATTCTCCCTGGCCACTTACTTCATCTTCCTGGGATTCCCCTACCCCCAAGTCTTTGTCTCAGGTTTTCAGGCTAACCTCATCAAGGCACCATTCATGGGAGTTGATAGACACCACTTAAAATGATCACCTCTTCTATTTTATATAATACTTACTCTTTCCAATTTCCAAAGAAATTTCACATACTTCCCTCCTTCGGACTTCTCAAAAACCTTCAGGGTTGTTTAGTGGAGAGAAGGTTATCTTCCTTATTTGGGCACTTGAGGAAATCGAGATTAAGAAGTGGAAAGAGCATTGGCTAAGACAGCAGGGATTGTCAATGGTATGGCTGGATACCATCACCAACCCAGGGATGACTTCAAGACCTCAGTACCACCCAGAGAACTTGGATTTTCCTCAGACTGCCTGCAACCTCATTTCCTTCCTCATCTGCTCAGAACTCTTTTCCTACTTGTCTTTCTTTCTCGTCTCCAGGAAACCTCCTGAGCAATTTTAGGGAATGAACCAAGTTGCATTACTCTTGATATCCCATTAGAATCACAGCATCAGCACCTAGGTCATCAAAACTACAATGCATCTGTTCCTTACATGAATGAAAAAAACTGAATGAGTGGGTTAATGATTCTTCCAGGGCATTTCTCATCCTTATCTGTCTGCTTCCCTAAGAGTCTGCAAGCTCCCTGAGAAGCAATGTTAGTTATCTTCACATTTCTGCCTGAAACAGTGTCACATACAAGTTGCTACTTAATAGCACTTCATGAATGAATGAATGATGCAAGGACAAAGCTTCACTTTCCTAAGAATAATATGGTACTAGGTATATTGTCAGGCTGTTTATTTAACTTATATGCAGAGTACATCATGAGAAACGTTGGGCTGGAGGAAGCACAAGCTGGAATCAAGGTTGCCGGGAGAAATATCAATAACCTCAAATATGCAGATGACACCACCCTTATGGCAGAAAGCGAGGAAGAACTAAAGAGCCTCTTCATGAAAGTGAAAGAGGAGAGTGAAAAAGTTACCTTAAAGGTCAACATTCAGAAAACTAAGATCATGGCATCTGGTCCCATCACTTCGTGGCAAATAGATGGGGAAACAGCGGCTGACTTTATTTTTCTGGTCTCCAAAATCAATGCAGATGGTAATTGCAACCATGAAATTAAAAGACGCTTACTCCTTAGAAGGAAAATTATGACCAACCTAGACAGCATATTAAAAAGCAGAGACATTACTTTGTCAACAAAGGTCTGTCTAGTCAAGGCTATGGTTTTTCCAGTAGTCATGTATGGATGTGAAAGTTGGACTATAAAGAAAGCTGAGCACCAAAGAATTGATGCTTTTGAACTGTGGTGTTAGAGAAGACTCTTCAGAGTCCCTTGGACTGCAGGGGGATCCAACCAGTCCATCCTAAAGGAGATCAGTCGTGGGTGTTCATTGGAAGGACTGATGCTGAAGCTGAAACTCCAATACTTTGGCCACCTGATGGGAAGAGCTGACTCATTGGAAAAGACCCTGATGCTGGGAGGGATTGGGGGCAGAAGGAGAAGGGGATGACAGAGGATGCGATGCTTGGATGGCATCACCGACTCAGTGGAGATGGGTTTGTTTGAACTCTGGGAGTTGGTTATGGACAGGGAGGCCTGGTGTGCTGCGGTTCATGGGATCGCAAAGAGTCGGACACAACTGAGTGACTGAACTGAACTGAGGCATACAATAAATGTGCTCAAGAGTCATCTTGAAGAAAACTCTGGAACTAGGGCACAGATGAACAAAATCCACTATCCTGGTATTGCAGTGGTAAAGAATCCACCTGCTAATGCAGGAAATGTAAAAGACACAGGTTTGATCCCTGGGTCAGGAAGATCCCCTAGAAAAGGAAATGGCAACCCACTCCAGTATTCTTGCCTAGAGAATCTCACTGACAGAAGCACCTGGTGGGCTAACAGTCCATGAGGTCGCAAAGAGTCGGACATAACTGAGTGACCAAGCATGATGATAAGTCCAAGCTTTTACTAGATAATTGTTGGTTATCTTAATCTAACAATTGAAATATAATGTTAAATACATCAGAATTGTTGATAACAGTACATGTCTAGTAGTTGCTGCCATATGGTGATGGCTTTTGCACAGAAAGTATATAATTATAGACAGATTTCATAACTTTTGTACATCTTGAATTTCTCATATATCAATTTCTCATTAATTACCATAATAATAATGGCTTCATATATCAAGCACTGACTTTGTACCCAAGCTGCCACATTGCACTGTAGTCTATGTGACTGGTGCCCACTGGAGTTGTTCAGTTCACAATCTACACAACTGTACTTAGCAGCCCTACATTGTGCTAAGCATTCCATGTGTATTATCTCATTTAATAACCCCAAAAACTCTGCAGAATTACAGGCTCCATATTATAAATAGAGAAATAGGTCAAGAGAGGTTAAGTGATTTACCCAACATCACAAGCCATGAAACAAGCTATGAAACAAGATTCACACCTGTGAAATCTGGCCCTGAGACCCCCAGTATAAACTTCATGCAAGACTTTGCAGTATTTTTACAAAGTTAGAATAAACTTGTAGATAGGAGGGAAACACTTTTGCAAAGAACCAGGGCAGGATATCTTTTAAAAACATTTTTAATCTTGATTTTTCCTTGATGATCAAGCCCTAGTGGTCAAAACCCAAGAGGTCTTCTAAATAACCTGGGAAGTTTTCTAACGTGTCTGTACAAATTCATATTTTATAACGTGAACCTAAACTATATCTAAGAGAGAAGTAGAATAAATCCCAGTGATTATTGATGCTCTTTATCAATAACAATAAATATAGAATGATTCAGAGCAAAAGGGAGAAAGAGCTGAAATCTACTGAATAGAGAGTCACAGAATTTCTTTCCTTTTAAAAAAAAAGTCCTGGAAAAATGTATTGGAAAAATCCTCAAAGGCATCAATTCAGCATCATCCCCACTACTGAGAATGATGTAGTCTCAGGGTCCCAAGTTGGAAACAATCAATTTCTCCCCAAGTTTAGCAAGAGTGGTCCAAGATGCTCTTTGTCCCAGGAGAACACTGTTTTTCAGCAGTCAGCATGAACTGTGAGTACATAAGGTACATTTTATCATTCTGCATAGATTGCTTTTAAAAGAGGGTAATGTAGACTTTGAATGTTCTCCTAAGCCCCACAGAGAATATGGCTGAAGCTTTGTGCAGAAAGTTGGTTTCCTTAGCTAGTCTTAAGCTTAAAGAGCGAACAATAAAAAAATCAAATACCATTTCAAGAGCGACAGATTTCAGAAATGGAGAATTCCATGAGCTTTCAGAATACTAATGCTTACCATATTAAGTACAAAATTTCCTCTTTTTTTATCTGTTTAGTGTAACTCTCTCAAATATATTTCCTAATTCTCTCTCTTTGTAGTCAGAATATATGGAATATATTTTAATAGTTGCTGGAGGGGACTTCCCTGATGGTCCAGTGGTTAAGAATGTACCTTCCAATAGAGGGGATGTGAGTTCGATCTCTGGTCAGGGAACTAAGATTCCACATGCCACAAAACAACTAAACCCATGTGCTGCAACTACTGAGCCCAAGCCACAACTAGAGAGAAGCCTGTGTGCCACAACTAAGACCTGACGCAGCAAAATAAATAGTAATAACAAAAGTAGCTGCTGGAGGATGTGGAGTCATCATTATGAACCTCAGTTATCACAGTTGAAATCACATCATCAATCATCTTATGCTCCCAGAATGACTTCTGCCCACGTGGAAGGCTGTACCTGCTCTAAGGTTCTGTCTACCTTGAAGATGTCATTTTATCCTTCCTTCTGTTCAACAGCTATTCTTTCTTGCTGTCTTCCCTCCACCCGGCTCCCTCTAGTCTGCCACTATATTTTAGATGAGAGATAAATCAGAGGGCAAACTGCAGAATGTGGGCCAAATCCAGCCCCTTGCTTGTTTTGTAAATAAAGTTTTATTGGAACACAGCCATGATCACTCTTTCCATGATGTTTGTGGCTGCTTTCTTTCTACAACAGGTCCAAGTTAGGTGGTTGCAACCAAGACTGCACTGCATGTCCTGCAAAGCTTAAAATAGTCCCTATCTGCTCCTTAAAAAAATATATATATACATATATATATATTTACTTAAGACTGTGATGGATCTTCACTGCCATGCACGGGCTTTCCCCAGTTGCAGTGAGCGGGGGGCTACTCTTCCTTGCTGTGCAGTCTTCTCACTGGTGGCTTCTCTTATTGCGGAGCATAGGCCCTAGAGCAGATAGGCTTCAGTTATTGTGGCACGTGGGCTTAGCTGCTCCTTGGCATGTAGGATCTTCCAGGACCAGCGATCAAACCCCTGTCTCTTGCATTGGCTGGCAAAGTCCTAACCACTGGAGAGGAAGCCCCTCACTTTCTGCTCTTTAAAGTTTGCTAGCCCTTGTTTTAGATTCATGGATAACTCAGGGCCTTCTGAAAAATATCTTGCCCTCTCTTTTGGGGAAATTGCTATACTTTGCAACAGTGTGTTCTTAGTACTTGAAAGGCCTTTTCGCCTACATCTATGTTTCCAGATAAGTCCTGGATGGTTGAGAAGGCTAAAAATCTGACCTTCAAAGTAAGAGAGCGGTTCTCAGACTTTTCAAGTCATAAAATGCCATTATGTTTGATAGTAGTTTACAATGGCCTAAAGACAGTGTTTGTGCACAATGGTGCTCTATCTATAGCCTGAAGCCAGGTGTATAAACATTACTGTTATTCAGAGTTCTGATGCCTTCGAGTAACTGAGCACGCAACTGTTTCAACCCTCAAAGCACAGCTTTGAGTCACTGACTTAAAAAATAATAGGAAAAAAAAAATGAGCTGGAAAAAGGAATTAGAGAGTCACTCAATTAAAAAATAAAATTATAAAGAGTAACAACTAAATCAAACTTCTCCCTGAGATTTACAGAGGAGAAGTCAACCAGAGACATTGTTTAAAAACTAACATGGCATTCTAACCCAGAGCAGATTTCCAGCTAGAGGAATTACAACATATGGTATTTCACATACAAAAGGTAATTAAGAACTGCCTTGGAAAAGAGCATTTGTAGCCACCTCATCAGTGACCTAGCAGGCTGGTTTCTATCAGTTACTATTCATTACTGTCAGTAAGAACAAAACAGGGTATGATTAATGCAGTCCAGTGCAATGAATTGCAACAGAGGACAACACCTCAAAAAAAGAATCCAGACAAAATACCATCATTTACTGAGCCTGAGGGTTCTATTTGCATTTTGTATCAATAGTATTATAACTATTATTATTACTAACAAAGTAATGAGCATTTAGACATTGCCTAATACTAGGCTCTGCATAATGAGTATTAGCTTGTTGAATCACTGAAAACATCAATGAAATTGAGTGGTGACATCATTCCTGATCTACAGGTAAGGAGACAGTTTTTGAGAAGTCAAGTAATTTAGGAGATACTAGAATCAGAATACACAAGCAAACCTGAGTAATTCCCATGTTCTGAGTTCTAGTTCTATGCTATATATCCACCCATTTCACTGGGATTTAGAATTTTGCAGCTAGATATTCAGTGCCCTGCAATACAATTTATATCAGTGCTGTCCAGAAGAAATAGACTGCAAGTCATATATGTGACCTTATATTCTGTATGTGGTGGCGGTGGCTTAGTCACTAATTCATATCTGACTCAGCAACCCCATGGTCTGTAGTCCACCAGGCTCCTCTGTCCATGGGATTTCCCAGGCAAGAATAGTGGAGTGGGTTGCCCTTTCTTCTTCCAGGGGATCTTCTTGACCCAGGGATTGGACCCAGGGATTGAACCCACATCTCCTGCTTTGCAGGTGAGTTCTTTATCAACTTAGCCACCAGGGAAGCCCCATTCTGTATGTAGCCACAACTAAAAACAGGGAAAATAAATAGGTGGAACTAACTTTAATCACATATGTATATATATTTAAAATTGGGATTTTGTTGTCTTACAAGGCAATGTTAGTTTCTGCTGTACAATAAGGCAAATCAGCCACATGTATACATATATCCCCTAACTCCTGGGCCTCCCTCCCATCCCCCTCCCATCGCATCCCTCCCATCACAAAGCACTGAGCTGAGCCCCCTGCCCTACACAGCAGGTCCCCACTAGCTCCCTATTTCACACTTGGTAGTGTATATGTGTCGATCCCAGTCTTCCGATTCATCCCATCCCCCCTTCCTCATCCCCTGTTACCACACATATTGTTCTCTATATCCGCATCTCTATTCCTGCCCTGCTGAACCCAATATATTTATAATAGTTTCAATTCAACAAATAATAACTATATAATTATCAATATAAATATTAATAATTGATTAACAATGATAGTTATTAAACAAATGATTATTGAGATACGTCTGTGTTCCTGCTATGTTGAACATGTTTAAAAGTTCCCCAATACTTACTGAGTCTTTAAATTTGAGTTTAAATTCATTAAAATTAAATAAATTCAAAATTTATTTCCTTAGCAGCTGTAGCTACATTTCAAGTGTTTGTTAGCTCCATAAGGTTAGTGGCTACTATATACTGACAAGAAAAATCTATATTCTACTTTTCACATCCTAGGTATTGGAACAAACTGAACACATGATAAATGGCATGAGTGAGTAGCAAAGGGAAACATTGGGAATCCAGGGACTGGTCCCAAGTTTGATTTTGAATGTTCAAAACTGTGTGACCTTGGGCAGTCCTTTTAACTTCTCCAAGCCTCGCTTCCCCTATACAAAATGGGGATTAAAATAACTACAGCAAAACAAGCAAGCAACCCAATCAAAAAATGGGCAGAAGATCTAAAGAGACATTTTCCCAAAGAAGATATACAGATAGCCAATAGGCACATGAAAAGATGCTCAACATCACTAATTATTAGAGAAACAGGAAATTAAAAGTACAGTGAGGTACCACCTCACACCAGTCAGAATGGCCATCATTAAAAGTCTACAAATAACAAATGCTGGAGAGGGTGTGGAGAAAAGGGAACCTCCCCGCCACCCCCATACACTGTTGGTGGGAATGTAAATTGGTATAACCACTATGGAGAACAGTATGGAAGTTCTACAAAAAACTAAAAGTAGAACTACCATGTGATCCAACAATCCCACTCCTGGGCATATATCCAGGCAAAACTATAATTAAAAGAGGATACATGCACCCCTGTATTCATAGCAGCACTATTCACAATAGCCAAGATGGAGACAACCTAAGGTGGTTTCCAAGAGAGTAGGGCATGGGAGCAGGTTGGATGGGGAGTTTGGTATTAGCAGATGCAAACTTGCATTTATAGAATGTATAAACAAAAAAGCCCTAATGTATAGCATAGGGGATTATATTCAATACTTTGTGATAATATAAACCATAATGGAAAAGAATATGAAAAAGCATACATATATGCATTACTGAGTCACTTTTCTGTATAGCAGTAATTAACACAACATTGTAATTTAATTAGACTTCTATAAAAAAATAGATTTTGAAAAATAGCTGCATTATCCATCTCCTAAAGTTTTTTTTAAATAAGATGACATCTTTAGGAGTACCCTGTGGCTCAGTGGTAAAGAATATACCTGCCAACGCAGGGGACACGGGTTCAATCCCTGGTCTGAGAAGATTCTACATGCAACTAATATTCCACAGGCAACTAAGCCCATGAGCCACAACTACTGAGCCTGTGCTCTGGAGTCCAAGAACCACAATTACTGAAGCCCGTGAACCCTAGAGCCTGTGTTCTGCAACAAGAGAAGGCATCACAGTGAGAAGCCAGCGCACCACAACTACAGAGCAGATTACTGCAACTAGAGAAAGCCCATTGCACGGAGCAATGACGACCCAGCTCAGCCAAAAATAAATAGATAAGCAAATGATGGCATCTTTAAAAGAACTCAAAATTTTAAATGTTATAGCGATGTAAGAGTCTATGATCATGCTATCTACTTTTCATAATGAGTAACTCAATTTCATCTGGCATACAATTTCATGTCAACCCAAGCCAGATCAGCACAAATAGTCATTAAGGTTAGGAAAGCACCATACAAGCAATAATTGGAGTATTGCAAGTTGAAGTTGTAAATAAAGATCTCTAGATTATTACCTCCTTAAGGTTAGGGTCTATAACAAAGTAGTCACTCAATAAACATTTGTTGAGTTAAAGAATAAATAATGGAATGGATGAATAAACATCTAAGTCGATCTGCCAGGTTTAAATATCAGGTCTATTCTTATTTGGTTACCTAGCAATCTAAATATGTATCTACAATACTTACATTTTCCCTGTCAGACACATATGTTTATTTAGACAGATGGCTCCTCTCTGGATGATCCTTTACAATATCAGATGCATAAACACCTCCAAGGGTACCAGGATAGAAGGTTGGCCCTGAAATCACCTGAAACATGGGGGAATTAATTTCTTTCTAGAGCAGAAGTTGGCAAAGTGTGTCCCACAGTACAGGACTAGGTGTTAGCCCAAAACAGTGCCATGACCAAGCACAATTCAGAGAAGCAGAGCTCATCAAATTTCTTGACTTCAGAGATTCCGGGGGCTTTTAATGCACTCAAGTGCATTAAGAAAGACCAAGTGGAGAAATTTAGTCTACAGAACTTACCAAATTCATTTGATCAGGAAGCACTTTCTTAAAGCAATCTTATAGGACTATCAACCTGAGAAGTCCACACTGGGAAATGTTGTTAAAGAGGAAGATGAATGCACCAATATGGGGGAAATTACTAAAAACTTATGAACACAAATTGCTGGTGCCAAAAAGAGAGATCTGGGAGATTTACTCTTGTCAGGACTAAATCTCTGGTTTCAGGCACAGCCAAATTTGGAGGCTGAAACATGGGGCTCAGGATTCAGTTCCTCTACATGTGTTGCATCTTCCACCCATTTCGTGGGCTTCATTCCCAGGCTTCATAGGCAGGCCCTGATCCCTGCAAGATCACATGCTTCTGGGACTTCCTTGGTGGTCCAGTGGTTAAGACTCTGTGCTCCCAAAGCAAGGGGCTCTGGATCACTCCCTGGGAACTAGATCCCACATGCCACAACTGAGTTCACATGCAACTAAGACTCAGCACAACCAAATAAATAATTTTATTTTTTTTTAAAAAAGAGAGGCTTCCCTGGTGGTCCTGATGGTTAAGAATCTGCCTGCCAGTGGAGGGGACCCAGGTTCGAAAGATCCCACATGCCGCAGAGGAACTAAGGCCATGTGTCACAATGACTGAGCCTGAGGGCCTAGGCACTATGCTTCTTAACAAGAGAAGCCATGGCAATGAAAAGCCCACGCAGTGCAACAAAGAACCATCACAGCCAAAAAAATAAAATGTATTTCATTAATCATTTTTTTAAAAGATCACATCCTTCTGGTTTCAAGACCAGGGAAATCACTTGCTCAAGCAAACAGCCCAAGATGTTGGAGCTGGTTGCCATTCCCTTCTACAGGGGATCTTCCCTAACCCAAGAATCGAACCTGGGTCTCCTGCATTGCAGGCAGATTCTTTACTGGCTGAGCCACCAGGGAAGCTATAAAATGTCTCTAATTGAATTTAATTAATTTGACCTAAGAGCACCCATCCTGACCCAATCACCCTGACCAGAGGACTGAAATTCTCTGAGTGGTCAGGCCAGATTAGGCATTCCACCAGTACAATTCAGGGAACCTCCGTTGAGAGTGGAGGACAGGATGCATCACCAGGGGATGCTTTACTAGAAGAAAGGAAAATAGATGTTGGGAGCTGAAGTGACAAACTGAAGATTAATTTCCCAGGATTTCTAAAATGCAAGTGGCTTTCTGATGGCTTGGGTAACATCCCTTCATATTAATAGTTATTCAAAAATCCTAATCCCCTGAGGAGGCGATCATGTCCCCAGATTTGCTCAAAACTTCACCCGACTAGCAAGCCTTGATCCCTGCAATTGTTTCCTTTGTCATTTCTCTGGTTTTGGTCTTATCAAATTGGGCACCACAGTGCCATCTATCTCATCTTTCTTCTAAATGTTAATCCTCATTCCCGAAAACTAGAGAATAATGAAAGAAAAATTCAAAGTTATACCCATTTCCTTCTTGACAAATTCCAAGGCTGTCTCCCAGTCCCATAATCTTCAGAAGAAACATCTGATTTCAGCACAGCGATTTCCCTATTGTTGACTAGTCTACATTTTAGCAGTGCCCTGTGAAAACTATTCAAAATAACCAGTTATCATGTTCTTCCCTTGTATAAAAACTATTTCCATCGTAGGAAATCACTAGGTCTCTACTACTCAATACAGTGGCCAGTAGCTGCACATGTCTGTGAAAGAGTTGAAATGTGATTACTGAGGGCTAAAAGATGCTCTAGGTATAGAACACACAATGGCTATCAAAGAATGTGAACTATCTCGTTAGTAATTCGTATATTGAACACATTTTGAAATGATTGTATTTTGGATATATTGGGTTAAACATGATGTATTATTAAAATATCAATATATAAAAATGGTCATTCCCCTCAGTATCTGTGGAGTTCATTTCAGAATCCCCGGGGGTACCAAATTTCAGGGATGCTTAAGTCCCTCAGATTAAATGGCACTGTACAGCCACCATTCACTTCTGTGGGTTCTTCATCCGCATCCACATTCACAATTCAACCAACCACAGATTCTAATCAGGAAATCCATCAGCGGATGGCTGAATCCGCAGATGAGGAACCTACGGATATAGAGGGTAGACTGTGTATTACTAAAATTAATTTCATGTTTCCTTTTACTCTTTTAAAATGCACCTACTAGAAAAGTTTAAATTCCATATGCAGGCTTTGTTATATATTGGATAGCACCACTCTGAGCCATGTCTACCTGCAGCAGATACAGAAATAGCCCTTTAAATTTATGGTGGTAAATTCCAAAGAAATGGATAAGCGTTAAATGTGAGTGCTTCTAGAAAGCTAGGGTGACAGTTCTCATGTTACAATTTCAGTACTATCCAAATTATCTTTAACTGTGTTCATGCATCACCTTAATTTTTAAAATCTAGGTAGCAGCAAAATCATAATTAAGCATTTCAGGGAGACTGCACTGAGACATTTTAGAGATGGATTTGTTTATATATAGCTGCTTCCATTTGTTTCAGTTCAGTGGCTGTGCTTCTTTTTTTTTAACTTATTAATTAATTAATTTGGCTGTACCAGAATTTAGTTGTGGCATTCAGAATCTTTAGTTGCAGTATGTGGAATCTTTTTGTTTTTTTCTTTTCATTTGCAGCATATGAACTCTTATCTGTGGTGTGTGGGATCTAGTTCCCTGACCAGGGATTGAACCCTGGTCCCCTGCATTGGGAGCATAGTCTTAGCCACTTGACAATCAGGGAAGTCTTGTCAGTGCCTGTACTTCTTAACCAGGAGGATGCTTCAAAATCACCTGTGGAGATTTAATTAAAAAACACATAAGTCCAGGAACCAGCCTAGAGTTTTCAAGCATGTGACTTTTCCCCTAAGATCCAAGGTGATTCCTTCTCTCATATCTAGTTAAGAACTTCTGGGTTATGCCTTGGAACTCTGGGACCTTATGTTGTCACAACAGCACAAAAAGTACTCGTTGAGGAAAATTTTGGCCCAATCTGTAAGTATTCTACAGGTAACACATCTGCTCTCCTTTGGAAGGGGAGGCATCCTGAAATTGAAAGTGTCTTATTAGGCTCTTCAACTCTAAAGAATTGTTGTGGAGGTTTAGTCACTAAGTCATCTCCAACTCTTCTTCAAGGGGGCAGGGTCCCAGTTCCCCTCAGAGGAGATGTGAGGAGCAATCTGATACATATCTCTGAGTTCTTCTACAGAAAGTAAGACCTCCCCCACCTCAGCACAGAAGATGGTGACTTCAGGCTGAGCACAAGCACAGGGACCCCAGAGTGATCGGAGCCAGAAGGCAGATGATCAAGATTTCTAGAACACCACTTCCCAGGTGAAGCTCAGTTCAGTTCAGTCACTCAGCCATGTCTGACTCTTTGCGACCCCATGGACCACAGCACGCAAGGCTTCCCTGTCCATCACCAACTCCCGGAACTTGCTCAAACTCATGTCCATTGAGTTGGTGATGCCATCCAATCAACTCACCCTCTGAAGTCCCCTTCTCCTCCTGCCTTCAGTCTTTCCTAGCACCAGAGTCTTTTCTGATGAGTCTGCCTGCCAATACAGGAGACATAAGAGATGCATGTTCTGATCCTCAGGTTGAGAAGATCCCATTCAGAAAGGCATGGCAACACATTCCAGTATTCTTGCCTGGAAAATCCCATCAACAGAGGAGCCTGGTGGGCTACAATCCATGGGATCTCTTTTCTGCTCAGACAGTTATGGAAGAAACATGGAGCTGGACCCTCCCAAAGCCCTGATTCCTGAGTGCAAAAGCCAGAGAGCAAAGACACCCCCACTCCTGACCCTACCCACTTCCCCAGTGGACTTGAACTGCTTGTGTAGAAGGACCAAGAAATCAACCTTTGTTATTTTAAGCCCATGAGATTTGGGGGCTGTTTGTTTCTGAAGCAAAACCTGTCTTACCCTCATGTAAGGGAAGGTTAACAACTTGCTAGGTGGATCTTATGCACAGTGAAGTCTGAGAAACACTACATGGGTGTGCCATGACTTCTTCCTGGCTTAGGGGAGGGCAAAAGGAAACTGCATGTCTAGGCTTCATATCTGGCTCCCATAGAAATGTTTTTGCCCTTTGGTGCTGTGCCATTGTCCTTCCGGGAGATACAAGTATAAGAAAAAGCCTAGCTGCTTGGTTGGGTTTCTTAAGGATCTTGTTGAAGACTCTTGCCCCTCAATTATAGTGTCCTCTTGGAAGATCTCTCTGATGTCAATACCAATCTCAGTTTGGCTTCTCCTGAGTCATTAATGTGTTTCTAATCTAGTGGTAGTTTGTGATGGACAGGGAGGCCTGGCGTGCTGCGATTCACAGGGTCGCAAAGAGCAGGACATGACTGAGCGACTGAACTGAACTGAACTGAACTGAATCTAGTGGTTGGGCTTCCAAGGTGGTGCAGTGGTAAAGAATCTGCATGCCAATGCAGGAAACGCAAGAGATGCGGGGTTCGCTCCCTGGGTAGGGAAGGTCCCCTGGAGTAGGAAATGGCAACCTGCTCCAGCATTCTTGCCTGGAAAATTCCATGGACAGAGGAGCCTGGTGGGCTACAGATGATGGGGTCACAAAGAATCGGACACAAGTGAGCACATACCCAGTCTAATGTTTACTGGGAATTACCATTAACCCAAAAGAAGCCTCCAAGCCAAATCATGACCTTCCTCTCAAACTATGCCAAATTTCATAGCATATCTTGTGTGGGTCAATTCATTTTATCTTTCTGAACCAATTTCCCCCTTTCCACCAATTTTTCTGACTCACTCATTTTTATTTTATTTTGAATTATGTGTTTTTGCAAGCTGCCTTAATTCTTTTCAGGAAAAAATGTAGTATAGGAATAAAACTGTAGATGACATGCAAGCATGAATGCATAAATAACAGGCCCTTATTTCTAGAGCTCCAATAACGAACCTCAACTTGTTTTTTTAATGATGAAGGAAACGAGGGAAGAAAAAAGCAGGGAGGGGATGAAGAGGAGGGAGTGGGGAGAGCGTGTGATGCCATGAACCCTCCACAGTATTCCAATTCTGGCTCCTAGTTAATAGGCAACAGAGGAAGGCAACTTTATCTTTAAGATAAATGTTATAAATTGCACATAATGAAATAAGGTCTTATTTTCCCACCTTTTGGTTTCTTATTTTTAAGATATACAGTCCTGTGTCAGCCCAAATATCTAGACTTATAGCACCCAATTCTATTCTGCTTGTAGAACAAATTCACTGGCACAGTCGATTTTTATTTTAATTATTTGTATAGAGTGGAAAGGAATGGCCTGATTTATTACTGAGTTGGACTCCAATGGCAATATTATTATAGTTGCAACAGATGAATAAACCAATATATTTCTTAGAGCCATAAAACAACCAGCTATGTGTCAGGGAAAATTGTCCTCCAAAACAACTGCAAAAAATAAAATTTGAAAAAAACCAAGGGAAACAGTGGCCTCCTTAGCCTGCCAAAACCATTCCAAAGAAAACAGGTCTCCCGCCTATCAGGAAAAACTCATTTTAATGAACTTACATTCTACCCACCCCCAGAAATTAAAGAATCACTGAAGTGATTTATAACATTGTCTCTGGCATTGATGTGTTTATTACATTTGAAGATGTTTTTTAAACAAAATCAGTAGCCACAGAAGATCATTGTTTTTTCTCAGAACCCAACGTTTGACATGCTGATGCATGCAACCTTTGGCAGCAGGCTGCAGGATTAAGTTGATCAGAAGTCTGTGCTGTGATGACATTTTAATGCCTGATCGGGACAGAACTATTCTTTGCAATTTGCTTGGAAGGAGGAGGGGGGAAGGAGGGAGGACGCTTTTTACAATCCATCTTTGCTTATCTTCAGCTTGCATGTCATTCCTGCAAAGGCTGAGAACAATGAGCAGCAGGCTGCAGAGGGTGGCGAAAGTCAAGTGCAGCCTTGAACGCCTCCCCTCGAAGGCTCCACTGGATTAAATGAACTCAGGCCGTGCTGACTGCCTGGCTGCAGGGTGACCAGTGTTTCTGTTATCCACTGTGATGCTGACGTTGGTTTTTTTTTATATTTTCCACTTGCATTTATTTCAAAGAATGTCCCCAGGTGGGCTGCACACCTCAAAACATGCAGAACTACCCAGTGAATGTGAAATGTGTGTTTTCCCCAAAATGTGTAAGACTTAAGACCTTGGGTTCTAGAATCAGAAAATTTTGAATGAGATTCTGGTTCCACATATTTCTGGCCGTGTGTCCTTGGGCACGTTCCCTGACCACGTTGAGACTTACTTTTCTCATCTGCTGAGTGGGGTTATTATGCCTACCTCATCCGATTATGAATGGGACCAAAGGCAACAGACTTAGCACAGGGCCCACCTCACAATAATATCAACAGCAGAAATTTTCGGGTATTATTTACCTCAAACTTAATCATTTTTAAATTGTACAGGCTGAGTTTTATGCCAATGGCCACTTCCAAATTCTCTCATCGAGTCTGGAACTTGGTTATAAGGGAGTTTGCTCCAGGTACTTGTGGTTTCTTGGAATGTCCCATTTGAAAGTATATCTTTCAATGTGAGTGCTATAGCATCTTAATTTAGAGAAGGTAAAATACTTAGCTAGGAAACATGGAATGTAAATGCTATGGGTCTGAAAATACTAGTGTACCCATGAGTCTCACCCCGAGAGCTTTCAAAACACCAAGACTTTTTCTCTTCTGGCAGCAAATTTCAAAACCATGACAATACCAACTGCCACTGTGGTTGCATGTGTGAGGCACTTACTGTGTGCCAGGCACTGTATCGTAGCACTTTCCAAGCCATAACTCATCCAGGCAGTTACTAGTTGCATCCCCATTTTACAGATGGAGAAACTGACTCAGAGAGGTCCAGTCACTCGCCCAACCTAGGAAGTGACTAAGCAAGGATTCAAACCCAAGTCAGGCTACTTCTACAGCCCATGGCTTTAACCAGTCTTAAGTAAGAACATAAGATGGTGGTCACTCATGTTCTGTTCCTTCCCTTAGAAGTCTTTTTTGCTCCTGATGGCATTGGAGAGTTCACACAGCACCTCTCACCCCTCGTGTGTGCATGCATAATCGCTCATTGTGTCTGACTCTGTGACCCCATGGACGGGAGCCCACCAAGCTCCTCTGTCCATAGGATTTCCCAGGCAAATTCCTGGATCTTCCCGACCCAGGGATGGAACCTGTGCCTCCGATGTCTCCTGCATTGCCGGCGAATTCTTTACCTGCTGAGCCATCGGGCAAGACCCTTCTCATTCTTCATGTTGGCACAATTCCACTTTAAGGAGCCCATTCATTTTTTAAAAAGCTTTTTTTTTTTTTAAATGTGGACTATTTTTAAAGCCTTTCTTGAATTTGGTACAGTGTTGCTCCTGTTTTATGTTTTGATGTTTAGGCCTTAAGGAGCATAGGATTTTAGCTCCCCAATCAGGGATTGAACACACACCCCCTGTATTGGAAGGTCAAGTCCCAACCATTGGACCACCAGGAAGGTCCCCAAGGAGCCCATTCTAAAGCTACTGTTATTATTGTTGTATAAATGCTCAGTCGTGATCAACTCTTTTGCAACTCATGCCCTGCAGCCCGCCAGGCTCCAGGATCCCCACCCAGGGATCGAACCTATGTCTTTACCACTGAGCCACCTGGGAAGCCCTCTAAACTGACTGTGCTGTGCTGTGCTAAATGGCTTCAGCCGTGTCCCACTCTTGGTGACCCCATGGACTGTAGCCCACCAGGCTCCTCTGCCATGGGATTCTCCAGGCAAGAATGCTGGACTGGCTTGCCTTGCCCTCCTCCAGGGAATCTTCCTGACCCAGGGATCAAACCTGCATCTCTTACATCTCCTGCATTGGCAGGTGAGTTCTTTACCACTAGCATCACCTGGGAAGCCTCTAAAGGGACTATCTTTAGGCAAAAGAATGACTCCAATGGTGGGAAGATTTGGCTTTGAAGGAATACATTTTCTCCATCTCTAAGATTTCAATACACAGTGTTCAGGCACTGTGGTGATTGACCAAGTTGCTAAAAAGATGGTCTCTGCTTTCAAGGAGTTCCCTTTTAAAAGCCAACGCACAAATGAAAAGCCCCCTATTCACAGATCTCCCACAATGTAGAGGGAAATATCCCACAAGTATTGCAGTGAAGAAAACCTTTTCTTCCCAATGCTCACCTTCCCTTGGCACAAGTAGTTAATTTTATAGCTAGAAAACCTCCCACCTATCTGGCCTGGAGACCCCGTCTCTAGCTCAAGCTAGAAAATAACCAAGGGATAATCAAAAGATCAAAAATACATGATTTAAACCCCTCTTCGCTGTGAAAAAAGAACATTCATATTTATTTATTCCTTATTGAAAAAAAAAAAGATTTCATTTGTAACTCTAAAAGAATTCATAGTTTCTTTCGGCCATTGTTCTGATTTGGAGCAATTCATCACAGAGCGATAACATGCTGATGATGTGTTACACTAACACATCCTTACATTGGTAATGCTCTAATGATCTGGCAGACTCCTAAATCACCAGAGAGCTGTCACTCCCGTGATGTGTTACTCAGAGATACGGCTCAGATCGGAGAAAGGCATCCAGGAACTCAACAATGGGAGAATTATATTTTTTGACTTCAGAATTTCTTGGCTATAAATAATAACCTCTTTCACGGAAAACAGAAAACTCGGCCTGAAACCAGGAGAAGCAGCAAAATTTCTTATATGTTTGAGTACACTAGAGATACCAAGATAAGCATATAGATTTAGTGGCCTTGGCTGTGTGATAGAGGAGGCCACTGATAAGAAAATTTCTGAAGTATCAATGGGGTTGCTGAATGGGTTCCTGAAAGGTAATCAGTTGCGTGCTTACGGATCCATTTTTCAGTGATGTGGATTTCATCAGTGCCCTAAAATAAACAGTGTTAAAACCTGAGTCAAGAGAAAAATGACAGAGTAAGAAGAGAGGTACCCTCTTCAGCACTGTTGGCAGGAGAGTAAATTGATATAATCTTTCAGAGGACAGGTGGGCCATATCTATCAAAATTTAAAGCATGCATATTCTGGGCCCAGCAATTTCATTTCCAAAAATCTATCTTGCAGACATTCACACATATACAGAGAATATGGGTGTGTAAGAACATTTACTGCAGCAACTGTTGCAACTGAAAAAAAAAAAAGAATGGAAACAATCTAAATACCCATCAATAGTGGAGTGTTTAACTAGATCAGTCTGTATTCATTCTATGAAGTTTATGTGGCCATTACAAATCATGCTGTGGATCAATGGCTTTGAAAGTGTTACAGAGACTTGTAGAGCCATGGTTATCAACTTCTTTGTGGACCGCTTGTGGATTCACCTGGGGAGGTAATAAAGAACACAGAGGCCCAAGCTCATTGAAGGAGAATCAGATCTGAACCTCTGTATTTCCATCAGGGCCTCCAGCTGGTGATGAGATACACTGAAACAAAAGAACCACTTTTCTGGAATACCTCTAGGCATTGAACACTCTGGAGCCTTTCCCTAGCCTCACTGTGTTTGCGGATGTGTACTTTTACTTTGTTACTGTTCAGTCACTAAGTCAAGTCTGACTCTTTGCAATCCCATGGACTGTAGCATGCCAGGCTTCCCTGTCCTTCACAATCTCTCTGAGTTTGCTCAAACTCATGTCCATTGAGTCGGTGATGCTATCCAACCATCTCATCCTCTGTTGTCCCCTTCTCCGCTTGCCCTCAACCTTTCTCAGCATCAGGGTCTTTTCCAATGATTCAGCTCTTTGCATCAGGTGTCCAAAGTATTGTAACTTCAGCTTCAGCATCAGTCCTTCCAATGAATATTCAGGGTTGATTTCCTTTAGAACTGACTGGTTTGATCTCTCTGCTGTCCAAGGGAAACTCAAGAGTTTTCTCCAGCACCACTTTACTTAGGTAGAACTCTGCAAAAGATTTTCTTACAAGGTTGCTTTAAACAGGTTTGAAAACAATCCTATAGAAAGGTAGTTAAAATTATTGAGTCTTTATACTGTTACAGTCATTCTCATTTAATCCTTACAGCAACACAATGAATTAGGTCATATTACTATCACAATTAGATGCTTCCTTGGTGGCTCAGTGGAAAAGAATCTGCCTGCAGTGCAGGAGATGCAAGTTAAATCCCTGGGTCAGGAAGATCCCCTGGAGAAGGAAAGGGGAACCCACTCCAATATTCTTTCCTGGATAATCCCATGGACAGGGGAGCCTGGAGGGCTACAGTCAATGGGGCTGCAAGACTTGGACACAACTTAGTGACTAAACCACCACCACCACCACTATCAATTGGTAGACTGGGGGCACTAAGAAGATAATTCAATTCCTCAAGATCAGCACAGCTAGTAATTCTGGAGTAGGGACATAAACCCAAGCAGCGTGGTTTTAGAGCCTGAGCGAACTGCTTTCTGACTCCAATGTGTATGTAAACCCACATATTTGTTGACTTGGAAACGGGCCCACAATATATGGGGTTTTTGAGAAGCAAGCTAATAAACAGCATGTGCAATTGGATACCACTTTATTATATATTCACAGGAAGGGATGGATGTGAAAAGAAAAAAAAAATGAAACTATATCCAAAATGAAGAAAATCAGAAGCATGGATCAGCCAGCTGGAGAACGTGTTCTAAAGATTCCAAATTTTATACACTCTATTATCAAACAGGCACAATAATGAATCTTTCTCAAGTTGTACATGGGTGAATTGCCCTAAGGAAGCTACATATGTACTGGAGCATTTTTGTATGCATAGCCCACATTCTTGAGACTGAAATGTTTTGGTTTCAGGGTCCCATTGAGGAAGGAGACCTTGTGTAAGCTCCATGAAAGCAGGAATCTCATCTATCTTGCTCCTCCTGTATCTTCAGAGCCTACTCACTGGAAGGTGCTATAGTATATGATCCATAAACAGTTATGGAAGGAATAAGTGAATATTGTAACTACAGAATGCTGTTCTTGAAGGTTATGTGGCTGTATTGACAAGAATTTTTTTCTGCATTTTAAGACTATTTTTTAGAGCAGTTTTAGATTCACAGAAAAATCGAGAAGAAGTTGCAGAGGTTTCTTATAGGCCCTCTGCCCACACATAGGCATAGTCTCCCTCATTAGCAGTACCCTCCACTGCTGAGAGTTTACTGCTGATGCTATATGTTCTGCAGGTTTGGACAAGTATATCATGACACATGGGCTTCCCAGGTAGCTCAGTGTTAAAGAATCTGTCTGTCAAGCAGGAGATGCAGGTTCAACCCCTAGGTTGGGAAGATACCCTGGAGAAGGAAATGGCAGCCCATTCCAGTATTTTTGCCTGGGAAATCTCAAGGACAGAGGAGCCTGGTGGACTACAGTCCACGGGGTCTCAAAGAGTTGGACACAGCTTAGTGACTAAAACAACAACATTAATGATACAAATCCACCATTAAAGTATCATACATAGAGTATCATAAAAGCATTTTCACTTCCCAAAAAATCCTTTATGCTCTGCCTGTTCACCCCTCCTTCATCCCTAACTCCTCGCAACCACTGATCTTTTTACCTTCTCCATATAGTTTTGCCTTTTCCAGAAGGTCATATAGTTGGACTGATATAGTAGGTGGGCTTTTCATATATGCCTCTTTCACTTATCAATATAGATTTAAGTTTCCTTCAAATCTTTTCATGTCTTGATAGCTCATTTCTTTTTAGGACTGAATAATATTCAATTGTCTGTATACATCCGTTTATTCATTCACCTACTGAAAGATACCTTGGTTGCTTCCAAGTTTTGGTAACTATGAATAAAGCTTCTATAAATATTGTGTTCCAGTTTTGATATGGTTCTCAGTTTTTTACTCCTTTAGGTAAATTCTAAGGAGAGAGATTTTTTGATCATGTGGTTTAAGAGTGTGTTCAGTTTTGTGAGAAACTCCCAAGCTGTCTTTCAAAGTGGCTATACCATTCACATTCCCACCACCAGTGAATGAGCGTTCCTGTTGCTCCATATCCTTGCTAGCATTTGGTATTGTCAGTGTTCTAGATTTTGGCCATTCTGATAGATGTGTAGTGGTGTCTCGTTGTTCTAATTTGCATTTCCCTGATGATATATGATGTGAAGCATCTCTTCATATGCTTATCTTCCAACTGTATATCTTCTCTGGTGAAGTATTTGTTAAGGTCTCTGGCTCATTTTTCAATTGGATTGTTTTCTTACTGTTGAGTTTTAAGAGCTATCTGTGTATTTTGGATAACAATCCCTTATCAGATGTGTCTTTTGCAAATACTTTCTCCCAGTCTGTGGCTTGTCTTTTCACTCTCTAGATAGTATCTTCTACATAACAGTTGGCGAAATTTTTTAATCACAAGTTTGCCATAGGCAAGATAAAAGTTTTCTTGCCTCTGTTTAAATCACCTAATCTAGATAAATCTCCCTACTGGTTTTTTTTTTTTTTTTTTGAAGAATCAACAGATAGAATGGAATTGAATTCACTCAAGAGCTAAGTAAGAAGCAAGAAGCGACACAAAAGAAGTAACAGATGGTTCGCCTGTCTTCATGAAACTTACAAGTTCTTACCAGAATGAGAAAACATAGATTTAATGAAGAATTACAAAATGACAAAAAGTTTACAAATCACATGTTAGAGTACATAGTGTAGGCTGAGTTAAAGGAAAAGGAAGAATCTAAAATAGCCACAAAAGACATAAAGTTTTAATTGGACTCTATAAAAATAATTTGCATTAGCCAAGAACATTAGTAGATTTTCTATCTATAGTATCTAGACCAGTGACTCTCATCCACTGCGTATTGCATACTAGTGAACCATCAGTCTGGCACAGAGAAACAACCAGATTTTGCTGCATGTGACATTTTTTGAATGGGGGCACAGCTGAAAAAGGATACAGTTGCAGTAGCATCTGTTTGATGGACAGTTCAGCTGAGCAGGCAGGAAAACATAGAGGATGGTCCAACCTACTGTGAGGGCTTCCCTGGTAGCTCAGCTGGTAAAGAATCCACTTGCAATGTTGAAGATCCCAGTTCGATTCCTGGGTGGGGAAGCTCCCCTGGAGGAGGGTATGGCAACCCATTCCAGTATTCTTGCCTGGAGAATCCGCATGGACAGAGGAGCCTGGCGGGCTACAGTCCATGGGGTCCCAAAGAGTCGGACACAGCTGAGCAGCCAAGCACAGCATATAACCTACTGTGAATGAAAAGTCAAGTATAAGGTCAAATGGGCAAGAGCTTCGGGGTACTTAAGAGAGTACCGTCAAGGCAGTAAACAGCTCTACTCAAATAGCAGGGTGCTGTGGAAGAGTGACAACTAATTGCTTTATAAACACTGGAAGATATTGTGACACCATGGTTGATGACATTGTAATCATTCCCAATTTGTTTAAATGTTGTCTTTTAGTCTCGGAATCACTCTGAGATGTCTGCCAAAATTCTAATATTTAAGAGTGTGCCATGAATCCCCAAAGTCTGAGAACCACTGATTTACATCCTCTCCCACTCATATTTTCTGTTTCATTTTATAGTTTTGCACTTAGGACACAGTATTTCAATAATACTAAGCAAAATCATTCTGGGGCTGTGAACTTTTATGATTACCTGCAGTTGTTGAAGTTGGGAAGATACTTTCTAAAAATAACTTTATTTTGAAAGAGTTTAAAACTCACACGAAATCACAAAAATATTAAAGTGTTCTCACATACCCTCCACCCAGCTCCACCCAAAGATTACATTTTGTATAACCATAAATGTCGTCAAAACCAGGAAGCTGACATTGGTTGAACTGACAATACTTTGACTCAGGTTGTACTGTTTATTTTTACACACAGTATTTTTCAAGTACAGACAGTCCCCAACTTACAATGTTTCAACTTATGATTTTTTGACTTTACAATGTTGCAAAAGCAATACAAATTCAGTAAAAGCCACACTTCAAATTTTGAATTTGGATCTTTTCCCAGGCTAGCCATATGTGGTTCAATCTTCTCTTGTGATGCTGGGCAGTGGCAGCAAGTCACAGCTCCCAGTCAGACATGCAATCATGGTGGTAAACAACTGATGCACTTACAACGATTCTGTACCCGTACAACCATTTCCGTTTTCACTGTTAGTACAATATTCAATAAATTACATGAGATATTCAGCACTTTACTACAAAACAGACATCATATTAGATGATTTTGCCCAACTGCGGGCTAATGTGTTTTGAGCGCATCTAGAGTGCCAGTCTAAGCTACGATGTTCAGTAAGGTTAGATGCATTAAATGTATTTCAACATGATATTTTCCACTTATGATGGGCTTGTTGGGATGTAACTCCATCATAAGTCAAGAAAAATAGGTCTACAGGTAGTCTACAGAATATTTATTTATAAATAAATTAACCAGACTTCAAGTTTTTAACTTTGAAACATTTGAGATATTTAACTCAGTATATTAACTTACTCAGCAAAAATGAGTATAAAAGTTTAGTTTCAGTAAAGTAGTTAGCCTCCAACTAATAAAAATAAATGGAAAAAAAAAAAAGTTTAGTTTCAGTTCAGTTCAGTTGCTCAATCATGTCTGACTCTTTGCCACCCCATGAACTGCAGCATGCCAGGGCTCCCTGTCCATCACCAATTCCCAGAGTCCACCCAAACCCGTGTCCATTGAGTCAGTGATGCCATCCAACCACCTCATCTTCTGTTGTCCCCTTCTCCTCCTCCCCTCAATCTTTCCCAGCATCAGGGTCTTTTAGTTTAGTTTGGGCATCTGAAATAAGAAAGCAATATATAAAGCATGCTGCTGCTGCTCCTGCTAAATCGCATCAGTCATGTCCGGCTCTGTGTGACCCCATAGACGGCAACCCACCAGGCTCCTCCATCCCTGGGATTCTCCAGGCAAGAATACTGGAGTGGGTTGCCATTTCCTTCTCCAGTGTATGAAAGTGAAAAGTGAAAGTGAAGTCGCTCAGTTGTGTCCGACTCCTCGCGACACCATGGACTGTAGCCCACCAGGCTCCTCCGTCCATGAACATCTAGTACATATTAAGCATTGAACTAGTAGTCAGAGACACCAGTAGTGTCTTCATGCAGTTCACAGTCCAGGGGGAACTACAAACCAGCAAATGGCATTAAGAACATAGCAAGAAATATTCTGTGGTGCTTCTTAGGAAATGCATGGGAACACAGAAGGAAAGACATCTAACCTGGGTTTGGAAAGTCATAGAAGGTTTTATAGAGCAAGGTGAAACCTGAAAATTACATGGGAGCCAGCCAGATACAAGAGGGGTGGAAAAGATGTTCACAGCAACCTGTGCTAAGACTCAAAGGTGAGAAAGATCATGATCTACCTACAGGACAGACAGAAGTTTTGTTAGTGGAGCCCAGCACAAGAGATGAGATATTAACTCCAAAGGAGGGCAGTCAACCAAGGGGTCGCAAAGAGTCGGACTCGACTGAGCACACACATGCACACAAGTTACTGTATTAATATGCCTATACTGACCATTATTAGTGACATCTTTAGAGGTAATTTTTACCATAAAGTCCTCAACTACACTTTTTTCCCCCTAGGTTAACTTACTGTTGTTTGTTATTCTCACTGTTCTGTTAATTGTTCCTATTGTTTGTGTTTGGGTTTTGTTCTTGCTTTTTTCATTAATTTCAGTTTGGGGGTCATCTTGGGCTCACTGGGTAGACGGACACTGAGGTCTGGAGATAGGTGTGTTGTTTGTCTATGGAGTGGATACAAAGATGAGTAACTAAAGGGCTTGCCTTTGAAAAAGCAATTAGCCTAGAGGGATAATGGAAATGGCAAGTGCAGTAGTACAGATAGTTCAATAGTATGCAAATAGTGGGGGAGGGTGTAAATCAAAGAGTACACACAGTTATCCTCCAGCCACATGAAGCCTCGGGTATATTTTGTCTAACTTCAAGAGTGACTATAAAATATTTGAATTAATTGTCATTATTTGAAAATTAGGAACTTCTTCAAAATCTATATTTCAGGCTTCTCTTGAAAAATAGAAAGTCTGTGCCACACTGGACCTTGTCTGTCAATCCATATGACGGTAACTGGCCAGAGCTGCTGGGTAGCTACTGCGCATGCGTCACCTGGACTTCCCCCTCCCCTCTGCCCCGCTGCTTTACAGCCCACTTCCATCACTCATTTATGTTATTTTGCCAGGCCCCCATAGACAGTGAGGCTAATCACCCATAGTCTAAATGCATAGGAAAATGTCATGAAGGCTACGCGCCATACCTCAATAGAGATTACCTATGAGAAGGGTCATGGAGTGGAGAGACATTCTATTTTCCAATTTACATCTGCATTTTTGAAGATTTTAGAACAAGAATGTTTTATTACTATAATGTTACAAATCAATGTTTATTAAGAAGTTATAATCATGTGTGCAGAAAACTAAAAATATCATAAGAGCAGAATAAATGGATTATTAGAAGATTCTTAGAAGAGAGAGAAATTATCTTCAACTGAGAAAATTCTCTGGGACTGAGTTGTGAGATTATGCTAGAATCCCAACTTGGTTCATTATTTGACATTTAGCAGGACAGATGCTATATGAGAAAAGTGTTAGTTGCTCAGTCGTGTCTGACTCTTTGCGATCCCATGGACTATAGCCCGCCAAGACTCTTCTGTCCATGGAATTCTCCAGGCAAGCATACTGGAGTGGGTAGTCATTCCCTTCTCCAGAGGATCTTCCTGACCCAGGGATCGAACCTGGGTCTCTCGCATTGCAGGCAGGTTCTTTACTGTCTGAACCACGAGCGGCAACCTATTTTCAGTGAGTAGATTCCAGAATACATATCATGGCAAAACAGCCAAGTTGGAAGGTCAAATAGGACTAGACTAGGTGAAATCTTGGACGTAGTAGGTGACATTGAAGAAAAACTCAGCCGTAGACCAGTCTGTTGTTCTCTTTTTGCTGTTATTAGTACAAAATTCAGCAAGACAAGGATTCATATCTATTTAAGATGAGAACGTCTGGGGCAGTCGGGCTTTTGCCTGTCCCATACAGAGACACAAAAGAGCCTGATCATGAGTTGCGCAAACCCCAGAAAAAACCTTATTCTTCCCGATATATCCTAAGGACAAGGGTATGTTCAAATGAATAAACACTATTTAAGCAGATCGACCAGGCAGAAATAATGGTCCTGGTAATTTTGATCTTCTCAGCTTATTCTCTGAGCTCCCTAAAAGAATTCTTTAATCAAATTTTATTTTTCAGTTTCCATTAAAACTTAAAATAAGAGAATCCCAAGCATGTTTCCAAAGTCTACAGAAAGCAATGAAAACTTAATTGTCAACTGGAATACAGCAAATAAAAAGAAATCATACTTCCTCTCACTGAGTTTTCGGAAAGAGGTAACACAAAAATTACAGTTTTTAAATCCATAAGGAACTGCAATTATTTGCCTATACTTCCAATTTATGGCTATGCAGACAAACCAGTTTTACTCTGAAGATTTTTAAAAGAATCCCCTTCATCTTAAAAGAAGTTTGGATGAGATGAATCTGTTAGTCCTCCTAGCTCTGGGAGCCTATGCTTTATGACAGTAAATTCTCTCAAACAGCTGTTGTTTTTTAAATAACTAATTAGCACTACCATGGCTGGCTACTAAAGTTAATTGGGGGAAAAAAAGTCTAGCAATGAATTATTTCAACCCGCGTGGTGATTTCTTTATTATGGGTTATCTCTAAATTTCTAATGTGATTGTTTTATTATAAAAATAATGACAATATCCATTAAATACTGAGTGTTTTTATGTGCCAGACACTTAACTGGTGTTGCCTTTTTTAATCTTAATATCAATCTATTAAGCAAAATTTAATGTCCCCCATTTTATATATTAGAAAACTAAGGCTCCAAGGGTTAAATACCTTCCCAGGGTCTCAGAGATAAGAAATGATAGAGCCAGGACTCAAATCCAAATTGATTTTCTGCCAAAACTTTTGTTCTTATTTGTTTCACCACACAGCATCCAGATTTAAAGATAAGCTGTTTTTTATCAGAAGAAGCCAAATTTAATCCATCCCTTTGATTGACTGATTTAGTGATAGACCATATAGTCTCTATTAATAAGACTCCAATAAGGAAATAGGAGCCAATTTTTCCTATCATTGTTCATTCTTCACATTTTAATATAGATTTATATTTCCTTGTAGTTATAATGCTCACATAAAAAGAATCAGAGAGCTATAATTATTTTCATTGTCTCAAACATGATCTGCACTTTTAAGAAGATTCTTAGAAATATGTATCGTAGGCCTCCCACCCACTCCCAAACATAGCTTTATTACTCAACCATCTGCATAGTTCCTTTGACAAAGAGTATGTCACTTTCATACTTAATAGCTGAGTAGGATTGATATGATACCAAACAAATGCCTTTCTGTTCAAGAGAATTTATACTTGAGAAAACATGTTTCCCCCAGGAAGCCTCCATTTATCCATCAGGATGAATCATGAAGATGGGTGACAAAGGCAATTCCCCAAAGAGAGGATTTGCTCGCGTGCTTTGATTGGTTGGGCTTTCAGCTCTGAAAAGTACACCTGCAAATTAAGCATGTGAATTATCTTCTCAATGTCTTCTCAGTTTTGTTCATTTCAGTGGGAGAAGAGTAAAGCAGTGTTTAGACCCAAAGCACTTTCCAAATGGAACATGCAAGTTGGATCTAAACATTTACTAAGACATGCTCTGAGTCCAGTCATATTATTTCAAACAGAAACATCATTTGGCCAGAAATGACTTCAGGACAGAGCCGATTCCAACATTCACCGTGGCTACAAAAAGGATTCTGTTTTGGCCAGCAAAGACTTCCAAAAAAAACATTGCTAGCCATCCATGGAAAAGGAGTGAGTGCCCCCTGGTGAAAATGTGGGAAATGTTTCCATATGTTATTTTTGGCTGGCAAGAAGGTGCAGATGTCTTCACAATAAAAATATACTCGCTAGGAGTGCTCGTCTCCTTGAGAAGAGTTGGCACAGTTTGGAGCACTGGATCTACAGTGTGACAAAGATACACAAAGAGGGGAAGACTGCCAAAGCCATCACCGAGACACTGCTAAGGGGCAGGCACCCACGTTACACAAGCTGGGGGTCATGGGTGACTTTTGTTGCATTTTCTCCTACCCCTGTTAGATGGTCTCTTTTTTCCCCCCTCTCCAAACCCATTCTCCACTCATCTCCACGCTGCTCTGTGTCCTGGAAGCTGACCTTTAGAGATTCTATAAACCTATATCCTTGTTCTATGGTTTTTAGTTGGATTCAACCAAGGGAAGACACCACCAGATGATCAGAGGATGGGAGGAGAGAGGACCTCACTCTTTGCCAGTACAGGTTGGGAGGGATCATGTCCCTCAACCTATATCTCAGTTCTCTAATATACCTTTCCCACTCCAGGGTCTGGTGAACTTTCCCTTCCAAAGTCCCTTCAGGCTTACAGTTGCTCCTTCCTGTCGCTGGCTTGGGGCACTTCACCTTTCTTTATTGGGTTCCCTTAATCCTGCCCACACATTTGTATAAAGTCCATGTGGTAAACATATCCTCTTAGCCCTTGTGAGTCTATCATCGTCACTTATCCTCATGTCCTCTGACACAGTACTTTGCATTTGTTTCAAATTTTCCACAGTAGGCTTCTATCCCAATGCAACTGCAGGAATGCCCAAGGTTACTGGTTGTCCCCATTATTCCAGTTCTGACCACTTGGATTGGGGTGAGGTCAGAAGAATCAGAAGGTGGGGCCTTTGTTTTCAGGGTCTTGCCCCACCGTCCTTTTCTCCAGGGGGTTAATCAAGCCCACTGCCACTCTCTCATTCCAACTGCTGGCTTCCACTGCTTCTCTACATTCTGAACAGGAAAAAGACTGTTTACATTCAGCCTTCCCCTATCTCACAAGGAGGGAAGGAGAACACGGTGTACTGTCAGGAGGGATCTAGACAATTAAGCAAACAGTGGACTGGTTCTGTGGGTCTGGAGTTGGCAAGACTGGGCGCTCTGCAAACCACAGGAACAGAAGGGCAGCACGTTGAGTTAGCTTCCAGGGTATCCAGCCCAGAGTTTTTTAGACAAAAGAAAACAGGCATGGTTAGACCCTGCTAGTTAGACCTGTCCTCCAAAGATCCCTACTTCCTTTGTTATTCTACTATGAAGCTGTCATCCAAGATCTTGCCTAAATATACTTTATTGATGCTGTGAATGGCAATGATAAGGACGGGAGTATGGACTTTGGCCCTAACCCTGGAGTCAACTCCCAGATCCGCTCCCCTCTTACTGTGTGATAAAGGACAAATTTTACTTACTTTACTTCTGAGACTAACTGTCTTCAACCATCAAATGTAATGACAGCAATTTTAGAATTGGGTGGTATTAAGGGTAAAGGGCCCTGGAGAAGGAAATGGCAACCCACTCCAGTACTCTTGCCTGAAGAATCCCATGGACAGAGGAGCCTGGTGGTCTACAGTCCATGGGGTCACAAAGAGTTGGATACAACTGAGCAACTAACACACACAAGTGTCAATGGAGGCTTCCCAGGTGGCTCAGTGGGTAAAGAACCTGCCTGCAATGCAGGAGATGCTGGAGATATGGGTTCGATTCCTAGGTCAGGAAAATCCCCTGGAGGAGGGCACAGCAACCCACTCCAGTATTCTTGCATGGAGAATCCCATGAACAGAGGAGCCTGGTGGGCTACAGTCCTTAAGTCGCAAAGAGTTGGACACGACTGAGAGCATTATACAGCACAGCACAAGGGTAAACGAGGGCTTCCCAGGTGTCACTAGTGGTAAAGAACCCGCCCGCCAATGCAGGAGACATAAGAGACATGGGTTCAGTCCCTGGGTCAGGAAGATCTCCTGGAGGAGGACATGGCAACCTACTCCAGTATTCTTGCTTGGAGAATCCCCTGAACAGAGGAGTCTGAGGAGCTGCAGTCCATGGGGTCTCAGAAAGTCAGACACAACTGAATTGACTTAGCACACACACAAGGGTGAATGGAATCATGGAGTTGAAGTACACCATCCCAGACACAGAGCCAGAACTCCAAGACGTGATTTTGCTTCCTCCCTTTTACTTCCCAAAGTATTATAGGGTTCCATATCCTCACTGAAATTCAACAATTAGATCATCATAAAGAAAACTGTGTAGAGCTAACATAAAGATGGAATTGTTCTGCATCAAGAAAATTTCTCCTTGCTTCCTTTCACATCTGCTGAGGATTGACATACTAGGAATCATAAGATGAATGAAAAGAGTTAAATATTGAAGGCTTATTATATAATAGGCACGACACTAAGACTTAAAATTTTTATGCGTATCAAAACTATAAATGTATGTATTTAAGGAGTTAAAGTAATTAATGATAATATACTGTATGATGCAGGGAACCCTACTCAATGTACTGTGGGAAGTACATAAATGGGAAGGAAATCCAAAAGAGGGGGATATATGTATATGTATAGCTGGTTCACTTTGCTGGACAATAGAAGCTAACACAGCATTGTAAAGCAACTATACTCCAATTAAAAATTTTTTTTAATTAAAAAAAAAACACGAAATTTAGAAAATAGATCCCTCTGCCTCTCCCTCTTTTGGATGGGACAGATAAATAAAAATTGTTTAAACATTGCTTATCAAAAACATCCTCATGGGATTTCGCTGGTGGTCCAGTGGTTAAGACTTCGCCTTTCAATGCAGGGAGTGTGGGTTCAATCCCTGATCAGGGAACTAAGATCCCGTCTGACTCATGGCCAAAAAATAAAAACATGAAGCAGAAGCAATATGGTGACAAATTCAATAAAGACTTTTTAAAAGGTCCACATCAAAAAAATCTTTTAAAAAATCCTTACTCTACGCTCATACCTGATTTCACTGCGTATGGACTTCCAAGTGGGAGTAATTTTTTCCCAATTCTGAAGGCATTTCTCCATCATCTTCCAACATTCATTATGGCTGTTGAGAAGTTTTAAACCATTCTGATTCCTGGTCCTTTTGTGTGTGGCTGGTTTTCTTTTCCCTTGCCCTCATTGCTGAGATCTGTGGACTGGTGTCAATCATTTTCCGTCCACTCTGCTGATAGCTCAGTGGCCTTCCCTATCTGGGAATTCAACCTTCACTTCTGAGAAATGTTCAGTGGTCTGTCCCTCCATGTTCTCTTTTTGGAACCCCATCATTCTGATCTTATACTTTCTGGGCTGGTTCTCTAAAATTTCTTCCTCCCTATCATTTCATCTGTTTGCTCAGCTTTCCAGGATATATTCTTCACTTCATCTTTTCCTCGGCTTAATCCTCAGTCTCTTCTGTTGAATGTTTCATCTCTGTTCTCACTTGGAACTATTGAGAGTTCTATTTTATTTTCTAAATATTCCTTTTTTAAAGCATCCTGTTCTTGCTTTATGCACACAATGATAAAAGGATTTTTTTCCTTAATTTCTTTTCCCTGCTTGGGCTCCATTTTTTCCCAAATTGTTTTGTTGTTATTGATTTTTTTTGTTGCTCATTTTTATTTCTATCTTTCAATGTTTAAGCTTTCTCTTATGTCTGGTAGTCCAGTTATCTGTTGCATTTGAGAGTACGGAGATGGGAATTCTTTGACAGTCCAGTGATTAGGACTCCAAGTTTTCACTGGGGTGGCCCAGGTTCACTCCCTGGTGGGAGGACTAAGGAACCAAAGCCATGCAGTAGGTCGGGAAAAAAAGGAGTGTGGAGAGAAAACACAATTATAAGTTCTGATTGAAACATACTGACCATGAACTTGACTCAGTGATCTTGCTGGACCATTCCCTTGAAAAACATCCACAAAGTAGATCAAATTCTCCAGATAAGACTCTGACCATCCCCTAGGAAGGAAAAAAGCCAGAATGTCACTTCCGGAAACTGAGTGAAGGAAGAGTTGGAGGTCTTAGCATCCAGGATGCACTGGTTCACTTAAATGCCTTGTTCACTTAAAAGGGGGACTCTGATGCCCTACTTTACTCCACCCGTGACCTAAGGCTTTGTGTCTGTGGCTTAAACCAGTTTGATTTTTAGCATTCCACACTACAGACTTGCGATTCCGTTTTCTGAAGTGTGCTAAGTTGCACACTATCCTATTTATCTGTTAATAGCCTCTAAAAACTTGTCGCTCTGTCTCCCCTCCCATTCATGTATTCAAAGCAAAACACCTTATTTAGGGCTTCCCTGGTGGCTCAGTGGTTGAGAATCCGTCTGCCAATGCAGGGGATATGGGTTCAATCTGTGCTCCGGGAAGATCCCACAGCTACTGAGCCTGCGCACTAGAGCCTGCGTGCTGTGACTTCTGAAGCCCGCTCGCCTAGATCCTGGGCTCTGCAACAGAAGCCGTGGCAATGAGAAGGTCGTGCACCCCAATGACAAGTAGCCCCATTCACTGCAACTAGAGAAAGCCCCCGTGCAGCAACAAAGACCCAGCACAGTCATAAATAAATGAATGAATGAATAAATCTTTAAAAAAACACCTTATTTAGTGGTGTTTCTGGAGAGAATGAAAGCAAATGAGTAAAATCCACGGATTCCAAATGTTTTCTTTACTCAGATGTTCCAAGAAGCACTTTATGTATATTACTTGATTTTCTCCTCACAGTCCCCCTCTAAGCAAAGTACAATTATTATCCCCATTTCACAGAGGTGGAAACCAAAGCTCAGAGGGATTAATTTACCCAAGGAGGCACAACCAATGGAAGGCATAACTAGGATTTAAAATTTGCTCTGACTCCAGACCTTCATTTGTTGTTGTCGTTGTTGTGTGTGTATACGTGTGTGTGTGTGTGTGTTGTTTATGTTTTGGCTTTTGGGCTGAGAGACATGTGAGATCTTAGTTCCCAGACCTGGGGAAGTCCTAACCACTGGACCGCAGCCTCATTTTCATCCACACTGGGCTCCTTTGTCCATAGGATTTCCCAGGCAAGAATACTGGAATGAGTTGCCACTTCCTCCTCCAAGAGACCTTCCTGACCCAGGGATAGAACCCTCATCTCTTGCATTTCCTGCATTGGCAGGCACATTCTTTACCATTGAGCCATCTGGGAAGTTGTATAGCAATCATGTAGATCTAAGAAGAAAAATATATGGTTGTGACTCTAGACCCTAATCTAAAGTCCCCTATGGTGAGCTTCCCTTGTGGCTCAGCTGGTAAAGAATCCATCTATAATGCGGGAGACCTGGGTTTGGTCCCTGGGTTGGAAAGAGCCCCTGGAGAAGGGAAAGGCTACCCACTCCAGTATTCTGGCCTGGAGAATTCCATGGACTGTATAGTCTATGGAGTTGCAAAGAGTCAGACACGACTGAGCGACTTTCACACTCACACACTCACATGGTGAGCAGACATTATAAGAAAACTTGACTAGATTTGAATTAAAATGCATTACACAAGTATTTGTACTCTAACATCTTGGGTTTAGTTAAACAATTGTTTGAAAGTTTGGATTCCAACTGGCATCTTATTGGATTGTAATATACTGAGTAACATTCTAAATAAAATGCTGTCAACTGAACAAAGAACACTGAACTCTGAGCTCCTTCAGTGAATATTTTGATCAAAGTCAATAATTTCATCAGAGGTACTTCAGCTGGTAAAATAAGGTAGATCTAATATTCAAACTTTTTATAATGTGAGCATACAAAATTAAATTTTCTCTCTCAGCTCCTGATCATTGCTTTTCATCAACTGTTTGAGGGAGTAAGAGAGACTCATAATGCTTTCTTCCATGAGGAGGAATCTGCTTTAGCATAAGATTCCTGGCCTGTCTCTGCCCCATCACCCATGCCAGATGAGGGAAAGTGAAGAGAAGAAACTGAAAATGCATAGTTTCCTCTCTTCCTCTCTCTTTCCTTTTCATAAGCTGATTGTCCACCAGAAGCATCTTCCCGCCTTGTTCTAAGGTCAGGGCTGCCTGTAACTAGTGTGTATGGATTCATCAGGGTTCCAACCAGAAAGAGATTTACTACAAAGAACTGGCTTATGAAATTGTGAGAGTTGGCTAGTGTGCTAAGTCACCTCAGTTACGTCTGACTCTTTGTGACCCCATGGACTGTAGCCCATCAGGCTCCTCTGTCCATGGGATTTCCCAGGCAAGAATACTAGAGTGGGTTGCCATTTCCTTCTCCAGAGAATCTTCCCTACCCAGGGACTGAACCCACATCTCTGATGTTTCCTGCATTGGCAGCTGGGTTCATTAGCACCATCAGCACCGTAAGGAGCATAAGGAGCAGCTGGACATGCTGGAAACTCGGGAGCAGAAGCTGATGCTGTCATCCACAGGCTTAATTTGTCCTTCCTCAAGGAAACCTCAGAGAAGGCAATGGCACCCCACTCCAGTACTCTTGCCTGGAAAATCCCATGGACGGAGGAGCCTGGTAGGCTGCAGTCCATGCGGTAGCAAAGAGTCGGACATGACTGAGCGACTTCACTTTCACTTTTCACTTTCATGCATTGGAGAAGGAAATGGCAACCCGCTCCAGTGTTCTTGCCTGGAGAATCCCAGGGGCAGTGGAGCCTAGTGGGCTGCCATCTATGGGGTCGCACAGAGTCGGACATGACTAAAGCGACTTAGCAGCAGCAGTAGCAAGGAAACCTACTTTGCTCTTAAAGATTTTCAACTGATTAGTTCAGACCCACACAGATTATCCAGGATAATCTCCTTTACATAAAATGCACTGATTACAGATGTTGATCACATCTGCAAAATACCTTCACAGCAACACCTAGACTGGTGTTTGACTGAGTAGCCAAGGGGATACATAAAATTGACTATGACAATAGTAAGTTCATTGTTGACTCAGACCTAAGTCACATTCTCAGATACCAGCTTTCCTTCACACATTGTAGAGTTCAAGAAGTAGTTATTTGAATAAATGTATGAATGAATGATTTTCTCTATCTGCTTACCCTTCTCAATATTTTTGGAACTCAGGATGCAAGAATGGTTACAATCTATTGTAGCCTCTCAAATTCACCCTGCCCTTACCCCACTTCCCAGACTGAGTCCAGTAGGTTTGAGGAGCAACAGAGGCCAAGAAAGGAGATCAACAGCAGAGAAGAAATGTCCCAGGGGGCAAAGAGGCATCCCCATGGGGTTGCCTGCAGCCCAAAACATTGTGGGAATACACTAAGTGTCTACCCAATTTAGGGCTTTGAGCAAATCCAAAGCAAGTTTCCCTCAACCTCAGATTGGAACAGGGAAGCAATCAAGTGTTTCTCATGAACCCCAATGGGATGCAGAAGTAGCTGATGAAGATTAAAGCTAGAAAGGCTTGGCTTCCAGAAGTGAAGGACAACACAGAAGCTTGGATCAAGGACCCAGGTCAGATGGGACCATCTCAGCAAATGCCAGCAGGGTGATTTTCAGGCCCAGGAGACTCAATATCCATCTTCTACAAAACTATAACATGAGTTACAGAAACTAGGTATAGTCCAGGGGAATCGTGCAGAGTCGAGTGGAATGGACCCTGAATTATTTTTTGTACCATCTTCCACCATCCCTCTCAGGATGGAAGTTCAATGAGCAAATTATGTTGGATTATGGAAAAATAGCTTTACATTTCCCACGTATCAGAATTTGTGGACAAATATTCATGTCTGGCTATCACAGAGACTGAGGCTGATACTGAGGACTGCAAGCACTTTAATCTGAAAGCCCACCACCTTTCCTTCCTTCTTTCTTTCCCTCTTTTTCTGTTTCTTTCCTTCTTCCTTTCTTACTTTTTCTATGAAACAGATACTTTTAGATCTTTCATCATCTTGTGGTGTTGTTGTTTAGTCGCTAAGTCACTTCTGACTGTGGGATCCCACGGACTGTAGCCTGCCAGGCTTCTCTGTCCATGAGATTCTTCAGGTAAGAACACTAGAGTGGGTTACCATTTCCTTCCCCAGGGGATTTTCCCAACCCAGGGATCAAAACCACGTCTATTGCACTGGCAGGCGAATTCTTTACCACTGAGCCTCCAGGGAAGCCCTTCATCATTTTACAGCTAAAAGTGTGACCTGAAGCGTCTAGGATCTTCTCAAGAACAGAAGAGACAATAATGCCTGTTATTGTAACAGAAAAAAAAAAAATATTATTACCACCAGAAAACTGTGCAATTATATGAGAGGATAGGCATGTTAACTAACCTTATAGTGTTAATCATTTTGTGATGTAAATGGGCCTCAAATCCTCATTGTATACCTTAAACTTACACATCATTATATGTCAATTATATCTCAACAAAGCTGGAAAAAATGAAATGAATCAATGAGTTCAACAAACTCTAGCCTTGTCTCATGTGCACCTCCCCATCTATATGTCATACTTCCATAAAAAGTTCAAAATATATACCCTATAGATTATCTACTGGGTTGGAGTTGTTGAAAGTGGAACATACCTTTCATGGCAATGCATGTATACATGGTGATGTATGGATTCAGACTCTCTGAAAATGAATTCCCCAAGTGTAGCTTTAAATTATTTTATTGAGTTCTGTTAGTTCTCAGTTCTGGCAAAGGTGGCCTTAAAATTTAGATTATAATTTTCCTGGGGTTGAGCTACTAGATATGAGGCCAAACCATAAATAAAGATAGTCTTTCTGTCTGTGAATGTCCTCTACAATATCTCTGACAAATAATTAAAGTTCTGCTCACTCAATAGGCACTTATTAGGTATTTACTATGTCTAGAGCTCCACTCCAGTCCCCAGGGGATACAGTGGAGAGGAAGATGGGCACTCTGGCTGCTCTCAGGGAACTTATATCCTAGTGTTGTTCAGTCTCTAAGTCATTTCCAGCTCTTTGCAACCCCATAGACTGCAGCACGCCAGGCTTACCTGTCCTTCACTATCTCACAGAGTTTGCTTAAATTCATGTCCATTGAGTCAGTGATGCCATCCAACCATCTCATTCTCCATTGCCCCTTTCTCCTCCTACCCTCAATTTTTCCCAGCATCACAGTCTTTTCCAATGAGTTGGCTCTTTGCATCATGTGGTCAAATTATTGGAGCTTCAGCATCAGTCCTTCCAATGAATATTCAGGACTGATTTCCTTTAGGAAGGACTGGTTTGATCTCCTTGCAGTCCAAGGGACTCGCAAGAGTCTTCTCCAACACCACAGTTCAAAAGCATCAATTCTTAGGCACTCAGCCTTTTTTATGGTCCAACTATCATGTCCATACATGACTACTGGAAAAACTATAGCTTTGGTTAGGCAGATCTTTGCTGGCAAAGTCTACCCCCAGTAACTTTAATTATTAAAAATGGCTTCCAAACCCAAGTGTCCATCGATAGATGAATGGATAAAGAATATGTGGTATATATACACAATGAAATGTTACTCAGTCATTAAAAAAAAGAATTAAATAATGCCCATTTGCAGCAACATGAACGGACCTAGAGATTATCATACTAAGTGAAGTAAGTCAGTCAGTCAAAGATAAGTATATGATTTTGCTTATTCTGTGGAATCTCTTTTTAAAATGGTACAAATGAACTTATTTACAAAGCAGAATGAGACTCAAACAGACATAGAGAGCAAACTTATGGCTACCAAAGGGAAGGGGGGGATAAATTAGGAGCTTGGAATTAAAATATACACACTATTATAAATAAAATAGACAACAGGAGCTACTGTGTAGCACAGGGAATTATATTCGGTGTCTTTTAATAACATTAATGGAAGAGAATGCAGGAAAAAGAATATGTATATATATGTAACATGTATATACAACTGAATCACTTTGCTATACACCTGAAACTAACACAACACTGTAAATCAACTATATTTCAATAATTTTTTTAAAAAAGGAAATGGCTTCCAATGTCTCTATCCCCATGGAACTCACCCAATGTCATCTACGAAGGAGCAGAACAGACTTCCAGGTCTCCTGAGCCTCCTTCTCTCTGGACTCAGCAGTCTTGGTCCCTCTCCCCTTAATCACGTTTGATACCATTTCATTTACCCCACTTTCCAGTCACCCTCTGGGGACAAGCTCCAGATTGGCAAGCTACTAAAGTACTAGACTCAGAACCAGATACTAATACAATATTCTAGGTGAGACTTGACCTAGAGCAAGGTTTCTCAGCTTTGACATGACTGACAATTGGGACAGGATAATTCTTTGTGCTGGGAGCTGTCCTGTGCATGGAATAACGTGTAGCAGCATCCCTGGTTCCTAGCTATGACAATTAGAGATGTCTTCAGACATGGCCAAATGTCCCCTGGCAGACAAAATGGAGCCAAGTTAAAAACCTCTGACCTAGAAACAGCACCATGGCCAGGGTTTCTGTCTGGACACTCTATATCTACCCTTAAGCCTCCAGATTGTCAACTTTACATGGACTTCTCAGGCAATAACTACAAGTTTTCTCTTGCTTGCCCTCGACTACATCACCCCAAATAATTATGTACACACGTAAAACAAAGTAGAATAAAAAGACAACTGCCCAGAAAAATACAAAAGTTGTACTGCAACCCCCAAAGAAGAAACTCTCTCTCTCTCTTTGCTCCAATAAAATAAAGTTAGTAGTCTTATTTTTACATCCATGTCTCTTTCAGGAGAGAACTGTCAGAGTAGAATTAAACAGGCAAAATTTGAGGCTCTGTGACCAGATGAAAGAGACCCCAGGTCCAGAAACAAAGTACATGTAAGTTTAATTTCCCACCCACCCCATCCCCCCCCCCATTATGCCGGGGAGGCATTGAGGGAATTTTATGGGAACGATAGAGCTCCAGCAGGCTGTCAGATTCTTAGCACCCTCAAGAGTTGTCTAAGTCAAAATTAAAAATCTGTTCTTCATCGTATGCTTAATAAACAGAACTTATTCTTGACTGAATGAATAACAGTCTGGTGTGTACAAAGCAGATTAGGTGGGCAGTGCACTTTTACCCTAGAACTGAAGGAGAATCTCAATCAGGCTGAATTTAGTTTAGCTGGTACACTTTTGAAATGGGCAACAGACTGGATCCTGGTTACTTTGTAAGCCATAGAAGTTTAAGTTTGTGACTAATGTTAGTTTAACACTTCTTCTGTCCGGACAGACTAGAATTCTCTTTCTGGAATGAGATCAGCTTGCCACCAAATCACACTTTGGGAATAGGCAGGGTAAACCCTTAGTGTAAGAAGGTAAACAAAGTGATCTATTCTTTTTATTTCTTCTTTTTCCTGTCTGTAACAAATGCATTTTGAGTGATCCTACTTAAGAGTTGTGGGGAGGGTGGGTGGAGACAGTAGACACATTATTTTGTTTGGTGTGCATTACTGGAGGAATTCCTTCAGGCTTGGGGTAGGAAGCAGACAGTGAAAGGCCAATGGTTGATTCCTTTGTTTGGCTTTTATTGTGCATGACTAAATGTATTAGACATGTTGGATCACAGAGAATATGCATCTGTGAATCATGGCCCTGTTGAATTTGTATGTGTTTTGCCTGCTAATATCAGCTGCCCTTTCCAGCTACAAAAGGCCTCCCTATTAACATGATATCTGAATTACCTTAATAAAATTAGAGTCAGAACATGCTATGTGAGTCTTCTGCAAGAAACAAAGATCCTTCCCAATGCCTTATATATATGTATGCATACACACACACACACACACACACACACACATATATATATACTGATTTTCTGTGATTCATGTTTTCTTCAAAAACAAAATAAGAACAGATGAGAGATGATGTGGAAGTAGGCAGCATTGCACAGAATAGGGAAAGATGGACATAATAGGTTTTAGAAACAATTCTTTATAGCCTCCAACAAACTCCAGGTAAATGCACATTTTTTAATGTAATCTTTCCAACAACAACAAAAAAACCATTAAACCTCTACTATGTGAACGGAGTTTGGCTTAGCTAGATCATGTTCCATTTGGTCGATGGAAAATTACTGATTCAAAGGACAGACGCTTCTGTAAATAGATGGGTGGGTTTTTATTCTTTTGCGGATGGAGAAGTAATAAAGTATTGCACCGGGCTCCTACCAGACACCAGGGGGAGAAAGCTGAAGGTCCTAAGGTTTTCACCAGCTTTATTGTCATTCCTTGGAAGAAGAAAAATGAGATTTACTTAATCGCAGAAGTATGACAAATTTCTTTCTTTAAATCTCAGAATGTTTTTCAGTGAAGAGTTTCAATTGAGAGAGATTATTATTTAGGGGGGGAAATCCTTGAAAACGTCTTTGCTCCCTGTTTTAAAATCCCTCACCAAGAAGATTACTGCTAGCTTTATTGTCGTGTCACAAAGCCAGGTGCTTTGTGTGTGAAACAAAGGTGGCGGGTGTCTGGAAAGAACTCTGGACCAAGAGTAAGGGGTCTGTGTTCCTGGCCCTCCCTCTACTGTGTGACCTTAAATAAGTCACTGTCTTTCTCTATGTCTTGGTTTCCCCGCTTGCACAAAAGGAAGGCTTTGAGCTAGATTATCTTCAAGGCCCCAGCAGCTCAAAGAAACCTCAAGATTAACTGTGTTCCTGTCTGCCAGCCAGATATCACTCTGAACAAACGCTTTCGCCCTGCCGAATGGCTGTTTCCCCAGACACATCGTGGAAGATATTTTCTACCTGAAGTTACAATTTCACCACTTACCTACCCCAATATCATTTAAGGTCTCCTCCTTCTGCTTTGAAGTTCAAAGAAAAAGAAGACTCTGCTTAATGAGAATGGCCCCTTTGAAATGTTCCCTCCGCAGCTGCAAGCTGGCGGATCCTGCACTGTACAAAGGCAAGGAGGTTATTGTGATGCACATGTGCTCCAAGCTGCGTCGGCAGCAAGAACATTTCCATGGGTCTTTACTGTATTTCTTCTATTATTCATAGAACACAATGTAAATGAAGCCATAAATTTCACCCCCCCCCCACGCTAGATGTAGAAAGAAGATAATGGAAATTGTGAATTATGAATGAATCACTGTTATTGTAATTCCTTAAGGATTCTGATGGAGATGATTAAATTCTCGCAAAGACACCAATTCGAAACTTTTATGCCAGAGTCCTTAGTCATGCTGCTTGGATTTTCACAAGGAATGGTGTAGAGATGTTCTTGCTTTTGCATTTACCTGCCAAATCTTCTCATAGATAATCTACCTAGGCTTGGACCTTATTAAAGATGAAGATTTTATTCCTGGGGGAGGGAAAAGTGTTGTAAAATTACAGGTGTCTTCCCACTAGTCAGACATAGACATATTGCTTGGGATCTTAAACACATAACAGTTGAAAGCTTTAACCCTGAGTTCTTGGAATTTATTTTTTCTTTTAGAAAACAAAATAATTAGGAGTCCCTACCCTTCTTTAAAAACTGATCCAGCAACCTAATAAACTCAAGGATGCAGATTATTTCCCCTCTTTTAAATTGGTTTTGATAACAGGAATTCTGGTCAGCAATTATTCTCTCAACCCTGGTACACAATTCTTCTCAATAATGACAGCGGACCATGAGATTCAGAAGCCGTTCTGGTTTTGATAATGACAGAAAGTGATTAGAAGTACTTCACTGGTCTGAGACAAAGCCTCTGGAAAATTTCAACCTTAATCCACTTTAGTCTTGTGCCAGGCTTTTAGAAGGTTATAGTCCCCAAAATGAGATTTGAGATGATATTTAACAGTTCAAGTGTCATTCTGGAAGGAGTTCTCTTTAGCAGAACTCCAAAATAGATTTTTGACATTTTTATGCTACCAAATATGTATGAATTGATAAAGATATAGGCACATGCAAGCTTCTGTTCAGTAGCTGCTTTCAAGTCTCAAACACAAAATAGTTTAAAGTTTAGAATATATGTGATAATGCAGGGTGTAAAAGGTACCAGTGGAGAATCTTTGTAAAAGATTCTGCTATTCACCAAAATGTAGTAGATGCAAAATGAACTAGGAGTTCTTAGGCAGCCAAGAACCCTCCCCTGATCCTCAATATCCTTATTTGCAAAATGAAAATTTTGGATTAGATGATGTCTAAGGTACTGTCCAGCTTTAACTTTCTTACTTCTTGAATAGAAAGCAAATTGAGATGCAAATATTCTTTATTTCCCAGGCCTAGGCTAGAAGGTATATAAAAAGCTAGGACTCCAAACTCTATCCTGAGGACTTGGGAGTGTCTTAAAAGTCTTGAACAGGGGTTGTCTATATAGAGCCAAGTTTGGGTTCACAAACAAGGTCACTGGAGCTACTAGCCAAGAGGAGTCTTTGCCAGTTGCCAGAGGTACAGTCAAGTGGCTCAGTGGTAGAGAACACTCCTGACAATGCAGGAGACGTGGATTCATCCCTGGATTGGGAAGAACTGGAGAAGGAAATGACAACCCATTCCAGTATTCTTGTCTGGAGAACTCCATGGACAGAGGAGCCTGGTGGGCTACAGTCCATGGGGCCACAAAGAGTCAGACATGACTGAGTGACTAACACACATACACACATTATATACATATATATATATATGCATCTTATTAACCGAATCACTTTGCTGCACACCTGAGACTTTGTAAATAAACTACACTTTAATTTTAAAAAAACAAAAGATCAAAATTAACATCTGCGAGGAATTTAATGACAAAAAATTTTAAAGTTAAATTTACTTACTGATGTATTAATTCCACTTTTAAAGGACTGACCTTATAGCAATGATAAAACAGAAGAAGAAAAGTCAGACACAGAGTGAAAAGCAATGTATCATTGTGCGGAGCAGCATGGCCTCTAGGAATACCAGAGCCAGGTTGCCTGTCCTGCTGTGGTTCAGTTCAGTCCAGTCACTCAGTCATGTCCGACTCTTTGCAACCCCATACACCACAGCAAGCCAGGCCTCCCTGTCCATCACCAACTGCCAGAGTTTACCCAAACACATGTCCATTGAATCGGTGATGTCATCCAACCATCTCATCCTCTGTTATCCCATTCTCCTCCTGCCCTCAATCTTTCCCAGCATCAGGGTCTTTTCCAATAAGTCAGTTCTTCACATCAGGTGGCCAAAGTATTGGAGTTTCAGCTTCAGCATCAGTCCTTCCAATGAATATTCAGGTCTGATATCCTTTAGAATGGACAGGTTGGATCTCCTTGAAGTCCAAGGGACTCTCAAGAGTCTTCTCCAACACCACAGTTCAAAAGCATCAAGTCTTTGGCACTCAGCTTTCTTTGTAGTCCAACTCTCACATCCATACATGACTACTGGAAAAACCAGAGCTTTGACTAGATGGACCTTTGTTGGAAAAGTAATGTCTCTGCTTTTTAATATGCTATCTAGCTTGGTCATAACTTTCCTTCCAAGGAGTAAGTGTCTTTTAATTTCATGGTTGCAATCACCATCTGCAGTGATTTTGGAGCCAAAAAAATAGTCTGTCACTGTTTCCAGTGTTTCCCCATCTATTTGGCATAAAGTGATGGGACCAGATGCCATGATCTTTGTTTTCTGAATGTTGAACTTTAAGTCAACTTTTTCACTCTCCTCTTTCACTTTCATGAAGAGGCTCTTTAGTTCTTCTTCGCTTTCTGCCATAAGGGTGGTGTCATCTGCATATCTGAGGTTATTGATATTTCTCCTGACAAAATTGATTCCAGCTTGTGCTTCATCCAACCTAGTGTTTCTCATGATGTACTCTGCAAATAAGTTAAATAAACAGGGTGACAATATACAGCCTTGATGTACACCTTTTCTAATTTGGGACCAGTCTGTTGTTCCATGTCCAGTTCTAACTGTTGCTTCCTGAGCTGCATACAGATTTCCCAAGAGGCAGGTCAAGTGGTTTGGTATTCCCACCTCTTTCAGAATTTTCCTCAGTTTATTGTGATCCACACGGTCAAAGGCTTTGGCACAGTCAATAAACCAGAAATAGATATTTTTCTGGAACTCTCATGCTTTTTTGATGATTCAGCAGATGTTGGCAATTTGATCTCTGGTTCCTCTGCCTTTTCTAAATCCAGCTTGAACATCTGGAATTTCATGGTTCATTTACTGTTGAAGCCTGGCTTGGAGAATTTTGAGCATTACTTTGCTAGCATGTGAGATGCAATTGTGCAGTAGTTTGAGCATTCTTTGGCATTGCCTTTCGTTGGGATTGGAATGAAAATTGACCTTTTCCAGTCCTGTGGCCACTGTGGAGTTTTCCATATTTGTGGGCATATTGAGTGCAGCACTTTCACAGCATCATCTTTTAGGATTTGAAATAGCTCAACTGGAATTCCATCACCTCCACTAGCTTTGTTCGTAGTGATGCTTCCTAAGGCCCACTTGACTTCACATTCCAGGATGTCTGGTTCTAAGTGAGTGATCACACCATCGGGATTATCTGGGTCGTGAAGATATTTTTTGTATAGTTCTTCTATGTATTCTTGCCACCTCTTCTTAAAGTCTTCTGCTTCTGTTAGGTACATACCATTTCTGTCCTTTATTGAGCCCATCTTTGCATGAAATATTCCCTTGGTATCTCTAATTTTCTTGAAGACATCTCTAGTCTTTCCCATTCTATTGTTTTCCTCTATTTCTTTGCACTGATTACTGTTCGGCTTTCTTATCTGTCCTTGCTATTCTTTGGAACTCTGTATTCAAATGGGTATATCTTTCCTTTTCTCCTTTGCCTTTCACTTCTCTTCTTTTCCCAGCTATTTGTAAGGCCTCCTCAGACAGCCATTTTGCTTTTTTGCATTTCTTTTTCTTGGGGATGGTCTTGATCCATGTCTCCTGTACAATGTCATGAACCTCCATCCATAGTTCATCAGGCTCTCTGTCTATCAGATCTAGTTCCTTAAATCTATTTCTCACTTCCACTGTATAACTGTAAGGGATTTGATTTCGGCCATACTTGAATGGTCTAGTACTTTCTAAATGTTGCACCATCACATGTTCTCTAAGCCCATGATCACTTTTCTAGACTCAGGGTTCTGTTACCTGTGTCAATAGTCACCTGACTTTCTCATCATTGAGTCCCAGGATGAAAATTTATTTTTACATATGGAAACAGCCTTATCAAGCCAACTCACACAATGGTTATATTTCAGTTCAGTTCAGTTGCTCAGTCGTGTCCGACTCTTTGCAGCCCCATGGATTGCAGCGCTCCAGGCTTCCCTGTCCATCACCAACTCCTGGAGCTTGCTCAAACTCATGTCCATTGAGTCAGTGATGACATCCAACCATCTCATCCTCAGTCATCCCCTTCTCCTCCTGCCTTCAATCTTTCCCAGCATCAGGGTCTTTTCCAATGAGTCAGTTCTTTGCATCAGGTGGCCAAAGTATTGGAGCTTCAGCTTCAGCATCAGTACTTCCAATGAATATTCAGGACTGATTTCCTTTAGGATTGACTGCTTTGATCCTTGGTGTCCAAGGGACTCTCAAGAGTCTTCTCCAACACCTCAGTTCAAAAGCATCAATTCTTCAGTGCTCAGTTTTCTTTATAGTCCAACTCTTACATCCATACATGACTACTGAAAAAACCATACCTTTGATTAGATGGAGCTTTATCAGCAATGTCTCTGCTTTTTAATATGTTGTCTAGGTTTGTCATAGATTTTCTTCCAAGGAGCAAGCATCTTTTAATTTCATGACTGCAGTCACCATCTGCAGTGATGTTGGAGCCCCCCCAAGATAAAGTCTGCCACTGTTTCCATTGTTTCCCCATTTACTTGCCATGAAGTGATGGAACCAGATGCCATGATCTTTGTTTTTTGATGTTGAGTTTTCAACCAACTTTTTCACTCTCCTCTTTCACTTTCATCAAGAGGCTCTTCAGTTCCTCTTCACCTTCTGCCATAAGGGTGGTTTCATCTGCATATCTGAGATTATTGATATTTCTCCCGGCAATCTTGATTCCAGTTTGTGCTTCATCCAGCCCGCCATTTTGCATGATGTATGCTGCATATAAGTTAAATAAACAGGGTGACCGTATATAGCCTTGACGTACTCCTTTCCCAATTTGAAACCAGTCTCTTGTTCCATGTCCAGTTTTGTTTCTTCCTGACCTGCATACAGATTTCTCAGGAGGCAGGTCAGGTGGTCTGATATTCCCGTCTCTTTCAGGATTTTCCACAGTGTGTTGTGATCCACACAGTCATAGGCTTTGGTGTAGTCAGTAAAGCAGAAGTAGATGTTTTTCTGGAACTCTCTTGCTTTTTCTATCATCCAACGGATCTTGGCAATTTGATCTCTGATTCCTCTGCCTTTTATAAAACCAGCTTGAACATCTGGAATTTCTTGGTTCACGTACTGTTGATGCCTCACTGGAGAATTCTGAACATTACTTTGCTGGCCTCTGAGATGAGTGCAATTATGTGGTAGTTTGAACATTCTTTGGCCTTATTTAATAATATATGGTATTAGTATATATTATATAATAAATATGTGGTTATATTTATTATATATGTTTAAAATATATAGTTAACATAAATACATGGTTATATTTATAATAAATATATGGTTATATTTAATGAATATCAAAAAGGACAAATCAATTATTTCTTATCAGACAGATAACACTCCTCACTCAGGAGCATTAGCATCACAGATATAGCCCATGCTAATTCTTCACCTATTTCAATGTGATAACACTAGGAGACAAATGCCAATGACTCATCCCTCAAAACATGCTAGGTAGGGGACTTCCCTGGTGGTCCAGTGGCTAAGACTGTAATCCCACTACAGGGGACCCCGGTTTGATCCTTAGTCAGAGAATTAGATTCCACATGCCACAGCCAAGAGTTTACATGTGGCAATTTAAAAAAAAAAAAACAGATCCTTCATGCTGCAAGACCTCAAGTGTCGCAACAAAGACCTAGTACAGCCAAATAAATAAGTTAATTAATAAAATTCACCTTGATGATGTTTATTTTTAAGAAAAGAAAGCTATATTTGATCTTAGCCAAAAGGCCAAGAAGTGATGAATCTAGAGTCTATTATACAGAGGGAAGTAAGTCAGAAAGATAAAAACAAATATCATACATTAACACCTATATATGGAATCTAGAAAGATGGTACTGATGAAGCTAGCTTCAGGACAGCAGTGGAGACGCAGACATAGAGAATAGGGTTGTGAAAACATTCGGGGAAGGGGAGAGTAGGACTAATAGAGAAAGTAGCATTGGAACATACGCATTACCATTTGTAACATAGATAGCCAGTGGGAATTTGCCGTATGACACAGGGAGGTCTATCCCATGCTCTGTGACTACCTAGAGGGATGGGATGGGGTGGGAGGTGGGAGGTGGGAGGGAGCTTCAAGAGGGAGGGGACATATGTATGTCTATGGTGATACACAGTGATGTATGGCAGAAACCAACACAATCTTGCAAAGCAATTATCCTCAAATTAAAAATAGATAAGTTAAAAGAAAAAAAGCTCAGTAGAAATCCTTTTGTGCCCTCATGGCTCACTCGTGGTGTTAGGTCATACTTCCATAGCAACTGCTCTTTCTCTTATCATTGCTTGATTCACACTTGTAATTACCTGCCCAAATTCTGTCTTTCCCTGTGATACTAAGCTCCAACTTCGTAGGGATTGTGTCAGTGTGATTCACCATTCCATACTTAGTTCCATAGTGCCTGGCACACAGCTAGCATTTCATAAATATCTGTGGAATGAAAAAGTGAATGAATAAATAAAGCCAACTCATAGGACTGCCTTCAAGCACGCTGGAGAGAGATACTTCTCTTTGGAAAGACAGACTCTCACAAAGAAGGACGTGTAAAAGATTTTGTGGGCCTCAAAATGATCTGCCTGCTGGCCTGTCGTGATTACCAAATTTTCTGCACAGATTCACCTCTCCGGATTCACACACATTGTCCCCAAGTAGCTCCTGTTAAGTAGTTCTTACTTAAGTGGCATATTTAGGCCATATCAGAAGAGAAAGTAGTTGACAAGAATGAACTGAACATTCTGAGGTTACAGGAGCGTATGGGATTTAGGCTTGGGAATAGCTACTTCAATTAAAATGATTCTTTCCAAATACAATTTGCAAAATGTAATTTTTATATCTGACTCTCCTCGAAAATCTTTCACCTTTTTATGACATTTCCATAATTACTTTTGGAGAGAAAAGTTTCTTTTTCTAAAAGCTATGGGTTTCTGAAATATCAATGATTCCTTCCTCAGTCCCACAGTTCCTCAATTAAGACAAAGCAAAGGCTCAGTTAATACAGAAGCCTGGATGGGTCCATCAGTGGTTTATGAATCATGTGAAGTATTAAAAAAGGAAGGCACAAGAGAGAGGTTCCCAAGGATTGACCGCTCCTCAAAACGATCTCAGACTTTTTTTGTATATTTCCAAGTCTCTTCTTTGTTGTTGTTATTGTTCAACTGCTAAGTCATGTCTGACTCTTTGCAACACCATGGACTGCAGCACACCAGGCTCCCCTGTTGTTCAATGTCTCTGGGAGTTTGCTCAAATTCATGTCCATTGAGAGGGTGATGCCATCCAACCATCTCACCCTCTGCCACCCCATTCTCCTCCTGCCCTCAGTCTTTCCCAGCATCAGGGTCTTTTCCAGTGAGTCAACTCTTCCCATCAGGTGGCCAAAGTACTGGAGCTTCAGCATCAGTCCTTCCAATGAATATTCAGGGTTGATTTCCTTTAGGATTCTCCCTGGAGATTTCAAATCACAGATGTGGGATGGAACTCAGGCATCTGCATCATTACAGCCCCCACATGATGCCATAGGCCAGACATTTAGGGTCCCACTAAACTCCTTTCAAGCTTTGACATTCTAAGCATCTCAGTCGTTTCATCAGCCAAGGAGCACCCTTCCCAGCAGCCCCCGCTTCATAAGGGGACCATCAGAGGGCAAGAGCTCTGCCCCTACAGTGTTCTGATCGGTGGTTCTCACCAGTGAGAACAGCAGCCACCGTTTCTCAGAGTCTCTACTTAGCCAGGCTCTCAACACATGCCAAGGGAGCGAAGGGCTTATCCAACACGACCTTAATTCCTGCAGCAACTCTCCCAAGTAGGTCTAATAGCCTCCCTTTCACAAATGAGGCAATCAAATATTTCGAGAGGCTGAGAAGATTGCCAAAGATCCTTGATTTAGAAGTGATGGAAGTAGGATTGGAACTCAAAGCTATCTAATTCTACAAGTAGGTTTAACCACTGCACTAGCCCATCTGTCAAGACAAAGGTCAAAGGCTTCCCATGTAGACAGAGGCACTGGAGACAGGGCTTCCCTGGTGGCTCAGAGGGTAAAGAATCTGTCTGCAATGTAAGAGACTCGGGTTTGACCCCTGGGATTGGGAAGATCCTCTGGAGAAGAGAATGGCTACCCACTCCAGTATTCTTGCCTGGGGAATTCCATTCCAGTACAGAAGAGCCTGTGGGCTACAGTCCATGTATATGTATATATACCACATTTTCTTTATCCTTTCATTTGTTGATGGACAATTAGGTTGCTTTCATGTTTTGGCTATTATAAATAGTACTTCAATGAATATTGGGGTGCATGTATCTTTTCGAATCAGAGTTTTCATCTTTTCCAGATATACTCTAAGGATATAGGTAACTCTATTTTTGGTTTTTTAAGGAACCTCCATACTGCTCTTTCAAGTAAACTTTCTAATGTACAATGGATTTCAATTTTTTCCCATTGTAAAAAATCAGACATGACTGAGTACAGGAGACAAATAGTGTGGCATTCCCCACTTGTGTACAAAGAGACTTTAATAGAGCCAGTTTTCTATAGCTTTGAAGAGGAGAGATAAAACAATGACAAACTCTTTAAAATTACATTCTGTCTGAAATTGCATGTTTGCCAAATTCTAGAAGGCCAAGATCTAGGGAAATATTTTGTTTAACTGTCAAAGAGGTAGGTAAAGAACAAGCAAGAATAAAATGATTTGCTCAACACCCAGTGGCATAATGAACTTACAAACATTGTGCAGGCTATATATGTAAATATCTACTATCAAGGCTTTGGGCAAGTGTGTAGCTGACATTTTCATTCTGGATTCTTAAATAAATACTTCATAATTATTATTTACATGTTATTTAAATTTAAATAATTCATATGGTTAGTGTTTTGAGGGATTGAGGTATTTGTGAAATATCTACCCATTTCTTAAAAACTGCCATATTAAGGGAGGCCAGATTCATGCATGAACAAGCCAACAATGATGGGACACTAAGAGAAAAATGTCTATGGGTCACCTCAAGTTACCAACAGGGAAATTCTATCAATCTAACCATGGTACATCCAGATCTTGTTACTCTTGCCAAAGAGAAACTAATCTAGTCCTATGTCCCCTGTGCCTTACTCTCACTGGCCCCTCCTCTAAAGGGCCGAGCTCCTTCCTGCCTAGGGGGCTTTGCCCATGCTATTCCCCCCAGCAGGAACGATCTCCCTAGAGAATTCTGCAGGTTTGCCTGATCCACCTTTCAGATGTCTGCTCAAATCATTCTTCTCCTGGATGACTCCATTGACTCCAGCCTACTAGGTCCCTCTGTTACATACCCTCTAAGCCCCTGGATCTGTCTCTTGGTAGCCCTTATCACAATTGAAAGAGTAGCTTCTATAATTAGTTCATGTCTGTCTCCCCTACAAAACTCTAAGCTCCATGAGAGCAGAAGTAATTGTGTATCTATCAAGACAGGCTACATAGTTTGAAAGGCCAGGGCAAAATGAAAACACTGGCCTTTTTGTTTCAAAATTACTAAAACGTTCAAGACAGCATCAATAGAACATTAAACCAAGCATGGGACCTCATAAGCATGTAGCCTTGGACAATAGCATAAGTCTCATGCCCACAAAACTGGCTCTGGTCTTTAGGTTTACCACTGCATACTTGCTCCATAGCAGGTGCCCAAAAAATATCTATGTATCTAGAAGTAGATAAAGTGCAGAAAATCCTGACATTCTCTTCTTCCTTGACCCATCTATCTCCCATTCCCTTCAAGTCAAGAAACATGATTCCTGCTACGGTCACTCCTTTGCAACCAGCTTTGCACAGCTTCCTTTAAAGGTTAGAAACTTTCCCAGCAGTCTCATCTGGAGCCCCTAAGATTGAGATTTCTCAGAAGCTGCAGCTGAGAAATGTATTTTTATGTTTCCTTAAAGGAGGCTCCAGTGCATCCTTCAGTGAACTGTTCTTGAAGAGGAGGGAAAAAATCAATGCTTTCAGATAGCATTACGTTGCCCTGAATAATCCTGAAGCTGCCCATGACTTACTGGAGAGGGTATAATTGAAGTGAGGATAAACTGCACACCATTTCAAAGTCTACTAAATTGAAACCGTTCTTTTTGTTGACACATGCTTGGGAAGCTGTAGATAATGTGATTTAAAATAAATACACTGGCCCAGTATACTTATATAATTGAAATAAATATGGGATCACCCATAGAGTCCACAGGCAGTTGGGTACATTAACCCCTTCTGTACCAGGTGAGAAGCCCCCGGCCTGAACAGGAGGATGTGGCCCTGAGTAAATTGGGGAACGAAGAGGGAAGGCAGTCTCAGAGGAGATGGACACTTTCAAATGTTGAGTTTTCAGAGCGTTTCCGTAGAAAAAGCCTGCCAGGTAATGAATCCTCTCTTGATTCTCCCACCATGCAATTCTGTTGAGTCAATATTAAGGACTCCTGAAGTCCAAGGGCTACTGTTGCAGTAGATTTAAAAAAGAAAGAAAGAGAGAGAGCAAAGAGTTCTTTTTCCTTCCTTTGATGGCGCCCAGGGAACAATAAAGAGCAAAACTCCAAAACGGCATTAAAATGGTTTCATCAGGGCTCTTTTGAGCAATCTGAATGTGCAATTTCTTATTCAGAATGTACTTGAACACCCAAAGGGGTATGTATCTAGCAGCTAAGTTTTCATCAGAGATGCAGAGCCACCGTGAGAGAAAAGACAGATTTGTTACAGGATTTAGGCCGTCAGTGATCCAGAAGCCAGTTAGTCATCAGTGAAGGTCTGTTGCCCCGTGTCTAGTCCTGAAGTTAGCAGGGTTAGACATTGCAAAAGGAAGATAATCATGACATGAGTGTGAATAAGGCCAAAACAGAACCAGAAGAGCATTCTGGAATCACAAGGAGTCATGGGAATGGATGTCTAGCTCTCATCGGCACCCACATTGGTCTCTCACCACTTCCAAGCCTAATAGCATCATTGATACAGGTGACCTGCTGGGGAGCCCTACATGAGCCTGATGGAGAATTCAGAGAAGCTGAGAGAGGAACTGCCAGGAGTTGGAGGAGGCATTGCTCCCCATGCCCCATCCCCACCCTGCATGCTGGTCCCTGGCAACAATGTGATCATCAGACCAGAGCCATCCAATGTGAGCTGCAGCAGCATCTGAGCCTCCTACCACCTTCCATAGAAACAAGGCGACAGCAGCATCTCCACCTTCCAAACCTTACCCGAGTTTCTCTCATAGCCAAGCTTAATCCAGAACCATACAAGGAAAGGAATTCTGAAAAATTCAAGGAAAAGAGTTCTAGGAAATGTAGCTTCAACTTAGGTAATGTGATACAAATCCCTGGGGGACAACAATCAGCAGACCCAAATGCATGTCTGAGCTCCTTTGAACAATCTTTGAATGTGTAACTTTTCAGTTAGAATGTACCCTAACCCCCAATGGAGTGTGACTGCAATTGGATACAGCCCTAGGTTTGGGTAAAACTGGGGTGTGCGTACAGCTGTGGTCTCACCAGGTGACCATTTTTTTCCCCAAGGGGTATTTGGTGACTCTGAAGATATTTTTGGATGTCACAGCTGGGAGTGTGCTATCGGCATCTAGTAGGTAGAGATCAGAGATGCCACTGAACACACCACAGTGCACAGTATGGTCGCCCACAGCAAAGCAATGTGTAGACCAAAATGTCATGAGAGCTGCCGCTGACCAACAAGCCCAGACTCCATCTCTTAGAGTCATCAGAGGTTCCAGGGAAAGCAGGAAAAGATACTATATATCATTTTAAAACTCTATACTATACACATTGAGGAAACCAGATTTGAAAGAGACACGTGTACCCCAATGTTCATCACGGCACTGTTTATAATAACCAGGACATGGAAGCAACCTAGATGCCCATCAGCAGATGAATGGATAAAAAAGCTGTGGTACATATACATCATGGAATATTACTCGGCCATTAAAAAGAATACCTTTGAATCAGTTCTAATGAGGTAGATGAAACTGGAGCCTATGATACAGAGTGAAGTAAGCCAGAAAGAAAAACACCAATACAGTATACTAACACATATATATGGAATTTAGAAAGATGGTAATGATAACCGTGTATGCGAGACAGCAAGAGAGACACAGATGTGTTGAACAGTTTTTTGGACTCTGTGGGAGAGGGCGAGGGTGGGTGATATGGGAGAATGACACTGAAACATGTAAATTATCATATGTGAAATAAATCGCCAGTCCAGGTTCGATACATGATACAGGATGCTCGGGGCTGGTGCACTGGGATGACCCAGAGGGATGGAATGAGGAGGGAGTTGGGAGGGGGGTTCAGGATGGGGAACACATGTACACCCATGGCAGATTCAAGTCAATGTATGACAAAACCAATACAATGTTGTAAAGTAAAATAAATACATAATTTTTAAAAATAAATAAATAAAACTCTATACTTCCAACTAGAAGAGAATCATACTGATAAAAGAAATGAGGTAGATCAATCTGTATTGATTACTATGTATCAGTATGGTTAATGATGGCTGAAAAAAACAAATCATAACAAATAGAATGCATGGTACAATGCCTTTTTGTCAATGGGCAACACACACATTTCAATTTATTTTCTCCCGGAAACAAATCCTGAGAGGTTTCAAGTTCAAGTTGTTTATTTGGGAGAGGATCCCAGGAAACACAGGTAAGAGTGGGAAGTGGGTGTATACAATGGACTACTACTCAGCCCTAAAAAGAAATTTCATAAATGAAATTTGCCATTTTCAGTGACATAGATGCACTTGGAGAGTATTCACTGAGGAATAAGTCAGAGAAAGACAAACACTATATGATACCACTTACATGTGGAATACCTAAAAAATACAACAAACTAGTGAATATAACAAAAAAAAGAAGGAGACTCACAGATACAGAGAACAAACTAGTGATTACCAGCGGGGAGAGGAAAGAGGGGAGGGGTAAGATAAAGGTAGGGGATTAAGAGGAACCAACTACTAGGTATAAAATAAGCTACAAGGATATGTTGTACAACAATATAATGAAATAAAAGAAAATAGAGTTAAGTCGAGAACAAATGGGGACCAGGGAGGCCCCCTAAGCTGGGATGTTCAGGAAAGAAGGTAACATTTGAACTGAAACCTGGACGATCATGATCCTGCCATATAGTCTCTATGGAAAGAGAGTTCCTAGCAACAAGAAGAGTAAGTGGAAAGACCCCAAGCCAGAAAACCAGGCTGCTTCATTGGGGGTGGGGCTGCATCTTAGCGATCAAGAGAGAGGGTAGTAAAAGATGCAGCTGGAAGGACTTCCCTGGCAGTCCAGCGGTTACGACTCTGCACTTCCACTGCAGAGGGCACAGATTCAATCCCTGGTCAGGGACCTAAGATCCCCCATGCCACACAATGCAGCCAAAAAAAAAAAAAAATGATGTGGCTGGAGAAGTAGGTGGGCTTTAGTTGGCATAGGACCTTCTTATGTGGTTCTACATCTCGTGAGTTTGAGTTTCACTCCCATAGAAGGGTTTTAAAGTAGGCTATTGGGCTGACATGGGAGGATTATAAAGGGTTGACATAGGGAGGATTTAATTCAAATCCTAGGGAGACTGATTCAAATAACTTGATATTTTTACAAATCATTTCTAGAGACTATGTCAAAAGTGCGGGTGGGAGGGTGGGAGTTGGTGGGGGGCAAGAGTGGAAGCAGGGAGACCCGTTACAGATGGAGGAAGGGAACGCTCTCAAGGTCAACCAGCACGGCAGGAGCACCGCTAAATGGCTTCATGTCCCTCCTAGGCAACAATGTCTTGCTTTAAGTGGGAAGAGCACACCACCAGAAGCCTTCATCGACAGCAAATATCCAGCCTCTCCCTGGCGTCACACAGCTTCTGGGCTGCCAACAAACATTCATTGTTGGATTTTTAAATGTTTCACTAAATGCGTCAGAAAAAAAAAAAAAAGACTCATTTTATTCGAAGCAGCATTTACAGTCACTTTACAGCTGGTGACTGCTAACTGTCATCTGTTAGGTTGGGCATCAGAATGTGTCATCAGAAAGTCTGTCCATCTGTCCTGGGCTGTATCAGCCTTCTTTATGCTTCCCGTCCACAACCTGCCTTCTTACCTCTCTCTCCAGAGCCAGCCCCCATGTCTCTTGGTGCTCAAGCCAGTCCTGCCTGGGAGGAGAAGACAAATTCTTATTCATGAAGTTCCATTGGCTGGAGAAGTGGAAACAGCCGTGTGAATGTAAATATGAGTTTGAATATATGCACCAAGTATGAGTCAGTCTCCCATGACTGTGTCAGCCCAATGCCTCAAATCCTTTTCCTATGGAGGTTGTTAGAAAGAAATAGTTATATAAATAAAGAAAGAAACACATAAACACTCACCCTCCCCAGCTTCATCATCATCCCTAAAGTGAAAATATTAAATATACAGGGGGGGAAATGGAGAAAGATATACATCAAGGTATTAACAGTGCCTATCTCTGAGTGAGAAGATTTTTTTTTTCCTTCTTCTAGTTTATGTTTGGTAACATTCCTACAGGAAATATGTGTCATTTGTGATAAGAAATAAAAACAATTGAAGATATTTTTAATGAAGATAAGAAGTACGGTCTTGCCTACCCCAAAGGGCCATGAAAGGAAGAAATGACAGATGAAATGACATCTGTGAACACACTTCGAGAACACTGAATCCCAGAAGAAGGTAAAGAATGGTCACTGTGCTTGTTAACCCACATGAACACCAAGGAATGTCATCACTCACGTTGCTCTTTTCTTTCCCTATCTCTCCTTGTCCTTTCTTTCTCCCCATCCTTCTTCCCTTTCTCTTTGCCAAGGACTCAGCCAAGAAAAACAGCATCCATAGAGTTTGCTTCCAGGCAGGGAGAGCTCCCAGTTAAAATCTCCAGTGGTGGCCGAGGTCTTTGGTTCTTCCCTACCCCTTGTCTGCATCCCTCATCTCTGAGAATTCTGCATCGGGACACGCACAGATACACTTGGAATCTACACCCGTTTCTTCAAACCAAGAAACTTTCATCCCAAATAGGCTCTTACACCACCCACCCACATCCTTCCTTCATTTGTGGGCTCACTGGGTATTTTTTGAGAGTCTTCTCCGTGCCTCGCACTGTGCTGGGTGTTAAGGATCCCAAGGTGATGGGTGGGGTGTTTCCTGTCCTCATGGGACTGATGTTCTGGGAGGGGAGAATAGTACTGATCAGTCACATGTTGACTTAAGCTTACTAAATAATAGAAAAATAAGGTATGGGTTACTACAAGAGGGTTTATCAGAGGATTAGGACCTAATCTGGGAGTCTATAAAGGCATCCTTGAAAAGAATGATGACTATGCTGAGAAATGAAAGGTAAATAGGAATTAGCAAATCAAGCAAAAGGGAGAGAAGAATGTTCCAAGCAGATGAAACTGCCCAGGATGCATTTTTTTTTTTTTAAGTGCTGCTCATGTAACCAAGAAGATGCCAGGGTGATTTGGCAGGGTCAGGAGAATGAAGAAGTGGACCCAGCGAGCAGAACTTAGAAGCCATGGGATGGTCTTGGTTTTAATCCAGCCACAGTGTGAGGCCATGGGAGGCTTATAAGCAGGAAGATGACATGTTTACACGCATGTGTGTGTGACCACTCTCACCCTGGTGTGAAGAAATGAATCTGAAAGACGGCATGTGGCAAACTGCCTGTTTTCCGCAAATCCTCCTCCCTTTCTTCCCGGGCACATGTTCACCCAGCTGGAGCCTCCATTTCCCAGCCTCCCGCTCAGCCAGGTGTGGCCAAACCATGGGAGCATTAGCAGAGTAAACACCTTCTAGTCACTTAGTGGCTCAGATGGTAAAGAATCTGCCTGCAATGTGTGGGAGAGCCAGGTTCCATCCCCGGGAAGGGAATGGCTTCCCACTCCAGTATTCTTGCCTGAGAAATCCCATGGACAGAGGAGCCTGGCAGAATACAGTCCATGGGGTCGCAAAGAGTGGGGCACAACGGAGTGGCTAACACTTTGAGTTGCTTGTTTAACAGGAATGGCTTGCCACAGGCTTCCGCTCACTTCTGTGGGCTGGAGTGTGAATGTGGCAGTGATCGAGCATCGATCATGAGAACAAGGACAGAACCCTAGGAATGGGCAGAGCAACAAGGTGGAAGCTCCCTGGGGCCATGTGACCTCAGGGAACAGACCTCCTCCCTCACTCTGGACTGTTATACAGAGCGAAACAAACCTAGATCTTTGTTTCTAACAGACAAACTTGACCCACTGTGTTTTCCAACTTCTGGTACAGCAGCTTAGTCTTTATCCTCACCAATATCATGGATATTAGTTAAATTTCTTTGGTCATAAGCAACAGGAATTCACTCAGGTTAACCTAGGCAAAAAAAGAGGAAAAAGGCAATTTATTAGAAGGTTATGGACTAGGGCCCAGAATCAAAGGAAAATCTGAAGAGCCTGGCTGGGAAGCAAAAATTAATGGCTAGTCTCTCCTGGTACTGCCAACTGGATGAATAACTCCAGTCATTTTCAGTCTTTATTACATTCTGCTCAAAACTTAAATTTCTAAGACAGAGAATCTGAATGCTTCATATAGGTCACATGCCCACCCCTGGGCAGATGAGTGGGTTGGAAGGAGTAAGGAGTATCTCGTTTGATCCTCGCACTAGGACTGTACCTAATGGAACTGGATGTTCCCCCAAGAAAAATCACAGTTCTGCAACCAAGAAAATGGGAATGGATGTCCACCCCGAGGATGCAGGAACAAATATCAGGCAACCACTTAGGGGGCTCCTGCAGAGGTCCGGGTGAGCATTGAGGATGTCATGGGTGAAGATGGTAGTAATGATGATATTAACAAAACAAAAGAGATAAATGTAAGATATAATTAGGAGACAGAATCAAAAAAAGTTTTTGGTTTATGGATAAACTTTTATTGAATAAGAGACACTGGATAGGATTTAACTTCATAGCTTAGAAAATATTCTATTCTCGTTCTCAATGTAATAATCTGAAATGAAAGTTTGGGGTGACATATTCAAGGTCACACAGTGAGCAGAGGAAGCAAAACTCAAACCCAATCTGACTGATTTCCAAGGCCCCATCGCTCTACATTACACAATCTGGCCCAATAAATAAAAGTTATAGAATCAAAAGAACTTAAGTACATGTATTCCTTCAGTGCACTAACAGAATTAAAAACAGTATAACATAAGACCCATCTAAAAGCAGAGATCTCTTCCCAGTAGGGAAAGTGGGATAGCAGTATTGCAGGTAAGCTTTAAACTGAAAGATGTACACGCCCATCATAAGATTAATTCTTGATTTGTTTAGCCAAATGTAGAGAGAATTCACAGGTGCAGAATGGCCATATGGACTATAACTGCAACCTCAGTGGGGCTATAGCTTCTGTGATGCTAAAGCCAAGGCTCGACGAGAACTGAGAAGCTCAATTTTTGCTGCTTCACATGGGACTTATAAGTTGTACATAATAACTTCTCAAACCAAAGTTAGGGTTGGTAGGGCGACATTTTAACACAGTTTAAAAAAAGAAAAAAGCAAGGCAGCGCCTCGGGCCTCTGAAACATATTCTTAGCCTAGCTTCCCAGCATCTCAGAAACCTCATCACTCTGTGAAGTGAACTTCACTTCTCGGAGTGATGCTGTCAGACCTCCACTCGTAACCCCTCAGCACTCACCAGTCACATATGGACCAATGGTTTCTACTGCGAACACCAGGACTGTGTCTGGGTGCTTTCTCTGGCTGCAGGAGCATGTTCAGCCCACATGAGGGGCAGAGTAGAGAGCAGCCCTCTGTCAATGAAGAACAGGAGCCTTAGCCCTTTGGTAGGCAATGCAGAGTTGGGTACCACACTGTCTTCCAGAGATCCCCAGTAGGATGGAGTGGAAAACTGCTTATTCCTGCTCCCTAGATTGGCTGTCCTCACTTCCCTGTCTCACTTCCCCTCTTCCTTGCTAATTATCTCCTGGGATCATCTCCCAAATCAATTGCTTGCTCTGGAATTGTTGGGTCAGGATCCAGGAAATGCTTACCCTAACCATTCAATATTACAGCAATCCAAGTCTATGCCCCGACCAGTAATGCTGAAGAAGCTGAAGTTGAACAGTTCTATGAAGACCTACAAGACCTTCTAGAATTAACACCCAAAAAATATGTCCTTTTCATTATTGGGGACTGGAATGCAAAAGCTGGAAGTCAAGAAAGACCTGGAGTAACAGGCAAATTTGGCCTTGGAGTACAGAATGAAGCAGGGCAAAGGCTAATAGAGTTTTGCCAAGAGAACACACTTGTCATAGCAAACACCCTCTTCCAACAACACAAGAGAAGACTCTACACGTGGACATAACCAGATGGTCAAGACCAAAATCAGATTGATTATATTCTTTGCAGCCAAAGATGGAAAAGTTCTATACAGTCAGCAAAAACAGGACAGGGAACTGACTATGGCTCAGATCAAGCACTCCTTATTGCCAAATTCGGACTTAAATTGAAGAAAGTAGGGAAAACCACTAGACCTTTCAGGTATGACCTAAATCCAATCCCTTATGATTATACAGTGGAAGTGACAAAGAGATTCAAGGGATTAGATCTGATAGACAGAGTGCCTGATGAACTACGGACAGAGGTTCATGACATTATACAGGAGGCAGTGATCAAGACCATCCTCAAGAAAAAGAAATGCAAAAGGCAAAATGGTTGTCTGAGGAGGCCTTACAAATAGCTGTGAAAAGAAGAGAAACAAAAAGCAAAGGAGAAAAGGAAAGATATACCTGTTTGAATGCAGAGTTCCAAAGAATAGCAAGGAGAGATAAGAAAGCCTTCCTCAGTGATCAACGCAAAGATATAGAGGAAAACAATAGAATGGGAAAGACTAGAGATCTCTTCAAGAAAATTAGAGATACCATGGGAACATTTCATGCAAAGATGGGCTCAATAAAGGACAGAAATGATATGGACCTAACAGAAGCAGAAGACATTAAGAAAAGGTGGCAAGAATACACAGAAAAACTATACAAAAAAGATCTTCATGACCCAGATAATCCCCATGGTGTGATCATGCATCTAGAGCCAGACATCCTGGAATGTGAAGTCAAGTGGGCCTTAGGAAGCATCACTACGAACAAAGCTAGTGGAGGTGATGGAATTCCAGTTGAGCTATTTCAAATCCTAAAAGATGATGCTGTGAAAGTGCTGCACTCAATATGCCCACAAATATGGAAAACTCCTCAGTGGCCACAGGACTGGAAAAGGTCAGTTTTCATTCCAATCCCAAAGAAAGGCAATGCCAACGAATGCTCAAACTACTGCACAATTGCACTCATCTCACACGCTAACAAATTCTCTAAGACAGGCTTCAACAGTATGTGAACCATGAACTTCCAGATGTTCAAGATGGATTTAGAAAAGGCAGAGGAACCAGAGATCAAATTGCCAACATGCACTGGATGATGGAAAAAACAAGACAGTTCCAGAAAAACATTTATTTCTGCTTTATTGAGTATGTCAAAACCTTTGACTGTGTGGATCACAACAAACTGTAGAAAATTCTTCAAGAGATGGGAATACCAGACCACCTAACCTGCCTCCTGAGAAATCTGTATGCAGGTCAAGAAGCAACAGTTAGAACTGGACATGGAAAAGCAGACTGGTTCCAAATTGGGAAAGGCATAAGTCAAGACTGTATATTGTCACCCTGTTTATTTAACTTCTATGCAGAATACATCATGCAAAATGCTGAGCTGGATGAAGCACAAGCTGGAATCAAAATTGCCAGGAGAAATATCAATAACATTAAATATGCAGATAACACCACACTTAACGGCAGAAACCGAAGAACTAAAGAACCTCTTGATGAAAGTGAAAGAGGAGAGTGAAAAACTGAACTTAAAACTCAACATTCAGAAAACTAAGATCATGGCATCTGTTCCCATCACTTCAAGGCTAATAGATGGGGAAACAATGGAAACAATGACTGGCTTTATTTTGGGGGGCTCCAAAATCACGGCAGATGGTGACTGCAGCCATGAAATTAAAAGACGCTTACTCCTTGGAAGGAAAGTTATGACCAACCTAGACAGCATATTAAAAAGCAGAGACATTACTTTGCCAACAAAGTTCTGTCTAGTCAAAGCTCTGGTTTTTCCAGTAGTCATGTACGGATGTGAGAGTTGGACTATAAAGAAAGCTGAGTGCCAAGGAACTGATGCTTTTGAACTGTGGTGTTGGAGAAGACTCTTGAGATTCCCTTGGACTGCAAGGAGATCCAACCAGTCCATCTAAAGGAAATCAATCCTGAATGTTCATTGGAAGGACTGATGTTGAAGCTGAAACTCCAATACTTTGGCCACCTGATGCGAAGAACTGACTCATTTGAAAAGACCCTGATGCTGGGAAAGTTGAATGCAGCAGCAGAAGGAGATGACAGAGGATGAGATGGTTGGATGGCATCACCAACTCAGTGGACATGAGTTTGAGTAAACTCCGGGAGTTGGTGATGGACAGGGAGGCCTGGCGGGCTGCAGTCCATTGGGTCACAGAGTCAGACATGACTGAGCGACTGAACTGAAAGACTGACTGAAGACACCCTTTAAAATACATTGATTGGATCACAATAAAAAGTTCAACTGTATGCTACACACAAGACGTATATCTAAAACAAAATCCCTCAGAAAAATTGGAAGTGAAATAGTGAATAAGATGTTCCAGGTAAAGACAAACAGAAGATGGTCATGTGTGAGTAAGGCCGCAAATAAAACCTCAGCAAATTCTCAGCGTCAGAGAATGGACTTGTGGACACAGTGCAGGAAGGATTGGGACAAATAGAGAAAGTAGCAGAGACATACACACACTCATGATCGTGTTCACTCAGTCGTGTCTGACTGTGACACCATGGACTGTAGCCCACCACGCCCCTCTGCCCAGGGGATTTCCCAGGCAAGAATACTGAAAAGGATTGCCATTTCCTCTTCCAGGGTATCTTTCTGACCCAGGGGTCAAACTCATGTCTCCTGTGTCTCCTGCATTGGTAGGCAGATTCTTTACCACTGAGCCACCTGGGAAGCTCATATGTAAAGCTCATATACCCACCTGGTAAGCTACCATATCTAAAATAGACAGCCAGTGGGAATTTGCTATATGACTCCGGGAGCTCAAACCAGTGCTCTGTGACAACCTAGAGGGGTGGGATGAGCTGGGAGGCAGGAGGCAGGTTCAAGAGGAAGGGAACATGTGTCTATATCCATGGCTTATTCATGTTGAGGTATGGCAGAAATAAGCACAATAAAGTAAAGCAATTATCCTTCAATTAAAAACAAATAAGTTTTAAAAAAAATAGCCAGGAGCTCTGATGATCTAGAAGGGTGGGATGGAGGAAGGGATGGGAGGCTCAAGAGGAAGGGGATACATGTGTGATCATGGCTGATTCATGCTGTTGTATGGCAGAGGCCATCACAACATTGTAAAGCAATTTTCCTCCAATTAAAAAACAAACTTAAAAAAAAGCCGAAAAAGAAGGAAACACCTCCATGGGAGAAATGGGAAAAGGGAAGTTATTATTTAATGAGTTCAGGGAAGATGGCAATGCTCTGGAAATTAATGTTGATGGAGGTTGCACAACTGTGTAAATGTACTTAATGGCACAGAACTATGTATTTTAAATAGTCAAAATGATAAATGTTATGTTTATGTACATTTTACCACAAGGAAAAAAAAACTCAGATAGCATACTCTAATTACAAAGAAAGAAAGCTAGAAATTAATAAGAATGCACTAAACAATAAACACATTGCCACTGAAAAAGTGGTAAACCTCATCTTAAATAAATTTTGTGCCAAAGAAGAACTCAAAATCAAAATTTTGGACTATGTCCAAAGGTGAAAAGATGGTGCATCAGAACCTGTGGAATAAAACAAAAACAATATTCATGGAAAAAGCAAGCTTAAAATATGTATATTTTTAAATAAGAGAGAATAAAAATAAGTTGCACAACTTCCAAAAAGTTTATTTTTAAGCATAGCGAAATAAATCTAAGGAAATCAAGAGTAAGGAATAAGTAGCTTCAAAAGCAGAAATTAGTGACTTAATATGAAAAGTAGTGACTAGGGAATGAATCCAAGAGCTAGATTTTTGAGGGAAAAAATAATAAAATGTATGTACCATTAACTAATCTAATAAAGAAACAAGAAGACAGCAGAGGTACAAAATATAAGTGATGACAGGGAAATAATAAAAGAGATAATTCAAAGAATGATAATAAAGACTTCAATTCCTTGTAAAGTTGAAGACTGGGGTGGAATAGATAATTTCCTAGAAAAATATATCACAGCTGACCCAGGAAGAGGTGAGACTATAAATACACTAATTTTTATGCACATTAATTTATCATAATGTTTTTATACCACAACTGGCACTACATACAGCTATACTTTTTTAAAATACACTGATTTTAGTAATAATTCAGAGAGGAATAAAAGAGCTAGCTAGAAGAGAGTTTCAAAAAGAAAAATAACCAAATCTTCACAGAACTCCAGTGCTACTTCAACTATTTAGAGTCTTAGAAGACTATTTCCAACTTCTTTTTACAAAGCTAACAAAACTTGGAAACCAAAACCTGATAAAAATAGCATAATTAAAAAAATACATAGTAAATCTCCCTTATGAATAGTAATACAAAAAACCTGAATAAAATATCAGCACTTAGGATCTGGCAGCGTACTAAAAGAAGACGATAACAAGATTTAATATGCAAAGAAAGTTCAACGTTAGGACTCACTAGAGTCACATGTCAATGGAGAGAAAGGATCTAACCATCTTCAAAGATGCTGGGAAAGGTATCAGATTAAAAAAACAACATTCCATCTTGGTTGAAAAAAACTGAACTCTTTATTAAAGCATGAAGAGATAGATACATCTTTAATATGGTTTTTAAGCCTATTTAGAGAGAGAAATGTGTATATGCAATATTTGTAAGGAAAAGGCATCATCGTGTGTTAACAGTGAATTACCAAATCATTCTCATCAGACCTGGAATAAAGGAAGACACCTGGTCTTCCCTGGTGGTCCAGCGGTTAAGAATCCACCTGCCAATGCAAGTGACATGGGTTCAATCCCTGATCTGGGAAGACGTCACATGCCACTTGGCAACTAAGCCCACGCACCACAGCTGCTGAAGCCACACATCTCAGGGCCTTTGCTCTGCAACAAGAGAGGCTGCCACAATAAGAAGCCTTGTGCCACAACCAGAGAGCAGCCCCCGCTCACCACAACCAGAGAAAGCCCGAGCACAGCGATGAGACCCAGCCCAGTCGTAAAGAAATACATAATTTTTTTCAAGAAAGAAAGGAAGACACCCATCACCACTACTGCTATTTAACATTCCTCCAGATGCTTTAGCAAGCCACAAAAATGTGATGGTTAAAACTGGAAATAGGAAGGCAAAATCATGTGCTTGTATACCAATGAAACTCAAGAGGATCAATTACAAAGCTATGAAAAAAGAGAGAACTCAATAAAGTAAGTATTTAAATTTTATATACACATAACAATAGCTTTCTCTATACAATATTCCAATTAGAACAGATAATGGAAGGGAAAAGTCTCATTTACATTCAAAAAGATAAAATATTAAGGAATAAGTTTAAAAGGTGCAGAATCTATAAAAAGAAAACTTTAGGGCACTACTGAGGGACATGAAAGAAAACTCGAATGAATGAAAAGACAACTGTGTCCTTGGAAAGAAGATTAAGCAGTGTAAAGATGTCACTTCACCCTAAATCAACCCATAAAATTTATACAACCTCAACAATATATCAATGGAATATTTCTTAAGTGAGTAAAGCTCATTCTAGGGAGATGTAAAGCTTCAATAATTAAAATAATTTGATCCAGGTGCATAAAACAGACAAAAGAATAGCAAGACTAGAAATGAGTCTAAATACCTATGGAAATGTATTATGTGACAAAGCTAGTATTTCAGTCCATAGAGAAAATCTTTTGAATAAAAGACATTATGACAACTGGTTAGATACTTAGGCGGGGAGAAAACAGATCCTTAACTAACTTTTTATCCCAAAATAAATGTTGAATAAATCAAACATTTAAACAAACAAACAAAAAAGTAAAAACACTAAAAGAAAATGCAGGATAATTTAGTTTTTTAAATTTTGTAATAGAAAAGGCCACTTGATGATATAAAACCCAAAAGTCACAAAGAAAATTTTTAAAGTTTAAAACTTGATTTCATAAAATTTTTAAATATCTCTAGAATAAAATGGTCACCATAAACAAAGTGTAAAATCAAACAAAAAAAAGGAGGTAATTTTGTATACAATAAGAGGTTTTTTAACAAGTTAAGAAAAATTCAACAACCCAATACATAAATTAACATGAAATATGTGATGTGATTCATAGGGGTTTTTTTTAAAGCATTTAAAAAATATACTGAACATCTAATAATCTGGTAAATGCAAATCAAAACCACTATTAGATATCACCTCACACCAATCAGAAGAGCAATTATCAAAAAGACAACAAAACCAAGTGGTGGCAAGGGTATAGAGAAAAAGTAACCCTAATACTCTGTGGGTGAAAATGTAAATTGGTGCAACCACTATGGAAAGCAGTATGGAAATTCCTCAAAAAATTAAAAAATAAAACTACTGTACAGTCTAACAATTTAACTCCTGAGTATTTATCCAAAGAAAAGGAAAACATTAATTTGAAAAGGTATTTGCACCCCTCCAGCACTCTTGCCTGGAAAATCCCATGGACGGAGGAGTCCGGTAGGCTACAGTCCTTGGGGTCGCTAAGAGTTGGACACGACTGAACGACTTCATTTTCCCTTTTCCCGTTCATGCATTGGAGGAGGAAATGGCAACCCACTCCAGTGTTCTTGCCTGGCGAATCCCAGGGATGGGGGAGCCTGATGGGCTGCCGTCTCTGGGGTCGCACAGAGTTGGACACCACTGAAGCGACTTAGCAGCAGCAGCAGTTTGCTGCAGAATTATGTAGGTCTCCAAGATATGAAAGCAACCTAAGTGCCCATCAATAGATGAATGGATAAGGAAGATGTGGTATAGATATACAATGGAATATTACTTGGCCATAAAAAGAACATAATCTTGCCATTTGCAACAACATCAATGGACCTGGAGGGTATTATGCTAAGTGAATAAGTCAGATGGAGAAAGACTGTTGGAATGTGGTGATTTCGAATAATAGCCTCTGAAATGAAAAGAAACTTTGAGACAGAAAAACAAAACAGACAACTCCATACAGTGCAATTTTGAAGTTTATTGTGAGTAAACTGCCTACATATAGGTAGGATTGGGCAGATGATGAGCCAAAGATATTCACAGTTGCACTCTGCACTGATTTTAAAAAAGGGGGGATTTAAAGGTGCCCCAACTAAAAATAGAACCTGACTACTAAGGCAGAAGGCCGTCTGCACCAGAGGGAACCAAAGGTTCCCCCACCCCACCTCACCCCGCCCCCAGCTCTCATGACCATTATTCCTCAAGGGTCATTAACCATCTGCATCAGCAAAAGGCATCCTTCCAGTTTTCATATCAGATGAAGGCAAGAGTAAAGGTTGGTAGGGAACTCATCTGGCTTGGGCACATTCCTCGTGAGTTAGGCTAAAGCTCAACAATGCAGAAAGGGGAGGGAGGGGGACTGCAGGCCTAACTGAGATGGAGATGACTGAAAGGAGTCAGTGTGGTCTAGCCACACAAAGACAAATACTATATGATGTCACCTGAAATTGAAAAAACAAAATCAGTACACAGAAAGAGAGGCATAGATAAAGAGAACAAAGAGATGGCTGCCAGAGGGGGTGGGGGAAAGGAGAAAAACAAGTGAGGGAGATTCAGAAGTACAAACTTGCAGTTCTAAAATAAGTGAGTCATGGGTATGAAATGTACAGTGTGGGGAATACCGTCAATTATGTAATATCTTCGTATAGTGACAGACGGTAACTAGAGTGATCGTGGTGATCATTCTGAAATGTATAGAAACTTTAAGCCTATGTTGTATAACAGAGACTAACATAAGGTCAATTATAACTCAAAAACAATCTCATAGAAAAAGAGATAAAATTTGTGGTTGTCAGAGGTGGGCGTAGGGACTGGGGGGAGGGGAATTGGATGAAGGTAGTCAAAAGGTATGAACTTTCAGTTATAAGAAAAATAAGTACAAGGAATGTAATGTACAACATAATAGATATAACTAACATTTCTGGAAGATTGAGGGCAGGAGGAGAAGGGGAAGACAGAGGATGAGATGGTTGGATGGCATCACCGACTCAATGGACATGAGTTGAAGCAAACTCTGGGAGATAGTGAAGGACAGGGAATCCTGGCACGCTGCAGTCCATGGGGTCACACAGTCAGATGTGACTTAGCAACAGAACAATGACAATGTTACATATAAAAGCTATTCAGAGTAAATCCTAAGACTTCTCATCACAGGGAAAAAAATTTTTTTTCTATCTCTTTAATTTTGTATCTATGTGTGATGACGGATGTCCTCTAAACTTACTGTGGTTTCATCTCATTATATAAGTAATTCAAATCTGTATGCTATACATCATATGATATAGTGCCATATGTCAATTATATATCAAAAAAAACTATGTTGAACATGACTTGTTATTAAAAAATGAAAATTAAACCATTAAAAATATGCCATTATTTTAATCTATCAAAACCTGGCAAAATTCAAAATGCCACTACTGATATGGGAAAAACATCTCTCCTTGCATATTATCAGCAGTATGTAAATTGTTAAAACTCCAACACAATCTCCCCATAATTCTCACGTTCATAATCTTGATTCAGCAATTGCCTTTCTAGAAACAGATTCAAGAATTTATCCCAGTATCACATTCATAGCTGTACTCAAAGATACATGTACAAGGATGTCCGCTGATGCATTCTTTCTAACAGCAAAAACTGGAGATAATCTAAATGTCTCTTACTATGGAAATGGCTTGAAAAATAAAGGCATACAAGTAAAAAGTCAGTAGCCTTTCAATAGAATAAGGTCTTTCCTGGTGTGCTAATCTTCAGCCATCTCCGTGATATACTGAATTTTAAAAGGAAAAAAGCAAGGTCCAAAACAGTGTGTATTGCACGTGCCATCTGTTCGTGAAATGACTCTAGCAAGATAGCACATCTCTGGAAGGTGTAACAGTCAACTAGCAACAAAAATGAAGGATTCTGGGAGACAGAGCCTGAACCTGGAGGTCAGGTATAAAGGAAAGACTTATTTCTCACTGTATATGTTCCCATGATGTGTGAATTTTTTACCATGTGCTCATGAACTTTTAAAATACTGAACGTTTCAAGAAAATGTATAACAAAAAGTGTCTCCCCGAACAATCCAAAAAGAAATTAAGAAAAAATTCCATTTATAATAACCTAAAAAAGTGATAAGAAAACACTTAAGAATAAACTTAACAGAAGAGGCAAAAGACATATACTGAAAACAGCAAAACATTGCTGAAAGAAATAAAAGAAAACACAATTATATGTGAAAACAGAAGTGATTACAATGGTAAATTTTACGTATGCATTTTTTACCGCAATAAAAAAAATTTTTCAAGTAAATCTCTAGATCCAAGTGTTTTCCAAGTAAGTCCTTCAGTTTGTAGGTCCAGTGAGATACCATTTTGTTGTCCTCACCATCATCATTTTTTGAACACTATGTATTTGTTGCTCAGATGCTGAGTCATGTCCGACTCTTTGCAACCCCGTGGACTGCAGCATGCCAGGCTCCTCTGTCCTCCACTGTCTCCCAGAGTTTGCTTAATTTCATGTCCATGGTGTTGGTGATGCTAGTTAACCATCTCATCACATTGCCTTATTTAATCCTCAAAATGGCCCCATGAGGTTATTACATTATTTTCCACCGGAAACTGAAATGCAAAAGAATGAATTAACTTGCCCAAGATGAATACTTTGAGAGCTAAGACCTTGAATTTGAGGCTTTCAACCAACCACTCCTTCTGTCTGACCACTCCTGTTTTTTCTGCATCCCCAGAATTGAGATGCAGAGATGGAAAGTATGGGAGGGAAAGACAGGAAATATCCAGTCGTTTTTGGTTTTCAGAGACTTTCGCTTCCAATGGCCCCACGGCACCTTAACCCTGCCCATCCATTGGAGGTTTCAGGTGAATTAAATCAGACACGTGTGGCAGCCCAGGAGGACTAGCTGAAGGTCTTATTGTATTAGTCATTTCTCCTGTCATCTTGAATTAGTATCATATTAGCTTAATGCAATACTAACATGATACAGAAATGTTAGCATATTACAGACTACTCACTGTGTCAAGTCAGAACTTTATCATATTACTCTGCCACGGATATGTCGAAGAAGTGGAGGGGGATGTGGGCATGCCCATGAAACACAGCCAGTTACTGTCAAATCCAAGCAACCCCCCTACCCAAATGAACCTTGAATTGGAGAAAGGAGTGAGCAATTCTGTTAGGATATCTGATTCCAAAACATGCCATTACATAAATATTATGAGAAAAGTTAACATAGGTGCCTTCCTATAAGGTAACAAAGAGGATGCATGCATTCCAGGTCAGTTCAGTCATATCCGACTCTTTGCAACTTCATGGACTATAGCCCACCAGGCTCCTCTGTCCATGGGATTCTCCAGGCAAGAATACTGGAGTGGGTTGCCATGTCCTCCTCCAGGGAATTTTTCCAACCCAGGGATGGAACCGTGTCTCCTATGTCTCCTGCATTGGCAGGCAGATTCTTTACCGCTAGTGTCACCTGGGAAGCCAACAAGGAGGTTGAATCCCTGATAAACTGTTATTTTCAACCTGGTGCCCTTTCCCCCTAATCACTGACAGATGGCAGACTTAAGGGAAGTGGGAAGGGAATCTCTACTGAGAGCCCAAACAGTTTTACCTTCAGTTCTGATATGAAGTCTACACCTCAGCTTGGTGGATAACACCTTGTTGCTGCGTAAATGGCCAGGGTTCTTATCTTGGGATAAATAGACCCTTAGGGAGTCCACCATTGATTTCCAGAGGGTGATTAAATTCCCCAAATTGTACATAAAATTGTGTGTGTGCAAATGGCTTTTTTTTCCCCCCTTGGGAAAGGCCTGCAGAGTCTCTCTTTTTTTTTTTTTTTTCCTGCATTGAGTCTTAGTTGTGGCAAGCAGAATCTTCATTATGTCATGCAGGATCTGTAGAAGCTGTGCATTGACTCTTTAGTTGCCGCTTGGGGGTTCAGTTGCAGAGCGCAGGCTTAGTTGCCCCCCAGGCATGTGGGATCTTAATTCCCTGACCACAGGCTGTAACCCGCCAGGCTCCTCTGTCCATAGTATTTCCCCTTCTCCAGGGGATCTTCCCAACCCAGGGATTGAACCCATGCCTCCTGCACTGGAAGGTGGATTCTTAACCACTGGGCTACCAGGGAAGTCCCTCAACTGTATTTCTATAAGGACCCTCTTGTTTTTCTCATGGTAACACGACTTCGAGTTCCCCACTCGTGAAGATATAGAGACATCATTAACTAGCCCCTCATGGAATAATCTAATGTAGGACCCCAAAAAAGAAAACCACAACTTTGGCCAAGAGAGACCAAGTCCATTTCTTAATTTCTCAAAGTGAGTCCAGGGCTCCACGTCCAAACCAGAAGGAGGATGTTGAACTCAAGGCATGCTAAGTTGCTTTGGTTGTGTCTGATTCTTTGTGACCCGATGGACCGTAGCCTGCCAGGCTCCACTGTCCATGGGATTTCCCAGGCAGGAATATTGGAAAGGGTTGTCATTTCCTTCTCTAAAACTTGAAATTTCTTTAGTGACCTTATTTTGTTTCTCTTCTTGGTTTTGGAGGAGTGGGTTGCCATGTCCTCCTCCAGGGAATCTTCCTGACCCAGGAATTAAATCCAGGTCTCTTATGTCTCCTGCATTGGCAAGCTGGTTCTTTACCACTAGCGCCACCTGGGAAGTCATGAACTCAAGGCAGTATTACTATAAACGTGCAATTCCCCTTAATTAAAAATCAATTAGCAAATTTTCTGATAAGCCAATGGTATTTACAAATATAAACTAATAGCTATTTATTAGAATGTTTATTTGAAGGCCTTAAAATGAGTTTTTCCTTGTAGTGTGATAATTGTTCAGATGGCTTCCTGCTGATTTAATTACTTCAATTAACTAGGATTCTCAGAGACAAGTTTCCTTGGGCTTTGGATTTTCTAGCCCCAGTTATTATCACTGGGGTTTCATTTTTGGTAGCTTAAGGGCCAAGATTGTATCTGTGCCACCCAGCACCAAATGCCAATGTTGAAAGATAAGAAGTCAGTACAAAGAGGTAAGAAGAAAAGTCAAGCCTGTGCCTGTTTCCCAGGCGCTCCTTCACAGACCAAGAGGATGCTGCTCGTCACACATCACTAGGCCGAGTCTCTTTGGGTTCAGAAGCTGGGGGGGTAGTTGTGTCTAACCATCCCTGTTTTCACTTTCTGCCTTCATGTTGACAGTGACATGTTTTAAACCATTAAATGAAGCCTGAAAGAGATATATGGTTCAGTGAAAGAGTGCCAGGCTTAGCAAATGATGGCCTGAGTGTGCTTATTTTAAAATAGGTCCACAAGAGGACAGACTGGTGTTGCCAAGAGGGAGGGGGCTGGGGGAATGGGAGGTTGGGGTTAGCAGACGTAGGCTTTTATACGGGGAATGGATAAGCAGCGAGGTTCTACGTATGGCACAGAAGGCTATGTTTGATATCCTGTGCTAAACCACAATGGAGGGACTTCCCTGGTGATCCCAGTGGTTCAGACTCCTTGCTCCCAGGGCAGGGTGCCTGGGTTGGATCCCTGGTCAGAGAACTAGATCCCACATGCTGCAACTAATGCTCCCATAACACCACAATGAAGATTTCACATGATGCAACTAAGACCCTGTTGGAGAAGACTCTTGAGAGTCCCTTGGACTGCAAGGAGATCCAACCAGTCCATACTAAAGGAGATCAGTCCTGAATATTCATTGGAAGGACTAATGCTGACGCTGAAACTCCAATACTTTGGCCACCTGATGTGAAGAACTGACTCATTTGAAAAGACCCTGATGTTGGGAAAGATTGAAGGCGGGAGGAGAAGGGGACGACAGAGGATGAGACGGCTGGATGGCATCACCGACTCAGTGGATATGAATTTGAGTAAACTCTGGGAGTTGGTGATGGACAGGGAGGCTTGGCGTGCTACAGTCCACAGGGTCACAAAGAGTTGGACATGACTGAGTGACTAAACTGAACTGAACTAAGACCTCGTGCAGCCAAATAAATAAATAAAATAATATTTTAAAGAATCATAATGGAGAAGAATATACGCATATAACTGTATATCACTGAATCACTTCGCTGGGCAGCGGTAATTAACATTGTAAATCAACTATGTGTGTATATGCATGCACGCACTCAGGCATGTCCGATTCTTTTCAACCCCATGGATGGTAGCCCACCGGGCTCCTCTGTTCATGGAATTTTCCAGGCAAGAATACTGGAGCAAGTTGTCGTTTCCTTCTCCAGGGGACCTTCCCAACCCAGAGATTGAACCCACATCTCTTCCACCTCCTGCATTGGCAGGCAGATTCTTTACCGACTAAGCCAAAAATCAACTATACTTAAATTTAAAACATTAAAAAATTAAACTAAAAAATTAAAATATGTCTACCAGTTCTTCAACATACCCCCTTTCAAAGTTGGCCCCTAATTACCCTCTCTTTGAGTGTAGGCCGAACTCAGTGACTCTCTTCCAACAAACAGAATATTGCAAAAGTGACAATGGGGGAGTGAGATTAAAAAAGTCCTCCCACCTTCCCCCCAGTCTCTTAGATTGCTCGTTCCCAGAGAAGTTGCTTCAACGTCTTGAGCATCTCATGGAGAGGTCCACATGGCAAGGAATGGAGGCCCCCTGCCACGTGGGTGAGTCACCTTAAAAACTCATCCTCTGGCCCCAGTCAAGCTTTCAGATGACTGAGTCCAGCCAACAGCTCGGCTGCAACCCCAAGAGAAATGCTGAGCCAGAGCCACTGTTTTGTTCATCAGCAAGCATTCACTAAGGCGTGTGTTTGGCAGTGTTCTAGATCCTAGGAACACAGCAGTGACGAGTCAGAGAGAGTGCCTTCTATCACAGCAGTAACATCCTAATAGACTCAACTAATGAATGAATAAAAGCAAATGGGACCTCTCCAGAGGGTGATAAGCATTGTTAAAAAAAAAATTAAACAGGATAACAGGATAGATGATGCCTAGTAGGACGGGTCTACTTGGTAAGACCAGCAGGAGCTCCTCTGAGAAGTGATATCTGAACCGAGATTTGAAGAAGTGAAAGACCTGGAACAGTGTTCTGGGTAGGAACTTCCCTGGTGGCCCAGTGTTTAAGACTCCAAGTTTCCACTGCAGAGGGCCTGGGTCGGGGATGTTCCGCATGTGTGTGGTGTGGCCAAAAATGATAATTAAAAACCTGGTCAATAAAAACTGATATCCTGTTTGTTTGTTTGTTTGTTTGTTTAAAAAAAAAAGAGTCTTCTGGATGGAGAGAACAGCAAGGGCAAAATTTCTGAGGCTGGAAACAGCTTGGTAATTCAAGAATCAAAATTTCAGTGCATTGGAATGAGCATGGAGACAATGCATGTGAAAAATCCAAAAAAGTGTCAGAAGAGATCACAACATGAAAGGTCTTATAAGTCAAAGGAAGAAGTGGCTTTAATTCCAAGGAAAGTAGGAAGTCAGTGGAGGGATTTATGCTGGGAAGTGACACTTCCATATAAAGATCCAATGTGTATCTTTAAAAGCTGATTATGGCTACCATGTGGTAGAATGCCATAGAGGGGGCAAAAGCGGACCTTGTGATCCCTTAGCCTCAGGGGTTCACTCAGGAGGTCAGAGGTCAAGGGTCATACCTAGTCTGGGTGGAAGCAGGAAAGATGAAGAAAAGAAATACATCTGAGTTAAAATTTTGCGGTAGAATAGATATGAATGCTGAGAATTTGGACTTAAGGGGGAGTCAAAGGCGGCTCTGGTTTGGGGCTTGAGCAACAGGGACGAGTCGAGCTAGTGACTGAGGTACTGGAGACTCAGCTAGAGACAGGTCTGAGCCCCGCCTGATCAGTCTCAGCTGGTTACAGCTTCTGGGGCCAGTGAGGCCCGGCTTATGGATGAAACTTTCCTACAGATCAAGAAACGGTGCTCGGTTACATAATGCGTTGTACTTTGTTTAAAGTGTATTAGCATGGGCTATATACTGAGAGGGCGTGGAGAGAAGGGAACCTCCCCTACACTGTTGGTGAGGATGTACGGTGGTGCAGTCACCATGGAGAACAGTAAGGAGGTTCCTTAAACAAACCAGAAACTAGAGCTACTAGATGACCCTACAGGGCTTCCCAGTGGGGCGCCGGTGGTGAAGAACCCTCCTGCCAATGCAGGAGACATGAGAGACACAGGTTCAATCCCCTGGAGGAAGGCACAGCAAGCCACTCCTGTATTCTTGCCTGGAGAATCCTATGGACAGAGGAGCTTGGCAGGCTACAGTCCACAGGGTCACAAAGAGTTGGATACGACTGAAGTGACTCAGCACGCCACAGCAGAGCACATGAAAGTACAGTCCCACTCCTGGGCATATATCTGGAGAAAAACATGGCCTGAAAAGGTACATGCACCCCAGTGTTCATTTCAGCACTGTTTACAATTGCCAAGACATAGAAGCAACCTAAATATCCATCAACAGAGGAATGGATAAAGAAGATGTGCTACATATACACAATGGAACTTTACTCAGCCATGGAAAAGAATGAAATAACGCCATTTGCAGTAACATGGATGGACCTAGAGATTTTCATGCTGAGTGAAGTTAAGTCATACAGTGAAAGAGAAATACAGTATGGCATACCTTATATGCAGAATCAAAAAAGAAATGATAGAAATAAACTTATTTACAAAGCAGAAACAGACTCACAGAACTAGAGAATGAACTTATGGCTGCCAGAGGGGAAGAATGAGGGGAAGAGTCAGGAAGTTTGGGATCCACATGTACACACTGCTATATTTAAAATGGATAACCAACAGGACCTACTGCATACCACGCGGAGCTCTGCTCAAGGTTATGTGGTAGCCTGGATGGGAGGGGAGTTCGGGGGAGAATGGATACATGTATAAAGCTGGCCAAGTTCCTCTGCTGTCCATCTGAAACTATCTAAACATTGCTAAACATCTGTAGTCAAATACCAAATTAAAATTTTTTAAAAAACATAGGTTACATATTTGAAATTCACAATTCTATGAGGTAATCAAGATGAATGCTTATATCCTCATTCTCCAGATGAGGTAAACTGTTGTTCAGCGAAGTTACCTGGCTTTCATAACATTGCCAGCTAGAAAGAAACCATACAGGGCTTCTTAAAGGGGGAGCAGATGGCATTTTGGACAAGACAATTCTATGTGCTGAATTATTTCCTGCGTGTCCACTATCCTTAAATCCTGCCCTCTAAATGCCAGAGGGGACCCCTCTCACCCGTCCACCCACCCAATCATTGTGATGGCCAAATGCATTTCCAAACTCTCCCTAGGGGGTCGCACACACATACCAAGATTATCATTAACTGAGAACTTTTTCCCTGCTGTGCACACACACACACACACACACACACACACACACACACACACACCTTCAAAATCAAAAAGTAATCTTACCCCACTTCCCCCTCCCTGAATTAACTGGTTCATGAAGCCCTTTCTCTCTGCCAGGCACTTGGTGGATGCTGAGGATACAGAGATGGGTCAAATTTATGTCTAATTTACATGGCCTCTCAGTCAGGTAAGGAGCTCACAATTTCTGCAATATTTAAAGGAAAATTTCAGGAGGGTTTTCCAGGCCTGATCTCTGTGCACAGTCTCCACTATGTAACATGAATTCCTTCCTGCCGGTGATAAACAAATATCAGGAGTCTGAATATACAAACACATCATACAGCAGACGATTCTGGAACCTCAGGCAAAATATGATAATATTTTCATGGGCTGCCCAAATTCCAAGCATTAGATTTGATGAACAGCTTTATTGAATTTTGTGGATAAATATTTAAAGCCTTCAAGGGCTTGTGTAAATCACACCTAGGCAAACGCACTTGCTCACAGCGCCATCTGCTGGTACCTACTGGTGCTGTGCAGAGAAATGAACGAGTAGCTAAGACTCTATAATAGAGACGGAGGCCATTCACACTGGTCCCAGAACCCAGACTCTGAAGAGACCAAATCCAAGGCACCAATCCTCAGAAGCCTCGAGGTGTCCAAGAGCAAAAGTTTTCAAAACCAACGTAAGATGAGGGAAGCAGAAGGAAGGTGGGTATGAAGATGCAATAATTTCTTGTTTTCAGAAGAATTTTGGAAACATGGTGCCCTCCAGAGGTCATACAGCCCTTCCCCCTGATCCAGGCAGAAATACACCTGAAACTGTCCAGAGTTCACAGTCCTCCCAAAACAGGCTCCCAGGGGCCTTTGCTTCATTGCTTCCCTGACACCTATCCTCTAGGCGGATGCTACACAGCTCTTAAAAAAAAGTCATGCCCTGGAAGCATGTGTAGGAAATGTTCACACATTCAGAGTGTGTGGGAAAAAATGACAAAATAGAAGGTATGTGCGTGTGTGCACACACACGTTCCCGAACACATGTACCCACACGTGTGTGCAAAATATACACCGAAGTGTCAGCAATGTTTATCTCTAATGGTGAACATAAGGATGATTTTTAAAACTGTCTTCCTTGACACAGACATAAAGAATAGACTGTGGGATACAGTGGGAGAAGGAAAGGATGGGATGATTTGAGAGAATAACGCTGAAACATATACATTTCCATCTGTAAGGTAGTGGGAGTTTGATATATGACACAAGGAACCCAGAGCTGGTACTCTGTGAGAACCTGGAGGGATGAGGTGGGGCGGGGGTGGGAGGCGGGTTCTGGAGGGAGGGGACACACGTATGTCTATGGCTAATTCATATCAATGTATGGCAGAGGCCATCGCAATATTATAAAGTAATTATCCTCCAATTAAAATTAATTAATTAATTTTTAAAAATAGTCTTCCTTGTGATTTTCTTTACTTTCCACATTTTCTCTTAAAAAAAAAGTATCACTTTTTTTAAGAAGAAAAAGAAATCTTAAGGAAAAATATGACTGCCCTAAGAATAAATTATTCCTTTCCTCCCTCCAGCTGTCTTGTAAGTTCATTTCCTCTGGTTTTACCCACCGGGTAAGTAGGTTAAGGTAATTATTATTAATAGTGATTATGATAACAACTCACAGTTGAGCATCTACTACGGAAGTCTGTGCGTGTCAAGCACCCAGCCCAGTGTCTGGCCCATGGTAAAAGCTGAATTAACGTGAGCTATTATCATGACTATCATTAGCCTTCTCTAAAACCTACAGAACACTCATCTCCAAAAGCTTACTGTTTAAATGGAGCAATAAAAACAATACATAGAGAGTTTCTAATAATAAAGGAAAGAAAGTGATAGGATAAATCAAATAAGAAGTGACACCCCTCAAGCTTCCTAGGAAGCCTGGTTCTTCCTAGGAAGAACCTAGGAAGGTTCTTCTGGTTGTAAGAGATTCATTCAATGTAACTCAATTGAAGAATATTCTCAGGAATCTCTTGGAACTCAAAGGTAGGGACCAAAGTGCTGCTCAGCCCACAGAAACTGAAAATGGAAAGCCAGGAAGAACCAAGGTTCCCTCCCTCTTCCCACCTCAACTTCTTTCCTTTCTATAGCCCACTCTCTTATTAAGCTGCATCCCCTTGTACGGAGTTTGTAATATCCATCCCCCAGCGGCCCTTATCGCTCCTCTGTACCCCATGCACAACCGAGTGAGCTAAACCACTCAGGTTCTGTCCATTCTATAGTGGAGAATTTGATTGACCTGACTTTTTGTGTTTCCACACCAGACCACCCACATCACTTATCACTGGCTGACCAATGCATAAATTAGCCTTAGATCAGAGTCTTACCTTGAGTGTAATGGACTTGGTAAGAGGGATCGGTACATGTATGAAACACGACGCTTCCAGCCTCAACTGGGGTTATAGGTGAGAGTACGTGGAAGAAGACCATGATTGACATTTCTACAAGAGTGCCTGTTTGTTTCCATTTGTTTTACCAGATTTCTCTCCTATCTGTCCTCATGGATCACTTCTTCTGTGAGTGCTGATGCTCAAATGGTAATGAAGGAGAAGTCTTTGTCACAGGTTGGGCTTCCCTAGGAAGCAGATGCTGAGATAGAGATTAGAGTACAGGAGGCTGATTTGCAAATACTCTTGGGAATAACATCAGAGAAGTGAAAGGCAAGATGTAGGCCTGATAGAGGGAGAGGTCAAACTGTGATGAGACCTCAGAAGACATTTGGGAGACTCTGTGGGGAGTCCTAAAGATGGGTGAACCCCACAAAGTTGTCCCTAGTTGGGGCAAGAGAGAGTTTTTATCCCCAACTCTGAACAGTCACATTCTCAGACAAGTTACCCCTAGAAATGCTACTCATATGACAGCATACATCATCATAGAATCTTGTCTCTCTCTCTCTCTGGAGTTTATTTGCACTATCAGGGTCTCCAGCATACCAGTCACTTCCTGCTTGTCTAGTCAGATTAGCATGATGTTATCAGCAGAGTAGGCCAATGTGATGTTCTGTGGGATGTCCAAACAGCCCAGATCTATTCAGAGAATATTATGATAGAACGTAGAGAATTTACATAGTCCTGGAGCAAAACTGGAAATATATACTACTGAGCTTTCCATGTGAATGCAGACTGTTTCTGGTCCTCTTTTTCGTAGGGAAGGAGAAGGGCACATTTCCCAGATCCACGGCTATATACTATGTGTCTGTGTATATGAACCACATCTTTTATTTTCTGTATTCTGATGTTTGGTCATCTGAGGCCTTGCTGACTCTGGAGGGACTGTCCCTCCCAGGGTTAGTCAATTCTTAGAGATAGTGAACAACTTGCCCACTAGCACGCTTTTCAAATGCTAACCAGCCAATCCAGTGCCTATACCCTCAGCCCCCTCCTTTGTTGGGCTCGAATACTAAGGGCACCCTGTGCCCCAGAGCCCACTGGAATTATTCAAACTAGCCAGGCCTAACCTGCCAGCTCTGCCTCACTCATTTCTTCCCAAGGAAACCACAATGGCTAGATCTTGCCCATATTTCCGTCAATTCCCCGTACCCTGTTGCTAGGACTGTAAATAGGTGTGGCCACTATGGAAAACAGTATGGGAATTTCTCAGAAAACTAAAAATAGAGCTACCATATGACTCAGCAGTTCCCCTCCTAGATATATATCCAAGAAAAAAACCCTGATTCAAAAAGACACATGTGCCCTAAAGTTCACCGCAGCCTTTGCTTACAATTGCCACAGTCTGAAAGCAGTCTCCAAGCCAGGCTTCAGCAATACATGAACCGAGAACTTCCAGATGTTCAAGCTGGTTTTAGAAAAGGCAGAGGAACCAGAGATCAAATTGCCAATATCGGCTGGATCATCGAAAAAGCAAGAGAGTTCCAGAAAAACATCTATTTCTGCTTTATTGACCACGCCAAAGCCTTCGACTGTGTGGATCACAATAAACTGTGGAAAATTCTGAAAGAGGTGGGAATACCAGACCACCTGACCTGCCTCTTGAGAAACCTGTATGCAGGTCAGGAAGCAACAGTTAGAACTGGACATGGAACCACAGACTGGTTCCAAATAGGAAAAGGAGTATGTCAAGGCTGTATATTGTCACCCTGTTTATTTAACTTATATGCAGAGTACATCATGAGAAACGCTGGGCTGGAAGAAGCACAAACTGGAATCAAGATTGCTGGGAGAAATATCAATAACCTCAGATATGCAGATGACACCACCCTTATGGCAGAGACTGAAGAGGAACTAAAAAGCCTCTTGATGAAAGTGAAAGAGGAGAGTGAAAAAGTTGGCTTAAAGCTCAACATTCAGAAAACTAAGATCATGGCATCTGGTCCCATCACCTCATGGGAAATAGATGGGGAAACAGTGGAAACAGTATCAGACTTTATTTCTGGGGGCTCCAAAATCACTGCAGATGGTGACTGCAGCCATGAAATTAAAAGGCTTACTCCTTGGAAGGAAAGTTGTGACCAACCTAGATAGCATATTAAAAAGCAGAGACATTACTTTGCCAACAAAGGTCCATCTGGTCAAGGTTATGGTTTTTCCAGTGGTCATGTATGGATGTGAGAGTTGGACTGTGAAGAAAGCTGAGTGCCGAAGACTTGATGCTTTTGAACTGTGGTGTTGGAGAAGACTCTTGAGAGTCCCTTGGACTGCAAGGAGATCCAACCAGTCCATCCTAAAGGAGATCAGTCCTGGGTGTTCATTGAAAGGACTGATGCTGAAGCTGAAACTCCAGTACTTTGGCCACCTCATGTGAAGAGTTGACTCATTGGAAAAGACCCTGATGCTGGAGGGATTGAGGGCAGGAGGAGAAGGGGACGACAGAGGATGAGATGGCTGGATGGCATCACTGACTCGATGGGCATGAGTTTGAGTAAACTCCGGGAGTTGGTGATGGACAGGGAGGCCTGGCGTGCTGTGATTCATGGGGTCGCAAAGAGTCGGACATGACTGAGCGACTGAACTGAACTGAACTGAACTGAAAGCAATCTAAGTGTCTATCAACAGATGAATGGATTAAAAAGATGAATGTATGGATGTGTATACAATGGAATAATGAAAGTGAAGTGTTGGTTGCTCAGTCGTGTCTGACTCTGCAATCGCATGGACTGCAGCCCTCCGGGCTTCTCTGTCTATGGAATTCTCCAGGCAAGAATACTGCAGTGGGTAGCCATTTGCTTCTCCAGGGGTTCTTTCTGACAGAGGGATTGAACCCAGGTCTCCAGCATTGCAGGTGAATTCTTTACCATCTGAGCCACCAGGGAAACCCAATGGAATACTATTCAACTGTGAAAAAAGAATGAAATTCTGCTGTTTACATCAAAATGAATGAACCTAGAGAGCATTATGCTTAGTGAAATAAGACAAATACTCTATGTTATCACTTGTATTTGGAACCTAAAAAAACAGAACAAGCCACTGTATATAACAAAACAGAATCAGACTTACAGATATAGAGAACAATCTAGTGGTTAAGCAGTGGAGAGAGAGAAGAGAGGGGCAAGAAAACAATAAGGGATTAAGAGATATAAATTACTATGTATAAAATAGACAAGCAACAAGGATATATTGTACAGCACAGTGAAATATATAGCCACTGTTTTATGATAACTTTAAATGGAGTATAATTTATAAAAATCTTAATGACAATGTTGTACACCTGAAACTAATATAATATTGTAAATCAAGTCTGCTTCAAGAAAAAAACAAAAGAATGAAGGAAGAAAGAAAGAAGGAAAACCAGGAACGTGATGACTGAATCCACAGACCTTGTGGATTGTGAGGTGGACTATAGCCAAGACTTCAAACTGGGTCTCCTATGCTCCCAATATTATGGGGAGGGCGGGAGGTCATGATGACACTTTGGTCTCTAGATGTCACTGGTAGTTGGAAGCCTGTGTCCGTCCAACAGTCCCTTTCCCTTCCCCCATTGTAGTTACTCCAATAAATGGTTATAAATCCATTTGGAGAAAACCTGGAGGAATCATTACTGAATATACTTGCATGATATCGAAGCATCCTTCCTCTTGAATTATTGGCTTCACACTGGATTTTGGGTTCCAAAATGGGCAAAAATGGGCAAGTAGTTGTGCCTTGTTATTGAGAATGACTGATCTCATCTATCCTTGATTTCTTTTGATTGTCCAGACGCAGTAATACTCATTGACTGTTCATCTCCTTTGCCCCTGGAGATGTCATTTTCCATCAAGCATCTTCATAGCTCTGCAGGAAAGATTTTCAAAGTTGTTCCTCCAACCCTTCAATTTTTGCAAACATTATACCTACCTGATTCGCCTTCTGGTCTTTATGTTCTCAGAGTGCTAGCTTCCCTGTTGCTATGGTTAAGCTCAGTTCTGTTATGGGGTCTCCTACAGTTACCCCTGGCAAGGTGAGGAGCCAGCTCCAGACGTTTCTTACCAGCACATTTCTTGTTTACAAAACTTTCCCATGGCACACTATCCAGTGGGTTTTCTGCTTTACTCTGAGCCTTTCGGTCCTATTTCCACCAACTTCCAGGGAAATGCTGGTGTTTCCACCTCACTTACCATAGACCATTTCTTTCTCCATGCCTCTAGAAAACCACAGTAGCAGGTCCACATCATTTCCTGGGTCACCGCACTCTCCCCCTATCGGCTTCTCAACAATTCCATCATTTGTATAACTACCTTTTGCACTAAATTCCCTCATTTTAAATACTTTGTTTTTCCAGTAAGACCTAAATGGTTCTCCATTCAACATCTCCAGATTAAAACTCCCTGAGGCAAGGAACCATCTGCTCTTCATCTTTGAGGCATCTAACTAAGCACCTGATATTTAATCAGTTCTCAGTAGAAGTTTGATTAATTTACTGGACAATATTTACATAGAGGATAATTTCTCCTGTTACAAATGTCTGCCATGTGTGTAGTGAAAGGTAAGCTTCTTAACATATTGTGAGGCATCATTCTTTGAAAAAAAAATTTGGAAGATTTCTGTCTTCAATTGGAAAGAGCATTTTAAATTCCTTTCAAAGATAATGAACTAGCAAAGCTTACTTCAATTATAGCTGTGTTTATATGTCTGTTTTAGTCATTAGCATTTCTTTAGAGAACCAAAACTCCTAAAAAATCGGTGTGCAAACTCACCCCCCCAGAGTAGAGATACAATTTCCCTTCTCGTCTACTCTTGCCATAATGCTTTTCTTTCTACCATTAAATCTGTAAGTATAGAGAAGTCAGCCATTTTCTAATCCAGTTTCTTTATAAGCGAAAAGGCAAAAATATCCAAAGAAGATATAAATGAGTTGGCCAAAGTCATAAAGCTATGAGAATGCCTAAAACTTTAGTTTCCTGGCTCCCTACAATTTCCTTTCTACCCCACCCCACCCACTCTCCTTCTTGGAATCACCCAGTTTTGCAGCTCAATGAAACACCAAAGAAGACATAGTAAGACTGTAGATTTAAACACAAATCTCAAAATGTCAATAATTATATTAAATATGAATAAAACAGCATGGCGTGCATGCTCAGTCATGTCTGACTCTTTGTGACCCCATGGACTCTAGACCACCAGCTCCTCTGTTTATGGGATTTCCCAGGCAAGAATATTGGCATGGGTTGCTGTTTCCTCCTCCAGGTGTTCTTAACCCAAAGATCAAATCTGTCTCCTGCATTGCAGGCAGATTCTTTACCACCGAGCCACCAGGGAAGAACTCCGTGGATATAACAATCATTCCAATTAACTGACATGCATTGTCAACAGGATACTTCTTTTCTTATTTTATTGAAGTATGGTTTATTTATAATGTTGTATAGCAGAAATTAGCACAAACAGACTCAGTCATACATATATGTATTCTTTTTCATATTCTTTTCCATTATGGTTTATCTCAGGATGTTTAATATACTTCTCTGTGCTATGCTGTAGGACCTTGTTGTTTATCCTAGATAAAACATTTTATATTTATTTTTCTTTATATGGACATATTTCTTAGTGTATGAAAAGAGTCACTTCTATTAATAAATTGAAAGTCCTTAAAATACCAATAGCTACAATCTGTACCTAGCTGTATCAACAGGATATTTTTAAATTATAAGTCATTTACAAAGGAGATATCTAAAACATAACATTGCAAATAAAATGGAAGAAAATATACTATATAAACTTTAAATTTTAAAAGCTGGTATATATAACTTTGGGCTCCCTTGAGTCTCAGACAGTAAAGAATCTGCCTGCAATGCAGGAGACCCAGGTTCAATCCTTGGGTCAAGAAGATCCCCTGGAGAAGGAAATGGCTACCCCCTCGAGTATTCTTCCCTGGAGAACCCCATGGACAGCAGAGCCTGGTGGGCTACAGTCCATGGGGTCTCAAAGAGTTGGACATGACTGAGTGACTAACACTTTCACTTTTCATATATAACTTCACTGCAAAAAGACTTTATGCTAATGGCACATTTTTCAATTCATCCTTAAGATACAGTAACAAGAAATTTTTGTGTATCTAATAATCTCAAAATATATAGGACAAAAATGGACTAGATAGAAAAGAGACAAAAGCAGAAACACAGTGTGAGATTTCAGTGATTCTTTACAGAACCAACAAAAATCGTTTGAGATCTAGAAGATTTGGACAATACAATTACAAAGGTGGCTTATTGAATGTCTATAGACAATTGTAATCAGTAACTATAAAAATGCATATATTATTTCCAAGAACATATGGAATATTTATAAATATTGTTGGTTGTTCCATAAAGCAAGTCACAAGAAATTTCTAAGGACTGAAACCACTGGAGTATGTTTACTGACCCTAAAACTTAATTGCTAATAAAATCTAGAAAAATCCACAAGTTTGGAAAAAATATAATATACGTCTAAGTAATTCATAAGTAAAAAATTATAGAGGAAGTTTCACATATTTTTAATTAATTATAAAATTAATGTACAATAAACTAGTTATGTATAGACATGTATTTATGAGTTGCAAATAAAGCCATGGTTTAAGAAAAATTCATAACTCTACTAGAAAAAGAGAAAGATGGATAATTAAAGGGCTATATGTCAATGAGATAGAAAAATAAAGTAGGTATAAAGAAATACAAAAATAGAATTAACAAAGTAGTGAAGAAATATGAATAAAGAAAACCAAGGGACTTCCCTGTGTGGTCCAGTGGTTGAGACTTTGCATTCCAGTGCAAGGGCTGAGGGTTGGATCCCTGGTTGGGGAGCTAGGATCCCACATGTCTCATGGCTGAAAAACTGAAATATAAAACAGAAGCAATATTGTAACAAATTCAATAAAGTCTTTAAAAATGGTCAACATTAAAAAAAAAAATCTTAACGAAAAAATAATAAGACCAGAGCCAAAAGTTAATTCTTGGAGAAACCTCTAAAATTAATAAATGCATAATAAGACTCTAAGAAAAGTAGATAGAAGGCACAAATAATCAAAGTCAGAAATTAAAAATGAGGCATTACTACAGATTATTATAAGCATCAAGAAAAAAATAAGAGGATATTTCAAACAAATTTATGCCAATAAGCTATTCCAAAAGAGTTGAAAGGACAAATTTCAACAAAAACTAACTTAAGAAGAGATGGAAATAGAAATTTTGAATGGTCTTATAACATTAATTTATTTTTTTATAAAAAAGGCAACTTGCAGCTGGAACCTTTAACCTGAATTATAAAGAAAGGGCAAATTGGTGGCCTCTGGACCAACTCCTTTTGCAGACATTTTTTTACAGCTTTATTGTGTTCAAAATTTTTTGTTAACCCTGAATGCTTTGAGATTGGACAAATGTTCCTCAGTTCACATAGGTCTCACCCAGTGCTTCACTTTTTTAGGTTACCTACTAGGGTCCTTAGGTATTCAAGTTTGCAAGCCCTAAAGTCATACAAAATCATTAAGATTGTTTACATATCAAACAAACAGCTGCATAAAAAGAGGTCTAATGCTGTTTTTCTAAGCATATCAAGTTTAGACTGTTTTACAAGTACCTCCAAGTGAATTTTCTTGCTGGAGGGAGGTTTGAGGTGTGATATCATTGCTCTTCATATTTGGACACATTGTCCTGTCCATAGACCCCTTTCAGTTGGTACTTAACTGTAGTTATTCAAACTGCTGGGTTTGCCTGGTGGCTCGGGTGAAAAAGAATCTCCCCACAATGCGGGAGACCTGGGTTCAATCCCTGGGTCAGGAAGATCACCTGGAGAAGGAAATGGCAACCCACTCCAGTGTTCTTGCCCAGAGGATCCCATGGACAGAGGGGCCTGGTGGGCTAAAGCCCAAGGGATCGCAGAGTTGGACACGACTGAGCACATTCAAACTGCAACAGCAAGAGGGAACAGTCCCCTCAACACTCCCTTCACTCCTGATGTTAATCACAAGCTGGGAGGTGGGGAGAGAATGGGTTTCCAAAACTAGTCTCAGTTTCAGTAATTCTGAGACTCTGCACAGGGCAGAGTCTAAGAGGGTGACAAGTAGGAATCTTCTGTTGTCCTCTCCGGTGGAGTCAGGATGCATCACCCTCCCAGGATTGATATATCACAACACACAGTGTAGTGACAAGCAGGGAGGCTCACCTGTGCTTTGGTGTTTCAAGTTTTTACTGGAGGACTTCCCTGGTGGTCCAGTGGTTAGGAATCCACCTGCCACTGCAGGAGACATGGGTTCAGTCCTTGGTCTGGGGAGATTCCGCATGCCACAGGGCAGCTAAGCCCTTGCACTGCAACTTCTGAGCCTGCACACCTAGAGCCCGTGATCTGTAACAAGAGAAACCACAGCAATGAGAAGACCAAGCACCACAACTAGAGAAAGCCCACACACAGCAACAAAGACCCAGCATGACCAAAAATAAAATAAATAAATAAAATTTTTTAAAGTTTTTATTGGAGCTTCATAGCATAGTCCTGATTTCCCAGTTGTTGAACTCAGTCTCCAAGTCAACTGACGCCACGTGACCCAAACTCCCACCATAAATCACATGGTTGGTTTTTCTGGCACGACCGGCCCCCACCCTAGCCAAAGACACTTCACTCATGTATGACAAAGATTACTTCCCAGAAGCTGAGGGTAAAGCCAGACATCTTTGGGGGAGGCAAGTCCAAGATCCTTACTACAAAGTACTGCTATATGAATGACAGTCCTTAATCCAACTTCTCTGGAATCAGGTCTATCAACCCATTTATAGATAAACAGGAACAAAGGGTCCAGGTTCAAGAAAGGAGCTGTAAAAAACAGAATAACTAAACTACCAAGTAACATCATCTTAACTGTATTCTTTCCACGAGAGATGTTGTCTCATGATTCTTAATGTTATACCTCCTGAATCACTCTCTTGAGATCCCAGCTGGTTTTCTAAGGCAATTTCAGCAAAATTAAAAGGTTAAGATACACTGAAAGCTCACCCTGCCTCTTTCTATTAAATATAGTTTCAGAATCTCTTTTCTTCCCCCCAGAAATCTGTGTTGAGAACTGAAGAGATCTTTACTGCAGAATAAGCAGCTCTATACCTTTGTTTTGTGGCTGACACCTTTCAGAAGAAAAATAATAATTTAGCATGTCTCTTCTATTTAAGTTGCTTGACAACCGGACTACCCAACCACAAGAGATCATGGCTGTCATAGAAACAAGCCTCGGGATATTCCATTGTACTAGTCACACAATATCCCTCAATAAAGTGGGCACTCGCTTTTTAAACATACAACTTAAAAATCCTTATTTGTCAGTGACTATATATTATCCAGAAACATTATTATAAAATTTTTTGAATACTAAGCTCTCCTTGTGCATTTAAAATCTGATTTATCTACTAGTTTCCAGGAGCATAGCATGAAATATAGTAAGACATACCTCACTGATTTGCTTAGCAGGCTCTTTTTTTTTTTTTTTTTCATGAATGGTACAGTGGTAACATTTAGCCTGGGCTGCATTTGAATTATCACAGATTGTGAATTAATGGCATCTCTATTTGGCATGGTATCTCATGCACAATGAGTGCTAAATAAATATTTGTTGTATTGAATTGAATTTGTGCATGTTTTATTATACATCCATGTTAAAGCTCTAAGAATTTGAGATAAGAGGCTAATGGGGCTGAGAGGGTAAAATGAGTTCAGTTGTTTAATATCCAGGAATCTACACGGAAGAATATCAATTCCTCTGCCGTGAAGGAAGGCACATTTGATCAGCACTGATAAGACAATAGAACGAATCATAGAGCCAGAGTCACTTTTTTTTCAAATCCACAGTAACATATATATTCATCTTGTCAGATGGCTATATAAATAGATGAGGTAAAACAACATGGCATTTGTTGTACTTCAATTACTTTCTTGTATAATGTCAAGAAGTAAAAGCTAACAAACCATAACTTTTCTTGACATTTCCTCCCTCAAGTGACCAATGATGGATTTGCCTTAAAAAAGCATTCATCATTTTAAAGAAGGGTAGAGACAGTAGATTTCTTTGTGTTATTTTTTTTTCCATTTTTTAAGCCAGTGGTTAAATTGAAAAGCCCAGCTCTCCCGCAGATGGGAACCAGAACTTGGTTGATAAGATTACATGTTTTCTAAACCTGGGGGATGGTTGAAGTCAACCAAGTAAGAGGGCATTTGCTGTCATAAATGGTCCAGTGATGGAACTGAATCCCCAGAGAGGCAGAGAGGCCACCCTCACCTCCCCACTCCCTGCTGCCTCCAACCCACCTGCCCATTAAACAGTGTATATTTTGCAGGCAAATTTTTTATGTGGCCAGATCTGACAGCCCAGCACAGTTGTTAAGAGCACTGGCACTTGAGTTTGAGGGACATAGTTTCCGATACCATCTCTACCATTTGCCACTTCTGTGACCCTGGTCAAATTATTTACATCCTCTAACCCTCTTACCTCATCTAAAAAATAAAGGCAATAATATCTAACTTCATAGAGGTATTGTAAAGGATAAAATTAGATAACATGTTTAAAATGTTCACTGCAGAGACTCCTCGAAAAAGAAAGTATCTGTTAGCAAACTCAGGCTTCCCAGGTGATGCTAGTGGAAAAGAATCCGCCTGCCAATGCGGGAGACATAAATGATGCAGGTTCAATCCCTGGGTCAGGAAGATTCCTTGGAGGAGGGCAGAACAACCCATTCCAGTATTCTTGCCTGGAGAACCCCAGGGACAGAGGAGCCTGGCGGGCTACAATCTATAGTGTCACAAAGAGTTGGACACAACTGAAGCGACTTAGCACGCACATTAGCAAACTCATCATGAGATCCAAGAAGACAGGAAACATGTCGGGTTTATTCACCATTTGCATCCTCAGGGCCTAGCCCAGAATTTGGTTCACCAGTGTTCAATATTTGCTGAATGACTTAATATGTGGATATTATTGTAACAATGATTTCTTAATGTAAATATACCCTTTGGAGGCTGGGTATCAGTGTATCAAAATAATAATTATTGACATCACTTATTGCATTTCATTAAGTCTAGGCACCTGTGATTTCACAAGTGTTAAATCATTTAGTCATCACAATAACCTTAGGAGATAGATATTGTTATTGTCCTAATTCTACAAATAAGAAGGGACAGAGAGGTCAAGTAACTGATACAAAATTAGACAGCTAGTAAGCAGCAGAGCTGGGATTTAAGCCCAACAGCAAAGCATTTAATTATACTCTACCAGGAAGTGGAGTAAGCTGTTGTTCAAAAATAAGGATAAGAACTACCACTTATTGAATATTTATAAAGTGATAGTCATCACTTTTATTTAACATTCACAATGACCTGAGGAACCATAATTACCCTCATCTTCCAGAAGAGGAAAGTAAGACATAGATTGATTGAACAAATTACCCAAGGGCACACAGCTACAAAGTGACTCAAGTAGGACTCAAATCCAGGTCTGCCATATCACATAGCCCTGCTTTTTGAGCCCTGTGTTTGAGGACATGGTAGGATAGTTGGAGGATGGACCACAAGATGGAAGGAATCTGGGCTCCTGAGTGAGTTTGTCAGAGATGCCCTGTCAACACGAACACCAGTCCCAGATAGTTATTGATCAAGAAATAAACTTCTACGATGAGCCATTACATTCCCAGGTCTATTTGTCGTAGAGTTGTCCTATGTAACTTATTCACAGGACACTCTAGTTAGAGAAAATAATAAATTGCTTCCACATTCAGAAAGAATAACTTCCCTGGGTTCCAGAAATAATCCTCAGACCATCTCACTTCTCCCTGTCACTCAGCCCTGACCTTCAGCCACCCCACCCAGTAATGGAAGCACCTCCGTCTTTGTGAGAATATATGGCACACAGGTATCCCCACCATGCCCCAGGAAAGACCTGTCAGTGTCAGGGTCTTAACCTGGTGTCTCTACCTCTTGATGACTTTTTTGTTTCTCTTCTTTTAATTTGGGGTTTTGGCATTCCAAAAAGAATCAGAATTACAGCACTTATTCAATAATTCTGTTTGTGTTGAGAACTAGGATTCTGGCAAGCACAGAAAAATATTTTTTTATTAGTATGTCCAAAACTAGAATGTAATAAAACACAGACCTTTCAGAAGAGGAGGGGGGAGGAAAACCCCCCAAAGAGGGAAGGAAGGCCAAGAACAGATTACTTACTGCTACAGAATCCAATATTGTAAAGTGCTTTTTTTTTTCCCTTTTTCTATGTCACATTTTTAATGTCTCTGTGAGCTCAGTATGCTGTGACTATCAATCACGGGAAACTACTGACATTATGAAACTGCTTCTAAGATATACAGAGTTTTCAAAGCCAAAGTTGTCTGAAGAATAAAATTTTTCAAAGATTGTAGATTTTCAAAAATATCTATTTGATATACCAAGCTGAGTAATGGCTAGCTGTCTCTAGTCTATAACTGCTTGACAGAGTGCATGAATATTGTTTCATGGAGAACATTGAATATGGAAAACAAAAACTTTTCATATGAATTCCCGGTTCTCCTTTGGTTAACCTCTTCATCTATGGGCAGAAGAAGTCATACCAGTGCCCAGGTGCTGAAAATCGAACAGACTCAATTAATTTGGAAGTAGACATAGCCTTCTAAGTTCTACTTGGTTTTTGACAAATTTAAATTCTATATATTTAAGTTATACAGTGCAATGTTTTGATGAGTATACACTGTTAAATGATTACCATAATCAAGTAATTAGCATATTCATTACCAGTTTTTGTCTAGGTGGTCAAAAAACTTGAAATCTACTCTCTTAGCAAATTTTCAGTACACAATACAGTATTGTTAACTAGAGTCACCATGCTATACTTTAGGTCTCCAGAACTCTAAAGCTTAAGACTTTTCACTATTTATCAGACACATATGGATAGAAGCCAGGCTTCCCATGTGGCTCAGTGGTAGAGAATCTGTCTGTGCTGCAGGAGCCGCAGGAGACTCAGGTTTGATCCCTGGGTGGGGAAGGTTGCCTAGAGAAGAAAATGGCAAGCCACTCCCCAGTATTCTTGCCTGGGAAATTCCATGGACAAAGGAGACTGGTGGGCTACAGTCCATGGGGTCACAAAGAGTTAGACACAGCTGAGTGACTGAGCATGCACACACATGGATATAAGCCATGGAGCCAAGTTTATGGATGTGGACTGGAGCCTATGAGAATTTGCAGCATCTCCTAAGTGGCCCAGAAAGACTGCCTAGAAGAAACAGATTCTAATCACCAGGCATTACTATCAGCGTTGTTTTCATTCAACAAATACTGACTACAGCTATGTGCCAAACACCATTCTAAATACTGGAGACAGGATAACAACATGAATAAATTCCTTTCTTCACGAAAACCACATTCCAGAGGGGGATTATATAAAACAAACAAATGTATTATGGATATTGAAAGAGAGTAAAATTACAAAGACCGTGGTCTTTGATGACAACACAATTAAAATTCAGTAACAAAAAAAATCATAAAAATCTTATATGCTTGGAAATGTTAATTTATAAATATAATGAATTCATGGACCAAGTAAGAAATTACAATGGAAATTAAAACTCAGTAACAATGAAAAACACTACCAATCAGGACTATAGAGTGTGATTAAAGCAAATATGTATACATATATATATGAAATGTAAAATTGAATGAGCTAAGTATCCAACACCCCCAAAAGTGATATTAACAGTGCAAAATGAGCCATAAACACAGATAAAGCAATAACCAAACATCAATATGAGTATATTATAATCATTAGATCAGTACACTTGAAGATATAGATGAAATGGACAAACTGCTAGAAAAATGTAACTCAACAAAAGCCACTCAAAAAAACTAAAAATGAATAAGTTAAAGTAAAGAAGAATATTAGCTGATTTACCCAACCTTCAGGAACACATCATCCCTCTCCTATAAAATTTCAGTGAGTAGAATAATAGCAATGATGGCTAAAACCAAAAGACTTCTTATTGTGTTCTGGACACTTTTGTGTTCTAGGTGCTTTATTTATTTTAACTCTTTTAATCCTCAAAATACCTCTATGGAAACTTTCCTGGTGGTCCAGTGGTTGAGAATCTGCCTGTCAGTGCAGGGGACATGGGTTCAATTCTTGATCTGGGAAGATTCCACATTCTGCAAAGCAACTATGCCCACAAGCTACGACTATTGCGTCTGAGTGCTCTAGAGCCCAAGCCCTGCAACAACAGACGCCACCGCAGTGAGAAGCCTGCCCACTGCATGGAGAGTAGCACCCCTGTGCCACCACTAGAGAAAGCCTACACACAGCAACAAGGACCCGGTGCTGCCAAAAAATCAATTAATTAATGTGTGGCTCAGGCTTCCCTGGTGGCTCAGATGGTAAAGCATCTGCCTGCAATGCGGGAGACCTGGATTCGATCCCTGGGTCGGGAAGATCCCCTGGAGAAGGAAATGGTAACCCACTCCAGTACTCTTACCTGGAAAATTTCATGGACAGAGGAGCCTGGTAAGCTACAGTCCATGGGGTTGCAAAGAGTCGGACATGACTGAGAAACTTCACTTTATATATATATATATATGAAGTTGGCATTTCCGTTTTCCAAATTAGGGAACTGAAGCTAGAAGAGATTAGGTCTAATTGTTATAAACAGCTAAAGTGGAAAACAAGAAGAAAGAATTCTCCTTTTATGAGAGTTTCAGTTCATGAGATTAATATAACTTCAAAATGAAAACCAGACAAGGGCAGGGAAAAAAAAGAAAATTATACATCAAACTGAATTATAAAGCTACAGAAATCCTAAATGAGATATTAACAAACCAAATGCCAGCATGCATAAAATATTTAATATTATAGCCAAGCAAAGTTTATTCCAGGAATGCAAGGTTGGCTTAACATTAGAAAATCTGAGAGGGATAAACTAGAAGGTTGGGATTAACATATACACACTATTATCTATAAAGTAGATAAGTAACAAGGATGGGAACTATACTCAATATTTTTTAATAATCTGCAAGGGAAAAGAATCTGAAAAAGAATATATATATATACATAAGCATATATGTAAGTGTTTGTGTATGTATATATATATATGAATTATTGTGCTATACACCTGAAACTAACATGATATTGTAAATCAACTATACCTCAAGGAACTTTCCTGGTGATCCAGTTGTTAAGACTGTAGTTCCAATGCAGTGGGCATGGGTTCGATGTCTGGTCATGGAACTAAGATCACTTCACACATTCCACATGGCACAGTCAAAAAATAAAAATAAATAAAATAACAATAACAAAATAATTTTTAAAACTATACTTCATTAAAAATTAAAAATTTAATTTAATTTTAATTTAATCTAATTTAAAAATTAGAAAATCTAACATAATTCATTATACTAACAGATAAAAATATATAATAATCTAAGTAACAGGGGCAGAAAAACTTTTAGCAAACTGTGGCTCAGTGGTAGAGAATCCACCTACCAATGCAGAAGATGCAGGAGATGAGGGTTCAATCCCTGGGTTGGGAAGATACCTTGGAATGGAAATTTTCGATCCACTCCAGTATTCTTGCCTGGAGAATTCCATGGAGAGAGGAACCTGGAAGTCTAAGTCCATGGGGTCACAAGGAGTTGGACACAACTGAGTGACTTAGCACACACAATAGAAGGAGAACTTCTTTACTATCAAAAGCCTACAGTAAATATATATCTAGGACTTCCCCAGTGGTTCAGTGGTTGAGAATCTGCTGCCAATGCAGGGAACACAGGTTCTATGCCTGGTCCAGGAAGATTCTACCTGCTGCAGGCCACAATTACTGACTCAGGTGCTCTAGAGCCTATGCTCACAACGAAAAAGCCACTACATATGAGAAGGCCGCACACCGCAATGAAGTGACACCTTCTCTCACCACAACTAGAGAGAGCCCGTGTGCATCAACAAAGGCCCAGCACAGTCAAAAATAAATAATAAACATTTTAAGACTCATATATAAAGTTAAAACATTGTATACATATGGTCTCTTTAAGGGAAGAAACAAAAATACTTGTTACTTCTTAACACTTTCTAAAGGTCCTAGCCAGGGCTATATGAAAGAAAATAAATTACATATACTTCCCTCATTGCATATCCAATTGAGAACTATGTTACGATATTTTGTTTCATTTACATTTTATAACCTGTATTTCTATTTTTAATTTTTTTTTTTTTGGTTGCACCACATAACTTGAGGAATCTTAGTTCCCTGACCACAGATTGAACCCAGGCCACAGCAGTGGAAGTACCAAGTTCTAACCACTTGGACCACAGCAGTGGAAGTACCAAGTTCTAACCACTTGAACGTCTCCTTTTAATTTCTACAACCATTTTTTTTTTGAAGTACGGTTAATTGACAATGTTGCGCTAGTTTCAGGTATATAGCAAAATGATTCAGTTATATATATGTGTGTGTGTATGTGTTTAGATATATGCACATATTTTCCAATTCTTTTCTCACAAAGGTTATAATAAATTATTGACTACAGTTCCCCGTGCTATACTGTAGGTCCCTATTGTTTACCTGTTTTATGTGTAGTAGTGTGCATATGTTAATCCCAAAGTCCTAATTTGTCTCTCCTCCCACCCCTACCCCCTGCTACCCCCTTTAGCAGCCACAAGTTTGCTTCCTGTGTCTGTGAGTCTATTTCTGTTTTGTAAATACATATATAATGATTATTTCTAAGAAAGAGGTCTATGGACTCATGAAGAGGACTATGGACTCAGAACTTAAATAGCTCTATGATAACTTTAGCTGCATTTTATAAGCATTTGTAAGTATTAAGCATTTTTTTTATCTGGATCACCTGGATAGCCACCTTTGACCTCACTGTCCCCACACAATTTCTGTGACTAAGTTGGGCACTGAGTTAATAGTGATCTATCCAGGAAAAAGTATAGGACTACTTCATTTTTAAAAGGCGCTTTCAACAGGAAACCAAATAGTGACATGACAAATTTGGTATGAAAGTTGCACAGTAGTTAGAATGGAAACGTCTTATGTGAGAACTGAGTCATCACTGAGCCCATAAGAATGAAAGAATCTCCACCTGGCAAAAACCTGACCATAGCAGCATGACCCAGATGCATTCCATGTGTGATAGCGTGGTTTCTGCAAAGCCAGGTTTTCTACTACCTTAAATTAATGTTGTCAATTAAATGTTTTTTAATTTTTAGTTTTCTTTTTATTTATGTACAATTAAATAAATTTATTTAATTTCATCACACATTAATTAAAAAGAAAATTACAAATTTATTTTAGTTTTTATATGAGCAAAAATCTTAAATTGAAGGAATATATGTATAACATTTAAAAGGTATACTTGTTTATACTTGTACAGGTAACATAATTAAGCTATTTTTTTAAATTTTTAATGAATTAATAGGACCTATGAAGATTTTGCAACTTGCATGAAAATCAGTAGGCAGTGAGTAATTTTAGTACTGTATTTATAATTGCATTATTAGATTTGAAACACCTTTAAATTTCAAGAGTCTGGATTTAACTGACAAGGAAACATGTGAGAAGCAATGGAAATGGATTGTAAATGTCAGCATCATGTTTGATCATACCAAGGTGACCTTAAAATGCCATCTTATCCACTTTAATTTAACAAGGCTGATTTCCTAAAATATCAAATATTTGATATAACCAAGAATATATATTGAACTACTGGAACAAATAGCTAGAAGATATTTTAGTTGTCCCACTTGAAAAAAGCAAGATGTAGGCAAACTCTTCTCAACATAGATGGCAGGGGGAGACTAGTTCTCCTTAGGTGGAAGATTTTATCTTTCCTCTTCATTGAAAGCTGAGCGAGTCAACCTTTTCCAGACATAGAGAACATTTTCCTTTACAAGATTTAATCTAAGGGCCCCTGTTCCCCCAAATACCTACCATCAACATGTCATTCCTTTATTCAGATATCCCAGCTCCTCCTTTTTAAAAATGCAATTTCCCTGGGAAGAACTGGCACATTAAATCCCTAAAATCTTAATGAACAAGCATTAATCAAATTACTTTCTTCCCCGAAATAATAAGCTGCACATTTAAAAATGAAAAGAAGGAGCTAAGAATAAATAATATTTTTAATGATCACTTATTGACAGCTAATTTCTTATCAGATACTATAGGGGCTTTATGTACACTCTAGTCCCCATAATCTTTTAAAGAAGGTTCTATTTGCCCATTTTACAAATGGTGGTTTAATCACTAAGTCGTGTCCGACTCTTGCAATCCCATGGACTGTAGCCCACCAGACTCCTCTGTACGTGGGATTTTCCAGGCAAGAATACTGGAGTGGTTTGCCATTTCCTTCTCCAGGGGATCTTCCTGACCCAGGGATCGAACCCAGGTTTTCTGCACTGCAGGCAGATTCTTTACCAGCTGAGCTACCAGGGAAGCCCATTTTACAAATGAGGGAACTAAAATAGAGAATGAAGCCCAGTCCTAAGTCTGCGAAGGAGCCAGGATTTGAACTCACATCCTGCTCCAACACCTTCCCTCTGCACTAGCTGTGTGTTCACAGAATGTTAATGTAGGACTTCTCCAGTGGTTCATGTTTAAGAATACACCTGCCAAAGCACACATCCATCCATGTGAATCTATCTGTCACACACACAACTAGAGAGTAGTCCCCACTCACCACAACTAGAGAAAGCCTGTGCACAGCAGCAAAGACCCAGCACAGACAAAAATAAATAAACATATTTAAAAAATTTTAACTGGCTATTGAGCACCAAAAATAAATGTCTTTTGAATTACCATTTTGCTGAGGACAAATCCCAGTTGGGACAAGCATCCTGTTCAGTTGACCTCATCCCAGAAAGTTTTGTCTGAAATGGTGTTCCATCATTGAGGAGAAATTTCTCATCCAAATCGTTTCTTTAGGACTTCTGAGCATTGATTATCTGAATGGCTCAGTATTTCCACTGGCTAGGAGTCCATATTTCCCCACTAGAAAAGAGAGAAAGAGAGGGAGGGAGGGAGGAAGAAAGCCAGGGATTGTGAGATTTCCAAGAGCTTCCTGTATCTCTCAAAGAACTCCAGGGATCAGCATCTGTGGATGGAAGAGGATAGAATCAGGACTGGGGAGAGGGGGGCAGAGAGGGAGGTTATACAGCAATGTAGTCCCATCAGAGTGGGGAGGTCTGGAACCTACATGGTAACTCAGAGCTGTCCCACAAGGGGCTGAAATGCTTTATACTCCTGCCGTGACCTGTCACTGGGTGTGGGCTTTCCTGGGAAAGGCAAGAAGGTTCTCTGCAGCTGAAGGAGCTGAGGGTTACAGACTGTCTGCTAAGAGCCCTCCCAGCGGCTAGGGAAACACATCCTTCTCTGAGCGGTACATGTCAACACTCACCACAATCCACACTTGTCACTGCTCAGATCCACTTCAGCATTTTTTAAATTTTATTTATTTATTTATTTATTTTTGACTGTGCTGGGGCTTTGTCACCGCTCTCAGGCTTTCTCTAGGCATGGCGAGCAGAGGCTACTCTTCGTTGCGGTGTGTGGGCTTCTCATTGCGGTGGCCTCTCTTGTTGCAGAGCACAGGCTCTAGGCGTGTGGGCTTCAGTAGTTGTGGCCCACAGACTAAGTTGCCCTGTGGCACGTGGGATCTTCCCAGGCCAGGGATGGAACCTATGTCCCTAGCATCGGCAGGCGGATTCTTAACCACTGGACCACCAGGGAAGTCCCCACTTCATCAATTTTGTTCAAGGACTGCTCCTCCAGGATTCCAGTGGGCCTCCCTGGGGGAAACTCAGAGATGAAGGTTGGTGGAATGAAACACAGATTCCACCCCTGCAGCTGGTCTTGGAGCCACACTGATACTCATCAACTCCTTCCTCCATGATCCATTCTGGATTATCCTCAACTACCACCTGGGCAGGTCTCAGTGGACCACATCGCTGGACCCCATTATAGAAGGGGGTGAGCTCCTGGTCGCTATGTCCTTCCCAGGCCAGGATGACCACACGTGTCCATTTACCATCACAGTTGAGGGAGGGAGTAGGAAGAGGCAGCCAAGAGGATCATTGGATGCCACACATATTCCTCCATGCCTGTTGCGATGTCTCCTGATATCGAGGTCAAGTGCTTCTACCCAGTGGGAACTCCTTTCCTAGTATCACATTCTCTGGAGCAGAAAGAATCTGAAGTACTCAGACAGGCACTACAGCATGTAGCAGTTCAAAGGGATTCTTGCTATGTCCCTTCTTCCCACCACCGTGGAGAAGTCCTGCCGGGCAGTATGGTCACGTGACTCATCGCACCACAGCCGGACTTGCTGCAGGGCCGTTTCCTGCTGCAGGCACCACTCTGAGCTAGCAGTCCACCGTGAACCTGTTATACAGGCTACAGGAGGATTTTCCAGAATCTACAGTGGCTACCAGGCACTGGGCTTACTCTTTCATGATAAGATACAATCAATAATTTAAAGATGTAATAATTTTGGACTTCTCTGACATTTCAGTGTTTAAAACTCTACACTCCCAATGCAGGGGGCACAGGTTCAAACCCTGTTTGAGGAACTAGGATCCTGCATGCCGCAGTGGGCAGGCAAAAAATAAATAAAAATTTAAAATAAAAATAATTTTAAGATGCAATAATTTTTCTTTTATTTTGGAAGGAATTTCCCAGTATTGCCCTGACTCCTGGATCTTTAAAAACTTAACTGATGTGTCAGGCCTCTGAATCTTTATAGGTTTTTGCCTCTTATGCTCTTGAACACATTCTCCATCATTCTAGCCGTTTCTTCCTCATCCAATCCGATTAACATAATTTCATCAACATAGTAAATCAATATAATATTATATAGGATTCCCAAATGTCAGAATCTTTTTAGACTATCTTATGACTGAGGGCAGGAGAGTTAAATAGCCTGGGGCAAAACTATAAATGTTTTTTGTTCCCTGTTGCTTATGAATGCAACATATTTCTGGTCCCATTTTCTGTTTAAGATGAAAAGAACACATTCACCAAATTAATAGCTGTATACTATGTAACTGAAGGGCTTCCCTGGGGGCTCAGTGGTAAAGAAGCTGCCTGCAATGCAGGAGGCGTGGGTTCGATCCCTGGGTGGGCAAGATCCCCTGGAGGAGGAAATGGCAACCCACTCCAGTATTCTTGCCAGGAAAATCCCATGAACAGAGGAGCCTGGCAGGCTACAGTCCACAGGGTTGTAAAGAGTTGGACATGACTGAGCGACAGAACACACACACGTAACTGAAACCATAATGTCAGGCGTTAGGAAAGATATCCATCCAACATGGTGGCTGCAAGTGGGACTAGTACTTGGTCATGTTTGTGGAAGTCTGCTGTCAGCCTCCAGGATCCACCTTGTTTCTCCAGGGGCCAGACTGATGAGTTAAATGGAAATATGACAAGATCACCAATATTTAGTTCTTTAGAGGTGACACTAATTTCCACCAACTCCCAATTCAGAGATTTGATATTTTTATTTGCCATCATTGCCAAAGAAGAAAAGTGGGTTGATTCTTTTATTATTTTAAGAATATAACAGTATTTATGGTGTGTGATATTATAAAAATCTTGAAGATATCCTTCGAATGATTAAAGTTGGGTAAATTTTAGGGCCAATGTAGCATACTGCCTTTCTAGAATTCACCCTTAATGATGTGAATGGTTCCAAAATGCAGCAATGCTCTTACTCAGGTAAAAGCACTTCAGATTAGTCTCGTTCCTAATTCTGTTTGTCACTTACCCCTGAATGTCAGGCAATCTTAGATCATCTCTTTTGTAGAGGAAATAGAAACCGAAATATCAGGACTGGCGTATCAATCAATTGAATTTGCTCTTCCTTTTATCAATTTGATTTTTTAAACTCCTGAGAGCAAAGAAGTTTCTATGATCCTTATATCTCATCTCTCTGTCCATTTCTGAATGCCATGAGGAGATATGCAAAAGGAAAAGAGGAAAAATACATTTCAAACATTCAGTGTTATTTTTACCACCTGTGGGAAAAAGAATGTTCCAGGAAGCTCTAAAAGAAAAGACAAAGAGCCATAGGATGTGTTTTCTAACCAAAATCCTTAAGATAATACTCTTCTTCCCTCCTAATTCCTTGATCAGTGTGAAAGTGTTAGTCACCAAGTCATGCCCATGGACGGTAGCCCACCAGATTCCTTTGTCCATGGAATTTTCAGGCAAGAATACCAGAGTGAATTGCCATTCCCTTCTCCAGGGGATCTTCCCAACCCAGGATGGAACCCAGGTCTCCTGCTTTACAGGCAGATTCTTTACTATCTGAGACACCAGGGGAGCCCTTCTCTCCTTCCCTCTAAATCCAGGTCAGGCCTCGGGATCCAGGTATCAAGTAGCATCCTTTCCATGAGGCTTTTCTTGCCTATTCTAGTCCTGACATCTCTCCTTCTCTATTTCTCTATAGAGTTTAGAGTTCACAATGGTAAACTACTATAAGAAGAATCATAATAATACCTGTAATAGGTATTTGTAATAGGTTGGTAATTTGGGGGCTACTTAGCATCCTTTCCTTCTTTTTAAAAGCTCTGCAATTTCCTTGGGGGATAGACTTCTCTGATGTGGGTTACAGTCTTCATAGGAGGGTAGTTCTTAATGATTACTTAAACCAAAAGGTCCAGTTCCTTCTTCTCCACAGCCCAGGACAGTGGGAATGAGGGAGACAGAGAGACTCATGACTTAAGCTCAACACCATCCATCATGCATAACTGGGACTTTGAGTCCTGAGTGTATTAGGCAAGAATGAAATTATTTTCAGGTCATTTACGACTATATCCAGGGTCTCTTGATCACTCCAGTCCTGCTGGCAGCTTTGTACTCATTTCCTATGGCAACAGGTTCATTTCCAGTGGTAGCATATTACCAAACACGTGGTGGCTTACAACAAAAGAAATTTATTCTTTCACCATTCTAGAGGACAGGAGTCTGAATTCTACATCACGGGACAGAAATCAAGGTGTCTGCAGAGGTGTGCTCCCTCCAGAAGCTCTAGGAAAGAGTCTCTCTTGCTTCCTCCAGCTCTTTCCTCCAGTTACTGCCAGCAGTGCTTGGCTTTTTGCCACGTCACTGTCCTCTTCAAGGCCAGCATCTTCAGATCTGTCTCTGCTCTGCTTCCACACACCTCCCCTCTATGCAGCAAATCTCCCTCTGTCTTTCTCTTATAAGGACACCTGTACTTGAGTTTAGAGCCCACACAGATAATCCAGGATAATCTCCTCACCTCAAAATTCTTATCAAATCTTCAAAGTCTTTGCCAGATAAGGTGAAATTTACAAGTCCTGGGAATTTATTAATATCTTTGGGGGCTACCATTCGTCTTGCAACAGTCTTTGACAAAAGTTTCTGAGATTTCTACGAATTGATCTGATGTGGCCCTCAGTATTTAGGACAGAAGGAGTTTATTTATGCCTATTTCCATTCATCTACATAGGAAGTAAATAAAAATGAGGAGTAAGATGGAGAAAGGAAATTAACGTACAAATTATCCCAGAACAATGTTCTGGGGACCCAGAGCTTAGAATACTATTTGCCCACACCCAGAGTCTCTTTCCCAAATTTTAGCACTCACACAAAACTTTCAAGATTTTGCCTAAATAGACTATCAAGCTATATTCTGAATAACACCTACATTATTATTTATCTAATACTTTTCATTAAAGGTACTTTCTTTTTTAAATAATTTTTATTGAAGTTTAGTTATATTTACAATATTGTGTTAGTGTCTGCTGTATAGTAAGGTGAATCAATTACATATATACACTTATCTACTCCTTTTTCAGATTCTTTCCCATATAAATTATTACAAAGTATTGAATAGAATTCCCTATGCCATACAGTAGGTCCCTATTAGTTATCCATTTTACATATAGAGCTGTGTATATGTCAGATCCTGTCTTCCTATTCTTTTATCCCTCCCCTGCCTTTTCCCCCTTGCTTCCCAGATGGTGCTAGTGGTAAAGAACCCACTTACCAATGCAGGAAACATAAGAAGCAGGTTTGATCACTGGGTCGGGAAGATCCCCTGGAGGAGGTCATGGCAACCCACTCCAATATTCTTGCCTAAAAAATCCCCATGGACAGAGGAGCCTGGCTGACTGCAGTCCATGGGGTCGCATAGAGTCAGACACAACTGAAGTAATTTGGCATGCACACACGCAACTATAAGCTTGTTTTCTACACTGGAAAGGCACTTTCCTTTTAATGTAAACACTGTTTTAAAGGAAATTTTATCACTATTTAAAAAGGAAAGTAAATATCACCTATAATAGAAAAAAATATATGCTTAAAATTCCTTCTCTGCCTGAGAGGGCTGAGTCTGAGTCTCTCTTCATAAAAAGGAAGATTTTGCAGGTGTTAGGTGTTAAAGGCTAGCACCCATCTGAGACTTTCTTCTTAGTATAATCAGAAGGATTAAATGAGAACTGAAAAAGAACATGGCCAATATTTTATAATAACTATAAATGGAGTATAACCTTTAAAAATTGTGAATCACTATATTGTACACCTGTAACATATAATGTTACACATCAACTATACACAATTTTAAAAATACTTCATAGCTAAAACAAAAAGAGAGAGAACTGAAAAAGAACAGCTGTGTCTCCATCCAATTCAACATCATGTATGCCACCTAAAATAATAACTCACTCACCACCTGAAATGTTCATAGAGAAGACTAGGAACCCCTGCCCTACTGGGAAAGGAAGATCTAAAACCTACCCAGCTCACTTCACCCTAAATTTCTATTTTATTCTTTGTCTTCTGTGTTTTTGGGGGTCTGTGATGAAAGTCATTCTCTCCCTCTCTACAGAGACATTGAGAAGAAGCATATTGGCTATTTAGTCACTCCTCAACCCTCAGTTACCTCATCTGCAAAATTGGAGTTGATAATACCTTCCATAGGACTGTTATGAGGATTAAATATTAAAATATGGTAAGTATTTACACATAATATATAGTAAATCCTGTGTCTGCTATAATAATGACTATTATTATTTGTCTCATCAATTAGATAAGTAGTTATTTATTGTCAGCATTGATTTTTGCCTTGTGCTAAAACTTTTTTAGACTGGAAGAGAAATAAGCCATAATTTTTGCCTTCAATGAACTTGTAATTTCACCAGAGAGGTGAGAAAATAACAGACAAAAAAATAAACAGTTCTATAGCAATTCTTAAAAGCCTATGCTAGAAACAAACAAAAAAAAATCACACTAAACCCAGATAAATACTGCACAAACATTCTTCATTTTATTGAAACTTTGCTTTAATATACTTCACAGTTAATGCATTTTTACAAACAGAGTTTGTGGCAACCCTGCATAGAGCAAGTCCATCAGTGCCATTTTTCCAACAGCGTTATTTTTAATTAAGTTATGTACATATTTTCTTAGACATGATGTTATTGCACACTTCATAGACTAGAGTTGAAACACAACTTTATTCACTCTGTGAAACCAAAAAATTCATGCCACTTGTTTTATTGCAATATTTATGTTATCACCACGGTCTGGACAGAACCCACAGTATCCCCCAGATGAGCCTGGCTTACTGGCTGCTGTCATTTCCATCTGCCTCCAAGGACCCATTTTTTGCCCCTCCGCCTCCTGTGCTTCCAAGCAGCTAATCCCTGTGGTCTGCATCTTTGCCGTCTGTCTTCCGATTAGAGGAAGCCAATGAGAGGCGCCAGCGAGAGATCAGCTGGTGAGAGGAGAAAAGGCCAGGATGTTTCTCCCTCATTTCTCCTGCTGCAGAGCTGTGCCTCTGGCAATGGTTGCCTCTCCTCTATGGCTCCATCTCTCCCAGATTCTAATCCTTTTCTTTTTCCCTCTTATTTCCTCAGCCTTCCCACTGTGATTGAACCCTAGAGACCTCAGCATTCTTGACTGGCCCCTTAACTCTGCCCACACCTGGGTAAGTCAGTCCTTCCTAGAACTCTCTTTAGTTAAATCCTTTTGGAGGCAATTCCTGCCAGGACCATGACTGGTCCAAGAACTGTAAGACATCAGTGATCTGAGAGTTATCTAATCCCTCTAAACACTCTGAAAACAAATATTAAGGAACATGAAGAGCTTGGTGTAGGAAATAAGGGTAAGTCAAATTATCCTGCAGCAATACTAGTGATGGCAGCCACATTTTGAACACGCATTATGTAGCGGGTCCTTTAAGATGTCCTTGTCATGCCTTATCTCATTTAACCCTCCCCAAACCCAATGAGGGCGTCCAAGGCAGCACTAGGGGTAAAGAACCCGCCTGCCAATGCAGGTGACTTAAGAACCACGGGTTCTATCCCGAAGACAGGAAGATCCCCTGGAGGAGGGCATGGCAACCCACTACAGTATTCCTTCCTGGAGAATCCCATGGACAGAGGAACCTGGCCGGCTACAGTCCATGGGGTCCTGAAGAGTCAAACACAAGTGAAGCGACTTGGCTCACACGCGTGCACATGTCATGGCTACAGTCTGGTCATCATGTATTAATTGAACCTGGTGGAGACGTCCATACTTATAAGACAGCTCAAAGGCTATGGCTCAGAATGTTATCTATAACCCTTGAGGAGCAACTAAAGGTCCTTGACTTTGCTTAATGACTATTACTATTTGGTCTCCTTTGATGGTTTTCCTTTGTTTCTGCATTTTCTCACTTCTTGGATGTAAATTTATTCTTTGGCTAAAGCTTTTCTACAAACAAAAGGCAGGCTGAGGACCTGGGGGAGGGAGGGGACAAGGACCATAGGTCCTCACCCCTGACCACTAGGTGTAAGATACACAGATTTCAGAGAACCAGGAGAAAAATCCCGCCCCACTGCCTTTTTGCTGGAGCACAGGTTTGCCTGGATTTTTTTTTTTTTTAATGTGCATCATCTCCCCAAAGTGTGTTCTTTTCTAAAATTCCTCAGACTTGCGCTCTCTAAGCTATTTTAGAAGATTTGGGTTAAAACAAATGGGGAGGGGAAGATACACATACATATTTTCTTGTGAAAACTGATTATATCACTTAAAATCACATCATTTGACTCAGTTTGCTGCTCTGATTACCCAATTACATACTTTCTAGGTAGCTTTATACCATATTCCACTGGTTGGTGTTACCGTCTTCCCAAGCAGAGATCTCTCTCACTGTCTCCTCATCCCATACCCCAGGCTTTACCTCCATCTACCTACTATTCCCCTAAACAACAATTTCTCTACTTATTTTTTCAATTATTATAACTAGAGCTTTCAAGTGAAAGAAAACAATGCTGTTTTCTTCCCAAAGCCAGCCTTTCCCTGACACAAAGTAACAGTGATACTAAACATTGCCAGCAATTGTTATGAAAATGCATTTCTCTTGTATCCTGTTGTCATGGCAGCTAAAGATCAAGACATGCCTGCTACATACAGCAATTTATACTGATTTGAAAGACTGTTTGCTGGGGGGGAAACACGAAAATGTATAATCGAATGCATTTGAAACCATAGCCTGACACACTACAATATCAGTTATTCAAATAATATCTCTAAAGCAAAGTACATCATTTATTTCAATCAGTGTTGTGTTCATTATTTCTGCTCTTGGAGTTACTTGCATTTCCAACACACTGGCAATTTTATTATTTTTCTTGGCATTCAGAATCTCTGTATCACCTTTGCTCGGGCACTAGCCAGCCTAACACAGACGGCAGCAGTCAAGTCACATTGAGAGACTCAGAGCTGCCGTGGCATTTTCTCTATTGCTTCTTTGTTTGCTGGGCTGGGGGCATCCCTTAGGTGAATATCTCCCTTGGACGGCAACTGCTTGAAATGTCACAGCGCGGCCAATTCCCCTTCATCCAGATTTTCACTTCACTGCAAGATACTGTACCTTATACATGGTGTTTAGCTTCTCCACGGGGAAGGGGGAGAAAAATCCAAGAATAAAAAGATGGGGGGGGGGCTACCAAACTGAGACTATAAAGGGTTTAGATGCAAATAATTGAGTACAAAATACCACTTTTATTAACAATCTGGAGGGTGGGTCTTGTTCCTAATCCTTTTTATTGGTTTTCCCTCCAAATCACCCAGGGAGACGATTGGTATTTGGCAAGAGGGAAGTAGAGGCATGGTGGGGATTAATGATCTACAATCACAGAACAGATCAGTAGCAGAGCAAGGATGAGAACTCAGAATTCTGACATTCCTGAGCCATTGTTCAGCCCATGGCTGTGGGACAGAGGCCTTGAGAATTGTACGGAGATATCTATAGCTTAACCGATGGCCAAATTAGTTTGGGGTAATTAGTTACACCACTTTTCCCACAGCCAGTAATGCACACTAATGTTTTGACCTTGACTTTATGAAACTGGTTTTCATCCCACTTGGGGATAATCCCTGATTTCATCCTCTTGAATCCTGCCCCTTTGAGATTGGCATCTGCAGGTCAAAAGCATCGAGCAGCCTTCCCCAAGGTCTAGTTTTCCTCCTTAAGTTATGCACATGTGTCAAATGTATACATCCACACTTGGCATGGGTGAGTGGGTGTAAAATCACCAATTTACAGTGTCTCCCCTCTCATCCTTGCCCAGCGTTGACAAGATGTGGAGAATCTGGTCATGTCATTGAAAAGGAAGGCAGCACAAAGCTATCACTTACAGACTCCCAGTGTCTGGGCATCCCAGGTGGCGCTAGTGGTAAAGAACCCATCTGCCAATGCAGGATACAGAAGAGACTCAGGTTTGATCCCTGGGTTGGGAAGATCCCCTGGAGGAGGGCATGGCAACCACTCCAGTATTCTTGCCTGGAGAATCCTATGGACAGATGAGCCTGGAGGGCTACAGTCCATGGGGTCACAAAGAGTCAGACATGACTGAAGTGACTGAGCTTGCATGAAGACTCCCAGAGTCTAGGCATCGGGTATTATTATTATAACCTCATGTCTACAATGAAAAAAACCGAAGAATATGGAGGTTAAGTAGCTGGCTCAATGTAACAGAGCAAGTAAGTGGTAGAGCCAAGATGTGAATACAGTTGTGTGGCTCCAGGAACTGCTCAGCCACCATGCTAAACTCAACTGGCTCTGAGACACCAAGTGGTGAAGAGCTTAGGCTCCGGGGTCCAACACACCAAGGTTGTATTCTAGCTGTAGGTGAGATCCAGGATAGGTGACTCCATGAGGGTTCATGTGTTGTGATTGTTATCCCAAGATTTGCTAAATAAAGTCATTAGCACTGGACCTGGCATTTGCAAGCCCTGCAAAAATGTTAACTGCTCATTCTAAGGAATGAACAAGTTCAGAGCAAATGGGCCAGAATGTTTGGATGATGGTAGAATAGTCCAGAAAAGAGATTGGATATAGGGGAAAGAAAGAATTCCTCTGCATAGTCCTTCCCTTTTCTGCTGAAAAGGGGGCCAGGGCAAAAGGAGAAAAAATAAGATCTAAGGGATGCCAGGAGCTAAGAAAAGAGGAAGCATTTTCAAGTGATAGGAGGCTGGCTAGGTTTTGGACAAATTAAGGTAAGAAGAGAGCCAATACAAGACATGCTCTGAGGATGAAAGCCCCTCTAACAAGAAGTAAGTCTGGGGCAGTGACTTCCCAGGGTGATTAAATTAAACACTCTATTTTATCAACAACTAATCTAAAATTTAATGTTTAGCAAGTCTTTGGTTGCCTGAGTGAAGCAACTCCTTGGCGCAATGTGATGTTTTTTCCTTTCTGTCTTCATCTACTCAAAGCTGAAAGAGTTTAAATTTCTCTTCTAGAAAAGAAGCATTCTCTCCCAGCAAAGCATGGAACCAGGATAAAATCCCTACTTCTGTGTGGCCCAACTTCCTGACACTGGGAGTCCTGGAATCACTACATATTGAAAATTCTACAAGGATCTTCTAGTCCAAAATGAATATCTCACAACACCCCCATGATCTAGAAAATTTCCTCTTGTTCTAGCCCGACGCTGATCTCACCATCTGTCTGTTTTCCTGAAGACCTGTTTTTGTTTCCTTGTTTGTTTTTCATTTTTGGTTGCATAGGGTATTTAGCTGCAGCACATGTGATCTTTGTTGAGTCATGTGGATATTCTGTTTGTAGCAGAAGAAATTCTCTAGTTGTGGCATATAGTTGCAGTGTGCTGGTTTAGTTCCTCCATGACATGTAGGATCTTGATTCCCCAACCAGGGATTGAACCAGGGTCCCCTACATTGCAGGCGAATTCTTAACCCCTGGACCACCAGGGAAGTCCCTGGAGTCCTGTTCTGACAAGGTAAAGTCAGGACCACTGAAATCTTGTCGAAGACCTGGAGACTAAGAGTCAGAGAACCTGGGGTTAAGTTCAGGGTCTGGCACTCACTGTATGACCTTGGGCAAGTCACATGTCCTTCCTTTATGTATGGTTTCTCATCTGTAAAATGAGAGCCTTTTATCTGCTTCAGAACTCTATGTTTTATGTGAACTCATTCTATGAGAAAGATATTCTTTGATCAGTAGATACTATCCAAAGCATGATTTATTACTGGGGGTTTGGAGGAAGTATCTTTTTCAAGGTCTATTGTTTTATATGATAATCACCAGTCCCTATAGACTTGGGTTAATTTTGCCATCAAAATTTTCCATTATAGTGGCATTATAACTCTGTTTCAACAAGCTTGCTCAAGTAACTTTTCCATTGCAAATTCACATGATAATAGCATTATAAATGGCATCTCCAAAGACTTCAATTAAAATTGATTTGTCACTGTAATCTTAGCTAATAATGGTATGGTAATGGCATTATAATGAGGAGATCAAAGACTTACACTGAAATTATTTTGGCATTGTTATCCTATATTCTAAATGGCTTTGAATAGGCTGTTCTATACATAGATTGAAACTGTTGTGTCATAGTAATATTAAAAGCTGAGAGTATACGGAGTGGAATCATTCACTCCTTTCCCCCCAAAGCCCAGCCTGGAATTTCTCCCATCCTTCTCATTTCCCATAAAGGTGAAGCTCAAATAGAGCTTCAATTCTAATTCCCCCTACCCAGACCCACGAGTGACCAGAGCAAACCTAGTTTCCCTCCCTCAGCAGATGCTGGGGCCTGAGTTCCTCTGCTCTGGGCTGGGGCGGGGACACAATAACCTGAGCCTAGGGCTCCTGTTAGCAGAGACGGTGCTCTCGCTCTTCCACAGGTGGCCGTGCCGGGCTTCCCTGGTGGTTCAGGAGGTAAAGAATCTGCCTGCAGTGTAGGCGACCTGGGTTCAAGCCCTGGGTGGGGAAGATCCCCTGGAGAAGGGAATGGCAACCCACTCCAGTTTTCTTGCCTGGAGAATCCCATGAACAGAACAGCCTGGCAGGCTACAGTCCATGGGGTCCCAAAGAGTTGGACACCACTGAGAAACTAACACATTCGCTTTCTTTTCTTTCATGCTATGGAATTGGAATTCTGCAGCTTCTGAAGTTCAGTGCCTCTTGCCTCTCATCCCTTGTGACTTAGCCATTGTCACCCTTGGGGGCTTTTTTTTTTTTTAGGCATTCTTTTTCTTTTCTTCTTCTTTTTCGTTTTTTTGGGGGTTTTTTGGCCATGCTCTTGTGGGCTTTGAATGAGGTCAAATCCTTCCACTCCCAGTTCTCTGGTTGTGGAACCAGCTGTGTGTGTGGTTGTTCTGTGTTTGTTTGTTTGTTTACTTTACAGGGACATAAATTAAATGGAGTGAAATATAGACTCAGTTCATATTTACTGTGGAGAATATTCTGAGGTTCTAATATCATTCTAGTGTAGAGAATACTATTGTTATATTGGTTAGCATTAAGACTGGGCTTCCCAAGTGCTGCTGGTGGTGAAGAATCCGCCTGCCCATGCAGAAGACGCAAGAGACATGGGTTCGATCTCTGGGTTGGGAAGATCCCCTGGGGTAGGAAATGGCAACCCACTCCAGTATTCTTGTCTGGAGAATTCCATGGACGGAGGAGCCTGGTGGGCTACAGTTCAGAGGGTCGCACAGAGTGGGACGGCACTGAAGCGACTTAGCATGCACGCAGAGCATTGACTAACAATTATATAGTTTCCACTACCTGGCAGAAGCTATCCTCAACACTTTAAATAAGGTAGATTCTTGTAATTCATGGTGGTCATGCTCTATAAAAGCCCTATGAATACTGAACTAAGAATTCCAAGCCACGAGTCCTAGGGGAAACACAGGACTGGGTTCCTATGAGCCCCTGGTCACATTTTTGTCCATTGATGGACATAAAACCCTTTTTTCTGTGTGTTTGGGTTTAAAGACCCCTTATGTAACATATATTGTTCAATCATTTACACTGAAGTCATGGCCAACAGCACTGTAGCTCATTCCTGAATGAAGCTTATCTGACATATGTTTTTTCTCCATAAGGGACATCACAGTCTCCTTGTGTTCAGGAACAATAAACATCACTGCACTGCTATGCCTTAGGGCCATCTTAAACAATGAAATCACCAACAAAAAGAACAAAAACACTTTTTAAAAGGTGTCACTAAACAGACCATGAAAAAAAACCCTGTTTATAGTATGAGAGCTGAAACAAGAAGGCAGTGTCAGTATGTTCAGCCTCTCCTGGGAACATACACTTTGAGCAACTTAAGTTTTTTTTTTTTTTTTTTCCTGCATCTCCATGAATGACCACAACATTGCCACAGGTGTTGATACTGAGGTTACAGATAAATTTAGTGAGTAGACAAATATGCAAGTACAGAATCTGTCAATAATGAGAACTGACATCATGATTGATTTAATCTTTACATTAACCTCGTAAGTTAGGTACTGTTACTATTCCTCATCTCAGAGATGAGGAAACTGAGGCCCAGAGAGCATAAGAAACTTGCTCAATGCTCAGCGTCAATTCAAATTAGTTGATAATTGCTCTGGGTTTGTTTCTAAATGAGTCATCAGTTTGATATTTAGTTTAGCTTTTTAATTTAGGAGAGTGAGTTAGAAAAATAGAAAGATCCTAGTTTTGGGATGGGGAGAGGTATCTATAGACCTCCAATTTTTCAGGCTTTTGAATTAAGCCAGGATGTGGTACTGGCTTCCCTGATAGCTCAGATGGTAAAGAATCTGCCTGCAATGCAGGAGACCCAGGTTCAATCCCTGGGTCAGGAAGATCCCCTGGAGAAGGGCATGACAATCCATTCCAGTAGTCTTGCCTGGAGAATTCCATGGACAAAGGAGCTTGGTGGGCTATAGTCCATGGGGTTGCTATGAGTTGGATACAACTGAGCGACTAATATTTTCTTTCTTTCAGGATGGGAAACTAGCATGTAGAAGATGAGGCAGATACCCTTGGCACTAGCCCAGATCCATTCTTCCATCCTGTCTGCGCTCTTCTTGGCTGTTAGAGAGTCAGCCTTCTGTGTTGCTCAGCGCTGAGGACAGAGCATCTCCACCATCCCAGGGAAAGTGAATGTCCATTCACATAAGCCAGTCAGAACATTTCCATTTCCCTAGTCAAACTGGTGAAGCAAGGCCATGTGTTGCAATTCTAGTCAGTGAGCAGAGAAGGGAAATGCACTGTGGAGCTCCAGGGAAAGACTTTCTTTTCATTTAAGAGATGTCTGAAAAGAAAGAGTTCCTTCTCCTGCCTCTGAATAATCAGTGTGTGAGAACATGATAGTTGGAACCACTGCAGCCATCTTGTGACCATGAGGAGACAAACCAGAACGGCAGAGCTGAAAAATGCAGTCACAGCACATTCCTGAAACCATCCTACCCCCAATCCCTTTGTCAAACTTTACTTATTTAAGCTGCTTTTAATTGGGCTTTGATTAATAGAAACTGAAACTATCCTAATAGACACAGGAATTTTGCTTGGGAATCCATTATAATTGAGAACTGAGAGACACTAAGTACAGAAATTATATAGACAGACACACACAGAGGTTGAACCCTATTTAAGAAACACAATGTATTGGTTGCTAAGAGATGCTGAGAGGATATAAATTGCCAGGGATATTTCCCCTACTCAGAGACAGCTTATAATCCAGTAAGTTGAGAAAATCAAACATAGCCAGTTAAAGAATTCCTGTGCAAAGAAACAGTAAATTCCATTTAATTCTGCCAGCATTAATTCTGAAATACATGTGGCAGAGCTCTGTTGATGAATTAGACACACTCCCTGTCCTCTACAATCTAGTAGAGAAAACTAGATTGACAGGTGATTATAGTTCAAAGAATATTACAGAAAGATGTTTTGGGAGAAAGGTAAATGAGAGATTGATTTCTTTTGGCAGACCTAGGAAAGCATTATGTCTCCCCCGTGTGAAATTCTTCAGTGGCTTCCAGTTGTACTTCGTTTATTCAACAAATATTTGTTGAGCAATTACTTGAAACCAGTCTGAATGCTAGGACACAGCAGGGAACAACAAAAAGTCCCTCCTCTTAGACCTTGCATTCTAATAAATACAAGACAATATAAAAGACAAATGAGTAAATATGTTTTATGTCCGGAGTGGTGTCACCAAGAAAAATAAAGTAAGCTGCAAAGGGTAGGAGTGCTATTTTATTTTTACATTTTTACTGAATATCTAAAAAACATTAATTGGAGATCATGCATAGATTACAGTGTTTCCTTAGTTACAAATTAAAATTTTCAAACTAGCTAAATTCTTCCCAAGAAAAGTTATCTTCTGTCAGCCTGAAACTAATTGGGGGAGAGAAAGAGCTGGTGGAATTGACATTCTCCCTTGTAGATGCTGGATTCTAGGAGTCCCTGAGTCTGTGCTTGGTAATTCACTGGACTTGGGGACTTAGCACTTCCTAGGAGTGCTATTTTATACAGAATGGTGAAAAACTGGCATCTGAGTGGAAAACTAAAGGAAGTGAGGGTGTAGGTCATGTGTGGATATCTATGGAAAGTGTTCAATGCAGAAGGAAACAGCAAGTGCAAAGGCCCTAAGTCATTCTCTGAGCTACATTTATGTGAATCGCAGTGGCTTCCATGACTAGCTGTCCCCGTGTGGGAATGGCTCCAGCAGTTCACCACCCAACACTATGTGACCTGAAGATGCATGACCAGGGGTCCAGTGAGAATAGAAATATGTCCCATGGAGTCCAGATCTGGAAGTCTGCAAAGAGTTTAACAAAGTGTGAGATATACAGAACCAGAAGCTAGTCTTTAGACAACTCTCCCAACGTCTAACGGGTAAACTCGTAAGTGGAAGTTTAGTTCTCATTGACAGCTAATCACAATGGACGTTCTCTCCCATCAGGAATACATTCAAGAGTGCAACAACTACAGTGAAAATGTACCTTTGCTGATGGACTCGAGAGGGAGTTTTATCAGACAAGGGCGTGAACTCCAAGCAGTACAACAAACAGCAAGTCGATCTGTCTGTAACATCACCCACCGTCAATAATAAAACATAAATTTCCAACAATCATCCCACAGAAGGAACTGGATTATCTTTTGTTCTCTCTATTGAAATGATATTATAATATCTTTGTTATACAGAAAGGCAATCAAAGTGTAGGCAGACAAAGAATTTAAGGGGGAAAGTGTGACAGGGTGGTTCAATCAGTTCATTAATGAAAACATTATGTTATTTTTCTGGATTCCCTGACGTTGGTGCTAAGTGTCAGCTTTTCTACTTGTAATTTGTAGTGAGTTCTTTTCTCATACTCAATATGTATTCAGTTTCAAATGTTATTTTGTAGTCCTAATTTTGTGTCATTTATCTTAGAGAGTTGCAAAATTGTATCAGCTTGAAGTCTCAGAAAACCCAGCTCCATTTTGAAGGCTCCTGAGGCATGGGGCCATCGTACTCCAGGTTAAAGTTTAGGAGGGTCTTTCCAGTAGCAGAGTTCAGTAGTGATTCCCAGATTTGGGGAATTCATGGACCATCACTATTTCCTCCTCAAATTTTGCTCAGTTCAGTCGCTCAGTTGTGCCCTACTCTTTGTGACCCAATAGTTGATTGCTAACTTAGATAAAAAACCAGGACTTCCCTGGTAATCCAGTGGTTAAGAATCTGCCTGCCAATACAGGGGACATGGGTTCTACCTGTGATCCAGGGGGATTCCACATGCCACGGGCAACTAAGCCTGGGCACCACTGCTGAAGCCCCGGTGCCCTAGAGCCCGTGCTCTGCAACTAGAGAAAGTCTGAGAGCAGCAAAGACCCAGTGTGGACAATAAATAAGTAATTTTTAAAAGCCACCTAAATAAGCATTTAAAACAGCCATATCTGCTGCTTTTTTTTTTTTTTCAAATAAGCGTTTTATAAAGAAACATACAGAAGTCTTTGTGAATAAAATTATATAACATCTACACTTTGTTTTAAATTTATCCAACAGGGTATAGGGGAGTAAGAGGAAGGTTTGATAAAACAAGATTGATCATTTGTTGGGTACATGGGGGCTCAATACACTAGGCTGCTTTTGTAAAGGCTTGTCATTTTGGTAATAAAATGTGTAAAAATTAACCTGATCTAGCATACCCATAGTTCTATAAAAGAAAGAACATATGAGCGCACCAGAAGTTGGGAGGCCATTAAGTACCATCCTTTATATTAAATAAATTCAATCTAAGGAAAAACTCACTATACTGTGATTATTTTTGTTACTGCTGTTTCAGAGTCAGTCAGAGAAATTCATCCCAAGCTGTTCAGAGACCACCTATGTGGGAGTAGGGTCAAGTTGGCAGATTACTCTCAAATGTTTCAGAAAAAGGAAAAAAAAAGTTTTTCGAATTGTACTTCCTAGTTTTTTTACATGATTATGATGTATGCACACACATATAAGAGAACTGAGGTTAAATCTTGGGCTTTGCCATATACTTAAACAGTGCTGTGTTAGTCACCTGATCTGCCCGAGTCCTCAGTTACTTTACTGAAAATAATAAGTGCCTCCCACAGTCACACCACTGTATTTAAAATAAGCAACCAACAAGGACCTACGGTATAGCACAGGGAGATCTGCTCAATGTTATGTGGCAGCCTGGATGGGAGGGGAGTTGGGGGAGAATGGATCCATTTATATGCACGGCTGAGTCCCTTTGTTGTCCACCTGAAATTATCACAACATTGTTAATCGGCTACATTACAATACAAAATAATAAGTTTTTTTAAAGAAAAAAGATGCTAAGTAGCAAGAAAAAGAAAAGGAAAAAACCAGAAACCTGTCCCTGAAAGCCATCTGGAAGTTCAGGTTTTTTTGAGTACTAGCTCCCTGCCACCTGTACTCCGCGCAGTGGTGAAGAATCTGCCTGCCAGTGCAGGAGATGCAAGAGACACAGGTTCGATCCCTGGGTCAGGAAGATCCGCTGGAGGAGAGCATGGCAACCCACTCCAGTATTCTTGCCTGGAGAATTCCGTGGAAAGAGGAGTCTGGTGAGGCTACAGCCCTTGGGGGTGCAGAGTCAGACATGACTGAACGTGTGTGCACACGCACACACACACACACACACACACACACACACACACTTCTTCTTGGCACCCAGTAATAACTACTGCACTTTTCTTCGCTACAAAAAAAGTACCCCCAACAGTTTAAGGATTAAATAAGACAACTTGTACACCTTACACATTTATGGTAGAAGCATGAACTGGTACAACCCTTTAGAGGACAATTTGATGATAATTTCTCAAATTTTATATACCTTTACCTTATGGTCCAGCAATCCTACTTCTGAGATTTATTCTGCAATCATCCTTGTATGTATGTGAAATGACACATGTATAAGATATTCATTTTAATACTGCTTTTAGCTATAAAATCTGAAAACAGCCCAAATGTTCATCAATAGAAGACATTAAATTCTGGCACCTCTATACAATGTAACTGTGAAAAAGAACCAAGAGGCTACATACTGATATGAAAAAATCTCCAATCTGAATTGTTTAGTGAAAAACATAGGATGCAGAACATGTGTATGATTTGCTACCTTTAGATTAAAAGAAAGAAAGGAAAATAAGAATATGTATTCATATTTGCGTAAGGAAAGCATTTGCAATGCAGGGGATCAGAGTTTGATCCCTAGGTCAGGAAGATCCCCTGGAGAATGAAATGGCAACCCACTCCAGTATTCTTACCTGGAGAATCCCATGGATATAGGAGCCTGGCGGGCTACAGTCCAAGGAATTGCAAAGAGCCAGACATGGCTCAGCAACTAACAGTTTCACTTTTTTTTCTTATTTTTTCAACATGCTTACTAGAAAATTTTAAATTGTGAATGTGACTCACTCTTGAGGCTCACACTAAATTCTGGATAATGCTACTGTATAGCATTAAGTACTGGGACTCATACAAAGGAGAGGCTCCATGTATGCTTGTTAAGGGAATAAGAGAATAAATATCCTGTGACAAGTCTGACATGTGACAAGATCTTGGAGGAGAAGAGTTAGGCTGCTCAAACTGCTTCTTTACTTTTTTATCTTTTGTTGGAATATAGCTGATTTACAATGCTGAGTTAGTTTCAGGTGTATAGTAAGGTGATTCCATTATACATATCTATATACACGTATACACACACACACATATATATGTATACATCAAACTACTTCTTTAGATTGAAAGCAAGAAAGCAGAAGAAACTCTCCTCCTTGTCAGGGCCACCACCTCTTATTATCATGGGCACAAGTATTTAAGTTGAACAAATTTAAATATTCTGTCAATTATAATCAGTGATTAATCAGTATGTAGGTGATATGTTTGCTTCCTGCACTGAATGTTTGGAGTTTCTCAAGCACAGCAGCCTGAAGAAAATGTTCTTCTTCCTCTAGAGGTCTGCAAAAGCAAAAGATGCTTACTTTTAAAGTCCCATCCAGAAATACATCTGAATATGAATCCCTGTCCTAAATCTCCCAAATATCACATGCATCACCACATCTGAAGTGGAGCAGTGAACAAGAAAGAACACTGACTTTGAATTCAAATTTGGGCTCTGCATTAGTTTTCTAGGATTCTGTGACAGTTTCCTAGGGCTCTGTGTCAGAGAATCACAAAATGCTTGACTTAAACAACAAAAATTGATTGTCTCATAGTTCTGGAGCCTGGAGACCAACAACCAAGAGTCATCAGGGTTGGCTCCACCTGAGAGCTGAGAGGGAAGGATCTTTCCAATTCTTCCTCCTGAACATGTAGGTGGCCATCCTCTCCCTAGCTCTCTCTTTTTTAATATTTATTTTTATTTATTTGGGGCTTCCCAGGTGGCACTAGTGGTAAAGAATCTGTCTGCCAGTGCAGGAAATGTAAGAGACACGAGTTCAAACCCTGGGTCCAGAAGATCCCCTGGAGGAGGGCATGGCAACCCACTCCAGTACTGTTGCCTGGAGGATCCCACAGACAGAGGACATTGGCTGGCTACAGTCCATGGGGTCACAGAGTCAGGCACAACTGAAGCCACTGAGTATGCACACTTTGATTTATTTGGCTGCTCCAGGTCTGAGTTGCGGCACTCGGGATCTTCAATCTCCATTGCAGCATGTGGGATCTAGTTCCCTGACCAGGAATCAAACTTCAGTCCCCTCCTTTGGGAGTGTGGAGTCTTACCCACCAGGGAAGTCCCTTCTGCCTCTGTCTCTTTGCACTGTCTTCCCTGTATGTGCTTGTCCATCTCCAAATTTCCCCTTTATATAAGGTTTGGACTAGGATCCATGCAAATGACTTCATTTTCACTTGATTACCTCTGTAAAAACCCCATCTCAGAGAAGGTCACCTTCTGAGGTCTTGGGGATTAGGACTTCCCTGTATGAATGGGGCAGAGGTCTCTGTCCTTACATGGTGACCTTCACTAAACTTACCTGAGCCTTGGTTTCTTTATCTTGTACCTGGCAAACTTGCACTGAGAGTGGAAGATTACATATGTAAAACCAGTTAGCTAAGCTGGTAGCCCTGGCACTGGTGGTAGTCATCTTTGCCTTCACTTGGGGCAAATAAGGGCTTCCCAGGTAGCTCGATGGTAAAGAACTTGCCTGCCAATGCAGGAGCCACAGGAGACACAGGTTCATACCCTGGGTCTGGAAGATCCCCTGGAGGAACAAATGGCAACCCACTCTAGTATTCTTGCCTGGAGAATCCCGTGGACAGAAGGGCCTAGTGGGCTACAGTCCATGGGGTTACAAAGGGTCAGACATGACTGAGCGACTATGCGTGCAGGCATGGGGCAAATAAAGCCCTCATTTGAAAATAAAGCCAACACCAAGGAAACCAAGATGGGGAGGGAGAGAGGCCTGGTGATGCTGAGCACCTGGATCCAGACATGGCTGAGGTCAGTAACTCCCTAGAATTTTCAGATATTTGAGCAAATATATTTCCTTATGGTTAAAAAAAAAATTTTTTTTTAAATAAAATGTCTCCAGGGTCTATGACATAGTCAGCCTTTATGAAATGATAGATATTTTTCATGATGGGCACAAGACTATTACTACTGGGCCCTACAGAGAGGCTATCAGAGAGTGCCTTGTAATAACTAGACTGTGTTCCTAAACTTTTAAGGACAAGTTCATCATTTGTAGTGCAGATAGACAAAGATTCCAATGATATTTGTATGTTTCAGACACCTTAAAGAGGCTCCAAACATTTGCCTGCAAAAGAAGATATCTGTTACTATTCTGTGCCTTTTCTCTTTCTTTGAAGTACCCTCTCAGAGATTCAGAAACATGCCCTCTAACCTCCCATTCCTACTCAAAAGCTATTTATTTCCATCTCTCATGGACCCTAATAAAGTATCTGCCTGCTTCATGGCACACCCTTTCAGAAACATTCTCCTTTCAAATTTTCACACACACTTTAAAAAAAAAAGTTAAAAACCCTTACAATGGATTTCCCTGATGGTTAGGAATCCACCTGCAAATGCAGAGGACAAGAGTTCGACCCCTAGTCCGAGAAGACTCCACATGCCTCTGGGCAACTAAACCCCACAGCAGCAACTACTGAAGCCCACAAGCCCTAGAGTCCGTGCTCCACAATAAGAGAAGCCACTACAATGAGAAGCCCAAGCCCTGCAACAAGAGAAAGCCCACTTGCAGCAACAAAGACCCAGTACAGCCAAAAATTAAATAAATATATAAATTTTTAAAAATTTACAAAGTAACAATCATGTCCTTTTTTTGGGTACAGAAAGAGCCCAGATTACAGAGTAGAACTAGGATTTAATGTCATATCTTTCTGATGACCTAGACAGCATATTAAAAAGCAGAGACATTACTTTGCCAACAAAGGTCCACCTAGTGAAAGCTATGGTTTTTCCAGTAGTCATGTATGGATGTGAGAGTTGGACTATAAAAAAGCTGAGCACCAAAGAATTGATGCTTTTGAACCATGGTGTTGGAGAAGACTCTTGAGAGTCCATTGGACTGCAAGGAGATCCAACCAGTCTATCCTAAAGGAAATCAGTCCTGAATATTCTTTGGAAGGACTGGTGCTGAAGCTGAAACTCCAGTACTTTGGCCATCTGATGTGAAGAACTGACTCATTGGAAAAGACCCTGATTCTAGGAAAGATTGAAGGTGGGAGGAGAAGGGGACGAGAGAGAATGAGATGATTGGATGGCATCACCAAGTCCATGGACATGAGTTTGAGTAAGCTCCGGGAGTTGGTGATGGACAGGGAAGCCTGGCGTATTGCAGTCCATGGGGTCACAAAGAGTTGGACACCACTAAGCGATTGAACTGACTGACTGACCTTCTGATGACAAAGATCATCTCACTTCACTAACCAGCCCCGCCCACCTCCTGGTTGATGGCCTTATCCTGCCTCCCTTACAGAGAAACCTGGTCCTGAATATTCAAAGCGTTCTGAAAACATCCTGTACAAATATAAAATCTTATACAAATGCAAGAAACCCATGTAAGACCACAAATCAACTTCTCAGATTGTTCTGTGGCAACTCCTGTTTGAACTGGTGACTCTTAAAATCTCTCACAGGAGTGAAACTCCATGACTCCATAGCCATAAAATGTATAGCTATAAAGAAAAATCCCCTAACCTATTAAAACTCTGTCTTGCCTAGGATGCTTTCAATTGCAAGCAACAATGTCTTCAGCCATAGAAGGGATTTACTGGCATCTGTAAATGAAAGACCTAGATGTAGATTTAGGAAAGCCTTATATCCTAGAGCTTAACAATGTCATCAAGTTCTGATTTCCTCCTGACTCTCAGTTCTGCCTTCTTCAGTTTAACTACATCTTAAGACTGCCTTCCTTTTGAGGACCCCAAGTGGCTGCCAGCCCACCTCTTCATTCATAGCCAAAAGAAAAAAGGAATCTTCCCAGGATCCCCTGGAATGGTCCTGAGACTCATTCTGATTGGATGGCCTTAGGTCACATGTCCACCACCTCTGAACCAATCACTGTGTCAAAGGATGAAACCCAGTGATTGGTTCAGTGGATCACACTTGACTCCTGGAACCTGAGAGGAAGTCTTCTACATCAAAATGAGAGTGAGTCTCAAATAGAAATTAGGAGCTATGAGAAATTGAGAAGGAAAAGATGATAGAAAAGCATTCAATATATGTCCATTGTGAAGCCTTTTTAGCCTTTCCTATCCCATAATGCCTGATTTGGCAAATGGTTTGGAGCTTCCATAACACTCTGATCAAGTCCCTAATTAGCTGGATTGCACCAGATTTTCTCATCCATATTTCTGCTCACTGAACACATCAGTCCTCCACTTACTCATTTTATGATTCAAATTAGTAAGACCCTTTCAATAGCTTAAATCTCTCCGCTGAGCAAGCTTGTCTGTTATCTGGAAATATATGGCCACATGAACTTATTCAAAACACAATATTTTCTCATTATAATGAGACATGATTATTAATGGCATAGTGCCCATCAGAAATGAAACTAATCTTTCATTTTGTTCAAAATAAATGTGCTCTAAAAAGTACAGAGATGGTAAAATTAATTTGAGAGTAATCAATTCCCGCATTTTAAATGAACGTAATTATGTAATCATTAAATTATTTAATGGGCTTCATTAGGCTTACTTCTGGCTTGGGTGTCACATTTTTTTCTTCCAATTAGCTCAAGTGCTAAAATTAATTTTGTATTACTGGTAAGAGTACCAATCCCAGTCAGAATGATAGCTGGGGTCTACCCAGCTGTACCTGGAGGTTAAGCTGAGCCATCCTTCCTCTAATAACAGGATTCTTCATGTCAGTACAAATAAAGCCAATCAAGACTTGAAGAAATAGCCCAGGCTGATTCATGGCAAATACCAGACTACTTCCAACCAGACAGGACACTGTCAGATTCAACTTGGGTGTTCCATAGGAAGTCTTGCAAAAGAGACGTCTCCCAGAGGAAACCTGTGTGGCAACCCTTGTCAATGCTGTATTAGCACCTAGAATAGGTGTGAGCACCGTCTGAAAGTGAAGTGAAAGTGTTAGTCACTCAGTCGTGCCTGACTCTGTGCGACCCCATAGACGGCAGCCCACCAGGCTCCCCCGTCCCTGGGATTCTCCAGGCAAGAACACTGGAGTGGGTTGCCATTTCCTTCTCCAATGCATGAAAGTGAAAAGCGAAAGTGAAGTCGTTCAGTCGTGTCTGACTCTTAGCGACCCCATGGACGGCAACCTATCAGGCTCCTCCGTCCATGGGATTTTCCAGGCAAGAGTACTGGAGTGGGGTGCCATTGCCTTCTCCTTTTTCAATCTAAAATACTAACAATAAATCCTATAAATAACAAGAAATCCCAAGTGATAGTGTTAAAAAAAAAAGACACTCAAAATTATTCTTTTAAAAAGACATTATAGGATGAAGGCATTTACAGTGCCTCAAAAAGAGAGAGGCAATATGGCTTGGGGATTAAGACCATGAGATCTGGAGGCAGACTTCCTAGGTTCAAATGAAACAATGAATTCCTAGTTGTATGTCTTTGATCAAGCTACTTAATCTCTTGAAATCTTGGTATCCTCATCTAGAATTGACAGTAGGACATCCCTGGTAGTACAGTGGATAAGAATCTGCCTGCCAATGCAGGGGACACAGGTTTTGGATCCTTGGTCTGGGCAGATCCCGCATGCCACAGAACAACTAAGACCATCTACCACAACTACTGAGACTGTGCTCTAGAGCGCCAGAGCCACAGCTACTGAGCCCGCGTGCTGCAATTACTGAAGCCTGTGTGCATAGAGCCAGTGCTCTGCAACAAAAGAAGCTACCGCAATGAGAAGCCCGCGCACAACAACTAAAGAGCAGTTGAAACTCTCTGAAACTAGCGAAAACCTGAGCATCATTGAAGACTCAGCACCACCAAAAAAAAAAAAAAAAATGAGAGTAGCAATAGAATTGAGCTATTGTGAGGGTTAATTATATAAGGTATAGAAAGTCAAGTGCCCAGCACCAGTAAACACTCAATATATATGATTTATTGCTATTATTATTCATTAGCAGTAGTAGTTGTATAGAAGCATTGACAAGACAATGAGACATTGACAAGAATGTTTTCTAGACTTTAAAAAAAAATATTTCAAACTCAAACAAAAAGATATATTTGGTCCATTAACCTCAAAACCAAATTTTATTCATTCATTTAACAAACATTTATTAGTTAATCACTGTGTGTCAGACACTGAATTTAGATGTGTAACAGAAGAAATATGGTGAAATTTTTCAAGCTTATTATTCGAATTTGATCTTTCGAACCAACTGAGTTAGAAAACTTTTCCTAACATCTTCTCAGGAGGAGGAGACAGGAAAAGGTCACGGGTATGTCATTCGGAAAGCTACCTTCCCTGTTCATATATCAGACTGGCCCTCAGGTCACAGAAATGCAAATGAGGAGCTCAGTGTCACAGCCAGCATGGCCTTGCAGAAACTAGACACAGTCACACCAGGGGCCAAGTGCTTCCGTGTTCTGGAACAAGTTCTTTTTTGTTTGTCTTGCCAGATTACATCCATTATGGATGTCTAACATTGAAGGGATCCATCAAAATTTAAATTACATGCAGACACCTAAGAAGCTGTAGTCAAATTCTTCTTTCTTGCCCTTCTGTCTCTCTCCTATCTCATCCTCTCTCTTCTTTCCTTTTTTTTCTATTTTTTATTTTTCTTTTCTTCTCTCTTAAGTTTAAAAAACCAGAATTTGCTCTCAGAACTCAGATGAGGGCTTCCCTGGTGGGTCCAGTGGTTAAGAATCTGCCTTCAAGAGCAGGGACGCAGGCTCGATCCCTGGGGGCAGGGGGAGGAGCTAAGATCTCATGTGCCACAAGGTAACTAAGTCCTTGAGCCACGACTACTGAGCCCATGCACCGCAACTACAGAGAAGCCCACACAACACAATGAAAGACCCTACATGTCACAAGTAAGACCTGATGCAGCCAATAGTAAAATTAATTAGGTAATTAGTTTAAAAAACAGAACTCTGAAAAAAAAAAATTTTTTTAAATAAAATAAAAAAACAGAACTCTGATGAGTCTTTCTGAATCAAACCAGAAGCAGATCTTGGACAGCTTGCTAGCTATCATGTCTTGAGCGGTAAAGAATCCACCTGTGATACAGGAGACTCAGGTTCCATCCTTGGATCAGGAAGATCCCTGGAGAAGGGAATGCCTACCCACTCCAGTATTCTTGCCTGGAGAATTTCATGGACATAGGAGCCTGGCAGGCTACAGTTCATGGGGTCACAAAGAGACAGACATGACTTAGCAACTAATACTTTAACATTTAGCTGTCATGGCAGGAGGAAAAGGGTAGCCAACAGATATTGTCTAATTCTAACTAACCCTGCACTGGGCCTCCTGTGATCTCTGATTTAGCAGAAGAAAATCTGATATTGTGTCCTGTTGACCTGGGTTCCCAACAGTCACAATACCCAACATTAGTTAAATAAACAGGCAAAACAGGACCATGATGAAGTTCTGGTTTTCTGACTTTTCAGGGGCTCCAACCTTGCCTAATGTGAAAAGTTTGCTCAAAGCATATTAGGACAGGCTTTTACAGCTGCCAGCTAGAATCATCAGAAATCCTCCTCAATCAACGGCGGGACCCAGGACTGAGTAAGGATACAGTGCAAGTGACATCCATAAAAGTACAAAACTTGCTAGGTTCATGCATGGAAGGGGAACATCTTTAAACTACATATCTTAACCCAAGCTGCCTATCTGCAACTCCTTTCCAACATTCATCAAACTAACTAACGGCCACTAGATTTGCCAATTAAAACATCCATTTTTTATACCAGTGTGCTAATTAGCAAATCCATTGCTAGTGATCTTTAAAGGATGGAAGAGGACTTGTAGTAGCCCCTTCCAGAGCCTGGCTCCTTCAGTAGCTATTCACCCAAGTCTGTGCACACGGATGGTGTTACCTGACCACCAGGCAAGTCCCCTGGCACATGCCTGCTATCTCATTAAGAGTGCTAAAGCATTTATTTTTTTCAAAGATTTTTTTTTATGTGGGTCATTTTTAAAGTCTTCATTGAATTTGTCACAGTACTGCTTCTGTTTTTAAGTTCTGGTTTTTTGGCTGATAGGCATGTGTGATCTCAGCTCCTCAACCAGGGATTGAACCTACACCCCCTGCATCGGAAGGTGAAGTCTTCACCACTGGGCCACCAGCGAAGTCCCTGTGCTAAAGCATTTTAAAGGAAATCTTACAGACATTGTAATAGGTTGGGGGAAAAAAATGCCTCTTGTTATTGATGTAGAAGAAACCAGGTAGAGAACAAAATCCCCAGGATCATTTCTATTCCTGGAATCTGAGGTCATCGAGTGTAAAGGCAGAGGAAGAAAATGCTCCCACAGCCTCCTGAGAGATCCAAGAACTAATGCAAGTCTGGAGAAGGACACAGAGGCGTCTTTCTATTTGGCAGACGTGACATCTCTCGCTGTCCTGCCGTGAGATTTGGGAAAGTGCCTTAGGTTCATGGATCAGCTTCCAAGGCTCTTTCCCAGTGGACTTATAAACTAAATCCCTGAGTTAACAAACGAAAGCCACTGGACTGGATTCAGGACAGACTCTAACTAGCATTTAGTCCTCAGGTATTTTTACTAGCCTGGTAGGAATCCGCACTGCCCCACAACCACTGTGTATTAAAGTGAGAGAAAGAGAGAACTGGGAGGTGGATAGAGCACATCAGGATTAGGAGATATTTTTCCTTTTTTCCCTCTTTTTCTATTTTTATATATCAATACTCTGGCTTATTTTAGCCCTGTTCTTATTTATAAATCCTTCACTTTTCAGGAAAAAACTCTCTATTGGAAATGCTGGAATTTTTCATTAATTTGAAAGCTATCTAGGCTGCAATATTGTAAAATGTAAGTCTAATAAATTACATATGGAGCTAAAACTCTGATTAACAAAACAACATCTTATTTATTTTTTTATTGGCTGCGCCATGCAGCCTGTGAATCTCAGTTTCCCAACCAAGGACTGAATCCATGCCCCCTGAAGTGGAAGTGTAGAGTCTTAAAGACTGGACAGCCAGGGGAGTCCTTTCTCTTTAATTAACAAAATTTTAATAAAGTTTTGGTGAGACCAAGACTCCAACAGGGCTGATGGAAACGTTAAATGGTATAAACTTTTTGGAAATATGTCTCAAGAGCCTTTGTGGAAAAAATTTTATGTACTTTAATTCAGTAAAATCACATCTTTGAATCTATTTAAAAAACACTTAGAACACTTAGAGATGTAAGTAAAGATTTCTCTATGTATGTGTTTCTCACAAGCTTAATAATTCATGACAAATCAGAAACATTTCAAATGTCCAATAATAGAGAAACTGGTAAAGAAGTTATGGAACATCTATATTATAGTCTTACAAAGTCATTAAAATCATGTTTTTTTTAAAAATGAAAAAAGTTCATAATATTTTATGAAAAGTTAACACATAAAACTAAAACTATTGCAAGATTCTTGTCTTGTTTTAATATTTGTGTATACATTGTGCACATAATTTTTTATTGTTTACACTTATTTATTTATTTTTACATTAGGTCCTTTATCTATTTTAAATATAACCACATAACTTTTCAAATATTAGAAGAAAGTACCCTCAAATGCTAACAGTGATCAATCTGGAATTATTGGTAATCTCATCTTTATTTTTTTCCTATATTACTCTATAGTTCCCAAATTTTCCTCATGACCATGAATTTATCTTTTTATACATATATCAATATACATACATTGATATATATATGAATATTTAAGCATGATGAAATACACACTATCTTTATGTGTGTGTGTGTGTGTATCTCATCATACTTAAATATTCACCTTCTTTGATGAAATAGTCCTAGCTCATATGCTGCATCGCTATGAGCAAAGTTTATTGTGCTGTGGATATATTGTACAGGTATTTTTATTAACAGGCGATTCTGGTTAAACAGAAAGCCAGATGATAGAAAACACGTGATTCCTTTATAAGGCTGCTGAATTTGCTGAAAAGCACAAAAATTGGGCACCATAGAACTGAGACCCTAGAGATCATCTACTCCAGTGCTTTCAAATATTTTTTAACCATAGAATTCCTCCTTTTATAAAAATCCTAGGAGAACCGCAATGCATAGAACCAACATCCAAGCAGCTACTCTGGTTGAAGTGATGGAGGCAGATTAGAATTCCACCCACTTGATCCCTGCTCTGAGGACACATGAGGCTCAGTGGAAAACCAACTGAGGACCATTTGAAGCAGGATAATTTATGGATCCATTAACTTGTACTTGTTTAATTTATATTTTTTCCAATCAGACTTTAGCCATTCGGGCTGCTATCACAGAAAAACACAGACTGGGTGGCTTATGCGTGCCAAGTCGCTTCAGTCATGTCTGACTCTTTGCGATCCTACGGACTGTAGCCCACCAGGCTCCGCTGTCCATGGGGTTCTCCAGGCAAGAACACCGGAGTGGGTTGCCATGCCCTCCTTCGGGGGATCTTCCTAATCCAGGGATCGAACCTGGGCCTCCTGAATTGCAGGTGGATTCTTTACTGCTGAGCCTCTGGGGAAGCCCGGGTGGCTTATACACAACAGAAATTCATTTCCTACTGTTCTGGAGGCTGGGAAGTCCAAGATGAAGGTACCCATCCCAGATTCAATGTCTCATGAGAGTTCACTTGCTGATCCACTTGTCTTTTCATTGTGTCGTTACATGGCAAAAGTGGCAATGAGGTCTCATTTTTTTTATTATGTATTTGTGGCTATGCTGGGTCTTTGTTGCCGCGTGTGGGCTACTCTGCAGCTGTGCGTAGGAGCTTCTCACTGTGCGGGCTGCTCTCGTTGTGGAGCACGGGCTCCAGGCACAAGGGCTTCAGTAGTTGCAGCTCTGTGGCTCTAGAGTGCAGGCTCAGTGGTTGTGGCACATGGCCTTAGTTGCTCCGCAGCATGTGGAATCTTCCTGGACCAGGGATTGAACCTGTGTCCCCAGCTCTGGCAGGTGGATTCTTAACCACTGGACCTTAAGGGAAGTCCCTGAGATCTCTTTTGTAAGGACACTAATTCCACTCATGAAGGCTCCACCTTCATGAGCTAATCACCTCCAAAAGGCCCCACCTTCTAACACCATCATATTGGAGATTCAGTTTCAACATATAAGTTTGGAGGGAACCCCTTCAGTCTCTGGCAGTAGACCCTTTTGTTTCAGGAGGAGTCGATGTTAGGGAGCTCAAAGCTGAAGTTGCCCACAAGATGCTTCTCTTCCTGGATTTTGCTAAAAGCCCTTTGACAGGATCACACCAAGTGTAGCAGGAGGGAAACACTGAGAAGAGAACCCCCAGACTGGGGGCTAAATGGGGTCAGTGGGTCCAGGACCTCTGACCCAGTTCCCTGAGGTGGTTAAGCCTCAAGGAGGAAGGGCTATGTGTGCACCCGCAGTGAGTGGGTACCAGGTATGGGGCCATCAAGGCCACCAAAGTTTCCTTGCTGTACGTATGGCACCTAAAGAAGCCACACTGTCTAGAATATGGGCATCCTTGAGGGTGCACTAGAGGCCAACATCTGCGTTGTAGATGAATTCTTTACTGACTAAACCACCAGGGAAAAGGAAGAAAGAGAGAGCAGAAAGAGTGCGGTCAGTAGAAAAATAACACCCCAATGTCCATATCCTAATCTGGGCCCTGTGAATGTGCTATTTTATATGGCAAAAGGGGCTTTGAAAATGTAATCAAGGATCTTGAGTGGATTGATTATCCTAGATTATCCAAATGGGCCCAGTGCAGCCACAAGTGTCCTTATATGGGAGATAGGAAACAGGAGAGTCAGAGATGTTTCAATGGAAGCAGAAGTCACAGTGATGTGAAGGAGGCCCTGAGCCAAGGAATGGGGACAGCTTCTGCAAGCTGGAAAAGGTGAGAAACAAATGAGCCTGCAGAAGGAATGCAACCCTGTTAACACTTTGATTCATTTTTTTTTTTTAATTGGGGTATAGTTGCTTTGTAATTCTGTGTAAGTTTCCCCTGTACAACTAAGTGAATTGATGCCATGTAGGGCCCAGTGGGGCTCCTGGGCACAAGGCCTTTCTGTGTCCCCCTTTTCTTTGATTACACGAAACACCCTCCATTCAGCCTCCGTGACCTTCCCAGAGTTCCAATAGGCAGATTCAAGAAGTTGTTAATTAGGGAAGAGAGGGTATGTGAGGGGGAGTCCCTGGTAGCTCAGCTGATTAAGAATCTGCCTGCAATGCAGGAGACCCCAGTTCAATTCCTGGGCCAGGAAGATCCCCTGGAGAAGGGATAGGTTACCCACTCCAGTATTCTGGGGCTTCCCTGGTGGCTCAGATGGTAAAGAATCCAGGAATGCGATACCAGGAAGAAACAAACAGTCAAGGACAGACCTGGGGCAAGATCCTGTTTCCCCGTCAAGGGATATACACAATATCTCTGAGCTATTTTGCAGATACTGAAACTCCCTCCCAGTGGGAGAAGCTAATGATTAATGATGGTAGGCTTCCCACAAGCATGTAGACCCCAGACCAGTTGGACCTGAAGGCTGATGATGCTGACTCCTACTTACCTCACCATCAACCCATCAGAAGAATGCCCACGAGCTGACCACACCCTCTTTGAACAATTTCTATAAATCTTTTCACTATTTCTATAAATCTTTTCACTATTTCCCCAAGTGCGGACACATGGTTTTGGGGGCATTAGCCTACTCTGGCCCCTTTTGCCTGGCAAAGCAATAAAGCTACCCTTTCCTACTTCACTCAAAACTCTGCCTCCAGGATTCAATTTGGCACTGGTGTTAGAGAAGCAGAGTTTTGGGGCATCAGAATCAACCATATGTATAGTATATCCCCTTCCTCTTGAACCTCCCTCCCAAGGCCCCATCCATCTAGCTCATCCCAGAGTGCCAAACTGAGTTTCCTGTGCCATACAGCCGGCTTCCACTGGCTCTCTATTTTACACATGGTGGTGTGTGTGTGTGTGCATGTGTGTGTTAGTCACTCAGTTGTGTCTGACTCTTTGCACATGGACTGTAGTCCTCCTGGCTCCTCTGTCCATGGAATTCTCCAGGCAAGAATACTGGAGTGGGTAGCCATTTCCTTTTCTGAGGGATCTTCCAGACCCAGGGATCAAACCCGAGTCTCTTGCATTGCAGGGAGATTCTTTACCATCTGAGCCACAAGGGAAGCCCCAGTAGTCTATATACATCGATGCAACACTCCCAATTTGTCCCACCTACCCCCAACACCTTGATTTTGTTAGTGAGATTTTTGATCTACAAAACTGTTAGCTAATATTAATAAATTTGTGTTGTTTTATGTGAGAAAGTTTGTGATAATTCGTTACTGAGGCAACAGGAAAGCTATGTAGAAAGGAAGAAAGAGGGAGGGGAAGAAACATGAGATGGAGAAGACTGGGAAAAAGGAAAAGTCAGTCGTGTCTCCTGGGGCTCGGCTGACAAAGCCTCTCCAGGGCTGTGGTCACCCAGCACCCAGTCCTTGCTCAGTTCCCTTGCTCAGTAGGCAGTGAGTTCCCTGAATCAGTATCAGCAAGCGCAATCACACAGCAGCCCTCCTGACTTGCCAGGCACTATTCTACATGCTTTGTTTATTTACATTAACCCATTTAGTACTCACAACACTATAAGCAAAGTGTAATGGAGTGGGGTAGAACTACAGTGGTTCGTTCATGCTCTCTAGCCAGAAGGATCATCACCCCATTCCCTGAAAGACTTGGGGAAGGATGAAACAGGATCAGAGGTTGAAATTGAGTGTCCGTAAAACCAAGTTCCTCTATCCAAGTTTATGATTAACCTCTGTATCCAAAACATTATTCCCCTTCTAACCAACACCTGTTGTTCTCAAGATAGGGGAATGTCAAAGAAAAGGAGGCCTTATAATAGGGGTGGGGCAGGCGCATGTCTGCTAGCACAAGACCATTATCAGGAGACCCTTCGCCAATGATCAGTATTGCCAGTTCCTGTGCCCAGCACACAGTGAGGCCAAACAAACTGAAATGCTGGGGTTGGGAGCAGAGAAAAGTTTATTGCAAGGCCAAGCAAGGAGACCAGGAAGTGGTCCAAGCCCTAAAAAGACTTGAGCTCCCCGACAAAGCATTTTTTAAAAGCCAGGTTGGGGGTGGGGAGTTGCAGAGTACATGATCAGATTGTGCACAGTTCTCTGATTGGCTGATAGGGAAGGAACAGGGTGATGTCACCGGGGTTAACTTCATCAGTCCTTAGGCTCCAGGAGGCCTGGGGCTGTGTGCTCATGGTCATCGAGTAGTTAACATCTTCCATTTGGTGAAGGGGGAGGCACACCTGCAAAACAGCTCAGGAAGTTTGCATCCAATGCAATCATCTAGACATTTCAGAGAGGAGCTGAAGCAGAGGATAGGAGAGAAGGCCAATCCAGGGAAGGTCCCACAGGGTCCTGCTTGATTACAGTCCTTGGGTTGCAGTCCAAAGGAACCAGCCCCTATCTGCAAATCCTGAGAAGTCAGGGGGCCGGCTGGGTCCTGGGCACCGGGCTCCCTCGGTGATGATGACTGGGCACAGTACGGGGACCTGGCCCTCAGGGCACTGACAGCTGAGATCTGCCTCCTCAGCTGGGTCCAGGCACTGGCAGGAGGACCCAGACTCAGTGCTGGACAAACACTCCCTGGCAGGATGACCAGCCCACTCAGGGATCCCTCGACTCATCCCTTAGCCAGGACCTAGACCTCAGAGGGCAGAAATTGATCCTTGGAACCTTGAACCAGCAAAATGAGGGGTAATAATGTCGCTTTGCTTATGGGATTTGTTAACTGTTAAAAGCCACAAGGAAGCAGGGAGAAAGGATGTAACGCCTCCCCTTCCCTGTCCTGTGTAATTCTCAAGACAGTGACCTTGAAGAATAGTATACCTTTAGGACGTCCTTGGTGGTCCAGTGGTTAAGAATCTGCCTGCAGGGGACACAGGTTCAATCCCTGGTTCAGGAAGATCCCACATACTGTGGAGCAACTAAGTCCAAGCACCACAACTACTGAAGCCCATGCACCTGCAGCCTGTGTTCAACAAGAGAAGCCACCGCAATGAGAAGCCCATGCACGACAACAAAGAGTGGCCCCCGCTAGGTGAAACTAGAGAAAGTCCACGCACAGCTATGAAGATCCAGCACAGCCAAAAAAATAAATATTGTTTTAAAAAGACGTTACACCTTTAGACAAAAAGTTGCATAACAGAGAATAACATTTGTTTTGATGGAGGTTTACAGCACTATCATGACCTGCCTGTGACCTGATCTATGTGGACAGTGGCAAGAACAAAGGATTCCAAGAAGGTTGCAACAACTAACACCCCTCCCTCAGCTTTCCTATCAAAGGGCTTTGCTGAAAGCTTTCATGGAGTCCCGCAGTTTTTAAGGCATGAGCAGCCTGTCTCTTTGCATGGCCCTGAAATAAACCTTTCTCTGCTCTGGATTTTTGTGTTTCAGTGTTGTCTGACCTCACTTTGCATTGGGCACATGGACTTGTGTTTGGTGACAAAAGTGTTATTATTGTCCCCATTTTACAGCTGAGAAGACTGAGGCAGTGGAATTCTGAGAAGTTCACCCAAGGTGACATGACTACTAGATGGCAACTGCTACTGCTAAGTCGCTTCAGTCGTGTCCGACTCTATGCGGCCCCATAGACGGCAGCCCACCAGGCTCCCCTGTCCCTGGGATTCTCCAGGCAAGAACACTGGAGTGGGTTGCCATTTCCTTCTCCAATGCATGAAAGTGAAAAGTGAAAGTGACATCGCTCAGTTGTGTCCCATTCTTCGAGACCCCATGGACTACAGCCCACCAGGCTCCTCTGTCCATGGGATTTTCCAGGCAAGAGTACTGGAGTGGGCTGCCATTGCCTTCTCCGATTAGATGGCAAAGCCAGGTTCAAACCCAAGCAATCTGGCTCTAGATTGTACAATTTCTTACTTCTGTGGACAGTGGAGAGGGAGAGAAAACAAGAGAGTGACAGGGGTAAGTAAGAGGAGAAGAAAGAGGGGGTCTATTATCCTCCAATGATTCCTGTGTCTGGCTGGTTTCACAGGCAGCTTCCATATTGGGTCTACTCCATCCAACAAGTCAGGAATGGATCACTCAACTCCAAGGGTTCTACCAGAGTACCCGCTCATATCTTCTGTCCTGTCCAGCTGCCTAGGAGGGACTGAGACACCACACCCAGCTCTAACAGGCATGTGGAAATGGATGGGTCACATATAAGTCAATTACAGCTGGCAGCCAGGTTTGCGGAAATCACTTTCCCTGGAACCAACTGGGAGCCGGTTTTGGAGATAAAAGGGGCAGCACATTAGTCTCTGTGGTCAGAAGCAGCTTTCATGCATTTCACGGAGCAAAGGGAACCTGAGACATTTGGAAATGAAAAAATGAAGTATGGCCAAATTGCTCAGTCAAGGCCTTTAAAGGGTCTTTAGTGTGACATTCCATACAGGACCTAGCTGCTTGTTCAAGCATGCAGGTAGAGACTAACATCTGTCCATCTAGAACGTGTGGGCCTTTCTTCCCTTACATGCCTCCACATGTGTCATTTAATGCTTTTGTCATTAAGACATCCCATCATGTATCCACACAAAGGAGGGCTAGGTAAAGCCTGAACAACTGAAATTCCCAGGTAGACTGAAATCTCATTATTTGCAATTAGTTAAACCTCTTTTCCCATCCAAGTTTTTGATCAGCATCAATTTCAAGAAGTTAAATAGTAGCACCTTAGATAAAGGCTTATGTCACAGAGTCATACAATCAGAATCTAATACAGACCTTCCTCAACTTAAGATGAGATTGTTTCTTGATAAATCATAGCCTACGGCTGGGCAAAATCATTGAGCAGAAAACCTATTTAAATTTTTTAAAAAGTGTTGAATATCTCATGTATTAAATACTGTACTAAAAGTGAAAAACAGAATGGTTGTGTGGGTTCAAGATTTGAAGTACAGTTTCTACTGAATTCCTATTGCTTTTGCGCCATAATAAAGTCAAAAATTCATTAGGTTGACCCATTATAAGTGAGGGACCATCTGTAGTTGGAAAAATTCAGAGATTGAATATAACCTAGATGAATAATCAGACTAAAATGTTTGGTAAAGCTTCATGGTAAATCTGGTGAAAAATTTTTAGCTTAGACATGATATTTTTTTGGTCTGGAAATATAACAATGCCTGTAGTAAATGGTGCATCAGTCTCTGTTTGAATGCAACCAGTAACAGAAAATTCACCACTCAGGATGACTCCAAAGAAAAGAAAACCTTTCCACTATCAGACCCATATCTACCGCCTGGAATGCCTCCAAGGAGGTTATGACTCCCCAAGGATAACTAACTTTCAGAGATTGTCTCCAAGATGTGCCTGTAATGCCTCAGCAGACGTAAGGCCAGAAGTGTAGCAATCAAATCACACACACACACACACACATACACACACACACACACACACACACACACACACACACACACTTTATTTACTGGCCTGACATCTTTGCAAATGACCAGCCCAATTACAACATCAAAATAAAATGAGGTATATGAGGCCCCAGGTTCAATCCCCAGCGTATCCACACACACACACACACCAAAAAAAGGCGAGAAAATAAGAGAAGAGGGACAGAAAGATGAAGCAGAAGAAGAAGAGAGGAGAGAAGAAAAAGAAGAGAAGGGGAAAGGAAAAAGAGAAGGAGAAAGAAAAGAAGATGGGATAGTTTCATGGTGCTGTGTGGGCACTATCTGTTTTGCCGATAAAGGGAGAAAGTTGCATCTGGAAATATTGCCTTGTCCTAGACATCCCATGAAACACCTTACAGTCTTTCACAAAAATCATGTCATAAAATTCAATTAAAGAATATGATCCAGAGATCCCAGTACTGGGCGTATACCCTGAGAATACCACAATTCTAAAAGACTCATGTACCCCCAGGGTTGACTGATACACTATTTACAGTTGCCAGAACATGGAAGCAACATAAATATCCATTGACAGATGAATGAATAAAGAAGATGTGGTACATATAGGCAATGGAATATTACTCAACCATAAAAAGGAACAAATTTGAGTCAGTTGCAATGAGGTGGATGAACCTAGAGCCTCTTATACCGAATGAAGTGAGTCAGAAAGAAAAAAACAAGTATTGTATATTAATGCATATATATGGAACCTAGAAAACTGGTACTCATGAATCTAGTAGAGAACTGATTTGTTGGCAAAGTGGGGGAAGGTGAGGTTGGGACAAATAGCATGGACATATATACACTATCACGTGTAAGATAGATAGTGGGAAGTTCCTCTATAACACAGGGAGCCCAGTCTGGTGTTCTGTGATCACCTAGAGGGGTGGGATGGAGGGAGGAGAGGGAGTCTCAAGATGGAGGGGCTATATATATATGTGTGTGTATATATGTGTATATATATGTATATATATATGTGTGTGTATATAATTATGAATTACTTACATTGTTGTATGGCAGAAACCAATCCAACATGGTAAAACAATTTTCCACTAATTAAAAAAATTCTAATTCAGTAGAAGAATAAATATTGGAAATATTCACAATATATTACCAAATGAAAGGAAGTCATAAAGCATGTAGGGAATAATGTCATTTTTTAAATCTCTGTGCTATTATTCCAGTCTATAGACAAATAAGGACTTGGGCCCCCCACGAGCAGGAAAGTTCAAGATGGTGGAGTAGAATATGTGCTCATCTTCTCCTGCGAGATTTTCAAAATTAAAACTTGCTGCTGAATGACCATCGACAGAAGAATGTTGGATCCCACCAAAAAAGATACCCCATGTTCCAGGGTAAAGGAGAAGCCCCAGCAAGACAGTTGTAGCTGTTTAGTCACTAAACCATGTCCAACTCTTGCGACCCCATGGACTGTGGCCTGCCAGGCTCCTCCGTCCATGGGATTCTCCAGACAAGAATATTGGAATGGGTTGCCATTTCCTTCTTCAGGGGATCTTCCCAACCCAGGAATCAAACCCAGGTCTCCTGCATTGCAGGCAGATTTCTTACCAACTGAGCTATGAGGGAAGCATGAAGACAGTAGGAGGGGTGAAATCACATTTAGAATCAACCCCTATACCAGTCAGTGAGGCTTGGAGGGCTCAAACAAAACCTTGTGTGCACCAGGAGACCCCACAGAAACTGAGCCAGACCTGCCTTTGAGTGTTTGAGTGTCTCCTGTGAAGGTACGGGTCAGCAGTGGCCTGCCACAGGGGTGGGGGCTCTGGGTGTGGCAGACCTGGGTGTGGCATAAGCCCTTTTGGAGGAGGTTGCCATTAACCCTGCCATAGAGCTGCCAGAACTTACACAAGACTGGGGAAACAGACTCTTGAAGGGCACAAACAAAACTTTTGTGCTCACCAGGACCCAGGAGAAAGGAGCAGTGACCTCAAAAGAGACTCACCCAGACTTTCCTGTGAGTGTCCAGGAGTCTCCGGCAGAGACGTGGGTCAACAGTAGCCTGATGCAGGGCTGGGGGCACTGAGTGCAGCAGTGCATGCATAGGACCTTTTGAAGGAGGTCACCATTTTCTTCATCACCTCCATCATAGTTTGATCTCAGGTCAAACAACAGGGAGGGAACACAGCCCTGCCCATCAGCAGAAAAACTGGATTAAAGATTTACTGAGCATGGCCCTGCCCATCAAAAAAAGACCCAGTTTCCCCCACAGTCAGTCTCCCCCATCAGGAAGCTTCCATAAGCCTCTTATCCTTATCCATCAGAGGGCAGATAAAATGAAAACCACAATCACAGAAAACTAATCAAGCTGATCACATGGACCACAGCCTTGTCAACTCAATGAAACTATGGGCCATGCCTTGTTGGGTCATCCAAGATGGACGGGTCATGGTGGAGAGTTCTGACAACAGGTGGTCTGCTGGAGAAGGGAATGGCAAACCACTTCAGTATTCTTGCCTTGAGAATCCCATGAACAGTATAAAAAGGCAAAAAGATATAACACTGAAAGATGAACTCCCCAGGTCAGTAGGTGCCCAATATGCTACTGGAGAAGAGTGGAGAAATAACTCCAGAAAGAATGAAGAGACATAGCCAAAGCAAAAACAAGGCCCAGTTGTTTATGTGACTGGTGATGGAAGTGAAGTCCAATGCTGTAAAGAACAATACTGCATACGAACCTGGAATGTTAGGTACATAGATCAAGGTGAATTCAGTTCAGTTCAGTTCAGTTCAGTCATTCAGTCGTGTCCGACTCTTTGCGACCCCATGAATCGCAGCATGCCAGGCCTCCCTGTCCATCACCAATTCCCGGAGTTTACTCAAACTCATGCCCATCGAGTCGGTGATGACATTCAGCCATCTCAACTTCTGTCGTCTCCTTCTCCTCCTGCCCCCAATCCCTCCCAGCATCAGGCTCTTTTCCAATGAGTCAACTCTTCGCATGAGGTGGCCAAAGTATTGGAGTTTCAGCTTCAGCATCAGTCCTTCCAATGAACACCCAGGACTGATCTCCTTTAGGATGGACTGGTTGGATCTCCTTGCAGTCCAAGGGACTCTCAAGAGTCTTCTCCAACACCACAGTTCAAAAGCATCAATTTTTCAGCGCTCAGCTTTCTTCACAGTCCAACTCTCACATCCATACATGACCACTGGAAAAACCATAGCCTTGACCAGACTGACCTTTGTTGGCAAAGTAATGTCTCTACTTTTTAATATACTGTCTAGATTGATCATAACTTTCCTTCCAAGGAGTGAGCATCTTTTAATTTCATGGCTGCAGTCACCATCCACAGTGATTTTGGAGCCCCAAAAATGAAGTCTGACACTGTTTCCACTGTCTTCCCATCTATTTCCCATGAAGTGATGGGACTAGATGCCCTGATCTTAGTTTTCTGAATGTTAAGCTTTAAGCCAACTTTTTCACTCTCCTCTTTCACTTTCATCAAGAGGCTTTTTAGTTCCTCTTCAGTCTCTGCCATAAGGGTGGTGTCATCTGTATATCTGAGGTTATTGATATTTCTCCTGGCAATCTTGATTCCAGCTTGTGCTTCTTCCAACCCAGCGTTTCTCATGATGTACTCTGCATATGAATTAAATAATCAGGGTGACAATATACAGCCTTGACGTACTCCTTTTCCTATTTGGAACCAGTCTGTTGTTCCATGTCCAGTTCTAACTGTTGCTTCCTGACCTGCATACAGGTTTCTCAAGAGGCAGGTCAGGTGGTCTGGTATTCCCAGAAGTGGTCAAACAGGAGACAAGAGTGAAATGGCAAGAGTGAACATCAACATTTTAGGAATCAGTGAACTAAATTGGACTGGAATGGGCAAATTTAACTCAGACGATCATTATATTTACTACTGTAGGCAGGAATCCCTTAGAAGAAATGGAATTGCCCTCATAGTCAACAAAAGAATCCAAAATGCAGTTCTTGGGTGCAATCTCAAAAACGACAAAATGATCCCTATTCGTTTCCAAGGCAAACCATTCAACATCGCAGTAATCCAAGTCTATGCCCAACCAGTAATGCTGAAGAAGCTGAAGTTGAATGATTCTATGAAGACCTACAAGACCTTCTAGAACTAACACCCAAAAAAGACGTCCTTCTCATCATAGGGGACTGGAATGCAAAAGTAGGAAGCCAAGAGATACCTGGAGTAACAGGCAAATTTGGCCTTGGAGAACAGAATGAAGCAGGGCAAAGGCTAATAGAGTTTTGCCAGAAGAACACACTGGTCATAGCAAACACCCTCTTCCAACAACAAAAGAAAAGACTCTACACATGAACATCACCAGATGATCAATACCGAAATCAGGTTAATTATATTATTCACAGCCAAAGGTGCAGAAGCTCTATACAGTCAGCAAAACCAAGACTGGGGGCTGACTGTGGCTCAGATCATGAACACCTTATTGCAAAATTGAGACTTAAATTGAAGATAGTAGGGAAAACCACTAGACCATTCAGGTATGACCTAAATCAAATCCCTTACGATGATACAGTGGAAGTGACAAATAGATTCAAGAGATTAGATCTGATAGACAGAGTGCCTGAAGAAATATGGACAGAGGTTCATGACATTCTACAGGAGGCAGGGATCAAGATTGTCCCCAAGAAAAAGAAATGCAAAAAGGCAAAATGGCTGTCTGAGGAGGCCTTACAAATAGCTGTGTAAAGAACAGATGCGAAAGGCAAAGGAAAAAAGGAAAGATACCCATCTGAATGCAGAGTTCCAAAGAATAGCAAGGACAGATAAGAAAACCTTCCTTAGTGATCAATGCAAAGATAGAGAGGAAAACAATAGAATGGGAGAGACTAGAGATCTCTTCAAGAAAATTAGAGATAACCAAGGGAAAATTTCATGCAAAGATTGGCCCAATAAAGGACAGAAATAGCATGAACCTAACAGAAGCAGAAGATATTAAGAAGAGGTGGCAGAAATACACATAAGAACTATACAAAAAAGATCTTCATGACCCAGATAACCATGATGGTATGATCACTCACCTAGAGCCAGACATCCTGGAATGTGAAGTCAAGTGGGCCTTAGGAAACATCACTACCAACAGTGGAGGTGATGGACTTCCAGTTGAGCTCTTTCAAATCCTAAAAGGTGATGCCATGAAAGTGCTGTACCCAATATGCCCACAAATTTGGAAAACTCCACAGTGGCCACAGGACTGGAAAAGGTCAGTTTTCATTCTAATCCCAAAGAAAGGCAATGCCAAAGAATGCTCAAACTACTGCACAATTGCACTCATCTCACACGCTAGCCAAGTAATGCCAAAATTCTCTAAGCCAGGCTTCAACAGCATGTGAATCATGAACTTCCAGATGTTCAACCTGGATTTAGAAAAGGCAGAGGAACCAGAGATCAAATTGCCAACATCTGTTGGATCATGAAAAAAGCAAGAGATTTCCATAAAAACATCTACTTCTGCTTTATTGACTATGCCAAAGCCTTTGACTGTATGGATCACCACAAACTGTGGAAAATTCTCAAAGATATAGGAATAACAGACCACCTGACCTGCCTCCTGAGAAATCTTTATGCAAGTCAAGAAGCAACAGAACTGAACATGGAACAACAGACTGCTTCCAAATTGGGAAAGGAGTATGTCAAGGCTGTATGTTGTCACCCTGCTTATTTAACTTATATGCAGAGTACATCATGCAAAATGCTGGGCAGGATGAAGCACAAGCCGGAATCAATATTTCAAGGGGAAATATCAATAACCTCAGATACGCAGATGACACCACCCTCATGGCAGAAAGTGAAGAACTAAAGAGCCTCTTGATGAAAAAGGAGAGTGGAAAAGTTGGCTTAAAACTCAACATTGAGAAAACTAAGATCATGGTATCTGGTCCCATCACTTCATGGCAAATAAATGTGGAAACAAAGGAAACAGTGACAGACTTTATTCTGGGGGGCTCCAAAATCACTGCAGATGGTGACTGCAGCCATGAAATTAAAAGATGCTTGCTCCTTGGAAGAAAAGCTATGACCAACCTAGACAACATATTAAAAAGCAGAGACATTACTTTGCCAACAAAAGTCCATCTAGTGAAAGCTATGGTTTTTCCAGTAGTCATGTATGGATGTGAGAGTTGGACTATAAAGAAAGCTGAGTGCCGAAGAATTGATGCTTTTGAACTGCGGTGTTGGAGAAGACTCTTGAGAGTCCCTTGGACTGCAAGGAGATCAAATCAATCAATCCTAAAGGAACTCAATCCTGAATTGGAAGGACTGATGCTGAAACTGAAACTACAATACTTCGGCCATCTGATGCAAAGAACTGACTCATTGGAAAAGACTCTGATGCTGGGAAAGATTGAAGGCAGGAGGAGAAGGGGGCAGCAGAGGATGAGATGGTTGGATGGCATCACTGACTCAATGGGCATGAATCTGAACAAACTCCAGGAGATGGTGAAGGACAAGGAAGCCTGGAGTGCTGCAGTCCATGGGGTCACAAAGAGTTGGACACAACCTAGTGACTGAACAACAACAAATAGATAAAATTTATATTATTTTTCAATAAACATAGATTAATCTATATAGTAGTGATTATATCTGGGTGGGATAGTGATGTAACATTCTGAATAGATAATATATAATATTTTTTAATATTTCTGTTCTTGTTTTTCATATTTTCTGTCTTTATTAGTATTACTTTTATGCGTGCATGCTAAGTTGCTTCAGTCATGTCCAACTCTTTGCAACTGTATGGACTGTAGCCCACCAGGCTCCTCTGTCCATGGGATTCTCCAGGCAAGAATACTGGAGTGGGTTGCCATGCCCTTCTCCAGGGATCTTCCTGACCCAGGGATCAAACCCACATCTCATATGTTTCCTGCATTGCAGGCAGGTTCTTTACCACTAGCACCTCCTGGGAAGCCCATTACTTTTATAAATAAGTTGAAAATTAATCTAAAAATAAAGCCTAATACCTATTCAGTCCCAAGACTGAGACATTCTGAATTTCTAGCCTGTTTGCTAGTATGCTTTTAAAATGGGAACATAGGGTATTACTACTTGGGGTCAACTCTAGAACTGAAGAACTTTAGCAGTATAAGAAGACTCCACAATGATTTAATGGAACCCTTTCAATGGAAATATTAGAAAATTGAGTCCTAGAAAGAAAAGTGACTTGCCCAAATTCACACAGCTACAATAACTGGTGAGTCTCTTGTAAAAACCAAGGCTGCAGCTACACAAAGCCAAAATCATCCTCTCATTCAAGCAATGTGTCAAGAATTAGGCACATTGGGCATGGAGAAGGAACCAGCAGGGCACACTTTCTAGCTAGAGTTGATGCCTAAAGATCTACAAAACTGCATGCCTCATTTGTACAAGGTCCAAGCACAGATCAGCTCATTGGCTAATATCAAAACACGTAGCCTCAGCTTGATGAAAAGAGGCCATCTGACTGTGGCTAAAGTCTGAACACCACTTACAATATCCATGCTGTTAGACTGTGCTCAGTTGTCCCTTCATGATGTGAAGAATTTTTTTGTAGACAACCAACAGCAAAGCTAGATCCAGTATAATCACTGGCCTCAGCAACCATCCTGAAGTTTCCCCCTTGAGCACCAAAGGAGTGACAATCAAGATCGGGGTTGATAGTTAGCAAGCTAGCCTGCTAATTCCCCTAAAAATCCACAAGCCAAATCTATGGCAGTTGTCTATGCAAGGTGAAATGGGTCTGTCTCAAAAATTGCTTTCTGATCAAGAGGAACAACTTAACCATAGTCATACCATGTCAGAACTGTCCAAGTCTCTTGCTTTACAGATGAGGAAATTGAGATTCTTCCATTCTTAGCATGTGTCCCTAATCTTGTCTCCCCACTGCCCCATGGAAGAACCAATGTCTTCTTCCTTTATTGTTGTTGTTTAATCGCTAAGTCATGTCCAACTCTTTTTCGACTGTAACCCACCAGGCTCCTTTGTCCCTGGAATTCTCCATGCAAGAATACTGGAGTGGGTTGCTGGCTCCCTCTCCAGGGGAATCTTCCCAACCCAGGGATCGAACCTGCATCTCCTGCTCAGCAGGTGGATTCTTTACCACTGAGTCATCAGGGAAGCCCTGTATTCCCCCTTACTACACTCTAAACTCCAAAAGAACAAGGACCATGGCTCTCTTACTTGCTGAGATGGCTAGACAGAGCCAAGCATGGATGCACTAATAGATTTCCACTATTACAGATCATGGTAATGTCAAAGCTAAGACTAGAATCCAAATCTTCTAATATCCAGCCCAGTTGTCCCCAGTATTTGATAGTCAGGCCTCATTATGTTCAGAAAGTGTTACCCATATTGGTAATCCACCACGTCAACACACTTGACATAAAAGGACTATTGGCCATTTCCAAAAATGAAATTCACCCTTGAAGTATAAAGATCTGTCACTCACTGGATTTTCAAAAGAAATATACATCTATTCATTCATTCAACAAATAATTTCTGAGCACCTCTTAGGCACCAGTTACTGTGCCAGGTGTTTGCCACATGTTGTTGGGGTTTTAGGATTATATATGATGTTATTTTCATCTTTCTATTTTCTTAACATTCTTTAACATAACAGCCACACTTATAACTTTTAGAAAAATCTTTAAGAGAACATTCAAAAATAAATAACACTCCATATGCTCTGCAATTTTTTAAACTTTCAGAGTTGTAGCAATATCTAGGGAGGGTTAAATCTGCCAAGTAATTATTGAAGGACAAAATTGAGATTAATCTGTAAGTACTGATTTAAGTGTAGAAAACGGGTCTTATGATCATGAACACTTTTGTCATATTCTGAGTACACATTTCAGCAGCACAACCTGTTTCCTGCACTCGGGGTCCATTATTCCTAATTCCCTAGAAATTACCAATCAGAAGGTGCCTGCCTGAAACCTGCTACAGGAGTGTTAGCATGGACTCAGGTCAGCTTCTCAAGGGCAGTAACTGTGGCCACGGACCCCAAGGAAAGGGTAGAGCTCCTGGCAGAGGGATTGAACAGTTTTTTAAATCAAAAACTTGGGGGCTGAATAAATCAACTAGTGAACTTCAAGAAAATCAAAAGTGGTTGAAGAATGGCAGTGAGGTCTTCTGGCCATTTGAACTATCGCTTGGACAGTAAGGAGATCAAACCAGTCAAATCAACCCTGAATATTCATTGGAAAGATTGATGCTGAAGCTGAAGCTCCAATACTCGATGGCCACTTGATGCGAAAAGCTGATGCTCTGGGAAAGACTGAAGGCAGGAGGAGAAGGAGAAAACAGAGGGCCAGATAGTTGGATGGCATCACCAACTCAATGGACATGGGTTTGAGGAAGCTCCAAGAGGTGGTGAAGGACAGAGAAGTGTGGCATACTGCAGTCCACGGGGTCACAAAGAGTCGGACACAACTTGGCAACTGAACAACAGCAATAATCTTCTAGAAAACATTCTCTCCCTGCAGCTCTTCCCCGACACCACTTTTAGTCCATTGCTTTATTTTTCCACTTTTTAAAAATTTATTTATTTATTAATTGAAGGATAATTGCTTTACAGAATTTTGTTGTTTTCTGTAAAAGCTCAACATGAACCAGCCATAGGTGTACATATATACCCTCACTTTTGAATCTCCCTTCCATCTCCCTCCCCATCCCACCCCTCTAGATTGATACAGAGACCCTGTTTGAGTTTCCTGAACCATACAGCAAATTCCTGTTGGCTATGTATTTTACATATGGTAATGTAAGTTTCCATGTTAATCTTTCCATACATCTCATCCTGTCCTCCCCTCTCCCCATGTCCATAAGTCTATTCTCTATGTCTGTTTCTCCACCGCTGCCCTGTAAATAAATTCTTCAGTACCATTTTTCCAGATTCTGTATATATGCATTATAATGTGATATTTATCTTTCTCTTTCTGACTTACTTAACTCTGTATAATAGGTTCTAGGTTCATCCACTTCATTAGAACTGACTCAAATGCATTCCTTTTTTATGGCTGAGTAATATTCTGTTCTGAATATGTACCACTAATTCTTTATCCATTCATCTGTTGACGGACATATAGATTATTTCCATGTTCTAGCTATTGTAAACAGTGCTGCAATGAATAATGGGATACAGGTGTCCTTTTCAATTTTGGTTTCCTCAGGGTATATGCCTAGGAGTGGGATTGCTGGGTCATATGGTGGTTTTATTCCTAGTTTTTTAAGGACTCTCCATACCATCTTCCATAGTGGCTGTATCAATTTGCATTCCCACCAATAGTGCAAGAGCATTCCCTTTTCTCCACACCCTCTCCAGCATTTATTGTTTGCAGACTTTTTGATGATGGCCATTCTGACTGGTGTGAGGTGATATCTCATTGTAGTTTTGATATGCATTTCTGAAATAATGAGTGATGTTGAGCATCTTTTCATATGTTTGTTGGTCATATGTATATCTTCTTTGGAGAAATGTCTGTTTAGGTCTTTTTCCCACTTTTTGATTGGATTGTCTGTTTTTCTGGCATTGAGTTGTATGAGCTGCTTGTATATTTTGGAAATTAACCCTTTGTCGGTTGTTTCATTTGCTATTATTTTCTCCCATTCTGAAGGTTGTCTTTTCACCTTGCTTATAGATTCCTTTGCTGTGCAAAAGCTTTTAAGTTTAATCAGGTCCCACTTGTTTGCTTTTGTTTTTATTTCCATTCCTCTTGGGTCATAGAGGATCTTGATTTGATTTATATCATTGAGTGTTCTGCCTATGTTTTCCTCTAAGAGTTTTATAGTTTCTGATCTAATATTTAGGTCTTTAATCCATTTTGAGTTTATCTTTGTGTATGTTGTTAGGAAGTGTTCTAATTTCATTCTTTTACATGTAGCTGTCCAGTTTTCCCAGCACCATTTATTGAAGAGGCTGTCTTTGCCCCATTGTATATTCTTGCCTCCTTTGCCAAAAATAAGGTACCCATAGTTGCGTGGGTTTATTTCTGGGCTTTCTATCTTGTTCCATTGACCTATATTTCTGCTTTTGTGCCAGTATCATACTGTCTTGATGACTGTAGCTTTGTAGTATAATCTGAAGTCAGGAAAGTTGATTCCTCCAGCTCCATTCTACTTTCTTAAGACTGCTTTGGCTATTCAGGGTCTTTTGTGTTTCCATGTGAATTGTGAAATTTTTCATTCTAGTTCTGTGAAAAAGGCCATTGGTAATTTGATAGGGATCACATTGATTCTGTTTATTGCATTTGGTAGTATAGTCATTTTCACAATATTGATTCTTCCTACCCAGGAACATGGAATATCTCTCCATCTTTTCATGTTGTTTTTGATTCCTTTCATCAGTGTCTTATAATCTTCTGTGTACAGTTCTTTTGTCTCCTTAGGTCAGTTTATTCCTAGATAAATAATTCTTTTTGTTGCAATGGTGAATGGGATTGATTCCTTAATTTCTCTTTCTGATTTTTCATTTTTAGCATATAGAAATGCAAGTGATTTCTGTGTATTGATTTTGTATCCCACAACTTTGTTAAATTCACTGATTAGCTCTAGTAATTTCTTGATACTATCTTTAGGGTTTCTATGTACAGTATCATGTCATCTGCAGTGAGAGCTTTACTTCTTTTCCAATCTGGATTCTTTTATTTCTTTTTCTTCTCTGATTGCTGTAGTTAGGGCTTCCAAAACTATGCTGAATAATAGTGGTGAAAGTGGCTGAGGAAACCAGAATTGAAAGAGACACGTGTACCCCAGTGTTCATCGCAGCACTGTTTACAATAGCTAGGACATGGAAGCAACCTAGATGTCCATCAGCAGATGAATGCATAAGAAAGTTGTGGTACATATACACAATGGAATATTACTCAGCTATTAAAAGAACACATTTGAATCAGTTCTAATGAGATGGATGAAACTGGAGCCTATTATACAGAGCAAAGTAAGTCAGAAAGAAAAATACCAATACAGTATATTAATGCATATATATGGAATTTAGAAAGATGGGAACAACAACCCTATATGCAAAACACTGAAAGAGACACAGATGTAAAGAACAGACTTTTGGACTCTGTGGGAGAAGGGGAGGGTGGGATGCTTTGAGAGAATAGCATTGAAACATGTATATTACCATATGTGAAATAGATGACCAGTCCAAGTTCAATGGATGAAACAGGACACCCAAAGCCAGTGCAATGGGATAATCCAGAGGGATGAGATGGGGAGAGAGGGGGGAGGGGGGCTCGGGATGTACATGTGTGTACATGTACACACATGTGTACTGTGTGTCTGATTCATGTCAATGTATGGGAAAAACCACCACAATATTGTAAAGTAATTAGCCTCCAATGAAAATAAATAAATTAATTTTTTTTAAAAAAGCAGTGAAAGTGGACACCCTTATCTTGTTCCTAATCTTAGGGGGAATGCTTTCAGTTTTTCACCATTGAGAATAATGCTTGCTGTAGGCTTATCATATATGGCCTACTATGTTGAGGTAGGTTCCTTCTATGCCCATTTTTTGAAGAGTTTTAATCATAAATGGATGCTGAATTTTGTCAAAGGCTTTTTCTGCATCTATTGAAATTATTATATGGTTTTTATATTTCAATTTGTTAATATGGTGTATCACATTGATTTGCATATATTGAAGAATACTTGCATTCCTGGAATAAACCCAGCTTGATCATGGTGTGTGAGCTCTTTGATGTGTTGCTGGATTCTGTTTGCTAAAATTTTGTTGAGGATTTTTTCATCTATGTTCTTCAGTGATATTGGCCTGTAGTTTTCTTTTTTTGTGTTGTCTTTGTCTGGTTTTGGTATCAGGATGATGGTGGCCTTGTAGAATGAATTTGAAAGTGTTCCTTCCTCTGCAAATTTTTGAAAGAGTTTTAGAAGGATAGGCATTAGCTCTTCTCCATATGTTTGATAGAATTCCTCTGTGAAGCCATTTGGTCCTGGGCTTTTGTTTTTTGGGAGATTTTTTATTACAGATTCAATTTCAGTACTTGTAATTGGGTTGTTCATAATTTCTATTTCTTCCTGGTTCAGTCTTGGAAAATTGAACTTTTCTAAGAATCTGTCCATTTTTTTCCAGGTTATCCATTTTATTGCCATATAGTTGTTCATAATAGTCTCTTTAAATCTATTGTATTTCTGCATTGTCTGCTGTAACCTCTCTTTTTTCATTTCTAATTTTGTTGATTTGTTTCTTCTCTCTTTTTTTCTTGATGAGTCTGGCTAAAGGTCTGTCAATTTTGTTTATCTTCTCAAAGAACCAGCTTTTAGTTTTATTAATCTTTACTATTGTTTCTTTCATTTCCTTTTCACTTATTTCTGCTCTGATCTTTATGATTTCATTCCTTCTTCTAATTTTGGGGGGTTTTGTTCTTCTTTTTCCAGGTGTTTAAGTGTAAAGTTAAGTTGTCTATTCGAAGTTTTTCTTGTTTCTTGAGGTAGAATTGTACTGCTATAAACTTCCCTCTTAGAACTTCTTTTGCTGCATCCCATAGGTTTGAGTTGTCATGTTTTCATTGTCATTTGTTTCTAGAAATTTTTTGATTATGCTTTTGATTTCTTCAGTAACCTGTTGGTTATTTAGAAATGTACTGTTTAATCTCCATGTGTTTGTGTTTTTTACAATTTTTTTCTTGTAATTGATATCTAGTCTCATAGCATTGTGATCAGAGAAGAGGCTTATATGATTTTGATTTTCTTAAATTTATTGAGGTTTGATTTGTGACCCAAGATATGGTTTATCCTGGAGAATGTTTCATGTGCACTTGAGAATAAGGTGAATTCTTCTGTATTTGGAAGGAATGTCCTGAAGATATCAATGAGATCCATCACATCTAATGTATCATTTAAGACTTGTGTTTCCTTATTAATTTTCTGTTTTGATGATCTGTCCATTGGTGTGAGTCGGGTGTTAAAGTCTCCTATTATGATTGCATTACTGTTAATTTTTCCTTTTATGTCTGTTAGTGTTTGTCTTATGTATTGAGGTGCTCCTATGTTGGGTGCATAGACATTTATAATTGTTGTGTCTTCCTCTTGGATTGATCCCTTGATCATTATATAGTGTCTTTCCTTGTCTTTTTAATCTTCTTTATTTTAAGGTCTCTTTTGTCTCAAGGGTTGCTACTTGAGCTTTCTTTTGTTTCTCATGTGCATGGAATATATTTTTCCATCCTCTCACTTTCAGTCTATATGTGTCTTGAGGTCTGAAGTGGATTTCTTGTAGACAGCATATATATGGGTCTTGTTTTTGTATCCATTCAGCCAGTCTGTGTCTTTTGGTTGGAGCATTTAATCTGTTTACATTTAAAGCAGTTATTGATATATATCTTCCTATTGCCATTTTCTTAATTGTTTGGGGTTGATTTTGTAGATCTCTTTCTTCTCCTGTATTTCTTGACTATATAAGTCCATTTAACATTTGTTGTGAAGCTGGTTTGGTGGTACTGAATTCTCTTAACTTTTTCTTGTCTGAAAAGCTTTTTATTTCTTCATCAGTTATGTGAATGAGATCCTTGCCAGGTACAGTAATCTTGGTTGTAGATTTTTCCCTTTCAGTACTTAAATATATCCTGCCATTCCCTTCTGGCCTGCAGAGTTTCTGCTGAAAGAAACTGTTAAGCATATGGGGTTTCCCTTGTATGTTACTTGTTGTTTTTCCCTTGCCTCTTTTACTATTCTTTCTTTGTGTTTAGTCTTTGTTAGTTTGATTAGTATGTGTCTTGGAGAGTTTTTCCTTGGGCTTATCCTGTATGGGATTCTTTGTGCCTCTTGAACTTGATTGACTATTTCCTTTTCCATGCTGGGGAAATTTTCAACTATAATCTCTTCCAAAATTTTCTCATACTCTTTATTTTTCTCTTCTTCTTCTGGGACCCCTATAATTCTAATGTTGGTGCATTTGATATTGTCCCAGAGGTCTCTGAGACTATCCTCAGTTCTTTTCATTCTTTTTACTTTATTCTGCTCTTCAGAAGTTATTTCCACCATTTTGTCTTCTAGCTCACTGATTCGTTCTTCTGCTTCAGATATTCTGCTATTGATTCCTTCTAGAGTATCTTTAATTTCAGTAATTGTGTTGTTTGTCTCTGTATGTTTATTCTTTAATTCTTTTAGGCCTTTGTTAACTGATTCTTGTATTTTCTCCGTTTTGTTTTCAAGGTTTTTGATCACCTTTACTATCATTATTCTGAGTTCTTTCTCAGGCAGTTTCCTGTTTGCTCTTCATTTATTTGGACTTCTGGGTTTCTAGTTTGTTCCTTCATTTGTGCAGTATTTCTCTGCCTTTTCATTATTTTTTTTAACTTATTGTGTTTGAGGTCTACTTTTCCCAGGCTTCAAGGTTGAATTCTTTCTTCCTTTTGGTTTCTGCCCTCCTAAGGTTGGTCCAGTGGTTTGTGTAAGCTTTGTATAAGGTAAGATTTGTGCTGAGTTGTTTGCTTGTTTGTTTTTCCTCTTATGGGCAAGGCTGAGTGAGGTGGTAATCCTGTCTGCTGACGGTTGGGTTTGTATTTTTGTTTTTTTTGTTGTTGTTTAGATGAGGCGTCCTGCACAGGGTGTTACTGGTGGTTGGGTGATGCCAGGTCTTGTATTCAAGTGGTTTCCTTTGTGTGAGTTCTCACTATTTGATACTCCCCAGGGTTAGTTCTCTGATAGTCTAGGGTCTTGGAGTCAGTGCTGCTACTCCAAAGGCTCAGGGCTTGATCTCTCAAGGATGGCTTGAATAGGTTGGCTTCTCTATGAATGAGAGATGTTGAAAGGCACGTGGAGAAATTCACCATTGAGGAACACGTAAATAGGCAAGCCTTCAGTCTTCATCAGGACCAGCTCCTGGAATGCTATGAGCCTCACTTTTCTGGCTTCTCAGTCCCTAACAGTAATACAACACGCAAGGAAGGATGAGAGGCACCAGGAGAGAGATGGGGCTCTTAGAATGTTCTGCTACTGACCTCAGAATGGAAGTGGGAGAGCCACTTTTTTTTTTTAACTTTTTGTTGGAGTAAAGCTGCTTTACAATGCTGTGAATCATTGTAAGCATCGTTTCTGCTGTAGGCAAAGAGAATCAGCTGTATGTCCCCTCTTTTTTAGATTAGGAAATCTAACCCATTCAAGTTACCACAAAGCTCGGAGCAGAGTTCCCTGAGCTATACAGTAGGTTCTTGTTAGTGATTTATTTTATTCATAGTCTCAGTAGTGTGTATATGTCAATCCCAACCTCTCAACTTTTTCCTCCACCCCCTTCCCCCCCTTGGTATCATTACATTTGTTCTCTACTTCTGTGTCTCTATTTCTTCTTTTTAAATAAGATGGTCTATATCAACTTTTTTAAGATCCCAAATATATGCATGAATATATTTGTTTTTCTTTTTCCAGCTTACTTCAGTCTGTATGACAGTCTCCAGGTGCATCCAATCTCTGAAAATGACCCAATTTCATTATTTTTATGGCTGAGTGATATTCCACTTTATACATGTACCATGTCTTTAGCCATTCATCTGTTAACAGACATCCAGGTTGCTTCCATTTCCTGGCTATTGTAAATAGTGCTGCAATGAACATTGGGGTGCATGTGTCTTTTTGAATTATGGTTTTCTCTGGGTATATGCCCAGGAGTGAGATTGCTGGGTCATATGGTAGTTCTATTTTTAGGAAACCTCCATACTGTTCTCCTTAGTGGCTGTAACAATTTACATTTCACCCGCAGTTCAACAGGGTTTTCTTTTCTCCATACCAGCCTCATTGCTTTAGATCAGGGATTGACAAACTACAGCCCACAGGCCTAATTCAGCCCACTACCTGCTTTGTCAATAAAGTTTTATTTGAACACACTACACCACTTGTGTATTGTCTATGGCTGCATTCTAATGGCAGAGTTGAATACTTGCAACAGAAATTCTATGGCCTGCAAACTGGAAAACATTTACTATCTGGCCCTTTACAGAAAAAGTTTGCTGACCTCTGCTTCAGATTACACCCCTTTAAAATATCACTGGAGATGACAACACTCGGTGTGAATTAGTTTATCCCAAGGTCACTTAGTTGTTTTGGTAGGGGAAGGGTTACAGAGAACTTGAGGAGGCCATGTCTTCTATGTGTTTGAGAGAACATCTCTGGGCAGAAAATGAGCACAAAAAGGAAAAAAAAAAAATGGGAAATGGTAAATAGACTTCATCCGTTTTACAATTCTGCTTGCCTTTAGATTAAAATTGAGATGAGAGTAAGAACTAAGGACTGGCATGTTTTGAATAGTGAGAGTGTCAGACTTCAGAATTAAACCCAAATAGTTCTCTTTTCCAATTAAAAGGCAACTCAATATTCTGATTTTTCTTCTATAAAACAGGTCCCTCTGCTTTCAGATATGCCACTTTGCTTCCATTTCTCTGTGGTTGAAGAGTTAGAGAAATTGTTTTAGATTCCACCCATCCCAAGTAATGCTCTTCTGATTTTTTTTCTCAGCTGACCTCATTTAGCAGGGTGGAAGGCAGCTTTTCCTAGTCTATTAAGACTTCAATAAAATCATCCATTTCTAGTTAACTGGAATAGTATTCACATTTAGACCTGCATATTAATTGGCTGATAACGAGATGATAAAGCTGCTTTTCTCTGCAGGTGTACCAATCAATTTCAATGAAACTGAAAAAATGAGTTCTTTTCTTGTTGCATCTGAAATTAAAAAGTGATTTATATTTTCTAATAAAGTGCTTTTCATTGATCTCCTTCTGAAAATGTATGGTTTCATTTGCACCCTTTTAAATTATAATAGTTTCCGTTTGTAAAAGAATGATTTTCCAATATCATTCCTGGCTTTCAATTGATGATTAACTTTAATATAGATTTGAAGGAGAAAATTGGGGGAGATGTAGGTTATTAAGAGCCTCCATGCCCACCTCCCCCAAAAACCCTGCAACTTTTAATGACCTTAATATCCTCAGACTACAGAATTCTTTTCCTAAATACAGTGTTGTCAGAGGAAGTTATATTTTTCTCCCAAGAAATCCATTTTTCTATTTCACAAGTTTCCTTTTGTCATAGAATTTTATGCCTGTACCAATTGTTTTCCATTTCTGTTGTGTCAGCCTAGTTGCAGGGCAAATGTGGAGAGAAAAGTTCATTTTCTTTTCCTTCCTCCAGTCACTGAGAGCAAATCCTTACTTAGAGATGCACATGAAATCCTATGGTTATCAGCTGAATTCTACCGGATGTGAAAACTGCCAGAGCAATTACATTTCACTTTAATTTAGTATTATGGTCTTCTGAGCCATAATAATTAAGTAGCCATGAAAGGAAGCTGTATTTTGAACATGTGATAGAAAAATCACAGAGTCCAGCACTGGATTCTGTGGAGGAATCAGGATCATCTCACTTCTCTGTCACCCAGATGCACCTGAGTTCATATTCAAGCCAGAGAGTCTTTGAAAACAGGTGTAGAGTGGAGTCAAGAGACCACATGGGCATTAGACTGAATTTAAAATAGATACCAGAGACTCTATCTGTTTATTCACATAGGAGGTAAATGTTGGCTGATGAATGAATTATGGATGGATGGAGGGATGGATGGATGAATCTACAGAAAGGCAATTATCTTCAGATTTAAATTGAAGAAAGTAGGGAAAACCACTAGACCATTCAGGTATGACCTAATCCCTTACGATTATACAATGGAAGTGACAAATAGATTCAAGGGATTAGACCTGATAGACAGAGTACCTGAAGAACTATAGACAGAGGTTCATGACATTGTACAGGAGGCAGTGATCAAGACCATCCCCAAGAAAAAGAAATGCAAAATGGCAAAATGGTTGTCTGAAGAGGCCTTACAAATAGCTGTGAAAAGAAGGGAAGCTAAAGGCAAAGGAGAAAATGAAAGATATACCCATTTGAATGCAGAGTTCCAAAGAATAGCAAGGACAGATAAGAAAGCTTTCCTCAGTGATCAAAGCAAAGATATAGAGGAAAACAACAGAATGGGAAAGACTAGAGATCTCTTCAAGAAACTTAGAGATACCAAGAGAACATTTCATACAAAGATGGGCAGAATAAAGGGCAGAAATGGTATGTACCTAACAGAAGCAGAAGACATTAAGAAGAGGTGGCAGGAATACACAGAAGATCTATATAAAAAAGATCTTCATGACCAGATAATCCCGATGGTGTGATCACTCACCTAGAGCCAGACATCCTGGAATGTGAAGTCAAGTGGGCCTTAGGAAGCATCACTACGAACAAAGCTAATGAAGGTAAGAGAATTTCAGTTGAGCTCTTTCAAATCCTAAAAGGTGATCCTGTGAAAATGCTGCACTCAATATGCCAGCAAATTCGGAAAACTCAGCAGTGGCCACAGGACTAGAAAAGGTTAGTTTTCATTCCAATCCCAAAGAAAGGCAATGCCAAAGAATGCTCAAAACACAGCACAATTGTGTTCATCTCACACACTAGCAAAGTAATGCTCAAAATTCTCCAAGCCAAGCTTCAACAGTACATGAACCATTAACTTCCAAATGTTCAACCTAGATTTAGAAAAGGCAGAGGAACCAGAGATCAAATTGCCAACATCCATTGGATCAACAAAAAAGCAGGAGAGTTCCAGAAAACATCTACTTTTGCTTTATTGACCACGCCAAAGCCTTTTACGTGTGGATCACAACATTTTCCAATATGTGGAAAATTCTGAAAGAGATGGGAATACCAGACCACCTGACCCATCTCCTGAGAAATCTGTATGCAGGTCAAGAAGCAATAGTTAGAACTGGACGTGGAACAACAGGCTGCTTCCAAATTGGAAAAGGAGTATGTCAAGGCTGCATATTGTCATCTACTTATTTAATTTATATGCAGAGTACATCATGCAAAATACTGGGCAGGGTGAAGCACAAGCTGGAATCAAGATTGCTGGGAGAAATATCAATAACCTCAGATACGCAGATGACATCACCCTTATGGCAGAAAGTGAAAAACTAAAGAGCCTCTTGATGAAAATGAAAGAGGAGAGTGAAAAAGTTGGTTTAAAACTCAACATTCAGAAAACTAAGATCATGGCCTTGGTTTCCATCACTTCATGGCAAATAGATGGGGAAACAATGGAAACAGTGACAGACTTTATTTTGGGGGGCTCCAAAATCACTGCAGATGGTGACTGAAATTAAGACACTTGTTCCTTGGAAGAAAAGCTATGACCAACCTAGACAACGTATTAAAAAGCAGAGACATCACTTTACCAACAAAGGTCCATCTAGTCAAAGCTATGGTTTTTCCAATAGTCATGTATGGATGTGAGAGCTGGACTATAAAGAACACTGAGTGCTAAAGAATTGATGCTTTTGAACTGTGGTGTTGGAGAAGACTCTTGAGAGTCCCTTGGATTGCAAGGACATCCAATCAGTCCATCCTAAAGGAAATCAGTCCTGAATATTCATTGGAAGTACTGAGGCTGAAGCTGAAACTCCAATACTTTGGCCACCTGATGCAAAGAACTGACTCATTGGAAAAGACCCTGATGCTGGGAGGGATTGGGGGCAGGAGGAGAAGGGGACAACAGAGGATGAGATGGTTGGATGGCATCACTGACGCGATGGACATGAGTTTGAGCAAGCTCCAGGAGTTGGTGATGGACAGGGAAGCCTGGAGTGCTGCAGTCCATGGGGTTGCAAAGAGTCAGACATGACTGAGCAACTGAACTGAATTATCTTTGCAGGTCTCATGCAAAGATCATCTTTGTGATAGGCTCTGACTGCCCACTACATTAAAAAACTTCTCTCCCTCCAAATCTCACAGGGCCTGAATAATCCCCACTATTCCCAGATGGTTTTGTCTAGATTAAATATTATCTTCTTCTAAGTTTTTTGTTTTAAATGTTCTTTGATGGGACAAGATATGGATGGCTAATATGTCTGCATGGATTCATTTATCACCTGCCATTCCCTGTCTCAGGAAACTGTGGAACCTAATGACAATGGACATGAGACATGTCCAAGAATATGGTAAAAGGTGGTGTCGGGGTGAGTAGTAATGAAGAAATCCTCCCAGCTCAGGATGTCCCTGGTGGTCCAGTGGTTAGGAATCTGCCCTGCATTGCAGAGGGCGTGGGTTCAATCCCTGGTCAGGGAACTAAGACCCCACATGCCATGGAGCAACTAAGCCTGCACATCTAAACTGTAGAGCTCTGGAGCCGGCTCCACAACTAGAGAGAAGCCCAAACACGGCAACAAATACTGCACGTGCCACAACTAAGACCCAACACAGCCAAATAAATAAATCCTTTTTAAATTAACGGTGATGTCAGAAAAAATAAAGAAAGAAATCCCCCCAGCTCTGCAGAGGAATCTGTTTTGAGTTATACTCCTCAGTACTACACTTCCCAGATCTCCGGCCCTCCTTTAAAATCCAGAGTAACTGCTCACCAATTTCTCAAGTCCAGATGAGCCAGAACTGAGGATTAATGACTTCTATCTCCACGTGAAAGTAAAATAATGATGAAAATTAAAAAGAATCATAAAACATATTTTATAATTATATATAAATCATTATATGTACATACATCAAAATATAATATGTTACATGTATGCATGCATGCTCAGCCTCTCAGTCATGTCCAAATTTTTGCAACCCCATGGACTGTAGCTTGCCAGGCTCCTCTGTCCATGGGATTCTCCAGGCAAGAATACTGGAGTGGGTTGCCATTCCCTCCTCCAGAGGATTTTCCCAGCCCAGGGATTGAACCTGTGTTTCCTGCAGCTCCTATGTTGGCAGGTGAACTCTTTACCACTGCACCACCTGGGAAGAAATAATATGTTACACAATTGTGCAAAAATAACACTATTGTATAGTTAATGTAATAGATATAAATAACATAAATTGTAATATAAACTACAAAAATAAATAAAAAGAAGAGGAGGAGGGTCTATAGAGAACCTGTGTGTCATGCACTTTCTATGCATTATCTTTCTTAGTCTTCAACATAATGCCCCTTCTGTGCCCGCTGACGGGGAGGAGCAGTTCTCCAGGGCCTCACCAAGTACGGACAGAGCCGGAAACGGCACCAGGATACACACGAGTCTCCAAAACGCATGCGCCAAACTCTGTTCTCACTCCTCCTTTGGTCTGGTTCTAAAAATAAACATTTTTTTAAATAAATACTTTTGGGAAATTTGATCAAGTAAATAGAGCAATTTCTTCAAAAATAGATTGCAAAGGAAAGAGAGAGAGGAGGGACTTGTAAATTAAAAAGACATAAGAGCTGTATCAACCACAGACAATGAATGAGCTTTGCTTGGATTCTAATTCAAACAAACCATTGTGTACAGCTCTGGTGGAATAACAGTGAGCATAGCTGCCTTCCAAACAAGGCATTTGTTGAAGAAAAGGAAAGGAAAGGAGAAAAGAAAAAGAAAGAAGGGAGAAAAACAGGAAGGGAGGGAGGGAGTAAAGAAGAGAGGCAGGAATAAAAGAGAGAGAATGAGGACCCAATCTCTGAAATCTCACTGGATACATGATGAGTTTAGGAATTTTTACTAGTATTTGTGGTTGATAATAACATATTCTCCTTATTTTCTTAAACAAAAGATTCATGTGTAATATTTGCAGCTGAAATGACATGACCTCTGAGATTGGCTTCAAAATCACCTGGTGGAGAAGGAGGGTAGAGAGATAAACAAGGTTGGCCTGAGTTCACAGTTGCCAAAGCTGGGTATTAAGTACTAGGAATTTCATCTATTAGTCTCTCAACTTACATATGTTTGAAAATTTCTATGATAGAAAGCTCATAAAATAAACAAATAAACAAAAATTTTCAATGAAAGGAAAAATGGCACTATTTTTAATGGATATTTGCCTAACCCTCTGATTATATTTAAAAGAAAGATAAAAACAAGAAACACTGAATGGACTCCTTTAAAAGAGTGAACTTTATGGTAAGGGAATTACAGCTCAGTAAAGTGTTTTTTCTAATGATATAGACAAAAGAGACTAACGTAGATTAAAATACAGCCAATCACATCATGTTCCTAAATTTTCATCTAGTATCTCTTAGCAGATGACTTTTAGTATGCACACATACTTGAAGAAAAAGCAAGCGACAGTGTCTTATTTGAGCTCATCTCACCAGTTCTGGATTATTATTCAATTCCTTTGGCTCACATTCACCAGGATGTCTTCAGGAAATTCAAATGAATTCCACAAGCACAAAACCAAATACACTTGCTAAAAGCCCTTTCTCTTCTCATTCCTCTTTGAAAAGGGAGGAGCTGGTGAAGACTTGCTGTGTAGTCCCTGAGATGCTGTGAAGAATGCTGAGGGAAGGAGGGGGCATTGTTGAGTGCACTTGGCCCCAGCCCCAGAGGAACAAACTGCCAACATGCTGGCCTTGGGAGAAGCACCCAGTCTGCTCTGAGAAGTCCTCATCTCTGTGAACACTGATAACCTCCTAACTGGTTTTGCCACATCGCGGCCATAGCACTCATACCCTCCTCCATCACATCCCATGTTGATTAAAGCCATGTCAGAGAGTCTTGCCTTTGAATTGTGGTGCTGGAGGAGACTCTCGAGAGTCCCTTTGACTACAAGAAGAGCAAACCAGTCAATCCTAAAGGAAATCAACCCTGAATATTCATTGGAAGGACTGATGCTGAAGCTGAAATTCCAATACCTTGGCCACCTGACGCAAAGGGCCAACTCATTGGAAAAGACCCTGATGCTGGGAGAGATTGAGGGCAGGAGGAGAAGGGGACGACAAAGGATGAGATGGTTGGATGGCATCACTGACTCAATGGACATGAGTTTGAGCAAACCCCAGGAGATAGTGAAGGACAAGGAAACCTGGCATGCTGCAGTCCACGGGGTCACAAAGAGTCAGAAACAACTCAGTGACTGAACAACAACAACAGAGGGTCCTTACTGCTCTCAAGATAAGGATCAGCTGCATAACTGTGGCCTAATGTCCAGCAAAGTGTGGTCTCTCATTCTCCCTCTGACCTTATCTCACATCCATGCCTATTTCTCTCTCAACTCCAGAAAACTGATATTCTTCTCCCAGGAGTCAAACATCCTCCCACCACAGGGCCTTTGCACATGCTGACCTTTTAGCATGGGTGAAAGTGAAAAGTGAAAGTGAAGTCACTCAGTCGTGTCCGACTCTTTGAGATACCGTGGACTGTAGCCCACCAGGCTCCTCTGCCCATGGGATTCTCCAGGCAAGAATACTGGAGTGGGTTGCCATTTCCTTCTCCAGGGGATCTTCCCGACCCAGGGATCGAACCCAAGTCTCCCACATTGCCCGCAGACACTTTAACCTCTGAGGACCAGGGAAGCCCTTAGCATGGTTGCTGCTGCTAAGTCACTTCAGTTGTGTCTGACTCTGTGTGACCCCATAGATGGCAGCCCACCAGGCTCCCCCGTCCCTGGGATTCTCCAGGCAAGAACACTGGAGTGGGTTGCCATTTCCTTCTCCAATGCATGAAAGTGAAAAGTGAAAGTGAAGTCACTCAGTCTTGTCTGACTCTTCACGACCCCATGGACTGCAGCCCACCAGGCTCCTCCGTCCATGGGATTTTCCAGGCAAGAGTACTGGAGTGGGTTGCCATTGCCTTCTCTGTTAGCATGGTTAATACCTACTAATTTGAGATCTGGGTATCTCAACACACACAACGCTTTTCTCAGAGCAAGCTTTCCCTGACATCCCTCAGTCAAATTCCCCCATTTTTGGTTTCAACATATTTGTCACAGTTGGAATTCCACACTTATTTGATTAGCATCCTTACTAGGTTATAAACACCATGAAGAATAAAACTATGTCTTCTTTTGCTCACCACTGGATCCCTAGGGTCCACAAAGCCTGGAATATGTATATAGATGTATGTATATCTGGAATAAGCATACAACATCCATCAAATTTTTAAAAAGCAATTAATGAAAGAATGAATGAATGAAGGGATAGATCAATGAACCCTCCAAAGCACAGACCCCTGCAGTCATTGTTTGTTAAGAACTGTACAAGTTCCATCAAAGTGTCCCCTCTTGCAAATTTGAGAGTTATTCCCAAAGATACCTTAAAAATATACCCATATACAATGAAACCTACTTAAGCAGAACTCATCAGTGGCCTTCTCTCTCTGGCACAAATCCATTTCATGGAAAGAATTTTTAGTGCTTTAATGATGCCTTTCTGCCTTACAGCATATGACAATTCAGAGCAATTAGCTCTACAACTATAATATGAAAAGGTTGGAATGCATTTAAATTGGAATTGATTTTTGTTTAATCTGTGTTTTCATGGGTGGAAATCAGGTTTTTCTGAGCCAGCTCATTAGAAACGACATGGTGTAGGGCTTCAGGGGATGTTAAAACTCCTCCTTCCCAAGAGAAGGGACTGAACTCACCTTCATTCAGTTTGACTTTCTCTAGAGTAATTTTTCCTTCCACAGGTCTGCCCTGAACTTGGACTTCAACTCACCTGATCTGTAAATGTCTGCTTTTAGGAGTGTATGCCCCTTCGTCATTTACACGCCCTACCCATGACTTTCATCCTGCCCAAGGTCATTGGCCTCAAGGGGTTTGTCTTTGCCTGTATGCTCCGGAGCGGGATCCCTGATGCAACTTGGTACTTTAATGCAGGCTAGCTTCTGCCAAGAATGAAGACCAGGGGATAGTTGAGTGGGCAGGAGTCATGGCGTCAGCTCTTTGGCTTTACCAGATAATAAAAATACCATTTATCTTTGGTGAAGTGCAGAGATTCTTCCGCTTAACATATGCAATGAATTCACATATGGCATATTTTAAACATGCCACCCAAGCAGCAAAACAGCCCTAGATAGTCAACATTTCTAGAGGCAGGGACTGGACATCTGTATATTTTTAAAGTACCACAGTGGTTCTGATGTACAGCTGATCCAATGGTCTGCAGCTTGGAAAGAGCTCTCACCTCAACTCTAAGATGTATAATGATCAACCCATTGTACAGAAATGGAAACTGAGGCTCAGAGAACTTAAGTGACTTGCCCACCTGAGGCAGGACACAGATGGGTCCTAGGCTGAACCACAGGAGTTTGTCCCCTGTCAACAGATGCTCCAAGATGAAGAGGGGGAAGCGCCAAGCCCTGCCCGGATAAAAGAGTCCATGCCTTTCTCATTCTTGAGGTCAAGGATATCTTCCTGACTGTATAGGCAGAAAGGCTCCTTGGAGGTCAAAAAGGGAGTAATGTCAATCTACCCACAGGCCTCTTCACTAGAATCATCTTGGCTAGGAGATGCCATGCACACAGAGGAGGAGCCTGAGATAAACCCAATACAAACCAAGAACCAGGCAAAGCAAGATGGTAGGCCTGAGGACACCCATGGGTGTCCAAAGGGAAGAAATGCCCCATGAAAATGATTCAAAGTACCATGAGGGCACCACACTCTCTCAGCCTGCCCCTATGACCATCCACACATACTGTCCTCCTTTCCCTCCTAATAAACACTTCACTTGTTTCACTATTTTCTCTCTGTGAAAATTCATTTCTACACAGCTGACAGGCCAGGGTCTTGTCACTGGCCCTTGGTCTAGTGGCTAGGATTCAATACTCTCACAGCCGTGGGCTGACTTCAATCTCTGACTGGGGAACCAGAATCCTATTTTAAACCACCACAGGCCAAGACCTCCTGAGATCACAAGGACACATAGTTTCCAAGTGACCTAATATAGACTCAAACAAAAGTGTCAGCCTCAAAGTCCTTTAGACCAGAATGAATGGAGGGTAACGTATACTCAATAACTAATAAAGATAATGATTAAAGGAAGTGTAGCCTGAAACTGCTTAGCTGGGTGGATAATCAGTTCAGTTCAGTCACTCAGTCATGTCCAACTCTTTGCAGCTCCATGGATGGCAGCACACCAGGCTTCCCTGTCCATCCCCAACTCCAGGAGTTTCTTCAGACTCACATCCATTGAGTCAGTGATGCCATCCAACCATTTCATCCTCTGTCTCCCTCTTCTCCTCCTGCCCTCAATCTTTTCCAGAATCGGGGTCTTTTCCAATGAGTCTGCTCTTCACATCAAATGATCAAAGTACTGGAGTTTCAGCATCAGTCCTTCCAATGAATATTCAAGGTTGATTTCCTTTAGGATTGAATAGTTTGATCTCCTTGCTGTCCAAGGGACTTTCAAGAGTCTTCTTCAGCACCACAATTCAAAAGAATCAATTCTTCGACACTCAGCCTTATGGTCCAACTCTCATATCTGTACTTGACTACTAGAAAAACCATAGCTTTGACTATATAGAACTTTGTCAGCAAAATGACATTTCTGCTTTTTAATACACTGTCTAGGTTTGTCATAGCTTTCCTTCCAAGAGGCAAGCATCTTTTAATTTCAGGGCTGCAGTCACTGTCCGCAGTGATTTTGGAGCCCAAGAAAATAAAATCTGCCACTGTTTCCACTTTTCCCCCTTCTATTTGCCATGAAGTGATGGGACTGGATAACATGATCGTAGTTTTCTGAATGTTGAGCTTTAAGCCAGCTTTTTTACTTTCCTCTTTCACCCTCATCAAGAGGCTTTTTAGCTCCTCTTTGTTTCCTGCCATTAGAGTGGTGTCCTCTGCATATCTGAGGTTGTTAATATTTCTCCTGGCAATCTTGATTCCAGCTTGTAATTCATCCAGTCCAGCATTTCACATGATGTACTCTGCATATAAGTTAAATAAGCAGAGTGACAATATGCAGACTTGACATATTCCTGGGTTGGCACACACTTTTAATTCATTTTCAAGTGTTTTGGAAAATAAGTCAGCACTTTCCTGAGGAAAGAGGCCACGAGGGCTTCTTTCCATCAAGTTGTGGTGGTTGGTGTTGTGTGACCTTCTATACTGTCCACACTGCTGATTACAGCAGGCTGAACACAAAGTCAGTTACAACCAGGCAGATAGTGGATGCTTACTTGATCACGACCTGATCACTACTAGTCAGCAGCTCAAAACAGAGTTTGGTGTAAGGTATTTGGGGGTGGAGGACTGCAGGAAGGCAGCAGAAATGAAGAGGAAGTAGTGGAAGTGGGAAATGGAGGCAGAAGCATTCAAAAAGAAGCAGAGACCGAAAAGGCGTAAGTACAACAGCATTACAAGATTAGGGAGGAGCCGATACCTACTCTTCAGGGGTGACAAGATGGCCAGATCATTATTGCAGCTCATTCCAGTTCTTTGAGACCCTCCTTGTGCGACTGCTGGGACAAATCTGTCTCCTTCACATCTCTGGGTATTCCTAAAATTATTCATTCATGCTATCCTCCTACCTAAAGGACAAGCACAGTGAAGCAACGGCAATAATAAGGCATCTTCCTGCTTGCTGAGCATCGCAAAGGAGGCTGCTTTGGCCTTCTGCCTCCAGAGGCTGGACTGGTTGACCATGGAGTTTCCCAGAATCCTTCGCACCTCTGAGAAACGGCAGGGCATCCGTTGCTCTCCTAGATCACAGCCTAACGGAACTGAGTCGGCATTCCTTTGCCTCTACTGCCCTCTAGTGTTCACTTGCTATAGTTATCTTTAGACACCATTTCTCTTGGCAAAGTTTAAGAATCCAAAACCTAAAAAGAAACTTTTTACAAATCTACCCATCACTTCATGGAAATTCATTGAACACATATTATATATTCACTTTTCCATATGTGTATTAAACCTTGAAAGTGAAAGGTCGCTCAGTCGTGTCCGACTCTGCGACCCCACGGACTGTAGCCGGGAGCAGGCTTCTCCATCCATGGGATTTTCCAGGCAAGACCACCGGAGTGGGTTGCCATTTCCTTCTCCAGGGGATCTTCCCGACTCAGGGATTGAACCCAGGTCTCCCACCTTGCTGGCAGACGCTTTACCCTCTGAGCCACCAGGGAAGCTTAGTTCAAAGAACTTTAAAAGTCTGTCCATGCATCTATCTATCAAATACTTATCAAATGCTACCGCAGGATAAAGCCACCTTTTAGATAATAGAAAACCATGTTTGCCCTCATGGAGACCTAGCTTGGGAGACTGACAACAGACCTCATAGATGAATGTGAAATGACAGCTGCGATAGTGATGCAGAGGACAGAGTCATGGAGAATCGACTTGACAGGGAGGTTAGGGAAGGCTTCCCAGGGGAAGTGAGGATAGAGGAAACCATGAGGGAAGGGTTAGAATTACAATGTCCAAAAGGCCAGGGAGGAGCACATCCAAGATCTCAAGAGAAAATGGGATACATTTGAAGAAGCAAAAGAAGTTACACGTAGCTGGGATGTAAAAAAGTAAGAATGGGAGACTGGAGAGGTAAGCGAAGGACCGTCTTTATGGGGTCTTGCTGACCACATACAAATGTTGATCTCTATGAAAACCATTGAAGAAAGCTTCTTTTTTGTTTTGTTTTGTTGGGATCACATAGGTGATTGTGTGTGAATAGTAAGTTGCTTCAGTCGTGTTCAGTTCTTTGTGACCCCACGGCCTGTAACCCGCCAGGCTCCTCTGTCCACGGGGTTCTCCAGGCAAGAATACTGGAGTGGGTTGCCATGCCCTCCTCCAGGGGATCTTCCCGACCCAGGGATCGAACTCACCTCTGTCATGTCTCCTGCATTGGCAGGCAGGTTCTCTACCGCTGAGCCACCAGGGAAGCCCCACAGGTGGTCAGATGTGTTTTTAAAGATAGATTACAGCTAAGCCATGGCTTCTTAAAAGACTCGTTCAAAGGCTACTCATGTAGTCCTGGTGAGAGAGAATGGGACTTGATCTAGGTAACGGTGGCAGAAGTAGAATAAAGAAGACGGAGTCAAAGGATATAAAGAGAATAACTGGGTTGGTGGTGAATTAGAAGTGGGAGGATGGCAAAGGATGGGATGCATCAAGGATAACTTCAGATTCTGGTTTGAATGCTGTGCTTAGTCGCTCAGTCACGTCCACCTCTTTGCGACCACCAGGCTCCTCTCTCCGTAGGGATTCTCCAGGCACGAATACTGGAATGGGTTGCCATGCCCTCCTCCAGGGGATCTTCCTGACCCAGGGATCAAACCCAGGTCTCTTGCACTGCAGGTGGATTCTTTACCATCTGAGCCACTAGGAAAGCCCAAGAATACTGGAGTGGGTAGCCTATCCCTTCTCCAGGGGATCTTCCCAACCGAGGAATTGAACTTCGGGTCTCCTGCATTGCAGGCAGATTCTTTACCAGCTGAGCAGGATATCAGGATGGATAGTGGTACCATTTCCCATAACAGGGAACACTGTCAGAGAAACAGATTTAGGAGAGCAGGCAACGAGAGGAGCGAGAGTTTGGTGTGGGCAAATTAAGGTTAACATGCCTTTAGGACATTCAAGTAGATATGTTGGTCCGTTCATTTATTCAACAAATAATTTTTTAAAACTGCATTTATTGATCACTTAATACATGTCAGGTACTATTATAGACTTTTCCCCTTATAGAGTTTACATTATAGCTCATCCCCAGGCCTCCACTCTGACATAAGAATTATTTTGAGCCAAAGATAATTAACAAAAAAACAGACACAAAATAAGTTGTCTGCCCTCCCTTAGTCTAACAGAAAGCAGAACATAAATTCCCCTCCTGAAGGTGCAGCCCCCACTCCTTCCCATACCAAGAAGGGAAAAACAGTCTTATCGTCAGAGATGTGATGGCCCTGAGAAAAAGTCTCTACCAACAGATCTTACTAGCTGAGCCTTATCTATCTATCACCACTGTGCTAAGCCGCTTCAGTCGTGTCTGACTCTTTGCGACTCCGTGAACTGTAGTCTGCCAGACTCCTCTGGCCATGGGATTCTCCAGGCAAGAACACTGGAATGGGTTGCCATGCCTTCCCTCAAGGGATCTTCCTGACCCAGGGATAGAACCCATGTATCCCGTGGTTCCTGCATTGCAGGCTGATTCTTTACCACTGAGCCACTGAGGAAACCCCTATCCATCATTAGTTTCCTCGTATATTTGCCTTCTGGAAATTTACCACCCCTAAAAGATCAGTCCTTGTCTTTGTCTCATCACTTTTCTACAAAATTATGTATGTTTTCTTGAAATGCTAGATAAGCCCAAGTTCTAATCACTCCTTTGAGTTACTCATCACCGAGTACTCCTGGGTGTATGCATGATGTATGATGCACACGGTAATAAACAATTGGTTATTTTTCTCTCATTAATCTATCTTTTGTTAGTCTAACTGCCAGGGCCGCAGCCAATGAAGCTAAGATAGGCAGAAGGAAACATTTTTTTTTCCACACCAAGCAGATGAAAAATCTAGTCAGTATTCAATAAACTTTTTCTGAGACCCAGTTACACATGAAATACTGAACTCAGTGTCTTTTGACCAAGAAATTCCATTTCCTACCTTCATTCCTGCCTTGCCAAAGTAGCCACCCCCTCATGTCTTCTATGACATTACTCAAGAACCAAACTGGAGTATGCTAGGTGAGACCCAGTCTTAAGGTGTCATCCTAGTATCTCCATTCACATGGACACCCAGTGAGACCATTTACATTGAAAGCAATGTAAAATGCTTTTTTATTTTCTTATTCATTCAAACCATGGTCACACCTTGGGAAGCATTTCTCCCTGAAAATCCTCAGACTTAAGAGTCAAGAACTTTGAGGAGGTAGTGAAGAAAACTGTGAGAGTCCATAAGCAGAAGAATTAGAGAAACATCAAGACTTGAGGAGGAAGTCAAGCTGGATCTAGCTGGATCCATCTCTCTAGCCTTACCCAAGGTGAATTCCATGGAACACTGTCTTCTGAAGATACCCAGAAACAAAATTATACCATAATCCAAAAAGCTTGAAAAAAATATTTTATGTTTTATTGCTCTTTTTAAATGTTATGATGTACATCAAGACATTAAAGGAACTGAAAAACCCTACAGCAAAGGAACTTGTTGAAACTCTGTGAGAAATATATTTCCAAATTGATTTAAACACCAAACTTGTATTCTCATAATACTTACCAATATACCAATATAGCTGGGAATACATTCTGATAAATACATGTAAATACTACAATGGAGATAATAATAGACACTATTATTTATTATCTACTCTATGTCACATACTTTTCATCATCTTGTTTAATCTGTCAAACAACTTGATATTATATTTTCATGAATATTCTATAAATGTATAATATCTTCTACTATATATGTATATATGACATATACATATTATAATATTACATAATATCTAACAGATGAAAAACCTGAGGATTAGAATGGGCAAGTAATTTCTCCAAGGCCACATAACTGGTCAGTGGTCAAATGAGGCTTTGAACGAAGGTTCTTAACCATCGCTGTATACTGTTTCCACTCTACTCCAAGTCCTATTCCATGCCCGAACAGTCCCCTAAAATCATGGCAAAGAATTGTCCCATTCCATTTTTTTAAAGTGTCTTTTTTTTTCTATAAATTTATTTAATTTGGCTATGCTATACAGCATGTGGGATCTTAGTTCCCCACCCAGGGATCAAACTCACGCCTCCTGCAGTGGAAGCTGGAAGTCTTAGCCACCGGACATTCAAGAAAGTCCTTAAATTTCTTTTTATACATCTGCCAAAATAGGAAACTCACCATGTCTTCAAATAGCACATTTCATTACTGAATATCTTTAAATATTGAAAAAGTTCTTTATATTGAGTTGAAATCTGTCTTTATGTAACTTCCACTCATTATTTCTGGTTTCCACCTCAGAGATGACATAGATTAAGCTACTGTATTTCTATAAAGGAACAGATCAAATATTTGAAGACAGCTGCTTGTCTTCCATCTGCTGTCAGAAAGATAACCAAATTATAACTATGTTTTTAGAAGTGGACTATATTGAGGTCCACCCATGTTGTTGCAAACGACAAGATTTCCTTCTTTCTCCTACTTTTTGAGAAGAATGTGTACTCTGTTGCTTTTGAATGTAATGTTCTATATTTGTCTAAGTCATGGGGTATAATATGTTGTCTCAGGCTAATGTTTCATTATTGATTTTTTTGTCTGGACGATCTATCCATTGATTAAAGTAGGGTATCAAAGTCCCCAACTATTAATGTATTGCTATTTCTCTCTTTGGGTTTCCCTGGTAGCTCAGTCAGTAAAGAATCCACCAGCAATGCAGGAGACCCAGGTTCAATTCCTGGGTTTGGAAGATTCCTTAGATAAGGAAATGGCAACCCACTCTAGTATTCTTGCCTAGAGAAACCCATGAACAAATGTTAGATTGGTTAACATTTGCTTTAAAATTTAAGTTCTCCTGCATTGGTGTCATAAATATTTACAAATGTTATATCCTCTTTCTGGACTGACCTCTCTATCATATGTAATTCCTTTCTTTTTCTCTGATCACAGTCTTTGTTTTGTTTTTTTTTTTTTAAAAAGTGGACTATCATTGGTGTATAAACCAGGACTTGAAATAGGTCTTCTAAATGTTTTGCCTAATACACATTCTCTTGGAAGATTTCCTAGTTTCTATAGTGGCACAAAGAAAGAAAACAAAATTTTTAATCATTGGGTGCCCAGAGAGAGAGGGAGAAAGAGAAAGGGATTGACAATGTGTGTATGATGTGTGTGTTCATATGCACTTTGGAACAATTAAATACAAATGCATTTGATGCCTAATAAGTTCTAAAAGGAAAGAAAGAAATCTTAGGACAAAGCAGAATTGTGTAATTGTGTAACAGAAATACGTTTATCAAAGTGTGAGCATTCCCAATATTCCCACACTGAAGAATTCTTTCTTTGCCTACTGGTTTCAGAGGTTTTGTGATATTGACATGAAGTTGATTCTGCAAAAGAGAGAAGAAAGAAGAGAGATTCTAACTTGCTTAATTCCTGGCCTCTTTTTCCTTATGGAGAATTTCCAGGTAACGAGCCAAGCAGAAAAGAAACTTTAACAGAAAATAAAATAGCAAGGCAAAATAGATCTGCAGAATGAAGAATAAGGAGGAAGATGGAGAGGGATGAGAAACAGAAAAGTCCCAGGAACTGGAAGTTGGGAAAGAGTTTTGAGGGCATTTGACAAGAGCCTCAAGGGCCGTTTTGAGTGTAGGAGAATTGAGTAGGAGAGGGAAAGGAATTTTAATATGTGTTGCTCTGGGTTTTGAAATGGATCTTTCTTAAGGTTCTTGAAGTGAAGCAGTAACACTTGAAATTCCTTTTCAATTAATTTTAGTTCATAGACTGGTTTTTTTGAACATCATTAAAACTGGGCATCTTGTGCTATGGGGTTTAGGAGGATTGCATTTTTGACATTCCTCTGTTGTGATATCCTCCATCTACTGCAGATGGACATGAGGCCAGGGCATTAAAAAAAAATTCATTGGAAGGGGGATTAAAGTTTGCCACCCCATAACATGCTGTAGAGAGTCGTTAGTTAAGTTTTATTTGGTGCAAAATGAGGGCTATCACTCAGAACACTGCCTTTCAGATAGTTATGAAAAACCACTCCAAAGAGGCAGGGGGGATGCTCAGCATACGTATGATTTTGGTGATTCATGCTCTCAAGCACATATTTTTTTGCAGAACATTGCTGCTTGTCTCGTGAAGGTTACTACTAGTCATGAGCACCAGATGTCGCCATGAAGTATTTTAGTGCTTTTCTAGACATGGGGAGATACAAGAATTGGACTCATAAAATCTTCTCCTGTGAGTATCTAACTATCTGAAGTTCTGTCCTGCCAGTTTTTCCCAGAGCTCAGAGTGCCTCATTCCTGATCTCCTCCACCCTGAACTCCTCTCAGGGGGCGTTGAAGGAATGCAGCTGGCAGTTTATAATTCAGTCCTTGTAGAGGTAGAAGGCAAGTGCCAATTTATAGGTGGCAGTAAGAATTAGGTTGAGTTCATGGCATTTGAGTTTGAGCAAACTCTGGGAGATAGTGAAGGACAGGGAAGCCTGGCGTGCTGCAGTCCATGGGGTCCATAAGGAGTCCGGACGTGACTGAGCAACTGAATAAGAAGGCATTTGAGTTCTTGGAATCTCTTATCTGCATGTTAAAAGATAAACCAAGGCATATTAAAAATTTCAAGAGTTAATTCGAGCAAAAATCAATTAAAATCGGGCAGCACCAAACAGGAAGTGGTCGGGAATACTCTACTGACCGAAGCTTAGGGGAAAGATTCCACAGAGAAGATGAAGAATTAAAGGAAGGAAATTATCTGACTGACTAGTTTAAAGCCCATTTGGCTGTTTGTGACTGATTATCCTTAGTGTTTCTATGTCTTAAACTTCGGGTGTTACAGGATTAGATTTTGATTCATTGATGTGGGCCACCACACCACTACAGCCGCCTCAGTCCAATGGCCTCCTTGTGTAATTAATTTAACAGCCTAAAAGAAAAACTTCTACAAAAAAGAAAAAACTCAGTTGTCATAAATCCCTCCCCCAAAGCAACTCTGATCTTCTTTCTCCCCACCACACCCAAATAGACATTGTCATGAAACTACCATACCTCTCATTCAACCTCCTAAGGGCTCAGTTATGTTTCAAATAATTCACCCTCCACCTTTACATGGTCTTCTTCTCCTATGTCTCTGTATCCAGATCTTCTTCTTTCCCTTATAAAGACATTAGTCATTGGATGAAGGGCCCACTCTAATCCATCATGAATCCAGTTTAATTTGACTACTTCTTCAAACCCTGTTTCCAAATAAGATTTCATCCCAAGGTTCTGGACATAAATGGCAGGGGATAATCTTCAACCCACTCCCATGATTAACGCCATGGCCTCTAGAGTTTGGGTTTGCTTGGTAACTCAGTTGGCAAAGAATCTGCCTGCACTGCAGGAGACCAGGGTTCGATCCCTGGGTCAGGAAGATCTCCTGAAGAATGAAATGGCAACCCTCTCTAGTATCCCTGCCTGGAGAATCCCATGGACAGAGGAGCCTGGAAGGCTATCATTCATAGGGTCACAAAGAGTCAGTCACAACTGAAGTGACTAAGCATGTATGCTAGAGTTCAAATTCTTGTCTTAACCTAAGTCAGTTCAGTTCAGTTCAGTCGCTTAGTCGTGTTTGACTCTTTGCAACCCCATGGATTGCAGCATGCCAGGCCTCCCTGTCCATCACCAATTCCCGGAGTTTACCCAAACTAATGTCCTTTAAGTTGGTGATGCCATCCAGCCATCTCATCCCCTGTCGTCCCCTTCTCCTCCCACCTTCAATCTTTCCCAGCATCAGCGTCTTTAACCTAAGTAGTTGTGTGAATTTGGATAATTCACCTGACCTTCATAAATGTGTTGTCTCACCCATCGTGTGTGAGTTTTATGGCCTTGCAGAGCAAATTAGGTAATGTTTATAAAGTCTTTGAGCACACTGCCTGGCCTTTGGAAAGTGTCCACACTTGGAGGCATTGGTCATCATCTCCCATCAATCTAACTCTTCATCCTCTTTGGGCTTTTCTGTGCTTTTCTATCCAACTTGCTCTTAAATATTGGTTTTTCTAAGAGTTCTTTCTTCCCTACTCTTCTGCCGCAGGCAGCTCCTCCCCTTGGGATATGTGTGTTCTGATGATTCTGTTGAGATGAAAACTTTTCCTTTTTCAACTTGGATCCAGTGGTTGGGAGCCTGAAAATTTTAACTGAAAAAAAAAAAAAATAGAGTAACAGAAGAAAAGACAAGGTTTCTCTTCAAACGTGCATACAGGAATTTTCAATAATGGAAAACTCATGGAAAATCCCAAGGGAAAGTGTACATATGTATCAATTCAATTTAACAAAAGAGGGGGGTTTTATTTAGGGTTTCAGTGAGAGAATATGGAAGTTTCTACTGCTTCTCAATGCTAGTGGTAATGGGCAGTCTGTCTTCTTAGCAACTGAATTTCCAGGAAACTCCCTAGGAGGGAGGGCAATAGCTCCTATATTTTCAGGAGGCTCTGCTTTGAGCAGATAAAGAAAATTCAGATAAGATTTCTTTCTGTATGACTGTGCTCACTTTACATGTTTTAATGTTTTCACTTTAATAAGGCTTCTCTGGTGATGCAGTGCTTAAGACTCTGCCCTTCCACTGCAGGTGGCACAGGTTCAATCCCTGGTTGAGGAATTAAGATCCCATGTGCCTCACAATGCAGCCTAAATAAATAAATAAAATTAGTGTTTATACTAATTCTGGGGATCCGAAAGAATCTCCAGATTTCCTTCATCTGAAACTCCCCTAGAAGTTTTACACACAAGAAAAGAAACTAGGTAGTTTGCTGTGGAGAGCTAAGTGAGAAGTTGTAAGGTAAAAGACCTCCAAAGGGAGTGAAGAATAGGGATTAGAACGAGAAATTGAAAAAGAAAAATGATTGAAGTAAGCTATAAACGCAGTCTCTGCATTCAGGAAGCAGCCAGTCGAGATTTTGTTGTTGAACACAAGTTTGCCTGCCCAACACACAGTGAAGCCAAACAAACTAAAATAGTTTGTAGTTGGGAGCAGAGAAAGGTTTATTATTGCAGGGCCATGAAAGAAGAGCAGACAGACCACACACACTCAAAAGACCCTAAATCCCCAGTGGCTTTCAGATAAGGGTTGTTTTGTTTTATTGGATATAGTTGCTTTACACTATTGTGTTCCTTTCTGCTGTACGATGAAGTCACTCAGTTATATGGATACATATATCCCCTCCCTCTCAGGGCTCCCTCCCACCTCACCCCTCACTCATCTAGGTCATCAGAGAGCACCGAGCTAAGCTCCCCCAGCTATGCAGCAGGTTCCCCAAGGGTTTTCAAAGGCAATATTTGGGGTGAAGGCTACAGGGTGCCTGACTTTCTTCTGATTGGCTAGTGGCAAGATGATATGGTGATGTTTCAAGAATCTCAATCATCAATCTTCTGGTTCCAATCCAACTGGGGTCCAGTACCTGAGGGTGTTCGTTTCTGCACAACTCAGATCTTATGTATATCTCTTGAAGAGGAACTAAGACTCTGTTCTGGGGCTTCCCAGGCGGCACTTGTGGTAAAGAACCTGTCTGCAATGCAGAAGATGTAAGAGACTCGGGTTCGATCCCTGGGTTTGAGAAGATCCCCTGAAGAAGGGCATGGCAACCCACTCCAGTATTCTTGCCTGGGAAATCCCATGGACAGAGGAGCCTGGCAGGCTATGGTCCATGGGGCCAAAGAGTTGGACATGACTGAAGTGACTTAGCACACAGGGCGCCATTTCATTCCCTCACTTTCCTAATTAGTAACTGCTTGGATCTGCCCTTTGGAATTCGAGGAAGACTTAGGAGGCTAAAGTCTTTTTCTGAACTCAAGAAACGGGGAACACAGAAAGAGCTCTCTCTTCCAGAGAGCCCCACAGGGTCCAGCTCAGCTTCAACTTTTAGATGTTGGATTTGAAGCATCTTTAGGGAAGATGTTTAGAGGCAGTGTTGCAGGAAGGAGGACCCCTTCCAAGGCTTGAGAGTGGGCTCTTGTCTAACCCTCAGAAATGAATTATCTGAGGAGCCACCGGTGCTGACCAAGGGGAGCCTGGGTGGAGAGCAGGAGAGCAAAGGAAACCAGGGAGGCTGCTCTGCCATACGGCTTGGATTCTCAGGTTTCCTGGTGATGGGGTTAGTTTCCAGTTGTCTCCAGCCAATCATTGTGACCCAGGGTCCTTCCTGGTGGCGCACACATTGCTCACCCAAGATGGATTCCAGCGAGGAGGATTCTGGGATGTGGGAGGGCATGTGGTATCTCTTTTTGGCCTTTCAGGAATTCTTCTGGTTGGCAGTGGCTTGTTAGTGCTGTGTTCCTAGGCAGGACCTCCTGTCATAAAATAACTCACGGAAATGGTTACCATGGCGCCTGGCCAGTGTGGGCGGTATCAGTCAGTGTTTCTCCTAACAGTGGTGTGACAGTCATGGTAACTTCCTGAAGCAGAGCGTGAAGACATAGGTTTTCCAGTGAACTCTGAGTGACCTGCCCTGATAGATCCTTTGAATTTCTATCAAGTCCAGCTCCAGTTTTCAGGGTTTCCAGAAAGGGGCATTTTTAGTTTTCAATCATGTCAAGTCAGCAAAGTGGGAGAAAAATTGGAAGTATTAATTACTGACAAAATGCAAGAGACAGCAGGATCCAGTTTACAAAAAGATGAAAAAGAGTTCAAAGATAAGAAACAGGACTAGTATCCAAAAACCCACAAGAGTGGGTTATAGTTTTCCATAGAAACATGTAATTTCTCCTACAATCACCTATTTTCATCTAAAATAATCAAAGTAAGATCATTATTGATTGCACAGTAAGTCTGATTTCATTGAATTTGACCTGCTTATTTACATAAATGCATCATGAATGGTAACTAATGCCATAGTTCTATTAAAGTTTGCTTTGCTGGAAACAAAACTGTGTTACTGAGATTGGGACATGAACCTGTGGTCTTTTAACTGAGATCATACTTGGTCTCAGGACTTAATGAAGCTCAGGTTCTTGATGTCTCATCACAGAAAGAATTCAGTGAGAGACAAAGTGATAGTTAAGAAGTGGATTTATTTAGAGAGAAACACACTCCACAGACAGAGCATGGGCCACCTCAGAAGGTAAGAGCAGCCTTGAAATACGGCATGGTTAGTTTTTAATGGGCTGGGTAATTTTATAGCTAAAGAGTGAGAGGATTATTCCAACCATTTCAGGGACAGGGTGGGGATTTTCAGGAATTAGGCCACTACTCACTTTTTGGTCTCTGGCTGGCCTCAGAACTGTCATGGCACTGGTGGGTATGTCTTTCAGCTTGCTGATGTATTAAGATGAGTGTATACTGAGGCTCAAGGTCTGGTGGAAGTCAACTTGTCCGCCATCTTGGACGCATTTGGTTCTAATCAGTTTATGTCATGTCCTTGGTCTATGTCCCTTCTTTTCAAGTTTGTGCCCTGTCCCCCTTCCCTCCTGCTTCAGAACTTCTCAAAAAAAAATCTCAGATTGGACTTCTGAAAGTGTACTTTAGACTAGCAAGTCAAGCCAAGAACTTGCCATCAACTATCTACTCTGCCTAAAGTTTTGGATAAAATCCTCTCTTCTCAAGGTCCCCAGAATATCCCGTTTCCAGAAAGTGACTTTCCTTATTCACCTGTGTGGCTGGGAATCCCATAATTCAGAGAATAAGCCAATTGTTTCAAGAGAGCTTCATAAGCAATGGCTCCATAAAGTCAATTTTATTTTCTTAAAACTGTCTGGTAGTATTTGATTGTATGTATATCATTCTCAAATACAGCATTCTAGTAAAAACTTTGGTTACATGATCAATTTTTCCAACTATATACTATTAAAAGGAAGACAGGTTCTTATTTAACTTATGCAAGTAACTATATTGCCGTGAAAATAACAACACTCGAAAAAAAGTATCTGAATTCTGGAAGGATCAAGAAGGGAGAAAAAGAGAAGTGCTTCAGTTTTTGTTTACAAACATTTAATATACAAAATTGTTGTAAGTTATAGATATCTTAAGAGAAATGAAAAAGGGTTTCCTTATATCCAGAAGGTGTAACATTAAAGAACCAGCAATGTTCCCCTAAAAAAGCCATAAAAATTATAATAATTTTTCATGAGTTCTATCAGTCTCATGTAATTAATTATTGTTCTACTTGCTGTTGGGTTAGCAGTTTCAACTAGAATTCTCTATACCCAGTCCAGGGTAATCATCTCAAAGTTACTAATACCATCAGAAGTCTGTACCCCAGGGTACACGTCATAGCCCTTTCTATGAGCCTGAGATGGTCCCTTTTTTTGAAGATGAAGCATTCTGGATTTTATCTGATCATAAAGCACTATTTGTAAATAATAAGAGACTTAACATGACCATGGTTTAAAATTTGATGAAATTTCTTTATAAAAGTAACACAATTTGGTTGTTTCTGTGATATATAACATTCTAAATAATAATTGGAATTATGACTGCTAACATTATGCCAGGATATTTCATGGAATGTACTGGTCCCATCACTTCATGGGAAATAGATAGGGAAAGAGTGGAAACGGTGGCTGACTTTATTTTTGGGGGCTCCAAAATCACTGCAGATGGTGATTGCAGACATGAAATTAAAAGATGCTTACTCCTTGGAAGGAAAGTTATGACCAACCTAGATGGCATATTTTAAAAAAAGACATTACTTTGCCAGCAAAGGTCTGTCTAGTCAAGGCTATGGTTTTTCCAGTGGTCATGTATGGATGTGAGAGTTGGACTGTGAAGAAAGCTGAGCGCTGAAGAATTTATGCTTTTGAACTGTGGTGTTGGAGAAGACTCTTGAGAGTCCCTTGGACTGCAAGGAGATCCAACCAGTCCATCCTAAAAGAGAACAGTCCTGGGTGTTCATTGGAAGGACTGATGCTGAAGCTGAAACTCCAGTACTTTGGCCACCTCATGCGAAGAGTTGACTCATTGGAAAAGACCCTGATGCTGGGAGGGATTGGGGGCAGGAGGAGAAGGGGATGACAGAGGATGAGATGGCTGGATGGCATCACCGACTCGATGGACATGAGTTTGAGTAAACTCCGGGAGTTGGTGATGGACAGGGAGGCCTGGCGTGTTGCGATTCATGGGGTCTCAAAGAGTCGGACACAACTGAGCAACTGAACTGAACTGAACTGATAAATTTCTAGAAATTTCATACAGTTTCTGAATACATACATTAATAATATTTATCCATACAAATAAAGCCTAGGGAAGGTTAAGCATCACTTTTTATTTGACAATGTCATTCATGCAGTTTTGGGCTTCCCTGGTAGCTCAGATGGTAAAGCGTCTGCCTACAATGCAGGAGACCCGAGTTTGATCCCTGGGTCGGGAAGATCCCCTGGAGAAGGAAATGGCAGCCCAGTCCAGTATTCTTGCCTGGAAAACCTCATGGACTGAGGATCCTGGTAGGCTACAGTCCATGGGGTCGCAAAGAGTCGGACACGACTGAGCAACTTCACTTCACTTCACTTCATTCATGCAGTTTAACACATCAAACAAACCTAATTAGTCTAACGTCTCTCTTTTTACAAAGAGAGAAAAAAAAAAACTCTTTGAGATGTTCTAGGAGCCTTCTGTGAAATCTCAAAGTCAGTTCAAGGTCAAAAAGACTTCATTTAGAATTTTATTTGGGGAAGTTGTCAAAAATGTCAAAGTGTTTAAACACTTCATTTACCAGGAGCACAGATCACTATGCAACAACACTTAATTGTCAATTTAACCAAAATAACAATAAAAATTTTCAAAAGTAAATATAGAGAGCAACTTTGTTGTAAAAAAAAAAAAACAGCTCTTATAAAAAGTGAGAAAAATTGTTTCTCTTAAATAATTGAGGGCATGACAAAGACAACACAGGAAATTATTGTGATAAGATTCAGAGTTGTTTCCTAGGTGGATTAATCAAAAGATAGAGAAAATATCTTATAATCTCTTATTGAAAACAGGCCAACCATTCAACATACTTTGTCTTTTTAAGAGAGATAAAAATCACACTCTAGTTTTGCATTAGTGCACTATCGATAAAGTTCACTTTAAAATCTTATAACAAATCCACTTAATCGTATCCAGTTTGACCACATGAGATTAAATATTCTCTTTCCTTCTCTTCCCCTGTCTCTCTTTCTCACAAACCTTTTACAAGTTTCTAGACCCATTCAGTTCTTGTCCTACATTTTCCTCTTTTTTATTCTGGAGTAACTTTGACACAACTATTTTAGGATGAAATTACTCTTTTTTTCCTTAACAGAAACATAGCCTTAACACCTTGTATAGTTTTTCTTATCAAAAGCATATCCTACTTTCCTGGCATGTTTTGCATAGATTTTTTTCCCTTCATCCTTATTATTTCTAGTAGTGTCTCTTACATATACTAATTATAATTCTCAATCCTTAGTTTTGTTTTTTTTTAAGAGAAAACTAGGAAATAGTTTTTGATCCTGTGGTGGAATAGATGCCGCTGTTGCAGCTTGTGTTGAGTCCAGAACCGCAGCCGGATAGGAGGCTAGAGGATATGCACAGGATGCTGACCTGCTGACTGGGCCTGGAGACCCCGAGGAGGAGGAAGAAGTGGAGGAGGAATGAGCGGACCCCCTAACAACAGTGAGAGGGCAATGCGAGCGGCTGGAGAACTGTGTAAAGGCTCATGAGTGGCTCGCGCTCTGAGATGAGCGTGTAGCCTCCAGGTCACAGACAGAGGATGACTGCGCAGAGGAGCTCTTAAACTTCTTGCATGTGAGGGACCACTGTGTGATCCACAAACTGTTTAATAACTTGAAATGAGTGTGCAGATTCATCCACCCCAGCCTTCATCACCTTGGCATGGGCATATTTCCTTATGGTTTGAACACATTGTTTATTGTGTAATCAAGTTCATGTGAATCTCAAGGATTTGGGCTTAGGCAAGTAGCTTCTATGTAATTATCAGTGATTTCATCTTAAGAAAGTCCAGTGATCAAGCAAAAAAAAAAAAAAAACTAGGAAATAAACAATGGTGATATACCATATAGCATTCAGTAGTTGGTAAGCGGAGAAGGCAATGGCAACCCACTCCAGTACTCTTGCCTGGAAAATCCCATGGACGGAGGAACCTGGTAGGCTGCAGTCCATGGGGTCGCTAAGAGTCGGACACAACTGAGCGACTTCACTTTCACTTTTCACTTTCATGCATTGGAGAAGGAAATGGCAACCCACTCCAGTGTTCTTGCCTGGAGAATCCCAGGGACGGGGGAGCCTGGTGGACTGCCGTCTATGGGGTCACACAGAGTCGGACACAACTGAAGCGACTTAGCAGCAGCAGCAGTTGATAAGCAAAAGTATGAATATACCATCTCACAATTTCTAGAGCCATATGCTTCCTCATAGTACAGTTTCCCAATGTGGCAAAAGAACATGTTTATTAACAGGTCCAAGTATCTTTAGTCTTTATGTAAAAATAAGAAGTCAGGTCAATTTCATTGCAGCCCTGCAAATAGTTTCATCAGTACCATCTTTCTAGATTCTATATACATGCGCTAATATACAATATTTGTCTTTCTCTTTCTGACTTACTTCACTCTGTACAATAAGCTTTAGATCCTATGGCTGATTCATGTTGATGTATGGCAGAAATTAGCACAATATTGTAAAGTAATTATCTTTTTTAAAATTTATTTATCTTTTAATTGATAATCACTTTATAGAATTTTGTTGTTTTCTGCCATACATCAACATGAATCAGCTGTAGGTATACATATGTCCCCTCCTTCTGAACCTCCTTCCCATCTCCCTCCCCACCCCACCCCTCGAGGTTGATACAGAGCTCCTGTTTAAGTTACCTGAGTCATACACAAATTCCCACTGGCTATCTATTTTACATATGGTAATATAAGTTTCCATGTTACTCTCTCCTCCAAAAAAAAACTTAAAATAAAAATGAAACTTTTCTAAAAAAATTTAAAAAAAAAAAAGAAGAAGGCAAGGGGACTTCCCTGGTGGTCCAGTGGCTAAGTATCCATCTCCCAACACAGGGGACACGGGTTTCATCCCTGGTCAGGGAACTAAGATCCCGCATACTGTGGGGCAAGTTAGCCTGTGCATTGCGACTAAGACCCAATGTAGCCAAATAAATACACAAAATAAATTTTAAAAAAAGAAGAAGAAGAAGAAACAGGAGAAAGTGCTCTCTTGTGCACATGCACTCTGTCTCTCTCTCTTTTTTAACCAGTGCCACATGGCCTGTGGGATCCCAGTTCTCCAACCAGGGATTGAACCCGGGCCCTCGGCAGTGAAAACTTGGAGTCCTAACCCCTGGACCACCAGGGAATTCCCACTCTTCCTTCCTTTCTTTCTTTCTCTCTTTCCTTCTTCCTTCTCATGTGAAAATACAGGGAGAAGCCTACAAGCCAGAAAATGACCTTTCACCACAATCCCAGAACATTTGTATCCGGATCTTGGACTTCCAGCCTCTGAAACTGTGCAAAATAAATATTTGCTGTGTGACCCTCCCAATTTATGATATCTCGTTAAAGCAGCCCAAACTGACTACGACACGCAATAACACAAATGTCACTCGTTTGCATACAAAAGTTGGTCCTCGTCTTTGCTCCACTTTACATTTTCACCTGAACTGTACTTCTGGCAAATGGAACAAGCTGTCACCTCCTCAGTATGAGGGTTAAATATTTGTAGAGGAAATTTCTAAGATTTCTTCCTTTTTTCTTGATATATTAATATAAACTTAAGGAGGCTATGGACTAAATTTTGTTTTCCATTAGTCTGTTTCTTCTTTCTCAGCCTCATGTGGTTGCTTTTAAGAGTCCCTTGAGAGCCCCTGAGGAGGACCAAGGGTTACCTGAAGTTCCAGTGACTATAGGGAGCTGAAGGGCTAAAATGGAAAGATAGAAAATCCAGCTTGGGAGATTTGTTGCAGACCCATTGGGTTGCAGAGTTGGACACAATTTAGCAACTTTCACTTTCTTCACTTCACAGGGCCAAAAATCAAAGAGGGCACAGGAGGTGCAACCCTCATACCCAAAGGTAGCCAAGGAGGAAGGAAGGAAGGCTCTCCATTGCCATAGTGATGAACAGAGACAGTGGGGAGAGAGACAAGAGTCCTTATAGGATGAGATCTTTCAAGATTTAGATTTAGATGAATTCCCTGAGAGTTGCTAATGGTCAGTAGAACCCCACTCCAGATGTGGTACCCAGACTACCCATATTTCAGTCGTGTCCGACTCCTTTTGGCCCCATGGACTGTAGCCCACCAGGCTCCTCTGTCCATGAGGTTTCCCAGGCAAGAATACTGGAGTGGGTTGCCATGTCTTCTCCAGGGAATCTTCCCAACCCAGAGATCGAATCTGCGACTTTTAAGTCTCCTGCATTGGCAGGTGGGCTTTTTACCTCTAGAGCCACCTGGGAAGCCCCATTTCTACCCTTAAGCAGGTAGAAAACCAGAGTAAACTTTTCAGTTTCCAAAACCAGGTTCTCAGGTAACAACACTTTTAGCAATCAAGAGACAAAACAGTAGCACAAAAGACAGACAGGACAGCTACCTGTAGCAAAAGTCCCAGTATCCAAAGAACTCAGGGATGGGAGGAGTGGACTGGGAGGGAATGAAGTAGAAAAGAATGGCTTTATTGCTTTCCCAGGCAAAGGAGGACATGGTGGGTGCCTGCCCTTCAAAAAGTGTAAGTCCCAGCCCAGGAGGATTTGATAAGGAGTTCTATAACAAGGGGCTTCCCCTGGTGGCTCAGACGGTAAAAAATCTGCCTGCAGTGTAGGAGACCCAGCTTCGGTCCCTGAGTCAGGAAGATCCCCTGGAGAAGGGAATGGCAACGCAGTCCAGTATTCTTGCCTGGGGAATTCCATGGACAGAGGAAACTGGAGGCTACAGTCTGGGTGGGTTGCAGAGTCAGACACGATGGAGAGACTAACACTTAATAGGAACAATTTAAGGGTGGGGTTCCTCTCAAGATTAGGGTGCGTGAAGGGCCTGCACTCCCTTAATCCTGTCTCAGGTGATCTCTACCCAAGAGACTTTGATGAAGGGTTTGAGAACGGTGGTTCAAAGCTGGGGTCTCTGACAAAATCAGGCTTTAGGCAGGGTTGGCAGTCCCTTCATCTCATCTCCCAGGTGGCCAGTCTCCTAATCTTGATAAGTTTCCCTGGTCCTTTTAATCTTGCCTTGGGTGATTTCTTGGCTGTTCCTCCCTTGTTTAAAAACAGCAAAGAACTGGCTTTAACCAAAAATTTTCTTCTGTAAATCAAAAATTCGGAAAATCTTTTTCAGAAAGGCAGGGAAAGGCTCTTACTGTCCTTGCTTGGCCAGAGTCTGGCAGAGACCCAGGATTCCAACTGGTAAAATAAAGTTTACCTTCGCTGGCATGGTCAAAGGTCCTGGGATCTCAGCAGCAGTCCCCTGAGAGTGGAGAGTCCCAACCATCCCATCTTTATTGCCAGAAGTCTTGGGGAGAAAACTTTTCCAGCTTCTGTCCAACAATTGGCCTGGTAATTTAAATGAGAAAAAGAAAAAAAACAGATTAACAAGAGAAAACAGAATGTTAATTTTCACACAAGCTTGTGGGAGCTCCCAGTCGTGGAAAACTCTTGGACTAACCCAAAGGAAAGGTATAGATGTGTGTGCGTGCCTGCACAGTTGTGTCTGACTCTTTTATGACCCCATGGACTAGCCCACCAGACTCCTCTGTCCATGGATTTCCCAGGCAAGAATACTGGAGTGAGTTGCCATTTCCTTCTACAGGAATGTGTATATAGACCATTAAACAAAGAGCGGTGGGTTTAGGGCTTCAATGGGAGAATATGGAAGGTTCTGTTGGGCTTTTTGATGCTAATGAGAATGGACAGTCCCTCTTCTTGGCAGTTAAATTCACAGGAAACTGCCTCGGAGGAGGTTTAATGGCAGCTGTATTTTGTAATGGCTCTGATTCAGGCAGCTAAAGGAAATTTACAAAGCATTCATTTCTGCACCTTCTGTGCTCAAATGTTTTCACCTTAAAATAATCTTTATACCAATTCTGAGGGTCCAAGAGGATCACCACAATTCTCAGTGGAGTTCTCCAAGTCTCACCCTCTGGAACCAAACTGCCTAGTACATGTTCCAGCTCTGTCTGAGAAAGTTGAAAGACCTGGGGTAAATTACTCACTCCTCTGTGTTTCAATATGCAGAAAGAGGATGGAGTGATTGAAAGGATTAAACAAGTCCTATGTGTGAAACATTTGGAACAATGCCTGGACACAGTAAGAGTGATACAAGTGTTTCCTATTGTTATTTTTTTATTGCAGTATAACTGACATATAACATTATATTCATTTCAAATGTACAACCTAATGATTCAACATTTAGGTATATTACAAAATGATCACCACAGTATGTTTAGATCACCAAGCCAAAGAATTATAATTTTTTTCTGTCCTATAAGCTTCTCAAACTCAACCGTTCCAAAGCTCATCTTCTCTCCAAACCTGTCCCACAGGAATTCCTGGGCGGTCCAGTGGTTAAGGGTCTGTGCTTTCACTGCCAAAGTTTTGGTTTCAGTACCTGGTCAGGAAACAGATCCCACCAAGCCTCTTGGTGCAGTTTTTTTTAAGTCATAAAAACATAGATAAACTTTTCCTTCCTCCCATTTCCTTCCTCGAAGAGTCCCTTTGTCATGTGGTGGCACCACCACCAGCTGCATCACCCAAGCAGAAACCCTGATTTCTCTCTCCCCTTTCACCCCATGTAAAATCAACCACTAAAACGGGTTCATTTTAACCCCTAAATACTGCTTGAGTTTGTTCTCTTCATTCTCATTTTTCTGTCCGAGTTGATTATTGCTTAGCACTTCCCCACCCTGTTGATGTTGGTTTTGGCCACATGACTCGCTGTGGGCAATGGAATAGTATTAGACGTGACTGGAGCTCTGCAAACTGGACTCAGGCTCTTGCGCTCCTGCCATTATCACGTGAAACACTCCTCAGGTAGCCACGACTGCCTGAACCACAGTGACCCAGAGGCACACGAGTTTGAAGGAAAAGCTTATGCCTGTGTGCCACTGAGATTTTGTGGTTGCAAAATAGTTTTGGGTTGTTTTTGTTTGTTTTTTTTTTTTGCTGCACTGGGTCTTCGTTGCAGCACCCCGGATCTTCCATCTTCATCACAGCATGCAGGATCTTTAGTGGTGGCATGTGAACTCTTAGTTGCGGCATATGAGATCTAGTTCCCTGACTAGGGATCAAACCCAGGGCCCCTGCATTGGACGCACAGAGTCTCAGCCACTGGACTCCCAGGGAGGTCCCAGCTCTTAACAGGAATACCTGCCTGATGCATTTTTCCTGGGGCAGGCCATTGTCTCCTCGTTGCTGCTTCCATTTCTAGCCTTACTCCTCTCAACTGCATCCTTCAAATGGCTACCAGCTTCCTCTACTTAAAGTGCAAATCTGACTTGAGCCAACTTACTCATAGTTCTTTGAAAATGACAGAAACCAAATTCAAATCACTCTTGGTGGGGGGGAGGGGGACTGAGAATCTATCAGTTTGTGTAAATCTTTAGGGGTGGTCATAGCTGCTCACACGGCTGGATCCAGTTGCCCAAACAAGCTCATTGGGAATACGTCTCTCCTTCTCAGAACGCCACTCTCTTCTGTGGCTTCATTCTCAAGCAGACCCTCTCCAGCCCGGTGGGGAAAATGCCATCAAGAGGTGCCAAGCTAAAATCCTACTATTTTATTAACTCCAAAAAAAAGTGAATACGTCTTTCATAATTGTGCCAACAGAAAGTCTCCCAGAAGACTCACTGTACTGACTTGGGTTGGATGCCGTTCCTTGAATTAGTCACGTTGACCAGGGAGGTGCAGTGCTCAGCCTTGTACCCGAGAATGGGATCAGCCCCATCAAGTCATGTAAACCAAGAGTGGATAAGCAAAGGGTTCCCCAAGGGGAAAAAAGGGATTTGTTACCAGAAGGCAAGATACAAAGCAGTCAAAAGCAAGTGATATCTTGGCATCATTCCTCTGCCTAAAGTCCTCCAATGAACTCCTCATCACCGTTAGGATGAACACTTAGCCTCTCAGTATGAACCACAAGGCCCTCCATGATCTGTGGTCCTTTTCACTTATTAAGCCTCACCTCCCTGTCACTGTGTGATGGGCCCTTTGCTCCCACAACACTGCATATCACAACCTTGCAGCCCATATGTTCCCCTTCTCCTGAAACACTTACCCTGTTTTCACTAGCTAATTCCTACTTACTCATAAAGGCTCCATATAGGTCTCATCAAAGCTGACTTTCCTGCTCCAGGCTGCACTCCCACAAGGACTACCTCAACATTTTATTAACAAGGACGTGTTTGGCGCAGAGGAGTCTCCGAGTAGGGCTTCCCTGGTAGCTCAGCTGGTAAAGAATCTGTCTGCAGTGCAGGAGACCTCAGTTTGATTCCTGGGTCAGGAAAATTCCCTGGAGAAGGGACAGACTACCCACTTCAGTATTTCTGGGCTTCCCTGGTGGCTCAGCTGGTAAAGAATCCACCTGCAATGCAGGAGACCTGGGTTCGATCCCTGGGTTGGGAAGATCCCCTGGAGGAGGGCATAGCCACCCACTCCAGTATTCCTGCCTAGAGACTCCCCATGGACGGAAGAGCCTGGCAGGCTATAGTCCATGGGGTTGCAAAGAGCTAGACACAACGGAGCAACTAAGTATAGCACAGCAGCAGCACAGTCTCCCAGTAACTGCCGGATCAATGGATGGATAGAGCAAGGAATAAGTGACTGAGCGGGAGAAACAGTAAATATTTGCTTAATGAATGAATTTGGTTTGAAATGGGAAGTTGACTGACTCATAGAACTGAAAAATCCAAGGGAAGAGCTGAATGTATCGGTTGTTGCTGTTCAGTTGCCAAGTCGTGTCCAGCTCTTTGTGACCCCATGGACTACAGCATGCCCGGCTTCCCTGTCCCTCACCATCTCCCGAAGTATGCCCAAGTTCATGTCCATTGCATCGGTGATGCCATCCAACCATCTCATCCTCTGTCACCTTCTTCTCCTTCCGCCTTCAATCTTTTCCAGCATCAGGGTAAAGGTAAACAGTATATGTAGGTAGGTAAATAGATAGACAGACTGACTAGATAAATGGATTGAATGGACTGGATAAATGGGAGGATGGATGAATAGATGGAGAGATAAGTGGATAGTAAGGTGACTAGTAAGCAAAATCCTCCTCCTCCAGTAGTTGTGGAAGTGGGCCAGAGAAATGGCTTTCAAGTTATGTGCTGAGTCTATGCAGGCCTGCCTTTAAAGGGTTTAAAGTTCATTTGCGTAGACATAATTCTCACCACTTACACTAGGCACTTGAGCCTCAGAGGGAGATAGATGGGTGATACTGGGCCCCTGTGGCACAACTGGAATATAGTTAAAAAGAAACTGGGTCCTTTTTCCTGTTACAGATTAACTTCCTGGCAAATTGCAACATGCCTGCCACAGCTGTAGGTGGATGAAGAATCCTGTTTTTTTGTTTGTTTTTTTTTGAGAATCCTGTTTTTAAAACCCTCAGAGATCTCGCATTTAATTAAATGAGCATTTTGCACCATCCCAGGAGGAAGCCAAACAAACCACCCTGTTTCTGAACTTCTAAGGACCTGGAGTCCCCTTCATTTGGAGTTGGTAAGAAGTTGAGTGCATTTTGCCCCTCAGGAGCTAATGGAAATGAGCACCACCCTGCCTGCAAACCTCACCACCAGCTGAACTTTTTCCAAGGGTCCTGAGGGTGGACACTGTGAGCAGCTCCTGACCAGACACCATCCTGTTTTGCAGGGTGAATTTCCATTAGGAGGGAGGAGGGCGAAAAACAGAACTGTGTTTCAAAAAAAAAAAAAATTGAAAGCAGTTACCAGAGCTTGGCCTATGCCCAGAAAGCTGTAGAAAGAGGCCCCAAACTTCCTGATCCCCAGCTGCAAGCCCAGGCCTGTTTCCTGGCCCGCTGCAAGTTTCCTACCCCCGGGAAAGAGCAGGGCTTCGGGCCAGCTGAGGAGGCCCCATCTCTCCTGCTCCCTCCTTGAAAGACGTCAGGCTCTGCTGAAGCAAAAGTGACGTTTTTGTAGTCAAGTTGCAGGCCAAATTGCTTTACTTCTGGTCATTCCTTCTCTTTACCCCCACTGCCAGATCCTCAAAACAATCCTATTCAGTTTCTGAGGTTTTGATGGCCAAAACAAGGGTCATTTCCAGTAGCATGCTGCCTCTTTTTCTCCATTCTTCCATCTCCCTGCTTCTCATCACCCAACCCACCCCACACTCCCAGAGTAATAAATAAAAGGCCTTCAAAGCATCACCCATGGCACAGTGGTAAAGAATCTACCTGCCAATGCAGGAGACACGGGTTCAATCCCTGGGTCAGGAAGATCCCCTGGAGGAAGGCATGGCAACCCGCTCCAGTTATTCTTGCCTGGAAAAATCCTGTGGTCAGAGGAGACTGGAGGGCTACGGTCCACGGGGTCACAGAGAGCCGGACACGACTCAGCAAGCACACAAAGCATCACCCGGACTGCAAGTGGGGGGCGGGGGGGTGATCCTAGTTGACCAGTTGCCTCCCCTATAGGCAAGTAGATTCAATTGAGTAAAGAGAAATGGCCCCCGCCACACACAGGCTGGAACAGGACATGGATTTCCATTTACTTGTGGGAAAGACCCACCCCCCAACTTTATGCAGGACTCTGCAGAGGTGAATTCAGCTGCTGGGGGAAGTCAAATCTGGGGCTCAAATCTGGGTTCTGCCCCATCCTGGCTGGCCATGCTCAGGCAAGTTATTTAATCTCTTCCTACCTCAACCTTCTCATCTATTAAATGGGGATGGTTGTGGTGGCTACATTAAACCACTCGTGTAAATCCTCACCGTGACGCCTGAAACCAAGGAAAGGCTCATAGCCCCGTTTCTCATCACGTTCTGCTGAATTACACCCACCCTTCCCCGCTGATCCTCTAATCTCAGCTCCCCAGTCCTGTCTTTCAAACGTGTTGTGTCATCATTTATTTGCAAACATGTCTGTTTGATTTCAAATTAAAATGCTTCTGAGTCACATTAAAAGCAAAACACATGAAAGGAGGGGGAAAAGAGAGGCTGACAGACATGTGAGTAAACAGCGAAATATTTCCAAAGGCTGGATACAGAGGGCTCAAACGCTCGAGTGTTCAAATTGACAGGAAGAGACACAGGAACATCAGTAGAGGGGCATTTTTCTGGGGATTAAAACACCAGGAACATGAAACCCTCCTCCTTCCTTCCCACCAGTACTCAGCGTTCCACTTACTGGATGATCAAGGCCTTGTTGTCTTCCATCGCCATGATCACAGTCTGATTCTGATTGTCCCCATAACTCATTAACCATTCTGCAAGTTAAATATTGAAGTGTTCAAACGAACAGTGTGGACTGAGCCAAACCCCAAAGCTTCCTGTGAGAGGCACTGGCTATTCAGACTGCTATTAGAAAAAGGAGAGGGAGGGAAAGCAAAACCAGAAACTGCCAGCCACACGTCCCCATCAACACCGTGGCCAGAGAGCCTTCAGAGTCCAGAGAAGTGAAGCACTGGAAGGATGGGGGTCACAGGACCGGCACATCTCAGCGGCAGAGATTGATCAGTCAGAGCAGTCAGTCAGCCAGGGGGCTCAGGGGAAAGTCCCATCATGTGAGATGACTTCTTTCATCCTCTCTGTCTATCGGGGAGCTGGGGAAATAGGGCTACCCGGGCCGCGACCCCTCACAGCTCCAGAGCAAAGCCTGGTGAAGGTGACTTCCGCAGCCTGGATCCCCAAGGCGGGGATTTCCCTCTCCTCCTTCTCCTAGGAGCTTCTCGGGACGGGGCTCCTCTCGAGTTTCACTGGCCAAAGGCAGTTCCAGGGCTGAGGTGAGGGTCCGCGAATCCACAGCGAAGCATCTCAGTTCTTCTGTTCCGGGGCGCCGTCCTTCAACGAGGTGTCTCTGCCGTCCGCGCCCTCTGGGCCAGCCCCCAGATTTGGCTCCTCTCCCTCGGGCTGCTCTGCGGGTTTCTGGGGCTCCCCCGCCACCTCGGTGCTCTTGCTGGAGTGGCACCCCATCTCAGTCGGACGCAGAGGGCGAGTGCCCTGGGAGGCCCCGAGGTGAGTGGGGTCTGTGCGGCTGATCCGCGGGGGCCGGAGTTAAATAACCCTTCCTCAGAGCACAGCTGAAAGAGAACGGATTTGGTTTCCATGGTCACCGGGAGACACCAGTCCAATCTGCATAATGACAACGCCGCCCCCCAACCCCCTCCTCCCCCTGCATCTGTCGGGTGGGCTGAGCCTGGAAGGTGGCCCTTCCGGCTAAGCCAACTAGTTCAACCAAGCCCTATTCATTCCATCGGAAGAATTCCCTTTTGTTTAACCTGTAACTTCTTTACAAATTACAACCCCCCCCACCTAGTTACCTGTAAACACCAGGCCTCTCTTCGCACGCGAAGAAAGCCCTGTTACTAAGCAACTAGCTGTTCCCCTCCCCCTTGTCCCAGGGTCATATTCAGTTCCCGGGGCTCACAGACCCCCCACTTGGAGGCCATCCCCACCCTAGGATGCCACCTCCACCCAGGTTGAAGAAGAATGGGAAGGGAAGTCCTAAGATCGTGGATTCCAGGGGTTACCCAAACAAGTAAGTAATGAAAAGAACTAGTATTAATGGTGCTGTATGTTAAATATGAAAGTTGGTAACAGTAAATCCTAAGAGTTCTCATCACACACACACAGAATTTTTTGTTCCTTTAACGTTGTATCTTTAAGAGAGGATGGATGTTGATTAAACTTATTGTGCTAATTATTTCATGATATAGCAAAGTCAAAACATTAGGCTGTACACCTTAATTTATACAGTGCTATCGTTCATGCTCAGTCACTCAGTTGTGTGGGACTCTTTGTGACCCCATGGACTGTAGCCTGCCAGACTCCATGGTCCATGCAATTTTCCATGGCAAGAATACTGGAATGGGTTGCCATTTCCTACTCCAGGGAATCTTCCCAACCCAGGGATCAAACCTGAGTCTTTTGCATCTCCTGCACTGCAGGCAGATTCCTTACCACTGAGCCATCAGGGAAGCCCATTCAGTGCTATGTCTGTTATATCTCAATAAAACTGGAAGAAAAATAAACAAATACATAAACAAATTAACAGGTACCAAGTGCTACTCTGTGCCAAGCACAATTTACATTCATCATCTTCTTTTATCTTCACAACCATTCCAAGAGGTAGGTTGTGTTATTTAACTTGCATTTAACAGATGGAGACACTGAGATTCAGAAAGACTGAATAACTTAAGGTCTAACAGCCAGGAAACAGCAGCGGTGGGATTTGAACTCGGATCCCTCAGATTCCACTCTATTACCATTCTCATTTATTTTAAAGACCCCATCAGACCATCTTCATGCACCATCAAATGTGTCATCAGTTTGGGAGGCCTGTCATTGCTCTTTTAATCTGGACATATGAGTAAAGGTTTTCAAAGCTGTGAACAAATGTTCTGTATATTTTTAAGTTAGTTTTTTTTTTTTTTTTGGTGGTGCTGGGTCTTTGTTGCTGCAAGCAGGCTTTCTCTAGTTGCATGCGTGGGTTTCTCATTGCAGTTATTTTGAAGAACAGGTTCTAGGGATTTCAGGCTTCAGTAGCTGTGGCACATGGGTTTGGTTGCTCTGAGGCAGGTGGGATCTTCCCGAATCAAGGATCCAACTCACGTCCCCTGCATTGGCAGGTGGATTCTGAACCACTGAACCACCAGGGAAGCCAAACACTCTACATTTGACTTCTATTTTATGTCTGATCACCTTGCTTTTCTTTTCCTAACTCCAAAAGGAGCCCAATAATTCTGGCCCAGCTCCCAGGAAGCTGGAAAGAGGATCAGGCAGGTCTACAAACTAGCTTTTCAGAGCAGCACAGAGTGCAGTCTTTTCCAAGTATGCACAAAGCCATCGAAAGTGACATTAGCTCCCACTCACTGATGGAGGGGTGGGTACATGCCAGCCTCGGATATCTCATACAAGTCCTCTCGTTTACTCATCACAATCAAACAGCCCCATGCGGGAGTATTATTAAGCCACTCTAGAGGTGAAATAATTGAGTCCAGAGTGGTTAGGTCAGTGGCCTGAGGTCAACTCCGTGTCTGGCAGCCAGTTCAGGATGCTGCCTGCAAGCTCTGGAATCTTCCCTGTCCTTGTCCCCTCCCGCCCCCACCGCCACTGCCTTTGGTTCATGCCATTTATCTTCCAGGACTTAGGCACTCAGTAATCCACAAGAATGTGGTAAGCCTTTCCTATAAATCACCTGCCTTTGAATGAGCTTCTTGCCAACCAGGCTGGCAGAATGACAATTAGGAAGGCATTTAATGTTGTCAATTTACCTCTCCCATTTAAACCCCAAAGTACAGTCTGGAGGTGTCAGGGTGGGAGAAGGAGGTTGCATTTGCCTTCCAATTAAGAGGCCCTAATTAAGGCAAATACTCATTTAGATACTGAGATGCTAAGCCAATGATTCTCTCATGAAACCTCCAGATTAATCATGCTTATACCAACTCAGCACAAAAGACAGGCAGCAGGAGTAGCAAGGAGACAGGTAAAACCCTCATGTTGGGCTTGGGTTAATTTAGAGGTGTGGTTGGTGAGAATAGATGAGGGCCCTTTTCAGAGTGAATCTGGTGAGAAGCCTTGCCTTGCCCGTGACGCCCACACCCAGGACAGGTTACGCAATCGTGGGGCCCGTGTGAAACTAAAATGTGGGCCCTTGTTCAAAAAATCACTAACAAAAAAAAAAAAATCACTAAGAATTTCAAGATGGTGACAGGAGAACTTTAAATGAAGCATAAAGGCCCATGAAGCCAGACTTGCCCACACCTAACCTCTTCCCTAACTTTTTCAGAAATGGATTCACCTCTGTGGAGGCTGTAATTTGCCAGATCACTAGCTGCATCTGCCTAGGGGACATTGCCCTAGGAACAGAATGAGGCCAGTGGAAAGACAAGGAAAGAGAAATGGGATATGGCCCACAATGATGGATGGGACTTTAGTAGGATAATTTCAATATATTTTCAGCTTTAAAATGCCTTCTTAACTTTTACTATCTATACAACATAGCATGCAGAAGATACTAACAGACAGAACAAATAGGGAGACTTCCCTGGTGGTCCAGTGGTTGAGAGTCTGCCTTAGAGTGCCAGACTCAGGTTTGATCCCTGGTCAGGGAACTGGGATCCCATATGCCTTGGAGCAGCTAAGCCTGTGTGTTGCAACTACTGAACCCAAGCATTACAATGAAGAATCCCATGTTACACAGTGAAGATACACATGCCACAACTAAGACTTGAGGCAGCCAAAAAATAATAAATAAATATTAAAAAAAAAAGAAAAGAACAAATAGGGACTTGCTTGGTGGTCAAACAAGTGGTTAAGACTTCCTGCTCCTAATGCAAGTTTCCCAGTTCAATCCAGGGTTGGGAAACTAAACTAAATCCCTGGTTGGCTGCACAATGCAGCCAAAAAAGAAAAAAAAACTACAAATAAAAACTACCAATATCATACGTTAGCAAAGCTTCAGAGCAACCAGAACTCTCATATGTTCCTGCTGGGAATGCAAAATGGTAACATCACTCTGGAAAACAGTCCGGCAGCTTCTCGTCAGTTAAACATACACTTAGCATAGGCTATTTACCCATATCAGTCTGCTCAGGCGGCCATAACAAAATGCCACCAAATTGGTCGCCTAAACAACAGACATTTTCTCCCAGTTCTGTAGGCTAAGACATCCATAAGCAAGGTGTTGGCAAGTTTGGTTTCTGGAGGGATGTTTTTTTCCTGATTTGTAGATGGCCACCTTCCTGATGTATGTTTACATGGCCTTTCCCCTGCATTCACAAAGAGAAAGAACTCTGGTGGCCCTTTCTCTTATAAGGACACTAGTTCAATGGGATTAGGGCCCCACCCTTATGACTCCATCTAACCTAATTACCTCGGTGCATGCTCGCATGCTCAATTGTGTCTGACTCTGCGACACTATGGACTGCAACCCACCAGGCTCCTCTCTCCATGGGATTTCCCAGGCAAGAATACTGGAGTGGGTTGCCATTTCTCTCTCCAAAAGATCTTCCCAACCCAGGGATTGAACCCACATCTCCTGCATCTCCTGCACTGCAGGCAAATTCTTTACCACTGAGCCACCAAGGAAGCCCTAAAGGCCCAATCTCCAAATGCAGTCACACTGGGTATTAAATTCAACATACGAATTTGGGGAGGGACACATTAAATCCATAACATTACCTAAGGGAAATGAAAACCTATCAGTTCAGTCACTCAGTTGTGTCCAACTCTTTGTGACCCCATGGACTGCATCACACCAGGCTTTCCTGTCCCTCACAAACTCCCAGAGTTTGCTCAAACTCATGTCCATTGAGTCAGTGATGCCATACCACCATCCCATCCTCTGTCATCCCCTTCTCCTCCCGCCTTCAATCTTTCCTAGCATCAGGGTCTTTTCAAATGAGTCAGTTCTTTGCATCAGGTGGCCAAAGTATTGGAGCTTCAGCTTCAGCCTCAGTCCTTCCAATGAATATTCAGGACTGATTTCCTTTAGGATGGACTGGTTGGATCTCCTTGCTGTCCAAGGGACTCTCAAGAGTCTTCTCCAACACCACAGTTCAAAAGCATCAATTCTTTGGCACTCAGCTTTCTTTATGGTCCAACTCTCACATCCATACATGACTACTGGAAAAACCATAGCTTTGATTATTCAGACTTTCGTTGGCAAAGTAATGTCTCTGCTTTTTAATATGCTGTCTAGGTTGGTCATAGCTTTTCTTCTAAGGAGCAAGTGTCTTTTAATTTCATGGCTGCACTCACCATCTGTAGTGATTTTGGAACCCCCCAAAATAAAATCTGTCACTGTTTCCATTGTTTCCCCATCTATTAGCCATGAAGTGATGGGACTGGATGCTATGATCTTCGTTTTCTGAATGTTGAGTTTGAAGCCAGCTTTTTCACTCTCTTTTACTTTCACCAAGAGTCTCTTTAGTTCCTCTTTGCTTTCTGCCATAAGGGTGGTATCATTTGTATATCTGAGGTTATTGATATTTCTCCCAGCAATCTTGATTCCAGCTTGGGCTCATCCAGTCCAGCATTTTGCATGATGTACTCTGCATATAAGTTAAATAAGCAGGGTGACAATATACGTCCTTGACGTACTCCTTTCCCAATTTGGAACAACAGTCCGTTGTTCCATGTCTGGTTCTAACTATTGCTTCTTGACCTGCATACAGATTTCTCAGGAGGCAGGTAAGGTGGTCTGGTATTCCCATCTCTTGAAGAATTTTCCACAATTTGTTGTGATCCACACAGTCAAAGGCTTTGGCATAGTCAGTAAAGTAGGTGTAGATGCTTTTCTGGAACTCTCTTGCTCTTTCTATGACCCAGTGGATGTTGGCAATTTGATCTTTGGTTCCTCTGCCTTTTTGAAATCCAGAAAACCTATGCTCACATGAAAACCTGTACATGAACATTTAGAGCAGCTCTATTAATAATCAATAATTAGAAACAACTCAAATGTGAATGGATAAACAGTGGTACAACAGATAAACCTTTATACAACAGATTGTTACTCAGCAATAAAAAGGGAAAATTGCAGTTACATGTAACAGATTTGATGAATTTCAAAGATATTCATGAGTGAAAGAAGCCAGTCTCAAAAGATTATCTACTGCTTGATTTCACTCACATGACATTCTCAGAAAGACAAAAATACAAGGATAGAGAGAACTTCCCTGGCAATCCAGCAGTTAAGACTCTGCGCTTCCACAGCAAGGGGGTATGGATTCAATCTCTGGTCCAGGAACTAAGATCCCACATGCCAATCAAGCAAGAAACTATACATACATTTGTATGTACAAGGATATATAGGGCTTCCCAGATAGCACTAGTGGTAAAGAACCTGCCTACCAATGCAGGAAATATAAGAGATGTGGGTTCCCTCCCTGGGTCTGGAAGATCCCTTGGAAGAGGGCATGGCAACCCAGTCCAGTATTCTTGCTTGGAGAATCCCTATGGACAGAGGAGCCTGGTGGACTACACTCCATAAGGTCACATAGAGTAGGACATGACTGAAGTGACTTAGTACGCACCATAGATGGAGATGTTCTCTCCAAGATGGAGAACAGATCAGTGGTGTCACTACAAAGTTATAGCTTGAAAGAGTTTTTTCCTTTGGTTTTCTGTGTCCTGTTTGCAGTGCTAGTTACACAAATCTATATCGTTACACAAATCTACATGCTCAAATTCATAGAACTGTACATCAAAAATTTTTTAAAGCCAAATTTGCTGTATATTAATTTAAGAAAAAAAAAAATGTTAAGAGCATCCAAACAAGCAAACAAAAATAAATAAAAACTGTTTTGCCAGGAGCCCAGGGGCTTATTTGCCATCTGGTCCTAGTACTCCAGATCATTTAAAATCCTTTTTCTCTCCTGGTTTTCATTTGAACAAACAAACAAACACACACACCTGCCCCTAATTTACCTTGACAGCTCTTTGTTGAGCCACATGATACAAGGTTCCATTTGGAGGTGCAGTGTGGTTTCCAGAACCTTAGTGAATTTCCATTAAGGAGGCCTGGATGTGCAGGCAGAGGGGGATGTATGAAGATAACTTGAAAGCTCTGGCTGTAGGCAGGGGAGTGGCCAGCCCAAGCACCCTGCAGGAAGGGAGCTGGGGCCACAAGCATCCCAACCTCACTCTCCTCCCTCACTTTAGTCCCTCCCAGGTCTCCTGCCGGCCAAACCCAACTTGAAGCCAGTGGACACAGAAGCCTTTGGCTCCTGCTCATTTAGGTCAGTCCCCCAGGATGCAGAGCAGGGTGGAAAAGGAGAGTGGATGTGGAGAAGTAAACAAACCATCTAGCACAATCCACGTGGATCATGTTCTCAAGGACACAGAATCTGTAGGGGGAGGCAACATCTTTGCAGGGAATTAAACTGTGAGGCAGAATGCAGTGCTTTAACACAGGGAAAAGGGCCACGTTGGAAAAAGGGGAGCGGGACTGGCTTCCCAGAGATGGACCCAGAAGGATGAGGAGAATATTAGCTGGTAGAGGAGGAACTGATATCCTGGCCACAACGAAGAACGCAAATCCGTCCTTAGGAGTTCAGTTCATTTCATCATTCGTTTGTGGAAAGACAGCTAATAACCCAAGTGGCTCAGTGATGAAGAATTGCCTACCAATGCAAGAGGGGCAAGAGACGTGGGTTCGATCCCTGGGTCAAGAAGATCCCCTAGAAGAAGAAATGGCAACCCACTCCAGTATTCTTGCCTGGGAAATCCCAAGGACAGAGCAGCCTGGCACTGTATAATCTATGGGGTTGCAAGGAGTTGGACATGACTGAGCAACTAATAGTCATGGTTAGAAGCATCAGATTCAGGAACTTCCCTGGTGGTCCAGTGGCCAAGGCTCGTCGGGTGCCCCAGGTTCATTCCTGGCCAAGGAACTAGATCTCACATGTCGAAACTAAGGGTTCACATGTCATAGCTAAAGATCCGCAGGCCGCTACAAAGACTGATCTTTCATGCCACAGCTATGACCTGGCGCAGCCGAATAAACAAATAAAAAGAAGCACCCCAATTCAGCATGAGAGGAACCTGAGACTGAAAACTAACTCTATATGTACATGCTATCCGTGTACAGCAGGTTGTTTAACCTCTCTGACTCTCAGTTTCCTGGACTTTGGGAAAGAATCAATGACAAAGCATATGTGTCATCCTGCTAGGACATCTCATAGCTGGCAGGGTTTGCATGTGCAGTTCATGACCAGAAAGTGACCAACCTTACTTCTGCCATAAACATACTAGGACCCCCAAAGTCGAGTTGCCATTCAGTCCAAGGGCCAGCCTCACAAGATCAAGTGCCCTTCCTGGGATGGGTACCAGCTCCTTTCCTGTTGGTCTCTGGCATCCTCGCCTCCTTCCTTCTCTACCCCTCCTTCTGCCAGGGTCCTGACATCCTGCCCATGTCCCCAGGGCCCCCATTTCTAGCTCCACCCACTTTGAAGAGTAGAGGATTCTCACCTTCTTTTGCAGGGTGGGGCTCTCCGCCCAGCTTGAGGGATCTTAATTCCCTGCCCAGGGATTGAACCCTCAGTGAAAGCCCTGAATTCTGAACCACTTGACTGCCAGAGACTTCCCCTCACCTTCCATAATGGAGCATCATTCTAGAAGACAAAGAAGCTCTTGCCTACTAAAAAAAAATGGGTTTCATCTCACAGCATGAATTTATTAGAAAACAAAATGCAGCAAAGAAAATTCTCCCTTTGAAGGAAAGAATGGACAGAACAGGAGCACAGAGGGATACAGAGGAGAGCCCTTGTCCATCCTGTCCCATATCTAAGACACAGTGTCCAGCATGGCTGTCCAGGTCTCAGTCAACAGTGATGGAGTGCTCAAAGGCAAAGGTTGTACAGGCGGGCAATCCAAATTCAGGTCTTGGCCACACCGCTTGCTAACTCTCCTACCCAACGGCAATTACTTAAGCATTACGGGCCTAAGTTCCTTCCTCAATAAAATGGGTGAAATAATAGTGATTGCTTCATAGGATTATTGTGAGGATTTAACCAGTCAGTCTAAAATTCTGAGTGCCAGGACTTTCCCGGGGGTCCAGGGGTTAAGAATCTGCCTTGTGGTGCAGGGGACACAGGTTCGCTCCCTGGTCAGGGAACTAAGATCCCACCTGCCAGGGAGCGACTAAGCCTGTGTGCTGCAACCACTCAGCGACTAAGCCCGAAAACCACAACGACGGAGCCCGCGGGCCCTGGAGCCTGATCACCATAGCTGAAGAGGAAAGATCCTGCATGAAGCGACAAAGATCCCATGTGCTGCAACTAAGACCAACGCAGCCAAAATAAATTTTTAAAGATAATTGCATGAGACAAGTGCTCGGGCCTGGTGCACTGGGAAGACCCAGAGGAATCGGGTGGAGAGGGAGGTGGTGGCGGGGGGGATCGGGATGGGGAATACGTGTAAATCTATGGCTGATTCATATCAATGTATGACAAAACCCACTGAAAAAAAAAATAAATAAATAAAGGAGAAATTGGAAAAAAAAAAAATTCTTAGTGCTGGGAATTCCTTGGTGGTCCCCTGATTAGGACTCCATGCTTTCACCATGAAGGGCCTGGGTTCAATCCCTGATTAGGGAACTAAGATCCCACAAGCTACACAGCCAAATAAAATAAAATTCTTATTACCTAATATGTTATAAGACTTCCCAGGTGGCTTAGACAGTAAAGCGTCCACCTACAAGGAGGGAGACCCGGGTTTGATCCCTGGGTCAGGAAGATCCCCTGAAGAAGGCAATGGCAACTCACTCCAGTACTCTTGCCTGGAAAATCCCATGGACGCAGAATACTGGTAACCAACAGTCCATGGGGTCGGAAAGAGTCGGACAGGACTGAGTGACTTCACTTTAATATGTTACAAATTATTTTTATTATTATTGACACTACTTCTACCTATCAAACATGGCTCGGGCCCACAAGGAGTTCATTTATGGAGAACCTGTAGATAAAAACAGACCTGTTGATAACCACAGTCCCCAAAACTCTGTAATTAGTGGAATGAACAGAATGCTAGAAGAACTCAGAGGAGAAATTCTTTTGGAAACCTTTAACCTCATCAGGTGATGCCTGGCATCAGAATCACAGAGGTTATGCTCTAAAGCTAGGTCTTTGCCTGGGCAAGCGTTGGGGCACAGGATGGTGGTGTGTGGGGTGGAGAAGGGAGCTCCTGCAAGGCATGAAAGTGACTCAGAGACACTTGAAAGTGACAGAATGGGAAATGTACCTGTCAGCACTTCTCTGACAGACTCACCTTGACCAGGGCACAAACTGGCCCTGAGTAGGCTGGGGGTGGCCCCTGTCTCTCTCACTCACACACACACACACACACACACACACACACACACACACACCCCTCATCACTCCAGGTACTGCCCATAGATAATACTCCCTCCCCCTCCTTCTCTGTCCTTGATGGTCACTTTGGCCAGATGACACCAGTACAGAGAGACCGAAGTTTAGATAGACACAGGCAGGTGGGGGTGGCGGTGGGAGAATCACCCAGGTCTCACTGTCACTAATTCTCTCTAATATTTCCACTTTGGTCAACTTATCCCCAACTATCACCCCAGAGATAAACTGCCTTAAAAGAAGACTTGCCACACTTGCCTCCATCACCAGGGCACTCTCCACCTTTGTTGCCCGATCGATTGCTACATTAAAAAAAAATAAACCCTGTACTTATCCTGCCAAGAGCTCAATTACATTGCATTCATTGCCTCTGTGTGTGTGCTAAAAGTTCATTTGTTACATAAACGTAAATTCAGCAAGGGCAGAGACTTAGGTGTTTTGTCCTTTCTAGTATCTTCTATTCATAGGAAAGTGTCTGGTGCATAGTAAGTGCTCAGTTAACATTGGTTGGAGGGGAAAAAAAGAAATGAAATGTACACACTTTCAATAATCCACCATTTTCCCTACCTTAATAAGCAGCTAACAGGTTCTCAGACTAGGGCGGTGCGCCCCCAACCCAGGAGACAACTGGAAATCTGAAGGGGTGGTTTTGGTTGTCACAATGACTTCAGGGTGGCTACTGGCATTCAGCCCCAAGGAATCAGAGATGTAAATGTCCAGCAGTGCCAGGAAGCCTCCAACCAAAGAAATGTCAATGTCAAAGGCGCCTGGGTCAGAAATATAACCTGCACTGCCAACTCCTTAGGAGCCTGTGTCTCTGGATTCTATACACACGGTGTGATACAGACTGGATGTTTAATAACAACGAAAGAGACTGGAAGGAACAGGGAAGGAAAGGTAACTGCTCGGGAGCGGGAGGATAGGAAATGGGGGGTGCGGTGTGGTGGGGTTGGGGTGGGGTGGGAGGTGGAGCTAAAAGAACGAATCGCTAGTAGGGCAAAGGCCTCCCTGGGCTTGAGAGAGGACCAGTCCCTTGCATCTTGTGATGCTCGCTATATATTTAAAAGATTCGGCTCTGCCAATTCGGGGTGTACTGAAAGCTTCTGGATGAAAGGCAAGATCCCTGAGTCCAGCCAGGAAAATCCCAGAATGGATCTCAGGCCAGCAGCCAGGGCCTGGCTGCCCCTCCGTGCCTCCAAGAGAAAGTTCAGCAAGTTCAGATTCCAGTGCCCTCTAGGGAGTGAAGGTGATCCCACCCAGCCGGGATTTGCGCCCAGGGTGCGCAGCGTGCTGGAAAACCGCCCACGTGGGCAGCCGGGGCAGCATTTCCGCCAGGGACCGACTGCTCTCCCACCTCCCCGCCCGGTCCCCGCGCCTCCGCCCCGCGCCCACTAGGTGGCGCCTGCGCTCTAGTGGGCGCCTCTCGGGCGCAGACGAAAGCGACCGCCGAGCCCCGGCGACAGATCGAACCGGAGTGGCAGGATTCCGGGGACCGGAGAGCAGCGCCGGCAGCCAAGGTAGGAATTCCCGAGCCCCGGGCGTTTCCTGCGAACCTCTGTGGTCTGGGTGGGCCGCGCGGCGGCCGCCGAGGTCGGCTGGCGGTCTCGGTAGATAACCAGACAGGTCGAAGCGGCCGCACGTGTCGTTGCCTGCGGGGACCCGGAGACCCGCCGTCTCCAAGCTGGGCCTCGGGGCACAGCTGGACGCCAGATCGCTCGCACGCAAACATCCTCCACTGGCTGGTTCCTCTGGAGAGCCTGCCCGAATCCCCCAGCAGCTAGTCCTAGGAGGAGAAAAGAGTTGCTGCTCCCCAAATCGACTTTAGCGTTGGAGCCGAGGGCTGTTCCAAAAGCACCATTTCTCCAACTTGCGTGCACGCTGGAATCGCTTGGGGGGGAGCATGAAAAAAATGCCGATGCCCCGTAGCCCTCCACCCCACCCTGCTCCGAGGCTCAGATGGAAGTGGTCTGGGTTGGGGCCTGGACCTCTGGAGATTTCAGAGCTTCCCAGGCGATTCCAACTAGCAACCAAGGGTGAGGACCCTTGACCCAAAGGGTTGGAGGAAAAGGAAGACGGTTGTTGCAGCCCACAATGCTGATTCTCCTCCTCCTCCTTCTTCTTCAGGGAGTCTTTTAAGCAGGAAATATCTCCGCCTTTGAGCTGTCAAACCCAAGATAACAAACCAACATCCTCCCTCCCAACAGGGCTGGTACTGAAAGGGTTGAACTCGAAAGTGGGCAGGGAACAGAAAGACACAGATGTAGAATATGAGAGAAGGCTCTTGGGGAAAGAGGAGTTTGTCCTTACCCTGATCCCACAGAAGTTCAGGGGGCCTCCTGGAGCAGCCCTCATCATTTTAGTAAATGCTATGTTTACAACAAAGCAGTTATGAGCCTAGGCTTAGAGTTCCCAGAGCCCGCCCTCCCTGGGCTGTGTGACCCTCAAAAACTCATAGAATCACCCCTAGCCTCAGTTTCTTCATCTGCAAAATGGGTATAATAGTATAAAACTCTTAGATTTGCCATGGAAATTATTGACCACAAGAGGTAATGTTTCCTATAAATGCTCATCTGTGCCTGGCACTATGCTAAATGCTTTCTCTGTGTGGCCACATCTCCTCACCATGACCCACAAGGTGTTAACTATACTAACTACCCGTTTGATAGCTGAGGAAACTGGGGCTCAGAGAGGGCAAGGAACTTGCTCAGAGTTAAATAATTAATTAGAAGCAGATCCTGTGTTTGAACCCAGGCAGTGTGATTCTAGAGCCCATGGCAAAAGTACAATGAGTTGCTGTTTCCCTTTTTGACGGAGGGAACATAGAAAACGCACATAACACAAGGCAGCTCATGGTGCCTCCTCCACAAACACTAGCTGTCATTGCTTCCAGTGGAGCATTTTCACAGGATTGACTCATGGGTTCATGTAAACTGGATTTATTGTGGAAAGCCTACTGTGTGCCAGGTTGTAATCCAGATGCTACAGGTCTCACAGTGAGTAAGAGGCAAACCAGTCCTCAGCGAACTCACACTCTAGTGAATGAGAGAAATGAGAGGAAAGTACAGTGGATCCTCCTTGTTTGCAGACTCTGGATTGGCGAATTCCCCCACTCGCTAAAATTGATTTGTAACCCCCAAGTCAGTATCTGCAGCACTTCTCATGGTCATTCATGGACGTGAACAGAATGGCAAAAAATTTGAGTCACTCAACATACTTGTTCCCACCTGAGGTCAAAACAGGAGGACACTGCCTTCTTGTTCCAACTCTCAGAACTGTGAGCAAGCATCCCTTTTATGGTCTGTTTAGTGCTGTGGGTTGTTGTTTGTTGTTTTTGCATTTTTTTGTGCATTCTGTCGGTGACTTTTCTGTTTAAAAATCACCCCCAAGACAACCAACTTGCTGCATGACTCAGGAAACTCAAACCAGGGCTGTGTAACAACCTAGAGGGGTGGGATGGGGTGGGTGGTGGGAGGGAGGCTAAGGAGGGAGGGGACATGTGTATACCTCCGGCTGACTCATGTTGATGTGTGGCAGAGGCCAAGGAAATGGCAGCCCACTCCAGTCCTCTTGCTGGAGAATCCCGTGGACAGAGGAGCCTGGGAGGCTACAGTGCATAGGGTTGCAAAGAGTTGGACACAAATGAGTGACTTAACTTTCTTTCTAACACAATATTGTGAAGCAATTTTCCTTCAATTAAAAATAAGTTTGGAAAAAAAAAAAATCAGCCCCCAAACATACTGCTGAAGTGCTATCTGGTGTTCCCAAGCCCAGGAAGGCCGTGTTGTGCCTTATGGGGAAAATGTGTATTTGATAAGCTTTGTTCAGGCCTGAGCTGTAGTGGCACTGGCCATGAGTTCACTGTCAGAATCAACAATATATGTTAAATAAGGGGTCTTGAAACAGAAACACACATCAAACAAGGTTAGGTATTGATCTGTTGATGAAAATGTGACCAGAGGCTTGCAGAAACCTACCCTTAGGTTTTTCCTTTTAGGAGCAGTGGTTCAGTATTTGCTAATTTCGTGTTCATGGCAGCTTCAGAGAACATAACCACTGTGAATAATGAGAATTGACTCTAATTAGAAATTACTGCACATGCAGTGAGAGAATCCAGCACAAAGATGGGGAGGCATACAGAAGGCGCCTGCCTTGGGTTGAGGGTTAAAAAGGCTGAGAAGCAGCCAGACAGACGGTGGGATGGGGAAAAAATGTTTCAGGCAGGAAAAACAGCGTGTGCAAAGGCCGACAGGTAGCAAAGTCAAGGAGCTCAAGAAGAGCCAGTGTGCGGGACATGTGGAGGAAGCAGAGGCCTAATAATGTAATAATATGCTGGAGAAGGAGGCTGGGGCTGGGTGGCAGCGTTTCGTGGGCAGCTCTCCTTTCGTCCAGTTAGCACGGTAATCCTGGCAGGCAAGGCTGGATGGTTTTCACCTTTGACAAGTGATGACATTGATGCCCCGGGCAACTATATGCCTTGCTCAAGGTTACACCACTGGTAAGCAGTAAAACTCACCTCCCCTACCCGATGTGAATCTTATGTTGAACAGACGTTTGAGTGTTGGTCTGAGATCTCAGGACACGATCCTGGTCCAGGGATTTGGTTTGGTTTGGGGAGAAATCAGTTACTGAATGAAGCCATCCAGAGTGGATGAAACCACCTGGGACAGTGGGCAGAGTGTGGGAGAAGGTAAGATCTCTGTCCTTTTAAAAATAAAATTATTCCTGGTGTTAAAACGTTAATGTCTCAGGAGAAGAGTCCTAAGTACCTGCAGAGAGCGGAGGGAAGCCACAGAGATGTAAGAAAAGGAAATGTGAGTGGCTAATCCAAAAAACCCCTCAATACTAGGTCTGGTGATAGGCTCTTCACCCAGGGGCAACAAGGTCTCAATCTGCCTCTTGTCCCTGCAGGATAATGATCTGGAATAGGGGTCAGCAAATCCTTCTGTAAATGTTTTGAGTGTTGTAGACCATAGAGTTCCAGGTGTTGCTGTTGTTCAATTGCTAAGTTGTGTCTGACTCTTTGCGACCCCATGGACTGCAGTACGCGAGGCTTCCCTGTCCTTCTCTGGCTCCCAGCGCTTGTTCAAACTCATGTCCATTGAGTCGGTGATGCCATCCAACCATCTCATCCTCTGTTGCCCTCTTCTCCTCTTGCCTTCAATCTTTCCCAGCGTCAGGGTCTTTCCAGTGAGTTGACTCTTCACATCAGGTGGCCGAAGTATTGGAGCTTCAGCTTCAGCATCAGTCCTTCCAGTGAATATTCAGGGTTGATTTCCTTTAGGATTGACTGGTTTGGAACCCATTAGGGTTTAAGTGGCAACTACTCAACTCTGCAGTTATGGAGTAAAAGCAGCCATAGATGGTATAGGAATGAATGAGTGTAGCTGTGTTTCCAATAAAACTTCATTGATGGATGTTGAAATCTGGGTTTTATATCATTTTTATGGGCCACAAAACGTTATTCTTGTTTTGATTTTTTCCCCAACCATTTAAAATTGTAAAAGCCATTCTTAGCTCACAGGCTATACAAAAACAGGCAGGGGATGGGGGTGCCTGTGGGCCATGGGCTGTAGTTTGCTGACTCTTGATCTAGAATCGTGGACCTTAAGTGTCAGAAGGATACTAAATGTCCTTCTACTTGAATTCTTTCCCAATTCATGAATCTCCATGGAGTATCCCCAGCCATTTCTTCAGCTCCATAGTTAAACTGTGCCATAATTGGGGTTTCCCCAAAGCATATCATGAGACCAGGATTTGGGTGCCTGGAATTTATTTATATTGGAAGGTATATATATATATCTGGAAGATCCCAGAAAGCCCAGTGAGATTGAAATGGACTGGGGAAGAAGGGAAATCCAGTAAAGGATATGTTGATGAATGAGTTACTGTGGGACAAAGGGCTCAGCCTCTCTGGGGGTTCTCAGAGAGACTGTGTGTCCCAGTATTCCCCCCAATTTCTGCATGCAGTCTGGAGAACACACCCTGCATCCAGGAAATGCCTTCAAGTAGAAAGAAGTGAGAGGCAGCAGGTGTGTCTGGAAACTGCTGCAGGTGTCCTCTGGGGGCGCTGGTGAGTATGGCCGTCTACAGCGTGTTTCTAATTTTGCTTTTTGAAGTGTACTGATCATACCACTGGGCTTCCCTGCCTGCCAATGCAGGAGATGTAGGTTCAATCCCTGAGTCGGGATGATCTTCTGGAGAAGGAAATGGCAACCCACTCCAGTATTCTTGCCTGGGAAATCCCATGGACAGAGAAGCATGGCGGGCTACAGTCCGTGGGGTCTCAAAGATTTGGACACAACTTAGCGACTAAGAAACAACCATCATACCACCGGGTGGCGGTTGAGATGATTTCGTGTGACAGACCGTCATGGCACTAAAGATCACGAAACCTCATTCGAGAAAAAGAGGTTATTTCCTTTTTAAACCATCTCTTTGATCCTGCGCTGCCTCCCTCCCCAGCACTTTGCCGCTGTCTCTCCCTAAAGCAGGAGCTGCAGCTTTTCACTACCTTGAACTTGCCAGACTTTTCCTTCTGACCACAGTCTTTCCTGATGGCTCAGAGGGTAAAGAATCTGCCTGCAAGGCAGGAGACCCATGTTTGATCCCTGGGTGGGGAAGATCCCTTGGAGAAGAGAATGGCAACCCACTCTAGTATTCTACCTGGAGAATTCCATGGACAGAGGAGGCTGACGGGCTGCAGCCCGGGAGGTCGCAAACATAGCTGAGTGACTAACACTTCATTTCCTTTTCACCACAGTAAACAAAAGAAGTCTCAGTGAAGTACCAGACCATCTTTTGTAACACTTACTTGTCTCCCTTCTTATGGAAAAAGCAGTGGTCCTCAAGTTTAGGGGATGGGACAGGCAGCAGTTGCTAGCTAAGATTTAATAACATTGTTTTATGTTTATTTGTACAGTTGCCTTTGGCAAGTGCTTCTGGCTTTGCCTTTACAGTAGTAATATAAAGTTTCCTTTCAAATAAATTTATAGAAATAATGTGTCTGCTTAAAGAGAAATAGTACATAATAGTATAAGTGATATTAGATTGTAATAAAAATAGTAATAATTGCTACCACTTACTAAGAACATACTGCATACTGGGTGCTATTCTAAGCACTTTGCATGTATAATTTAACCAGTCCTCAGCACAGTCACATGGGTTAGGTACTATTTGAGGTAGATACAATTATTAGTGGAGAAAACAGGCATAGGAAAGTAAGGTAACTTGCCCAAAGTTACATAGCTAGTAAGTGACAGAACTGGACAGAGGAGCCTGGTGGGCTACAGTCCACGGGGTCTCAAAGAGTCAGACATGACTTAGCCACTAGCCAAAACAACAACAAAAAATGACAGAATTGGAAAATGAACCCAGGAGTTCCTCTTCTAATCTGTGTTCCTGATTAGTTATACTGCATCTCACAAACCTGACAAAGAAAGAAGAAAGGAAAAAAGTGATACTATTTGGGACTTCTGTGTGGTCCGGTGGGTAAGATTTCATCTTCGAATGCAGGGGGTTCGGACTTGAACCCTGATCAGGAAGCTAAGGCCCTACATGCCTCGCAGCCTAAAAACCAAAACATAAAACAGAAGCAATATTGTAGCAAATTCAATAAAGATTTAAAAAATGGTCCACATTAAAAAAAAAAAATAAAGAACTTATTTGATGATATTTGAAGGATTGATATTAAAGGAATATTACCTTTAAAAATTCCTCTTTGCGGGGACTTCCCCAGTCGTTAAGATTCCATGCTCCCAAGGCAGGAGGCCCAGGTTCGATCCCTGCTTGGGGAACCAAGATCCTGCATCCCCTAAGATGTGGCCCCCCAAATTTTTTTAAGTTTCTCTACTTTGTCTTGTTGAAACCGTCTCCCTGTATCTGCCACCCCCATGGTTGCTGTACTTTCTTCCAGAATCCCAGGGAACAGATCTATCCCCCCTGCCTCACTGCAGTCCTCCAGATATTTGGTGACTGGAAACCCGTTGGCCCTTTGGGATCTTCCCTGCTCTAGATTAAACACTGCCAGTTCCTTCCACTTGCTTTCTATCAAGTGTTCTTGGCATCTCCCCCACCCCACCCCCAAGCCCAGGATTTCTTTCTTCCTTATTCTTTTCTATTCAACAGAACTTATTTTGGTCTCTAGCACCTTTTTTTTTTTTTGCAGGCCTCCCACAGCTCATTCTAGGCTCAGGGGAGATGGCTGTGGTCGGGGTGATTGACGTGGCAAAGAGCAGCTGGCTAGTGATGTTGGGAGAAGAACCTCTCAGGGCCAGTGTGACGGGGGTGGGGTGGAGGGGTGGGTGGGGGAAGCTGGAGGCTGGTGATGCCACTCATTCTTTTCAGGTTACAGAAGGAGAGCCTTTAGTGCAGGTGAAGCTGATCAGGCTGAAAGGGACAGACTCACCAAATTCACAGGAGCCTGGTGAGGAAGCCAGATCAAAAATATGTGAGATGGGATAAGCACCGTGAAGCAGCCTGAGATCTTGATGTCAGCCTGTCAGCACATTCTTTCCCCTGTAGGAAAGTCACGGGGGATGCCAGATTCTAGCTAGGAGGCTGGTATTCATGGAATCCAAACAAGGTGAACAAGATGAATGATTTTCATAGCCGGGATGGCCCGAGATATTTCTATCCTCTGGGGGACACAGGAGTCCAGAGTGGCTCCCGGCCTAATTCTCCTTCCCGGTGCTCATGATAGACATGACTAAACAATAACCCAATCTTTGCCTTCCTGCTGCTCCCTGGACCAACCTTAAGATCCTGATCAAGAAAGACTTCCAGGAAGCTCTGAGCTGCCTGTAAGGCTCAAGGGATTTCCACTTACTGTGGACAATATGAAAGACAAGATAGACTCTCAAAGACTTGCTCTTTCTTACCCTTTTTTTCCCTCAGCTCCTCACACGTTTACCACATCTCTCTACCCAACATTCCTTCAGTTTATGTTAATACAATTGGCCTCTCCCACCCCTCCCATTGTCAAGTTTTGATTTGATTTCCAGGCCTTGCTCTTCCTGCTTTGACCAGAGGCACATCCTGTCCTGTCCTTAAGAACTTTTGCAGATCAGTAATCACAGACGTTTCTCCTGCATACTCCTGCACCCCCACATTTCAGGGTGACTTGCTGCGTCCCTCTGTGTCACAGCTTCTTGCAGTCAAGAAACAGCTTTCTGGGATATTGAGTTTTGTTCCATTATAGAATTGGCAGCATCACAATTTTCAGCTATTACTACTGTTATCACTCGTCTATGCCTGAGGACTGGGGTACAAGGTGCGATGAAGAGAGAGGGGCCAGGAGAGGAGGTTTAAGACACTAAACCCCATAAATTATTGAGTGTGCTGCTCGTGACCGTCACTTATGCTCATCCATAGAGTTAGGAGTGGGGCTTCCCTGGTGCCCAGTGGTTAAGAATCCACCTGCCAACGCAGGGGACAAGGGTGCCATCCCTGGTCCAGGAAGATCCGACTTGCTGTGGAGCAACCAAGCCCGTGTGCCCCAACTATTGAGCCTGTACTCCGGAGCCCAGGAACTGCACTACTGAAGCCCATGCACCCTAGAGGGTGTGCTCCGGAACAAGAGAAGCCCCCCCAGTGAAAAGCCCCAGCCCCACATCTGCAAAGTAGCGCCAGCTCGCTGCACCCGAGCACAGCAAGGAAGACCCAGCGCAGCCAAAAAGAAAGAAAGAAATCTTCAAAACAAAAAACAAGGAGTTAGGAATCCTGTTGTTTTGGAGCAAAGAGATCTTTAGCCAGCCATTAAAAATGTACATTTTAGGGACTTCCCTGGTGGTCCAACAGCTACGACTCCGAGCTCCCAACGCGGGGGGTCTGGGTTCAACCCCCGGTCAGGGAACTAGATTTCACATGCCACAACTACGAGCTCGCATGCCTCGAACTAAGACCCGATGCAGCCAAATAAATAAATATATATTTTTTAAAGTGTACATTTTGTTCAGACATCCCTGATGATCATGGTGAAGGCTCCATGCCTCCAAATGCAGGGGGTGCAGGTTCAGTCCCTAGTAGGCAAATTAAGTCACACGGTGTGGCCAAATAAAAGAGAGACTATTTATATATGTATAACTGAATTACCTTGCTGTACACTTGAGACTTAACCCAACATTGTAAAATGACTAGCCTTCAAATTTTTTTAATGTGCACTTTGCACATAAACTCTTTCCCCACCCATATAAAGAAGCTTGACTCACATAATGGAAGATAAAATGCATTTAGAGAAGGGTCTCCTGGAGCACCTCAAGAGGATGCGTGGGCTGACCAGGGGCTCCACTTCCCACTTGAAGAAGGCTGCCAGTCTAACGAGAGAGGCACAGCCCCTCACCTCGGGGAGTCGGATGGAGGAGGTTCCTGCCGCGTCCTTGGAGTGGAAGGCCCCTTCTCCCTGCGGGCTCTGGCTGTATCCGCTGCACCTCCTCAGCCTGTCAGTGAGCAGGTGGTGGGCCTGGCTTCCTTCACAGCCCCACTACAGCTGTGCAAATGCGCACCGCAAGGCCAAGGGTTCTGAGGGTCAACCTAGGAATTTGTTTTTAGTAGACTTTTTTTTTTTTTCCCCGACCAGTTTAGATTTACAGAGAACTTGTGATGACAGTAGAGAATTCCCATACACCCCACACCCAGGTTCCCCTACTAACCATTTGGTAACCCACAGTCCATTGGTTCTGATGAATGAACCACACTGATACCTGATGGATAACCCAAACCCACAGTTTATTCAGATTTTCTCAGAGTTTACCCAATGCCCTTTATTAAATTCCAGGATCTCACCCACTGCCCCACATTATTTCATTTTATTATTTTTGGCTGCATTGGGTCTTCACTGTGATGCTCGGGGGTGGGGGGCTCTCTGGTTGTGGCATGCCTTGTGTGACCTTAGTTCTCCAACCAGGGATTGAACACACGTCCCCTGCCTTGGAAGGCAGATTCTTAACCACCAGACCTCTAGGGTGGTCCCCTAGTTGTCACGTCTCCTTAGGCTCCTGTTGGCTGTGACCGTGTTTCAGAACTCCCTTGTTCTAACTCACCTTGCCAGTTTTCAGGCATACCAGACAAGTGTACTGTCAGAGTACCACCCTGTTGAAATTTGTGTGATATTTTTCTCACAGTTGGACTCTGGTTATGGGTTTTGGCGAGGAAATAAAGTGGAAATAAAGTCCACAGAAATAAAGTGCCACTTCTCATCACATCACATGTCCGTGATATCAACATGACCTTCCACTGTTGCTACTGCCCTGGATCACCTGGCTGACGTGCATTTGTCAGGTTTCTATGTGAAGCTACTCTGTTTCCCCCACTCCACACTGTTCTCTTGAAAGGAAGATTATTGTGTACAGTTCTACCCCTCCTCCTTTAGGGTCACGTGTCTACATTATTTATTTATTTGGCTGTCCGGTCTTACTTGCAGTATGTGGGATCTTTCTTATGGCACAAGAGCTTCTTTCTAGTTGTGGTGTGCAGGCTTAGCTGCCCCATGGCATGTGGGATCCTAGTTCCCTGCCAGGGATCCCCTGAATTGGGAGGTGCATTCTTAACCACTGAACCACCAGGGAAGCCCCTTCAGGATTTATTTAGAATTGTGCAGGGGAGGTTGAACTCCTCTTTCCCACTGATTAATTTTTCTTGTTATTAGTAATAGTACGGACTTGTGGATTTTATCTTATACCCCAGGCTATAATCCGATACTACTTTGTTTTGTTGCTCAAGTTATTCTAGCTTTGGCCACTAGAAAAGGAGTTTGTGTTTTTAACAAACAGCTTAAACAGCTTAAGTTTTAACAAACTTAAACAACAGCTCGCCCGCCATTGTTCAAGTTGCGTGTGTGTGCTCAGTTGTGTATGACCTTTTGTGACCCACCAGGCTCCTCTGTCCATGAAATTCTGCAGGCAAGAGTACTGGAGTGGATTGTCATTTCCTTCTCCAGGGGGTCTTCCCGATCCAGGGATCAAACCAGTGTCTCCTGCACTGGTAGGCGGGTTTCTTTACCACTGAGCCACCTGCAAAGTTCTCTTTAAAGTCGCTCCCGAGGCCTTTATTATACGTGTTGGAGTTTGGGATCCACGTAGGCCTGGGTTTACACACCAGCCCCACCACTTCCTGGCTGTGTGTGTATTCTTGGCAGGTTGCTCTACTACTGGGGCGTCAGTTTTCCCAGCTGAAGATGGAGCTGAGATTGCTGCCCACCACTTAGGCTTGTTAAGATGCACTTAGTTTCAATTTACATTCCCACCAACTGTGCAAGAGAGCTCCCTTTTCTCCACACCCTCTCCAGCATTTACTGTTTGTAGATTTTTTCCTGATGACCTTTCTGATCAGCGTGAGGTGATAACCTCATTGTAATTTTGATCTGCATTTCTCCAATAATTAGTGCTGTTGAGCATCTTTTTCACGTGCCTTGTGGTCGTCTGTAGGTTTTCTATGAAGAAATGTCTATTTAGGTTTTCCACCCATTTTTTTTTTTAATTACATTGGGTTGTTTGTAAATTGATATAGCTACTATGAGGAACAGTACGGAAGTTCCTTAAAAAACTGAAAATAGACCTCCCATATGACCCAGCAGTCTCACTACTGGGCATATACTCTGAGAAACCCATAATTCAAAAGGACACATGCACCCCAGTATTCATTGCAGCACTGTTTACAAGAGACAGGACACGGAAGCGACCTAAATGTCCACTGACAGATGAATGGATAAAGCTGTGGTACATATATACAATAGAATATTGTTGCTGTTATTTAGTCACTAAGTCGTGTCTGACTGTTTGTGACCCCATGGACTGCAGCACGCCAGGCTCCCCTGTCTTTCACGGTCTCCCAGAGTTTGCTCAAATTCATGTTCCTTGAGTTGGTGATGCTATCTAACCGTCTCATCCTCTGCCACCTCCTTCTCCTTTTGCCTTCAATCTTTTCAATGAGTCGGCTCTTCCCATCAGATGGCCAAAGGAGTGGAGCTTCAGCCTCAGCATCCATCCTTCCAATGAATATTCAGGGTTGATTTCTGTTAAGTTGACTGGTTTGATCTCTTTGCAGTCCAAGGGACTCTCAAGAGTCTTCTCCAGCATCACAATTTAAAACCATCAGTTCTTTGGCACTCAGCCTTCTTTACGGTCCAACTCTCACATCTGTACATGACTACTGGAAAAACTATAGCTTTGACTATAAGGACCTTTGTCAGCAAACTGATGTTTCTGCTTTTTAATACACTGTCTAGGTTTGTCATAACTTTTGTCATAGCAGGCGTCTTTTAATTTCATGGCTGCGGTCACTATCCTCAGTGATTTTTAAAGCCCAAGAAAAGAAAATCTGTCACTGCTTCCAGTTTCCCCTTTTATTTGCCCTGAAGTGATGGGACTGGATGCCATTAGTTTTTGAATGTTGAGTTTTAAGCCAGCTCTTTTACCCTCATCAAGAGGCTCTTTAGTTCCTCTTCAGTTTCTGCCATTAGAGTGGTATCATCTGTGTATCTAACATTGTTGATATTTCTCCTGGCAATCTTGATTCAAGCTTGTGATTTATTCATCCTGGCATTTTGTATGATGTCCTCTGCATAGAAGTTAAATAAGCAGGGTAACAACATACAGCCTTGACGTACTCCTTTCCCGGTCTTGTTCCATGTCCAGTTCTAACTGTTGCTTCTTCACCTGCAAACAGGTTTCTCAGGAGGCAGGTAAAGTGGTCTGGTATTCCCATCTCTTTAAGAATTTTCCACAGTTTGTTGTGATCCACACAGTAAAAGGCTTTAGCATAGTCAATGAAAAAGAAGTAGATGTTTTTCTGGAATTCCCTTGCTTTTTCTATGATCCAACACATGTTGGCAGTTTGATCTCTGGTTCCTCTGCCTTTTCTAAACCCAGCTTGTATATCTGGAAGTTCTCTGTTCATGTACTACTGAAGCCTAGCTTGGAGGATTTTGAGAATAACCTTGCTAGCATGTAAAATGAGCACAATGGTACAGTAGTTTGAACATTCTTTGGCACTGAAATGAAATTGACTTTTTCCAGTCCTGTGGCCACTGCTGAGTTTTCCAGGTTTGCTGACATGTTGGGTACAGTGCTTTAACAGCATCGTCTTTTAGGATTTTTGAATAGCTCAGCTGAAATTCTGTCACCTCCTCTAGCTTTCTTTGTAGTAATGTTTCCTAAGGCCCACTTGACTTCACACTCCAGGACGTCTGGCTCTAGGTGAGTGACCACACCATCGTGGTTATCCAGTTCATTAACACCTTTTTTGTATAGTTCTTCTGTGTGTTCTTGCTACCTTTTCTTAATCTCTTCTGCTTCTGTTAGGTCCTTGCCATTTCTGTCCTTTATTGTTATTGTCCATCCTTGCATGTTACCTTGATATCTCCAATTTTCTTGAAGAGATCTCTAGTCTTTCCCATTCTGTTGTTTTCCTCTATTTCTTTGAATTGTTCATTTAAGAAGGCCTTCTTATCTCCCCTTGCTATTCTCTGAAACTTTGTATTCGGCTGGGTATATCTTTCCCTTTCTCCCTTGCTTTTCACTTCTCTTTTTTCCTCAGCTATTTGTAAAGCCTCATCAGACAACCACTTTGCTTTCTTGCGTTTCTTTTTCTTTGGGATGGTGTTGGAATATCACTCAGCCATAAAAAGGAATGAAATAGATCATGTAGAGAGATGTGAATGGACCTAGGGTCTGTCATCCAGAGTGAAGTAAGTCAGAAAGAGATAAAACAAAGATCATATATTAATGCATATGTGTGGAGCCTAGAAAAATGGTACAGATGAACCTATTTGCAGGGCAGGATTAGAGATGCAGATGTAGCGATGGACGTGTGGACACAGCAGTCGGGGGAAGGAAGGGGGAGGTGAGATGAATTGGGAGATTAGGATTGGCATATATACGCCACCATGTGTGAAATAGATAGCTCGTTGGAAGCTGCCGTATAGCTCAGGGAGCTCTGCTCGATGCTCCATGGTGACCCAAAGGGGTAGGGTCGGGGGATGGGAAGGAAGTCCAAGAAGGAAGGGCTATATGCATGCATATAGCTGATTCACTTCATTGTACAGCAGATAATAACATAGCATTATAAAGTAACTATACCCCAACTCTTTTTTTTTTTTTTTAAGATGCCCTTAGTATGTCCTCTGTCAATAGAAGTTATTATTATTGTTCGGCATTCACATTCCATCTGATTCTGGCTCCAGATGGTTGGAAATGAAGGCCAACATCCTTCGCAAGAAACGAAGGCATCCTCATGCCTGCACAGCGCTTCGTTTCCCAGATGACTGGCCAGAGTTCCTGCGAGGGGTCCCCTTCTCCCAGGTCACCTCCTCTCCCCGCCCACCAGCCTCCTCTCCAGCTGCAGGTGGCTCCACGATTTCGTCTTCCTTTTCAACGTCTGCCTCTCGGTCACACCACGCGCCTGCCAGACGACCCACCTCGTGTGCCCCCCGGCAGCTCACAGCTGCACATCCTCACCCCCTCAAGCTGCTTCAGCCCCCCTTCCTGGGGCACCGCCCAGCAGCCCCGCGGCAAGGGCCCCCTCCCTCTGCCCGGAGCTGCCGGAGCCCCGCTGTGCCTGCTGTTGCCCAACAGCCCTTATCGCTTGAGACCCCCGAGGCCTCCCCCCAGCAGTCCTCATCTTTGTTCATCTTTCTATCTTGCCTGCACCCTCTGAGCCCCCCACACCAGCCTGTGGTCTTGTCTGCACCTGTGCTGAGTTTTGACAAGACAAAAGAAGCAGGGGAAAGGCCGTTTCCTCAGTGCTTACTGGGCCTAATTGGACTTCCCAGAGGTCGAGGTGCTGACCCTAGGTCACTTCCAACTTTTATATACGTGTGTATATATATATATTTATATTATGGTAAAATATGCAGGGCTTAACATTTACCATTTTAACCATTTGAAAGTATACAGTTCGGGGTCATTAGTACAATTGCACCCATCACCACAATCCCTCTCTGCGTGGTTCCAGACCTTTTTCTTCCTAATGAAAACTTCATACTCATTAAACAATGGATTTAACTGTTTAATCAGTTTTAGTTTCCTCCCCCATTTTCTCCTTCCTCCAGCCTCTGATAACCACCATTCCACTTTCTGTCTCTATGATTTTGACACTCTAGGTACCTTACTTGTAAGGATGGATCACTTAACAGTTGTCCTTATGTGATTGGAGTATTTTACTTAATATAATGTCTTTAAGGTTCATTCATGTTGCAGCATATGTCAGGATTTCCTTCCTTTTTGAGGCTGAATTATATTCTATTGTATGTACCTACAGCATTTGGTTTGTCCATTTTTCTGTTGATGGACATTTGGGCTGCTTCCACTTTTTGGCTATTGTGAATAATACTACTATGAACATGGGTGTACAGATATTTTTGCTTTTAACTCTTTTGCATATATACCCAGAATGGATCGTAAGGTAACTCTACATTTTATTTTTTGAGAAACAGCCTTCCATTTTCTACTGTGGCTGTACCATTTTACATTCCCACCAGCAATGCTCAAAGGTTCCTATTTCCCCACATCCTTGCCAACACTTGTTATTTTCTGGGGTTTTTTTTTTTCTGTTTTGATTATTTGTTTTTTCATTAATAGTCATTCTAATAGGATCTCATAGATTTGATTTGCATTTTCCTAATGATTAGGGATGTTGATCATCTGTGTGCTTATTGGTCACTTGAATATCTTCTTTGGAGAAATGTCTATTCAAATCTTTTGCCCAATTTTTAATCAGAATGAGTTTTCTGTTGTTGAGTTGTAGAAGTTCTTTGTGTATTCTGGATATTAATCCCTTATCACATATGTGATTTGCAAATATTGTCTCCCATTCTCCCTTTTCACTAGTGTCCTTGTGAAGTTCTATTTATGCAGTAGTGTCCTTTGTGAAGTTGTTTACCTAGTTTTTCTTTTGTTGCTTCTGCTTTTGCTATCATATCCAAGCAATCATTACCCTAACCCTAACCCTAACATTGCCAATTCCAATGACATAAAGCATTTCCTTTATGTTTTCTTGTAAGAGTTTACAGTTTTAGATCCTATGTTTAAATCTTTGGTCCATTTTAGGTAAGTTTTGTATATGGTATAAAGTGAAAGTCCAGCTTCATTCTTTTGTATATGGATATCCAGTTTTCGCAACACTGTTTGTTAAAAGGATTGTCTTTTCCCAGATGAATGGTTTTGGCACCCTGTTGAAATAAGATCAGAATGGTTATTTGACCATGTGTATTCCAGGGTATATTTCTAGGCTCTCTTTTCTATTCTACTGGTTTACATATCTGTATAGCAGTCACATGTTCTTTTGTTTACTATACTTTTGAAAGGTTTGAAATCCTAAAGTCTGAGTTCTCCAGCTTTGTTTTTGCTTTTTGTAATTTTTTTTGTTTATTTATTTATTGGCTGCAGCATGCAGCATGTGGGATCTTCATTCCCTAACCAGGAATCAAACTTGTGCCCCCTGCATTGGAAGGTGGAGTCTTAACCACCAGACTGCCAGGGAAGTCCCCCAGCTTTGTTTTTTTTTTCAGGATTGTTTTGGCTTTTGGGGTTCCTTGTGATTCCTTATGAATTTCAGTATGGATTTTTCTATTTCGGCAAAAAAAAAGTTATTGGGATTCTGGTAGAGATTGCAGTTGAATCTGTAGATCACTTTGAGGAGTATTGTCTTAATATTTAGTCTTCTAATCCATGAACATGGGATGTCTTTCCATTTATTTTTATCTTTAATTTCTTTCAGCAATGTTTTGCAGTTTTCAGTGTACAAATCTTTCACCTTCTTAGTTCAGTTTAGTCCTAAGTGTTTTATTCTTTTTTGTGCTCACTTGTACTTTTTGAAGCTCCTGGTATATTGCGAAATGAAGAAATATAAAACAAGATACCAGAATGGTGGTCAGTTTAAACCGTAAGACCCTCTCAGTGTTTCTCAGGGACAGCACATATAGAGAGAGAAATGGGACTATATAGTGACAGAAGCCTAACTTGGAGTCCCTTCATGAATGTGAGGCCTCCCTGTCCACTATCCCCCACTGTGACGGGAGGAAAGAGCCTAAGTGGTTCCTGTTACTGGGGTAGGTATGGGAATGACAATTCCCTCAGGTGGGCCCGACTGAGGGATCCAGGAGAGGCTTGAAGTCCCCAAGGCCTTATCAAAGCATCTTCCCAGAATGTGATGTTGAGAACATCCAGACCACCGCAAAGCCTCAGGCTGGAAGACACCACAGTCCTGGATACTTTCTCCCTGGCACAAAAGCAGTCAGCCAGAGGTACAGATGAAATAGAACAGCCAGCTTACCCACACCCATAGTCTTGCTAACCCTGTGGGGATTTTGTCGCCTGTGTTACTGGCCCACGCCAGTTTCAGTTTGAGGAGTTGAGTGAGGACAAAAGGTGAGGGAGTACAGCATGTGAGGGCCAGTCCCTGCTCAGGCATTTCCCCAGCCTCCTGGAAGGGCTTCTAAATGGCAGGCCTCTCCTCTCCAGGCATTCAGCTGTCTTAGCTTTTTCTTTTTCAGGCACTGGATTTATTTTGCTTCTCATTTTTGTGGCCTGTGAGGACACACATACAGCACAGCCACACATGCACGCACACATCCCCCCACCCCCCATTCTGTAGCCCTCCAAATGTCTGCAGAATTTATAGGCTGTGGTGTCTGGAGACACAATCTCTGTCTCCTCTTCTGTCTTCTTTCCTCCTTCTCCTTCCTGCTAAAGCCTGTTGTTGTCTTATCCCCAGCCGGAAGCCCCCTCTGTCATGGGGCCAGGTTCCCGGCCACTAGCTCTGCTCCAGCTGCTGCTCCTGCAGGCCCCAGCCAACTCCCATTTCCATGGCAACCGAAACTCATTTTTCTATCCCTGCATTTCCACTTTGGAAAGGAAACCCATAATAGTTTTTTAAAAGAAAAAAAAAATTGAGCTACATCTGGCATCGTCAACTTGGACTGTTCAGAATTCCTAGCTCCCCCGATTCCCTTGGTCTCATGGAGACCCTCCCCCACTTTCCTTTACCTGCCTCCACCCCTCCCACACCCCATGGCTCCTGACTCAAAAGCAGGTTTGAGGGGAAGCCTGGGTGAGTTCTTTGTCTCTTTAAATTAATGCAAGAGGACTCTGCTTTGCCAATTCAAGAAGAGGATGAGGTTAGAGGCTCTTTACCATGGCATCATGTAATGCTAACCAGCGTCATCAGTGGTATTTGTTTATTTACCCTCCCCCTAGCTGGCGAGGTCAGAGGTTGTCTGAATATGTCATTATGTCATCTCTGAAGATGAAGCTTCCACTGTTGGGCAGCATGACTCTGAGGTTCCGAGCAAGATTTAATGACTACACTCTCAGCGTGGTGGGTTGGCTGGTTGGGCTGGCATTACGCGGACAGGAACCTGGGAGAATGAAGTGAAGGGGTTTGACAAAGCTCTCCCCTCCCCACCCCCACCCCCAAAGACTTTCCTGACTGACTTGGCCCATCCCTGGTGCCTGGAATTCCACCTTTGGCTGTGAATGCCATTGGGCTCACAGGCCCTTTTCTATTAAAAAGGTAAAGTGCATGTTAAATTGTGGTCAGCTTGGACCTTCCACCCCTGGCACCGTACCGTGCACATGGAATATGCTTGGTTATTGTTTGTTGAGTTGCATTAATGTCTTAGCATATGGCAGCTCAACAGATAACTTTGTTTTGTTTTGTTGTGCGGCCCTGCATGGCTTGTGGGATCTTAGTTCCCCTATCAGGGATTGCACCTGGGCCCCCAGCAGTGAAAGCACAGAGTCCTAACCACTGGGCCACCAGGGAAGTCCCGAGAAAGATTTTTCTGTATTATTATTAACCACTTTATTGCACTCCCCTGAACTACCCACGGCCATCGGTATTGATAACAGAGAGTCATGTGCAAAGTGCAGGCATCAGTTTCTACTACAGCAGTTGGCTCTTCCAGCTGCTCAAAAAACAACGTGGGCTGAGAAAACAAGGAGCATCCTTTAGCCCCTCCAAGGGGAAGACACTGTTTGTCTAAACATGGGTCTTTATCTCTACAACATGCTACCCCCACCCGCTCCCGCTGCCCATGCGAGCCTGGCTTTTGGGAGTCGCTCGGGCTGTGTTTTTGAACATAACGTGGGGGAAGAAGAGCTTCCATGGTCTGTTCAGCTCTGGCTCTGAAAAATACAAGCTGCGTTCAACTGAATGACAGAAAGAAATCTGTCGAGCCAGGAAGCGTAGTAAATACCGTGACTCTCTGCAAATGTGCACAGCCCAAACAGCTTTTTCCAGTCTGGAAAAATGAAGAGATGTGTCTGTGCAAAACCAGCCAAGCCTCCACCCCTCCTCCCTTTCCACCGCGCCACCCCCCACCTCCTGGCAGGGCCTCCCACCCAGCCCCAGACATTCAGTCATCAGCTTTCATCCTTTGTGACATGCTTTGCCCCAGGAAATAACATTGCCCAGGCTCTGGGGAGATGTACCAGCCTCTCCCAGGCTTCTGAGGGCCGTCTGTCTGGTTGGGTGTCTGTCTGGTTGGGTTTTGCCAGTCGTCTCCGACCTTGGCCAGCTTTGGCTCATGGCACCGTGGTGCGGGAAGCCGGGTGGGTCTGGTGTCGCTTCTTCCCTTGCTCACTCCCTGCTGCTCTTCCCCTCCATCTTCCCCGTTTTGCTTTGAAAGAACCTTTATCCCATTCCGACTTCCATGAGACAGTGTTTAGAGGGAAGGCTTGCACAAGGTGAGGGTTTAAAAGCATTCGCTTTGGACTGGTACAGGGGGTGGAGGTGGGACAGGACATTTCTCAGTGACTCAGAGACCACCAGGGCCAGCTTCCTGAGGGGGTACAGCTTTGGTGGGTACAGCTTCTAAAGGGGAGGGGCTTACAGGGAACGTCTGGGTCTGCACCTTGCCTTGAAGATGCATTTGTATAGCAGCTCTGCTGTTTTTGCTCCGATGGTATGTTTAGGAACAGGGACAGCGCCGACAAAAACACCTGTCTCCTGGAATGTTGACCCCAGAGACCACATATGCAACTGCAGTTCAGTGGATTGGGAGGGGTGCTGGGATGGGGACTGGAAGCAGTGGGTTTGAACCGTGACTCCTGAGTGGGGGGGCTGTGTGTCATTCACCGCTGTTTCCGTAGCACCGAGGGCCAGCCTGCCAGCAGCACGTGTCGACTAATGGTTGCTGAGTCAGTGAAGGAATGAATGAGCCCATGACCTTGGATCCTTTGCCTCCTTGAACCTCAGTTTCTTTCTCTGTAAAAAATAGCATAGGGATGTCCCTGGTGGTCCAATGGCTGATTCCATACTCCCAAACCAAGGGGCCCGGGTTCAATCCCTGGTCAGGGAACTAGATCCTGGTGAGGCCAAACAGATAAATAAATAACATTAAAAAAAAAAAATCTAACCTGCCTAGTTCGCCAGGTGAGTGCTCCTGCACACGTGTGTGCATGTGTGTGTGAGTGTGTGACAGAGAGAGATACAAAGCAGCATGAATGTCCTCTGTTGTAAATTGGAATTTGAAAGTCAGTTTGACTCAGGTTCTGGGCTTTACCCTTAGTGTTTGTGTCTTTCCTCAGAATAAGGGTCTACATTTGTGTCCCCTGAACACTTTGTTCTCCATGCTATATTCTGAGCACCCTAACGACTGGAGTGCATTTATTTTTTTTTTAATTTTTATTTATTTTTTTAAATTTTTGGGCATGGGGCATGTGGGATCTAAGTTCCCTAACCAGGGATCAAACCCACACCCCCTGCATTGAAAGTGTGGAGTCTCAACCACCGGACCACCAGGGAAGTCCCTGGGGAGCATTTTAAATGCTAACTGAGCAGTTTAAATCAGAGAACAACAACAACCAAAAAAATCAGAGAACAATGATTTTCAAGGTTGGCTTCTGACCAGTGCCATGTTGGTCCCCTGTGTGGCTCCAGAACTCCACGAACGACGCCCCCCCCCCCCCACCCCGCCGCCAATCCCCCCATCCCCCCCTCCCCACACACACACACGGAGGATGGATCTCACCTTAGCTCAAACAGCAGGTTTTCATCCAATGCTCGGGGGAATGTGATCCTCAGATCTCTGCTCATGCTGTTTCCTCTGCCTGAAATGCTCCCTGTCCCTATTGCTTGGCTCATTCTAACTCATCCTTCAGATCTCAGTTTAGACCTCAGTTCTCCCAGAATACGTTTCCCACGCCCCGCCCCCAAGCCTATCAGGTCATGCCTGCTCCTCCATGGCCTTTCCTTATCCACGTCCCCTGTCTGAGAATGGCATCTTTCCATTCACTCGCCTGCCTCCTTCATAAACTGTGGACCCCCTGCAGACAAAGACTGTGTCTTTCTTGTTCATCGATGTAATCTCAGTGCCTATCACAGTGCCATATGCCGAGAAGGTGCTCAAATAAATATATATTGATTAGATGAATAGCAAAAGTGTGTTGGTGAGATGAGAGAGACAGGAGTCAAGAAGGTTCTCTTGAGTCTTGTATTTACTGAAGTATAGAAACAACACTTCTCCTTTCTCCTCCTACCAGAATGACTTGCATACAAATGAAGCGTGCAAATCCCCCCCCCCACACACACCCCGAGATTCACGCACGCACCCTGCTGCAGGCAATCGCTTGTGCAATGTACTTTCCCTTGGTCTGAAACTCTGCCTCTTGTCAACTCCTCCCACGTAGCTTTCTTATCCCATGTATACAGGGAATTGCAAACCTAACTGGCAGAGTAAAGGTAATGCCAGGGAAAGAGATTCCATGATCACACCTTTGTGACTTGCTGGATCCAGGTTCCCCCACCAGGGATCGAACCCAAGCCTCCTGCAGTGAAAGCAAGGAGTATGAACCACTGGACCTCCGAGAATTCCCATGCCTAAAATCTTTTCTCATCTCTCTCTGCCCTCTAAATTACTGCACCGTCCCATTGTAAGGACATTCTACTTACCTTTATTATGTACAAATCAGGAAGACACCTGAAGTTAAAAAAAAAAAAAGAAAGCTTAGTGCATGGTTCTGCCAGCTATTCAGAGTCCTCGTAAATGTGTCTTTGGGCAAATAGCTCCCAACTCTGTGCTCTTTTCTATCTTGCAGAGAGGAACAGAAGTTGTCCTCAAAGCACCACGTGACTTTTAAAAGACCTTTTTATTTTATATTGGTGTACAGCTGATTAGCGATGTTGTGATGGTTTCCGTTGGACAGCAAAGGGACTCAGTTATACTCATACACGTATTCACTCTCCACCCCTAAACTCCTCCCCGTCATCCAGGCTGCCACAGTCTGACTTTTCTGGGGGGAAGAAAAGAGCTCCTTAAATATGCAGCATCCTGGTCATGGTTTGGTTGAGCCTGAGAGACAAGAAGGTGTCACTTGCCCTTTCACAGGCAGGTGAATTTTAAGTTGTCTTGAAGGTTGTCTCAGACTTGGCTAGAGGCTGAAATGTCGACTTGCCTCTCCTAGAGAAAGAGTTCTGAGCTGGCCATGTGAACTGCCTTTGGGGAGGAGAATCTCCAAAGGGGATGGGAGGGTGATTGGTAAGGACCCAGCTGGCAGCTGACCCAGTGTGATAACATGACAGAAGCCTCCAAGTGTTTTATGAACCAGGGATCAGTAGGCAGGGCCACCTCCTTCCTGGGCCGGGCGGGGCCCTCTGCCCCGTGGCTGCATCTGACCTGCTGGCTGCTTCTCCCAGGGGCCTGCTGACCACGTGTAGAGCCCCTAGGTTGGAGCCGCAAACTGGGGCTAACCACCAGACAGATCTTACTGAGCTCATAATGTCAGTATTTTTCATCTGAAATCAGTTCCCAAATTGGAAGACTTCATGTAAAATCCAGATCTCCACGTCTGTAGAAAAATGCAAGATCTGGCAACACCAGGCTCACATTCTCCCACAAGAATAACAAGTCAGAGGTCAGCAGCTGCTGTGCCTTTCTGAGAGGATGTGCTGTTTCCAGATCCCACTGCTACCGCCCGGGCTCCGACAGGCTAAAGGTGGTTTCTCTGGTGGCTCAGTTGGTAAAGAATCCACCTGCAATGTAGGAGCTTGCCTGCCATACAGGAGACCAGAATTTGATCCCTGGGTTGGGAAGAGCTCCTGGAGAAGGAAATGGCAACCCACTCCAGTACTCTTGCTTGGGAAATCCCATGGACACAGGAGCCTGACGGGCTGCAGTCAATGGGGTCACAAAAGAGTCAGACATGACTGAGCAATTAAACCACCACCACCACCTCCTCCAGGCTGAAACCAGTGTCCACTACCTTTCATCACTAATGGTACCTGCTGGGCCCCTGAAGGCACCTGCAGATCTCTCCCTGGTAGAACGCTTTACCGCCTGAGCTACCGGAGAAGCCTCAGGTCTCTTTCTCCCTGGATGGGGATCTTCTGTCCCCCAGATGCTTCAGGAGCCCCTTTTCCTCCTCCCTCGCCCTGTTGATGTTGACGTGTCCAGTAAGTATTTCAGGGCCCAAGACTGGGCCTGAAGTCTTTCTGCCTGTAAGTCGTACGTTGCCATCATCATGAAGAAATACCAGGCCACAGGCTAAGGAGCAGGCAAGGACCTGTTCTTCCCTTCCCAGATAATACACTCCCACATCAGCAATAACCTTCCGGGAATCATGCCCGTGATTTTCCTTCTTTCTATTCCATTAGTGACTTTCAAAGTGGATGTTTCAGCCAGATAAAGGAAGTGGACTGCACTTATCAGACCTCCTGCAGGGTGAGCATTTGGGGGTGGGGGGTGGGCAGTCAGCTTTCCTGTGATTTGCACTCATACCTGGGAAGTCAGAATCTGCCGGGTCACGGAGGTGTGTTCTCCTAGGGAAGGAATCAGGCCTTGCTTAACTTTGATCATTGCAATCACTGTTCTCCTTGCCCTTCTTTCATAAACAAGGAAATTGGAACAGAGCTAAGAGGCTTTTTCATGCACTTTAGGAAAGAATGAGCAATGGAAAAAGGAAATTGAGAGCTTTGGGGGAGTTTATAGCAGAGGAGTCGTTGAGTTTGAAATCGGAGCTGGGAATCCATATGTTTGGGAGGAAAGAAAAGAAAAAGACCAGCCACACGCACAGAGCTTCAAGGGTCTGTGCGGAAACGGTTATGGCAGAGGTGGCGGGGAACCCCACGTGGGCTTTATCAGACCCAGATGTTCAGGCAACAGTCCTCAGGATGCCCATGAAAGGGGCTGGAGCCAGAGCCTGCTGTGCCAGACCCAGTGTTTTCTTAACTACCGAGGAACACATGAAATCGGAACACGTGAAATCGGTGGCTGGGAGCCTTCCCTGCTGGCCCTCTTAACCCTGAGGCCCTGCCACCGCCTGTGCCACACCAGTTACACACAGGCTGGGCCGCCTCCGGGCGAGACAGATGTGGACGGGAGAGGCTCATCTTGTCCCTGTCCTTGCCTGTCAGTCCCAGTCAAGCAGGGGCTGCCAGCCTGCCTCTGCTACCTTCCACCCCAGACTAACCTTGGAATACAAGAGTTGGAAAGCCTCGGTTCAATTCTACCTTGTGTAAGTGACTTAGCCTCTCTGAGTCTCAGTTTTACCATCTTTAAAATGGGGAACAAATCATTTGTGAGGGGCACACAAGATATGCGTCAAGGGAACTGCAAAGAATAAACCATAAAACATATTTTTAAAAAAGTATTCATTATACTTTATAATATCACTATGGAAAATTTCAAATGTATGCTCATGCAAACAGAATAAACCCTCACACACCGGTAACCTCGCTTCCACAATGACCAACTAGTGCTCAATCTTATTTCATCTATAGTTCTACCTCCTCTCCCCATCCCCCTGTTATTTTGTAGCATGTCTCAGATAGCTTGTTATTTGATCCCATTATCCAAATTACATGGCTGACTTGCTCCCTCAACCAACTGAAATGTACCCAATTCTCAGATATCCCTTGTTGCACCCTTTTCCTCTTTCAGCCCCACCGTATACCTAGTACCCTAAACCCCTCTTCAAGCCATTATTCCTGTGAAACTGTCAGCTCAGGTTTTAAGCCCTGGGTTTTACCAGACTCAGGGATCTGCAGAGAAAGAAGTAGAACTCTAGGGGATTCCCTGGCAGTCCAGTGTTTAGGACTCCATGCTTCCACAGTGAGGGTAGGGGAGAGGGCTGGAGAAAGAGTTCAATCCACTATGGGCAATGACTTAATCCATCATGCCTATGTGGTGAGACCTCCATAAAAACCCCAAAAGGACCTCTCCTCAGAGAGAATCCTGGTTGAACATGTGAACTGGAGAGAGTGGTGAGCTGGAGAGGGTATGGAAACTTTCCACCCTTCCCCCTCCGTCACTGGTTGGGGAACTGGGATCCCACATGGCATGTGGTGTGGCCAAAAAAGAGAGAGAGAGGATAGAAGTCTAAAACATAGACACTGAAGCATCAGTCCTTGGAAGGAGATGATATTGGGCCACTCCAAGCCCTCCAGGCCTTTGACATCCAAGCTTAAACCCTGCAGAAGTTGACTAAGCTCCTCCTCTATTGGTGCTTTTCTTCCAGGAAGAGGGCACGTGGCGGGGCAGAGATCACCAAGTGAATTAAACCCTCCCTCAACCACTGGCTGCAGGAGAATCAGGGTTCTCCTCTGCCAGCAGATGCTCTGGAAGTGAAAGTGTTAGTTGCACAGTCGTATCTGACTCTTTGGGACCCCATGGACTGTAGGCCACCAGGCTCTTCTGTCCATGAGATTCTCCAGGCAAGAATACTGGAGTGGGTTGCCATTTCCTTCTCCAGGGTATCTTCCCGACTCAGGGATTGAACCTAGGTCTTCTGCATTGCCTGGTTAGAGTCTGTGATGGAGCTGATTGTGAATCTTAGATGTATTCCCAACCCCTGGAGAGTGGATAGAATGCAGGCTCCGGATACCAGGAGACCTAGTTCAAGTCTGCCTGTACTAAACATCACTTCTCTGTGCCCTTTTCTCTTTCTCTGTAGAGGTTCCAGTACCTAGCTCACAGTTGGTGAATAGATTAAATGAGATAATGCCATATCCATTAGGATTCTCTTGGTAACCAGGGACAGAAAATCCAACCCAAGACACCTTTGGGCAAAAAAGGAACTTGGGGGCTTATCTTAAGCTGAGAAGTCCAGGGGTGGTGAAAAGGTTTCGGACCCAATTTCCATTGTGTGATTTTGGGGTCGGTCCCCACAACATCAAGGAATTCTTTGAGATGCCAGCTGAGTATCCCACAATTCAGTTCAGTTCTGACCCCATCTACTTGGAGATAGTACCAGATCCCACAGGTTACATGACTGCCCTTCACTCCAAGCCCATCCCATGTCAGACACCAATGATAAATCCAGCCTCTGCTTCTGACCAATCAGCTATAAATCAGAGATTCCCTGGACCTCTTCCTCCGGTGTTTTTAATTTGCTAGAGCAGCTCACAGAACTCAGAGAAATTTAGTAGATTATCAGTTTATTATAAAAGGATGTAACTCAGGAACAGCTAAATGGAAGAGATGCGTGAGGAAGGTGAAGGGAAAGGGTGGAGAGTTTCCATACCCTCTCCAGCTCACCAGTCTCCCCAGTTCACGTGTTCAACCAGCAAGCTCTCTGAATAGAGTCCTTTTGGGGTTTTTTGGAGGCCTTAGCACAGAGGCCTGACGGATTAATTCATTGCCCACAGGGAAATGAATTCTGTCTCCAAGCCTCTCCCCTCCGGGGAAGTCCACAAGGGCGAGACTGAAAGTTTCAATCTTCTAATCACTTGTTTGGTTCTCTTGGTAACCAGCCCCCATCCTTAGGCACTTTCCAAAAGCCACATTATTAACATAACAAAGGACACCTTTATAGCTCTCTTCACTAAGGAAATTCCAAGAGTATTAGGACCTCCGTGCCAGCAGCTATGGAAAAAGACCAAATATTTCTCATTATAAATCACATTATCACTGGTGGGCTTGGCTGGGTTTGGGGTTCTAATGTCAAAATCAGGACTTGATTTCTCTCTGCTTCATGGCTCCACCTTTTATGTTTCAACCTGAGTTTTGGGTTAAAGTTGTAAAGAAGATGACAGCATCTGTTTTAGCCCCTGTATCCTTTCCAGATCTTCAGCGATAATCTCTTTCCCAAAAGTCCTAGGAAAAGTCTCACTGACCCTGATTAGGTCACATGACTATCTGTGACACAGTCATGTGATCCAGGGAAATGAGATGCACTCATTTGCGTAGGCAGAGCCCTTGGATCTGTATAACTGGGGGGCCGGGGAGGAGGGGGGTGTGTGTGGGTGATTATTAGAAGGAAATTGCAGAGGAAGTTGGGCAAGGTTACCAGAACGAATGTGGCTGAGCACTGGTGACAGTATTGAAGATATTCACTTTAGATGCTTTGTAAATCTTTGGGCACATTATCAAAGCTCATGAAAATGATTTTTTAAAAATTCCCTTCTATCTCATGAATTATTTTTATTCTTTTTCAAATATCTGAGCCACCAGGGAAGTGGGGGCTTTTCAAATATGTGCTACATCTTTGATCTTATTGCAGTCCTAGGAGACAGACAGGAGGACTGGTACTATCCGCTTTTACAGATGAGGATATCAGTCACAGAGCTGGTTAAGACTTCGGCCACGGTCACACAGCAAGGTCATATGGGTGTGATGGCCGACAGTCCCCCTTAACATGAGAGTGTGTGCTCAGTCCTGTCTGATTCTTTGTGACCCCGTAGACTGTAGCCTGCCAGGCTCCTCCACCCATGGAATTTTCCAGGCCAGAATACTGGAGTGGGTTGCCATGCCCTCCTCCAGGGGATCTTCCCCATCCAGGGATCGAACCCCGGTCTCCTGCGTTGCAGGCAGATTCTTTACCACCTCGCCACCATAACTGGCTCTGAATTCCCCGGCAGACCCACTGGAACTGGAAACTGGGATGTACCACGTATGGGTTAATCAGGACCTGACAGGGAGTTTGGATCAGCTGCCCAGGTTCGTTCCAAAGTAAGCAGTGTAGACTGGCAGCAGTCTGGGTGGGTCAAGTACCCATCACTGATGCCTGGCAGATGGGAGCGGAGAAAGTTGGTTCATGGGCCAAGCCTCTGCCACCCCAGGGACACCCTCTCATGACCCACTCCCTTTACCACAAGGAACTGAGTACAGGGCTTAGTTTTCCTCATCCCAGGAAAAAAAAATCAGTGGGAAAAAAAAAAAAAAACGAGGGATAGGGGAGGGCTAAGGCTGTGTTTGTTGCCGGGCTGACTTCTCCCAAGGGAAATTGGTCCCTGAGCCAAGAGTGTCCTTTGCCAAGAAGTGGAGAGAGAGAAGAATCCCCAGTCAAATGGGGGTGGTTTGGCCAGAAGTTCTCGGGATCCTCTTAAGTGTTGTTGGGCTCTCCAAGTGTTAGTCACTCAGTCATGCCCAGCTCTTTGTGACCCCATGGACTGTAGCCCGCCAGCCTCCTCTGTCCATGAAATCCTCCAGGCAAGAATACTGGAGCGGGTTGCCATTCCCTTCTCCAGGAGATCTTCCCCACCCAGGGATTGAACTTGGGTCTCCTGCATTGCAGGGCAGATTCTTTACCATCTGAGCCACGAGGGAAGTCCTGGGCTCTCCAAAGAGCTTCTCAAAACACAACACCCCTCTTCCACATGCAAGTTCTTAACACATTGAATCAAAAGACAAAGGAATGGCAGAGAGCCAAGGTACCACCTTAATTATCACGAAAGCTAGCATGGGCGATGTCATTTAGTGGAAGGACAAAAACTGGCTTCCTAACAACCTGGAAGGCAGAGGGAACGGAGCGGAACGTGGCGGAACGTGGCGGATTGGCCTTCCTGAGCTTTTCAGTCAGATGTCATTCCGTGGGCAAGGGCAGTGAGAGTCAAGATCCAAAGTGTATTTAGGGAAAATCCCTCCTCATGGAAACCAGAAGTGGGGAAAACATGTGACCGTGGCAAATTATTCATCTCTCTGGGCATCCGTCGCTTCTGGGCACAATGGGTGATAACAGTACCTCCCTCGGTGGTAAGGACTGGCGGGGGTGGGGGGTGGGAGCGGATGCTGTGTGTGACAGCCCCGGCGTGCAGTAATCACTCAGTAAAAGCTGCCTGTCTCTGTGCAGAGTCCCGGTTCATGGCAGGTGGCCTTGCTTTTCTCTCCAGCACCGAAGCCCAGGGCCCCCTGAGTCCCGCTGTGTTTGTGTTCGGGCTCTTTCTCTCCAGCTGTAAAAATTCATGAGACTGTGGGTGTGCAGCGGCTCCGCAGTTCTTGGCTTCTTCCCAGGCTGTGTTCTCCCCACTTGGGGGGCAGGGCGGTGGGGTGGGGTGGCAGACATCCTCTCCGCAGTGGTGGGAGCCCTCCTCCCCCCGCCCCCAGGCCCTGTTCCAGCAGAGCCTGGCTCAAAGTTCAAAGCCGAGGTGGCTTTGTTGAGTAATTCGGTGACACTGCCCGCCCGCCCGCCATCTGAGGGGATGGCTCCCTCCCACACACCCATTTGCCGAGCATCTGCTGCCCTGTGTTTTGCGGTGTGGAGGCTGGGAACGGGCACGCCGCCCCTACTGACCGCCGCGAGGCTGCGCTTCCTTCCTCTCCCCGCTGCCCTTGGGCTCCAGGTCTCAGAGCCTCGCGCCGGGAGGTTTCAGATCCGCTCCCAGGCTGCCTGGCGCGGACTGCATCTGGACTCACCCCAACCTCTTCCTCCTGGGGGTTCAGAGTGTTCTTGGAAGGAAGCCTGGGAAGGGAAAGGCCTTCCCCAGCCTTCCCCATGCAGCGGTTGGCCGACAGCAGAGACCCGAGCTGCCAAGGGCTCCAGAGTCAGACAGACCCGAGTTCAAATCCCTGGGTGACCTTGGGCAGGCTGCTGTCTCCACACTTGGGTTTCCTCTTTATGAAAAAATGTGACAGCAACAGGAGCTGCCTCGTGGGCTCTTTGCCAGGATTCAACGAGATGCTAACTGTGGAATGCTCACCCCACATCTGGCAAGTGGGGCGTGCTGAGAGATGGTAGCCCTTGACCATCAGAAGGGGATCTTCCTCCTCAGGAAGGGAGGGAACATCACCTATTTGGCCCATCCCACCTCCCAAAGGAGACCTCTGGGTAGTTACTCTGACTTGACCAAACTGGGTTTTTGTTTTTGTTTTTTTTTTTAATTGCAGAGACCTTTTGGGCAAGGACTCTATCTCATTTATCTTGTAACTCCCCCACCTAGATGGTAGCTGGCACTTTAAAAGCACACTAAGTGTTTTGAGTAAATAAGTGGATGGTAAAGGAGCTAGGGAGTGTATGGTGGGTGGCTGCATCTGCTCCTGGGCTCTTTTCTGAACTCTGGACCATTCCAGTCTTTCTGCTTTTTTCTCTTCTCCCTTGCTTCCTCCCCTCCTTCCTTGCTCCCTTCCCTCTCCCCTTCCTTCCTTCCTCTCTCCTTCCTTCTGACCTTCGTTTTGCTAAACGAAAATAGCTTCCGTCTTTCCTTTTCTTGTCCTCCAAGCTGTGAGAGCACCCCTTGAGAGCCCTTCACCCAGCCGAGAGAGCTGCGATTCCTCTTTCAAATTGAGTCTGTCCCCTGACTCATTCATTAAAATGCATAGGGCATGTGACCAAACTGCATAATGAGTCTCTCATGAGGAAGGCTCAGAGGCACGGAGATGCTGCCAACTGCAAAGGCAAATACGTTCCCCCCCCCAGCTGCGGATCAGGCTCATTGGCCACTGTGCCCTGAGAAGGCCGGGGGCTGCCGTTCATCTCCAGTAAATCAGCCAAGCCCTGGAGAACCGCAGCCTGGCTCAGGCTGTGCAGGCTTGGAAGCTGCAAATCCAACCCATGACCTTTTCTCAACCTTCCCCCACCCCTGCTTCACTTCGTTTTTCATTTCTCTCAATAGATTTTTAACCACACAAGTAGTAGAATATATTCTCCTGATAAAAATTTAAGCAGGAAAGCGAGACTCCTGTGACCATGTGCTACTTCTCTCTGAGACAGCCTTCCTCCCGTGTCTTCTAGCTGCTCTCTAAGGTGCCCCATAAACGCGATTCAGGGACCCAAATCCTCTCTTGCCCTCCTGAAGTCCTAGGCCAGTTCTCAGCAGAACAGTCAACATGCATCTTGGACCCTTTCTCAGCCCCTTTCCTAGCAGCCCTGCAGTCTGCCACGTGTAATCCCCACTCACTGAGGCACCTCCCTTGAATCCCATCCCTACAAGAGAACTCTACCATCCACACTTAGGAAGCAAACAGATAAACCAGATTACTACTCCCTTATTAGACATTATGTTGAACTGTTTTCCAGAGACATCTGCACTTTTGTTTGGAATCTTGAAGCATGAAAAGGGTGTCAAAATCCAGTGATCATCTCGGTGACCTCTTAGATACCAAGGCCATCTGTGTTCCACCTTCAGGACTTGAGCCTCTCCGAACCCCCTGAATTATATTTCTTGGGTAACAACCTATTCCACCAGGGTGTGGCCTTGGAAAATTCACTAACTTCCCTGTATCGCATTAACTCACCTGCAAGATGGGAATAATACTAGCACCTCCTTCAGTGGGTTGATGTGAAGCTTAAATGGAAAAGCTTTTGGCATTTTGCCTGGCACATAGTTAAGACGCGATTAATTATCATGTCGTAGTAAAGAATTATCCTCATCATCATTAGTTTTACTCTAATCCATAATAATCCAGTTCATTCATTCCAGAAGTATTTTTATTGAGCACCTACTGTGTGCCAGGCTCTGTCCTTGATTTTAGGAATCCAGCAAAGAAAGGGTCAAATATGGTTCCCACCCTTGACAGACGTGTGTTCTGACACAAATGGATCAGATCTTTCTGTTTGATAAGTACTTTGTTCTCAGTTATGTCATGTCCTCACTGATGCCATTTAGTCAAGCAGAGGCCGTATGATTGTCTCTGTTGTTTGGGTTTAGAGAATTAAGCTAATGTGACAATTAGAAACTGCCCACCTACAACCTGGTCTGGAGTCTTTCTGATTCCAGTCTCTTGAGATATCAGTGATTGTTCCCAGGCATGGGGATGGGTGAGCGTCTTGTAAGCAGCTCCCAGAGCCAAGCTGTGGTTTTTCCAGTAGTCATGTACAGATGTGAGAGTTGGACCATAAAGAAGGCTGAGCGCCTAAAAATGGATGCTTTTGAACTGTGGAGCTGGAGAAGACTTTTGAGAGTCCCTTGGACAGAAAGGAGATCAAATCAGTCAATCCTAAAGGAAATCAACCTTGAATAGTCATTGGGAGGATGGATTCTGAAGCTGAAGCTCCAATACTTCAGCCATCTGATGTGAAGAGCCGACTCATGGAAAACACCCTGATGTTGGAAAAGATTGAGGACAGGAGGAGAAGGGGGCAACAGAGGATGAGATGTTGGATGGCATCATCAACTCAATGGAGATGAGTTTGAGCAAACTCCAGGAGATAGTGAAGGACAGGGAAGCCTGGTATACTGCAGTCCATGGGGTCACAAAGAGTCGGACATGACTTAGCAACTGAACAAGAGCCTGAAAGCCCTGACCCCTCCAACAGTAGAACAAAAGAGAGAGAGAGGACAGCCTTCCGTGTGCCTCTCAGAGTCCCAGTTAGTTCTGTCCATGAAGTCAGTCAGTTGTGCCTCACGCGCAAACGTATTCTCTGTCTAGGTGCCAGCTTCCAGGGCTTTAAGAAGATTTCATTAATGAAAAAGCACTTGCTCCAGCCTGTGGCCCGTGGGCCTGGCTATGAGAACAGGCAGCTCAGCTGTCTAAGAGCATCTTCCCCTGGACTCCCCCCAACACAGGAGAGAGAAGGGCTGGGACTGTGGGCTCAGTGACCCACATCTCCTTGGGGAGGTGTCAGAACCCCAAGCTAGAATGGGGTTCTCCGCACACAGCCGGGATCATCCCCTTAGTCAAGGCCAGACCAGGCAAGACTGGTCCTATCTGAGAACACACACAGAAACTGGAAGTCTGTAGAGGGCAGGCCTAGCAAAAACCCCATGGAAAGGGCACTGCAGGCCAACCACCTCTCGAAGATGCCCAGGACCTGAACAGGGCTCTGCCCCGGGGCATTTGCCTGACCCCATCAGGGTGACCAGTCACCCTGTCCCTCTGACCGTGGGTGAAAAACCTGAATCTACACAGGAGCATGACTGGTGAAGGGTCCCCCACCCTCAAGGTCAGCACTGCCTAATCCTCACGGAAATTCACGCAGCCCTGTCCTTCTTTAGGGTCCTTTATTCACTCTGTCTTGACAAGCCCACACCGTTCCAAGGTGTGCTTCATACCCATCCGAAGAGTAGAGTTTCATTTTCTCTTTTATTGACTCCAGGTATACAGGATCATGGGCTTCCCTGGTGGCTTAGAGGGTATAGCGTCCGCCTGCAATGCAGGAGACCCAGGTTCAATCCCTGAGTCAGGAAGATACCCTGGAGAAGGAAATGGCAACCCATTCCAATATTCTTGCCTGGAAAATCCCATGGACGGAGGAGCCTGGGAGGCTGCAGTCCATGGGGTCGCAAAGAATTGGACATGACTGAGCGACTTCACTTTCACTTTCACTTCATACAGGATCATTCATAATCTTTGATTCATGATATGCTTTCATCTTCATTTGGACCTTGCACAGCATACATCTAACTATTTATTATTTATCTATGATTACTTATATATTTGTAATATGGTAAACATCTATGAGGGGGCTCGCCTGCCAATGCAGGAGACCTAAGAGTTGAAAGTTCAATCCTTGGGTTGGGAAGATCCCTTGGAGGAGGGCATGGCAACTCACTCCCGTATTCTTGCCTGGAGAATCCCACAGACAGAGGGGTCTCAAAGAGTTGGACACAACTGAAGCGACACAGCCCACATGCATGCAAACACCTCAGATCCCACCACGTACTTCTTCCTATTGATGCAGAAAGCCCAGCTTCTCTGTGCACTGGTGCCAAATCAAATCTCGGAGACTGGGTTTGGGTTGAAGTAGGAAAGGATAGCTTTATTGCTTTGCCAGGCAAGGGGGGACACAGCAGGCTAATGTCCTCAAAACCATATATCCGCACTTGGGAAAGATAGTGAGAAGTTTTATATTAATTGTCCTTAAGCGGGTGTGGTCAGCTCGTGGACATTCTTCTGATGGGTTGGTGTTGAGGTAAGTAGGAGTCGGCATATCAGCCTTCAGGTCCAACTAGTCTGGGGTCTCCATACTTGTGGGCAGTGTATCATCATTAATCGTTAACTCCTCCCACCTGGAGGGGTTTCAGTATCTGCAAAATAGCTCAAAGATATTGTTGTGTGTATCCCTTGATGGGGAAACAGGCCCTTGCCCCAAGGCTTCTCTTGACTGTTTCTCCCTGGTCTCCCATCTCCTCCCTTCTCTAATTAACAACTGCTTGCCCACTGAGACTTAGGGAACATCATGGAGGCTGAGTGAAGGCTGCTTCCTATAATCAAATAAAAGGGGGACACGGAAAGGCCTTCTGCCCAGGAGTCCCACAGGGCCCTGCGGAATATCACTTTGTGTTTCTGCCCTTCCCGTCACTTGACCTCCCGCATCCATCCTGAATCCTTTCTTTTTTTTCTGCTGCGTTGGGTCTTTGCTGTGGCATACAGGCTTTCTGTGGTTCTGACGCTTAGACTTCTCATGTTGTGCAGCACAGGCTCTAGAGTGCATGAGCTCACTGGTTGCGGCATGCAGGCTTAGTTGCCCCGAGGTGTATGAAATCCTAGTTCCCCAGCCAGGGATTGAACCCGAGTCCTCTGCATTGCAAAGCAGATTCTTTTTTTTTTTTTTTTTTTGTAAATTAATCCATTTATTTTAATTGGAGGCTAATTGCTTTACAATAGTGTAGTGGTTTTTGCCATACATTGACATGAATCAGCCACGGGTGTACATGTGTCCCCCATCCTGAACCCCCCTCTCACCTCCCTCCCCATCCCATCCCTCTGGGTTGTCCCAGTGCACTGGCCCTGAGTGCTCTGTCTCATGCATCGAACCTGGACTGGCGATCTATTTCACATGTGGTAATATACATGAAGAAAGCTGAGCACCAAAAAATTGATGCTTTTGAACTGTGGTGTTGGAGAAGACTCTTGAGAGTCCCTTGGACTGCAAGGAGATCCAACCAGTCCATCCTAAAGGAGATCAGTCCTGGGTGTTCACTGGAAGGACTGATGCTGCAGCTGAAACTCCAGTACTTTGGCCACCTCATGCGAAGAGTTGACTCATCAGAAAAGACCCTGATGCTGGGAGGGATTGGGGGCAGGAGGAGAAGGGGACGACAGAGGATGAGATGGCTGGATGGCATCACCAACTCGATGGATATAAGTTTGAGTAAACTCTGGGGGTGGGTGATGGACAGGGAGGCCTGGCGTGTTGCGATTCATGGGGTCGCAAGGAGTCGGACACAACTGAGCGACTGAACTGAACTGAACTGAATATACATGTTTCAGTGCTATCTCCCAAATCATCCCACCCTCACCTTCTCCTACAGAGTCCAAAAGTGTGTTCTTTACATCTGTGTCTCTTTTGCTGTCTCACATATAGGGTCATTGTTACCATCTTTCTAAATGTTAATATACTGTATTGGTGTCTTTCTTTCTGACTTATTTCACTCTGTATAATAGGCTCCAGTTTCATCTACCTCATTAGAACTGATTCAAATGCATTCCTTTTAATGGCTGAGTAATATTCCATTGTGTCTATGTACCACGGCTTTTATATCCATTCATCTGCCAATGGACATTAGGTTGCTTCCATGTCCTAGCTATTGTAAACAGTGCTGCAATGAACACTGGGGTACACGTGTCTCTTTCATTTCTGGCAAAGCAGATTCTTAGGACCACCAGGGAAGTCCCCCATCCTGAATCTTGACTTTCCAATTCCTTTATATTTCTAAAAAGTAATTTTAGTGTGTTTTTCTGAAAGTTGCATCCTTTAGATCTTGTTTTCATATTGCTTAAGAGAATATAAGGCTGTGTGTAGCCTTCTGGAATATACTTTTTTCTCAAATTGTTATATTGCTAAAATTCATCCACATTTTAGTTTAGAGCTATGGTCTCTTTGTTTTCACTATTATAGTCCTTTTACTGTTATGTCCCACAAGTATTTATTTATCCTCCTGTCAATCAACATTTGTATTGTTACCAGCTTTCCACTGTGAATGGCTGAGTTAAACATTCTTGTTGTGGCTCCGCTGGCAAAGAATCCGCCTGCAATGCAGGAGACCAGGGTTTGATCCCTGGGTTGGGAAGATCCCCTGAAGAAGAGAAAGGCTATTCACTCCAGTATTCTGGCCTGGAGAATTCCATGGACGGTATAGTCCTTGGGGTCGCAAAGAGTCAGACACAACTGGGCGACTTTCACTTCACTTCTTTGCACACGTCTTATGGAAAACTGTGAATGTACCCATTTACAGTCTCACCAACAACAAATGTATAAAATCCTGTTGATCCACATTCTATCCAATACTTGGCATCATCAGGCTTCTTAATTTTTTTCAACTGAAAGGTTATCAAGTAGTGTCTCATTGTGGTCTGCTTGTTTTTATTCATCCAAGTATGGTTAACAATGGTCAGTGGTACAATGGGAATCACCCTGCCAGGATACCATGAGATTTAATGAAGCACAGAATGCTTGCAAAAGCCTCTTCCAGTTGGGACCATATCATTGTCTTGTTCAGCTCTAGGTCCCTGATATCCAACATGGTGCCACACAGTTACCATCATACCAACAACGGTGATAATAGATTAAGGTGGCTTCCTTGGTGGCTCAGACAGTAAAGAATCTGCTTGCAACACAGGAGATCTGAGTTTGATCTGTGGATCGGGAAGATCCCCTGGAGAAGGGAATTGCAACCACTCCAGTCTTCTTGTCTGGAGAATCCCATGGACAGAGGAGCCTGGTGGGCTACAGTCCAGGGGGTCCCAAAAGTTGACCACGACTGAGCGACTAAGGATCCACATCCCTGGTGGTCCAGTAGCAAAGACTGTGCTCTCAATGCAGGTGATCCGGGTTTGATTCCTGGTCAGGGAACTAGATCCCACATGGCATAGCTAAAAGATCCCACATGCAGGACTGAGACCCAGCACAACTTAAAAAAAAAAAAGATTAAGCACTAAGTGACTAAGTGCCAAGTGCTATGCTAACTAACACCTTTACTTTTATTATCTTTTTGCATCATTTCAGAAACTCTATAAGGTAGGTTCTGTATTACTCCGTTATAAAAGAGGGGGAATTGATGTTAAATGTCTTTCCCAGAAATCACACAAGCAGTAAATGATGGAGGCATTTATTGTACCTGAACCCTGGCATGTGACATCCAAGCCCTTAACCACGATATTATAGGTGTCCAATAATAGTTGAATGAAGTGTCTTTACTTACAGGTAACCAGAGGCAGGGTCAGATGCCTTGTCACTTTTACTTTTTATCTCCTATCAGATTATTTAACCTGCACCTATATTTTGGTTATAAACAAAGCTTAGAGGATTTTTATAATTTTACTCCAGTCAGATGCAACTCACAATCTATGATTGGTTATAATTTCTCAGCAATCATTATGCAGACTGGAGAAGTCCCACTGTGAGAGAGCTCTAACCTACAAATTGTTTTTAAATGTCATAAGATGTTTATGAATTTCTCTTTTACCAGTAATTCCATAACCCTGCTCTATTTTTTTCCTCTTATCAATCACACTTATTATCTCTAACCTACCATATAATTTACTTATTGTTGTCTCTGTTATTCTCCCACAAAGACAGGAATATTTGTCTGCTTAGTTCTGTCTACCTCTTTAATTGGTTTAGCGCTGATGTGGCCCTAGTGCCCAAAACTGTACATGGCCAAAGAAACAGCTCAACAGATATTTGGTGAATGAATGCTTCCAGGAGTGAATGAATGGGTGAATGAGTGAATAAGCCAACGAAGACTAAATTGAACAGCTAATGCAGATCGGCTATGTTATTTTGATTTGCTGGTTTCATTTTTTCCTTTGAAGCCAAGTCTTTTTTTTTTTTTCAGGGTTCAGGTTTCAAGTATTTCTATAGGTCTGGGAGGCCAGAGATTTTGTGTCTCTGTGCCTAATGGCTAAAACAGTCCTGAGGATCCAAAACCATGTTCTGTTGCCTTTTCATTTATCTCTTTAAAACCAAAAACATCAGCAGTGAGCAGCCTGCCTCAAATGAGACTAGCAGGAGGCATTTAAAAAAATAACTAAATAAAAAGCTCCTGGCAACTTCAATATAGGAATTTTTCTAGCAGTCTCCGTGAGTGTCCAGGTCCAGTGCACCGTGTTATATGTGCAAAACACCTGACATGTGTGTAACAGGCCTGAACCCCTGGCTGTTAGTCATATTCCAGACTGGGGTGCGCTGGATAAAGGCAGGAATCAGGAACCACCCCTCCCAGTTAAGCATCTGTGGCTGTTCTCAGAGCCGGGCCAAACGGGTAATTATAGCTTCCCTCTGTGGTTGTACAGGGAAGGAGGCTGATTTAATAAAGGAAGCCTGCTGTCTGTCTCCAACCCGCTCTGACTCATGGAACCAGGGAGTCCCAAACTCGCTACCCTCGGAGGGCAGCGGGCCACCAGGGGCGGGTGGGAGGTGAGGGTGGCTGCCTTCTCAGAGCCGAAAGCCCCGAGAATGAGGAAACTCCCCGCTTGGCCTGGAGGAACCTGCAGCTGGAGCCAGAGGAAGTGAGGCTCAGACAGAGCAGCTGCTGTTCCAGCAACTGCAGCCCCTGCCGAGCACCCCTGAAGGGAGGCCACCCACCCACCGCACCCCCCGCTGCGTGGAGATGTAAAGTCAAAGGAGTTGGTAATTTTCATATTCAGGATTAATTGGGGGGAAAACCAGATCGTTTCTAGAGAGATGGCAGCCTTTGCCTGCCAGGCCGGGGAGCTTGGGTTTCTTTTAGGAGCCCAGGTGAACGGAGGCTGGAGTCCTGAGCGCCCTGCTCTCCTGATTTCTCACTTGGGGAAGGGGAGGCCGCTAATTGGTTCTTTGCAGCCACAGTGGCAGTTTGACCTGGGAGTGGCTTCAGCTCCGGGAGAGGGTGACGGTCAGCTCCGGGGAGGATGTGAATTCCGCCCTCCGTGGGTCACCGGAGGTCATTTTATCCTTCCGTCTGCCTCCAGCAGCTTCTTTCCCCTCCCCCTGACCGGCAGCCAGACGGGGACAACTTGACCTCTTCCACCAGCCCCCACCCCGTCGTCCCTTCTCGCTGAGTCACCCCTATCCCGGTCAGGTGATCTTGCCCTGAGCGCTTCCGAGAGCACCTTGACCTATATTCCGAACTCTCCAGGACAGCGGATCTGAATGGTCCCGAGAGAGGGCCCGCCGGGGCCAGCGGGCAGGATGCCCGGGTGCCCGCTGCTGGCAGCCCCAGGCTGCTGAGCGGGCGCCCCAGGACAGTGGGAGGGGATGGTTCTCCCCCACCCTCCCCCGGGCTGAGAAGGAGAACCACCAGACGGGCTGGAAAAATGGAAAGTTAGGAGGCTGTGTGCCCGGCGGGGGAGGGAGGTGTCGAGTTGAGTCAGCTGGGAAAGCTGACAGCTACTGGGAGACGGGCTTCCTCCCCTCCTGCTCGGAGCCCGAGCCGGTGGCTCCGTGCCAAGCCCTGACTGCAGCAGGCTGCCCGGGACAAGCCGGGCAGGGAAGGACACATACCATCCCGGCTCCAGGGTCGGGCGACCGGGCTCCCCAAGGGGAGGGGAAAGGTGAGGAACTATGCAAAGCCTGGGATCAACTTCGTCCCAGATGACTCATCTGGTTAATCCCAGCCCAGAACACAAGCCCCACCCCACCCCAGCCACCAGGAACAAGTTCCCATCCCCAAATTCCCCACAGAATGAACCCGACTTATTTTGTCTATGGGTTCTTTGTCTGTTCAGGCTTTGTGTCCCCGGGATGTGAGGATAACCAGGGGGTTGGGGGGATAACTGGGGGTTGGGGGGGGGGGGGCGGTGCGGGGAGGGATGCAGTGCTGTGGAAAAAGATTAACAGGGAAGAGTTCAGGATCAAACTTCAGTCCCTGTGGGCCTCACTCTCCAGTCTGGCATTGGGGGTGAGGGTTTAAAATAAAGCCACACCACATAAATCAGATGGCGTGAGTGTTAGGACAGATGATATGTGTAAAAATGTTCTGTCAATCATGTATCATTATGTATAACTGTATACTTTGGCCACCTGATGCGAAGAGCTGACTCACTGGAAGAGACCCTGATGCTGGGAAAGATTGAGGGCAAGAGGAGAAGAGGGTGACAGAGAGAGAGATGGTTGGATGGCATCACCAAATCAATGGATGTGAATTTGAGCAAACTCCGGGAGATAGTGAAGGACAGGGAAGCCTGGCAGGATGCAGTCCACGGGGTCGCAAAGAGTCGGACACGACTTGGTGACTGAACAACAATAAGATATGGTCTCCTCTCTAGCTTTTTACATCACTCCCCACTCCCTTCTGAGAGGATCATCTTATTTACTGAATGTCCCAGACATAGAAGAGCCTGCCTCTGGGTGTGTTCACAAATGCAAACAGAAAACTGTAGCTTCTAGCTCCATTGTGGTCTATCAAGTTGAACGCACAGCCCCACAGAGCTTGATTACACAGTACCCACAGGTTAACTGCAGCGTTTTATTCTTTCATACCAAGAAAAGCCGTGTCTATATTGTAATTCGGACAATAATCTGTAGACTGGAGCAAAGTCTACTTTTTTCTTCAGAATGTAAACTTAGGAAGCTACCTACCCCCTGGTGCATGCTGGGTGCTTGATGGAAGAGCAGGTGCAGGTGACTTGGATGGAAGAAAAGACTAAGGGAAGAGAGAAGGAAGGAAGGGAATGAGTAACTTTAAGAGCAGAGCTGATTTCCCAGGAAGCTAATTATGCTTAAACTTTAAGGCCTTTCATTTGCATGCATTCCAAGGCCTGGTACCTAATTTTTAATTCGTAATTATGTATTTTCTTTCCTGAAAGAGCGTCCACAGTATTTACACTTCAAACCCCACCAAACCTGGATCTGCCCCTTTGCAGGAGGTCTCTGAGAGACCCAACCATTATTCTGCTAAAGATTCACAAGCACGAAAGAAATCCACATGGTGTGGGAGGTGTGGTGTTTCCATGTAGTCTCCACCACGGATGCCAAATCTGAAATTTGCAGGAAGGTCCACATGTAGGCAGGCTAGGACAACACCCCATGGAATGGGATGTAGAAAGAGGGTGGAGGTCAGGAATGCGCAGAATTATTGGGCCAGTTCCAACTGACTTCCTGAATCTACTCTGATACTTCCAGGACTCGGTAGTGTCCGGGTTCAAATCTGGTTGCACAGCCCAGAGCAGTGGAGAGACAGTGGCTTGCAGTCTAGAATTTCTCTCACTAGCCCTGGCTCGTCTTGTGTGTGTGTGTGTGTGTGTGTGTGTGTGTGTGCGCGCTCAGTCACCCAGTTGTGTCCAACTCTTTGCAACCCATGGACTGTACCCACCAGTTTCCTCTGTCCATGGAATTCTCCAGGTACGAATACTGGAATGGGTTGCCATGCCCTCCTCTAGGGAATCTTCCCAACCCAGGGATTGAACTTGCGTCTCTCATGTCTCCTGCATTGGCAGGCGGGTTCTTTACCACTAGCATCACCTGGGAAGCCCATAAGTCCTGTCTTATTAACTAGCTACATGGCCTTGGTGGAGTAACTTAACCTCTTTGGGCCTACATTTAAGATAACAGTAGGTGATTTCAAAGTGCTTTGCTTAAATTGCCTTGTCCATCACTGTATTCCCATTGTTGAGTATAACGTAATAATATTAAAAGTAATCATTAGCATTGTTTTGTATTAATAGCAAAAATTTACGTAGTGCTTATAGATGAGCAAACTGAAGTATAAAGCTGTTACTAAATTTCCCCAGGTCATCCATCAAGTAAATGGTGAGGCTGTGATTCAAATCCATGCAGTCTGGCTCGAGAGTCCCCCTTTTCAATACGATACATTTTCAGTAAATATCTTTTTTTAACTAGTAGAGTTTATTTTTTATAAAACTTGTAGATTTACAGAAAAATTGAGCCAACAGTACTGAGAGTCTGAGGAATGTAGCAAATCAGCAAATGAAGTATCCTTTGATTGAGACCATGATTCATTACCGAAGGTACATGGAAAAGGAACTGGTGAGCTCTCTACTTGGGTAGGCTCATCCACTTAATTCTCACAGCTAGCTGCTTTGTTAAATAGGTAGCATTAACAGCATTTTGCATTGAGGAAACTAAGGCTCAGAGATGGTAGGAGGCTTGTCCTAGGTCACATAGCAGATAAAGGTTGAGAACTAGAAAGTTACGATATGTCTGATTCTAAAGGTGATGTTTGCCTCTCTGTAAACTTCACAGTTATCACTGAAAGGTATTTTGTGTTGTATTTCGTAACTTATCGCTTGCCTCTGGTGCCTTAAAGAGTTCTAAAAATGCTTTGCAGGGATCTCCCTGGTGGTCCGGTGGTTGAGTCTCTGGGCTTCCAGTGCAGGGGGTGTGGGTTTGATCCCTGTTTAGGGAACTAAGATCCCACATGCCTCATGTGCACCCCAAAACAAGCAAATGAAAGCTTTGTATTCTTTTTTATCTTTTGGTCCAGGAAGGTGGATGCGGCAATGACTGTGACTCCATTTTACAGAGGAGGCTGTGTGTGTGTGTATTAGTCACTCAGTCGTGTCCGATTCTTTGCGACCCCATGGATTGTAGCTCTCCAGGCTCCTCTGTCCCTGGAATTCTCCAGGCAAGAATACTGTCGTGGGTTGCCATTTCCTTCTCCAGGGGATCTTCCCGACCCAGGGATCAAATCCAGGTCCCCCACATTGCAGGCAGATTCTTTACCATCCGAACTACCAGGGAAGCACTCAGACTTTAAAAATTAAGATCCTGTGCTAAGTTCTGAGGTAGATTCAGGACTGAAACACGAGTTTGTTGACTCTCCTCCCTTTTTCATCCAGGCATCCCTCCATCAAAACTACCTCACTGCACGTTGACTCTTGCTGAGCCCATACAGAGGAAATCCCTTGTTTGCTATGAGTCCCCAAGGGGCTGCCCCTCTTACCAGGGGTTTGCCAAGAAAAACTTTTCCAAAGCTGAAGCTTTGACTCCATTTAGGTCCTTTACTACATGTTTAGCATTTTATCTGCTGGGTGGCCAAACATGGAGAGAAAAGGTTAACTGTGACATTTTGTTTTTTCACCTGTGTGTAACCAGCCCAAGGTGGGGGTGGGGGGGGTGGGGGAGCTGGCCATTTTCAGTTAAAGAGGGTTGTGCCTGATTCGGATGGCAAGATCAGAAACCGCATCGCCAGTGTTGGAAACCTGTTTTCTGATGGCAGCAAAGAAAAGATTTCCACTCTGCCCTCAGCTTGCAGGCCAACATAAGTATATGTCTGAAGCAAGCAAATTATCTTTGGCACTTCCCCTTCCTTGACAGCCTTGAGCTGGAGGCACCCAACTTATTACCCCAGAGCAGAGCATATTCTTGTTGTTTGCTTTTGCTAGATCATCTCATCTTGAAAAAATTTCAAACCTACAGAAATGGTACCTCCTAGATTAAGAAGGGCTTAATTAACTTTTAAAAGATTTAAATTTTTTATACAGTTTTTAAAGATTACATTTCATTTGCAGTTGTTACAAAATGTTGGCTATATTCCCCATGTTGTACAATACATCCTATCTTACACCCAATAGTTTGTACCTCCTACTCCCCTCCCTCCCCTTTCAAGAAGGGCTTACTTAACATTAGAAATTTTATTTAATGTAATTTTATTTCACTTTAAAATGTTAACTTTTTAAATTTTCAGTAGAAATTACATTTGTCTGATCCAAAATTCAAGAGAATATTCAGTTAGAAGTTTATCCCAAACCCCGTTATCCAGAATTTTTTATACAATTTTTAAAGAGTGCACTTCATTTGCAGTTGTTACAAAATATTGGCTATATTCCCCATGTTGTACAATACATCCTATCTTACACCCAATAGTTTGTACTTTCACTAGAAGAAGCCAGTGATTCGGTTTATTATGTACCCTTCCAGAGATATTTCATATGTATACAAGAAAATATAACTGTATGTGTGTATTCTTGGTGTCTTATTTTTGTTTTTTAATTTTTTAAAATGTTCCTAGATCAGTCTTTTGTGTTTTTTAAAATATTTATTTATTTGGCTGGGCAGGGTCATAGTTGCAGCATGTGAACTCTTAGTTGAGGCATGTGGGATCTAGTTCCCTGCCCAGGACTCAAACTCAGGTCCCCTGCATTACGAGAACGGGGTCTTAACCACTGGACCACCAGGGAAGTCCCTGTATGTATGCATTTTTGTTTTACCTTTTGTCCCCATGGTAGCATACTCTATTATTCCACATCTTGGTTCTGTCATTTGAAAGCATTCTAATTCCATTCATAGATAATATTCTCATTTTAAAATTTATTTAAGTGTATTCTATTGTATGGATATTCCATAGTTCGGTTAACCAGGCCCCCAAGATGATCACTTGTTTCCAAACTTTTGCCATTACTTACTGATGTACTGTAATGAATAACCTTGTACATGTGTTATTCCTTAGAATGGATCATAATAGAAACCAGAAATAAGGTTCTACTGTTAGATTATGTCTGGGAGGTTTCATAAGTTCAGGTACTTAAAAAGCAGGTCATTTCTTGTCTCTCTTCTACACTCCTTTGATCTGGGGTTGGTAACCTAATCTTCTATGCTCTAGGTCTTAAAAGTTTCTAGTGGTGATGTCTCTAGTGACATGGTGATAAAATAACTTTTCTGAAGAGGTTACTTTCTTGTGCTGAAATTGTCTGTTTTTCACTGATACCCTGTGCCCACCCCTGCTCAGGACATTAGCCAGTTAGTTCCATACAAATAATGCATATGTCACTTTAGCACCATGAATCTAATCTAGTCTGGGGTCCACCAGTGGATTTGTGTTCTGACCTTGGTGCCAGGTTAGAACACTTGAACCAGAAGTCCAGGCTTCATGTTGTTTGTATTTGGGGAATTAATCAAAGTTTCCCATGCATGCTGTTCAAAGATGTCAAAGAAGCATAGTAAAAAGGTATAAATACCAATAAAAACAAAAAATAATAAACAATTATTTCCCAAAGGACAGCTGGAAGGCAGTGCTGCAAAGTTAAATAGCCAGAAACATCCTCTGCTGCTTTTTCAAATTAGGTCTTATTACATGTATTTACTAGGACACATTTCAGATAAAGAACTAAACTCCATCTTCGTTAGCTCGGAGGAAATGAAGAAAGGTTCATAATCTAGTTAAAGATGCAACTGCCACACTAAACACACATGCGCACACACAAACACCTCACCACTGCCGCCCCATCATGTCGCACATCCCACATCTTACACACATTTGGTTACACTGTAGCATTTTGGGGAAAAAAGTCATCTTATTCAGCTTCCTGCTTCCCAGATAGGCTACCCGATGTCAATTCCAGATTAAAAAAAAAAAAGAAGACTGTATCTCATCCTTAAAAATATTTAGGAAAGGAAATATGTATATTTGTTTGGTATATATATATATATTTCAAACATATTATGTATGAAAGTGGAGGTGTTAATCACACAGTGTGTCCAACTCTTTGCAACCCCACGGACAAGTAGCCCATCAGGCTTCTCTGTCCCTGGGATTCTCCAGGCAAGAATATTGGAGTGGGTTGCCATTCGCTTCTCCAGGGGATCTTCCCCACCCAAAATAGAACCCGGGTCTTCTGCATTGCAGGCAGATTCTTTACTGTCTGAGCCACCAGGGAAGCCCGATAGATGTATGTATACTTACATGTAAAAGAAAGATCCTGGAGAAGGAAATGGCAACCCACTTCAGTACTCTTGCCTGGAGAATTCCATGGACAGAGGAGCGGGACCAGGCTGCAGTCCACGGAATTGCAAAGAGTCGGACACGACTGTGCGACTGACTTCAGCTTTTGGAAGGAAAGACATCACAGCTTCTGAGCACCCTTCCAGCTTTAAAATATGTAGCCACTCTCATCATCAAGAAGTTCTCCTATGTATCTAACTGTTGACTATGTAAATAATTGTCACCCTGAGGCCTGGGCATGACACGTGACAAGTTCATTTGTTTGATAAACCTTTGTGGAGCATCTTCTGTGGACCCCGCACTGCCACAGCACAGAGGATGTGGTGGACAGACAGAGACCCTGGTCCCATGGGGGCTTCCGTTCTATTGGAGGCAGGGAGACAGTAAACAACAATAACAATGAGATACAGTGTATCAAATGGTGCTAAGTGATATGGAGATACAAGGGATGCAGTAGGGAGTGTGGGGGCGGGGGGGGGGTGGTCATAATTTTAATTTATGTGTTTTGGGAAGGCCTCACTGAGAGAGTGGCATTTGAACAACATCCTGAAGGAGGGGAGGTGGTATAACTGGTAACCCTTCAGGCACAAAGTAAATAAACCTCCTCCTTTGTGGTATAATTTGAAAGTAAGCCTTTTTTTTGTTTCCAGCTGTTCTTTTCATCAACTAATCATGATCCCTAAAATTCTGTCATTAGTGATACGCACTTAGGTTGAAAAGCTAAAATAAAAAATATCCAGTTTTGCTAACATAACATTGTAAAGCAACTATACTCCAATAAAAAATAATTTAAAAATGCACAGTTCTGAACTATTAAAACCTTAGGGTGACTGGGAAGACCCAGAGGAATCGGGTGGAGAGGGAGGTGGGAGGGGGGATCGGGATTGGGAATAAAGACCTGCCCTCTGTAGTTGAAATTAAAAAAAAAAAAAAAAAAAAATTTCTAAAGATTAAAAAAAAAAAAAACTTATCCTAAAATATGCAGAAAATAGTATCAAGAATGGGACAAAAACAAAATATATTTATATCTAACATAAATATATTCTTTTACATTATCCTTAGTATAATCCAATTAGACCACTTGGAAATAATATCAGAACCCATAATAAAAGTTTTATTGATTGTAAAAAAAAAAAAAAAAACCTTAGGGTGAACCTGTTTATCCGATGCTTTTGTAAATTTTAGTGAGGGCATAGAGTAAGGTTATTGAACTGGTAGAGGTGTGTGAGGCGATCACAGATCTGGGGACGCGCAGAGAGCAAGAGTGTGACAGGAGGCCCGGGGTTGCCGCAGCTGGGAGCTGAGGACTGAATGCTCCTTAGGAATTGTCTCATTTTTGCCTGCTGTCTCTCCACCGGTGTTGCCCAGTCCTGGGCGTGATTCCTCCTAACGGTAGCGCTGAGGGAGGTGCCCTGGGATATAGGAAACAGGCTGATGTGTGGTTTAATAAAGCATCTCCCGAGGGGCTCGGAGGGTTTGGAGTCGCGCTACAGACAGTCATATAAAAGGGGACACACAGGGAAGCAATGCTAAGCCTTGGAACTCTGTTAGTCTGTGGGTATTTTAACAGCCCTCAGAAAAATAAATGAGTCAGGACACTCTAAAGTTTAGTCTTTAATCAATGAAAGAGAGCAGCATTATATGTGGTGACACTCACCTCATTTTTTTCTTTAACTGTAAGGCGGCGCTGGGTCTTTGTTGCTGTACCCGGGTTTTTCTCTAGTTGTGGGGCCTACTCTCTAGTTGTGATGCGGGGGTTTCTCCTTGCAGTGACTTCTTTTGTCACAGAGCGTGGGCTCTCGAGTGCTCGGGCTTCGTTAATTGCAGCATCCAAGGTCAGTCGCTTGGGTGCTGGGACTTAATTGGCCCAGAGCATGCGGGATCTTCCTGGACTAGGGATCACACCTGTGTCCCCTCCATTGACAGGTGGATTTTTATCCATTGGACCGCCAGGGAGGAGGCCTCACCTCATCTTTTGAAATGAGATTATCCCCTGTGTCCGATTCTTAGGTTTACCTTTGTTTCTGTAAGTTCTATAAGTTCCATTCTCAAAAAAAAGGAAAAAAGCTTCTATAGAGAAAAGCTTTAGACCCTGGGTCACAAACTCAAATGCCTACAGGGGATAGACGGTAATGGACACAAGCAGGTAGGGATGGGTGGGGACTGAGACACACCAAAGAGTGCCGGCCTCTTCTCAGCTCCTGGGAGTGTTACCTAGGAATGAGAATTCAGTATTGCTAGGATTTCTCCATTTTCAGCAGAAGTTGGAAATCCACATTTCTAGGCAAAAATCTTCTGATTTTTAAATGAGGGCAACCAGCCCAAGAGAGTTGGATATACTGTGCAGGCCATTTATGATGTCTGGTATAAAACAGAGAATTTCAGTACACCACAGAACATGATAGCAGAGGTAGACAGAAGAGGGACATCTGGTCAACCTTCTATTAAGAAGATAAATTTTTTAGAGAGTTGACCAGCTGTGCCAAGGTTCTGCCTCACCTATTTAACCAGTTATCTTGGGAAATAAATCAAAATTTCCCAGCTATGCTGTTTGAAAAATTCAAAACGAGTAACCTTTGAGTCAAGAAAATGCTGAACAGAGAAGTCAGAGGCCTGGGTCCCAGGGTTGGTTCTTTCATAGACTCACAGAGCCACCTTGAGTGGATTTCTTGGGGTTTAATCTCCTTATCTGCAGAATGAAGGGCTGGACTGAAGGGATTTTTCAAAATGTCCCCCTCCAAGCCCAGGAAGTCTTCAAAGATGCCTTTCTAAGGGTGGGGAAGGGCAGAGGGTGCCTAAGCTCACAGAAAGGCTCCTTGGCCTTGGTTCTCTTTTTGCATTTGGGACTTCTGCTTTTCTGTGTTTTAGATCTTGAGCTTCTGAAAATAATAATAATAATAATAATCTTTTTAAAGAAAGAAGTTCCTTGTCTTCAGAAAGATTTCAAAATCATTGAATTAGTTTATCAGTATCAGTAAGATGTTACTAGGTAAGTTTTGCAAACTCTATGAGGCCTGCACCTAATCAGAATGATAGGACTTTTCTCCATTGGTCTACCGCAGCTTGTCTGTTTTGCCTGCTATTACACTTATAAACCAAATCAACATGCAGCCAATAAAGAGTTTGGGAAGACTAGACACATGACCCAGTTCAGTAGATTGTTTTGAGGGGACTGTGTGGATCACAATAAACTATGGAAAATTCTGAAAGAGATGGGAATACCAGACCACCTGATCTGCCTCTTGAGAAACCTATATGCAGGTCAGGAAGCAACAGTTAGAATTGGACATGGGACAATAGACTGGTTCCAAATAGGAGAAGGAGTACGTCAAGGCTGTATATTGTCACCCTGCTTATTTAACTTACATGCAGAGTACATCATGAGAACCGCTGGGCTGGAGGAAGCACAAGCTGGAATCAAGATTGCTGGGAGAAATATCAATAACCTCAGATATGCAGATGACACCACCCTTATGGCAGAAAGTGAAGAGGAACTAAAAAGCCTCTTGATGAAAGTGGAAGAGGAGAGTGAAAAAATTGTCTTAAAGCTCAACATTCAGAAAACTAAGATCATGGCATCCAGTCCCATCCAGTTCATGGCAAACAGATAGGGAAACAGTGGAAACAGTGGCTGACTTTATTTTTCTGGACTCCAAAATCACTGCAGATGGAGACTGCAGCCATGAAATTGAAAGACGCTTACTCCCTGGAAGGAAAGTTGTGACCAACCTAGACAGCATGTTAAAAAGCAGAGATATTACTTTGCCAACAAAGGTTCATCTAGTCAAGGCTATGATTTTTCCAGTGGTTATGTATGGATGTGAGAGTTGGACTGTGAAGAAAGCTGAGTGCCGAAGACTTGATGCTTTTGAACTGTGGTGTCGGAGAAGACTCTTGAGAGTCCCTTGGACTGCAAGGAGATCCAACCAGTCCATCCTAAAGGAGATCAGTCCTGGGTGTTCATTGGAAGGACTGATGCTGAAGCTGAAACTCCAATACTTTGGCCACCTCATGCGAAGAGTTGACTCATTGGAAAAGAGCCTGATGCTGGGAGGGATTGGGGGCAGGAGGAGAAGGGGACGACAGAGGATGAGATGGCTGGATGGCATCACCGACTCGATGGACATGAGTTTGAGTAAACTCCGGGAGTTGGTTATGGACAGGGAGGCCTGGCGTGCTGCGATTCATGGGGTCGCAAAGAGTTGGATGCGACTGAGCGACTGAACTGAACTGAACTGAAAAAAATCTTTGCTTTGATGAAGAGAGGTGGGTTTTGTTTTTGGCTTTGTTTTTTTAATTAATTAATTAATTTGTCTGCATCAGGTCTTACGTTGTGACACATGGAATCTTTATTTGCATCACATGGAGTCTCTAGTTGTGGTGTGTGGGCTTAGTTGTCCCATGGCATGTAGGATCTTAGTTCCCTGACCAAGGATGGACCCCCTGTCCCCTGCATTGGATGGTGGATTCTTAGCCACTGGACCACCAGGGAAGCCCGCAGATGTGTTCTTCTGTGATACTATGTATACATATACAGTAGAGTCATCAGTTCAGTTCAATCCCTGGTTTTGGATCGAACCTCGGTTCAGTCCCTGGGTTCGGAAGATCCCCTGGAGAAGGGAATGGCTACCCACTCCAGTATTCTTGCCTGGAGAATCCTATGGACGGAGGAGCCTGGTGGCTACAGTCCACGGGGTTGCAGAAGCATCAAACATGACTTAGTGACTAAACACAACAACAAAGCTTTTTTTGGTTCATATGACTTGGTAAATTGTATCAGCAATTTACCTGGAATAGAATTACCCTGGAATTAGCCTGGAATAGAATTTTAAACTCATAGTGATTCAAGTTCAGTGCCCTGATCTTGACTAAATTAGAGGTTCTCTGAATTTATTGATTTTTAAATAATGTTATTTATTTATTTTTAGCTGTGCTGGGTCTTTGTTGCTGCTTGGGCTTTTCTCCAGTTGTGGCGAGAGGGGCCTCCTCTTTTGTGGCAGGAGGGTGGCTTCTCATTGGGGAACCCAAGCTCTAGGCCTCTTGGGCTTCAGTAGTTGCAGTTCCTGGGCTCTAGAGCACAGACTCAGTAGCTGCGGTGTACGGGTTTAGCTGCCCTGCGGCATGTGGGATCCTCCAAGGTCAGGGACTGAACCCCTGTCTCCTGCATTGGCAGGTGGATTCTGTACTCCTGAGCCATCAGGGAAACCCCAAAGTCTCTGATTTTAAATAATCCCTTCCATAGCCTGGACATCTTTTGCGGGAGATGAAGGAACTTTAAGGGGTGGAAACAGACTTTGGGGGATGAATAAGTGGATTTATTGTGTCATGTCTGGATTTGGCCGAGCTGAGTTTCTCCTGTTGCAGAGGAAATGGCTTTCCCTGTTGGGTGATCTACCTACTGTTCTGGTTTAATGGATTCAGGAACAACTTCTTCAGCATTTTGCTGGACACCTAGTATATCCTGGGTCAACATTTCTAATTACTGTAACCACTGGTTTTTTGTAGTTGTTTGTTTTTTTGCTTAAAAGTTCACTGTAAGACGGAAGACCAGGAATTTTCATTTTTTTAAATTAATTAATTTTTTAATTGGAGGATAATTGCCTTACAATGTTGTATTGGTTTCGGCCATACAACAACATGAATCCCCTGCCTCTTGAGCCTCCCTCCCACCCAGTAATTTTCATTTGCACACCGCAACATTTTCAGAGAAAGTTTGTGAATATTGCTAGCAAGAAACAATGACGTGGGGCAGGGAGCATAGGTGTTCTGATTCTCATTTAACGGGCCAGAAAGATTGCTGATCAGTTGGCAAGTGATAGGGCCTGGATGGTAGCTCAAATATTCCTATTTCTAATCCTGTGTGCACGCTCATTTTACTATAGTTGTTTAGGTTTTCTAACTGGAGGGGAAACAACATTGACGTTTAGCATGAATCTAGCTTTTGTGAACAGTTCTGATGGTGGTTTTGAAAAATAAAGAAGAAAACAGTTTATTAAGTTGTACAATTTGAGGAAAATACCAATAACAGTTGCTTTTCCTTAAAAAGAAAAAAGTGGAGGTCCCAATTTTATGTAAGGTCTAAAAGTTTAGAGTTTGCCATAACAAAAAGTATGGACAAGTGTTTCTTTTCCATTTTTTTTTTTTTTTTTTTAGTATTTATGTATCTATTTGGCTGTCCTGGGTCTTAGTTGCAATCCAGGGAATCTTTGGTCTTCATTGAACCACGTGAGATCTTTAGTGGCAGCATGTGGAATCTAGTTCCCTGACCTGGAATGGAACTCGGGTCCCCTGCATTGGGAGCTCAGAGTCTTAGCCAGTGGACCACCAGGGAAGTCCTTGGACAAGTGTTTCTGAACCAACCACTACTTGGTCCCTATTTCTTACAAAGAAGAGGATGGAATTTGGACACATCCCTCTTCTGGGAGCATTGTTTTTTTGCGTGCTTTGCACTTGAATGATTGCCTCTGATTTCTACAGCTAAATGAAGAAGTTTATTGATGACTTTCTTTTATGAAGGAAGAAAAGTGCTGGAACTTTCCCCTTTGAGTTTGAGGTTTTCAGAGCACGTATTAACAGATGAGGGCTTCCCAGATGGCTCAGTGGTAAAGAATCCTCCTGTCCCAACGCAGGAGATGCAGGTTCAGTCCCTGGTCAGGAAGAATCCCTGGGAGTAGGAAATGACAACCCACTCCAGTATTCTTACCTGAGAAATCCAATTGACATAGGAGCCTAGCTGGGTCACAAAGAGTTGGACATGACTTAGAGACTAAATAACAACTAACAGATGAACCTAGGTTACTTGGACACCTTGTCTTTTTCCTGAGAGGTTAATTTTTCATCTGGTTTATGCCTAATTCTGCCCCTTTGTGATAGCAAGGCAGATATTCAGAAGCCACAAAGGTAGTCTAAAGAACACTTTGAGTTTCCCTAAACAGCGGTGACACAGGAATGACCCACCTAGAGGACAAGAACATGGCAGTTGGGTAGTTACTCAGTTCCATGTCACTTAGACCAGTACTTTCTACCTTGGTTACACAAGCAAAGACACAAAGAGCTTTTAAAACATCATATCTATGGATTTTAAAAAGATGGTAACGATAACCCTATATGCAAAACAGAAAAAGAGACACAGATGTACAGAACAGACTTTGGGACTCTGTGGGAGAAGGCGAGGGTGGGATGTTCAGAGAGAACAGCATTGAAGCAAGTATACTATCAAGGGTGAAACAGATCACCAGCCCAGGCTGGATGCATGAGACGGGTGCTCAGGGCTGGTGCACTGGGAATACCCAGAGGGATGGGATGGAGAGGGAGGCGGGAGGGGGGATCGGGATGGGGAACACATGTAAATCCATGGCTGATTCATGTCAATGTATGGCAAAAACCACTACAATATTGTAAAGTAATTAGCCTCCAACTAATAAAAATAAATGGAAAAATTAAAAAAAAATAAAACAAAAAAATAAAACATACTGGTGCCTGAGACCCATCACCCCTAGGTTGGGGCTGGGTCTAAGCAAAGATAGTTTTTAAGTTTCCCCAGTGATACTAGTATGCAATAAGGCTTGAGGATCTCCAGTTGAGGCTTCCAGTATCTTGTTCAAAACCAGGTGGGATAACCCCAAATGACAGCAGTTCTTCCTGCCAGGACATTACAGATATGTTGGGTAAGCAGTTCATCAGTATAAAATAGATATTTTTTTTTTTTTAGTGAGAGCTTTTTATGTTGGAGCATAGTTGATGAACATGTTAGTTTCAGGTGTATAGGAAAGTCATTCAGTTATACATATAAGTGTACCTATTGTTTTTCAAATTCTTTTCTCATTCAGGTTATCACAGAATATTGAGGAGAGTTCCCTGTGCTATATAGTAGGTCCTTGTTGGTTATCTATTATAAATACAGTAGTGAAAATACACATTTCTTGAGCACCAGTGTTCTAGGTGCTGAAAATACTTCCAGGAGCAAGACTGACCCTGCCTCAGCCTCCAGAATCTTGCTTTCTAGTGGGCAGAGGCAAACACACAAACACGACTGTGGTGTTAAGAAGCAAACACAGTCAGTAATTAGGCATCAAGGAAGGCCTCTAAGAGGAACCATTTTTGCAAAACCTGAAGGAGCCGCTGAACCCAGAGCCTATGGTAAGGCAGAGGGAATAGAGGGTGAAAAAAATCCCAAGCCAAGGAGAGTGGTGTGTTTGAGGAACAGAAAAGCCTGCAGTCCCTTTCGTTTATCTAGAAAGGGGAGTGGCAGAGAGTGAGCAAACTCTAGCCTGACATTACTTATAGTTTGCACACATCGCTCAGCATGTCCCTGCCAAACAACACACACTCTGCAAAGGGACCCCAAAGAGAAGTGTCCCCCAGGAGCCCGGGTACTGTGTGCTGGATACAGGGCTCCACAGGATTAGCCAAAAATTGCTAACTGTGAGAAAAAGCTAGGCAGACCTCCGTGACACTGAGATAAACTGTGAAAAGGGGTAAATTCAATTATATATTTGATATCCAGAGGATTTGGCCTAACATTTTAGTCTTTTACCTTGTTGTTAGCCATCACTCAAATACAGTCTTATCAGTGTGGCAGATCTGGCCTCCTTTTGGAAGAAATTCAGTTTTCTGACATACTGTTTTTGAGGTTTCTACCCAACCAAATTTTTTAGAAGGTGGGATGTTTGTCAAATATCTGTAATGTTGGAGAAATCAAATTTGTGCCTATGGTGGTTTAGTTGCAAAGCTGTGTCCAACGCTTATGACCCCATGGATTGTAGCCCACCAAGCTCCTCTGTCCATGGGATTTCCCAGGCAAGAATACTGGAGTGGGTTGCCATGTCCTTCTCCAGGGGATTTTCCTGACCTAGGAATCAAACCCCGGTCTCCTGCATTGCAGGCAGATTGTTTACCGACTGAGAGGCTTAATTTCTATGAATATCTTGTTTTAAGAAACATTGACTCAGTTCCTTTCTTTGTTTTCATAAAGATTTCTACTTCAGTTGTGCAGGATTTGGGAATTCCCTGGTGGTCCAGTGGGTAGTACTCTGTGATTTCACTGCTGAGGGCCCAAGTTCAATCCCTGGTCGGGGAACTAAGATGAGATTTCCCCCAAGCCATGAAGGGCGGGGAAAAAAAAAAAAAATTGCAGGGTTACTAACTGCTTACTGTGTAATGGTAACCAGAGTAATAAAAAGCTACACTGATTTATTTTCAGCAAAGCTTTCTAAAGGCCTCTCTGCTCTTGAATTTAAAACAATTTTTTTTCAATCATGTAACCTGGAATTAATTTTCCTGGTTGGCATGTTGTTACTCATTCTCTATAAAACAAACCATGAGGTTCATTGCAGAGAAAACAACTATAATTAATATGTACCCTCAACCAGAATGTCCAAGAATTCCAATAATCCCCTCATGCTTTTACATAAGAGATGGTATGTTGCCCTGATAAAATAAAAGTGCTTTTTAAAAGATGATCTTAATAAGAAAGATAGCCCTTCTGAAGAAATTCATATGAGGCAAGAAAAAAAATTCAATTATTATTATTTTTTTTAAATACAAGACTAAAGTAATTGTTAAAGAGTTTATTCCTAGCAATAATACATGAGTTCTCTAAGCTCTTTCTAAGACACAACAAGAAGTGTGAAACCTGGCCAATAGGATTATGGAAAGATGGTGACCAAATAATAGTCATGGCTATAATGAATGAGGAAAAACAAGTTGAGAAATATTCACAGGAAACCTGGTACAATTTTCTCTTTTTTTGAAGCTGAAACAAGACAAGATGGATTTCAGTTGCACCAGGATGGATTTCTCCTTGAAATAAGATGCCCATAATACCTCTAAAACAATCTAGTTGATTAGAAAAATATAAGTCTACAGTTTCCATTAGTCCTTAGGCTCTATGATGTAGAGCATACTTTTTTTTTTTAAGTACACCAATCACAGTACCTGTAAGTTAAGTATTAGGAAATTAGTAAAAATAATTAATTCATGGGTGTTTATTTACTTTACAAAACTTGTCATCAGGGAAAGAACCATGCCTATTTTTTCACTGTTGTATTTCCAGCACCTAGCGCTGCACCTGTCACCTCACTGGTATTCCTTCCTTTTCTTTTTTGGGTGCACCATGAGGCTTGCAGGATCTTAGTTCTCTCACGAGGGATTGAACCCACATACTCTCTGACATACTATTTTTGAGTTCTCCAGCCAACCAGACTTTCTGGAAGGTGGGATGTTTGTCAGATATCTGTGTGTGTGTGTGTGTGTGCATGCGCGTTCAGTTGTGTCCGACTCTTTGCAACCCCATGGACTGTAACCCTCCAGGCTCCAGAAATCTCTGTGGGATTTCCCAGGCAAGGATACTGGAGTGGGTTGCCATTTCCTACCCAAAGGGATCTGCCTGACCCAGGGATTGAATCCATGTCTCTTGCATCTCCTGCATTGGCAGGCTGTTTCTTTACCACTGCACCACCTGGGAAGCCCAAATATCTGTAATGGAGAAATCAAATATAAGCCTGTAGAATGCTTAATCTCTATGACTTTCCTGTTTTCACTGCCCTAGGCAGTGAAAGTGTCGAGGCCTAACCACAGGACCACCAGGGAATTCCCATTCACAGATATTCTTTAAATATTTGTTGAATGAATTAATTTCTTAAATAGCAGCTGCACATCATACATTTCATCCCCTCAAACTTGATTTAGAAACTTCTCCAGGAGTGCTCATGTTACCCAAAGAAAAGCAGATGGACAAAGAGAGGGAATAAGATGTTCAGGATGTCTTATCAAGGAAAACAGCAAAATCTCTTTTAAGATTAGGACAAGCAATTGTGTTTTCTTTTTTTTTTTTTTATTTTGCCATGCCATGAAGCATGTGGGATCTTAGTTCCCTGACCAGGGATCAAACCCAGACCCTTGACAGTGAGAGTGTGCAGTTCTAGCCCTTGAACCACCAGGAAATTCCCAGGACAAGCAACTGTAGAAAATCAAAACAGTGAAAGATTTGAACTGTCAAGTAGGATCATGCTTTGAGGTATATTCCTAACTAAAAGCAGGGGATAAAATAGATACAATTTAGAGACTCTAAGATCTTTCCCTGATTAAGTAGGCCTAAGATAAGAGTCTGAAGAACGGGCTGCCTGGCTGAATATATCCTTTGGATGTTTTTATCAGCAGCCTCTAGATTTGAAAACAGTGCTGAACATGCTTTTAATTGATCTCTGAGGTGCTCTAAACTACAACTGAAAGCCGACCCTCTTTTCTATTTGCTTGAACAAGAGCCTGAAAAGGAAAGCTAAAGAGCTTTCTAGTGATGTCCTTTACCCCTGTTCTAAAAACAACCTGTATTCTCCATGGAATTCAGGAAATTTCACAACACCCAGGGGCTAATGTGAAGTTAGTTTTTACTCACTACTGAAGGAAATGGCAACCCACTCCAGTACTCTTGCCTGAAAAATCCTCTGGACAGAGGAGCCTGGCAAGTTATAGTCCATGGGGTCGCAGAATCAGACACAACTGAGTGCATGCACTCACACACACATGAACCAACTAAAGTTCCTTTCAGATTCTTTTCCTAAAGTGGAAAAGTATCTAAGCTCCTCAAGCTACTACTTATAATTGCAGAAAGATGGAAATCCATAATATAATGGGGCATAAAAACATTTTAAGTTATGAATCTACATAAAATGTGTAAAAGATTACAAAAGTATACTCTGTGAAAGAACATTTACTTTAGTGCCTCAACCTGTGAAGGAATGTCAAAGAAGATGAATGAAAAAATATTTTATCTACACACATTTGTTCAGTATTTATTATTAATAATTCATGATTATTTATATGGGAATAACGATCCCTTCTTCTGTAGCCAACACAGTTCCCAACCTGGTAGACATACATGGTGAGGGTATTTAAATGCGTATAAATTACCCCAAAGTCACCAAACTGGTGAGCCCAATGTGAGAAATAACAGTGCCACTCCAATAATCTTCAGATTAAAAAAATTATTTGCTTCTTAATTGATAAATATAATTAAAATGTATCTACTCCTTTTGCTCAACATGTGTGTGTGTGTATATATATATATGTATACATAAATATATGAATTTAATGAATGTAATACTGTAACAAAGTTGGAAGTTGCTGGTAGGCATTACTTTTTAAAAAACAGCTTTAGCTTATTAGAAGGATGAACTAAAGTATCTACTAGGGTTATTTTTGTAATCTGGTCCATTAATAAACAATTGAAACAAATTGAAATGTAAAAAAAAAAAAGCTTTATTGAAATAGTATTTACCTACCATAAAAATTCACACTTCAGTAGTATTTAGTTGTACAAACATCACCACAATCTAATTTTAGAACATTTTCATTACCCGCCATCCCCCATAAGTATCTATTATCAGTCACTCTTCATTCTTCATCCCTTTCTCCCCAACCCAGCCGTAGGCAACCACTAATCCACCTCGTTTCTCCCTTGATTCCTTAATCTGGACATTTCATGTAAAGGAACCATATATGTGGTCTTTTGTATCTGGCTCTTATCATTCTGCAGAATGTTTTCAATCTTCTTCCATGTTGTATTAGGTAGCAGTAGTCAATCAATCCTTTTTGTGGTTGAATAATTTTCCATTGTATGGATGTAACACTTTGGTTCAGTTCATCATTTGATGGATATTTGGGTTGTTTCCACTTTGGAGCTATTATGAATGACACTGCTATGAACTTCTATGTATAAGTTATACACATGTGTTCATCTCATTGGGGCTTCTGGGTCATATAATAACTATGTTTAACCTTTGAAAGGACTATTGACCAAAGTGGCTGCACCATTTTTTGAATACTTTCCTACCAGCAATGTATGAGGGTTCTAATTTCTCCACATCCTCATGGACACTTGTTATTGCCAGTCTTTTTTATGATAGCCATCCTAATGGATGTGAAGTCGTATTTCACTGTGGTTTTGCTTTGCATTTCGTTAATAACTACCGATTATTAGAGTGCATTCTTCATGTGCATATTGGCTGTGGTATATCTTCATCAGAGAAATGTCTATTCAAAAATACTTTGCCTATTTTAAAATTGGATTTTTAAAAAATGGCTGAGTTGTAAGAGATCTTTATATATTCTGGATACTATACCCTTATCAGATGTATGATTTGCAGATATTTTCTGTCATTCTGTAGGTGTCTTTCTTTGCATTTTCTTAATAGTGTTCTTTGAAGCACAGAAGTTTTCTATTTTGACGTTCAGTTTATCTATCTTTTTCTTTGGTTGCTTGTGCAAAAGTTTTTTTTATTTTAATGAAGTCCAATTTTATATTTTATTTTTTATGCTTTTGGTATCATATATAAGAAACCATTGCCTAACCCAAGTTCCTGAAGATTTACTCCTGTGTTTTCTTCTTAGAGTGCTATAGTTTTACCTCTTACATTTGGGTCTATGATCCCTTTTCATTTATTCTTTTTTGTATTTGGTGTGAGGTAGGGATCCAACTTCATTCTCTAGCACATATAGTTGCCATTCTCAATTTAAATGTCTTGGCAGTCTTGTTGATAATCAATTGACTATAAATGTAAGGGTTTTTTCTGAACTCTCAATCCTATTCCATTGATCCATATGTCTATCCTTATGCCAGTACCACACTGTCCAATTTCTGCAATGCTGTAGTACGTTTTGAAGTCAGGAAGCAAGCATCCTCCAACTTTCTTCTTTCTTTAAGGTTGTTTTGACTGTTCTGTGGGCATCACTTCTGTAGGTCTCACTGAAGTAGGGTCTAATCCTTAGTTTGGCCATCTTAGAATTTTGATTTTACCAGTTATTCCCCAAAGTGCACAGTATCAGAGCATTGGTTCATACCCCTCAAACTTGCAAGAAAATGCCAAGTTTGATACACTATATACATTTTGAGATATTCCTTTCTTGGTAATCTCAACCAAAATGGCTGTGCAGGGAATTCCTCCTTGCAAGGTGCCAAATTAGTTAATGTACGTTTCCTCAGTAAACTTGGAATTGGAAACTAAAGCTCAGGGAGGGATATAGTATAATGGCTAAGAGTTACAGGCTTTTTTAAGTTTGAATCCTATCTCTGCCACTCAGTGATTGTGTAACCAGGGCAAGATTTTGAACCCTTTTCATCTGTAAAATAGGGGAGAATAACCCCTTTATCATAGAGTCACTATGAATGTAAAATAAAATTACAATTATGTAATTAATACCATAACAAAGCTGGAAGTTGCTAGCTTCCTTAACTAAACCCTTATAAACCCTTCACAGTGCTTGGGACTAGTTAGATTTCAGTAAATGGTACCGACTGCATACACTTGTGGAATGCTTCATTCAGGGTGTGAAGAACAGTTGTCTGACAAAGCACAGCTTCCTAGAGACCTGAAACATTGTGTCTGCAGATATGGGGTCTTTTGGGTTTGAAAGACTTTGGACAGGAATGGAGCCATTTTTAGAGTGGAATAGAGGGACCTGGAGAGAGCATTGCTATTGCCTGGCTGTGGATACTCCATTGCCTGAGGAACTAGTAGGCCATTATTACTAGATTTAGATGTTGATGATTATTGATTCTTATTCATTTAAATTGCAAAAAGTAGTATTTACTGATGTAGCCTCTAAATCCTAAAATGTAGAGCCACCCTTTGCAATGGTTTTTCTAGAGTGCACATATTCAGAAACTTCAGTTATCAAGAATACTACTAAGATTTAAGAAATAAGTGAAAACTAGTTCAGTTCAGTTCAGTCGCTCAGTCGTGTCCAACTGTGTAACTCCATGAACCGCAGCACGCCAGGCCTCCCTGTCCATCACCAACTCCCGGAGTCCACCCAAACCCATGTCCATCGAGTCAGTGATGCCATCCAACCATCTCATCCTCTGTCATCCCCTTCTCCTCCTGCCCTCAATCTTTTCCAGCATCAGGATCTTTTCAAATGAGTCAGCTCTTCACATCAGGTGGCGAAAGTATTGGAGTTTCAGCTTCAACATCAGTCCTTCCAATGAACACCCAGGACTGATCTCCTTTAGGATGGACTGGTTGGATCTCCTTGCAGTCCAAGGGACTCTCAAGAGTCTTCTCCAACACCACAGTTCAAAAGCATCAATTCTTCGGCGCTCAGCTTTCTTTCGGAGAAGGCGATGGCACCCCATTCCAGTACTCTCACCTGGAAAATCTCATGGACGGAGGAGCCTGGTGGGCTGCAGTCCATGGGGTCGCTAAGAGTCGGACAGGACTGAGCGATTTCACTTTCAATTTTCACTTTCATGCATTGGAGAAGGAAATGGCAAGCCACTCGAGTGTTCTTGCCTGGAGAATCCCAGGGACGGCGGAGCCTGGTGGGCTGCCGTCTATGGGGTTGCACAGAGTTGGACACGACTGAAGCGACTCAGCAGCAGCAGCAGCAGCTTTCTTTATAGTCCAACTCTCACATCCATACATGACCACTGGAAAAACCATAGCCTTGACTAGACGGACCTTTGTTGACAAAGTAATGTCTCTGCTTTTTAATATGCTGTCTAGGTTGGTCATCGGAGAAGGCAATGGCATCCCACTTCAGTACTCTTGCCTGGAAAATCCCATGGAGGGAGGAGCCTGGTAGGCTGCAATCCATGGGGTTGCTGGGAGTCGAACACCGCTGAGTGACTTCACTTTCACTTTTCGCTTTAATGCATTGGAGAAAGAAATGGCAACCCACTCCAGTGTTCTTGCCTGAAGAATCCCAGGGACGGGGGAGCCTGGTGGGCTGCCGTCTATGGGGTCGCACAGAGTCGGACACGACTGAAGCGACTTAGCAGCAGCAGCAGGTTGGTCATAACTTTCCTTCCAAGGAGTAAGCGTCTTTTAATTTCATGGCTGCAATCACCATCTGCAGTGATTTTGGAGCCCAGAAAAATAAAGTCAGCCACTGTTTCCACTGTTCCATCTATTTGCCATGAACTGGATAGGACTGGATGCCATGTCTTAGTTTTCTGAATGTTGAGCTTTAAGCCAACTTTTTCACTCTCCTCTTTCACTTTCATCAAGAGGCTCTTTAGTTCTTCTTCACTTTCTGCCATAAGGGTGGTGTCATCTACATATCTGAGTTATTGATATTTCTCCCGGCAATCTTGAAAACTAGTTATTGAGCAGTTAAAACAGATGTCACACAACCTCATGTGCTTAATGCACAGGACAGCCCCACAGAAAATCATTACTCAAAACTTGAAAGTCTAAACTAATAATAGAAGTTTATCTGTGTCTAAGTTCATAGTACAATAGAATCATTAAAAACAAGCAAAAACAGGAAAGAAGGTTGTTAGGTAGAAGAATGGAGAAGTGTCAGCCCAGTAGTGAGAAAGGAGACATAAAACAAACAGATGTAAATCTAAAGTAATCATAAAACAGCATTCTAGAGGTAATTTATTATAGAGACATAGATCTACATAATTTTAAGGGCATTCATTGGTCATAATAGAATGCAATAATGGTAATAATGATAACGATGCTCCTTAATCACCAACCATGTATTTTTCAAAGGGCTGTTGTATTCAAGAAAATGTGGGTTTTCTTGGGGAGAGGAATTCTGTCAAGTGGATAAAGGTTTCATTTAAATGGAGTATCTTGCCAGATAAATGAGATGTTACTGGCCTTGGATTTGACTCAGCAGGTAGAATTTGCAAGCTAAAGTGGCATTCAAATAAGTAGTGTAGGGAGCTCAAAGGTGGACTCTTTTTTGTGTATTCTTATCCTAGCGTGTAGTTGTTACTAAGTATCCAGGGGAATCCAAACTGTAATTGTACCTTCTCCCTCAGCAGGGTTTTCTCCCAACCCCGGTTCAGCATCTCAGCTAAACAATGTTGTGTTGATCTACATAACCTTCATAAAGAGTGCAATTACTTGGCAACTAGCTGTCTGTATACTGCAGCCATTCCATTTTGATCAGGCGTAAACAAGCACAGTGACATTGCTCCATCCTTCTTTGTGAAGACAGAAAGTCAAGAGATTTCTGTCAACTGCCAAGTGCAGTGCAAGGCGCTCAGTCGTGTCCAACTCTTTGCGACCCCACTGAATACACAGTCCATGGAATTCTCCAAGCCAGAATACAGGAGTGGGTAGCTTTTCCTTTCTCCAGGGGATCTTCCCAACCCAGGGATCGAACCCAGGTCTCCAGCACTGAAGGCAGATTCTTTACCAGCTGAGCCACAAGGGAAGCCCAAGAATATTGGAGTGGGTAGTCTATCCCTTCTCAAAGTGAATGTTAACTATTACCCTCCTAGGATGGGAAACGGAACAAACATAAGGGGGTGCTGCATATTGCAGGCAGATGATTTACCGACTGAGCTATGAGGGAAGGCCGACTGAACTTGTAACCTTCCATTATTTTGTCTTCTCTCGTTCTTATATGGATGTTAAAGTTTTAATCGGGTATTAAAGCCAGCTCAGGACCTGAGAGACCCGTAGAATTTTTAGAATCGGAAGGCTTTTAGAAAATGTGTCCAGCCTCTTCACTTCACAGAAGGGAAAACCGAGGCCTTGGGACACGTTATGATTTAATGTAGGTCACCCAGTTAATTAGTGACTGAGTAGGAACCCAGGTGTCCCCAGGCCTTCGTAAGCCAGTGGTTTTCTAGTATGCTCCCTAGTCTTGGACCAGTTCCTCCCCCACTTTGGGCGGGGGGGGCGGGAGAGTTGGAGAAGGTTGTTCTTTCCTTCCTTTCAGAGCTGTGCAATTTAGAACGCGGGGCTGATCATGGGGATGACGAGGTGTCAGCCCGGCTCTCCACCACTTGAGGTGCGCGCGCTCTCTCTAGATGGGGACATGGGGCTGGGTCTCTCCTTAGCCTGGCGCCCCTTTCGCGCTTGGTGCTTAGCACCTGGACTGAATCGCTGTATCATCGCGGCGACACTCTCCTGGCTCCCGATTTTAAGGCACAGGCGTGTGCCCCGCCGTCTCAGACAGAAGGGAGAACCTGGGGTCCGAAATCACGACCTTGTCAAGAGGGAGGCTCCGGAAACCCTCCCGGTTCCTCGGCGGACCCCAGCCTGGCGGGGAAATGCCCAGCGAGTGAGTGACCTAGGCGCCGACCCCGTCGCCGGTCAGCTCGCGGCCGGGGTGTGCCTGCCGGGCCTGACGTGGCGGCGGGGCCGCGGGGAGGGGAGAGGCCGCCGCGAGGGCGCGGCCTGACGTGGCGGCCGCGGCGGGGCGGCGAGGAGAGCCCGGGCCACTGCACTGCCCCGCGCTCCGGCCAGAGGGCGCCCGGCCCCAACACTTCCCCGCCCCGAGGCCGCCCAGGGCTCCCGGAGTAACCGCACCGGCGATTGGGTCGGCGGTGTGGCGGGGCCATGTTGGAGCCGGGCAGCGACCCCGCCTCCCGCCGCCCTCCGCCCCAGGTCAGGCCGGGTCGTGTGGGAAGGGGAGCGACAGAGGGGAATCCTCCCTCCCTGGGCGCCCGGCGCGGCGGGAGCGGCGGCGGGAGCTGCCGAGGCCTCGGCCGCCCCTCCGAGCCCGGGCCAATCAGCGGCGCGGGCACAAATATGCAAATAGCGCGCCGGTGCTGCCGGAGTGCCGCTCGCAGGGGCTGGTGGGGTCGCGCTGGGGGAGTGAACTGGGCCAATCAGGCGGGTGCGTGGCGGCGCGGGGGAGGCGGTGCCCCTTCACTCCTCCCTCCGCTCCCTCCCGGCCCCGCGCTGACAGGGGGGCCTGGCCGCGCCGCCGGTAAGTGCCGCCGCCACCCGTCGCTGCCACCCGCCGCCCCAGGCGTGGGGAGGAAGCCCCGGGGGCGCCCATGGGCAGCGACCGCTGCTCAACTGGTGGGGAGAGGCGGGGGCGGGTTCTGTCATCCGGGTGGTCGCCTGAGGCCGCCCCCGCCCGGCCAGCCGCGCGTGTCAGTCTCGGTCGAAGCGCGGGGCGGCGGGGGCGCCTCAGTCATGGCGAAGCCCGAGAGCCCGCGAGCGGCGGTGAGTACGTGCCGCCGCCGCCGCTCGGCCGGGGTGGGGGTGGGGGGGGTCGGGGCAGGCCGGGCCGCGTCGCGGCCGCCGAGGTGAGGGGCCGGCGCCCGGGGACGGGCAGGCGCCCAGGGAGGCCTGGGAGGGGGCGCTGCCCGCACGTGCGGCCCTGCCCGCCAGCGGCCCGCCCCGCGCCTGTCATGGCTGCGGGCAGCTGCCCCCGCCTCCCAGCCCGCAGACCCCGGGGTCGGGACCGGGTCGCAGAGCCTGTTGCGTCGGATGGAGGTGAGGGCAGGGCGGGCAGGGCGTGGGTTGGCAAGACCCCCCCCCCCCTTCCCTTCCCCGCTTGAGGTCGGGGCCTCCCCGCCCGCTCGCTTCCCTCCCGAGGGTCGGGCTTCCCTCCATCCTGCAGCTTCTTCCCCCGCCCGCCTGCTTTCTCGCCTCCGTGACTCATGACAAGGCGTCCCGCGCGAGTGCTGGGTGCCCTCGAGCCCGGGACGCCCCCGGCGCTTTCCCAGGCCTGGGCGACCGGGTTACGACCGCAGTGCCTCTCTCTACGATACCCCGCCCCGAGGGCCTCTCCACGTCTGCAGCGGGGCCCCGACCCCACCAGCCCCTGTGTGTGTCGGGCCTCCGCCGTGACTGCTGCTTTCTTGGCATCTGGGTGTGGGACGTGATGGGTGGTTCCAGGGCTCTCTTCGCGGACATCCATCCCAAAGCCACGCACGACCCGGAAAGCCTGGGTGTCTGGCTGGCCTGTCGCAGTCGCCAGCTCAGAGTGGTTTCTGTTTGTTCCTTTTTTGGTTTTGTTTTGCCCCCTCCCCCGCCCCTTTTCTTAAGGAAAATAAAACTTTTCAGAACAAAGTAGACGAGGTTTTTTTTTTTTTTAATTGTGATTATTTACCAGTGTTAACACAGTTACTTTCTTGAAAGACTAAGATTTGACTCTATAGTGACTTTTAATCAATTTATGTGAAATACTCATAAGTACTTCAGAGCCCCTCCCCATTAAATAAAGTTTATCTTCATGAATGCAGTCATTATCACAATTTAATTTCTTAGTTTTGCGTTCTACTTCTCAGCTTTTTCTTTGCTCCGATTTCAGACTCTAGTTTTACTTAAGCATCTATGATCTTGAACAGAATTTTTGTTAATATTACTTAGGTTAAACTCTGCATAATTGTACAGGTACTTAGAACCATTAGGTTTACAAATACTTGAATGTACAGAAGGGGAACTTAAGGGGGGATTCCTCTTTGCTGGGGGGGGGGGGTTGCTGTGTTTGGTTTTTGGTTTTTGCAATGCAAAAGGATGAACTTAGTGTTTCTTTTATGTTAGATATCCAGAACTTGAATTTAATGTGACTTTTTGCTAATAGGTAGCACAGAGCCTTACATATGACCAAGGTTTGATAAATACTGTTTTTGGGTTTCTTGGGTTGTGAAGAATCTGCCTTCAGCGCAGGAGACTCCAGTTCCATCTCTGGGTCAAGAAGATCCCCTGGAGGAGGAAATGGCAACCCGCTTCTGTATTCTTGCTTGGGAAATCCCATGGGAAGAGCCTGGCGGGCTACAGTCATGGGCTCCCAAAAGAGTTGGACATGACTGAACAACAAAATATTTTCTGTTAAATAAAATATTTTTTAATAAACAACAAAATATTTACTAAATGAAAAATAACTATTGCTACCATGTAGCTTTCAAGACTTTTCTGTTTATATTGCCTTGTTATTGTTTAGTCACTAAGTTGTGTCCTACTTTTTTGTGACTGTAGCTCACCATGGACTGTTGTAGCTCACCAGGTCCCTCTATCCGTGGGATTTCCCAGGCAAGAATACTGGAGTGGGTTGCCATTTTCTTCTACAGGGGATCTTCCTGACCCAGGGCTCAAACCTGCATCTCCTGCATTAGCAGGCAGATTCTTTGCTGCTGTTGTTCCATTGCTCAATTGTGTCTTATTCTTTGTGACCCCATGGACTGCAGTACACCAAGCTTCCTTGTCATTCACTGTCTCCCAGAGTTTGCTTAAATTTATGTCCATTGAGACGGGGATGCCATCCAACCATCTCATCCTCTGTTTCCCTCTTCTCCTGCCCTCAATCTTTGCGAGCGTCGGGGTGTTTTCCAGTGAGTTGGCTCTTCACATCAGGGGACCAGAGTGTTGGACTTCAGCTTCAACATCAGTCCTCCCAGTGAATATTCAGTGTTGATTTCCTTCAGCCTGGTTTGATCTTGCTGTCTAAGGTGGATTCTTCACCACTGAGCTACCTGGGACGCCCTTCTGTTGCCTTCACATTAAATAGTTATGGTATACTCCAAAGTCTTGGCAGGTCTCAGTCCTTGGGGAGTTTCCTATAAAATCTACCTCTTGTAATATAGACATAAAGTGATCTGAGGAAAAGCAAAGTAGTTGCCTCCCAGGCTTGCCTTTGGTATCTCTGTCATCCTTGAACAGTTTTAGGATAGTGGGTATTGTAGAGTTTTAAAACAAAAACCGTTGTGATTGATTAACTAGGAGAAAATGGTGTCCTAACGATATTGGAAATAATATTAGGAAGAAAATATTGTGCTGGTGTAACCAGTAAAGCCTTCTTGTCTTGGATGGAGTGCTGATTGGAGAGAATCAGAACTTTGTCAGTTTACTAGCTGTATAGTTGTAGTCAAGTTAATTAAATGCTATGAACCTTCATTTTCTCCCATTTAACAAATCTGTGATTCTAAATATCCTGAGATTTTTCTCTGAAATGCAAATTATCCTTGGATTTAAGTTTTCAAAAAGGCAGAGATTTTGAAAGAAATAGTGGTATATTGATATTTCAGGTAAATTGGCCCTTCTGGGAAACATTTTTAGAATAACCTCAAGTGAGCAAGTATGGATAAAGGTAAGAATGCAGTGTTGTCAATGGAAAAAGCCCATGACAAGAAAAGATTAATGAAATCATAGCCTTTCAACTTGGAAGTATTTTTAGATACTTCTAACTCCAAAGCCTGTGTCTAATATGACTGCATGCCTTCCATAAGACACTGAACTAACTACACCTTGGTGGTTTAACTATGGAAATAAGATAGAATTGAAGGAGAGGCTTGTGTAAATTTAGGACAGGGAACTGAAGTAGCATCACAGATTTAGAAGTAAAACCTATTGAAGCTTCTACCAATAGTAAAATGAAAATGTCGGTACATATGAATATTTTAGATTTTCTGAAGAGTTGGATCAGTGATAGAAATGTAATACAAGAAAAAGTCAACTATTATACTTTGACAACAAAGGGGAAAAAAAAGCCTCAGATCAAAGTCTAAAAAGGAAAAAGGAATATGATTCAAGTAATCTACTGGGGAAATCTCATCAGGTGTTAGTATAATGAATAAAAAACATAGCGATGAGAATATGGAAACTTGAGGTGATTGGTCAGAGTGAAAATGAATTATGAAAACATTATGTGTTGTCATAATGTTTGAAAAACTCTAAAAGCCAAAGACTGGAATTAGAAGGGATTCATGGAGACTGAGATAGAGTGATTTTATTGTAACCTTTCAAATGTTTTGTAGATGTTGTGGTCTTAACATGATTAACATGTTTTAGCAAAATACAGATTTAGCTTTTTTACACTTATCTACTTTGCAAATATAAGTTGCCACATTCCAGTTTTCTAACTGTCTTCTAACACTTTGTGTCTCTTTACTCCTTATTTGGGCTTCACTCCCATACATTCCACCTCTCTGAGTTTTACCAGTCTGTGAATACTCAAGTCAAATTCCACCTTGTGAGTAAAATCATCTTTTATCATCGTAGCCCTTAAGGATTTCTCCTTCCCATGAAATTTTAGCATTATTATTTGTCTCACTTTTTTGACATTGTGTAGTTTCCTGGCATTCCTTCTATTGTATTGCCTTTGAGTTTGCAGGAATACTTTTTGTTCCTTTCTTTTAGAAGCAGTTGGAAAGTTGAAAAAGTGATGGTGAGAAACCCATAGGAGGGGAAGGCCACGTTGAGCTGTAATTTGTTTCCTGGACTCCAGGTCATACACATCCATTAAGCAGATTTATTAAGTGGTCCTTTTATTTAGTAATTTCTTATATGTACTATAATGTGATCTATGCCTTTCTAGAATATACAGTCTAACAGTGGAAACGCATAATGAACAAACAACAAGCAAATGTCAGATTTCAACTTGGGGTGAATACATTAAGGGAAGAGAACAGAGTGGTGTAAGAGGGAAAATGGAGCCGGTTTTAGCGTGTGTGTGGTCAGAAGGCCTCTCAGGTGCTGCTGTTTCAGTCGTGACGACTAGACTAAGAAGCCAGGCAGGAAAAGAGGGTCCTAGAATGGAGAAAAATACATATGAAGGCAAGAAAACAATACATTGAAGAAATGAAAGAAGTTCAGGGTGGCAAGAGCATAATGGAGGGAGACCACACAGGGTGAAATGAGAGGGGGAGAAAGCAGATCATGCAGGGCCATGCAGGACACGTTAAAGACTTTAGGGTTTTGCTAAGGACATTTCAGTCATTGAAGATTTTGAAGCAGAGGAGTAATATACTTTAATTTTTAAAATATCACCTTCATTTCAATTGGAGCTAAAGGCAAGAGTGAAAGCAAAGACGTTATGCTACTATCATCATTGAGGTAAAACAGTGCTGACTGGAACTAGGGTAGCAGCTATAGAGATGAGGGAATGGAAAAGGTGACATGTGTATTTGTATATATAAAATTTGATAGAGACAAGGAGATAGAAATGATAGAGAAATTGTTAACTTCATGGTGAACTGAATGTAAATGAAAGGTGTCAAAAATGACCTCTAGGTTCCTGGCTTGAGGAGTTAGGTGGTGGTGAGATGTACTGAGAAGATGAGGGAGAAGAAAGGTGTGGTGAGAAAGTTTTGAATACTGTCCATAGACAGGTGTCTTCAATAGGTGGGGACTGGTTTTATCTGAGTGGTAGATGCCTCAGTCAGGATAGCTTTAACTGTGTGTGACACCACACTATGACATGTTCATAGCTTGTGTTTTGAGAGAAAGGAGTAGACTTCCTATTTATGTTAGAAAAATTGGTAACTGAAATGACCTTTATAATAGTGTTCTTCAGTTTTTGAATGCTTGTGAATATCTTAATGTAGAATGGGCTTCCCTTGTGGCTCGGGAGGTAAAGAATCACCTGCAATGCTGGAGACCTGGGTTCGATCCCTGTGTTTGGGAGGATCCCCTGGAGACGGGAAAGGCTACCCGCTCCAGTATTCTGGCCTGGAGAATTCCATGGACTGTATAGTCCATGGGGTCGCAAAGAGTCGGACACGACTGAGTGCCTTTGACTTACTGTAGATTACATTGATACAGAGGTTTAAGGGAAAAAAAAAAAAAACTTGAGTGTACTATTAGATGGGTTTATGTATTACTTGGGTGATGGTGCAGAATACAAGTCTTGTAGTCTTGATATCCTCAGGAAATCAGCAATCTTTAAAATTATTAGCCTGTAAGTAGCCTGATAGTAAATGTATCTTTAATGAGGCTTCTGGTGCTTATGAGTAAAAATTATACCTTAGGTTATTAGTAGCTATTGTTTATCAAATAGCTACAGATGTTGATATTTTTGTTATAATTTGGCATAGTTAAGTGAAGTTAGCTAAATAAGTTTAGGGGGTTGTTTGTTTGTTTTTGTTTTTTTTTTTTGGAGAGGGGTGGTTTGTGCTTTAAAACTTTCTTTAACCAGTAATTTTGGATGTTGTTATTGTTCCAAATAGACATGGCTTGAAATTTGAGGAGGGGGACATTTATCTTTCTTGGCCATTGGTTATGTCAGGTTAAGTTCCTGACTAAGCAGCAGCCCTCTATTGAAAATAAAGGGAATTTCTTGGTAGTCTAGTGGATAGGATTTCTTACTTTCACTGTTGAAGGCCCTGGTTCAATCCCTGGTTGGGGGCCTAAGATCCTGTAAGTCGTGGGCACACCCCCCCAAAAAAAGAATATTGGAAATCAGTGATTATTCACCTGAAAGATAATACATCTTACTAGGTTTTTTTGTTTTTATGAGAAGGAAAAGGTGGTGAGGATAATGTTTAGGTTTCATATATTTTGCATAAAATGTTTTGTCTTAAAATTTTGTACTTTACTACAGTTTGAGTAAATTAAAAATTTTTTTCATCGAATTAGCTGACTTGAATGCAGTATGTTTCTGCATTTTCTCAGTTAATTTGAAAGAGTTGCAGTAATTTTATGGGGGCAGAAACTAAAGTACAAGAGGTTAACAAGCATATAGGTATTTGGAAAATGGAGTTAGTGTAGAATTTATTTTCAATATTTGTTTTTGAGTAGAAGGATAGAAAACAAGATGATTTTATTTGTACATTTACATTTTTGTTAAAGTAGGAGAGATTTGCTCTTGCCTAAAGTTAGAAGGGAAGCAGGTAATTGCAGAGGGTGATTAAAGATCCTCCAGAGGTGGAACATGAAAGGCTGGATGGAATGGTGACTATTAAGAGGTGAAAGATTAATCTTTAGGAAGGAGTCATACTTCCTCTTTTCAAAAGAGGATAATAAAAGAAAAAAGGAATAGATTCAAAGACAGATACATACTTTGGCAAAGGTGATTGGTGAATTTCAACTGAAAAACCTCAGAAAACTAAGAGGCAAAATTGATTGGGGTGAAAATGGGGAAGTTAGGATTGCAGAGTTGGGAGAAAAACATAAAAGAACTGCAAAGAGATAGCCTCAGAGCCTGGGAAAGTGAATTTAAACATTAAACAAAAGCAGGGACCACATTGAAGGCCAATGTTAGGTGCCAGGCATGTAATAATTGTTAGAAATATTATAAATATTGAAATTGTTAGTTGAAATGGACTGAGGCAAGGAGGTAAATTTACAGTGGGGATGTTAATAAAGTATGGTGGGTTGAGTGAGTGTCAAAGGACCCAGTGGTATTGAAAATGATGAGAGGACAGCATTGGAGATAATTAGTGAAAGAGTTTGAGGAGGTCTAGAGAAGCCTATCTGGAGAAGGCAGTGGCACCCCACTCCAACGCTCTTGCCTGGAAAATCCCACGGATGGAGGAGCCTGGTAGGCTGCAGCCCATGGGGTAGCTAAGAGTCAGACATGACTGAGCAACTTCACTTTCACTTTTCACTTTTCATGCATTGGAGAAGGAAATGGCATCCCACTCCAGTGTTCTTGCCTGGAGAATCCCAGGGATGGGGGAAGCCTGGTGGGCTGCTGTCTATGGGGTCGCACAGAGTCGGACACGACTGAAGTGACTTAGCAGCAGCAGAGAAGCCTAACAGTCTTCAGAAGGTTTGGATGACTATAGGTTCTTGGGAAGTCAGAAAAGAGAGAAGAGGTATGAGAGGGAAGTCAGAGTTGCTCAGTCATGTCCAACTCTTTGCTATCCCATGGGCTGTAGCCCACCAGGCTCCTCTGTCCATGGAATTCTCCAGGCCAGAATACTGGAGTGGGTTGCTGTTCCCTTCAGGGGATCTTCCCAATCCAGGGATCAAACCCAGGTCTTCCACATTGCAGGCCAATTCTTTACAGTCAGAGCAAGCTACATTTGTTAAGCACTTACTGTATTTTAGGAGCTTTGAATGTGCTTCTAAACTATGCAACAACTTTGCAAGTTAAATGGTGGTAATCAGCCTGAGTCTCAGTTTTTAGTGTATTTCAAATTTTGGAAAATTCTGCATTTAAATCAGTTTCCTGTTTTTAATGTTAATAGTATACACACACATTTAATTTGGTTATGAGTAAGACCAATATTCAGGACCACTTAATTAAACAACTTAGCCTGACTCAGTAGCAAATAGGAAACTTTTAATCTTTCTTCAGTATCAGCCTAAAATTAATTTTCCCAGTTAGCTTTTACGAAGAGTAGAGATGAGATTGTAATTTAAAGATTTTCTTTCTGTGAGATGTAAACCAACACTAAATTAAGTATGAATACCTACAGAGTAAGTAATTGAATTTAGTAAGTGGTGATCTACAGACCAGAAATGTTAATATAAGCATTCCTTGAGTGCTGTTTAGATTAGTAGTTTGAGTTCTTTTAAGCCAAGAAATGCTTTGTTTTTAAAAGATCCTACTTGAAAGCTTAATCTGTAAAATAAAAGAATATGCAGGGCGAAATCTTACAGGGGAAGAAATGGGGGAAGGGGTAGTCTAAAGCCTTTCCTTCCTTTGGCTAAGTGTTACCCTGAAATCTAGAGAGCACAGTTTGAAAACAGCATTTACAGAGTGCTTTTTGGGGGTTATTTATTACAGTTCTAGGAGATCGGTATGATTATATTACACTCCCCATTTGCAGATGGAGAAACTGAGCTTGAAAATGATTAAGTGATTTAAGATTACGTGGCCCTACTCCAGTATTCTGTACTGGGAAACCCCATGGACAGAAGAGCCTGGTGGGCTACAGTCCGTGTGGTCGCAGTGTCTGACATGACTGAGCAACTGAATACACACACAACAGGTGGTAAAGCTGACCAGTCTCTTTTCAAAGCCCTTACTTTTACTTGCTGTGTTATAGGGTCCCTTGTAGAATAACTTATCAATGAAAGCAGAATGCTTTGTGGGATAACTGGGCATTAAGCTTCAGTTGGATCATTGGAGGCATTCTCATGTACACGACTGTGTGTGTGTGTGTGTGTGTGTGTGTGTGTGTAGGGTAAATACATAATACCTAAAATTTACTATTTTAACCATTTTTAAGTGCAGTCCAGTGGAGGCATACTTCAAGTCATAAAAATGATATATTGTTGCTTAAAAGAAAGCTTTTGAATCTCAATTTTTGGTGCAGTTGTTAAGAATTGAGAGATTTTGTTTTGTTCAACGTTACGACATTGAATTCTTGAAAACATTTGAGGATTTACTATGTGGCAGGAATTACACTAGATGTTCGGGATAAAGATGAGTAAGAACCATTCTTATTTAGTAGGGAAACAGACAAGTAGACCAAGAATGATAATGCAGTGTGTAAAGTGTGGAATCCAAAAAATGAATGCTTGGGACTTCTGGCAGTCCAGTAGTTAAGACTCTGGGGACGCGGGTTCAATCCCTGGTTGGGGAACTAAGATCCCACATGCCACATGGCATGGCCCCCCAAACTCAAAACAACCAACCCACCCTAAAATGAATGCTTAACCTTTCTAGAGGGCTGTGTGTGTGTGTGTGTGTGTGTGTGTGTGTACGTACCATGTACTAGCTTCCTTGAGATTGTAGAACTTGAGTTTAATATCAGAGCATTATCAGCTGAAGGAACGGGGTGGTAGGAAGTGATAGAGGTGAAGAGAACTTCCTGTGTATATTAACGGAGATATGAGAAAATTTGATGAATTCCAGCAGCATTTCAATGTGGTTAAGTCATGGACTGTTGTTGTTTTGTCGCTAAGTCAGGTGCGACTCTTTTGCGATGCCATGGACTGTAGCCCGCCAGGCTCCTCTGTCCATGGGATTTCCCAGGCAAGAATACTGAAGTGGGTTGCCATTTCCTTCTCCAGCAGATCTTCCCAACCCAGGGATTGAACCCACATCTCCTGTTATTGCATGTGGATTCTTTACCACTGAGCCCCTGGGAAGCCCCAGGCATGGATTACCTATGGGGAAATAGAAGCAAAAACGGGTGGAGAGGCAGTGGTATCTTCAGCAAAGGAATGTAAAGTGAAGTTGCTCAGTTGTGTCTGACTCTGTGACCCCATGAACTGTAGCCTACCACACTGCTCCTTCCATGGGATTTTCCAGGCGAGAGCCCTGGAGTGGGTTGCAGTTTCCTTCCCAGAGGATCTTCCCGACCCAGGGATCGAACCTGGGTCTCCCACATTGTAAGCAGATGCTTTACTCGCTGAGCTACCAGGGGAGTCCAAAGGAATGTATTGAGCAAGTAAATATATTGGGAGATGAGTTTAGGCACTTAATGATACTAATGGTTAGTATAAATACTTTTTTTAATGAGTTGGAAACTAGGTACAATCAGATGTAACAGGCTCTTACTAATTTTTCCTCAAGGCAACATAGAATCTTGATATATGTTCATAGTTCTACACATCAGTGAGAAGAAATATGTATTTATTGAACACTTAGCATATTTTAGATTTCCTTCTGAACTCTGCATCAACCCTGCAGTGTGGAAGGTCAGGTGAGGAAAAAGAATTTCAAAGAACCACTGAAGGTTATAAAGTTTGGAAATGGCAGTTAGAATTCAAACTCATGACTGATCTTCTTCAACTGTGCTATGGCTGATCAGTATTTGCCAGAGATTTTTCTTATTGAGTAGTAATGTAATTTATTTTATAACTAATTAGCTGGATGGATGCCTAATGCAGTTAATCTGAAACATACCAAGTATACAGAGAACAGAGGTAAGGATGATCTTTAATAGAGTTGTATAAACAAATGTAACAGATTGGAATACATGACTTGTACAACTTCTTATGTGGGCTTCTGTGATGATTTAGTATGTTGTACGTTAATGAAACAACCTAAATTATCTTGTCTACTGGGGAAAATCTTGAAGGATATCCTTCTATATAACTATTAACAAGTTAGTTTATCTTTCTGTTCTAGTTTTTGTTAGTATTGATATTGTTATGTAATAGGGTCAAATTAGCCTGAAAATCTTTTTCAGTGAGGACAGTGATATTCCTGCAAATAGTAGAAGGTTAGAACAATATTCTGTAGCATAATTTCTTTTTTAGAATTTAAGTATAGAACATTATGGGTGATGTCTTCACAGGAAAAAAGTCAGTTTTTTAAAAGTTAAAAGGTGTTTTGGGGGCTTTCCGATACGGGTGGTTCAATCGTAAAGAATCCACCTGCGATGCGGGTTCGACCCCTAACCAGGGAAGATCCCATGTGCCGTAGAGCCATCTACCGCGTGCGCCACAACTCCTGACGCTGTGCTCGGAAGCCTGGGAGCTGCAGCTGCTGGAGCCGTGTGCCGGGTCTGCTGGAGCCCCTGCTCCTCAACAAGAGGAGCCGCCACAGTGAGAAGCCCGCGTGCGGCAACTGGAGAGCGGCCCTGCTTACCACAACTAGAGAAGAGCCCAAGCAGGAGCAAAGACCCAGCACAGCCAACAAATAAATACATACATAAAATTATATTTTAAAAAAATGTTTTTTAAGTAAGTTACCTTTCACAAGTGTTTATTGGGTTGGCCTAAAAGTTTGTTCTTTCCACAAGGTAGTATGGAAGAAACTTGGCCAACCTAAATATTTTAGAGTATAGAGCCTACTACTTTTTATCTTCCTTGCATTTATTCCGTAAAGAAGATTTTAAGCTTTTTTCCCTGGTATCTCTAGTTTGGTTAGGTGTTTGTGTGAGTGTGTGAGTAGAAAATTAACCAAGTGTACAATGTTGATTAATGACACCTTCATAAGCATTCAGTCGAAGCCTGTTATTGACAAGGAAATTGGGGGGGCCAGATGGTTAAATATGCTGTGACACATTTGAGTAGTTCCAGGAATTAGAATTTTGGTCTCTGCACTATATAGGAGAAATCAAATAATACTAGTAGGTTTTAGTTTATAGTGTTGGGTAAGGAGATTTTTCTTTTGAATCCTTTTAGTTTACTTTGAAAATTTCTGTTTAGGCTTATAAGGCACTACCAGGTAAATTAAGCAGAGACATAGTTGATGTTCATCAAATTCACAGTATAATATTTTGGTTATCCCTGAGCAGGTTAGGTCTGATAATTGGGTCATAGTTTGGGGTTTGGTATCCTGACATCTTTTACTCTACTTCCCATAAAATAGCTAAGTGTACTACACAGGGTAGCTTCTATAGCATATCATGCTTCGTATTCACAAAGACTTTGAAAAACACTGGAAAAATTTTTTATGAACCATCAGTTCAGTTCAGTCCCTCTGTCGTGTCCAACTGTTTGTTACTCCATGGACTCTAGCATGAACCGTAATATATATAAAATGTATACATACCATAATATACATAAAATGGAATATTGTTCAGCCTTAAAAAAGACATTCTGACATGTGCTACAACATGGATGAACCTTGAATACATTATGCTAAGTGAAATAAGCCTGTTACACACATATACACAAATACTATATGATTCTACTTGTATGAGATATCTAATGTAGTCAAATTCATTAGAAACAGACAGTAAAATGATGTTGCCAGGGGACTGGGATTGGAGGAAGAGGAATAGTGAGTTGTTTAAATAAACAGAAAAGATTTCAAATTTGCCAGGTGAAAAAATTCTGAAGACTGGTTGCATAAAAAATCAATATGTTTGAAACTACTGACCTGTACACTTAAAAATGGTTAAGAGGACAAATTTTATGTGTTTTACAACAATTAAAACTTTAAAATATTTTGTGTTTTGCAGATAAAAACATTTAATTTTTTGAAGAGATATGTGCACCCCTGTGTAAATTGCAGGATTATTTATAATAGCTAAGATATGGAAACAACCCACATGCCCATCAAACAGATGAATAGATTGAAAAGATGTGGTCTATATAGAAAAAAGAATGCAGTCTTGCCATTTGTAACAACATGTATAGGCCTGGATGATATTATGCTACCTGAAGTGAGACAAATACTATATGCTTTTACTTGCATGTGGAATCTAACAAAAGTCATAACAAAGCAGGAACTGGAGTTAGAGATACAGAGAACAAACAGGTGGTTGCCAAAGGGAAGATGGCGCGGAGGAGGAAAGAAAGAGGCGAGGGAGGTGGGAAGGTACACACGTTCAGCTGCAAAGTGAACGTCACTGGTGTGAAGTGTACAGTTTGGGGGATATAGTTAACCAAGTGATATCTTTGGTGATGTCATAGCTAGACTTAACATGGTGATCTTTTTGAAATATATAGAAAAAGATTATGTTGTGTAACAGGAACTAACATAGTGAAGGTGAATTATACTTAAAAAACATACTCAGAAACAAGAGATCAGATTTGTGATTACCAGAGGCCGGAGTAGGGGATACCCGGAGGGAGGGGAATTGGATGAAGGCCATCAAAAGGTACATGATAAGGTAATTAACACTTCTGTTTGTTGTCATATATGAAAGTTAAAGTAAATGCTAAGAGTTCTCATCACAAATTTTTTTTCTATTCAATTTTGTATCTGTGAGATGATGAGTGATCTCTTAATAACCATTCATCATGTATGTCAGAGCATTTTGCTATATGCCTTCAACTTACACAATGCTGTATGTTAAGTACATCTCAATAAAACTGGAAGAAAAAAATTAAAAATAGTTTTAAATAGGCCATAGCTCATTTTCCAGATAACCACTAATGCCATTTTTAAGGAAGTTTCATGTAAGATTTTTAAAAAGGACAAACACAGTTTCTGCCTTACATTGCATTCCTTTTCCCCTCATCCAGAGAGAAAGTTTTATGTGCATGTTCCATGGATAAGTATTTTTTGATTGCTTATTGTAAAATAAAGATAGATTTCTGACCTCTTAGAACGTATGTTTTTTGGAGAACATAAGCTTTAAACAGGCTAAATATGAAAAACATATAGCTAATACTAGGTGAATAAAGGGAGGGGCAGAGATATGAAGTGTTGGAGGAGAGTGACGTTTTAGATGGCTTCCCTGGTGGCTCAGAGGTTAAAGCATCTGCCTCCAATGCGGGAGACCTGGGTTCGATCCCTGGGTTGGGAAGAGCCCCTGGAGAAGGCAACTCACTCCAGTATTCTTGCCTGGAGAATCCCGTGGTCAGAGGAGCCTGGTAAGCTACAGTCCACAGGGTTGCAAAGAGTCGGACACGATTGGTCAGGAATGACCTTACCAAGAAAGTGTTTTTGAGGAAAGCATTTACATAAAATGAGGGGAGAATGTAGTCAGCAAGTGCAAAGGCCCTGAGGAAGGAGCTCGCTTGGCTTTTGTGTGTGTGTGTGTGACGGGGGATTTATATATACGCTATATAAAACATAAAATAGGCCCTTTTAGGCATTGTGTATACAGCTCGCTGGCATTTCCATCCACAGTGTTGTGCAGCCATCAGCACCATTTCAGAAGTTTTTCATTTTTCATCACCGCAGAGAGAGACTCTACTCACTAAGAAATAGTTCCCTACTTTTCTCCTCTTACCAGCCCCTGGCAACCTCTGATACCTCTGTTTCTTTGAATTTGCCTATTCTAGATAGTTCATATAAGGAATCATACTCTGTTTTTCCTTCTGTGTCTGCCTTTTATACTTGGCACAGTGTTTATAGTTTCACCCCTGTTGTAGCAGGTATCAGAATTTCATCCCTTTTTTGTGGTTGAATAGTACTCCATTTTACCAGATTTCGTTTATCAGTTGATGGCATTTGGGTTTTTTTCAACTTCTGGCTATTGTGAAGAATGCTGCTGTTAACACTGTTGTATAGATATCTGAGTCCTTGTTCTCAATTCTTTTGAATGTATGCATACCTAGGCATAGAACTTCTGGGTTATATGGTTATTCTGTGTTTAACTGAGGGACCGCCATCCTCTTTGCCTCAGTGGCTGTACCGTTTTACATTTCTACGAGCAATGTAGGAGGGTCTCAGTTTCTCAATTCTCTTCAACACCTGTTCCCTTCTTTTATTTTATAGCAGCTGTAGTAGGTATGAAATGATACCTCCTTGTGAGTTTGATTTGCATGTCCTTAATGACTGATGTTTAATATCTTTTCATGTGTTTATTGGCCATTCCTTTAAGTTGGGTTGTCTTTATAGTATTGATATTTAGTTGTAGGAATTCTTTGTAGATTCTGAATATTGAAACTTTATTAGATATGATTTGCAAATGTTTTCTCCCATTTTGTGAGTTGTCTTCACTCTTCATAGTGTCCTTTGATGCGCAAATTTTCAATTGTTAGAAATTCAGTTTACCTGTTTTTTTCTTTTTTTAATTGTCACCTATGCCGTTAGTGTTATATTTAAGAAATCACTGCCAAAACCAAAGTCATGAAGATTTGCCTCCATATTTTCTTCTCCGAGCATTGTAGTTTTAGCTTTTAAATTAACATCTTTGATCTATTTGAATTTTTACATATGTGGTATAAAACTTACTGTTCCTTAATGCTAAATATGTGCCCTTCAAAGTTTTTCTCATCTCCAGTTACCACCCCACAATCTAATCACACCAATCTACTTGTTATCTAGCATATCCTATTGTTCACTTTCCATGCTATTACTCATGCCATCTGTAGGACCCCAAACGGCTGGTCTAGAATGATAAGATACCAGGAAACTATAGGGGAAAGTATTTTGGCTCAGTATAAGAAAAGAATTTGAAATAGAGCTATCCAAAGGCAAAGATAATGAGTTCCTTATTACTAAAGTTACATATTCCAATTTTTAACAGACTAACTGAGACCTCAATAGAGAGATTGAAAAGGAGTCCAGTAGCATATTGTAATGGACTGGACAAGTCTTAAAGTTCCTTCTGATCACTGGCATTTGAGAACTCTTGGTCATAATGTAGCACTTCAAAGTTACTTATTAGTGAGTTTCAACAAAGTTTATAGGTATATAGACCAATCTATACTACATCTTTAATTCCTTTTCTTTTTTTTCTTCTATTTTGTCTGACGAATTTTCTAGTACTATGTTGAAAAGAAGTGGTGAAAGTGGGCATCCTAGTCTATTCTTGATATTGGGGAAAATGCATTTCCTAATTTTTTGTAATTTCATATCATCATAAGATTTGAGGTATTTACTATGAAATTCTTAGATCAATTAAGTTTTCATTGGCAACTAACAAAATCTCTGTTTTACAAAACTTACTCTGGTCACAATGTGCAGGATAGATTTACAGAGGGAGAAGATTTGGGGCAGAACTGTTGATTTTACAGTGCCTTTAACCAAATAAAGCATGTAGGAGAAAGATTTTAGAAGAATGATTGGTTTTGGGTCTGTTTAGTTTATACTTGTGGGCAAGTCCAGGGGGCAGCTGAAAAAATGGTACTGGACATAAAGTTTGAAGTTGCCAGCATATAGATAATAGAGAATGCGTTTACCTAGGGAGGATGTCTAGAATGAGGTGAGTACTGAGAAGAGGGATTCTGAGAAGCATGGTTTCAGGTAACTTCACCAGTCTCCTTGCTGTCCTCTGAGTATATGCCGTTTTGTCTATGTTCTTCTTTAGTCAAGCTTGAATGTTATACCCAGGTTTGGTGTTACTAGCATAAGTGGATACTACATTTTGTTTAACCAGCATCCTGTTGTTGGACGTCTAGGCTATATTCAGTCTTTTGCTGGAGCAAAGTAATAAATACCTGCATCTGCCATTTCACTCGTACATGAACATGTTTATAGAATAAATTGTTAGAAGAGAATTTGTTCAATCAAAGGGTATGTGCACTTGAAATATTTTAATACTCTTTTTTTTAAAAAATTATTTTGGTTGTGCTGTGTCTTCGTTGCTTTGTGTAGGCTTTCTCTAGTCGTGGTGCATGGGCTACTCTTCATTGTGGTGCATGGGCTCCTCACTGTGGTTTCTCTTGCTGCAGAGCACAGGCCCTCGGCACACGGGCTTCATTAGTTGCAGCTCATGGGCTCTAGAGTGCGAGCTCAGTAGTTGCAGCACATGGGCTTAGTTGCCCTGCAGCATGTGGGAGCTTCCCGGAACAGAGATTGAACCTGTGTCCCCTGCATTGGCAGGTGAATTCGCATCCTCAGCGCCACTGAGGAAGGGAAGTCCTGCACTTGAAATATTTATGGATATTAGCAAATTTCTCTCCTTAGAGGTTTTACCATTTTAGCTTTCACAGCATTAGTATGAGAATTTTTTTTTTTTTAACTTCACTAATAAGTTATTAAACTTTGGAATTGTTGTGAATCTGATAGGTGAAAGATGGTGTATAAGTGTAGTTCTAATTGACATTCTCTTGTTTCAAATAAGAATATGAATTGACTGTTGGTCTCCTTTGTCCACTTTTCTAATAGGCTTTTAGTATTTTATAGGAAATCTTGATATATTGAAAGGTAAGCACCTCAGGGAATTCCCTGGTGTTTCTGTGGTTAAGACCCTGCTCCCACTGCAGTGGGCCCAGGTTCCATCCCTGATCGGCTTGTGAGCTCAGCTCAGCCTTGGAGAAAGATCAGCACTTCATTAGTAAATGAGTTGCAGATCAGTTTGCTAATTTTCTTTTATAATCTGATTTGTGATTTTTTTTTTTTTTGCCATGCATCTTGCAGGATGTTGGTTCCCCAAGCAGGGATTGAACTTGCACCCTTGGCAATGAAAGCCACTGGACAACCAGGAAATTCCCTAATTTATGAATCTTTTCATAAAACTTTATGAAAAATTTATGTAACCTAATTGGTGATTCTTTAATGACATCTATATTTTGTTCCATAAACAGAAAATAAGGTGCTCTGTCCATGTTTTCTTTTAGTATTTTCATGGCATTTCATTTCCGAAATTTTTATCTTTGATCCATTTGTAATTTATCTTGGTTTGAGAACAAGCTATGGATCTAACTTTTTTTCAGGTGGCCATCCAATTGTCTTGTTTATTTTATAGTTCATTTCCCTTCAATTTGAGATACTAAATCAATCTGTTTTGTATCTGTATGGCTTCTCGTGTTTAAAAAATGAAATTTTACAATGCTTTACTATTTAGTAGGATTAGTTCTTCCTGGTTGTCCTTCTTTTTCAGATCTTTTCCTGGTTTTGCTTTTTGTCTATTTAGAAACACCTTGTCTGCCTCTTGAAAAAACTATTGAAATTTTTATTGAGACCACAGTAATATCAGACATTGGTATAAAGAGAGCTCATAAACACACACACACACATATATGTATAATAGTATACAGAGAATTTATATATTTATAGTATTGAGTTATCTAAGAGCATTTTATATAAAGAGTGTGAATTAGTTATCAGCATTTAAAAATTAGGGGATTTCCCAAAGAAGTCTGGATGAATTTCCAGCTCCTCTTTACAGCTTAGAAACAACAATTAACTGAAACTGACTGGTGGCTTTCCCTTTGTTCTTTTTAGCTAGCCATGTTTCTCTTCTGGCCAGCTTCTCTCACTGTCAGCCGCCTGGCCTCTGTAGAATTTGCAACCTGAATATTCTTGTAGAGTTGGTTATCTGCACTGAAAACAGAATTCCGGGATTAAAAATTATTAGACTTGATCCATTGCTCCATTCTCTTGAGATTGTTTTGTATCTTGGTTCTGTTAACTATTGTAATTAAGGCTGCCTTGCAACTTAAAATCACCTTGTTAAGCAAAGTTTCTATACCTTGGTTTAAGCTGACTCACCCAGACAAGCTGATGATAGGCCTTCTGTGATACACTATTGGAAAATTAATTAGTACTACTTCAGTGTGGTTTCACCTAGTAACTAGTATATTATCACATAAATTTACTAGTATTAGGCTAGTAAACCTTGTCAGATTTTGTACTATCTGTCATATCCTTAATAGCACTATTTAGAAACCCTAAGGAAATTAGCAATATGTGGCCAATAGTTGAAGGTTTATCCCTTTAACACTAAACCTTTTATTTTATCCATTTGAGATAAAAATGTTCACATTTCAATAAGCTGGAATATTTTGCAGATAGCTTTGAAAACAGAAGTTTTAAAGGGAGACATAAATCTTCAAGAATTTGAAGGTTTGTCACAATTAGATTTATTTTATAACAGTCTCAAAGTAAATGCTTAGGAAGGCAGGAGGAAATTTGACTTGATGAAGTTTTGAACAGGTACTCAGACAGTCTGAATGCCTTAACAAGTGTTTATTTCTAGACATCAACAGACTTTTCTTTCTTTTAACAAAGAAATGGCAAACTCCAGTTTGCCAGCTTTTTATTTTGCCAAATAAGAATATTCTCTCTTTTTTAATTTTAAAATATCTAATTGGCTTTATTAAATGATTCATGAATTGGGCAGCATCCCATCTAGCAAATAGAGAGGAATTCCCAGGAAAAATCTTTAAAATGACTAATATCATTATCGTCTTATTCTTTGAAATATTGGTCACTGTCATTAGTAGAGGTGCTATTTGCTATCTGACAATAACTTCAAATAGTAGTAGCTACTGTAAAAATGTTCATCAAGTGTTAAGCCAGAGACGAAATTTTAATCAGTGAAATAGTTCCCTATTGCCTCCAGGATAAAGTCCAGATTTCTTAACAGGGCTAATAAAAGGCCTGGATATCTGACCTCTGCTTGCTTCTCACCATCTCTCTATTTGGCTAGTAGCATGTTCTGGCCACATTATGCTATCAAGTAGTTCCCAAAATGTCCTGTCCTGCCTCACCTCTGGTCACTTCTTTAGTGTTTCCTCTGTGCTCTTGCCAATTTTAGGTACCATGCAAGAGAGTGAGGGAATCGTAAAAGACCTGTTCTCTACATGAATAGGGATTACTGCTTGCTGGTAGAGACAGTATTTTATCTTACACCTTTGAAGCAGATAGGACAGTAGTTAATAGTTTGTATAGTTATTTTTGTTCTTTGGTTTTTTACAGATGAAAGCAGAAAGTATGTGATCTTCTCAAGGTCACACAGCTAGGTGGTGGTAGAGCCAGGACTCAGGTCTTGTGTTTCTTTGTTTGAAGTATCATGTTCTTTATAATTTCTTTGTAGTCATTCACTGATTTAGTTAAAATATATCCCCTGCCTACCATGCTGGGCAACATACTAATAAGGATACAAAGGTTATAAAGGTGTTCCTTTTTCCCAAGGGTAGAGTCTATTGGAGAGAAACAGTAATATATTATTATAATGAAAAATTATTTATTGTGTGCACAGGTTACTAAACCAGGGTTGAGTAGGCAGAGGCCTTCTATAGGTGAATCCTAAACTGAATTTTCTGCAGGTACAAGTATGAAATATCTGTAAGTAGCTCATAAGCAAAGTAAAAATTGTGTTGTTTAGTCATTAAGTTGTGTTCAACTCTTTGACAACCCCATAGACAGAGCCTGCCAGGCCCCTCTATCCATGGGATTTCCCAGCCAAGAATACTGGAATGGGTTGCCATTTCCTTCTCCAGGGAATTTTCTCAAACACTGCAGGTGGGTTCTCTACTGCTGAGCCACCAGAGAAACCCAAAGTAAAAATTAATGCAGCACAGATTTAATACTGTATACAAATGCTGTGGACATGACTATAATAGAGGACTGAATAATTTGGTAGGGATCAATGATTATACTAAGTTGGAAAAACTATTAATATGTAGAACTTACTGGGAAGACATTCATTTAGTAGAAAAATATTGAGAGACTTATTTAGAGAATATAGAAATGTTTTAGAAAAAAAGCAACTATTAGATACTGTGGAAAGTAAATTTACCACTGAAGTAAGTTTTTATATATATATATGTATAAATTCTGCTATAGAACACATATTTAGAGGCTTTATTTTTACTCTTATGGCCCAGCTCAAATGTTACCTCTTTATGCCTTTCCTGATTTTTTCTGGACGTAATTAATTACTGTCTAATATATGCTACTGTAATACAGTGCTTTGTATAACATAGTGATTTGTATCTCTGCTAAGATGTATATCATATTATTTGTTTATGTGTTTTCTTCCCCTCTAGAATTTTTGAAGGCAGGGATTCTGTCCAAATGATTTTTTAATCCATTTTATATGATCATCATGTTTGGCATGGGATAGTTGTAGAAACAAAGATAGGCAAGTAATTTACTTTTGATTCTGAGACTTCCCTGGTGGCTCAGATGGTAAAGCGTCTGCCTACAATGCAGGAGACCCGGGTTCAGTCCCTGAGTCAGGAATATCCCCTGGAGAAGGAAATGGCAACTCCATCACTCTTGCCTGGAAAATCCCATGGACACAGTCCACAGGGTCGCAAAGAGTCGGACATGACTGAGCGACTTCACTCACTTTAGAATTCTGTGCCCCAAATGTCTTAATGTACTTAATGATAAGGTCCCCTGCATTGTTGCTCCAACTGGTATTTCTACCTCTGTTTTTCAGTTTTCCCCTTTTGTATACTCTAAAATGGTCATACTACTCCTAAATATGTACTTCCTTCCCTCCTGCCATTTCTTTATTCTGAATTCTTTGCCTGGCCTGTCCTTTCAATCACTTTATAAGATCCCTTCAAATGCTAATTGTTCTAAGGAGCTTTTCCTAAATAACTTGCCAAGTGTGCGCTCTCTTCTCTTAAGAAATCGCCTTATAGATAAACTTGTGCTTGCTTCTCATAGGCCATGTTTACCATATTTTATTCCGTATATGATGTGCTCTTCTTGTGCCATTACTCCTTATCTCCCTCATTTAGATTCTGAACTTCCTGAGGGTAGTGGCCTTTGTAGTTTCTACAGAGTTGCTTTGGATGTAATGGACAGTCCATAATATTTGCTTAGTTAAATGGAAAGTTAAAATTAGACTGACCTTTTTATGAATTTGTAAGATAGTACATTTATTAGAATGAAATAAGGTGATAGATCTTAAAGAGGAATTTAATTGAGCATTGTATCAGTTGTAGAATGAAGTGTTTAAATCAGAAAAGGTGACTTTTTTTTAGATTTTATGGGCACTTTTTTATAGTTTATCTTTAGTTTCTATTTTTATAACTAACATTGACTTCTTACGTGTGTCTTGTCGCATACGAAATGTATATCTTCTTAGATATAAGGTGTCCATTTTCCTCATTAGATGTTCCTCCTCTGAATGTACTTTAATAAAAGCACAAATATTGTATTATATTGGTAATGTATTGTATTGATATTTACCTGTCTAGATCTCCTTTCAGAGGTCAGTTATTCATCATCCTAGTGCCTGGAAGTTGTTTTTCAATAAGTGTTTGTTAGAAGAGTAAGCAGCAAAATTGTTTTCTTATTTAAAACTTTTACTCCTCATATTTTCAATAAGCTTTGGGTTATATAAATGTAGAAAATAGTTTGCTATAGTATAATCTATCATAATGTACAAACTTCAAAGACTGTACCATTTCTTTCCTAATTGGAATATTACATCTTAAGTGTATCTCCAGAACAGTGTTCTAAAAAACCTTTAACTATTTCTTAAGAATAAAACAGATGTTCAGGCCTATAGTACATAGTATAAATTTGGGAATGTTTACCGTTATCACAATAATTGGGAATATATGAACTAATGTCATATGCTTCAGGTAATTTACTTTCAACATTCAACTGGGCAGTAGATTTTGTAGTTCTGAATTCTTGAAGTAATAGATTCTATATATTCAAGAAATTATTTTAATCCATTCTAAGATGCATATTTTTTCTCCTTTTAATATCTCTGAAATTAGGATGTGTCTCAGTCACTGTCTGCCTGGTAGCTGTCAGGGAGGAGTTGTCAGTTGGCTGTGTGTACAGAAACTTAGTCATAGCTGTTTACGTTGCCATCACTTCAGTTGGGCTGTGTGTGCTGCTGCTGCTGCTGCTAAGTCGCTTCAGTCGTGTCCGACTCTGTGCGACCCCATAGACGGCAGCCCACCAGGCTCCCCCGTCCCTGAGATTCTCCAGGCAAGAACACTGGAGTGGGCTGCCATTTTCCTTATCCAATGCATTAAAGCGAAAAGTGAAAGTGAAGTCGCTCAGTCGTGTCCAACTCTTTGCGACCCCGTGGACTGCAGCCTACCAGGCTCCTACGTCCATAGGATTTTCTAGGCAAGAGTACTGGACATGTTTAATTATTTTAAAGGTCTCAAAGGATAGAGTTATTCAGCTTTTAAACAAAAAGTTACTGATTATACACAGAGGCCCAGAGACAGAGTAGCGAAGCATAAATTTAATATTCAGTTCAGTTGCTCAGTCGTGTCTGACTCTTTGTGACCCCATGAAGCACAGCACGCCAGGCCTCCCTGTCCATCACCAACTCCTGGAGTTTACTCAAACTCATGTCCATTGAGTCGGTGATGCCATCCAACCATCGCATCCTCTGTCATCCCCTTGTCCTCCTGCCTTCAATCTTTCCCAGCATCAGGGTCTTTTAAAATAAGTCAGTTCTCACGAGGTGGCCAAAGTATTGGAGTTTTAGCTTCAGCATCAGTCCTTCCAATGAATATTCATTATTGAAATTCATTATTCATATATTCATTAGTGAAACAGATAATTGTTGTTGAAGAAATGACAGCAATTCTACATTTTTTTTACAGAGCAACAATCAGGTGTTTCTGGACCAAAAAGAGTACTTCTTGGAAGAAGAAACTGTCAAATCCTTCAGAATAAGTCTACTTCTAAAAATGTTTTTTTAAAAGTTATAGATTATAAAATAAAGATTCAAAGTGATATAATGTCATAGTTTATTTCTTCATGTTACATGGTACAACTAATGATGTACCTTATATTTGACAATATACTGGATTTCATAACTTCTGTTGTATTTCTTCTTTTTCCCTCTTGGTAAATGATCATACATCCATTAAAAAAATATAGGACATTGCTTTCTCTGATTAATGGGTTAGGTATACATAGGTGTTCCCTTGTCTAGTGTCTATAGCAGAACATAAGATATGGTCCAGAGAATTGATTTAACCTACTTTATTCTTTCTTTTTCTTCTTTTTGGCTAATGCTATGTTCAGATTAGAGCACATAGCACTCTGTCCATTTAGTCTCACAGTTATAAAATCTGGAAAAAATTTCTCTCTTTCTGTATTTTACTTTTTCTAAAATTATGTTTTTTGTTAAAGTACTTGTATACCATTGTGATTGATAAGTCCATTTCCAGGTAAAATTAATGTAAATTTACATAGTTTTTCCTTCTCAGAAAATTTTCAAGAGTATTTTTTCATTTAAATTGTGAGCAGAAAAAATAAATAAATAAATAAATTATGAGCAGACATTCTCTTTAGGAAATTTATATTTTCTAATATGGACCTCCCAAAATAGAAGCTCTGCAAGAGTTTTTTAGACATTTGCTAGTTTTTGAATAAATTAATATGTAGAGGAGCAAGAATCTTCATTTGGGCTCTGTATACAAGACAGCGAGGGCAGAACTCTAAATTACCTTTGTTGAAAAGGTTTGGAATAAATAATACAAGCCTGCAACGAAATTGGCAAGTAACCTATTAGATCCTTTCCACACATAAATTCTGTGTATGTTTATGTGATGTGTCTGTGTGTATAAATGTTGCCATTTTTTTTCTCTTGCGATTATCTTAAGACTAATTTATTGCTTAGCTTAAGCTACTGTTTGTTTTTGCCTCAGCTTGATTATCAGTACATTTTATTTTGCACAGTTTAATAAATATAATAAGCAATAGGTATATTCCAAATGATTTAATGGTGGGAGACTTAGGGGTAGAGTAATGAATATAGCTGTTAACAAAAAGGTGCTTGGTTTTGCTACATGGATGTCTGTATCACTTGGCTCTCAGGAGGCTGATCTTCCATGGTAGCTGAACAAGAGAACCATGGTAGCAATATGATACAGCATCTCCAACATTCCACATGTCTGTGTTGTCTGTCAGCTGACCAGATGGCTAAGTTTTATCTCATTTGGGGCCAGCTTATCATGACTTCATGCAATTGCTCTTCTTGCTGTAATTTCATGTGTACCCTATAAAGTAGTAGCTTTATCTGCTCAAGAGGTGTAGAGCAAAAGATCACATACTTGCTAATCTGAGAGGATCTGTTGTCAGTTACCTTAGCGCAACATAACTTTCAAGTGTAATGCATAAATACTTTGTACATGCTAGAGCTGTTGGGGAGTGCTGGCCATTTCATGGTGTGGGAGAGTCTGACATTCCATTCTCAAGTTTACTTTACATTCTGTCATAATGTAACTTCAAACTGAAGTAATATATGTTATTACTTTTAAATGCATATATATACATAGTCATGTCCCCTGTAGCAGCAACTTTTTCCTTGTAGGGAATATCACTGAGCTATTTGCAATGAATTACTCTACCAAAACATACTATACACTGAGATTGTATGTTTTTTAAATCATGTATAAACTTTGTAAAACTTTAATGAATATTCATTATTAAACTTTGCTTTTGTTCTTATTTCCTAGGATTCTGACACTTCATGACATGTCATTATCCAGAGCAATAATGAACATTGACCTGTTACGGATTAGTTGATGACCTTTGGAAATGATCCAATAATATCTACTACAGAGAAACTGAATGTACTCCATTTGGAGTGAACAGCCCAGATTATTATTGAAGTTTTCAAGATGACAGATCCCATGATGGACTTTTTTGATGATGCCAATCTGTTTGGTGAGACCTTAGAAGGTTTGCCAGATGATGCATTTGTACAACCAGGACCTGTTTCACTAGTTGATGAATTGAACTTGGGTGCAGAATTTGAACCTTTGCACATAGACTCACTGAATCATGTTCAAGGTACTCCAACACATCAGAAGATGACTGATTATGAACAGTTAAATCAATTTGATTCAATGAAATTTCACCAAGTTAATCAGTCTTTTGGTAGCCCAGCTGAACATGTGTTATCACCACACTCTCAGTTTAATTGTTCTCCAATCCACCCCCAGAACCAACCGAATGGTTTGTTTCCAGATGTAGCAGATGGCAGTCCTATGTGGGGCCATCAGACAGCTACTAGCATTTCAAATCAAAATGGGTCTCCTTTTCACCAACCAGGACATTCTCACTCTATGCATCAAACTAAAAGCTTTGTGGCACACCATGACTTTGCCTTATTTCAGGCCAATGAACAACAAACACAGTGCACTTCGCTACGCTCACAACAAAACAGAAATAATCTTAACCCAGGGCAAAATTCTCTTAGTCAGTCTAAAACTTTCATGGATGTTAATGTTTCTGGTCCACACAGAGTCAGTGTTAACCATCCACCACAAATGAATAATGCATCTACTTCACAACAGTCCCTTTCGATGCAGCAGTTTTCCCAAACATCAAACCCTTCAGTACACTTCCTCAAGTGTAGCAGTCACCAAGAAGGTAATTTTAACGGACCTTCTCCAAATATGACTTCTTGTTCTGTCAGTAATTCACAGCAGTTTTCTTCACATTATTCCTTTTCCAGTAATCATGTGTCACCAAATAGTCTTCTTCAACCCTCTGCAGTTCTTGCAGCTAATCATACAAATCAGACTTTGTCTGATTTTACTGGGAGTAATTCCTTTTCACCTCATAGGGGAATCAAGCAAGAATCGACTCAGCATATGCTAAATCCCAATACATCGTTGAATTCAAGTACCTTCCAAATGTTGCATTCGTCACATCCTCAGGGTAATTACAATTCAAAGTTGTCTCCTGTGCACATGAGCTTCCCGGATCCTGTGGACTCAGGAGCTCAGATGGGCCACTTCAGTGATCATGTGGAAACCAATGGCTTTCCGTCTTTGGAAGAGAACTTACTTCATCAAGTGGAGTCTCAAACTGAGCCATTCACAGGACTTGACCCAGAAGACCTCCTGCAGGAGGGTCTCCTTCCCCAGTTTGATGAGTCAGCGTTTGGGCAGGATAATTCAAGTCATGTTTTAGATCATGACCTTGATCGGCAATTTACTTCACATCTTGTAACACGGCCTTCTGATATGGTTCAAACTCAGTTGCACAATCAGGCTCGGAGTTGGCATTCATCACTTTCTAATCATCAGCATTTACATGATAGAAATCGCCTGTGTTTACAGCGACAGGTATGTAACTCTTATTTTGGTTTGGGGTAGCATGGGGGTTTTACTCACTGAGTTTATTTCATATGAGTCGCACTCAGAATTTCTCAAACTCAATAATTCTGTCAGGTGAATGTGCATATTTTGATGTAGATTTATATTGTTTCTGTAGTCTTATATTTGAAAGTCCTTCATTGATTTGCTCAAAACAATAAACTTCTATTGTTTAGATTTTTTAAAAATATATATCTTTTATAAGATGTTAAGACATCTTTTGTAACTTTCAGTTATGATTGCCTTTGACAGAAAGATTTATTATCAAAAACAAAAACTTACTAACCATAATTAAAAGGAAAACAATAAATTGGGAATGTTTTATTGCCAATATAATGGACATAGAGTTAATACTCCTATAAAAATAATTTGATAATTTGATGAGATCTCATTAGCTGATGATTAAATAAAATGTAAAAGCTGAAATTCACAAAAGTCAGTAAACTTGACATTCAGAATGATATGCAACTTTAGTAATAATTCAGTTGCAGTGTGGTTTCATTTTTATCTACTAGAAAAAATTTTTTTAATTTGATGCTTAATATTGGCAAACTTATGGTGAAATTGGAATTCACATAGCTTTGTAAATGATACAGGTATTTTGGAAAGCAATTTGGTGGCACGTGGCATATTTGAGTATAAAAACTTTATTACAATAACCCAAATACGGCTAAAGTAATATACCCAAAGATAATTCTCCTGCTGTATCTAGAAGGGAAAATTGGAAACAGCACAATTTATTATCATATCTATATTGGATGAACTGTTATAGGCGTTAAAAAGACTTTGAAAACTGACAATATGTTAATAATGGTGGAAAAGCATAATTCAAAATTAAGATCCCAGTAAAGTGGTTAAGAGTACAGGGTCTGGTACCACACTACCTGGGTTAGAATCTTGGCTCATGTTACTTATTAAGTGTTAATAATTTTGGTGCATCTCATTTGCTTCATCTTTAAATATGGAATAATAATAGGACTTTGATAAGAATGAAGCGAGTTATAACATGTAAAGTGCTTAAAACTAAAAAAATAAATAAAGTGCTTAAAACTGCCTGGCATATAATACATGCTTAGCATATAATAAGCACTTAACAAATTTTTTTTATAATTATACTTTTTTCATAGCAGTTTGAAAATATACTTATGAAAAATACTGAAAGAAAATAAGTTGTTTTAGGGTAGCAAATGCTTTTCTTGCCTTTGGTTTTTATAGTTTTTGTCATATGAATGTATTACTTTAAAATTCTTTTGGTGTATTTAATGTAGTACTGTATCAACTTTCTGAAAGTTTGTTGTTAAAGATTTATAAAATTGCTTTAATACCTTGTTTACTTTTGAGATTTGGTAGACAATGAAATATAGCATGGTTCTTGAAATTAAGTATTTACGGACCATTTTTTTTTAATTTCAAAGCTTTGAAGTGTCTGAAGAGGATAAAATCTTTATCTTTTGCTTTGTGGGTCATGATGTTTTTAGTACAGCTTTTGAATTGTCTAGATAGATTTAAGATATTTAAAAGCAACTTGTAAATTCTCTTCCTCCCCTTTTTGTGGCCTGAATATAATATTATGATTTTGCTCCCTCTACTGGAAGAGGGTCAAGCATCTTGGACCTTGGGGAAAAACCACTGACCAAACCCAGGATCATGTATTCAGTTTTTACGTATACTTCTGACTAGTTTGACTAATTAACTTGTCCAACATATAATTGAAGTTATTAAATCTGAAATTTATTAACTTATTTCCTTAATTTTATTTTCTAAGGACTTTTTTTTAATTCATGTTTTCCTAAACATGTACTCCTGACTTTAAAAAGAAGTTAAGACTTTCTTCTATAGATTTGGAATGAATGGAGAATAATTATAAATATCTAAAATAGTCCCCAATACTAATATTTAAATATTAGTACTAAATCTAATACTAATACTCAACCTTAATGCTATCTGAGAGAAATTCTTTTCACACCAATCCATCAGCCTTTAATAAATCATCTTATTTACACTGATACATTCATAAGGCTTTATTTAAATCTACTCATCTTCTTGTTTCAGAGTTTGTTTCATTTTGCTAACTTATTATTTTTGTTACATGTTTAAAATCTGATAAAGGGCAAATGTTTTTGAATACTTACATGACTTACTGAAAGTCTGTTCTCAAGTTTCCTATTATTTCTTTGTGTTAAGACTTAGAGTTGTGAGTTTCTGATTGTGGGGGTGGAGAGAAGAGATGGATTGGTAGAGAAGGTAGGAGATTATAATATGGTTAATAGAGATTGGATATAGATTTTATATGTATAGAATTATGTCAGATATCCCAATATGTGAAATTAAAGTATTCAGTATGTATAATTTATGATGAATTTTGCCAGAGCATATATAAGTCTTTTATCAGAATTTTTTGGCATTTTCTGAACGATAATGGTTACTACATAGCCAAAATGTTGTATTATTACAGTTTTCCCCAAGTTCTATGAAAAGAAATTTTTTCTTAGTTTTTTTTTTTAAGTCTCTTGCTTAAATATAGTAATTTCATTTCAGACTAAATTAGCATTGTTAAGTATGTGTGTAGAAGTTAACAGATTAAAAACTAAGGAAGTGGCATAATTTTTGGTTTATTAGAATTTTAAAAAGGACACATATTGTTATAGCCAAAACAAGATATTCATTAATCTATCGTTGGAAAACTCGTGGATGGCACTCTATAATTGTAGAAACCTTCACTGAGAGTATTAAGTATGTAAAGAGTATCTGTAAGCCTTGCTTTTTCTTATTTCCCAATTTAGGTGGAGTATTTGTGGGTATAATTTCAAAATCTTAGAATCTGTGTCAGTCATTAAAAACAGTGAATATTGCTGAGAAAATTTCTTATATAATTGACTCTAGAATTTTACCATTTAAAAAAGAGAAAAGAAGAAAAAAGAAAAGAAAAAAAGTGAGGTTCTACAGGAAGCATTTCTAAATGTAAATACAAAACATAATAGAGAAAATACTAACTTATTTTCATCTCTGATTGTTAGAGCAAAGGAATATTGAGAAAATAATACCATAAATTTTTCTTTGCTCTTTTATGATAAATACTGCTCTGTAGTGACAGAGAATCTTTCATTTTTGTCTGATTATTTGTTAAGTGGGAATACTATATGGAGCACTGTGTGATCTTTGAATGTTTGTAAATTAAATTTACTGTAAAAGTTCTATAGCAGTGAAAGATATGTGGGATAGCTAAAATAGCTATCAGCATAGGAAATAGAATTTTAGGAGGTATATAATTGTACATAATTCCTTGTTGGCTTTTGTATTCTGATGAATTTATAACTTTGTTTACCACCTTGAATTTTTTTTTTTATTTTCCCTGAAGGTAGGGAAACCTGTCTTTTTTATAAGCTTTAAAAAAAAAACTTAGAGGTTTGAACAGCCTATGTAAGGCACATTTTAAAATACTGGATTTGGGGGAATTCCCCAGTGGTCCAGTGTTAAGACTCTGTACTTTTCACTGCCAAGGGCCTGGGTTCAATCCCTGATTGAGGAACTAAGATCCCACAGGCCACACAGTGCGGCCAAATAAATAAATAAGAAAATATTGGGCTTCTTTTCTGACAAAAAATTTAATACATAATTATTATTTAAAAACTGAACAACATAGAAAACAGATGAAAAATAAGTTACTTGTAGTATCACTACAAGAAGATGCCATTGCTGACATTCTGTAAGTTTCCAGTGAGACCTGCTGTCTGTCTCTTCCCTATGTATTTTTGCATTTTTAAGAACAAAGTTGGGATCATATAGTTTATGCTTTTTGGCAAATTGCTTTTTTGTAATTATTATTATTGCAACAAGTTATTGCATCAAATTAATATGTTGCAGGCATTTTTCATGCTGTGAAGTATTTTTCTGGAAATGATTCTGAATGACTAAAAGTTTGCCGCCTTAAGTTTGCTAAGAGTGCTAAGTTGCTTCAGTTCTGTCCAGCTCGTTGTGAGCCCGTGGACTGTAGCCCGCCAGGCTCCGTTGTCCGTGGGATTCTCCAGGCAAAAATACTGAAGGGAGTTGCCATTCCCTTCTCCAGGGGGGTCTTCCGACCCAGGGATCCCACCTGTGTCTCTTATGTCTCCTGCCTTCTTAGCCAGTGGGTTCTTTACCACTAGCGCCTGGGAAGCCCAAGGTTGCTAAAATGCAACATAAAAGTAAAGTTGTTATTGAGATCTGGAAAAAATCTGAGTCAAGGTAATTAAAATATTTTATATTTTTGTTGTGTTTATTACTGTAATAGTTCAATTTGAAGTAGGTGTGTGATAGTAAGCAAAAATAAGAATATGCCCTATGATAGAGCATTATGTTTGTGCCAGTGCTGTTCTAAATGCTTGATATATGTTACTAACACATTGATCCTTCACAGCAGTCCTTTTATTTGGAGTTAGTTAACTCCTTCAGTTTCCATATGAGGAAACTGAGGTACAGAAAAGTTAAGTAATATACCCAAAGTCACACAGCCAAGTGACCTGACTAGATTCAAATCGGATTTAGCTCCATTATATATGGTCTTAACTACTTTCACTTTACTTCGGAGTGTATTAATGCACTGTGATGTTTAACAATAATACACTAAGTGATTCCTCCCTTCTCACCCTGCCCCCTCCCCCTACCCCTTCAGAAATATACCTACTGATGAGATAAAAACTTGCTTTAGAGTCTTTAAGTGAAGACCATTCAGCTCAGTTATTCTGGCTATATTGACAGATAGTTTATTCATTATCAGAGGGAAAGACAACCCCAAAACAAAAAACAAAAGTAAAGTGAAATAGCTATTGCTTCAAAAAGTGTTTTCACTTTTTAAAAAATAAGGTTGTGTTTAAGATGATAATAACAAATGCCTTAAAGATAAACCTCATAATTACCTTCAAATATTTGAAGGACTTTTGAGGCCGGAATTGCATCTACCAAGTGGAAGTCACAGAAAAGTAGATTAGTATAAGGAAGTTTGAAGTAAAACACTTTCACTGAAAGCCAGGAGGTGGAAAATGGACTAAATTGGTAGGTCCTTTTCAGCTATTCTGTGGTTATAATTTTGAGTTTCTTTGTGAGATGTATTATTCATATTGCCTGTTTAGCTCCTGAGTGGCTATTACAAATAATGAAGAAAAGTAAAGATATGTGACAAGTTCTCTGCTATCCAGGAATACCTGGGAATTATTTATCACAGATGGGTAAATTTTCCAGATAGTGGAAGTGTGTTCTAGTAAGCTTCAAAACCTTTAATTTTATGGCTTTCTCCCAACCCCCACCCCAAGAGTGATGGTAATGGTGGTAGAATGATCAGTTAAGATGAAAAAACTCTTAAAAGTTTTATAGGGAGGTCCTGTATGTTCAAATTTGTAATGATTATTGTTACACCTCCAGGAATCACCCTCACTTAAATAAGAATTTTAGATATTTCAAAGTTATCTTAGCAGTACAAATAATTTTTCCTGTAAATGAAATCATTATTAAAAAACAAAGCGGAAAACTTCCTAAAACTGAATGTAAATCTAAAGCAAGGAATTTGCTATACTTTGCTCATACCCGTTGAATTCAGAGGATCCTGAGGTCTTTTCTAGTTATTTTTGGTTTGGGGTTTTTTTGATAGTGGTAACTTTTCCTACATCAAAAAGTCAACATATAATGAATAGTTTCAAAATTTGTCATTCCATTTATGTCCCAGACAAAAAGAAGAGAAAAAAACAACCTAAGTAGTGTTTAGATTGTTTCATTGAATAATTTAAATTCTTGTAAAGTAACATCCCTCTATTTATCAAAATGTATTTGCATCTTTATGCATTTGGTATGCTATTGCTTATAAGACGTTGCAAAATTCTTAGTTGTCTAAGCTAATACACAAAATAGAATTCTGTGAAGGAATTTCCTGTTCAGTTGGTTTTTGTTTTTTCAGATAAAGTGGACTAGTTTTTTTGGTTTTGACATTTCTGTCGAATCTTCTAGATTAAAATGTTCTGTTTGGACTGGAAATTTGTGTAATATTAGCAACTTCTGAAATACCTTAATTATTAAACTGTGTATTATATTATATTAGAGGGATTGAGTTCTGCACTGAGTAATGACACTAGTTGTTAACAGTAGCTTTAAGGCTGTTGACTTCTGACATGCATACTTAAGGGTGAGAGGTGAACAGGAAGTGAATTCCAGGGGTGGGGAAGAGGCGGCAGTTGGTGAGAAATTTGTGGATTTGTGCAGTGTGTGAAGAGCATGAGATTCAAGCCAAACTTCAAAGTAGGTCTGAGAGAGTTTTATTGTATTCAGGTTTTTTGCTTTTGTGTTTTACTCTTTCTTGCTATGTTTTTTAAATGGAAGTGCAGTTGATCATATAAGTTACAGGTATAGCATGGTACTTAATTTTACTGAGGTGCACTCCCAGATGCCTTAGAACTACTCAGTCATTTATCCTTATTAATGTCTGAAATTGAAAAAAATGTGTTAGGGGCTGCTGAACCATCAAACTTTATTCCTATTATGATAATATGAATACTTTGAAATATTTAAGTATGGGAGATCAGGTTTCTTTATTTGGATAGTTGGACTGAAATGATTTTAAACTACAGAAATATTTTAACACAATATGCTATGAATAATACATGGAAGGAGATGGTAAGCACATAGGAAGCTTAGACTACAGTTATCAGTTAAATAAAATCTGGTAATTTACTATAGTCAACTATGCAAATAATAACTTGCACATTTATTATGCAAGTACTACCTTACAAGTTATGAAAGGAAGCAGTCTTCTTTTTTGTATTGAAGTTTTATATTATTTGCAATATTATCTTCCTTTCAGGTTACAGCATAGTGATTGAATATTTTTATGGATTATATTGCATTTAAAGTTATTATGAGGTAATAAGGGCTAAGAGCCAATCTTTAAGCAAAGTTTTTTGCTAGATTAATCTACATTTGTGTACCTGAAGAGTTTATGTTGAACATTTCCATTTCCTAGGATTATAGAATTTTGGAGCTGGATAATATTTTACCCTATCCTAATACAAAAAGCAAAAACAGTGTTAGGTCATTTTGCTTGCTGTCATACAACTGGTTAACATTCCTTCTTATAGTTTAAACTCTATAGTATTTAATCGTGATCAGAAATGAGAATTGCCAGGCACTTAAAATTAATGTGTTATAAATATTGATATTTTTGAGTTGCTCAGTTTTATTTTTGTGTGGGATTTTTTTTTTTTTGGTATGTCTGTCTTTCAGTGTGTTTTAAGTTTTTAACCACACTTCTAGTATTAAAAAACTAGAACACTTATTGTATCTGTCTGCTGCTGCTAAGTCGCTTCAGTTGTGTCCGATTCTGTGTGACCCCATAGACCGCAGCCCACCAGGCTCCGCCGTCCCTGTCAAAAGTAGATATAAACTGTGTATGTGTGAATGACTAAATTTTGTGTAATATCCATGTTTTGGAAATGTTGCGTTTTTGCTGCTTCTCTTTGTTTAGTATTTATTAGATATCTACCAGGTGTAAGAGATTGTGCTGGGCACTGAGGTTGCAAAAATGAACCAGATGTGGTCCTTTGCCTTTGAACAACTCAAACTGAAAATTAAGTCATACTTTCCCATTGATCTGTATTGTAATTTCAGAGGTGTTCTCTTTTCAGTTGTGATTCAGTTTCAGTTGACATAGGTTTCTAACACTCCTCAGCTCTCCAACTAAGTGATTTTGAATGAGTGATGATTATAAACAATTCATTTCCTTGATCCATCCGATTTAAAGTAGGTATTCCTCTAAGTTTCTAAGATTAGCTCTTTGTTACATGACATTTTGTCATTCTGTACTTACTTGATCCTTTGTATGCGTTTATATCCGTATTTTAATGTATGTACATATAATATCCAACTGCTCTTGTAAATGGCAGAGTCAAGAGAGCAGGCCCTTTTCTTTTGAGTTTCTAATCTGTTTAATTTTATTACAAACTATTTGTTACAAAACTATTTTAAGAAAAAAAACTATGTGATTCAACTTTTAACACTACTTTTTTGTCAAAAGAGAAATAACTACTTACTGAGAGATACATTATGCTTAAAAGATTACATTGCTAGATAAATTTCCTAGGATTTTTTCCCCCTCTAAATACCTCAAATGAAAGTAAGACTTTCAGAAGTAATTTTTTAAAATTAATGTGGTAAATAAACATTGAGTGTAATTAGAAATAGAAATATATTTGCATAATATTTTGAGTGGTTTACTTACATTGTTTGAATTTTTTAGTAATAACCTGAGGTATATATAAGTTGGTATTATTTCTCAGAGTTTACAGATTAAGTACTTCGGGTATCAAGAGGGAAAGTAACCTATCTAAAAATCTTTAAAATTCATTGTGTTTTCTACCACATCAACTCAAAAGAACATAAACAACAAATATATTCATTGAGTACCTGCTGTTTATATATCAGGTACTGTGCTGGGTACTGACATTACAAATGCAAAGAGACCTCTAAGGCTATACCTGCAAATCTGTATTTTTGTTATATTACAAGAGTAAAGACGACTTCCAGTCAACTTAAGCAATATTAGAAATATGAATATTATGAATTTCTTAATCTGTTTATATTTATAGTAATATCTACTTTTCCTACCTTTTTATTCAGAAAAAAAATAAACTTAGGAGTTGAAAGGATAATATAGTGGACATCCATGTACCATTCACATAGACTCACTGGTTTTTTGCTTGCCTCATTTGTCTTCTCACTCTGTTTTCATTTTAAATAAAAGTTACTTTTACTATGTGATAAAACTTATCATCAATAACAGAATATCATATGACCAAAATTCAGATATCTTTTAATTATCCTAATAATTTTTATAGATGTTTATTTTAAAATACAGGATCCAGTCAGAGATCAGGCATTGCATTTAGTTATGTCTCTTTAATATTCTTTATCCTAATACAGGGGTTTTCATGCTTTTTTGTTGTTCTTTTCCAATGTCACCATTTTTTAAAAAAGTCTATACTCTGTCTGTATTTATCTAATTATTTCTTCATACTTCAAATTAAACATTTCTTGGCGAAGGTGCCACATAGATGCAGTTCTTTTGGGTCATACTAGGAGTTTGTCCCATTATTGGTGATGCTAAGTTTTATCACTTAGTAAAATTACCTTCACTCCTTTGTAATTAGTAAGTGGGATTTGGCTATAAAGAGTTGGATCCATAGATTAAAAAATACTGAATATGTTATAATGAGTCTGTTGCCCTTATTATTCTTTTTGAATATTTTGCCAGTGGGAATCTTTGCAAGCCAACTCTGTGCCCTTCTAATGTGTCCTCTTTATTCTCTAAGTACTTCCACTTTCTGATGTAAGAAGACATATTTAATTGCTTTGCCTCAGACCTGGAATCAGCCATTTCTTTAAGGAGCTCATTTGCTTTGCTTATACCATGTAATGTAATGGATCTGAGTACTATTTGTAATTTCTTAGTTGGGTTTTTGTGTTAGAACCTTGTGATCCAGAAATTTTTGACTCACTTTCATAAGTACTTTGTCACCATCTATTATTTCATGTGGTGCTATGTATGAAATGAGATGTAGTCCTTGCTTGGTATTTGATTTAGGTTAAACTCATGCTGAACAGAGGGGTTTGAGTTTTTCTTAATAAGTTAGATACAAATTTTTGAGAGCGTACTATATGCTGAGCACTAATATAGTTGTAGTTCTAAGACAGCTTTGTTTATAAGACATTCATTTGTTTATGAATTCAGTAAATATATTTTGAACACCTGTCATATGAACAAAGTTAGTGGAGGTGATGAAATTCCAGCTGAGCTATTTAAAATCCTAAAAGATTATGCTGCTTAAGTGCAGCACTCAATATGCCAGCAAATTTGGAAAACTTAGCAGTGGCCACAGGACTGAAAAAGTTTTCATTCCAATCCCAAAGAAGGACAATGCCAATGAATGTTCAAACTACTGCGCAGTTGCACTCATTTCACATGCTAGCAACGTAATGCTCAAAATCCTTCAAGCTAGGCTTCAACACAACTTGAATTGAGAACTTCCAGATGTACCTGATGTATTTAGAAAAGGTAGAGGAAACAGAGATCAAATTACCTCTATCTGTTGGATCATACAGAAAGCAAGGGAATTCCAGAAAAACATCTACTTCTGCTTCATTGACTATGCTAAAGCCTTTGACTGTGTGGATCACAACAAACTGTGGAAAATTCTTAAAGAGATGGGAATACCAGACCACCTTACTTGCCTCCTGAGAAACCCATATGCAGGTCAAGAAGCAACATTTAGAACCGGACGTGGAACAATGAACTGGTTCCATTGGGAAAGAAGTACATCAAGGCTATATACGGTCACCCTGCTTATTTAAATTCTATGCAGAGTACATCATGTGAAATCCCAGGCTGAATGAAGCTCAAACTGGAATCAAGATTGCCAGGAGAAATGTCAGTAACCTCAGATATGCAGAGGACACCACCCTTACGGCAGAAAGTGACAAGAAACTAAAGAGCCTCTTAATAAAGGTGGAGGAGGAGAGTGAAAAATCTGGCTCAAAACTCAGCATTCAAACAATGAAGATCATGGCATCTGGTCCTGTCACTTCATAACAAATAGTTGGGGAAGTGGAAACAGTAACAGACTTTATTTTCTTGGGCTCCAGAATCACTGCAGATGGTGACCGCAAACATGAAATTAAAAGATGCTTTCTCCTTGGAAGAAAAACTATGACAAACCTAGATAGCATATTAAAAAGCAGAGACATTACTTTGCCAGCAAAGGTCCTGTGTATAGTCAAAGCTATGGTTTTTCCAGTAATCATGTGCAGATGTGAGAGTTGGACCATAAAGAAGGCTGAGCGCTGAAGAATTGAGGCTTTTAAATTATGTTGGAGAGGACCCTTGAGAGTCTCTTGGACTGCAAGAAGATCAAGCCAGTCAATCCTAAAGGAAATCAGCCATGAATATTCATTGGAAGGACTGATGCTGAAGCTCTAATACTTTAGTCACCTGATGTTAAGAACTGACTGAGTGGAAAAGACCCTAGTGGTGGGAAGGATTGAAGGCAGGAGGAGAAGGGGTCGACAGAGGATGAGATGGTTGGATGGCATCACCGACTTGATGGACATGAGTTTGAGCAAGCTCCAGGACTTGATGAAGGACAGGGTAGCCTGGTGTGCTGCAGTCCACGGGGCTGCAAAGAGTCTGCCATGACTCAGCGACTGAATAACAACGATTGGGAATCTACTGTTTGAGGCGCTGAGGGAGGGGCAGAGTTGATGCCCATATACTGTTGTTATGACTCAAAACTTCTATTGTGAAACTGCCTAAAAAGGTGTCATGGGAAGTTAAACATGGGGTGATTTTGTGTCCATCTGGCTCCTGCATTCTTCTGTAGCTTGTTTTTTATTTTTTTTTTTTTATTAGTTGGAGGCTAATTACTTTCTTCTGTAGCTTGTTGAAGACAATACACTGGAACTAGGATTTGAAATCCCATCATCTTCCAGTTACATTCTAATGCCCCCTGCTAGCAAAGCTTAACATTGTGCCACTGGCAGAGAAAAATGTGTACAAGTTTCTACTCCTTTATTGTAGTGTAGACAGTGAAGTATAGATTTAGACCTGAGGGGTAATAAAGTGACATCTGGCATGTAAAGTAAGCCTTTGGTGAGGTATTGTTTAGTACTTTTTGTTTTATTATTTTAGTGGTTGCTTTAAGATTAATGGTATACATATTTGACTTATCACAGTTTACCTTCAGTTATAATATACATCTTCAATATGAATACATTTGACTGATATCACAGTGTACTTCGATTTCCCACCATCCTGGCCTTTGTACTTTTGTTGTTGTTTATATAAGTTATAAACTCCACACTAAATTTCTGCTAATGTTCCTTTAGGCAGTCAATTATCTTTGAATACAATTTTATGAATAAGAAAAAAATATATTTTATATTTAACTAAATGTATACCATTTCCAGTATTCTTCATTTCTTCATGTCGATGCCAGGTTTCCATCTGATACAAGTTTTTTCTGCTTAAAAGACTTCATTTAACATTTCTTATAGTGCAGGTCTGATAGTCATGAATTCTTTTAATTTTTGATGTCTAAAAAGTTTTATTTCCTCTTTGTTTTTGAAAGACATTTTTGCTGGATGTAGACTTCTAGGTTGACAGTGGTTTTTCTTTTTATCCTTTAAATATGTTGCTCTGCTGTCTTCGTTTTTCCTTGTTTCTGATGTGAAGACTTCTGTAATTCTTCTCTTTGTTCCTCTGTGTGTAACATAGGTTTGTTCTCTGCTAACTTTTATAAATCTTCTCTTTTATTATTTTTAAACAGTTTGATTCTGATACTTGGTGTGATTTTCTTCATGTTTCTTCTGCATGAGTTTTGTTGAGCTTTTTAGATCTGTGCTTATAGTTTTTTGTCAAGCATGAACATTTTTCTTTGAAATTTTTTTTGTTTTTGTTCTCCGACATAGGTAGAGTAGACTATTTGAAGTTGTACCACAGCTCACTCATGTGTGTATATGTGTGTATGTATTTTCTATAGCTTTTTCCTTGTTGTTAGTTTTGAATTTTATTTTTGTTTTGTGTTTGGATGTATTCACTACTCTTTTCTTTTGTTGTGTAATCTGTTAATTCCAGCCAATGTATTTATTAAATCTCATTTTCATTCATTTTATGTCTTCCATGTCTATACTTAGCAGACTTAATCTTTCCTCTAATTTACTGAACATTTGAAATATAATTATACTAACCATGTTACTTTTCCTTGTCTACTATATGTATTATCTGTGCCATTTCTGAGCCTGCTTCTATTGATTGATTTTTCTCCTTAATGTAGGTTGTATTTTCCTGGCACTTTGCATGCCTGATAATTTTTGACTGGATGCCAGACATTGTGAATTTTACCCTGTTGAGTGCTAGGAAAGTTTTGCCTTTCTGTAAATATTCTTGAGTTTTGTTCTGGGATAGAGTTAAGCTACTTGAAAATTGGTTTGTCTTTGTAAGATCTGTTTTCAAGCTTTGTTTGGATGGACAGTCTTTAGGACTAATTTTCCCCCACAACTGACAAAATAATAGCATTGTGAATTCTCTTTCCAATGCCTTGTGAAATAGAAAATTTTCCACTCTGGCTGATGGGAAGGTGGATGGACTATCCCTGGCCTTAGTGTGAGATCTCGGTTCCTTTCAGGTTGTTTTGGGCCTTGGGGAACTTCACAAACTGGTAGTATTGATCAGTACTTATCTAAAGCCTTGAGAGGAGACCTTCTGAAGATCTCCAGAGGTCTTTCCCTGTGAAGCTCTCTCTGCTGCAGAATGTTCCCCTGCAAACTAGTTGCTTTGATTCCCCTGAACTTTCAGCTCTGTCTCCTCAACTCAGCTTGTGAGATTCCACCTGACTTCCTGATCTCCCTGTTCTGCAGCTTAAAGTAGGATAATAGTCAGCCCTGGCTTAATTGTTTCCGTTCTCTCAGGGGTTACCACCATGGGTTGCCTGATGTCCACCATCTAGAAACTATTGTTTTATATATTGTGTTTGGTTTTATGGTTGTTTTAAGTGTGAGGATAAATCCAGTTCCTGTTACTCCAGCTTGGCTTTCATTGGAGGACTTGAAACACCATTTAATGACTGTGTAATAATTTATAATATAGAAGTAGTATGATTTCTGTAGCCAGTTGGCCTTGTATAGTATAACCAGTATCTTTGTAGGTAAATTATTGTGTGTGCTTATAATTAGATTCCTAGAATATCAAGGTAGATGTACAGACTTTGCTTTGATGATTTATACAGTTAGGAATAATAATAATAATACAATAACAATACAATACAATAACAAGAATACAATACAAGAATAACAATACAAGAACAATTATGATAATAAGAATGCCAATAAACATTGAGCAGTTATACTTAAAAGATCATGTCTTTACATATTTTTTTCATTGTCAGAACAACTCTGAGGTAGATCTTATCATCTCTTTTTACAGATATTGACTTGAAGTACAGAATAATTACATAGCTTGTTCAGGGTCATACAGATGGTGTTGGATACATTTTTTTTTTTTTGGATACATTTTTATATGTCATCACATTTTATCCTACTCTTCATTGTGGCACCTTAATTTGTAAATTAAAAAAAAAAAACTGAAGGTATCACAGTTTATAAGTCACAGAGCAAAGACAAACACGGATTTGAGAAAACTAGATAGTGAGAAAAGATAAAGAGGGAATCCCCTGCAGTCTGGTGGTTAGGGCTCTGTGCTGTCCCTGCCAAGGGCCTGAGTTCCATCCCTGGTTGGGGAACAAGCCTCATGTACTACCCCCCCTAAAAAAGAGAAAGAAAAGGTAAATCATTTATGATTTTGTAATACATAATTCAGTACTTTGCTTAGTTGTTTTAATAATTATTTACATAATATTTATTATAAAATAATCTTATATAATTCCAGGTTAAATTCATAAGCATCTTAGATATTGTAGTACTGCAGGGAATAGTACTTTTTTTTAAAATCAGATAATCTGATTTCCAAAGTGTTGTATTTTATCTTGTAAAACTGCTGTTTTTTACTTTTTTTTTTTTTTCTTTTTTTGGCTTGACTCTGTTTCTTTGCAACTTACTCTTTCAGCACTTTCTTATTATTACTCATGTGGTTGTATCTCTTACTGAATTGAGCCATAATTACTAGAAAGTTTAATTCATGAATTTTTGTCACCAGACAAATGAGTTATTTATGAAGAAGATAAATCAGTTTTTCTGTTCTTGGTATCTGTCATTCATTTCTCAGTTCCATTGTTGGATAATAAATATTTTGCAGGTTGGTTTTTGAACATAAGTTTCTTTGATAAAGTAGGAATAGCACTGGATTTGTAGTAGTGAGAGCTAGGCTTGAGTCCTAGCCCTGTTGTCTACTATCGTAGTAGTCTTAGGCAAGTTTTCTCATTTGTAGTATGTGGCTGTATATTTTTTAACATTTTTTATTAATAAATGTGACAGTAAATTTGAAAGTGCCCTGTAAATTGTAAAGTCAGCTTATTATTTGATAATGATTCCTTGCTTCAAGGATTTAAAAAAAAAATTATAACTAGAAAGACCTTTAATTATTAATCAACTTTTTAAAATTTTATAGTTACAGAAACTGAAGCCCAAGTGGCATAATCTAAAATCTGATTCTGTTTCCTTTTATTGTTTTTTTTCTTACATAACTTTTTTTTACACTCCCCTACTTTCTTATGTAACTATTTCTTTAACTCATTTTTATGCTGGCTTGCCTCTAAAATTTGTGAGTCCCAGGGAAAGAGTACAAATGTAAGCTCTTAAATTGTATGTCAAAATATTTAAAGTTGTGACATCAATAAATTGTTAAATATGTTCTGTTTTGCTTTGAGAGATAGAAGCATTTGTTTGAAAATAGAAATCTTTGGGCCCTATGGAGTTCCACACCCAGAATATGGCAGAAATAGGTCATTCTACTTCTCTTTCCACTCCTCTTGCTATCTTGTATTTCAAGTGGCCTCACGAACACAATGTGGACTTTTCAGCCTGCATATCCAGGCTCCCCTTTGCTCCCATCTCTTTACCCTTGCCATACAAAGTGTTCCTTGCCAAACAAGGTTTTCCTTGAGAGAACAAACCTAGGGAATAGACCCAGGTGGGCTCTGCAAGTGAGTGTGAAACTGTTTTAGGTAGGGAATTCCTACATACCTGGAGCATGTTCTAGAAGAGGGAAGAGGTAGTACATTCTTTTGGCCTTGAGGAGGGGTGTGACAGAAGAATCAAACCCTCCAAACTGTACAGCTCAGGGAAGAGGGACTCCTCTTGCCTGATGTAAAGGAAGGTGTTTCCTTCACAAGGAAGAGGGACTCCTCTTGCCTGATGTAAAGGAAGGTGTTTCCTTCACAAGGAAGAGGGACTCCTCTTGGCCTGATGTAGAGAAAGACGTTTCCTTCACAAGGGAGAGGGACTCCTCTTGCCCGATGTAAAGAAAGACGTTTCCTTTACACGCAACGACACAGATGTGTGAAGTGTGTTGTGAGAGCCGGTAAGCTGGGGATGTAGGTAGTGAGCTTGTCTAAGACCAAGAGAAAGATTTTCTCTTTATGGAAATCTTTATCATTATCCATACCTTGGGCTTTATATCTGTCAATTCAAATATAGTTGATTTGTGAATTAAGAGTTTGTAGACTGTATAGTTTTAAATTTTTCTTAAAAGCAAAGCTGTCAGTATTCTTGGGATTAAAGTGAAATTGTCCTATTAATACATATGTGTGTTCCAGTCAATGAATTGTTAGTATGGTAGTGGATTAGGACAAGTTATTTTCTAATGAAAAATATTCAGTATCCAAAAACAAATAAAATGAACTAAATAAATAAAAGTAGTAAATAAATGTTCTTTCATTTCAGTAGGTGTAACATTTTGCCTTTTTTGCTTTTTATAGATAAGTTTGTAGATTTTATTGTTTTGGGTGGTATGACTTGAAAGTAAATTCCAGTCCTCACAGGACTTTACCTCTCAATACTTCATGTTAAAATCTCCTAAAGAATGAGAGAGAGGTTTTTAATACAACCATTATCACACCGAAGATCAGTTCAGTTCAGTCGCTCAGTTGTGTCCAGCTCTTCACAACCCCATGGACTGCAGCACGCCGGGTTTCCCTATCCATCACTAACTCCTGGAGCTTACTCAAACTCATGTGCATCGAGTCGGTGATGACATCCAACCATCTCATCCTCTGCTGCCCTCTTCTCTTTCTGCCTTTAATCTTTCCCAGCATCAGGGTCTTTCCAAGTGAGTCAGATCTTCACATCAGGTGGCCAGAGTATTGGAGTTTCAGCTTCAGCATCAGTCCATCCAGTGAATATTCACGACTGATCTCCTTTAGGATGGACTGGTTGGATCTCCTTGCAGTCCAAGGGACTCTCTCAAGAGTCTTCTCCAATACCACAGTTCAAAAGCATCAATTCTTTGGCGCTCAGCTTTCATTACAGTCCAACTCTCACATCCATATTATGGCCACTGGAAAAACCATAGCTTTGACCAGATGGACCTTTGATGGCAAAGTAATGTCTCTGCTTTTTAATATGCTGTCTAGGTTGGTCACTGAAGATAGTCAATAGTAATTTCACATTTCACTTAAAATCTTATTCATATTCAAGTTTTTCCAACTGTTAGGATAAACTACTGAATTTTTAAAATCATTTTTACTTAAGATATCCCACTGAAATGGTGTTGGTCATGACTTTAGAATTAAAAGTATATCCACGTCTTCATTGCTTTGTCATTAAAATTTTTTTAAATAATCCTGGCATACCAATTTAAATTATCCTGACATACAAATTTTATATATTTTCTTGTTGCCAGGATGTCCTTTGAGGAACAGTGGTCTGTAAGTAGCTATGAATTCTTTCTGACATTTTAAAAATTAATTACTTTTCCCCTTTGTTTTAACGTGCCTTCTAAATGTACTTTTTCCTTCAGGGAAAACGTTGGCTAAAATTGGGATAAATGAAAGGGATTTACATAATTTGAGGAAAACAAGTGAGTTACTGCAATCTCTTAGCTTTCTTTTGAGGGAAGAGAAGAATGAGAGATTATAAATATTTGAAAACTGTTTTAGTGATATATTAAGGCAAAAATATAGATGACAGTACTTCTGGTGAGAATAAACCATCTAGACTTCTTGAAATGTAGAGTAAAGGTTAGACCAATTACTTCTCATAGCTACTCAGTTTTTGACACTTGCTCATCACTTTTTCTGGGATCTGTTTCTATGGATTCAGGGATCTGAATTCAAGAATCCATATAGATTCTATGGATCTGCTTCACTACAAAGTCTTAGGCTGATTATTCTTTCTCCAATTTCTTGGTTCTTTTTTCTCCTGTGCACTGATCCAGATTCTCCAAGATTCTGGCTAAAGCTCTCTTAGCTTTTCACTCTATATTTTCTACTTCTTTTATTTTATGGTATCCCAAGCCTTCTTGTATTACTTTGTACAAGATACTCCCCAAATACATACCTTCTTAAATCTAATTTAACATTTTTCATTTGAATGTAGACCTCTTTATAGATGGGCAGTGAGGGCTGATAACTTAGATATACCTCCTCTAAATTACTGCCTCTGCTTTGTTCCACTTTGGTGCCAGGTTAATCCGGTATAGCTTTTATCATAATTTTTCCTGCCCAAAGTCTTCACTTAGCCTGGCACTCAAAGCCTCATACATGACACCATAACTTCCCAAATCTCTCGCTACTGTTTCACTCACTCATTAAAATAAAATGTTTCCTTTTCCTTAAAAAAACAAAACAATTGAATTGCAAATCACTATATACAAACACTTTTAGTTCTGTAGCTATCTCTTTTTTTTTTTTTTTTTAATTCTACAAAGGTTATTTTATTTTAGCAAACAAAATACTGGTTCTTCTAAAAGCATATAAAAATTCACATCATTTTCAGTTAGGCTAGAGGCTTCGAGTTTGTCTTCTGACATATCGTTCAATAATTAAGACTTTCTTCTCAGCTGGAGTCCACTCGAGCTGACATTTACACCATGAAATCTTTCACTCCCCTTTAGCTCTCCTTCTTCTCCACCTGCTTCCTCTTCTCAGCTTCCAGCTTTTGCTGCTCTGCTTCCAGTCGTTTCCTCTGGTAGACTTTGACTCCGGCAAACGCCAGGGAGAGGATTAGTGTTTTCGCCGCCAAGATACACAGCAGCAGGGGGAAGTGTTCAAGCACCTTCCAGTTCATGCTGGACCAACTGGGAGTTCACTCCTGGTCGTGAGGGCCACGCAGACAAGGAGGAGAGGGAACCCAGTTGGGGCAGGTCCCACTGTTCCCACGAGTCAGAAGACTTGAGCTCTGGATGAAGGGCCTACTCGCTCTGGTAAGTGACTCCCCTCTGGGGGCCTCCGTCCCATAGCTCCAGGCCGCGGAGGATCCAGCTCCGGGGCCATGCACAAACCACCGAGATTCCCATAGTGCCTGTAGCTATCTCTTTTAGTGATTGATACATGTAAGATTAAATAGGATAATATTTATAAAGAGCTTAAGAAATAGGCACTCAAAAAATATTATAGCCAATTATATTACACTATGCACTGCATGAATTAGCTTGCTTTAATACTGAACACAATCTTTTATAGCTGGTACCAGTATTATACACATTTTATGGATGAGGGCACTATAGTTTGGAAAGATTAACAAACTTGCCCAAAGTTACATGGCTGATATGTAACAGAAAGAAATTTTAAACCCAAGATTACCTAACTCCAGAGTCACTATTTTCTTTTATTGTTAATGGTTAATTACACACTATTTTTAAGGTAGAGAAAATAAGCTAATCTTCATGAAATGAGATTAAATAGATATTCATATTTGCCTTATTTATTTGAAATCTCTCTTAAGGTTGAAAAGATGAAAAAATAGAAATAAGTGTTTTTTCTTTTTTTTTCAAAATTGCAGTATAATTGCTTTACTATCAGGTAAAGCAGGTATACGTATACATATCTCCACTCTCTCTTGAACCCACTTCCCACCACCCCATCCTACCCATCTCGGTCACCACAGAGCTCCGAGCTGAGCTCCCGTGCTGTGCAGCAGGTTCCCACTCGTTATCTGTTTCACACACAGAAGTGTTCATATGTCCGTCCTACTGTCCCAGCATTTGTCTCACCCACCCTTTTCCCGCATGTCCACATGGCTGTTCTCTACATCTTTATCTATTCCTGCCCTGCAAACAGGCTCATCTGTAAAACCTTTCTGGATTCCACACATGGGCATTGTTGTTCAGTCACTCCGTTGTGTCTGATTCTTTGCGACCTCATGGACTGCAGCACCCCAGGCTTTCCTGTCCTTCACCATCTCCTGGAGTTTGCTCAAGCTCATGTCTGCTGAATCGGTGATACCATCCAACCATCTCATTCTCTGTCATCTCCTTCTCCTCCTGCTGTCAGTCTTTTCCACCAACAGGGTCTTTTCCAATGAGTCGACTCTTTGCATCAGGTGGCCACAGAATTGGAGCTTCAGCTTCAACATCAGTCCTTCCAATGAATATTTGATTGATTTCCTTTAGGATTGACTGGTTGGATCTCCTTGTAGTTCACAGGACTCTCAAGAGTCTTCTCCAATACCACAGTTTGAAAGCATTGATTCGTTGGCTCTCGGCCTTCTTTATGGTCCACCTCTCACATTGGTACATGACTGCTGGAAAAACCATACCTTTGATTATATGGAACTTTGTCAGCAAAGTGATGTTTTTGCTTTTTAATATGCTGTATAGGTTTGCCATAGCTATAGATACTGTGATTATCCTCATTGCGTAGACGATGCAACTGTATCAAACACTGGCTAGGTTTTAAAGATACAAATCGAATATGACCTTGACTTCTAAATAACTACAATATGCTTTGGCAAACATAGCAGTAAAATTACATGTTGTAAAAAGGAAGTGATATCTACACCGAATTTTGAATAAGATCTTTGCTTGGCTACCTTTTAGAGAAAGGGCACTCCAAACAACTGAAACAGTAAATTCATTGATATAACTTTAAAAAAAAATGTATTTCAGTATTTGGAAATTGGAGACATAACTGGAAAAAGAGAAGATGATCATGTTATTCAGAAATGCTAACAATCTAAAATGAGTATAGACTTAAAATATTCTATTTCTGTTTAAAACCTTTGCATTTTGATTGTAGGTTTTAAAAAATTTCCTTTCTTTCCCCCATCACTAATTACATTGGTTGAAGTAAAGTCTCAGATGTCTTTCAGTATCTTATAGATTTCTCCTGGTATTGGAGAAGATACATAATATTTCCTTTTTATTTTTTACTATTTATTTGGATAAAAAACATTAAATACCATGATAACACAATAAGGAAAAATAATTTGTTTTTAGTGTTAAGACATCAATGCATTAGAACAGATGGTTTTTTCTTAAATATCTGGGTGTAATAAATCATTATTTACTTAGATTAATGATAGTAAGATTAAATAGTAGGCACTTTCAGAGTCTTGATGGGCATGAGTTTGAGTAAACTCCGGGAGTTGGTGATGGACAGGGAGGCCTGGCGTGCTGCGATTCATGGGGTCGCAAAAAGTCGGACACGACTGAGCGACTGAGCTGAACTGAACTGAACATACAGAAAAGTACACAAATTATAAGTAAATAGTTTGATAAATTTTCAGAGACTCAACATCATCTACTTTACCAATCCAGATCAATAAATTGAACATTATCACAATCCTAAAAATCTCCTCAGGCCTCCTACTAGGCTTGCTTGCCCTATTCCTAAAGGTACTCACTATTTTGACTTACACGCTCATAGATTAGTTTTGCCTATTATTGAACTTTCTGTGTATTTATGTGGAGTGTGTACCCAGGAGTGAAATTGTTCAGTTGTAGGGTATGTGAATGTAGTGCCAAATCAACCACATATTTAGTAATTTAAAACAGCATCCATTTATTATCCCATAGTTTCCTTGGGTCAGATGTCCAGGCACAGCTTAGCTGGTTTCTCTGCTTAGGGTCTCATAAGACTGCATCCAGCAAGTCCATTGGGGCTGTGATCTCATCAAAGACTCACACCCTCATCTAGGCTCACGGGATTGTTGGCAGAATTCATTTCCTTGCAGCTGTAGGACTCATAACAGCTTATTTCTTTGAGGCCAGAAGGAGACTGTCTCTGAGCTCTTAGGAAGGCCTAAGCTGTCTTCTTTAATTAAACATTTTTATCTTGAGATAATTGCAGATTTATATGTAATAGTGAAAACAGCTAAATCTACTGTATTCTTTACTGAGTTTCTTGGCATATTGATATTTTCCTATGTACAAATTTTTTTACTTTAAGATTTGCATAGGAATATTTAAGGAAATAGTTTTCTCAGTCCAGGTTTCATTGTATGGAATGAAATAGAATGGAATCATTGGTAGTTTTATACATCTTAAAAAACTTGAAAATTTTTGCAATAGGCTAACATTCGAAGATAGTTGTCAGATCAAGATCTCGTCATTTTATCATCAAACTTGTTTTCATTCAAAAGTATTACTCAAGAGTTAAATAAACTGCAAAGCTAACATAGTCCCGAGACTGCCTTCATTTTTTCTTCTAATTAAAAAAAAAAAATAGTTTTATTTCTTTTTTAGTTTTGGTTGTGCCAGGTTGTCATTGCTGTGCCGTTATTACTGCTTTCTCTAGTTGTGGAGAGCAGGGCCTCCTCTGTAGTTGTAGTGCATGGGCTTCCTCATTGCAGTGGCTTGATGCAGAGCGTGGGCTCTAGGACACTTGGACTTCAGTCTTTGGGGCATGTGAGCCCATGTGTACTTACGGCTCCTGGGCTCTAGAGCACAGGCTCAGTAGTTGTGGTGCATGGGCTTAGTTGCTCTGCAGCAAGATATTCCCAGATCAGGGGTCAAACCCGAGTCTCCTGCATTGGCAGGCGGATTCTTTACCACTGAGCCACCAGGGAAGCCCCCGCCTTTACTTCTGACACCATCTACACATTCTGGAGGTTCCCAGAACCACCCTTAGTTTAAATAGTAGGCTAGCAGAACTTGCTGAAGAACTTTTATATACTTATGGTTACAGTTTATTACAGGACAGGTTATAGGTTGTGTGTGTGTCAGTCGTGTCTGACTCTTTGTGACCACATGGACTGTGGTCATGGGTTTAAACTTGTCAAAAGAAGGGATGCATAGGCAGCTTCAGAGGGTTTCAAACACAAAGCGCTGTCTTAGGTGGTCCCACCTTTGATGTGTGGCAATACGCATGGGATATTGTTAATCAGTGATGCTCACCTGAGCTTCAGGGTCAGTTTTTATTTTTATTATATCCATTAAATAGCTATAACTGTTTATCTCTTTGATTGATTAACTAATTGCCCAATATGGTCGATCCCATCCTCCAGGTAGACTAATACCAGATGACTCACAGCCCTCCAACCCTAAGTGAAGAGTCTGCGTTGAACCCCTATGAAATAAAATTGAAGCATTCATTAACCTCTTAGAACTGTGTATTTCAAAATTTTTTTCCTGGGACCCAGCATAGGTGTGTTTTTTAATGTTTATGAATGTATATATGTAGGGGTGTGTATGTATTAACCTGTAACCAGTGTTTCTGAAAACACTGCTGCTGCTGCTAAGTCGCTTCAGTCGTGGCTGACTCTGTGCGACCCCATAGATGGCAGCCCACCAGGCTCCCCTGTCCCTTGGATTCTCCAGGCAAGAACACTGGAGTGGGTTTCCATTTCCTTCTCCAATCTGAAAACACTAGTCCACTACATTTATAAAGAATGTTAATGGCTATCCCCTGAACTGATGGCTTGTAATGAGATTTTAGTTCATAGTTAAAAAAAACCTGACGCTGAAAATCACACCATTGAGAATAGTGATGGCTAATTAGAAGGAACCAGCTTAAAACTGTAGGACCTGAACAGATAAGATCGGAAGAGAAATTGAGGTTCTCTTGCATGGAGTGGTCTCCAGAAGTACAGACTGGAAAGGACAGTGTAATTAGTGCAAATGTTATCCAATAGGGGAACTTGGATTTTTAAAATATAAAAATCAGAATGTTGGTTTTTGTGCTTTGTTGCTAATTTCTCAAAGCTGCTTAGAATAATTTGATTCATCTTTCCTCAGATCTTTGTGTTGCTAGTTCTTTCTTTTCATTCACATTTCAGTAAGTGGTCTCCTCAGTTAGACTTCCCTTGAGTCCATTTTAAAATAGTCACCCCATCACTTTTAATCACATCATCCTGTTTTCATTCTTTGCATAGCCATTACCCTTACCTGGTTTTTTCCCCCCATTTGCTTATCTCTTTCTTTAAAATGTTAGCTCCATTAGATCAGGGGCTTTATCTTGCTTACTGTTTTATTCCCGGTATTTAAAACAGCATGTCTGGTAGATAGTATGTACTCAAATCTTATGTCTTGAATGAGTGATCTAGTCTGTGTTCCTCTTAAACCCCAAAGAGAATGAGACTAGAGTATACTATAATTATCACCTCCCTTGTTCATTATACTTCTTTCCTGTTTGTGCAGTCTAAGATTGCATTTACTTTTTTGGCAAGCTCATTATACCATATATTCATTTAGTTTACAGTGAGCTAAAATTTCCTGGTATTTTTCACATGAACTGTTGTACATACTTTTTCTCTCCCTGCCTTTTTTTTTTTTAAGTAGGTAGGAGTGTTTGTGTGTGCATGTGTGCGTGTACACGCGTGCTTACGAGAATACCCATTTATAGATTTGGCCTTTTAAGATTTTTTTCATCAGCATTTTTGAGTATGGTCTAAGAGGGAGGCTAATTAAGAACTAATGGTAGCTTTGCTGAAGAGATCTTAAGCTGAATTGAAAGGCTAGAGGAACCCAGAAGATTGACTGGATCACAGATTTAAGCTGAAAATATTCATTCATTTGGAGGGGCTATGTGCAAGTTGAGGAAGTAGATTCTGTCAGACAGATTTTGGAAGATCTCAGTTGACATGCATAGGTTTGCTTCTTCCTATTCTTAAAAGAAATGTAGCATGATTTCTGCCATGTTCAGACCTAGCATTGGAGTTAAACCCTTCGTGAATCTAAATATTACTCGCTTTGAAACTTAGTATGGACATGAGTGTAGTAATACTTGAAGAATTATGTTCTCTTGCATCTGTCCCCTCTTCCTTCCCTGATTTTCCTTTCCTGGCCATCCCACCCTCCCACACTATGTCCTCAAGACCCTAACCCTCTTGTTTAAAGCAGTCAATGGAGCGTTTTTAATTGCCCTTTATCATTTATCAAACCTTACGTCATTGTGAACTTCCCAGCACTATTCCTACAGGTCAGTGCCCCTCATATTCTTCTTAATCCTGTCTTTTGTACTCTGCATTTTGAAATCTGGTAAATTTGCAACCAGTATTTTTAGATATACTACATCTGTCGTTGTTAGAATCATTTCTTATTGAATTGTTGGAATTTGATTTTTGAGTCCTGACTTGCTGGACTGTATTTCCTGACTTTATTGATCTGTCTTGTGCTTTTTATAAGTTTCAGGCCATATGATGATACTTTTTTTTCTTTAACATCAAAAGGCCTACCTACATTTATGACACACAGCTAGTATGCCTAAGCGTGTTGTGGATGCCAAAAGGTCATGTTTAGTTTTTTCATATAATTCCCATCACTTCTACTTCCACAAATAACTTCTGTTGTGGTTAGAGTTACATCCAGAGATGTAGTTTCTCTCATAACCTCTTTTGCATTCTGCAAGATAAAATTTTAATATGATGAAATTAAGTATATTTTGTGATTTCTAAAATGCTTTTGACTTTTTATATATAGCTACTCTTCAGTATTTGATTTTCTCTTGCCTAAAGATGTAAATCAAGTTCAGATACCTTACTTAAAAATTTTTCCTTATTGCAAATGTATTTAAATTAGCCTCCCCTTACCATCATTTTTATTTATGTTAGTAATTACTTGAATGCAAGTAGTTTTTTAAATATCTCAGAATTCTGAAAGTAAAATTGATTTTTCATAATGCATTGTATACAAAAAACCAGTGTCTTTGTACATAACCAGTTCTCAATCTCCTCTTTAAAGATTTGACGGTTGTTTTTTTTTTTCTTTTATATTTATTTTATTAATACCTTTGAAAACATTGTCCAAAGAATTTAGAATATGATGATTAGTGTTGTCCACCAAATTATGCAACTGTGCGCTGGCTAATTTGCTTACGCTATTGCCCTTCTACTGTACCAGGTTTTCTCAAGGCTGTAAGAATGTATTTCACCCATGGGTTTTGTCAGACTGCCACTACCACACTTCAGTCTTTCTTTTTATCTGGAAGAAATAGAAAATAGCAGGATTTACTGCTTTGGAAAGGCTACTGATTGCTCATTCATTGTCATAAATGTAATGCTTTATGGACTTTGGATCAGTAGTCATCTATGACAATAACTTAGCAGAAGAGTTGAACTTTGCTGTTATTTCAGTGTGATAGACATTTGTCCTGTCTGTCCCTGAACTCTTCCATCTGCAGTTAGGAATAATTAATATTTGATTAACTTTAATAATTTGATTAAGAGGAATTTTGTGAAGTCAAATAAGAAATAGTGGAAACTTTTGGGAAGGAAAATTATTTCTGAATTAACATATTCTAGAAATCTTATGGTAAATAGATGGGTAAACGATGGAAACAGTGACAGACTTTATTTTCTTGGGCTCCAAAATCACTGCAGATGGCAACTGCAGCCATGAAATTAAAAGATTCTTGCTCCTTGGAAGAAAAGTTATGACCAACCTAGACAGCATATTAAAAAGCAGAGACCCTGGAGAAGAAAATGGCAACCCACTCCAGTATTCTTGCCTGGAAAAGTCCCTGGACAGAGGAGCCTGGCGGGCTGAAGTCCATGGGATTACATGACTGAGCATGTGTGCACAAGGGTGGAGGGAGATGGGTTGGTAGCAATAAAGTGGTAGAACTAAAAAAAAAAAAAAGCAGAGACATTACTTTGCCAACAAAGGTCCGTGTAGTCAAAGCTGTAGTTTTTGCAATAGTCATGTATGGATGTGAGAGTTGGACCATAAGGAAAGCAGAGCGCTGAAGAACTGATGCTTTTGAACTGTGGTGCTGGAGAAGGCTCTTGAGGGTCCCTAGAACTGCAGGGAGACCCAACCAGTCAGTCCCAGAGGAAAGCAGTCCTGGACCTTCATTGGAAAGACTGGTGCCGAAGCTGAAGCTGTAATACCTTGGCCACCTGATGCAAAGACCTGACTCTAGAAAAGACTCTGATGCTGGAAAGATTGAAGGCAAGAGGGGAAAGAGGACGAGATGGTTGGATGGCGTCTCAGACTCAATGGACATGAGTTTGAGCAAGCTCCGGGAGGTGGTGAAGGACAGGGAAGCCTGGCCTGCTGCAGTCTGTGGGGTTGCAGAGGCAGACACGACTGAGCGACTGAACAAGAAGCATTTTAGAAAAGGTGCTTTGGGAAGTTTGTATTATTTACCAAAGTGATATTTATATATGATATTTTAATTTTCTTGATAGAGTGTCTTTTTCATTTTCTTCTTTTTTATAATTATTTTATTCTTGGCTATGCTGGGTCTTTGTCGCTACATGGGCTTTCCCTAGCTGCGGCAAGCAGGGATTTAGTGTCTAGTTGCAGCGCATGGGCTTCTCACTGTGGTGCCTCTCGTTGCGGAGCACTGGCTTCAGGAGTTGCGGCACATGGACTCAGTAGGCTTAGTTCCTCCAAGGCATGTGGGATCTTCCCAGAACAAGGACCAAGACCGAAACTCCTGCACTGGCAGGCAGATTCTTTACCACTGAACTACCAGGGAAGCCCTGATATTTTAATTTTTTATTGGTGGTATGATAATTTTGAATTGTTTTGTGGAAAGGGCTTTAAATTTTATACTGTGATAAAATTCATTCTCTAATTTCTTTTTCTCTCTCTCATACAGTAAATATCCCCAAGTTTGCAATTCCACTGTAGCCTGCCATTTTCCCTTCATTTATTTAAGTAAAGTATGTAACACTGTCACTTTCTTCCCATTTGCTTCTTACTCTACTGTATTATTGCTTCTACCTCAACCACTCCATTAAACTATTCTTACCAGTAACCTGGACTGTCTTACAGTGCCAGAAAGTAAAGAAGTGTTCAAAATTTGGTGCTGGTAAACAGAACTTAGGAACCAACTTGAAGGAGCTCTAAATGCTCAAAGCTGGAAAAATTTGAATGACAAATAATCATGTTATCAGATTATAACCTGTAGAATAAAATAAGTCTATACCAGTCCATGAGTCTATACAAGTATAAATAATTGAATAAGTGAATGACTGAATGAATAAAGAGAAGAGGCAACTTTTGTTTGTAGTAGAATTCCAGTTGAAAATGTGCAAGGAATGATGGAAATAAATATTTTCCATTAGGCAAATAACCACAGTAATAATAATTGTTATAGGCAGGAGTCATCAGTGTAAGCTAAAATAACTAGGCAAATATTTATGAGAAGCAAGATATTTGCATAGTCTGATAAGATACTTAATAATTATAAAAGGAGAAATTTATGAGAGTTATGGCAGACATTACTTTAACCAAGGGATCAAAGTTAACAGTACCAGTTATAAGACATACGGTCATCACAGTAACCCTGACACAGTGATGCAGTGAGGTGGGCACAGTGTCACGTTACAGCAGTAACAATAGTGTCTGACATTTCCTGAGTATTTGTGTGCCAGATGCCACACTAAGCCCTTACTAGCATTATCTGTTAGGCCTCACAATAGCCCTAGAAGATAGACACTATTATTATCTCCATTTTACAGATGATGAAACTGGGACCCAGGGCTGGCTGAGTCCAAAGCGCTTTGCTTTAATCACTGCATTATGCTGAGAACAGCGTTTAGTGTATTAGTAATTTATGCACTGATGAATTCAGCGTATTTAATGTTGTCAGTAAGGAACTTCATGAAATCTGGTTTAATGTGTTTAAGATACAGTTTTGTTTGGAAACAAAAGATGAAGTTTTGAACAATACGGCATTGAAAAAGCAACACAAACTAATGTAAAATAGGTTAAATATTATTTGTTTTTATATCATGTATAACCTTTTTGTAACAAAAAAGTTTTCATGAAATATTTGGTTATTTTTATTGAAACTACTTAGCAACCCTAAGTGTAAAAATCTTGTCCTATTACTTCTCTGTATGTAATCAATTACTGATTCCCTATTTCAGTTTGGCATGAAGTCCAGATATTTTAGCATAACTTACAAAACTTGATAATCTAATCCATTACCTTTCTGTCTTAATTGCTTATCATTCTTCCGCATGCATCGTTTTCTTGTCATGCCAAACTACTTGTTATTCCCAGAATATAACTGTTTTAATCTCTTTATTATATATAATATTTCATGTGTACACAAAATCAGAGTATCTGTCACTCAGCTACAACAGCCATCAGTTTATAGGCAATTTTTCGTCTAGATGACCCTATGACTATCATACCCACCCCTTCTAGCAATTATGTTGAATCACACCTCAGTGGTATCGTGTCATCTGTAAATATTCCAGTTTATATATCAGTTTATATACCTAGAAGACAAAGGTTTGTGCTTTAAAACACTTCAAAATTAGTTTCACACTTAATAGCTATTATTCCGTCATAATCAAATATCCAATCAAAGTTAAAGTTCCCTAGTATTAACAAATATAGTCTTACACACTCTCTCAGGTCTGTGTCAAGACAAGGGCCACACACTACATTGAGTTGATATGAAATTTTGAGTGTCTATTTTCATTTTTCTATTTTTTTTTTTAATTTTGGCATTACATTTAGTCTTAAGTCTCTTTTGATCTCTGGTTACACTTTGTTTCTTATAGTTTCTTTGTAAAGAAACTGAGCCATCTGTCTTTAGAGTTTCCCACATTCTGGATTTTGCTGAATACATTCCCATGGTATGCTCTAACATGTTTTTTCTCTCTGTATTTCCTGTCACATAATAATAAATTTTTATTTAAAAAAAATAACTTTCATGAATATCTACTGTTTGTCTGAACTATGTGGATGGTTAAAATAAATGAAATACTATAATATTACCTTATCAATGTAAAATTCAGAACTTAAGACAATTAAAAAAAGAGAATGTCATCATTAGCTAGAAGTGGAAACCTGAATACTAGCACAAGTCACAACAGTAAGCCTTTTAATTTGTGAACCTGGGAGTTCACAGATGTGAAGAAAACAAAATAAAATAATTGCCTCACATCTATCAAAAACTCAGAAAACAAATCTATGGGTAAAACTCAGAAGACTTTGACATAATAATTTGGATAAGTTTTTCCTGCTTTTTTTCCTCTTTAAAAGCAAGTCTTTATTGGTACTTTGTGGAAATAATGTTATGTAATGAATGCAGAAGTTGTTACCACTAATGTTTGATACTTATTATTAAAATTAACTATAAATGTATTGCTTTTAGAGTTTGGTTTAATATGAATACTTAAGGAAATAATTATATAATTCATCCTAAAATAAAAATATTAAAAACGAGCACCCTGGTTTACCATAAACAGTTTTACAGAACTAAAATGCCTTCCAAGTTAGGTTTATAATATCAAATTGCTCTCAGATATTTACTTTACATTTATTTATTAAAAATATTTTTTTACTTGACTGTGCTGAGACATATAAAGGATCTTAGTTCCCCAACCAGGGATCGAACCTACACCCCCTGCAGTAGAAGTTCAGAGTCTTAACCACTGGACCACCTTTGCTTTCCTTTTGACGGCAGAGCTTTTCACTCTTGCCTTTTGACTTCCATTTCAATACTCGTGATGCTCACTTTACCATTTTTGTAGTTGTCTTCTTGTTTTTCTTCTTTTGACTCCTCTTCATCTCCAGGTATTCAAAACTTGCTGTTTTGGTTTGCACTACTGTCTTCTTTGTAAAGAATTGGAGAGTGCACTGCAAACCTGATGTTCCATCATCCCAAAGACTTGATATATTTCCTATTTAATAATAAATATTTGGGCTTTCTGGTGGCTCAGATGGTAAACAGTCAGCCTGCAATGCAGGAGACCTGAGTTTGATCCCTGCGTTGGGAAAACCACCTGGAGAAGAGAATGGCTATCCACTTCAGTATTCTTGCTTGGAGAATCCCATGGACAGAGAGGAGCCTGGTGGGTTACAGTCCATGGGGTCGCAAAGAGTCAAACACAGCTGAGCAGCTAACACACACAATAAGTATTAATAAATATTATTAATAATAAATGTTCTACAGATAATATTTTCCTATATAACCATAACGAGTGGGAAGTTAATACAGCAGGAGCTATTGGGACTGAGAGAAAGGAAACAAAACACAATTAAGCAGCTTGGACAGAATTTGTTGACTGCTTATGTGGGTGAAAAAGAAAAATTGTAACATTGAGAAAAGTTACTATTAACTACCCTTTTGTATACTTGTGTAAATTGGGAAATTGCCTACATTAAAAATGATTAGTTACTTAACACTTCAGTGTTGATGTTCCATGAGAATATAGTTTTAAAATATTATATCACTAGTAAAGTAATGCTCAAAATTCTCCAAGACAGGCTTCAGCAATACATGAAACATGAACTTCCAGGTGTTCAAGTTGGTTTTAGAAAAGGCAGAGGAACCAGAAATCAAATTGCCAACATCTGCTGGATCATCGAAAAAGCAAGAGAGTTTCAGAAAAACATCTATTTCTCCCTTATTGACTATGCCAAGCCCTTTGACTATGTGGATCACAATAAACTGTGGAAAATTCTGAAGGAGATGGGAATACCAGACCACCAGACCTGCCTCTTGAGAAACCTGTATGCAGGTCAGGAAGCAACAGTTAGAACTGGACATGGAACAACAGAGTGGTTCCAAATAGGAAAAGGAGTATGTCAAGGCTGTATATTGTCACCCTGCTTATTTAACTTATATGCAGAGTACATCATGAGAAACACTGGGCCGGAAGAAGCACAAGCTGGAATCAAGATTGTTGGGAGAAATATCAATAACCTCAGATATGCAGATGACACCACCCTTATGGCAGAAAGTGAAGAGGAACTAAAACGCCTCCTGATGAAAGTGAAAGAGGAGAGTGAAAAAGTTGGCTTAAAGCTTAACATTCAGAAAACTAAGATCATGGCATCTGGTCCCATCACTTCATGGGAAATAGATGGGGAGACAGTGGAAACAGTGTCAAACTTTATTTTTTGGGGCTCCAAAATCACTGCAGATGGTGATTGCAGCCATGGAATTAAAAGACGCTTACTCCTTGGAAGGAAAGTTATGCCCAACCTAGATAGCATATTTAAAAGCAGAGACATTACTTTGCCAACAAAGATCCGTCTGCTCAAAGCTATGGTTTTTCCAGTGGTCATGTATGGATGTGAGAGTTGGACTGTGAAGAAAGCTGAGTGCCGAAGACTTGATGCTTTTGAACTGTGGTGTTGGAGAAGACTCTTGAGAGTCCCTTGGACTGCAAGGAGATCCAACCAGTCCATCCTAAAAGAGAACAGTCCTGGGTGTTCATTGGAAGGACTGATGCTGAAGCTGAAACTCCAGTACTTTGGCCACCTCATGCGAAGAGTTGACTCATTGGAAAAGACCCTGATGCTGGGAGGGATTGGGGGCAGGAGGAGAAGGGGACGACAGAGGATGAGATGGCTGGATGGCATCACCGACTCGATGGATGTGGGTTTGGGTAAACTCCAGGAGTTGGTGATGGACAGGGAGGCCTGGTGTGCTGTGATTCTTGGGGTTGCAAAGAGTCGGACACGACTGAGCGACTAAACTGAACAGTAGAAGAAATGTTTGATTATAAATATTTAATTATCTACTGTTAAGACTCATCGTTAAATGGGATTTTGAATCAAGTAATGGAATCTCCTGAGAAGCTTTGTACGAGAAGTGAGATATTTTGGAAATCACCCTAAGTTCTGTGAATAATGTCAGTGAGTTAAGAAAATGGCAGGTGAATCTATATCTTATATTTCACCCCTTATTTCTTTCTGAGGATCCAGTCCCAAATTTGCAATTACTCAAACTTTCCATTTTAAGCTCAGTGTGAAAAGAATTAAATCATGCAAACATACACACCCTTTCTCAACTAGATTTCCTATACCAGTACTTGGTCTAGAAAACAAGTATTGACTCTTCCTGCTTGTCAACCATACCCACCCATGTATTGTTGATTTCTACATCTTGGAAAGAGGACTGGGAAAAACTGAACTTGTTTCTTGCTTCATTACTAGTATCTCTGCAATTTTGAGAAAGTCATTTACCTTCTTTTGTATTCAAATTAATCTCTATAACTTAGGGTATTTGAACCAATCTCTGTAATATATTGGTATTTGAACCACTCCATGTAACTTACAACACAAATACAAAACTTACTTGTATTATACAGTGGTTAAGACCATGGTTTCCACTATAGGGCTTTCTGCCTCCTCATCCCTGCTCCCTCTTTCCTTAACCTTTTGGTCTCAGGCAGGTTATTTCTCTATGCCTTAGTGCGTGCTTGCTTGGTCACTTTAGTCGTGTCTGACTCTCTGCAACGCTATGGACGGTAGCCTGCCAGGCTCCTCTGTCCGTGAGATTCTCCAGGCAAGAACACTGGAGTGGGTTGCCATGCCCTCCTTCGGGGGATCTTCCCACCCAGGGATCCAACTTGTGTCTCTTATGTCTGCTAGCGCCACCTAGGAAGCCCCTGTGCCTTAGTATGCTCAGCTATAGAGTGAGGAGGTAGTAGTACGTACCTCACAGAGTTGTTTTTGTTTTTTCATTTTTATTGGCGTTTAGTTGGTTTACAATGTTGCACTAGTTTCAGGTGTGCATCCAAGATTATACATATATTAATATATATATATGTATATATATATATATGTATATCCACTTTTTTAAAAGATTTTTTCCCATATAGGCCATTACAGAGAATTGAGTCAAGTTCTGTGTACTATACAGCAGGTTCTTATCAGTTTACCTATTTCACATGTAGTAATGTGTATGTGAGGCTTTCCAGGTGGCTCGGAGGTAAAGAATCCGCCTACCAAGCAGGAGATGCGGGTTTGATCCTGGGGTCAGGAAACTCCCCTGGAAAGGAAAATGGCAACGCACTGCAGTATTCTTGCCTGAGCCTGGTGGGCCCAGTCCGTGGGGTTGCGAAAAGTCAGACACGACTTAGTGACTAAGCAGCTGCAGTGGTAGTGGGTATATGTCCATTTCAGTCTCCCATTTACCCCCCTCCCATCCCCTGGTGACCACACATTTGTTTTCTGCATGTACTCTACTTCTGTTTTGTAAATAAGGTCGTTTGTACCCTTTTAAGATTCACAATAAGCAGTGTCATATGATATTTATCTTTCTGTGTCTGACTTTCTTCAGTGAGTATCACAGTCTCTTAGTGCATCCATGTTGCTGCAGATGGCATTATTTTGTTCTTTTTTATGGCTAATATTCCATTGTATATATGTAGCACATCTTCTTCATCCATTTCTTTGTTGATGTTCATTTAGGTTTCTTCTGTGTCCTGGCTATTGTAAATAGTGTTGCAGTGAACATTGGAATGCATCTCTTTGAATTTTGGTTTTCTTTGTAGGGTTTTTTTTTTTTTAACATCATCATGTTTTTTTTTTTTCTTCATTTATTTTTATTAGTTGGAGGCTAATTACTTAACAATATTGTAGTGGTTTTTGTCATACATTGACATGAATCAGCCATGGATTTACATGTATTCCCCATCCCGATTTCCCCCCCCCCCACCTCCCTCTCTACCCCGATCCCTCTGGGTCTTCCCGGTGCACCAGGCCCAAGCACTTGTCTCATGCATCCAACCTGGGCTGGTGATCTGTTTCACCCTAGATAATATACATGTTTCGATGTTGTTCTCTCGAAACATCCCACCCTCGCCTTCTCCCACAGAGTCCAAAAGTCTGTTCTGTACATCTGTGTCTCTTTTTCTGTTTTGCATATAGGGTTATCATTACCATCTTTTTAAATTCCATATATGTGTGTTAGTATGCTGTAATGATCTTTATCTTTCTGGCTTACTTCACTCTGTATAATGGGCTCCAATTTCATCCATCTCATTAGAACTGATTCAAATGGATTCTTTTTAATGGCTGAGTAATATTCCATGGTGTATATGTCCCACAGCTTCCTTATCCATTCATCTGCTGATGGGCATCTAGGTTGCTTCCATGTCCTGGCTATTATAAACAGTGCTGCGATGAACATTAGGGCGCACGTGTCTCTTTCAGATCTGGTTTCCTTGGTGTGTATGCCCAGAAGTGGGATTACTGGGTCATATGGCAGTTCTATTTCCAGTTTTTTAAGGAATCTCCACACTGTTCTCCATAGTGGCTGTACTAGTTTGCATTCCCACCAACAGTGTAAGAGGGTTCCCTTTTCTCCACACCCTCTCCAGCATTTATTGCTTATAGACTTCTGGATAGCAGCCATCCTGACTGGCGTGTAATGGTACCTCATTGTGGTTTTGATTTGCATTTCTCTGATAATGAGTGATGTTGAGCATCTTTTCATGTGTTTGTTAGCCATCTGTATGTCTTCTTTGGAGAAACGTCTGTTTAGTTCTTTGGCCCATTTTTTGATTGGGTCATTTATTTTTCTGGAATTGAGCTGCAGGAGTTGCTTGTATGTTTTTGAGTTTAATCCTTTGTCTGTTTCTTCATTTGCTATTATTTCCTCCCAATCTGAAGGCTGTCTTTTCACCTTGCTTATAGTTTCCTTTGTTGTGCAAAAGCTTTTAAATTTCACTAGGTCCCATTTGTTTATTTTTGCTTTTATTTCCAATATTCTGGGAGGTGGGTCATAGAGGATCTTGCTGTGATTTATGTCGGAGAGTGTTTTGCCTATGTTCTCCTCTAGGAGTTGTATAGTTTCTGGTCTTACATTTAGATCTTTAATCCATTTTGAGTTTATTTTTGTGTATGGTGTTAGAAAGTGTTCTAGTTTCGTTCTTTTACAAGTGGTTGACCATTTTTCCCAGCACCACTTGTTAAAGAGGTTGTCTTTTTTCCATTGTATATCCTTGCCTCCTTTGTCGAAGATAAGGTGTCCATAGGTTTGTGGATTCATCTCTGGCTTTCTATTCTGCTCCACTGATCTATATTTCTGTCTTTGTGCCAGTACCATGCTGTCTTGTCTTTAAGATTAATCAAGTTACTGTACTGTAGATCCTTGAACAATGTAGGGTTAGAGACTCACTGAAAGATCCAATTATAATTTATAGTCAGTTTTCCCTTTATGTGATTCCTGCATATTTGCAGTTCATGATTCCTCCATATCTGTGGTTCCACATCCTTGGATGAAACCAGTGGTGGATTATGTAGTATTTATTGGGGGAAAAAATCTGTATATAAGTGGACCCAGGCAGTTTAAATCCACGTTGTTCATGTGTTTGTCATATTAGGCATAGTGCCTAGAACATAGTAAGGATGAAATGTGTTAGCTCTTATTATTATTATTATTGTTTTTAAAACTTGTTTGTGCCCCTAAGTCTAGTCTCTCATTTTGAAATACTACTGTAAGAATCTCTCTCATTTGCTACTCCTCTCCATTATCACTATTACCCTATTATTCAGGATTGAATTAATTATTACATGTAAAGTGCTTAGAATAGTACCTGTCACCTGATAAGCGTTTGGTGGTGGCGTTATTATTGGTTGTTATGGTTTTTACATAGATGATCTCTCAGGATGCTAAGATCCTTTTCTTGCCATTAATGATCCTGTGCCTTTAATATCCTTTCCTGGTCTTTACTTTGGTCTTTCTAGGATACTATTCATATAATGTAGCTCCATTTCAGGAGCTTTGATGCCTAAAAGGAAAGAAAAACTAAAAACAGGTTCTTTGATGCAGATGTCAGATGATCTGCCAAGACCAGTTGAAAAAATGGCATTAATGAAAGAGGTAAATGTGAATTTTGAAGCGGTGAAAATTTTGTTTTAGGTATTTCAGACTACTAAAATAGTCTCAATATTTTATAGGAGAAAAATAGTATTAATTATCAAATTCAGGAGGACTTGCTACTTACTTGTTTTTAGCAAGGGACTAAAACTCAAATTGTTATATGAAAAACTCAACATTTTAGTTGGAATAGAATGTGGAGACTAAAGGTCAGGAATGTTTTAGGAGTTTTTTGAGGTTAGGAAAATAAATTAATGTATGAATTCAGGTTTAAGTAACAGAAAATTTTAAGTAGGATTAGTTATTTTTTATAGACAGATCTTATGTGTTCATTTCAAAATCTTAAGCTTCTTCTTAGAATTTAAATGGAAATAGCTTCAGTTCTCTGTTTTAAAAATAACACTGTTAGCTTTTTGTTAGGAGAATAATGAGAGACCTTATCTAATTTCTTAAAGAGAAGTCACTTGTTATGTGTTCATTTGCATGACCTCCTCTTTAACCCTTCACTCCTCTTCAGCTGTGTTTATGCTTCAGATATTTTAGAGTATCACGGAGAAAAAAGTATTTTTCTCTGGTAAAAATTGCGTTGGACTTTGTTTTTTTAATGATGATAGCTACATAAAGCCACTTCACTACTGTTTTCCTTTTCAAATAATTTTTTGAAATCAAGTTTTTACGTCTATATTTTAAAAACTTTTACTACAGGAAATGGTAGAGTGAGAGTTAAATATGTTACATGGAGGGAAGAACAGTCCATTGGGGGTTAAATTGCAGAGTCTAATGGAATAATAACTGGTAGCACCATCTGCTGGCCTACTTCCGCAGAAGGAGTCAGTATTTTTAACGACATCTCTAATATTCATGCTGATGCATTTTGATGCTTTGTGCATTCATTTCTTTCTGTGCTTTGTTGGAATCTGGCTATCTGCTTACAGCTATTGAGGAAACTCAGCTTTTTAGGAGGGGTTTACGCCTTTTTTATATCTAATTAGGATGAACAGTGGATATAAACTTGCCAAGGCAGAAATGTGTTGATAAATCACAATGTGTATTTGTGGAGGGTTGTGCATCTCTTGGTTGCAGCTTGCTAAATAGGCCATTTAGGAATCTTCTTTCAATGCTTTTTTCTTGAGCACTGCCTGGGGTGGTGAAAAAGCAGAGGGCAAGCCTTTGTCTGACGCCAAAAATGTCTTCAGTGAAGAGGCCAAGAGGAAGGGTAAGTGAAAGCCTGAATGAGTGGGAGGAGGAGGGGTTCTTTGGGCTAAAAGGCTAATGGGATTGAATAACCTTCCTTATTACTGGCTGCTGCTGCGGGAGTCGTACTGCATCGCCATCTTGAGCTTGTTGCTGTTTTCTCGCGTCTTGGTTATTTGTTATAGCCTGTAGGCCTTAAGGTGGCATTTTAGTGAGCGATTCTAAACCCTCCTTCCTTTCTCAGTGCTGTAGCACTGCTATGAAACCTTTGATGAGGCAGGTATAGAAAAGATATCCAGTGAAGCACACTGGAATCAGCATGAAAATGTGTTTGGAAATTCCTGGTGGTTTTTTCCCTTGCTGTAGTCAGAGGCATGTTTACGGGTAAGAATGTAACAAAACTGTGATCTAAGAATATGTGGATGACTGCGTGTTTGAAGAGAATATTCTTTTTAAAATGCTATTGATTTGCTTCCTGTGATATTGCTAAAATATTAATAATTTTAACATAAAACTATATATTTGTTTTTTTCCAGAATTGCTTGAGCAAAATATTATGATATAGAAAGAGAAAAAAAATCCTCATTTAACTCTTTCACAGAAGAACTAAAACTTTCTCTAATTTTTAGTATGGTTTTGTCTGTTTACTAACTAGCTACATTGCCGCATAGACTGCACATTAAAATGATTTAAATGGTTTCAGGTTCTAGTTCCAGTTTCTTGTAAAGCAGAGAGGCTTTGTTTTTCTAAAAATCATAATAAACTATGGGGAGTAGTCATTCTAAATGAAAATTGATATTTTAAATTTATTAATAATTTTCAGAGTTCTGGAATGAAGAGGAAAGAAGATACTTATTCCAAGTGCCCAGAATATTTATATGACTAAATTTGTATTAGCTGTATTTATAGGACAAAATTCGAATCAGCTAATTAAGAATGCTATGAAAATATCAGTGAATCTATATTACCCTTCTTTAATCTTCATTTTTAAAAGCGATAGTTCGGCTTTTTATTTTACACCTAGACTAATATCTAAATCAGCAAAATGTTTTAATTTTAAACTGTAACACATATATTTGCTTATGTATTTTACTTCTTTAAGCTTAATTCTGAAGTTTTGGTTGTTTGTGTTAATTGTTTAAATGTACTTTTATATATTGTGTAAAAATTATTTTGATTTCTCTAGCCTCCATCTTCCAAGAAGAGTGATGGTTCTGGGACATACACTAAGTTGCAGAATACCCAGGTGAGGATCATGTCCGAGAAGAAGCAGAGAAAAAAGGTGGAATCAGAAAGCAAGCAAGAAAAGGCTAATCGTATAATATCAGAGGCCATAGCAAAAGCAAAGGAGCGAGGGGAACGCAATATTCCACGAGTAATGAGCCCTGAAAACTTTCCTAGTGCTTCAATTGAAGGAAAAGAGGAAAAGAAAGGAAGAAGGATGAAAACCAAGCCAAAGGACAAAGAGAGCAAAAAGACAAAAACTTGTTCTAAATTAAAAGAGAAGACAAAAATTGGGTAAGTTGGTTAAGAATTAAATCTTCTTCCTTGGAAGTTTTTGTAAAAGCACTGTCTGTCTAATCTTTTACTTTTGATTTGCGTGTGATATGTTTACTCTCACTTTGGAGTTTTTAAGTTAACCTCATTGCCTTTTTGAATGAATTAGGTATTGATAATATTCCAGAATTTTACTAAATTTACTAATATATGAACATACCTTTTTGTTAGTAAAAAGAATTTAAAATAGGAAAATATTTTATATATAAAACAGAAAAAGGAAAAACAAAAAACTGGCCACATTGCTGTGCCAGTTCCAAATTTATTTAAAATTTAAAAGCGCCTTGGAATTCTTCATAGTTATAGATTTCTTTCTCTCTTAGTTGTATTTCACTGGGTACTTTATAGTTTGGAAACATGAAATCTAATTTCTCATAAACCCACAACTTTGAAATAAATAGAATGGCAAGGAAACTAAGACCATTTAAATCAATAATAAGCAGCTCTCAATTCTTACAGACTTACTTCCTTATAGTCTTTCTGATTTACTTTATGTAATAAAGAGGCCAGGTGAGGATTAATGCTCTAAGAGAATTATAAGGATAAAGAATTGCTTTTGGAGAGTACATTAATCCTAGGTGTTTTTATTTGACTACTTGCCTAATACATTTTCAAAAAACAAAATGGAATAAGTATTATTTCTTTTATGTGTATGTTTATTTTATGTATACAAGGGTAAAACTAAGGCCAACGGAGTTTAGACTTGTTTTTATGGGAATATTTGGTTATTTTTGGATGCTTTATATGAAATATTAATAAAGCATTTAATTTTCTTTTGTCCACATAAAAGAGTACACAGTAAAAGAGAAGTTTCATATTATTAAAATCTTCATTTGCTTAAGAAATTATTTATATTTTATATAGATACTTAGAACAGAAACAATTTTATAACAGTTTATTCACTGCATTTTAGATGCAACCATCAAACTGAATTATATCATTAGGTCCTGAAGTCTTTCGGTTCAAATCTTTAAATAACATAGGCTCTCTTGTTTTAATAGAGAAATAATTAATATTACTTATTTTATATTTTATTTGCAGATAGCTAACATGAAATTTAGATTTCTGTTCTTTTTATGTTTAAATATTTTGGTATGAAGGTATCTTATTATTTCAATATTTTGTCTAGTTTTAATTTAGGAAACCCCATATATAATCCTTTAATGTATTAAAAGTTACTGTAATTAAAGTTTTCCAGTTTTAACTTATACAGAGATATGGACAAAGTGGTAGCACTGTTTGAAAGGATATTTAAAATAATCATAAGAGGAAACCTTAGAGAACCTTCAAGAGTTACAGTTAGTTTAAATGGGGGGGATGGGAGGATAACTAGAGGGAAAAAATAACAGGTGAACCTGGTCCAAGAAGAAAACAATATATAAAGGGAAATTAGAAATAAATTATAATAGAGAAACCTGGAGTTTTTAAAAGTGTAGATTCACATGGTAGGGGATAGTAATATATTAGAGTATCTGTATTCTGTAATATTTGTATTTTTGTTAGATATAGATTAGTAACGATAAATTAGTTCAATATTGTACAGCATGATCAATTTAGTACTTGTTTTTTAGAGATAGCATTCGTGAGAAGAGGTCAGGATTGTATTGGAAAGATATTTCCATGGTCAGGTATTGAGTAAGTGATAGAAAAATCACTTGCTGAAAGTGGATGACTTTTTGATAGAGGAATTTATAAGTTGCAGGCAAGTAGAAGTGAAGCTTGTCCATATATTATTAAGCTGTTGGAGTGCAACAGTTTCTTGATCAATTTTATTAGACAACCAAAGATTACTTTCATGTTGGAAGAAAAAGCGTGGATGGAAATGAAATTCATGTACAACCTGGAGTTCTGTATTGGTCACTTTTCATTACTGTGCTTTCCAGTTAGCCCACTACATTGTATTATTTTGAATTTGTCGAGTTTTTAATTTTTTGTGAAGAACCAACCATCCTTTAAATAGTTAAGTTTATTTTCATCATTTTAGTAATATTTCATGATGTATTAAATGTTTTCTTGTAAAGGTTTTGTTTTTCTTAGTTTTAAAAGAATCGAACTTTTTCTAATATCAGATGATTTATATCAGATAAAATTAAACGGAGTGTGTGCTAGAACTTAACCATGAGCATTGTGAAACATAAATTTCAAAAATAACTAAATTTGTACCCAATAAGTTATGATTGTATAGTCAGAGTTCATTTAATGCACATATGTGATATATAATCTAGGAATTATTATATACTAATACTAATCTGAAGAAAACCAATACTGCCTATGCTTGCTAATATGCTTGAAACCTTTGTATTTTTTCTGTCACTTTCATAGATTAATTTTTTTTAATTCGAGGAATAGAGTTTTCTTTTCAGAGACTTTGATATAATCTTTACAGCACTTCTGAGTTAGATTGGACATGCAGTATGATAATGAAGTTAAGTGCTTTGACTTTGGAACCAGTTGTACTTATTCACATTCCCCCTTTATCGCTTAGAAGCAGTGTGACCCTGGACAAATACTTAACCTCTCCAAGTTTTAGTTTACTCATAGCATAAAATGAGGATAATGATAGTGCTTGCCCTGTAGTGTTATATTGAGGGTGAAATGATTTAATAACATTTAAAGCATATAGAACAATACCTGTAAATAATGTTAGCCATTATTTTCTGAAAACATAAATAGCATTTAGCTATTTAAGGAAAAACCCAAGGCCAGGAGCTCTGCCCCTTGTTGGAAACTTAAGTTCTCACCTATCTGCCTAGGTTCTCTTTCTATTAAGGCTCTCTTCCTGAATAAGATGAGTTTAAAAATCAAGCAGACAAAATGAAAACAGAAACAGTTGCTAAAACTGATAAGAAGGAGAGTAGTTTAACTTACTAATATTTTTTACTTATTTGTAAGCCTCTGTTTATCAGATTAGCTAGAGTGGCGTTTAGGACAGGAAATTTTGTTTTGAAACGTGCTTGGAGTTTGAAAGGAATTACATGGTTATATGGAAGGGGTGGTGTGAGTTAAAATGGAAATAGCAGGTGTGAAATGAAGAGTGAGGTATAGGACTTTTTCTCCTTTGACATTTTTCATGATCTTAGCAGTCAGGTTATAAAAAGCCACCTTTCAAATAGAAGAGTGGGTATTTCTTGAGTGATCTTTGCTACATAATAGAAGCTCCATGAATGGAAAGGAATGAATTTTATGAAAAGAATGAATGAATTGAAGATTAAATTTTAAATGATGCCAAATGGTTGCATTTGGTTTGTTAAAATCAGAAATGGCAAGCTAATCCTTCACTAAGTCACAGGGACAAAATTAATGGTTTAGTAGTGATGAAGTAAATTCTAAAATAAATTCATTCTAAGACTTCTAGTAGAATTTTCTTATAGCTTGGTTTTAGATTTGATTGAAGCATTTTTAGGTTTATGTTTTATAGCTTTGACATTTAAACTATGTTTCCATGTTGTCAGTTATGATTTACTTCTTTGCATTAGATGATCAGACAAGTAGAATGCTTTTTACACCTAAAAATGTTCTTGTAGCCCTGTAAATTTAATCAGTAAAGGTAAAACCTTCACGATTAAAGGTTAAAAAATACTTCTTTGTATTACTCATAATTGTTCTTTCTGTTGTTACAAGAATGGCAGTTAACAAGTGCTAGAAGTAGCTTTTCTCTTTAGTTAAAGCAGAAATCATCTAAATTAGGAAATATTTATCAAAGCAAGTTGGAATTAAGGGTGTCATGTTATAAAGAAAAACAGTAAAACATTTAATTAGATTTGGAAATTACATTGTGCCCTTATTTGCAATTGTTGTTCTGAGCGCCCAAGAAGGGATAAGCAAAGTAACGTTTATTAATTACCTACTACGCATATACATGGGCTTCCCTTGTAGCTCAGTTGGTAAAGAATCTGCCTGCAGTGCAGGAGATCCGGGTTCAATCCCTGGGTTGGGAAGATCCCCTGGAGAAGGAGATGGCAACCCACTCCAGTATCCTTGCCTAGAAAATCTCATGGACTGAGGAGTCTGGTGGGCTGTAGTCCATGGAGTCGCAAAGAGTCGGGCACGACTGAGCGACTAACACTTACTTACTTATGCATATACATATGTATGTATGTTTGTATTTTTAAACAAAACAAACATGTAAGTATATCCATATGTGTGTCTATAGAGAGAGACACATTTAAATAATAATGTAAGGGGAAAATCGTATGAACAAAATCTGAGGGGAAAAGAAGAGGAATCAGCAGAAATTGGGAATTATCACTTTATATTCCATGTTAGTGAAATAAAAAATGAGAGCCTTCCCTGGTAGTCAGGTGGTTAAGACTCCACCCTTTCACTGCCAAACGGTGGGTGTTCATCCCTGGTCAGTCAGCTACCCCGAATTTCACAGGAAGTAACAACTGAGACCCTGATTGCAAACATTCAGAGTAGTAGAAATTTAGTTTGTGTTTGGCTAAAATATAAGTGTATTAATTAAATGTTTCTCAGCATATGATAAGAAAACACTTTAAAAAATGTGTGGTATAAATTTATTGTGTATTTTTAATTATTAATCATGCCATTAGTAGACTGTGTAAGTTCTGTAATTTTTAAATGGTAAGAAGACAAAATGTTTTATTGATTTGACTCCTTATTTCTAAACTTAAGTTCAATGAAAATCTGGAATATTCATCTACAGAAAGAATTAATGTATACTTTATATATTATTATGAATTTAAGATTTACAGGTCCATTTTTAATACATATATCTTTATATAAGATGTATTATAAGGTCTGTCACTAGTGAATAATGTGCAATTATTTTGTTTAAAATGTCATTAATTATGACACTATTATTTTATGTGTCAGTTAGAAAAAATATATTAACAGTTAAAACTATGGCATACCTTTGATTATTAGGTGAATCTTGATTTCATAGATGTTAATACGTGGGGAAAGGGTGTACTTTAGAGACATTGTAGTATTTTATTTTAATTTTCCTATTTTGTCAGTATTTTTAAGCATAAATTTTTTTTTTAAAGAGAAGAAGTAAGTTTTTTAAAGAATAAGGATTAAACTATGCTGATAAATATACTGACTATGATTAGCTAATACTTGGACTTTAGTGACTATTTATATGAAACAACTCAGTGAACTAAACATTTTGAAAAAAATGATGTCCAATCTTAAACTGGAAGTGATTATTTATTTGTTTTATTTAGTATTATTTTTTGTCCATGCCATATGATGTACTGGATCTTAATTCCCAGCCAGGGATCAAACTCACGCCCCCTACAATGGAAGTGTAGAGTCCTAACTACTGAACCTCCAGGGAATTTCATAAAAAGGAAGTCATTTGTAATCCACGTTACTAAAAACCTCAAATACAGTCCTCCTTTCATAAATTTAAAGATTAACTAAAAACCGCTTTAAAACTTGTTTTTTTCCAGATAAGTTTAAGCTAGAGTCTTGAGTTGAACTTTAAACTGGAATAATTTCATCAAGTTAAATATGCTTCTTCTTAAAAAAAAATACACATGTATATATCTGATGATTTTAAAAATCATCAGATACAGCCCAGTGCCTGTAACTGGACTTAGAAAGAAAAAAAATTATAATGTATAATAGTAGTTTTGCTTGGTTCCTCTACAGATGATGAATTGGATGCATTAATTACAACAAATGGACTAAATTGGATAAGATTCATTGTTTGTCCAATTATTGCAATGAGAGAATCTACAGGGGGCAATTACAGATTGACACTGCGAAGAATGTAGCTTGTTACACAGCTTCTACTAATAACACGTGGGCAGGATTTAGATGAGTGCATAAATTACATCTGAAAATCAAATATAACTGTCAAGTATATAAACACTGAGGTTTTCTAGTATGTGTACTTATGAAATGAATTAACATTTCAAATTTATACTTGGTTTGAAATTGCCCTTTGCTGTCTGAAAACAAGCTATGTTTTGTTATTTAGTTCTTTTACATGCCTGGATACTTGCTGCTGCAGTTTGCTAACATTGATAACAGATCCCTTTAATGTTTTAAAAAAACAAAACTTGCTTAAAGTCTTTAGTATCATCATAGTCTGTATTACTTTGTTGCTTTACTTTGTGACATTTCTAAAAAGCAGACTGTCACTTTATTTGAAGAATGTACCTATAATGACATTTTATTTTAGAATTAACATAGTAAACTTTCTGTAATTCATCATGGAGGAATGGAATGCTCTTTGGTAATTGGATATTTTACTTAACTGATTTTATCTTATTTCTTCTACTTTTGGATCATCTGATTTCCTTCAGATAACATTTATGGCTATCAATTGTCATTGTACAGGCAATAGATATCCCTGGTTGTTCAAAAACCAGCCAACTTTAACCATAATGATTTTCTAAAAGATAATGTAGTTTCATAATCCTCTTTATTCATTAAAGTATATTGATATTAAATTATCTAGTGACTGGTTGAAGTATGGTATCATTTTATTTTAAAATCAGTAAGATATGTTGAAAATAGCAGAGTAGGAGTGAGGAGACTTTTGTCTTTTACTAGACGTGTGGTTTTGGCAATTTGTTTTATCTTTTAGGGCTAAAGTTTCTCTATTTAGTGGGATTGATGACCGCCTCACCTATATATGAGCTTTTCTCGGGGTCAACTGAGATGTTATAGACAAAAGCACTTTGAAATTTTAAGTATTTTGTAAGTATAGAATAGTTCTATTATCCTAAATTTTTGTTCCTGGAGTTTTCTTCACTAATTATTTTGAGCCAGTGGTTCTGAAACCTGGTGGGAATTCTTATAAAGTCTGATAAGGGATCCCATTTACAAGAATCAGAATTCTGGAGTTGGGACCTACAAATCTGGAGTTTTGTTTTGTTAGTTTTTATTTTGAACTAATCTCACACTTGTGAAAATAGGTTAGGGTTCCCTTAGGCTCTTCACCCAGCTTCCTCAGATGTTAATAATATCTTGTGTTACCCAAGCGCAGTGATCAAAATCAGGAAGTAAACACTTAACACAATCCTGTTAACTGAGTTATAGCTCAGTGCAAATTGTGTCAGTTCCATTTTTTTTTTGGCCAGGATCCAGTTAAGGATTTTATATTTCATTTTATTGTCTTATCTCCTCATACTCCTCCATTTTGGGGTGACTTCAGTCTTTGACGTTTTCCTCTTTGATGCATACTGGGCAGTTATTTTGTAGTGCTCAGTTGCTAAGTCATGACCATCTCTTTGCAACCCCATGGACTGTCGCCCACTAGGCTCCTCTGTCCATGGCATTTTCCAGTCAAGAATACTGGAGTGGATTGCCATTTCTTCCTCCAGGGGATCTTCTTGATCCAGGAACTGAACCTGTGTCTCCTGCGTGTCCTGCACTGGCAGGCAGATTCTTTACCACTGAGCCACCTGGGAAGTCCCTTATTTCACAGAATCTCTCAATTTGGAATTTCTATTTTTAACAAACAAACTTTCAATAAAATCTGACTCACATGTTTAGGAATTACTGATCAAAACTAACCAAATGTTTGTGCTTTGTAGTATCCCTTGTATACCATTTTAGAATGTTTAATAAACTGATATACTTCATTATTTCTAAGAACCAGTGTTCTATGTAAGTAACCATAGGATATGTGTATGTATGTGTGTATGCACATATATATAAACTGTATACATTTTATATAAAATATATATTTTTTAAACTCAGAATTATGTCAGTCAAGAATGACTTCAAGTTTTAGAATAAACCTTTTTCCTACAGAAGAAATGTAGCTTTTTTGAACAGAATGGTCATATGTGTAAGTATTTGGACCTCAGAAGTTTAGTAGGAAACTACTGTATTTGAAATATTTCTTGCAAAGTTAGAATTTGAAAAATACTTTTACATGGATTAATGATAATTAGTTTATGAATTAAGATGTTATTCCAGGCCTATACAATAATATTGGAAGAAAATGCAGAATATAAGAAAAATAAATTTTGAAGGTAGTTTTGTTTGTAAGTACATTTTTCAAATAATGTAATGGAGGTTTACCTTAGGTATTATCAGTTTAGTTCAGTCACTCAGTAGTGTCCGACTCTTCGTGACCCCATGGACTGCAGCACGCCAGGCCTTCCTGTCCACCACCAGCTCCTGGAGTTTACACAGACTCATGTCCATTGAGTCGGCGATGCCATCCAACCATCTCATCCTCTGTTGTCCCCTTCTCCTCCCGCCTTCAATCTTTCCCAGCATCAGAGTCTTTTCAGATGAGTCAGTTCTTCACATCAGGTAGCCAAAGTATTGGAGTTTCAGCTTCAGCTTCAGTCCTTCCAATGAATATTCAGGACTGATTTCCTTTAGGATGGACTGGTTGGATCTTCTTGCAGTCCAAAGGACTCTCAAGTCTTCTCCAACACCACAGTTCAAAAGCATCAATTCTTGGGTGCTCTACTTTCTTTATAGTCCAACTGTCACATCCATACATGACTACTGGAAAAACCATAGCCTTGACTAGATGAACCTTTGTTGGCAAAAGAATGTCTCTGCTTTTTAATATAAAGTATTAAAACACTTAGATCTAACTTATCCACCTCCACCAAAAAGAGTGAGTATTCAAGACTAATTTGGTAGCACTTAGTGTTTTTTTAGCACTTAGTATTTAGCCAGTGTTTATTTATAAAAACATTATTTAAGCAACTTACTTAGTTCAGTGTCCTTAGAGTGAAAACTTATTTACTTTATACTACTAGAAAGGAAAAGTACAATCTCTTCATAGTCATAAATATCAAATTTTAAATCTCTCTGCTCCTGATTTCATTGAAGTTTTTATTGAGTGGGATTTGAGTCTTTAAGCAGCAATATAGATACCATATGAGATTATATATTTCACATACAGAATTTATTTAGCATACCAAACACTAATAAAATGCTTTTTTTAGCAATGTACTGACAGGTATTAACGGGCCTTGATCTGCATTTCATAGGAAGTCTTTTTTTTTTTCTTTTTTTTTTAGTTCTACCACTTTATTGCTACCAACCCATCTCCCTCCACCCTTATGCACACATGCTCAGTCATGTAATCCCATGGACTTCAGCCCGCCAGACTCCTCTGTCCATGGACTTTTCCAGGCAAGAATACTGGAGTAGGGACTTCCCTGGTGGTCCAGTGGCTAAGACTCTGAGCTCCCAGTGCAGGGGGCCCAGGTTTGATCCCTGGTCAGGGAGCTACATCCCACATACTACAACTAAGACCCAGGGCAGCCAAATAAATAAATAAAATTAAAAAATAAAAGAATACTGGAGTGGGTTGCCATTTCCTTCTCCATAGGAAGTTGTTATTAACTAACAACTTTCCTGCCACTCGTGTTGTCCTCATCTACAGACTAATCTAAATGATGCGTTTGGGTTTGGTGATGGATAGCAGATGAGGGGGTGCATGCAAACTGTATTTCTATGAATCATTTTTACTTTGAGTTATCCCTTACCTTGCCATTGAAGATCACCTGCCCCAAGTGGCTTAGGTTATATTAAATAACCAGAAGTAACATAAAGGTTACTCGTAGAAGGAGGTTGTTACTTGAAGAAAAAGCATGACAGGAGACTCTTGGGAAACCAGTGTCTTGTTTGTTGATCTAGGAGCTGGTTATACATTTATGTTCAGTTTGAGAAAATTCACTGCGCTATATACTTTTTTGATATGTGCACTTCTCTGAATTTACATTATACTGTAGTATTAGTACACTTTTTTAGGAAAACTGAGGGGTTGCATTTGGGACCATTTTGAGATTTTAATGTCTGTGGGATATCCATATGGATATGTCTTATAAACAGTTGGTTATATGAATCTGAAGTTGAGGAACGGTCTGAACTAGAGATAAGAGATTTGAGAATCTTCAACTTCTAAGTGGTTGTTACGAATGGATTAAATTTCCTAGGAATAGTATACAGAGAGGGAAGTCTAAAGACACAACTTTGAGAAACACCAAAGTTTAAGGGACTGGGAAAAAAACAAAACTGAATCCTATTGAAAAATGACAAAGTAAAGAAGAGCCAAAGAAGTTTAGTTAGAACCAGAAGAATGTTATGTCATGAATCTGAGAGGGTGGAGACGAGGAAAGAATAGTTATGTGTTGGTAGATAAAATCTTTTAAAATTTCCATCGGATTTAGCATTACAAGGGTCATTGGTAGCCATAGACATTAGGCAGTCAGTCTTTGGAGTGAGGCACTTTTACTTTCTATCTCAGTTCTTACTATTGGTATGACTTTAATTTCTCTAAGCCTCAGTTTCCTCTTGTATAATTTGCTCTCAGAACTATATGAACACAAAGTTAGAGAATGCATATAAAGTCAGCAGAGGTTGACTCAGTGAACATTGAGTAAATGGAAGCTATGAATATGAAAATGGCAACCCACTCCAGTATTGTTGCGTGGAGAATCCCATGGACTGAGGATCCTGGTAGGCTACAGTCCATGGGGTCGCAAAGAGTCAGACACGACTGAGCGACTTCACTATACACATGGAAAGTTGTTTTAAGAGTTTTGATTATAGTGGATTGAGGAGTGAAAGGAACAGTATAAGTGACTCTTGAACTGTGGATAGGGAGGGGAGAACAAGATGATGTGGTGTCTAATAGTAGATACTACCTCAAGGGAGATTTTTGTTTTAGGAGAGAAACCAAAGTAAAGGAAGAGGGACTGGAATTTAGAGAGATGATGACCTGTGTAAACAGGGGACAGAGCATGACTGTGGGCAGTTCCTTAATGCTGGGTCAGAGTATGCTTTTACACTTTCTCTGATTTCCTGGTTTCAGTGTAAACTGTATGTTTACTCTATGTCATTTGTTTTACATACTCAGAAAAGTGCAAGTGAGATAACCAAGTAAAACTTACCATTATCATGTTGAAAGTGGTGATCAAACCAATATGAGAATACCCTAGGAGTTAATCATTCTAGAATTTTTTCTCACCTCATATCTCATTATCCAATCAATAACCAAGTCTATTGTTTCTGCTTCCAAAATGAAAAATTATGTATCTTTCTTGACTTCTTCATCCACCCTACCATGGTCCTGTATTTCATTCTTCATTTCTCACCTGAATTGGCAGCCTTATTGCTGGTTTCCCTCATTTACATTTCATTTTGTTCTAGTTGCATTGCTTTTCCTTGTTTAAAATCATTTTCCCCCCAATTTTATTGAGATGTAATTGTCATATCACAGTGTATTCATTTATGGTGTACAACATAATAATTTGATGTGTGTATATATTGTGAAACTGTTACCACAGTAAGTTTGTTAACATCTGTCACCTTCACATAGTTATATATATTTTTTCATGTGATGAGAACTTTTAAGGTTTACTCTCTCAGTAACTTTCAAATATTTAACTCAATATTATTATCTATAGTCACCAGGCTGTACATTACATCCCTAGAATTTGTTTAAAATTCTAGCATCTTCTGGTTGCTTTACAGTTTCTTATCCATTCAAAATATCTCCGTGCCATTTGTTGTCAGTGGTGAGCAAGACAGATTTCTTTTCAATTTCTGCCCTGTGGAGCTTAAAGATGGCCTTAAACTAAAAACATGAACTCCTTGCGTGTAATACAGGGTCTTCTGTGACCTTGACCCACCTCTTCCTGTAGTACTTTGTGTGGTCCTAACATGCTCTTACCGTTGCATATTCTCACATCTTCTGTGGTATCCCCCTGTCTGGAATGTACCCGGTCTTTTCTTTCACTACTTGTTGGGCTCCCTTTCATCTTTCAGTTCCCTTTCTCAAACATTGTCTTTTCTGTAAAGCCTTCTTTACTCTTCAGTAAATGTAAGCATTTCTTTTTTGTCTTCACATTACATCTTGTTCTAACTTCCTCTTTATTTTAGCTGAGATCATATTCTAACAATGATAATGTAAGCTTAGGAACTTTGTCGACTTTACCTTCAAATCCTAGAACCCAGGAAAGTGCCTGGCATGTCACAGGTAGATGTAGCTACCATTAGTTGAGAAACTGCTATGTGTTAAAGGCTGTCCTCAGACATATATTATCCCACTTAATTCTCAGCAAAATTATGGCTCTAGCTATTGCAGTATCCCTATTTTACAGGCAAGGAAGCTATCAAGTAATTTCCCCAGTGTCACACAAGACAGGTAAAATGGTGACATCAGGCTTTTATATTTTTGAAACTATGATTTCAAAGTGGATGCTTTTAACCTTCAAGTTTTCCCACGTTAGTAAATAACTGTTGAAAAGTTTTTTGATATATTTCTAATATATCATGCCTTCATGTAATTGAGAAGCTTTCTATGTTTGGAATATAGATATCTAAAATAGAACTTTCCTAATAGTGATCATGTCATCTCATCTATTGAACCAGATAAGAAAATGTGGGATGTACTCATGTATTTCTGTCTTTCATCAGGAAACAAACATAGAAAACACATTTTCATTTTAGACATTTACATTCAATGTGTGTTAATATACATTTATACGTGTATATATTAGAGACAGGTAAATGTATGCATACTGTAGAAATATAAAAAATCTTACTCTTTAGAAAGATAGAGTGCAACTGAGAAAAGCCCTAAGTGAAATAATCAAAGAACAAGTAATTGTTTAAGTGTTTTAAGTAAGGGAAAAACTGCTATAGTGTAAAAACAAGTGGAGACTTGGAGAATAGGTAGGATTCAAAGAAATTAAGTGGAATTTGAAATGAAAAGTAGTAGAAGGAAAAAGAATCCCTCATTCCAAACCTATCCAAGATAATAAAATAAATGAATTATGTTAATTATTAAATAATTAAATCACCTGACATTTTTCTCATGAAAAATAATCGTAAGCCTAAAGAAACAAGTGCTAGAATTTAACTATATTTCTAAGCTTGAAATGTGTTAACTGTATCATTGGTTTCTGTTTGTTCCTTTGGAATAGAGTTTATCATTTGAAAATATCATTTTTTATTTCATGATAAATAGCATCTTTGAAAGTTGGACATTCAAGGGATATAAAACAGAGGAAAATTTATCATTGAGATCTTACTTTGACCAAAAATGGAAAAATACAAAGGGATCTTACTGTTTACTCTTTTTCTCCTAAAACAGGAAACTCATTATTACATTGGGTAAGAAACAAAAGAGAAAGAATGAGTCTTCAGATGAAATATCTGATGCAGAGCAGATGACACAGCATGCATTCAAAGAGGAAGACTCTCAAGTGAGTATAAAATTTTTTTCTGAGAAATGAAGCACTGGCAGATTTAGATAGCATGATATTGTTTTGTGGTTATTTATACTGTAGTTTAGTGGTGAAATTACATTTTATTTTCATAGAACTTATATGACAAAACATTATTATAGTATGGTCCTACAGTGTTAGACCTGGGAGGAAACTTACACATCCTCTTCAAACCCTCTCAGTTTTCAAATAATGAGACTGAAGCCCAAGAGAGTTTAAGTAACAATCCAAAAACCCTGGTGGCTTTTAGCATGGAGAGTATCTAGTGATATTATTACCCTGTACCTATAGAGCATTATTAAATGAATTTATTGATGGAGATATTAATTTTAAAAGTCACATACCAATGATAAAGCAAATGGGTTGAATCATTCTTGGAGATAATTTCTTTGGTCTGCTTCTACTGAAGAGAAGATAAACAGGTATATTAAAAATCCCCTAAAGCAGACAAAAATACTGTGCATTTTTCCTTTTCATTTTTTTAATAGCTGTATATTCAAAATAACCTTGTGAAGTTAAAAAATTATATAGTGAAGGTCATAATAATTCAGGCCACCCTCTGCTCTCTAATAATTAAAGTACGACCCTAGGCCGTAGGGGTGGTGGCAGTTGTTGCATTATGGGGCCAGAAAGCCCCTGAATGGCCTTTCTTCTTCCTTATGCAGCTTCTTATCCAATGGGAGAGTAGTGGCTCAAGGCTCCTGGGCTGCTGCAAGAGTTGAGGTAAGGGCAGTGACTGAAGCTCCTAATATTATATGGCCTGGCTTTTTCTTCATATGTTATCCTTAACTTAGGCACACTTATCATTATTCAATATGAGAAATGTAGTTAAATTTTTACTAAAATAATGCTGGCCATTTTTCCATTATGTAATTACCAAACAATGAAATGGTAGAATAGGTTAACATGCACATTTCTTCCATGCCTTTCACAGTAGTTAACTAGGTTGCTTCGACAAGTGTTTTGGTTTAACACAAAAATTTTAATGGAGAAGGAAAGAAATATTTTCTGGTAAACAATCATAAATCTGTATTATTGATATATTTAAATATATGAGTATATAAATTATGTATAAATATCTAAAAGTAGTTTTCAACCACAATGTATTGTCAAGATTTGAAGGCTTGCAAAGTACTTGAAGGTGTAGAGTCAAGTGAAAAATCTAAAAATGTGGTTATGATATTTAATTTTTTACCTGATAGAGAATAATTCAGTAATCTAACTATATTTAGAGACTTAAATTATTTTTAAAAGCTCCTGTAGCACATTTTATTAGGTTTATGATAAACAAATGGTATGTTATCATAATGAAGTATTTAGTCATTTAAGAACATAATGTTTCTGACCTCTTATGTAAAGTGCAGTTGATTGAAGCCTTTAAAACATTAAGGAAAAGTTAGTAAAAAGAAATTTGAAGAAATAGTTTGTCACTTTTAAATTGTCCTTTGAAAAATACTATGGAGAAAAAGAAAGCCAAAGCAATCCACATTAGCCTAAAATATGGACATTCAAATTAGTTCTGTATTTTTACGGTAGTGGAACTGTTATATAACAGAGAAAGCTAATTGGTAAGAGTGTCACCTTACTTCTCTTTGCCTAATATGTATCTATATGCTCCAGTGGAATTTAAGATTTGGTGAAGTCAGTTGAAAAACTACAAAAAACTCACAGTATTTTAAATTACTCAGAGAGTGATAAAAATCTTCATAGAATGAGGGAGCAGTTTACAGTATGTGGCTCTTATTCCATCTTGTAAAGAATTACCTGAATGTGCACATTTGTGAGTTAAAATGATTCTTTCAGGCCACTTGTTTACTACTACTTACTAAGGATTGTATATGGCATTTCAAAGTACCTGACCTAAGTGATCAGAAAGGAAACTTTAATGCTGAAATCATCTATAGAATCTTCTAGAAGTGTACCAAATTATTACCAGACTTCATTATATAAACTATTTGTGCCTAGTGAGACATAACATTCATAATATATGTTATTGTTAGAATAATAATTGTCCTGAACGGTTATTAAATTAAGCTATTTTTGAGCATTAAGAACTGATGCCTGTAATAGAACTCCAAACATTTCTTTAGCCTAGTACTAGAGATCCATAGACTTTTCTCTCCCAGGGAATAATAAATGTTTCATATCTTTTCCAAAAGAGGATGTGGGAGAATTGGGTTTTTATAAGTCCCTTGGGCTTCCTCAGGTGGTTCAGTAAAGAATCCTCCTGTAGTGCAGGAGCCCCCAGGAGATGCAGGTTCGATCCCTGGGTCAGGAAGATCCCCTGGAGAAGGGCATGGCAACCCACTCCAGTATTCTTGTCTAGGAAATTCCATGGTCAGAGGAGCCTGGCAGGCTACAGTCCGTGGGTTTGCAAGAGTAGGACATGACTTGGCAAGTAAACAAAAGCTAGTATATTTCCTAGAGTGAACTCCCCAGCGTTTATGGGCTTCCCTGGTGGCTAAGATGGTAAAGAATCTTTCTGCAGTGCAGGAGACTCATGTTCAGTCCTTTTTATATAATTTTTGTATGCCACCTTCCTGCCTCCCATAGTGACAAAATTGTCACCTTGAGTTTTGCAAATGTAAGTATCTTCATGGCTAAGAGACGGTGACCCATCCTAATTGAAGCATGGAGTTTTCTACTACATTTGGCTGAGCTGCCTCACCACAGTAGTGCCTTTCTTTCTCTCAATATTCCACTACTTTCAAGAGAAGAGGCACTGCAGCCTTTCGGAACACAAATAAGTTTGTCCCCACACTGCTGCACTGATTCAGTTTTGTTATGGCAATGGTAGTATGAAAGACCTACCACATTGAAGACATTGGCAGAAACCAAAAGGAGAACACATGGGTTATTCTGTTAGTTGCATTTTGGGGAAATGTCATGGGAGTTACTAAATACATAGAAGAATAGTAAAAGGAAGAAGGAATATTGAGTAGTAGAACAGTTGACTGAGGTACCTCCATCCATGGGATTTTAGGGAGGTGTGCAAAATTAAAACTAAGTCCTTTGGGATTGTCAAGCAATTGTGTAATTTGTTTTTTAGTGGGAACATCAGATACTAGATTTTTAGGGAGGTAAGTAAAGCCATGTGCATTTGATACTTGCTTTTAAATTATTTAGATTATTTTAAAATCATGTTACTACACAGAATACTTTCTGAAAAGCTTTCTTCCATTTTTATGATAGTGTTATTTATTTTTAAGGGAAGCTAGTAAAGGCAGTAAAACAGTGGTTCCTCCTTCATTCACATTTAATTTTTTAGTAGATTTCATCCTTTGTTATTTTGTGTATCTCTTTTAAAACATTTTATGTTATTTGGTTTTTTTCTGTTTTAGACACAGGTTCATGGTTTTGTGTCAAAGTTTTAATTTCTTTTAGTTTTATGCCCCTGGTTAATTATTAAACCAGTATTCATCTGATGACTTTCTAGGTTTGAAGCAAAAACTGCTAGCATTAATATTTTAAAATACATGTTTCCCAATCTGTGAAATAGTTAAATAAAAAGACCTTTTTATTCTTAACAAATTCAAAAGAAAAGTAATAAAGGCATTATTGTTAATCATTCTTACTTGACATTTTAGGAAGTATAACTAAAGATAACTAAAGATTGCAAACCTTTGGCACAGTGAAAATTATAATCTTCCTTTAATTAAAAGTAAAAATGAGAAAAGATGAATGCAGAATACAGTTTTGAAAATTTAATGTACAAAATTGTCACATGACCCTTTAAAATAAATCATGTGAATATGATCCTTATCATTCATTACAGAAAAGAAGATCAAATCGACAAATTAAAAGGAAAAAGTATGCAGAGGATGTAGAAGGGAAGCAGTCTGAAGAAGAGGTTAAAGGCTCTGTGAAAATAAAAAAGAATTCAGCTCCTTTGCCTGCTGAACAGCCTTTACAGTTATTTGTGGTAAGACAGATTGTGGGTTATATGACAAAAAACATTTTAAACCAATGTAAATTAAAAATCTTCAATATCTTTCCTCCTAAAACCTGCATCAACTTTTCCTCCTAGATTCCATATTATAGTTAATAGAACCATTCATTATTTGGATCAGAAACCTAGGTATTTGTTCTCTCTTTTTTTAATCTTTACTTCATGGCATTCAATTTTTTGCCTCCTAAATATATTTTCCTGCGACTCCTCCAAACTCCATGTTTTTTGTGGCGTGTTTGTAAATTACAAGCCTAATAACAGTACTTTTCTTGAAAACTCCTCTAATGGTGTCCTAAGTCAGAAACAAATGAAAATGCACTTTTTATTATAGCTTATAAAGCCTTTCGTATGGATTTTTTGGCCTTATGTCCTTCCACTTCTCTGTAAACTCTCAGTCCTCTGGTTTCATAAACATAGTTGTCTGGATGCCATATTTTGACACCTTTATGTCTTTACATAGGCATTTTCCTCTTTGTAGAGTTCTTTTACTCTCCCTTATCTGGACTGTAACCCAGCTACTCATTTCCTTGCTGAATCATCTGACACTTTGTTTTTTTGTTTTTTTTTTTCATCTGACACTTTGAACAAGTAGTAATCTTGTCTATGCCAGAGGTTTCTAGTCTGCAAAATGTAAACTATTGAGAATAATGCATAAGAGATTAAAAAGCCCAATATGTTTACTATGATGGTGATGCCAATGATGTTGAGGAGAGTAACACCAATTGATTTTTTTCATTTTGTATTTCTAACATTTAACATGGTCCCTGACATGTTAAATAATTGTTTGTTGGATTTTAGTATATTTATAGACATACAGAGTGGCAACTGAAATGTTTTCAGAATGTATCATCATACTTTTTTTCTGCCTTCACATAGGAGAATCCGAGTGAAGAAGATGCTGCAATTGTGGACAAGATACTGTCTTCTAGAACTATTAAAAAAGAAGTAAGTAATGATATGGTACATTCTGTACTTTATATTGCATGGCCTGATTATAAAACTCATAATTATTGAATCTTTTTCTTAGATATCACCTGGAGTGATGATTGATACAGAAGAATTTTTTGTAAAATACAAGAATTAGTAAGTATTTGAGCTAGAAAAATAATAGAAAGATGATATTTAAATATGAATTAATATTTTGAATATGTTAAATTATTATTTTTCTTTTATCTGTATTTTAAAATATTTGTTACTGCATGAAGTTAAAAATCATTAAAAAGTGAATAGACTTTGAAAACTTTTCATGTTAATAGTGAGTAGTTTTTTTTTCCAGAAAACTACTTACTAACATCAAAATGCAGGAATATTTATAAATGATGCTTTTGGAAACAATAGACATTTTCCATCATATTATACTGTTAAATTTTTCAGGTTTTGTTCAACTTTTTCTTATGCTTTGGTGAAAGAAGGTGTTTTAAATAAAATTACATTGCTTTCAAAACAAGTTTTCTTTCTCATCATGACAAAACTGTTATAATGAAGAAATTAATGAAAAGTCAATGTGTTGTTATCCTTATGATTAAGTTTACCATTCTGTGTAGTGATCACAGTGGCTTTATTTTAGAAATTATATGAGAGTCTGTCGACATTAAATGAAATGATGAACAGCATATTTGGAAAGTTGAAGATAATATTTTTAGAGGCCATGATTAAAAATAAATCTAAAAACAAAACATGATTTTCTGTATCATTCTAATATACTACTTTTATAAAATTTTAGCTCTTATCTTCACTGTGAATGGGCCACAGAACAGCAGCTTCTGAAAGATAAAAGGATCCAGCAGAAAATCAAACGATTCAAATTGAGACAAGCACAAAGAGCACACTTTTTTGCAGATGTAAGAAGAAAAAGACTATTATGTGTTGAACTCTGAATACATGCCGTATTATGTATCAAAAACTTAAATATTATTCATTTTAATTCTTAGGCTTCTACTTTTGATATTTGACTATAAATGATATCTACTTATTTCCCCCCTAAATTTAGCTTGTGAGTGAAGTAGCTCAGTAGTGTCCGACTCTTTGCGACCCCGTGGACTATAGCATGCCACACTCCTCCGTTCATGGGATTTTCCAGGCAAGAGTACTGGAGTGTGTTGCCATTGCTTTCTGCAGAGGATCTTCCCAACCCAGGGATCAAACCCTGGTCGCCGCATTGTAGGCAGACGCTTTACCGTCTGAGCTACCAGGGAAGCCCTAAATTTAGCTTGGAAAGTAGCTAAAACAGAACACTAATAAATCAGAATGGTAGATATGTCCTGTATTTTAAAGTTAACATTTATTTCAATACCTTTTAGAGTTGAATGTGAGTATATTAATATCTTAAAGTATTTTATCAGCAAACTTATTCAAGTAATGGTGACATAGCAAATAAATGAAAAAGAAGATTTTTCAGTATGTGAGATATTGCATATTTTCTCTATCAGCTTTGTGTATGCATGAACAGAACATCATTGGAAAAATTCATTAACCTTTCCAGGCCTTTTTAAAAAGTCAGATGTCCTTCCCTGCTCTAAACTTTTTAATTTTTCTTTTAATAGACTTTTTAGAGCAGTTTTAGATTCATCTAATTATTTTAACTTTTTATTTGAAAATTTTGCTACTGGATATTCCCACATATATTTTAACTAGATTCCCTAAATGTTAACATTTTATCATATTTGCTTTATCACTCACATTAATTCTTCTGCCTCTGTGCACCTCTCTCCCTCTTTCTGCCTCTCTCTCCCATGTACATAAATTTTTTTCTAAGCCATTTGATAATTCTCAATTTCAGTATTTTCTAGAAGCATTTTCCCATAATAATAGTACAATTAACACTGACATGGTAATATTTTCACATCTATAGACCTTAATTCATATTTCACTAATTGTTCCACTAGTACTTTTATAGCAAAAATTTTTTTTAAAGTATGTTTTTGCTTATTCTGATCCAAAGTCTAGTTCTGCAGTGCATGATACATTTAGTTGGCATGTCTCCTTTAATCAGTATTTTTTTGTTTTCCATCACTTGGACTTTTTTCTTTTTAAAGAATTTAGGTGGTTTATTTTGTAACGTGTCCCTCAGTTTGGGATTATCTTGATGTTTCCTCAGCTTCAGGTCATGCATTTTTTTTAAATGAACATTATAGAAATGATGCAGGAGCATTCTCAGTGAATCATGTCAGGAGGTATATGATACCTATTTACCCAATTACTGGTAGTGTTAACTTGAGTCACTAGATTATGTTGATATCTTATGGCAGATTTTTCCACCATGAAGCTATTTTTATTTTTTGTAGTTGTAAAGTCTACTTCAAAAATTTGTTGATTGAAATGACCTATCAACTTATGGATGCTGGGAGGTCCTCAAAAATTTCTCACTTCCTCACTCTGGTACCAAAATCTCTATTGAGCTGATGGGGCTTACCAGGTGGCTCAGTGGTAAAGAATCCGCCTGCCAGTATGGGAGATGCAGAAGATGCGGGCTTGATCCCTGGGTCGGAATGGTCCCCTGGAGAAGGAAATGGCAACCCATTCCAGTATTCTTGCCTGGAGAAACCTTGGACAGAGGATCCTAGTGGGCTTCAGTCCATAGTCACGACTTAGTGACTGAGCATGCACAATGAGCAAAAGATTTTAGAAGTACTTAACTGATAATCTTTTAATTTTTCCTGAAGGTTAATTTTTTTTAATGTGCCTCAGGTACAAGATAAACCGGAGCTATGCAGATTTTCTTAGAGTACTTTTTTACCATTCTGGTGTTGGGTAGTGCTCTTTTATTACCAAGTGTGTCTTGTACGTGGAGATGATAGTATTGATCAGGAATGGATTAAGATAATGAGGAGAACTAAAGGCAGAGCCGTGGAATACTGTAACATTTAGAGGTTAAACAGAAGAAGAGATGCAGCAAAGATAACTGAGATGGGCTTTGGAAGTAAGGCTTTCAGGCATGATTACGAATCAGCTAAGCAGACAAGAGAAGGAACAGCCATCTATTCAGAAGAGAGAAAAATCAGAATAAAAACATGAAGGTGTGACAGAACATGGAATTTGAAAAGCATGTGGTTTAGTACTTTTGAAGCATAATATCTGGGGTGTGGCTGTGTCAGGCAGTAGGAATGAGGCTGGAGGAAGATGTTTGAGCCTGTTTATTCCACAGAAACTAATGCGGGCTTGGTTCCCAAACAGGGGAGAGTCAGTAAAGAATTTGAAACAAGGGAGCAACATGTAAGATTTATATTTGAGAAAGAGTGGGAACATGAATCAAGATAATCAGTAGCAAACATCAGAAGGTAGTGGAGGACAGAGAAGCCTGGCATGCTACAGTCCCTTGGGTCGCAAAAAGTCAAATATGACTTAGCTGCTGAACAACAAGTGTGAAAATAAAGGGAGGCAAAGCAGTAGTTGGTGACTAGTTAGGAAGTTATTTGTAAAGATCCAAGAAAGAAGACATGAGGCAGTGAGAATGAGAAAGGAGGAGCCAATTTGAGTTATAAACAAAATTAGAATCTGTGTGAATCAATGAGTTAAGGGATGTGGGAGATGAAAGAAAAGAATCTAAGACGACTTCTCTGTTGCTGGCTTGTGTAACTGGGAGTAGTGTAGCATAAAGTTGGTGCTGTGTTGGCCATTAGCCCAGTTAGAAACTACAGGCAGAAGTACAGGTTGAAGTGTAAATGGGTGCAGTTGGGTGTGAGGTAGCTCAGACAGTTTGCGTTTAGTTAGGTAAGGGGGTCTTGAGCACAAGAACCACCTCCAGATAGTGTTTGATACAAATTAGAGAGGAGCCTTCAGGTCAGGTGATTGGTCTTCAACTCTTGGACCTGGTTACTGCTGAGGAAAGTAGCACAAGAAAGGTAAAGGAAAGCCTCTTTTCCAACTAGGAAATTTTAAAGGATATACCTTCTAGAGTAACTTACTTGGCTGAGGTACCTTATTTTTTAGTGCTTTTTTTGTACATAACTTGGTGATTCATAGTACAGACAAATCATAGAAATCTTTTAGAAATTAAAATGAAAGTATTCCATTTTTTGAAATTCAGTTACAGTCAAACTGAAGTGTTTGTTCTATAGTGAATAGCTAGTAATAAATTTGTCTTTATTTCACTTTTATTTTTTCTACTTCTTTGTCAAATATCAATTAAGTTGCTTTTAATTTTAGATGGAAGAAGAACCATTTAACCCAGACTACGTTGAAGTAGACAGAGTGTTAGAAGTCTCTTTTTGTGAAGATAAAGATACTGGTGAGGTAAATATTTGGTTGAAATACTTTTTGAGTAAGTAAGAAAAATCTAAAACCTTCCAGGTATTAAAACATTACTTTTTTAAAGGTAATGATCTAAAAACACTAGACAAAGTTTCATAAGTTTTTACGAGTAAAGATTAATATATTTAAATTGTTTCTGAGGTTCTCAGTTTAAACTGTTTCTTACTATTCTTTTTCAAATTAATAAAGTGAAAAAAAACTTTCTTTTACAGCCTGTTATTTACTATTTAGTAAAGTGGTGCTCATTACCATATGAAGATAGTACTTGGGAACTAAAAGAAGATGTAGATCTTGCAAAAATAGAAGAGTTTGAGCAATTGCAAGCTTCAAGGCCTGACACAAGACATTTGGTAAGAATATGCCTTTATCATCATGAAATCTAATCACTTCCTTAATCAAGAGGTGTAGTGTGATTTTGAATTTAGTCTGGTGTGCAATTAATACTATATTTTTAAAATGACTATATAGTAAATAAAATTACTACTTAGTATTGTATATATGTTAATTTAACTATTCCTCTATTAGTGGATACTCCAGGTTTTTTCTATTCTAAACAGTGCTACATTGAAACATGGAATCCTTTATAAGTGAAATCAGAAGTATTAATATAATTGTTTGGTCAGAACATATGTGCGTTTAAAAGTTTTGATAAGAAGGGACTTCCCTGGTAGTCCAATGGCTAAGACTCCATGATCCCAATGAAGGGGGCCTGCATTCGGGGGCCTGTGTTCAATCCCTTGTTGGGAAACTAAGATTCCGCATGCTACAATGACTACAGCAAAGAAGATCTCACATGCTGCTGCAGCTAAGACCTGGTGCAGCCAAATAAATTTAAAAAATATTAAAAAAATTTTTGGTAAGTATTTCCTTTTAAATTTCCCTCCAGAAAAGTTTCAAATACTTCTACTTCATTGTGAATTTACTCAGGTCATTTATAAAAATGTCAAGGATATCAGTTTTAGCTCTAAGCAGTGTTATTAATTCTCTGTCAAAGAAAAATCTTTAATATATCCACCTTTCCCTTGCTTTCTGTAAACCAGTTATTTCTTTTTTTTTTTTTTTTTATTTGAGACCTTTATTAACAGGTGCTTGCAGTTTGTTGACTTTTTTTTTTTTTAAAAATCAAGCTGTAAGCTTTTATTACAAATTAAAAATGAGGTTCTTAAAAATCTCGACCAGATATGAAACAATTTAAAAACCTTTAAAGGTGTATTGAGAAAAAACAGGCTTTTTTTTCAGTTATTTCTTTATAACGGAATAGTTCTTCTACTTTCATAGTAGCTTTATTTTTAGAAAAACCTTTTGTATAGAATATTACTAAAGATCCACATAAATTAAGTACACTGGTTTCTTATATGATTCATCCTTGTCTCTCGTTGCTTTAAAAAAAAAAACTGAATCAGTTACTGATTTTTCTAGTACAGAGACTACAGAATTCTAGAAGGTTATATGGCAAGTTGTGTTATTTTAATAATTACATATTTTTTTACTTAAAGCATAGGATTGTTATCATGTGAATCCAGTTTGCAGAACCAACCAAAAGAAATTCACAAAGAGATATACTATGATTTTAATTAAATATTTTCGCCAGTCCTCTTTCAAATGTAATTTGGTCACAGAAATTTCTTCACTAAAGAGGGATTTGGTATATGAAAAGACTAGAGGAGATCACTTTTCAATTAGAATCAGAATTAAGGAAGGCTGCTATGAAAAGTGTGGAGATGTAATATAAAAGAAGGAAGTTAATTGTTCCATGGAAGAGACCATATTGTTTTTATAACAATTTTTTTTTCTGGTTGTCATTTTATTTTCTGGTCTTCTTAATCTGTCTCCCAATAATACCCATAGCTTATTACCAAGAGAATAGCAGCTCACCTCTATTCCTTTTGTCTTCCAAGTGCCTTTTCTTGAGCCAGGAAAGGAAAGTGTTCACTAATTCAGGGAGGAGCAGTCTAAAGGATATTATGAAGAGGAAAAATTTTCTTTTTGGGGTGAGGTCCATATTTCAGTGGTAAGCTGATCTTTAGCCTTATTAAGTAAACTGTTAGATCAGTGGTTGTCCGTCAGAGGTGCTTATCAGTACCACTTTGGAACTTTTCAAAAATTAGAGGTGCCTAGTTTCTGTATCCTGGCTCCAGAATCAGAATATCTCTGAGTGGACCCCAGGTGTTAAAAGTCGATTTTGATGCACATGATGGAAAGAGCCACTGCCTTAGATACATTTGTAGTCTTTGGTAATGTAGCCAATAGAATTAATCCCTTTAGTTAAAGTAAAATCAATTTGACAACAGTGCTAGTTTATCAAAGTCAAGTAATATAGGAGGTAAGTGATTTTTTTTCTTTTTGCCAGTCTATCACTATTAGATAAAAAAACATATAAAACATGTGAAGTATTTTTGAACAAATGAAATTTGTTCCTAAACTAAGGAAATAGTGATTGGATTACTGAAAGGAAAATTACTGGAGAATATTATTTAATGTGGAAAGTATTTTAAACAATAATTTAAAATACATTATAGTTAATTATTTTAAAGTTCATTGGCTACAATTTAAGAAAATTTTTTTTTTTTTTTTTTTGGTAAACCCTGAACACTTCTTTTTTGGGTCTATTATAAGATAGTACTTTTAAAATTTATTTATAGTTGTTTCTACAATGTAGAATACAATTTTCTGTATGCACTGATCTTATGCAGTGTTGGTAAAAATCACTTCTTAGTTTGTATTTTTTCTAGATTTCACAGGATTTTCTGTATAGTCAAATCATGTCTTCTGGAAATTAATAAAGTTTCACTTCTTCCTTTTTAATCTTGATGACTTTATTTCTTTTTCTTGCTTGATTACTCCTATTACAACCTATAGTACCATGTTGAATAGAAGTGATGAGAGTGGACATCCTTGCCTTTTCTGATTTTAGGGAGAATGTATTCATTTTTTAACCAGAACATATAATAGATGGCTTTTTCATAGATGCATCTTATTAAGTTGAGGAAATTTCCCTCTATTCAAAATTTAATTAGAGTTTATTTATTAGTAATAAACACTGGAGTTTTCAAATCCCCTTTTTTACATCGATCTGAGATTATCATAGATTGTTTTAGTCTGATCAACACTGATTAATTTTCACATTTAATCCACCTTCCATGCCTGGGAAAAACCACACTTGGTCAGGCTGTATTACCCTTTTTATATGTTAATAGATTCCATTTGCTAAAATTTTGTTACGAATTTCTTATCTCTGTTTATGCAGGATATTGGTCTCTAGCTTTCTTGTAATGCCTTTGTCTAATTTCATTATCAGAGTTTCACAGAATGAGTTGAGCCTATGCCTTCCTCTTCAGTTTTCTGGAAGAGTTTATGTAAAACTTATTTGGTCCTTAGATGTTTGTAAAATTTCATCATAATGCCGTACAATGTTATTCTTCTGTGATTATTTTAAAAACAGTGCTTTTACCATGTATGAGATGTATGGAAAATTAAAAAGTCTGAAATACATCGTTCATTTGTTTTTCCACAAAGGATCGTCCTCCTCCTAATATTTGGAAAAAAATAGATCAATCCAGGGATTATAAAAATGGCAATCAACTCAGGGAATACCAACTGGAAGGACTCAACTGGCTCTTATTCAATTGGTACAATAGGTATGTAGCATGTATTAATAAAAAATTTTTATGTGTGTTTTTAAAATGTGTTCCAGAATACATTAAGTAAAATTGATACTAATGTTGCTACATTATTACTATCGTGCAGTCTTCATTATTGAAAGAAAAATTGTGGTTACCTCTGGAAGATAATGTACATTATAATTTAGAATTTTGACTACAGTTGCTTCCCTTAAATATGTAGCAATCAGAATAGAAGAAAGTTGATATATTGATTCATAATCAAATTTGAAATACCTTTCTTAATTAACATCATCAAACATCAACTATGTTATCGAATGTTTTTCAACTTACACTACTGTCTGCCAGTAATTGAATCTAGTTCCTAAGGTGTGAGCAGTTTCATATAAAGAGTTTGATAAGTCTGTAATGTACATCTTCAAGGAAGCAGATTTTCAGTAATTGATAAGGAATAGAATACAAGATTCTATAAGAATCAATATAAGAACCTGGTAATGAATTACTCCCACTTACTATTAATTTTCCAAACTGTTTAAAAAACTTTTTGGAATATTATGTCACCTTTTTTTAGTGAGATGGAAAATTAATTGCAAAAGAAGTAAAAAATGGTATCTTGATTGATAAAGAAGTCTGATTATGTATATAAGAGCAAATGAAGGTACTATTGTTAGTAATGGTAGCAAAATTTTATGTCACTTATTCAGAATCATTTTTCTGTGTTTTTACTTGTCACATGATTCTTCTGTTTCACTAAGTAACAGTGAGTCATGAGTCCATGGCAATGGTGCATCCATCAACTCCGTCAGATGGAGTTAGGGGGATCTGTCATCCCACACAGTGCTCTTTCCCCTTGTTTATATTTTCTAAGTGTTACCATTTTTCCCAAGAGAATCTTCCTGGTAAAATAGTCAACAAAATTTTAATTGTCTTCTCTTATCAGTACCCTTTCTCAGGTGCTTGTTTTAAATTTGTGCCATTTTCCTGAAGCACTTTATCATTCACTCTCTATATGACTGCTTCTTAGACAAGTCTAGGACCAGTAGTTGAATTCATTCAGATTGTTGCCTGCTCTCACACCCAAGCCTAAACATGGATCTCCATCCTTAGCCATTCCTGCCTCTGTCCTATCACAGTTAAACGGTGCCTCCCCAGAACCAAGACTGATGCTACAACCTCAACTCTTGACAGGCATCTCATCCAGTCTTCAGAAACTCACTTCAATCACTTATCAGCCTTCTCTGTTGTATCTTCAAACTATCCCATTTCCTTCAGTCTGTGAACAAATTTGGGTTTAACCTATATATAAAAATTTTAAAGGAAAGGATTAATCTTCTCTTAGCTCTGTTTTTCCTTCTAGCTACCTTGATCCCTCTTTGTAACTTCCAAGGTAGAGGTCTAGGAAGTATAGCCATCATGAATTCTTCGTGTTTTCTTATCTCCAATTCTCCTTAAACCTGTCGTTTGGATTTTAATTCTGTATCATCTCTGAAACTGTTAATTTTCCAATCTACAGTGTTTTTCTCAGCCTTAAATTGCTGTCTCTGCTGCACTGGATAGTAGTTCTAGTCCTTTTTTAAACTTTTCTCCCATTCTCACTTCCAACTGCTTCTATAGCGTTAACACTCCCAGCTCTCCAGTACCTCTGTAACTATTCCTTTCAATAGTCTTTGCTGGTTCTTCTTCCTCTGCCTACCCTTTCAGTGTTGTTTTTTTCTTTCCCAACGTTTGATTTTTTGCTGTCTTCTCATATTACATGTTTGTTCTGCCTAAGCCAAACTTTATACTGCCCCCACCCCCCGCCCCTGAGTCTTCACTTAGCAGCAACATCTCTAAGGTGTTAATTCAAGCCCATATTTGTTTGCTTCTTGATACCTTAATGTCTATCTCAGTGATATTTTAAACACAACAAATTCACAATTAACCTTATTCTTTCCTGTTTCCTCTGTATCAAACTTATTCTTCCATATTTTACATCTTGGTTAAGAATAATACAACCTACTCGGTCACCCAAATTTAAATCTGACTGTCATCCTACATTCCATATATCTGATTGATCATTAAGTCCAGATCATTCTAACATGTGGTTAAGTTTAGAATCAGTTTTCTCTTGATCCCTCCTACCTTAGTCCAAAGGTCCACTATTCTTTGCTGTATTGTTTTGGTACTTTCCCAATTACTGTCCCAACTTCAAGTCACCTCACCTTCTAGTATTCCCGTGGCACCAGAGTAGCTTCAAGTACAAACCTAATCTCATCAGGTTTCTTTAACAATTTTCAGTGACTCCCATTCTCAATAAAATGATGTCCATAACCTGTATTTATGACCCCTGCTTATCTTAGTAATATCCCTTCCTTTACCATTCCCTCAAAACTATATTAAATTACTTGTTGCCTCCCAGGTAACCTTGTTCTTTACACTTGTACCCCTTTGTTCTGCCCTCTGGCAAAACCCTGCTCATTACTGACCTCCTCTCTGAAGGCAGTCTTACTTCTCTCAGCTCTTCTAGACGCAGATAGATACTTACTCACCTGAGCTTCCATAATGAACTTAACACTGATGATTCTTAATTGGCCATATATCACAATCATCTGTGCAGCTTCTTTTAAAAATTTCAGTTGCTTTTATCCTACTTTGCACATTGAATCAGAATGTAAAGGAGAAGACCATGGGTAATTATTTCTTAAGCTGTTCCAGTACATAGCCAGAATTGAAAACCAGTTCTTTATTTGTGCTTCTGTGATAGCACGTTGCATGACTATTTATTTATGTCTGCTTTCCTAATAGATGCAAGCCCCTGGAAGGCAGAGAACATGTTCTTTATATTTATATATATATATATCCCTGAGATAAGAAGGCATTTAATAAATGTTTCCTGAAAAAGTAACATTTAGTTTGCTTTGTTCTTGCCATTTTGTTCTTTTAAAAACTCAAGTATCTAAGAGGTGGTATCTTTATTTTGGAGCTACAATAAATCTATAGTTTTCCCTTTGCAATACTATAATAAAATTATAATCTTTAACCAAATCTGCACTTCAGAAACTTTCACGTTTTTATAAATGCAAGTATTTTAACCTAATCTCTCTGCTTTTTTTATATATATCTTTTAAAACATTGTAGTATACAGAAAACCCAAAATATACATGGGTAATATATTTGTTTATTTCAGACGAAACTGCATTTTAGCAGATGAAATGGGTCTTGGCAAAACCATTCAATCAATTACATTCCTCTACGAAATCCTTCTGACTGGTATAAGAGGACCTTTCCTGATTATTGCTCCACTTTCTACTATTGCAAACTGGGAGAGAGAATTTCGTACGTGGACTGATATTAATGTTGTGGTTTATCATGGGAGCCTGATTAGCAGACAAATGATACAGCAATATGAGATGTACTTCAGGGACTCACAGGTGTGTTACTGGTGATTTTGTTTGTTGTTTGAAAGGTCACATTTTAAAAAGATAAGCATTACGTATTAATTACTTTCAAATTTGTGATAGATTTTAATTGCCTACTTAGATCTTAGTTTGATCTCTTTGTTCATCATATTTATTTTACAATAAATTTTAGTAGCTGAAGAAAGAAATGACAAAAGTAGGCAAGTTCACACTGTAGTTCACTGAAAGGAAGTGTGCTGATTTATACAAATGTACAAATTTGATTTTATACTTAAATTTTTAGCTAGAATAATTGTTTTACTAATTGTTTTAAATACACATTAAATTTATTTTAAAAATAATAACTGTATCTTTGATCATCTTCCAGTTTTTTCCCTCCATTTAAAAAGTTACTTCTTCAGTGACCACCATGGGTTTGAATGCCCATTGAGGTGAAACCATTGGTTGTCTTGTGTGTTCAGTTTTGATGTTAGACATTTTGGGTTGTTTTGTATACTGGTACACACATACTTCTGTATCTTTCTTCCCTTGCTTTGATGGTTTTCTTCTCCATATTCTAGAGGAATATTTTCCATTTTACCTTGACCACCTAACTCTTCAGGAAGGAATACCCCTTTTTCTGCTAAATATACAGATCATAAAATTGAGATGACATTATATGAAAGAGTTCCCTAGCAGAAGGTTAAGTTTAGAAAACATAAAATGCCAAGTTGCAGTTTTGAGTAGTAGTTTGACTCTTCTTAGGTAAAACTTTTACTAAGAAATAAGAAACAAAGTTAACTAAAACACATTTCACACAAAATTGTGCTGTTTTGTTAGAAAAGATTATGGCACTCTGCCTCAATATAGCACCTTAATATTTTATTTTCTTTTACTGATTCTTAACATTTTATAAGGATCATTATAACATATGGCCAGATCATGAGATATGATATAGGTTAAGGTAAGATAAAGTGCATAGCCTTTTACCTTTGCCTACCAATTATAACTGATTTTCTACTTATTTGAGGCTGAATATCAGTAAAGTTAATTGATTTTGTTCCTTTAACCTCATTTTTCTTCTACTTTAATGTTTGAAACAATTAGATTTCTATGAAATTAGGCATTTCTGTAATCAATTCTACTGAAAATTATCAACTTTGCATTTTGGAGCCTATGACAACTTAAGTTGTTTGATTTCCTTCCATAATGTTTTATTCTTAATTGCACATTTGTAGAATTTTAGAGCTGTATGATATCATTAAAACCATTTAAAGGTATTTTTAAAATATTAGAAGTTTAAGAGATTCAATATGTATTTTATGAATTTGTTATAAATGTGATAACCAGAAAGCTGAAAGATTCCTGATGTGTTATAAACTGAATAGTATGTATTAAATTATATTTTATGGTAAATGTTATACATTCCAGAATATTGTGTGAAGAGTTTAAAATTTCAAGAGTTAAGGATGTCTCATGTAATGAGATAAATAGATCTACACTTTAAATATAGAAATAACTTTCAGAGTTAACTCTTTCAAATATTTTTTTTTATAAGTTAAATGAACATTCAAGTTCTGCTTTTTTCCAAGTTATTAAATAATTTGAAATCACAGAAATGGCAAAATTATGCTGTAATTTTCTGAATTGCACTGGAAAAAGTAACAGATAATAACACTAATATCTACAGACATTTATTATTTACCATGTGCCATGCATTATGTTAAACAGTTTACATGTAGTATTTCACATAATCTTTGTAATCGCTACCTTGTAAATAGGTGATATCTTCGTCATTTACAAATGAGGAAGCTGAAGTAAAAAGATATGATATGGTTTTCCCTAAAATCATAGAGCAAAACTGGTATTAATAAACCCAAGTCAGACTCAAGAACCTTTGTTTTTAAACAGTACAATATCACTGTAACTGAATGCATCATATCCTGGGTTTTTAGAGCTGTATAGACTTACATTTTGTATCTATTCTAATATTCTACTGGAGTTATTGTTCAGCTTAATGGGCAGTGTATGCAATCAATATGAATTGTTGTAAAATTACCATAATTTAAGTTGATAGGAATTTAAAAATCTAAATCAGATCACATGATCTTTCTTAACCTACTTCGTTTCTCCTAATAGTTTATAATTTTCAATGCCATTTAAACATTCTCTTCACTTGGAATCTAGGACTTTATTCTGGTCCTATATCACTTTCCTTTTGAAGCCCTCTTTAAGTGATTCCTTCTTGTCTTATCTAAACTTGGGGTGACCCAGGGCTCAGTCTTCTACTTTTTATATCCATACTCATTCCATCAGAGATTTCATTTGGTCACATGACTTAATTACCATCTGTACTGCTGGAAACTCCCAAATCTAGATCACCAATTCTAACCTCTTTCCTAAATTCAAGTCATATGCAAATGCATACTCAATTATTCCACTTGAGTATCTAATAGACATCTCAAACATAACATGTCCAAAACTGAAATCCTGCATTTCCTCATGGTAGTAAATGGCAACCCCAGCTTCTAGTTGTTTGATCCCAAAAGTTTAGTCGAAACTTGAGTCCTCTCTTAAACTCACCCCATTCCTATCCATTAGTAAATCTTGTTGGTTCCACCTTCAAATTAAATCCAGAACTGGCCTCCATTGATGATGGAGGCCTCCAAATCTCATGGCCTCCATTGATGATCTCTTGTTTGAGTTACAACAGCCTCTTAACTGGTTTCTGTGATCCTGTCCTTGGCCTTTTTCAAACTATTTTTACCAGAACAGCCAAGGAATTCTTTTAAAATATGTCAAATCATGATACTTCTTGTCTCAAAACCCTCTAATAGCTTCTTGCTCAAAGTAAAAGCCAAGAGTCCTCACCTACAGCTTTCAAGACCCTATACAAGCCTCATCCCCTCATTCACTGGATTTTAGTCTCACTGGCTTTCTTGCTAATATTTGAATACTGCTAAAGATATTCCCATGTTATGGCATTCACATTCTCTGTTTCTACCAAGAATGCTTCCTGGTCCAGATCTCTAGATATCAGCATGCCTTCCTCCCTGATCTTTAGGACTTTGCTCAAATGCCACTCAGTGATGGCCTCCCCGCCATTGTAAATAGTTGGAATGGTCACCTCCAAGCCCCTACTTCCCATACACATCCCTGTGTTATGAGTCTGTGACCTCTATGACTTTCTAAAATGATTTCTTTGATTTTGTTTTTTAATTTTGGGGTTTCTTTTTTCCTTAATGGCTATGTTCTATATTTGAGTAATTGGAATGTAAGTTCCACTTGGATAATTAGTTTTGTCTGTCTTGTTTACTGCTATATCTTGTGCAACTAGAACAGAGTCTAGCACATAAACACCCAATAAATACTTGCTAACTAAATTATATGAGTGGCCAGTTTTTATATTTACTACTTATTTGCTATTATATGTGTGGAGTCATGGATATAAATAATAAACATTAAACACTGAAATTTTTTTGACTAGATTTTATAATAACCATTTCTTTTTTGACTTAACATTGTTATTAAGATTCTTAAAAATTATAAAATGTCTTATCAAGGAATACTTTTTTGGATATAATTAATTGTGTCATTGTTTTGGCAAAATTTTTGACAACATTCTTGAAAACTACAGTCTAATACAGTTTTAATGCTAAGGTTCCTCATTTTAAGGGAGTATCTCTGCATATATAAAAATTTCTATGGAAAATGTTTTATAGCAAATGTCATTAAGTGATTTGTATGCTAATTGATAGGAATTAAAAATTATGATCAAGACATTCTAGCAAATTATTACATTTGGTAATAAATTTCTAGGGGCGTATTATTCGAGGAGCTTACAGATTCCAAGCCATCATCACCACTTTTGAAATGATTCTTGGAGGCTGTGGAGAGCTTAATGCAATTGAATGGCGATGTGTAATTATTGATGAAGCACATAGGTTAAAAAATAAAAACTGTAAACTTCTAGAAGGTCTGAAACTCATGAATCTGGTAAGTGATTTAATGTCATTTTAATAACTTCCATTTCTTAGCTACATAGTAAAAAGAGCTGGTGCCAAAAATGTATTCCTTTTTTTTTAAATTTTAAAATACAGATTTCTAATTTCTATCTGATAATTAAGATTATTTTGCTTTAATTAGAAAGGGGAAAAAATCTCATCTGTTTTCTAAGACTTAAATTTTTTAGTACTTTTCTCTTGAAAGCTTTAATAATTTTGTAATTTAAAAAGAGAAAAAAAAAAAAAGAGAGAAACCTTGGGACAGTGTCCTATTGAAAAGAAAGAAAAGTATAAGTTTTAACGCTAAATTCCTCAATAAAAAGCCCTTTCACCAAAGTTAAAATAGTATTCAGATCATTTTATCATAGAGGAATAAAGTTTCTGCACAATTAGCATGTATTTATTATAGTTAATGGGATTTTTGAAAGTCATCTTATTAATGTGTTTGCTTTCAAATCAAAGTATTTTGTGTTTTTTAACATTTCAATTTAATTAGCATCACGTAATTAGTACATGAGCACTTGAACAAATGACTCAAGTATATTTGTACAGAACTACATCAAGTAAAAGAACTGAAGTACAGAACTACATCAAGTAAAGCAGTGAAGTGCTCCTTCGTAGTCTTCATCCATGCCCACTCGCACTCTCCACTCCTTACTCCAGTATTTACAGATTGGTATATATTAGTCTAACTATTTACTAACATCGAATACTTACGTAGACATGCAGATACATATATAAATATTTTGCTTAAGAATTTAGAGATATTTTCAAATCAGATTTTAAATACTTTATACTATTATCATTAAAATACTTTATTTCCTTTTGTTACTATTATATTTAATTTGTAATGCATTTCTAGCTCAGAAATATTCCCGTCAGCCCTTCACATTGTTACATTGTTACTTTAATGATGTAAGAACTTGTTCTTTTGTAAGAAATCAAGTGATGATCTGCTAAATTATAAAGAATGAGCACTGTTTTGTATACAAATTACCATACCAAGAATTGCTAAGTACCCCCCCCCCAAGAATTTGTCTATTTCCTTGAATAAAAACCTAAAAATACACTTCTCATTATTTACTATTTTTCTTTTAAAAGCAATAGGTAAAAATTAATAGCAGACAAAGTAAGCTATTATGAGAATAATGCAGAGTAAATTAATGAGAGTAATTTAAATTAATGAAGAGTGGATGGAGATATATTTTGAGTTGATTCTTGAAAATTATGGTCATAAAAATGTTTGCGTTTCAAAAACATGGAAACATTTAATAATCTATGTCAACTTTCATATCATCTTAGCACAATGGTATTTGACATGGACATGGACATTGACAGGATATTGGCATAAACATGATACATTTATTGTCATGTTATTCTTTCTTTCTTTAGGAACACAAGGTGCTTTTGACTGGCACACCTCTCCAAAATACAGTTGAAGAACTATTCAGTCTTCTTCACTTTCTGGAGCCCCTAAGGTTTCCTTCTGAATCAACGTTTATGCAAGAATTTGGGGATCTGAAAACAGAGGAACAGGTATCCTATTAGTCTTTGTAAATAGGTACATCAAATCTCTTCTCATTGTAACTATGCATATGGATTCTACCTATGGACTTCCTGGTGGCTCAGATGGTAAAGTGTCTGCCTACAATGAGGGAGACCCAGGTTCAACCCCTGGGTTGGGAAGATCTCCTGGAGAAGGAAATGGCAACCCACTCCAGTATCTTGCCTGGAAAATCCCATGGACGGAGGAGTCTGGTAGGCTATAGTCTATGGGGTTGCAAGGAGTCGGACACGACTGAGCGACTTCTCTTTCTTCACTATGCTACCTATATTTTCATCATTTTTTATGCAGGTGCAGAAACTTCAGGCTATCTTGAAACCAATGATGTTGAGACGATTGAAAGAAGATGTGGAAAAGAAGTTGGCACCTAAGGAAGAAACCATCATTGAAGTAGAACTTACTAACATTCAGAAGAAATACTACCGGGCTATTCTGGAGAAGAACTTTTCATTTTTATCCAAAGGAGCAGGGCAGACTAATGTACCCAACTTGGTCAATACCATGATGGAGCTCAGGAAGTGCTGTAATCACCCGTATCTTATCAAAGGTAGTCAAAAAGGATTGCAGAGAAATCCTTTGCTTTCAACAAATACTCATGAAAAAATAACAGATGCTCAATAAAACTAACACAGATGTAGTAGCTGCTACAAGGAAAGGCACTGACCCTGTAACTCTCCACCCTGGTGTTTTGTGGGATTACAGTTGTTCCAGAGTCGGGGGCAGTGTGAGCTGCTTCGTAACAGTGTCCCATGTTAGCATCACCGGACTACAAAAGCAAGAGACGTGTTCAGTCTGACGTGGAGTGCAGTTCCTCCACCAGCTTAATCCTCCTTATGGACAAAGACATGGGCTTTACCATGTTTGAATCTCCGAATTTACATTTTTCTTCCTGGTTTCTTTTCAGTCTGGATACTCTAGTTATTGGCTCTAAATTTGTGTGCTCTGATAACATTACTTTTTAAGGTCTTGTCAGCTTCTCTATTAGTGATCCGTCTGTACATTTGAGTACTTTTACTTATTCCTGGGAATATACTCTTTATGCAAGACAAGCCATTTCTTAGACCAGTAACTAACTCGCTTGCAAATCTGGTACTCTTAGGGCTAGACAGGCTGGAGGAAAGGAGAGCACCCTTAATGCTAATCTAGACTCTAGGAGAAGTGTGGTCAAAGAACTATAACTTGACTTCCCTTTTAATTTTTCCTGTTTGCTTGTTTTGATGGCAAGCAGGATGCCTATAGACACATCTAGATTATGATCACCTTGCAGTGGTGACCACTGTTATATTGGTTTTTAAATACTAGAAACTTATTTAAAAGTATGTGTTTACTCACTTCGGATACAACTGCATTTTCACTAATTCTTATCCTAAGAACATCCATTCAACATTTAGCAAACATAAATTTGTAAGACATGCCAGTTTTCTTGGGAGATTAAAAAAATGCTTAAGACACTGTCTTTATCCTCAGTGGAATTATAGGCTGGTGTTGGTGGGGATTTACCCACAAAGATAAATAATTCTAACAAAAGCAGTGTACCACATTAAAAAATTTCAGTGTGTTAAAGAAGCATAGAAGATAACTAATTTAAAAAGAAAGTAGTTGAGAGTATCTGCATTTGTGTGTTGATGCTGTCGTCTTATATCTCTTTGACAGGTGCTGAGGAAAAAATACTTGGAGAATTTAGAGATACATATAATCCAGCTGCTTCTGACTTTCATCTTCAAGCAATGATCCAGTCTGCTGGTAAATTGGTCCTTATTGATAAATTGCTTCCCAAAATGAAAGCAGGAGGTCATAAAGTGCTCATCTTCTCTCAGATGGTACGCTGCCTAGATATCCTGGAGGACTATCTTATACATAAAAGGTAAGGCATGTAGTTCACCGTGATTTATACTATAAAGTATGCTAAGTATATGGTATTAAGGTTTCTGCAGAACGGTTTACTGTAACCCAACTTTACTCAAGTCTTCTTTTTTACGTAGATAAGAATCCATTTAAATCTGTACATAAAGATTGTTTAAGATTATGTATCAGGTTTTCCTAACCTACATATTTTGCAATAGTAGACAGGGCTAATGAGACTAAGAAAATTTTGCACATTGACAGATATTTGCTGACCTATTGATGGGTGTATTAGGTTACATTTTATTTGATGTGTTTGTTAACCTTGTAGTAGCGACATTTTAAATGGATTTAATAACCGTCTTCAAAATTAAAGAAAATGATTCAAGATTCTTTTTCAGATCTTTTTCAGTGTGAAAATTAGAACCTGAACTTGCTGGACTTTGACTTATTGTACACTGTATTATATTTGCTCTTGTTTTCATCCTTTCTCATGTGTTTAATGTGGGTTTTTTGTTTTGGTTTGGTTTTTTGGTGTGTGGCAGTAAGATAATCTCTGCAATAATATCTAATCATTATTTAGATAAATAAGATATTTATCATAGGATATTTATCAGAGTATTTGTGGACCAACTAGAAATCAACACATTAATATAAAGGAGAATCTGAAGATTCAGCTGTAATTTTAGTTTATGATATTTTGACCCTTATTAATAAATAAAAATCAGTCTATGTTAGTTTATATTTTCAGATATTTTATAGTACATTTTTATTTTTCATTTTGTTTTCAGTTCCACTCTTAGTGTCAGTGTTCTCTCCTTTAGTCTCATTCCAAAACTTGTATTGCCCGTTTTATACCAAGTAGAAGGAGGATTAAATTGCAATATTCTTAAAATAGACATCCTTGCATTTTCTTGATGTCTTTACACAAAGAACTTTATAAGATAAAGATAAATTTGACTTATGATGAATTTCATGGAAAACCTCAGATTTCTTTCATTCAAAAGTAACACTATTAGGAGTCACACTCCCCATTTCACAGGCCCCAGAGATAACAGTGCAACTGCTGATAAGACTAAATTATAGGTGGAAAGAAGTTTCTTAAACCAGAGGTGTGGCAAGAGTCATGTGTATTCTTCTTCTGGTTCCTAAATCTTTATGTATTTTATATTTATTGATGTCTAGCAGTTTCTGAGTTTTATGTTAAATGAGGAAGGATAAAAGAAGTTAAAATGTAATTATTTGTCAGTGATGAGTGTGAAGAATTAGCGTTATAGTTTACTTTTAAGAAATTATGGTTTATAGGCAAGTATATCAATTGAGGGAGTAACATGAATGAGGTAGCAAGAAATGTTTAAGCTTCTCGTATCAAGTTTTATTTAAACCTTTGCTTCTTGCCCCCCACCAAAAAAAAAAAAAATCACTTGTTACGGTGACATTGGTGCATGCATGCTGAGTTACTTCAGTCCTGCCAACTCTGTGACCCTATGGACTGTAGCTCACAAGGGTCCTCTGTCCATGGGATCCTCCAGGCAAGAATACTGAAGTGGGTTGCCATGCCCTTCTCCAGGGGATCTTACTGACCCAGGGATCAGATCCATGTCTCTTAACGTCTCCTGCATTGGCAGGCAGCTTCTTTACCTCTAGCAACACCTGGGAAGCCCAGTGAGATCAGTAAAGTATATTAATTGTAAAGCTTTTTACCTATACATCCAGTAATGCAGAGATTTTGTTAACTTTATATCATTTTGTGTTTCCTGTTTAGCACAAACACCGAGAATTATAAAAGCATAGAAACTAGTTGGGGTAATATCACTTCTTAATTTGGTAGTAAACATTAATGTTGCAGCAAAATTGATAGCTATATGTCTGTCAACTTGATAGAATGCCTTTATTTTCATTATATTCATCTATCTAAATTTATTGCATTACACTTGATAGATATTTATATGAGCGAATTGATGGAAGAGTCAGAGGGAATCTTCGACAAGCTGCTATAGATCGATTTAGTAAACCTGATTCAGATCGATTTGTCTTTCTTCTGTGTACCCGAGCTGGTGGGTTGGGCATCAACTTAACTGCAGCTGATACATGTATAATTTTTGATTCTGATTGGAATCCTCAAAATGACCTTCAGGTAAACAAATTCCCTGGCTAAGAGAATTTTTTAAAATTTCCATGGCTATCTTTGATAATCCACCTGTTTTATTTTTATTTGGACAATTAACATGTATGTTTCCCTAAGAAATATTAGTGCCAAATAAAATAGATTAAATTATTTTAATTTAATGACAGTAAAATATAATAAAATATGCTTATTTATTTATTATACTTATTTATACTTATTACATTACATATCTTCTACCTCCTTGAGTGTAATATTGTTTAAATTATATCATATATATTTGTGAAATGCTTAGAATAAGTTTAAGAATAACTTATTTTACTTCTTTAAAAATAAGTGGTTACTTATTCTGATTTCATCTTTTTAATCATCACATAATGTAGTATGCATAGAATTGAGACATAATTGAATTTGCTTTTTGTGAAATGCTAGAGAAAATTAATGTATGCATTTAAATTAAGACTACTTGAACTTCCTAAAAGCATGGGAATATTAATTAGTGGTTATAATGAGTCAGAGTTTACAGAAAATGTGTTTCTAGGAAGGATACTAGACGAGATCAAAGTATTAGAGAAATTCTTCTTTTATTGTTCATAGTAGTCTCAGTATTACTGTATTGATATTATTCTTGAGAATATACCTGACTTAATAAACAGTGTTTAACCTTTCATTTGTATAATCTAGTTCAAAATTTATCGGAGTTTAAGTTCAGTAGGAATTTGAGATAATATATGAAGCTCTTATGTAATCTCTGCTGTCTTTACTTTCAAAATGTTTACATATTAGATAATTTGTTCTTTGCATGTTTAAGTAAAATTTGAGCCTCCAGAGTTATTCACCTTAAGTTTTTAGCCTTCTCAGAATTACCCAGCTTAACTAAAATATATTGAAAGGATTGTTGATAATGTAGCAGAGAGAAAAAAACTAGAAATTTAGGGTTAAAGTTTAAGTTTAAAGCCAGCGGCTAAAAAAATTTGTTCATAGAATTTATGTTCCTGTCTAGAATTGTATTGATGACACTCTCTTTAAGAAATAGTATTACTTCATGGATTTATGTTCTCAACATAGTAAGTTTAAATTTTAACTCATTGCTGATTGTGATATTTCTTCATGGATTCATATTCTTTGAACTATACATTTAAATTTTATTTTATTGCTGATTTTGGAATCATTTCTCATTTTAGTAAGCTCTGCCTTCACTTCCAGAGAAAGATTATATGCAATTCAGTAGCAGGAGTGTCTAAAATATTCTTACACATATTTTTATATCCCATCAAGATTGCTTAATGTGTAATGCCTTTTATGCTATTTTATAAAATAAATTGAATCTGTAACATTTCATTTTTTACAGGCCCAAGCTCGTTGTCACAGAATTGGTCAGAATAAAGCAGTTAAAGTCTACCGACTAGTGACTCGTAACTCATATGAAAGAGAGATGTTTGACCGAGCCAGTCTGAAACTGGGTCTAGATAAGGCTGTGTTACAGAGCATGAGTGGAAGAGAAAGTAATGTTGGTGGTGTATGTATATTTTCTTCTTTACTTGGAGTTTTCCTGTTTTTGTTTACATTTAATTTAAACCCCAGATAGCATATTATTTAATTTTGATCCATATTGAACACTAAGTAGATATTTTTATATAAGGAGGAATTTCAGAATAGAACTGTATTTATTAGTTAACAGTTTTGGAATCTGTTCTGTCTATATAGCTCCAGTAGTTGTGAATCCTAAGAGTAGGACTCACTACTCTCAAAAGTAGAAATTCTTTCTTTTTCGAGATGTTTGTATTATGTTTTCCCAAATTTTTTCTATAAAAAAGTTTTCAAATTGGTTTTTTTAGGGCTAAACTACTACTGTTGGCTTTGTCTTGTTATAAATGATGTTTTTGGCATTTTTCCCCTCAAAATCTTTTTTATACCTTATGATTATAACAACTATTTGAATCCTAGTACTAAAAAGAACCTTGAGCGATTACCTGCCCCAGAGGCTTTGTTTTAACTGAAGTTATCATGGGCAAATGGCATATCTTAGTTTAAAGATAGTAAAGAGTCAACAACTTCAATATGTTCTTCAGAGAATTCTCTCGGTACTCCCCGAGCCCAAAATGCAATTTAAACATGACTTCTGTGATTTTAGTGTTCTTTATGTATACTTTCTCATTTTACGAACTTTACAGAATTATCACCAAAATTTTTTCTCTTTAGATTCAACAGCTTTCCAAAAAGGAAATAGAAGATCTGCTTCGAAGAGGTGCTTATGGTGCCATTATGGAAGAAGAAGATGAAGGCTCTAAATTCTGTGAAGAAGATATTGATCAGATTTTACTACGTCGTACAAAAACCATTACAATTGAGTCGGAAGGACGTGGGTCAACATTTGCCAAGGTAACAGTGAGTGGTATTTTATAAATATACCTGTAGTATTCTCTCCTAAAAAAATTTAACTGTCTCTTACTCTACTATTATTTGAGGAGCACCTATTTAATGTCTAAATAAATAGAATTACTCAAAAGAAGTAGGTAATATATTATTTTCCTTCATTTTTATCTGCTGTCTCATATCAAATTTCACATGTACTGTTATGCTAGTGAAATGGATGGAGTAGGGGTTAATAACTAGAAATGGTTCTAAGTATTAATCAGAGTAGAACACTTGAAGTTAAATTAAGAAATGAAAGAACATACATGTGAAAGTTAGAGCAAAATATAAGTAACATAGCGTAGGAGGTTAAATCATTTTACATTAACTTGTAATAATTTAGAGTACTTAAAGGAGAGAAAGGATTTCTAATTTCATTTTAAGTGTTTAAATCAAGTTTAGGGAGAGTAGGATGAAGTTTGCTTATTGAAAAGAAATATTAATTATTTTAGCATTGCTATTTGGGGAAAAGATTTTAAAAATATACTAGCTGCCTTTATGCCGACCCTCTTCTCTTCTTCCCTCCCCCACCTCCCTGCTTGTAAACGTATATCTTGTGTTCATCTAAAGACTTTTTTATTGCAGTATTCTGTCCCACCTGTAGTGATTCATACAGATTTCTCCTTCACACTTTATTTCCTTTCTGCATTTTCTTCCTTTGTCCCCTCTCCACTTCCAGCCCAGAAGTCTTTGTACATCTTTATGGAGAGCAGTGTAGTATGGCAAGTAGTCTAGGTGTTGCACCACAAGTAATGATATCAGTCTTCATGTGAAAATGTTCCTCTTGCATTCAGTAAGCATACTAATGTAATCATGTCAGGTGCTTTACTAAGTGGTGGGAATACTAAGATTAAAGGATTCTAGTCACTGAAAAAGAATAAAAGAAAGTATTTGGGAGAACAGCAAATCAAGAAAGTCTTTGCAGAGGAAATACGTTTAAGCTGACTCTGGAAGGAAGTTTGAATTTAGTTTTGTTACAAAAAGAGAAAGCCACATAAAGGAACTACATGTTGCTAAACTACAAGGAAGATTTCAAGAACTATGGTGCCAGGTGTGTATGGGTGTGCAGAGTAAATCAAAATGGAGATCAAATTAAGATTAGGGAGATTGGACCTAAATTGTGAAAAGCTCAAAAAAATTCCATTTTGAGGTATTTGAACTTGATTGTGAGGCAGTTGAAAAGTTTTTAAATCTCTTCAAGCAGAAAATGGACATGTCTGATTTAGAAATTTAACTCTAGCAGCAGTGTAGAGAATGAGATTGAAATGTGAAAGACTGAAAGTGTAGAGGCCAGATAAGAGCATTCTGTAAGCTGTGTCGATGGGCTAACCAGAGCAGTGGAGACCCATCTGAATCAACAAGAATTGATACGCAGTTAGAAATTTGTGGAAGGAGGTGTCAAAGATAACTTTAATGTAAATTTCTAGCCCAATTTCTGGTATTATTAAGTAAAACAGAGAATGCAGAAGAAGGAAGTTCATATGGAGAAAATAAAATATTGGAGCTGCTATATTTGTGACATTTATAGGGCATCCAAGTGGAGATATCCAGAAGAGTTGCCTAGGTTACAGATACAGATTTGGGAGTCAGAGAAAAAAGCAGAAGAAAGTAGTATTGTGGAAACAAATACTGTAGAAGTATAAGGTTAAGAACTAAAACTAGTCATGATTAGTTAGATATACCCTGGGTCTAGCTTCTTTCCTGGGAAATGTTGTTTCCTTTGTGTTCCTTACTCAAGTTGTCAACACACTATGTACAGATATTTTCCCCCTCTTGCCTGAAATTATCTGAAATTTAGTTAATTTAACCAAAACGTATTAGTCATAGAAATCACCTTTGTTGGTTAAACTAAGCATAGGGATATTCTCCTTAATTATTTTTTAATTAGTGAAGGCGTATCTTCATTTACAGTGTTAATTATAATAATCATGGAAAGTCAGAACAGCAAGACTTGAATTCTTGCTCATAAGCTTAGTGACCCTGGACAGTTAACATTGATGAGTTTTTCTTGTCCTGAAAGAGGAGAACATAATCATCATGCTCGACCTTTTCCTTCTTTACTATAAAGTGCTCTGTGAGTTTTATTTTCCTCAGATATCTAATCATAACCAGCTGTACTCTAAGAATGTGAAATACTTAAGCACTTAAGTATCTATTTTAAACCTTCAGACCAGATAGTAATTGTTGCGTTTGAAAAAAAGAGCCTACTGAAGAAGTAACACTACAGTAGCTGAAGAGGTACCTCATAAGCCTGTACTTAAAATTTTTTCATTTCCATAATTGTGTGGAAATGCCACTGTATGATGGGCATTTGGCATAGTAGAATATGGCACTACTCTATGTAGTGGCACCAAAGGAATTAAGTTGGTACTCTTTTTGGCTTTTCCCTGGAATTTCCAGAACTTCAGTTGCTCAGTTGTTTTCAGTGGTTTTATGTAACTGTAATTACAATATGTGTTTCTTTGCATTACCAAAGAGTTTTTGATAAGAAGTTCCATATGTGGAGCAGGTTTCCCTGATGGCTCAGACGCTAAAGAATCTGCCTGCAATGCAGGAGGCTTGGGTTCAATCCCTGGTTTGGGAAGATCCCCTAGAGAAGGGAATGGCTACCCACTCTAGTATTCTTGCCTGGAGAATCCCATGAACAGAGGAGCCTGGTGGGCCACAGTCCATGGTGTCGCAAAGAGTCGGACACAACTGAGCGACTGACACTTTCACTTTCTTCACTGCATATATGGAGCAGCGTGCATAATAAGACTAACCAGACTTAGTTAAATATAGTAAACACTTTTGGGGGGGTGTGGGGGGCTGGGATCTTAGTTCTTCAACCAGAGATTGAACCCACTTCTTCAGCAATAAAAGTGCAATGTCCTAACCACAGGGCTGCCTGGGAATTTCCAACACTAATTCCTTAATACCATCCATCAGTTTTTCAGTGTTAAAACTTTCAGTTATCTTGAATTTCATAAATGGCTTGTTTACTTGTAGTAGTTTTATTACCTATGTGTAATTTTCTACATTTTAAAGTTCAACTGAGATGCAAATGGAGATTTTTATCATTTGATTATCCCTCAGATAATTTGCCATTATCCTGCAGGCATTCACTAATTATATTCTCCTTTGAAAATCATTTTATGTGACTATATTTTTTCATTTATTTTCATAGAGGTTTTGTTGTTCAGTTGCTAAGTTGTGTCCAATTCTTTGCAACCCCATGGACTGTAGCCTGCCAGGCTTTCCTGTCCTTTACTATCTCCCAAAGTTTGCTCAAACTCAAGTGCGTTGATTTGGTGATGCCATCCAAGCATCTCGTTCTCTGTTGTCCCCTTCTCCTCCTGCCCTCAATCTTTCCCAGTGTCACGGTCTTTTCCAGTGAGTCAGCTCTTCGCTTCAGGTGGCCAAAGTATTGGAGCTTCATCTTCACCCTCAGTCCTTCCAATTGAATATTCAGGGTTGATTTCTTTTAAGATTAACTGGTTTGCTCTCACTGCTTTCCAAGGGATTCTCAAGAATCTTCTCCAACACCACAGGTCAAAAGCATCAATTCTTCGGCATTCAGCCTTCTTTATGATCCTGTTCTCACATCTGTACATGACTGACTACTGGAAAAACCATAGCTTTGACTATATAACCTTTGTCGGCAAAGTGATGTCTCCGCTTCTTAATACACTGTCTAGGTTTGTCATAGCTTTTCTTTCAAGGAGCAACCTTCTTTTAATTTTGTGGCTGCAGTCATCCTACACAGTGATTTTGAAGGATGAAAATAAAATCTGCCACTGTTTAGGCTCTTTTCTTAAAGTATTATACATCTTTACTGCATATTTCATTTTTATAAAGAGCACTGTGATGACTTTTCTTTGAAGCAGCATTTGTATTTTTAGGAACTTAAGTTGCAGATAATGGTTATTCATGAATCGCAGTGTTGAACTATAATGTCTAAAGTTTGGTTTAGTTTAAAGATTTTATATAATTTCTATAATATTTAAGAAAATAAGTCATTTTTGTTTTTTTATTCCTCTGTAATTTCTTAATTTTTGCAGTGCTTATGCAGTATTTTTGTTGTTAGGAAAAGAGTTTTTAAAAGAAAAATAGGCAGTGACTCATTTTTCTTTATTTCTCATCTTCTGTATTGCATTTTTAAGCAGATGTATCTACTTAAAAATGGGATGGAAATAAAGTAGGAGAATACCAGAAAATGAACTGTATAGGGCAAATAGGTTTAAAATTCTTGTAACCTAATTTCTTTATATTCGTGTAGTATTTTTAAAAATTAGTTCTGTAACATGTGGTTTTTTTTGACCAAAAAGATTTGATCCCAGCTTACCCAAAGTTAAATAACTGTTTTAACTTTGCTCCTAAAACCCCAGCCTCTGTTGGTGTTGAGCTTTTTGCCATAAGCAGATGCTGTCTGTGTTTCACGTCATTGCAGTTTGGAACATCCTTTGAGTGTGCATGTTATGTCTGTGCTGAATTCAAATTCTGTCCACAGTAAATATGAGGAGATAAGATTTTAGATACACTTTAATAGATTTTTCCTCTAAGCTTCAAAAGATTTTTGAAAAATTACCATTATGTATTTCAGGCAAGTTTTGTGGCATCTGGAAACCGAACAGATATTTCATTAGACGATCCCAACTTCTGGCAAAAATGGGCGAAAAAGGCAGAAATAGATATAGATGCCATCAGTGGTAGAGTAAGTATTTCCGTCCCTTAAAAAAAAGTTACCTTTGATATATTTTATTATTATAATATTTTAAGGTGTTCAGCTATGTACTTACTGAAATTTATCTGCATAAATAAATTGATACAAGGCAGTTAAATGATAACATATTGAACCAGGCACTGCTTCGATTTAATTCTTCAAATACCTGATATGATAGGTTGTAATACAGGGAGAGTTAAATTTTGGACGTTATTTATGTCTTAAAATTATAATGTGCTTTTAAGTTTTCTAATTGTCTTCAAATAATGGATTACTTTTATTTCACTCTTTAACTTTCATTTTGCTTTTTTGGTGTCAGATCTTATTAATGATGATCTAGTCAACTATAAAAAGAGAAAAAAGCAATCAAAAAAGGGGCATTTTCAAATTCTGACAACTGAAAAAATTTAAAATCCAGTTCTACTTATGTACATGAATCTATTATGCTTAATAAGTATTATGAAATTTAAAGAAATAAGAAAGTTGCTTTTTAAACTTAAAACCCTTTGGAGTTAAGAAAGGGCTAAAAAGCTAACACAGAATTCATGGAACTGATAATAATATAACTGTTCACTTTGAAAGACACCTGTCTAATAATTTATAGGAATCAATGTTTGTAAGTCTTACCTTCTGTCAAAATAACTGTTAAATGGTTTAAAGAAATTTATATTAAGCATTGATGCATGGGATCCATTTTAATCGATAGCCTTTTAAAATGTAAAACTTTACAATGAAGAATAATGCGACTACCAAATAATCATTACTGTATAATAGGTTTTGGAAATATGTATAACTATGTGTGAAGCATTATAAATAAGTAAATTCGAAAAGAGATGTTTATTAAAATATTACTGTTTGCATGTTGGCATGTTTATATGCCTGAAAAGTCAATGGAATCTGCAAACCACTATAAAATTAATGAATTAGTGAATTAACAGGATAGAGGATAAATAATGACATTTAGCCTTCTTAAATATCAGTACTACCAGAAGTAGAAAAATTATGGAAGAGGAAATCTACTTCATAGTAGAAAAAAAGATTAGAACACTTATGGGTATACCAGCTGGTCATGTATGATTTTAATAAAGTGAATTACCAAACTTAATTGTAAGATTTGTCAATTAGAAAAACTGTACATTTTAAACATTTTAAACTTGAGTTTATAAACATAGAAATGCAACCCCATCAAAAATATTAACAATTTATTCATCCAACCAAACAAAATCTAAAAATTCCCCTGAAATAATAAATATTCAAGAATACTAAATCAACTCTTAGGAATCTGACTCAGCAATAATCACAGATGTTTAATGATAATGTGGTACATTGATGTACATCGCTTGCATTGTTCATTTTAGAAAAAAATTATATATAATCAGTACTTTTATATTATCTAATGCAGTAAGTAGAAATCATCACGTAAGTACCTACATACTCACTTAGAGCTCTGAAACAGGATGTTTTAGTCACTAAGTCATGTCCAACTCTTTGCAACCCCATGGACTATAGTCCACCAGGCCCCTCTCTCCGTGGGACTTCCCAGGCAAGAATACTGGAGTAGGTGGCCATTTCAGTCTCCATGGGATCGTCCCCACCCAGGGATCAAGCCCACGTCTCATGCATTGCAGGTGGATTCTTTACCACTGAGCCACCTGGGAGGCCCCCTAAGATAAGATAGTTAACTTTAAAGAGTCAGAGAAAAACAGTACTTACAGTGTGATCTTGGTTTATGATTTTTCAAAAGTATATAATGGTAATAACACAGACACTTGTATATTTGTGCTGGCTCCAGCTAGAGCATACTATAAGCTAAGTACCTTTCTTATGCTATGACTAAAATGAATGAGACAGATGAACCACTGCTTTAATAGAGCTTATAAGTTCTGGTGGGTATATAAACAAATATATAAGGTAATTTCTGAGACCAAAGAAAATAAAATCGTAAGATGGTAGAGAGTACATGAAGGAGTGGAGATAGCATTAGGGGACTAGCATTAGTGGAGATAGCATTAGGGGACTCTGAGGGGGACACCTGTCCTGAGACTTGACTGATGAGAACAAGGCAGCAATGTAAAGACATGAGAAATAAAATGGCAAGGTAGAGGGAATAGCAGTGAGCCATTGGTTGAAACAAGTTTAGTGTGTTCCAGAAATAGAAATGGCTTTGTGTCAGAACACAGGGAGGTGTTGAGAGTGGTGACAGCTTAGGTCAGGGATGATAGATACGGCTCAGATCAACAGTACCTTATAGATAATCTTATGGAGTTAAGGATTTTATAAATAAATTTGTATAAGCATATAGATGGCTCCATGGTAAAGAACTTGCCCTCCAGTGTAGGAGACACAGGTCAAGGGTTAGGGTTAGGGTCAGAAAGATCCTCTGAAGAAGGAAATGGCAACCCACTACAGTATTCTTGCCTGGGAAATCCCATGGACTGAGGAGTCTGGTGGGCTACAGTTCACGGGCTTGCAAAGAGTTGGACATGACTTAGTGACTAAACAACAACATAGTCATTTAACACTTGTGCAGTTATGTTTTCTGATTTATACACTGTTTAAAATTTTTTATATTTTCCAGCAAGAAGTATCATCAAGACAGATGGGTATATATGTTTAAAATGTAAAAGTATATTAACATATAATAAAGGAACTAAGATATTGAAAGAAGTATATAGAGAGCAAAGAATAGACTAAGAACAGGAGAAAATCAATTTATAGGATGTAAATAAATAGCATTAGAGGAAAAGGAATTATGTAATAATCATGATTAGAATATTCAGTTAGCATTGGGGAAGTATTTTAATAATATGCTCTATACCAAGTAAACTCCAATTTGTGGTAAGTGTATTTTTCAAATAAAACATGAAAAATAGGAAATCTGATTTCTATTTTATCAAATATTTGATGGGAAAACATTCTGAATTAGAAATCACAAAGGAAATAATTGGCATATTCAAATATATGACAAAAAACTATGTAATGGAAAAAGGTGCTATCTGACTGGTGACTGTAACAGAAGTATATATGAAAGTATTTTTATTATATAAAAGTTGATGTATTATAGCTGATTCATGTTATACAGCAGATACTAACACAACATTGTAAAGCAGTTTAAAAAAAAGCTAATGTAAATTGATCACAGGTATAAATAAATCAAAATCTTTACAGATTATGGGCAAAAAAATACTTGAAAATTTACCTGAGAAAATAAAACTAAGGTTTTTTTCTCTGGGGGGGGTGGTGACCAGGGAAAGGAACGACTCTTTGGTTTGTTCTTAATTTTTATTGAAGTATAGTTGGTTTACAGTGTTGTTTCAGTTTTGTGTGCACAGCAAGGTGTTTCCATTATAAATACATAAATTTTTTTTTCAGATTCTTTTCCCTTACAGGTTATTACAAAATATTGAGTATAATTCTCTGTGTTATACACTAGGTCCTTGTCAGCTTTTTTTTATGTAGAAGATGCCAGTTAATAAATGTAGAAGAAATAAGAGAAATGAAAATCTCAATTAATCCACCCTATTGATGAATTCTAAAATTAGTTTAAAATATAAAGAGAAGCTAAACTTATATATAACTTTCGAAATATTTATTAATTACAAAAGGAAAACTAGTAAGTTTGCAGTGGAAGAACTTAATAGAGAGGGTTGGTGTCATGAGTAATGACATACTAGCATTCTATAGCCCATTAAATTCAGTGCCCTGTGTGCATACTCACTGTGGGATAGCAGAGCCTGCCTGGCCCGCTTCCCCCTACACTTTACCCTCTCCTGCTCTGGGACTTAAACATCGAATGCCTTTTCAGGTCCACTGCTCTTTTCATCACTTAGAATGTCATCTCTTCCTTGGATGCCTGGCAAACTACTTCTTAGAGATCTCTTTCAAGAATCACTACTTTGTAAATCATTCTGACTTTTTTGTACCTGTCTTGTATCATAACGTATTGTATCCTGAAAAGCATTTGTTTACACATTAGTCTGATCTTCAAGACTATCAATTTCTCCTGAGCAGAAAACTGTCTTAGTCACAGCTACGCCTGCAGCCCATAACATAGTGCCTAACTTAGAGAAATTGCTCAATAAAGGTAAAAGTTTGTCAACTTAGGTTGTTTCGAATGAATTAAAGTGCACTGAACCTAGTGAGGTTCACACACCTACTACCTTGCTTGTTGTATATTCTGTTCCCTTCGTTCGCTCAGTCGTGTCTGACTCTCTGCAGCCCCATGGACTGCAGCGCGAGTATTAGTATGAGTCATTTGGAAAGCACTGAAACGTGATTCCAGATCCATGAAAACAAAGTATACCCTTTAACCAATATTTCTATTTCTGGATATTTCACTTCTTTGGACTTTAGGATAAAGTACGAAGATTCACTTTAGCATTGTATCTTTTAAAAATTGAAGACAATCTAAATTAAATTATGGTTTAATTAGGTAAAGAAAATAATTATGATGCTTAAATTCAGTTTAAAATATAGTTTATGATTGTTGTAGAAGCACAAATAATAATTTACAGATTAATAATAAAGTCATTTACCAAATTCTTTTTATCCTATGATTGTAATATGAATTTATGAGAAATGGTAATGAGGATTTTAAAGAAATATTAAAAATTCTAAGTTGATTTAGTAGGTCAGTGGAATTGTTAGTAATTTATTTCTTCTGGCTTTATATAATTATTTTGTTGTTTGTATAGCTTGAGAGGTAAAAATGAAAAATACTGTCATAAACAAAATAGTAAAAGGACCTTCAAGTAATAGCTATTAAATTTTACAGAACAGCTTGGTTATTGACACTCCAAGAATTAGGAAGCAAACAAGACCCTTCAGTGCCACAAAAGATGAGTTAGCTGAATTATCTGAACCCGAAAGTGAAGGAGATGAAAAGCCCAAACTTCGGAGACCCTGTGAGCGTTCGAATGGCTATGGAAGAACTGAATGCTTTAGAGTAGAGAAAAATCTGCTAGTTTATGGGTAAAATATTATTTTTAATGTTTACTGTTAGTTGTCTGGTATATAAATTATAGGAAACATATACTATATTTTACTATACTTTTTGTCTTGTTAGAATCAATAAAATTATTTTTAAAGTATCATGCATTTATATATTTAACATATTTAACAGAATGATGAGATACCTTAAATTTTAAAATTATAAATGTATTGCTAATGTCAAACTCCTTATTGTTCTCAGATTTGCATATTCAGTAACAAAATGGATAATATTGTTATCCATTATTGAATAAAATGTACTAGAAATTACCATGATTCTGCATTTTATTCTATGGGGAAAAAACTTTTATTAGGTAAATCCTGTTAATGACAAGATGTGTTTTTTGCAGTTTTCTGGCCTTTATCCATGAGTTATGTTTTTCTCTAGGATTTCATACAATATTAATGTAAATATACATTTTTTAACTAGATGGGGCCGATGGAGGGAGATTCTGTCTCATGGCCGTTTTAAAAGGCAGCTAAACGAGCACGATGTAGAAATTATCTGCCGAGCCCTCTTGGCGTATTGCCTTGTTCACTACCGAGGAGACGAGAAAATTAAAGGCTTCATATGGGATCTCATTACTCCAACTGAAGATGGGCAGACACGAGAGCTGCAGAATCATCTAGGTAGGAACATCCTTTATTTCCTTTTAAAATTCAGCTCTAGTTGTATCACTCACTAGCACTTAAACTCCCGCTTAGTAGTCCATAATATGGACATTTCTTAATTCATTTGGCATCTCCATTAATGATGGACATTTAAGACATTTCCAGTTTTAGACAATTGAAAAACAGGTATCAGTGAAGATCCCTGTACATTCCTCGTTGTGCACAGGAACAAATCTTGCACTAAAGTAAATATCAAGAAATGGAATTGTTGAGGTACAGCATATACACATCCATAGCATCTAAAATGTGGTCTGTGAGCCTTTCCCAGGAGCTTTTTAGAAATGAAGAATCTTAGACCTCAGACCTACTGCATCAGAATCTACGTTTTAACAAGTTCCTCAGCAATTAGTATGTATATTAAAATTTGGAAAACAGTGATAATCCATTTAATTTTTTTTTAATATTTTAATTTGCCATCCAATGTGGCTATGCCAATTTATAGTCTTATCAAAGGGCTGGAAATTTTTCTTTGTAATCTTTGTAACCTTGCTAACAGAACATTCGTTTTTTTCCATAAAATAACTAAATTTTCTATAAAGATAAAAAAGATGACTCTTCCCTTAAATTTGTGTTACAGTTTTGTTCCCTTTAATCAACAAATACCTGTTAAAGCACCTGTCATGTGCTTCTTTGCAAAGTACTGGGAAAATGAGAAGGAACGACACAGACAAGATCTCTGAACTCATGAACCTTACATTCTGGTCAGGCAGAGTTAGACTATATGGACCTTTGTGAGCAAAGTGATATCTCTGCTTTTTAATGTGCTATCTAGGTTTGCCATAGCTTTTCTTCCAGGGAGCAAGTGTCTTTTGATTTTGTGGCTTGCAGTTACCATTCTCAGTGATTTTGGAGCCCAATAAAATGAAATTACCTAAATACTTGTAGATTATGATGAATACTGTGAAGGAAATAAACCAAGGACTGAGATGGAGAAGAACAGAAAGCACGTGGTTTAGATTTGGGTGGTCACTGGGGTTCTGTCCCAGCAGGAGGGAATGAAGTTATTAATGTGAAGAGTGATTTCTGGTAAAGAGACAAGATTGTGTATATTACACAAATATAATTTCATTCTTCCTTGAAACCCAACTTAAATGTCAATAAAGAGGAAAAAATTCAAGGCATTAAGCTTGATGAAGTATACAGGTAAAAATTTTAGTTTCTTAAATAGTAGAACGGAAGGAAATGGAGAGGGCATCTATAAATCAGTGGTTCACAACCAGACATGATTTTGTGCCCCAGTCTTGCTCTCACTCTGGGTTGTCACAACTTCGAGGATGTCAGTGGCATCTAATGGGTAGAGGCCATGAGTGCACAGGCAGCACCCACAATAAGAAACTGTGCCGCTCACAATAACAGTAGTGCCAGGATTGAAAAGCTTGCTATAATCTGAAAGGTTTAAATGTCCTCAGCCAGTTATAATGTGTGAGCCTTATTTGGGTCCTGATTGAAAGTAGCAGCCCAGGGGAAATTTCTCTGTTATTTTTATTAGATAATTTTAAATCTGAATACTAAATATTAAGTAAGTATTATTGCATTTTTTGGGGCTGACATGTTGTAGGGTATTGTAATTTTTTTTTTTTTAAGGAGGTCTTTTACATGTGTTAAAAGACTCGGACATTTATTAGAGGTGATTATTGTCTTCAGTTTATCTCAAAATAGTATTGGAGTTTGGGGAACAAACATAATATAGATGAAGCAAAATTGGCTGTGAATTGATAATGAAGTTGGAAGATAGGACCCAGTGCTCCATCGTATTATTCCATCTATTTTCGTGTATACTTAATTACATAATTTAAAAATAAATAAGAATAAACCTTTAAAAATAGACAGGGTGGGAAAAGAATTTTGGAATCTCGAAGCATTAGATTAGTGGTAACTAACTTAACCAACTGGAGAAAACTGAATCTTAGGTCAACATTAGGAAAGGGCAACAACCAACTGATTTTGCTTAATAGGTTATCCAAAAGTTTCAGGAGTTTGTGACATCCATGACCTCTGAAAGTGGGTATAAAAGACAGGCGCTTTGATTGAAAGTTGTTTAAAGGGGAGATCAGACCCCTAAATACCCTCTTCAGCTCCATATAGCCATGATATAAAGACTGACTGAATGTTTATTCTCTAGAGAAAATAAAATAAGGTCTGCATTGCATTGGGATTTGCAACATGGACTTACCAAATGACTGTTAAATTAATATGTATAGTGGACAATGTCATACTCAAGGAAGAAAACTAAGAAATTTTCCTTGGTTAATCTGACCAGAGCAAAACATAAAGATAATGACAGGAAAAAGCCAGTCAGATTACCCTTCAAAGAGGCAGTCCACAGTCATCTCCATTCATTCAGACTGCCAGTCAGTTTTCCTTTCATTCTTAAATATGAGCAAATAACCAAGACTAGCAGAAATCTGGGGAAAGTCTCCAACATGAATGAGAGACTAAAACAAATTGCTAAAATGTAATTGTAGGAAACAAAGACTATAAAAAGAAAACTTCTAAAATACTAATATTTGAAAAGATACTTCAAATATACCATGATTTTGAAAGCAGAGTAAACATACTCTTGCAAAACAGATCATTTAGCCACAACTTACACTTTTGTCACTAAGGAAGCATAAAGTAAAGCACAGGGAAAGGTTTGATCTTTTGGTTTTTACATTTAGAAAAAAATGTTTTGGAACATAGAGGTAATCAGAATGATTGCTTAGAGATACTAAATTGGGTGTTTGGCAGACATCATGTTAATATGTACGGAATCATTGTATCATCTTGCAATTTAGTTAATATTGGTACCATTAACATTTCAAAGATCTCTGTATAGCCTTGACAGACCTCTGAAAGCCTCCAGAAGTTGCTTGCATTGTAAAAATGTTTCAAACAGAACATCTTTATACAAATTATCCCTGATTTCACATGTCCTCATTTCAACAGGCCTGTCAGCCCCGGTACCTAGAGGTCGAAAAGGAAAGAAAGTAAAGACTCAGACAAGCTCATTTGATATACAAAAAGCAGAATGGCTTCGAAAATACAATCCTGAGCAACTACTTCAAGATGAAGGCTACAAAAAACATATAAAACACCACTGTAATAAGTAGGTAGTGGGGTATTTTTAACACAACTCATTAAAAGTTTACTTTTCTGACTTCTAACAATCTTAAAGCATGCTGCTTTGGAGTACAAAGACAGTGTGGTCTAGGACCAATCCTACTCTTAATCTTATAGGGTGTCCTTCAGCAAATCATGGTACCTCTTGTGTCACTATTCATCAAGAGAGAGAATAAAACTGACCTCCAAGTGATCTTGTTGTGCCTTACTTGGCTGTTAAATAATGATGATTGTGAAGATTTTGGAGTAACCTATTATATACACACACACACGCATATAGTAGTAATGGGATTAATTTAATCAGAAGTAATTGTTAATTATTTCACTATAAAAATTCTGTATACAAATTCTTTTAATTTTAACCCCATGGATGAATTTTCTTTAATGATAATTAATGTCTTTTGATTTTTTTTCCCCTCATTTTTAGAGTTTTGCTTCGTGTAAGAATGCTGTATTATCTAAAGCAAGAAGTCATTGGAAATGAGTGTCAGAAAGTTTTTGATGGAGTTGATGCAAGGTAAATAACATGTTTATGTTTATTTTTTAGCAACATAATGAGGCAAAAGTTAAATGACCAGGAAATTGTATATTAAGTGACTCTTTATTCAGTGAAATTCACAGAAAGGAAAATCTTCCAAATTTAGAGTAATCCTTGTCAATTTGTTGCCTTTTGTCTATTAATCTCATTGTTGGCTCTGTCACTGAAAATTATAAGAGTGAAAACAGCAGTAGTAGTAGTTTCCTACTACCATGTGAAGTGAAAGTCGTTCAGTCGTGTCCGACTCTTTGCGACCCCATGAACTATACAGTCCATGGAATTCTCCAGGCCAGAATACTGGAGTGGGTAGCCTTTCCCTTCTCCAGGGGATCTTCCCAACCCAGGGATCAAACCCGCCTCCTGCATTGCAGGTGGATTCTTTACTGGCTGAGCCACAAGGGAAGCCCTCCTTTCTGGTCGTGGTGGTGAAACAGCTCATTTGTGTTTAATCACATTTGAGATTAATGGTCATAAGTTTGAAGTAAGTCATTTGACAGGGTTCATGTGATTTTCTCCAGCAGTGTTCAACTGCTTCACTTCAGTTCAGTTCAGTCGCTCAGTCGTGTCCGACTCCTTAGTTATAGGCAAAAGGTAAATGGATTTTTAGATTTAACATGAATTGGGGTTGTATCATGTATGTAGAACAGAGGGAAAAGCAGGCAAAGAACTTTAGTGAGTACAGTGCTAGACTACAGAATGGTTATTTATAATGAGGAAAGTGGGGGATGAAAGTGATGATGGATAGTAAGTGGTAAGATAGGGGACACCGTGGTGAAGCTAGAGAATTATAGTGAAAAGTACCCAAGTTAATTGAGTTGGAAGGAACTGACAGTTGGAATTCTGATTGAAGAGATTATGCTGCTATTGGTGATGATAAGATTAAGTATATGACTGTGTGCATGTGTGGCTGAGGTAGAGAGGAAAAAAAGATAATGTAAAGGTCAAGGAACTGAGAGACCAAGGTATTGGATGGATCACTTGAGGATGCAAAAGTTTCTCGTTGTAGTAAGAGGGAGGAAACTTAAGTTTTAGGGCTCCTACTACCTTATCTAAGCCCTAAAACTGTAATTCTCTAGCTTCATCATGGTGTTGGTGTCCCCATGTTACCACCTACTATGCATCATCACTTTCATCCCCCACTTTCCTCATTATAATAACTATTCTGTAGTCTAGCACTGTACTCACTAAAGTTCTTTGCCTGCTTTTCCCTCTGTTCTACATACATGACACAACCCCAATTCATGTTAAACTTAAAAATCCATTTACCTTTTTGCCTATAACTAAGCAGTTGAACATTGCTGGAGAAAATCACACACACTCTGCCAAATGACTCACTTCAAATTTATGATCATTAATCTCACATGTGATTAAACACAAATAAGATGTTTAACCAACACGACCAGAAAGTTCATTTACTGGTTCTTCAAGAGGACCATTCCATTCCTCTCTCCTCAAACCATCTTCCTATCCTACTAGCATCCCCTCCAGTAATGACTTTGGTGTATATTTCATGGAGAAAATAGAAACAGACAAGAGCTACCTTCAGTTCTACTTGTCGTGTGTGTCCCCCTATTTGTTCCTTCTCTCAGGATGCCCTAGAAATCCTCCTCCTCATCCTCCTTAGAGCAGCCCTTATGCTTGGAATTCATCTCTTACCTTGTAAAGATTTTACACCTTTGTTTCCTGAATCATCATTTCCCCCACTCTTTACTGAATCATTCTCTTGGCATATATACGTTTCTTAATGTCATTCATTTTAAAAAGAACAAAAAACCTACTATAATGTACATACATCCTTCTAATCCATTTCTCTGCTCTTCTTCACACAAATAGAGAGCTGTGTGGGTTGATAATCTTACACCTCTTTACTTTGCATTTTCTCTTCAGCCTGTTCCAGTTAATCCTGTATCTCCACTCTCTGACTGAAATGATTTTTAGTAAGGCCATTAATAATCTCCAGTGTGAAGTTTAGATGTCTCTGAACTTAGTCTGTTTCTCCCTTCTTGAAATGATGTCTTCAGGAGACATCCATGCTTCTACACCCACCTGGTTCTTTTTTCCTCGTTGGTCATCCTCTTTTCCTTTGCTAGCTCGTACTCTTCTAATAGAGGCTTCCCAGTTGGCTCAGCGGTTAAGAATCCATCGGCTAATGCAGGAGACGCTGGTGCAATTCCTGGGTCGGACGATCCCGTGGAGAAGGAAATGGCCACCCACATCAGTATTCTTGCCTGGGAAATCCTATGGACAGAGGTGCCTGGAGGTTACAGTTCACAGGGTCGCAAAGAGTCGGATGTGACTGGGAGACTAAACAACAACAGTTCATCTGATAGATCTCTAGATGTTGGATTGGTCAAGAGCTGTGTCCTCAGCTTGCTTTCTTGTCCTTTCTCCTTAGGTGAATTTATGCAGCCTCATCATATCAAATGTGATCTATACATAGATGACTGTCATATTTACATATTCATCCCAGACCTTTCCCCTCAGCTCTAAGGTCTAAAGCAGCTGCCTCAAACATTTCCACTTGAAATATCTGATTAACATATCAATTTTCCCCTGCATTTTCCAAATCCTCTGTCTCCTTTTGTTCCCTCCCCGCCTTCCCACATACAGGCCTTCTCCATCCTAGTAAATCTACCACCCAGTTGCTCTGGTATCATTCTTGATTATTCTCTTCTCAAACCCTACAGGAAGACTTGCTAGCTTGACAAAGTATATGCGAAGTCTGAGCACTTTTTTCCTCTTTCCTCTGCTGACTCCCTAGTCCAAGGCGCCATCATCTCATGTTTAGACTTTTGCAGTGGCCTCCTTATTGAGTCCCTTTGCCTCTTCTTTTTCAAGAGTAGTTGGATTTTGGTTGTTGTTGTTTTGTCCCGGCCCCAAGATTTGCAGGATCTTAGTTCCCCGACCAGGGATTGAACCCATGCCCCCTTCAGTGGGAGCACAGAGTTCTAACCACTACTGGACTGCCAGGGAATTGCCATTTTTGCATCTTTTGCCTCTCTACAGTTGGACCTTGATACAGAAGCCAGAGTGATCTTTGTAAAGCAAAAATCAGACCAAGGCAATCCTCTTCTCAGAACCTTCTCATTTCTCTTAGAGTAAAGACCCATCCTGCAGTGCCCTACATCAGTCTGGGCCCTCTTGCTCTACTTTGTCCTTCATCCAGTGTTCCCCCAGCATGTCAGGCTCATTCTGTGCTGTCTGCCCAGTGCAAATACTCTTTCCCCTCTTTTTCCTCAGAAGTGCCTGCTCCCATCATGCAGGTCTCAGCTTAGGTTTCACTCTGCAGATAGGCCTTCCCAGCCCACTCTAGCTGGAGCAGCCCACCAGTCACTGACTATGACTTAACCTTATTTTATCTCATTCATGATGCCTACTAGTATTAAAAATTGTATTTATTTTTAAATTGTATTTTTCCTGTCAGTACAATTTAATTTGATTCAAGGTGACATATGCTGTCCGTCTTATTGATGATCATATTCCTAGCCCCTAGAGCCTGGGAAATAGTAACAATCAGTAAATATAATTTGTTGTTGACTTATCAGCTCCTCTTTTTCTTTGATCTGATTGAATTCAACACTCTTGTGATTTCTAGGAACTGTGATCTTTGAATTATCCTCTTTCATTATTCTCTCCCTCACTGGCTTCTCCTTTGGGTTTTATTTGGATTTTAACGTATTCATATCTCTCTCAACACACTCCCTCGTTGCCTCCCAGCCTTTGCATTCTTGGAGCAACATTCTCTTTCCCATTTTCCTCCCTTCTCCCTCTCTTACTACTCAGAAGACATCAACTCAGCCTCCCTGTCCTCTCAGCTGGGTGCCTTGTCACAGCACTCATCACAGGTATTGAAGAGGTTTTGCAGATACTTCTTCAGAAGGGCAGGGTTATGTCTATCTTGTTATTGCCATTGTTAGCACATAGTGAATACTGTTTAAATCTATTTTGCATGGATGATCTGGCCAGGGGAAGTCAGAGGCTTTATGCAAGAGATTGCAGAAATTAACAACAGGAGTATATGCACCTTATTGTATTCCTTTCCCCAGCAGTTAATGAACACTTAACATGCATATGGCACATTTAAACCAGGAGGTATATACTGAGTGCGCTTTACTCTTTGTGTATGTTAGTCGCTCAGTCGTGTCCGACTCTGTGACCCCACGGACTGTAGCCCACCAGGCTTCTCTGTCCATGGAATTCTCCAGGCGAGAATACTGGAGTGGATTGCCATTCCCTTCTCCAGAGGAACTTCCCACCCTAGAACTCTGGTCTCCTGCATCACAGGCACATTCTTTACCGTTTGAGCTTCAGGGAATTCTGTAAAGTGAAAGTCACTCAGTCCTATATGACTCTTCAGGACCGCGTGGACTATACAGTCCATGGAGTTCTCCAGGCCAGAATACTGGAGTGGGTAGCTTTTTCCCTTCTCCGGCTGATCTTCCTAACCCAGGAATCCACCCAGGAAGTGGAGTCTCCTGAGCTATCAGGGAAGCCCCCTTTACTCTTTAAAAGAAGGATAAAAACCTTCCACCTCAGATGTCACAGCATTTTGAGCTTAGAGTGCCACCTGATGGTTTGTAAAGGGAAATACATATCTGACCCACTTGATGATTCCCCTTTGGGTATCCTGTCTCCAGTGTTCTTTCCTCTTATTCCTTTATCTTTTGTGCTTCTGCTTTGATTAATCCTGAACAGGAATGCAATCAAAACTAAGTATCTTGTTTAACTGTATTTTTCCTCATCTTTCTTCAGCTTTTGCCATATCACAGGAAAACCTCTCTTCCTCTTCCTGCACTAAACTAAAAAATATTGTGACTGTGACACTTCTCTTTTTAAGCAAAATAAGATATAATGAGATGTGCATTTTAGAATGCCGAAAAATGTCTTTCAGTCTCCTGGCAAAACGCTTATGAAAAATAAACAGTGATTTTCTTATGTTTTAATTACTTATAAAACTTACAACTCTTTCATTGTCAGTGTCTTTTATTTCAGCTACATTAGTGGTTAAGTATTAGGTTCTTGTGGACGAGACCAGAAACATTGATCACTTATCTTCTATCTGAAAGTTTATTTTGAATTCCCAAGGATAACCAACTTATAGGAAACTCTTCATATCTTACATCCATAGTCCTTTGTTAATTGATTTATAAAATTTATGATGCTACGATGAAGCTAAATTTGTGGGGGTTTTTTTATGTGTTGTGTTTTTAAATGGTTTGAATCTCTGGTAAAGAAGTGAACATTTCAGTCCTTTTATGCATGGCATCTTTCCCTTTTTAGAGGTGTATATTACTTCAGAGGTGTGTTACTTGCAGAAATGTTTCTGGGAAAATAATAATTTCAAGTGATAAAGGAAAAGAAAGTTATATTTATAAAATTATAAGTGCTGTAATTGTTTTATATTAATGAAAACCACCACATTACCAGAGCATCATGGATTTATCATTGTGGTTTCAGTAAATTATCATATTGTCATTTTGTGGCATGTATTATAAACAGCATAAAAAATAGCACTTGGAGTGTTTTCATCAAATCACTAATCAAGAACCTGCATTCTCCCCACTTGTAAGCAGCGCGTAGTTTTTCAGCGTGATTTCCTAGCAACTGCTGCTGCTGTTCAGTCACTCAGTCGTGTCCAACTCTTTGCGACCCCGTGGACTGCAGCACGCCAGGCTTCCCTGTCCTTCACCATCTCCCAGAGCTTGTTCAAACTCATGTCCATTGAGTCGGTGATGCCATCCAACCATCTCGCCCTCTGCCATCCCCTTTTCCTCCTGCCTTCAGTCTTTCCCAGCATCAGGGCCTTTTCTAATAAGTGGACTCTTTGCATCAGGCGGCCAAAGTATTGGAGCTTCAGCTTCAGCATCAGTCCTTCCAATGATTGATTCAGGATTGATTTCCTATTCCTAGCAATAGCAGTCTAAAAGAGACATAACCTGTTTTACAGCCTAGTGCAATTGATTTGCTTTTTAGGGGTTCAGTCTCCTCATATACAAAATAAAATATTTGAACCAGATGATTTTGGCCACATTGTTTGCTGACATAATCAGATAGATTTTTGTCTGTATCTAAAGGAAATCAGTGGAAAGACTATTATTCCTTAAGGATAAAGTAAACCTGTTGAAACTTACTTCTGTTGTGCTTAAAATTATTAATTCATTTTATGATATCTTTGTAGTTATTGTGCAATTTTATAATTTTAATTGGTGATAATTGTGGGAAATAAGAAAATAAAGTTATATCCTTTTTTTGTTAAAAACCACAGTGCTTTTTATAAGCTATGTAAAATTTTGCCTCCTCTTAGACTTGTTTATAGTAACCCATAAACTCGTATCATGCTTTTTTTAAGTGACATTGATGTTTGGGTCCCAGAACCAGACCACTCAGAAGTCCCAGCTGAGTGGTGGGACTTTGATGCTGATAAGTCGCTCCTTATTGGGGTTTTTAAACATGGTAAGTGAGACGTAAGATAAGTAGAGTCTTCATCTCTGTATACTGTTAAGTCAGCTATGTCTTAATTTTTTTATTTCCACTTACAGCTTTATTTCAGTAACACCCATTGAATATATATATAAAGCATGCACTCTCGAACTGTCCATTAGTCACTACATTTTCTTATGAGTGGGTGGCATATATAAACTGCTTCTCCCAGACATGTCTCATGTAACATTCCCTCTAAGGAAGAGTTTTTATGTGAAATTTGTTGCATGTGATCAGATTTTTCTCTTTTTCAGCTTAACTGATAAATTTAATCTAGATTCCTAAATATACTTATTGTCAGACCATGTAATGTTTGGGATAATTTCTAGAAAATGTTTAACCTGTATCATTTTAATATATGGTCCCTTTAGTGTAGGAAGATCACCCATCATAAATATGAGAAATACTTACATGTTTTTCTTCTTTTTATCCTTTTTACTTCCAAAATTGGTGGTCCCTCTAGGTTATGAAAAGTATAACACTATCCGAGCAGACCCAGCATTGTGCTTTTTGGAACGAGTAGGAAAACCTGATGAGAAAGCAGTTGCTGCGGAACAGAGGGCAAATGATTATATGGATGGGTACGTGCATTTCAGAAGCATGAGTTCTCCGTATATCTCTGTCAACATCAGTGTGTTCTGTCAGTGATGTTTCTCTTTAGATAAAGTAGTAGTAGCTAATGAGAGTCTAATAAATTAGCACTTGTTAAACAGAGTGTGAATGAAGAAAGGGACTGAACGTTCCCCACACCCATTCATTTGATGAGTTCTTCACTTGTCCATTCTTAGTAGTCACAGCAATTAAGCCCATAAAATTTTGAAGGTGTACGAGGGAAAAAGAAAGCTAAGCATACACAATTGAAGAGAAATATGATGTTCATTATACCTGTTTCTTTTCTCACCGAAAGAGAAAAGTAAGAGTCTATGTTAAGATTAATACCACATTTATAAGTGAGCTTGGGGGTAAATTAGAGTAAATTAGAACTAGCTTTCTTCTGACTTGCCATGTAATTGCCTTCATGCTATTAGGTGAGCTCCTCTGGCTAAACAACAGAGACTTCAGTCTGACCTTTAAAACATATTAAAAAGTCCTTCCAACAGTACCCCATTTGTTTGTCCAGCCAAGGGAAATTTGAAGTTCGGGAACAATAATTATGGCATTTGTTGGTATTTAACAGGGATGTGGAAGATCCAGAATACAAACCTGCCCCAGCTATCTTTAAAGATGATATAGAGGTATGCTTTGGATCATGTTTTTAAGTCATCAGTTCTAGTTATCCATGTTTTCTTTTGCTTGATTTTTCTTTTGTGTGTTTTTCCTTCATATGTTTTTATTATGCATCATTTCTCTCAAGATAGTGACCAACATAGGTTGCCAGACATCACAAATAAGCATTTAGAATTTGCTTGATCTCCCCTTCTAGACAAGCTGGAGACTGGTTTGGACATATGGATGAAATGGAACTTGCCAACATGCTACACTGCTAGGAACCAAAGAGACAGTATTCAGGGGCAAAATCCCAAAGCAGAGTGAGAACTAGATACTGAGCACAGAGCAACAGTCAGAAACTGGGCCTCCATAAAGCAGTTTGAAATAGAGGGTAGAGCCTGGAGGAATTTTGAGCTGCCAAAGCACAATTCTAAGTGGTCTATTTATAGAAAGTCAAAAGGAAGAAAAAGAGTTGTTGAAAGTACAGAAAAGAATCTGTTGGATTGGAGAAATGATATTAAAAGAGGAGAGGAATTTTTCCAGTATTTCTGAGAACATAGTAAAGACTAAACAATGCTGTGGCTGTCAGGTAGGATTTGCTGGCCTTGGTTGCCAAGGGAATGGGATATTGAGGAAGAAAGATGAAGTTTAGGCCAGTGTGTACCGGTGAGAATGATAGCCAGTAAAATCAGAACCCTTAAAGGGTAGTACTTCCCGCCAAACTGCACATGAAAACATAGAAATCTATCTCAGCATGGGCTTCAGGTAAGGAGAAAATTATCTCCCCTGAGAATTCATAACCATAGGCCTACCTTTTCTTGAGTTTATGGTTTGATTTTTTTTTTTTTTTTAATCTGCATGGTCCAAGAATTCTCAAGGCAAAAAATGTAATATAAAAAGAGATCCCAAGCTGGTAATACCATTGAGGTACCTGGTGAAGGAAAACAAACAAAGATAAAGAACTAACAGAAGAAACAACTTCAGTTGAGATTATATTTGCATCCTGAAGATAGCCTTCCATGAAATAAGGTCAAAATCCAAAACTTCATCTATGAGGAACAATTTACCATGAATTCATGTTAGCAAATACAACAAAGAACAAGATTAGATGTCTAAGAATTTGTAATAATAGATCTCCTGAAATAGAAAATAAATAAATTTTTTACTGATTAAAGAAAGAACTAAGAACAGAACAAAAGAAAGCATATGATTTTTAAAGGGACATGTGAAGGAGAATTATATGTAACTTTAGAAGTGGAAAATATTGACCTTGAAATTTAAACTCCACAAATAAGTTAAACCTTGTGCTGGAGAAGCAAATTAGACACAGTTCATGAGAGGAGAAATTATTTACAATATAGAGGAAATTATCCAAAATGTAGCATGATGAATCAGTTTGAGCCAAAAAGAGAGAAACCACATAGTAATTTCAATAGGGAAAGCTTGATGTAAAGACTTACTGATTGTGATAGAGGAACTGAAATAATGAGAGAGAGAGTAGAAAGAAGTGTCGGGGACTCTAAAGAATGTAATAGCCACTGCTCCTACGGCTGAGATACAGCACCCAGGGAAGGATCCTGTCCCCACGAGGGCTAAGGGTATGGCCATAGTAAGCAGAGGACTGTTATCAAAGAGATTAGAAATAACAAGTATTGGATAGGATGCAGAGAAAAGTGAAACCTTGTACATTGTTGGCGGGAATGTAAATTGGTGTAGCCACTATGGAAGACAATATGGAGGTTCCTTAAAAATTAAAAATTGTCATGTGATCTAGCAGTCAAACTTACGGGTACTTAGCCTTTAAAGAAAAGCACAAATTTGAAAAGATATATGCACCCCGATCACATGTTGTTTCAAGTATTATTTATAATAACCAAGATGTGGTAACAACCTAAGTGTCTCTTGATGGAAAAATGGGTAAAGAGATTGTGATATACATAACACACGTTTTCATGTCTATGTTTATGTATATATGTATACAATGGAATATTATTCAGTCTTTAAAAAAAAATGAAATCTTCTCCTTTGCAACAACATGGATGGACCTTGAGAACACTATGCTAAGTGAAATAAGTCAGATAAAGACAAATACTGTATGATCACTTAATATGTGGAATCTAAAAAAGAACATATTTTTGAACTAAATTGATAGATAAAGAGAACAGAGTGTGCTTGCCAGAGGCTGGGAGTTAGAGATGAGGTGGAAATGGGTGAACTGTTTTTGGTTTGAGTTTTTTTAATTTAAATAAATTTTTAAAATTCTTTTGCAAAACAAAGTATTATAAAGAAAATCGATTCTCTTATTGTATTTTGACCCAGTTTCCCTGTGACACATTTCTGTTTTCTTTTGAAAGGATGATGTTTCCTCACCAGGAGATCTTGTTATAGCAGATGGAGGTAAATAACATTTCTTTCTTTCTTCAGTATTGTTGTAAATTAGCATTCCCATGATACCATGAGATCAGTAAACTAGTACACTATTATATGTTTCAAATGTGCATGAAATTTATTGAAGATAGTTGCAATCATTATAAAACATAGTTGATTGAAAGTTTAACAGTATTTTTAGTTGTCAGAGCTCTAATTAAAGCTTTTTTTGAAAGAGATTTGTTTTTGCTTTTCAGTTAACTGAATTAAAAGAAAAAATTAAGTAGGGTAATTTTGCTGCTTTTGTGAGCTTCATGGCAGTATCTATTGAGTTTTTTTGTGTGTTTGTTTTCTAGTTGTGTTTTTTTTTAATTGACATGAGTTTCTTTAAATGTAGATGGTCAGCTGATGGAGGGTGATAAAATTTATTGGCCTACTCAGTCAGCCTTAACTACCCGTTTGAGGCGTCTCATTACTGCATATCAGCGTACTAATAAAAACAGACAAATCCAACAGATACAACCTACTTTCCCTGTGCCTGCCAGTGTTATGCAGCCTCTTTATGAAGAAGCCACTCTTAACCCTAAAATAGCAGCCAAGATAGAAAGACAGCAGAGGTAAGACTAAGTTTTTAATAGATAGTATCTAAATATACTATTCATTCTGAAGTCTGTTAGGCTATGATTATCTCACTTTGCTAAAAACATATCTAGGTAGAGAAGTTGGTCAAAGCAAAATGCTTTATGCACACATACACATGTATATAAGTATATGCACATACAAAGATGGTTAAACTAATTGCATTTTATAGTTACTAGGTCTTATTTTATGTGTAATTCATGTTTATGAACAATGAGGTGTAAGGGAAATGAAGGTGAAAACTCAACAATTAAATTATAAATGAAATGTATTTTTAAATTACATGAAATAAATTCCATTGTGTCTTATTTTACACGATGACATTAATGAAGTACAGAATTCATGAAAGAGAAGTTCGTCTCTGCTTTTTACCGAGGATGAACCCTTAAAGCTACTGATGTCAAAGGGAAATAAATAGTAGTAGAACTTCTTGCAAGAGATCTTGTTAGGAGGACAGGCACACTTCTCTCATTCCCAAAACTTTAACTTCTTAAAAAGGATAGGATCCCTGGAAAAGAATAAGAAAGTTTAGCAATAACCTGGCCTCCTTGTTAAACCTGGATCTTTGGATTTTTTCTGAAAGATAAATCATTGTTCCTTTGTTTCACTTGAGGCACATTCATTGTAACCAGAATTTAGTCTGACACTTAAGATTTTAGCTATCCTAGATGTAATACTCAAATGCTGCTGCCTTTGTAAATACACTGTTTCAGTTATCTGTCCTTGCATAACCACCTATCCCATAACACAGTAACATAAAGCAACATCAGTTTTTTGTTTCTCACAATTCTGTGGGTTGACCAGGTGGTTCTTCTGCTTCCTAAGGTGTTGGCTGGAGTCTGGGGAGGGTTTGAAAATCAAGAGTTAGTTGCACAGTCACGTCTGACTCTGTGATCCCATGGACTGCAGCCCACCAGGCTCCTTTGTCCGTGGAATTCTCCAGGCAAGAATACTGGAGTGGGTTGGCATTTCCTTCTCCAGGGGATCTTCCCAACCCAAGGATCAAACCTGGGTCTCCTTCATTGCAGGCAGTTTCCAAGAGGGAATATTCCAAATGGCAAAGGTTGAAGTTGCAGGTTTTTCATGGCCTAGCCTCAGCAGTTACAGAGTCACAGCACAGGGCCAACCATAATTTAAGGGAAATGAGTTGCACCTCTCAAATGGAAGAATGGCAAAGAATTGGTGGCCATCTTCAGTCTGCCACATACATTTTCCCTCAGTCTGGAAGATTTAGATAATCTTCCTAAAGTTTTAGTTTTATCCTAGTATTCAGTGGCCCTTTATTTAGTAAAAGGATAAAGTTTAACTTCTTAAGCCTTAATTCAAGAGTCTCTTCAGTTTAGGCCTTAGCATGCATTTATAATTTTATTCACTACTATTTCCTCAGCCAGAATGCCCCACTTAGTCTTGGTTCAGTATCCTACTTAAGTTGTCCCCTGTCACCGAGAATACTCTTATGAACTCTTTAGTCCATACATGGCCCTTCTATTCCTTCAGTGTTCAGCATGGGTTCTGTATCCTCTGCTGATTTTTTCCTGCACTAGACTAGCTCACAGTATTCTTTGTTTTCTGCACTCACATAGCACTTACCTAAATAAAACTAGTCATTTTCAAAATGATAAAAGATCCTATAATAACATGCATCTTTTCCTTTCCATGTCTTATCTAAGCTGTAAATAAATGCCACTTAACTCTGTGATGTCTTTCTTCAAGTTTGAACAAATCCTTCCATCTTCTGTGCTATCCTAAACTTGTGGTTTCTATAATACATACAACTATAAAATACTACCTTATACTGTAAATATATTTGAAATGTTTTATCTTTTGCCCAAAGGGAGGGTCATCATGTCTTATACATTTTTGTATCCCATGCATATTTTTTCACACAGTTAAGTATGCAAAAAAACCATTATTGTCTGAAGGAAAAGAAGCATGGGTAGAGATGAGTCAACTAGCATTTTTAAATGTGTTTATAAGGCAGTAACCCTGGATTTAATCTTTTAAAGTGTTAGGTACTTGAAATATTTCTGAATTTTACAGTAATTTTTATTCAGCATTAATATTATTTCCATGAGCTATGTGATTTTTTCTGTAATTCAAAATAGATGGACAAGAAGAGAAGAAGCCGATTTTTACAGAGTTGTATCTACATTTGGAGTGGTATTTGATCCTGACAGAGGCCAGTTTGATTGGACAAAATTTAGGGCCATGGCTCGGCTACATAAGAAAACTGACGATAGCTTGGAGAAGTACCTGTACGCTTTCATGTCTATGTGTCGGAGGGTTTGTCGTCTTCCTTCCAAAGAAGGTATGTAAATAAAAAATGTTTTTTTCCTTTGTTTCAATCAAAGAAACAGAATTAAATTTCAGAAATTCCTAGATTTTTAATATAGTATCATCTAATTCAACATTTCACCAGTTTTTCTGAATGGTAACTAAACTCTGCTTAACAGTCTTTTATTCCTTAATTCTACTATTGAAATGAGAGCTAAAGAGTACAGGTACACATTTAATTTTGAGAAAATAGTCAGTGTTTTTATTTAGAATTAGATTTATGATTGTCGGGGGTGGGAAAATAAAGGATAACTTTTGATAAATAGAACTAACCTATATTTTTAGTCCATCTGATAGGAACTGTGCTGGAGGGCTTATTTAGCACAAATGATTTTGCAAGAAATGAGGCCTCCATTCAAAAGAAAATTTAGTAGGAAAAACCACCCAGGGCCTTCAGAAAACAAAACCAAAACAAGAGCAATTAATCAAGACCTGCTAATTCTCAGCCAGTTTAAATGATTTTGAATCCCAGGTGGGGAGTTTTCATATATCCCTCACTTTTCCTTCTGTGATGTTAAAATCTTATATCACTAATCATGCTGCTGCTGCTGCCGCTAAGTCGCTTCAGTCGTGTCCGACTCTGTGCGACCCCATAGACGGCAGCCCACCAGGCTCCCCCGTCCCTGGGATTCTCCAGGCAAGAACACTGGAGTGGGTTGCCATTTCCTTCTCCAATGCGTGAAAGTGAAAAGTGAAAATGAAGTCGTTTAGTCATATCTGACTCTTCGAGACCCCATGGACTGCAGCCTACCAGGCTCCTCTGTCCATGGGATTTTCCAGGCAAGAGTACTGGAGTGTTGCCATTGCCTTCTCTGAAATTATTAGCCCAGGAAACTAACATTAGTACAATACCATTAACTAAACACCATTTCAAGTCTTACCTGTTTTTCTACTGATGTCGTTTTTTGTTCCAAGAGCCCATGTTGTATTCCATTGTTATTTTTCCTTCACCTCCTGCCGTCTTAACAGTTTCTCAGTTTGGGTTTGTTTGTTTTTTTTGTCTTTAATGACCCTAATGCCTTTGATCAATTTTGCCAAAAACCCTTCAATTTGAATTTGTCTTGTGTTTTCACATGATTGTGTTGGGTTATGCCTTTTTTTGCAAGAGTAACTTAGAATTGATGTTGTGTCTTTCTCAGAATGTAACATCAAGGGGCTCATGATGTCAGTGTGTCTTATTACTGATGTAGCCCTTGATTCTTTGTTAAGCTTAGGTAGTTCCTGCTGTGTTTCTCCAGTGTAAAATTATGTTCTCCCCTGTAGTTAACAGATATCTTAAGAAGATACTTTGAGACCACACAAATCCTATTCTCCTCAAGCTTTCACCCATTGATTTCAGTAACCATCAGTAGATCTTGTCTGCAGCAGTTTTTAACTGTGCAGTTCTACTGCACGGAAAAACTGTTCCTTCTCCCTAGTCTACTCAATTATTTATTCATGTTCGTATTTATTCAAATGAGTATTTTTTATTCTGTAGGTTATAATCCAGTACTGTCAGTGTTAATTCTGGTGTTCAGATTGTTCCAAATCTGGCCATTAGTAGCTCTTCAGGTAGTCTCTACATTATTCCAACAAGCCTCTATCTTTTTTTGAGTACTTTCCAACTGCCAGTATCTCTGCTGATAAAGATATGACCCCACCAAAAAGAAGAGAGTGTGGTCTGATGTTGCAGTGGAACTGTCTCAGACTGGTAGTCATACACTGTTTGACAACTGTTCCTATGTTTATATCAAATTTTTAAGAAAGACTTTGGCGTCCCTGTGAGTCCACTGTAATGCTCTGAGGTTACCTCAGTGCACTTAAAGATATACAGACTTAAGTTTGCTTATGGGATGTTATTTTAACAGTTTTAATTTATATTTATAAGTGAGTTTGAGTGCTTTTCTCTTAGATTAAAACAGAGTAGTGTGACATTAGCTCACAGAGAATTTCTTAAAAGTACGTCCTAGTTAAATTAACACACTTTGAAAGTAATCTTAATGTTTATTTAACTTTCTATAGACCCAGTGTTATGTGTTATGTGTTTATTAATATTTCTAAGACTTATATTTCTCCTCATTTAAAAATGTTAAAATGAAATTCTGAAACTATACAATGATATTGAGTACACATATATTTTAGAAGTTGCATTATTTGTTTTAAACCTATAATGAAGTATTTTTTAGGGTAATGTGTTTGTTCTTGCCTCAATATAGAATTGGTGGATCCAAGTATTTTTATCCAGCCAATCACAGAAGAACGTGCTTCTCGGACTTTATATCGCATTGAACTTCTAAGGAAAGTAAGGGAACAGGCCCTCCGACATCCACAATTGTTTGAGCGCTTGAAGCTTTGCCATCCAAATCCAGACTTACCAGTCTGGTGGGAATGTGGCTCTCATGATAGGGACTTGCTCATTGGAGCTGCTAAACACGGGGTGAGCCGAACAGACTATCACATTCTTCGGGACCCTGAACTCTCATTTATGGCCGCTCAGAGGAACTACAGTCAAAGTAAGATGGCTCATTCAAGGACTTCTACCCCACTTTTACAGCAATATCAAGTAGCACTTTCTGCTTCTCCTCTTACCTCTCTACCTAGGCTCCTAGATCCTAAAGCTGTTATTCTAGAGGATGTGAAAGTTAAAAGTGAAAACCTTAAAGAGGAGCCTCAGTCTTCTGAAGAAGAGTCTATGTCTTCTGAGGAAACCAGGACACTAATAAAGTCTGAGCCTGTAAGTCCAAAGAATGGTGTTTTACCACAGGCTACTGGAGACCAGAAATCTGGTGGAAAAGGTGAAACAGACAGACGCATGGTTGCAGCCAGAACTGAGCCTCTAACTCCAAACCCAGCTTCTAAGAAGCAGCGAGTCCACAAAAGAGGATCAGAGTCTAGTTCTGATTCTGACTCTGATTCTGAGAGATCATCCTGTTCTTCCAGATCATCTTCTTCCTCGTCTTCCTCCTCTTCGTGTTCCCACTCTCGATCAGGCTCTAGCTCTTCTTCCTCCTCCTCTTGTTCTTCAGCATCATCTTCATCCTCATCCTCGTCTTCCTCTTCCTCCTCCTCCTCCTCATCTTCGTCAGAAGAAAGTGACAGTGAAGAAGAGGAAGTCCAAAAGAGAGGTATATGCATAAAGTGCTTTTGCTATTTTAAGACATTTCACATGCAAATGAGAAGTGATTCAGATTGCTTAAGCATGCTTAAAATTGTTAGTTTAAATTTTACGTGTACAGATTTTCTTAAAGAGGAACTGCTGAAAACACAGCTAGGTTACTGTTTCATACTCTGTATTCAGTATTCACATTGCAAAATGGGTTAGTCAAACAGGATTAGAGACTTGGCACAATAATTTTATTTATTTGTGATTGCCTTAAATTTAGTATTGTATTTTTCCTAAAAGAAGTTCATCAGTGAGCAAATAAAGATAATAATTTTATAATAGACACCAGTCCGACTAACAGGACCCAACTTGGCCCTACTCAGAAAGATCTAGCAGAGGAACTCCACCTGTCCACAGAGTAGTGGTAGGTGGTCCTCTTCTGCAGGTGTCCTTATTGCAGTCTGACAGCTTGGGTGTAAGGAAATGTGAGTGAGTGTGAGTGCGTTAGTCGCTCAGCCGTGTCCAACTCTTTGCTACCCCGTGAATTGGGGCCCACCAAGCTCCTCCATCAATGAGATTTTCCAGGCAAGGATACTGGAGTGGGTAGCCATTCCCTTTCCCAGGGGATCTTCCTGACCCAGGGATCTAACCCAGGTCTCCTGATTGCAGGTAAACTCTTTACCATCTGAGCCACTAGGGAAGACTGTAAGGAAATGAGTCAACATCAAATGGGCACAGGAGCCATCCTGAGACCCACAAGAGCAAGCATCCCCTGTAACATCTCCACAAGCATGACTTTCTGGGTTTTCACACAGGACATGCCCAATTACGAGAGTCCCCTCCTGAAAGAATGATAGCCTCCCCGGCAGATATTTGTGCCCTCCCAGTCTAGACTGGTAAACTCCTGAGTTTACCAATCAGGAGTGTATGTGTTTTCAGGGAAACAGACCTAGAGAGTTACCACAGGTCAAATCTTCTTGCAGAAAGGGATGTTTGGTTAACCTTTTCCTTCAAACTCCTTAATGCCACTTATTTGGCTTTTGCTATAATTTCAAAAATAATGAGTACTTTATTGTATTCTACGTGATTTTTTTTTTTACTTCTCAACTTTTCATTTTCAAATATGTCTGATAATCCTAATTATATAGGATTTGATAAGTATATGCAAAATTGTGTGTTACACAGTCTTTAAAACAATTATAATTGGTCATAATTATTCTTAGCAGAAGGTACCCCTCACATGAAAGCCTATGATGAAGAAAGCGTCGCATCACTGAGCACTACCCAGGATGAGACCCAGGATAGTTTCCAGATGAACAATGGGACAGCAGAGTCTGCTTACATCCTACAGGGTGGATACATGCTGGCAGCATCATATTGGCCAAAGGTAAGTTTGCTGCTGATATAGGTCATTTTTAAAAATATTTTTCTGTCTTTAATGGTAGATAGTCTTATGTAGGAAAAAAGAGTCACTATTATGTGTGGGATGACCATTTGGTGTTAGCATGAAAAGTAACAACTATTATTGTCAACTGTTACTCTGTTAGATATATGTCCTTAAACGTATATGATTCTCAACCTTAGAATACTCTGAAGAAAAGATAATGAATGCTTATGTTCACATACAATTCAGATGCTTCTTTATGAAATAAGTGCTTTTAAGTGGGTCTTTAAGAAAATTTATGAGCCAGTTGTGACCTAGAGAAATGTTCCTTTAAGTACAGGTACATATAGTGGTGGAAGCTTAGACTGTATTAAGACTGTTCTTCCTTCTTCCAGTATGTGACTGGATTAGTAGAAGAGTACTTAACTTTAGAAATGAGAGAGAAGAGAACTCTCTACTCTTTTGTATACTTCTGAGTTGTTTGAATTTTTTATGAGGACCCTGTATTACTCTTATAAAAACAAAAGAACAGCAAAATATCTTTACAGTATATTTTTTTAACTTCACCAATGGAAATTTATACAGAATTGTAATATGTATGTGAGAAAATGTATGCATACCAGGTATACATAAGTTGTACCAGGGATAAATCCATCAAAGCTGTGATCCCCAAAGGTCTGGCTCAATGACTAAAATTACCCCTTGATGTTCATGCTGTTGTAGGATCGTGTGATGATCAACCGGCTGGACAGTATTTGTCAAACAGTCCTGAAAGGGAAGTGGCCTTCAGCTAGAAGAAGTTACGATGCCAACGCCATGGCTTCTTTCTATACCACAAAGCTGCTGGACAGCTCTGGTGCAGCCACAGAGTACAGCGAGCCCAGCGCGCCCCCTCCTGCAGGTGCTGCAGTCAAAGACGAGCACGATCAGTCAGCACAGATGTCAAAGGTGAAGAAGCATGTACGAGAAAAGGAGTTTACAGTGAAAATCAAAGACGTATGTTTATTTTTATTGCCCTAGGACCTGATTGCGATTGCGGTGTGCAGCATGCTTTTCCTGCAAATGGCTGCCTGCTCTTACTCTTACTTCCTTCACATACTTGTTTTCTGGTATTTGGATTGTTTTTTCTTTTTGATATCCAGGTTATTAAACTTGAATATTCTACTAGAGGGATCATCATTAAATATGTTTCTCTACCTATACTTCTGAAAATAGTCCTTCTGCTGATCAAGATGCTTTCTTAAACAGTCTGACAATTTCTTATTGTTTAGTTCTTTTATATAATATTCAAATGGTATGTCAGTGCACTTTCTGTTTTAAATATTTAGCATGCCTTGTTACAGTAACATTTCATTGTTCAGTGTGATTTTTGAAGCTGAACTGATGCCTAAAACATGGGTAATATCTCTTAAAATGTCATGTGAATAATGTACACAGATATATGTCAATCACTGAAGGGGTTACAATGTACTAGTCACATGAAAAGTTTGGTTTTGCTCAGAAAAGTGTACGTAATACCTAGAATTTTTTTCCACTTAAAGATAGAAATTTTAATATTCATTATAGAAATTGATTAAATGTTTTTCTCTAGTTGATGTATGAACAAGAAGAGAACGTGACTGATTTTTCAGGGTTTTTACCTCACTTTTTCAAAGTAAAAAATTTATCTTAATATACTGCAGTGATTTTAATCATTTCTTTCTTGATAATGGCATCTGTTTAACAGGAAGGTGGTTTGAAGTTGACATTTCAGAAGCAAGGGCTCACTCAGAGAAGGCCACCGGACAGTGAAGACTGTGCTCCTGGGCAGCAGCAGTACCTCACTAGACTTCGGGACCTTCAAGGTGCGTCAGAGAGCAGCCTCGCCAGTTTCCCAAAATCCATACCACTATCAGGTGAATATGCTGGTAATCACTGCCTCAGCATGAAATAGTCCATTCTTCCTACGTCCTTCCTAAATCCTCACTTACTCACAGAATACTTGCAAGAACGAGATTGTGTCTACTTTAAACAGCCCTTTTATCATAAGAAAGCTCTAAAATACCACAAAATTTCTTCTTTGGAAGCAAATTCTGCCCGCAATTCGTTCTTCTCAATGATTGTATTTTTGTCTTTAAAGGCATCACAGAAATAACCTAGTCAAATGTCTGCATGATAATCTTAACATTTTGAAAACAATGATAATACCTCCCCTTGAGACTGTGTTTTGTTCTAACTTTTTGGCAATGTGAATCAGTAATTATTAAATACGGAATTAGTGCCAAGTGTTCTGTACTCTAAAGGCACTGAGGATTCCATCCATGAGAATTTGCTTTGTTCCTGTTGATATAGTTGTACTTTAGTTTGTCTGTGTCCCTCTTGAAGTGTGCTGTCAACAATTGAGAATTTTAGTTAAGAGTAGTTGAGTCTTAAAATGTATGGACCACAACATACTAATCGTAAAAAAAATATATCTTTTCGGTTAAAAGCAGATGAGGGACTGGACTTGCCTTTGCACCTCTGCACACATACAGTTGAGGACCCTATTTCGGTTGCCATCCAACACGTGAAAACGTTTCACAACTCCTGTGCTTGTGCAGGGTGTGAATTTCCTAAACTTTGGGAAATAATGCTGCATTATAAATGTTAAATTGATTGCTGTTTCCAGTAGCTGCTATTACCACATTCTAGTTGTAAATTATAATTAAGTTATGAATTAGAGTCATCAGAATTTTGTCTCATAGTTTCATTACCATTCACTGTAATTCTCTAATTACTAGACTTTCGGACAAGTATGAATGAGCCATAGATCTCTTACTGAAATATAAATCCCTCAAATTGTGCTTACAATGGCAGTATGGCAGTGTTGTTGTTATTTCTTTTTTCCATGAGAAAATGGGAAGAGGTGGGGAAGATAAGCTCTGGGATTTTTTTCCCCAACATAAATGCGTTTAATAATACTGCTGCTTGTACTTTGATAACTCCAGAACTATAAAGTGGGATTGATACTTCTATCATCTGAACATTTTATTGCTATTGCAGCTGAAGACTTTCAAAGACTACAGCCTTTGCCTATAAGTAATTCTTTGGTAAATAATACTGTCTTGATAGTGTCAGTAGTAATTATAACACTAATTTGCACCTATACAAAATATTAAAAAGCCAAAACATTAAAACTAGATAAAATTATTTAAGAATTGTATCTCATTCATCTTAATAATTGCAAATGTGAAATCTTCCTTTTGGCCATGCAACATGGTGTGAAGGATCTTAGTTCCCCAGCCAGGGACTGAACCTGTGTCCCTCCATTGGGAGCACAAAGTTTTAATCACTAGACCACCAGGGAAATCCCCTTCAATGTGAAATCTAGCTCTGTCTTCTTACAGGACTCTTAGGAAACCTGATAACATTTTTGAGCCTTTTCTTGTTTGTGATGTGAGGGGTTGGGGTCAGAGGAAAGGTAGCATTGTCAGGTAGATTAAGTAATACATGTGAAGTGGCTGGAATGGAACTTGGCACATAATTAGATGCTAAACAGATGCTAAAATTAGGTTTTAGAATTGGGTATTGAACAAGTGCTATTGTAATTCTTCATATTAAGCCCTTTTTATGTTTATATGAGCATGCCTCTGAATTTTATCTAAAAGCTTTGAATGAAGATATATAATGTAAATTAATGAAATAAAGTAAAATAGCATAAATTATAAGTCTTTAGTTTATTCCAGAAACCACCTGGAATAGTAATCAAAAGATGGTAGAACTAAAGAGCCTGGAGTTGAATTCTGTCATTTACCAACTGCTGTGACATGGGCCTGCAGCATAACATTTCTGATCACATTTATAAAATTGGCTTAATACCTCTCTGTCTTGTTTGTTCTGTTTTTGGTAATTTAAGAAGACATTTGTAACACTTAGCCTAGTTTATGGCGACAACTAGTGGGCACTCAATAGAAAGTAATATTTATTTTAAATTTTAATATTATTATAATTACATCTTAGAAAAGACAACACAGGCTTTATGAAATAGAGTAAGTTAAATTTCCATTTTGGATTCTAGCCCAAAATAAATCAGTAATGTTTATGAAAATCACTCTCAAGAAGAAAGAAAAGGAAGTGTCTTTCATGAGTACACAGGACTTGCTCAAGAAATTCTCCTTGGATGACTGAAAATGTATTTCTCACTACAAGCTGAACCATTATAAGCAAACATCTCATTCTTAATAATATTTTCTTTCATAAGAGTATTCTAGATGATGTACTCTTTAAGGTCAGGAACTGTGTCTTACCTTTGAACCATCCTAGTCCTTTGTACGTAGCTGTTTAAAAATATGTATCTGTTGGGAAAAAATGAATGCATGGAACTGTTTCATTCATACCTCTTACAAACGTTTTTTTATTGAGTGCCTACTGAAATAAGGAGTCTTTAACTGGCAAGAAACACTGGTGATCTTAGGGAAAATACCTTAAATAGTCTGGTCAGGGGCGGACTTTGGGAATTTGAGGTGTGAAGTTTGTCATGAAAAAGAGGAGCATGACAGATACCATTTCAGAAGTTTTGAAGGCTATGAAAAAGCCAAAGAAAGTTTGTTTTTTGTTTGTGTTGGGCTATGATTTTAAGTTGATACAAAGCTAATATAGATTAAGATATTTCGGCACCAAAAAAGCAAAGATAAATGGTAAAACAAACTTATACTTAATAGAAAAAGTAGGAATTAATGGGTTCAAAAAAGGTGGAAAGGTTTGCCTTGTACGTGAGAAAGGCATGCTTCTTCCTCTGAAAGGGGACGAAAGAAAAGATATGTGGCTATCCAAGGGAAAATTTTGGGGAGACATGTTAAAACTTGAAGGAGGCCTGGATTGCAGTTCTCCTGGTTTTTGAATGAGAAATGGGGTGGTATTTTTAGTTAAAAAAAAAAAAAAACTAACTGATTACTAGACATATTGTAAAACCAATAGATCTTGGTTATACAATAAAATGTCAATTCATTGGTAGTCTGAATTGTTTCAAGTGTACCTTATTAACAAAAATATCAGTGGATTCACCTTAAAACTTTATAGTACTAAATGTCAAACTAACTGTGAATTTTGTTCTGTATCTTAAGTAAGTTTATGATAATGTCCTCATGAGCTATCAACAAAATATATGTACTTTTGTGAACTATGAATTTTCTAATTAAATTTTATATGCAACATGATTTTTACATGAATGATACTTTGTTTAAACTATCAAATGTCAGTATTTTACTACAATTTTATTATAAAATGTACATTATCACTAAATGAATTTTGATTTTAAAAATCAAATTAGCTTTAGTTGTATATTATTTTTTACAAATAAAGGTAGACTTGTATAAAAAAAAACTATGTTTTTTTGAATTTAACATTTTATTTTGATCATGAGTCTCATTACAAGCATTAATTATTTTATTTTGTTGAAGTATAGTTTACTTATAATGTTGTATTAATTTCTGCTATTCAACAAAGTGAGTCACTTACACACACACACACCCTAACACACATTCTTTTCCATTATGGTTTATCACAGGATATTTAATATAGTCCCCTGTGCTATACAGTAGGACTTATTGTTTATCAATCCTATATATGATAGTTGGCATCTGTTAATCCCAAACTCCCAGTCCGTCCCCCCGAAAGTGATTACTTTTAATTTAAGAACTAGATTTTTATCACTCTTTTGCATTTTTAATTTGTTAGGTACTCCCATTCAATCAACCCTTGGTGCCAATGGAGTTTTATTAGACAACCAGCCTGTAGTCAAAAAAAGGCGGGGAAGGAGGAAGAATGTAGAAGGTGTTGACATCCTCTTTTTTAACAGAAATAAACCACCTAATCATGTAAGTAAAGTAATGCTTAAAAGCTACTGATCCTTGAGTCCAAAATTCATCCTAGTAAAGATAAATATTGCTGCTTTGTGAACAATAAAAATAACTGGAAAATTAGGAGTATACTGTATAGTTTCAGATTGCATCTCAGTACAGTCCAGCACTGGCCAAGATTCATGAAAATTTTAAATTTGAAAGACTTAGAAGAAATTTTAAACAATTTTTGTTTCTCTTCGAAAAGAGCTGCTTCATTGGACCAAAATCGGAATGCTAACGCATGGAAATAACATTTTCATTTGGTGTTTTTCTACAGGTTGCGTTAGGCTTAACCACCTCACAGATTTCTACAGGGATAAATCCAGCACTATCCTATACTCAACCTCAAGGAATTCCTGATACAGAAACTCCTGTTCCAGTTATTAACCTTAAAGATGGGACAAGACTTGCAGGCGATGATGCACCGAAGAGAAAGGATTTGGAAAAGTGGCTTAAGGAGCACCCAGGTTATGTGGAAGATTTAGGAGCTTTTATTCCTGTAGGTGCTACCTTATAAATCTTAGTATATTTTATCTCTATGATTCATCACATCTATAATGATGAAGTATAAATTCTCACCCACTTACGTTAAATATGTGTTCTGCCCAAGATGTAGGAAAAATTAGCAACAAAAACTAATGAACATCTTTCCTATGATATAATATTATTTTCCATTTTTCATTCTGCATCAATGTGTTTAATAAAAGTCACTGCTCATATACAGAGTACTATCATAGACCCAATGACAGTTATAAAGGTATAAAACCTCCAATCCTTTTCCTCAAGTTTATTTTAAAATAATAAAAATGATCATAGTAAAATAAACATTTATTGAGACTTAACTCTGTACCTGGCTTTATACTTAGCACTTACATGCATAATCTCATTTAACACTCCCAAACTTTATCAGAATGGCCTTGTTGTAACTTTATAGATAAAGAAATGGAAACTGAAATTTTAAATAAATAGTACAAGGCCACACAGCTAATAAGTCTTAAACCCACTGTCCAAACCTCTGCTCTTAAGATCTTATAAGAATACAGGTACATGGATTATATTAGTCAAGATGAGAATAGATATATTCATTTGCATTTTCCTTATCCTCTGAAATACTTCCTACTCACTATCTTATGGGCATATGGCTTTCTTACTCATAGAAATGTACTATTTCAGTTTGCAGTGCTTTACTATCAGATGCTTATGTACCAGATTTTGTGTTGGTCCCCCTTGTTGTTTCTATATATTTTATAAGGTAAAAGAGTAGTGGCATATCCCCTGTATGCCAGTAGTAGTCTTACGCTATCTGCCTCCATTACGAAGATGACCCAGTAATGTTGTTCCCTACCCTGTGAGCTGCTTAAGGGTTGTGTCCTATTCACCTTGTAGCCCCAGGATTTAGCACATAATTTCTGATACAGAGAATGGTATCTAGTTCCCTGTAAATATTTACTGAGTCAATGATTTGTAAATGAAAACCTTTTGAAAAATGAAAGAATACCATTTAAAGGTAAAGTGATTGTTATTAACAGAAAAAAAATTAATTGCCTTATTTTTTCATGCAAAAGAACCACAGAAGCTCCAGTCCCTAGAATGTGACTGTACTTGGTGTGTGTGTGTGTGTGTGTGTGTGTGTGTGTGTGTGTGTGTGTGTGTGTGTGTAGTGTTTTATATTGTTGTTACTATAACCAAGAGGTAACGTGGTAGTCTTGGCTACCTCAGTCTTGGTTTTCATATCCCTAGTTCTTTCAGAAAATGCCACAAATTCTCAAACTTCCACTTAATTCTTTTTATTAAAAAAAAAAAAGCCAAATAAAGCTCTTGTAAGGGACAGGTTTTCAGTAAGATGAGCAATAATAAAACGAGTACTGCTTTCTGAAGATGATGAGGATGATTTGTTATACTGGTAACTTCTTAACATGTTAGTAAATAACATTTATTTAGTCAATTTTTATTGAGCAGCTGCTGTGTGCTAGTTACTGTTGTAAGGGATTTAGGATAAAACAGTGAACAATATAAAGTTCTTGCCCTTTTGGCAATTATACTCTCGTCTCTGAAGATTCTCAGACCTTTCTCTTACTACTGCAAAGGAGTCTTTATTACTTTTTTTAACTTAGAGCAATTCATCATTTTCACTGCAAATAACCCTTTTATCACAATGTTTTATATAATGTTATAAAACAATTTTAAGACATTGCTATAAGCCACATTTGTTTGAGTAGAAAATACAACATAATGTTGGTATGATTTCCCAAGGGCACTTGATGTTAATGGTTTCTTGGCTCTCACATGCTACTGTGGTATGTCTACAGCAAAAGGATTGTAACGTGATGTTATGTACTATCCCTTCAATATATAACATAAATAGTTGGCCCTTGACCAACACAGGAGCTAAGAGATATTGACGCATGCCACCCTCCACAGCCAAAAATTCAAGTATAATGTTACAGTTACCCTCCATGTCCTCAGTTACACATCCTTGGATTCAATCAACAATGGATTGTGTAGTCACTGAAAAAAAATCCACATATAAGTGGACCTACACAGTTGAAACCCATGTTGTTTAAGGTTAACTGTATTACTATATCTTATACATACCACATATCTTCAATTTTACATGGTTAAATTACTTGGATCAGCTTATTTGTTCCCTTTGCATAGTTAAAGATTTTACAGCTATTTCTTTGTCTATATATTTTAGAGAATGCAACTCCATGAGGGGAGACCCAAACAAAAAAGGCATCGTTGCAGAAACCCCAATAAATTAGACGTTAATAGTCTCACTGGAGAAGAACGTGTTCAGCTGATTAACAGAAGAAATGCCAGAAAGGTATTTGCATATTTGTTGTTAATTTTTCATACTGATGCACTATGTAAGAAATCTTTAGAACACTGTTTCATTATGCAGTATTTTCTAACAGACCTAGTAGGGTTAAATCTAGAAGATTTGAGGGGAAAGACACGGACTACAATTTTATGCAGTCTAATTTCAAATCCCACACCTTTGGCTAAGCTGTCAAATGAAATAAGTTACTTTATATATCTGTACCTTTGCAGTGGCACTGAGCCAGGGCACTGCATCTAAGGCAGTAGTTGTCCAAAGGGGGTAACTTTGTTCTCCAAGGGACACTGAGCGATCAGGGGACGTTTTTGATAGTCTTATCTCCAGATGAAGGAGGTGGGTGTTGGAGAGGTGGTGAGCTGCTGGCCGGAGTCTGTTGGCCTCGGCGGGTGGAGGCCAGGAACACTGCTACACCTCCTGCAATGCACAGGACACCCCCACGACACCAATCCAAAATGGTCTGTAGTGCAGAGGTTGAGAAACTCTGCTGAAACGGAACACTATTCTCATCATAGCCATTACAGATTTATATATATTTATCACGTATGGATAATTCCATCATTAGGCCTTAAGGTGTCGTCTTCTATCAACATTGGCATATTACATAATTTCCTGATGGGTGGAAATTAAATGCCTTAAATCATATGTCTTAAAGCAAAGATAAAATGTCTTATCTTAGAGACAAATGGTACCCCGTGCTTATCTTCTTGCTTTATTTATTGAGGACCAGGTTTTTCCAGTCTTGTTTCTGAATCAAATGCGGCTCAACAGTTGTTTCCCCAAATTGTTTCTGTTTTATGTATGGATTGGTATATGTCTCTTTTACCTCACAAAGTAAATTATAGAACAGTTGAGGCACCCTTTTGTAAGTTTATAGCTTTGACACTTTTATTGTTTTTTATTCTGATGAGCAAGCAGCACAGTAAGTTAAAAAAAAAAAGAAATGGCCTTCAAAGTAAGACCATCAAGTTTCTCATTGAGTTCCTTCACCTACAAATTAAATTACCCTACATATATCCCTAGTTAATTCCCTACTTCTGTTTTGCTCTCTGTTGAATGACCTCACTGCTAGTATAAAAATACATGAAATCATTTTAATTTCTCAGAAGTATTGAAATTGGAAGAATACCATTTTTAAAATAACATTTGTCTTAATATTATTGTATGTACTAACTCATTAAAATTAATACTAATTTTTCCCCAGGTTTATTCAGCTTTTGTTAGTAGATTAAAATGATGTCAAATGTATTAAGGGAAGAACAAGATGACATTTTAGTTGCATTTTACTTAAATTTTGTGCTTACACAGATTGTGTTACAAATCTTTGCACTTCATCTTATAACAAAAATTAAACTTTCTAGGTATGAATAAATTTGTCTTAGCCAGTTTTAAGGACATGGAACCATTTTGAAATTTTTACTTGGTTGAATATTAAACATCCTAAATTTTATTTTATTTATTTATTTATTTTTTTTTTTTTTCTAAATTTTATTTTTAATTGTAGTAGCCCAGTAAAGGACCTGTTCATTTCCCTTGGTTTTAGATTTCTTTATTGTTCTGAGTTTCTAGAGTACAGGCTTTGAACCATACAGAGGGCCTCTAGTTTAAACTGGAGCTTAATTAAGGAGATGATAAAAAGGAAATTTTATAAATAAAATAAAGGAAATTTTAGAAACGGAAAATTGAGAGACTAAGTAAAAACTATAGAAAATAATTAGATAACAATATAGTTATTATGACTGGCCACATTAAACCCTGTCTGTATCCTAACAAGATATAGTACATGTTCATTCAGAAAGCTGTGGGAAAAGGAATTATTCAAGAGTGTCCTTAGACTCCAAAGGAACATTAAATTGGTAGGTTGAAATCATTTAAATATTTAAAAGGATATGTTTATTTTTATACTTTTAGGGTTCAGTTCAGTTCAGTTCAGTCACTCAGTCATGTCCGACTCTTTGCAACCCCATGAACTGCAGCATGCCAGACTTCCCTGTCCATCACTAACCCCTGGAGCTTACTCAAACTCATGTCCATTGAGTCGGTGATGCCATCGAACCATCCCATCCTCTGTCGTCCCCTTCTCCTCCCACCTTAAATCTTTCCCAGCATCAGGGTCTTTTCAGATGAGTCAGTGCTTCACATCAGGTGGCCAAAATATTGGAATTTCAGCATCAGCCCTTCCAATGAATATTCAGGACTGATTTCCTTTAGGATGGACTGGTTGGATCTCATTGCAGTCTGAAGACTCTGAAGAGTCTTCTCCAACACCACAGTTCAAAAGCATTAATTCTTCGGTGCTCAGCTTTCTTTATAGTCCAACTCTCACATCCATACATGACTCCTGGAAAAACCATAGCTTTGACTAGATGGACTTTTGTTGGCAAAGCAATATCTCTGCTTTTTTTTTTTTTTGGTCTCTGCTTTTTAATATGCTGTCTAGGTTGGTCACAACTTTACTTCCAAGGAGCAAGCATCTTTTAATTTCATGGCTGCAGTCACCATCTGCAGTGATTTTGGAGCCCCCCAAAATAAAGTCTGGCACTGTTTCCACTGTTTCCCCATCTTTTTGCCATGAAGTGATGGGACCAGATGCCATGATCTTAGTTTTCTGAATGTTGAGTTTTAAGCCAACTTTTTCACTCTCCTCTTTCACTTTAAACAAGAGTTTCTTTAGTTCTTTTTCACTTTGTGCCATAAGGGTAGTGTCATCTGCATATCTGGGGTTATTGATATTTCTCCTGGTAATCTTGATTCCAACTTATGCTTCATCCAGCCTGGCATTTCAGCCTGGCATCCAACCTGACCAAAAAAAAACTCCAGTGATGCCTACAAATACAACTTTTAGGGTATCAATTTGCATAAAAGATAAGTGCATTGGTTTTTTGAGACCTGAGTTTGAAGGCTGACCCTGACACTTACTAGTTAGCTTTAGGCAGCTTGTATAACTTCTCTGAGGCTTAATTCCTTCATTTGAAAAATAGAAATAATGCATTCTCAAATGGATATAGTGAGAACTAAAATAAATTATGTACTTAAAGTCCTTAGCATGATAGTTGGCAGTATAATAATAACAACTTATATTTATTATGTGCCAGACCCTTTGCTGAGGTGCTTGAATTATCTCATTTTCATAAAACCGTATGAGGGAGGTATTATTGTTAACTCCATTCTGCAGATCAGAAAACTGAGGCTCAAAAATATTTTCTGATTTGCCTAAGTTGTAGGTGGTAAGTCTGATGACTCCAAAGGATATACTCTTAACTAGGCTACACTGCCTACCCAACATAGTAACTTCACAGTACATGGTAGTTATTTTACTGCCCAAGGAACTATACATGAAACATCTAACATTTATGTTAGCATGTGTTTATGTAGTATATTGATAGTTCTTATGGGTTGTGGTAGTCCTCTTTACTATAATAAGGATTGTCAGAGTGGTTCAAAGAATATATGTGTTTTAAAGAAATAAACTCTGAATAGCACAGATTAAAAGAAAGAAATGTCGTCACATTTAATATGCTCTTAAGTGTCTGAGAGTCTGCTTTTCGTTTATAGGTTGGAGGTGCATTTGCTCCCCCTCTGAAAGATTTGTGTCGGTTCCTGAAAGAAAATGCAGAATATGGAGTAGCTCCTGAATGGGGGGATGTTGTTAAGCAGTCTGTGAGTATTTCATGAACACTAGTTCAGACATCATTTTTTAAATGAAATGCTATTTAATGCCATCTTAGATTAAATTTTAAGTTAAGAATTAACAAAATATTCCATAAATATGTGATGATATTTTTTAGTTCACTATTTTTATTTTGCAGAGTACATTGCAAACTTCTCAGATACTTGAATTAGAATGCAGAATCAGTGTATACTAACTGGTGTAATATTTCTATTTTGCCTTTTTTTATTGTGGCTACTAGAAAATTTTAGGTTACATATGTTGTTTACATTGTTTCTATTGGACAGTGCTGATCTAGAGGTTCTAAACTCCTAAAATTTAGGAATTTTGGTTTGTTTGTTGTGGGAGGGGGGTGGTTTCATTTCGTTTTGTTCTTCTAGGAGTTTTGAACCTCAGAAAATCTTGGGGGAATTTCAAGAAATTCCCCGTGGTTGTTCTCCACTGCCTGGGACTTGGTGCTTCCCAGTCTGCAGGTGCTACCACTGTTCTGAGCCAAGTGATTTTTTCCCCCATCGTGGCTCTGTCTCCGTTATTCCCAAAGGGATAGTCAGAAAAGAGTCAGAAGCACCTCATTTTCATCGTTACTTACTTCTGTCCTTTGCATACTGCTCTTCCAGACTAGGAGAAGGGCATTTCTTTAGTCTTCTGGTGATGTGAACAAGTAAGGGCATGGCAGGAATAAAATTTTTTGGGTCTTTCAGTTTCCAGAACTATTTTACAAACCTATGCCTCACAGTTACAAGAGAGAACCAGAGGCTCTCAAGATAAAATGAGAAGTGGAAGAACTCTTTCAAGCCCTACTTAAAAATAAGATAAAATTGGGTTATCTCTTTCATAATTGGTTATTTTGTATCAATGCAGAATAAGGTTATGAATAATTTCATGTTTTTAATGGCTTGTTTGTATCATAAGTTAATAGCTATTGATTTTATTTTAAAATGGTTATTGTTGATGGATTTTTTTTTTTTTTTTAGGGATTTCTTCCAGAAAGTATGTATGAACGTATTCTCACTGGTCCCGTGGTCAGAGAGGAAGTAAGCAGGCGAGGGAGACGACCTAAAAGTGGAATTGCGAAGGCCACAGCGGCAGCAGCAGCTGCAACTGCCACCAGTATTTCAGGCAATCCTTTGCTAGCCAATGGATTACTTCCAGGTGTGGACCTCACAACTCTTCAGGCCTTACAACAAAACCTACAAAACTTGCAATCACTGCAAGTGACTGCAGGGCTGATGGGAATGCCTGCTGGCCTTTCTTCTGGAGGAGAAGCTAAAAACGTGGCCGCCATGTTCCCCATGCTGCTGTCGGGAATGCCAAATCTGTTGGGCATGGGAGGGCTCCTGACAAAGCCGACAGAATCCGGAACAGAAGAAAAAAAGGGAAATGACTCTAAGGAGGTAGAAGGGAAAAAAGAGAGGACAGAGAGCCAAAACTCCGAGAAGGGCGGTGAAAACTCTGTGTCAGGTTCTCCTGCAGCGTCCTCTGCTGCTGCGTTAAGTACAGCTGCAGCCGCCAGCCCGTTAGCCCTGAACCCACTGTTACTATCTAATATTCTTTATCCAGGGATGCTTCTCACTCCAGGCCTTAATCTTCATATTCCAACTTTGTCTCAGTCCAACAGTTTTGATGTACAGAAAAACAAAAACAGTGACTTAGGCTCATCTAAGTCTGTGGAAGTAAAGGAAGAAGATTCCAGAGTTAGAGATCAGGAAGACAAAGGGGGAACTGAACCGAGTCCTCTCCATGAAAACAGCACAGATGAGGGTTCAGAGAAAGCCGATGCTTCATCTGGATCTGATAGTACATCATCGTCATCCGAGGATTCAGATTCTAGTAATGAAGACTGATTCTCAGACTGCACTTAAATTATGAACTGATTTTGGATTTTTTTTTTTCCCTTTAATTATTAATTGTAAATATGCCAGTGTTGAGTGCATCAATAACTTACTGACCGAACATTTCAGTTATTTGTTTAGAAGTGCAAACTGCTTTCAGAGACGTTTTGCATGTAATATTTCTTAAGATTCATAAGTTTCTGAACTCGTATGTACTATCAAATACATAAAGGTGTAAAATTACAACAAAAGGCATTATAATTTTGTTGGGGGTTAATTTTATGAAAATTATGCTCAATAAGAGTTGTATATTTAATATATTTGCAGTGAACACAGAATACTTTATGCATATTACTGATTTAATTTGAATATAGTTTTACAGCCTCCTTGACACCTATAATTTACAGATCAAAACTCAGCAATAATTTGGGCAGCTAATGAATGTCATGAAAGCTGTAGAATCTACATCACCATCCATTGCTTTAATTACATGAAAATGCTCTAGTGTTGTGATGCACTGCTGATATTTCCAATTCAGGTACAAGTGTGTTTTAAAGAAGAAATAAGTTTCCCAATCGGCCAATTTAACTGGCTACCTGTTACCTCAGCTGAGTTAGTTTAGGAAGTTTACATTCGTTTCTAATTCTATACTTGTTTTCAGGGGTTTTTTAAACACATCCTATATATCATGTTAATCGGGCAAGAAATATGACTTGCTTTTTGCTGAGCTTAACTCTAAAATCAGTAAAATTAAGTCATAAAATAATCCCGTGTCATGTGATTTTGACACCCTCTAGACACATTTAGTTTTAACTTCTCAAAGTTTGGCCTCCTATTAGAAATAATTATGTCTCAGATGAGTAATGTCTGTTTCCAGGGTTCAGAAAAGGTAAATCATGAAATACCACTGAAAAGAACTTTTCAACACAGCATACTTCATGTAAAAGAAATTGTTTGTTTGCTTTATTTGTGTAGATTTCTATTTGTGTTTTATGTCATGGAAATATTCCAAAATTAACAGATAATAGGGTAAAGTAATATGCAGATAGTCTAAATTCATTTTGCGTTTCTAGGTATAAGCAGACTAAATGTTGGCCCAGAATCAGTGTTGGGTTATCAGTTTATGTTAAATATACTGAATTGCCCATTTTGAAAATGCACTTTTAATAATCTCAAAAAATATATACATTATTCCTGTAAACCACAAAAAAAGGAAGTCTAAGGCTTCTGATCAATTTCTTAGAACCCTTTAACATGTAAAATTTGTCTGATATTTGATTTGTGATACAGTTTCTCCTGCTAAAGCTGCTATTATTCTGACAAGGTAGAGGTCCAGGTTCACCTTCATATATATTGAAAACAGAGTTAAATTGTTTATAAAATATCATTTACATCCTAAGGAGAGATAAGCATTGTTCTGGTACTTAAATAAATAAGTCAGTGACAAACTTTGCTAGGGGAAAACTACCCCACTTCTCTCCCACAGAAAAATTAACTTTCAGTTTGTTTTGATACAACTCTATTGCTTTGTCAAGAATTAAGCAATTATATTGAATTTTCCAAGACCTTTACCAGTAAATTATGTTTCTGTATGTAAAATAATCCCTTATTAGAGAGACAGTGTTACATGTATTTACAAAATTATATCAGTTCCATTGGGATTGTATTGATTTTTGTATTTTCCCAAAATAGTACTTTGAATTGATAGTCCTTTATGCAATGTCTTAGCAATAGTCACTATAATGCCCTTCCAGGAGAAGTGGGTAGTAATTCTTCATCATGAAAATGATATATTACATATTTAGTATCTTCCCTTTGCAGTATTGCACTTTTGTTTAACTAGAATACAACTATGAGATAGCCAAAGTTTTCAAACACAGTTAACATAGGTTGCCGGTGGAGTATTTCAGCACCATCCGTATTTCCCTTCTCTCCCTCTAGTCCTACCCACATGATCTTCATTCCTTTCTGTCTCCAGTTTAAAAGGGAAATAAAAAACCCTAAATCTTGTCAGTAAAATCTAATTTATATCAAATTTATGAGATAAAGTATTTTCCTAATTAGATCAAATGGATTTGGTTAACATCTTAGTGATTCTCTTTCTATGTAATAAAGGCAGTTGCAGTTTTCAAAGCATTAAGGCTAATATTAACTTTAAACATTCTCTTGGGTTTCAAGATACTTCTGTCTAGTACTGATTGGGGAAAAGTTGTCCAGCTATCAGCTTAAAAAAAAAAAACATGCAAACATGGTTGTGTAAAGTTAAGGGTTATAAGAAAAAAAGAAATCAGTAGAATTACATAATATTAAAGTTGCAGTTGAAAGGATATCCAAGTATGTGTTGGTAGTTACTAAAAGAATTATAGCTGTTATTGCCTTGTATTTATAGCCCTGTTTCAGGTTTCATGATTCAAGTCTTAGTCCAATTTTTCTTTTGGACATTTGCAATATTTACCAGTTGTGTTTTGTGTAGTCTGAATTTGCTTTCTGTAGTTGAGCAAACGTCTTAAAAAGTCATTTGTAATTTATTAAATTACTTTCTATGATGTTCTATAGAGCAAATGGAAGTTTAATTATTTTTTATTAAACATATTCTTTGACTACCCATGATGTCAGCCTCTGTACATGACAATACTTTTATTATTTTATATGTAGTTTATTCCAGTTATGAAAGAAACATTAGTCATAAATCTTTAAAAGGAAAGCAAACATTGGAGGAATTTTTAAGAGACAGAATCAGGCTATAATTATACCCACAATGTTATTATTTCCTTAAGTTCTCTTCTCCTGGACCTTTAAATATCCAGAAAGTCTCAGAGATATACCTAACCTCTTAAAGAAATCCATTGTGGAAATCAGTAATTATTTTTCCCTTGGTTATAGAGGCTTTTCTAATTTATCACTGTTGTTTGTAGTGTTTGGTTTTTTTTTTTGTAAATACAAAAGAAATTTGTTTTCCCTCAAACTGTAAAAGTGGAACAGTGGAGTCTCATTACTCACTCATTTAACTTGACCACATTGAATTATACTGTCATGCTTAGAAAATCTTTTTTTTTTTTTTCATTTTTGTAAAATAAGGTAGACAAAAGTCGGCTGCTTCATCTGATGCTTACCCAGAGGGCCAATAATATGTTCAGTGCTGGAGGAAGAATTGGCTATGTTGGATGTTTTTGCAAGAAGATACATGATATATAAAATGATGTATTCTATATATTTTGAGCTGTAGGAAGAAAGAGTGAGTTGTGGGGAGAGTAATTTTTGGCTACAAGTGATGTTCAACTCACAATAAATTTAGAACTTACATAAATGCAACTTCAGAACATAAGATTTATTCTTAAATGCAGAAAAACAAAAATTATTTAAATTATCCATCAACCTACCCTGAAATACTGTTCATGGAGCTATCCAATCTTATTTATATGTAAGTTATATACATATAGTGGGTTGAATAGTGTCTTAAAAAAATTCACATCAACCCAGAACTTCAGAATGTGACCTTCTTCATTGGAAATAGGATCTTGGCAGATAAAATCAGTTAAGATGCAGTCATACTAGATTAAGGTGGGCCCTAAATTCAATGACTGGTGTCCTTACAACAAGAGGACATAAACACAGGGAGAGGGCCATGAGGCAATATGCAGAGATCAGTGCGATGCAGCTACGAGCCAAGGAACACCAAGGATTACCAGCAACTACGAGAAGCTAGGAGAGAAGCATGAAGCAGATTCTCCAGAGCCTCTGGGAGGAGCCAACCTTGCCGCCACCTTGATTTTGGACTTCTGGCCTAAACTGTGGTAGGAGTAAATTTCTATTGTTTTAAGCCATCTAGTTGCATGGTAGTTTGTTGGTAGCTTTAGGAAACATACATTTTCATATTAAATCAGTATTATATAGGACATAATGTTTGTTGTTTTGCCTTTTAATATACAGGCCTGTATGTCAATAAGTATCCTGCAAATGTGATTTTTAATACATATATTGCTCATAAGGATGTAATTTAACCAAAAACCTAAAAATGGACAGTTGAGTTTATATATTCATTTTTTGCATCCATCTCTAATGACTTGCTTAAGCCCTAGAAGTGAAATACTTCTGTTTTTAAGGTTTTTCATTTGTGTTGCCAATGCCAGTAATGACATTAGGTAACAAGTTTATTCCACCATTAGCAACACATATTTTATGTATGATTTGACTTCTTACTAATACTGTGCATTGCATTTAAAATCATCTTTGCCATTACTAACAGGCAAAAATAACATTTTTTAATTGAAGTATGGTTGATATACAATATTATGTAAACAGTTGCTGTTCAGCCAATAAGTCACGTCTAACTCTGTTGCAGCTCTGTGGACAATAGCCCACAAGGCTCCTCTGTCCATGGGATTTCCCAGGCAAGGATACTGGAAGAGGTTGCCGTTTCCTTCTCTAGGCGATCTTCCCAACCCAGGGGTCAAACTCATGCCTCCTGCATTAGCAGGTTTGTTCTTTACCACTGAGCCACCAGGAAAGCCCCATTATGTAAATTATAGTGTGTAATGTAGAGATTCACAACTTTTAAAGGTTATACTCCATTTATAGTTATGAAATATTGGCTATATTCCCCATGTTGTACAATATATCCTTGTTGCATATTTTATATTCTACATATAAGTGATACCACACAGTATTTGTCTGACTTATTTCACTTAGCATAATACCCTCCAAATCCATCTATGTTGCCAAAAAATGTCAAAATTTCATTCTTTTCTATGGCTGGGTATTTCAATTGTGTGTGTGTATAACCACATCTTAATATCATAATAAATTTTTAAATTGTTCTTCCTTTTTCTTAGTGAAAAATAAGACAATATTATAGAAAACCAGGAGGAGGAGGAGAGGAAGAGGAGCACAAAGTAAACAGAAATCCCATGTTGAATACTCAGACATGACTGTCAACCTTTGAGTCGCTATTTGGATATACATGTTATATATTGTTTTAATCAGAGTAAGGTTAAACTGTACGTACCATTTTGTAACCTTTTTTCATTTACCATGTCATACTAATATCTTCCCATGCCATTAAAGAGTGTTTCATATTTTTAAGGGCTTTCTCATTCCACTTTTTAAAATCTTTGTCCATTTAACAGATTAGAAATAGACCCTTATTTGAGTTTATTTTGGTAAGGAATCTGAATTTCTCCAAAGACTTACGCAGTGTCCTAGCAGTGTGTAGCGTATAATCTCCACTGATGTGACGTGCCTGCGTTGGATTGGTCATAATCTAAGTAATGCATATCTTTATATGTATATGTGAAATATTTAGGTATATATGATTTAGATCATATCTATCATAGATACATGATGTATCAATTGTATGTATGAAATAGCCATAAGAAAACTGGAGTAACTATACTGATAAAAGAGTAATCGATTTGAGAACAAACCAAAAAAAAAAAAATGTTACTAGAAATAAAGGAGAACATTTTACAATGACTGAAGGGTCAGTCTATCAGGAAAATAAAACAATTATCGACATATGTACACGTAATAACAGGTCCACAAAATACATGAAGAAAAACTAACAAAACTAAAAGGAAAAATATACAATGCAGCAATAATAGTAGGAGACTAATAGCTCACTTTCTATAATGGATAGAGCACGTAGGCAAAAGGTCAACAAACCGATTTGAAGGACATTATAAATCAACTAGACCTAAGAAACATCTATTGGACACCACCCAACAGTAGCAGAATACATGTTCTTAGAGTACACAAAGATCATTCTCCAGGATAGACCACATAGCAAGTCCAAAGTTCTCAAATTTAAAAATACTAAGTCACACAAAGTATGTTCTCCAGTCACAATGGAATGAAGTTAGAAATCAGTAACAAAACTTGGGAATTTACAAATACGTGAAAATTAAATAACTTATCAATAATGAGTCAAGGAAATCTCAGAGGAAGTTATTAAATACTTTGAAATGAATGGAAACAAGTAATATACCAAGACATCATGTAAACAAATCAGTGCATGAAGGGAAATGTATAGCTATAAGTATCTATAGAAAGAAAAAAAAAATCACAGATCAACCTAACTTTCTACTTTAAGAAACTAGGAAAAGCTCAAACTAAACCCAAGGCAAGAAGTAAGGAAATAAAGATAAGGGCATAATTACTGAAATAGAGAAAATTAATGAAACCAAAAGGTAATTCTTTAAAAAGGTCAACAAAATTGACAAACTTTTAGCTAGACTGATCAACCAAAAAAGAAGACTCAACTTACTAGAATCAGGTAATTTCTTGGTGGTCCAGTGATTGGAACTCTGCACTTTTCACTGATGGAGGCCTGGGTTCAATCCATGGTGGGAAACAGATCCTGCAAGCCACGTGTCATTACAAAGAAAAAGAAAAATTACTAGACTCGAAAGAACATCATTTGTACCAATATTACAGAAATAAAAATGATTGTAAGAGATAATTATGAATAATTGTATGCCAATAAATTAGATAACCTAGGTGAAGTGGATAAATTTCAAGAACACAACCTAGTGAAACTGAATCAAGAAGAAATAGAAACAATAATAACAGTATAATAAAGAGACTGAATTACTAATTTTTAAAAAAAACTACCCACAACATAACCCCTAGACCGGGCGGCTTCACTGAGGGACGAAAAAAGTAAAGAACACCTATTCATCACATATTCAAATGGAAAAGAAAACACTTCCCAACTTGTTTTATAGGCGAATATATCTCAATACCAAAGTTAGATGGGCACTGTAAGAAAACTGGCAACAAATATCCCTTAGGAATACAGATGCCAAAATTCTTAACAAATTGCTAGCAAACTGAATCCAGCAGCACATGAAAGATACTGTACGTGATGACCAAATTATCTTGAGACAATTCTATCTCAAGAATGCAAGGATGGTTCCACAATACGAGAAATATCAATGCACTGTTAATGGGAAAGCGGGGGAGGGGGGAACGTGAGTATCTCAATAGATGCAGAAAAGACATTTTGCAAAGTCCAACACCATTTCATGATTTAAAAAAAAGCTAGATTACACTTTGCTCAATAAAGGTCATTTATGAAAAACCTACAACTAACATCATACATAATGGTTAAAAACTGAATATTTTCTCCTAAGTGAAGACAAGACTAGGATGTCTGCTCTTACTACTTTTATTCAACATTGTTCTGCAAATTCTATCCAAAGCAAAGAAAAACAGCAACAGAAGACATCTAGATTGGCCAAAGTAACCCAAGAGAGAAATGACTGGGAGCATTTGAGGGTTTTTTCTTTTTTTAAATTGAAGTATAGTTGATTCACAATGTTGTATTTATTTCAGGTGTACAACAAAAGGATTCAGTTATATAAAATTTGGACTTCATCAGAATTAAAGTCTTTAGTTCTTCAAAGGACACTTTTAAGAAAGTGAAAAAACCCACAGAACTGGGGGAAAATTGCAAATCATATATCTGATAAAGTACTTCTATCAGAATATGTAAAGATCTCTTACAATTCAATAATAGAGACAAAAACTCAGTTGTGAAATGGGCAAAAGATTTAAAAAGACATTTTTCCAAAGAAGATACACAAATAGCAAATAAGCACACAAAAAGATGTTCAGCATTATTAGCCATCAGATAAATGCAAATCAAAACCAAAAAGAGATACAATGCCATACTCCTCAGAATGGCCAGGATCAAAAAAACAGATAATAACTTGGGTTAGCAATGATGTGGAGAAATTAGAACTCACATATTGCTGGAGGAATGTACAATGATGCAGCCACTTTTCAACACAACTTTGCAATTTCTTACGGTATTCCCTTATGACAGCAATTCTATTCCTAGGTGTATACCCAAAGAAATGAAAACATGTCCACACAAAAGTTTGTAAACAAACATTCATATTATTATTTGCAATAGCCCAAGAGTATAAAAATCTCAAATGACTATCAATTAATGAATGGGTAAATAAAACATGATATACCCATAAATATACCAAAAATGACAGAATGATCTCTCTTCATTTCCAAGGCAAACCATTCAGTATCACAGTAATCCAAGTCTATGCCCCGACCAGTAATGCTGAAGAAGCTGAAGTTGAACAGTTCTATGAAGACCTACAAGACCTTCTAGAACTAACACCCACAGATGTCCTTTTCATTATAGGGGACTGGAATGCAAACGTAGGAAGTCAAGAAATATACCTGGAGTAACAGGCAGATTTGGCCTTGGAGTACAGAATGAGGCAGGGCAAAGGCTAATAGAGTTTTGCCAAGAGAACACAATGGTTATAGCAAACACTCTCTTCCAACAACACAAGAGAAGACTTTACACATGGACATCACCAAATGGTCAAAACCAAAATCAGATTGATTATATTCTTTGCAGCCAAAGATGGAGAAGCTCTATACAGTCAGCAAAAACAAGACTGGGAGCTGACTGTGGCTCAGATCATGAACTCCTTATTGCCAAATTCTGACTTAAATTGAAGAAAGTAGGGAAAACCACTAGACCTCTCAGGTATGACCTAAATCAAATCCTTTATGACTATACAATGAAAGTGAGAAATAGATTCAAGGGATTAGATTTGATAGAGTGCCTGAAGAACTAGGGATGGACATTCGTGACGTTGTACAGGAGGGAGGGATCAAGACCATCCCCAAGAAAAAGATGCAAAAAGACAAAATGGTCGTCTGAGAAGGCCTTACAAATAGCTGTGAAAAGAACAGATGCTAAAGGCAAAGGAGAAAAGGAACGATATTCCCATTTGAATGCAGGGTTCCAAAGAATAGCAAGGACAGATAAGAAAGCCTTCCTCAGTGATCAATGCAAAGAAATAGAGGGAAAAAAATAGAATGGGAAAGACTAGAGATCTTTTCAAGAAAATTAGAGATACCAAGGGAACATTTCATGCAAAGATGGGCACAATAAAGGACAGAAATGGTATGGACCTCACAGAAGCAGAAGATATTAAGAAGAGGTGGCAAGAATACCCAGAAGAACTATACAAAAGAGATCTTCATGACCCAGATAACCACAATGGTGTGATCACTCACATCACACACCATCACATCACATCACTAGAGCCAGACATCCTGGAGTCCAAAGTCAAGTGGGCTTTAAGAAGCATCACTATGAACAAAGCTAGTGGAGGTGATGGAATTCCAGTTGAGCTATTTCAAATCTTAAAAGATGATGCTGTGAAAGTGCTGCACTAAATATGCCACCAAATTTGGAAAACTCAGCAGTGGCCACGGGACTGGAAAAGGTCAGTTTTCACTCCAATCCCAAAAAAAGGCAAGGTCAAAGAATGCTCAAACTACCACACAATTGCACTCATCATACACGCTAGCAAAGTGATGCTCAAAATTCTCCAAGCCAGACTTCAACAGTATGTGAACTGGGAACTTCCAGATGTTCCAGCTGGTTTTAGAAAAGGCAGAGGAATCAGAGATCAAATTGCCAACATTCGTTGAATCATTGAAAAAGCAAGAGTTCCAGAAAAAGTCTGCTTTATTGACTATGCTAAATCCTTTGACTGTGTGGATCACCACAAACTGTGGAAAATTCTTCAAGAGATGGGAATACCAGACCGCCTGACCTGCCTCTTGAGAAACGTGTATGCAGGTCAGGAAGAAACAGTTAGAACTGGGAAGGGAACAACAGACTGGTTCCAAATAAGAAAAGGGGTACGTCAAGGCTGTATATTGTCACCCTGCTTTTTTTAAACTTATATGCAGAGTACATCATGAGAAACACTGGGCTGGATAAAGCACAAGCTGGAATCAAGATTGCCGGGAGAAATATCAATAACCTCAGATAGGCAGATGACACCACCCTTATGGCAGAAAGTGAAGAAGAACAAAAGAGCCTCTTGATGAAAGTGAAAGAGGAGAGTGAAAAAGTTGGCTTAAAGCTCAACATTCAGAAAACTAAGATCATGGCATCTGGTCCCATCACTTCATGGCAAAAAGATGGGGAGACAGTGGAAATAGTGCCAGACTTTATTTTTCTGGGCTCCAAAATCACTGCAGATGGTGACTGCAGCCATGAAATTAAAAGATGCTTGCTCCTTGGAAGTAAAGTTGTGACCAACCTAGACAGCATATTAAAAAGCAGAGACATTACTTTGCCAACAAATGTCCGTCTAGTCAAAGCTATGGCTTTTCCAGTAGTCATGTATGGATGTGAAAGTTGGACTATAAAGAAAGCTGAGTGCCAAAGAATTGATGCTTTTGAACTGTGGTGTTGGAGAAGACTCTTGAGAGTCCCTTGGACTGCAAGGAGATCCAACCAGTCCATCCTAAAGAAAATCAGTCCTGAATATTCATTGGAAGGACTGATGCTAAAGCTGAAACTCCAATACTTGGGCCACCTGATGCGAAGAACTGACTCATTTGAAAAGACCCTGATGCTGGGAAAGATGGAAGGTGAGAGGAGAAGGGAATGACAGAGAATGAAATGGTTGGATGGCATCACCAACTCAAGGGACATGCGTTTGAGTAAATTCCGGGAGCTGGTGATGGACAGGGAGGCCTGGCATACTGCAGTCCATGGGGTCGCAGAGTCGGACACGACTGAGTGACTGAACCGAACTGATACCCATAAAACAAAATATTACTCAACAGTAAAAAGCATGAAGTACTGAAACATGCTGCAACATGGATAAACCTTGAAAACATTATGCTAAATGATAGAAACTTTCCCAAAGACCACATATTGTATGAGTCTATTTATGTGAAATGTCTAGAACAGGCAAATCTATAGAGATCAAGATATAATCTATAGGTCAGGTAGATAGATAAGGCTTCCCTGGGGGCTCAGATGGTAAAAGAATCTACCTGCAACATGGGAGACCTTGGTTCGATTCTGGGGTCAGGAAGATCCCGTGGCAGAGGAAATGGCAGCCTACTCCAGTATTCTTGCCTGGAGAATTCCATGGACAGAGGAGCCTGGTGGGCTACAGTCCATGGGGTCTCAAAGAGTTGGATATGACTGAGCGACTAACACTTTTACAGAGATAGTAAGTATACTAGTAGTTGCCTAGGGTTGGGGGCATTGAACTGCTCATTTTGTATGGGATATCTCCTTGGTATGACGGAAATGTTCTCAACAGATTTTGGTTTGTTGCGTAACTGTGAATATAATAAACTAAAAACAACTGCATTGTATACTTTAAGTGGGTGAATTTTATACTATGTGGATTGTATCTCAATAAAGTTGCTTTTAAAAACTGACAGAAAGTACAGTGTACAAGCTCAATGTGAAATCTTTAAACTTTTAACCTTAATAAATACCCTCTCTGTCTCCCTACTGGAGCCCCTGCTGAGATGTGGAAACCTCTGCCCCTTCAACTACATATATTGCTGATCCATGAGGCTCAAACTAGCTAGCAGCTCCTTCAACTAAGAGCACCCCTTGGGGATCAAGAGGAAAAGCAAGAATTCTGGAACCTCTTTTTTCCTCTTCTCTGCATTTACTCCCAAGGTGATCTCACCCTGTCTTTTTTTTTAAAATTAGTTTTTTCCTATTTTAAAAAAAATTGTTATTGAAATATAGTTGATTCACCATGTTGTGTTCGTTTCAGGTACACAGAGAAGTGATTTGGACACATACATATATATATACACACACACACATACACATACCTATATACAAGAATATGTGTATATATATATACATATACACATTCATATATACATATACATGAATATATGAGAAAGATGGTTTTCCCTTACAGGTCATTACAAGGTATTGAATATAGTTCCCTGTGCTGTACAGTAGGTCCTTGTTGATTATCTTACATGTGGTATTGTGTGTATGTTAATCCCAAACTCCCCCCCTTTTTTTTTTTCCAAACTGCTAATTTATCTCTCCCCCTCTTTCCCCTTTGGTAACCATAAGGTTGTTTTCTGTAGCTATGGGTCTATTTCTGTTTTGTATATAAGTTTATTAGTATAATTTTTTTTTAGATTCCACATATAATCGATATCATATGATGTTTGTCTTTAACTTCACTCAGGATGACAATCTAATGTTACTGCCAGTGGCATTATTTGCATTCTTTTTTGTGGCTGAGTACCATTCCATTCTAAGTGTATACCACATTTTTATCTATCATTGGACATTTAGGTTCTTTCCATGAATAGTGCTGCAATGAACATTGGGGTGCAAGTATATTTTGATATTGTGGCTTTCTTATGGAGAGCAATCTGCTCAAAGTCCACTGATTTAAATGTAAATCTTATTCATAAACACCCTCACAGAATCATCCGAAAGAGTATTTGACCAAGTATCTAGGCACAGGGACCCAGCCACATTAACGCATAAATTTAACCATTACAGCTTCTATGTTAAGAAGAAATCATGGTAAAAGGAAAGAGAGAAGCAGAGAGGCCAGATGGAAGGACTTTGCAAGGATGCTGGTAAGAACATAGATGCTCAGATCAGAGAATGGGCAGTGGAGGATCTGAGAGGTGGTTGGATTTTGAAAAGGTGAAGACTGAGCTGATGGATTAGATGGAGAAGGTAAGAGAAAGAGGAATCAAGGATGACTCCAAAGTATGCTGGCCTAGCCAACCAGAAAAATGATGTTGCCGTTTACTAAGGGGGAGAAAATGGAGACAATAGGGGATGGGCTTCCATGACCTGAGGATGAGAGCGTGAGGGTCCAGTGGGCAGAGGGGACAGCAGAGAGGACACAGCCCTTGCTCCTGACCTTGAACCTGGGAGATATGAGGAAACGCTGGACATTCCAGAGTGCACAGTGAAAGGACTGAGTGGTCATGAGAAGGATATTTCATCCTGGCCAAAGTAGTGTTTAACTTGAGAGGGAAATGACTGGTAGGTTTTGCAATTTTTTTCTCTTTTTTTATTGAAGTATAGTTGATTTACAAAGTTGTGTTAGTTTCAGGTGCACAACAAAGTGACCCAGTTATATAATGTTTCTGTTGTTGCTTAGTCACGTCTGACTCTTTTGTGGCCCCATGGACTGTAAGCCCACCAGGCTTCTCTGTCCATTGGATTCTCCAGGCAAGAATACTGGGACAGATTGCCATTTCCTGCTTCTGGGTTTTATCCCTGGGTTAGGAAGAGCTCCTGGAGAAGGGAATTGCAACCCACTCCAGTATTCTTGCCTGGAGAATTCCATGGACAGAGGAGCCTTGTGGGCTGCAGTCTATGGGGTCACAAAGAGTTGGACACAACTGAACAACTAACACATACACACACACACATATCTATCTATCTATATACACACACACATATACACATACATACATAATACACATATATTATAAATATGTGTATATATTCAAGTATGCATATATTCTTTTTCAGATTCTTTTCCCTTGTAAGTTTCTACAAAATATTAAGTATAGTTCCCTGTGCTATACAAAGGTTTGCATCTTTAATAAAAACTGAGGAAATCAGTTTGATCAGTATGATTGATTTCATTTTGACCTGGGCCTCACAGAATTCAGCAGTGGCCTTGAAGTCAAACTAGGTGTTTAGTTAAATAAATATTAGCAGAATACCTGTTAAGTGATGAACACTCTTGTAGGTTTTGGTAACAGAGTGTCACTGTGCCCCTTACCCTAAAACCTTAACCTTCCAGTCACCTTTAGAATCAAGTCCAAAATTTTAACCAGGACTTGACATCACCTCTATCCATACCTCCTGCCTTTTCCTCTTGCTTTTTACACTTCAACCACATTCTCATTCCTACAGCTCCCTGAATCACCCACGCTTTTTCCTGATGCACAGTCTTTCCAAAAGCTTTTTCCTCTGCCTGAAATGAACCCTTCCCTTCTACTGGCTATGAATTTTAGACTTTTTCTTGCAGAAGTGAAGGGGAAGAAGGGAAAAGCCTTTGTCTGCTTCCACCCACCCAGGCAGCCCTACTCCTGTGCCTGGTAAAGCTCTTCCAGGATGCACTCCTATAGTTTCCTGACTTTCTTTTTTGTAATATATTCACACTTGACAATTTCTGTTTGTTCTAGGTCTGTTTCCCCCATGTGACCATAAACTCTGGAGCGCAGACACCATGCATTTACCATTCACTACTATATCTTCAGTGCTTGGAAAAGTACGTGACACATAATAGGCACTCACTAAACATCAGTTGAATATTTGAGTGGACGGATGGCATGATCTCTGGCTACGTGAATGAATGAATAAATGAATGAAAGAATAATCAGAGCCCAAGAACCAAATCTCTGGAATAACTGAGATTGGTTACTTTTTAATTCTTTTAAAAATTGAGATAAAATTGACATATAACATTGTATTAGTCTTAGGTATATAACATAGTGATTTGATATATGTATGCATATATATATATATATGATTATCACAAGTTTAGTTAACATCTATAGCCACACATAAGTACAACTTTTTTTCTTGTGATGTGAAATTTTAAGGTTTACTTTAAGATTTCTTCTTCACACACACAAGGTGGTATTTTAACTGTAGTCACTATGCTGTACTTTACATCCCCATAACTTATCTATTTATAACTGGAAGATTGTACCTTTTGTCCATGATCACCCATTTCACCTACCCACTCCTGCCCACCTCTGGCAACCACCAATCTCTTCTCTGTGTCTATGAGTTTCATTTTGTTTTTTCCTTTATGTTAGATTTCACATATCAGATATCATATGGTATTTGTCTTTCTCAGTCTGACTTATTTCACTTAGCATAATACCCTCATGATCCTATGCTTGTTGTCACAAATGCAGGATTTCCTTCTTCTTGTGGCTGAATAATATTCCATTATATACAACTATCTTTATCCATTCATCAGTCAGTGAGCACTTAGGTTACTTCTATGTCTTGGATACTGTAAATAATGCTCCTCTGAATATAGAGGTGCAGATATCTATTTGAGTTAGTGATTTCATTTTCTTCCAATAAATATTCAGAAGTGGAATTGCTGGATCATCTGGTAGTTCTTTTTTTTTTTTCTTTTTTTTTAAGGAACTTCCATATTCTTTTCCATAGTGGCTGCTCAATATACCTTCCCATCAAAAGTGTACTAGGTATATTTTCTCCACATTCTTGCCAACATTTGTTATTTACAGCCTTTTTTATGATATCTATTCTGATAGGTGGGAGGTGATATCTCATTGTGGTTTTGATTTGCATTTTCCTGATGATGAGTGATGTTGAGTATCTTTACATGTGCCTCTTGGCCATTGGTATGTTTTTTTGGAAAAATGTCTATTCAATTCTTCTGTGCATTTTCAAAATTGGGTAGCTTGTTTTTTAAGATTTTTTTTTTTTGCCTCTCTATGTGGTTTGCAAATTTGGAAAACTTAGCAGTGGCCACAAGACTGGAAGAAGTCAGTATTCATTTTGATTCCAAAGAAAGGCAATCCCAAAGAATGTTCAAACTACTGCACAATTGCACTGATTTCACATATTAGCAATATAATTCTCAAAATCCTTCAAGTTAGGCTTCAGCAGTAAGTACATGAACCGAAAATTCCAGATGTACAAGCTGGATTTAGAAAAGGCAGAGGAACCAGAGATCAAATTGCCAACATACACTGGATCATAGAAAAAGCAAGAGAATTAAAAAAAAAAAAATCTGTTTCATTGACTATGCTAAATCCTTTGACTGTGTGGATCACAACAAACTGTGGAAAATTTTTAAAGAGATGGGAATACCAGACCACCTTACCTGTCTCCTGAGAAGCTTGTATGCAGGTCAAGAAACAACAGAACTGGACATAGAACAATGGACTGGTTCCAAATTGGGAAAGGAGGACATCAATGCTGCATACTGTTACCCTGCTTATTTAATTTAAATGCAGAGTACATAATGTGAAGAAAAAGAAATGCAAAAAGGCAAAATGGTTGTCTGAGGCGGTCTTACAAATAGCTGAGAAAAGAAGAGAAGCGAAAGGCAAAGGAGAAAAGGAACGATAGATCCATTTGAATGCAGAGTTCCAAAGACTAGCAAGGAGAGATAAGAGAGCCTTCCTCAGTAATCAATGCAAAGAAACAGAGGATAACAATAGAATGGGAAAGGTTAAAGATCTCTTCAAGAAACTTAGAGATACCAAGGGAACATTTCATGCAAAGATGGGCACAATAAAGGACAGAAATGGTATGGACCTAACAGAAGCAGAAGATATTAAGAGAAGGTAGCAAGAATACACAGAAGAACTATACAAAAAAGATCTTCATGACCCAGATAAGTATGATGGTGTGATCACTCACCTAGAGCTAGACATCCTGGAGTCCAAAGTCAAGTGGGCCTTAGGAAACACCACTAAGAACAAAGCTAGTGGAGGTGATAGATTTCCAGCTGAGCTATTTCAAGTCCTAAAAGATGATGCTGTTAAAGTGCTGCACTCAATATGCCAGCAAATTTGGAAAACTCAGCAGTGGTCATGGGACTAGAAAAGGTCAGTTTTAATTCCAATCCCAAAGAAAGGCAATGCCAAAGAATGTTAAAACCACACAATTGTATTCATCTCACATGCTAGCAAAGTAATGCTCAAAATTCTCCAAGCCAGGCTTCAACAGTATGTGAACAGAGAACTTCCAGATGTTCAAGCTGGTTTTAGAAAAGGCAGAGGAACCAGAGATCAAGTTGCCAACATCCATTGAATCACAGAAAAAGCAAGAGAGTTCCAGAAAAACATCTACTTCTGCTTTATTGACTCTGCCTTTGACTATGTGGATCACCACAAACTGTGGAAAATTCTTCAAGAGATGGAAATACCTGACCTGCCTCCTGCGAAATGTGTATGCAAGTCAAGACGCAAAAGTTAGAACCAGACATGGGACAATGGACTGATTCTAAATCAGGAAAGGAGTACGCCAAGGCTGTATATTGTCACCCTGCTTATTTAACTTGTATGCAGAGTACCTCATGCAAAACGCCGGGTTGGATAAAGCACAAGCTGCAATCAAGATTGCCAGGAGAAATATCAACAACCTCAGATAGGCAGATGAGACCACCCTTATGGCAGAAAGTGAAGAAGAACTAAAGAGCCTCTTGATGAAGGTGAAAGAGGAGAGTGAAAAAGCTGGCTTAAAATTCAACATTCAAAAAACTAAGATCGGGAGGAGGAGCCAAGATGGCGGAGGAGTAGGACAGGGAGATCACTTTCTCTCCTACAAATTCATCAAAAGAATAACTGAATGCAGAGCAAACCTCACAAAACAACTTCTGATCGCTAGCTGAGGTCATCAGGCGCCCAGAAAAGCAGACCATTGTCTTCGAAAGGAGGTAGGACAAAATATAAAAGATAAAAAGTGAGACAAAAGAGCTAAGGACGGAGACCCGTCCCGGGAAGGGAGTCTTAGGCGGCCTTGCTTGGGCTAGGGTCCGGGCCTGAGTGCCCTGAGGACAATCGGAGGGAGCTTCTGTGAGGTGCCAACTTGAACTGTGGGAGACCAAAAGAGAGAAAATCAACCGGCCGGAACACACTGCCGGCCCTTCGCAGAACAAAGGGACGGAGAAAGTCCCGAGAAGAGCTCGCAGGCTGCGGACCCGCCCAGCCCCGCCGGAGGCAGGAGGCAGGGGGGAGGGGAAGGTCGCTGCGAGACACAGGGCGCAGGCACCCGACCGGCGCGGGCGGGGACTGGGGCGGGGGACGCAGAGGGCGGAAGGCGCGCGCACCCGACTGGCGCCAGCGGAAACTGAGACTGGGTCCGCGGAAGGGAGTGAGTGCGCCACACCTGGGGATAGTGCACCCATCAAGCCCCTCGCTGCCTGGACCGCTCTGACGGGGAAGGCACAGAGAGCAGGCGCAGCTTTTCCTTCCGCGCTTTTGTGTAACACCCGAGGGCTGGAACCTAGCGCAGCGCGGGGCGCGCTCCATATAGAACAGCCGGGAGCCTGAGCAGCGCAGACGGAGAAAGCAGCGTCAGCCCCTCCCGGCAGCGCCAGGCCGCCCCCGCAGGGCCAGCCCCTCCCCGCAGCGTCAGCCCCGCCCCGCAGCGCCAGCCCCTCCCCGCAGCGTCAGCCCCGCCCCGCAGCGCAACGGAACTAGCTACCTGAATAAGAGTCCACCTCCGCCCGCCTGTGTCAGGGCGGAAATGAGGCTCTGAAGAGACCGGCAAACAGAAGCCAAATAAACAAAGGGAACCGCTTCAGAAGGGACTGGTGCAACAGATTAAAATCCCTGTAGAAAACACCGACTTCACCGGAAGGGCCCTGTAGATATCGAGAAGTGTAAGCTGGAACGAGGAGCTATCTGAAACTGAGCCGAACCCACACTGACCGCAACAGCTCCAGAGAAACTCCTAGATATATTTTTACTTTTTTTTTTCTAAGTAAGGAAAAAAAAAAAAAAAATTTTTTTTTTCTTTTTATATTTTTTCTTTTTTATTTTTTCTCTTTTATTTTCCTTTAAAATTCCCTATTACTCCCCCATTACTCCTTAACTTTCATTTTCATAGATTTTTACGATTTTTTTAATTAGGGGAAAAAAAATTTTTTTTTTCTTTTTTTTTTTTCTTTTTTTTTCTTTTTCTTTTTTTTCCTTTTTTCTTCTTTTTTTTCCTTTCCGTTTTCTCTTTTATTTTCTATTTTTCTTTTTCTCTTATTTCTTTTAAAGTCCTCTACTACTCCTCTACTACTCTTCATTTTCATTTTCACTACACTATAACCTTACAAAAAAAAAAAGAGAAGCCCTATCTTTAAACCGAAGATTATTCTCTCGCAATCTTGACTCTCTGTTTTCTACCTCAGAACACCTCTATTTCCTCCTTTCCCCTTCTCTTCCCAATCCAATTCTGTGAATCCTTGTAGGTGTCTGAGATACGGAGAACACTCTGGGAACAGACAGCTGCGTAGATCTGTCTCTCTCCTCTTGAGTCCCCCTTTTTCTCCTCCTGCTCATCTCTATCTCCCTCCTCCCTTTTCTCCTGTTCATGTAACTCTGTGAACCTCTCTGGGTGTCCCTAACAGGGGAGAATCTTTTCGCCATTAACCTAGAAGTTTTATTATCAGTGCTGTATAGTTGGAGAAGTCCTGAGACTACAGGAAGAATAAAACTGAAATCCAGAGGCAGGAAACTTAAGCCCAAAACCTGAGAACACCAGAAAACTCCTGACTACATGGAACTTTAAGCAATAAGTGACCGTCCAAAAGCCTCCATACCTACACTGAAACCAACCACCACCCAAGAGCCAGTAAGTATTAGAGCAAGACATACCACGCAAATTCTCCAGCAACACAGGAACATAGCCCCGAATGTCAACATACAGGCTGCCCAAGGTGACACCTAACACATAGACCCATCTCAAAACTCATTACTGGGCACTCCATTGCTCTCCAAAAACAAGAAATCAAGTTCCACGCACCAGTACACTGACGCAAGCTTCCCTAACCGGGAAACCTTGACAAGCCAATCGTCTAACCCCACCCACTGGGTAAATCCTCCACAATAAAAAGGAACCACAGACCTCCAGAATACAGAAAGTCCACTCCAGACACAGCAATCTAAACAAGATGAAAAGGCAAAGAAATACCCAACAGGTAAAGGAACATGAAAAATGCCCACCAAGTCAAACAAAAGAGGAGGAGATAGGGAATCTACCTGAAAAAGAATTTAGAATAATGATAATAAAAATGATCCAAAATCTTGAAAACAAAATGGAGTTACAGATAAATAGCCTGGAGACAAAGATTGAAAAGATACAAGAATTGTTTAATAAAGACCTAGAAGAAATAAAAAAGAGTCAATTAAAAATGAACAATGCAATGAATGAGATCAAAAACACTTTGGAGGGAACCAAGAGTAGAATAACGGAGGCAGAAGATAGGATAAGTGAGGTAGAAGATAAAATGGTGGAAATAAATGAAGCAGAGAGAAAAAAAGAAAAAAGGATCAAAAGAAATGAGGACAACCTCAGGGACCTCTGGGACAATGTGAAACGCCCCAACATTCGAATCATAGGAGTTCCAGAAGAAGAAGACAAAAAGAAAGGCCATGAGAAAATACTCGAGGAGATAATAGCTGAAAACTTCCCTAAAATGGGGAAGGAAATAGCCACTCAAGTCCAAGAAACCCAGAGAGTCCCAAGCAGGATAAACCCAAGGCGAAACACCCCAAGACACATATTAATCAAACTAACAAAGATCAAACACAAAGAACAAATATTAAAAGCAGCAAGGGAAAAACAACAAATAACACACAAAGGGATTCCCATAAGGATAACAGCTGACCTATCAATAGAAACCCTCCAGGCCAGAAGGGAATGGCAGGACGTCCTGAAAGTAATGAAAGAGAATAACCTACAACCTAGATTACTGTATCCAGCAAGGATCTCATTCAGATATGAAGGAGAACTCAAAAGCTTTACAGATAAGCAAAAGCTGAGAGAATTCAGCACCACCAAACCAGCTCTTCAACAAATGCTAAAGGATCTTCTCTAGACAGGAAATGCAGAAAGGTTGTATAAACATGAACCCAAAACAACAAAGTAAATGGCAACGGGACCACACCTATCAATAATTACCTTAAATGTAAATGGGTTGAATGCCCCAACCAAAAGACAAAGATTGGCTGAATGGATACAAAAACAAGACCCCCATATATGCTGTCTACAAGAGACCCACCTCAAAACAAGAGACACATACAGACTAAAAGTGAAGGGCTGGAAAAAAATATTTCATGCAAATGGAGACCAAAAGAAAGCAGGAGTCGCAATACTCATATCAGATAAAATAGACTTTCAAATAAAAGCTGTGAAAAGAGACAAAGAAGGACACTACATAATGATCAAAGGATCAATCCAAGAAGAAGATATAACAATTATAAATATATATGCACCCAACATAGGAGCACCGCAATATGTACGGCAAACACTAACGAGTATGAAAGAGGAAATTAATAGTAACACAATAATAGTGGGAGACTTTAATACCCCACTCACAACTATGGATAGATCAACTAAACAGAAAATTAACAAGGAAACACAAACTTTAAATGACACAATGGACCAGCTAGACCTAATTGATATCTATAGGACATTTCACCCCAAAACAATCAACTTCACCTTTTTCTCAAGTGCACACGGAACCTTCTCCAGAATAGATCACATCCTGGGCCATAAATCTAGTCTTGGAAAATTCAAAAAAATTGAAATCATTCCAGTCATCTTTTCTGACCACAGTGCAGTAAGATTAGATCTCAATTACAGGAAAAAAAATTGTTAAAAATTCAAACACCTGGAGGCTAAATAACACGCTTCTGAATAACCAACAAATCATAGAAGAAATCAAAAAAGAAATCAAAATATGTATAGAAATGAATGAAAATGAAAACACAACAACCCAAAACCTATGGGACACTGTAAAAGCAGTGCTAAGGGGAAGGTTCATAGCATTACAGGCTTACATCAAGAAACAAGAAAAAAGCCAAATAAATAACCTAACTCTACACCTAAAGCAATTAGAGAAGGAAGAAATGAAGAACCCCCGGGTTAGCAGAAGGAAAGAAATCTTAAAAATTAAGGCAGAAATAAATGCAATAGAAACTAAAGAGACCATAGCAAAAATCAACAAAGCTAAAAGCTGGTTTTTTGAAAAAATAAACAAAATTGACAAACCATTAGCAAGACTCATTAAGAAACAAAGAGAGAAGAACCAAATTAACAAAATTAGAAATGAAAATGGAGAGATCACAACAGACAACACTGAAATACAAAGGATCATAAGAGACTACTACCAGCAGCTCTATGCCAATAAAATGGACAACTTGGATGAAATGGACAAATTCTTAGAAAAGTATAACTTTCCAAAACTGAACCAGGAAGAAATAGAAGATCTTAACAGACCCATCACAGGCAAGGAAATCGAAACTGTAATCAAAAATCTTCCAGCAAACAAAAGCCCAGGACCAGATGGCTTCACAGCTGAATTCTACCAAAAATTTAGAGACGAGCTAACACCTACCTTACTCAAACTCTTCCAGAAAATTGCAGAAGAAGGTAAACTTCCAAACTCATTCTATGAGGCCACCATCACCCTAATTCCAAAACCTGACAAAGATGCCACAAAAAAAGAAAACTACAGGCCAATATCACTGATGAACATAGATGCAAAAATCCTTAACAAAATTCTAGCAAACAGAATCCAACAACATATTAAAAAAATCATACACCACGACCAAGTGGGCTTTATCCCAGGAATGCAAGGATTCTTCAATATCTGCAAATCAATCAATGTAATACACCACATTAACAAATTGAAAGATAAAAACCATATGATTATCTCAATAGATGCAGAGAAAGCCTTTGACAAAATTCAACACTCATTTATGATTAAAACTCTCCAAAAAGCAGGAATAGAAGGAACATACCTCAACATAATAAAAGCTATATATGACAAACCCACAGCAAGCATCACCCTCAATGGTGAAAAATTGAAAGCATTTCCCCTGAAATCAGGAACAAGACAAGGGTGCCCACTCTCACCACTACTGTTCAACATAGTGTTGGAAGTTTTGGCCACAGCAATCAGAGCAGAAAAAGAAGTAAAAGGAATCCAGATAGGAAAAGAAGAAGTGAAACTCTCACTGTTTGCAGATGACATGATCCTCTATATAGAAAATCCTAAAGACTCTACCAGAAAATTACTAGAGCTAATCAATGAATATAGTAAAGTTGCAGGATATAAAATTAACACACAGAAATCCCTTGCATTCCTATATACTAACAATGAAAAAACAGAAAGAGAAATTAAGGAAACAATACCATTCACCATTGCAACAAAAAGAATAAAATACTTAGGAGTATATCTACCTAAAGAAACAAAAGACCTATACATAGAAAACTATAAAACACTGATGAAAGAAATCAAAGAGGACACAAACAGATGGAGAAACATACCGTGTTCATGGATTGGAAGAATCAATATTGTCAAAATGGCTATTCTACCCAAAGCAATCTATAGATTCAATGCAATCCCTATCAAGCTACCAACGGTATTTTTCACAGAACTAGACCAAAGAATTTCACAATTTGTATGGAAATACAAAAAACCTCGAATAGCCAAAGTAATCTTGAAAAAGAAGAATGGAACTGGAGGAATCAACCTGCCTGACTTCAGACTCTACTACAAAGCCACAGTCATCAAGACAGTGTGGTACTGGCACAAAGACAGAAATATAGACCAATGGAACAGAATAGAAAGCCCAGAGATAAATCCACGAACCTATGGACACCTTATCTTTGACAAAGGAGGCAAGGATATACAATGGAAAAAAGACAACCTCTTTAACAAGTGGTGCTGGGAAAACTGGTCAACCACTTGCAAAAGAATGAAACTAGAACACTTTCTAACACCATACACAAAAATAAACTCAAAATGGATTAAAGATCTAAATGTAAGACCAGAAACTATAAAACTCCTAGAGGAGAACATAGGCAAAACACTCTCCGACATAAATCACAGCAAGATCCTCTATGACCCACCTCCCAGAATATTGGAAATAAAAGCAAAACTAAACAAATGGGATCTAATGAAACTTAAAAGCTTTTGCACTACAAAAGAAACTATAAGTAAGGTGAAAAGACAGCCGTCAGATTGGGAGAAAATAATAGCAAATGAAGAAACAGACAAAGGATTAATCTCAAAAATATACAAGCAACTCCTGCAGCTCAATTCCAGAAAAATAAATGACCCAATCAAAAAATGGGCCAGAGAACTAAACAGACATTTCTCCAAAGAAGACATACAGATGGCTAACAAACACATGAAAAGGTGCTCAACATCACTCATTATTAGAGAAATGCAAATCAAAACCACAATGAGGTACCATTACACACCAGTCAGGATGGCTGCTATCCAAAAGTCTACAAGCAATAAATGCTGGAGAGGGTGTGGAGAAAAGGGAACCCTCTTACACTGTTGGTGGGAATGCAAACTAGTACAGCCACTATGGAAAACAGTGTGGAGATTCCTTAAAAAACTGGAAATAGAACTGCCATATGACCCAGCAATACCACTTCTGGGCATACACACTGAGGAAACCAGATCTGAAAGAGACACGTGCACCCCAATGTTCATCGCAGCACTGTTTATAATAGCCAGGACATGGAAGCAACCTAGATGCCCATCAGCAGATGAATGGATAAGGAAGCTGTGGTACATATACACCATGGAATTTTACTCAGCCATCAAAAAGAATTCATTTGAACCAGTCCTAATGAGATGGATGAAACTGGAGCCCCTTATACAGAGTGAAGTAAGCCAGAAAGATAACATTACAGCATACTAACACATATATATGGAATTTAGAAAGATGGTAACGATAACCCTATATGCAAAACAGAAAAAGAGACACAGAAATACAGAACAGACTTTTGAACTCTGTGGGAGAAGGTGAGGGTGGGATGTTTCAAAAGAACAGCATGTATACTATCTATGGTGAAACAGATCACCAGCCCAGGTGGGATGCATGAGACAAGTGCTCCGGCCTGGTGCACTGGGAAGACCCAGAGGAATCCGGTGGAGAGGGAGATGGGAGGGGGGATCGGGATGGGGAATAAGTGTAAATCTATGGCTGATTCATATCGATGTATGACAAAACCCACTGAAATGTTGTGAAGTAATTAGCCTCCAACTAATAAAAAAATTAAAAAAAAAAAAAAACTAAGATCATGGCATCTGGTCCCATCACTTCATGGTAAATAGAAAGGGAGAAAATGGGAACAGTGTCAGCTTTTATTTTCTGGGGCTCCAAAATCACCATGGACTGTGACTGCAACCATGAAATTAAAAGACACTTGCTCCTTGGATGAAAAGCTATGACAAACTTAAGACAGTGTATTAAAAAGCAGAGACATCACTGTGCCAACAAAGGTCCATATAGTCAAAGCTATGGTTTTTCCAGTAGTCATGTATGGATTTGAGAGCTGGACTATAAAGAAGGCAGAGTACTGAAGAATTGATGCTTTCAAATTGTGGTGCTGGAAAAGACTTTTGAGAGTCCCTTGGACAGCAAGGAGATCAAACCAGTCAATCCTAAAGAAAATCAACCCTGAATATTCATTGGAAGGACTAATTTTCTTTTTGAAGGACTAATTTTTATTATTAGTCCTTCAATTACTTCAAAAACTTCAATTAAAGCTGAAGCTGAAGGTCCAATACTTTGGCCAACTGATGTGGCCAAACTTACTCATTGAAAAAGACCCTTATGTTGGGAAAAATTGAGGGCAGGAGGGGAACGGGGCAGCAGAGGATGAGATGGGTAGAAAGCATTACCAACTCAATGGACATGAGTTTGAGCAAACTCCAGGAGATGGTGAAGGACAGGGAAGCCTGCCATGCTGCAGTTCATGGGGTCACCAAGAGTGGGACATGACTTAGCAACTGAACAACAATAAAAGATAAACTTTATTTTTAGTTAACTGCCATTTATGGTCTTTGACATTTTTTTGGACTATCAGATCATAACAAGAGTAAGGATTTTACCTGCACAAAATCTGAGGCTCCAATAAGAAGAAGCTATATCTTGATTATCATAATCAGTCATTTATTAATGAAATAGTTTGGTGAGTCATTTAGATGCCCAGAATCATATTAGACCCTGTGGTCACAGAATAGAACTAAACAGACACGGTTGCTACTGTGATTGCAGTTAACACATAACCAGGAAATAAACATGAAACATTAACATGTAAATCACTATGATTATAGTAAGTGTCATGAGAATACTTAATAAGGAAATCCAAGAAACTGACATTGAAGTTGATACCTAACTGACGGAAAGGAGAGACTGAAGAGGTGAAGGAAGCCTGGGGGAGCAATTTTCAATGAGGACACAGAGGGAGATGAAAAGGAATCTGTAGGCTGTGAAGCAGGACGTTGATTTCTACGAACAGCAGGAAACCAGTTAAACAGGGGAAAGAGGTGATAAGATTGATTTTTAAGATGGCCACTAAAAGCTCTAGGAGGAGAAGGAAGTAAGGGAAATAAAAGTTTTGTAACCCTAGTCTAGAAGTCTAATGTCAACCATGTCCAAGTCAGTTAATCGCCATCATCAAAAGTGCCTCTGACTTAAGTGCCTAGTTCTTTTTTTCTGGAAGGAATGTTAATGTCAATTATTAAGTAATTTTAGCTTTTCAAAGTTAAAATTTTTAATCTATTGGTGAGAGTAGTGGTGGCATAAAAATTGACCAAGAAAAAAGTTCATTATTAAGTGATTTCTTTTCTTTCATGATAATTGATAGATCCATGTCTTACACTTAGCAGGTGTTTGGTTGGTGGTTGCTGTATAACAAGCTACCCAAAAACTTCATGATTTGAAACAGTAATAATCATAATCATTATTATTATTTTTGTCCACAGATCTGCTGTTTGGCAGGGATCAGAAGGGAAGGTTCATCTCTGCTCCATACAGCACCAGCCAGGACAGCTTGACCAGAGGCTGAAGGATCTGCTTCCAACGGGCTCATTCAGCATGGCTGAGGCTAAGGACCAGGGGACTCAGGTCCTATGGGCAAGGGGAAAACAGCAGAACCGCTGCCCAAACCCTTGCTCTAAGAGATGCCCAAACCCTTCACGGCTTCTAGCAGCATAAGGTTGGGTCCCAGGATGACTCCAGTTCCTTTTAAAATGCCTGCCTCAGAAAGCTCAGTGCTGCCAGAATTTAAAGATTGTTCTTGCTAACATCTGATGAAAAGCCCCAACTGTCCCCTTCCTACAGCATTTACTAAATAGGGCTTACAATTGTGATACCTTCCTCTGCCCTTCTGAGGTGTACAGTCACTCCTTGGTATCTGCAGGGCACTGGTTCCAGGAGCCCTACAGATGCAATATCTGCTGGCGTCGAAGTCATATAAAACATCGTAGTATTTCCATACAAGCTATGCACATCCTCTTGTAAACTTTAAATCAACTCTAGGTCACTTACAATACCTGACACAATGTAAAGAAATTGAAAGTGTTAGTGGTTCAGTCGTTTCTGACTCTTTGCAAGTCCATGAACTGTAGCCTGCCAGCTTCCTCTGTCCGTGGAATTCTCCAGGCAAGAATACTGGAGTGGGTTGCCATTCCCTTCTCCAGGGGATCTTTCCGAAGCAGGGATCAAACCCAGATCTCCTGCATTGCGGGCAGATTCTTTACCATCTGAGCCACCAGGGAAGCCCCACTCAATAGAAGTGCTTTGCAATTAGTTTTAAATACAATGTAAATGCTGTGTAAATAGTTGCTAGGGTGTGTGGCAAACTCAGGTTTTGCTTTTTGGAAATTTCTGGAAATATTTTAAAATTTATTTTTAATTGAAGGATAACTGCTTTACAGTATTGTGTTGGTCTCTGCCATACAAAATGAATCAGCTCTAAGTATACACATATCTCCTTCCTCTTGAGCATCTCTCCCACCCCCTTCCTGGGAATTTTTTTAAGAAATATTTCTTGATCCACAGTTGGCTGAATCCGCCAATGCACAGCCTATGTTTACCGAGGGCTGACTGTATCATCTACAAATCAAGAGTGTCTTTCTTAGAGACCTGAAAGCCATTCCTTTGAAATGTAGTCCTCAGGAAGGACAGAGTCTCTGTTCCCAGTGTTTGTGAAGGATACAATTCTACCTTCAACAAATTGACAGCTAGCAGGCCCAGCCGCCCTAATTATATTTATACTCATTAACCCTCTTAATGGTTCGGCTTGAGCTCGTCTCTCTTCCCCCGCCTCTCCTCTTTCATTTTCCCTTTAAATCCCTAGTCCTCTCCACACAAACCAGGACTGAGCCTGGCTCTTTCCCCTACTGTCAGGAGTGATGGAATAAAATGTTTTCATCCCTTTCACTGATGTCTGGCTTTATCTATCTTTGACAATAGGCTACCCTAAGTGACCTGGGCTTCCTTGCAGTATGGTGGCTGTATTCAAAGGGTCAAATGAAGAGAGAGAAAAGTGACTTCATACAAAACAGCAGTGCCTTGGGCTCCTGGAGCACGAAAACATTTTATACTACCAGTTCAGTTCAGTCACCCAGTCATGTCTGAGTCTTTGCGAACCCATAGACTGCAGCACGCCAGGCTTCCCTGTCCATCACCAACTCCTGGAGCTTACTCAAACTCATGTCCATCGAGTCAGTGATGCCATCCAACCATCTCATCCTCTGTCATCCCCTTCTTCTCCTGCCTTCAATCCTTCCCAATAACAGGATCTTTTCCAATGAGTCAGCCCTTCCCATCAGATGGCCAAAGTATGGGAGCTTCATCTTCAACATCAGTCCTTCCAATGAAAATTCAGAGTTGATTTTCTTTAGGATTGACTGGTTTGATCTCCTTGCAGTCCAACAGACTCTCAAGAGTCTTCTCCAACACCACAGTTCAAAAGCACCAATTCTTTGGCGCTCAGCTTTCTTTATGGTCCAACTCTCAAATCCATACATGACTACTGGAAAAACCATAGCTTTGACTAGACGGACTTTTGTCGCAAAATAATGCTCCTACTTGTTAATACTATACCCCTTTATAAACCAAAGAGGACTGGAAATAAAGTGATTCATATAGATTTGAAAAGAGAAAGCAAAGAAAAATGAAGTTTAAGACAACTGGGCCACAAAGAGTCAGACACGACCGAGTGACTTTCACAAGCAAGTGAATAAATGAAGGATTGTAGATATATAAATATATCAGGAAAAAGAAAAAGACCTTAAAATATCTGGTTGAATCTCTTAAAAAAGTTTTTCATTTTATATGGAAGTTAATAATAAGTTAATAATATCTAATTTATTTGATTAAATAATATTGATGAGGCAAGAGCTTTTCAAGGATGATATTATCAATCTCATCAACAATATTCAACTTTTATTGAATGCCTCTTCAGTACAAGTGCAAGTGCAAGTCACTCAGTCGTGTCCGACTCTTTGTGACCCCATGGACTATACAGTCCGTGGAATTCTCCAGGCCAGAATACTGGAGTGGGTGGCCTTTCCCTTCTCCAGGGGATCTTCCCAACCCAGGGACTGAACCCAGGTCTCCCGCATTGCAGGCAGATTCTTTTTCAGCTGAGCCACCAGGGGAAAATTCACTTGCTTAATCTCCTAATAAACACATACTGAACATTACTGGCCAAGCAATATGTTAAGTGTTGGAAATAGAGATTATTATGTACTCATATTCTAGAAAATATATCAAATACAGCAAAGCATTTATAATGGTGGGACAAACACATCATGCAAAGTGAGTGGGCAGGGAGAAAGATGATGCCAAGATAATGTTCCAGATAAAGTTCAAAAGAAAATTTTGATCCATCCATTCATTATCTAATCTAAAATTCTGTAATCAAATGTAATGCCATCTATGTATATGAATGTGGATGATCTGTAATTGATACTATAAATAAAGGTTGAATTATTAAAAAAAAAAAAAAAAAGACAACTGGGCAACTGAGAACAGAACAAATATGTCACTTAGGGGTAAATGTCAATTCACCCTATGGGGGAAAAATGAATTACTCCTTTCCAAAAAAAATCAAATAATTATTTGAAAATCTCACATAAAATTAAAACATAGAAAAGGAGAATTCCCTGGCGGTCCACCCGTTAGGACTCTGCTTCCATTGAAAGGGGCGCTGGTTGAATCCCTGATGGGGGAAATAATATACCACAAACCACTGCAGCTCGGACAAAAAAGAAATATAGGAAAGAACTAGAATTTGTAAGAGTGATGCCAAAATTTGAATTTAGGCAGACAGGCCCTTACTACTACCTTGGTTTTTCAGATTAGGACACGCAAGTGATAAGTATTATTTCTGAGGACGCTTTGAACACTAAACCTTCACGTGTCAACGTTTCTTAGATACTTTCTTTTCAGGACAACCCTGCTGAATGGGTCTCCCGATGAAGAGGTACTTGAAATGTAGATAAGTCGCTTTTATTTCACGCTAAGGGAGAGGACGCGCGATGACTTTTTTTTTAATATGATTTTTGATCCCCGTGGGCCGCCGGCCTGGACTACATTTCCCAGCAGGCCGTGCTCCGAACTACGGGTGCCGACTTGAGGTCCAGCGCCGTTGGCGGCGGCGCAGTCGCCGAGAGGGCTGCCGACCGGCGGGCGCTTCGCGGTTTGAATGGCTGCGGGCCCGGGCCCTTGGCTCACCTGAGGACCCGCCGCACAGGTGTACGCTATGCCGTCGGGAGGCGACCAATCGCCGCCGCCCCCGCCTCCCCCTCCGGCGGCGGCGGCCTCAGATGAGGAGGAGGAGGACGATGGCGAGGCGGAGGACGCCGCGCAACCGGCCCGGTCGCCGGCCCCTCAGACCCAGCAGCGGTTTGACGAGCTGTGCAGCCGCCTGAACATGGACGAGGCGGCGCGGGCCGAGGCCTGGGAGAGCTACCGGAGCATGAGCGAGAGCTACACGCTGGAGGTGCGCCCGGGGAGGAGACCAGCGGCTTGCGGGGCCTAGCGGTCCCGCCCCGCCGCGGGGGATGGGGGCCCTTCTCTCTCCGGCTCGGGCGCCCCGTGGGGGGAACCCCCCCCCCCCCCAGGTCAGCCCCGGCTCTCCCGGTCCCCCAGCCTGGAGCGGGAAGGGAGTCCTTTCTGCTCACTTTCGTCCTGGAAACCTGGCTTTTGAAAAGCCCTTAGCGGTCCTAAAAGTGAACTCTGTCTCGGTTCTCTTCCGTCTTCGGTTCCGAAGGGGGAACAGCCTTTGCCTTGAACTACCACCTCGAGGCTGAGGTCGTGTTGGGGTCTGATTACAAAAATACAGCCATCTGGTTGGCCGACTGAACAGGTGCAGTTGTCAGGACCGTACTCAAAAGGGATGGGGGTGGGGGGCTTGCCTGCGCTAGCACTGTAATTAACCCGATTTTAGCGTCTGCATTTCCAGGCTTCTCCTTAAGTTCTTTGAAAGCTGTACCTACTTGCCTTTGTCCAGGCATTGCCGTTTGAGTAAATGCGTTACGTTTCGGGCTGTGTTTGTGTATTTGTAAACAAAGACGAATCTTCCCGTGAGCGGATGAAACGGGCTTTCTGCCTACCTGGATATAGACTCATATCTGTCTCTAGGAAGTCAGGACTGCGGCGATCTTGAGGACCTATTGGTCACCCCAGACACTGCACAGGATTCTTAAGAGTCGCTGTCATCTAGACATGTTTTGTCCCTTTCTTCGGACGGGGCTTGCAATTGAGAAAAAGGGCCATTCTAGCCAGTGAGGCTCAACTCTGTAGGCACCTCCCCTTTACGGGCCAATGGGAAGTGACACGGAAGTCTGTATTGTTTATCTGCTGTCTGACTGCTCGTGGGAGTGGTATTTAAACTGCGGGCCATATGATTTTCTTAAGTTGTTTAATAGTTTGTGGAAAGAGTAGGGCAAATAGGCTCAGAATGGGAAGGCCTAACCGAGGTGTTATTTAACTGTAATACGGTGTTTTTGCCTGTGTGGCACTAAGTTTATTCTTATTTTTTTTTATTCTTGCATTAATAGAATTTTAATTTAGTTACATCTAGAGGAGGGGAACGGAGAAGGCAATGGCACCCCACTCCAGTACTCTTGCCTGGAAAATCCCATGGTCAGAGGAGCCTGGTGGGCTGCAGTCCATGTGGTCGCTAAGAGTCGTACACGACTGAGCGACTTCACTTTCACTTTGCACTTTCATGCATTGGAGAAGGAAATGGCAACCCACTCCAGTGTTCTTGCCTTGAGAATCCCAGGGACGAGGAACTTGGTGGGCTGCCGCCTATGGGGTCGCACAGAGGCGGACACGACTGAAGAGACAGCAGCAGCAGCAACAGAGGAGGGGAAAAGCTAGTAAAGTACTGGCTTTAGAACCTGACAGGACTTGGTGACTTTGGGCAATTTACTTAACTACTCCAAACTCAGTTTTGTGATATGTCCACTTGAGATATTTGTACCTACTTTACACAGCTGTTCTGAAGGTTAAGTAAGGTAATGTGGAATTTCTGGAGCATAAAGCATTCATGGATAGTGCTTTAGAATTCACAAAGCTCTTTCACATGCTTAGGTGATCTGACTGAATAGGCTATGTTATTGTTTATTTCCTAGTGGTTCCTGTGACAAAAGAGAAGGACTATTTTTGGTGATGGGCATAAGTGCCTCCAAATAAGCTCTTATTTTACCCTCAGGGTAACCTTGTAAATTAAATAGAAAAAGCATAATTTTGCACTTTTTATGCTTAACTCACAGTGATTAAGTCGTATGAAGCCCAGGATTATATAAACAAGTGGCAAATAATAGATAGTTATTTTTTAAAATATGTGTAAAATATGCTCAATTTTTTAAAAAAAGACTTTGATCTCAGATTTTCAGATCAGTTTACCCAATAAGTGAATCAATATTTTTTTCCAAATAGTTGTTGATCACCTGTTCTTTGCCAGACACTCTTATCTAGGTGCTGTGCGTAAAGCAGTGCTCAAAAACATCAAAATCCCTGCTCTGGTGGAACTAGTAGTCAGGGAGGCTGTAAGATCATGTGGGGTGTCAGTCTCATGGAAGTGTACAGTGGAAAATAAAATTCATTTGATATTTAATATAGAATACTGGTTATAGACTTTCATCTTTTGATTTCTTGTATTTTCTGTCCTTGTTGGGACTTCTAAGGTATATGTTCTGAGAGAGAGAGATCCACGTGGAATCCCTATTGCCTTTCATGATCTTGAAAATTGCATCACTTTCATCTGTGCTGTTGGTGGAGCCAGATCAAAGAACAAACTTATACTTCTCCTTGAAAGACTGTGTCATAAAAGCATTTGGGACAGGAACATCATTGAAAATGCAGTTTCCCACAAGAATTTTTCAGCTGAAATATGTCATTAGCTCAAACTCAGTTTTCTTTCTTTCTTTTTTTTTTTACAGGGAAATGATCTTCATTGGTTAGCATGTGCCTTATATGTGGCTTGCAGAAAATCTGTGCCAACTGTAAGCAAAGGGACAGTTGAAGGAAACTATGTATCTTTAACTCGAATCCTGAGATGTTCAGAGCAGAGGTAACTATGTTAGAATTTTTGAAGTGCGGCTAATATAAAAGCATAGTGACAGCAGGAATTCTCTTTTTCACTTTCTGACCCTTTGTGCCTATGGAATGCTAAATTTAGAAGTTAGGTCATGGTTTTCCTTTGCCACATCTAAGTTAGTACCCATTATATTTTATTTCTTTGGAGAAAAATATTTAAATTTTAATGTATTTGACACTTAAATGAGGAGTTTACTATTAAAGGTTATGACTTACCATTTTGAAATTATTGGGAGAATTCTAAGTAAAGATACTCTAAATTGAAAAGGTAAATATTTTATGGTATTAAACTTGCAACTACATGCACAGGACTGGTATCTTCTATAAGTAATGTGTAAATAGTTTCCTATTTGGAGGATAAGTAACACTATTACAAAATCAGTTAGAAGGCCAAAGAATGTTTTAAGGAGGAGGCAGAAATTGCTTTTTCTGTCTGTTGTGTAATTGAATTGATTGTTTCATTATTTGGGCACTTTGGGTTAATTTTCTCATGGCTTATTAAAGGCTGGTGGGAAAAGGATGTTTGGCATTTTGGAGGAAATACCACTGTCAAAACTTAATGGACCTAGTGGTTTAAAAAAATCACTTACTTTAAAATAATTAACAAGAAATGTAATCTTTTAGCTGTAGTCTATTTATTAATCTTGAATTTCATCCTGAGTTATATTTAGGCCTAAGAATAAGAGGCAGTTGATAAGAATTGAACACCTTGGCTATAAACCTTAAAGAAGGTGCTAAGTATAATCATTGCAAAGAAGCAAAGTGGAGACAGAGTAATCTAGTTAAATGACAGATAAGGAACTTTAGAAGCAAAGGTCAAATTATGGAATAATCATTATAGACTTTACTAGTCTAAACTTATCTAATACTTTAACACAAATAATTTCTCAGACTTCAGTTTTATTTCCATTTCAAAAGCTCAGTTGTTTTTTTTTTTAAAAGCTCAGTTTTTAACTTGTTACCTATGGGTTCAGGTTATTTACTTTTCTGCCATAATGGACTAAATGAATTAAAAGCAAAGAGCAGTTTGGGAGAAGATATTTACAGTGTAACAATGGCCAATATCCAGAATTAAATAAAGAACCACTAACAATAGTTAATAATTGACAAATAGCTACTAAAAAATGGGAAAAGCATATGATTTCACAGAAGCCTAAACCCAAGTAGCCAATAGATGTGACAAATATGTTCAGTCTCACTACTAATCAAAGAAGCTCAAAGTAAAGATTAGCTATTATTTCATTCTCATCAGATTGGGGAAATTTGGAGTCTCCTAATACCATTATTCAGGCTTCCCAGGTAGCGCTAGGGTTAAAGTACCTGCCTGCCAGTGCAGGAGATGTGAGAGACGTGGGTTCGATCCCTGGGTCGGGAAGATCCCCTGGAGAAGGGAATGGCAACCCACTCCAGTATTCCTGCCTGGAGTATTCCATAAACAGAGGAGCCTAGAGGACTATAGTCTAGGGTCACACAGAGTCGAACACAGTCGACTGGAGCAACTTAGCATGCACGCACAATACCATTATGCAGGGAAATAGGAACTCTGTATTGCTAGTGTACGTTAGAGAGAGTATAAATTGGCACAGTCACTCCAGTGGGAAATTTGGCATCAGCCCGTAAAGTTGAAGATGCATATTCTCTGACTCAGCAATTCTATTTCTTGGGGGTAATTCTTAAAGAAATTCCAGTATACATGTATAAAAATGTGTTCATTATAGCATTTTTTGTTACAGAGAAAAATTAGAAGGCTCCGTTTCCATTGGTTGGGGAGTAAATGCAAAAAAATAGTAGTTCATATGGAGGAATAGTTCTAGCAATTAAAATGAATGAATTCGATCTATCCATATCAACATTGATCTCATAAACATTACTGAATGGGGAATTCTCCGATGGTTTAGTGATTAAGACTTCACACTCTCACTGCAGGGGGTGTGAGTTTGATAGGGAACTAGAATCCCACATGTTGCAGGACAAGGCCCCAAAACAAACAAAAAGCCATTGTTGAATGGAAAAGTAAGTTATAGAATGCTACTTACAGTATACTACTTATGTAAAACTTTAAAATCAGACATATAAAAGATACTGTTGCTGGGTACATATATAACCACATAGTAAGTATAAAAACTTGGATGAGAAGGACTCAGACTATAGAATGATGGTTATCTTTGGGGAAGAAGAGTGAGAAATAGGATTGGGGGAGAGTAGAAATGAGAACTTTGGCTGTTTCGATAGCATCTGAAGCAAACATGTCAAAGTTTATGTGCTACGTTAATATCCGTTGAATCAGTTGGTACATGAATGTTGGTTTTGTTCTCTGGTTACTTACTTATTTTATAGTATTAATGTGTATTTCATAATTAAAAAAAAAAAAAACCTTAATCTCAGAAAAAGAGATTAGGAAAGTTAGATTTGGAAGATAAGAGAAATAAACCGACCTGTGAGAGTAAGCCTGTCAGAGTCATGAGTTGTGATTTTATATCACTGTCTAAAAGTAATAATGAGTTAATGTTGATTTACTTTTATTTACCTATATTTGTATTAATTATGAAAATCTCACTTTTTATTTTTACTATCAGCTTAATTGAATTTTTTAACAAGATGAAGAAATGGGAAGACATGGCCAATCTCCCTCCACATTTCAGAGAACACACTGAGAGATTAGAAAGAAACTTCACTGTTTCTGCTGTAATTTTTAAGAAATATGAACCCATCTTTCAGGACATTTTTAAATATCCTCAAGAGGACCAGCCACGTCAACAAAGAGGAAGAAAACAGCGGTATGTTTTTATATTTGTTAAGCAGGAATACACACTCTTCTGTCTGTGCTACAGTTTTGATCCCTTGGTCCGCATCCCTCAGTTTATTTTGCCAGTCCTAAGAAATCAATGTGATTTCATAAGTAATCTTTTTTTCTCATCATAATTTCTTGCTTTTCATTTTATGTTAGCTCTGAAGAGTTTAGCTTCTTTCATGTTGCAAAATGTGTGGAATCTGTGTTCATATAAACTTTTCCTTTTCCTTTAAGCAACCAACAATGCAACAACAGGACTGTAGGTGCTCTCACCAATTAGCCACCTTGGGTATAGAATTTGATTACTTAATTTTCTTTTATTGACTGTATTGATTTTTTCTATTATATTCTACATATTATAATACATATAAACTCTTGATTTAACTTTTATGTAAGACTGAGTAAATTCCCCTGAAAAGGCTTCTCCTTGTATTCGGATGTTTACAACCAGTGAAAAGTAGAGAAATTCAGTTGGGGGAGAGTAATCGATTTGAAACTGTCATGAAATTGTGCTTCTGACTGTGTCTGCAAAGTCTGAAACTGTACTCTGGCTCAATGTCTTCCATCTTTCCTGGCAGATAAGGGCAGTTATGGGATACAAATTCTCTACTTTTCTCAGGAAAGTTGTTTCATAAAGTAGAAGTGAAAATAGAACTAGAAAGATGTTGACAAAAGTAGGGGAAAGTGAGTTATTATAATTGAATGAATAACGTTTGCTCCTCTTTCAATATATAAAAATGTTCCCAAATTGTGATGGATGTTTATAGTAAGTGAGCATCTTTAAAAAATAAGACAATGTACGTTTTTATATAGTTGACCTCACTGCTGTGGAAGCAGCCGGTCTGGTTTGCTTGCAGTTTTGGGGAATTGTCTGTTTATAATGAAGTATTGTAAAGTTTGGATAGAAGCTTGTTTCTGAGTCTGAATGAGCTGATATGATCATTTATAGAAAAATATAGAGTATCTTCTTTCCTTAAAGTGTTGCAGAAAATGATGTCAGATTGTATTTGCTTTGATATATGTTATTACATATATATATTATCAGTTCAGTTCAGTCGCTCAGTCATGTCCAACTCTTTGTAACCCCATGAACCACAGTATGGCAGGCCTCCCTGTCCATCACCAACTCCCGGAGTTCACCCAAACTCGTGTCCATTGAGTCGGTGATGCCATCCAACCATCTCATCCTCTGTCGTCCCCTTCTCCTCCTGCCCTCAATCTTTCCCAGCATCAGGGTCTTTTCAAATGAGTCAGCTCTTCGCATGAGGTGGCCAAAGTATTGGAGTTTCAGTTTCAACATCAGTCCTTCCAATGAACACCCAGGACTGATTTCCTTTAGGATTGACTGGTTGGATCTCCTTGCAATCCAAGGGACTCTCAAGAGTCTCCTCCAGCACCACAGTTCAAAAGCATCAGTTCTTCAGCGCTCAGCTTTCTTTGTAGGCCAACTCTCACATCCATACGTGACTATTGGAAAAATCATAGCCTTGACTAGATGGACCTTTGTTGACAAAGTAATTCTATAATATATATTATAGAATTTTCTTAATTATGTTTATATTATATTGCTGGAGAAGGAAATGGCAATCCACTGCAGTATTCTTGCCGGAAAATTCCATGGACAGAGGAGCTTGGCGGGCTACAGTCCTTGGGGTTGCAAAGAGTGGGCCGCGACTGAGCACATACATATTATTAATATTAGGTGTATATATTGCTTAATTCTAATTAAGAAAATTCTAAGATAAGTTTACTAAAAGATCTACATTTGTATTGCCCTAATGACAGTAATAATAATTCCTACCATTTACTGAGCATTTATTGTGGTGCAGGGACTCTGCTAAGACTTAAATTAAGCATGTATTACTGGAGTTAATCACTACTTCAGCTTCATGAGGTTGATACTGTTGTTACATGTGGGGGAAACAAGCCTTTGAGAGGCTAAGTGATTTGGCCAAGGTCACACAGTAAGTGTGGAGCTCTTATTGAATCTTAAAGAGTCTGCCTGAGAGCCCATGTTCTCCTTATAAACTGGTCTTTGAAAATTTGTCATTGAATATTTATTGAGAGTTTACTATATGAACTACTTTGTTAGGTATTATGTAGGACACAAATATTAAAAACAAACACGCCAAAACCCAAACCCACAGTTACTGTCTTTTGAGAGCTTACAGTAAGTATTATAAGGGAGAGGCATGTATAAATGCAAAAGATAATAGAAATGTAGGACTTCTGAGGCAAAAATAATCCACTCTGTATAAGCCAGTTAGGTAATGTTCCATGGAAGAAGTAGAAACATGTCTGAAAGGATGGGTAGGATTTTGGTACCCATCATTTGGTACCCGTTTTGGTGAATTTGGAGAGAGAGAGATTCTTCTATGCAGAGGATGAAGAATGAAAATACCACAGCAGCAAAGAGGAAATTTGGCTAAGGTGGTTGTTTGTTCCAGAGTTCTCAAGTTACAGAGCCAGTTTTGGGAGTAGCTTAATTTTTTTTCTCCCTTCCAGTTTTATTGGGATATAACTGACATACAACACTATATAAATTTAAGGAGTGCAGTATAATGATGTGACTTATGAAATGATGACCACAATATATTTAGTGAACATTCAGCATCTCACATAGAAATACAAAATTAAATAGAAAGAAAATTCCTTCTGATCAGAACCCTTTAAGATTTATTCTCTTAGCAACTTGCATATATTAACCTACAGCAGTGTTAATTATATTTATTATGTTGTACATTGCATCCCTAGGACTTATAACTGAAAGTTAGAATGGCTTGAGCGTTAAGCCTAAAAGTTTGACTTTTATCTTGGTAGGCATCAAAACTATGTAGTTTGTCATGTGTCTGTGGTGGGAAGGCTGCTTTTTAAAGCAGGGCCATGACGTTTAACCCTTGCTATCAACTGGTGAATGAAGCCCTACAATATGCTCCCCAAGGAGAGAAGGATCTTTTAGCGGATGAGGAGACTGAGACACATGGAGAGCAAGGGTACTGAGTTAATGACAGTGTGGGAACTAAACCCCAGTCTTCAGCTTCTTCTCCTCAAAACACCTTGTAAGAATAAGGGTATTGGGATATGGAGCCAACACATGTCTCATCTAAGCATTGGCAGAGGTTTTGGTAGAAAAGCCAGTTTTAAACAGGTCTAAAGCTCCCTTTAGCAGATGACTTAGCAAATACAACAGGTACTCTTTTATTTTTCCCCCTCTTCTTCCCTACAACAGTACCTATAACAGGTATTCTTAATGATAGAAATATAAGGAATTATAGGAAGCCCAGAATTTCCACTGAAAAGTCCTCTCATGGGACTTCCCTAGTGGTCCAGGGGTTAAGACTCCATACTTCCACTGCAGGGGCACAGGTTTGATCCCTGTTTGGGGTAAGATCCTGCATGTCATGCAGCGTGCTCCCCCAAAAAAGTCTTTTTGTGGCTTAATATAATCTGGAATGTCTTTAGAGGGTGAGGGTTTACAGTTCATCAGCTGTGATAGAGGGAAAAAGATTGGAGGGCTATCTGACTGCATGTGTGTGTGCCAAGTTGCTTCACTCACGTCTGACACTATGTAGCCTGCCAGGCTCCTCTGTCCATGGGATTCTCCAGGCAAGAATACTGGAGTGAGTTGCCCTGCCTTTCTCCAGGGGATCTTTCCTACCCAGGGATCAAACTCACATCTCATATCTCCTGCATTGGCAGTCAGGTTCTTTACCACTAGCGCCACCTGGGAAGCCAATCTGACTATATACATGGGTCTTAAAGCAACATTAGCCTTGCTGATGTCATCAAAAGAGCTATTGTTATTTTGTTAATTTCATTCGTACTGCTATTTTGTTCGTACCCTTATTCTAACAAGGTGCTTTGAGGAGAAGAAGCTGAAGACTGGGGTTTAGTTCCCACACTCGTTAACTCTGTACACTTGCTCTCCATGTATCTCAGTCTCCTCATTCGCTACAAGATCCTTCTCCTTGATTATCATATTATAGGGCTTTATTCACCACTTGATGGCAAGGATTAAACATCATTGCCCTGCTTTGATGAACTCATTAAAAAATAGAACTCATTTTATTTTCCACCTTAGCGTTCTTGACCTGGAAAAGCGTCTACAGTTCTTCGGAATTTTTCTCCTGAGCGAGCTTTCCCTCGCTCTGAGCTATCTCCTTACCTGTGTTCAATTGGAGCAGAACTTCTTGCACGTTTTCCATGAGAAATGAATCTGCTGTCACTCCCTCCAACTGTGGGTTTTGCTTCTCACCTAGGTTACAGTCATGTGTCATGTCTTTTTCTGATTCTTCTGTTATCTCATGACTTTTTTCTCCCCCAAAGGCGACAGCCCTGTACCGTGTCTGAAGTTTTCCATTTTTGTTGGGTGCTTTTTATATATGCAAAAGGTAAGGAAAGCGTAATATTTATTTCAATATTAGCTTACTTAAAAGTTCAGGTACTGTCAACCTATAATGTGTATCAGGAAAAGATGCTCACTGAAAAATTTCTCGAGGATTTGAATCCTACATTCTTTTTTTTAAGTATTGCCTTTTAATAAATCTTTTTAATTTCTTTTCCTTCTTTTTTTTTTCCTTTGATACTTCCTCCCTCTCGATCTCCCTCTGTTCTATAAAACAAAAAAAATTATTTATTTGTGGCTGTGCTGGGTCTTTGTTGCTGTGCATGAGCTTTTTCTAGTTGTGGCGAGCAGGGGCTACTCTCTGAATGTTGAGCTTTTTTTTTTTTTCATTTATTTTTATTAATTGGAGGCTAATTACTTTACAATAGGGGCTACTCTCTAGTTGCGGTGCACAGGCTTCTCATCGCAGTGGTTTCTTTTGCAGAGCACAGGCTCAAGGGCGCTCAGGCTTCAGTAGTTGTGATGCACCGGCTTAGTTGCTCCGCAGCATTGGATTTCTTTACAGTATACCAAACATCATGCATTAAATGGAATATCCTTTAGTTTTGTTCTTACACAACATCTTTTCCAAAGCATATTATCTCTGAATTATGGGCTGAAAACACATTAGTGTGTCTGTGCTTTTGTCTTGGACGTGTATTTTGCACAAGACATGCCTTACATAATGAAGTGGGACTAATCATTCTCAAAGTAATTTAGATTACTTTTTATGCCTTGTTCAGATAAACATGCTTGCTCAAATGTCTTTAGATACAATTTATTTTTGCTGCCCTCTCTTCTCACTTAATCTGCCCAAGGTCTGCATTCAGTGGAATACATTTTTATGACTATCATTGTCCTCTCTGTGTTTCTGTGTAAAAATGATTCTTAGTAATTTAAGGAAGAAAAGAAAGTACGGTTCCATAGCTTTTTCTGTAGACTGTGTAGAATGCCTTTGCCATTAAGATAGCCTAATAAAATGCAAAGCTAAAATCAAAGAATTATAGAGCTGAAAGGTGTTTCTTCAATAGGAGAGATTCTCACTATTAGGTCAACTTGCCCAATGTATTTATTTTAAAGAGTAAGTTACTGAGGCCCAGAAACCAGCTGCTGGAACAAGAGCTAGGGTTTGAATCCACACCTTCCAGCTCTTGGTTTCATGCTGGGGGTGTGGGTCCTCCGGCAGGGATGTGTCACTCTGTCGGTGTCACTGTGATTTGTCTATAGGTTACAACTCATCCTGCCTTCCCCGAGCTGCATGCTTAATTGAAAAGAAAAATCTTGCCTTGTCAGAAGTAAGCTCTTGGTTATTTTTGCTTTCCATCACACTGAATGTTTCTCTAGTGCAGATGAAGGTGGTGTGATCAGTGGCATGAAATGTAGAACATCTTAAGAGCACATAAACTCTTTTCATGATAGTTTGAACATTTGCTGCCCCTTGGCTTACTGTGGCTGGTGTTATATATGAGATTAATCTTGGCAGTAGGTTATGGGCAGGTATATCTGACTAGAGGATTTTTATCTGTTTGATGTCTTTTTGGTATATGTACACTTGGAGGTAAGTATTTAGTACTGATATATAAATTACTGGAAAAGAAGTGTATTGCCCTCAAGTAGGCTTTGGTCTCAGCTGAGCAACTGGAGTGGCATAGTTTTTGTCTCTACAGTTAACTCAGTGTTTGAATTTTATCTTACTGTTATTAATTGTCTATAATTATTTGGTCTGAAGAGCCTTTTTCTACTCACAGTCCAGTGCTGTGATCATTCATGATTCACTATGATCTTTTCCAGTAGAGTAGATTAGTTGGTTTTATTCAGTTCTCGATTCATTATTTGGGGGGAGGAGGTGTGTTCTTTTATGGGCATCTTTTTCATGACTTTGTGTGCAACAGTGGGCATCCCAGATAATCTCATTCCTGATAAATAAGCTAACATTTGCCTGTTATCTTTGTTGACTTCCAATGGCAAGTACATACCAGTGACAAGTTTGGGCTTGTTGTCATGAAGGGCTTTGTGGCCTGAAGACCGTTAGGCACCGCTTCCTGTTTTACATGATATCCCAAGTCTTTAGTCAGATTATCTTTGTTGATTGAAAGATAAAATATTTCACAAAGTGGGATTTATTTCTAAAGTCAGGATTGGAAAGGTAGACTATGTCATGTTAGGAGAGTCCTGGAATTTAGATTCTGATCTTTAGGGGCATTTAAGTTTCTCGTAAGAAGTTACTGGGCTGCAGATTTTTTCCTTCTATGGCAAGTACACACCAGTGACAAGTTTAGGCTTGTCAGTGTGATGGGCTTTTTAATTTGAAACTGGTAGGTACCACTTCCTGTTTTACATTTGAGGAATTGAGTATATTTTAATATTAAGCATCTTTATAGTCAAACCAAGCAAGTTAGTTTCATTATATCAATGCAGAATTTAACCTATTAATTATCATTTGTGTTTTTGGCGACAGAAAAAATTTTTTTTTCTCTTTCTTTAATTCATTTAAATTCATTTGTTGAAATGTTTCACCTATTTAAAAAAATGAATTGCTTATCCTGATATGCTGAGGTAAGTGGTAACTTTCTTTAGAGGAAAGAAGAAAACAAGCCTGAAACAAAGTAGTGTGAGTGTGTGTTTGTATTTAGTGTGAAAATGTTGAAGTTTAGAAATAATTCTTCAGATGTATGTTAGCTATTTAGATTGAATTCATCTGTTACTATGAGAATGTAAAATCAATACGAAGCATATATAAGCAATGTTTAGTGGAAGGAGGGGTATGCTTAAAGGTACAAAATATCTAGAACTATGTTTTAATTTCTAAGAATAACTTTCTTAACTGCCTGTAAAAACCTGTTTTCAATGTTAGAGATAAACCAGAACTACAAAAGTTATATATTTCTATAGGTTTAGGTTTTGGTTTACTTTTTTCTCTGTTACCAGGCGTCAACAATTATTCCCAGGATATTTGCTCTAGAAATGAAATATCTTTTACTGTGATCCTGTTGCGTTAGTTTGTATGAGCTTGTATTACTACATCAAAAAGCATTGAACTATTACTGTTAGGGGTCTGATGATAGTTTCTGGTCTTTTTAAAGTACATATATGCTAAAAAATAATTATATTAATAATTTTTTAGCTTTTCCCAAATAAGTACTTATACCAGTTTTCCTGACAGAAAAGTATTTTCATATACAACAATTTTTTACAGCTTGAGATAATTTATGAAGTTGTGTTCAGTGTTTTCAAAAGAAAAACCAGTGAAAGTAAGTTTGGACAGGCATTTAATAAATGCTTATTTAACAACTATTAAGTGAATGGCATTTTTAGTAAAGTTTTGGTTTTTCTTAAACTCTTAGAAATTTGTTAAACAGTAAGTAATATTTCAAAATGTAAATTTGCCAAAACACTTTCTGTAGCTCTTGAGTCAGCCCTGCATATTGTTGTATAATGTCATTTTAATTAAAGGAAGAAATTATTTTTATAATATTGTAAAGTTGATGCAGATTTGACTCTATAATTGTTTATAATCCTGTAGGTAATTTTCCCATGATTAGTGATGATTTGGTTAATTCTTATCATCTTCTGCTGTGTGCTTTGGACTTAGTTTATGGAAATGCCCTTCAATGTTCCAATCGTAAAGAACTTGTGAACCCTAATTTTAAAGGTAAGTTTGTAAATCAGGGACTCCGGTGACTCACATGTCTACACTATGTTTACTCTTGGGGGTTGTATACATAGTACAGGTTTCCTAGCATCAGAGAACATAAATGCTTTTCCACGCTTCATCACCATAGTTATCCCAGAGTACTGAGAACTAGGAGTTGAGCTCTCTGTAAAAATATTTGTAGAAAGAAAAATTGCAAATACCACAACGTTTTAAAAGTGTTAGATGACAACTTTAGAAGTTTCTGAAATATATACTCAATGAGAAGAAGGAATTTAGAAATCTGGAGTAGCAATGATGACATTCGAGCTGACGGTGGTTTTGTGTGTTGGCAAGTTTCATGCCTGACACATAGGAGGAAGTCAAAGATTTATTGAAAGATTTATTCATTCAAATCTTTTCTACAGAAGAGGAGTACCTATGGTTCTAAAATAATTAAAATGCATTTTCAGCTCTAAAAGGTATGTGGAAATGATAATTATTTTGGTAATGCATTTAGTAGGCTTTAAAGTATAGAATTTCTATGAATGATACACAGTAAGAGGCCAAATTATGATTTATAAAGCAAATATTTTAAAAGTACTTATTGAACTAGTATGTAATGCTGTTGCTGCTTGAATAATACTTTGGTAGGATTCTGAGTGATTGTCAGTTTTGAAGTGGTTATGATTAGAATTTCAACTTGTCTGACTCACGAGGTAGATTTTTAAAGTTAGTGGAGTTAATTAACTTCAGTTGCTCCTGGTTTGGTAAGCCTAGAGTTCTCCGTATTCTGTCCTTTCATTTATTTTCTTCCTAACTCCCTTTTGTGTTTCTATATTGCTGGTCCCCTTCATTTTTTTCCTCTTATTTATTTATTATTGTTATTTTTTTTTGCCTTGCATTGAGTCTAGGGCAAGGAGGGGTGTAAAGTAATAAAAGCATCTTAAAAAAAAAAAAAAAAAAGAAAGAAAAAGCATCTAATATAATTAAATCAAAGTATATGAAGAGTATGCACTTTGAACAGTAACTTTTCTCAAAGTGACTTTTTTATTTGAATGTAACACTTCTTTGCAAAATTTTATTTTTCTGTTTTGTAGATATTATAGTAGTATAAAAAATAATTTTTTAGTTTTTCTTTTTTAACTATCTCCAGATAGATAACTGGATAACTGAAATCTTTTGAGTCATAATAAAAGCTTTACTTCTATTTGCTATTTTTGAAGTGTATTTAAATGGTTAAATTAGTACCTTACACTATTTCCTATACACGCATGTGCTAACAACTCATGTGCTGATTAGACTCTCTGTTATTTATATTTTAATTTATTACAGTTAGGCTTGTTGAATGCTACCTGATATCCCTGTTCTGTGCTTTTACCCTTCATAGGTCTATCTGAAGATTTTCATGCTAAGGATTATAAACCTTCCTCCGACCCACCTTGCGTTATTGAGAAGCTGTGTTCCTTACATGACGGCTTAGTTTTGGAAGCAAAAGGAATAAAGGAACATTTCTGGAAACCTTATATTAGGAAGCTTTATGAAAAAAAGGTTTGTAAGTAGTAAAGAAATGATTTGAAAATATTTTCTGAGTAAAGACTTGATTTAATATGATGACTTAAGGATCTTTTTTTCCATCATAGCTCCTTAAAGGAAAAGAAGAAAATCTTACTGGTTTTTTAGAACCTGGGAATTTTGGAGAGAGTTTGTGAGTACTTCTGTTATAAAGTGTTTTCATACTTTATGTGCTCAGGGAACGTCAGAGTTTAATGTTTTTATTGTTTGTATCCTGGAAAAATAGAATATGTTTTATGGCAGAATATAGGGACGCAGTAAAAAAATTCTATCACCTCTTACTCAAAGCACATGTTTTGAAGTAGTTGAAAATTGTGTGGCCGTTCTTTAAAGTTTCGATAGTTAAGTTTTGGAATCATGATTTTTGAAAGAAATCCTTTTGGAACTACCCAGGTGGTGAATGATGATGTAGAAGCACTGAGGTCTTCACAGGTGCCTGGAACAGCCAGGAGAGAGAACTCGGCTGGCAGCTTGGTGCAGGGCACCCACCCTGGAACACTGTCAGCAAAATACACTTCCTGTGCAATGCATGAGCATAGTGGAGCACCCTGCATTTTTATACTCCTCAGTTTTTATCTTAGTGATCCCACTGAAATTTAACTTTCACAGAACTGTTAGAATTTTTAGTAAATGAAAACAGTGAAACAAGTAGCCTCATACAACCTCAAATGGCAGTTCTGCAAGTGTACATTTTGTCTGTTTTTTCTCCCCCCCTCTAGTAAAGCCATCAATAAAGCCTATGAGGAGTATGTTTTATCTGTTGGGAATTTAGATGAGCGGATTTTTCTGGGAGAGGATGCTGAGGAGGAAATTGGGACTCTCTCAAGGTGCCTGAATACTGGTTCAGGAACAGAGACTGCTGAGAGGGTGCAGATGAAAAACATCCTGCAGCAGCACTTCGACAAGGTGAGTCAAGCCGTGCCAGAAGGTGGGCACCACGGGAGCAGACACGCCCGAGGCTCTGCTTCATTTCGGCAACTGTGTGTGTGTGTGCGTTTTACTGGCTTCCAGTACGGAAAAGAAAATTCACATCCTACCTATTGCAGTGGAAAAGGTTATCTCTGTCTTTATTATTTTAATTTTTGTTGACATTGACTTTCACAAGTTTTGGTTAGAGCTTCGGAAAAGAATTTAATATACATGTCAACGAATGCCTCAGGCTGGTTGTTGGTTTTGAAAAGATGGGCCAGGAATATGCAGCTTTTACATACTGAACATAGTAGGCATTTTGAAAATGATTGACCCGAATTAGTACTTTCATCTAAGACACTAGGGAAACTGAGAATATGTAGTCTTTAAGAAAACTCTCTTAAACGGAGTTTCGGGATCATGTGTCATATCAGGCAGGATGATAGAGACTGAGAGTTTCCCTTCCATTGTGTGGTGTTCATAGAAAATAAGCAACTTCTGACAGGTACTTCCAGAGGCAGTATGGCTAATTCCAAGGGGTCACTCACCTGTAAGACCAGACTCAAGGCTGGTTTGGTTTTTTCATTCAGCAAATATTCTCAAGATATTCTGTATACAGGTTGTGTCCTAGACACTGGGGCTACATCAGTGAACAAAACAGCTATGAATATCCTGTTTAATATTCTGGTGTGGGGAGATGGATAAGCAATAACCAAACAAGTAAATATATAGTATATCAGAAGATGATAAATGAAGAAAACTAAAATAGAGTAGTAGAACAAAGTATTGAGGAGAAGAGAGAATGGGTGGGCCTTGGGCTCCTGGGTGTAGATAGGGTGGTTGGAAAAGGCGTCTCTGAGGAGGTAGTATTAACGCAGACCTGAAGAAGGTGAGGAAGCAAGTTATGGGAGCAGCTGGGAAAGGTATTTGAAACCAAGACAGCAGCAAGCACAAAGCCACTAGGTACGAATCTGATTGGCTTTTTAAAGGAACAGTGAGAACACCAGTGTGGTAGAAATTGAATGAGTGAGAGAAACATGGCTAAGAAGTGAAGGAGGGTGGACCAAAGGGACAGGCCAACCATATAGGGCTGTGAAAGCCATGAGAAGAGGTTCACTTTTGCTCTGCTTGAGAGGAAAGCCATTAGGAAGGTGTTGTAGAGAACAGTGACTGATGGGATCTGGTTTACATTTTTAAAAGGGCTCATGAAGAGGTGGGATGGGGCAGGGGTGGGAGTAAGGAATTAAGAGGCTATTGCAATGATTCTGGTGATAATTCATGGTGTTTTTTTTTTTTTTTTTACGTTTTATTTTTTATTTATTTATTTATTTATTTATTTTATTTATTTATTTTTTTTCCAGTGGGTTTTGTCATACATTGATATGAATCAGCCATGGGTTAGAAATTCTGTGGATGCTGTCTCCATAACAGAGCCCAAATACAACCATTTCTCTGATTCAAAACACCATGAATTTACATGTATTCGGGATTGGGAATACATGAATACATGTAAATTCATGGTGTTTTGAATCAGAGAAATGGTTGTATTTGGGCTCTGTTATGGAGACAGCATCCACAGAATTTCTTGCACAAGTGTGCAAGAAAGAAAACAGTGAGGACTCCAGTTGGGTGTATGGTATAAAAGCTAATGTCCTTACAGATGTCTGGAAGGTCTTCAGTGATCTAGCCCCACTCCCTCTCTGAATTCGTCTCTCACCACCTTCTTCCTCACCGTTTCCACTCATGTCACATTAACCTCCTTTTTCCTTCTTCAGATATGCCAGGCGTACTCCCAACTCAGAGCAAGCTGTTTCCTTGGCCTATGGTGTGTTTCTTCAAGATACTCATGTGGTTTACTTGTTCACTTCCTCCAGATCTCTAATAACCTGACTACGATATAAAATAATAACCACCAGCATCCTCCCATCATACCTCAAGACTTCTTTTCCCTCTTACTCTGTGATTAGTGTTAGTATTAATCACTGTCTGATGGTTGGTAGATAGGTAGAAAGAAATGTTTATCTGAAGATGACAGGTAGAGAAAGACAGAAGGAGGAAGAGGGGAAGGAGGATAGACGGACTGGGACTGTTCATTATCTGTCTCCTTGCATTAGAGTCTAAGCTTCAGGAGGTCTGTGACGAGTGTTGTGTTCAGTGCTTGTAGGCATTACATAATTATTTACTATTGACAGTTATTGAGGGAGAAAGAACAAGTCTAGGGGGGGTGAAAATCAAGAGTTACAGTCATGAGCATGTTCAATGTGAGATGTCTTTTAGACATTCTAGTAGAGGAGCTGAGTAGCCAGTTAAGAGATACACAAGACTAGGGCTTCCCTGTTGGTCCAGTGGTTAAGAATCTACCTGCCAATGTAGGGGACACAGATTCAGTCCCTGGCCTGGAAAGATTCCACATGCTGAGAACTAAGCAACTAAGCCCATGAGCTGTAACTACTGAGCCAGCATGCATACAGCCTGTGCTCACAACAAGAGAGACCACCGCAATGGGAAGCCTGAGCATCGCAACAAAGAGCAGCCCCCACTTGCTGCAACTAGAGAAAGCCTGCACGCAGCAACAATGACCCAGTGCAGCCAAAAAAAAAAAGATAAATAAATCTTTAATAAAGAGAGAGATATAAGACAAGAGTTCACAGCAAATGTAAAGGCTATATATATAAGTACCTGTGTGTGTGCGCTCAGGTGTGTCTGACTCTTTGCGACCCCACGGCCTGTAGCTTGCCAGGCTCCTCTGTCCAGGCAGGAAGACTGGAGTGAGTTGCCATGCCCTCCTCCAGGGAATCTTCCCGATCCAAGATCAAAGCAGCATCTCTTATGTCTCCTATATTGGGTTCTTTACCTCTAGCACCACCTGTGAAGCCCATATGTAAGGACTTCACACACACATACACATAAGAGTCATTAGGATACAGATGGCTTTTAAAGTCATGGAATTAGGAGACGTTACCTAATAGTATGAGTTGACAGGCAATAAAAGAGGTCTAAGGAGTTAAAGACTCTTCTTGATCAGAATGCACAGGAAGTTTTAAGCTAAGAACTTAAACGGGGCTACCAAGAAGCCCCATGCCGACCTTGAGGACTGTGGGCAGGAAGTTGTTTGTGGTTGTCTTACCTCATTTCCTTTGTGGAAGCACTGCTGCCTGTAGGCACCGTGGTGAGATGCTGCTGGCTGCTGATGCTGCTCCTCCCAGGAAGGCACCGGGTCATATACAGGGAAGACGGTGGCTGCAAGAAAAGCTGTCCAGGGACTCCGCTGGTGGCCCAGTGGTTGAGACTCGGTGCTCCCAATGCGGGGGGCCCAGGTCTGATCCCAATGCTGCAACTAAAGAACCTGCACATGGCAGCCAAGATCCCAAGTGCGGCAACTAAGAACTGACGAAGCCAGGAAAAAAAAGCTGTTAGGTACAGGGGGAAATCTTCTGAATGTAGTTAATCTACCTAGATCATCTTAATGACCTAAAAGAATTATAGAATTAACTTCTTTGAAGCAGAGTGGAAGTCTTGGCTCTACTCTTAAGTCACAGAGAAAGCGTATAGACTTATTTCTGTATAGTGCATTTCTGTGTTTTTCTGTATCTCGTGGAACTCGAACAGTTCTGTTGCCAGGTAAAATTTTTGGTTGGTGTTTTTACAACTGTCTCTGGAATAAATACATTTACTACATAGGGAAACATAGTCCGTCTTGAGTATTAAAAAACTCTTAAGCCATCTTAACCTTTCAGAGTTTGTTGGAAATATAGAAAAAGATATTTTATTAGACTATGTATTCATGCTTAAATTTTTTGGCATCAAGTTGTATCTTTTTCATTTTTGTGTTTAAGAATTTCACTTGAACTTATTTCTCTGAAGATCTGTCTGCTTGAGGGGGGAAAACCTATGATAGATTCTAGAAACTAAAGGAGGGACAAGAAGACTAAAGAAGGCTCTTCTGCATCAGGTTGTGTTCTACATCTAGGAAGGTTTGCTTTATCCTCTCTGTGAAGCAGATTGGATTATTCAGATGGGCTTTTGTGAAATCATGGATTTCATTTGGGCTGGATTTAATTTTCAGCTTTCTTTGTCAGTCTTTGAATAATTACAAAAATAACAATAGATGGAGTTATGAAATTATGTTTGTCAGAGATAGCCTTAATATTTTCATGCTTCTTTTTGCTTTCAAGTTAAGTTTTGAAGGAGGAATATTAGGGAACTATTCTTTATTTTAAACATTAACTTTTTTTTTTGTCTGTGCCACATGGTGAGGCTTGTGGGATCTTAGTTCCCAACCAGTGATTGAACCACAGCCCTTGGCAGTGAAAGTTCAGAGCCCTAACCACAGGACTGCTGGGAGAATTCCCATAAATATTTAACTTTTAAGAGACAAACTTCTTGGTTGGCTAAAGTATAGATTGTCCTTTAACACAATTTCACATGGATAATGATGTCCCTTAGTGGTGTTATATTTAAATTCCAAGAAAGTGGTGACATTTGAATCACTAATATTTATGAATAATATAAAGTTTGATTGGCTTGAATTCCCGTTTATGAAGTGATTGACAGTCTCTTTGACCTAAAATAATGTTCCTTTCCCCCCTTTAGTCTAAAGCACTTAGAGTCTCCACACCTCTTACCGGTGTGAGGTACATTAAGGACAACAGCCCTTGTGTAACTCCAGTTTCTGCAGCTACACACAGCTTGAGTCGCCTTCACACCATGCTCACGGGCCTCCGGAACGCCCCGAGTGAGAAGCTGGAACAGGTCCTGAGGTTAGTTGGAGCCCTTCTTGCCTTCTAAGATTTGGTTGTTGACTGTCTCTCAAGTTTTTATTTTAATATTTTGCCATATGTGCCTTAATTCACCCATTGAAAATTTTATATCAGTGTTATGCTCAGTTCTGTTCTAGGCCTTAGAGGACATAGAAGGTATGAATAGAAAATGATCCTTTTTTCTCAGTATCTTAGTCCATTTGGGCTGCTATAGCAGAATATGGTAGGCTGAGTATTGGTGGCTTAGAGACAACAGACATTAATTTCTAACAGTTTTGAAGGCTGGAAGTCCAAGATCAAGGTGCTAACAGTCAGTGTCGGGTGAGGACTGCTTCCTGGTTCGTAGACAGCTGTCTTTTTGCTGTGTCCTCATGTAGCAGAAGGAAGAAGGGAGCTCGCTTGGGTTTGCTTTATAGGGGCTCTAATCCCATTCATGAGGACTGCCCCCCTCATGACCTAATCACCTCCTAAATGCCCCACCTCTGTACATTGTCACCTTGGGGATTAGATTTCAGTACATGGAATTGAGGCGGGAGTAGGGAGGGGAGCAGCCAGGGACACTCAGTTCATAGCTCTCAGATTTTTTTAAACATAGTTCAGGAGACAGTAACTGATAACACTACATACTGTAGAATGAAACACTAAACTATCTATTATCAATTATTCTATCTTAAGATTTCAAGGAAAGAAGGATCAGTAAAGATGGGCATCTGTCAAAGGACTTCAGAATGAGGATTGAATCTGAGCAAATTTCTGAAGGGTGGGTCACATTTGAAAAGATAGCCAATTAGATTCACAGCCAATGTAAAACCACTGTAACTTTTCTAAGTTCTATAAAACACCCTTAGCCTAAAAAGGAAGTCAGCTGCCTTTAGTTCCTTTGATCTGTCTGATAACTAGTAAGAATATCAGGGAACTTTAGTGAAAAACACAATAGACTGAATTTCATTACCTGTGCATAATTTTTAGCAAATTTACTTGACAAAATTACCTCAAAGACTGCTCCTATTCCTAAACATTTATGATTTAATGACATAGACCCTGTGGGAGGCCATAAAATTTCTGGCAGTATAGTATAAGAAAGCCCTATATAAACATACAGTAATTTCCCACTCATAGCCACACATATTAAATACCAAGGCTGATCACTTTTCCTGTACATTTTTAAAAATGAAGTCTACTTTATTCATAAACTCGATTGTGATTGACACCCAATAGGCTTTTTCTGTCTGACCTCTTCCTAAGTCATATTTCTCAGATGAATCTTGTTTACCTAGAAATCAGAAGCATTTTATAAATACATTTTGGAAGACTGTCAACCTCTGTGTCTTCCACATCTCTTTGCAGTCTCTAACTAGGTATAGCAGCTTCTTTAATCTTAGATACCATTAGTGGGGTTAAATATTGCCAGTAGATACTAGGTAGAACCAGAGAGTCCTGGTTTTGTAACCTCTGTGTGTATTCATAAATAAAATTCTGCTTACATGTGATATTCAGTAGCCATTAGTATCAGGACTATAATTGATTTTTATTTCCTTTATAATTTTCTAAACTTGCTACATTTCTACAATGAATATATATGTTTATGATCAAGATAAAAACATAGTTATTACAAAAGCCCACATGGTGATCATTTATATTATGCTTCTGAATTGAACATACAGTGCCTTTCAAGTAAAAATAGAAAAATCAATGAAATAAACTTCATTTTGGAGGAAAAAATGTAGAATGCCAGTAATGATTTCTATGACTTTGTTGTAGTATAGATTATATAACCCTTCATTCTGTTTTCTTCCAGGAGTCCTTAATAAGAGTTGTGCTGCTATCTGGGGAAAGAGTTGAGGGCAATTTTGTTTGTCAACAGTGATTGCAGATGTGTAGGGTAGGTGGGGGCCAGTCTCGCTCACCAAATGGGCACCGGTCAGAGTTGCTCCATGGAATAAATATTTTTCATTCAAATGGTAATTCTAACAGCTTTGATAAGGAAGTATGGGATTGCCTGGATTAATTGGGACATGTACAGTTTCTGCTCAAAGTATTTGATATTTACAGGTTAAAATTACTCTGAAATTCCAGAGTTGTAAACAGTTTATCACTTTGTGACTTGGTAAGACACTTAAATAAGATAATTTCTTCTTCTTTTTTTAGGTCATGTTCTAGAGATCCAACCCAGGCTATTGCCAACAGATTGAAGGAAATGTATGAGATATATTCTCAGCATTCCCAGTCAGAGGAGGATAGCAGTAACTGTGCTAGAGGTAAGGCTTAATATTATCCATATTGTTTTCATTTTTGAAATTTAACTATTAATGTTAACATTAATCTGGATTTCTTTCTTGGAAACTGAGTCAGAAATATGTAGAAAAGATTTGACTCTAGTCTGAGGGCCACAATACGGATATCCAACTTTTCTGTCAACCAACTGATTTCTAGGCTAATCTCAAATAAGAGAGAAATTTTAGATTGATAATCTTTATTATGTTGGACTTCTGGCACTTAAAAAAATCTTTAATTTTCATTTGTAGACTGGATATTAAGTATAGAACTATAGTGATTCCTCATAAGAACAAGGACGGAAGATATAACTGTTACCTGCCCAGGCCTGTTCTTGGAGTTGTTTGATGTCGTGAAGTATAAGTACCAAATAGGAGTGCAGTAGCAAGCCAATTACATACTTCTTAGCATAGAGCTGCTCCATTTGGAATTTAAAAAAAGAAAAAAAGTGTGATCTTGATGGAATGCTATTACAGTTTTTATGTACAAATTTTATTTCCAATTTTAGAAAAATTTCATGTTACTATGAAGAAAATGTTAAGGAATTTTAGGGACAGTTGAAATAGTAGCTCTGGGAAGTACATACAAATATATGAAGTGTTGGGGTTGGTTTTTAAATGGTATTCTGTGGGTAGGGGATGGGATAGACCCTCATTTTCCATAATACTTATGTTCTTTGCATGTGATTTTTGTGGTTTTTTTTTTATTATTTATTCAGATATTGCCAGCAAACATTTTCGTTTTGCAGAGATGCTTTACTATAAAGTATTAGAATCTGTTATTGAGCAGGAACAAAAAAGACTGGGAGACATGGATTTATCTGTGAGTAAATAACCAATGTCCTGAGCAGCACAATAAAATGTAGTTCCCTTTCAGCCCAACCCACCAAGAAAACAGCCATTATTGAAAAAAATAATATATGACTTTGAAGGAATAAGATTGTCATCTAAGGAAACTTGTGTTCTGAGCCTCTCATCTCCAGTTGCCCACTTAGTGTTTCTCATTGCAGTAGGCTATGTGTTATCACTTAGAGTTTCTGTGGGCAATAAGACTCTGCAGTCAAGGTTAACACATTCAGACTTAACTTTAATTGAGGTTTTTAAATAACATGGAGTTTTAATTCAAGCCTTGTATAGAATAAATTGAGTATTGACTATATAGGAATTTAACATAAATATTTAACCATTGATCTGTGACTAAGGTAATTTTTCTAGATTGTGGAAGTAATGCTTACTTTTAATGACCTCAATAAAAATAATTTTAAAATAAATTAACTTTAAATAACATTTTAGTGAAAACTGTAAAATTGACACATAATGGTTCTGACTCCTTATAACTATCTACACTGCTTTTATTCTGTATAAAAATATGGCTGTGTATACAATGGAATGTTAGCCATAAAACAGAATGAAATTCTGCCATTTGCATGGTGTGGATGGACCTAGAGAATACTAAGTGAAATAATGTCACTTACATATGTAATCTTAAAAGTATGCAAAACAGAAACAGACTCACTGATACAGAAAACAGACGTGTGCTTACCACGGGGAGAGGGAAGGAGGAAAGGATAAGTTAGGACTGTGGGATTAACTGTACTAACTGCTATATACAAAACAGATAAGCAACAGGATATACTGTATAGCACAGTGCATTACAGCCACTGCCTCATAATAATTTATCTGTAGAGCATAATCTGCAAAAGTACTGAGTCATGACACTGTACTCCTGAGGCTGCTGTAACATGTGAATCACCTGAACTTCAGTAAAGTAGTGTGTGGTTGTAGAAACTTAAAAGGCTGTTTCAGGACAATTTTTCTGTTTTAAATTTTGAGACATACAGAAGAGTATAAAAATGTTCCTACATGTTGAAACTTTGCTTTTTTTATAGGGCATTCTGGAACAAGATGCATTCCACAGATCACTCTTGGCATGCTGCCTTGAGGTCGTCACTTTTTCTTACAAGCCTCCTGGGAATTTTCCATTTATTACTGAAATATTCGATGTGCCACTTTATCATTTTTACAAGGTATTTTTGAAAATCTGATACTGATGAGGAAATTATAGAAGAGAGTAACATCTTGTACTTAGTCATCTAATCCATTTTAATATGGAAGTACATTTCTTCTGTTTTTAATTACATATTTAATAATTGCCACTCTAAATGGGGAGCAGAGAAGAAATAAGAGTCTTAAGAACTATATAAATTCTTTTAATGTGTATAGACCTATTTTGTATATAAGTTTCATATGATTCCTCCATTTATCTGATAGTCTTTAGAATACTTTCTTTTTATAAGGTAAGAAAGTTTATAAATAGCAAATTATCACTAGCTAATCATGATAGCAACCTTCTTTTTAATTTTATGACAATTAAATGAAAGTGTCTTTCAGAAAAGAACTTTTCACATGTTATATAGAGGTACACAGCACTAATTTGGTTTCCCTTTTGATATTGATTTAGTATATAAATTTATCTTAATTCTCATACACTAGTTAAAACTAATTTTTATAGTGGCATAGACTGCTCAGTTTTTAAATATCACATTTTGAGTCATGTTTCTTAATCTCAATAGAGCATGTTTTTTAATTTAAAGATTTTTGAAATGTATTACCTTACAAAAGATTTTAGATGGTTCATACCTGCAGTTTAAATAATTATTTATTAAGGTAATGAAATGAAGAGCAGCTGTTTCAAAATAATATTCTTTAACCTTATAATTTTTCATAAATTGACTTCTGTTTCTATAAATGTTAAAAATATTGAAATATGTTTGCCCATTTTGCTTTTCCACTTGAATAATTTTCTTGTTAAAAGTTATTACTAAACAAACCAAGACATTTTTAAACATTTCAGGTGATAGAAGTATTCATTAGAGCAGAAGATGGCCTTTGTAGAGAGGTGGTAAAACACCTTAATCAGATTGAAGAACAAATCTTGGATCATTTAGCATGGAAACCAGAGTCTCCGCTCTGGGACAGAATTAGAGACAATGAGAACAGAGTTCCCACATGCGAAGAGGTTTGTGAAAGTATCTTAACATCTTTCTATGACAAAAAGCATATCACCATCTATCCTATTCATAATTCTCTTTCACTGACCACAATTAAACTTAGCATCTTGCTCATAAGTGTGGGAGGGCAGCAGCTGGGTGTAGTCTGGTACAGTCACCTCTGTGTCTACAAGGAAACAAGAGTCAAATGGGTAGTGACCGCCCCAAGGTCTTGGTGACAGAGTGAGAATTCAGTGTTGTGTCTTGATTTCCTAATCAAGTTTCTGTACTTTAAAATGGTTGATTGTCTAATTCTCCAAATGAGTAATGAAGGTTAATTTGTATTTAGTATCCAGTTATTAGGTTTGAATTTTTTAAACCTGCCAGAATTTTTTTTAAAGCTTTACTTATTATTTTTTTTGGCTGTTGCTGGGTCTTCATTGCGCACGTGGGCTTTCTCTGGTTGCTGCAAGTAGGGGCTGCTCTCTAGTCGCACTGTGCAGGCTTCTCATTGGGTGACTTCTCTTGTTGCAGAGCATGGGCTCTAGGGTGCACGGGCTTCAGTAATTGCTCGGGGGCATGTGGGATCTTCCTGGACCAGGGATCGAACTCATGTCCACTGTATTGGCAGGCAGATTCCTATCCACTGCACCACCAAGAAAGTCCCAGAATTTTTTTTTTTAACTTCAGTATGAAATTGAAAAAGATAGGTGATTTTATTTAGAGGGACTGATGAGCCAAGATAATTTCCTTTTGCCTTAGATTATTATTTTTTGATGTTTTAAAAAAAACAAAACTTTTTTGAATCATGGTATTTTGTGTAAACATTTCTTACTTAATAGGTCATGCCACCTCAGAACCTGGAAAGAGCAGATGACATTTGTATTGCTGGCTCCCCTCTGACTCCCAGAAGGGTGAGTGAAGTTCGTGCTGATACTGGAGGACTTGGAAGAAGTAAGTTTAAAATATTAGGGCAAGTATTTTGGGGATTTAAATTCCATCCAAGTGAAGTTAGTAGGGTATATACAGAAGAAAATAATCTGTGCATTATAGTGTCACGTGGATCAGTTAAAGAGCACAAGAAAATGTATAAGTATCTTTTAAAATAGATAGAATGCTATATATATTAATGTGATTCCTATTTTTTAAGTATATTTTTTCCTATCAACATACAAAAGGGCTGAAATGGAAAAACCAAACCATAAAAAATGATTATTGTTGGGTAATAGAATTCCAGGTGATTTCTATAAAGTTTTTAAGATGAATATGAATTACTGTTAAAATCAGAAGAAACAGAAAAAGGTTTCTTAAAGATGGAGTCTATGATGTAATTAGGTATAGACGAGCCAGTGAGGTGAGAGGACTGAATGGCCTGAGTGTGTTCAGGTTTTTTATTTTTTTGACCATGCCTTGCTCCTTGTGGGATCTTAGTTCCCTGACCAAGGATTGCCCCCGGCAGTGAAATCTCCAAGTCCCAACCGCGGGTCACGGGGAATTCCCAGGCATGTTTAGCTTTGCCTCTTGTCAGCCGAGCAGTGCTACTCTGGTTAACGTAACAGCATTGCTGTCCCTGAGGTGCAGCAAAGCGAAGCTATTCCTCTGGTTACATTTTAGACAGCTCTTTATAACAGTTGCCAAGTGCAACACATACTTCAGATAAAACTACTTTTTTAAAAGCAGTTCTGTAAATCCAGAGAGTTCTCAATCGTTAGATGCCATTAGAAAGATATTATTTCTAGATCAACTTTTTAATGTAATTGATAAGCACTGGCTATAGAAGATCAGTTTTAAAATCAGAAATCACTCTGTGTCCGTGCATAGTCAATGAATATGAATGATCTGTATGAAAATTTCCTCATTTTTTAAAGAGTAGGCATAATGGCTTAACTTTTTCTGCTTGTTATCCACTTTAAACTTCATTTTTTGTACTTAGCACTTTTCCATTTTCATGAGGTCTTTTACTGTTTTACATGATAATGATCATAATTTGAAACACTAAAAAAAACTATTGAAATATAGTTGATTTACAATATTGTGTTAATTTCTGCTATCTAGCAAAGTGATTCAGTTATACATGTAATATATTCTTTCTTCATATTCTTTTCTATTATAGTTTAGTACAGGATATTAAATATAGTTCCCTGTGCTATACAAGAGAACTTTTTTTGTTTATCCAGAGATAATGATCATAATTAATGTATTCTTCTTAACTCTGCAGCTTTGTTCCAAATGTCAATCTAGTAAATTTGTTTGCTTTTGTATTATCAAGAAATTGAAATGTTAAGCCACAGTCTATCAGAACTACTATCAATCCTCTTATGACCTCCCTACATATATTTTAATACTTAAAACCCACTCATGTGCAGTTTTTACAGCTGGACATGGAACAGAGAAAGGGATGCTTCTCAAAAATTCAGATTGCTATGGATTCAAACTTAACAACAGACGAAGCTACAGTGGTTAACAGAGTTTCTGTTTGGGATGTTGAAAAAGTTTTGGGGAAATATGTGGTGGTAGTGGTGGTCTGCACAGTAAGTGAAAGTCACTTAGTCGTGTCCAACTCTTTGCAACCCCATAGACTATACAGTCCATGGCATTCTCCAGGCCAGAATACTGGAGTGGGCAGCTGTTCCCTTCTCCAGGGGATGTTCCCAACCCAGGGATCGAACTGAGGTCTCCCCCATTGTGGGCGGATTCTTTGCCAGCTGAGCCACCAGGGAAGTCCAAGAATCCTGGAGTTGGTAGCCTATCCCTGCTCCAGTGAACCTTCCCAACCCAAGAATCAAACGGGGGTCTCCTGCTTTGCAGGCAGGTTCTTTACAAACTGAGCTACCAGCAACACCCTCTGTGAATGTGATACCACTAGATCGTATACTCAAAAATGGGTAAAATGCCAAATTATATATATTTTACCACAACTTTAAAAAAAATAGTAATGTAATATACCCCAAACCATGTACAATTTAAGTGGGTGAAATATATGTGAATCGTATCTCAGTAAGGTTGTTTAAAGAATAATAAGCTAAGCTTAATTGAATCTAAAACATATATGTCCATTCTTACTGAATAACATTGTATTTTAGTAACTTTCTACGTGTAAAAAGTAACAATGATGAAAATGCATAAAATGGAGAGTAAATACCCCAAATGTTACCATAGTAATTTCAAGTCCGTCAAGTCTTCATATCAAGTAGTAGCTTTACAGTGAAATCGTGTTATCTGAGTGTTAGGTAGAAACTGAATACAGTAGAAAAATAGTTAATCAAAATGCCCCCAAATCATTAAGACCTCATGGTAGTGGAGGGAAAAGTCTAGTTTGATTTAGTAGAAGTTGTAGTGAAAAAAGCAACTGTGTGAGACAAATAAAGAAAAATCCTTCCTTTAAATTATGCTCTTAATAGTATTCAGTTGAATTTTCATTCATTGAATTTAGCTATGATGTGACTCCTGTAATTTTTGTTTTTCAATTATAACATATTTCAAACACTTAGTTGTGAGCATAATATCTTGGATGGCAGTCAGATCTGTCTCCTTGAGTTAAATGGTTCGATCTTTTCTTTTTTTCTGACCCTAGGCATATCATCTCCAACCACACTGTATGATAGGTACAGCTCCCCAACAGCCAGTTCTACCAGAAGGCGACTATTTGTGGAGAACGACAGCCCCACTGACGGAGGGACCCCTGGGCGCATTCCCGCGCAGCCTCTGGTCAATGCTGTCCCTGCGCAGAATGTGCCTGGGGAAGCCGTATCTGTCACACCAGTTCCTGGACAGACCTTGGTCACCATGGCAACAGCCACCGTCACAGCCAACAATGGACAAACAGTGACCATTCCTGTACAAGGTAAGGAAGGCAGAGTTGAATATTGACTTCTTTCTCTGGCATTTATTACCTGAGATTTGGCTGGAATGATGATACGAGACAAGTGTGGAGTGGGAAGGGGGTTGGGAGGGGAAAAATGGGAACCCTCTGCCCGGAGAATCTGGTATTATCAACATTTTCTTTGTGCTTTCTTTTCCTTTGAAACTAACTGTAGGTATTGCCAATGAGAATGGAGGAATAACGTTCTTCCCAGTCCAAGTCAATGTTGGGGGGCAGGCGCAAGCTGTGACCGGCTCCATCCAGCCCCTCAGTGCTCAGGCCCTGGCTGGAAGCTTAAGCTCTCAACAGGTGACAGGAACAACCTTGCAGGTCCCTGGCCAGGTGGCCATTCAACAGATTTCCCCAGGTGGACAGCTTAAACAAGGCCTGCCTTTAGCCAGCAGCAGTATCAGACCCAGGAAGACCAGCTCTTTATCGCTGTTCTTTAGGAAGGTAATTTTTCACGTACCCTCACTAGGTCTAGATCTTGGGAAATACAAGGGTTAGATAAAGTTTGAGATATAATATTTATGTTTATCTACTAGGTTTATCACTTAGCAGGTGTCCGCCTTCGGGATCTTTGTGCTAAATTGGATATTTCAGATGAACTGAGGAAAAAAATCTGGACCTGCTTTGAATTCTCCATAATTCAGTGTCCTGAACTTATGATGGACAGACATCTGGACCAGTTGTTAATGTGTGCCATTTATGTGATGGCAAAGGTGAGTATCATTAGGAATATAAAAGGAAAAAGATGCTACTTCCTTACTCTTAGAACACTTTTAACAGCTTTACTGAGGTAAAATTCACATACCGAATAATTCACCCATTTAAAATATACAGCCCAGTGGATTTTAGTATATTCATAGATATGTGTGACAAGCACCACAGTCAGTTTTAGAATATGATATTCCATTGTATGAATATATGATATTTTGTTTATCCATTTATCAGTTGAGGGACATTTAGATTATTTCTACTTTAGGGCTATTATAAATAATGCCACTAATGAACAAGTGTATATAAGTTTCTGCATGGACATTTTTTCATTTCTCTTCTGTATATACCTTGGAGCATATTGCTGGGTCATGTGATAAACTCCACATTTAACTGAGGAACTGCCAGAATGTTTTCCAAAGTCAATACACCATTTTACAGTTCCACAGATAGTATGTGAACATCCTTATTTCTCCACATTCTCATTAACACTTACCTGACTTTGTTCTTTATTTTTTTTTTTTTTTAATTTTTTTATTAGTTGGAGGCTAATTACTTCACAACATTTCAGTGGGTTTTGTCATACATTGATATGAATCAGCCATAGATTTACACTTATTCCCCATCCCGATCCCCCCTCCCACCTCCCTCTTCACCCGACTCCTCTGGGTCTTCCCAGTGCACCAGGCCCGAGCACTTGTCTCATGCATCCCACCTGGGCTGGTGATCTGTTTCACCATAGATAGTATACATGCTGTTCTTTTGAAACATCCCACCCTCACATTCTCCCACAGAGTTCAAAAGTCTGTTCTGTATTTCTGTGTCTCTTTTTCTGTTTTGCATATAGGGTTATCATTACCATCTTTCTAAATTCCATATATATGTGTTAGTATGCTGTAATGTTCTTTATCTTTCTGGCTTACTTCACTCTGTATAATGGGCTCCAGTTTCATCCATCTCATTAGGACTGATTCAAATGAATTCTTTTTGACAGCTGAGTAATATTCCATGGTGTATATGTACCACAGCTTCCTTATCCATTCATCTGCTGACTTTGTTCTTTAAAATAATTTATTGAGGTGAAACTCACATAACCTTATGCATTTTAAAACAAATGGTCCAAGTTTTAAAATCGGTAACTTTTTTCTTCAAGTTTTGGCTAGTCTAAATTGCTTGACATTCTTGATGAATTTTAGAACCAACTTGTCTATTCTTCTTGTTATAAAGAAGTCAGGTGGGGTTCAGTTAGAGATTGTGTTGAATCTGTAGATTAGTTTGAGGAGTATTGTTATCTTAACCATATTTTACCTTCTGATTGATGAACATTTTGGGCCTATGCTTTTCTTTGTGGGTAGTTTATTGCTGAATGATTCTTTTTTTCTGGTTACTGGTCTATTCAGATTGTCTATTCCTTCAGTACAGTCAGTTTTGGTAGTGTCTATCTTCCAAGGAATTTGTTTTCTCCAGGCTTTCTAATTTGTTGGCACCATTGTCTATAATATTCCTTTTAGTCCTTTTTATTCTTTGTCAGTTGTAATTTGATGGTCTTTTTTTAAAACCTTGGGTCAGTCTAGCTGACATTTTATTAATTTTGTTGATTTTGTCAAAGAACCACTTTCTGGTTGATTATTATATGCTCTTAATCTTTATTATTCCCCTCTTTCTGCTTGCTTTTGTTCTTTTTCTCAAGCTTTCTTGAGGCTTACTTTTGTTCTGTTTTCCTGGCTTCCACACAGGGATCTTGTGGGATCTCAGTTCTCTGATCAGGGATTGTGGGATCTCAGTTTTCTGATCAGGGATTGTGGGATCTTAGTTCTCTGATCAGGGATTGAACCCAGGCGTTCGGCAGTGAAAGCGCCCAGTCCCAGCCACTGAACCACCAGGGAATTCCCTAGGCTGTGTTTGCTGTTTTTTTTTAGTGTCTTAAGATGGATGGTTAGGTAATTTCATCTTTCTTTTTTCTTGCTATGGGCATTAAGAGCTATAGATTTCCCTCTAAGCACTGCTTTAGCTATATCTCATAAATTAGGGTATGTTGTGTCTTTATTTCATTCATTTCAAAGCATTCTCTAACGTCTTTTGACTTACTGGTTATCTAGGTGTGTTGTTTAATTTCCACGTATTTGTGAGTTTCTCAAATTTCTGTTAATTTCTAGTTTCAATCCATTGTGGTTCCAAAACACACTTTGTATTAGCTACTTTAGTCCATTTAAATTTATTGAAGTTTTGTAGCCTAGCATATGGTCTATCCTGGACAGTGTTCAATGTGCACTTGAGAAGAATATATATTGTTGTTGGGTGTTACATCTGTTACATCTATAGATGTAAGGTTTTTTAGTGTGTTTTTTAGTGTTAAAGTCTGTTTCTTTGTTGATCTTCTGTCTAGTTGATCAATCCATTATTGCCAGCGGGGTACTGAACTCTCTAAATATTATTGAATTGTCTATTTCTCTATTAATTTCTGTCAGTTTTTACTTCATGTATTTTGGTGCTCTGTTATTAGGTGTATGTATGTTTTTAATTGTTAGATCTTTCTGATGGATTGACCCCTCATCATTATGAAATGTCCCTCTTTATCTCTAGTAATTTTTTTGTTTTAAAGTCTGTTTTATAGTGTGATCTTTGTGTAGCCACTCAGCTTTCTTGAGTTGCTGTTTGCATGATACGTCTTCTTTCCATCCTTTTCTTTTAAATCTGTTTGCTTTAACCTAAAGTGTGTCTTTTGTATATGGAGTATATAGTTGGGTCTCTTTTTTTAATCTAATGTAAGGGTTTCTTCCTTTGCTTGTGTTAATAAATTCACATGTAACACTGTTGTAACTGGGTTTATGTCTGACGTTTTACTTTTTATGTCTCACGTCTTTTAGATCTCTCCTTCACTGCTTTCATGTGCATTCACTAAATACTTTCTAATATGGCATTTTAATTTCAGCATTGAGTTTTTAACTTTTTTTTACTAGTGGTTTCTTTAGGGTTTTCTATTTTTTTTTTTCTCTGCCTTTTTTTGGTCCCATCTTTACTGAGATATAACATCACATTTCTTCACATATATATTTTGTTTTATACAATTAAAAAAAAATCAGTTGAGAAGAAATACACATTTTATATTCTTTCCAGTTACATAATTATTTTTACCATTGCTCTTTGTTTTTTCTTCTGTAGTTGAATTACTGTGTGGAGTCACTTACTTTTAGCTTGAAGAACTGTAGTATTTTCGTGTAAGATGGTTCTGCTGGCAGCAAGTTTTCTGTCTTTATGTTTAGCTGAGACTGTATTCATTTCACTTTCACTTACGAAAGATAATTGTGTTACATACTGGATTCTTAGATTTTACTTTGTACACTGTTTCATAGCCTCCATAGTTTCTAATGAGAAGTTATCTGTTACTTTATTAGAGTTTCCTAGTAAGCAAAAAGTTGCTTTTCTCTTGATACGTTCAAGATTCTCCCTTTCTTTGGCTTTCAACTTTTTTTACTATGTGTCTGGGTATGGAGCTCTTTGCATTTGTCTTACTTGGAATTTGTTAAAATTTGTGGATATATTTCAGACTTAAATTGAAGAAAGTAGGGAAAACCACTAGACCATTCAGGGTATGACCTAAATCAAATCCCTTACCATTATACAGTGGAAGTGAGAAATAGATTCAAGGGACTAGATATGATTAGATATATCTATTATATATGATATCTAATTAGATATGAGAGTGCCTGATGAACAATGGATGGAGGTTTGTGACACTGCCCAGGGATCAAGACCATACCCAAGAAAAAGAAATGCAAAAAGGCAAAATGGCTGTCTGAGGAGGCCTTACAAATAGCTGTGAAAAGAAGAGAAGCAAAAAGCAAAGGAGAAAAGGATATACCCCATTTGAATGCAGAGTTCCAAAGAACAGCCAGGAGAGATAAGAAACCCTTATCAGTGATCAGTACAAAGAAATAGAGGAAAACAACAGAATGGGAAAGACTAGAGATTTCCTCAAGAAAATTAGAGATACCAAGGGAACATTTCATGCAAAGATGGGCACAATAAAGGACAGAGATGGTATGGACCTAACAGTAGCAGAAGATATTAAGAAGTGGCAAGAATACACAGAACTATACAAAAAAGATCTTCACAACTCAGATAATCATGATGGTATTATGATGATCACGCACCTAGAGCCAGAAATTCTGGAATGCGAAGTCAAGTGGGCCTTAGGAAGCATCACTACGAACAAAACTAGTGGAGGTGATGGAATTCCAGTTGAGCTATTTCAAATCCTAAAAGATGATGCACAGTGCTGCACTCAATATGCCAGCAAATTTGGAAAACTCAGCAGTGGCCACAGGACTAGAAAAGGTCAGTTTTCATTCCAGTCCCAAAGAAAGGCAATGCCAAAGAATGTTCGAACTATCACAGAGTTGCACTCATCTCACACGCTAGCAAAGTCATGCTCAAAATTCTCCAAGCTAGAGTTCAACAGTACATGAACTGTGAACTTCCAGATGTTCAAGCTGGTTTTAGAAAAGGCTGAGGAACCAGAGATCAAATTGCCAACATCCATTGGATCATCGAAAAAGCAAGAGCATTCCAGAAAAACATCTATTTCTGCTTTATTGACTATACCAAAGCCTTTGACTATGTGGATCACCACAAACTGTGGAAAATTCTTAAAGAGATGGGAATACCAGATCACCTGACCTGCCTCCTGAGAAATCTGTGTGCACGTCAGGAAAAAACAGAACTGGACAGGGAACAACAGACTGGTTCCAAATAGGGAGAGGAGTACTTCAAGTCTGTATATTGTCACCCTGCTTATTTAACTTGTATGCAGAGTACATCATAAGAAACACTGGGCTGGATGTAGCACAAGCTGGAATCAAGATCGCAAGGAGAAATATCAATAACCTCAGATATGAAGATGACACCACCCTTATGGCAGAAAGTGAAGAACTAAAGAGCCTCTTCATGAAAGTGAAAGAGGAGAGTGAAAAAGTTGGCTTAAAACTCGACATTCAGAAAACTAAGATCATGGCATCTGATGGCAAATAGATGGGGAAACTGGAAACAGTGGCTGACTTTAATTTTTTGGGCTCCAAAGTCACTGCAGATGGTGACTGCAGCCATGAAATTAAAAGGCGCTTACTCCTTGGAAGGAAAGTTATGACCAACCTAGACAGCATATTAAAAAGCAGACATTACTTTGCCAACAAAGGTCTCGTCAAGGCTATGGTTTTTCTGGTAGTCACGTATGGATATGAGAGTTGGACTTTAAAGAAAGCTGAGCACCGAAGAATTGATGCTTTTGAACTGTGGTGTTGGAGGAGACTCTTAAGAGTCTCTTGGACTACAAGATCCATCCAGTCCATGCTAAAGGAAATCAGCCCTGAATATTCAATGGAAGGACTGATGCTGAAGCTGAAACTCGCAAAACTTGCCGCCTGATGGGAAGAACTGACTCATTTGAAAAGACCCTGATGCTGAGAAAGATTGAGGGCAGGCAGAGAAGGGGATGACAGAGGATGAGATGGTTGGATGGCATCACTGACTCAATGGACATGAGTTTGAGTAAACTCCGGAAGTTGGTGATGGACAGGGAGAGCTGCTCACCAGGGCGAGCTGCAGTCCATGGGGTCGCAAAGAGTCAGACATGACTGAGCGACTGAACTGAACTGAGACTAATGTTTTTAAAATAAATTTGGAAGGTTTCAGCCTTTAAACATTTCTTCCTGCTTCACTCCTTCTGGTACTCCCATTATGTGACCTTTATGTGCTTAATGGTATGCCCCATTTCTCTGAAGCGCTTTTATTAATTTTTCTTCATTCTGTCCTCTGTTCTGTGAACAACTCCATCTCAGGTTTGTTAAACTTTTCCTTTGCCAGTTCAAATCTAGTTTTTCATTCCTCTAATGAATTTTCTGTCACTATGGTTGTTTATTCTAGGTCTTGATTCAGATACCACGTATTCCCTCTGTTGTTACTGAATTAGTAGCCTTACTTGAATATATATTTCTTCATTTGTTGTATGCTTTTTAGAGACATTCCAGAGACTTTAAACAGTTGCTTTTTAGTACAGTTTTCACCAGTGTCACTAGGGAGCAGATTCATGGAGCATCTCATACTATATTATGCTAGAAGTCAAATTCACTCTCAGTGTACCCTTATTCTTTGCCAGGTCACAAAAGAAGACAAGTCCTTCCAGAATATTATGCGTTGCTACAGGACTCAGCCACAGGCCCGGAGCCAGGTGACTACATTTTCTCTCAGGGCTGAAAATAAAGATGAAAGTCTTTTAGATGCATATAAAAAAATTTAACTACAGGTGATTCTGTAGCCTCTCCTCCAGGATAAAAAAATAGGACTCTATTTTAATCTTATTTAATTATTGACAGCCACACATCTTGATTAAGTTCTCTTTTCCCCCAGAGTTAATGATGTAAAATATTTGATTCCTTTTTAATCCAGATAATTACAAGATAGATGTAAATTAGGAAGCTGCTGTTTGGATTTTATGTCACCTTGAATTCAGTCTGGTTTAGCACATACACAGTGCTGCACATTTAACCAAAATAGCATTAAGTGAAATTTTAAAACCCATTTTACCTTTAATGCTATGTACTTGTCTCAAAGAGATAGGTAGGCATGTAAGATCTTTGTATCTGACTTAGAATGACTTGATTTTACAATTAGATATTATTGCTGCTCTGTAGTATTGTAGGCAGCACTTGAAAGTTGAAGCCTGACAGGCCCTGATGTAAATCCTGTAAATGTTATTTAAAAGATACATAATCTTGGCTGCATTTACAAACCTCCCCTGAGTAGGACAGCTATTACTGTAGGGAACTGTGAGAATTAAATAACATGTTAAAGTTGTATAGTCTAGGATGTGTTCAATAGATATAGTTCTGTTGCCGTCTCATGCTCTGTTTAAAGGTGTATAGAAGTGTTTTGATAAAAGGGAAAAGGAGAAGAAGAAATTCTGGCAGCAGTGACAGCAGAAGCCATCAGAATTCTCCGACAGAACTAAACAAAGACAGAAGTAAGTGGGATCTTTACGAATTTATACAACTAAATAAGGAGCTTCTCTTATTTTTTAGGTCTAGGACTAAAGAATTACTAAAATTACTGTTGTAGAAACTGTGGCAACAGTTTACTGGCAAAAGATATATTGGAACAATAAACTAAATTCTAAATTTAGTAGCAAAGTTGTCCTTTATTCCATGGTTTTGGACACATTGTGCATAACATTTTTCTCTAGGTACTAGAAAAGGTTAGAGAGACAGGCATTTGTTGACCTGAGTTCCAGAAAAATGTGGCATGTCAACAGAAACCATGCTATGGAAATACCATCCTTAATTGCTGGTTTATACTACTTAATGCAGGGCTCGGTCCTAGAAAACTGGTGTCAATTAATGAATACTTGCTACAACTAATGAATACTTGGTGTCAATTAATGAAGCCCTTGCTACATTAGCAGCACGATAGTAAAGTTAGTGGGGCTTCCCAGGTAGCTCAGTGGTAAAGAATCCACCTGCCAATGCAGGAAAGCAGGAGATGCGGGTTCGATCCTTGGGGTGGGAAGATCCCCTGGAGCATGGCAACCTGCTCAAGTATTCTTGCTGGGATAATCCCATGAAGAGAGGAGCCTGGTGGGCTACAGTCCATGGACTGTCAAAGAGTCGGACACGACTGAGCACGCACACACACAGTTAGTGCTAAATGCCTCATCTGCGCTTTGCTCCTCGGTGTAGAGGGCCCATTTGCTGCCATTTAACAAGTGGAGCGGGTAGCTGTCTACCCTCCTCTTCCTGAGTTCTCTTTTTCAAAGCCTCCCTGTTTAACACCTTCCATCCCACCCGGCAGCCAGCAGAGACTCCAGTCCCGTCATGAGGTCCAGCAGCACCCTGCCAGTCCCACAGCCGAGCAGCGCCCCGCCGACCCCGACTCGCCTCACGGGGGCCAACAGTGATGTGGAGGAGGAAGAGAGAGGAGACCTCATCCAGTTCTACAACAACATCTATATCAAACAGATTAAGACGTTTGCCATGAAGTACTCACAGGCAAATGCAGTAAGTTTGAGGAGGATTATTTCATACTTTTTTTTTTTCACTTGTGAAGAATGAGAAATCACTTGTTTTTGAGCTGCTTCTGTGTAACGTAGCTTGACAAATAATTCTTTTGCTAAGTAAAACTGAGAAAGTCTTTTAACAGAAATAATTTCTTTAATGAACATAACTTCTACTGTTGTGAAGTATTAAACAAGATTGTATTTGGATTCCCTGCAGAGTACAGTCATATGAGACGGAGTGCATAAGTTCAAATTACCCAAAACTTGCCAGCTCTGGTGACCTTGCAAATTATTTAACTTTCTCTGTGCCTTTTGTTTCCTTGTATATAAAATGGGAATACAGGTAGTCCTTTGCTTATAGGGTTGTTGTGAGGATTAAATGACAGAATGTATTAAAAATGGTTAAAACAGTGGCATAAGGAAAGCACTAAACCGATTCCTATTGTATGGTTTTCTTTAGGTTTAATTTTTGCTGCGAATACATCACTATCTACCATTCATAAAGCATTTGGTTTATTATTCCTCTTTAATGATTCAGCAAGAATAACCATTTTCCCAAAAAAAGTAACTGGTTAGGAATTTTGTTTACCGTAGAATTTTTTTTACACAGATGGATGCTCCTCCACTCTCTCCCTATCCATTTGTAAGAACGGGCTCTCCTCGCCGAATACAGTTGTCTCAGAACCATCCTGTCTACATTTCCCCACATAAAAATGAAGCGATGCTTTCTCCTCGAGAAAAGATTTTCTACTACTTTAGCAACAGTCCTTCAAAGGTGAGCCTAATGTAAAGCTTGGCCTTTACCAGCCCCACATACTTAGGATTCTAAGGGTTGTTGGGAAACCTTCAGCATGCACACGATGGGATCTGCCAAGGAAGAGTGACCAGTAGCCCCACAGCAGCAGAAAACAAGGGTTTGGGGGAGAACTTTCAAGTTGGAAACAGGGCAAGGGGTTTGGATTTTCATCCCTCTTTTCCTATTTGTGCATTTGAACATTCTGCTATAAATCTGGAATTTTTTTTTTTTTTTGGTCCCATTTGTAAAACTTTAAAATTCCAAATTTCTGTTAGGGAGAGAAAACCCAGATCCCTTGACGGATTACTCAGTACCTGCGTCTGGGACAGGAACTGTCTCTGTCCTTTGAATTCTTAGCCTAAGAAGAGAAACGGGCATTTTATAACGATACGCACATTAGCACCGATTTAAGTGGTAGCATCTGCCTCAGTCTGCAGTGGGTAGGGAAGCTTGAGTCAAGCCTTAACGGATGAAAAATTAGGAGGCTGCTGAGGTGTGGAAGGAAGGGCATCCAGGATGAAGTGGACGAGAGAGGGAAACAAAGCCCTTGAAGCAGTAAGGCTAGAGCTCCGGGAATCACATGTCTCACTGTTAAGGGGGCAGCTAATCTCAAAGGTCCTTAAGTGACACTTATATTTATAAAGACTGTTCAGAAAACACACAGAGATAACAAATGGCCCAGGAGAAACACATGCACAGATTCCTAAAACACACAATGTCAGTGCCATGAAGAGATGGGTGACAGACAGATGGCCGGGAGAATACTGCTCTGCTGGTTCCCTGTTAGTAGATTTGCATCCCACACCAAATTAAGTTCCAAACGGATTAAAAAGTTAAACAGAAAAGTAAATTGGAATAGGACTATTCAGTTCAAAAGAAGGCCAAAAAAGGAAGACAACAGACAAAGAGCAAGGAAATATAGGTGGTCTAAATACCCCAGCTAAAACGCAGGAATTGTTAACACTGGATTAAACTACGATACAGGTTACCACAGAATACTATGTAGCAGTTAGATATGTGATCCATATATACTGATATGAGAAGGTGTAAGATATAATGGGGACTGAACAGTACATAATATACCATTGTAATTTTTTTGAAACTCTACTTAATGAACATTACATTTCTAATGCATGCCTTCCTAGAAAAAAGAGCAGAAAGCTACACAGTAGCCTGATCTGTTCAGTGAATGAATGGTAACAGTAAGTGTCCTTAGGGATTGGGTGAGGACAAGAAGGCATATTCTGTATGAATCTGGGGGAGAATAAGTATTCATTTTTAAACTGTCATGTACATATTATATAAATTATGGTGTATAAAACTGTGTACTGTATATAAATTATATATACTAATGTGTTATTAATCTATATTAATGTTATGTATATAGTAAGGCAATTATACTTGCACAATAGATACAAAATATAATGTATATACATTATACAAATACCACTTGTACAATTAGTGTATAGTTAACAATTTAAGAATATTCAAGTAAGTGGGAGACTAAAAAGCAGAGCAGACTTTTAGGGAGGCAAGAGAGTAGGAGAGAAAGAGGAAAGCTTGCTTAAAATGGTTAAAATTTGAGAAGGTGCATATACTGATTATAGAAAACTGTGGTGGTTTTATTTTAAACCTCAGAAAAGCCTATTATTTAAGAATAAAAAATAAATATCTAGGATTTGCTTTAAAACATCTGAGAGATGAGAAATGAAGGTATAGATCAAATAAGACTGGCCAACATTGCTGAAGTAGGGTGATGGTCATGTGAAGGTTCACTATATATGCTTTTCTGTTCCCATGTTTGACATGTCCTAAAACAAATGCATGTAAAATCTGGTCAGTATGCTTTCTACTAGGAAGCATGGACAATGAAATCAGTGGCACATGAAAAAAAAAATTATCCGAAGATAATGGAACAGCTGACTTTTGGGACTCTGGGGAAACTTCGTGCTGAAGGCACCTATACATAGGTCCGGTCTTTATAGCCCCATGGCAATATTCTTCTCACTCCAGGTTCCTCACGTGAACCAGAGCATGCAGAAAATAAATTTGCCTGACTTTCCTCAGTTCTTCTGAGGAAGATGTATAATACATTCTAGAATTCTATATTACACTTATGAATTACCTACCAGGGAATTAAGACCTCTCCTATGAAACTCCATGGCTGCTAAAATGAGTAACACTAAACTGGGGAAAAAGGGGACATAATACTATATAAAGTCATGTTACTTTTTTAAAAAAGGAAAATGGAAATTATAAAATTGATTAAATATGGCATAGCAATGTGATGCTCTGTAACTTTTGTAAAAAAGAATCAGATTTGTGAACTTTTATATTGTTAAAGTGTATATCAAAATCACCTCTGGAGCATGTTAAAAAAAAACAGAAATACTCTGCCTCTATCCCAGTCAGTCATCAATGTCAGCTAGCTGAGAAGTGAAACCAGAAGGATGTAAAATTTGCTAGTTCTTTCCTTTATAAAGATGTTCAAACTCTTCAAAGTAAACTGCTTAACTAATTTGAGGTTCTTTGATGCAACACTGAACTGCGTGTATTAGAATTTTAACACTTTTTGTATCTATCTATACCTCCGCCACCAGAGACTGAGAGAAATTAACAGTATGATACGGACAGGAGAAACTCCAACCAAAAAGAGAGGGATTCTTTTGGAAGATGGAAGTGAATCACCTGCAAAAAGAATTTGCCCAGAAAATCATTCTGCCTTATTACGTCGTCTCCAAGATGTAGCTAATGACCGAGGTTCCCACTGAGGTTAGTCCGTTGTATTGAAACTGTCTCTTCACAAACTCTGTTTAGCAGCAGCATTTAACGCATGCTAGATTATGGGGCTCTTTTCCTGAATCCTTCCAGTATCCTTATGGTATTTTTACTTACCCCAACTGCCTTTTTTCCTACCTTGCAGTGCTTGCCATCAAGGCTGCCTAGAATCCAACACAGTTGGATTTTTTAACTCTTTGGCAAAGCTATTCCAAATATTACAAGTACTGCAGAGAATGAAGCATACTCATGTTTAGAAGAGGTCTCTGTTAACATGTTCCAGCAGAGGAACCATATTTCAGTTCATTCCTGTTTTGTGGTCAGCCCTGGCCCTCATGAAAAGCAAAACTTGGCATTTCGTCCTAAAACACTTGGTAGGAGTGTGAGATTTCTGCATTCCTAAAAGGTAACAAATTGGGAAAGCGCCCAGATTTGGAGGTCCTAGATAACCAGCCCAAGTCTCCCGTTTCCTCTGTGTAATTCTTCCCTACCCCAGTAGGTGTGGTGCAGTGTGACAAGTCTTTGATTGGTGTGCAATGTGTGAGTGAACTTGTATAAGAAGTGGCACTTTAGGGCTGTAAAAAGCATGATTTTGTAACCCAGATTTTGCTGTATATTTGCGATGGCACTTTCTACAATGTGAACTTTATTAAGTACAAAACTTCTAGGTTTAATATCTTCTTTGATGCTTTTGTACTTTTTTAAAATTGTTAAAGTCCCAGTAGGTACCTTTTGGGCATGTATTTGAAATTCTCCATTTTTGTTGATAGGGATCAGCTGGCTAAGTAAAGATTTTAAATCAAGTTGAATTAAGAGGATTATTATGAAAAATTATGACCTCTTCCTTTAGGAGGTAGTTAATCCAAAAAGACATGTCTTTATTAAGGTGGTATTTTTAAATATCTTTGGGTGTGTTCCTGGAAGTTTAAAAAAATAGATTGGAGAATTTTAGGTTTTTATTAGTACACAGTACCATTTATACAGATTAGAAAATGTTAATTTAACAGCTACTGAATTATCTATATATACCTTTATTAATCACTATTGTTCCAGCAGTTTTAAAGTTGAATGAATAATCTTATTAGGGAGAAAGTTCAATTGTAAATTGAATCAGTATAAACAAAGTTACTAGGTAACTTCATATTGCTCTGAAAGAAATATGGAACTTACACTGTTCAATTAGAATAGTGTTCTGCAAAAATATTTATAAAACCTCTCAAGATACTGCTACTGTAATTTTATATGAAAATAAGTGTATTTTTCAATAAAGCATTTATAAATTAATCTTTGTTTATAATGAGAAAAGGGTATTTAGTTTCCTGCATAAATGACAAAGAACAATCATTCATTGATTTATTGTCTCTACAAAACACACTAGTCATTCATCATTTAAATCTGACTTCATTAGAAACCGTTTTAACACTTTTTCTCCCTCCTGCCATAAAAATACAGTAATTTGCTCAAAAAAAAAAAAAAAAACAAAACCCCTAAGAACAAGTGTTCTGGTTTCCTCTCACTCTCCCAGTATGTCCCTCAGTGACAGCAGTTTGTATATCAGTAACACAGTAAGCTGAAGACTGAGGTTCATTCATTCAACTGCTCCTCCACTTAAAAGTGCTAATAAGCTATGGAAACTGCTCTCTCTATCCTTTCATCTCTGCGCCCTAACGTATGTACAGCGGAAACCACCAATTAAAAAGTCATTACAGTGCTGAACTTTGCTCACTTCATTAGTTTAAATGAATGCAACTTACCTTTAGCATTATATTCAAAAAAATACGTAAGCTTCAAGGTCCCCAATAATTTGGAGTACTGAACTAGATAACCACCTTAAAGACACTCCTGACAGAAGTAATGCATCACGTAAAGAGAGGTTTCCAGAACGTGCGGTTAGAAGCTAAGCACACACGAACAACACCGACGTCAGCCACCGTTCACAATGTTTTACTCTGCGGGCGGTCCTTCGCATTGGTCAGCTTCACGAGCCGAAGTCCGGCAGGAAAGTGCGCGGTGCACCCGATTCACCAGCTCTTAAGTCGCCACTGTTTTCTCTTCTTTACTGAAAGGCTGTACTGAGCCAGGCTTCACCCATGACAGGCCAGCGACATGAACACTTTTATTGTGCTGTTCTTCAGGCTTCTTCTAGGCACAATAAAAAACAGACATTACAGACCGATAAGGAGATTTCAGCACTGTACCAGTCTGTCTCCCCAAATGTCACTGTATACACTCAATGGTCACCAATGAAGACAATTTAGAAAGGAAACAGCAAGCTACCGATTTCTAAAATGGCCATTTACTTACTTTCTGAGTCAGCATCTTCTCTCTGGCTTCATCATGGACAGAAGGATTCCATGGAGAAAAGCTGAAGGAAGAGAGAAACACTAAAGAGCGGCTCACTAAATTTAATGTCCATTTTTAAGCCTGCTCCCCAAACAGAACTTAACAAGGAACAGTCTTAATCAGTTGTCAGTATGTAAGTTTCAGACATTACCTAAATGATTTTCTTACATAGTTATCCCTTAGAGAGCACTTTTCCTGTGTTAGCTCACGTAAGCCTTGCAACCACCCCTGATGTCCTATTACAGATGAAGAAAGCAAGGCACAGTAAAATTAAGTAACTGCTCAGGGTCACCAAAGCCAATTAAGTGCAAATGTCACCCAGTCTAACTGCAGAGCCCAAGCTCTTAACACTACACTACGCTCCTGTCTCCCAGCAACACCCATGCTGCCCAAGAGCTAAGTCACTTGCTCTCAACACTTGCAGACACTCTTTCCCAACACAAGCTAACAGTGCTTGGGGAACCCATGACTCAGACTGTTCACTCACACTGATCAGTTTCCCTCCTTTCACCAAATCTGTAGGTTGATGGGGTAATGACCATTTAAGAGGGGCTCCAATTGGAAGGAAGAGTCCTGACGCTTGAGTGAGCACATTACCAGGATCTTTGAGAAGAAACCAGTCACTCAATAGCTTGCTCCTGGCCAGTGTCATACATGTAAAGCAGAAGTCAAGTTAGAGAGGTTGTAGGCTAGCAGATGGCTCACTTTCCTTTTAAATCCCCATTCTAAGGCCACCTGGAAAACAGAAGCCCAGTACAAGTGCGGCTTATCTGGATAATGTACCACTCACCTAATTGCATAGGGGTCTTCTATTTTAGGTTGGTCAAACAAGCGAGCAGTGCACACCTTAACACTGTCAACCACTTTACTTTTAAAAAGCTGAATATCTTTCTCGTACCTGTGTCAAAAGTTTAAATCAAGAGGTTACCAACATGATCTCCTTCGCTGTCTTTTCAAATGTATCTTAAACGTATCTTAAATGACAAAGCAGAGGAACATACAGTACTGCAGCCTCTGGGTTTAGGGGGCTTGCTGTATCAATCTTGTAGAAGACTCTCCTTGCGTACATCAGTACTTGCCAAATGTGATTATGGTTCCGCCTAAAGGGAAACACAGCGGGGTGACTAAGGCTTCCCCTTGCTGGCTTACATCACCACAAGAAACTCTTTATTTACTAACCTCCATTTTGCAAATGCTCTCTTCACATCCAGTTCACCCGAGGTGGGATCCACTAGCGGGTGAAAGACGGGAATATCAAACACCAAACGCTACAGTGAGAGAAGGACACTGCCTTTAATGGAAGCAGGGGAGCTTGTTAAACCCACACACAGAAGTTGTAAAAGGAGCAAGACAAGGCAGTCTTGTTGCTTAAAGTCAAAGAGCTGCCTTGAGAGGGACACTTGAGTACTTTCACCATTTTCCTGTCAAAGTAAATTTTGCAAAGAAGCAAAGGGAAAGTCGCTCTCCCCCACCACAGCAGAACAATCGCCACTCACGTGGCAAGTGCTACACCACAGCTTCCAGCCTCACAGGCACACCCTGCACAGAGAGAGAAACAAGGCTGAAGGCAGAGGCCCGCATGGCCAAAGATGGAACAAAGCAAAAAAAATCCCTCAAAGGACTACACAGTAGACAGAACATCCTGGGAAACCGAAATCATGAAAGTTATTAGGTCCAGAAAAGAACCAAGACATTCTGAAAGCCCAAGCCAGAGTGTATCCCCCACTTACTGGACAGTCACCATCCGGGTAGTTATCAGGGATGTAAACTGTAAACTTAAATACGCCATCTTGATAAAGTCCATGCCGTATGAATATTACTCCAAACCACACTGCAGGACAAAATAGAAACACTTAAGGGCTAAGTTTGCGTCAGCGGAATCAAACATGCTATAAAAAGAGCGAATGCTTCTTACTTAATGCAGATCGATAAGACGGCTGCACGTAGACACCTGGTAACTTCTGCTTCACAACCAAGGTACTAAAACAGAAGCAGAATAGTGAGACCGCAGGAATGTAAAGGACACATACAGACCAAGCCACCCACATTCTGTAAAGAAGGAACAGTCCCTCAAAGGGCAGCCGATGCCCTGACCACACAGACGGAGTCAGCACAATCGCTCACCTGGCCCTAACTGCTGTCTGTCTACTGGCTTCATAACATACGCGCAGAGCAGCACAGCCAGAAAAGGGCCCCAGGTTAAGAAATGAAAGCCAAGCAGGGATTCATAGTCAAGTTTCCTCCCAGAAATCAGCTTCCCCAAAACACCATCTTGGCAGCCAACCTGTATAGTTAATGCTGGACATCAAGTTTTAGGTCAGTGAGAGTTATTTGTAAGGTTATTGCTTTTGTGACCACGGACAACAGATCTTACCCACACACATTCAAAAGCTCTTTGAAGGTCCAATTTTAGGTAATTAAGACATTAAAATTCCACGGGATTTCCCTCACTTGGGGGTCATTTTAAGTGTCAATGGGCAGCATCTGACTATACTCTGCTCCTGAATTCACCCCCAACTCAGGCCCTTGAACTCTGCAGGCCTTGGCGTGGGAGCCGGCGGGAGCTGAGACAAGGAAGACAGGCTGCACTGGCTCTTCTGGGACCTGGTCGTTCTGCTCTGCTCCCTGCGGCTGAGCCATGAGCCTATACAAGTAACGCTGTGACCAGACCTAGGAAAGAACTGAGGGCCTTAAAACACATTAACCTGCCAACCCTCAGTTTTACTGAGGAATAACTTATTAGATCTCAGTTGACATTTTATTTCTTACCTATTTGCTATCACACTTATTTTTCAATCATTTTAAAGTAGTTATTCCATTTTTAAATCACTTCAATTCAGCACATCAACAGCAGCGTGGATGGCAGATGTATCTCCTACAGAGCTTTGCCAGAAAGGCAGATTTCGTGGCCTAATACAGCAGATTTAACACCACAATATAAGCTTGCACTGCCTCGCCTCAAATACAGGCATCCATTATAAAGTTACCAGCTCACGCTCAGCCATTCGCACTGGGGCCTCAGACCCTCTGACCATTACAATATGAGTAAAGAAAGGGGGCACTGGAGGGTGCTTTTGAAACAGCTTCATGGGCAAAGGCATTTTTAAATGACTGAAACTCAGAATTAATTCTCCAAACTTGCTGCCCATATAACAAATGACCAAATAAAATGCCATCTGCACTCACTCACTGCTTGAGCCCCTCTGACGGGCCAAGCACTGTTTCATTACTACCAGACTATGCAGAGGTGCCCATCTCCTCACAATCTATGGATAGGTACCACCTCAGTCCAATTTGTGACTTCTGTGAGTAGTCAAGCTCTTAGATGGAGCCCAGATCTTTTAAAACTTCCCAATTGTCTACTTCTGCCTTTGGGGGTCCTACAGAATAACTCAAATCCTCTTTCTAATTGATGGGCCTTCAAATATATGAAGACAGCTTTAATAAGTACTTTCTAAGTTTTCTCCAAGTTAGCGGTTCCTGTTCCTTCAACTGTTGACTCCTAAGGTCAGGCTTCCTGACCTCCGCCTCCTGGGACTGGCCTCTCAGTCTGTCAGGATGCCTCGTAAGGGTGATCGCCAGAATGAGGCACCAGTCTCCAGCTGCGTCTGACCCAAGAAAGAATAGATCGCCACTCTCCCACCATCCTGCCCTCTACAACCACCTCTTCAGGGGGTGAATTCCCCACCTCATGTAAAGGTAGACGAAAATTAAGTTCCTGGATGCTTAATAAATCTCAGTTTCTACCTCCTCTTGCTTTTCAAAACAGACATGGAAATTAAAGCACATATTTGTCTTTGAATCTTACTTACCCAAGCTCTCAGTAAGAACAGTTACTTTTAGAAGCAGTTATTTATATACCACCACTGAGGCCTTGGTGAAGAAAGATTACATTGCCAGCAAGAGATTCCATCCTATACACGTTAAGGCTCACACTGAAGGGGGATGGGTTTGACCGTCAAGATTAAATGGCTGCCGTTTACTGAGTCCATCAGAATAAATTTCATTCTTCACCTTTAAGGGTCATTCAAAATTTAACCGGACAGTTTCAGAACTTACAATTCTGCAAGAAGGGAGTATTCCAGGTAGAAAGGTCCATAGGAAGCATGCGTGCCATTTGTTGACTGTGTTGCTGGGGCAGGAGATGTAGGCTTAGTTATGGGCAAAGCATTTTTGGGAATAGAAGGCAGCTGTTTCTTTGGAGCGGTGCGTGGAGGACTGGTTTTCACATCCCCTGTTAATGTCTTCTCTTCACCATCAGACCGCTATTCAAGACGAAGTGGTGAGAACATTTGTTAGGATGATTCTTAAATCACAAGGCTATGTGTGATGTCCTTCAGTCCTTGACCGAAAAGCTGGAATGACTCTCTTACAGGGACCTTCTAGCATCGTGATCGAGATGACCTGGAAGTCTGTTGAGTGGGCAAGCTATTATAGACAGCAGAATCAAGCTGATGCAAGACTAAACCATTAGAAAAACTCATTCATCAGCTGTATCCTATAAAGACAATAAAGCCAATGTTTACAGGATTTACATGAAACAGAGAAAGAAAGGATTTCTCTTCAAGGCTCCAGAAAGAGGGCAAGGGGTTACTACACAATTATACCAGATTAGAAAGGTGCCCTGGCACGTAGATGTAGAAAGTTAGGTGCTAAGCATCTCAAAACAAATAGTGTAATGACTGCAATTAGTCACTCCCTGATGTCAGCACTTTGGTTAGAAACAAAGGATGAACCTCTTCTCTTACTCACATGGGTCTGATTTTGATCTGGTCCCTAACTGGTATGTTTTTACATTTGGACTATCATTAGTATAAACTGTCATTCTTAGTCAAAGACAAAGGTCTAAATGATTCAGAGACTAAACTACCATCCCACAGGTATTTCCTTGGCTCCAGGACCGTCAAAGGCTGTATCATCAGCTGTATTAAAAATGTACACAGCATCAGGTACAGAAGAAAAAAAAAAAAAGATTACTAGGGTATTCTCTTAGACATGGAATTATGGGTGACATTTTCTTTTTGTTTGCGTATTTTAAGCTTCCCTAAAACATTTTATTTTACAAGATATTTTAGTTAGATAAATTAAACCAGTGCTCTCAAGTCTGACTTGACCACATTGGACTGGCCTTTCCCAAAACTTCTCTAATCATGAAATCTTGAAGTTTGTTGAAAAACTACCTACAATATGTGTTACAAATTTCATCATGTGTGAATATAACCTAAGTCAAAATAACAGAATTTTGATTACCAGAATGGTTTCTGAGATGTGATCTCGGCCTCAGAAGCTGATTTTAATCAAGGAAATAATTATTTCTCAAAAATAAAACCTAAACTAGAAAACCAAAGTTAATTCTGCTAAGACGATAGGCAACCTTAATATGGATTATTCTGGCCTCTGTTTTGGCCCAAATAGGTTTCCTCCCTAAGTTCATCAACGATACCTACTTTGCGCACAGAGCTTGTAGACATGCTCCAGAAAGGGTTCATAACGTGTGCTCCCAACAAAGAAGTTCAGTGGTCTGTGTCATCAAATTCTTCTGTCCTCAGAATTCACTTCACCTTAAAATGAGACAGGAAAACAGAAAAACATACTGATACCAACAGTTAAAGACTTCTGAAATAGTTAAGAGCTAAATCTGTACCTCTAAACAGAAATACAATAGAATGTTATATAATATGCAGTTATAAAAACCTAGGGGAGAAAGTCTTCAGAAATAGTTTCCTTCTACACCCCCTCCCTCTTCTGACTCCAATTTCTTTCCCATCTTTAAATGCCGACAGGAATCTGTGTACTGAGTCTTTGGCCAGGATTCAGAATATTCAGTGACACAGTTCAGCTCTGGTGCCAGCATTGCAGAAGATATGGACTAAACAGTTGCGACTAGCAGAATATCTAGGCATCCGACTGCTGGGAAAGCCAGGTTCTGAATGCACTGTACCCACAGACACAAAAGGTCTATCATAGTTCTCAGGGTTACGGGGACTGAAGATCCACGGGAGCTGATTTAAGCGTGTCTTCAACACAGAATGATTCTCTCCAGTAAAACTGGCAACCAAAAACAAAGCATGAGAGACAGAGAAAACTGGATCCCGTTGGGACCATCCACATACACACACAGAAAAACCTGATCTTTTCAACTGCTTCAGCCCTGGAAACAGCAGGATTATGCATTGAAGGAATTGCCAAGCAATATGTACAAACGCAACAGAAGAGGGCCAAAGAGACCTTTCACAAACACACATCTTCCACCAAAGCATCATGAAGTGGATAAGAAACCCTGTCTTAAAGGTCACAAAGTCAGTGGGTCATTTACTAACAATACAAGGGAGAAGCAGCAAGTGGAGCGGTAAGGACAGCAGCTTGTCTGCTCTGGTGACATTCCCCCAGGCTCCGTCATGTTTAATACAGAGCTCTGCTCAATTCCTACTTGCACCAATCAAAAGGCTGAAGGTGGAAAGGGTCAGAACTTCAACAGTATTTTACCAAATTTATAAGCAAGTCATTAGAGTAGGATGTGCCAAATGTCCCCATTCAGCAAAAATCTGTTTTCCACCGAGCCCGTGACATACACGGGTGGGCCTCTTATCCTGCCAGTGCCCATTACTGCTGTTCTGCTTTCCAAGATAGTGTCGCCCAATAATTAAATCAAAAGAATGTGGGTTCTGGTTCTTCCACTTACCTAATGACTTAAACCCAGTAAGCAGCAACTTATTGCTGAGAGATCTCTGCAAACCTGTGACTATTATACAAGCCAAAATGGCAGGGCACCAAATCTGTAGTGGGGGTAAATATCCCTGTTTGGCGCAAATGAAAACAACATGGTTTTCAGATCCAGAGTAATGGGCAGCACCCAACCGTCATCTAGGTCAAACCTAATTTGACAGGGGAATCCTGTTCCCCTCGGACACAGTGCTCACCACCATGTAAATTGACTGGGGTGGATTACTCACCTGTAAGGTCTCTTCCAAGTCTAATACCTAGTAATTCTATGACTCTGCCTTTAAGAATCAAATATTAATCAAACTTACCCCCAGGTTCCTCCTGCCTTTAAGAAGGAGGTATTGTCTACTGCTGCCTTTGTTTCCAACAACTGACATAATCACCTAGAGAAACTGCAGCACGCTTTTCAGGAGTAACTACATCATTTAATAGATGTCTACTGGGCAGGTACAGCATTTTTCCAACAGATGTGCCATAGATGGAAGAAAACACAGGACAGGTCCTAGTCATTCCGAAACAATTTAAAAATTTCTGCTGATCTGGTCGTACAAATAACAAAAGACTGTCTCTTAATATCATACAGCTGAGAAGTCGTAGTTTAGCCCTATACGAATTATCCGCACGTGTACTGAGCCAAAACTTGAGACGGGCGGTGCTTACCTCCTATGCCTAAACAGGCACATCACCCCAAACAGACTTAAATCACACGTTAAGAGGTGACAGAGCAGGACCCAGGGAAAAGATGAAAACTGCCTCGGCCCCGGATCTCTGGGGACAGCCGGGACCGGCACCCTCGCCCGGGGCGTAAACCCATCTCCGCGCACGTAAGGAATCTGGACAAACCTGTCTCGGGATGATGCAAGGCAGGAGCCAAACCCTGACCTCGCTGCTAGCTCGAGGCCGGCCCCGGGCCCCGAGACCCTCGGGTGAGGGGGCTGCGGTCCTCGGACGCTACCCTCAAGCTGGAAGCAGGGACGGAGCCGGGCGAGGAAGGAAGGCCCCGGACTGGGCGAGCCAGCTCGGCCCGCCTCCCCTCCTCAGGCCGGCCCGGTCCGGCTCCCGGTCAGCATCCAGGGCCAGGCCCCGGGGTCGGCGCCCGCCTGCGCAGCAGGTGCCTGCAAACGCGGACAGGTGCCCGGCCCCGCCCCCATGTCCCAGCGCGGCCGCCGTCGCTCCAGTGTAGAATCCCCGGCAGAGCACACAAATGCCGGGCCTGAGGACGCTGGCGGCCCGGGTCTGAGGACTCCACGGCCCTCGCGCACCTACCACAGCCTGGCAGCGCTCCTCACCTCGGTGTTTTCAATGCAGTGCTCCCAGCGGCCGAGCGCCGTCGCAGTCCCACAGCATCTCTGGCCGCAGCGCCAGCCCAGCCCCTGCCTACTCTCCGCCCCGCCCGGCCCTGTTCTCAGCCTCCGGCTCCGCCCCACAGCCCCAGCCCCAGGACCCGGATGCTTCCGCCCAGCCTCGCGGCGCAGAGTGGTTCCTATACCTGTCGGTCAAAGACGTTCTTCCGGGGGCTTTGGGGCGGTGGCTAAAGGTCCTGCCAATCAAATCTGCTCGGCTCGGGTGGGGCCGCGCTTGACCCTCCCCTTACGTAACAGCGCCCGGAGAGAAATGTCAGTCACAGAAGTATCGCTCCCTGCGGGGGAGGGGGGCTTGTGCTTAGGGGGAGAGGGAGGGGGCGGAAACAAGCGCCAGGACATAATTGGTGCTAGCGTCTGCCAGTCACCATGGAGACCCGCCCACGGGCCTCTGCGTGGCCGCCGGTGCTAGTCGCGAAGGCTGTGACTGCGGGTTTCCCAAGCCTGAGTCAGGGGTGGGTAGGGTCGCGGAGCCGAAGTCCCGAACAAGGAGCCTGTGGGCGGGGCCGGCCACCGCCCGACCGCCCCGGCGCCCGCCCCGGTGCCCGCCCCGGTGCCCGCCCTCGCTCGTCCGTCAGTCTCCGGCTGCGCCGCCAGGCCGGAGACCGCCACGTCGGGCCCACTCGGTCTGGCCGGCCCGCAGTGGGAGGGGCTGGGGCCGCTGTCAGGTTGGGAGAACCTGGGAGAACGTTTATCCTTGAGAAATGCCCGTTTTCTATGTCAAAGAGTGGAGGAGCGCATAGGTACAGAAAACGGGACCAAACTCCCAAGTCACCCCTTGGCAGTAGCCTAGCTGCCAGAAGGGCTTTTTAAAAGTATACCTATCGGACCTGACCTATAAAATCCGAATCCGAGGGGCGATGAGTACCAGGAATTTACATTTGTCGTAACTTCCTCTGGCGATTCTGGTATGCCTTGACGTTTGAGAACCTCTGGCACGGTAACGAAGTCCCGGTCCTCTGATTTTTTAATTGTTATTTTTTTTACCCAGCAAAGGTGATCTGGAACATCTTCACCACATCTAACTCCTTTCACGGGAGTCGTTTCAGACTGAATAAAGTCTAAACGCAGCCTGATTCACAAGGCACATCCTGTGCTGGCCTCATTCCCATATTCCCATCTCATTTCCCACGTTTCTCTCCGGCCTCATTCTGTGGCGGTTGCCCTTGGCTTTTACACCTCCGAGGCTTTTCTTATAATGGTGCCTCCTCTTGGGGTGCTTTTCCAATCCCCACCTAAATTCGGGATCTTACACTCAGAAGAGGAGAAATGTTCTCTGATCTGGCTGTTTTGTTCAATTTTTGGTGGCCTTTCATATTCTGGTAAAATGACCTCCTTGTTAAATGGCAGACAGCCAAACGCTCCTAATCCCAAGGGTTGGTTCTGAAATCCAACTTCCTCCTCTAGTGAAAACATTCCTGAGCCACTTCCGTTTGTCCAGTTAAAATACACTCGGGAATGTTGTAATGCCCTTACTATTAGTCCCAGTCAATATAAAGAGGAAGATGAGCAGGAAGTCCTTTCTCCTGGCCACAGGTGATCTCCCTTGGCACCTCTCTGACCCAGTCCTTCCTCAACTTCTTGGCAGTCTCATCATTCTTTCCTATACTTTTTTCTGATCCCACCTTCAACCCTCCTTCTTGACAATCTCATCTCTTCCCTAAGCTTCACCAAGGACTCACATATATTTCTCCAGCTCAGACCTCTCCACTTTGCTTCAACTCCAGGTATCCAACTGCCCATTTCGGCACTGGATGCTTCAGACACGTATCAAAATCCTTACAGCTGCACATGCCAGAAAATCCAACTCAAATCGACTTGCACAGCAAGGAGATTTGCTTCATATGGGAGGGCAGGGTCCAGTGGTGGCAGTCTGGACTTCAGTCACTGCTTTCCTTCCAGTGCCTGGAATGGTTCCTTAGACACACCCAGGTGTGATAATGGCTAGCAAAACAGAAAGCATCTGTTTCTTCCACAGATCTCTTTCACAGAGCAAAGATACCTTTCCCAGAAGCTCCCCAGAAGCAATGCTCACGTTTCAATGACCAGAAACAAGTCACGCGCTGGTCTGTGCCTACAATGAAACCAATCAAGGTCAAGTGGAATGAGTCTGCCATGATTGGCTAGGGGCTCAGCAAGATTTACCCTCGTCCCTGGCCTTTAGGCAGAGGAGTGACTGATTGGTTTGTATTTTGAAAAGACCCATGGAGAAGGAAATGGCAACCCACTCCAGTATTCTTGCCTGGAAAATCTCATGGACAGAGGAGCCTGGCAGGCTACAGTCCATGGGGTCACAGAATCGGACATAACTGAGTCACTAAACAACAACAGCTTTGCCTGGAGAACAGACTGTGGGGTCACGAGAGTACTTGGGAAAACGCTGCAATTCAGCAAGAGACAGCTGCATGAATTTGATGGTGAAGATGGGGAAGTGAATGAGTTCAGATATTCAAGAGGTGGATAGACAGGACTTGCCCGTGGATTAGATATGGGGATGAAGACAAGAGGTGTGTCATGGATAAAGCCTAGATTTTGACTTGAGCTACTGGATGAGTGGTGAGGACTTTCACTAAGATGAGAAACAGTAAAAGCCATGGTGTTTGCAGGGGTGGAGGGATGGGGAAATAGTTCGGTTTCAGTTAGGCAATGTTTGGGGGTGTTTCTTTAAGTTCTCTTGCCTGTGTATTGTTAACTATTTCCCCCTTCTTCATGACTAATAGAGCCTTAATTTTTGTTGAGGAGTCTTGCCCTTCAGTGGTTTCCTGTTCTTGGGGCAATATAGTCACCGTGGGCCTGGCATGGCAGGGCCTATCTGTCTAGCCCCATAGGCCCAGGCTCCAGCCACTCACATTCTTTTAATTCCTTGGATGTGTGATGCTCTCCCAGTCTGCCCCGCCACAAGAGGGGATTTGGGTGTTCCCTTTGTCTGCACCGTCCTTTTCTCAAAAAGTCGGGGCACAGCGGCTAAACAACAACATGTCTCTGCTCAAACACCACTTCCTGAGGGCAATTCTCTGTCTATGTGGGAGATGACTTGTTAGTATCTCTCTCTCTACTATATAGTAAGCTCCATGAAGCAGGCACCATGTCTGTTTCATTGTTCCTGGCCTCCCCAGCATCCAGTGCAATGCCTGCGTGTGGTGGGTATGAAACAGATCCTTGACAAATGAAGGGCAGAGGCAACTCCGTTCAGTTCAGTTGCTCAGTCATGTCCGACTCTTTGAGACCCCATGGACTGCAGCACGCCAGGCTTCCCTGTCCATCACCAAACTCCCAGATCTTGCACAAACTCATGTCCATCCAGTCAGTGATGCTATCCAACCATCTCATCCTCTGTCATCCCCTTCTCCTCCTGCCTTCAGTCTTTCCCAGCATCAGGGTATTTTCCAACATCAGGATATTTTCCAATGAGTCAGTATTTCACATCAAGTGGCCAAAGTATTGGAGTTTCAGCTTCAGCATCAGTCCTTCCAATGAATATTCAGGACTGATTTTCTTTAGAAGCAACTACAGTATATTTAAAATACCAACCAATCTGATGCCTCCAGATCTGCACCAAGGAGCTGATTATGAAAATGAGGATGATTTATTTAAAGGGAAATGAAAAGGTAGCCTTGAGGTACCATTTCTTCAAGACTAAAATATAAAGTACTAAGAAAAAATAAAAAAGCTACTGACCCTAAACCTTACCTGTAAAACATTTTTAATCACTTCATATTATATTCATTAGTCTAACCTTTTGGAGCATATCTGATATTTGTGTCAAAAGATGAATTCTTGGGACTTCCCTGGTGACCAAGTGGTTAAGGCTCCGTGCTCCCAATGCAGGGGGCATGAGTGTGGTCCCTGGTTGGGGAACTAGGATCCTGCATGCCACGTAGCCAATAAATAATAAAAAATAAATTTAAAACACATTTAAAGAATTTTAAATTATTTAAAAAGAATTCTTGCACCAGGACTTCAGTAGACTTGTGATCTCTATGAGTAGTCAAGACTCCTGCCCGTGTTCCAATAAGCAAAATATTCACTGAGTCCATTTTTCTTTTGGTCTCTGGGAAATTAACTGTACGAAGCCAGTTTAGATCACTGATTTACTACTAAAGGAAGGCCTGAACAGAAGGAAAGGGTCAAATGATGGTTAGTTGAAATGTGTGTTTCATATACATGAGCCAGTATTTTAAAGCTCACTTCATTTACCTCCTAAATCCTTTTCCTACATAATATGGTATGTATATCACTGTTTACATGATTACTGTTAAAGATACTTGAGATGATTATATAACTGTGCATTTATTTTAATATATCAGAGGAAAATGCAACAACACATCACTACCAAGACTTTATGGGTAGGAATGTTTAGTCTGAGACCACAGTAATCTTTATTTTAAAGTGAATAGGTTTAAGGGAGGATATTAAGTATTATAGTTAATGATCCTCAGATATGGCAGAAATCATGAATTTTTGACAATGATTTAAATTTGAGAAACTGCTACAGAGGATGGTGTGGCTTTTATCCTTTCTGCATCCTCACTGATAATGACATTTTCGCTTATAACATCACAAATGTGCTTCTAGTTTTGGGTTGCATCACATTTTCTTCCCTGACCTAGTTCCTATAACTCCTGACTCTTGAATAAATTAGTGAGTGGATGGTTGGATTATTGGATAGGTAGATGAAATAGATGAATTTTACAGAATACAATATTTCAAATCTAAATCAGAGTAGCTGACAGACCACTGTGAGTATTAACGCTTTAAGAAAAAGTAATCGATATACAACATTGCAGTTCACAGAGGGCCAGAAGAGAACTGATTTTCTTTTATAAACCAAACAGTGCTTTGAACGTGGCATGACACTGCAAATGACCACCCAGTCTCTTAGCGTGCTGCTGGCTATTCCACCAGCCACAAGAACTCCTGTTCTCTGATGGGCATTGTATGCAAAATCACCTCACTCTGCAGTTTCAGAGCATTTGGAGAGATGATGAAGGCTTAGGGTTAGTTTTAGCCAGAGTGGTAGATTTCAGAAAAGAAAAAAAAGTAGAAAGCAATATTCATCTATTAATAAATATTGATAATTCAGGGTCTGCTGTGGGCAAAGTACTCTTCCTGACATAGACACCTTTCTTTCTTACAATAGGTAAATAGAGATCTGTGAAAGTCAAGAAGTCCCAATGATTTTGAGAGTCTGCCACCCAAAGTAAATGATGTCACCACTCTCATTTCTATGTTCCAACTTTCTATTATGAAAATTTTCAGTCATAGAGAAAAGTAGAGTAAAGCTACTTTTCTCTATGACTGAGTTTAAGCTATCCTTAAGTTAAGCTTAGCTTAAGAGTTTAAGCTATCCTTAAGCTCACCACCCAGGTCAACAACGTATTAATGGTGTAATAGTTCTGCTGTATTTCCTTTTACTGTCTAATTTTTTCCTCCCAAATCATTTAAAAATAAGTTGCAGAGGAATACCAAGACGGCAGATGGGGAACTCACCTCCCCCCCAAACACATCAAATACATCTACATGTGGAGCAATTCTCACTGAAAACTAACTGGAAATTGGCAGAAAGATATGTTCAATCAAGGCTGTAAAAAAAGATACACATGGACCTGGGTAGGAAGGGAAGAGAATGCATCTGGTCAGGACTTATGCCCCTGGGAGAGGGCTCAGGAGAGGAGGGGGATTACATGGGCTGAGATCCTCCCTGGGGTGTAAGCAGTTTGAGCCACATATTGGCCACACCAGCCCTAGGGGAGTGGGTCTGACTCCAGGAAGATGAGTCCATTTGGCTGACTGGAAGGCTGGGAGGACTAACAGGTAGGCTGTGGGAAGCCTGGGCTCCACCTGTGAGGACGGCATACATGCTTGCTTCCTCCCAAGACAGGGCAGAGAGGGCAGACTGAAACTGCCTGGGATGTTAGCAGGTTTCTTGCACCACCCTGGCACTCAACTCAGCCTAAGCTGAGCATCCTCACTGGCCCTGCCCGCTCTGCAGCACAGTTCCACACTAGAGGGAGGGCTGCAGAGGCCAAGGGGAGAGCTCAGTTGTGAGGGACAAAGGTGGCTTGGACCCAGAGTGGCTTCTGAAGAGGGGCAGCCATTATAGAACCTCAAATAACCCTGGATTGCCAAAGCAAATTTGAGAAAAAAGAAGAAAGCTGGAAGTATCATACTCCCTGACTTCAGACTATGCAACAAAGCTACAGGAATCAAAACACCATGGTACCAGCACAAAAAAAACGATGCAGAGATCAGTGGAACAGAATAGAGAGCCATAAATAAGTGCACACACTAATGATCAATTCTTGCCTTGAGAACCCCATGAACAGTATAAAACGGTCAATTAGTCTGTGACAAAGGAGGCATGAATATATACATTGCAGTAAAGATAATCTTTTCAATATGTGATTCTGGGCAAACAGGACAGCTATATGTAAAACACTGATAATAAAACAACTTTCTCACACCATATACACAAAAAGATTCAAAGTGGGTTAAAGACCTAAACGTAAAACCTGAAACCATAAAACTCCTAGAAGAGAATATAGGCAGAATACCCTTTGACACAAACTGTAGCAAGATTTTTTGGATCTGCCTCTAAGGCAAAAGAAACAAAAGCAAACTATAAACAAATGGGACCTAAATTTGTTAAATTTGAGAACTCACCAAAGGAAACAATCAACAAAAGGCAACCTACTCAATGGGAAAAAATATTTGTAGATGAGATGGACAAGCATTAATACCCAAAATATAAAAACTGCTCATAAACTCTATATCAAAACAAACAACCCAATTTTAAAAATGGGCAGAATACCTGAATAGACATTTTCCCAACAGATGGCCAACAGGCAAATGAAAATATGCTTACTGTAGCTAATCAGGAGAAAAATGCAAATCAAAACCACCATGAGGTATCACCTCACACCTATCAGAATGGCAGTCTTCAAAAAGTCTGCAAATGACAAATGTTGGCAAAGATGCAGACAAAATGCAGCCATAGTCCACTGTGGAAAGTAGTGGCAAGTCCTCAAGAAAATAAAAATGTAGCTACCATGTGACCCATAGATTCCACTCCTGGGTATTATATCTGAAGAAAATGAAAACACCTGTTTAAAAAGATATATGCGTGTCCGTGTTTGTAGCGGCATCATTTATAATAGCCAAGTTACAGAAGTAACTCATGTGCCCATCAACAGATGAATGGATGAAGAAGATGTGGTGTGAGTGTGTGTGTATATATACAATGGAATATATATATACATGTATATGTATACACACCCATTCAATGGAATATTGCTCATCCTTTAAAAAAAAATGAAATTCTGTCATTTACAACATGAATGGACCTAAGGGTACTATGTTTAGTGAAATATATCCAATAGAGAAAGAAAAATACTGCACGATATCACTTATGTGTGGAAATTAAAAAATGAAATAAATGAATAAATCTAACAGAACAGAAACTAACAGATATAGAAACCAAACTAGTGGTTACCAGTGGGGAGAGGAAAGGGGGAGAAGCAAGGAAGGGTAGGGGATTAAGAGATACAAACTACTTTGTATAAAAAATAAGCAACAAGGACATATTATACAGCACAAGGACATACGCCACTATTTTGTAATAACTTAAAATGGAAAAAAACAGTGGGGGGGCTTCCCTGGTGGCTCAGACAGTGAACAACCTGCCTGCAGTGCAGGAGACCTGGGTTCGATCCAGGGTTGGGGAGACCCCTGGAGGAGGGCATGGCAACCCACTCCAGTATTATTGCCTGGAGAATCCCCACGGGCAGAGGAGTCTGGCGGGCTACAGTCCATGGGGTCGCAAAGAGTCGGACACGACTGAGTGGCTGAGCACAAGCACAATCTATAAAAATACTGAATTACTATGTTGTACACGTGAAACTTTCATATTTTAAATCAACTATATTTCAGTTAAAAAAAACTAAGCTGAGGTCATCATGAACTTCACTCCTGGGTACCTCAGCATGTATCTCCTAAGGTCTAGGACATCCCCCTGCCTACAGGGCCACAGTCACACTTGAGAAAATGCTCTAAATTCCTACCCGCACTGCATGCCCATACCTATGTAAATAGTCCTTATTGTCACATTTCATAAAAGTGCTTTTATTGTTATGACTTTCTGAAGCCACGATCCAGTCAAGATTTATTCATTGTGCTTGCTTGTTAGGTCTCTTTAATCACTATTACAGAACAATTCTTCCTCCTGCCCCCATAATTTGAACCACTGGAGCAGACCAGGATGGATTTCTTGTGACTTTGTTTACCTTGATCCTCTATCCCTGATTTAGTTATTTATTGTTTTTGGCTGTGCGGGGTCTTCCTTGCCACATGTGGGCTGACTCTAGTTGCAGTGAGTGGGAGCTACTCTTCACTGAGGTGCGTGGGCTTCTCACTGCAGTGACTTCTCTTGTTGTGGAGCATGGGCTCTAGGCACACGGGTTTCAGTAGTTGCAGTACATGGACTCGGTAGTTGGGCATGGGCTCAGTTGCTCCATGGCATGTGGGATCTTCCCGGATCAGGGACTGAACCTGTGTCCCCTGCATTGACAGGCGGATTCTTAACCATTGGACCACCAGGGAAGTCCTATCTCTGTATTTCTTGAATACAGTAAGGGCTGAACACCTGATTAGATTTAGCATTTCTGGCAGGAGTACTTTGTGGGGGAGGAGTTTATTTTGACTCCTTGAACTATTGATTTAGCAGAATTGCATCCTAATGATTATGTATGAACAATTAAAAACAGAAGCGTTGTCTGTGCTAACACACATTGCTTGACTCTCTGGCAGTGTAAACAGTAAAATTTGGAGTTTCCATTGGATATTTCTGCCACTGCTACTTCTCACTCTTAAGGCTGACTTCCTGTCAATGACTTTTGTCCTCACAAATATCAATGAGGCCATCAATCACACTTGCTAGGTGGCCACTTGCTGGGTACTTAACGCCAGCTTAGTTGTGGTGGTGGTGGTTTATTCCATTAAGTCGTGTCTGACTCTGCTACCCCACAGACTGCAGCCAGCCAGGCTCTTCTGTCCATGGGATTTTCCAGGCGAGGATGCTGAAGCAGGTTGCCATTTCCTGCTCCAGGGGATCGTCCCGACCCAGGGACTGAACCCACGTCTACTGTATCTCCTGCATTGGCAGGTGGATTCTTTACCACTGAGCTACCCAAGAAGTCCTCCACCTGAGTCCAGTTGAAAAAAGAAACTGAACGTGCTCAGGAGACCCCAGGTGGAACAGGGTGATTGCGGTGCTAGCCACTGTTAGTGAGGAGAAGGGGGCCTCTCAAAGATTATGTTTATGCAATTCACATTTGGGCATTTGCTACTTTCCACCTGCAAAGCCTGGCCTGTTTCCTGCTCACTGATACACGGTAAACCATAAGGACACTCACTTTTTTCTCTCATTTTGAGGTGTCAAGGTACCAAACATCCCTCAGTGTGTAGAGTAGGGAAAATGAAGACTGCTTGAAGGAATAGTAAAGCCTGGTGCGCTGTTGCTTTCTGTGGCAATGTGACTCTAAACAAAGCTGACAGCAGACACTTACTGTACATCCTAGTGGGTTCATATGAATGTATTTGTATTTTCTCCTAACAGGCAGCAGTTTCTCCTGACACCGTTTATATGCCCTTCCCTTTCAGTTGACAGTAGCTGGCAAACCTTGCCCTGTTTCACCAAATACAGCTTCAAGCGGGGAAGGTGCTGGGTGAGTCAGTTACCCAAAGGCGGTGGACCTTAGCCCCTCCTGGTGGGGGGGTCAAGTGCCCTCTGGTGGCCAAAGGGAAGAATGCATGTAGCAAAGCAGGAATTAATTTCCCGGAGGATGTCTGTTTTAGAGAATACTGTGTACATTTTAAACAGGCCCCTGCTCTTGAAACCCAGTGCCTACATCTGTATTCTTGAAAAAATTCACAGCTAAAAGAGTTATGTTTCCCTTACACAAAGTTGCTTAATAGTCTCAACATCTCCATCAAGTCCCCAGAGGTAAGAAACGGATTCAAGAGGGAGATTTTTACTGAAACTTTCACCGAAGATGCCTTCAACAACACACCGTGCATGTTATTCCAGAAGCCATTCCCCAGGGCTGCCCCACCAAGAAACGTCATGCCTTTGCCCCCCCAGCAACTCCCCACTGGTATTCTCAGGCTTGACTTTATCCCTGCACAACTATCTTCCTCTCACCCCCATCAGAACCAGAACTTGGAATCTTCATTCCCTAAAACATGAACGACCACAGAAAGCTGAACCCTTCTGCACAGTCTGGGGCCTGAAACTAGAGATGAAATGCGCACAGTGGCGTTTCTGGCACTGACCTAGAGCACGCTGACTGATTCTATCCTACAGGGGAGGTGGTCTGGGGAATGAAGGGTGAGGGGAAGGAATTAGGAGAAATCGGGGGCTGGGATGAGCAGGTGACTGCCACACCCCCTCTCCAAGGCTCTACACTTGCATGGTTCAAGGGCTGCAACACTGCTGAGGAAACGGCCAGCCCAAATATGCCTGCGTGACAAAGGACGAGGGTGATCAACTGGGCATCAGGTTTGTGTTTAGGTAGAAACTCGGGAGCAGAGGTGTCTGTGGGTGATGCAGCATTCCCAGGCATCCCAGTCACTCAAGAGTTAGGCCATCACCTGAGGGTCGCGTGATCCGGCTCCTCAGGACAAATATTTATCTCAATCACTGATGAGTGGAGGCCACACTGGTTGCCCTGGTCTGCTGGTATGGGCAGGCTCCTCCCATAAAGCAGAATAGCCCAGGTGATGAGCCCACTGGGGAAATCCCAACTTCCAGGAGGGTTTGAAACCGCCATCCATCCACATCTTCACAGCCTGTATCTGGGTCTGCTGGGGTCTGTCTTAAATCCCAGCATGTAGGGATTTAATCCCAGCATGTACAGCAGTAGGAGGCCCTGTCTACACCCACAGTGGGAGTGCTCCCCTAGCTCTTCCCCCCTGGAGGAACCACAGTGACTTAACATAGCCACAGCCCTTTGGCTGATTAGAGGGTGTGTTGCTATTGCTTGCTGACCAGAAGTATCACCCAGCGGCAAAATGCAAGGTCACACACACACAGAGGAAGGGGGGGCAAAGAATTATGCCACCGAACAGACAATCCCTGAGCCATTCATATGCCTCACTGCTATGACTCCACTCCACTATAACTCCAGTCCACTGCAACGTGGTCCAAGCCACCATGACCTGAATGACATCTCTCATCTGAATGAGGGCACCGGCCTCCCCACTGGGCTCTGGCTTCCCCCGCCTCCCCTCAACCTGTCCTCAACACGGCAAGTGCAGTGAGCACATTCAATCTCAAGTCAGGCCACATCACTCTCCGCTCAACCCTCCCGCGGTTTCCCGTCTCAGGTAGACTTAAGGCCTAAGAGACTCCAGGTAATCTAGCCATTGCTACCAACTCACCTGTCCCCAGCTCCTTCTCTGACTCTCTTGTTTTGTAGAACACAACTGATTTTTGTATGTTGGTTATATCCTACAACTTTACTGAATTTACTTATTATTTCTAGCAGCTTTTCAGTGGAATGCTTAGCATATTCTACATATAAGATCATGCCATCTACAAAAGAGATATAATTTTACTTCCTTTCCAATCTGGATGTCTTTCTTTAGTTTTCCTTCTTTTTTTGCCTAATTATCTTGGCTAGGATTTCTAGGGCTGTGTTGAATAGAAGTGGCAAGTGGGCGTGCCTGCCTTGCTCCCGATCTAAAAAGATCTTTTAGTTTTTCACCACCGAGTATGATGTTAGCTATGGGCTTTTCATACATGGCCTTATTTTGTTGAGGTAAATTCCTTCTATACCTGATCTGTTGAGAGGTTTTTTTTTTAATCATAAAAGGGTGTTGAATTTTGTCAAATGCTTTTCTGCATCTATTGAGATGATCATGTGACTTTCATCCCTTATTTTGTTAATGCGGCATTATCACATTGTGGTATTATCAACTTGCATATGTGGAGCCATCCTTGCATCCCAGTGATAAATCCCACTTGGTCATGGCGTGTGATCCTTTTACTGTGCTCTTGAGTACAGTTTGCTCATATTTTGTTGAGGATTTTTGCATCTATGTTCACCAATCTTTTCTGTTTTCTGCTCAAACCCCCTTTACCAGTGAGGTCTTTCTTGACCACCATAGTTAACATTAAACTCTTCCCTACCCTCTATACCTGCTCTATTTTACCCCTTAGCATTTATCACCAAGCATACTAAATATTCACATGTTTGTTTATGGTCTGTCTCTTCCACCTCCATCTCTGACCCATGTAAAGGCAGGAATTTTAATTTTTTGCCTGTTTTGATTACTTCTATAGCCCTTTTACCTAAAGAAAAAAAAAAAAAAAGTTGTGGCACACAGCAGGCAAATGATGGGTTGAATTGTATCCTTCCGAACTTTTTATGCTGAAACCCTTACCCCTAGAACCTCAGAATGTGGTTATATTTTGAGATAGGGCTTCAGTGAGTTAAGTTAGCATGAGCCCTAATCCAACTGGCATCTTGGTAAGAGGAGGGAATTTGGACACACAAGGAGACATCTTGAACTCACACTCTTAGACGGATGACCATGTGGAGAAGTAGTAAGAGGGAGGCCTCAGGAGAAACCAACCCTGCCAGCATCTTGATCTTGGACCTCTAGCCTCCAGACTATGAGAAAGTAAATTTCTGCTGTTTATGCTACCCAGTCAGTGGTATTTTGTTATGGTGGTGTGAGCAAATACAGCATGTAAATATTTGTTGACTGAATGAATATCTTCGGAAGGCCTGAAATAGCTGCATCCTTCTTTTTCTCCTTCCCGTATTAAGATGAGTATCCACTGGGTCTCTCTCACTCCTGGAGGGATCTGTTGGCCCAGGGAAAGCTGGCCTGTGAGGAAGGTTTCCCCACACCTGTACCAACACGTGGATGGGCCACATTGGAGCTTTTCAGGAGCTGATGGTACCAAGGTGCTTCTAATGATGCTTTATCCAATGGCCTGCAGTGTGGTCAGCAGAATTGGCCATCTCCTATGATGACCCTCTGACCACAGTTAAAATCAGAAAACCCCATAAACCAGAAGGAGCTGTAAAGATCCCTGTAACAGTGGTGGCAGATGTGGTGGTGATAGCAGCTGTAATTATTGCTGCTGCTAACATTTAGCGAGCTTTTACTCTGGGTCGGTGCGGTAAGCACTCTGTAAATCTTAGCTCTTTAATCCCTGGGCTAATCCAGTGAGATGGGACCTTGCACTGCCCCTACCTCACAGATAAGGTATCTGAGGCTTGGAGAACCAGGCTGCAGTCAGTGAGAAAAAGCAGAAATCTAATCTATTTTTATTTTCTGCCTTTCACCAAGCTCTGCTCCTCCTCCTCCAGATAACAGCACCCTAATTTCCCTTGAGAAGTCATCCTCCCTAATCTGTTCTTTGTCCAGCTGATTCAGATGGGACTGACCCCCTCCCCTCAATCCCAGCTCCAAGTGGACCAGGACTCACCAATCAGAATACTCCATTCCTTCTGACTCTCCACTACTCCACCTGCTTTGCAAGTAAGATAATCTATACCATTTTCCTAGATTCCACATATGGATGCCACATATAAGGATGGTCACATGATACAAATTAGTCTAGAGAGTCCCCACCCTGTAGTTTTTCTTCCCTGGGAGAAGTCCTGGGTACAAGAAACTCCCATTACTAAGGATGAGAGGATGTCAGCCCTGGACACTACATTCAGCAAGACTGAGTTCTTCCACCATATGACCCAGTAATCCCACTGCTGGGCATAAACCCGGAGAAAACCATAATTCAAAAAGACACATGCACCCAAATGTTCACTGCAGCACTATTTGCAATAGCCAGGACATGGAAGCAACCTAAGTGTCCATCAACAGAGGGATGGATAAAGAAGATATGGTATGTGTGTATACACACACACACACACACACAGTGGAACACTACTCAACCATACAAAGGAATGAAATTGGGTCATTTGTAGAGATTTGGATAGATCCAGAGTGAAGTAAGTCAGAAAGAGAAAACCAAATATCGTATAATAAGGCATATATATGGAATCTAGAAAAATGATGTAGATTTTCTTACTTGCAAAGCAGAAATAGAAACACAGACAACAGATGTATGGATGCCAAGGCGGGGCAGGGAGGTAGGACTGACGTGTTCATACTACTGATGCCATGTATAAAGTAGATAACGACTGTGAGAACCTGCTGCAGTCCACAGCAAACACGATCAGTGCTCTGCAGGAACCTAGACGGAAGGACTCCAGAAGACAGGGGGCCTGTGCGTCCGTATAGCCGATTCTCTCTGCGGTACAATAGAAACTAATCACGCAACATGGTGAAGCTACTCCAATAAAAATTAATTTAAAATCGACTCCGTTCTTCAAGTTTCTCTGCTGAGTGGTTCCTGCAGGAGGATCTGATGGTTGTAGAAGGGGCCAGGCCTCCATACCTTGCCAGCTGTCTGCGGCTGAGAGGGGAGGAGAGGGACAAAGATCACCACTTAGCACCACCATGGATGCTGAGCAAACAGGAAATGGGAAGCTGAGATCAAAACTCTTGACGGTCACAACCTTTCTGTGGGTCAAAATGGGCCCCTCCAACCACCTCCATTGATTCCGTGACCTGCCTTTGCCATCAACACGATAACAGAATCCTCTAAGCTGCGGGCACAAGGCTGATAGCCCAGCAGAGAAGGTGAATATGTGAATCAAGCCAGGTCTGAGTTAATAGATCTAAAACTTCTGGTGCTGTGGCCAGGCCATCTGCCTGCCTAGGTACGTTGCTTCTAAAACATCACAGGGGACTTCCCTGGTGGTCCAGTGGCTAAGACTCTGGGCTCCAATGCTTGCAGCTCCTACAGAGCAGCTAAATATTGCCCCTGTGGGCTAGATGAGCATATTTCTATGAAGAATTCTGGGCCATGTACCAGCCATCGGCCTGTATTTGGGTGGTAGCACCAAGGAAACCAACTTAGAAAACACGGCTTTCTGTGGGAGTGACAAATAAAGAGCAGAGGGGGCGTTTGACCTCAGAAAGCTCGCAGTCTAGTCAAGGAGGCCTGACTAGGCAAGAGAGAGGGGTTAATGCACAGGTCCTTCCTTGGACGGGCCCAAGCTGGGCTCTGTCAAGCGCACAAGAGGTACCAGCGGCAGATGGCCGCAACGTGAACAGCTTGAGACACGAATCGTGCACTGGTGAGGAACCCAGGACGGGAAGCAGACGTGTCTCTTTGGCTTGGAAAAACCCTTTCTCACAGCCCTCCTGGTGTGGCCGAGTGGCTCCTGAAGGCATCCTGACTTCTGTCTTCTTTACCCAGGAGAAGGATCACATTTTATATATGTATATGTGTATATATATATACACACATACACATATACACTCACATTATAATATGTGTTTATATATAAATAATGTTATTTTATGTATTTATAACTTATATAATATTTATATATAATATATAAATACATATGATGTATATGTAACATATACTATTTATATAATGTACAAATGCACGCATGCTCAGGTACCTCAGTTGTGCCAGACTCTTTGCAACCCTACAGACTGTAGCCTGCCAGGCTCCTCAGTCCATGAGATTCTCCATGCAAGAGTAGTGGAGTGGGTAGCCAGGCTCTCCTTCGTGGGATCTTCCTGACCCAGATATCGAACCCAGGTCTCCTGCATTGCAGGCAGGTTCCTTACCACTGAGCCACCAGCAAAGCCCATGTAATGTGTATGTGTGTGTGTGTGTGTGTATATGTGTGTGTATGTGTATATATATGTATATAATTTGGTGGAACCCGGGCCCCCTGCATTGGGAACACAGAGTCTTAATCACGGAACCACCAGGGAAGCCGCTCACATTTTATTTTTACTGAGCACAGCAAACCCGTGGGCAAGGTTCCATTGTCAGTATCTACAACACAACTTACAAAAATGAGGGAACGAGAGAGGAGCCCACTCAAGAAAGAGAGGGTCCGTCGGTCAGCTGAGGCTTCTGCACCGCTCTAGTCATTTTCCTGCAGTTCTGCCACCTCTTCCCGAACTCAGGGAGAATCTCAACGAAAGTTCTCTCCGAGTAAGAGCTTGGGAGGAGTGAATGGGAGCACAGTGGTGCCTGGCACAATTTAGCGGTGCCTCAGGGAGGCCTCCTCCGTCTGCCAGGGTCCTCCTTCGGTGGGGCAGGTACCTACCCTTATTTCTGCTTATAGGGGGGACAGCTGACAGTGTGTTGTGAAACGGGGGCATGGAAAAGACAAAACAGTGGTCACGACATGCCCCTTGAGTTGGTTTGACAGTCACAGGGACACTGAGGATTCTCCACTGACAGCAAATACTTCTGCTCGTCCCTTCCCTTCTGCTAACCACACACCCACGAAGGCCTCCCAACGGTGGAGGAAGGGGCAGGGCCGTGTGTCAAAGGGGCAGCCCTGTCTGAAATAGGATCCGGACGGATCACACAGATTCCAGCTCCAGAGAACTCTCAGTGGATTACTCAGGCACGATTTCTGCGTAACTCAGGCTGGGCTGCTGCTGCGTCAACAAGTTAGTAAGTCCCTACTGAAGGGCAGGGACTCCAGGCTCAGAGGTGTTTCCTGGCACACCACCCATGCAGGAGCCTGGAAAAGCTGGAGCCACGCTTCAGCTTCTCCCATGGTCAGCCCTTCACGAGAGCACACACAGCCACCTACACACTCATGAGTCAAGACACCATGCTTCTGATTTGTGTCTTTCCACCCAACCCATTGCTCCGGCAACAGGACATCTGACAACCCATAGTCAACTGCCTGAGTGTCAAGACCCTTGAGAGCCCCTTGGACAGCAAGGAGATCCAACCAGTCCATCCTAAAGGAAATCAATCCTGAATATTCATTGGAAGGACTGATGCTGAAGCTGACGCTCCAATACTTTGGCCACCTGGTGCGAAGAGATGACTCACTGGAAAAGACCCTGATGCTGGGAAAGGTTGAAGGCGGGAGAAGGGGGCGACAGAGGATGAGATGGTTGGATGGCATCACTAGCTCAATGGACATGAGTGTGAGCTAGCTCCGGGAGATAGTGCAGGACAGGGGAGCCTGGTGTGCTGCAGTTTACGGGGTCACAAAGAGTCGGACAAGACTTAACGACAGAATAACCATCACAGAAAAAGGTCTTTGTTGCCACAATTTTGAGTCTTTTTGCTCCTGAGAAACAGAAAAACCCGAGGCTGCAGGGAAGTGGGGTTGGCGGAGCCGTGATCAAGGAGTTCATTCCCCATCACTTTCCTGCCATGATCATCACGCTCAGCTGGGACACGGGTCCCCTCTCTCCCACCGTGAACAGAGGAGTTTGGTTGCAATTCCCTCGCACCTTCCAGCTCTCAACTTGGTGGTGTTAAAGATCTCAAGTGAGAAAGGACTTTAAAGATAAAATGGTGCAATCCTCCCATTTTGGAGACCGAGGGAGGCAAACTGAGGTTTACTGTCTCATAGTTTATCAGTTGTATACGTGGTGGTGTGTGGGCCTGAGTGTGTGTGCAAGTGTGTGTGTACAATGTGTGTGCAGTGTCTGTGCGGGGAAGGGTCAGAGAGGCTGGGGGGTGGAGAGGGAAGTGCAGAGAGTATGTCTCTTTCCTTTCACAGATCACCCCAGAGATTTCCCTGACTTTACAGGTGGAACTGAAGATAAATGGATTAGCCAGGTGAATAAACCTGTATTAAAAACTTTCTGAAAAATCAATTTGAGAGAGAAGATTTGGGAGAATAAAATATGATCAACTGTGTCAGGTAGCTTAAATAAATCGATGCCTGCAAGTCTGGTAAACAATTTCTGATCTACGGCCCCCAGGGTCTCCTTGCTGGTGATAGTTACCTCGGTAATTGGACCGTGGGATGAGGCCAGGCCAAGGAGGAGAGGCATTAAAAATGATGTTTCTTCAAGTGAAAATTAATTTCTTTGCTGACCAACAAAGACCAAAGTAATTTCAGAATTTTAAGGATGGCGAGACATCATAAAATTGTTTATGCTTTTCATTCCCTCCTGAAATTAGACATGGAAATGAAAGAGAAATGAGTCTCTCTGTCCCCATGCGTGATATTCCAGGCACTGAGGCAGTCAGCTACTACTCAGAGGAGCATCTGATGGCTCCAGCAGCAGGGGATGGGGAGCATCTCGCATCAGGGTACACAGAGTACACTTCTGTGCCTATGGCAGGAGGGACATCAGCACTGAACGTCAGAAAGGGCTTTCTCTTCTGCTCCGGACCTTCTCCACACAACAGTCAAAGAGATGCAGCTTTTGGCCCTGGAATGAAATGAATCAGCCTCCAAAGAAATGATGAAATGCACTGTCGAAATAAAACTAAGACCTAAGGCTAGCTTTTCTGTATAGAATGGATAAACAACAAGGTCCTATTGTACAGCATGGAGAACTATATTCAATATTCTGTAATAAATCATAATGGAAAATATTAAAGTAAATTAAATATTAAAATAAAATATTAAAATAGATTAAAAATAATTATATACCTATGTGAAACAGAATCACTTTGCTATACAGCAAGAATTAACCCAACAATGTAAATCAACTATACATCAATTTTAAAAATTGATTAAAAAAAGAATCCACACAGGGAACCCAGTGCTCTGTAATGACTTAAGGGAAAAGAATCTAAAAATGAGTGGGTATATGTATATGTATAACTGATTTTCTTTGTCTGTATAGCAGAAACTAACAGCATTATAAATTAACTATACTTAAGAAAATTGTTTTAAAAAGAATCTAAACTCAGTGTTTATGCCAAATAATATCTCCTAATGTACTATTATTAGGATATGACAGCAACAGGCCCAAAACTCCCTTATAAATCTTCATAAGGAATATTCAATACTTTTCTTATCAGCAGAATAAAATGAATGTATGAATAACTAGCTTTACACAAATGGATAAACAACAAACAGTATGCATGCAGCATTAACAAAAACTGTCATTGTCTTCGAAATCTGTAATTTCAGAAGTGTGTAGACTTAGAAACAGTTGGAAATACTTAATTCTCTAAATGTAAATAAGAAAGACCTAAGGCTATAGTACACACCTTAGCAGGAGAGGAAGATGGGCCATAAGAAAGAAATGCAAGCAAGTGACAGGCTTGGCCCTGTAGTGAGGTGGTGTAGGCGTGTGTGATTTCAAGGACCTCACAAGGCCACCTGACGGCCAGAATGATCTTGACATGAATCAAAGCATCTCACTCTCCAGCTTAAACCAGTGGTGTGCTGGAGCTCCCTCTTTCCAGCTTGAACTTTGTTTTAGAAAATGCCCTTTGGGACTTCCCTGGTGGCCCAATGGTTACGACTTCCGGGGCAGGGGTGCAGGTTGCATCCCTGATGAGGAGCCTCATGACCAAACACCAAAAACATAAAACAAAGCAATAGTGTAACAAAGACTTTAGAAATGGTCCACATTAAAAAAAAAAAAAAACTAAAAAGAAAGAAAATACCCTTTAATATGTAAAAAGCAGAACACTTTCAATAAAATGAATCCTGAGATGCAAAGAGCTAGCATTTTCACCCTGTGGATGGTCTTTTACACACACCCCTTCCCAGCCCCAGCTTTAGGGACCACCCTTCAGTAATTTGAACTTGGTCATGAAGGGGTATCTCCACCACTGAAATCCATCTACACACCCAACAGCCCACTGTTGCTAAAAAGTCTCCTTACTCTTTAAACTGTAACCAGAGACATTCCGCTGTGGCCTCAGGGGCTCACCTCTCTACCTTCAACTGGTATTTCTCTCCCTTCTCCTGCTCTGCACCAGCCCACAAGCCCTACACCTACTCCTTGAATGTTCTCTGTTCAACCTGTGCTCTCTGCCTAGAGAATTCTGTCTTCAGATCCTTCTTCAGGCTTCAAACGCCACCTCCCCAGAGGCCTTCTCTAACCTCGCCCTCTTCCATCACTGTTACAGCATCTGATTTTATTGTCTTTGCAGGATTCATGACTCCCCGAAATCCTTTTTTTTTTTTTTAAATTTTATTTTTGGCTGTGCTAGGTAGGTCTCTGTTGCTATAAGTGGGCTTTCTCTAGTTGCAGCAAGTGGGGGCTACTCTCGAGTTGCGTTGCACAGGCTTCTCATTGCAGTGGCTTCTCTTTTCACAGAGCGTGGGGTCTGGAGCATGTGGGTTTCAGTAACTGCAGTGCATGGGCTCAGCAGTTGTGGCATATGGGCTTAGCTGCTCCATGGCATGTGGGATCTTCCTGGACCAGGGATCAAACCCATGTCCTCTACACTGGCTGGCAGATTCTTAACCATTGGACCACTAACGAAGTTCCCTCCTTTGTTTTCTTAATTGTTGTCCAGGCTGCTGGTAGGATATAGGCTTCCTGGGGCATGGCGATCCTAACATTCTCATGTCTTCAAAATCCAGCCCTGATACATGTCAGGCTCTCCAACATAGAGGTTGGAATGAATGAATGAATAGCCCAGAGCCTCAAATTCCATCATGGACCAGATATCCTTTTTTGATAAGTATGGCTCCTCCTTTTCTGTTCTGAAAATAAATCCTTTCAGGGACAATCCCACTTCCAGTCACTGAAACCCTTGAGGGAATAAGTTTCTTAATGTATTTCCTCCTGGGCTAAGAGGCCCAGAACAGTCTGGGCTGTTGGAAGAGGGCAAGCAAAGAAAAGGGCACCAAATACAGACTTTGCTCCTACAATTCTTCTGCTGAGTGACATTTCTGGGTGCTGTGTTGGCAGCCACAGGCAATCTTACCTCTAATAAGAGTAACGCAAACTAAAACTCCATTTTTAAAAACTCTGCAACTGGGAAAGATGGAATAATTTAGTTACAGACTGTTGGAAAATGTGTCAAAACAGACACTCATATATTGCTTGCAGGAGCTTAACTTCGTACCACCTTTGGCAACTTCTATTATAAATCCAAACATTCAAGCCCTTTGACTTAACAATTTCACATCCATGAATTTATCCAAAAGATTTATGTTCACACGGGTACAGAATTCCAAGCATACAATGTTATGAATTGTGGCAAAAGACTGCAAACAACGTAAAAGTTCTTCATTGGGGGCCGGGTTAGACAAATAATAGACAAATAAAGAAAATGAACGGCTACAGAAACAAAAATGAGAAAGTTCCTTATGTATTAACATGGAGCAATCTTCAAGATACAGTCAATGCAGAACTATAGGCCTATGATACCACTTGTGTAAAAGTGGGCAAACAGAGAAGTGGGTGTCCACACAGACACACCAGTACTTGTATATGCTAAGATGCTCTTGGGAAGAATGTACAAGAAAATGGGGGGACCACCCTGGGGGCTCAGTGGCTAAGACTCAGCCCTCCCAGTGCAGGGGGGTCAGGTTCAATCCCTGCTCAGGGAACTAGATCCCACACGCCACAACTAAAAACCCCATAAGCCACAACTGAAACAATCCTGTGGCTGTAAATAAGACCTGGCACAGCCAAAAAAAAAAAAAAAAGAGAGAGAGAGAAATTGGGAACCTGGTTGACTCTGGGTAAGAAGTCAAGTAGCCAAGGGGAAGGGAATGAAGAGGTCTTTTCACTCTGCTTGTTGAATCTGAACAGTGTAACTATATCTCTCATGCAAAAATATTTTAATCAAAAGTTTAAACTATAGATGTGGCCCTAGAGCCATTACAAGAGAAAATGCTGCATTTCAGTCACGTTAAAATGTCAGCAGAACTTTTCCACCCAACCTTCTTCCCTGTAAACGATGACCAGGTGGGGAACAACTTCTAACCCCAGCAGCAACTGACCTGATGCTGTTGTCTTCTATGCTGGTTTCACCACCTGCTCCTGGCCTCAGGCCCCGGACTTCCTTTCTTTTCTTCTACACTCACTTGGGGATCTCATCCACTCGACAGACTCCCAATCTGAGTCTCTAGCCTGGCCCTCTTTGCCTGAACTCCAACCAAATGCCTAGTGTGCGCCTTTTACCTGGATGTGGTCCTCTCATCTCGTGTGATCCATGAATGCTCCACGGGCTTCTCCTGCTGAGGCATCCCTCTCTCACCTGTCTGCAATCTGGATCACGCCTGCCTCAGCTACATCCTGAATCCAGCAGCTTCTCACCCTCAACCTGATCTATCCGGGCCATTGCCTCTCTCTCTGCTCACCTGGGCTTTTGTCAAAGCCTCCTAACCACTGAGTCTCCCTGTTTGCCCTGAAAACAGTCAAGATGATCTTGTTGAAACTTAACTCCGATCATGTCATTCTTCTGCCCTGAATGCTCAACTCTGTCCCATCTCAGAGCAAAATCCAAACTCCTTGCAGGGTCCTTTAAGACCGAGACAGTCTCCGGTCCTCGGCCCATGCCTGTGACCTCACCTCCCCCATTCTCCCACTTCAGAGGCAGCAGCCTTTCCGGTCTTCCTCAAAGATTCAGGCACAGGGCCGGTGTATTGTTCTTCCCTCATTCATCCTGGAAAATTCTTGTCCCAGACAACTGCACGGCTTGCCTCCTCCCTTCCTTCAGGGCTTTACTCAAACACCACCTCCTCAGAGAGGTCTATCCTGGCCACTCTATCCACAGTCACAACCCTTCCCCTACCTCCACCACCAGCCTCCTTTCCCCTGCTTGGCCATCACCCTTCTCAGTTTAGTTCAGTCACTCAAGTCATGTCTGACTCTTTGCAAATCCATGGACCGCAGCACGCCAGGTTTCCCTGTCCATTACCTACTCCCAGAGCTTGCTCAAACTCATGTCCATTGAGTCAGTGATGCCATCCAACCATCTCATCCTCTGTCATCCCCTTCTCCTCCTGCCTTCAATCTTTCCCAGCATCAGGGTCTTTTCTAAAGAGTCAGTTCTTCGCATCAGGTGGCCAAAGTATTGGAGCTTCAGCATCAGTCCTTTCAATGAATATTCAGGACTGATTTCCTTTAGGATGGACTGGTTGGATCTCCTTGCAGTCCAAGGCACTCTCAAGAGTCTTCTCCAACACCACAGTTCAAAAGCATCAATTCACCCTTCTAACCATCTACTAAACCATGTGTTTTATTTCTCTGCCTTGTATATTATCTGTTTCCCCCTCTTGGATGTCCACTCTGCAAGGGCAGAGATATTTTTATCTGTTTTCTTCATGTCTGTTTCCCCAGAATTTAGAATAATGCCTGACACACAATAGATGCTCAATAAATATGCATTGAATGAATGAATCATCCCCTTGGCTGGCTCTCTGGGGAGTGAGTGTCAGCTTCCTTGAGTTGGTGTCACATTGTTGAAAGGCAGAACTCAGTGGCAATCTTGATAGATCTAAGCCACATCACTGCTTATCATGCTGTTCAACTGTCCATCACCTACATCACCACTGATGTCCCTGACTGCACTCAGCAGGCACTCAGAGTCCTGTATATTTCTAATATCTATTTTTTTTAAATGGACATCCCCTAGTTTTATTTTTTTTTAAATTATAGTTGATTTACAATGTTGTGTTAGTTTTCGTGTACAGCGAAGTGATTCAGTAATACATATAGACTATCTATTCTCTTTCAGATTCTTTTCCCTTGTAGGTTATTACAGATATTAAGTAAAGTTCCCTGTGCTTCACCTTAGGTCCTTGTTGGTAATTTATTTTATAAATGGTAGTGTGTATGTTATTCTCCAACTCCCAGTTTATCCCTCCCCCTGCCACTTTTTCCCTTTGGTAACCACATCTATTCTCTATGTCTATGAGTTTATTTCTCTTTTGTAAATAAGTACATTTGTGTCATATTTTAGATTCCACATAAAAGTGATATCATGTGGTATTTATCTGTCTGACACTTTATTCAGCATGAAAATCTCTAGGACCATCCACTTTGAGGCAAATGGCATTATTTCCACTCTATTTTATGGCTGAGTAATGTTCCACCGTGGGCTTTCCTGGTTGTTCAGTGGTAAAGAATCCACCTGCCAATGGAGGAGATGCGGGTTTGATCCCCGGCCCTCAAAAATCCTCTGGAGATCGAAATGGCAACCCACTCCAGTATTCTTGCCTGGGAAATCCCATGGACAGAGGAACCTGGTGGGCAACAGTTCATGGGGTAACAAAAGAGTCAGACACGACTTAGCGACTAAACAACAACAATATTCCACTGTGTGTGTGTATGTATGTATATGTATATATGCATAAATATATATACTAGCGATCTCCTAATTTTAAAAGCAGAAAATTAAAAACTGCTCAAGCATTGAGGGCTTGGTCCACTCACCTTAAGAGTCACTGCTTGGAGACCTCTTTATAACCCTTGGACCTCGCAGAAAGCTGAACTCTAGATAGGGTGAAGAGAAGCAGTCCCTGGGATAGAACCTATTGGCAGTTTTAATAAGTTGGGAAGTATTATATTGTCTCTCATTGTTTTCTAGTGGGGGATGGACCCCAGTAACTGAAGGATCCTGTTTACTCAGTTCAGACTTAGCCTCCTTGTTGTAAGGCCTTCCATGACCTTTTCTCTGCTTACAGAGAACATTAACAAGTTCATGGGGGTAGCGGGCTTGAAGGAGCTGAGCGTGAGCTCACATGCATATGAAAGGAGCACTGGGAGAGGAGAAAACTGAGATGGATTGAAGAAAGGCTGGAGGAACCGAGAGAGGATGAGAGCAAGGAGGCCAAATGGGGACTCTGGTTCATCAAGCACACAGGATGTTCACGGCGGGCCCTTCCTTGCTCTGTCTATATAATCTTTAGCAAAACATATGCAACCAACTCCATGTGTGTGCCAAGAGAAGTCATTGTTGGCGGGGGAGGAGTTTGATAAAGAAGGACAGGAGACAGTTGACATGTGAGGAACAAATCTATCATGTGGACAAACTTAATTTTAAATATCGATCAAAAGTTGGTGGCGATGACCCAGTGAGTCTACTCCTAGGAGTACATGTATCCAAAGGAATTGATCTTGTTGAAGTGTTTGTGAAGTGTTGAAGTGTTTCAACAAAAAGTTGTACATGATTGTTCATGGCAGCACTATTCCCAATAGCCAAAGATGGAAAACAACCCAGACATCCGTGACTGGATGAATGATAAACAAAACGTGGTCTGTTGTTACAATGGAGCGTTACTTGGTCCCCAAAAGGAACGCAGTACTGAAATATACTATGATTTGATGAAGCTTGGAACCAAATGAAAGAAGCCAGTCACAAAAAACCTGTTACATAAATCTAGTCATCTAAAATGTCCAGAACAGGCAAATCTGTGCAGACATAAAGTACGTTAGTGATTGCTTAGGAAGCAGGGCACCTCTGAAGACTCTCAGACAAAGATAAAATTCTCAGATTGACTGTGGTGATGGCTGCACAACTGTGAATATACTAAAATCCATTAAACTGTCTATTTCAACAGGAGAATCATATGGTATGTGAGCTCAGTAAAGTTATTTAAAAATAGAATAGTTGAGGATTTCCCTGGTGGCCCAGTGGAAATCTAAGACTCTGATCTCCCAATGCAAGGGGCCTGGGTTCAATCTCTGGTCAGGGAACCAGATCCAGAGTGCCACCACTGAGATCCGGCATGGAAGTGAAAGTGAAGTCACTCAGTCCTGTCTGACACTTTTCAACCCCATGGACTGTGGCTTACCAGGCTCCTCCATCCATGGGCTTTTCCAGGCAAGAATACTGGAGTGGGTTGCCATTTCCCTCTCCAGGAGATCTTCCTGACCCAGAGATTGAACCTGGGTCTCCCACATTGTAGGCAGATGCTTTACCGTCTGAGCCACCAGGGAGATCTAAGACCCAGCATCGCCAAATAAGTAAATACTGAAAGTAGAAAAGTTGGTGGCACATATGCAGAAGATTCACAATATATAAGATGCCATGACTCACCCACCTAAAACCACAGCCTGATGTTGTGGTCAAGCAGGAAGGAGGGTCTGCACCATGGGGCAGAACCAAGGGGCGGGGGTTGGACTAGATGGTCCCTTAAAGACCCCCATTGAAAACAACACCAGCCTCTTTGCCACATTAAAGCGGGGAAAGATGGAGAAACAGAAAAGTCACCAGCACCCTCTCCTGGGGAGCAAACCCCTCTCAGCCCTTCCCTGTTGACTGTCACGGCTCTGCCCTCTGAAAACATGCTGTATTTCATAAACTGGAAGTAGCACCCAAGACAAAGTGTGTCTGTTTAGAATTAAGGCCCTTTTAATATTAGAGATTAGTGGGGGGTCAACCAAGAGGAGAGGGTGGAAGGACTTAAAGGCTCCCCCTTCTCTCCTTGCAGTGTGACTTGAAGCCTAGGACAAGCATCAGTGTGGCCTCTGGGACTGTCCGTGGTCTGGCTGGGACCGCCCGGCTTAGCTGGGACCAACGCAGAGTCAGGATCTTCTGGGTCTAATTCTAAGCACTGAAGCTTTTTTTTTTAACTGAAGGAGTTACAATGTGTTAGTTTCTGGTGTACAATAAAGTGATTCAGTCATACATACGTATTTTCTTTTTCATGTTCTTTTCCTTTATGGCTTATTATAGGATATTGAATACAATTTGCTGTGCTATACACTAGGGCCTTGTTGATAATTTTATACGTAATAGTTTGTATCTGCTAATCCCAAACTCCTAATTTATCTTTCCCCCATCTCCCTTTTCCCTCTGGTAACCATAAGTTTGTTTTCCGTGTCTGTGAGACTGTTTCTGTTTCATAAAAAGCTTATTTGTGTCATACTTTAGATTTCACATATAAGTGATATCATATGGTATCTGCCTTTCTCTGTCTAACTTACATCATTTAGTATGATAATCTCTAGGTCTGCCCATGTTGCTGCAAATGGCATTATTTCATTCTTATTTTCTGATGAATAGTATTCCATTGCATATATGCACCACATCTTCCTGATCCATTCATGGGTCAACGGACATTTAGGTTGCTTCCATGTCTTGGCTTCTATAAATGATATTGCAGTAAACATTGGGGTGCATGTATCTTTTTTTTAAATTTTCACTGGACTATGGTTGGTTTACAATGTTATGTGGCAGGTATCTTTTTGAACTATAGTTTTCTCTGGATATATGCCTAGAAGTGGAGCATATGGCAACTCTATTTTTAGATCTTTGAGAAACTTCCATACTGTTTTTCATAATGGTTGCACCAATTTATATTTCTACCAACAGTGTACAAGGGTTTTCTTTCCTTCACATCCCCTCCAGCATTTGTTATTTGTAGACTTTTTAATAATGGCCATTCTGACTGGTATGAGGTGGCACTTCATTGTGGTTTTTGATTTGCATTTTTCTAATGATTACAGCTTTCCACATGCCTATTGGCCATCGGTATATCTTCTTTGGAAAAATGTCTATTTTAGCCTTCTGCTCATTTTTTGATTGGTTGTTTCTTTGTTTCAAGTTGTATGTTGTTCAACCCCTAAGTGTGTCTGACTCTTGTTGACCCCATGGACTTCAGCATGCCAGGCTCCTCTGTTCTTCACTATCTCCTGGAGTTTGCTAAACTCAAGACCATTGAGTCCATGATGCCATCCAACCATCTCATCCTCTATCAACCCTTCTCCTCCTGCCCTCAATCTTTCCCAGTATCAGGGCCTTTGCTAATGAGTCGACTTTTCGCAACAGGGGTCCAAAGTATCAGAGGTTCAGCTTCAGCATAAGTCCTTCCAATGAATATTCAGGATTGATTTCCTTTAGGATGGACTGGTTTGCTCTCCTTGCTGTCCAAGGGCCACTCAAGAGTCTTTGCCAGCACCACGATTTGAAAGCATCAATTCTTCAGTGCTCAGCCTTCTTTATGGTTCAACTCTCACATCTGTACATGACTACTGAAAAAATCATGCTTTGACTATACAGACTTTTGTTGGCAAAGTGATGTCTTCACTTTTTAATAGTGTCTAAGTTTGTCATAGCTTTTCTTCCAAGGAGCAATTGTCTTTTAATTTCATGGCTGCAGTCATCATCCACAGTGATTTTGGTGCCCAAGAAAATAAAAACTGACACTGTTTCCACTTTTTCTCCATCTATTTGCCATGAAGTGATGGGACTGGATGCCATGACCTTAGTTTTTTGAATGATGGGTTTTAAACCACCTTTTTCACTTTCCTCCTTCACCTTCATCAGGAGGCTCTTTAGTTCCTCTCCACTTTCTGCTATTAGAGTGGGTTATCACCTGCATATCTAAAGTTATTGATATTTCTCCTGACAATCTTGATTTCAGCTTGTGATTCATCCAGTCTGGCATTTCTCTTGATATACTCTGAATATAAGTTAAATAAACAGGGTGACAGTATCCAACCTTGATGTACTCCTTTCCCAATTTTGAACTAGTCTGTTGTTTCATGTCTGGTTCTAACTGTTGCTTCTTGACGTGTATACTGGTTTATTAGGAGATAGGTAAAGGAGTTTGGTATTCCCATCTCTTTAAGAATTTTTCACAGTTTGTTATGATCCACACAGTCAAAGGCTCTAGTGTAATCAGTGAAGCAGATGTGTCTGTGGAATCCCCTTGTTTTTTGTATGATCCAATGAATGTTGGCAATTTGGTCTCTGGTTCCTCTGCTGCTGCTGCTGCTGCTAAGTCTCTTCAGTCGTGTCCGACTCTGTGCGACCCCACAGACGGCAGCCCACCAGGCTCCCCTCCCTGGGATTCTCCAGGCAGGAACACTGGAGTGGGTTGCCATTTCCTTCTCCAATGAATGAAAGTGAAAAGTGAAAGCGAAGTCGCTCAGTCATGTCTGACTCTTAGCGACCCCATGGACTGCAGCCTACCAGGCTCCTCCGTCCATGGGATTTTCCAGGCAAGAGCTCTGGTTCCTCTACCTTTTCTAAATCTAGCTGGTACATCTGGAAGCTCTCAGTTCATATACTGCTGAAGTTGAGCTTGAAGGATTTTGAGCATTACCTTGCTAGCATGTGAAGGAAGCACAATTGTACAGTAGTTTGAACATTCTTTGGCATTGCCTTTCTTTAGGACTGGAACCAAAACTGACCTTCAATTTGTATGAGCTGTGTGTAAATTCAAGTTGTATAAGCTGTTTGTATATTTTGGAAATTAAGCCCTTGTCAGTCACATCATTTGTAAATATTTTTTCCCAGTTCATAGGTTATCTTTTCATTTTATTTTATGGCTTCTTTTGCTGGGCAACAGCTTGTAAGTTTGATTCGGTTCCATTTGTTTATTTTCTAAGCACTGACACTTTTTAACAAACAACAGAGAAAAGACTGGAGGCTCGGCCTTGGCCGTGAACCGTCAAGTGTTTCTGATTTGGGTGACGGTTCTTCTTCCCGGGGCTGGTCTACAACGAGCTTCCTTGAACACTGGCCCTCCATGGAGGACAAAGAAAGCCCAGGTCCATGGTGGTCTTTTGACTGCAATCCCAAGAGCTGCTCATGGCAGCTGCCTCTTTCTTCCAGCGCTGCTTGCCCTCAGGCCTCCTCCTAGCAAAGCCCCTTTCTTTGCATCCTGTGGGCTAGACTTGGTGCTTCCAGAGCCTTCATCATCACGGCTGCCTTACACTTCGGCATCTTCATTTTTTATCTGCATGACAAGCTTGATACTTATCCCTGATGCTGTCTTCACAGACATTTAATGAACAGGCTATTAGTGGGCAGCTTATTCCCACCTAACTGCTCTACTGGATGTGAGCACGTGTAAAGGCGAATGTGGTCCTGAGGATGACGGCTGCCCACGTGACCAGGCTCTAGCTACGTCGGCAAGATAAAGCTGCCAGATGCACATTTGAGCTCTAGAAAAAATGGTGTCCTTTGTGCAAACACCAAAGCATAAATATGCACAACTCTGAAACTAATTGTGTTTTCTCCCCTGCCACAGCTTAGCAGGGGCTTCCCAGGTGGCTCAGTGGTAAAGAATCTGCCTGCCAAACAGGAGATGTGGGCTGTATCCCTGGGTCGGGAAGATCCCCTGGAGAAGGAAATGGCAATCCACTCCAGTATTCTTGCCTGGAAAATCCCATGGACAGAGGAGCCTGGCGGGCTACAGTCCAAGGGGTCCCAAAGAATTGGACACGACTTAGGGAGTAAACAACGGCAATAACTTAGCAGAGTCTGGCTTCCTGCGGGGGTGGGGTGTTACACAGCAGCCCCTAACTCAACATCATATTCTCCATCGCTTCAGCAGGGGGTGTCCTCCCAGCCAACCTGCCTCGGTCAGCCACCCAGGGCCCCACTGCATCTCTCTCTGTGCCCTGCACACCCACCTGGGTGTCCAGCCACGCCGAGGTGATCGGGAAGTACTAAGGCTGTGCGCTTTCCTTGCCACCAAAATAATCACCAGGAGCCCCTTTGATTTGCAAGGAAATCGGGGCTTCTTAATGCACTTGCTGTCAGGCCGGCCCTTTGAACAAGCTCACTCCATAATTTAGAGTTTGAATCTCGTTTTAAATGGCAGTTAAAAATTGTATGTGGCAGTTCACAATGAAATTTAGCTTGACAGCTTGGACATAAAACTAAAAATAAATGACTTCACATCCAAATAATAAGTAATAACAATGTTAGGCTGCATAAGAATAGCAGGGCTGGATTCAAATACAATATTAATTTTAGGAATATGAGTGACTGGGGAGAGACAGAGGCAAAGAAACAAATCCTTCATATAGCAATCGTCTCCTCTTATCCCCCAGGCAACTGGCTGCCTTTCACCTCCGCGGCACAGCAATTATGTGGTGTAATGGAGGCACCGCAAATAAGCAGAAAGATTTTATTAAACCAAATGAGCAAATCATCTGCGTATTATTGCGATTTGATTGACACTGACAAGTGTCGAGCAGACTCGGATGTGAATATGATAAAGAAGCTTGCAGAAAAGCTCTTGATAATGTTACTCTTGATAAAGTTGCCCGGCCACCCTCTCTAAGTAAATAAAGGGGAGAAGAAGATGACGCATATTAATTCGCCCAGTTTGCAGTCTACTGGAGGACAAGAGGCGGGGGGAAAGAAAGTTGCAATGGGTTCAGCGTATGGCATTTTCTATGAATACCAAAATTGCATTCATGATTCGCATAGACTTTACAGTAATATATTAATATTAAAACTAAAGGTCATTCCACATAACAGTTAAGCTGCCTGAGCTTCAACCTTTATATCAATAACAGACTCAGGAAAGTAAGTGAGAGATATTTGAATACTCTAAAATATATATATATATATTTTTTTTTTATTTGGGAAGATTGCTGGGCTAACATGAGCTCAGGTGGCCCCTCACCCACCTGCCTTCTTCGGGGACAATTAAAGGGCTACCTGGAGGATGGCTGCATCTGAGACAGCTGGGGCTGCCAGGGAGGAGAGGTGATTAATTGCCACAGGCCTTCGGGCCCTCGAACAGGGCTGTGTTTCACTAATGATTCCCCTATGAGCTGGCGGCAGGCGCTGCCACCGATGGGGCTCTACGCAGTCAGCACAAAACTTTACTCGGCTGCTCAGGGCGCTCCGAGCAAAGGGCCTCCAACGAGGCAGTCTCTGTCGAGGACGATTTATGGGAGACCTGCCTGGAGGCAGGGGGCTAGCTGCGATGACCTCTGGAGTGCCCTCCAGGGGGTGGTTTGCTCTGATTCTGTCAGCTGGGCTAGCTGCAGAAGAGCATCCTGGCTGGCTGGGTGGGAGAGTGGGTGCATAGACCGACTCTGAAGTTTTCTTGGAAGAGACAAAAACGGTCATCAGCTAAATTGAGAGGCTGTTGACATGAGGGTAGGGTGCCATTTCTGTAGAGGGAATTAAGTCAGCATCTGAAGAAGCGAGTGTCTATTGATGGAAAGTTTATCAGGCTCCCATGGGCAGATGCCCAGGTCTGGTTGGCTCAGAAAGGAGCACAGAGAATCTGATGGCTGAGGATCACCATCCAGTGACCTTGCCGACAGCCTGAAACTGGCCACAGATAGAGTCTTTCCACCGTGGAAATTGGCAAACGCTTTATATCAGGGCTCCCTCTCCACTAGCCAATGTGCAAACATTTTAGCAGCAGTCCGATGGCTGACTCAGGACGACATATGTGGGAAATTTCACTTCCCACGAGTAGCTGGGTTGTTGCTATGTTTACTTGTTTATATGGGCATAGAACATAGATTTTTTTCCTAAAAAAATTTATATCTATATATGTTACAGGTGTACAATACAGTGAGTCACAATTTTTTTTGGCTGCGCTATTCATTGGGAGCTCAGAATCTTAACCACTGGGCCACCAGGGAAGTCCCAGTGAGTCATAATTTTTAAAGGCTATACTCCATTAATAGTTATTATAAAATATTAGCTATATTCTCTGTGTTGTACAATATATGCATGCATGCATACTCTGTCACTCAGTCATGTCTGACTCCTTGGGACCCCATGGACTTGGTAGCATGCCAGACTCTTCTGTCCATGGAATTTTCCAGGGAAGAATACTGGAGTGGGTTGCCATTTCCTTCTCCAGGAGATCTTCCCAACCCAGGGATTGAACCTGAATCTTTTATGTATCTGGCCTTGGCGGGCAGATTCTTTACTACTGCGACCACCTGGAAAGTCCCAAGTATAATCTATCCTTGTGGCTTTTATCTTTTTAAGATTTTTGGGGGGATGTGGATCATTTTTAGTCTGTATTGAATCTGTTTACAATATTGCTTCTGTTTTATGTTTTGGTTTTTCGGCAGTGAAGCATGTGGGATTAGCACACTGATCAGGGATTGAACCTGCAGCCCCTGAACTGGAAGGGGAAGTCTCAACCACCGGATCACCAGGGAAGTCCCTCCTTGTAGCTTATTTTATACATAATAGTTTGCACCTCTTAATCCCCTACTTCTGTATTGCCCCTCCCCCTACCTTCTCCCTAGATAACCACTAGTTAGTTTTATCTGTGAGTTAGCTTCTTTTTGCTATATTAGCTAGTTTGTTGCACTTTTTAGACTCTACATATTAGTGAGCTCATCTAGTATTTGTCTTTCTCTGACTTATTTCACTAAGCGTCATGCCCTCCAAGTCCATCCATGTTGCTGGAAATGGCAAAATTTCACTCCTTTTTATGGCTGAGTGGTAGAACATAGTTTCCTCCACACAGATCTTTGTGAAGCCCCATTTGGTGCAAAGCAAAGGCGGGGAGAAGACTAGATTTAGCACCACTTAATGCAATGATTCCAACCATGTCTTTTGGTAAGTTTCTGCCTGTTTCGAGCAAAGAATTTGGGCCTCTGACTTTTTAAGTCTTCTCCCCGCCCAGCCGGCTCCTCTCCCAGGTGGCACTTGAGTGAGCGGCACAGGCGAAGACAGGTGGCTTCACGGCCTGCGCCTCTCTGGACGAGTCCCTTGACCACTGGCTCTCCCTCACCTGCCTGGCATCTTAAAGTGTTATAACTAGAGACCTGGCCAGTCTCCCTGACAGTCTCATCTTGGACAGGTCGAACCTGCCTCCCACCCACGACCTCCTGGCCTAAGTAGGGCTCTCGTCTATCACCTGTTCTGGCACCTTCTTGGGTCTCCCGGACGAGGGAAGCTCCTGGTGCAGCCACACCGAGGGGGAATGGAACGGGGGGCAGCTCCGGGTAGCTGAGGTCCACTGTCTGATCACATACTGCCTTCCCATTGTTGGGGCCCCCTCCAGGCTGATGCAGAGGCAAGGGATGAATTTCCAGGGTCCTAAGGAGAGCTGGGGGCTTCCCAGGTGACTCAGTGGTTAAGAATCTGCCTGCAGTGCAGGAGACGTGGGTTCGATCCCTGGGTCGGGAAGATCCCCTAGAGAAGGAAATGGCAACCCACTCCAGTATTCTTGCCTGGAGAATTCCACGGACAGAGGAGCCTGGCGGGCTACAGTCCCTGGGGTCTCAAAGAGTCAGACACGACTTAGCCGCTGAAATGCAGCCGCAAGGAGAGCCAGGGCAGACGCACTTCTTCCTTTGGCTTCTGCCATTCCTGTCCCTCTCCGGGCCAACGTACGGAGCAGAGAAAGAAGGTCCCGCATCTGACTTCTCTCCTCCCCACTCCGTCTCTCCCGTCTTCCTCCTCCCACACCTGCCAAAGCCAGTGCCTCTATCCCAGTGTTCTTGAAATGAAGTAGGTGGATCATGACCAGCATCCATCAAAAAGACAAAAGCAAAAACAGAATTTTAAAAGCAAGTAAATACCACATACGACAAGGCTAAGAACTGTTCCTTGAAATTTGTGTTGATTTTATGTACATGTGCCTGCACACATGGAAGTTCTGGTTAAAATGCAAAATGAAAAGATGCTCCACATGCTGATTATTAGAAAAATACGAATCAAAACAACAACGAGGCGTCACCTCACACCAGTCAGAATGACCACCATCAACGTCTACAAATAATAAACAGGGGAGACTGTGTAGAGAAAAACGAACCCTCCTACACTGTTACTGGGAATGGAAACTGGTGCAGCCACTATGGAAAACAGTATGGAGGCTCCTAAAAAACTAAAAATAGAGTTGCCATGTGATCCAGACTCCAACTCCTGGGCAAATAACTGGAGAAAACTCTAATCGGAAAAGATACGTGTAGCCCAGCATTCACAGCAGCACTATTTACGATAGCTAAGACATGAAAGCAACCTAAGCGTCTAGCAATGGATGATTGGATAAGAAGATATGGTATATATAAACAATGGACTATTACTCAGCCATTGAAAAGAATGAAATAATGCCATTTGCAGCAACATAGATGGGCCTACAGACTGTCATACTAAGTGAAGTCAAAGACAAATATATGATATTGCTTATATATGCAATCTAAAAAAATGATGCAAATGAATTTCTCTATGAAACAGAACTAGACTCACAGATACAGAAAACAAACTTATGGTTTATCAAAGGGGAAAGTCGAGGGGAGGAATAAATTAGGAGTTTGGCATTAACATATACATACTTCTACATATAAAGTATAATACATAAAAAACAAGGACCAGAAATGGAAACCCACTCTAGTATTCTTACTTGGAAAACCCCATGGATAGAGGAGCCTGGTGGACTATAGTCCACAGGGTCACAAAGAGTCAGACACGAATGAGTGCTAACACAACAATATGTAGCACAGGGAACTAAACTCAATATTTTGTCATAACCTATAACAGAAAAGAACTTGAGAAAGAATATATATACGTATATGTGTGCTGAGATACTTCGGTTGTGTCCGACTCTTTGTGACCAGGCTCCTCTGTCCATGGAATTCTCCAGGCAAGAATACTGGAGTGACCATGCCCTTCTCCAGGGGTCTTCCCGACCCAGGGTTCGAACTCACATCTCTTATGTCTCCTGCATTAGCAGGGCAGTTCTTTATCATTAGTGCCACCTGGGAAGCCCATATACATATATATTAATGTATATATTAATGCATACATAATATGCATTATTTATATAATATATATGATTTATGTTGTATAAACTATGTATTATATAATATACATTATATATTTATGTATTAATATATGTATATAGATATATTAATATGTAAGCTGAATCATTTTGTTGTACACCAGAAACTAACACGACATTGTAAATCAACTCTACTTCAATTAAAAATATGTAGAACGAGCCCGTGCTGTGGGTCCCAGAAGAACGTGTTTGGCAGTCACTGTTCCACCCTGAGTTCTCCTGCCCCAGAGCGACAGGCCGCCCACCCCAGGGCTCACAGGGTCTCCTCTGCACAGCGGGAGACCTCCAAGCACCGCTGCCTCCAAGCTCAGCTCTCAAGAAGCTAACTGAAGAGATGAAACAACTCAGAAAATCTCCCCAAGACAAGTCTGGCTGGCCATGCAAAACCCCTTTTGAATGGCAGACCCTGAGCAGGACTCTTTCTCTTGCTTTCTTCAGTAAACAGCTCTGACCACTCCTCTCTCCTTAAGGAAGACTGAGGCCCCTAGCCTACAAGGGAGAAAACACATTTGGAAAAGGCTAAAGAAAAGAGGTGATTAGGAATATGACACTTCTGCTGTCACATGCTAATTATTGAAGAGGCTGTTTTGCTTTGACTCACATCCACTGGGTCCTCCTCTAGCTTAGCCAGCCACCAGCCCATGGGTAGCGATGGACCCTGAGCTACACACACGCCAGGAGATACTTGGAGCTGAACTGATCCACTGCTGAGAAGTCTCCGTCATATACCCTGGTTTCGGATGCCTAATGAGTCATGCATGACTTCGATGAGCAAGTCCACGTGAGATTATAAAAAAGACAAACCAGGACTTCCCTGGTGGCTCAGTGGTAAAGAATCTGCCTGCCGATGAAGGAGACAAGGGTTCAATCCCTGGTCTGGAAAGATCGCATATGTCACGGAGCAACTAAGCCTGTGAGCCACAGCTATTGAGCTGTGGCAATTAGTATACTATGAATACTAATTAGCATACTAATTCCTGCTCTGGAGCTGGGAGCTGCAACTACTGAGCCCCCAGGCCTACAGCCTGGGCTCTGCAACGAGAGAGGCCACTCCAGGAAGAAGCCCTTGCACCACCACTAGAGAGGAGCCCCCTCACCACAACTAGAGAAAAAGCCTGCACGGCAGCGAAGACACAGCACAGCCACAAACAAATAAATGAAATTTCAATTTTAAAAAACTTTAAAATAAATGTACAACTCACAGTGTGATACACCAAAGTATTGTATGCTCATTCACTGGCATGTGGGTCTTTACACACACCCCATTAGTGCCAGTAAAAGTGAGATACACACCCATCAATATATTTTATGCCCTTCTGTTCAAGAATACACACAATGATAGTATCATTCCCTGTTTAATTTTGTATACTGGTCTGAGGGAAAAACAAACAAGGCTATATATTTTTTTGAATAATAGGTCTTTGAATTCTAACAAATTCCAAGCTATAAAATCAGTCAGATATATCTTAAATGTTAACTGCCATTTCCCTGTATTCTTCTGCTAATAGAATTAGAAACCACCCCTGTAGTGTATTTGATATCTGTCAAGATATATATCGGCTTCCCTGATAGCTCAGCTGGTAAAGAATCTGCCTGCAATGCAGGAGACCCCCAGTTCACTTCCTGGGTCAGTAAGACCCACTGGAGAAGGGATAGGCTACCCATTCCAGTAATCTTGAGCTTCCCTTATGGCCCAGCTGGTAAAGAATCTGCCTGCAATGCAGGAGACCTGGATTGGGAAGATCCCCTGGAGAAGGGAATGGCTACCCACTCCAGTATTCAGGCCTGGAAAATTCCACAGTCTGTATAGTCCATGGGGTCACAAAGAGTCAGACATGACTAAGTGACTTTCACCTTCATTCAAGACATGTATATATACTAATTCTTGCTTTCTTTACGGCCCACTGTTACTAAAACTTTATTTTGAATCAAGAGAATTTTCCCAAGGCCCCGTTGTAAACACTGTTTACCCGTGGCTGACATACAGAGCAAACTTTGTAACCTGGCACTCACATCTTATATAAGCTGAGCCTATGAGACTCTCCCAAACTTACCTATTCATTCGTACAATCATTCCATTAGAAAGTACCAGCATTTGTGCTAAGACCTTAGCAAAACAAAGCCTTTCTCCTCCTAGGATTTACATTCCAGTAAAGGAGAGAAAAAAGCAGACAAAAACTTATAGACTGTAAGAGGTGATATGAAAGAAATGTGCAGAGTGAGGGGATCGATTGGAGGTGACTTTAAGGGGAGGTGTCAGGGAAGGGCCCCAGAGGAGGAGGCACTGGATCTGTGAGTCAGCTATGGGAGGGCCAAGGAAAAGCTAAGAGGACAGAAAGTGCAAGGCTTTGTGGTGGGGAGTACCTGGCCTACTGACAGATCAGCTGAGCAGGTGGGGAGCACCTTGAGAAGAGATGGAAGTGGTCAGTGGAAGCCAGTTCACCTAGGTCCTGAGGACCGCAGTGAGAAATCCATTTTATGTTAAGAGCATCTGAAGTCAAAGATCACTCCTTTGTCTTTATTCGTGTGTGTGCTGCACTGTGCTTAGCTGTCCGGTCATGTCTGACTTTTTGAGGCTCCACGGACTGTAGCCCACCAGGCTCTTCTGTCCATGGGGATTGTCCAGGCAAGAATACTGGAGTGGGTTGCCATGCCCTCCTCTAGGGGATCTTCCTGATCCAGGGATTGAAGCCAGGCCTCCCACATTGCAGGCAGAATCTTTACCAACTGAACTACCGGGGAAGCCAGTCTTTATTCATAATTGCCCCCAAAAAGGGGAAAACTCTCATATTCCTCACCTACTAAATGGATACATAAACCGTGGCACAGCTGTTTAAAGCCATGCTACTCAGCAATAAGAGGGAACGAACAGCTAATACATGCAACAAGGCAGATGCAATTCCATTGTATTATGCCGAGTGTATCTGTTATCTACGTGCGTGCGTGTGTGCTCAGTCGTGTCCAATTCTTTGTGACCCCATGGATTGTAGCCCACCAGGCTTCTCTGTCCATGAGATTTCCCAGGCAAGAATACTGAAGTGGGTTGCCACTTCCTCCTGCAGGGGAGCTTCCTGATCCAGGGATCGAACCTGAGTCTCCTGCATCTCCTGCACTGGCAGACAGATTCTTTCCCACTGAGCCACTTGGGAAGCCCCATCTGCTATCTACACTGTGTAACAAATCATCCCCAAGCTCAGAAGATGCAAGAAAGTATAATCTTACCATGTCTCAGAAAGGAAAATTGGAAATATCAAATGAGGGGGACAATAGCCCATTATAAAAGTTGCAGCTATGTTGTTTCACTTCTAGAGAGAAAGTGAATGCTGTATCATTCTTCACAAATGAGCCTCATCCATGGAGGTCTGCAATGTGGTAGAGAGAGAATCACGTAATTCACAGTTCTTGTTAGTCACATTCTTGTTGCTGTTCAGTCGCTCAACCGTGTCTGACTCTTCGAGGCCCCATGGACTGTAGCCCACCAGCCTCCTCTGTCCATGGGATTTCTCATGCAAGAATAATGGACTGGGTTGCCATTTCATTCTCCAGGGGATCTTCCTGACCCGGGAATCAAACCCACATCTCTTGCAGCTCCTACATTGGCAGGTGGATTCTTTACCAGTAGCGCCACCAGGGAAGCCTTAGTCACGTTACTGGAAGCAAAATGTACTACTTTGTTGGGTCATCTGGGAAAACAGAACATCCCATGACATGACACAGTCTTGATACACATGAGATGGCGTGTGGCTGATATAATCCTTGGCTGTGAGTACAGAGCCATGGAACCCAGTGCTGGCTCCCTGCTGACACCTGTGGGACCCCAGACCCTCAATGCCTCAGAGCTTCGGTTTCCTTCACCTGCATTAGCTGTGGTTGGGACCCAATATCTAAGGCTCTTTCCTTCTGTGAATTATTAGCCATCATTCTGTGACTTGACCACATGCTGCTTCTTGTGTGATGGTCTTTCCTGCCATCCCAGGTAGGGCTGGGGGCTCCTGCATCCCTCATCATTCATGAGACTTCCTGGGGCCATTTGGGTACCACCTGTATGAATCCTGCTACACCTGCTGGCCACCTGCTCCACCTGTTTAATCTTTTCTGTCAAATGAACTCGTTTTTTAAAAACTTAAATTTGAGTATGTTTATTATAAAGTAAACTTTATGTCACAATAGCAAGTGGAAGAAAATCGGTGAGACTAGTCAATTTGAAGCCAACTATAAAATGAATACAATGAAGGCAGAGTGATGGTGCCAATTACAGCTGGAAACTTGGGTCTAAGTCCTTCTTATTTTTAAGACAGGGGCTCTATGTCTTTTCAATTTTTTGAGTGATTGAAGAGAGGCAGTAAAGACCTATTAGCACCAAACTGAGGCGTTCTCCCTGCTTTAACTAAAGGCTTAAAAGATAACTGAAAAGTGACTAACTTTGTCCTTTGGTGATTTGGGGTTATTTAATGCCATGTCTGTGTACCATCCAATACCATTTCCCATTACACGCTGATATATCCTCCATAGGGCTTCCCAGATGGCTCGGCGGTAAAGAATCTGCCTGCCAATGTAGGAGACATGGGTTCGATCCCTGGGTTGGGAAGATCCCCCAGAGGAGGAAATGGCAACCCTCTCCAGTAGTCTTGCCTGGAGAACTCCATGGACAGAGGAGCCTGGCGGGCTACAGTCCACGGGATGGCGAGGAGTCAGACACGGCTTAGGGACTGAGCCATGCAAACACACACATGTATGTCCTCCATATTTGGGCAAGTGTTGAAATTGTCATGTGTTATAATTATTTCAGAGCTGTTTCCCTTGATTTAGGGCGCCTGGCACAGGTCAAGCCCTCAGGGGGTGTGAGGAGAGAATGAGATGAGGGGAGCTACCATCATCAGTGAGGGTGGTATTTGCGTTCCATCAAGAGCTCTGTCTGAAGTTCTAAAGAGGGGAAACTAGACTCCAAAGGAAGATTTGGCCTAAGTTCAGGTACTGTTTTGAGGTGATTTTCAGAGCTATGTTAAATCTCCAAGTAGGTGTAAGGCTGCAAAACAGCAGCTACCCAGAACTAACACTTAAAAGCAGTGAAGGGACTGGTTAAAATTCCATGCTCCAATGCAGGGGACCTGGGTTTGATCCCTGGTCAGGGAACTAGATCCCACGTGTTGCAATTAAGAGTGCACATGCTGCAAAGAAGATCAAAGATCCCCCATGCTATAACTAAGACCGAGAATGGCAAAAAAAAAAAAAAAAAAAAGCTAAAAAATCCCCATTTTGCCTATATAATAATTCCCTAAAAATGGAATTAAAAAATAAAGAATAAATAAAAGCAGTGAACATTTTGGAGTGAAATTTTTTTTAAAACAAAAAGGCATGGAGTTTAGGGTTTTCAATTTTTTTTTCTTGAAAAATGAGAGCATCCCCAACAGTATGCCAACACAGGTAGGAGGCACCTTAAAAGGCTTGGAGGACCGAAGATACCTTGAATACTTCTGCTCAGAGCAGTACCGTTCACCCCAGCCAAGAAACAGAAACAACCACAATGACCATCAACTGATGAATAAGCAAACAAAATGTGGCTAGAATATTATGCAGTCACAACAAAGAACAAAGCATAGAAACATTCTACAATATGGCTGAACTTTGAAAACTTTGTGTTAAAAGAAAGAAGTCAGATACAAAAGGTCACATATTGTATGATTTGGTTTAGGTGAAATGTCCACAAGAGACAGATTCATAGACAGCAGATGAGTGGTTGCCAGGGGCTGGGAGGATAAGATAAGATGGAAGGCTGCTGAAGTTTCCTTTGGAGGTGATGAAAATGTCCTATGAAATGAAATGAAAATGATGTGGTATGTGAGTGCCATCACAATAAAGCTGTTACCAGAAAGGCTTGGAGGAGCACAGCTTTGTAAACCAGCTGGGAGGGTGATGGTGATGAGGTTTGTTTAGAGTTGTGGTCCTCAGATTTGACTGCCCATGAGAATCACCAGGGGAGTGTCAGGAACCAATGTCAGCCCCACTTGGACTGTTCCCATCAGAAGCTCTGGGGGTGGGACTGGCCTTTACAGTTATTAAATCTCCCCATGTGATTCTGAAAGGCAGGGGACACTGGCTCAGGAAACTGGCAAATACAGATGCAGAGTCAACCCAGATGCGTGTCCTTGCTCATGACCAGACTGGCCCACTTTGTCGCAGATAATGCCCTGTCCCCATCAAAGCCCCCTCTTCCCCATTTTGCAACCTTTGAAAATAAGTCAGCTGCCCGAGAAGCTATGTGCTCAACCTTCATTATTCATCAGGGAAACGCAAATCAAATCCACAATGAGATACCACTTCACACCCATGAGGATGGCTATTATCAAAAGATGTGAAAGTGTTGGTGAGGATGTAGAGAAATTGGAACCCTTGTGCAATATTGGCAGGAATGGAAAATGGTGCAGTCATTATGGAAAACAGTATGGAGGCGCCTCAAAAAATTAAACTTAGGGACTTCCCTGGTGGTACAGTGGTTAAGAATAGGCCTGCCAATGCAAGGGACATGTGTTCAATCCCCAGCCCAGGAAGATCCCACAGGCCTGCACACTGCAACAAACAGTAGCTCCCACTCTGCAACTAGGAAAGCCTGCATGTAGCAACAAAGACTCAGTGCAACCAAAAATAAACAAAAATTTTTTTAAAGTTAAACTTAGATTCTTTTGTAACCTTGCAATTCCATTCTTAGGTATATATCCAAAAGAACTGAAAGCAGTTAAACAAGCTTACACAGGTTCATAGAAGCATTATTCACAATAGCCAAGAGGTAGAAACAACCCAATTAATCACCGGCAATGAATGATTAAACAAAATGCAGCATATAGACACAATGGAATATGATTCAGCCTTAAAAAGGAATGAGATTCTGATACATGCTACCACATGGATAAACCTTGAGAACTTATGCTAAGTAAAATAAGCCAGACATGAAAGGGCAAATATTGCTTGATTCCACCTATCTGAGATACTTAGAAGCAGCAATTTCACAGAGACCAAATGTAGACTAGGTTACCAGAGGCTGAGGGAAGTGGGGAGTTATTTTTGAATGGGTACAGAATTTCTGTTTGGGATGATGAGAGTTCTTGAGATGGATAGTGTGTCGCTTCACAAAACTGTGAATGTACATAATACCACTGAATTGCATAATGGTTAAAATGATAACATCTGGACTTTCCTGGAGGTACAGTGGATAGGAATCCGCTTGCCAATCTGGGGGACCCATGTCTGGGAAGTTCCCTGGTCCCAAAAGATTCCATATGCCACAGAGCAACTAAGCCTGTGTGTCACAACTACTGCGCCCGAGCGCTGCAACTACTGAAGCCTGTGTGCCTAGAGCCCGTGCTCCACAAGAGAAACCACCGCAGTGAGAGGCCCCGAGCACCGCGACGAAGAGTAGCCCCTGCTCATCGTAACTGGAAAAAGCCTGCACGTTACAATGAAGACCCAGCACAACCAAAAAATAAATCAATCAAATTTTTAAAAAAGAAGCAGCAGTGGAGGGGGATCTTTGCTGATGATCCAGTGGCTAAGACTGTGCTCCCAGTGCATGGGGTCAGGGTCTGATCCCTGGTCAGGGAACTAGATTCCATACACCACAACTAAAGAGTTTGCATGCTGCACACCAGTGCATGCTAAATTAGACCCAGTGCAGCTAAATTAAAAAAAAAAAAAAAAAAAGCAGTGGAGGGGTAGGGCATGCACCACCCTGGGTTCAGACCCTGCGATGGTGGGCTGCCAGCTTCATCTCTCTGCACCTTGGCTCCCTCACCCACAAAAGCAGGATAACCACAGGGGCCACCTGTTTGGGATGTGGTGCAGACTGAATGAAGTAATAGACAAAACACTCAGCTCAGAAGCTGGTATACAGTAAGTGCTCATTAATGGCTATGGGCATCACCACCACCATTACCAGCATCATTATCCAGACCCACACTGATGCGTCTGCCTTGACTCTGACCTCCATTCAAATGGCAGAGTGTGTTCGGGGGTGATGAAAATGTTCTGGCATTAGATAGCGGTGATGGCTGCACAACCTCCATAAAGCACGCATTTTTACGGAATGTAAATTGGATGTAGACAAAACAGTTAGCTGGGTTGTGCTCAATCGTGTCCAACTCTTTTGCAAGCCCATGAACAGTAGCCCGCCAGGTTTCTCTGTCCATGGGATTTCCCAGGCAAGAATACTGGAGTGAGTTACTATTTCCTCCTCCAGGGGATCTTCCCAAGCCAGGAATCAAACTCGTGTCTCCAGCATTGGAAGGCAGATTCTTTACCACTAGCGCCACCTGTGTGCCAAGAGGCACACAGAGGAGGCAGGCAGGAGTCTAGGCCTTCGGGGACAAAGCCAAGATAGATGCCCCTGGGGAATGAGTGCTGAAAGGGTCAAGCTCACTGACACTCCAGATCCACAGTCTGTGCCCCTTCCCACGTCTCACCTACCGCCTGGAGTGTTCCCTCTGCCTCCTCCTGGGAAGCTCTCTTCTCCTCCAACGTCAGGACAAACCTGCAGGGCAGAAGAGGGGGAGGAAGACGGTGATGACCAGCTCTCCTAGCCCTGGTTTCCTCGTTACTGACCAGAGGCTAACGACACTGGCTTGAGAGCCCGTCGGGATGGGGAGGGGTGATGCAGATCCCTGGGAGAGGGCTGCAGGCCCAGGTAAATGCTCAGAAAAAGCACCTGCCTCATGATGTTAAGCAGCAGCACGTGCTTGGGCAGCGGGCGCTCCCACACCTGCCGTGTGCTGGGCAGGTAATTTCTCCCTGGAAGACTCAGCAACCCCAGCCTGGGATCTGAGCGCCCAGCTAGAGCGAGGATGTGGAATCAAGCACTTGTGGAATCAAGCACTTGGCAGGGGGTGGTAAGAGGTCCAGCTAAGTCGCTTCAGTCATGCCTGACTCTGTGCGACCCCATGGACTGTAGCCCGCCAGGCTCCTCTGTCCATAGGATTCTCCAGACAGGAGTACTGGAGTGGGTTGCCATTTCCTCCTCCAGAGGATCTTTCCAACCCAGGGATCGAACCCATGTCTCTTCAGTCTCCGCAGTGGCAGGCGGGTTCTTTACCACTACCGCCACTTGGGAAGTCCTCACAGTGTTGGAAATAGAGGGCGGAGTCTCAGGTTTCTCAAAACTCAGACCCTGGAATTCTCTGAACTGGCTTAACAGTTTCCCTCTGGGGCAGGAAAGACAATTCCACCCACCCCACTCCCCCTGCCCCCGTGATGACTGTGTGATAGAGTGGAAACCTAGCAACACCCACCCTAAATCCACCAGGGGAACATTGGCTGGAGAACGTGCAAACTATAGTCACAAAGCAAATGTGTGGGATCTCAGGAGAGAGGAAGAAAAGAGCCTGCTCAGTCTAGAGGTTCAAAAAGACGAATGAGGGAAAATCATCCCAAATAATGCAAAGAATGTTCTTATGATTATTTAGGAAAGCTATTATAGTATGCTTTAAATATGCACTGTTCATTGTATGCACATCTCAAAGCATTTGAACTTAAAGAGGTGAGCATCATCTGACCTTTGTAGTTTATCTACTTGGTCTCATCTCCTTTCAGAAACAGGGTGAAAGGAGCTATATCTGAAGGCTGAGACTCACGGTGTTCGGGTGATGGGTTGGAGGCCAAACAGCCAGCTGGTGGCTGGGCCTCTGATTCCAGCCCCTGTGAAATTTCCATAAATATTTCTGAGCCTTTTGAAGGCTGGACGGCAGGGGGAATGCTGAGAAAAATTACAGGGAGTGTTTGCATTTGGGATGTGCCAGCAACTCACTGTGTAACTAACTGATGAGCTGACTTCTCTCCGGGCCTCTGTAAAACAGCGCCAGAAAAAGCAACCTCCAAGAACCCAGTGAAGATTTGTGAATAGTTTTTCTAATTTCTAAAGCAATGTAGGGACTTCCCTGGAGGTCCACTAGTTGGGACTCTGGACTTTCACTGCAGGGGGCATGGGTTCAACCCTGGTGGGGGAATGAAGATTTCACATGTTTTGTAGCTATGCCAAAAAAATAAAAATAGCAATATCTCAATTAAAAAAAGAGGCAATGTAGCCTCTCCTCACCTAAGTATTATTTAAAAAAAAAAAAAAAAAACGACCCATCTGTTTCCAAGTTAAGTGGCACTTTTCCCCTAAAATGTAAGTTTGATTCTGCTCTGTCTGAAATCAGCTTCCCACCTCTTATGCAGGACCTCAAAGTTATGAAATTTCTAATTCCAATGTCTTGGCTATTTAGATGTTAGAGAATTATACAATATTTCTATGACTCAAATCAGGCTTTTGGCTTTAAGACTAAAAGGTCTGAGTATCTGGGTTTTTGTTTTTTTTTTAAGAAAAATGACAGATATCAGCCCTTAGAAAAATCAGCTCACTTGGAGACCTCCATGGCGTTATTGCCTCCTTTAATATTGCTGACAGTCTCTTGCAAATGTATCACAAGTTGGCATTTATTAGTGCGAGGCACAAGTAAGGGGCATGTTATTTGATTTGAATAACAGCTTGGAGCTACAGTTTGAGTCCAGAAATATATTAGTCAGAAACAATCTCATTTAATAACACAGAAACTAATAAAAGAAAAGTATTCCAACTGATTCAGAATTGAATTTATGAATATTGCTTTAGCAGGATTAATGATCAAAACCCCAACCTGTTTGTCACGTTATAACTGACTTTTCCATTTAAATGCAAAACCAGAAGTCAATGAGTCCGAAGGATTGTATATTGCTTTGAAGAAAACCAGTTCATTTTACATGTAAGCTTCCAAATTGGCAATAAACTTTAATTACAGGGTCAGATAATCAAATTATAATCAAATAGCCTCACATAAAAATCTATGTTTGAAATTAATGAGACACAAGGCTGCCACTCGGTACCAATACACCTCTGTAGCTTACTAGCAGACATTTCATTTTCATTTAAAAGTCACCTTAAGGACTTTCTCCTCAATTTTCACCATGTAGCTTAATTTGATTTAGAAAACATTTCATTCTTAGACCATAGAGTCCTTTGGATTTTCAGACTCATCTCTGCCTTTCCCTCCTCCTCTCAACCTCGGGGGAGGTCTGTTTTATAGCTGACCATGGAATTTCCAAATGGGCGCTGTTGGAGAAATTTCCAACTGCGGGGTGAGTATGTTATCTATCTGTGTTGAGAAGAACCTTGCCAGGTGTCAGCTGTCATCTGGCGGAGGCAGCATCCAAACCGTGGGATGGGGTCACCTGGGAAATTTCACCAGAGAGGGGAAAAATGCACTTGTCTTAGAAATACTTAAATTGTTTTGAAATCAAGCAATCCATTGGCAAGCGAATGGCATTAACACTTACACCTGCCTCCTTATCTCATTAGCTTACAAACAAGAATGTGGAGTTGTATTTTAAAACCTCTGTATCTTATCTTTAAAAACCAGCAATCTCTTTGTCTTCATCAGTAATAGTTTCTTTTGGGTCAGAATGATGAAGAGCCAGCTTCTGGGGCTTCCTTTTACCTGCAGGTAGGCGAGCTGGGACCAAGGAAAAAGAGCGATGGACTGACAGGCACAGAGAGAGAGTCGAAGGGACAGCTTTCCATCACTGACATGCTTTCTCTTTCTAAAAATTAGCCTTTTGAATCTTTCCATATTATGCAATAAATGAGGTGCATAGCACCTGACCAGGTTGCAGCTTAAAAAAAAAAAAAATCCATTTTTAGCATAAGTATATCCCAATTATTGCTTGGGACATACTTCTGCTAAAAATATTCATTCGTGAAATTCAAATTTAACTGGACATCTCATGTTTTTGAGAATGCTGGGGATCCTAATCTGTAATAATAATGATAATAAAGTTTGCTATCTTCTAAAACATTAAAAGGGTTTCATGGGGATTCCCTGAATATTTTGCAAACTTGCCTGATTACCCAATCACATGGATCAGCTGGGAGTTTTCTAAAACTACAGTTGCCCAGGGCCACCCTAGCAATGCCCTAGCAATGCCGATTCACTAGGTCCAGGGTTTTGCCTGGGAGTTTGTATTTTGACAAGTTTCCCAGGTGATTCTTGGCATCAGACAAGTTTGGAAAACACTGCAACTATCTCTTTGTCACATCCCTGAAAAGGAGGTGGTGATGGAGTAGGGGAGGTAAGGCCAAATGATGTATTTCCAGCTGGGGAATTCATGGCCCAAAAAGGAATAGAGTGTTCGGCTGTCTTCAGAACCTTGCACCAATCGAAACACCAGCCTCAGAATGTTTTATTTCACTGTGGCACAAAGTTAAAAGGTTATTTGCCTTAGAGATAGACAGGTAGAAGGTGTGTGGCCACGTAAGTTAGTTCTATCAGTGCAATTTCGATCTTTGCTGTTTTGTTTGGCACGCTCAAGGGTCCTACTGTGAGCTATGTATAAGTGTGAAGCATCGATCGAATCTGCCTCAGGTTTTCCATTTGTAATAAGGACATCCTCCCACCTCCAGCCTCCTCCATGGTTTTACCATTAGGACACAAGAGAGACAGACAGGAACTGAAAGCCTTGAGAAGCTCCATCCGCCAGGGCTCAGTCCCAAGTGTGAGGGGGGAGGGGGAACGAGCCACACAAGCTCTGGTGTGCCGCCCCCCACCCGCGCCCAGGACCCCTCTAGCTCGTCCTCCACAACAACCCACAGGGACACGTGGAAGGTGCTGCCCCACACTGCGGGGCAGGGAGGGGAACACCGTTTCAGTGTGAACCACAGCCTGTGTCTCGCCCCCACTCCCTACACACACACATTAAAAAGAAGCTGTGAGGATGACAAGGTGATGAGAATATTCAGTAAAAACAGAGGACCAGGGGGCGCCCATGCTGCCCTGCTCTGCGCCGTCACCTCAGGGCAGGGACTGTGGGTCTGAAGTCATCCACTTATCTCTCCTCCTCCTGTTCACCAGCAGAGGCATGAATCAACACATAAGGGGGAAGTCCGGTTTCTCCTGCTCCTGGCTCCCCCTTTCCACCTCCTATTTTGAGTGTCTTCTTGCTCCCCAACAACCCGGGCATTCACATTTTACTTGCATAGTACAAGTAGCCTCTTTTGGTCAGCGTGGACTGACCACTGGGCCAGCAGTCAGAAAGGGAGGGCTCCCTCCACCCCATCTTCTGCCATGACCTTGGGCAACCCTGGTCTCTGCCTCCTCTCTACTCAGGCTATGCTTGTTTCTGACATCCTGGAGTCTTCTGCTATGTCTTCCCTTTTATTGGTGACTGATGAGTGTCAATTAGGCAGCCTCTAAGGTCAAAGAAGCACAATTTAATTTCTCCTTTTCACCTGAAGCAGATTATATCTGCCCCTTCTCATTTGAAAATTAACCCCTAAATGACTGCTGCTGTGCACGCCTATCTTGACAGATCTGCTTTTCACCACTGCTTGATTTGGCTCCGCCCTCTACAAACCCAACGACTGGAGGGATAACAAGGAATATGTTTCACTTGTAAAGAAGATGGTCTGCAAGTCCTCCTGAAGCCACTGACCCTGCAGATTACACCTCATGTAATCCTGAGGGGTGCCAGGATTTTTCTAAAGACCTGATGAATGCAGTTGCCTCTTACTCTGTTCTGAGGAATCCAGAGGAGCCCGACTCAACCTAATGAGATGTGCTGGAGAAGGCAAAGCATCCATGGGAACAAACAGGACAGATATGGAAGAAGGAAAAACAAAGTCGGGATGATAATGATCATGGCAAGTGGTGGCGTTTGGGTGATGAAGATGAATAAATTATCCTTTCTTCCTAATCTGAGCCTTTGGTGATGTTCTATTGACTACATATGTACCAGGTCCAAAACATGCTTGTGGCGTGTCTTACAGAGACATCGAGTCTAAATCACTCACGAGGTAAGGAATTTATCAAAAACAGTTCTGAGCCACCCTGCTCCCTCTGGTTGTGATGTTCGGCCAAGCACCCATTAACGCCGAGGAGAACCACTCGCTGTCACAGCAAGTTCTTTCCGGAATGGTGAACACTCAGGGCCCCTAACTTAGGATTTTGGTTCAGACGTGATGTGAAATTCTGGGAGACAGATGCTGGATGGGTCTCATAGGCCCCGAAGGTACACACCCTCTTTGATCCAGAAGTTCTACGGCTACGGGTTCATCATAAGGAATATGTGTATAAAGCTTACAGTTGTGAAAACCTGGGAATCTTGTATCAAATGAATTATGGCTCATTCCTATGAAAGAATACCCTGAAGCCATTCAAAATCACGTAGAAGAGGACTTCCCTGATCGTCCAGTGGTTAAGGATCTGCCTGCCAATGCAGGGGACAGGGGTTCCATACCTGGTCTGGGAAGATCCCACATGCCCCGGGGCAACTAAGCCCCAACTAAGCCGCAACTACCGAACCATGCTCTGCAACAACTGAAGCCACTGCAGTGAGAAGCCCAAGCATCGCAACTAGAGAGCAGACCCTGCTCACAGCAGCTAGAGAAAGCCCGCACACAGCAAAGACCCAGGGCAGTCAAAATAAAGAAAGAAATATCACATAGAAGAGCATGCAGGGACATGCAGCTGTGGGTTAGTGAAACCAGGGCACAGGTTTCAAAAGACAAAAGGAGTGCAGGGCCACGTTACAGTTAACAGTGGTCATCTTCGGTTGACAGAATTATAAATGCTTTTGATTTTGTATTCTTTTTCTGTTTTCCAAGTTTTCTGCACAAAGATAATATCTATATTATATATATATATTTTAATTAGGAAAAAACGAGTTACACTTCTGAGGGGAAAAAGTATTGAACAGGACAAAAATCTCACTGACCCTTAAGGAACTTTCAGCTTCCATTTTGTCATGAGTCACAGGATTTTATGTTCACTGTGTATGGAGGTTGTTCCAAGCTCTACAACCACTGGCGACCTGGGCCTTTCTCCTGTCCTCTTTTTGACCCCTGCGGAAATGTTCCAGCCAACAAGAAGAAGTAGCAAAAGTTCTCTGTTATGGGTCAATTACGGGATGTTTCCAGACCTCACCTACCCCTCCGTGATTTAACCATGGAACCCGACACAGAGAAGGTGCTGAGTGTTTGCTGAATGAATGAAAGAAAAGGCCATCTTGCTATTTTGAGGGCTTTCATTTTTGTTCCATTGTTAAAACGTGCGTGGGGGGGGGGGGGAGGCAGGGGAGTGAAGAAAAAAAAAAGATTTAATTCATAACAATCAGGGGTTTAAAATAGAAACTCCCAACCAATTTTGGCTGAAAGGGTTCTAGAATCATCTGAACAGCTGCTGTTGTAGACGCAGCCTGAAACAAATAACTTCCAGCGAAGTTCCAAGTCTGCGTTGAATAAACGCGCAGACGGGGGCAAGGGCTTTAATTAGCATTAATTGCAGTGCCGGCCGGCTGTTTGTCGAAGCCTGGCGGCGAGCATCCTTCCGCAGGCTGTAGATGGAGCCATAACATTACTAAACGGCATCCCAGCGCTCAGGGTGGGGGTTTTGTGCCGGGAGAACCAGATGTATGGAAGTTTTTCCGCTTCCGTTTGTGAGTGTGAACACCCAGCGAACTCAGACTTTCTAATTTTCTCCGAAGCTGACTTTGTTGGTTGAAGCCCAGTAGTTGACGTTGGCGTGGCTTCAGATTCCATGTGCCCAGCGATTATCACCTTCTAGCACCTTCCGATCTGACAATTTCTCTGCTCCAGGGCATCCCCAGGGCTGTCAGTCCCACCTGGGCGGATGAACAGCAGATAGGGTCCTGCTCTTTGCAACCTCTTGCCTTCTTTCCATGAGAGCCACTCACCCAAGTGGCCCGGGCTCCCCAGGGCTCACCTGGCTCCTGGCCAAAGCCTGGCTCACGGAGGGTCTCACACCCACAGACAGGGCCTTGGTGAGCGGGGCTGGCCCCACCTCCCCTTTCCCACTGAAAGGCCCAAACTTGATGAATGGTCTGACTTCAAAACCCTCCCTGGCTTGGTTGATCTCTCACATTTCTTCTCTTTTCTCTCTTCAAGACGCCTCCCCCTGGCTTGCTTTCTCCTTCTCTCTCCATCTCTCTCTGCCTTCTTCCCCTCTCCTCTCTCCTGCCTTCTCTGCACCTTCTCTCTTTCCGCACACAGATCCTTGAAGCCAGAGTGAAATCTTGAGTCAAAGGCCATTTCACATGCACTATGCTGTGTTTTCCTACTGACTTTGCCACATCTTATCAGGTCACTTCTTTCCTCCCAAATACTCCACGGCTGGGAAGGCCCACTTGGCTTGACACTCCCGGGTGCACAGACCGTCTCCTCCTCTCCTGCCCCGTCTGGGCCTCCCAGGCAGCTGCTTGATTCATGCCTCCCCTCCACTGGCGGGACTCCCGCTTGTCTCCCCAGGCCCACAGCACGTGTTCCCACCTCTTCCGTGCTGCTTTCCTTGCTTGCCTCCCAGTGGGATTCCTCTCTCCTGTGAAAGGACTTCAGGGTGGCACGTTTTATTTGCTTTGGATTCTGGCTGCTGGAGTGTGTGTCTGTAAGATAAGATAATCCTTTAAAGGGTTTTCGTTGTAGTACCCTCTTCCCAGGCTTGCCCTTGCAAGAGAAGGAGGGTGATGAGCGGCCACGGTGACCTCTTGTGCCCTGTGGGGGATGGGGAGGTCCCTGGCAAGAAAATCGATAGCTTCAGGTCACCGTGTGTTGGTGGAAGAGGACCTCTTCCCATCCCTGAGGCGAGACGGCTGGTCCTCAGGCCAGCTGTGGGGAGGGCAGAGGGAGAGGTAAAGAAGATGGGGAGCGTAGACACTGATGGAGCCTTGAGAAGGGGTGGTGCCCTTGCCCCGTGCCAGGTGGGAAACCAGGCAGCTTTGTTGGATCTGAGAGCAGAGGACCTCTGAGCTTGAGGGGAGAGTCTAGTGGCAAAGCCACTATAGGACAGGTCTGGCAGAAAGGGCCTCAGCCTTATACAGTGAGCTTCCAGTCTCCCGGCCTGGCACGGAGAGACGCGGGACACACAGACTCGGGCCTTGCAGCAGAAGCGGTCGGTGTCCCCCGTAGCCCCCGTAGCTCTTGGGCTGCACCTTCTCCTTGCCTGCTGGCCTGCCAGCTGCCAGCCCCTGTGTCTCCTTGCCAGAGGGATTCCCCTGGTTGCTCTGCCCTTGCACTGGCAGGCCAGTGTGCTGGGAAAATGAGACTACAGCAGCCCTGAAGTCAGCACTGATGGAGCTGATGGATCAATACCCCAGCTCCCTCGCCCCTCACATGTACTCACTCTCCACTGTTTCTCAGAGTTCCCGGCAAGACTGAATGCCACTTGCCCACTGGGTACTGTGATAACACACTCTGTGGCGGCTTCCTTCCCTTCCCTGTCTCACTGCTGTATCCCCTACTACTGGGGGGTATCACCTCCAAATAAACGATTGACATGATTCTGGAGGAACTCAAAACCAATACAAGCTCAGAGGCCCTTGGGAAGGAACGAAGAATGACGCAGCAGGAAGCCTCAGGGCCTGACATGGGCGCGGAACTCTCCCAGGGGACTCTGCACAGGCAGGTGATGCCCATGGGCCAGATAGGCGCCTTTTCCCAGAGTCTGTGTCTCACACAAGCCGCCTCCTTCCTCTCGCCACAAAAACACAGCAGGACAACCAGGAAGAAAGGGAATGGGGGCTTGTGCTTTAAATTAAATTGATTTGTTGAAAGAGGAGAATTGCATGGTCTTTTCATCTGCGTTTGTGGGTGCTTCCTCCAGCTGCGGCCTTTACCTGCTTCCCTCTCCATCTGAGCTGCCTGAAGGCAGGGAATGGGCCTTGCTCGGCTTGTGGCGGCCCATCCCCCGGTGTCTCCCATGAGGGACACTTGAGCCCGATTCAGTCCACTGGGGAGTGTGCCAGGAAGTGCCGATGGCCCTAAGGAGCGGAGAGCAGCCCCCAGCTGACGGCCAGTAGGGAGGTGGGGACCTCAGGCCGATAGCTGCAAGGAACTGAACTCTGCCAACAACTGAGTGAGCCTGGGAGTGGATTCATCCTGGGTCTCCAGTTGAGAACCCAGGTCGGCTGACACCTTGACTGTGGCTCAGGAGACTTGGAGTGGAAGAACCAACTGAGCCCACCTGAAATTGTGACTTGAGATCATAAATTTGGGTTGTTTTAAACTACTACATTTGGAGTGATTTGTTCCAGCAGCAACAAGAGACTAGTACAGAGATTATACCAACCCTGTGAGTGCTACTGTGTGTGGCAACTCTGGCTGAAATGTTGAAATGCAGCCTCTACAGAGAGGCCCTTTGTGCTTTGGGCCATCCTGCAAAGCCTGCAGGTCACATGTGCATTTCCTGTGAGGGCGGCTTGTTAAGGATAAGAAGCGAATGAAGAAAGCTGCAGGCTCCTCTGGGTCTGAAGAAGGGAGACATGGATATGGATCTGGGGTGGCTTTAGCTGGTTTTGGTATGATGTGGGGGTGACCTCTGAATCATAGAGTCTGATGACCGTTTTCTGACTTTCTTCAGGACTTTTGGCAGATATAACCCTGGAATCTGCCAAGAAGGCTGGTTATGTGGGCAGAAGAAGGGGTCCAGGGACAAGACTTGACAGCACCCCAGCCGGTTCATCTCTCTATCCGGGTGGGATGATGCCCTGAGGTTTACCTTCAGGTTTTCTTCAACTCTTTTGCTTCTCTTCACCCAAGAACAGGGTACCTGGAGGCAGGAATGGGATTTACTTTTCCTTCCCAATTCAGCTTCTCTGTTTCAACAGGTTTTAAGCTAATGGTCGCTATGGCTGCCAACTGGGGCTGTCCATATACATCCCAGGGGTTGCGGTAGGGGGTGGGGGTTCAGTTTGATTTCTGTGAAGAACGTAAGCAGCATCTTCAGCCCCCAGATGGAGGAAGTGGGAGCTGGTTTCCTGCCTTAATCACGGAGCTCTGTGGGACCGACTTCTTGTCTCGAATGCAAAGCCCTTGCGTTTGTCTCTTGCTGCTCAACCTAGAATGACTGTGAACTATGGAAGCAACCATGTGTAGGCTTTGGAAAACCGCTTCTGCCAAGGTTCAGGGGAGACTGACCATGGGGCGGGGACCAGAGCCCCCCTCACACACATCTGTCCTCTCTGGCCCTCGGCTCCCTCCTGGGTGAAGACACTTGGCCTCCTTAGATGGCTTCCAAGGTTCCTTTTGACTTTAGAATTATCGGTTTGAAAAAAAAATCTGGTAGAACAGACACTAGCTGTTGACAGCAGTAATCTCTGCTGGGGTGGGAATGGGGAATAGCATTAGACATTAACGTCCCAGGTCAAAGTTTAGAAAATATTTAAAAATAATTTTTGGATCATGTGCAACAAAACATTAATTTTTTAAATTGCATTTTTTTTTGTTTTCCTTTCTAAAAAATGTGCTTTCTGTTATGGAAAATTTCAAACATATAAAAGTATGGGGTAATGAATTCCCACATAGCCATCACTCAGCTCCAACCATGGTTGGTTCATAGTCAGTCGTTTCACCAGTATCCCCACCTACTCCCCCCCTCCTTCTGTCTTATTTTAAAACAAATCCAAGACATAACATCATTTCACTCAATACAGCATGTATCACTTTTGTAACTAGAAATTAAAATTTACCTGAGGCATTCTGAAACTAAATATACCTCCATACTCTTCTGCAGAAGCACCACAATAGGATGGAAATACAATGTAACTGTTAGTCTTCTGGAGATCTGGAAGAAATCTGTTCTCTACCCATGATTGCCTAACAATGTTTAATCCAAAGGAAAGAAGCTCTAACAGTGGAATTTCATTTATCTGTGGGAGGGACTGTACTGAGGGACAGGGGATGAGGGAACACTGTCAGCCACTCCACTGCGTAGTGTGTAGAGCCAGTCCTGGGAGGGAATGGCTTGCTCATTATCTTTTCCAACTGTTTCGCACTGTATGCGTCAAATCCCATAGTAAATACTGAGAATTATTTTAAAGGATCTCTCAGGAGTTTGGCAGCTTCCCTCCTCCCATTCAACAGTTTCAAAATCCCTGTTACTACCACCACCCTCATCAGATTGTGCTTATTAAAGGTCCACTTGGACTCACAGCCCCACCTGTTTCCCGCTGAGACGGGTCCTTGACTTAAATTTCGGGGGTGAGTTCTCCCGCTTTGTTCATTTGGATTAGAAACCCCGTGACGTTTGACCTGGTTTACGTTTTTCCTTTTCTCTTTTGAAACAATAAAAATGTTTCGTGGGGATTCTGGACTACATTAGAGGGTCGTTTTCAATTTTCATGCGAGACATATGGAAAGACTCACCTCCACTTACAGTTTATTCCCTGAGACGGTCTGACCCACAGCCGACACTCCGAAATGGAAAAGACCTTCCAGGCAGTCAGCATTTGAGCACATTTCCCGCCCTCGGCCTGTACTGACCTCAGCTCAAGTCAAAACTCACAGGAACGCTAGACTTGGATGATCCGGGACATGGAAACGTTCAATCCTGAAGTGTGCCCCCTCCTCACTGAGGCTGGGGCTCCCCAAGCTCTTCAAGTGCGGTTGGGCCTGAGCCTGGGGGTGGGGAATGGGCTGCTACAGCGTTTCTTCTCTTTCTCTTCTTTGGTAGAGGGGGAGAGGCCCATGGGACTTGTTCTATATGGCTGATGGTGCTTCTTTTTGCCTGCTTGAGTTAATGGACAAAAGCCATACATGGATGTCTGCTGGACTAGTTATGTTTTCCTTGCAAATACAAATCTAAAGTGCTGTAGCCCAGACAGCTTTAATGCCTGAGTAAACGCTTGACCTTTGATGAGTTTCCAGAATTGAGATGTTCGGGTCTTTTGGCATCATTAGGAAATGGACTCGCATCTGACAGGTTAAGGGGTGACAGCAGTAAATACAGACAAGATCATAGAAGCTGGGAGTCACAGGGTGGGGAACTGGAAAATTCGGTCCTGCCATCCAGGCTCTCCAGCCTTTTGACATTGGGGATTAAGAATGGCCTGCAGAGGCAGCCCGCAGTAGGGAGATTTTAAAGGAAGGATTCTTTGGGTGGAAGCAGATCTGGCAAGGCAGGAGGAGAGGTTTTTTGAGAGAGAAAGAAGAGACGAAGGCTATTTTGGGGGATGGGGACCAGGGGAGGTGGGGCAAGGGAGGGGAGAGATGGAGAGATGAGTAGCGAGAAGCTTTGTGGTGGATGAACCTGGGATCTTTGCAGCTGTTTTCCCAGGAACCCTGATGAAGATTTTGCTTTCTTCTCAATTGTTTTCAGTTGTTGCCCCTGACACTGATGGGCTGTGATGCTGATGGGAGCCTGGAGCCTAAGGTGGTCCAGATCTTTGGGGTCACAGAAGAGGGTAGAAAAGCAGGGTGCATCCTGGGAGACAAGGAGGTTTCACCACGAAATAGATTTGGCCTTTTGTTGGACTTGACCTACCCACTTTCCTTTTTGACCAGGAGTGGGTCGTGGGGTGGCTGCTTGCATCCGGGACCATCAGGTGTATTCCCAGCATCGTGTGGAGAATGGGTGTTGCGGGAATCCAGTGATCTGCTGGGGCTGGCTTTCCCAGCCTTGCGTAAAGTGCTGAGTCCTGGTGTACTGTGCAGGCGGGGGCGGGAGTGGGGGGGTGCCGAGAAGCGCCCGACAAAGGCACATGTCAGCAAGTCCTCCATCCGGCCGTTCGGGGGACTTGGCAGACCAGCCGGAGTTTCCTGGCATTTGGTTCTGAAGTAGGTAAGGCCAGCTGGCTCCGGAGAGTTTTTTGTAAAGCTTATGTCAGTCTGCGTCTTGGGGTCCTGTTTGCTGCCTGGGGGGTGATGGAGCTGGCTGGCCGAGTCCCAGCTGTTCCTTTGGGGGCCCACGTGGAGATTCTGGACTCCGATAGCATCTTTCAAGCCAGTAGAGGATGGGGGGGGGGGTGTGGGTGTCGAGCAGGAAGGTAGGGCTGAGGCTAGAACATGGTGGGGTGGGTCTAACAGCCGGAGCTGGTCTCTGGGGCTTAAACAAGCCAAGGAATTCTCACTGACCTGGAGGACAGACAGGGGGTGTTCCCTTTTCCCTCCTACTGTGAAGTTTTCTTAGGGAACCTAGCCCTCCCTGGGGCGCTGGGCTGTGAGGCACCCCTTGAAAAGGCATTCTTAACCCAGTACACCCACACAGGCTTTTTCTCTGGAAATAAAAAAAAATGCTCCAAAGCCCAAGTTTTATGCAAACACTTAAGAAGGCAGGCTTGCTGCCTCTTCGCATTACGATCACTAGACAGACTCCATTCCAGGTCTGGGCTGGGGGAGGGGGAAAGCTTGGGGTTTGCCTCTAAAGCCAGGGATCTGTTTCAAGTGATGTGTGTGTGCACACTGGACTCCCACTGCTCCGGCCTTAAAGGTCGTTCACACTCGAAAACTTCAAGTTTCTTCTCTGGTGCAGAGGGTTCTTTTTCCAGGGGATCCCAGTCCCTCTAGTGCTGCTGGGAATGGAAAGACCCCCCACCCCCACCCCATGCAACCAAGGGTGAATGGGAGAGCATCCCACCCACGGCCCCAGGCTCGCTAAGACGACCTGGTGCTCCGTCTGCCTCCTTCACCCCGAAAAATAAAGCCCCCCGGGGGCCAGGAGGTCCCGGGAGTGGCTGATGCGCAGCGTGCTTGCCGTGTGCCAGGCAGTCCTCCTGAGTGCTGTGGCATGGAATACCTGATTTAAGCCCCACACTAATGATGACTATTTATGATCCTCACTCTGCAGAGGCGGAAACTGAGGCCCAGGGAGACAATGAAATGAGCACAGGTCGTGCCGCCAGCGCGCAGGGGGAGCCAGGATTCGAACCCATGTTCTTCTCGCGTGTCTCTGCGCCTGCGCAGACTGAGCGTGGGCGGGAGGGCTTTGGCTTTGTGCCCTGGGACCCGAAGCTGAGCATCGTCTGAGAAGGAGCCTTGATGGGGGCGGGGAGAGGGAGGGGGCTGGAGCCAAAGCAGCAGCGAGGGAGATGCGGGTGGAACTGGCTTCTTCCCGGAAGCTCACTGGGGCTCTGAGCAGCTTGGCGGCCGCGGGCTTGGGGGTGATTGCCCCAGGCCCCATCCCGCCGTCCCCAGGAGCCCAAACTACACCCATGGATGAAGCGGCTTTCGTCTTCATCCAGCGTTCGCCTCATGCCAGGCCCAGGTTGTGGGGAACAGAGAGGAACAAGATGCAGCCTTTACAGGCGATTCTCAGGCCATTACATCCCGTATTTGATGGCGAGGGGTAAAGAGGAGGTTGGTGTAAAAGCCGCCGCTGTTGCAGCCCCTTGGCACCTTGGGAGAATTCCACACGGAGGATAAAACACTACTGCTATTTGGAGAGACCCCTTTAATGGGCCCGTGGGACGGAGGAGGGCTGGACGAGGAGGTTTGGAGAGGAGTTCAGTTGTGCTACGTGCAAGGAGTTATGGACTTACCTTGCTGAGACCCTGAGAAGGAGTTTGGGGTCTGAGCATAAGTGACAGGAGTGAAGAGCTCTCCCCGCCCCCCGCCCTCAGTTACATCCTTATATCTTACCTTGGAGGATCTGTGGAGGGTCTGAGGCAGGCAGTGGTTAATGAGATCTAGCAAAACTGAGGCCTAGAAACTTCCACTTTAGAGTTGTGTCCCACCAGTGCAGTAGTTATTGCTGTGATTTCCTCGTTGCTCCTCTCTCTGCCCGAGACCTCAAGTGAGTAAAATGCAGCGGTCACTCACAGCAGTGCGCCTGGGAAATGCTGGCGTCGTTCCAGGCAGTGAGGAGATAAATAACAAGGAGTAAGGGGCTGCAGTGACCAGTGACCAGGAACGGATTCTTAACAAACCGGTCTTCCTCCAACCATCTTGAAAGTGAGGGAGGTGGATGGGGGGCTGACCCTATTACTGCAGAGAGCCTGGGGCTTGGGGCTGGGACAGCTTGAGGTGGGTGAGGCACTGCCTCTGGCGCGTTTCAGGGTGTGCCCCCAAACTCAGCCATCAGGATAAATCATACTTTGATGCAACCTTTAAACTGTCAATATACAGAAGTCTGATGAACAAAATAGCAAAATTTTAAATTAAGATAGAGCTAGTGTATTAGGGATTATTCCTCTTGCCTCAGGCTGCAATATGACTGAGCAATGCATTGTTATGGATCCTGTCTTTATTTAAAATGTTGATAATTCATTCATCATTGATTTTTTGTGTTGATTTATGATTCTTAAAACCTTGTGTTAAAATATGACTTATCAAAAAAAAAAAAATATGACTTATCTTGATGGCTGAGTTTTTGGCACACCTTGAAATGTGCCCAGGGCGGATATCTTACTCACTTTGCCTTGGTCCTGGCCCTGCCTGGGGACGTGAGACATCATTTTATTTGGCCTTAAAGAAAAGAGTAATTCATGAACCTGTGGGTTCATGGGTAAGGGCCGCTGCATGGGTGATACACTCTTGCAGAGTACTGTCCGAGACTGGTTCACTATTGACAGCTGTCTCTCCTCTGGCTGGTTAGTGCTGTCAAATGACAAAAATTAAACAATTCAGTACCAGGTTTGATGTGCTTTACTCAAGGGAAAATAATCCATGGACTGGGGGAGTACAGTGCCTCACAAGCAGTGGGGCATTCTTCCCAAGGGATTTTGGGCAACGGGGAGTTTTACAGATGTTAGAAAAGGCGATGGGCGTGGTTGGCTAGGACGTCGGGACTTTCCTTAGAAAGCAAGTGGGTCCTGTTTTGTAGGAGAAGGTGAGCTGGGTAAAAGTTGAGTTGGAGGGACTTCCCTGGTCCAGTAGCTAAGACTCCATGCTCCCAATGCAGGGGCCCAGGTTCAATCCTAGGTCAGGGAACAAGATCCCACATCACGCAACAAAGGGTTCACATGCTTTAACTCAAAATCCTGCATGCCGAAACTAAGACCCGGCATAGCCAAAAGAGAAAAAAAGCCAGTGGAATCGGAGGATTGGGGTTGGTTTCCTTGACATTGAGCTGTGTTCTGGCCCACTAGAGTGGCCTGGCTACCATGAGTCCTGGTACACGAATGACCTTTACAAGTGCCCTGACTGGGAACAAGCCCATATTCACACTTCATGAGAGGCAGCAAGGCTGGGGCCTCCCTGAGCCCAGATGGTGGGCACCGACCCCAGGGACCCGGTGTCCCGAGAGGGACGTCTTTTGGGAAGGAGGTTGATTCGCTTTTGTCTTAATGAGAACTTTCTTTGGATCTCTGTTCCCCGACTTCACTGCACATTTCAAAACAACATTCCTTTATGAACAAGCACCAGGACATCAAATACTTCCACACCCCATGCTAGAAGCGCTTCAGGCCATGTTGCTCTTTTACTTTTAAATAAATCATGTAAAATCAGATGTTAACTCTCTCTGAATAAACCCAACTGGAAAGGCTTTTTCTTTAATAACACCAATGACAATCAGAAGAGGTGCAAAGAATATGTGCCCCTAACTATAGAGCACCAGGGTTTAGAAGGAAAACACTTAAGTTGTTACATATGTAACAAATAATTCTTATTTATGGATGGTGAGAAAAATGAGCAACAAAGCTTGGAGGGAAAGTACAGCAGGAAATATATTAGCAGGAAGCATGATTTATGTCTTTGAATGGGGCCCATTTCTTTAATAAATGGATTTTGTTTGGCATCTTGGTCAACTGCAGCTCCACCCTACCTTTTAATTATTAAAGCTTGTGTTGGGTTCATCACATATGGCAGCTTTTTGAAACCTTTCTTCAGCCAGCAAACGATGAGATAGAATTCCAGGATATGCGACTCAAGGGAGGTGTACGTACTTCTCAGAGTCCTGAGATTACAGAATGCTGCCGCTGGCCGGGATCTTGGAGGTTGACTAGTGCAGAGTCACAGTCCCCACCTTGGTCACCCTACACCCCCTCCATTTATGGTGAGGAAGATAACTCTGAGGCGAAGGAGGCCAGGCAGGAAATTTATGGTGAGGAAGATAACTCTGAGGCGAAGGAGGCCAGGCAGGAATTTATGGTGAGGAAGATAACTCTGAGGCGAAGGAGGCCAGGCAGGATCACACAGTTGGCTGGTGGTGGAAGTGAATTCTTGTCTAAGAGATGCTTTGTGGGAAGACTCAAGACCTAAAATTTTAGACTTGGTTTCTTTCTTTTACTTTTTCTCTAAAGTACGACATCAAAGAACAATGTCATTAATTGGTCTTGAGTATTGGATAGGTGGCCTTGATGATAACTCACGAAAAGCCTGGTGAAGTGAACGTTGCACATCGTGTCTGACTCTTTGCAACCCTGTGGACCTTACAGTCCATGGAATTCTCTAGGCCAAAATACTGGAATGGGTAGCCGTCCCCTTCTCCAGGGGATCTTCCCAACCCAGGTCTCCAACATAGCAGGCGGATTCCTTACCAGCTGAGCCACCAGAGCACTCAAATCTTTGATTTACCTCTATGATGGTGATGTTCAGTCATAAGTCTTTTACATTATTAATAACAAGTTTAATGGAGACTTTCTAGCCAGTATTGTTTCCCTGTAACGTGAAGAACTTCCTTTTGGATTCTTTGTAGTGCAGGACTGCTGGTAGCAAATTTTCTTACCTTTTATTTATAGAATATATAAATAATTTGCCATACTCTTGAAGGATATTGAATTATGAGTTGACTTTTTTTCTCTCTCAGCATTTAAAAAATGTGATTTCCCTGTTTCCTGGCTTCCATTTTTGTCTGATGATAAGCCAGAGATCATTTGTGGCATTATTGTATGTAATATGTCATTTGTCTTTTTCTGCTCAAGAGTCTCTCTGATTTTTAGTTTTCAGGAGATTGACTGTGATATGTCTAGGTGTGGTTTCCTTTTGTGTGTCCTATTTTGGTTTCTTCATATATTTTTTCTGTTTCTCCTCTACTTTTAGGATTCCAAATACATGTGTACTAGATTTTTTTTTACACTAGTTTTTTCTACTGAGGCTCTGTTCACTTTTGAATATTTTTCTGCTGTGGTCCATAGAGTAGTTTCTATTGATACATTTTTTTTAATTGATACATTTTTAACCTCACTAAATCTTTTGTTATCTACCATCAGCTGTGTATTTTTAATTTCAGGTTTTAATTCTTAGTTCTAGAACTTCCACCTGCTTCTTTTTAATTGTTTCTGTTTCTCTGCCTAGAGTTCCTATCTATTCCCTTATAACAAGCGTATTTTTCTTTACTGAGCATAGTTATAATAACTGCTTTAAAATCCTGCTGAGAATCCTAAGTTCTGGGCTATCTTGGGGTTAGTGTCTCCATTGGTTACCTTCTCTCTTGAGTATGAATCACATTTTTCTGTGTCTTTGTAGGTCTAGTAATTTTAGATAATTTCCTGAATATTATGGATGAAATGTTATAAAGACCCTGGATTCATTATATTCCTCTGAAAAACTCTTGATTTCTCTTTTGTTTGTTTCTCTGCTTAATGTGCAGTTAACTGGGGTGAATTCAAACTCCAAATTGTTATCGCTTCTGCGGTGGACAGCAACTGAAATCTCAGTTAAGTTCTTTTATCCTCAGTTGGAACTGCTTGAAATCTGCCCCAACGGTGTGTATAGGTTGGAGGCAGCCAGAGATTTGAGCAGAGTTTTTAGACTGAATTCAGGGCTGTTTCTCTGTAGATTTCTTCTTTTCATGATGTTTCTCCAACCTTCTAACTGTTGTGGTCACCCTAAACTCCTCTGATTATTCATGCCTCTGAGACTAAGGGGTTAGTTTTAGCCAGCTGCACAGTAGCTGACTAAGGCCTGCCCTCAGGCAAAAAGCTGTGAGTGTGTGTGTGTGTGTGTGAGTGAGAGAGAGAGAGAGAGAGAGAGAGAGAGAGAGAGAAAGAGAGAGAACTTTCTGTAGTTTTTACCTGCCTTGGAACTTTCTCCAGTGTATTCAGATAGTTATTTTTTTATATATTTATCCGGAGGTTAGTTTAATTGTTATTCTGCCATCCACACAGTGTAATCCTCTTTTTTACCTTTTAAGAATATAAAATATAATAAATGTTCACAGCTCTTTTTCCTTCCAATTCATAAAGGTTTTTCTTCTGTGTGTGTCCTGTATTCCAGCTGTGTCCTGTTGGAATGTCTCTACTGCACCATTCATTCCTTCCCTTATTGGGGAGGAATCTGTGCTTGCGAACCTCTCTGTGTGAAGTCACAAGGGATCTCCTGTCGGCTCAGGATCCTCTGCGAGGGACAGAGTAAAGCCAGGTTTGCTGGCTGATGTCTTGGGTCCTGCAACATCTCTCCTCTTGTTTATCCAGTCCAGGTTACTGCCTGACCTCCAGAGTTAAGTTCTTTCTGCACTAGCTGGGTAGAAGGTGATGGTGGCCCTGACACCTTACCACTTTCTGATGTGGAAATAAAATTGGAAAGTGAAAAGAATTACAATTTCAAGGTGCAGGTGGTTTTATAACAACTAGGCTCATATTCGGGTTGAGGTAAAAGGTCAAGGAAGTTGGCCTAATTATGGAGATGTGGTCGGTTAGGAGCAGACGTGGTGAATTTGGTTCAGTGGACTCAGTGGTCTGTTTTCACATATTGATAGTTTGAAGCTATGCTTTTCTTCTGTTACCCAAGACTCATCTATGAAAGCGTTTCTTAATATCTAAATAGCTGCAGGGCTTCAAAGAAGCAGAGAGTGAGAGGAAAAAAGATGTTAGGCTAGTCTGTAGTTTTAAAAATACTTTATTTTTTAGAGCAATTATGGGTTCACAGCAAAACTGAGTGCTAAGTACAAACAGTACATGTTGTCTTCTCCCATCCCCCAGCCCCTGGCACACGCACAGCCTCCCCACTATCAACATTCAGCCCTGAGTGGTACATTTCTTATGTTCGGTGAACTTACACTGACACATCATTGAGTCCATGGTTTACATTAGGGTTCACTTGGTGTTGTGCATTCTAGTATTTGGACAGATGTTTAATGACATGTGTCCACCATTATAGTATCAGAATAGTCTCACTGCCCTTGTAATCCTCCGTGCTCCCCCTGTTCATCCCTCTCTCCCCTGCTACCTCCTGGTAACCACGGATCTTTTCTCTGTCTCCTCAGCTTTTCCTTTTATAGAATATCAAACAGCTGGCCTCATACAGTATGTTGCCTTTGCAGGTTGGATGCTTTCACTTAGTAATATGCATTTAAGTTTTCTGTGTGTCTTTCCATGGCTTCCTTGGTTCATTTCTCTTTAGTACTGAATAAGTTTCCATTGTCTGAATGTACCACAGTTTATTTATCTGGTCATCCATCGAAGGACATCTTAGTTGTTCCAGGTTTTGGCATTTATGAATAAAGTTCCTATAAACATCCACATGTGGGTCCACATGTGTGGACATAGTTTTCAGTTTGCCTGGGTGAATATTAAGGAGCTTGGCTGCTGGATTGTATGGTAGGAATCCATGTAGCTTTGTAAGAAACTGCCAAACTGTCTTCCAAACACTCCACCAGGAATGTTTGAGAGTTGCTCTTGTATCACATTCTTGTCAGCATTTGGTGCTATCAGTGTTCCAGATTTTGGCCATTCTGCTAAGAGTATAGTGGTAACTTGCTGTTATTTTGTTATTTCATGATAACATATGATGTAGAGCATCTTTTTATATGCTTACTTTGCATCTGATTATCTTCTTTGGTGAGATGTCTGGTTCAGATCTTTGGCCCATTTTTTAATTGGGTTGTTATTTCCTTCTTGTTGAGTTTTGAGGGTACTTTGTATATTTTGGGTAACAGTCCTTTATCAGATAGCTCTCAGATAGCTCTTTTGCAAATGTTTTCTCCCAGGCTGTGGTTTATCTTCTCATTCTCTTGACAGTGTTTTTTGCAGAGCTGAAGTTTTAAATTTTAATGAAGTCCAGCTTATCAATTATTTCTTTCATGGATCATGCCTTTGATGTTGTGTCACTGGTTTTAATAACAAAAACAACCATAATGAGACTAACCCAAGGAGGGATGTCAACTGCCATAAAAGCAATCATTTTGTATCAACTAGAGTTCCATGGTAATGTTTTATTTGGCATTTGAGGATCCTTCCATGCAAATCATTCCCATGGACATGTAATACGGAAACGTATATGTTTACAATTACTTTGTAAATGGTATAGCTATTTCAAGTGAGATGTCAGCGGTAGAAATAGATTAGGCTGCATATGTGAGTCCTGATTTGGGATTAGCAAGCAGCAACCACTCTTTGAGCTGCTGCTTCTGACATTTTGCTTGAACTGAAAGCCAGGTCTTATCAACAGAGGTGTTCTTCCATTCCCTGGGAAGCTGGTAATCATGTGCTATGGAACAGTGTCCCCCCTTCACTGTTCCCAGCAGTAAGACTACAGCTGCTAATGACTATACTCTACAGAGACACTGAACATCAGGATTTGTAGTAGGGGTTGGTATGCCATGGCAAGTAATGACAGTCACAGTAACAAGTCAGTTACCTTCCAAGGAATTGGACTCCAGTGAAATACATGTCAAGGAGAACTTTGGGAAAAGATATTGGCATTCCTGATCCAAGAGATACCACAGCTGGTGTGTTTATCAGCTGAGTGAGTTCAAATGGAGGGGTAAGTGACGAAGAACTCAAAGGAAATGGGGGCTTCTTAAAGGTGACATCAGGAACTGCCAGAGCATCACCTTCACTGTATTCTCCTGGTCAAAGCCCATCACAGGCACAGCCCAGATACACGGGGGAGGAAGAAAAGATCCTATCTTTGTGGGGGGAGTTTGTGGCTATCATTAATTCACCACATTTAGTAATTTCTCCCCCCACCCCATCTCTTAGACCATTGACATGAAGAGCCCCAAATAATGGTGCAGTAATTGTGGCTTCCGTGGGACTCTTCCTCTGTTCCCTGGGGTGAAATGATTGCCCTCGGAACCAGGATCTCACAGAATCTAAGACTGTGGCCATGGGAAGCACCTATTCTGCAAGCGTGCTCCTGGGAGTGGAGGTGAAGGGGGCATTCCTACTTCTACTTTTAGGTTTCTGGAGCCACATATTTTACTGCTGGGGACAGAGGGCCACACCAGCTAGAGATTCAGTGCAGAATTTGTATCCCCGAGGACAGGACCTCAGTTCACTCAGTTGTCTCTAAGAAGGCACGTCAGCTGGGCCTGTAACAGGCCATTCCTTCATTTTCGGAGAATGGCTGCCTCTGGACACTGAAATATTGGGCAGAAGCAGTCACCCCTTCATTTCTGTGAAAGGCCTCCCTTGAGCTGAGGCATGTGATGTGGGATCTTGTTTGGTCAATCAGACACTGTTATCCCTCCAGTGGTGGAACTGGTGGAGGCACTCTGGACGGGGCAGACAAACACATCTCCAGAGGAGGTAGCAGCTCCAGGAAGAACAAATTCCTGCCCCCTCCAAAGGAGAAGGAGTCCAGTGGGATCGACTTGCTATTATCAGTGACTGGCTGGTCTCCTTGAGAGACGGCACCATACCGAGGGCTCAATGTTCATCTGGCTGCTCACAGGCTGAGCAGTAGCCAGGACCAGCCGTGGTGAGAGAGAGGCCATCGTTTGGTACCACACACGGTCTCCATTCCTGTCCTCTGGGGCATCCTTAAGTGAGGCTTGGTGCGGCAGTTCACACCAACAGATCCGGCCTACTGACCCGTAAATCAACTCAAGATTTTTTTCTCCCTGATATCTGGTAGTAGCAAAGGCCCTTCCTAAGCCAAGAGACCGGAAGTGTGGGTTGAGGACAAGGCTCTGGTGTCAGCCTGCCAAGTGGCATGTGAGTTTGGGCCATTTGTCTGTCTGTCTCCTCAGCACTGTCTGGGCTGCCTGATCCTGAAAGTGCCATTTCGATCACGCTGTGGATTGCTGTACCAATGGGTACGGGCTGAGGAGGCTGCCACAGGCGTGCACAGCTTCAGCAAAGTTGCAGAGCACACAGCAACGAACAGGGTACACACCTGAGGCGAGATGCTGGTAGGGAGAAGTGGGTGGAAGCTGTCGCAGAACTGGCCCCCAGAGCCATCGCTGGAATCTGAGATGCGGCGGTGGGGATGTGAGGTGGGGCCCCAGAGGCATCCGGTCTCTTTTCACCCCATCTGCTTTGGTTCTGCTATCCAAAACTGATTTAGAGTCTCTGCCCCCAACTCTAATCAGTGTTTTGAGAAAACAGAAAGATGAGATGGGGAAAGCAGAACAAGAGACCTTGGAGGATTTCTAGCCGTGGAGAAACCACGTGATACCCATTGTAACCGTTAATACGTTCTCTCTGTTAAAACACTTGTCAAGTTTTATTTTGTTGTTTGTGGTTCCCTAGGTATATACCCAAGAGTCATGAAAAACATACCTCTAAGGAAAAACTTGTACACAAATGTTCATAACAACATTGTTCATAATTGCCCAGGAGTGGAAAAAACCTAAATGTCTGTCACTCGATGAGTGAATAAACAAAGTGTGGGATAGTCATACAATGGAATATTATTTAGCAATAAAACTGAAGGAGACACTGATGCATGCTACAATGTGCATGAACCTTGAAAATATGATGTCATTTAGTGAAAGAAGCCTGTCACAAAACCACATATTATGATTCCATTTATGTGAAATATACAGAATAGGCAAATCCACAGAGACAGAAAGTAGATTAGTGGTTACCTGGGGCTGAGCGGAGGGAAGCTGGGAATGGACAATGATTGCTATGTTTATGTGTATTCTTTTGGGGTTGCTGAAAATGTTCTAAAATTTGATTTTGGTGATCACTGCAGAACTCTGTCATTATGTTAAAAATCATTTAACTATATACTTTAAATGGATGAATTTTATGGTATGTGAAATACATCTCAATATAGCTGTGAATAATATACAAATGGAAACAGTAAAAAGTAAGGTTTTTTTTTTCTTCTTCTTCTAGCTGCCAATTCCCTTCCCCAGAAGCTACCACTTATCAACTTCTTAGATGTAGTTCCAAAGATATTTTATTTATATTCAAGCACATGTACATATGTGTTTTTATGTAATTTATTGCATAAACCAAACACTGTTCTTTACCTTACTTTTTCATTTAAAAATGTATCTTGGAGACATAAACAGAGAGAAGAATGCCCTGTTAAGATAGTGGCAGATAGGAATAACAGGTCTACAAGGCAAAGAATGCGGAAGACTTACCAGTAACCACCAGAAGCTAGGAGAGAGGCATGGAACAAAGTCTTCCCTGGAGCCTTCACAGGGACTATGGTCCTGCCAACACCTGGCCTTCAGAACTCTGGATAAATATCTGTTTTTAAGCCAAAAATCAAACAAAAATATACCTTGGAGATTATATCTAAGGTTGACTCCTCTTAAATAATCTAAAATATAATCTAAATTATATCTAAGTGACTCCTTTTAAATAGTGGCATAGTATTAAGTTTCATGACCATGAGAACCATAATTTATTGAACGAATTCCCAATTGGATATTTAGAGTGTTTCCAATTTTTCCTCTTTTAACAAAGATGGAATAAACAACCTTGTCCAATATTATTCCTTACATTTGCAAATATAACCCTGGGATAAAGTCTTCAAAGTGGAATTACTGGATTAAAAGATAAGTGTATGTTAAATTTTGATAGAATTGCCAAACTCATCACTGTAGCATTTGTGGGGAATTACCCTCCCACTAGTAATATTTGAGTGTGTCTCTTTCCCATAGCCCTGTTAGTACTAGGTACTATAAAATTTTTAATCTTATCAAATTGATAGTTGAAAAATTTTATCTCACTGTGGTTTTTATTTGCATTTTTGTTATTATGAACATGTGGACTATCTTTTCCGTGTTTAATACCATCATCAATATCATTACATTCAGTAATGTTATATTCACTTCGTTAAGTCAGTTGTAGTTTCTTTTCTGTAAATTATTTATAATGTTTACTCAGTTTTCTATATACTGTTGTTCTTTTACTGTTTTAGGAGCTCTTTATATATTAAGAAAACTAGCTATTTGCTCCATTTTTTAGCAAATACTTTTCCAAATTTTTTCATTTGTTTTGATTTTATGATTTTTTTCCTTGACTATGAGGGCTTCCCTGATAGCTCAGCTGGTAAAGAATCCGCCTGCAGTGGAGACCCTGGTTTGATTTCTGGGTTGGGAAGATCCGCTGGAGAAGGGAAAGGCTACCCACTCCAGTATTCTTGGGCTTCCCTTGTGGCTCAGCTGGTAAAGAATCCGCCTGCAAGACAGGAGACCTGGTTCGATCCATGGGTTGGGAAGATCCCCTGGAGAAGGGAAAGGCTACCCACTCCAGTATTCTGGCCTGGAGAATTCCATGGACTGTATAGTTCATGGGGTCGCAAAGAGTCGGACACGACTGAGTGACTTTCACTTTCACTATAAGGAAAGTTTTATTTTTGTGTAGTCAAATATATTATTATTTCATAGCTCCTGGATTTTGTGTTATAGAGGTTATCTCCATTTGAAACTGTAAAAATAACTATTGGTTTAGTTCTAGTGCATTTATGGTTTCATTATTTTACATGTATGTATTTATAAAATCTATTTTGCTTTATGGTGTAAATAGGGATCCAATTAACTTCTTACTAGATGCCCTTTTATTGCTTCTAACATCATTACTGAGTGGTCTACTTTTCTCTATTATTTAATAAGCCGCCTTTGCTGTGCCAACTTGTTTGTATTTGAGTCTCTTTCTAGATATTCTGAGCCACACTACATTTCCGTAACAAACATTTCTTGATCATGGTGTATTTCATTTATATATATATAATACTAATAAAAATATTTAAATTGTTGTTGTTGTTCAGTCTCCAAGTCGTGTCCAACTCTCTGCAACCCCATGAACAGCAGCACACCAGGCTTCCCTGTCCTTCATCATCTCCCAGAGCTTGCTCAAACTCATGTCCATTGAGTATTTAAATATTTAAATATATGTTTATATTTATTTATATTTATGTTCAATTTTATTTGGTAACATTTTACTTGGAAGATTTTTGCTTCAATATTCGTAAGTGAGATTAGTCTTTCATTTTCTTTTGAGTATGTCTGTGCAATGTTTATTGGGTTTGCAAAACAGTGATATACTCACTTCTTTAAAAGATTATGGAAATTTTCACTCATCTTGTACCTCTGAAACAGTTTGAATAGCATTAAAATTATCTAGTCTTTGAAGGCCTATTAGAATTCATCTGTAAAACCTTCTGGGTCTAGTACTTTTGGGGGAATTAACCCTTTAATAACTATATTTCTTCTGTGGAAACTGACATTTTAAACTTTTATCTCTACTAGGGTTAATTTTGGTAAGGGATATTTTCTAGAAAATCATCCACTTTGTCTAGGTTTTCAAATGTACCTGCATAGAATTGTGCAATTTAAGATTCTTGATATTTTAGAATAGCCACTGATTCAAGAGTTATATCTCTAGTTATCATGTTTTAATCTGTACTTCTGCCTGCTTTCTTTTATAATGATTAGATCTATTTTGTTGATATTTTTTCAAAGAAAGATCTTTTTATTTATTAGTTCTATTTGGTTTTTAACTCAATTGTCTCTGCTTTTATCTTTGCTATTTCCTTCTCTCTACTTTCTAAACTTCCTTTTCTAATTTTTGAGATAGGTATTTAATTCATTTATTATTACTTTCATTTTGATTTTTATAAATATTTAATCTATGCATTCTCTTTTTACCTTTGCTTTAATTGTATCTCAAAAACTCTGATACATACTGTTGTCATAATCATTATTTTTAATAGAAAGAAATTGTTTAATTTCAATTTATATTTCTCCTTTGGCTACAGAATTGTTTAATAACTGAAAATTTTCCAGATGAAAAAGACTTACTGCCATTTTATTTTATTTAAGCCTATCACATTTCAGTATTGTTGGTTTGCATTATTTTTACTTAAAAAACCTTATTGATGTTTTCTTGGTGACCTTACATATGGTCAGTTTTCATGAATGTGCCATGTATTTGAAAAGAAAAAATATTCTCTTTAGTAAGGGTGAAGGCTTCAATGTATATTCATAAGATCTACCCTGGAATTGTGTTGTTTCTATTTTCTATGTGTTTATTTATTTAGCCCATTTGCCCTGTCTTGAACTAAGAATGGATTACAAGTCTCTTCTAAGTATATTTCCATGTGTTTCTCTTCTGTATTCTGTATGAAGGCTGCTGCTGTGTTATTTGATGCAGTTATTAGTAACTCTTGTATCTTCACTATGAGTTATGGCTTTTGGTTTTATGAAGTGTCCTTCTTTGTCTCATTGAGCCTTATTCCCTCCATGAATTTCATCTTGTCAAATATCAAGTTCACAGTCTCTGATTTCTTTATGTGCATTTGCCTGGTTATAGTTTTAACTACCCTTTTAATAATTGCACTTTGTTTTAAGAGTGTCTCTTACAGTATAGAATTGAATTTTTCCCTGAAGGACGATCTGAAAATCTTTTCTCATAAGTTAGTTAAGATCATTTACATTTATTATTATGACTTAAATACTTGATCTTAGCTCTTACTGTTTTGTGCTGTATTTACTATGTGTTGTTCATTCTCTGTTTTCTTTCACCTTTTAGTTTTTAAAAATGTTGGTGATTAGAATGGTTTGTGGTTTTTGTTTTAGTAATTATCTTTTCACTAATATCTTTATATAACGCCCATGATTGCTCTATTTAGGCTTCTGCTATCTGATTTGTCTGCTTTAAGTGATATCTTTGACTCTCACCTTTAATCTTTGTGAAACCAAAATGAATTTATTCTACTTTCCCATTTCTTTTACCCTTTCCCTTCTTTATAAAATGGTGTTAAATCTACTTTATCAGAGCCCATAATTTTTGCTGCATACTATTCTTCCCTCTTATTCCCCTATAGTTAGATACAGGCAGTGCTTACCACCAGTATTTTTTTTTTTTTTTTTTTTTTTACCACCAGTATTTTTAACAGTTTCATCATTCGTCATTTAGTTGGACCAAAGTGGTCTTTCAGTAGATTCCTCAGGGAGGACCTATTAGTACAATACTCCCGGAATTCTTGTCTAAAAATGTTTTTTTTTCTGTAAAGAAGCACATGAAAAGATGTTCAACATCACTAGTCATTAGGGAGATACAATCAAAACCATAATGATGGGAGGGAGGTTCAAGAGGGAGGGGAATAGGTATACCTATGGCTGATTCATGTTGATATATGACAGAAACCAACAGAATTCTGTAAAACAATTATCCTTCAATTAAAAAATAAAAAAATAAGAACTATAATGAGATTCTACCCCATACTCATAAGAATGACTATGAAAAATTTAATATTTTGAGTCTTTGCAAGTGTTGCAAGGATGTGGAGAAATTGGAACCCTTGACTATTGCTAGAGGGCTTCCCAGGTGGCACTAGTGGTAAAGAATCTGTCTGACATCACAGGAGACTTAAGAGATGCAGGTTCGATCCCTCAGTTGGGAAGATCCCCTGCAGGAGGGCATGGCAACCCATTCCAGTATTCTTGCCTGGAGAATCCCATGGACAAAGGAGCCTGGCAGGCTACAGTCCATAGGGTTGCAAAGAGTCGGACACAGCTAAAGTGACTTAGCATGCACACACACACACCACTGCTAGTGAGGATATAAGATGGCTCAGTTGCGGAAAGCAGTTTGTCAGCTCCTGAAGAAATAATATAGAATTGTCACATGACCCAGCAATTGCTCATCTAGATTTACACCCCAAAGAGTTGATAACAGGTACTCAAACAAATGTTTGTACCAAGATGTTCATAGCAGCAATGTTCACATTAGCCAAAAGGTAGCAACAATCCCAATGTCCATCAATGGATAAATAGACAAATTGTGGTTATTAATACAATGGAATATTATTCAGCCACAGAAAGGAATGAAGTACTGATAATGTTACAATGTAGATGAATCTCAAAAATATTATGCTACATGGAAGAAACCAGACACAAAAGGTCACATATTATATGACTCCATGTATATGAACTATCCAGAATAGGTGTGTGCATGCTCAGTCATGTCTGACTCTTTGTCACCCCATGGGCTGTAGTCTGTCAGGCTCTTGGGTCCATGGGATTGTCTAGGCAAGTATACTGGAGTGGGTTGAAGATCTCCTCCAGGGGTCTTCCTGACCCAGGGATAGACCTGCATCTCCTACATCTCCTGCATTGCAGGTGGATTCTTTACCCCTGCACCACCTGGGAAGCCCCAGAATAGGGAAATTCATAGAAACAGAAAGCAGATTAGGGGTTGCCATGGGCTGTGGAGAGGGTAATAGGGTATAAATGCTTACTCTATGCAGGATTTTATAGTGATGATAGTGTTTTGAAACTAGAGGTAGGGGTTACACAACAATGTACTAAACGCCACTGAATTGTTCTTTTAAAATAGTTAGTTTTATGTTATGTGAATTTTACCACAATAAAAATTGGTTTTCTTAGCAGAGTTGGATAAAAAAAATCCTTGGTTTTCACTTCGTCTGAGTTTTTTGATCAGTATTTTACTACTGTCTTCAGAGTTGCTCTTGCAAAATCTAATGCCAACCAGATTTTATTTTCTTTATAAGTGACATTTTTTTTTTTTGGCCTGGGGAACCAAAGGATATTTTTTCTTTAACCTTAATGTTTCCTTGTTTTATTAGGATATATTTCAGAGTTGACTGTTTTGAAATAGCTTTCATACTTGGTGAACCTTTTCATACATGGTGGACCCTTTCAATATGTAGATCCAGGTATTCTTTAATTTCAGGAAAACTTATTTAAGTTTGCCTGTCTATATCGAAACTATCATTTTCTCACTGGTTCTACCTATTTATTTTCTTGGCTCCTTTTACTTCTATCCACCGTCATCCCTAGTCTATTTCTCAGTCATATTTATTTTCTCTTAGATACATTATAATTTAGTCATTTCAAGATTCATTTTGCTTTCCCTTCAATTTCTTTCCTAACATCAGTTCCCATTTTATAAGTTCCAGTTTGTATAGTTTGAGTTTTTAAACTCCCAATCTGTTTTTTTCCTATCTGCAGTTCCTTTCTAAATTGTATTTAATTCATGTTGAAATACTGAATTAACTAATTAACTAATACTGAATTAATTAATTTTCTTTTGGCATCAGGGCTGGTTTTATTTCTTCTGGAGTTTGCATCTACTGAGAAGCTTTTCTTAAACTTACAAAGTTCAAATACAAATTCAGAAAGTAAATAGCTGATAACCATGCTTCACTTTTTCCCCCCACCGTCTTAATCCACCATCATTAAGAATCTATCACATGGTAGGGTTTATCACACCACTTATCATAAATCATGTCACCCTTTTTGCCATTTGATGAGTGAGCAACCCAGCTTCAGAGTCCCATCCTGATATTCTGCTTTCTAGGGCCACTCCTGGTAGCTACCCTTAGCCTAGGTTCTTCCAAAGCAGGGTCAGAAGCAAGGACTTGCAGGCAGGTACTTTATTTGGGTTCCCAGGTGGCTCAGTGGTAAAGAATCTGCTGTCAGTTCAGGAGATGTGGGTTCTATCCCTGGGTTGGAAATATCCCCTCAGAGGAAATGGCAGCCCACTCCCAGTATTCTTGCCTGGGAAATCCCATGAACAGAGGAGCCTGGCGGGGTCACAAGAATTCATGGGGTCACAAAGATACGACTTAATGACTAGCATACAACTTTATTTGGGAGATGGTCCCAGGAAGAGGAGGGAGGCCCTGGGAGGAGTAAAGTAGAAGGAAAACGCCAGTGCAAAGTTGTATTTCCAAGTTGCTCACCTCTGTAAGTGGTGGGACTTATTCTTGCTGGAATCCTATAGAATGCACTTCAGGGTTTTCCATCTAAGAGATGAAAAGGGGGAGTAATCATCCACTGGCTGCTGACTCCTATTGCTCAAGAGCTTTCCTGGGGAGTTAACTTCCTTGGCTGTGAATAAAAGATGGAGAGGAGAATGTGAGGTAGGGCCCAAGAAGTATTTCATGCTTTTTCTACTGACTTCCAATGTTTCAGTCAGGAAGTCAGCTCTTAGTCTTAGTGTGGTCTTTGACTTTGAAGATTTTCTCTGTCTTGGGTTTTCAACAGTTTCTCTACCATGTGCCTCAAATAACTTTATAAAACTTGAGCATATAGGATTAATTCATTCTTCTAATTGAATTAATTATGCATAGTCTGGAAAATTCTTAGCCATTATCTCTGAGAATATTGAGTCTGATTCTCTTTTTTTTTCCTTTTTGGGACTTCCAATTATGTGTACAGGCCTACTTAGTATTATTTTACTGTGCTTTGCAGATATTGTGTGTATGTGGCTTCTTTTTTTCTAAAACAAATTGAGGGTATGTGGTAACCCTATATTGATCAAATCTTTTGACTTGATCATTTTCCCAAGGTGCCATTTTCCCAACAAGATTTTCTCATTTTGTGTCTGTGTCATATTTTGATAATTCTCATATTTCCAGCTTTTCCACTATTATTTTATTTGTTATAGTGACCTCTGATCAGTGATCTTTGGTGTTACTATGCTAAAAGATTATGGCTCACTGAAAGCGCAAATGAAGGTTAGCATTTTTTAGTAATGAAGTATTTTTTTTTTTTTTAGTAATGAAGTATTTTTATTTTTATTTTTTTTAAGTATTTTAAAATTAAGGTATGTACATTTTTTTAGACATAATGCTATTGTACACTAAATAGGCTGCAGTATACTACAAACATAACCTTTATATGCACTGGGAAATCAAAAACTTTGTGTGACTTGCTTTATTGTGATATTCACCTTTTTGCAATGGTCTGGAATCAAACCTGCAATATCTCCAAGGAGGGCCTGTATAACTTTCCATACAATCCCAGGTTTATTAACTGCTTCCTCTCTGCTTCTTTAGTATTTTCCATTTTTCTTTCCATGCATCCAAATTGATTTTTAATTTTCTTTAAGTTTCCTAAGTGTCTCTTCAGGTGTGTCTGATTTGCTGTTGAATATCCACCCAATGAATTCTAAGTTCATGATGAATTTCATAGACAATGATCCCATTATCTGAATTACTTATGTGTGTTTCAAGTCTGTTGTCTTAGTCTTCAGCCATGTGGTCTTTTCTCCTTATGTGCCTAGTTAATTTTATATGTGTACCAAGCACTGCATGTAAAAAAAATGTAGAAATAATTTGAGTCTGGGGCTCTTAGTCTTCAGTGGACCCTGAATTACACTTTTTATTCTTCAGAGCCCTGTGAGTCTGCTGGAAGCTCTATTCAGCTTCTGAACCTGTTACCCATGCTTTCAGATTGGCAGCTGTATCTAGGAGAAAAGCAGCCTTTGGGGTCAGCTCACTTTCTGGGCTTTCCTCTGTTTCCAGATCTTGTTCCTATAATTTCTTACAGCTTATGTAAAATGAGCTTTCCAAGTTGCTCTTAACAGGAAGGGTGATCCAAACTATCAAATTTACTATTCCTGGGGTAGAGCTCCATCCTGATGAAAAATGTTTTCTCATTGTTTCCTTATGGAAAATGGATGCAGGACTCTATTTTTAATTAAAAGTTGATTTGGATTTCCCTGGACTAGCCAAGGCAGATAATCATATGGGTGGGGAGGAATTTGGGTGGTTTTTAAAGACTTCTTAGGTTACGAGTGTCCTCTTTTGTTGTTATAGTGAAGTGCAGTTTTTAAAAATAAATGACCTTCTATGGGGCTTCCCAGATGGCACTAGTGGTAAAGAATCTGCCTGCCAATGCAGGAGACATAAGAGACACAGGTTTGATCCCTGGGTAGGGAAGATCCTCTGGAGGAAGGCATGACAATCCACTTCAGTATTCTTGCCTCGAGAGTCCCACGAACAGAGGGGCTAGCCTCAGATAGGCCATAGTCCATACAGTTGCCAAGAGTTGAATATAATCGAAGTGACTTAGCACACACGCACATAGATAATGACACCATCTTCTTTCTCTCGGGCCCACAGTGTCAGCTGGTTCCTTCTTCATTTCACTATTATGCCTCCAAGGGAGACTGCCCCTTTCCAAAATGCCCCGTTCTCTTCCAGAAGAGGTGTCTTTCCAAGACTGCTGCCTCTGGTCCTCTGCATTTCCAGCCCCTTGCTTTCACTTCCCCAGTGACCAATGCTCTGATCCACCAGGCCTCAGACCTGTTCTCAGTATTTCCTCTCAGGGTGGGCTGTCTCCTGGGAGAACCTTACCTGATACCATCTGTGTTCGGCCACCACTGGAATCTGGTCACAGGCGCCTCTCTTACACTTAACCTTTGCCCTGCTTCCCCTCTGGTGTGGGCTTCTGAGCTGACGTTTATTTCCCTCACTTACACATAAAGTGAAGTTTGTAGAATTTTCTTCTAGTTATGTTGTAGGACTGGGTTATTTCCTGTCCTATTAGAACCCTGAACTGTAAAAACACTTATTTTGAACTTTTAGATGAAATTATTTTCTAGCTAGCCTTTTACTACTCAGTTCTAAGTTCATTGTATTTTGTTCAGAAACAAATTGTTAAGATTTTGATTCTTTGGAAAAAGAGACTTCTTCTGTGGTTGAGTACATAGTTAATTTTTCTTTGAATGTTCTACATGCATTCTATATCCATTTGAGTTTAGTAATCATACTGAATAAATCTAGACTTTTTGATCTATCACTTTCTTGAGAATTAAATTCTATTAAGACCCATGTAGTTATTATAGTCCTGTCAATCATTGCTTCATGAATTTTGAGGCTATATTGCGAAATAGTTAATATATACACATGTGTATATACACACACACACACACACACACATATAATATATATGGAGATATTCCCGGCCCAGGGATCAAACCTGCAACTCCTGCACTGGCAGATGGTCCCTTTACCATTGCTCCATCTGGGAAGCGTGTGTGTGTGTGTGTGTGTGTGTACACACGTATGCGTGTGCTTGTGTGTGTATTCAAGTTGGCTACATCTCTGACCTGTTGTTCCCTTTAACAGTATAAAACCTTTGTCTCTTGTTTTCCACACTGGATTAGATTTTGTCTGATATTAAAACTGTCACCCCACCTTAATGTTTCATATATTTAATACTTCTATCTCTTGTTTTATAGCTTTTCTTTCCTCTCTTGGTTAGAAAAGTCTCCCCAGTCTTTAGACTGTATTGTAGTCTCTCAAGTTTTCTTCCAAAACTCCTCTTACTTTTTCTGTTGTTAATGATGATGGGTAAACTATGACAAAACACATGTATAGAATATACAGCTTGATTTTTTTTTTTTTATAAAGTATTTTTTTTATTGGAGTATAATTGCTTTACAATGTTAAGTTCGGCTGTACAACATATATCAGACATGTCTACATATATCCCAAGCCTCTGAAGCTTCCCCCTCCCCCATCCCATCCCTCTAGGTGGACTATAGTTTTGTTTTTTTCTTTTTGACTTGTTTTTTTTTTTTTTCCCAGTGGGTTTTGTCGTACATTGATATGAATCAGCCATGGATTTACATGTATTCCCAATCCCGATCCCCCCTCCCACCTCCCTCTCCACCCGATTCCTCTGGGTCTTCCCAGTGCACCAGGCCGGAGCACTTGTCTCATGCATCCCACCTGGGCTGGTGATCTGTTTCACCATAGATAGTATACATGCTGTTCTTTTTAATGACACATTTCCTTAAAAACACCTTATGCTTCAGCTTCTTATCAGTTGATTCCTAAGAGCTTTCTGAGTTTCAGCCTCTGTTACTTCACTGTACAAAGGTACAAGAAGCAAAGACACAAAAATTAGCTTGCTGTTTCCTTAGTTTCATAATGGCTGACTAAGAGTGCCCCTGTTATGTTAAATTAAGTGAAGACAACACAGTGAGACATTTTGGGAAGGCTGTTGTACCTGTCACAGATGCTGGTATCTAAAGACGTCCTTAGAGTGGGAATGTAAATTGGTACAGCCACTGTGGAGAAGAGTAGGGAGGTTCCTTAAAAACTAAAAATAAAACTACCACATGACCCAGCAATCTCACTCCTGGGCATATACGCAGAGAAAAACCATAATTCACAAAGACACATGTGCCCCGATGTTCACTGCAGCACTATTTATAACAGCTAGGACATGGAAGCAGCCTAAATGTCCATCAGCAGAGGAATGGATAAAGATGTGGTACATATATACAGTGGAATATTACTCAGCCATAAAAAGGCATGAAATTGGGTCATTTGTAGACATGTGGATGGAATTAGAGACTGTCACACGCAGTGAAGTAAGTCAGTGAAAAACAAATATTGTATATTATCGCATATATGTGGAATCTAGAAAAATGGTATAGACAATCTCATTTGCAAAACAGAAATAGAGAAACAGATGTAGAGAAGAGCAAACACACGGACACCAAGGGGGGAAAGGGGAAGTAGGATTAACTGGGAGATTGGGATTGTCGCATATACACTATTGATACACAGTACTGGGGTGACCTAAACGGGAAGGCAATCCAAAAGGGGGGATACATGGACACGCATAGCTGACTCACCTTGCCGTATAGTAGAAACCACACAGCACTGTAAAGCAACTGTACTACGACAAAAATTAATTTTAAAAAAGATGTGGTTAGAGTGTAAGAAGAGAGGAAGGAAACACATGTGCTTTGACTAGTAACTAAAAACGAGCAGGGGGATAGACAGGTGGGAAGAAACGTCACAGTGGAATACAGGTGTGAAGAGAACAGAGGACAGAAATATAAAGATCAACACGTACATCTGATTTAAAAAGAAAACTGATGACATTCAGTGGCGGGAGAGCTGATTCTGTTACGAGGATGAGAAAGGTGCACCTCAATAAAGAGTGAGAAAGGGCAGAAAGCAAGGAGAAGTCCAAAGGCATCTACCACAGAAAAGAGCTCATGTTCTGAGTCTGAGGGAACCAGGTTTTACTTCAGAAAAACTGAAGGAGAAACACGGTTTAAATATATGAGTCGATGTTACATGGAAAACGCAAAGGGCAAGAACAAAAGGTGTGACGGTAACAGGAACACGGGCCCTGTTTCCCAGGAGGTCAGACTGTCAGGGGCAGTCCACTGGTGGTACTTTGAAATGGAAGTGAAGAGTCTATCTTGTAAGATAAAAGAGATTGGGATGAGATGTTTTCTCATCCTGTATTTTCAGATTTTGAAACACTTGTTTCTGTAGCTTTGATATTTTTTAGCTTTCTGGTTGACCTGTGGGTTGTTTTCGTGCTGAACAAAGAGGATGGAAAGCTGCCTTTGCTCCCATTCATGGATCTAATTAGGCATGTTGCCCAATCTGTAATAAATCATGGGTTTAGTTTTTCTTTGCTAAGGTGGTCAGAGGCCTTCAGGCATGAGTGACTTATTAAAATGTACTCTCATAGTTGGGGATGAATGGTCATCCTGGTATTGTCAATCACTCAATAATTTTATACCCCAAAGCTCTCCCTTGGTTGTTTTATACTACCCAAAGATGAGCATTTTATTCTCGTGTTTGTTCTTAGACATGATTCACATTTTGCGATATCCAGAGCATAAGGGAATCATTCTAAATTCAGCAATCGTGCCAGGTTGACTAAAAAAACGTATTTTCCATATCCACAGAAATGTTAATCAGATTCTTGTTAGAACATGTGTAAGAAGTGGTTTTCATTGTCACAGCTCTTGATGTCAGATTACTAAAATAATTTATGTTTTGTTGTAGGAACATGGGTGCATGCAGAGCCTTCCCAATCACACGACCGCTCTCGGCCCACACTTCTTCATAATACACAGAAATTATTTGCATTTTGTGGTAACGAGTGAATGGCAGCAACAGTAGAAATTCAACGTGGCTGTTCTTTATTTGATTAAATATATTCTCTATTTATTCTTTAAAAAACTAATTTAAGTTAAACGGCAATAAACCATGATAATTTAGAAAACATGTTGAAACTGAGAGTGAAGAGAAATGTTCTCTACGTAAACCACACTGTAAACCATAAAACTTATTTTTGTCAACTGCTTCTCATGACAGTGGCTAGGAATTTGACATTTCTACTACAGTAGGCAAAAAAACATGTAAAATACACTCTCCCACATACCACATCACATCTCTATTTATATTTCCAAACTAAAAGCATTTCAGCCCCCAAAAGTGCTGAGTGTACTGTGTCCGTTTACACCAAGAGCTGTAAGCTCACACAGGCCTTCCCTTAAACGGGTGCATTTGTGTGGCCAGGCCCCTCTACCCTCAAGCCATACTTACTGGATCAGGCTTGGCTCACCAAGAGAAAAACATTGCTCTTGATCCTAAAAGGTGGGGAGCTTTTCAGTGAACTCTGGTCAACCCAAGACAAAACAAAAAGCTATCCTAGAAACCTGTGTGAAGCATCCAGGATCACTTCTCCACTTCAGGGTGTGCCAGCAGTTATTCAACTCCTTAGGAAAATGAGTTTTGTGGAAATTCATGTAGTTTGAGGCTGAGTATTTTAAAACTAGAAAAGGAATCTTAAGTTATCTGTTATGGTACACACGAAAGTGACAGAAATGTGGCTAGTGCTCTGATGTCAGCTGAGATATATATTCTATACAGTTGACTAGATCTCAGCAGATTTCTAATAAAAACTTCCCTTTTCCACTTCGAGATCATAAGAAGTCAGCACAATCTGGTCTTCTCCCTACAGAAAGGGCATTTAGTTTGGGATGTAGCATTTTAAAACAATAACACAAACCTCCTGGGAGAATACCACAATAAATGTCTCAGAAACCACTCAGTTAATCCCAGGGTATAATCCGGCTGTTTTAAATTACTGCAGGGAATATTACGGGCCTTAATGACACTGTAACTGCTTAAAGCCAAAGAAAGCTAGAAAGGGAGGCCAAAAAGATGAGCTCAGAGCCAGCTGAAGTGACAACAAACATGTGGCTGTTTACTAGGGTTGGAGAGGTTTAGTCTGCAGATGTTTGTGGTCTCTGGAAGGCTTCAGAGGAATGAGTTGTTATGAAGATTTGCCGAGTTTGATGAGAGAAGATTCTTCCTGGAGATGGCAGGCCCCAGACAGGGAGGCCCAATGGTAGAGACAGAATTTATAGATTTCTGTGGTCAGGTCATACTCTACTGGTTCCACAACGTACATCAACAAATTAATATTGTGCGGATGTCATTTCAAAGCCTCTTAGAGACGAGAGTCATTATTGAAGCCATTAGGGCACAGATGGTTCAAACTATATGCAGATATCCATACTTGCATTTTTGCATTATAGCTGCTTTTTTTTTTTCTGTTGAACTGTAATGAATTGTCTCATAATCTATTCCATCTTCTTGCCATTAGCAGGCTTTGAATGTTCACAAATAGGAGCAAAGAACTCATTTTCCAGAGCTTTAATCACACAAAGAGGGAATGCCTAATTCTCTAAATGAAATGGTCTGTGATCACTGAAGCAGAGATTTAATATATCACGGCAAATTAGGTAGATTTTAATAAATTACTTATCTCTCTGAATACTTTACATATGCTTAAGAAGGAACATAGCCTGTTTGCAAACAGTGAAAACCCACAGCCTATAAAAATCCTTTGAAGAAAATGACAAATAAAAAAGTAAATTAAAAAATGAAATGCATTATATCCTAGACCTCTAGAGACAATTCCTTTGCAGCATTGATTCACAGCTCCATTAAAAATATCAATTAAATCCTTCAGTGAGATTGAGTAAAAGCTAGAAAATTAACTTTCTGAGCTGCTTTTCAAGGATCTGGTTATCCAGATACACCCGAGCATTGTACAAGCTTGATGTAAATTTTAAAAAAATGATAAAAAGATACTCCTTTCAGGTCTAACTAAGCATATCAGAATCTGAGTCATATTTTTAGTATTTTCTTTCTCTGTCATAAGCTAAGTTTTCAAAGTGTATATTTCATGTATAAATATTTCTTCTTTATATACACACATCCCTGGATCCATATGACCATTACAAATATCTGAAAACAATACAAGTATTAGTAAGAAAAGCTATACCTTTTAGGAAGGAAAAATAAAACTTGCAGTGATTTAATAAGTTGGTGCCAAGTCTCATTCTTTATATTTAATTGATAGAAATGGCATGCATCAAAGAAAATGCATACTGAGCTTTAATGTGCATAAAATGGATATTAGCATTTTAAAGAGGAAGATTAACACATTAATCCAAGTAATTTTCATATATTGCTTCTAATAAAATCTTCACAGTATAAAACTCTTAATGAGGCTAATCATAGGCATTCCATTTAGTGGGAAAATTAGGGATAACATAAAAGTATTTCTTTTTCAGAGGTTTTCTAAGATTTATGCTATTTTGCTTATTAAAAATAAAAATGGGAATTGCGTTTCAGTTCTTCATAAGGAAATGTTGAAAATGCAAACAGACTTTCTCATGTTACCATGTAGGTATAAATTATTGAGAAGGTGTTGCCCACTGTGGAGAACTTAAGTTCTCAAGGGGTGGCAGTCATGGGAAGAAGGGAATAGAAAAATAAACAAATGAAAAAGTATACAAAACTTGAACACTTCAAACCCCGGTCCTCCCCGCCCCAGCTTCCCATGAATTATAGATTATATACACCAGAGTAATTACAGAAACCTCATCTAAACGCTTTCATGTGAGCATTTACTCAGGAGTAGGAGATGCCTCTGGAACAGTTTCTTTCAAGCCTCCAAGTCATCTCTGAATTGCTCGTAGACAGACCGTAGGGCATGGAGTGCTTCGACTGTTACCCTGAGCTTGCCAATACCTCCACCACCTGCTCTGGCATCCAAAACTAGGGAGAGAATAGCAGAGAAGTGTTAATATCATTCAACAGATTTTTCTTGAGATAAGCCTAACTGAAATAGTAGTTGAAAAGATGAAAACAGCTCTATAAAAGTCCAAAATTCACTGGTATCAGAAATCTAAGAATTAAAGTTTGTCATGTGTGTATGAATGTGTATACCCATTTCAGAGGTATGGCATGTAGGCATGTATGAATACACATTGCTTCTAGAGTTAAAACTAATTATCTGATCCTGACCTTTACCTAGTAGAAAGGCTATAGGATAATGATTCCCACATAGAATCAGAATTTCTTAGAAACAAAAAGTCTAAAAGGGATCAATATATGACAGTGGAGAATTTGTTCTAACATACAGTGTTAGCAAATAACAGAATGGCAACCCACTCTAAAGAAATTATGTGATCATAATTTGAAATGCTTATTTATCTTTCTAAGGAACACATTCCATTTAAAATAGATTATATGTGGGACTTGCCTGGCGGTCCAGTGGCTAAGACATCATGTTCCCAATTCAGGGGGCCCATGTTCGATCCCTGGCTGGGGAACTAGATCCCACATGCCACTAAGAGTTTGCATGCTGCAACTAAAGATCCCATATGCTACAACTAAGACCCAGCACAGCCAAATAGATACTAAAAAACAGATGATATGTGAAATGAGAAAAAGTTAAAATGGCAGACCCAGAATCTTAAGGTCTATGGACTGGTTTTGGGGATCTATGAACAGATGTTGCAGGAAAGAAGATGTAAAATTTTTGAGTGTCAGTGGGCTTCTCTGGGAGGGAGGCACAGCTTTCAACGGTGTGCCAAAGGGGGATTGTTTGATCATTCTCTGAGTTCAGGGGTGGCAGCGAAATGGGCTGCTGATTCAGGCTCCACCCTCTGTGAACAGTGATACCTACTAGTGATTTCAAGGCCAGCATTTTGGCCCTGGTAAGTCTGAGAGCACTTAGGAGCCTATATAGTTTCTTTTGTTTTTGTATGTGTGGTTTTCTTGAACTTTTAATATGTGTGTGCCTAATTCCAAGAAAATTTGTAAGGAAACCTTCATATAAAACTTAATATACAAAAACAACAACAAACAAACAAACAAAAACTTAATATACAAAGACTTAGGTAGAGAAATGAGCAGATAGGGAGACTGCGGGGGCACAGGTGGTCCCCAGTACACAGAGGATTCTTCACCTCTTCTTTGGGATGTTTCATGTCTATGTCTGGCAAAGCAATAAAAACCTGACCTGACTAGTGTTTTAATTTTCTGACTCTTTCCCAGAACAAGGCCACAATAGGTGTGTACATCAGGTCAATATGGTCACGTGTGGTCTTGCAGAATGAGAAGATGGTGTGTGAAACAGAACTGACTGGAGAAGAGATTAAGAATACAAAGCAGAGATAATTTTGATCCTTTTTGTCTCTTGGTTCTGGCTGTCTTTATTGGATTTAGGTTAATATTTTAATCCTCTCATCTTTTTCTTCTATGCCTGCCAAAGTTGTGACATGTATATGATATGTATGTGATGTGTACAGTTTATAAAATTTCCCAGAACAGGTTTCTAATTTGGTTACTTGGTCTAACTTGGTTAATTATTTGGCTTGATCCTGAATTTGGCGCACTTGACACATATCCAGGGCAAGCCTGATGGCTGAATTATGGTATAAGCAGAGTGCCTGGCACTTAAGAGGTGCCCAGTTTAGTGTTCAGTTAATGCATGAATCAATGAGTTAACAAACCATTTACATTCTTCCAGCTGTGGATGGCTCTGCGGACTTAAGAAGTGAGACTAGGACTCAGCCTCATTGCTCCATTTATTGTATAGCTCAGGCCATCCCTGATTATTATTATTAAAAGTCTTGATTTCGTAAAGTACAATTCCTTCAGCAGATTCTAAATGTGTTATATAAGGATAAAGAGTAGAAATTAGGCATTGGTGGGACTCATACTTGGTGGGGTGAAAGTCAGGGAGCAGACTTTTTGTAAAGAATCCCTAACTCCTTCCCTGAATCCTGATGAGAAGCAAGTGACCAGAATGACTCAGAGTTATTAGCTGTGACTCTACCACCGGATTATAACACGGAATTAAAGAGAAGCCTTGCAAAAGACACTATAACAATCACTCAGAATAGCATGCCTTAGCTGAAATAAGGCATGAGGCTTCTATAAACAACATTAAAAACAATCCAATGGCCAAATTATTGTCACACTTCCCGACACCCCCCATACTAACAAAATGAGTAATTCCTTGTGAAACGCAATTAATTATTTTTAAATTTCTGTTGACTCAAAGGAAGGCAGAGAAGGAGGGGGATGCAGGGAAAGATTCCAGCTTCAACAGAAAGTCAGCTTGAGTTGCAAAGGGTTCAGCTCGTGTGTGACTCAACATCTTTGCAGCCAGCAATAAGGTTTTAATAAAGGCTTTGGGTTTCAGCAATTGCTGGTGGTACAGATTGAGCAATACTTCCACCCGTACCATCGATATTTTGCTCGATGATGTCTCTTCCTTCCCGAAACACGTCAGCGAGGTCAACGGTAGCGATGCCAATGTCCTCACACTCCAGGTCCTGCTCATCCTCAGGAGGGTCACTGACCACAGTGAAGCGAACACTGAGGAGGGAAAGAAGGGAGAACATCCCCAGAAAGTGAGAGGAAATCACCACAAACGAAACAAGACTCCTGAATGGGTTTTTTAAAAATCACAAACTGTGACATTTCAAAGTTTTCTATCATTCCAATAAAAAGAAAATTGCATTAGATAAATTATTCTATGAGTGATTAGAATGATTAGCACACACCCAGACTTCACATGAACACTAATTCACTTTTCTCAGCACTGATTACCATTTATCTCTAGAATCTGAGAAAATTACTAGGCGAAGAGAAGAACCAGATGTTCACTCTATTACACAATTATCTGATCATATTTTGACATGTCTACTGTTGAGACTAAAAGGATCAAGTGAGTAAAGACCATGGAGGTTAGGGCAGTGTTTTCAACAGGAAAGCAACAGTTTCTATAGAAATGCACAACTTTATAGAGTTTCTAATAAGCAGCTTAACCAACTGTGTTCTATATATTCTGAATTATGTTAGATAAATGCTGTAGTTCTGCCCAACAGCTATATGAAATGTTTGTATTACTTTAGCAAGCTTTTAACTTACAATCATAGCATCCAAGTTTTATTTTACTTTTAGACATATAATTGTAGGGTTCTGATGGAACTGATTTGAATTAGTGGCTTGTGTTTGGGCCAAACACAGATTGACCAAATGACAGGAATTTACAGTTAAGTAGTCTTTTGATATGTCTTGGCAGCACAGCTTAAACCATGAATCCTTGTAAACTACCATATTAACCATTTTCAAAATGTATCCATCCCAAATCAGATGCAAACAAGAAACTTGTTTCTTAGATAACATTCTTCAGTAAAAATCTAAGTCTCTGAGACACTGTGCCTTGAAAAATATGCACAGTTAAAATCCTTTCCAAATACTTACAGGTAAACATGAAAATATTTTAAAATAATTTGCTAAAAGTATTAACATTTCATTTCTTTACCAAGTCCCTGCTTTTTGGCTAGCAACACATTTTGTTCAGGAAATAGAAATCCCTTAAGTTGAAACCAAAGGTAATACCTATTTACACAATAACTATAATTGTGAATACTACAGAATGGTCTGCAAAGTGGGTAAGATGGATATTTTATATGATGCATAAAATAGAGAAATTAAGTGGTTAACAACAAGGCCCTGCTGTATAGCACAGGAAACTCTGCTCAGTGTCATGTGGCAGTCTGGATGGGAGAGGGGTTCAGGGGAGAAGGGATACATGTGTATGTATGGCTGAGTCCCTTCCCTGTCCACCTGAAACCATCACAACACTGTTAATCACCTACACCCCAGTACAAGATAAAAAGTTAAAAAAAAGATTAAGTGGTTAAGGGCATCCATTTTGGGTTCAAATTTCAGCCTTACTATTTATTAGCTGTGTGACTTTATACAAATTACTTGACCTCTCTGATCTCAGCTTCCCTATCTGTAGGATAGTAATAATTCATTCAGCTCTTGTTAAGATCAAATTAGATGATACATTAAACAGTACCTGGAACATAGTAAGCACTAAATAAATGTTTGCTCTCTTATTATTATTATTTTTAACCTAGGTAGAGTTCCTTAAGCCTCTCCATTTCTAAGGGGAGAGAAAAAGAAGGCATGGGAAAAGCTTGTTTCAATAGAAAACAGAGACGCCCAAATTACCCAATGGCTATATCACTCAAACAAGAAGAATAATGATGAAAGATATTGTCCTAAAATGAGTGTGCTTAGAAAAGAAGGAATTAGAAGTGATATTTGATGCACATTTTATACCCACAAGACTTACAGAGAAGATAGAGGCTACAAGGTTATAACAATAATGTTTAGTGTTATCCTTAAATAATGTCTCATCTAAGGATAATATCTATCAATTTACAAATGCAGACTACCACCTCCACTGAATATATGAGAATTCTAGACAAAAAGGAAAAAAAAAACCCTTTTAAATGCCAACAAAAGGGCTAAACATTAAAAAAAAGCAGTATTTCTGGTTTAAATTCTATCCAGAGCAAAGTGAGATATCAAATACAGAAATAAATTGTTAGGCTGAAAAGGGAAGAAGGTGCACTAAGACAGTTTAAAAACTATATAGTTTAGCCTTGGTTTAGGCTAAACTGTATATATACATACATGGACTCGTGCGGACACATCTTATCTTCCCTTGAACCCTGTCAGACAAGAGAGATGGAACCCTGCTTTATGTGCTGAAGAGGCTTCACTAACCAGCTTAAATGTCATCTCCTTGGATTTGCCTTCACGTTGTTATTTTCTTTACTCTACTTTTTTTGGCTGGGCTACATGGATCTTGGGATCTTAGGCCAGGGAGCGAGCCCAGGCCTGGCAGTGGAAGCCTGGAGCCCTAACCACTGGATTGCCAGGGGAGTCCCTTGTTTAGCTTTCTCTTAGTACCTACTGTAATGTATAGCTGGTTGACTTGTTGGCTGTCTCCCTCAGCGAGATGTGTATTCCATGAGTGCAGAGACTTCCTCTTATCCAGCATTTTAGTTCCTGATACTTAGGTAGGGATCATAAATGTTTGTTGAACTACTGTGTGAACTGCAAAGCCGAAGTCCTCCTAGTTGAAGACTGGCTGGAGAAGGCCAGCTTGGTGCTGGGTGGGCCTCAAGATTGAGACCTCAAACGTTGCTTGTTGTCATTTAGGGAAACCAGAAGACAGTGAAACTCCTTAGATCATTTACCATTTTTCATTCTTTCCACACTCTGAAATACTTCCTTTTTATATTAAACAGGATAGAAGAGACTAAGGGTCACCTGTGAATTTTATGCTGGATCTGCACAGAAGAACACTTGCAGGGAAGAAACGAAACCAAGAAGGAGCCTTAAGGCAGCGTCAAACTATGACTTCAAAGAAATGGTTTTCAGACTCCCATTTCAGCGTGTTGCCTCACTTTTAATGTGACGCTTATCTACTTGTAAATATAGCATGGGGCAGCAAGCAAAGGTGCTATATGTAATTCACTATATTATACAACGCACCTCATTTTATGTGTGTCAGGCAAGTTTGGTCAAACTTATCTAGCTGTGGCTGAATATGTTATCACCAGTTTACGAGAGGGCTGCTGTCTGAGCAAACACGTTCTCATAATCTAGGAGGTACTTGGAGTAATGTGACCTCAGAGTATTTACAAGAAGCGAGAACATTCACTGGAATCACAGCTGTCTTTTGGCTGTGGACAAATGTAAATTCTTTTTTTTTCTTAAGAAAATGACACTGCCTCCCGCGATGGCCCCGTCCCTCCCTTGGCAGGCAGAGGAGCTCGCGGCTGGCGCTCCAAGCCCTCCCTCGGCTGCATCAGCCCCGAGTCAGTCACTTTGCCCCCGCAGCGCCTTTTGCTGTGTTTTTCTAAAATGACACGAACATTTGTGTCTTTGGCGGGCATTTAGAAATTTTAAGGGAAACAATGGTGGGGGAGTGGGAGTCATTATAGTTATTGTGGACTTCTAATTTTATTTTTTAAAGCTCAGTTCTGGACAGTGATAACCTAGCTTGTTGACCGCAGAGAAGCAGGTGACATGGCCAGTGTGGTCTAATCACTAGTGACCTGCGATGCCTGAGGGACTGGTGGTAGGTGAGGGGGCCTTGAAAGAAGCTGAAGTATACAAAGTAAGTAAAATCTGAATGACTATCTACCGTCCTGGGAAAAACACCAAACCTTAAAGTAATTAACAGGGTTTTCCTACTCTTTCTTCAGAATCAAGATCCAAGGAAACAATACATGTATTTCAAGGACTTAAAGAAAAAGTCACTGTCAGATCCTAAGAACTAAGAATTTCAGTTTCCTTTCATGAAACAGAAGATTGGATGCTGGTTTGAAAGCTCTTTTGAAAAATCTAATGTTGTGAACATTCACTTGATGACCTCCAGCAAAGACATGAACTTGAGCCTCTTTCTCAGGTTGGGGGCTAAGCTCAGGTAAGGCAGTGAGCGGCTGTGTCATCATGGGCCAAAAAGGCAAGGAGAGGAAGACAGTGGGGAGATAAAGGGGCCCCCCAGGCCGAGGCGGACGAGCCAGTAAAGGGGCACCGGTGAAGCCCAGCTCAGCGTTCATAGGCAGCACTGAGGTAACACCTCAGACTGCATGGATGGGCGTTCACTCAAATGCATGAACTCACTAAGATCACATTCTTCTTCTTCTCAAAAGGGTTTAATTTCTATACTGTCCCAAAATGCAAAGTGCCCTGTTCAAATTTGCCCAAAAAGACATTAAAAAATAACATGAGATGATGAATTATTAAACCGTGATAGTGATGTAAAAATGTCTCAAAGGCTGAGGAGCTATTACAAATATTATTATTATTATATACTTACTACTGCTTATCATGACTGCAGTGAATACCCACCGTGCACTTAAACTGTGTGAGGAGCTAGTCTAACCATCTAACATGTTATCAGCTCATTTAACCCTCACAACCACCCTATATGGAATTATTATTTCCATTTTACAGGTGCAGAAAGTGAGGCAGACGGTGGTGGTCTGAGGTCAGACAGCTAGTGAGGGAACAAGAATTTACACTCCAGACACTGGGTCCAGGGCGCCCCCTCCTGGCAATCACTATTAGGAGCTTTAGAGCGGCGGCGGGGTGCTTTATATACTAACTGTCTGGGTCTTTTGGTTTGCAGAGCACTGTAGGATCTTTACAGCTACTCTGTAGGACAGGCAGGGTCACGATATTTCTAGGAGGAAAGAGACGCAGAGAGGTCACATACTCGTTCAAGGACACAGAGCGAATCAGGGAAGGTGTGTTCTGCTTCCTTATCTTGTGCTTTTTTTTTAAACCATACCCTGCTACCTTGTATAAACCATCACGTAATTTAGAATGCTTAAAATGTACCTTCTATTAGGCATCTCTTGTTTCAGTAGTATAGCTTTTAAGATGTCTCTCTTGGCCTGGTTGTTTTCTTTATCCACGTAGATCACTAAACCAAAAAAAAAAAAAAAATTCACAGGAGGCAGTCACTCAGGAATATGCGACGTTAGTACCATTCTGTATTTGTATAAATACCTGTTTTGAGAGACGCGTGCCACCTCGCTTGTACGCCTGGGAAAAGAAAGCAGCGCTGGAAACCAGAATCAAATCCGAACAGTCATGTGATCTAGTGTCATGTCACTGGCAGGTCTATGAGCGCGCTGTCAGAAAGGATACGCGCGGCATCGGAGAGCGCCACATCGCTGTCACTGCCTGTTAATGGCATGGCAGTCACGACAGTAAGAGCCAGCGGTCTTTATTGCTTTGTATTTGAGGGATTTACTGCATTTTCTTTCACCCAAGGAGCGAGTGATAATGATAATGTATGGCAGAGAGCTTGTCCTTCCTGACAGCCCCGGTAATTTAATCCTTCTTTCCTGCCACAACACGAAATAAAAGAGGCATCCTAGTGCGTTGGGTTGAGGAAATTCACAGGCTGACGTTTGTTCGTGGTTGGGTGGGGGATACGGGATAGACTTGTGGAGGGAGGCGGGGAGAGGCTTTTTCGGGTGTGAAGTTTGTCTGTGGGTTTTCAAGGTACATGCTGGCATGCAGGGATGTGGCTAGACTTTACTGAGCTGAAATATCAGATTAGATAACTCATCTGAATCCCACCAGGAAGAAGATGGTGAACACGTAAAAGTAAATAAGTGTCTGCACTTTGGGAAAATGGCATCTTGGAGTGTGAACACTTCACTTTTCATCCTGCTTATTTTTTTCTCAGCTTGGCAGCCCTTCAGTCATAACTTAGCTGTGGAAGACATTTCTTTTTCAGATGCCATTTTGGAGTTAAAGTCTCTCTGGTGACCAGATCTCAATTTAGAGATTATCCCTTTATCACACACAGTGTGAAAGATACCACGACAATTCTAAAGCTAGGTTTCACTGGGAACAAACATATTTTATACTGAGAATGTTTCCCTGGACAATTTGAGTTGAATCTCAAATTATGATGCCATCAACTCATTTAATCCTTGGCTCAGTTGAGTAAAAACTGAGGGCCAAAGACGGCACATGCCAGGCACTGAGTTAGGCACACACGGTGAGGTGCGCAGAGGTCTGAGTCGGGGTGGGCTGGGGGTTTAACAGAAGGAAGAACCAAGGTCACACTACAGTTCTGGGCTTATTGTTCTCTGCACGATGCCGTACCAGTGAGTGTGACCAATTATGTAAGTTACTGTGATTTACACAAATCGAAAAAGACAAAGCGTTCTTGTAAATTTTATAAATATAGTGTGTTACTTATCAAAGCTAAAATGTCATGCTTTTTAAAAAAGTCATGCTCTTCCAGTATGGGAAAAGCAACAGGACCTCATTTTAGCCACCAGAACCCACCTGCCAATGCAGGAGATGTAAGAGATGTGGGTTTGATCCCTGGGTGAGGAAGATCCCCTGGAGAAGAGAATGGCAACCCACTCCAGTATTCTTGCCTGGAAAATTCCATGGACAGAAGAGCCTAGTGGGCTACAGTCCACGGGAATGCAAAGAGTCGCACATGACTGAAATGACTTAGCATGCACACCACACCACATTTTAATGTCTTCTGATGGGTATTTAGGTTGTTCACCTCCTGGCTATTGTGAATAATGCTGTTCTGAACATGATGTACAAACTCTGTCAGAGTCCTTGCTTTTAATTCTTTTAGGTGTGTTTCCAGAAGTATAATTGCTGAATCTTTGGCAATACTATGTTCAATGTTTTAAAAAAACATCTTTACCACTGAAGAATACTTTGGCTACCTGATGTGAAGAGCTGACTCTTTAGAAAAGACCCTGATGCTGGGAAAGATTGAAGGCAGGAGGAGAAGGGGATGATGGAGGACGAGATGGTTGGATGGCACCACTGACTCAATGGACATGAATTTGAGAAAGCTCCAGGAGATGGTGAAGGACGCTGAAGCCTGACGTGCTGCAGTCCGTGGTGTCGCAGAGCCGGGACACAACCGAGTGACTGAACAGCACTGAAACTGGTGAAAACTGATGTAGCTGGGACACATGTTGCTTTTGCTTCCTTCAGATGACTAGCACACTGTATTTCCTCGTCTGTTAACAAAGATGAAAATAGTGACGGCCACCATTTAGTGAGTGACATTTATGTACTACATACTACACTCAATGTTTTGCTTACTGCATTCACATCTGTTAAGAACCATGCTGACCCACAATTTACAGATGATCAAGCAGACCTAGAGAAGGTAAGTAATTTGCCTCAAGTAACCTAGCTAGGAAGTGGCGGAGCTAGAATTTGAACCCAGGGTCTGCCTCATGGCCTGCCTTCTTAACCTCTGTGCTAAAACCTCCTTCTTCCACGAGGCCAGAACTCTTCCTGTTGTTCAAGCTGCAACCATGCGGTTAGCACAGACTGAAATGTGAGCGAGTTCCATCACTGTGTCAAGAGAAGCCATCTCACTCTCCTTTCACGCTTTCTTAAAGGGATACTGCCTCATTACACTTGGTACCTTAACCAATTCTCTTGACTGAACACTTCCAAAAATTCCTTTTCAACAAATAATAAATGCTGGAGAGGGTGTGGTGAGAAGAGAACCCACCTACACTGTTGGTGGGAATGTAAAATGGTGCAGCCACTATGGAGCATAGTATGAAGTTTCCTTAAGAAACTAAAAACAGAACTACCATATGAGCCAGCAATCCCACTCCTGGGCACAGATCCAGAGAAAACTGTAATTCAAAAAGAAACATGCACCCAAATGTTCACTGCAGCACCATTTACAATGGTCAAGACATGGGAGCAACCTAAATGTCCATCAACAGGTGAATGGAGATGGGGTGTGTGTGTGTGTGTGTGTGTGTGCACACATCTTCCAAATAAATCCACATATCCAAATAAATACCAAATAAATATCCAAATAAATAAATAAATAAATATCCAAATAAATACCACATCTTCCAAATAAATGTATGTATATACAATGGAATATTACTCAGCCACTGAAAAGAATGAAATAATGCTATTTGCAGCAACATGGATGGACCTAGAGATTATCATACTAAGTGAAGTAAGCCAAAGACATATATTATATGATATTGCTTTTATGTAGAATCTAAAAATAAGAAAAAAAAAAGAGACAAATGAACTTATTTACAAAGCAGAGAAAGAAATCAAACTTATGGTTACTGAAGGGGAAAAGGTGGGGGGAGGGATAAGCTAGGAGTTCTGGGTTAATAGATTCACACTACTCTATATAAAACAGGTAAACAACAGGGACCTACTGAATAGCATACGGGACTATACTCAGTATTTTGTAATAACCTCTAAGGGGAAAAGAAGCTGAAAAAGAAATATATATATATCTGTATGTGTGTATGTAACTGCATCACTGTACACCTAAAACTAACATACAACACTGTACAACTATACTTGAAAAAAAAAATTCCTTTTTGGAAAAACTCCAGCTGCTCCCTGAAAAGTCTGGTTCTCCGAAAGTGCACCAAGTGAGAAGTGCGGCTTCCCGCTCGTGTGAGTGAGGAGCTCCATCTATTCTGATGGTTCTTAGTCTTCAATGTGCATCAGGATCCCTGCAGGGTGTGACAGAATGCAGATGGCTAGGCTCACCTTCAACTTCTAACTCCGTAGGTGTGGGGAAGGCCTGAGAACCTGCATGTCTAACATCTTCCCAGCTGCTGGCCAGGATACCATTGAGAACCAAGGTTTAGACCCTTGGTTGACTTTTGAAATCAGCTCCTTTGCCTGGTTTCTGAAAAGGATCAGAAACTAGAAAACATTTTTTTTTGTGTGTGTTAAACATGTGGGAGACACTTAGGTTAATACCTCTAATCAGGTTATGATCCCAAGAATATCCATTTGATATTCTGAATTAGGTGGGTTAAAAAAAAAAAATCTACATTTCGAAACTTAAAATATCCATTAAAAAGCAATCCTGGTGATTATGAAATGAATCTGAACTCTCCAAAAGTTAAGATAATTACCTTTCATTCTCATCAGAAGCCACATGGGTTTAGGATTTGCTACAATTTGACATAAATTTAGTGAAAGGATGTGCCTCAAAAAAGATACAAACCAGTAGTCCAAACACTTGAGGTGATCTTGAATTCTCTACCATTAAAAACACAACCCACGTATAGGTATAACTGACTCACTTTGCTGTAGAGCAGAAACTAACAGAACATTACAAAGCAACTATACTCCAATAAAAAACAAAAACAAATCAGAAAACTACATCCCTCACATCTGCAGGTTGGGGAAATCCCTATTTTCTTTAGCAATCTTATTTGGCAGAAGAAATGCAGATAGTTTAATTATATGAGGGGGCTTCCCAGGTGGCATTAGTGGTAAAGAACCCACCTGCCAATGCAGGAGACATAAGAGATGCAGGTTCGACCCCGGGTCTGGAAGATCCCCTCAAGGAGGGCACAGCAACCCCCTCCAGTATTCTTGCCTGGAGAATCCCATGGACAGAGGCACCTGGCAGGCTAAGGGTTGATAACCTTGAATCTCAACTTTTGTATTAAAGTATTATCTCCCCTCAGTCCTTATCTTTGCCAGGTTTTTCCTCCCATTAGTAACAAAATCTAAGGTTCTGCATCCTTTGCATCTTCTGAATTAAACTTTAATTGTTCCAACAGATAGACTGTTCAGTGCTCAGAGACTAAAGGCCTAGATCTGTATAAGACTCATAAAAACTTTGGACGATTTCATTAATCTTTTTTCCTTCCCACTGTCAACTCTCTAGAAGATGTTATTCAGCCCAGACAACATTCTTTAGATCTACCATTAATCTTATTTTTTTTAACCAAACTATTCTCTTGCTCTCTCAGCACTCTCCAAGTAAAATTTTCAAGCCCAATAAAATACAACTTTTGTTTTTGCTACCGATGTCTAGCAAGTTAATTCAACTTTGATTCTTTTTTTTCCCCCTAGTGTTAGTAGCCTTAAAAAAAGATCTATTTTGTGTATGTGAAACTGGTACTAACACCTCTTAATAAAGACTGAATTAGGCTATGAATAATCCTGGGGATCACTAGTCTAAACCTCTCATTTTATGTACCTAATTCAGGCCTCAGTATACAAATCCCTTCTGAGTAGATTCAAGTCACACTGCAGAGTAAGATCATCGCAAGGTTCAGGTCACCTCTCAACTGGTATGGTGTTCAAACAGGAGACAGCATGCACTAGTTGGCCTTTAAATTTTGTCTCAGTTAAAGAGTCAGTTTGGAAATAAAACTACTTTCATTAACATTTAATAAGGTTTGGAAAATGTAAGGCTACATTATATTGACCTTTTATATCAAGTAACAAGTGAATGCTAAATCGTTACAATAATTAGATGAATAAGAGAAGTTATTTATGAAGCAAAGATTCAAGGAGATTCTCCTACAAGGAAGGAGATGCAAACATAATAATTTAAAAATAAGCACTTTCAATATGCCCTCCTTAAGTGAAAAATAAGCCTTCTACAAGGTTAATAATAATTATTTCTCAAATTTTCTGATCATCTAGGACTTATAGATGTAAAACAGCATTAATTTGCTTCTAAGCCCAAAGTACATTTCTCTCCCTTTCCACCATATAAATATCCTTAAAATTCTTTTCAATTAATCTTGAAAATTCTATATAGTCAAAACTCAATAGGTAGAAACAGAAGCTGCAGAAAAGTATAGTAAATACTTCTAATGAGTTCAATTCTAATAGATTACTGGTTTTCTTGTTGCTGTCAGGTGACTATTAATAATTCATCAGAAATACTAAAATACCAATTAGTTAGTAGTGTATCTTGTAGTAAAAGGAAAATATCAAAAAAAACAAAAACAAATCAATGCCAACTAACCAACCTGAAGTGCGTGAAAATCACTTAGTCGTGTTCGACTCTTTGCGACCGCGTGGACTATACAGTCCATGGAATTCTCCGGGCCAGGATACTGGAGTAGGTGGCCATTCCCTTCTCCAGGGGATCTTTCCAACCCAGGGATCCAGCCCAGGTCTCCTGCATTGCAGGTGGATTCTTAACCAGCTGAGCCACGAGGGAAGCCCGAGAATACTGGAGTGTTGTAGCCTATCCCTTCTCCAGCGGATCTTCCTGACCCAGGAATCGAACCAGGGTCTCCTGCATTGCAGGTGGATTCTTTCCCAACTGAGCTATCACAGGGAAGCCCCAACCTAGCAACTGACAAAAAGTCCAGACAGACCTAGGTCATCATGTGAGACTGAACAAAATTCAGGAAACTTGAGCATGTACTACAGGTTTCCCCAAAGAATAACGCGCATTGCTCCTTAAGCAAATGGAAACATCTGTTGTGCTGCATGGCCAAATTTCTCAATGCATAACCAACTTCTAAAAAACAATTTTGTTGTCAGTTCAACCAAACAGTCTCCTGCTAACCTTTACAATGAGTAATAATTTAAAAAAAACAGAAGAGCTTCTCTCTTTTCTTGGGGGTACCTTCATTAAAACTAGTTCAGTAACAGTTTTTTCATTACTAATAATACTGTGATTATGGTTTACTTTTCTGATACTTTGCAGTTAAAAGATCTTTAGGAAGTGTGAGGAAGTCTTTGGAAATGTTCTGTGAGATCAGGTCAGTGGTAGGAAGGAGAAATCAGATTCTTATCCTGACCACACTACTTATTCCCCAAGTGACTTCTCAAGCTACCTCTTAATCATAGAATGATAGCATCTGAACCGGAAGGGTTCTTAGCACCTTATTCAATAGATAAAATGGGGAATCATGAAATTTAAACACCTTGCTCAAGTTCTCACAACTAGTAAGACCTGTAGATACAAGGTAGACTAGACCAGATCTCTGCATACTCATGATTACTATCTCAAGCAATGAACATGTTTTCTAAAAATGCCAGTTGCAACACAAACAAACCATGAGCATTCACAATCCTTTTGGTACAATAGCATGATTGTACATATTGATCAAAATGAAATTTATAAAACTTGTGAGAAAAAAATATTGGTGTTCAACTAGCATGAGATGGCCTGTTTTGCTAAAGATAATGTAACACTCCATCTTTCTGGTTTGTTTTAACATAGGGCTTTTGAAGAAGTTAATAAGCAGTTTTAATTTATGGTCATGGCAGCCTGGTAAGATTTTTTACTCCCCTCTAATTATACACTGATACCTACTATCTTTAAAATCATCCTAAAGTTGGTTGATCTAAGAATTTACAGAGTGCCTATTGGGTCTGTACTGGCCTAGCAGATTGTCATGTGAACTAGCTGATAGATGATAAAGCCTTAAAACAGAAAACCTGCTGGCTGCTATGAAGGGATGTGTGGGTTAAAAATGAAAAGATACTGTAAGAACTTATATCACTCAATTAAAATCCTGAACATCTAGACACTAGGAGAGATATACATGTATACTGTAAAAAAAATCTATGTGACGATACTGAGCAGAAATGTGGGAAAAAATAGGATATTCAATTGTTAAAATCATGATTTAAAAAACACTAGTACTTTTATTCCCCTTGAAATACATTTTTTTATTAAATTCAACTTTAGATGCAAGTGGCATATTTCTACTGATACTGTGATATAGCAGGAAGATCTAGAACATCTTTTCCCCACTGTTTTTGATAAAACTTTAGCATTACAGTTGTCCCTTAGTATCAAGGGGGGTTGGTTCCAGGATCCCTGCAGCTATCAACATCCAAGGATGCTCAAGTCCTTTGTATGAAATGGCATAGTATTTGCTTATAACCTGTGCACATCCTGTACACTTTAAATCATCTCTGGATTACTTATGAAACTTTATGATGTAAATAATTGCGGATGCATGGTAAGTATAATTTTTGCTTCTTGGAATTTTCTGGAATTTTTTCCCCCAGGTGTTTTCCATTGTGTTTTAGCTGAATCTGAAGATGCAGAACCCATGGACACAGAGGGCCAACTGAATTTTAAATTTAATCTCTTAATCCTTATGCTACAGGTTTGGCTTTCATTAATCTCTTCTGATAATACTTCGATGATTTTATGTGAACATTAGACAATTGTACTTTCTCGTGTTCCTTTGGCTTCCTTCACAGATAAAAGTCTATATTATAAATACCATACCTACCATTGCTATAATTATAGTAGACCCACTGGCCGCTCTTGGGTTTTGGAAGTGACACGGGTGTCTCTTCAGCGGGGAGACTGTAGAATCGGCACTCCACGAAGAGTCGCTGGATGGTGTCATCTGCAGTTACTCGGGAATCATTAAGGCTTAGGGCTATGATCTCAATCCGGATCTTTTCTGGTGGCTGTTTAAAGAGCAAAAACAAAGCACAATAAAGAAACAAAGAAAAAAATCCTTTACTCTTTTTTCACTGTCAATTTTAAATAAAACATGAAGGTACTGGCCTTCATTGATTTTTTTGGATGGTACTGTACCCTACTGTCTAGTTACACATGATAGATTATTCACGACAGAGAGAGAGAGAATGAGCTCCTAATGCCCCAGGGTTTGAAGTTAACAGTGTCATGGCAATAGGCTCCTGATTTACATTTGAGGCTATAAATACCCCCTAGTAGTCCATCAGGAGTGAAGATTATGAGATCTTCATCTCCAACTGCTTTCAGAATGACACACATCAGTTGGCCTTGATTCAAACTAGGTAGTGAAATACATGTTTATCACTGCTTTTATTTTACTCTGTGGTACCTGAGAAAGTTTTGATTATTCAAAGATCAAAGCCTGTTGAACACTTTATAGCTATTATGCTAACATAAATAACTGTATGAATCCATATTAAGTAGGGCTACAGCTCATTCTCATGTGTATTCTTCCATAACATATTTCATTTAATGAGTAATAAGTTTTCAAACAAAAGACAAATTTTTATTGAATTTAACATAATTTTCTTACAATTTATTATCTCATTTTTACAGAATTAGTGAAAAAATATATGTGTAAGTTTCATCTCAATCCTTATTTAATAGATTTCAGTGTAACAAACATTATATGTGAGTCATATGTTTCCTTGAACAATAATTTAAAACAAATAATAGACTATGACTTAAAAATTAGATCACACCAAGATAATTCCTCAGTTAAATGTTTACTCAATTTAATTTTAAATGTTTACAATTTAAAATTTGTTCTTTATTCCCCCTTACTAAATCTCTCTTTATTAAATTCAGAGGTATGCTACTGTAAATTATATAACTTAAAATAATACTAAAAATCCTGATACTAAGATCTGCTTATATAACTAACTTTTAGGAATTCATTGTCAAATGTAAATCAGTGTGTAAATTCACCATAGCAATTACTATTTTGATATTTCAAAGTATATAATATAATTAATCAAACTGAAAAGCATAAGTACCCTATTGTAAAGAATATTCCCATAAAGAACCATTTCCATTGCTGGCAAACCCCCTCAATATTTGATGAAGTAATTTTACCCCCTTCTTTCAAAAGACATTTTCTTTTATTATGTATTCTAAGACACTTTAACTAAAAACCCGAATCTGAATATTTCAATAAGGTTATTTTATTATTCAGTAGATTCATGGAAATTTTACTAGGATGACAGAGAAAATTCCACACCATTCTGTCCCCACTAACACAGGTACAAGGCTGCAGCTGGCAATATTATGAGGATTAGCATAGTATGATGAAATATTTAAAGGAAAATTTTTTCTAAAACCTAATAAATCAAATGACTGCCAAATGTCATTAAAGTGATGGTCTTTGACTTGAATATGCTTTTCATATTCAAATTTGAAAAGAAAGAGATGAAAGCCTGGAAAGGTTACTCGGTTTCAACTAATAACCTCAAGCCCTCTCTGTTCACGTGCATAAAAAATGAGTTGGCTCTATTGTCTAATCTCACTTCAGAAAAGCCCTTCTCTGCTTGCCGAGGACTAACAGAGTAACGAAAACATTTTAAATATTATTTTTCCTTAAAACGTATTGTGGTTGTCAAAACAGCATACACACAAACTATTTTATACTTCTGGTTCAACTGCAGCACAGTGCATAATTAAGTCTTTTACATAACTTGCAATTTGACAAACTTAGAATTGTTATGACAATATCATAAAACATTTCTGTGCTGTGGTTAGACCGCTTCTGCACAAAAGAATTAAAAGAAAACAGCTATCACAAAAGGAAAAGAGGTGTATACATTGTTATTTTCACATTGTGAATGAGAGGAATTTAAAATCTGGTTATCACAGAATCCAATGAAGAGACAAATTAACTTTTAAATAGCAGGGGAATCAAATTTATTTAAGTGTTTTTTTAAAAATTAATAATATATTAACTGTACAATCCCTGTATGAAAACTTGTATTACTGTCAGAATGAACTTAGGCTGTCAAATAAGACTGTATACAAAATATAGTCTACATACTAAATAAATGTAGATACTTGGATAACAAACAAACAGAACACCAAAACCAAATAAACCAAAAGAAACCCACTATATTACCCCCTCCCCCAAAAAAGCTTTAAAATTCTTTTTATGATGTCTGCCTTCTTTCTGGCCTAGATCATTTTTTCTTTTTTCTTAGTTTCCTTCCCACCTCCCCAGCCTCTTTGACTCTAGATTATGTCCTTTTCAATTCTCTAACTTAACAGAGTTATCAGTTATCATTTCTTTGCTCCTTTAAGGCTACACGAATCAACCTAAGTCCAAAAAGGGGTAAGTTCCAAACAGTATGTATCTAGGGAAGCATGCCCTGAATAAACAATTTCCAAACATTATAAATTTTGGTTAATCGGCCTGGCCAACTTCTTTTTCAACATCGGAACAATTCTGGTTCCGCTCATGCCTCTGTGAATCAAAAGTTCAACTAGATGATATGCAAAGATTCTGAAGATAAAGAAGCACCATCAACTGTGTAGCAGACAACTCCAATTTAGTGTAAAAAATGAACTCACACTCTCTCCTCTCCACCACTCTCATTCACCCTGATACTTGTTATCTCAGGTGATGACATCACCATCTACCTGGTCACCCACAACCAGGAGACCTTGGAGCCATTCTTGCAAATCTCCATTTTCACACTCACCATATCCTATAGATCATTCATTCCTGTTCCATTAACTTCCTAAATATTTCAGTGGTTCACAATGAAGATATTTCAACATTGTGTCAGCTACTGGAAATACAAAGACAAAACAAGATGTGCTTTCTTTTCTCATTTTTATCTCTAGAGAAACTTCTTCTATGTTCTCACCATGATCTGAGGAAGGAACTAATCCAACAGCTTCCTATAGTTAGAAAGTAGTTTCATAGAATGAGCAGAGGGAGGGTTTCCCAGGTGGCTCAGGGCTAAACAATCCACCTGCCAAGGCAGGAGATGCAGGTTGGATTCGTGGTTCAGGGAAGATGGCCTGGAGAAAGAAATGGCAACCCGCTTCAGTACTCTTCCCTGGGAAATCCCATGGACAGAGAAGCCTGGTGGGCTAGAGTCCATGGGGTCACAAAGGAGTTGGACACGACTTGGAGACTAAACAACAAACAACAATAATGACTACAGAATAAGTGGGGAGAAATCAGAAAGAATCACAAAAGATAACTGGTTGGTAGAGTTGTAAGCAGACAGTCGGTGGTATGAGGCTGTTTAGTTATAGAGGGACTATAGTCTTGCTGTGAGGGTGTTATGACCGACTCTTTGCGATCCCGTGGTCTGAGGCCCACCAAGCCCCTCTGTCCATGGAATTCTCCAGGCAAGAATACCGGAGTAGGTCGCCATTTCCTTCTCCAGGGGAGCTTCCCCACCCAGGGATCGAACCTGGATCTCCTGCATTGCAAGCAGATTCTTTACCATCTGAGCCACTAGGGAAGCCAGATCTTGCTGATTGTATCAGTTCACACTCAAAAAATAAATGGCTCTATGCTCATGGCTGTGAGAAGGGTAAGGCACTCCTCCGTCTGGTCCCCTGCCTGCAGCCTCAACTATTTCTCTGGTGGTAGAGTTCCTTCTCTAAAACAAATTGGTATCACCTTTCTGCTTGGAAACCCTACACTCTAGCCATTTCCCCAGACCTGTGGTGTACTGTTTATATTGCTGAGCTTTTGCATCTGAAATCTTCTCTATCAGACAAAATTCCATTTATCTGAAGCCCTGGGCCACGCATGTACTCCTTTTACGAGGGCATTGCTCCTGATTTCCAAGACTTCCTTGGTTCCCTCCTCTGGGCACTCACTGCTCTTTTCACTCACACTGGATTGCATGGATTTGTTTACGTATCTGCCTTGCCCTGTAGACTGTGAATTCCTGGAGGCCAGGACCATATCTTATTCATCTTTTGCTATTTAACATCCTCTCTAGGATCTGGCACTTAGGCTCTCAATAAATACTTAATGACATTGAGTCAAGGGAATGCTGAGGATCTTCTATATATTGGGAATATCTTTTATATATTGCCAGAAATATGTGAAGCTGCAATTACCAGTGCAGCTCCTTTAGCAAATATTGATTGTGTCTGCTACATTTTGGGAAGTTGGGGATTATTAACTGTTGAAGAACACAGAAATCTTGCCAGTCTAGATTTTAATTGAATAATACTGTTTCAAAGACCGGTCAGTTTGGTAGAATCTAGGGGTAGGGTATTGTTATTTCAGGTTCTCTGTGTTGAAAATGCTCATCATGAAATAGAGAAAAGAAAATGTTCAATTAGGTGAACTGGAAGGGATAACAATATACTGATTCACACGACAGTGACTGAAGCACAGCATTTCAGACGGATGCAGAATAAGGTCTGTTCAAGACCACTAGAGGAACCCACGCGGTCATTCCTCTGAATGACACCCTGCCCGTACAGCAGGTTAGCTAGCCAGAACAGGCTTTGGGCTTCTCACTACTTCTCAGTACATTTCCTCTCCTGTTCACCAGTTACCCTATCAGCTTCCCTAGTTAGCCAGATGTCAGCATCAGCATACAAAAAGAGCACTGAGAACTTCTGATTGTGGAGAGCAGCAGTAATAGAAATCTCTCAAATAAGAACTGCATGCAACTTCCTTTCAGTTGTCTGTATGGATGGACACTATACTTTATGTGATTGAATGATCTGGAAATGTGATGACAGCTTGCATTACTCTCAGAGAAAAAAAAAATAGAGTTCTCATGATTTTGGCTCAATTCCATTCCTGCTTCCTGACTGATGCTATAATTCTCATTTTAGGCCATATTTCTCTATAGTATTTACTTAGGCTTTTATTGGCAGGCTTACATATTTTTTTTTTTTTTTTATGTTTTACTTCAGAAGATCATGCTGAATTCTTTCTCCGGTTTCAACAATCATAGCAGCCACACTGGGGTTGGATTGTTAGGCTTCTAAAAACTTAATTCAACTTGACAGCTCTTAACTGAGAATGTCCTCTGATAAAGGTTTGGAACTTGTTTCAGTCAGTTAGATTTAAATCTCACTATTGTAGGAGATTGTATGTGAGTTTTATTTCATTCTTAATTCTTCAGCAAACAAGCATTTCTTTAACTTTTTAAACTATAAAGAGAATAATTTGACATGTTCAAGTAGTACTCAACATCTTAAACAGATTTTACTTTTTTGCTGTATCTGATTTAAATCTTTTTGTTTTTACTGTGGAAGAAATAAAATATTCCGGATTCAGGGAAAAGTGCCCCCCCTCTATTCTTTTCCCATCCTTTCTTATTTCCCCCAGAAGTAACCACTATCCTGAAGTTGCTGTGCACCATGCCCACTCATGCTTTTATATTTTCTACTATGTATGTACATATCCATCAACAACTTACTGTTTTCTGTTTTTAGATTTTATATGGATTGATACCATCATCTATGAATTATTCCGCAATTTTTTCACTCAATGCTATATTTTGAGATTTATGGTTATAATTGAAATCGAATTCATTAATATTACCTGTTGTATAGAATTCCATGTATATAATATATGTAAATTAATTTCTATTCTATTTCTCTTTTGAACTGTGGTGTTGGAGAAGACTCCTGAGATTCCCTTGGACTGCAAGGAGATCCAACCAGGCACTCCTAAAAGAAATCAGTCCTGAATGTTCATTGGAAGGACTGATGCTGAAGCTGAGACTCCAATACTTTGGCCACCTCATGCGAAGAACTGACTCATTGGAAAAGACTCTGATGCTGGGAAAGATTGAAGGCAGGAGGAGAAGGGGATGACAGAGGAGGAGATGGTTGGATGGCATCACTGACGCGATGGACATGAGTTTGAGTAAGCTCCGGGAGTTGGTGATGGACAGCCTGGTGTGCTGCGATTCATGGGGTCGCAAAGAGTCGGACATGACTGAACTGAACTGAGTCTGTTTCTCTACTGATGAACAAAATGTTTAAAACTTTTTGCAATTAAACCAATGCTGCATTGAATATCCTTTTGTTTTCTTGTGTATGTGAGTGGTTCTCTTAGAATTGCTGGGTCACAGATATGAGAAATTAACAGGATTATCAAGTTACTTTCCAAATGGTTACACAAGTTTACATGAGTATTATTTTATCGTCATAAAAATGTTTTGTGTATGTGTGTGTGTAAATAAAATAAAGCCTATGAAGAACTTGGTGCTTTATAATAATTGAGACAAAATGGAAATGGAAGGTAATGAATCTATGTCTATGACCTTTAAGAATAAAAGTTTAATTGAAGTGAGGTCTGAGACAAGCTCAAAATATTTGGTTCAAAAAGTCAAACTCAGCATTGGTACTGATAGAGTCATAAGTAAGTAGAATAGGTAGGAATGATTAGTGATTAAAGATGATTCTTATAACTTGCCTTCTTCAGGCTGGGGGGTAGGCACAAGCATCTCAGAGACTCAAAGAGTCCCCTAGACCTCATACTAGGCTCCAGAGCTTCCACTTATTAGCAATCAAATCCATTCTTCATGCGAGTTTTGGTTGAAAAGTCTTTGATTTTAAAAATAATAATAGTTCTTTGGGAGAAATAACAGTAAAGAGCACAAACTGTTAAGGTGATAATGTTTTTAACAAACAAAACAAAACAAAATCCAGTTTTCATCAGTGGCAGTAACCTTTCTTTTATCATATGTTCTGTTAAAACATACTGTGTTGAACAAATAATATAAATAGTAAAAACTTCAGTGTTGGAGATCAAAATGATGCTGAGGTTAAGAACGTTTATTTTTAGAACATTGTCTCCTTATATACCATGAAAATTACTGTATCTATAATGGTCAGCAAATTACAGAAGCTTGTTACCACATGTTCTAAAGCAATGGTTGGAATATTTTTTCCTAATACACCTGAGGGATACGACAGTCTCCATCATAAACTGTGGCTTACTATGGCAGTACTGTGAAGAAGGGAAGAATTTTTAAAATGACCCTCAATTTCAGGTGATTTTGATATGCCATTGCACTTTAAACATCATTGAGAACAGATGTGATAAAATAGTGACTCTCAATTTTGGCTGCCTACTAGTATCACTCAGGGAGCTTTAAAGAAAATTCTGGTCTAACTGATTTGAGTGAAGCCTGGGCCTTGGCATTTAAATGTGCTCCCTATGTGGTTCTAACATGTAGCCATGGTGAGAAGTACCGCCTTTCCCTAAAGAGGTGGTTGTCAAATTTCAGCATACCCCAGGACAGCATGAAAGAGCTGACAAGACAGATTGCTGGGCTCCCAACTCAGAGTTTCATTAGGTCTAGCGTGGGGTCCAAGAATTTGCATCACTCACAAATTCTCAGGTCATGCTGATGCTGCTAGTCTGAGGACCACACTTGGGAAATCCATGGCTCTAAACCAGAAAAGACTCACCCTCTATGTATTGACCCTCTCTAAGACATTTATAGAAAAGCTTCTACAACTCTACAACTCATATTAAACTATTCTTCAGTTATTAGTTAACATTTTATTAAACTATTCTTCAGTTGTGAGTTAACATTTTAGTACACAATTAGCTAACAAATTATTCCCTGTTTAGAAGCAGTCTATGCGTGTGTGCGTGCTCAGTCGCTTCAGCTGTGTCTGACTCTGTGTGACCCCATGGACTGTAGCCCGCCAGGCCCCTCTGTCCATGGGATTCTCCAGGCAAGAATACTGGAGTCAGTTGCTGTGCCCTCCTCCAGGGGATCTTCCCGACCCAGGGATCGAACCCACCTCTCCTGAATTGCAGCTGGATTCTTTATCGCTGAGCCAGTAGGGGAGGCCAGAAGCAGTCTATACTCATCACTAAAAATAATTCAACAATATAAATTCTAGAAAGTAAAATATCAAAGTTCCTCGTTTCCTCCCATTCCCTAACTTAGGAGTTGGCAGATGTTTCTTTCCGGTAAAGGCCAGATAGCAAATATTTTTTGCATGGCAGGCTATAATGGTCTCTGGTGGCAATACTCAACGCTGCTCTTGTACATGAACAGGCCACAGATAACCTGTAAATGATTGGTGTGGTGTGTCCCAATAAGACTTTATTTACAAAAACAAGTAGAGGGCTGGATTTGACACATGGGTTAATGTTTGCTGACTCTTGCCCAGACCCATGCCCCAGAGATACTGCAGTACAATGTTTTGATTATATACTTTAAAACATTTTCTTTGCTTGTGTGTGCTCATGTCTGACTCTTTGCAACCCCACGGACTGTAGCCTGCCAGGCTCCTCTGTCCATGGGATTTCTCTGCCAACAATACTGAAGTGGGTTGCCATTTCCTCCACCAGGGCAGATCTTCCCAAACCATGGATTGAACCCATGTCTCCTGCTTCTCCTGCATTGGCAGGTAGATTCTTTACCACTGAACCACCTGAGAAGCCTTTCCTTTGCTTACACGAACCCCAATGTTAGATCTGTTTGCTCATATAAAAATACATAAGCATGTATGTACAAATATATCTTTTTATTCGCTTTTAAAATGGAATCATCAGTGATATAATTTCTTACTCATTAGTTTGACAAAAAGTGTGATGTCAGAAAACAGTAATTTTCACACATTATGTATAAAAACATTTCAGCTGGAAGTGTTTATATTGGCAAAAACTGATAGAAACCAAAGGGTCCATGAAAAGGCACTTATTTAAATAAATAAAGTTTAGCTATACAATGTAATATTATGCACATGTGTAAAGAAGTAGAGTATACTGCTATATACTATATATAGTATATACTACATACTATACATACAGTATATATACTAGTATATACTATACTGCTCTATGTAGCAGTATATAGTTCATGGTATATCAGCAAGAGATAATTAAGCTGCAAAATATTAAAAATAAGTTTAAAAGCACCTAATATCAGGAGAGTAACACAGCACGTTTGGCTGGGTAGCTAGGCTCCCGTATGTAAACGGTGGGAGGGTGTGCTTCACCCACTGACGGGTGCCGTGCTGACTCTGAACTTAATCACTTTCAATAGAGGAATGCCAACAGGAGTGAATCATGCATTCTGTCTTTTGCAAAAGCTTTAAAACAGTTTCGCTGGACATCAACACTGTGATTGCCTGCTCACTTTGTTCACGAGAACCTGGCTTCCAGGTGGAACTGCATTTTAATCCGATTGACTATGGCAGCTTTTACAAAACTGCCGTTAGTTAGGAATGGAGAAAGATGTAAACACGCATTGCACAGAAAAGAGCGTTGCTGTTTTAGCCTGTGATTTCTCATCCTCACCTGTGGGCACACCTTAAGAAATCTGTGAGTTGAAGGCAACGCATTTAGTTGTGAAAACTGAACGATGCACTGCTTAAATGGTGAAAATTAGAAATAATGTGAAAGAAGGATTTATAATTCTTTTTTTCTTAATGCCATGGCAGATGCAAATTTTCAGTTTTGATATCTATTTTGAGGACCTAAAACAAGGCTTTTAATCAATGTATTATACATCAAATTGATACTGTTAACTTCTGATTATTCAAATTAATAAAATATTCATAGAGCAATGTCCAAAGTTTTACATTTCTCAGACTCCCTCCCCACCCCCACCCCCATTAATTATCATGCCTAGAAGCTTTTTAGTAAAAGCAGCAGTCATCAGGCTGACGGAATCTGACAGGCCAGCAAGGCCCAATTACACTGGTGCTCTGTGGCACTTTGATGTCCTGGAAACGAAGAGAGATAGGGGCAAATTGGGTAGCACATTATGTTAATGACTTGATTTAATCCAGCCACTAAACTTTATGTAGCCTGTTAAAAAAGATGCTAACACTAATTATGCCACTTTGGAAAGGAAAGGAGGGGACAAGCATTTCATTCTGACAAAGTGAAGCTCATAAATGTTGTAAATGAAATGAAACAAAATGAAGTAATCTATGATTAATTATACATCACAGACATGAAGAAAAGAGGAAGAACCGAGTAATATGTCTAAGTCCTGGGAAATCTGTTAGATTCCTTTTAAGGATCGACATTTCTAAAAAGTAACTATGAGCTGTCAGATTCTGTAACATGAAAAAAAGAAACGGAATGATCTTAAGTTGCTTACATAGTGCAGGCGATGACTGAAATTCAGAGTGTAATTGGCATAAATGATTTTTATCTAGGACACTACTTTTAGTCTCAATTTGGTGACATTATAGCTATAGGTAAAGGCAATTTAAAACATTTCTACACAGTGGAGATAACCAGAGTAGGGTTAATTACCTTTTAACTAATCTCTGTGCCTCTATTCTTTGTACTATTGATAACAAGATCTTTTAAAATGTGATTTAAGAGTGTAAGCTCCCCAAAAGCAAGAGACTTATTTCTCTTACTGCTAAATTCCCAGTCCCTAGAACAAGAGTGGGGACACAGTAAATGCTTACTGACTACACCTGTTTAATGAGTGAGTGATCATCCTCCTCCCTTAAAAATCTTCACTGGCTGCTCATAGAACATCAGGATAGATTTCAGCTTCCTCAGCTGATATACAGAGGCCTCAATGCTCTGGACAGGCCTATTGTTTCAGCATCTTCTCCTGGGGCTCCCCCTGTGTGCCTAGGCTTGGCCCAACCTAAAACCATTCTGACTCTGAGAATAAGCCATGTTCTCTGCACTCTCTCAAAGTCTCATGCTTTTTATTCCTTTGGGCTATAATGACTCTCCTTTGCTTTCACTAACTCTTAATCATCTTCCACAGTTGGCTCAGGCTTCACTAACTCTAGGAAGCTATCCCTGATGAGGATCCCTCATGCTGAGTTAGGCACCCCTCTTGAATGTTCTCAGAGCAGTTGTGCATTCCAGTCTCCCAGCACCGACCTCTGCACTATAAATGTATTTCCCCTAGAATGTAAATTTTTGGAAGCCATGGATTGCTTCTTGTATGACACACAGTAGATGCTAATGAATGAACAGTTGTGAGAACTAAAGGAGATATTACATATTAGCCATTCAGTAATACCTTCCCTTCCAAAGAGAGCTATTATAATAGTGTCCTGAGATTTCTACCTGAAGCAGTTCTGAAAGAGGAGATGTAAGAAGAAATTAAGGAGCCACAAAAGTTTTTATGCTTAAAAAGTGAATATCAGCAGTGGGACAAAATGACATCCTGGGTCTCCTGGTATCAAGCACTGAAAAGGACACAGCATTGCCTCTGTAGGATTCCCACCCAAACACATAAGCTGAATCCAATTAGGGGAGAAATCACACAGATTCAAACTGAAGGACATTTCACAACATAAATGGCCTGCGTTCTTAGAAAAAGTCAATGTTATGAAAGACTAACTCCATGGAAGGCTGAGGAACCATTACGGATTGAAGGAGGCCAAAGGGGCGTGACAACTAAATGCAATGTGTGATCTAGATTTGATCCTGGACCAGGTTAATAACTTGCTATAAGTGATAATACAGGGACAACCTGCAAAATCTTACTAAGAATTGTAGATTAGATAATAGTATTGTATTATTATTCTGAAGTATTTAGGGATAAAGGGGCATGATTTCTGCAACTATCAAATGATTCACTACAATTATGTATGTAAAAATGTGTGTATATAATGCATACATACATGTATGTATATAGGAGAGAGAATAGAAATGATTTTGAGTGTAGCAAACATTAACAACTGATGAATCTGAGTGAAATGTATTCAGGAGTTCTTTGTACCACTTTTGCAATCTTTACAAAGACAAAGGTTCCATGACTGGTATTAAATGATTTGCAAAAGGAGCACACAGAAGAATTGGTACAATCACTAGAAAATGCTGTATTTCACCATTATGATCATCTCCTGAGGTTTGTTCCTGTGTTCAAAGATTATACTATTTTACTGTATTTGTTATATAATTTAATAAAACTAAATTTCACCTATTAACATAAGGTACTGGTCAGTACCTTCTACTAAACGTAGAATTTGAAAAACCACACGGGAACTTGATTAATGGCTACCAAGGCTTTGCACTGCTTAGAAGAGCTGGTTGCTTGAAACAATAATTCACACTTCTGAGATGGCATCAAAAATCATTATAGGACGTTGCATTTTGGTAGTGAAGGTTGTTATTAGGCTGTAGCAAAGTAACACAATTTACTTTTCTGGAAGTAATAAGGAAAAAATGCAATTTACTCCAAAGGAAAAATATATGTGTACATTAGAATTAGTTGAATATTTTAGAGGAATAGCTCTTTCATCAAACTTCTTTGTTAAATTAAATTCTTTATTCTTAGTTAAGAGCACTGTACAACTGCACTGAGATGCTAGCAATGCTGTCAGTATACACACGATTCCACTGAAAAGTCTGATACAGGACTTCTCAGCCTCAGCACTACTGACGTTTTGGGCCAGACAGGTCTTTGCTGTGGGGCCTGAGCTTTGCAGCAGGTTAAGCAGCAACCCTGACTTCCATCCACTAGATGCCAGTAGTCGTCCCTCCCACGGCGACAACCAAAAACACCTCCAGACGTTGCCAAAATGCATCCCTCCTGTGGAAAACTGCCCCGGGTGGAAATCTCTGGTCTGAGATGATGTAATTTCAGATAACATCTTCCCATTCTTTGAAACTGACTTTTAGATGATGAATACAATGTTTAGAAAATAAACTGTTGCAATGTCTCCCTAGTATCTCCTGGATAAAATCCAAAATATTTAGTCTTCTCCATCATATCTGAAACCTTCTACCCTGTTCTGCAGAAAGGCTGCTCTAGTTAGTGTATTCTTATTTCTGAAACATACTGTGCATCCCCTGCCAGCACTAACATGCACAGGACTTCGTGCTTGCTGCCATGTATCCCCATATTTGAGATGTTACAGTTAAAGTGGACACTCCTCTTCACTATGTGACTGGTTACAGCTGAATGGGTCCAAGGACCACAACTGATAAACATGGATCCAATCCAGAGGCTAGATGTAGCTGATCAGATCTTTCTCTTTGGGCTTGGGCATTTTGTGGGGCTATCTTTGGGCAAGTGAAACAGAAAAAAATCAGCTTAAAATGAGAAAAAGCAGACACAAAACTCACAAGAAAGAGGGTGGGTGAGCAGCCTATGGGCATATCCTTAATGAAGTCTACTGAAAAATCACTCCAAATTTCTCCTTCCTCTGAACTTCCTTAATTAGTGACTGTCAGCAAATCACCTTATTTCAAGGTCTCAGTTTACTTATTCAGAAAATGAGGAAGATGGGCCCCGAACAGCTTTATTCTTTAGCTCAAATATCTACTAATCATTGGTGGTATTGTCTCCTGATTGTTTTAGATTGTAATTTAACTGATGAATTAACACTTGACTTTTCATGAACACATCTTCCCAATTAGTATAATGTTTCCTGAGGGCAGGGCCAGAATGATCTATTTACCCACTTAGGGAGAAGACTTGATTACCAATTGCAGATGGTGAATCCCTGGGAATCACTGAGTTATAGTAAAAGAGATGAGTGCTGTTTGTAAATCTGCTAGAGAAATAAATCCTTTGGTACTAGTCCCTTAGGCCCTAGGACTGATTCAGTGTCTCATACTTTTATGTTCAAAGGCTAAACCATGTAAGGTATCCAAAAATCATGATGAAGTAAGCAGAGTCTTGCAGAACTACTGAGAAAGAAATGTGAAGCATGGGAGAAAGAAATATCTGAATCAAACTTGCAGGCTTACAACTCTTAAATGGAGTGTTCTTAGTAAAATGATGTGATGGTTAACTTTGTATGTCAAGTTGACTGGGCCATGAGGTATACAACTGTTTGGTCAAACATTATTCTGGGTAAGTCTATTAAGGTGTCTCTGGATGAGATTTAACATTTGAGCTGGCAGACTGAGTCAAGCGGATTACATGAGTGTGTGCTCAGTTGTGTCGGACTCTGAGAGCCCATGGACCCCTGCCAGGTTCCTCTGTCCGTGGAATTTTCCAGACAAGAATACTGGAGCAGGTTGCCATTTCCTACTCCAGAGGATGTTCTGATTCAGGAATGGAACCCATGTCTCCTGCACTGGCAGGCAGATTCTTAATCACTGTGCCATCTGGAAAACCCTAATGTGGGTGAAAGTGAAAGTGTTACTGGCTCAGTCATGTTTGACTCTTTGTGGCCCCATGGACTGTAGCCCGCCAGGCTCCTCTGTCCATGAAATTCTCCAGGCAAGAATACTGGAGAATTCCATACATCAGTACATTATACATTAAATGATATTATTATAATTAACAATCATATAACAATGATAATAAAACTTTGAACAGATGATGTATTTATCAATCATGTTTGTATTTCTCAATCACAGAAACAATGGATTTCTCTATTTTATGGAGGCACCTGTGACATCTGAAATGTTCTGTTCTATGAGCTTGTTCAGTAGAGAGATTAAGCTAAAAATGTGAGATTTTTAAGAGTTGAAATAAGTATTGCAATTCTTAAAAAAATAAAAGAATACAATTAATCATTTCAGGAAAATTAACTTGGATGAATAAAAAAGCTACCACTTTACTTACGTTTACTTTATAAAACCTTTTTTCTCCCCTGACAATGAAAAATGCTCTGGTAAGTGGGATACTTCCAATGTAAAGTAAAGTATAACTTTCTTTTCAACATTTCAATTTACATGTATACTACTTTTCAGCAGTGTGCTACAAAACAAGCAAGGTATACGTATATGAAATTACCTTCTAAGAAAGTTTAATTTTTGGACAGAATGAAATAACTTTAACAGTTTATCATGACATATTTAGATATGAACAGTTTATGAATTTACATATGTAACTTATTATAGTTTTAAAGGTAATCTCTCATTTTGGAAATTCTTTAAAATTCAGATTTGATTTAATCTATCTTTGTGTAACGGTTCTGCAAAGGAGTCAGAGGAGTCAACTGATTTGAACAAGTAACTACTGAAGCTACAGATGTTAGGTACTCTAAAACATGTAAGCAAAACTAACACTTATATGTTATGGCCCATTACATAATGAAAGTATAAATACAATTTTCTTATACTAGATGATTACTTGGATAAGATTATGATAATACATTAAATTTTTTCCAGAAATATTCTTCCTTAAGATTTTCATATATAAAGATTTATAAACTATGAATGAAAAGCAGCTTTATTTCAGAACATTTTTGGTTGATATCAGGTTACTGACCTGTTTGATATTCTTGGAGATAGGACCTGGAATAATGCACTCATCACTGTCAGAAGCTGATCTGTCTTCTTCATCTGTTAAGAAATAAAATTTTGTTGGTTTAAATCTGTTAAACCAATTACATTTGTACCCTGTGAAATAGAGAGAAATAAGCATACGTTAAAAGGATAACCATAAAAGAAAAATATGATAAATAATGTCTGAATTTTTTTAGCACTGAAGATAATTAGATTTACATTACATTTTAGTACTGACTCACTGGAAAAGACCCTGATGCTGGGAAACACTGAAGGCAGGGGGAGAAGGGGACGACAGAGGATGAGAGGGTTGGATGGGACCATCAACTTGATGGACATGAGTTTGAGCAAGCTCCAGGAGATGGTGAAGGACAGGGAAGCCTGGTATGCTGCAGTCCATGGGGTCGGAAAGAGTCGGACACAACTGAGCAACTGAACTGAACTACATTTTAGAAAAGAGAAAAGGAAATAAAAATATTGCTTGTTCAAGTATAAAATTAAAATAAAAAATTTTAAAAGGACATGATAATCATATTTTCCAACAGCCTAACCTATACTGTTGTGTAAAAAATCAAGTTATTCCTACTATTTAAAAATATTTTTAAAAGTTTTACAGTTTTTATTGCAGTAAAGTTGACATATAATAAACCACACAAATTTGTGTGCAAAATTTGTATTTACATTTTGGAAATATGTATTTTGACAAATAAATAATTCTGTGAAACCATCACCATAATTAAGATAGTGAACATGTCTATCACCCCCAATATTTCCTCATGCCCCCTGTAAAGTTTTTCCTCCTGCATCTTTCTATTTCCATTCGTCCTTCCCTAGGCAACCACTTAAATGTTTTGTCACAATAGATTAGTTTGCCTTTTCTAGATGTTTATATAAGTGAAATCATGTTGTATGTAAGTTGCTTTTCTTTCTCCATTTTAAAAAAATCAAGTCCTCTAGAATAACCCAGCTAATAGTACTGAACCCAAAGAGAATATAAAGTAATTTAAAATATAAGTTTGGCACATGGTCAGCAACAGTACTTGTGTTCCGTTGTGTTGCACTGAGTCTGAAATAAGATATGCAACAATTCCACCTGACCACACCTGACGAGATTGAACTACACCCCATCACTCCTGTCAAGAAACAGCTATCATGAAGTAGACTCATGATTAAATGACGATGTTCCATGAGGCGTGAACAGATTAAGCAAAGCAGAGTCAGGGAAATAATGGTAATTTAAAAAAGGAAGTCACCTTCTGGTTCCAGTTCTTCAGTTATTTCTGTTTCATCTTCAGAAGAAGTCAAACTTCGTTCTGCAAGTTGACCCTCAGACAGTAAAGTCACATCGTCATCTTTTCCTTGCTGCATTTTCTCAGTATTCTCTTTTACCTCATCTACACTGCTTTCCTGAGGAACCTGAAGAGGCAAAAGCACAGTGATATATTATTGCTTATATCACATTTATAGTATTCTTGCTGAAGCCCTTGAATGATAATAAAGCAAGTAAATATACTGACATGCACTTTATATTTGATTCATGAGAAAATAATCACTTAAGCTGCACAAATGAAAATACGCAGATAAATTAAAATCTGATTACAAACTAAATATTCAGAAGCATTAATCTCAAAATGAATTTTACATTATACTTTAATTTGTATGTGTATTTACTACCTACTAATCTCTGCATAATTATAACTATTACACTGGTAACATGTTGGACCTTTCTGTTCCACGGAAGTCATATAGAATGGGATCAGTGATATGATTTCTTAAAAAAAAATTTTTTTTTCGTTTTTGGCTGCACTGGGTCTTCACTGCAGTGCACGGGGCTCTCCGCTGCTGCGCGTGGGCTTTCTCTAGTTGTGGCAAGTGGAGGCTACTCTCTAGTTGTGGTGTGTAGGCTTCTGGTTGCAGTGGCTTCTCTTGTTGCAGACCACAGGCTCTACAGCGTGCAGGCTTCAGAAGTTGCGGCTCTTCATGTCAATGTATGGCAAAAACCACTACAATACTGTAAAGTAATTAGCCTCCAACTAATAAAAATAAATGGGAAAAAAAAAGTTGCAGCTCACGATCTCAGTTGCCCTGCGGCATGTGGGATCTTAGTTCCTGGACTAGGGACTGAACCTGTATCCCCTGTATTGGCAGGGGGATTCTTAACCACTGGACCACCAGGGAAGTCCCAATGATCCATGTCAAAGCAAAGACAAAGTATTTAAAAAAGAAACCTTTCAAGATAATTTTAACATAAACACATACCTCGGGAATATGTGAAACAGTTGGCATATCAATTTCTCTCTCTGGTATAAGTTCCACTTCTGGTGAAATTTCCTTCCTATCTTCAGGAAGAGTAGAGGTCTCCTTATATTAATGTGAAAATGTGCATATATGTTATTTTGTATTAAATCCTAAATCATCCTAAGACTTTTTCACACACACATACACACACACTTAGCATTTACTCTCTTAACAATTTTTATATATAACATATAGCAGTATTAATTATATTTATCATGTTGGACATTACATCTCTAATACTTATTTACACTTTACAACTGGAAGTTTGTACTTTTGACCACATTCATCCAATTCTCCCTTCCCCCATCCCCTGCTCCTGGTAACCAGAAATCTGATCTTTTTTCCTATGAGCTTTTTAAAATTTATTTTTAATTGGAGGATAACTGCTTTATAATATTGTGCTGGCTTTTGCCATACAACAGTGTGAATCAGCCACAAGCACACACGTGTCCCCTCCATCCTGAACCTTCCCGCCAACCCCTGCCCCGTCGCACCCCCTCACGGTTTTCTCAGCGCACCGGGTTGAATACCCAGTGCCCACGCAGCGGCTTCCCACTGGCTCTCTATTTAACACATGGTAGTGTATGTATGTGGTTTGAAGTATAACCGACCTGTAACACTGTGTTAGTTTTCTGTTAAATGACACAGTGATCTGATATTTCTATACATTTCAAAATGATCACTACAATAAGCACAGTGGTTAGGCTGTGTCAGCATACAAAGATACTACACAGTTACTGACTGTGTTCCCCAAATTGAACATTTCATATCCATGACCCATCCATTTTACAATTGGGCTTTGTATCTCCTAATCTCTTTTGTCTACTTTTTTCTTCCCCTCAACCCCTTAGCAACTACACTTGTTCTTTGTTTCTGTGACTATCTGTGACTATGTTTCTGTTTTGTTATGTTTGTTCATGCCTTTGGTTTTCTTTGGATAAGGTCTCTTTACCTAGATGCAGACTGAGAAGAGAAGGGGTCTAGGTGAATGAGAAGAATAAGTTAAGCTGGAGGAAAAATAGGAAAGTGTGCTATCCCAGAGGCCAAGAGAGAAAGGAGCAAGTGTTCCACTGTGCCAAAAGTTACTGGGAGCTAAGACAGGGACAGAGAACTGATCACTGGATATAGCAAAGTGAGAGTCACTGTGGCCTGAGCAAGAGTGACTTTAATGATGAAAAGCTTTACTAGTGTGAGCAAGGAACAGTTTGAGGAAAGGGAGACAGAACTAAGACAACTTTTTGAAGAGTTTTGTTCTGTTTTGCTTTATGGTAAGTGGGGAAAGAGGACTGGGGGTGATATCTGGAGAGAGACATGGGGCCAACGGAAGATTCAGATCAAGAGTAAGATTGTTTAACATTTACACCCAGTGCCAATTACAAAGGTAAAATTATAAAGGAAGAAGAAGTGTTTTATTTACCTGTTTCCATTTAATCAGGTAGGGTATACTACTCATTTATTTCAAATATTTGTTATGTGGGACAAGGGTGGGGGGAAGCAGTATTTTGAATGTTTACTACTTACATAATGCTGATGTGGTGTGATATCCATAAAAGATACCTTCTTATCTTTAGGTGTTAAACGTCTTGGTTTAGGTGTTGGTGCCTAAGATAAACCAACATGTCAAACTGAGCATAATGAACATACTTTTCAGATTTCTTTTCTCTTTTATGTGGCTATTTATTAAGGAATAATAATAATAATTATGTAGGAATAATAATAATTTTATAGGAAATTCAAAGTCACTGTTACTCACTACAATAGGTGCACTAACAGAGGATGTTGGAGGTAGTCTTTGAACAACCTCTGACTCTTCTTTGTGTATGACATTTCCTAAGTCTTCAGTAGTTATAGAACCACTTGGTGGAAGGTAAGCAAATTTCCATTTCAATATAACATGAATGGTTCCGGCAGGATGCTTTTTATCATCTGTTAACTCAAATATTCCTGTCAAATTACAAAAATATAATTGTAATTAATGCTAGAGGGAAGTTTTATTACCATAAGAATTAAAGAACAGCAAAAAGAAACTACCCACAACTTTAAAAATAAACTTAGCTTTTACTCACAACTCAAATGGCTTAAGAGAATAAAATAAGACAAAAGGATCTATGACAGGTTCATTTCTCAAGCACACTGCTTTTAAAAGTTAAGACCTCACAGATAATACTGATTCAAAGAGGAGAAAATTGACTTATAAATATTTTAATTCATTGAAATTAAATTCAGAGATTCTTCAGAATTTTTAGTCTTCTTCCAAGATATTATGTGGGTTATAACTCAAATAAGAACCTTCATTTTGACTTGATATTCTTGTGTCTCTGTAGAAAAATACATTAAAACTTCAAAATTTATCTATATATAATACATAATAATGTATATATCCTAAGGAGTCCTTATATTACTACATTATTCTATTATAATTTTAAATATATTTTACTGGGATCTGTTAAATCATTCCAAATTAATAGTAGCACACAAAAAATGTCTAGAAAATAAACAAACCACCCAAAACATAAAGTATCACCTAGCTGAATATGTAATACTGAGTCACACATTTTAATCGTTATACTAGAGTTTTCAATATGAAAATCCCTGACTTGGAAAAAAACTCTATATTGCAAGCATAACTTTTGTTTACTTGGTTCTCAAGTGTTTGACACTTCTTCTAATGGCTGGCTAGGAAAAACTAAACAACTCTAGACTTTAGGTAGAAAAAAAGGAATACAGGGAGGTGAGAAACTTCTATTATAGGCACAGGTGAGACATACGGAATGGTTGAGTGAAGAGATCAGTAAATATTTTCCACAAAAAGCAATGGTAATACTGCATAAAATGATAAAAAATATTCATTTAAGAACTCCAGAAATTGATCAAAGGTATACAACAAATTAACAAGCACTTGTTCAAGAAAATCTACTGAACCTCAGTAAGAACAATAGGAGTCAGAAAAGACTCTAGTAAGCTACTTGGCAAATAGATGGGGAAAAAAGGGAAACAATGACAGACTTATCACTGTGGATGATGACTGCAGTCACAAAATTAAAAGACACTTGCTCCTTGGAAGAAAAGTTATGATGAACCTAGTGGTTTAGTTGCTAAGTCGTGCCTGACTCTTGTGACCCCATGGACTGCAGCCTGCCAGGCTCCTCTGTCCATGGATTCTCCAGGCAAGAATACTCGAGTGGGTTGCTATTTCCTTCTCCAGGGGATTTTCCCAACCCAGGAATCGAACCTGGGCCTCCTGCATTGCAGGCAGATTCATCAACTAAGCTATGAGAGCTACCTGACAAACCTAGACAGTATATTAAAAAGCAGAGACATCACTTTACCAACAAAGGTCCATATAGTCAAAGCTATGGTTTTTCTAGTAGTCCTGTAGGGATGTGAGAATTGGACCATAAAGAAGACTGAGCACGGAAGAACTGACGCTTTTGAACTGTGGTGCTGGAGAAGACTGTTGAGAGTCCCTTGGACAACTAGGAGATCAAATCAGTTGATCCTAAAGGAAATCAACCCTGAATATTCACTGGAAGGGCTGATGTTGAGGCTGAAGCTCCAATATTTGACCACTCAATGGACATGAGTTTGAGCAAACTCTGGGAGATGGTGAAGGACAGGGAAGCCTGGCATGCTGCAGTTCACAGGGTCACAAAGAGTCGGACATGACTTAGCTACTGAACAACAAGAAGCTACTTGTCCCTGGCTGAATGTGAGACTTATAGACTATCTAAACATTGAATGCATTACCTAAGCCATACATTGACCCATAGGCAAAGGGTGGAAGCCTGACAGCTCAAGGTGTTTGAATACAACTTTCAACAACCATAGGCTGACCACTAAACTATGTTCAGGCTTAAAATTAAGACAAAAACTTAGCAGAGACATCAGTGGCTATAGCAAGGGAAACAAAACTACAGAAATGGTACAGGCCAAGTCACCAAACAAACAATAACAGCAACAGAAATCCTGGGAGGGTTAGAATCTATGGATGCTAAAATATGGTGTCCTGAATGTCCAAATTTAAACAACAGCAAAAAAAATCATGAGCTACGCAAAGAAACAGGAAGGAGAATGTGCTACATACACAGATAGAGTGTCACCCAGAGATGCTTTCTCAGGGCATCCAGATGTGAGACTCAGCAGACAAAGACCTCAGAGCAGCTATTGTAAATATGTTCAAAGAGCCAAAAAAAATAAAGAATTAAAGGAAAGTCGATGACAATGAATTATAAAACAGAGAACATAATAAAGAGAGAGAAATTATAAAAAGAGAACTAGAATATATTATAAAATATGGAATATAGCCAATATTTTATAACTATAAATGGAGTATAACCCTTACAAATGACAAATCACTATGTTGTATACCTGTAACATATTATACATCAACCATATCTCAATAAAAAGAGACAGAACTAAAAAGGAGTTCTGGAGTTGAAAAGTATAATTACTGAAATGAAAAAATTCAATAGAGGGGCTTAGTAGGAGATATGAGCTGGCAGAAGATTCAATGAACTTGAAGACTAATCAATAGTGATTGTCCAAGCTGAAAAGAAAAAAAATGAAGAAAAATGAACAGAGCCTCAGATATCTGTAGGACACCATTAAACATATGAACATATGTGTAACAGGAACCTAAGAAGTGGAAGAAAGGGCAGAAAAAAATAACTGAAGAAATAGGGGCAGAAAACTCCCCAAATTTGATACCTAATAGTACCCTATACATAAAGAAGCTCAACAAATTGTAAGTAGAAAAAGCACAAAGGGATCCACAACTAAACACATGATAGTGGTATTGTTGAACGACCTCCCCCACTCCCAAAGAAAATCTGAAAACTGTATCATGTATTAGGGAACATAACAAGATTAACTGATGATTTTTCATCAGAAACAATGAATGCCAGAATCAACTGTCTGATATACAAAAGTGCTTAAATAAACTAAACCTGACAACTAAGAATATGATATCCAGCAAGACTATCCTTCAGAAAATAAAAGCTACATATAAAGACACTGCCAGATAACAATGCTTAAGTGAATTCACTGCCAGCAGACCTGACTCACAAGACAAATTAGAAGAATTTCTTCAGGCTAACAGGAAGTAATACCAGATGGTAACTCACATCAATATGAAGAAACAGAGGTAAATAAAGGTAATTACATAGGTAATTAGAAAAAGTATAAATACGTTTTTCCTCATTTCTTAACTGATTTAAAGAACAATTGCATAATTAAAAAATTATAATCTTGGATTTATAATACATAAAGATAAAAAAATATATGAAATAATTAACACAGAAGATGGAGAGGAAATAGAGCTATTTGGAGTAAGAAAATGACATCAGACCCAATGACTCAAATGACTCAAACCCAAATGAAGATATAAATACCAGAGATGCTAAATACATAAGTTAATATAAAAGTCTCCTATATCTACTCTCCCTTCTCTTAAAGGCCATAAAGTTATATAAAGCAATAACTAACATTGTACTGTTGGGTTTATAACACATATAGGTATACCATATATATATATATATATATATATATATATATATATATATATATATATGTATGACAATGTAATAAAGGAAGGGGGAAGGAATGGAACTATATAGGGGCAGATTTTTCTAAATTTCAGTGGAAGTTATTAGCATTAAGTTTAAGTGCTTTGTGTCACACTGAGGTGCATACTGTAATCCTTAGAATAACTATTAAGAAAATGATTACAAAAATATAATATTGTGGGTCCAAAGTTTAAGATTATCTTAGAAGGCTAGAAAGATTAGTTACAAATAGATCATATCAATAACACTGAGGAATAATTTAGGTCTTTTTTAAAAAACAATCTCATGGATTCAAGAAATACGCTTACCTGAAATACATCTGTCATGTGCCAATGAAATTAGAGGCACATTGACTTTTCCTATGTAAATACTCTCCTGGGTATCACTATCATCAAATACATAAAAACTCAGAGACTCTGACTTAAGGTATCGATCCAAATCCATATTCATTGGCACTGGGAAACACATATGATCATCAAATTGTGGATCATTGCTACTGGGAATGATGGCTGTGTCATGGTCTGCAAAATCAAAAAACTTGTACACAACATATGGGTGTGGCTGCAGGTGGCTTGCTCGGGACTGCAGGTGGTTGCAACATCTTATTGTAATATGAAGTTCATTTAAGTTGCCATCTGTGGAATCAGTAGAACTGAGCTGAGCAGTTTTGGGTGCTTGATGACTTAACTGGAAAAACATACATATTTATATTACAGTAGTAATACAATGAAAAGTAAACAGCAGCTGCCAACCCCCAAACACAATAATTTTGTAAATGGACCAAAAGACTGCAGATTTTCACCTCATAGTGAATTTCTCAGTAAAAGACTCTTGACACTTATTCAAAACCAATATTCTCTAGAACCTGTGTACAGACACTGTTAACAGAAACTATAAAAGACTGAGCATACATGTAGAGATTGCTGTTAAAACAAACAAAAATAAATAAAGCCACGAAAATAGTCTGATGTTTTTTAATTCTATTTAATGCTTAACAGGTAAAGTGAGCAGATAGGTTCAAAGATTAATGTCCCCTAGTTTACAATTTTATTAAGAGCTAATCCTTCAACCATTCCAGTTATTCTGATCATATCACATTCTTAAGTGAGAACTAATGAACTTGATGGTACCCACTCAGAGAGATGATTTTGTTATATTTGGGTTGGCCCTCATCCTGAACCAATGGGATCTGGGGACGCGGATACCTGAGTCCAAGGAACAAGGGAACAGAGTGAGAGAGAAACTTTGGAGGGGTAAAATCTTGGATTGGAGGGACTTTTCGGAAGAGAAGTGAGCTAAGGGAGTTATCCGGGAGAGTTGGAAACTGCTCCATGGCCCTCTACGGAACCATGACTCAGGCAATCGGCGCACAAGTACTCTAGCGAACAGCTGCCCTGACGAGCTGCTACGCCTTTAGTAGCCGATGTGATCTGGGACAAAACAACGCAGTGTTGCAATGTCAGAGAATTCTCCACCTCCCATGCAGGGACCCCTCTTTCACTGTATTTTTGAATCTGGATTGAACAACTGGAACTTTTGATTCTAGAGAAGCTTATGAGAGAAAGAAAACAGAACTGAAGTCATAATCTCCTTAGTGGAGACATCTGGTGGTATGGATAAGGGAAATCTGAGAAGGGAATCACAGTACTGCTTTCCCAGGGCTAGTTTGCATCTAGCTATAGAGGGCAGAGTGGAATGGTTTACAAAGTATCCTTTCTGCTTCTCCCCTCAAGCCTACCCACAAAAGCTGAAGTTCCACCAGTAAATGGCTCATTCAAGTCATAAACTGGGAGTCTAAAACTCTTCAAATTACAAAAATTAATAAACCATGTGGTTTCACTATTTCTAATTCCTTTTCTCATAATGACATTTCTCAAGGTGTGCTCTGAAGAACATTAATCCAGAACGATGATCGCTGGGAAATGGGTGCCATTCTTTAAGTTTGGGAATCAACATTATATTAATCATGGTTCTTTTAACTGAAAGCTATAAAAACTGATTTCACCAAGCAAATACAATGAAAAAAGACTTTAATATAAGAGCATGCACAGTCACTCAGTCATGTCTGATTCTTTTGCAACCCCATGGACTGTAGCCCACCAGACTCCTCTGTCCATGGACTATTCCTGGGAAGAATACTGGAGTGGGTTGCCATTTCCTCCTCCAGGGGATCTTCCAGACCCAGGGATCGAATCCACATCTCTAACATCTGCTGTACCGGCAGGTGGCTTCTTTATCACTGCTCTACCTTGGAAGCCTTTAATATAAGGCTATAGGGCTATTTCACAGAACTGTGTAGCAGAAATGTGGTTGTGTCTTAGGAAGGGAATGGGACTGTAAAACTATAGGAATTTGCTCTCCATCTAGTTCTTCATTTTTCTCTGTATGCTTGCTCATTATTCTCCTTCTAGATACATTTTCTTTCCTTTGCAGTTTAACATGGTAGCAGATGGCTGCCCCATAGCTCCCAGTTTCCCACGTTTCAGCCATGGAGTCTTACTTTCTCTTGATCTCAGAAAGCAGAATCTGATTGGCTCAGTTGGAGGCAGGTGGCTATTATTAAATCATTAATTATAATTGGGTGGAGTGGGAGAGAGCAGGGTCATCAAATGTAAAGCTGGCCACCAGGGGCCCAGCCCCATGGACTGGAAGAGAGGGCAGTTCCAAATGAAAAAAGAGAATTGTGCCTTGAACAGACATTCCAAAATATTTCTACTATATTCTATCCCTTTGTTACTTAAGTGTATACTTCATGCTTCCTCTTGAGATTCGAGTTATACTCAAATCTCAAAATAAGCCCTAAAGTCAAGGATCTTATTTAACTTTGCTCAATTCAGTCTTTTCTGCATTTATTGGATCATGGAATTCTTCTGGAAATAAGACTGTTAAGACTTCATGAAACACAGTTTGGAAAATGCTACTCTGAGGAATTGCTTTTAAACCTCTAATTCTCAGTAAAAGAATATTCATTTTACATTCTACTTTGCATTTCAGAAAGCTACAGGTTTCTGAAACAGCTTGGAAGAAGTTGGAAACGGCTGGAAAAAAAGAATAACTGAAACTCCAAGAATAGCTATTCATTTCCTTAACAGCAGAAATTGTAATGAAAGTTACAGCTGATGTGTAATATTAGCATTGCAATTCTATTTTTCAAAAGTGTCCTGGATAGCGCAAGGGAGTTCCTTTGGGGTGACAGATCAATTCTGTATCTTGATTGTGGTGGCTGTTACATGATTATATACACATGATAAAACTGCACTGAACTCTGCTTCTTCCTACACAAACAACACACACACATACACAAATAACACTGTACACTCATACACACGTAAGTGCATGTAGATCTTAGAAAATCTGAGTAAAGTCTGTAGCCTAGTTAATAGTACTAGCCTAGTTAATAGTACTGTACCAATGTCAGTTTCCTGGCTTTGATACTATACTATAGTTACATAAAATATTACAACTGGGAGAAGCAGGGTGAAAGCTACACATGACCTCTGTACATTTTTGTTACTTCCTGTTAAGTCTATGATTATTTCGACATAAAAAGTTTTAAAAAAAGCCACTTGATGGCTGTGAAAGAAAGTGATTTCAGTTTAAAGCATGGTAATACAAAGAAATACTATAAAATTTCCGTGTCATAAAAGGGTTGTAAAGTCAAACAAGCTTACCCATTGCATTTGCTCTGGCCCCTTAAAATTTGATGTTATGTATCCCAAAGCCTTTGCCCGTTCTCGATAAAGCCGAATCGCTTGATCCATGGGAACTCTTAATCGGAACCAGTATTCCACTGTGCCAAAATTGGAGATGTCTCCTTTAGTTCCTACAAACCGATACATAATTCACTGTTAAAATGGCCCCATAAATCAAAATATATACCAGTAAAACATACATCAATGGTATTAGGCATTAAAACTATAAATTTTATACTGAATAAAATAATATATGACTTGCACAGATGGTGTGTGACTGGCAAATAACAGAGAAAAAGAGAATAAGTTACTTCTGCAAGTATGAGTTTCACTGTGTGTTAAATATTATTAAAAAACTGTGTTTGAGGTAGTCCAGTTCACACTATTTCAATCCTTCTAACACATAAAAAGATTTTTTTCTGACGCTATTTTTTCTTTTTTTTTTAACAAGCTGCACTCAATGCAGTCTGACAGATACAATATGAAACCTCAAAACTATGAATGTGATATTCCACATTATAATTCAAATTTCAAGAAATCTTTGGCACCTTCCTCATTTTTCTACTGTACCGTAAGTACAGGGGAAAACACCATACCTATTGCCAAATCTATACTGTACATAGAACACCCTTGCATGTCTGCCCTGCACATCTTCAGTCCTTCTCACAACTCTGCGGCTCTTTATCTCTCTTCCTCTGTGATGACTTCCTCTATGGCTCCCTGCTTCCTTTGCAGGAATTGAGGACTATGTCCTCATTAGGGTACTGACTGCTTTGGTAACTGTCACTTCACCAGTTTACTTCTCTGCCACGCTAAGTTTTTGAGGGCAGGATTTTTTGAACCATGTGAATATACTATCTATGCAATCAATAAAATAAAATCCCTCCCCAGAACCTAAGTCACCTTCTTTCTTTCTCGAGAAAGCTTCTTCACTTGGCCTCTGGGATCCTGTATACTCTCGGTTTATCTCCCTCTTCACTGGTGACTCCTCAGTTTCATTTTGCTGGCTCTTCCTCTTCTTCCCGAATACTAAATTTTAGAGTTTCCCAAGGCTCAATCTTTGGTCCTTTTCTCTTCTTTATGTACAGTTACTCTTTATGTGAAATTATCTGGGTCCAAGGCTTAAAATGTATTCTGTATGCTAATGAATCCCACTTTTCTATCCCTGACCTTCAGACTATTATATCCACTGCTTATGTGACATTTCCACTTGGCTGTATAACAGGCAGGTCAATCTTGTTCAGACACATCTTAAGTTTTCTTCCTCAAATTTGTTCCTCTCCCTGACCTATTTCAACAAATGGCCTCGTCCTTCTCCTGGTTGTTCACACCAAAACTCTCACCTTGTCTGTTTCTCTTGTTTCTCTACATTCAGTTGATGAACAAGTTTTTAAAGAAGAGTTAATCAAACCTACACTGAATATGACTACTTCTTATCACTACTTTCACTACCATCTTAATCCAAGGCACCATCTTCTTTCCACAGATTAATGCAATAGCCTGAAAATGGTCCTGTTTCCCCTCTTGGCCTGTATAGACTATTCTTCCCACAGCACCCAGCATGGTTCTTCTAATATCTATGTGTGTCGGACTTCCCTGGTGGTGCAGTGGATAAGAATCCACCTGCCAATGCACAGGACATGGATTCGATCCCTGCTCCGGGAAGATTCCACATGCTGTGGAGCAACTAAGCCCATGTACCAGACCTACTGAGCCCGTGAGCTGCAACTACTGAGCCCGAGTGCTGTAATTACTGAAGCCTTTGAGCCTTTGCTCCGCAACAAGAAAAGCCACCTGCAACTAGAGAGTAGCCCCCACTTGCTGCAACCAGAGAAAGCCAGACTGCAGCAATGAAGACCCAGTACAACCAAACGAACAAACAAAAAACAGCAAGAAACTATGTGTGATCTTGTAACTCATCTTCTCAAAACTATCCAATGACTTGCATCACTCAAAGAAAAAAAAAAGTCCAAACATGACCCACAAAGCTCTGCAGCATGATCTGATCCCTGCCCATTGCTTTAATGTCAGCTCTGCTCTAGTCATAGGCCTCCTCGATGTTCCTCCAATTGGTCAGGTTTGTTTTTCCCTCAGGCCTTTGTACTTGCTGTTTCCTCTGCCTGAAACAATCCTCCCCTGGATCCTGACATGCAGCTTTCTTTTAAAAAATATTTTTAAAAAGTATTTATTTATTTGGCTGTGGGCCCTAGTTGCAGCACATGGGCTCTCTAGTCGTGGTGCATGGGCTTAAGCTGCCCCATGGCTGATATGGATCTTTATTCAGGTCTCTTTATCACTGTCATCCTGTAGGGAAGTCCTTATCTCAATAAGCAACCTTCTCTCTCTTTAGCCTCTTGCCCCGATCATCTTTCTTCATATCTAAGGATAGGTGTATAGTTTTATGGCCCATCTTCCCCTCTAGAAGGTAAGCTACAGGAGGGCAGGGGCTTCAACTGTCTTATTTATCACCGATCACAGTATTCCCAGTGCTTAGTAACAGTGATAACGACACGCTCTTTAAAAAATATTTGATCAACATACTATAATTCATGTTTAATCAAACAAAGATATCAACATGGCAAATAAACATTTGTACTAAGAAGCTTTAAAAAATTAACAGCCATTGTACTGATATTATCAATGACATTTAAGAGTGCAATCAACAGTGGGCAGCTGAATCAGAGAAAACTGTCCTTACCTAAAGGCACCTTGAATTTGTGAGAGAAGATACTAACGTGAAATGCCTTATTGATATAGAAACCAATCAGGGATTCAAACAGCCGGTCTGTAAGACTGTACTCACCAACCAAACTTGCTGTGCAAAATATTCGACCGCTTTTTTCTAGAATTTCATGGAATCTCAGCTGACAAGCTGCAATTGTTTCATAATCTGTGCTGTAAGCCTGGTGGACCTCAAGAGTGACAGTATTTTTCTGAATGTATTGTAAGAATAAGTCATTAACATGAACGAGGTATTGAGAAGTAAAGTTATATTCTGGGTGAAGGCCCCGTACTATGGGAGTTGTCTGTAGTTCGAAATCATAGAAAGCGTAGGTACAGAAGGTGACAGGCTCTTTATCCCCAGATGCCTGTAAAACTTCGGAAGAAAAGGTTACTTTGTTGACATGGATTTCAAACAGGTTTTCGCCTCGTTCTAAGTGAATGGTTTCATCCAAGTCATCAGCTGAGTCACCTGGCATGATTTCTGGCTTAAATTTGTACTGCTTGGTGCCGTAGGCAATATCCTTTAATTGGGCTGCAAGAGAAGACACACAGTTTAGAGGTTTTAAGGTGTTGACATATAAAGATACAAAGATACATATGAAGTGGTAGGAAATCTGAGGGCTTTTGGTGTATAGTCCCAATCAAATTCTACAGCTACACTTTTCCTGTAATTGATACTGTGTTTTAAAGAAATCTATCATTTATTTTGACATCATTAGTTAAAAAATGACAACTTAAGTGGTAATACAGGATATACCAGGGAAAAGGAGAAAGAAAAAGGAAAAAAAAAAAAAGGCTGTTGAATGAATAACTGAGGTAAATATTTAGATTCCACTTGCTCCTTTGGTTTGGCTCTATTATCTTCTCTCCTTTAAAATCAATTTCTCTTTCCACTGCTACCTACTTGTCAGTTTATCCAAATATATATTTTCTACCTTTGGGGATGATGGATATGTTTATTATCTTGATTATGGTGATAGTTTCACAGATGTATATATAGGCCAAACTCCCAAACGGTGCACTTTAAATATGTGCAATTTAAAGTATGTTCATCCAAAGAGATGAAAACTTTTAAAAGTTGTGGTATGATCGGAAATTTAAATACTGATTAGAAATTTTATGATAGTAAATAAATATTGTTCATTTTTAGGTATAATTGTATTGTTATTTTTTAAGACCTCAGTTAGATGCATCCTGAAATATTTATTGATGAGATGATGTGGTATCTGAGATTTGTTTCAAAAGGATATGGGTAAGATAGAAGGGAGTTGGGGATACAGATGAAAAAAGATTGGCCATGAACTGATTGATTATGTGATAGGTACATCAGAGTTTACCATACAATTATTTCCACTCATATATGTTTGAACTTTCCCATAATGAATTAAAATTTTTTTTCATAATAAAACCATTATGCTGGGGAAAAAATAAAAGTATATTCATTATAATTCTATAAAGTTGCTCTTAAAAATATATATATCTGTCTCGATTAGAACATTCCCTCACATCATATACAAAAATAAATTCAAAACGGTTTAAAGATATAAGTGTAAAACCCGAAACCATAAAACTCCCAGGAGAGAAGTCTTTGACCCAAGTTAGTTATAGCAATATGTCTTCTGGATCTGTCTCCTAAGGCAAAAGAAATAAAAACAAAACCAAATAAACTGGATCTAATTAAACTTAAAAGCTTTTGGACAGCAAAGGAAACTACTGACAAAACAAAAAGATAATCTACTGAATGCAGGAAAATATTTACAAATGATGTGACCTGCAATGGGCTAACACCCCAAATACATAATATGAAAAAATGAAACCCAATATGAAAAAAAACCCAAAAAACTTCATTAAAAATGGCAGAAGACCTGATAGATAGTTCACCAAAGAAGACATACAGATGGCTGACAGGCACATGAAAAGATACTCAAAACTGCTAATTTTTAGAGAAATGCAAGTAAAAACCACAATGAGATATCACCTCACACTTGTCAGAATGGCTATCATGAAAAAGTGTACAAATAACAAATGCTGGTGAGGGTTTGGAGAAAAGGAAACACTTGTATGCTGTTGGTGGGAATATAAACTAGTACAACCACTATGGTAAGTAGTATGGAGGTTCCTCAAAAAATTAAATAAAAACTACCATATAATCCAGCAATTCCATTCCTGGGTACATATCCAGAAAAAACCAAAAACACAAACTGAAAAAGATAATACATGCACCCCAATGTTCATGTTGTTGTTCAGCTGCTAAGTTGTGTCTGACTCCTTGCAACCCCATGAACTGTAGCATGCCAGGCTACCTTGTTCTTCACTATCTCCCTGAGTTTGGTTAAATTCATGTCCATTGAGTCGGTAATGCTATCTAATCATCTCATCCTCTGCTGCCCCCTTCTCCTTTTGTTGTCAATCTTTCCCAGCATGAGGGATGAGGGTCTTTTCCAGTGAGTTGGCTCGTCCCATCAGGTGGCCAAAGTATTGAAGCTTCAGCTTCAGCATCAGTCCTTCCAATGAATATTCAGGGTTAATTTCCTTTCTAATTGACTGGTTTGAGCTCCTTGCAGTCCAAGGGACTCTCAAGAGTCTTCTCCAATATCACCATTTGAAAGCATCAAGTTTTTGATGCTCAGTCTTCTTTATGGTCCAACTCTCATCTCACATTCATACGTGACTACTGGAAAAACCACAGCTTTGACTATACAGACGTTTGTTGGCAAAGTGATGTCTCTGTTTTTTAATACACCATCTAGGTTTGTTATAGCTTTTCTTCCAAGGAGCAAGTGTCTTTTAATTTCATGGCTGCAGTCACAGTGATTTTGGAGCCCAAGAAAATAACATCTATCACTTCTTCCACTTTTCTCCCTTCTATCTGCCACCATGATGTGATGGGGTCAGATGCCATGATTTTAGTTCTTCTGTTGAGTTTTTTTTTTTTTTTTTTTTTTAATTTTTAAAAATAGTTTTATTTTATTATTTTTTTTTTCTTTTTTTTTTTCACTTTTAATTTTTTTTTATTAGTTGGAGGCTAATTACTTCACAACATTTCAGTGGGTTTTGTCATACATTGATATGAATCAGCCATAGATTTACACTTATTCCCCATCCCGATCCCCCCTCCCATCTCCCTCTCCACCCGATTCCTCTGGGTCTTCCCAGTGTACCAGGCCCGAGCACTTGTCTCATGCATCCCACCTGGGCTGGTGATCTGTTTCACCATAGATAGTATACATGCTGTTCTTTTGAAACATCCCACCCTCACCTTCTCCCACAGAGTTCAAAAGTCTGTTCTGTATTTCTGTGTCTCTTTTTCTGTTTTGCATATAGGGTTATCGTTACCATCTTTCTAAATTCCATATATATGTGTTAGTATGCTGTAATGTTCTTTATCTTTCTGGCTTACTTCACTCTGTATAAGGGGCTCCAGTTTCATCCATCTCATTAGGACTGGTTCAAATGAATTCTTTTTGACGGCTGAGTAAAATTCGATGGTGTATATGTACCACAGCTTCCTTATCCATTCATCTGCTGATGGGCATCTAGGTTGCTTCCATGTCCTGGCTATTATAAACAGTGCTGCGATGAACATTGGGGTGCATGTGTCTCTTTCAGATCTGGTTTCCTCAGTGTGTATGCCCAGAAGTGGTATTGCTGGGTCATATGGCAGTTCTATTTCCAGTTTTTTAAGGAATCTCCACACTGTTTTCCATAGTGGCTGTACTAGTTTGCATTCCCACCAACAGTGTAAGAGGGTTCCCTTTTCTCCACAGCCTCTCCAGCATTTATTGCTTGTAGACTTTTGGATAGCAGCCATCCTGACTGGTGTGTAATGGTACCTCATTGTGGTTTTGATTTGCATTTCTCTAATAATGAGTGATGTTGAGCACCTTTTCATGTGTTTGTTAGCCATCTGTATGTCTTCTTTGGAGAAATGTCTGTTTAGTTCTTTGGCCCATTTTTTGATTGGGTCATTTATTTTTCTGGAATTGAGCTGCAGGAGTTGCTTGTATATTTTTGAGATTAATCCTTTGTCTGTTTCTTCATTTGCTATTATTTTCTCCCAATCTGACGGCTGTCTTTTCACCTTACTTATAGTTTCTTTTGTAGTGCAAAAGCTTTTAAGTTTCATTAGATCCCATTTGTTTAGTTTTGCTTTTATTTCCAATATTCTGGGAGGTGGGTCATAGAGGATCTTGCTGTGACTTAACACTGATGAAAGAAATCAAAGAGGACACAAACAGATGGAGAAACATACCGTGTTCATGGATTGGAAGAATCAATATTGTCAAAATGGCTATTCTACCCAAAGCAATCTATAGATTCAATGCAATCCCTATCAAGCTACCAACGGTATTTTTCACAGAACTAGACCAAAGAATTTCACAATTTGTATGGAAATACAAAAAACCTCGAATAGCCAAAGTAATCTTGAAAAAGAAGAATGGAACTGGAGGAATCAACCTGCCTGACTTCAGACTCTACTGCAAAGCCACAGTCATCAAGACAGTGTGGTACTGGCACAAAGACAGAAATATAGACCAATGGAACAGAATAGAAAGCCCAGAGATAAATCCACGAACCTATGGACACCTTATCTTTGACAAAGGAGGCAAGGATATACAATGGAAAAAAGACAACCTCTTTAACAAGTGGTGCTGGGAAAACTGGTCAACCACTTGCAAAAGAATGAAACTAGAACACTTTCTAACACCATACACAAAAATAAACTCAAAATGGATTAAAGATCTAAATGTAAGACCAGAAACTATAAAACTCCTAGAGGAGAACATAGGCAAAACACTCTCCGACATAAATCACAGCAAGATCTTCTGTTGAGTTTTAAGCCAGCTTTTTCACTCTCCTCTTTAACCCTCATCAAGAGGCTCTTTAGCTCCTCTTTACTTTCTGCCATTAGACCGTTATCATCTTCTTAACTGAGGTTGTTGATATTTCTCCTGACAGTCTTGATTCCAGCTTGTGATCCATCTAGCCTGGCATTTCGCATGATGTACTCTGTATATAAGTTAAATAAGCAGGGTGACAATATACAGCCTTGATGTACTCCTTTCCCAATTTTGAACCAGTCTGCTGTTCCATGTCCAGTTCTAACTGTTGCTTCTTGACTTGCAAACAGGTTTTTCAGGAGGCAGGTAAGGTGGTCTGGTATTCCTATCTCTAAGAATTTTCCAGAGTTTGTTGTGATCCACACAAAGGCTTTAGCATAGTCAATGAAGCAGAAGTAGATGGTGTTCTGGAATTCCTTTGTTTTCTCTCTGATTCAATCAATGTTCATAGTAGCACTATTTACAACAGCCAAGACCTGGAAGGACCTAAGTGCCCATCAACAGATGAACAGATAAAGAAGATGTTATATATACACACACACACACATATACATATATATATATAAGGGAATATTACTCAGCCATAAAAAGAATGAAATTCTGATATTTGCAGCAAGGTGGATGGACCTAGAGAATATTATACGTAGTGAAATAAATCAGAGAAAGACAAATAGTGTATGACATCACTTGTATGTGGAACCTAAAAATGATACAAATTCATGTATATGTAAAGCAGAAGCAGACCTCACAGATACAGAAACAAGCCTGTGGTTACCGAAGGCAAGAAGGAAGAGGAGGGACAAACTAGGGAGTCTGGAATTAGCAGATACATACTACCATGTATGAAATAGATAAGCAACAAGGGTATACTGTATAGCACAGTGAATTATAGCCATTGTCTCGTAATATCTTATAATGAAGCATAATTTACAAAAATATTGAATCATTATGCTGTACATCTGAAACGAATATACTGCAAATCAACTACACTTCAATAAAAAAATAAAAAGATATGTCTCTTTCTAAATACACGTCTTCCCCCAGGTACATCCAAACTTCTAAGGAGTAATGTCTACTTGTGTCTCCTATTCTTCATGTAACAGACATTCTTCCATCTCCTTCGAAAAGCATCTGCTTTACTTTTCTTATGTAACTACTCCAGAAAAAGTCACCAATAACCAATTGATTTCTAGAGTGAATGGACTTTGGTCCTGCATTACTTTGGGAGTGGAATGAAAACTGATCTTTTCCAGCCCTGTGGCCACTGCTGAGTTACTTGATTTCCTTGCTTAATTGACAATGAAGACCACATCCTCTTCTGTGAACTTTTGTGGGATTCCATGTCGTCATCTGCCCTGCTTCTCCTCCTACCACTCTTCTCAGTCCTTAAGGGTTTCTCTGCTGGTTTGCTAGGCTTCTACTTTTATCCGTTTTTTAGTCTATGTTTCATGAGTAATTGTATCCCTTTTTAGTTTTTAATTAAATCATTGAAATATTGTTGACTTACAATCTTGTGCTAACTTCTGCTGTACAGCAAAGTGACTCAGGTATACACAAATATACATTTTCTCTACGGTTTATCCCAGGAGACTGGATACAGTTCCCTGTGTATACAGCAGGACCTTGTTGGGTTTTCATCCTAAATGTAACAGCTTGCATCTACGAACCCCAACCTCATGGTCCGTCCTTCTCCCCCCCAACCCCGCCCCGGCCACTGCAAGTCTGCTCTCTGCATCTGTGATTCTGTTCTGTAGACAGGTTTACTGTGTCATGTTTTAGTTTCACATATAAGTGATACTGTATGGTGTTTCTCGTTCTCTCTCTTAGTTCATTTAGTATGATAATTTCTAGCTGTATCCATGATGCTGCAAAAGGCATTATTTTGCCCATTTATGACCGGGAAGTATACCATTGTTATCTATGTGCTACATCTTCTTTATCTGTTCCTCTGCTGATGGACGTTTAGGTTATTCCCATGTCTTGGCCATTGTGAACAGTAATACTGTGAACATAGGGGTGCATATATCTTTTTGAATCATAATTTAGTCTGTGTTTATGCCCAGGAGTGCGACTGCTGGATCATACGGTAATTCTGTTTTTAGTTTCCTGAGGAACCTTCATACTATTTTCCATAGTGGATGCACCAATTTTTATTCCCACCAATAGTGTGGGAGGATTCCCTTTACTCAACACCCTCTCCAATATTTTTATTTGTAGACTTAACAATTTTTTTAAATTTATTTGTCTGCATGAGCTTTTAGTTGTGGCATGCAGATCTTCAGTTGTAGCATGTGGGATCTAGTTCCTTGACCAGGGATTGAACCTGGGCCCCCTGCATTGGGAGCACAGAGTCTTAACCACTGGACCAGGGAAGTCCTGTTATTTGTAGACTTTTCAATGATGGCTCTTTTGACTTGTGTGAGGTGGTACCTCATTGTAGTTTTTATTTGCATCTCTCTAATAATTAGTAATCCCATCCCCTTTTATGACTTCGGTTACTATCAATATACTGAAGACTCAATATTTCTATTTTTAATTCAGAATTCTTTCCTAAATAACAGACTCACACATTAAGTGGCTTGCCAAGCCCTCTATCTAGATACTCTCTAGGCACATCAAATTTAATATACCTAAAGGAGAATGACTCATATTCTCTTCTAGTTCCTTCTGGACTTTGAAGTCCAAGTGAATGTTGTTAGCCTACACCCAGCTGCCTAAGCTAGATACCACGGAGTCACCCTAGGTTGCTCTTTGTCTTTGGGCTCCCCACATCTGTAGGGTCACTGATATTCAAAAACATTTCCTAAGTCTTCAGCAAATCTGTCCATGTCTTCTCCATCTCCACTGATGCTACCTTACTTACACCCAGAGTGTTTATTACCTAGATTACTAATGGAGCCCAAACTTCTTCATTCCTTCAAATTTTACTCATTCTTCCCAATACCTATAGCATAGTCTCCAAAATGTGGTTTTGTGTACTACTTCCTACCCCAAAGATTCCTTGGTGCTTCTCTAGGTTAATAAGGTTCAAACTCATTCAGGTGGCAAACACAGCCTTCAGCATTTGGTTCTTTTCAGCTTTGTCTCCAGGTTTTCCTCCTTTATCAATCCTGAGTTCCAAACTGATGAAATCATACGCAATTTCTTAAATCAATGGTGGTGCTTCACATTTAGGGCTTTTTTACCTGCCTCATCTACTGCCTGGAATGACTTTCACTGTTTTTATTTAGTGGTGAATTCTGTCATTATTAAAGACTCCAAGCCCACTGTAAGGAGTCGTCTCTGAATCTTCAGATATAAACAGGCATTCTCTCCTCAATGTTTCCTAGGTAGCTTTTTCATTTTCCTAACTTCACACTCTTCACGGTAAAGTGTGCCTACTCACTTGTTGACATCTTGCGAGTTTGAGCTTTTTTCCTATTTGTATTCTCACTGCCTAGCACTTTGCTTACGATATGTTAGGAATAGGAGCATCATCAATGAATTTAGGAAACAAAATATATTGCTAAAGACTTAGTGACACTTGAAAGGAATGAAAATCTCAAACTATGTGACCTTCTTGTTACTCATGAAAATTTCATTAAGCAAATTTTTATTGAAATAAAAGGAACACATGCTCTTTGACTTTCAGAAACCCTGTTCAGTCAGATAGATTATTTATTGAATTCTTCTTCTTAGAGCAGTGATTCTCAGAGTGTGGTCTGGGAACCCTTGAGGGTTCCTGAGGCTGTTCTGGAGGTCTGTGAGGTTAAAACTATTTTTAAAATAATACTAAGATGTTATTTGCCTTTCTCATTCTTATTCTCTTACAAATGTATAATAGGGTTTCCCAGAATCTACAGGATGTGTGATATCATAACTGATTGACTGCAGAAGCAGATATAAAAACCCAGCTGTTTTCTATTAAGACAGACACTAAAAAGACATGCAAAAATGCTAAACAATTTAAAAAGTTTAAAACAGTGTCACTCGTCTCACTGTTTTTTTGGTATGAAAAATGCAGCTTTTAAAAAATAAATACTGTAATTTATGTTAAATATGTAATGGGTTTATTATTATTATTTAAGCATGACAAATATTTTTAAAATTTCTCATTTTTAATTTCTAATATGATAAATATCTTAAGTATAACCCATATAAACTCGTGCCTTTTTGGGTTCTCAGTGATCTTTAAGAGTGCAAAATTACTGCTGGCATAGATCACCGAGTTTAAGTGCTGCATGGCAGAGAACATGAAAGAAAGTATCATTGGAGAATTTATATACTGTAGTCATAGAGAATATGCAAAGCTGCAATGGTGAAGAACACTGACATAATACAATCTCCCCTTTTAAGTACAGTTCAGTTCAGTTGTTCAGTCGTGTCTGACTCTTTGCGACCCCATGAACTGCAGCACGCCAGGCCTCCCTGTCCATCACCAACTCCCAGAGTCCACCCAAACCCATGTCCCTTGAGTATGTGTGAGTAAAAGTGGTAAGTTCTAAGGCAGTCTTTTTCAAAGTATAGTCTTACCCCTGTATCTGAATTGCTTGGAATTATTTCTAAACATACAGAATCACAGGCTCCAGGATCTCTAGGAGTAGGACCCAGGAAGCTACCTATGAAACAAATTCCCCATGTAATTTTCTTACTTGCTAAAGTCTGGAAACCACTGTGGGGGCATTTCAAGGAGAGGAGTGGCTAGAAGTAATGGGAGCCAGCTTCCTAACACGGGCATGCCGTTAGATTTCGAAGTGGGGAAGGGTTACATCTTGGAGTCAGAGAAGAAAGGAGGTTCAGGTGGAGCAGACAAAGCCCTGGTGGTTGGACAGAGTGAGATGAATCTGACCGAGAGCAAGCAGCACACTTGTTTGGCTGAGAGGCATGAGAAATTAGAAATGAGGTGCTTAAATTTAGTCTGTGCTCCTTTATGAAGTACTCTGAAATCTTGCCTGTGACACCAAATTAAAAAAGCAGTAGGGAATTCTTGAGTAGAGAAGTATCAGATAAAATCAGCCTTTCTGGTAAATTACTATTATCGTTAATAAATTGGAGGAAAGAAAAGAGCAAAAAGAAATCTGAGTGTACACTTGGATGACATTTTCAACTGTTGTAAAAATCCATTCCTCTAGTTACCATGGACAAAGAACTGTGCATGTTGTACCTTCTAGTTTCTGGATGCGTGCAGCTCTGATATCAAGAAGATGAACATACTGTTCCACTTTAAGTTCATAATCTTGCTGCAGATTTTCCATCTTCTGGGTCACTGCCTCAACTTCCATCTAAATAAAATACAGATAACAAGCTTCATTACTTAGGATCTGTTCCATTTAAAAAAATTTTTTAAAGCAACTATGATTCAAGCAGTTTTTGGATGCTGGGGATACTGGGAGCTGTACACCACTGTTTCTTGACTTCAAAGAGCTTACAGTTGAGAAAATTATGCTTGACAATGTTCATTAATCAGGAGTGAAATCCACACAACTCTGGATTCCTTTTAAGGAGTGATATTCCCATTAGTTAAAAGCTAATACAAACATAGCTGTGGCAGGACCTTAGGAGAGACTATAACCCAGCTGCAGAGTGTGCTAACACTAGTAAAGGGGGAATTCATCGCCACAGTTCGCTCCCTAAAACCAAGGACTTAAAAAAACATTATTTGTTTTAGAACTCTTTAGTCTAAGTATCCAGTTACAAGGCTAAATTCCCAGCACGTGGTAACACATGACAATAGATTATAATAGACGATAGTAGAGGATACTGCTTTAAAATGCACATCATCAATAGAATATTATAGGAAACCTATCTTCTGGATTTAGTGTATTACAGTACCTGATAATCTTTATTAATTTTATGTTGCATAATTAACATGTTTCTTGTCTTTTCAAGTTCTTGCACTGTTTCTGCATGAGTTGCTTGCAGCTCTTTCATGGACCGTTCTGAATCTTTATTAATTTTACTGTCTACTTCTTCTAAAAATGAAAGGTCTCCATTTTTTTGTGATTTTTGAGCCTAAAACAAAAACACGTTTTATTACCAAAACAAGAGTTTCTAAAATGTAATCGTGAATTAACACAGATATAGCAAGAAATCATTAATTGAAAACAGATAGATTTCCATTTTCCATTAGGAATAAAGCAGTCCTGATATAGAATACAATAATTGGATAGATATTTGGAACAATTACAGAGAAATAGAAAAACAGTTTATTACTCCATGATGTAAAAGAGAATCAAGTACATTTATTTCTATTTCTTCATTTGATTAAAATCTACACTGCGATGACCTAAAAGGAAAGGAATATATTTTCTTGTGTCTTCTTATAACAGAATATTCTAGAACTGGAAAATATCTTCTGGTGACATGTATAATTCAATATTTTACTTAAGATAATAGGGTGCACCAAGGTCTCTTAGGACAGAAAATTGTTGATTAGTTTTACAGTGGGGCACACAAAAGTGAAATGTTTGTTACAGTTGGAGAAAGTGCTTTAAACATGAGTTTTTGAGGTCTACTTTAATGTAATTTTGATGTCATTATGAAATATGTATATGCTATAACTAAATGTCACCTGACCACTTTCCTGAATAATTCATTCTGCAAGTATAAAGGTTACAGATAAGGGTCATCATTATGCTGAAACACTTATATGTAGACATGAAATTCATGGTGAAGTTTAGAAAGTTACCTTTATAAGCAGGAGAGCTTCACTCAATTCATCAGCATTAATATCACTCTCCTGCAAAAGACAGAGTAAGTAAAAGCTCACAGTGAGATACTAATGGAAAGTACAAGAGATGTTCCAACTACACAGATTACCCTCAAGGAACATAAGCTGCAAGATACCATGGATTAATAAACTAAGTTGTATATTTGTATTCTGTTGCTCTGTGGTACAGTGTTTTCTTGACGTATAAAGTAGTTAGATAAAAATTTGGAGTTCATTTCCTAAATAGGAAAATGGTTCACCTGGTTGTAAAACTTCATGCGGTTTTTAAGTTCATCAAGTTGTTGCTTTTGTTCCAGGTACTGTAACTGGAGTTGTCTATTTTCTTGACTGATTTTCTCATTTTGGCCTTAAAAATAAAGTCAACGCAATTAGAAAGTTAAGTGAGAATGAGGTAGAAGAACACATTTTAAATTAACTTAATTGGTGATACACATTCAGCTCGAGCTAGTATTGTTCTCTAGCACCTTAGACAAAGGCAGCAGGGGAATGAGGAAGAAACGCACACTATCATGTGTCCACCATATGGATTCACTGGCTTATCAGAAACTTAAGACTGAGGTTCACAGTATTAATATAAGGAAATTGTGCCTCTGGGACTTCAAAGGAACATACTATCTAAAATACCTAAGAAAATATGTTTCTAAATCTATGACTTTTACTTACTTATTAAGGGTCCTGAAAGGCATGCAAATAAAAAAAATTGTGTCTTTTAGTGTTTTTAAAATCGACTTCCTTGAGTTATCTTTTCCCCATTTAGCATAAGGTCTTTTTTAATTAAAACAGGATAATTTCTCTGGTGATAACTCTAGATCCATAATTATCATCAACCCCATTTTTAAATAACTCTGTTAAGGTGAGAGAAATGGATTCTCAACCAGTGCATCGTAGTATCAATAATAATTCATGGGCATTCTTTATTCATTGAGTTCATGCTATTAATTAGGACATGGACTCAGAGCTATCATTATGGGATGGAGATAGGTTACCCTTGCCTATGTGCTCATTCACCAGGACCCACAAGCTGGGGTATAGGGAAGAGCTAAAGAAGACAGCAAATCCATAGAGAGTTGAATTTTTTACTCTTTGCCTTAAATATGCTTAACTTAAAAAAAAAAAAAGCATAATGGCTAGCTAACAAATCTATCCTTCAGTCCTATGTTCTTAAGTGTATTCTTCACTAGAGATCGTTGTGGCGGTCAAGTATTCTCCTTTGTCGTCTCCCTGTGGACTGACTAAACCATGTCATCCAAAGTGTCTCTACTAATTTCATCCTGCTCACAGAGATTTATGGTTATCATAAGTCCTCAACTCAAGTTGCACATTTTTGTTTCCTTTTCTTAAAAAAAAAAAAGGGAAATCAACATATTTGCCAAGAATTTCTTACATGAATACATTTGCACACTGACTGCACTTATACAAAAATGTTTCTGACTTTCATAAAGCTTTGTGTTCCCAAGACGTAAATGCTACATAGAAGTAAAAACTGCAAATCACACAGTTTAGAAGAAATGGATTAAATTAGATGATTTTTAATATGACATATTTCTGGCAAACTAAGAAGTAAGAAAAGTTACCCTAGGGTATGTAAAACCATTTTAATATCAAATATGTAAATATTTTTCTTATTGACAAAAGGTTAAAATGTTATCCTAGGGTATAAACGGCTACTGTTCAATGAACTAAATGAAAGAATTTTCCAATGTGAACAATACTTGAAAAATTTTAAGGTAAAGCTCAAATATTTATCTCTAAACTAAAAATTAGGATTAATAATAAATGTGAGTTATTACGAGATAAATTTGCTTTTTCGGTTAGAGAGTAAAACAATAATGTGAAACCCTTTATTTGATGTTGATTAGGTTACAACACAATCCAGATTAGGTAACAAAAAGAAGGTAAATGTAGTGAGAAAGATGTAAAACCAAGGTCCTGGGGATAATGTAATTTCCTTCTCGGGCCAGTGAAACTTTCAGGGGTTCTGAGGGGGACCTAAAGTGTAAGGACGTGACTGCTCCATCTTCATCCAGATGCCGTGTATATTACGTCTATGCTCTAGTTTTTCTGGTCTCTCAACTTTTCAGAGCAGGGTATATGTTACTGGTGTAAATAAACTTATTCAAATGTTCCTTCCTTTGCTGACTTTTGTTTCAACAACCACGTCCCCACTTCACTGGTTATTTTTAAAACCAAGTCTTTATTAGTGTGAAAATACTTTATTAGTGGGAGAAGGTATTACTGAGTAACAACAACTTTCTCTCTACAGAATTTTACGTAGAATTATCTACTGTATTTTTCCTTTCTTAAACTGTTTATTGGGGGATATAACTCCCGGGACTTTAAAAGTACAGAGACGTTATAGTTCAAAGAGGGTATAGACTTGCTGAATTATAATATGAAAAAATCAAAGCACTCTGTACAAGATGAAAAATAACCTCCTTACCTTATGATTTGACAAAAAGCAGGTTAAGCTAAACAGCATTTTATTCAAATGAGATAACATTTCACTCTTAAAATTATGTTCTTCGAGCACACCATTAATAAGCAGAACGCAGAGAACAATTCAACTAAACAATTTTCAGAGCTCCTTTGTGCTAATATCTTCAGCTGTGATCAATATAACCATATGTATTATGCTGAATTATGCATTTCAGCTAAAGATAGAAAGGAACTTTCAAAAGCAGGCCCTTAAACACATGCAGTTAATTTAAGCATTAACCAAATGCAAACTGCATTTACATATCCTTCCCCCACATATTCACACAATCTGAAACTAATTTGTACCTTGAATAAAGAGGTGAGTATTCTCTAAAAATAATTTGCCAGTTAGATGAATGACTACAAGAAGCCAGGGAAACATCTTCTGGCAGAGAACACTTGATACACAAGAAAGTAAATGTGTGAAGAGACTTCAAAGTAAAACGAAACAATTTCAAAATCTGTAATACAAAAAGGAATTTTCTAAATATTAAAAGATTTCCTTAAATAGACAAATTCAATTTTTGGTTTAATAATTCCTGGAAAAAAATTGTTTAAAGGCTGTATTATTTTTCTTATAATCTATTTGAACATTTTCACAAAGAAACAAAACCTTGAAACTAGTAGAACTGTAAATTCCAGGTATTCAAGCAAAAATAACTAAAACAGTTGCATTAAAAAAAGATTTGGTTCTAGCAATTTTTCTTAAGCAAATAATTGGATAAATGTGTAAATATCTGTGCAGAAAGAGGTTTATGATACTTAAAAAAGCTGAAGTTATTTAAAAATTCATCAATAGAAGGCTGTTAAACTGTCTATGGCAGATCCTCACACTGGAAAACTATGACAGCCATTATGAATGAAGATGTGGGTTTATACATGTACTTTTAAAAAAAGCACATTAAATTACATGTATACATATAGAAACAACTCTGGAAAGACATATATAAATAATAGTGATTATTTTGTGGGTTGTGGGATTGAGTGACTTTTAGAAGAAAGTTTTTTGTTTATTGGATTCTTCTTTTTTAATAATGCACGAGTTATTTTCATTATTCAAAAAAATCTGAAAGACTTAAGAACCAGTAAAAAAAAAAAAGATAAGGAATGCACTAGTTGTATTAAAATAACTTAGCAATTGTTGTTTTAATAATTTACAGGAACCCCCAGAATTAATCCAACAGCAATAAATAGGTTTTTAAAAAAAAAAAAAAAAGAAAAAAAGACCACTAAGATTCTATCCTCTTAAGCGTTTCTTTCCAGAGAACAATGTAAATGTGAAAAGATGAGTGTTTGGAAATTTTGATATCTAGGGAAGAACAGAAAGCAAAGAAGTAAGAAAGGTTTACTTCATTTTTCTTTCCTTTAGAACGAAAAGAAAGGAAATATAGAGAACTTCTACTTTGGTGGAAGACTTTATTGAGCAACTACTAAACAAAGCACTTTGTTAGGTATAAAATGCTACACATTAAAATCAGGAACTATATATCTTTGATGCAGAAACTTTAAAATATCCACCCAGTCAGAAATCATGTCACCATTTTATTCTACTCACAATCTTCTAGAAAAAAATTCAGAAACCATCTGCCATCAAACTTAACCACTTGGTAAATATAAGTACTGCATATATATTTCATTGAGATTAAGACCCCATTGATTACAAGATGTGCTCCAATTTCAGACTTCTTAAAATGCTAAAAAAAAAAAAAATCAGACCATAATTAAAAAAAAAGTTATCACCTTTTTAGTGATGCTAAAAAGATGCTTCCCAAATTCAGAGATGTTAAAATGGGAAAAAAAATCTTTCTTAGAGTTAACAAAATATGGCAGTGTGATCTAAATCAATATAGTGAATACTGCCTAGATATGTAATTGTTTTTTTTTTAACTGAGTCTGTATTAAACATTGAAATGTTCTCATGCAACTGAATTGCAAATGTTCAAAAGGAGTAACCTTAATAGCACATCAGTGGGTTTATCTAGCGGAAGAGCAAATACATACAACACTTGGAGCAAACAATTCACTTTCCTGGTTGTGCATTTGTGAGTATACGTGTGTATAAGATAGTAGAGCAGACATCTACTTTAGTTATAAATTATTTTACTTCTATGAGACAAGAAGGGTGAGATCTGGGACTCATAAAGTGTAACTTATTAATGATTATTATTTTAGCAGGGACATCTTGACAAGGCTTCTGTATTTAAGTTCTCTGTCACAGAGTAGAATTCGACATTTCACTATTAGAGAGGTCTTCCCTGTCTGCCAGATCAAAAACAGCCAAGAGAGACTTCCGCCCTTCTCGGCTGTCTTCCACGGCCACTTTTCCCCCCGTGTGCACTTGCCACCACCTGATGTACTGCATATTTATTTAATTACTATCAGTTTCTCTCTCTCAAATTTATGCTGCATGAGGACTAGGTCTTTGTTTTATTCCTTGCTGTATCCCTGGAACTTAGAATAGCGCCTAGCACAAACTGGTGCTCAATCAACACTTGTTGACTTGAATAAATTTAGGAAAATTAAACAAACTAAAGACAACCTGAACAAGAGTAACTCTGAGGAAAACTAATTTGTTTGGCATGTATGCTAAGCTGAGTGAAGGGAAATTTTCAGCAATCACTAAACTCATAAAAGCGGATGACGGTTCATACAGGCTGTGTCCCCAGTAAGCAGCAAGGTGCCTGGCAAAGCAACAGCACCATAATGAGTACTTATCAAGTCAGTGAATAACGATGAATAACATGCATGTCCGAAATGAGTAAGTCAGTAGTCACTTCACATGTACCTCTTTCAGTTTTTAATCTGTCAAGGATTTCGGTTTTGTCTGCTAAATCGGATTTTAAGGCTGTCTCGAGTTGAGCAATCTGTACTTTCAGCTGCTGTTCCTTTAACTTCCATTGCTCTTCGTGGGCAGCATTGAAGGCACTGCAAAACACACGTGACAGGCAGGGAAAGCTTGGAAATCAGCTTCAACCGAAAATAATAAAGAGAAAAGCTTTTAGTGGCACAGAGACCACTGTCATCATGTCTTAGGAATTAAGTAAACATATGCTGGTCTGCTGCTGTTGAAACCAAGGCGCCTTTCTCAGGCTGCGGTTAGGGAACATGAAAGAGTTTGTGGGATGAGCAAAGGAACTGGCCTTAATTTAGAGCTCTAAAGTCAGAAAAGTTGGCAGTGTGCAGCTTTTGTGGGACTACTAAAGGAATTCAGATACTGTACATAGTCCAAAGGAATCCACAATTCCAAACCTCAGCAGTAGACCTCAGACAAAACCATCCTCTCCCACGAATGCACCCTCTTAATACAGAGAAAAGGGACTCTCCACCTGATCGTTAATTCTAGAGTTTGAACTTTTAAAGAGTCGGGGATAAAAACATATCCAGAAAATACTGGCCACAAAATGATGGCAATTCTGATATTAAACAGCAGTGATCATACAGTTTTTGTCCTAAAAAGCAAACAGCAGCAGGCTAAGAACAACCAGTTTTACATTGTTACACATGACTGGGGTGAAAACCCAATGAGAGCACCTTGATAATAATGTTACAGATAGAATTATTATTCATTAATAAAAGTAGCAGTTTAAACTATCATGAAAATCTACTAATGATCAGACACAGGACACTGGAAAAATCAGCTGCAAAATAACCAAGTGGTATGCAGAAGGTATATAGTAAATATTTGTTGAGGTCACTGGTTTCCAAATGTTGGCCTAAAACACTGGTGCTAGGTTAAAAATGCAGATCCTGGGGCCCTGGAATTCACAGTTTTATAAAGTTCCCAGGTGATAACCAGGTTTTGGAAAAACTGATCTTGATCTGTATTTCAGCAGAAAACTATTATCTGTGAAGCTTGATATGACTGAATAATTATCAGCAGGTTTGACCCTTCTACTTATTTTTAAACCCAGTAAAGGAAGCAGAAATTGACTAAATCTGGTTTTGAACTGATGATAAAGTAAATGGAAAAGAAACTTGTTACTGAAAATTGCCGAAACTTGTTACTGAAAATTGCCGTAAATGTTGCCCCCAGCTAGTCTGAGGTTTTATTCCAAAAGAGATACTTTTCTGGGAGGCATGTCTTTCAAAAGAACAAAAAACTGTGTATTTATTTTCCAGTTTGAATGTTTTTACTGCATTTAAAATAACATGACCTTAAAAATAAATGGAATTCTAGGAGTTTCTCTAAATATGACATCTGTTTCTTCTATCAGTGTTCTCATTTCACATATGGAACCTTAAAAAAATACATGGATCTGATATATCAATGTTTTATGTTAATTTTATCAAAGGTAGAGTCACCTAGGTTTAAATGAAATCCAAATATGTACTTTAAATACTGAAGTAAAGAATATCCCCTTACATTTTCATTTTTTTATAAAGAACAAATATATTTCCATATCTGGTCAAATTATGTATACCAAACACATACACATATATGCATTTACGTGAGTGTATGTGTGTGTATGCATGTGTGTGTGTGTTTTATATTATTAAAAACATGTACTACCCGGAAAAAAAAATTAGCATGATGAAATAGGCACAACCATACATTATATCAGCCGCTAAAAATTAGAAACAGTAGTGTTCCAATAGCATTAGTACCAGCAAAAAGATCACCAACAGTTAATCTGGCAGAAACATCAGAAGCTGTATGTGTTTAAATTAAGAACAATTTAGCAGCCTGGTTTTTCCAAACCCACAAAATACTAGTGTAAATCAGCATAAGTCACTCTGAATTTAGTCCACTGCTATCTTCCCTCTAAATTCAGGATTACATTCCACTGGAGTTTCATGAGGAATTCCTTTTGAATTTACTGTATTCCTCTATGCTTGGAGCCATCTGTGTAACTATAAATGGTAAACCACATCTGGCTCCATTTTCTTTGTAGAGGCTGTGTACATGATTAAATCTGCATATGTGAACAGTCTTTGAGAACCCTTTATTCATGAAAATGTTTTTGTACATTGCCTACAGTGACAACTGAGGAAGGGATCATAGTTGGCCTTTGTGCACATTTCATTGTTACATTACGTTTCTGGAGTGATAAAGTATCCCTCTGCAATGGAATGCCCATTGGTTCCTGTGGTCACTGGCATGCCCACTGGCAGTCATGGGTCAGCATACTGTAAGTACACACCCTTGATCAACAACATGGTAAGATTAAAAAAAAAAAAGAGCTGAAGAATTCACCTCTGCCCTAAAGTCTTTTTTCTTACGGAAGGAATTCCTTTTGTTCCAATGTTCAAGGGCATCCTAATGTGAGGGATAGGGAAGAATAAGCTCTAATTCTCCACAAGGAAATCCATAGGTACCTCTGTTAGGCCTAGTGGAAATTAAATGCATATTAACATGGGGACATTTCCCTTACTAAAGGAAAAATGACTGCCCCAATGTAACCAGTTTGATTTCCGGGAAGCACAAAGTGCTCATTTAGGATCATATGAGCATCCATGTTTCTTAGAAGATTATAGGGGGTCAGGTGTTTGATTTACAGAAATAGAACACAGAGAGTCTATGGATGGTCAGCAGTGTGCCCTTAAATTTTGGATATTAGATGACTATCACGTTGTAAAAACTTGAATCATTCAATTCTTAAAATGGTTAATATCATCTTCAGAAACTGGACCAACTCTTCTTTTAAATATGCATTGGATTAGTGTCTCTCAGGAGTTAATACCTTAAAATCACCTTTAATAGTCTCTGGATTCAAAACTCAAACTGGCTGAATCTGAATTGAATGGTGTTGAGGGTGAGGGCCAAGGGCAGGTGGGGAGGTTTCATAGGGTGGGTGAAACCTCCATTTTACTGTTTTCAGGTTACTGATATACGTAATAGTTGAGAGACTGTTGCATTCATCAGCTGCATTAACCTAAAACTATATACTAACTTCAAAAATGGGACACAGCTTTACTATATTATAGTACAGCTTTTCTCTCTGATCAAATTAAAAGATTTAATTGCAAAAAATTTTATTCTGAATATTTTTAATGAACATTTCTTAAAGTTATACTCATGGCTTGGCAAAGTATCAAAAATGTTATAACATATTAAAAATGGCTCATACCAAATACTAGCATGAAGATTTTATCTTACCAGATGATTCTCTAATATGTCATATGTCAAGTAATAAACACATTCAAAATACCATTTGAAAAGGAAGATGAGAATGCAATCTGCACATCACATTTTTCTACTGAAAACCAGCCAATTCTGAATAACAAACAAATGCTCTCCTCTTAAAAACATGCTATCACTATGAGTAACCGAAAAGGGAATATATGTAGTTTGTGATGAGCCTTACTTATTGGCAACGATGAATAACACTGCCATGAAATCCAAGAGCTGTAAAGAATCCTGGGGAGGATGTTGATTTTTGTAGAGTTTTTTCAACTATGCTTCTGAAAACACATTATGTATTTAAAAAACTGTATTAGAGAATTTTATAGTTCTAGTTGCTATCATGTGTGCTTGCTGGATTTTGTCCCTAAGTGACATTTTTTTTTGACACAAATGTTTTGACACTCATTATACCCATTTACTTCTACACACTTCACACAAACTTCAAGTGTAAGCAGCATAATGAAGTCTGTTTTTAATGTGACAGGGAAAAAAAGGTTGCTCAAGCACAAAACATTAAAATAAAATCCTTCAAAGTCAGTTTTACACTCTCAGATCACCTTCTAATATGGAAAGATAAATTTCATGATGATAAACTCTGAGAAAAACATGCTTTTCTTAAAATTTCATTTATGCATTATTCCCAACAAAGTTTAATGCTTTTTATTATAGGAAAGTATATTCAGTAAATTCTCACATTGAAGGGGAGTAGAAAATGTAAAAGTAATGACCAAATGGCACTTATATTCATGTATTAAGACCATGCTAAATTACTTGAAATTATAAGATGTTAAGATAAATATTTATAAATTAATAAAAATTTCAAAATGTATGAGTTCTATTATTTCATGAATGTTTCCCTTTTGCACATATAATTTTCCATTGCAATTAAAATCAGAGAGATAGACATAGAGGAAAAAAAAATCAAGTTTCAGATTCAAAAGAAATGGATTCTAGTCTTGTACTGGGGTTTCAGCAATGCTGAAACTGACTCTGTACAGGTTTTGTAATTTTTCTTGAGTCTTAATTCCCTCATTTATAAGATACAAGGATAACATTATTTTCTCTGCTATATAATATGGTGATTGTGTGATCTATACAATGAAATTTTAAGATTTCAAACATACAACTACTAAACAGGCATATTATGCATTATTCTACAGAGACAGATAAAATAGGATAATAAATGTTTTACATAAAATTAATCAGGGCTGATGAGAGTGAGGACCAGAGCAAAGCACTAGGGCCACATGATTTGGAACGGGGTCCAAGGTAAATTCCACATAAAGAATTTTAGCCAGTCTGTCCTTGCTGGAGAGCCCAAGATGTTACTTTGATGTTTGAACCCACTACTAGTAACCTTTAATATAATGAGCCACTGTGCAAAGATAATTAACACTAGGATAAGCAACGTAGGTGATACTCCACAATGACGCGTAACATTAATTTAGGTATCGTCTCAAAGTAAACCAAAATAAAAGCCTCTCCTTACTACTTGTTTAATTTGTAAGATGTAAATTTAGCTTACAAAACATTTCAAACAAAACCCAGTTAAAAAGTTAAAGCTATATCTGTAGATCAGATAGCTATTTTCTGATGTTTCAGAATGTGACCAATTAGAAGCAACTGTTGAATATCAGCTCTAACATAAATATATATGTCAATATATATAAAATTTACTTGTATGTAAATCTGTATTACCACTTATTGGTATCATACACTGAAAAAACTTATAAGTACACACACATGTGTATTACTTAACAGAGCTGTGGAGCAGAATTTTGTTTCTAACATTACTAGAAAGGATTAATTTTTAAAATACCATAATTATGAAGCAGATTTAAAAAAAAAGGAAAGCAGCTCTCTAAAATACACCTTAGGATAAAGATGCTGTGTTTCTCTTTTTCAGAACCAGGAAAAACTAAGACCTTTGCTTCCCATCAACGGAATTAGGCTCAGCTAATAGGCTGGGTAGCCCAGCAGAACAAACAAGGGCTTGGAGAGACCAAGAGAGGTTCAAATACGATCTCTATTACTTCATAGCTTTAAGAACTCAGGTAAATTTACTTAATTCTATTTTATTTTCAATTTCTCCAAAGTGGGCATTAATAATACCTACATTTCCAAGTTGTTGCAAGGAATTTCTAACAACACATAAGCAGAGTATTTATCACAGTGCCTTCAAGCTTGCAGTCTGTATTCAAGAAATGATAGCAGTTGTTACTGCCAACAAAGTGATATGGTTTTCTTAGTAACAGACTGCTATTCAGGTTAAAGAATTGACTGCCAATCCCTTAAAAAAAGCTTATTTTTCTTTTGTTACGTGTATAGATTTCTTGCCATCAGCTGTGGCTAATTCTTTCATCAATATTAGGTTTTCTGACATTCAGTGTTTTGACAGAAAAGATCTCAAACAAGAGAAGGAGAGAACACATGGAATTATTATTTACCTGTTATAAAGTTTATCATAGTTTTCCTTTAAAAGTTCCCGTTCCTTTTCTAAATCATTAATTCTATCCTGCAACTGAAATGAAAATTACACATTAAGTACATAAAACCACCTAGGGATTAAAAAACAAAAAGAAAACCGAGGAGACAAACATGTTTCAGTCTTGATTTCTACACTGCAGCCGTGAACTAGGCCACATATATTGTCTGTATCTAATTTAGCATCGGTTTTTTCCAAGTTGTTAAGTAAACATGAAATTAATATTTCTGTTTTAATTTAGTAAGAATGTATGCACTGCTTTATGGCAACATGTGCCAAAACTCAATAAAGAATGTGTTAAAAGCTTCTATTAGGTTTGGGGAAACATTTTTTTACTTTCCTCCCTGATGGATTCCATCATTATATTCATTTTGTATTAATTTCCAATTCCCCCCCTCCCAAAATTAAAGAATTAAGCTTTCTTTTGGTTTGTGGTTCAAGCAAATTGTGTCAATCACTATTTACTGTGAACGCACAATTTCTCATGTTACCTGGAATTTACAAAGAAACATCTTTCAAATGACTGAACAAATTAAACTGTATAGCTTGCTTTATCCCAATGTATAAATGAATAATATTTTTAGAAATAAACGCAGGCCAATAATTATATATTGATGACTAAAATGTAGCTTTCTGAATTTATTTCTAGTATTTCAGTTTAATTCACCATTATATTTTATTGTTACAACCTTTTCCCATGGATCAGAGTACTCTTAAAATTCATTCCCTTCTCAAAATTCTCTTTTGATGCCAGTATGAGACACTGTAAAAGACTCTTCCAAGATGACAAGAGAAAGTAGGCATCTTATTTCCTCTCCATTCTCTTTAAGGACAAGGTTAACAGACTACAGAAGATTGTGCTAGCTGGGAAACATGAGAAGCAACATGAATAGGAAGATGAGTTTTCAAACAACTTCTTAGAAAAAAAAAAATTTCTCAAAATTGCTGACATTGTACGGCAGAACATTCTCCTCCTTTAGAGACAGATATATTTCTATAATTGTTCTGACATCTCAAATGACTAATAAACTGTTAAGATTGAGAAAGTTAAGTTCCTCAGGTAATCTGGTACCCGTTTAAAAATGTCATGGTTAAAAAAAACCATGGTTTTCCTTTCCTCAAGGATCCTTAATCCTTTAGATACACAGTGGATCTCAGCACATTTTTTAAGTATTGTTAACTACCGATTTGCCATGCACATATTACTGGGTGTGCTCAAAGTGCCATGGATGTAGTTTAGGATTCTGAAGTCAATATAATATTTAAAATGTCTCTATTTTACTTTTTCAAAACAGTTACAGACAAGTTTTAATGCAACCAATGGCTAAACATTTTAGGAGCTTACCTCTTCTATTCTTCTTTCAGAAAATGTCATGGAACGTAACTGTTTCTCAAGACTGCAGCATTTTAAACGTTGTTCTTTAAGTTGCAGATTTAGCTCATCTCCATTTGCCATTAAGGCATCATGGCTGATCCGGAGAGTTTTTTGCTTCTAAAAAACAAAAAGAAAATCCTTTCAAAACTATTTTTGGATTCTGCTTTGAATGAATGATTACCATTCTAAAAAATGAACTTACTCCAGAAGTTCATGTTACACAGTTTATTCTTTATCTTACCAACATTGTATATGTGCTACTGTATTAATGTGCTATCATACAATGTATAATGTCTCCATACAAGGTAGTCTTGGCCAAAGGGTTTCACGAGGAAGAAAATATTTTAGCACAGTCACACAATGCAGTCTGTTTTTGTCCTTTATTTTTCCCTAGTTTTTTGACTTGTTGATAGTGACCAGTGAGTAAGTTAGTTTCAGCAGATAATTTTTTTTTTTCATTTTGCTGTGGGTGCAGTGGTTGGAAATGCTGTCTAAAAAATGCTGCTGCATGGGTTAAAAATAAATTCTGATCACAAATACTCAAACTGAAAATATTTGTTGCCACACCAGATAAACAGCTTTGGAAGGTTAGCTTCTAATTTTAATACAATTATGAACTTCAATTTCGTAAAATAGATACTGAAGTCTTAATTTCAAAAATTGATTTACTTATGAATATGTTTTAAATTCAGTTTTACATACTTAAATGCCACATCTTTTAGAAATAAAAACGGTGATTACACTAAAGTCTTTTCACAGAGTCTATATGACCATAACACGTAATGCCTCCTCTGCTAATTTAAATCATTAAAGTCCTACTGAAGTTCTTCAATTGTTTAAAAGAAACATGGATATTGAGATCCTTGAGTCTAATTTTTGTTAATCTTGGTATTATTATAGCTAGCTTTCTTTGGGCTACGTCAGTGAAGCTGTTGGTCTCAACCTCTCAAATCTCTACCCAATGTCAATCCCAAAAGAGGTATCTGTGTTATCAAAGATACTTGCTACTCATGATATTAAACAAATACCTACAAATAGCTGGAGTCATTGCGAAATGGAAATCAAAACAGTCAAAGTGATAAATGAAGGCAGAATCACTCTTTAATTCCTTTCTTAATTCCTCCTTTAGAGATGGCTTTCAACTACATGTATTTTAAACCTCCTTCTTCCATCTAGCTACTGATAGTACTATCGATGCCACTCTCTAATTAATTTCTCTTTCATACACGCTCATATTTATATGGAAGGCAATGTATTACTTGACATTTCAAGAGGTTACTGCAGGATGGAAAACACTATCCAGAGTATGGTTGAAAGTATTTATCTAATTCAACAGTGAATTTAGGCTTCAGATGACCCTATGCTTTGCATCAATTTACTGCTTTCCTTGTTTCAGACTTCAAAGAAAGTCATATTGCTTAATATGAATTCTGCTCATCTGGAATGCTTTGGAGTTCATTAATTCCAGAAACTATATTAATTATGCAGTGCCAATAAACAGGAATGCTCTGATGGCACATTTCTGTGGGGCCACAGTCCTTGTGAAAACAACCATGGGGACAAGAGTACCACGTACTGTCAACCTGAACGGTGAGGATTTAAAACAAATACACTGACAGGTGACGTGATGGGTATTCAAATAGTTTCTGAAACTAGTAGTAAAAAAACAAAACACCACATATCAAAATAGATTTAACAAAACTTGGTTATTAACCTATTCTAAGCACTGACCTATCTTAGATACTTCATAAATGCGTGGAACTGAAGATATATACAAATACATCTAAACCTTCATTGCTATATGCTCATACGATTTCAGATAAAAGGAGTGAAGAATAAATTTTCTTGACATGAGATGATTTATGATAAATGTGTTTATTATTTTAAGATGACACAGGTATTCACAAAGAGTCCAAGCAGTTATTTCTTTAGTTAATTAAGTTATAAACAACTGACCATATCAGAAGGGAAATAATACACACTTGAGAATAAAAAGAGTAATCTTTAAAAATTACTTTTCAGTGTTATGGCCATTCCACTTTAAAAAAAGTTTGAACACTATTTTTGAACCTCTGTATCTATGTACCACCCTAATAAAATAATTTATTACAGTACCTCTTGAAGCTGAATAAATTTTCCTTCCATTACTGAAAGGGCATTGCTTTTCTCCACTAGTTGCTTATGAAGCTTAATCATTTCTACGTTGTCTCGAATGTTTGACCTTCAATGATATATTTAAGAAAAAGACAGACACAGAATTAAAAATGCAAAACAAAAGGAAAAAAAAAATCTGTGGTGAGACTATAATTTTTCATTGACTGTTACATAGAAAAAAATTTACACACATGCATATCAGTCATTGAGGTTTCTAGTTTATTATACACTCAGGATAGACTTACTGTTTAAAACCAACCAATAATCATTCTTAAACTTTCATAAACACATAGACTCTCAGGGTTTGAAGGGAGCCCCATATTTGATTTTGTCACTTCTACATAGTATCACTTTATACCATCACTTTATACCGTCCTGAAAGATGTGCAAAAGTACATCAGTCTTTCGCACAGCCATCATTCTGCCACCAAACTTCAGACTGATTTTAAGGAGGGCTATCATATTATTTTCCTCTAAATGAAAAATATGCCATACAGCTACTCATCTTTCCACAACTCCCTCGAAACAAATGGTATCATAAGATTATCATTTATTGGCGTTTCCTCCTGGAGTTCAGACTTTTCAAAATATTTCCAAAAAAAAAAGTGACTTAGCATTTTAGACTAATAGTGCCCAAAGCTGGCATTTAAATACGTTGCAGATGTGCCTGTGGCTGTAAGAGATCATTTAACGTCCACAGGGTACATAGAAACTCTATATGCTGCAATACTAGTTTGTATTTTTCCTACTGAGATTAAAGCAAACGTAGAATTTAACAGGAAGATCTTGTTAAAGGTTAATCATAGATCTAAATGAATACCTGTTTTCAAAAGGCATTTATTTTCCTGACAGAGAAAGAAGGTTCCTTAATTTAATATGTTTCACATTCAAAAGTATTTTAAAAATTGTGAGGCTTGGTTTTAGACTTCATTTTCTAAGAAAAATAAACACAAAAATCTTAAGTTCAGAAAATATTTCAGTATTTAAAGTAAGTAATTTTACTTCCAAAACTTATCTAGTATACACATATTGGAAAAATTGTCACAACGCCCTACTGGAACCAGAAAATGGACTACAAAGCTCACACATCTGTAAACCAGCTGAGGACTTGAAATACTTAATTTTCCTCTTTGATATTTGAAAGTTCATTGTATTTTGGCATCGGACAGTTAGTTGTCCTCACACAGAAGATAAACAAGTCCAAGAACCTGGATCTTGCCCAAGGTACAGTCTTAACACAATGTTAAAATAATTATGTGTCTAAAACATGTTATCTAGTAGTTCTGAGCACACATTCAACAGTACACCCACCAATATTCCCCTCAGTATTATTTTACTTACTAAAAAAATAATAATAATATGAAGGGAAAATATTTTTTGACTAGGTCGATAGAAAATATTCACATTTTTTCATATTTAAAAGTTGAAATTAACTTATGTTTTCTCCAGAATTATTTGGTTTGACTGCTCAACAGTGAGTGACATTTACTATTACAGAAGGACAGAATATTGTTCAAATAATTTCAATCTCTACTTATATTTTCAGCTGTAATTCATCTCTTATTTTTCTTGTTTTTAAGCATGTTAATATTTTCAAGATTAAATATATGTGAGATATGTATGAATAACAACTAGTATGTGATGACACCGACAAAAAATTAAGCCCCAACAACCCATTCAGCCTCATAGGGTCATATAAACAGCAGGTTTTAATTTTGAATTTTCTTTGTCAGACAAAGGCCAGTAAGTATCTTAGAAAAACTTTCAGTGGTCTAATTGGTAGATGTTTTCTTGAATATTTCCTAAAGTCCTCGGAGTTTAAACTTTTCATAATATTGCCAAGAAAGGTGATTTGATGTTTTATACTAATGATGCCCAATGAGTAGGCACAAATACAACAGAAGTAGTATTTAGAAAACAATGATAACAATGTGGTACTTTAAATAAAACATCAGTTCATTACAGAGTACACCTAGTCTGAAACAACACAGCACCTGGAAGTCTTTAATAATTATTCTAAAGTTTTAGGGGCTCTATACATAATGGCTGGGGCTTCTCAGGTAAAAAAATCCACCTCCCAATGCAGGAGGCTCAAGAGACCCAGGTTTGATCCCTGGGTCTGGAAGATCCCCTGGAATAGGAAATGGTAACTCGCTCTAGTATTCTTGCCTGCAAAATTCCACGGACAGAGGGGTCTGGCGGGCTACAGTCAATGGGGTCGCAGAGAGTGGGACACAACTGAGTGACTAAGCATGACAGATAATGGTTATCGTTATGATGGGGTGTTTCTGACGGTGACAGTGAAAAGGAAATATAACTTGCTGTTAAGCTGAGAGTGAAGAGTCGATGATATAAAGCGCAAGAAAGTTAAAAGCAGCACTGTGATGAATGTGGCCCGGTCTTCAGAAAGGTGTACAACGAAAAATCATCTCAGACCTGCCAATCAACATTTTTACACAGATGAAATACAGTAAAAGAATGCGGGTGTATGTGAGAGAGGAAAAAGGGAAGGAGATGTCATGGAAAGGAATGTGAGAAGGATACTTGAAGGCAAGAGGGAGCTAGAGTCCTTGCTAAGTGGCTGGTCCTGGACCTCTGCCTGCAGAGGAAGGCCTCAGGTTGGCCTCCTCTGAAGAGCAGAGAGAGAAAGGGCTAATTTTATGAACAATATTTTAAGTGACCACCACATAATTTGTTCCTGCCCTGTTCTATGCACTATGAAGGGAACATCAAGTCTTCAGGATGATGCCATTTGAACAGAAAGAACAATGCATAGCAAACACATTCAGATGAACTCAGATGGTCATGCACCAATTCATACATGCTGCATTATACATGGTGAAATGATCTGCAAATGGATATCAAGCACACTAATTAGGTGCTTTGTGAAAATAAATTTCTCATATTTTTCAACAAGGATTTTGAAAGAAAAAAAAAACCCATAAAAAAATTAAGTTGGAAAATGTGGTTTCTTTTCTTTTGCAGATATATTATTTAGAATTATGATCAAATCTTTTAAAACTATGAGAAGAGCTGTTGGCCCATCTCTAAGATTAAAAACAAACTAAAGTAAATTAGATTTTATGTTGAAAAAAGTAATCCAGCTCTCAAACCTATGTGCCAAGTTTCTCTCATATAATTTGAAACAGTCAAGCAATAAACTCTGGAAGAGGAATTTCTAATGGAAGCCTTGAAAACACTTGACTCCAGCTCTGCTACTGGGTGCCATAATAAATCCAGAAACTTAAAACCTCAAATATACTGGAGAAGAAAAAACTTTCAGTGGTGCTATGTAATGTATAGTCTAATATGAAAGCTTAAGAAGTCCAAATCTTTGCTCCAGTGAAAGTTTCTAATACTTCACTTCCTAGGCACATAGTTGCTCCCCGCCTTCACATCCGTCAACAGTTCTTTCTTGGCTACAGTAGGGATTATGAATGCTAAAAAAAAAGCTTCTTGATTATTTGATGCAAAAATGTTATACTACCATTTTTAGCACCATTTAGCACCATTTAGAAGGGAAGGTTTTAGAATACAAAAGGCAGGCTATGAAATTCTGGAAAGTTGTTAGGTAAGATATTTATGAGATAGAATGAAGAGGTTCTTTCTGAGTAATAGTTTTAGGCTGACTAAATTTGGAGGATAAGCTTGAAAATAATCTTAGAATAAAGAAAAACTCCAGTTTTTTTTTTAAGAGTGGCAGACAGTCTGTAAGCATACAGGTCATTCCTAGCTCTTATTAGGGAGACACATGTGTGCTAAGTCACTTCAGTTGTGTCCGACTCTGTGTGACCCACTGACTGTAGTCTGCCAGGCTCCTCTGTTCATGGAATTCTCCAGGAATGAATACTGCAGTGGGTTGCCATGCCCTTCTCCAGGGGATCTTCCCGAACCAAGGACTGAATTCATGTCTGTCTCCTGTCAACAAAGGACAGAAACGGTATGCACCTAACAGAAGCAGAAGATATTAAGAAGAGGTGCAAGAATACACAGAACTATACAAAAAAGATCTTTATGACCCAGATAACAAAAATGGTGTGATCACTCACCTAGAGCCAGGCATCCTGGAGTCCAAAGTTAAGGATGCATCACTACGAACAAAGCTAGTGGAGGTGATGGAATTCCAGCTGAGCTATTTCAAATCCTAAAAGATGATGCTGTGAAAGTGCTGCACTCAATATGCCAGCAGATTTGGAAAACTCAGCAGTGGCCACAGGACTGGAAAAGGTCAGTTTTCATTCCAATCCCAAAGAACGGCAATGCCAAAGCATGTTTAGACTACTGCGCAATGTACTCATCTCACACGCTAGCAAAGTAACGCTCAAAATTCTCCAAGCTAGGCTTCAACAGTACATGAATCGAGAACTTCCAGATCTTCAAACTGGATTTAGAAAAGGCAGAGGAACCAGAGATCAAATAGCCAACATCCTTTGAAAAAGCAAGAGAATTCCAAAAAAAGATCTGCTTCATTGACTATGCTAAAGCCTTTGACTGTGTGGATCAAAACAAAGTGTGGAAAGTTCTTAAAGAGATGGGAATACCAAACCACCTAACCTGCCTCCTGAGAAATCTGTATGCAGGTCAGGAAGCAACAGTTAAAACCAATCATGGAACAATGGACTGGTTCCAAATTGCTAAAGGAGTACATCAAGCCTGTATATTGTCACCCTGCTTATTTAACTTATATGCAGAGTACATCATGAGAAATGCTGGTTGAAGCACTGGTTGAAGGGCTGGATGAAGCACAAGCTGGAATCAAGATTGCTGGGAGAAATATCAATAACCTCAGATATGCAGATGACACCACACTTATGGCAGAAAGTGAAGAGGAACTGAAGAGCCTCTTGATGAAAGTGAAAGAGGAGAGCAAAAAGGCTGGCTTAAAACTCAACATTCAAAAAACTAAGATCATGGCATCCAGTCCCATCACTTCATGGCAAACAGAAGGGGAAACAATGGAAACAGTGACAGACTTTATTTTCCTGGGCTCCAAAATCACAACCAAGAAATTCAAAGACGTTTACTCCTTGGAAGAAAAGCTATGACAAACCTAGATAGCATATTAAAAAGCAGAGACAGTATTTTGCCAGCAAAGGTCTGTCTAGTCAAAGCTATGGCTTTTCCAGTAGTCATGTATGGATGTGAGAGTTGGACAATAAAGAAAGCTTAGCACCGAAGAACTGATGCTTTGGAACTGTGGTGTTGGAGAAGACTCTTGAGAGTCCCTTGGACTGCAAGGAGATCAACCCAGTCAATCCTAAAGGAAATCCATCCTGAATATTCATTAGAAGGACTGGTGCTGAAGCTGAAGCTCCAATACTTTGGCTACCTGATGCAAAGAACTGACTCATTGGAAAAGACCCTGCTGGGAAAGACTAAAGGCAGGAGAAGGGGACGACAGAGGATGAGAGGGTTGGATGGCATCACTGACTCGATGGACATGAGTTTGAGTAAGCTCTGAGAGTTGGTGATGAACAGGAAAGCCTGGTGTGCTGCAGTCTTATGGGGTTGCAAAGAGTTGGACATGACTGAGTGACTGAACTGAACTGAACTGTCTCCTGCATTGGCAGGAGACACAGGTAACAATAGAGTATCACTCCTGAATAGAATTACAGGAGGTTACTAGAAAATTAGAAGAAATAAGCTCCACTAAAAGAGTTGAGCAAAGTCTATTTGAAAGGTCATGACTTTGCTCAAAACTGCAACTTTAGGTCATGGATGAAAATAATGCTCCCTCATTTTAGATGCATAAAGGAAAAAGTCTGTATGTGTAATGCTTATTTGCCTGTGGGTTGCATCTTTCTTGGGGTATTGGGTCAAAACATAAATAAGAACTCAATATTTTCTTATTCTCAAGCACCCACAAGGAATGGGAGGGGACAGTTATATAGGCCTTTCTACATGGATATAATCATACTCTTCTGAAAATAGAGGGAGCACTCCCAAAGACTGGTTGGGGACAGGAAGAACCCAAATCCTGGCTCATCTTCTTAAGGGGCCATTTTGAAGATCAAGATTGTGGATTCTGACCAGTAATGAGAATTTGAGAATTATATTCACTATATCAAAAAGCCCAGTGAGAAATGTAGACTTAGTGGCAATTGAGTTGTACAAGTGAACTAAAGGCCTTATGTCGTTTTTACTTTTTGAGAGAATTATAGCAAATCAGTGCAAAATTATAGGCTATGTCACAATTGTCTTGAAATGATTAGCATGATACAGGTTTTGGATTGAAAAAACCCAACAAATTGATTAAATTAATATATACTGCTTAGTTAAGAGGCAAAATCTTTCAGAATCACAAGGTCCCTGGGGACAAAAGCAACTGTTGTTTTAAAGGACAGAGGACCACTTACTCATTTCAGCCTCTTCATTTCACAGCTGGGTAGCTAACTGAGGCTCAGAGAAGTAAAGCATTCTGCCAGAGTTTCTACATGAGGGAGCCAGGTCTAAGAAATTCTTCCCACTCTTGTGCTTCCTTCCTCTGAGATGTTCCTAAGTTTCAGCTTTCCTTCCACTATCAAGTACACTCTAATATATTAGTTACTATTAATTTTGATAATTTCTGTGGTTTAAATTTTGGGAAACATGTCAAGCAGCTATCACAAAAAAATCTTAGATAACAGTCATAATAAAAAACATGGGGATAAAAGACAGTATTTGAGCTTGATAACTTTTCACTAGGCAAATTCTAAGGTATTCAAAACACCAGTAGGAACTTGTTGGATATATTTTTTAAAGATGACAGATCACCTCTCTGTATCAACGATGTCTACATGGTTATCCCTAGCCCCAGTTTCCCTTCCATCCGAGAGCCAGATGTGCCCTCTAAGTTAAGGGGCTGGGCAATCAGACGAATCCAAATGGACGGGCACTCTGCAAACAACCATGATCAGTGGTCTGGAAGACTAGCGAACCTCTCAAGAATGAGGGAAACATAAAAGTCGTGATGATTAATTACAATATATGCTAGTTGGTTGGATATGAGATTAAAACAAAGAAAAACAAAAGAAAATTAGCAATTAAAAACAAAATAGCTATCAAGGCCATTAATGGGATAATGGGGAAATCTGAATATGGACTATGTATTTAAGATAATGCTGTTTTATCATTCATTGTGAAACGTCCTGAATGTGTGACAGTTGTCCTGTGGTTATGTAGGAAGATGTCCTTGTTTATAGAAGGTGTTTAGCAGCGTAGAGAGGGTGACATGATATATGCACCTAACTCTCAGAGAGAGAGAAAACAGAGGGAAGGAGGGGAGTGGGCAGGTGCCTGAGTGGGCAGAATGCAGGACAGGCTGTGTCATTCATAAACATGCCAAGGGGTGAAAGGTATGTGTATTCAAGGTACTAATTCTTGCAACTTTGCTGTAGGTTTGCCATTTTTCAAAATGAAATGCTGGGGAAGACCTCTGAGTGCCAGGAAGTAATCTGTGTCTGTGCACAGCTGGAAAGACGGGAGCCCCGAAAGCCAAGCTGCTTTGTATACTGCACGGCTGCAAAAGGTCTCTGTGTTTTTAAGATCCGACAATGTGCCATCAACCAAGGGAAAGAGGACAAGTCAGGGTGTCTGAAATATTTATGGGTTAAATTTCTTCCAGTGGGACATTATGGCACTTACATGATTTTTAATTAAGAAGGTAAACACCCTAACATTTACTTAAAAAAAAAAAAAAAACACTTAGTATAAACTAGTTACACATTTGGTAACAGTATAAATATTTTGGGAATTGAAAAAGTCAGTAAAAGGTAAAACCATCCTGATTTTAATGTTCATGTACATGTGTTCACTGGTTACTGCTTTGCATTTAATTTAAGACTGCCTTTTTAATAAGCAGAAAATATGCATTTTTATATTATTTAAATTTTAATATGGATTTTTGTTCAAAACAACACAGACATTCAGGCTACTTGTAAATGATACAAGATTTTTTGCTAATGAGGCATTATGTAGAACATATGCAAAAATCACAACTCAGTCTTCCAAAATAGACCACAATAACAGGAAAAAACATGATTTTAATAAAAAAGAGCAGTACTGGGCTTTTACTTCAAAGCAATTAAGGGCTTTGGATAACCAAAAGTTTATGTCAAGCTGATGCCAAACCAAACTGGTCTATTAAACACATACTACGAAGAGTTTCTGTAATATTCTATGAAAAGGCTCTTTGCCATAAATATCAGGCACCACACTCTGAAGATTACAACTACTTTAGGTTCATGTTTGAGAACAAGGAGTCCAACATTCAGATCAGACTTCTAGAATTTCAAATCTGAAATAATGTACCCGTGAAAGAGAAGTTTAAATATGTTTTCCATTTTGTGATTTTTCTCTACAGTAAATTATACCAAGTCTTATATTCTCCCCAACATTTTTCAACAGTTTTCCATTAGTCTCAAAAAAATTGCTGTTACACATAAAATTCTGAGCTATGTGTAAACATATAAGAAAAAAAAAAGACTTGAAGGCCCTTATTTGAAGTCATTTCTTCAGTTTTCAACAACTGTATCTCAAGAAGCAATATGTTATTCATAGGTACCCTTCCTTCTAAGCAAATAACCAGTAATTTTCAATTTATAAAATCTGTGAGGTAGGGTGTAAGTTGCTTGCTTTCTTTGGTCTCTGCAACAAAAGTTTCTCTAACTGTAATACTTTCTCTATCCTTCACATTAAGTGACAAAAAATCGGGATGAATAATACAATCCCCTAAAGAAAGCCTTAGTTTACTTTGTAAGGAAAACTTTTCTCTGTGTATATGCTGATGTCTCCTGCCAGCAACGTGTATACTGGAAAATATGCAGACCTGTCTGTTACTCTAGTTCTGCTGTTATCTAGTCCTAGGACTGAAGAACTCTTGGATTTCCCTTTCATTTAACACTAAACACTAGTTCTCAGATGATCATATCCCTTTGGAAGGGGGAACAGCCAACATAGGGTCAGTCTTACCCTTTGGGAATTTAAGAAATACAAGACATTGGGATTTCCTGGTGACTCAGAGGTAAAGAACCCGCCTGCAATGCAGGAGACATGGGTTCAATCCCTGGTTTGGGAAGATCCCCTGGAGAAGGAAATGGCTATCCACTCCAATATTCCTGCCTGGAGAACTCCATGGATAGAGGAGCCTGGCGGGCTATATATAGTCCATGGGGTTGCAAACATGACTTAGTGACTGAGCAGGCATGCAACTGAGAAAGTAGTTTGATAACCTTGTGTTCAGCTGTTGAGGAATGGCTCCAAGCTTGGGCTTGGACTAATGCAGTTTTTATATTCAGATAATATTTAAATACAGCTGTTGGCAATTCATTAAAATCACCATATTCAGTGTTGGGGGTCTTTAGCACTGTTCTTCACAAGGAACTATTTCTTGGTTTTCCAAGAAGGCTAAATTTATTCTTAGGGGGAACATGGGTAATTCCCAGGTATTTAAAACCCTGGTTCAAGGCCAGGGTTCAAATCACATTCCCTAATACAAATATAATTCTCAAAAATATTCATTTTTTTTTTGCTCTGCACTTTGAAGGGTATAGAAATGTCAACATATAGAATTTCATTACATAATTTTACACATAACTTTTTAGGAATAGAAATTAGTAGAGATAATATTAATCTTTTAAATCTCTGAAATAAAAGGTCCACTTTATTTTTTTAAAAAACAAATCTATTATGTATCTTAGCTTTTTCAAATATTACCATGTGAGGTTAGTTTGTGAAAAGAGAATTAAACTCTGATTCTGAAATGAAAAAGTGGAAAATCACGCTTGGTTTTTCAAGAACCTAGTCACATAAGCATGGTATCACTTGGTAAGGGGAAAACTAAACAGAGAATCTAGGACTGGTTTAAAAAAAACATAGAGAAATAGAAGAAACAAAAAAGATCTAATAGTCATATGCAATGTGTAGATCTCATTTGGATACTCACTCAAACAAAGAGCAAGAAGTCACCTTCAGAGAGGCTGGAATATAAAATAGTTATTAGATGGTGTCAAGGAATTGCTGTTAATTTTGTTAGGTGTGATAATGGCATGGTGATTACGTTTAAAATTCCTTATCAGACAGAGCAAATATACTAAAGTATACACAGGCGTGAGGACATGATATTTGATATGGGCTAATTAATTAAAGAGCGTGAAGGTGGAGGAAAGATAAAGCAAGACAGGTTAACATGTTGATAACTGTTAACGCTGAATGATGAGCACATGATATTTCAATATATTACTCTTTCTGCCTTTGGATATGCTTGTTCCAAACAAAAAAGAAAACGGCCAAAAGGAAGAAAATAATCCAAGAAAGAATACAGTAAAAAGGTACAGTCTTATTGGAAGAACAGCATGGAAGCACAAAAATGAGAAGACGTATTAGAAACCAACAAATGACAAAAGAGGATGGGAAAGAAAACTCTACATAATATCCAACATCAAAAATGAAGAGGCAGGACTTCCCCGGTGGTCCACTGGCTAAGAATCCACCCGCAAGTGCAGGGGACACGGGTTTGATCCCTGGTCTGGGAAGATTCCATAGGCAGCTAAGTCCGTTTGCTGAACAACTGAAGCAGAGACACCCTAGAGCCTGTGCTCCTCGCATCCTAGGATGTGCCTACACATCCTAGAGCCAGTGGCAACAAGAGAAGCCACTGCAGTGAGAAGCCCACACACCACAGCAACAAACACCCAGTGCAGCCATAAATAAATACTTGTTAAAAAAAACATGCAGGGGCAGCAAGGAGACTACTGAAGGGCCCCAGTGTCACCATAATGACCAGCATAATTCAATGCAAACTCTGAATGTAGGAGAGGTAACATCTTATGGGATGGAGAAAACGGGTACTGCACTACAGAATTGACTACCTTTCACAGGTGGGAAAGAAGCTTGAACAAGGTTGGGCTTATTTACAAGGTATGCTAACAGCTGAGTCCTTGTCCCACATATTTTTCTTGGGAGGTACAATCAAATGGTCTTGGAGCTTCCTACGGGCTTGGTAAATGAGCAAAGGGAACAAGGTGAGGCAGAGTAGGTTAGGGAAAAATGCCATTAGACTTGAGCTGTTGATAACAGTAGGTCTGGAGCGGGCTTATATGAAGAATGCTAAGTAACAACATGATTTTTTAAATAGACTAGACTTATCCTTCTATGGCACATGATAAAATATTTTAAACTAATTTTGACCTTATCAAAGTGCTATTTCTATTTTAACATACCTTTGATCTGTAGCCTGCTGTTCTCGAAGCTGAAGAAGAGATAACTCCATTTCATTTTCTTTTCTCCTCAACTGAGTTTTCAGGATCTCCGCCAAGTGCTCTAACTCTTCTATCTGGCCTCTCTGTGACTCAATAACATTTTCTCTGAAATAAAGAATCTTTACAAGAATTTGTAGTTTGAGGCAAAATCTGCAGGATTTAAGATCAGTACAAAGAAAGTGCTTCATAGTAAAGGGTAAGCAAAAGTTAAAAATTTTAGCTTAACTGCTTCTGAACATAGTGAAATAGTAGCAGATTAAATCTGATGATTTGGGAGTACATATGGAAGAATTCAAGGGCTTCCCTGGTGGCTCAGCAGTAAAGAATCTGTCTGCCAATGCAGGAGATGAGGGTTCGATCCCTGGTTCGGAAAGATCCCCAGGAGTAGAAAATGGCAACCCACTGCAGTGTTCTTGCCTGGGAAATCCCAAGGGCAGAGGAAGCTGGTGGGCTACAGTTCAGCGAGTAACAAAGAGTCTGACATGACTTAGCGACTAAACAACAACAACAAAATGAAAGAATTCAAGGTACTGCTTTATATTAGATAATGTCGTAGGCAATGGGTTAAACTGCAGTTCAATTCAACATAGTATTTATTGGTTACTTACTATACACTCTATGATCTGGTCATCTTCAGATAATTTATGCACCTTTGTTCTTTTATATGCACACTTGCCTATACCACCCAAATTAATGCTTCATAGAGAGAAGGCAAGAAATTTGCAAAACATAACTTAGTGGTCTTTGGTTTATATTTTCTCTCTACCAGGTCTGGCAGCATCCCAGTGTACTGAGCCTCAGCACTGGTTTGAACCCTGGCTTTTCTGCTAACAGGTAACAAGGTTAGGCTAGTCTTTTAGTTTCATTCACAGGCAATCATTACTGTAATTGGTATTTAAAATATTCAAAAGAAAAAAATTAAGCCCATATTATTCTTAAGCAGCTATCTAAAATATGATATTCTTTGTCTCATATTTTCTCTCATTTAGAATTGTGACTTTTTGATGATCCAGGTGAAGACCTGTACTGTAGATAAGGTAGATTCTTATCTTTATTTGTGTGACTTACAGACACTGAGATTACCATGAGGCTTTCATTAACAGAAAAGTAAGCTAAATGTGGCAGAAGTAACTTTTTTGAAACCATAGTATGATGAAGAATGAAGTACCGTAGAATCACAGTGAAACAAAATCTGAAATCCATATGTATTTGATAGCTTCAAACTTTTAAGCCACTCCCTCCAATTCTTTTTTTAAACCACAGAAAGGCTAATTAATTCATGATCTAAAAAAAAAAAAGAAAAAAAAAAAACTACCTGTAATTCTTCTGAGAATGAAAATGTTGCCTCTAAAGCTTATGCTATTCTAAATGACTGGCCTTTATGCCATTCCTTTGAGGGGGAAATTATAATAAAGAGAACTATTCTCTCTATATATGCTTCCATTGATGCAGTTGGTTAAGATATTCATTTTCCTCATTGTACTGCAAGCATGTTATGAAATACTTGTTCTTGACTCACATATTTAGCTGGAGGAAATTTTTTGTATATAAACCAATTTTGTTTAAAAAAAAGGAGAGGGAGGGATCAAAAGAGACATGATCAATATACAGTGGTCTAAAGTGATCACATAAAGCATACATACAAATTTCTTATTTCTCCTCTGGCTTCTTTGAGTAAACTGTTGCCATATTTTGTAGGCATGGGTTGCACAGTTTCTGCTACATCTGTATCTTGGAATTTAATACCTAAAAATAAATTAATAGGATCATACAAGTGAAGTTAGAAAAGAAGGACCCTTGATTTGCTATCGTAAAGAAATCTGTAACATAAGTAAGTCTCTTCCGTACTGAGAGATGCGGGCTCTACAGTACAGAGAATTAGACATACATTGCCAGAGGAACTGTTAGATCTCAGCCACCATCTGGCATTAAACAAAGCACAGCACCAAGCACTGCTCATTCAACAAATTCTACTATAAACCAAATTACCCAGAAATACTTTTATTCAACTTAGATCTAGAACTTCTGAAGTAAATTCTGAAAGAACCAATGTTTGAAATTTAGGTCTTTACAATATAACCTGAGGTATGAAGGAAAAAGTTTTCAAAACCATGATTTATTTTTATTTTTTAGTATTTTTGATAAAGGTTTTTTGATTTCTAAATTACTCATTCACACCATTTGACTTTATGTTCTGAACCTTACCCTTATTTGTGTGACTCATAGATACTGTGAACATAAGTAAAAATGTTTCCCCTATTTTGTTTTACCTTAATAAGAAAATCCATATTTCAACAAAGGTAAGTTGAGATCATTAATAAGATTCCAAATAAAACATTTTGTTGCTAAATGTTTTAAATACAATTTTGCTTATAAAAATAATTATATGTAATTTTTATAAACCTAATCCCATTGTTAAAAAAAAGAGACATTCTTTTAGTTATAAAAGTTACTTCACACTTATAGAATAATTAAATGATTAGCTTTTGGTAAATAAAGTGAATACAAAGAAAATTTTAGTCTATATGAGTAACATTTTCAAGTCTCTTCTGTTCTTCTGTTCTTCAAGGCTCTTCTCTAAGGAGACACTTCTATCAAACAATTTAGACAGCAATTCATAGCACTAATACCTTGTCATGCTAACCCAATATTTGGGCATTGTCTTTATTTAGTACAAACAGATCATAGGGATCATCTTTCCCAAGTCACAGGTGACAAAACTAAGGTTCAGAGAGGATAAATGACTATTTAAAGGTAAAAAAATCATGGGAGACCTACCATCTCCTGACCTTTCTTCTAATCTGGTATTATCACTCCATTTTACAGATGGGGAAAATGAGGCTCCGGGAAGTCAAGTGTTCTCTTGATGTAAACAGCTAATTAGCAGACGAATGTATTTTTGATTTATAATTCATTATGATTACTTTGATTATATTCAAAGCCTATTGCCAAGTTCACATAGCTCGGAGTAGCCAAGCCCTTTCATCCAGCAGCTGCCTCCTGCCTGCATGGAGGCCTTATTGACTTCAAAGGAACCCTGTCTAGGGAACAGATAGTGTTCACATTTTGGCTTGCAGAAAAAAAATAGGACAAATTTTTCTCTTTTTCTGTTCAGATGGTGTTTTTTATTCCCTCAATGAATTGAAATGAAAGTTTTACATGATTTTTTATTTCCCTAAAAATGTTTGGTCTTTACGTGAAGCACATTCCAAACAAAGATGAATTAGAACTAAAATTCTATTTCCTTCCCTGGTAGTTGTAATGAAAAAAAATTAAAATAGTTATTGACTTTTTGCTTCATTAAAAATAAAGTCTGTGGGTGGAGAGAGCAATTTTTATTAGAAATATGTAGGTTCTGTGTATATTACTGAGTCTTCTATATGCAACTGAATTGCATTGTAAGCTGGGTAGGTTTTAGGTGATTCATTTTCAACATAAGGAGAGTGATTGACCAATGATGATTTTTTGGAGTTGGAAGAGACTTTTACGGTCACTTGTTTACATCCTTTTATTCTACATGCAAAGAAAACTCAAGTTCAGAATCACTAGAAGACTTGTCCAAGGTCACCAAGGACACAACTTTTTAAACCCCTAGTTATGTGCACATTCCATGCTCAAGCTGCCTCCCATGATGAGAAAAATTTAAATAATTCTGTAAAATGTATGGAAGGCCTTTGGACAAAGAACTTAAGTGTGATCATTCAGAACAACAGTGTGACCATATAAGCAAACTAGTGGTTTCTCCATTTGCCTGAGTCAATGCGATTTTCATCACTGACTATAAAAACCAACTAAAACTCAACTAAACCTGTATTTTACGTAATTTTGTATAAGCTGCTTTTCCCTGTTAGGATGAATACTTATGTTCAATGTTTTACTAGACAAATTTGAGCATGATCTAGTGATTCTTATATAAAATGACCTTCATGTTAATGTGATTTTATCAAAAAATCAGAAAAACAATTTTTTTCTCTTTTGAAAGATGCTTAAAAACATGAATAATGTAGAAATAAAACTGTGTGTGTGTGTGCATGTATGTATGTATGTGAATGTAAAACAACCTATTAATTTAGATTTAATGTAAGCTTTAGTTTACCTTTCCTGGGGCATTCCTGTAAGCCTGCATTTTCATTCATTCTTCTACGCCCGGTGTTAACACGAGACTGCACATAACTATACGGAGTGTGCCTGTGACCCTGGATCTGAAGTTGCTGCTTGGTTGAAATTAGTCTGCTTTTGAGGACTTCATTTTGTCTTTCAAGCTCATGAACTTTCTCTTGCAACTGCTCAATCATTTCTTCCATTTCCACATCTCTTCCCAACCGCTTGGGGCCGCCACCAACCTGTTCATATCTTTTCTTGTCATTAACTAGCCGTATTAACTTGGTGGCCATTCTAGGGAAATAATAAAAAGATGAAAAGGAATGTGAGAAGTCAGCATAAAATGCATTCTGTTGAAAGGAACATAATCACTGTGAAGACTTCAGTGCAGAACCTGAATAATAAATTTCAGGTTTTGATGTAACTATTACTGCCTGTGAAGAATCCTTTGATGATAATTGAAACCACTGGGCAACAATCTGCTTTATAGCACTGACAAATAACAGTTTCCTAAGGCTTATCATTTAAGGTTAGTAAAGAGAGGACACATATTTACTCCATATGTTCCTCAAATGCAATTTTTAACGCATGACCTTATGTAGGAATGCTGTATGCACTTAAATGTAGCTACAGATTGTGGATGTGGTGGGTTATATCTGCAAGCCACAGTGAGTTAAAACTTTTCAAAAGTGTATTAAGACTATGCAGCATTTAGGTGATATACTGTTTTCAGTTTCTCTGGGATTAAGGTATATTACAAATATAAAAATGTTAGAATGCATAGATACATATTAAAAGCCCAATGAGAAATTAAAAAGAAACCCAAATGCACCATTAAATGTTGCTCAGTGCTCCAGCAACATGCCTGTTTAACGGTAGAAAATAATTAGACACAAAAAAATATTATTTCAATGTTGCTTTTAAATTTAGACATACACCGTGCGTTTGACATCTCAGGAGTTTATACCTTTGATTCTTTTAAGTTTTGATAAAAACTGGTTAGACAGAACAAAAGACAGAAAGGGCACATGGGGGTGATGTAATATACAAGTACAGAAAACATGCTTGACAGTGAATGGAAAAATCTTGGCAGTACAAGAAAGAAAAGGTGGCTTTGATGAGAGACACAAGTTCAAGACTTTACAAAATTGGTCGCACATCTTCAATAGCTGATTCTAGTTTATAGTGAATCTATTTTTATAAAGACCCAGACAGGAGATTGAAAATAAAAACACACTTCATTTTTCTTTAAACGGAGTTTTGCTTTATTTTAGCCTGGTTATGGACAGAAGCTTTTACTTAAGAGAACAAAAGTGAAATTAAAAAAAAACCCCTTAATAGCTTTGGGATGTCATAGTACAACCTTTTGCTGCCCTGAGCGGAGTGCTCTGTAAAGCGGTAGTAATACATGTCTATCTACACTTCTGGCTACTCGGCCTACAGCATGTGGCCTGGGGGAGAGCTATGCATAACATAATCAGTTAAGATTGTTTTCTCTTTCCCTTGAGGCACATCCATTAAACATGCTTTATAAGGGATATAGGATAATAAAAACCAAGATCCAAGAGTACCACAAACACCCTAGTAAAATAATCAATGGATTAGTCCCTTTTCCACCTAATCCTGAGAAGGATATATCATTGGGAAGTTTGGGCAGGTATTGCAACCCAACAGAGCCATGAGTGCTAGCCAGCCCTCTCGGACCCTTAGCCTCACCAAAGGCAGCTGCCATAGAGAGATGGTGGCCACTTAAATGACACATCAACCTAATACCTGAATCTTCTGTTACACAAAGACTTTCACACAGAGATAGAGATTACGTTCAAAAGAAAGAAACAGATTTAATGTGAAAAAGCAGTCAACATCTAGAGAAAAGTAAACAACTCCAGTTTTTAAGGCAAGAGGTGTACACCCATAGAGAGGCTTACAATTCCTCCAAAGATATTGAAGGAAGCTTTGCCAAGAAAGGAAAGATTGCCTCTCTTTGTCCGGTGATAGCAACAATATTCATTTGATTATTTTCTATTAATGAAATAACTGATCAGGTAAAGTTTGAGTACTTCTTTAGAAAGGTAGTTTTTCAAATCTTCATTTATTCTAAAGTAAGTGAATCTAATTATATCTTAAGGATAAAGTTCTATACATGTATCTACGTAGTGTCAGTGGTGTGAAATCGAGAAGGAAATTAGAACTTTGGGTTATAATGGTCATTGGATCAATATTCTCAGAGCTGAGTAAAATAAACTCCCTGGGGGTTCAGTGGCTTGAACAAGCCACAGGCGAGCGGCAGAGAGATAAAAGAACAGATGCACACAACTTGACTCCTAGCACAGTGCTTTTTCCATTAAACTACGTAGCTCATTATTAAGTTGTTTTCTACTTTCTAGCTAGGACAAATTACTAATGAGGTCAAGGTTGTGAATTTAATTCTTTTACTGACCAATTAGGTTTACAAAGAAAAAAACTGTTAAGCAGTCACAGACTAAATGCCTCATTTAGACGGGGTGATGGCTATGTTACTGCTCAAGAAAACAATCAGGCAAGTGAGTCACATGTCTTGCAAAAAGCCATCATCATGACTCAAAAACCAACTCAAAGTAAAAGCTCTGCACAAAGCAGGTCAGTGGGTCATTAAAACAAAGTCCACAGAGTAGAAACTGACTAGAAGTCAGTTCAGAGGCTAAGTTCCTCTAGAGGCTAAGTTCCAAGCAGAAAAAAATAAAGTCTATCTTCCTTCTTTGATCACTGTCTCACCTTTCCATTGGATCTAGAACATGAATACAGATCTGTCCATGCTCACACATGAGAATGAACTTTAAGTCACACATTCAGAAAACAGCAAGTGTTCCTGAACAAGAAAGAATGAAAGATATTTATTCTTAAGAAATAGAAACTGTGCATACAAAAGTGACAGTTTCTTCAGAAACAGTAGACTCTTTGAAATAAATATAGATTCTAGATTAATCCAAGCAAAGTAAAATATGTTCCAGATAGTGATGTTTTTCCTTAGTAAACCCCAAATCTTAAAGGAACATGCATTCTAACAAGTTAGAATAGCTAATTACTTTTATAAACTTTCATTTCAAATCAGGATGTTTAGAGAACAGATGTTTTGGTCATTTGCTTATTAAGCTATAAATATTAAAACAAAAGTTACTTAGAGATATGATACATTCATGGCACTCACAGCTATTAGCTCTTTCTTTCAAATGGTAATTTCAGACATAATAAAAACTCATAATCTTTTTGGTTTATTATACTAGTTTGTAAGATTTTCCATTTTTAAAATTGTATTTATTTACAAACTGGCTTGCTCCAAAAAAGATTCAAGGTGGGGTTTTCAAATAAGTTTATAGAAAAGCATATCCTCCAAACTTCACAGAGTCAGGAAAAAAGAAAAGCTAAAAGCTTTTTATCATAACCTTTTAATTTTATCCTCTTGCTTGCGGGCATGCTGTTTAAGTGAAATGTTCTCATCATGCAAACGCAAGAATCTGTCTTCCAGTTCCTCACGACTGATACGTGACACTGCTTGGCGAGACTTCATTGTCCGTGTTGTTGAAGTTTCTGCAAAAACGCCAAGGTAATTAACAGTAGGATTCCTTAAAAGAGCCTCTAAAAACAATAACTGTTGACAGCAACATAATCTCTGATGCTTTAGAAAATGTTATAGCATTGCTCATGTCACTGACTGGACCTAAGAACAAAAATCTTTGCTATTAATACTTTATATGCAATATTAAGGATTTGAGTAACAATAGTTTCCATTCAAAAATGTATTCAAATAACCGTCTTTAAGAGTATAAGACAGAGCTCTGATTCAATAAAGACTTTTCAATTGGTATGCTGAATGTTGGAAAAAAACTAAACTAAAGGGTATCTGGAAGTATTTCTTTCTTTGCAAAGGTAAGAGTTATAAGAAAAACAATATGATTAAGATATTTTTCTGAGTTATGGGTGTTGAGTTATAGAAAATAAACCATAAAATCTGCAAAACCAAACAAACAAAAACCTTCACAAATCATTTATAAGCTATCACATATTTTAAAATAACTTTTATACCTTTTAGCAGGTGTGTATGATATTTCTTTTACATATGCTTAAATTTGATATTTTCCTGTGAAGCTGGTCAATTTTCAACAGTCCTCCACGAGAAACAAAGAACAAATGGACAAAGATTAAAGCCCTATGAGGAGGTTACTGAGGGCAAGAATTGAACTTAGGGTATCAAACACTAAAAAATAGCCTTGCATGCTTAAAATTTCTTTGTATTTGAATCCCCGATATTCCACTAAAGATCTAAAGCAAAGCTGATACAGTCTTTTAACTTTAACAATAAAAGCTGTACAAATTTATTTTTTTCAATGAGTAATATTTTGACCACCTTTCTTTAGTACTTCAAGGTGGCTACCTGTAACACTTTAACAAGCCTGTAAAGAAGACTTAGTGGAATCTATTTTGCATCCTAGGCTTCTCAGTGACAAATGCTGTGGCATACCAGCATGGCTGACATACTCTACACGCAAACACAAACACAGCTCTACCCTCTAAATTGTTCCTTAAAGCAGTACATTTCTTTTTCAATTTGAAAGTGCTTTTTAGCTCCATAGCAACCACTAAGTGATAAAAGGACAAAGAAAACCTTTAATGTGTATTAATTTGATAAAACAAAGTCAATATCTCTTGGATAAACAAACCATTTAGAGATACTCTACTTGAAAGGCAAAATTTTTTAAATATGGCATTTCCTCCCATATAAAACTTAAGCATAAAGAAACATTTTAATGGTGAATGTGATTTAAACCAGGCAATTCACTTTGGAGGCTTGGTACTCTCTGTGTAGATTCTACTGATGTGTGGAATTTTAAGAAGATGATTTATAACAATTCTTTATCAGAACAGAGGGGGATTTTACATTTTCTATGAGCTGTTGATAATTGATGCATGCAGTAAAATACCATATGTTGTTCTAAATTCTCCATCTTCTTGTTTAGTCCAATCAAGAGCTATATAGTTCCTTAAATGGCTTTGTTTGTATGAATATCAGAAATACTTTAAAAGTAAAGAAGTTACTGATCAAAGTTCATAACTGTAATATATAACAGCTGGCCATACCTTGCAACCCTTCCATGCCAAAGAGATTTAGACCTATATCTTTCACAGGTAGGTCTCCTGCAGTCTCATCAGCTGGACCAGACATTGCCTATCTGTGGAGAAGAGAAAATTCAAATAAAATCTTTCCAAGTTGTAACATTAACTATGCAATGGAATGAACCGAATAAAATGAATAAGGCACTAGAACTTTAATGGACATCTTATTGCCCACATGTGCTGCTTGAAGAAGATGAAAGCATCTATTTTAAAAGTAATACTACATTCAATCACGGAGCCGGTGTGCCTTTCAACAGTATATTTCCTATAGTTTGCTGAGGAAATGAGGTAAGATTATCATTCTTCCTTCTTCTTCTTCCTCTGTTTGGGAGAAAAAAAAACAAAACCTTCCCCAAATTTAAGACCTCTTCTCCATCCTACATCCCTTTCTCTGCTCCCCAAAAGAAAGCAGGTATGAAAACACTTCAGTCAGGAACTTGATTCAAATGGTTGTTCTATTACTTACTGGCTGGTCAAGTCATAATCATGTGGAGAAAGCAATTTAATCTTAAAAGAGGAGAAAACAACACCTCTTCTCACAGAGTTATTTTAAAGGTACATGAGATGGTAAATTAAAGGCATTTAACACATTTGCCTGGGATGTTAATGTCACTTGAATACTAATCTTCAGCTTGATGCACAAAGGAGTTGGTAGTTTCCTGAGAAAGAGGTTTCATAAATTCACCAGCTGGATGTGTTTTTGTTGTGTCTTTTGTTGCCATGAAGCCTAAGTCCCAGGGCTGCCTACATCCACGTACATGCTGATCAGCTAATTCTGGCATTTTTACAGTTTCTGTTCTTTACAGAGATGCATCATAGTAACTTAGTTTTATATGTGGATGTGAGTCGTTCACACAATGTTTAGTAAAGCAAAGAACCAGTGAAGATGGCCTAAGGCAGAGGTTCCCAATCTCTAGCACATTGGTCCTAGAATACAGTCTGAGAGAATAGAGCGATTTGTCTCATTCACCTCTGTATTCTCAAAGGCTGGGACAGAGCTGGGCACATAGCTGGCATTCATTAAATAGTTGTTGAATGAATGAATGGAGTCCTTGGGGCTTCAGGGTCTGGGGTTAGAGGTGGTTTCCAAAATCTTGTATGCATTATGTGTATACGCATCATCTTTTAGAGACAGGGTTAATAACTTTTATTATAACTTATCAACGTTGCAGACCATTGAGTTTTTACTGTGACGTAAACAACTAAAGACATATGCCTGGGAGATCATCTACTTCTTTCGGAAACACTCCTATAGGAGACGACAATTTAGGAACCAAATTATCAAGAAGTTTAAACACAGGACAACTATGAAAATGATAACTTTTCCACAGTAGAATTATGGTGGCTTTTATAATAATAACAATAATGAAGGTGATGGTGTTAACATTAATTGAATGCTTAGTAAGATGTGCCAGGCACTCTTGAGGTTGTTACTCAAATGTGTCCTACTTTACAAATGAAGAAACCAAGACACAGCTTAGGGAACTTGCCCAAGGTCACACATCTATGAAGTATCTGTTTGGCCCTATTTTTGATGGTCACAACTGGGAAGCAGGCAGGTGGTGTTACTGGCATCTAGAAGTCAGAATTGATGGTAAATATCGCAGAGGTCCCCAACCTTTTTTGGCACCAGGGACCGGTTTCGTGGAAAACAATTTTTCCACGGACCAGGGTGGGAAGGATAGTTTCAGGATGATTCAAATGTGTTACACTTACTCTGCACTTTATATTTCTATTATTATTGCATCAGATCCACCTCAGATCATCAGGCACTGGATCCTACTATAGTGTACAGGAACCACAAAAAAGAATTATCTGGCCCCAAATGTTAATAACGCCAAGGTTGAGAAATAATGCATGATGTTGTAATGCCTCCCCAACCGTTTCATACAATCATTCCTGGTTCACTATGTGCCACTCACTGTTCTCTAGATTCTTCAAATCCATGGCACCCTTGCCTTGCTCAAAGTCTTTGCACTAGCTGGCTCCTCATTCTTTGGGGCTCAGCTCAAACATCATTTTTTTTCTGAGAAGCCTTCCCTTAGCATCCTATGCTACTGTACTCTTCCAACTTCAGCACTGTTTATTTTTTACAGCCATCATCTGTACTTGAGATTATCACGTGTGCAAAGGAAGTCGTTTCAGTCCCATACAACTCTGTCCGGCCCTATGGACTGCAGCCTGCCAGGCTCCTCTGTCCATGGGATGCTCCTGGCAAAAATACTGGAGTGGGTTGCTGTGCCATCCTCCAGGCGATCTTCCGGACCCAGGGATCGAACCCGCATCTCTTCTGCCTACTTGCATTGGCAGGTGGGTTCTTTACCACTAGCGCCACCTGGGAAGCCAAAGATGATCATATTTACTGCTATTTACTATCTTCATTGGTCTTCCCTGGTGGCTCAGACGGTAAAGAGTCTGCCGGCAATGCGGGAGACCCGTGTTTGATCCCTGGTCGGGAAGATCCCCTGGAGAAAGAAATGGCAACCCACTCCAGTATTCTTGCCTGGAAAATTCCATGGATGGAGGAGTCAGGCGGGTTACAGTCCATGGGGTCGCAAAGAGGCGGACACGACAGAGCGACGGGCACTTGCACTATCTTTATTGTTACTTCCTCCACACTAATAAAGTAGAAGCATCTCGAGACCCGCATCGGTCCTGTTTCTAGCTGGTAGAGAACAGTGCCTCAGGACACAGGGTGGACGCCAGTATTCATGTTTATGGAATGAATAAATGAATACTTGGTACTGAGACTAAAGAGTAAATAAAGTCTCCACCGTCACGCAGTTCATAGGCTATGGGGTACTCACGATAAACAAGTAATTGTAAATAATTAAGCAAATAAGTTACTTGGGAGGCTTAGGAGTTTCCCAATCAACTCCTTGTTGTTGTTCAGTCGCTAAGTCGTGTCGGACTCTTCGCGACCCCATCGACTGCAGCTCTCCACGCTACTCTATCTGTCCTCCACTATTTTCCCGAGTTTGCTCAAATTCGTATCTACTGAGGCAATGAGAGAACTACTTGCAGGTGACCTTCTGCGTGAAGAAGGACCTGGATAAGCACTGTACTTAGCCTCACCCCTCAACAACTAAGGTTCAGAGCTGGGATAGAAAATTTCAAACAGATGCTGGGAGTCGGGCTAATGGGCGGGCTGTGATTCAGGCCTGAGTAGGTGAGGTGTCTCGTGCTGGGCTGCTCTTCACGTGAGCAGAACGCCAAGGCCTTCTCCAGGAGGTAGAGCAGACCCCAGGACCCCGGCCCGTGCTAGAGGTAGAGGGTCGGCTACCTGCACCCCTCTGCTCCCCGGGTGTACTCACCGTCACTCTCTCCCAGCCGCTAGCTACCGTTGCTATAGCGCCGACGGCATGTCAGGCGGCCGGCCCAGAGGAGCACGGGAAAAACATGGCAGGCACCGTTGTCTTCTGGGAATTGTAGTTCTTTTCGGGCCCTCGCCGGCCCGCTCGCTGAGCAGCGGACTACGCTTGCCCAGCTGTCGGACCTGGGAAATTCTCTAGCTTCCAACCCCGAGGCGCATTCCGGCCTTACCGCGGTGCGTCCTGGGAGTGGTAGTTCTCTCCTTTCCGAGCGAGAATGGCGCCAGGCGGGAGCAGGATGCCAAGAAAACTACATGGAGGAGGCGGGGTCCAGGGCTAGGAATCTACGCGGTTAGCAGTGGCGAAGGCGGCTATATCGGCAGCATGAAGCGGACCCCGACGGCCGAGGAACGAGAGCGCGAAGCTAAGGTATTTCGGGCTCACCCGAGTCTGGGATCTTTCGTGCACTTGTAGCTGGGGTCTGGGAACCGGAAGGACTTGCTTGGATGGCAAGCGGACCCACGGTCTTAAGGGAAGGGGTTACAAGGCCTTGTCAGCAAGGGAGCCAGAGACTTTGGGGGTTTTGAGTACGTGCTGCTCGGGATGCAGGCCTAGTCCTAGTGGATCGACTCACATGAGAATTAAGACACCCATTTCCTTGTCCTGCTTCTGCACTTCATTCCTTGGTTAAGTTTGTAGCTACCCTTGTGCCTCAGTTTACCGGACTCTTAGATGCTTGTGATCATATCAGTTGTGCTTCCCTCTTCGGTAATGATTTCTGTGGATTGAGATCGGGTGAGGTGAGATAATTTGTGCGATCAGATGTGTGTATTTGAAACAGTTGTCTGTTCTGTGTCTTCCGCACAGCGGATGTAGAGTTTTAACTACAATACCGTTTTCTACTTTGGGGGCTTCACGCTGTAGCAGTTGTTCCAAGGGATGACAATAATAATTGTAATGGAATTTTCTTTTTTTAGCATTTATTACGCATCAGACTCAGCGGTTCCATAATATTTATATTATTTCGTATTCTTATCACAGCAGACTGCAAGATAGATTTTATACAGGTGGAATATCAAGAGTCCTGATTTACATATGAAGACTTGAGGCTCAGAAGAGTTGAGTGTTTCTCTCATTCCCCAAATCAAGTCCTATCAATTTGTCTAAAAATATTGGTAATCTCTTTTTTCCATCTTCACTACCTTGGACCAGGCTACCATTACCTCTTCAATGGACTGTTCCAGTGATCTCCATATTGGTCTATATTCACTTATGCATCCAATCACTCCTTGCTCTCCTTTTGTCCCACCTTCCACAAAAGACACTTCTTCACACTGTAGTGTGTGAGCTTTTCAAAATGCAAATGTAACATGGCCCTTTCCTTCTTAGCTCCTCTGTCAACCAGCTGTTTAAAAATCCTTCACGGAATTCCTTGGTGGCCCAATGGGGCTCCTGTGATGACTTGAGTTTGATCCCCAGTGGGGAAACTAAGATCCTGCAAGCTGGGTGGCATGGCCAAAAAAAAAAAAAAAAAAAATCTTTCATGGCTTTCTGTTGCTCTTAGGATAAAAAGAAAACTCACATGACCTACAATGTTTTGCATAGTGTAAACTCTACTCGCATCATCCACAGCCTCAATGGATGTGACCCCTCTCTACTCCCTGCCCATCAACCATGTTGGCCTTCTTAGAAGACCTTGTTTCCTCTGCTTTATCTGATTACAGGGTCTTTTGTTGTTGTTGTTGTTCAGTCAATAAGTCATGCCTGACTCTGTGATCCTGTGGACTGTAGCACTCCAGACTTGCCTGTCCTTCACCATCTCCCGGAGTTTGCGCGAATTCATGTTCACTGAATCAATGATGCCATCCAGCCATCTTGTCCTCTGTCTTCCGTCCCTTCTCCTGCCTTCAGCCTTTCCCACCATCAGGGTCTTTTCCAATGAGTTGGCTGTTTGCATCAGGTGGCCAGAGTATTGGAGGTTAAGCTTCAGCATCAGTCCTTCCAATGAATATTCAGGGCCTTTATACATGCTCTTTGTTGCTCACTCTGTATCAGGCAATTATTGGAAGTGAGGGCCATTGATGAATGAAACAGACGCTGTTTATGCTGTCAGAATTTGGAGTCCTCAAGTGAACTCACTTTGTCTTAGGGCAGTACCTCTATGGATTTAAGATATAAAATATACTGTATTATGACCTGAGTTAGGGCTTTGCTGGTGGCTCAGTGGTAAAGAATGCCTGCAATGCAGAAGATGTGGGTTTGATTCCTGGGTTGGGAAGATCCCCTGGAGACGGAAATGGCAACCCACTTCAGTGTTCTTGCCTGGAAAGTCCCATGGACACAGGAGCCTGGTGGTTTGCAGTCCATGGGGTCACAAAGAATCAGACAGGACTGAGTGACTAAACCACCACCACCACCGTGATCTGAGTTATAGCAAAGTTTCTTTAGAGTTCTGAAGTTTTCATGCTTGAACCTGTATGTGATAAGGCAGTATTTAAAGTTGTTGTTTAGTCGCTAAGTCGTGTCTGACTCCTTGTGACCCCATGGACTGTAGCCTGCCAGGCTCCTCTGTCCATGGAATTTCCCAGGTAAGAATACTGGAGTGGGCTGTCATTTCCTTCTCCAGGGGATCTTCCCGACCCAGGGATGGAACCAGCGTCTCCTGCATTGGCTGGCAGATACTTTACCACTGAGCCACCAGGGAAGCCTGTAAAGATAGGTGCAAAGGAGAAAGATCCTTCTGCATTCATCTACAATAGTTCAAAGAAACAAATGTCACACAGTGGTATTGTGCATGATGTCTTTCTTACCTTTTGGTTTACACTGAAAGTTACTCATGTCTTTTGTAAAGATTTATTTAGCACCTATTATTTGCCTGACGGGCTTCCCGGGTAGCTCAGCTGGTAAGGAATCCCCTTGGAATGCAGGAGACCCTGGTTCGATTCTTGGGTTGGGAGGTTCCCCTGGAGAAGGGATAGGCTACCTCCCCCAGTATTCCTGGGCTTCCCTGGTGACTAAACAATCCGCCTGCAATGCAGGAGACCTGGGTTTGATCCCTGGGTTGGGAAGATCCCCTGGAGGAGGGCATGGCAACCCATTCCCATATTCTTGCCTGGAGAATCCTCATGGACAGGGGAACCTGGCGGCTACAGACCATAGTGTTGCAAAGAGTTGGACGTGACTGAGCGACCAAGCACAGCACAGCACATTTGCCAGACACTGGGATTCTGATTTTGGCTAAGATAGAATCCTTGCGCAAAGGAGCTTTTACTCTTTTAAAACCTGAACTGTTGCCTGTAAGGTAGCTGTTAGTGTCATTGACATCTGATGGATGTTGAAACCGAGGCTTGTAGAAGTTAAAACTTGCCCAAGGTCACCTGGTTGCTATGTGAAACTAGGGCCCAGAGCAAGGTCTTCTCATTCCAAAGCTTTTTTTCATTTTCTGCTTGTAAAACATGTTGAAATGATAGAGCAAGTTGTCCGCCTGTTTACTTTTAAAAATTCCTCTGATCTTTATTTAAAAGTTATTTGAGAAATATTACTCGTTAGAGCAAAGTATAGGAAAGCAAGTTTTAAATCTTAAATAGAAAATGTTCATTTAATCATAAATTATTTTCTCTTTTTCTAATCCACTTTTTGAGGTGTACTTTCTGTACCATAAATAGCACCCATTTATAGTGCACGATTTGATGAGTTTTGACAGATGTTTACACCTGTGAAACCACCACCACAGTTGATAACAGAGAACATTTCGATCCCTGCCAACAATTTCCTCTTGCTGATTTGCAGTCAATCTCTTCCCCCACCTTGGCTCGCAAGCAACCACTAGTAGTTTTTCTAGCACTGTAGATGAAGTCTGTATTATCTAGAATTTCGTATAGATGGACATATACTGTGTGTGTTATTGAGTCTGTCTGCTTTCAGTCAGCATGATTTTTGAGATTAATGCATGTCGTTGCCTGTATCACTACTGTGTATTTAGTCACTAAGTTGTGTCCAACTCTTTGTGACCCTACGTACTGTAGCCCACAATCCATGGGACTCTGTCCGTGGGATTCTCCAGGCAAGAATGCTGGAGTGAGTTGCCATTTCCTTCTCCAGGGGATCTTCCTGACCCAGGGATTGAACCTGTGTCTCCTGCTTGGCAGGTGGGTTCTTTACCCCTAAGCCACCAGGGAAAGCCTGTATCAATAGCCTATTATTCCATTTTATTGCTGACTGTGTACAGTGTGGCTCTGGCACATTTGTTTATTCATTCGTGTGTTGCTGAACATTTGGATTGTTTCTGGACTATTATGAAGGAAGTGGCTCTGGCCATTCATGTGTGAGTCTGAGTTTTCATTTCTTTTGGATGAACACCAGGAGTCCGCTTGGTGAGTCCTGTAGTAGTTCTGTGTTTAATTTTATGAGAAACAGCTCAACAATTTTCCAAAGTGATTCTCCCATTTGTACTAGTTTCTCAGGACTGCTGGTACAAGTTACCACAATGTCCCTTTTTTAAAAAAAAGGTTCCTTTTTTTTTTTTTTTTTAACATGGACCACTTTTAAAGTCTTTATTGTATTTGTTACAATACTGCTTCTATTTTATGTTTCTTGTTTTTTTTTTTTTTTTTTTTTTTTGCCACAGGTTATAGGAGATTTTAGCTCCCCAACCAGGGATCAAACCCACACCTTCTACATTGGAAGGCAAAGTCTTAACCACTAGAAAGAACTTCAGGGAAATTCCAGCCTTGCTGTCTTAACACAACAAAAATGTATTCTCTCATTGTTCTAGAGATATGTTTGAAATCAAGGGGTCCGTAGTACCCCTGATGGCTCTGCTCTAGGGGAGAATCCTTCCTTGAGTCTGCCAGCTTCTGGTGACTAGACATTCCTTGGCTTGGGCAGTGTAACTCCAATCTCTGCTCTCGTCTTCCCCGTGACTGCCTTCTTTGTGTTTTTCTGTCTCATTTCTCTGTGTCTTTTCTCTTGTAAGGACACCAGTCATTGCAGTGAGGGCCTCCCCTAAATCCAGGATGATCTTAATTTCATGATCCTCAAGGTCCTTAACTTAATTCCATATGCAAAGACCCTTTTTCCAAATAAGATCACATTTACAGGCACCAGTGGTTAAGACTTGGACATATCTTTTTGGGCGTGTTATTCAAACCTGCTGCACCATTTGACATTTCCATCAGCTGTGTATGAGAGCTCTGGTTGCCTCCTATCTTCACCAATACTTGGTATTGTCTGTTTAAATTTTAGGCCTTCTAGTGGGTGTGTGGTGGGTGGTATCTCATTGTGGTTTTAATTTTCATTTTAGTGATGACTAATGAGAATGAATATCTCTTTGAAAAGCTTTTTCCGTCTTGTAACATGTATCAATACTTTATTCCTCTTTGTTACTGAATAATGTAATACTCCAGTGTCTGAATGTATCACAGTTGGTTTAATCCCTTCCCCTGTTGATGGATATTTGGGTCGTTTCCACTATTTGGATATTACAAATAATGCTGCTATGAACATCTGTGTTCTACTTTTTATATATACCTATATTTTCATTTCTCTTAGATAGAGATCTAGGAGTGAAATTGCTAGGTCATATGGTAAATTGGCGGAGAAGGCAATGGCAACCCACTCCAGTACTCTTGCCTAGCAAATCCTATGGATGGAGGAGCCTGGTAGGCTGCAGTCCATGGGGTCGCTAAGAGTCGGACATGACTGAGCGACTTCACTTTCACTTTTCACTTTCATGCATTGGAGAAGGAAATGGCAACCCACTCCAGTGTTCTTGCCTGGAGAATCCCAAGGATGGGGGAGCCTGGGGGGCTGCCGTCTATGGGGTCGCACACAGTCGGACACGACTGAAGTGACTTAGCAGCAGCAGCATGGTAAATCTGTGTTTAACATTTTAAGAAACTGGCTGTACTGTTTGTTATGGTCTGAATGCTTGTGTTCCCCCCAAATTCTCTTATTATTGAAATTCTAACCCCCAAGGTGGTGGTATTAGGAGGTAGGGCCTTTTGGAGATGATTAGGTAGTTAGGAATGGAATTAGTGTCCCCTTCTACAAGAGGCCTGAGAGAGCTCCCTTGCCCTGTCTGCCATGTGAGGATACATGATTAAGTTGGGTGTCTGAAACTGGAAGAGGGTCTTTACCAGAACCAGACCATGCTGGTACCCAGATCTTGGACTTCCAGCCTTCAGACCATGAACAATAAATTTCTGCTGTTGATAAGCCACCCAGTCTATGGTATTTTGTTACAGCAGCCTAAATGGATTTCCAAGGTGGACACGTCATTTAGTATTCCTGTTTGAAGGTTACAGTTCTTAACATCCTTGTCATCACCTGTCACTGTCTTTATGAAAGCAGGTGTGAAGTGGTATCTCAGAGCAGTTTTACTTTTCCTTTTTCTGATGTCCAGCGATGTGAAGCTGCTTCTTGTGTGTAGGTTGACCAGGTATAAATCTTCTTTGGTGAAGCGTCTGTTCAGATCTTTTGCTCTTTTTTTTTTTTGGTTGGTTTGTGCTCTTAATATTAAGTGTTATGAGTTATTTGTATTTTCTAGATATCAGTCCTTTGTTAGAGATTTGTATTGTGAATACTGTGTCCCTTCTTTATGTAATGTTCTTTTGAAGAGCAACATTGTTCAATTTTGATAAAGATCCAATTTATCGATATTTCTTTTTATGATTCTTGCTTTTTGTGTCATATCTATGAAGTCTCTGCCTATCCTAAGGTCACAAAGATTTCTTGTTTGCTTTTTAAACTTTTTACCCCCATGATGGGTAATTGCTTTTGGTTTTCCTTTTCTCTCTGAAATAGATTACATTTTCTTGTGATCGCTTATGTCATAGACGTTTGTATCGTTCCCTTGTCTGGAGGGTGAATAAAAAGGTTGGAGTAAATAGCTTTTTATGATGACATCTGTTTAATTTGTGTTAACAACAGGAGAGGGTGCCAAAGTATATTCATGAATTTTTAAAATGAATTGTTAAAATAAGGCATACAGCAGGGTAGTTCAGCTCAGTATCTGAAAAGCTGAGTTAGAATCGTGCTCAGCCACTCAGTTGTGTCCCACTCTTTGCGATGTCATGGACTGTAGCCCGCTTCTCTGTTCATGGGGTTTTTCAGGCAAGAAAACTAGAATAGGTTGCCCTTTCCTGATTAGGTTTGGCCATAGTGCCAGGGACCCAGTAAGTATGGCTTTGATTGAGGGTTGCCTCAAGAACCTTTTTCTGATATAAGGCTGCCCCCGTATTTTTGTGTGTTTTTTTCCCAGATGATATAATTTATTATTTTGAAATGATTTAAAATTTATAGAAGAGCTGCAGGAGTAGAACAAAGAGCCCTCACGGCCTTATCATGCAGATTTGCTCACATCTTGTTACATGTGCTTCACAGCTCTCATTCTTTCCCTATATATAAATACATGAACGATTATTTTTTTTTTATGAACCATTACAGAGTAAATTGGTGACATCAATCCTCTTTACCCATGAATTTCCTAAGCATGTATTTCCTAAGATGCTTTCTTATATATAAACATAGCTGATTGTCAATTTCAGAAAAGTTAACTGATCAAATACTCTTATTTAGCCCAAAGTCCATATTTAAATTTTGCTAATTGTCCTAATAGTATCTTTTATAGCATTTTCGTTTTCCTGGTCCAGGTTTCAATCCAGGGTCATATGTTACCTTTAATTGTTATGTTTCTGGTCTCTTTTAATCTTCTTTAATCTGGTCTCCTTTAATCTCCTTTAAATTGCTTCCTCAACCTTTTTTTGTCTTTAAAGACATTGACATTTATGATGAGTAAGACAGTGACCTTTATGATGAGTGCAGGCTATTTGTTTTGTAGAATGTCTCTGCATTCTTGTGTATCTAATACTTCCTTATGATTAGATTCAGTTGTTCAGTCGCTCAGTAGTGTCTCTGCGACCCCATGGACTGCAGAATATGCAGATTCAGAATATGCATTTTTTGGCTTGTATATTTTTGAGGAAAGATGGGGGGCACAGGAGATCACAAATTTACAACTTACATATTCATCCTGCCTATAAAGTTGTTCTATTTGACCCAAATGAACTATGTTTGAAAGTTTCTGAATTATTTTCCATCCGAGAGATTTCACATGAAAGTCTGGATGGCAGGCTGTCTTGAAAAACTAGACTGTCTGGCCACACTGGGCTTGCATTTCACTAACTAGAGCTGAATAGTGGCTGCCACTTTAGATGAGAATATATTTTCCTTTCTGCCACACCCCACCTTTGCCCATTTAGTCACAGTACAGGCTTCCCTCGTGGTTCAGACGGTAAAGAATCCACCTGCAGTGTGGGAGACTGGGTTCAATCCCTGACTCCGGAAGATCCCCTGGAGAAGGGAATGGCAACCTACTCCCGTATTCTTGTCGGAGAATCCAATGGACAGAGGAGCCTGGTGGGCTACAGTCCAAGGGTTCGCACAGAATCAGACGCGACTGAGTGACTAACACTTTCACTTTTCTTTCACAGTGGTTTAGAGTGTGAGACTTTAGAGGGAAATCCCAGAATTGAATCCTGCTCCATCACTTGCTTTAAGTAACTTAGCTCCTCTGTGCCTCTGTTTCCTCATCTGTAAAACTGTGGTGAGTGCTCAGTGGCTTAGTCGGGTCCAACTCTTTGCGATCCCATGGGACTGTAGCCCGCCAGGCTTTTCTGTCCGTGAAACTGTCCAGTCAAGAATACTGGAGTGGGTTGCTATTTCCCTGTCCAGGTGATCTTCCTGACCCAGGGGTCGAACCCACGTCTCTTGCGTCTCCTGCGTTGTCAGGCACACCCTTTACCGCTGCACTGTTAATGATTGACATGAGGATGAACTAAGATACAGGGGAAGCACCTGGAACATTGTGTTGCTGTTATCACTGGCATCTATCTCATTGTCATCATCATTACCACCTGTCTGATCCCAGTAGCTATTTTAGCTTATATTCAGAACATTCATTCTGTGACCTTATACTGAGTGTCTAATTGAGCTCTGGCGGCCTCGGTCTGCAGCAGCTTGAAGTGGGGCTTCGGTTCCTGACCAGAGATTGGGATTGGGTCACAGTGGTGACAGCTCTAAATCCCAGCCACCTGACTCCTGGGCAGTGGCATGACCCTGGCTCTTTGGCTTTGCAGAAAAGAATTCACGAAGACGGAAAGTAGTGAAACAAATCAAGTGTTTATTAGAAGGAAGAAGAGTATAGTACATGTGGATAGACACACAGGCAGACCGAGAGAGAGAGTCACACCCTCATGGTAGTGTGAATCACTTTTATGGGACATTTCTTCCCGGTTTCATTTGACCAGTCATCTTGCTTGGCCTGGTTCTGAGTCTGTGTTTGGTATTTATCTCAGGAGGATCCTCCTGTGTGTGCCTGCACGTCTCTTAGGCAAGATGGATTCTACCGAAGAGGCCTCTGGGTAGTTAGCACCCCTTAGCATCACTCCCCTTTTGACCTCCAAGGTACCTTTCTTTGCATGTGTAGTCAGGGAGGCCTCCTCACTTCGAGAATGAGAAATATGTGGTCTCTTATCTTCTATCTGGGCAGGGCCCAGCCTGTTCTTTTGATGGTCCTGCAATTTTTTGTCTTTGAGCATCTACCCTGTGTGCCGGAGGGGGGAGCGGGGACATCTATCTACCTCCTACCTCTTAATCAGGCAGATTTTCTCAATTAGGGGGTTCTACTTCCTTCCCTTTCATCCCAAATGGTGCTAGTTATGTGCCACCCTTGGAAGAATTGAGAACATAAACTATTTTCTGGGTTCCTTGGTTCATTTGAGGAACCTGGTTAAGTGCCAAGCAAGGTATGGCAGGTTTGGTCCTGTAGGACTGGCTTCTTTTGTATGGAAAATATGTAATTAAGCAAGTACCAGCAGTAGAGTGGTGTATTTTTTTATATAAATTTATTTATTTTAATTGGAGGCTAATTACTTTACAATATTGTATTGGTTTTGCCATACATTGACATGAATCTGCCACGGGTGTACATGTATTCCCCATCCTGAAGCCCCCACCCACCTCCCTCCCCATCCCATCTCTCTGGGTCATCCCAGTGCACCAGCCCCTAGAGTGGTGTATTTTACCATGGGAATAGGACGTGGTAGCAGGGAGGATCTACTGTGGTAGGGGGATCATGGAATCTCTTCCCCAGGAAGATCTGTTTAAGCTGGTCTAGGGACAGGAGAGAGGAAGATGGTGGGTTACAGTCCATGGGGTCACAGTGAAGGGGACATGCCTGAGCACGCATGCAGGGGTCATGGAATTCCTTCCTAAGACTTCTTTAAGAGTGTATCCGTATTCCAGGCCCAGGACTCCTTTAGAGGTTGCTCAGAAATATGGTAAGTGTTCTTTAGTTCTGGAATGAAAAGATGTGGGTGTTGAACTCCAAGTCAGCTTCCAAGGTTCTTAATGCTGGCTTGGGTGAGATCATCATTTTTTAAGTTGTTGAGCATAGAAAGAGTTTACCTTTATTACTGAGAGGGTTATATACTTAATAGGAACGTAATAATTTTGTTTAAGAAATGTACATTTTAACTTTACAGTGGAGAAACCCGGCAGTCACTCCCCTAACCTGATAATCAAGATCAACATCATCAGTGGCAACAAGTCATGGTGATGACATGAACCCTGGATCTGTTTAATTCATAATAAAGTGATTCAAGTGGTGAAAAAAAAATGTACATTTTTATCAGTGAAGGAATGTATCCAGAATAGATAAGCCTGCTGTTTTTCAAATAAAAATCATTTTAAAAGACTTCCATTTTTGGTGATAATTGTCTTAATATCATCTAAGATAAGCCTTAGGCTACAAGGCCTGATGAGTTGTTAATATGTAATAACTCAATTTAAAAAGTTTGTTATTTATGTATGAAGTGAAGTGTTAGTCTCTCAGTCGTGTCTGACTTTTTGCGAGCCCGTGGACCGTAACCCACCAGCCTCCTCTGCCCACGGGATTTTCCAGGCAAGAATACTAGAGTGGGTTGCCATTCTCTTCCCCAGGGGCTCTTCCCGACCCAGGGATTGAACCTGGGGCTCCTGCATTGCAGGCAGATTCTTTACCTTCTGAGTTACAAGGGAAGCCCACTTTTTTTTATTCTACCTCAGTTTATTTTATTTTTTGCAGTTTGGCACTTTAGTGAAGTTTTGAGAAGGTTCTTTTGGTCCCTACCTTCATCATGGGCCATCCTGGACTGTTCTACCAGTTTATCGGATGGTAATTTAGGAAACTAAATGTAGAACATTCTTGGTGGTGGACCAATGACCAGGGCACTTAAAAAATTATGTCACCTGACAGATTCTAGTCTGTTTTTTCCCCAAATCCAGATTATTTTTCACTTGATCTGTCTTCCAGAGTGTGGGTCAGTCTTTGTGTGTGTGCTGAGTCACTTCAGACTCTGCAGCCCCATGGGCTGGAGCCCGCCAGGCTCCTCTGTCCATGGGATTCTCCAGGCAGGAGCACTGGAGTGGGTTGCCGTGCCCTCCTCCATGGTGTCATTCTGACCCAGGATGGGACCTGTGTCTCCTACGTCTCCTGCATTGGTTCTTTAAGGTGAGTTCTTTACCACTTGTGCCACCTGGGAAGCCCCTTAGGTCAGTCTTTAATCATCATTTAATAGTTTAGATCACCTTCTCTGGGTAGAAGAAGGGTTAGTTTTTTTTGCTCATAAGTGTCTACACCACTTTAAATACCTTCCTTGAAAATTAACTAATTAAACCATTGAATCACAGTGAATTCTTGTTACTTTTTATTATTTTCAGGTTTTTTTTTTTAATTGAAGTATATTAATACAATGTTGTGGTAATATCAGGTATATTCAGTTCTGTTTCTTAACCTTATTTTTTTTCTTTTATTGAGATATAATTCAACATACCGTATAATCCACCCACTTAAAGTATGCAATTCAGTGGGTTTTGGTGTATTCACAGAGTTGTATAATGGTGTATTCACAGAGTTGTATAATGCGACCCCATGGATTATAACCCATCAGGCTCCTCTGACCATGGGATTTTTTCAGCAAGAATACTGGAGTGGGCTGCTATGCCCTTCTCCAGGGGATCTTCCCGACCCAGGGATCGAACTTAGGTCTCCTGCATTGCAGGCAGACGCTTTACCACCTGAGCCACCAGGGAAGCCTGTATAATCATCACCGTGGTTAAATTTAGAACATTTCATCATCCCCAAAACAAACCCTGCACAGACCCAGCCGTTTAAAAATTAACTCCATTGGTTTCTGTCAGTAATACATGTTCATGGTACAGAATTCAAAGGACACAGGAAAAGAGGGCCCAACCTTCACCCTTGCCAGGAACTCATCCATCCCCCAGAGGCACATCCTGTTAACCTTCTTGATCTTACTGTTGGTTTTGAAAACTAAGTTTGCCATTGGAAAAAAAAGTCTCTGACACTTTAAACAACCATTAGCTTCTTTGAAGACAGCACTGATGTCTCATTCATCCTTCGATCTTTCCAGTGTACTTGGTGGAGAGTCTTGCACATAAAAGAAATTTATAAATATCTTTTGAATGAAGAGTGAATGATCAAGGCCCAGCATCTGAGACATGTTCCATGTGACCCTTAATAATGATCATACTGGCTCCCTAGCTGCTGATTGGATTTATAGTGGCTGAGTTTAGCAGTATAGGTTTTGGCATTTGGACTGCGTGCATCGAAAAAGTTTAAAGAAAGTTTAAAGGTGGTCCAGTGGCCAGAACTCTGATACTAGGGTCAGTCCCTGGTCAGGAAACTAGATCCGCATGTGCCCCAACTAAGAGTTTGCATTGTTGTAGCTAAAGTTCCTGTGTGCAGCAACTAAGACCTAGTGTAGCAAATAAATATATAATAAATATTTTTAAAAAGTGAATTGGTGAATTATTTAGAAAACAAAAGTTGGGCACCATGTCTTTTTAGTTTTGTTATCCCCATTCTATCCGTAGTACTTAACATGGTGCCAGGCATATAGTCAGCATTCCATAAATATTTATCAAATGAACGAATGAATTCCCAAGAGCATAGCCTGTTATTGGTTGTTAGGCTTTCATTAATGAGAGATGGAACCAGAACCTGAGAGAAGTAATGGAAAATGGTTAAGTCTCAACACCTGTGGATTTCAAATTACTTTACTTACCATGTGTGCCTGTGCGCTCAGATGCTTGTGTCCGACTCTTTGCGTTCCCATGGACTGTAACCCGCCAGGCTCCTCTGTCCATGGGGTTGTCCAGGCAAGAATACTGGAGTGGGTTGCCATGTCCTCCTCCAGGGGATCTTCCCAGCCCAGGGACTGAACCAACATACCCTGTGTCTCCTGCATTGGCAGGCGGATTCTTTACCACTGAGCCACTGGGGAAACGCAGGTGCTCTGTAGGCTTACATTTCTGTTAATGCTACAGACATCTGACCTGATGCCATGCCCATCATATATTTACCCTGTAGTTTTGTAAATGACCTGCTTGCGAAGCAGCGTGCCTTCCTTTATGTTAAAGAACTGCCCTGTGGATAAGTGTCTGGGTTGAGACCTTTATAGCTGGTAGAAGGGCTTCCCAGGTGGCGCCATGTTAAAGGATCCTCCTGCCAATGCAGGAGATGCAAGAGACTCGGGTTCTATCCCTGGGTCAGGAAGATCCCTTGGAGGAGGAAATGGCAACCCACTCCAGTATTCTTGCCTGGAGAATCCCATGGACAGAGGAGCCTGGCAGGTTGAGCAGAGCACACACGTGCAGCTGGTGGAAGCCATGTGGACGACTTAGTTTGAAGGAACAAATTCTGTTGCGTCGGTCTGAGGAGATTTGTTGCTAGTTGCATGAGTGTCTTCATAACTGTTTGTGATCAGAGAATTCAAAGCTCTGATTTCTGCATTAGCCCTAAGTCTGCCCTTTGGCGCCTTCATTTAGCGACCAGATCATTCAAGGCTGAGCCTCAAAGGCTAGAATTTCTTCAGTAATAATATAAAATGGGCTGATGTGGCAGCCTTAACTCATTCTGTGGAACTGGGCATGATTAAAGTCTCAAGGCTGCATTAATTCAGATGTTCTCTTTCCATGTACAGTAGTTGTTTATCTCACTGTTTTCCAGGTTCCCAGTTTTTGAAAACAGAGATGGAAAATTTTGCTGATTTTTTTTTTTCTGTCAGCATGAACATTCAGCGTTTCACCCTCCTTTTCTTACCTTTTTACCCCCTTGAAAATAGCATCAGGCAAAGCGAATGCAGACAGTATAGTTTCCGCGGACTCCAGCCTGTTGTCACGTCAATCTGGTTATTTAGGTAAATAGTGTGCCAGTTTTCGCCGACTCAGCAGCCAATATGCTGCGAGCAAGTTTTCTGTTGGTCACGTGATTGGCTGGGAACACTATTAATGAGACAAATAATTGGGACGTCTTCGTCGTCGTTCTGCTAAAACCCGATCCTGGTGTTGGAAGCGACCAGGCAGACGAATTGCATATGCAGTGCCCGAAAGGAAAGGATGAGTAGCCAGGGTGCCCAGCTTTTAAATTCATCAGACCCCTGCTGCTTAAATTGCCCCAGCTGTTAATGCTGGAACCATTATAGTAATGGACTCAGCAAATGAAGGGGAACGAAGACACGAACACTTTATTACCAGAGGGGCAATTTTCTTTTCATCTGTAATAGCAGCGGTGCCTCTGTATTGATCAGCCCATCAAGATACTAATCCTCTGTAAAATTACTCGTTATAACTGAAAATGTGTTAATCCAAGTCAGTCTGTGTCCCGACTGTCTACTTACTATTGAATACAGGCGATCAGATGGTTTATTTTTCATGATTTAAAGCCTCTGCCCTGGAAATGGCTGGCGTTTCCCTCGGAACACGGAGCGCTTAATCTTAGCTCTAGCCCAGGGTTGTCTTTTTGTTTTAAACAGAACATCACCCACTTAATTAAGGAGTGAGTGTCTGTCTTGCTGTCTGAATTATGCCGGTGTTTTATGTTCTGCGGGATTTATTAAGCATCTTGTTTTACATTCCGTCTGTGGTTTGTGCTGTAAATAAAAATAGGCCCATCTTGCACACATTAGAACTTTGCAGGTAGCAAAACGTCAATAAGTAGCAGGGAGGGAAGGTTCTTTGATTTATATTTCAGGCACTGGGCTGTGCTTTGTCGATTGAACTCATAGGCAGGTCGCATCCTGGTATCTGCTCTGTGGCAGATGTGTTTTGGCATCGTTGTGTGAGAAAGTTTATGGTTATTTCTGCACCCTTGGTTCAGTAGATTGCTTTTTACACAATGAAGCATATCTACTCCGCCCCTTCCTCTTGTGTTTTGTGAGAAATGACTATAGCTAGATTTTTTTTTAATAAGAAGACCTGTTAAAACTGAATTCTATCTTCCTTAGTATTCAGAATTTGAAGAATTACTCCTTCAAACTTTCATTTTTAAAAAATTCAGTGTAGTCTCTGTGTACATCATGTATTTATTTGTACACAAACTCAAATACCCTCTCGGCAGTATTTTTATTTATTCGAATACACTGTCATTGCTCAAAGCATTTGTGTGGCGTTATTCATCGAATTCATTCAGAAATCCTTAACTAGTACTTTCTTGTGCCAGGACGACCCGGGGCTGAGGATTCAAAGATGAAAAAGATACAGTCTTTGCCAGGGAGGAAAGGGCAAAGCTCAATCTGAAGACAGGCATGTGAACAAATAATTACAATAATGCAGGATTGTAGATGTTAAAACTCACTTGCGAATGTAGTTCCTAGGAGCAGATAGGAGTTATGGGCACCATAGCAAAAGCAGCCTCATCGATTTTTCTTGCTGTGTTACCCAAAGCAGAATTAAGCAATTTAATCACACCTGAAGACTTGCATCTGAATGATTCCCAGCTGTTTGAAAGAAATCTCATCTTTCAGGAGACTTGTTTACTGCCCCCTGGGGACAGTCAAAAGAAAGATTTCCAAAAATGTACGATCAGTGACCACATCTTTGGATATGTGTAGCTTCCCACGGAGACTACTTTGAAGGGGATAGTGTTTATTTGATTGCTTATGTTCTGGCATTATATTGTAAGTCAGTCTTGTTGCTTTAGAGTATAGTTTATCAAGAGAGACAGTACCTGTCCTGGTTAAGAGCATGGATTTTGGCCAGCCTACCTTGTTTTTCCCCAGCTCTCTCTAATGGCTGAGCCGTCTTGAGCAAGTCATCTCATCTTCTTGAGCCTCAATCTTCATCTGTAAAATGGGGATAATCACAGTTATGAGCATTAAATGGTTTAATATATGTGAAGCATTTAGAATAGTGATGGCATATATAAGTACTGTGTTTATAAGCATTAGCTGTTATTGCTGTGGGTGTGACTGTAGGCTAATGAAATTATTTTCCACATGTAGTTTATGAAAGGTGACTCTGTAAATGTGTGACCACAATATGTGTGGCATAGAAAGTGGCAAAGCATTTTTTTATTTAAAGTACTGGTTTTTCCTGATTATATAATTTGTTATTTTAGAAGAATTTTAATATATAGAAAAATAACAAGCAAGGAAAAAATATCTCATAATCCTTCAGAAGATTCCCTGTGTTACATATTTGTTAGCATATTATTATTATGCCTGTTATATGTACTATATATGCAATATGATCCTAATTTTATCTAAAATAAATATGATACATATTTATACAAGAGATATTTTAAACAAAAATTGGAATCATAATGTGCATATTTTGTACTCTGGTCTTTTTTACTCACCTGCATCCAGTATATTGTGAATATTTTTCCATGTTGTTACAAGTATAGTGTAATATTTCATCATATGGATTTTTTTTCCTGCTGTTATAAATTATCCTTCAGTGACCATTCTTGCACGTAAATCTCTGCACAAATATCTGCTATTTTCCATAGGGTAAATTAAAGGAAGGTGATCGTCGGGTCAACATTTGTAAAGATTTTTGGCTTACATTGTCAGATTGCCACCCGGAGGGGTGATGCCAGTTTCCATTCTGACAGGCAGTGCCTGAGAACGCATATTTGTCCATCCTTTCCAACATCGGGAACTGTCACAAGATGAAAATATTTGCCAGTCTGGAAGAGATGAGTAGGAGCTTATTGTAGAACTAGTTTATATTTTCTTAATTACTAAGTGCTGTATGGTTGAATTTCCTCCTACTATGTTTATTGGCCAGATGCAGTTCTTTTGTGATTTGTTCATTTGTATCGCCTTCGTTCATTTTACTAATATATATCTTTTCTTATTTGTATCGCCTTCGTTCATTTTACTAATATATATCTTTTCTTATTGATTTGTAAGAACACTTCATAGATTAGGGGTATTATTATTTGTTAATCTTGTGCTGGAAATATTTTTCCTAGTTTGTTTATTTTTTTTTGTATTTTTGTTATTCAAAAGTTTTCCTTTATTTATGAATAGGAAAAATTTTCCCACTGAAATATCTAATTAATGGTTACTTCTATGTCTGTCTAGTTATTTTACATTTTAATTTTTCCACATTATTCTTGTAATGCATCTAAAATTTAGTTGGTGTATGGTATGGAGTAGATGTCTCATTGTTCCTAAATGATTAACCAGTTTTCCCTGCTGCATTTATTTACTAGATTGAATGCCAGAATACTCATAGCTGCTTTTTATTCTGTTTCCTTTGTTTTGTCTGTTATTCTGAAAAATCATTTTAGTTACGGAGTTTTGTGGTACCTTTCAGTATCTAGCAGTACAAGGCCCCCATGGTTATTCTTTGTTTAGGAAGTTCCTTAGTTCTTACACTGAGAAGGCAACTTAAAAATCTTTACAGAGAAACTTAAAATTCACTTTTTCAAGATCTCCTGTATATTTCACCAACTCTTTGGTGTTCTGTTATTGTGTTAACTTTAGAGCTTAATTTGGAAAGAACTGTAGTATTTATGGTAAAGAAAATTTCTTATTTAACAGTGTTATCTTTTACATATATTTAGGCTTTCTTTTTATGACCCTCAGGAAGTTTTGTAATTTTATTCAATCAGATACTGTTTATTACCTTTTAGGATTATTCCTGGGTATTTTACATATTAAACTACTATTTTTGGTTACCGTTGTAAATGAGTATTTTTAAATTATATTTTTAAAATTGTACTTGAGAAAACTTTTCTTCTGTGCGACTTTCATAATTGACCACAGTACAGAACACATGCTTATCATTCTAACAATTTTTGTTGTTGATTTTCTTGGGTTTTCTAGGTGTTTAGTAGTTAGATAATTTAATCATTTGCAAATAAAACTTGGTCTCCCCACTTTCAGTAATTACACTCTCCCCTCCTTTTTTTCTCTTCCGTTATTACGTTGTTTAGAACCTCTAAATAGTGGCGATAACATGACCATGCTTTTAATAGTGATGCTTTGGGATTGTTCTATTAAGGTTAATGGTAGTTGTTGGCAATAATCTTTGATTCTTAGTTTACTTTTTTTTTCCCCTTAGGACTGAGGTTGGATTTCTATTGAATATTTTCTGACATCTATTTAGACGGTAATATCTTTCCTTCTCCTACTGATAAGATATAATCTCTTAATACAGTTTCTAACATTGTTTCCTGATGACAAATCCTAATTGGTCACATGCCTTTTAGCATGCTACTGAATTCAACCTTTTTGTATTTCAGTTAGGAAAGTCAGATGGGTCTGAAGCAGTGATTACCAGGGAAGCTGGAGAGTGATACCCTCAGGGGGTATGTCAGAATCTTCAATGAGGCATATTTAATATACATGTTAAGGTCATAATTCATACTCAAGTTAGTAAAACTTAATAAAGCTCTTTTGACTAATATAGAGGGAGATAAAATGAGTTAAAATACTGTGAAATATTCCTTTTTGTGCTTTATTTAGTTTTGATAGATAGTTTAGTTTTGATACATAGCATGTGTCATAAAATGAATTACGCCATTTTCCTCCTCTGTGCTTTAGAGCCATTTATGGAACACCAGCATTATTTGTCCCCGGAAGTTTGAACTAAATTAACTTGTAAAACTCTTCATGCGATGCTTGGGAAGATAATTTTTGGATGACTTTTTCAGTATCTTTTCTAGTTAAAGGTCTATTTAGTTTTCTTCTTTTTGAGTAAATTTTAGTCATTTTGTTTTCTCAGAAATTGAGGTTTCAAATTTATTGGCATGGTATTGAACATATTTTCGGGTTTGCTGAGATAGAATTGTACAGTTTCATAATTTAAAAATTCCATATTCACTGTTTTTATCTCCTTTTAAATTATAACTTTCTGTATACATATATTGTCTTCAAAAATTGATTATACTGGTTTTAAAACTAGCTCTTGAATTTGTTTATGTTTATTCACTTATCTTTACCTCTGCCTTTGTTGTTTCCTTCTGCTTTGCTTAAATTTCTTTTGTTTTTATTTTTGAAATAAAGTCTAAGGTTTTGAAATGAATAATTTGTTCATTTATTTTCATTCTTTTTTAATATGGAAAGCACTTCAAAATCTTAAAAATAGTCTTCTGAGTTTCTGTAACAATTTATGTATGTTTTTGTGGCACTTACCTTTCAGTATTATAATGATTTTTTGTTAATCTCTTTCTTTGCTTCTTCATTTTACAAACAACATTGTATTTATTTTTGCATTGCAGTGTGTGTAGAATCTTGACACCACACGCCCTAAATAATCAGTCTAACCCTTCACAAAGGAATTAACCAGTTCCCAAGTTTTTCATTGTGTTGTGTAGACTTGTGTAGCTCTTTACATGAAATAGTAGCTGCCGTGGTGGGACCACTTGACTGGTAGTTAGGAGCCTAAACTTCTGACCTTATATCTGTCACTTACTAGGCATTCATTAACTGGTGTGAGTCCCCCAGTGTCTGTGATGTCTCCTCATCTGTAAAATGGCAGTGATCATTCACTTCCCTCTGCATCTTCTTGAGTTTTTTCAAATGATAATGAATGTAAAAGAATTGTGAACACAAAAAAAAAGTTATATGGATGTAAATATGATTTAAAATAAAAGGCTTTTAGTATTCTTGCCTTATCCACTACTCTACCATCCCCATTCCCCAACAGAGAAATTATCAAGTTTTTTGGAGCAGAAACTATTAAAAAACAATTGTGTGTGTGCGTGTGAGTGAGTGTGTGTGTGTGTGTGTGTGAGTGTGAATGTGTGTGTTGTGTGTGTGTAGTGTATGTGTCCTCTGAAATATCTACCACAGAACTTTGTTGGCAGATATACAGTAAACATTTGTTGATTGAATGTTTTCTGAAATTCACTTTTCAACTGCTTATTACCTACTGATCCTTAAGTTTACTAAGACCTAGGAGCTCTGTTCCCAACCATGAAATGTCTAGTTTACTGTGAGACAAAGAGCTTCTGATTTATTGGAGTTATATAGATAGCTGCATCAAGACACAATGAAATGGATGCGTATTGTTTGAGAACATAAACTTTTTGGTACAGTCCTATTTTCCCTGCCAAAGAAAACTGAATACATACTCTCCTCCTAAAATATAGACTAAAAATCTAGTGTAATTTACATATATTGATAACAAATTATAAAATTCATAAAGATTCGTTTCCATTTTTGTATATCCCTTATATGTGGAATCTAAAAAATGATACAAATGAACAGAAATAGGCTCACAGACATAGAAAAACTTTAAGGGGAATGAGAGGGAGGGAGGGATAAATTATAGAGATAAATTTTACCCATACTATATATAAAATAAACAACAATAGCCTATTGTTTAACAGGGGACAATAATCAGTATCTTGTAATAACCTATAATGGAAGAGAATCTGAAACAGAATATAAATACATATGTCTATCTGAATCGCTTTGCTGTACACCTAAGCACTGTAAATAACTATATTTCCATAAAAAAAAAAAGTCTCTGCATGTTCTTTGAGGAAATGTATACCATCTGATAAGTCAGTCTTAGATTAACAGGTTGCTTTTAAATTGCTAAATGCCATCGAAACGCAGACTGGTTGTATTCTGTGTAATTGTTAAATGTTTTCTTTAAAAAAGTATTAATTGAGAGAGTTCTTGTAACCACTGACGTTTCAGTATTGTGGCTTCTAGTATAGCATGTGTATGTATCGTCCTCTTTGTAACCCCCCCACTCCCCCAACTTTTTTGTTTTTGATAGTTCATTGTAGCTGGAAAAAGTTGGTATAACTTTAAAAACACACATACCCTTCAGGCAACTTTTAAAGATTCCTGTGAGACTTTATATCTCAAATAATTGACAGCCAATTTTGTTTGGTTGTTTTTAAGCTCAAACTGAGGATTTACCAAAAAAAAAAAAAAAGTTTTAGCTTAGAGAACTAGAAACTAATGTGATGGTGTTGTGTTAGATCCACTGGTCCCTGAGGAATTATCTCAAATTCCCCACTCTTTCACAAACCTTTTGAGGATTATTCTTTTCATCTCTCCCTTTGCTGACCTTATTTCCTGTGTTGAAATGTACGGTAATAACATGAACGATGCCTGTGGCACATTTGCTGGTGGATGGTACCTGACATCTTGACATTAGGTTATATTAAATTTGGCATTTTGTTGTTATTTGTACTTATTCATGTTTTATGTAATTATCTTTTTCCTAGGGAGATTGTAAGCTCCCTCTGGCTAAGAACCGTGGTATAAATTTGTTCTATGGATCTAACAAGGGCGTGCATGGGTGCATGCTAAGTTGCTTCAGTCATGACCGAGTCTATGCGACCCCATGGCCCGCCAGGCTCCTCTGTCCATGGAATTCTCCAGGCACGAAGACTAGAGTGAGTTGCCATGCCCTCCTTCAGGGGATCTTCCTGAAGCCCATCTAACAGTGTACTAAAGACAATTGGTTTTCAACATTTCCAGTCAAATGGAAGAAGCATATATAGCCTGGAAGTTGAACTTTTTTTCTTTTTTTTAACTTTACAGAGCATTTGTTTATCTTCACCTCTTGATTTGTTCTCCTTCAACAAAAAATATTCTGTTTAGAAACGTAAAAAAAAACCCCTCCCTAAGGCCCTAGTGTATAATGCAGGGAACTATATTCAGTATCCTGTGATAAACCATAATGGAAAAATATATAAAAAAGAAAAAAAATATGTATATGTGTATGTAACTGAATCACCTTGGTGTACAGCAGAAATTAATACAACATCGGAAATCAACTTCAGTTTAAAATAAATTACAAAAAACAAACAAACAAACAAACCCAAATCCCCATATGATAGAATTGATCTCAGGAAATTCTATTTGTGGACCATAAGAGAACCTTAGATTTTGGTGGCCCTTTACCTATCACTGTGTTTTTTTTTTTTTTGAAAGAGTTATATCTGAACCACCTATGTGTCCTGGTTCATTTTGCCATTTCATCTACTGCTCTTCCTCCTGTTTTTATTTAAGACTATAAAGTTACTTTAGTGTAACCAATGCTGTCACCTTTGCCCTTAGCTAATCAAATAGTTTACCTTGAGGGAAACATTTATCTCCCACTTTCATTATTATTATTTTTGTAGCTGTAAAGATATATATTTTATGTCGGCAGAAGGCTGTAACAGTGAAACGAGGTATTGATCTGCTGTATTTAGCAATTTCTTTCCACCTTGCCATCAATAGCATGTCAGCATCTGTCTGTACCGTGGTTGACCTCACAAATAGCTCTTTATGCTCCCATTGGATTCAAATGATATAGTATGCTGAAAACTAAATCAATGAATGATTATAAAGTTTTTAGTACTGTTTCATGACCCAGAGGCAACTGGTACTCTGCACAGTACAGTTCAGTGTACAATGAATATGGTCAAGTGAGTGTGTCTGGCTTTTGTTCCATCAAAAAAGGAGGAAAGCAGGGTACCAGCTTGGGTTCACTCATCTTCTAAACCAAGGCTGTCAAAGGACTTCGGCTTCCCTGGTAGGTCAGTCGGTAAAGAATCTACCTGCAATGTAGGAGACCAGTGTTCGATCCCTGGGTCGGGAAGATCTCCTGGTGAAAGAAATGACAACCCACTCCAGTATTCTTGCCTGGAAAATCCCATGTATAGAGGAGCCTGACAGTCTATGGGGTCACAAGAGTTTAACCCAACTTAGTGACTAAACCACCACTAGGCTTTCAGTGAGCATTTCCCATTATGGAATCAGACATGGAGAAAGCAGTTCCTACATTTAGTTTAAATTTAGGTTAATGTCCTCCCCCCCACCCCCCACACAGCATGTAGCAATATTTCCATTATTATTTGAGCTTTAAGCTTATAGGTTTTTGCTTTCATTTACAAAAGAAAGATAAAATTAAATGCTGTTTCACTGTATCACTGAAAAGTGATAGTTGTGTCCAACTCTTTGCCAGCCCATGGACAGACTCCACTGTGTCCGTGGAAATTCCCAGGCAAGAATACTAAAGTGGGTAGCCATTCCCTGCTCCAGGGGATCTTCTCTAACCCAGGAATTGAACCCGAGTCTCCGGCACTGCAGGCAGATTGTTTACCATCTCTGAGCCACTAGGGAAGCTGTATCGCTGAGGATCTAACAAAAAAGACACATAGTAAGAGGAGGGGAATAAAGTCGGTCAGGTCTAATGGGACTCTGGGCTTCTCTCAGCACCTGGAACAATACCAGGGTGCTGTCGAGTCCACATTCTTCAGCCTTCATCCTTCCTGTGGGTGTTGTGCTCATCTTCCCTCATCTGTGGAACCTTGAAATAGCAGGAGCCACTAATTTGACTGCTTGTGAGTGTTGCTGAATCCAGCCACATTAAGCAATTTTTTAAAAAATTGAAGCATAGTTGATTTACAATGTGTTAATTTCTGCTGTATAGCAAAGTGACGTGCATACACATGCATACAGTTCTTTTCGTATTTTCCATTATGGTTTAATCCCAGGATACTGAGTGTAGTTCCCTGTACTATACAGTAGAACCTTGTTGTTTAATTCAATATTTTTTTGAATCTTGCTGAATCTCATGTGTATATATGAAAGAACCTTTTTGATATTGAAATTTGGGATATGTGGAAAGGTAGGGGAGAATTATAGGGAGTGAATGGGGAAAGTGAAACAGAGCAGTTGTCATCCTGATCTTTTTGAGGATATGAATCAAATGCATTTCTTTCCAAGAAAATGCCATTTTGATGCATTCCTTTGTCCATCAAAGGACAACCCTGCCCCCATAAGATATTTGAAGGGGAAAATAAATGATGGATATTAGGACCACAGGTTGATGTTCTATATGGCATCTACATGAATGTGGGGACCCTCCATGCAACGTCAGAGAGGAAGAAGGCCTGAGGAGGGAATTTAGCCTTGTCATTTTAATCTGGGCTTGTCAATGACAGAATCAGGCATCACACTTTCCTTTTCCTGTAGTATTGACTTTGCCTATATTTTAGTAATTGGAGCATTGGACTCATCCAAGTGAATTTTTTTATCCTTGGGATCTGCCCAAGGATCTGACTCTCCTAAATTCTTAGTTTAACTTTGTTACCCATTGTGAATCTGTGACTGATTAAGCAGCTAATCTGCTTTTGAAACCATTTAAAATTTTGTTCTGTATCATCCCTTAAGAATATGAGCGCCATCAGTTGACTCTAGTGCCTGAAGAAGTATTTCCTTTTATTTGTCCTGTGTCAGTTCACATTAAACTTGGGGGTTTGCAACCCAGGTTTCAAATAAAGGGATTTGGGGAAGAAATTCCTGTCTTGGAATTCAGCCTTTGTGATTTTTGTGTACCATACTTGCCTGAATATGAGCTAAGAGATTTTACCCCCCCCCCCTAGATTTTTATCCCTCAGGAAAGAGAAGTCATCTCATATTCAAATTCTTAATCATGTCTCTTGTATTACAGAATAGGTACTTGTGGCTTGTGGCTTGAAGTAGTTTTCTTGATCAGAGTTACAAATAGTAATCTAAGTTTATACACCGTAATTTCTGGTTTTGCCTGGGAATAGAAGGCTGGTACATTACACATTCATTGGTACATTACACATTCATGTATACTTAAAGTAACTCTTGTTTGGCTATCTGAAGCTCTGTATTAGAGACTAGCTATGTTCTTGTTGCTAGAGCAAAGGGCAGATAGTTGACCTCTGTCTGTAAAAGCTTTAGTAGTTGTGTGTCTTTGTAAGCTTTGTTCTTTATAGTTGATATTATCTCCTCTCCTCAGACTTCATTAAGGAAGAGTAGGTGATAGTGATCAAAGCTTAAAGACTGACTAGTTAGTGCTTCAGTTGATGAAGACCAACACCTTCAAATAAGGTTCATTTTCAAGTTCATACCTCTAAGGCTTTCTCTTTTGAGGGCCACTTGTGGCTTTATTTGTGGACAGAAATCTCATTGATGGTGAAAAGGGTGTAAGAAGAATTGTTTAACTTAATTCTTGATCCTAGCCAGTCACTTTCAGTGGCAGTCATATAGCTTCTGAATAAGATGAGACATTTCTTTTTACTGAATAAAAACAAAGAAGAAATCTCTGTTAATACGTTAACACACATATCTGAGTGGGGTCATGTAATTGCACTGTGTAAAAAAGCAATAAGATCTCAAACTTCGAATGGTAGAAGGATGTATTTGTATCATGTGCTAAACTTTGAATCATTTGTGAACTCTATTTTTGGAACCAATGCAAAAAATATAAAGAATATTGATAAGTTACTATGTACTTAAAATTATATTGCTTTCATTAAATAAAATTCTCTCCATATATTACATTCTTATGCTCTCATAGTAATATGATATTAAAGTGACATAATTCATTTTCAAGATTATTTTCTTTCCTTTTGATGCTTAGGAACTTTCCTAGAAAACTGACACCTGGGTTCTTCTGTGCCGTTTTGAATGATACGCTTTATTAGAAACTCCCTGAAGAAGAATACATTAATTTTGCATTTTCTTTCTCTTCTTTAGGCTCTGAGAAGGTGTGTGTGTCTGAGACTACGTTGGTGTCTAAAAGCCTAGCAGTGCTTAAAACCATGGCTGAAGAGTTCTGCTTAACTGTATACTTTGCATGGATTTGTGATTTGAAATGGAGGGGGGGGGAGTCAAATCGGAGACAGCTTGAATGGCATGCTGTCAGTTTGGAGCTTCATGAATTGGCAATGGTCTCATTTAGGACCTTCAGATGTGTCTCTGCCTGGACAGAATGAGACCGTTTTGCATGTTGTGGAAGAGACAGCCACTCCTGGCCGCTTCACCACGGGCAGTGGTGCATGACAGTTGCCCTTCATTGCTGGCTTCTTGGAGCTTAACCTCTGACCCTCCGCTTAGCGGCTGTGCAGTGGTTGGAGCAGGTTGGAGATGCTGGTGAATGACGGGCATCGGCGTGCAACGTGCTTGTCATTATTTGACTGTCAAAAGGAGCCTGCCATTGGTTTCCATCAAGGTTTGAAACCTCTGTGCAGCAGTCCATATTACTTAACTTCCAAGGCTGTCAACAGCATGATCAAATGTGCATATAAAATCAGAGGGCTGAATATATCTTCAATCTGAAAGTTTCTCCCCTCTTCTTCTCTCTCTCTCTTTCTCTCTTTTCATTTTTCTTTTGGTTAAATATATTCAGATGACTTTCACAGGGCCAAGAGGTTGAATCTGTTGCCACGGTGAAAAAAGTGAACTGTTGTCTCCTGTGGTCTGAGTTTCAAACAGCACAACATGGATCTGAACAGCTCTGCCAGTTACTCTCAGACTTGTCTTGCATATTCTATCAGCTTTTGGCCATTTTGCTGAAGGGACTTGATGCTCCCCCAGTGATACCTGGGGGTCGCTGACAGGATGAAACGTTTACTTTAGTATTTTTGTAATTTTGCAAGGGGATGCGAGGTCAGTTTGTGTGATTCGTAAAGCAGGGATTGAAATTTAAAATAATTTACAAAGGAATGGAAAAAAAAATAATTTACAAAGGAATGATAAGACTTTCTTTTTTCTTTTTCTCATGGTAAAGAAGTTCAAACATAAGAGTTTCATTGGCTGTGACCAAGTCTTAGAAACTTCAGAGGTCAGTCTTAGGCAAGATAGAGAGAAATACGGTAGTGAAAGCCATCTTTTCTTCTGAGACTGAAGAAATTCACCTGAGACTGAATTAAAAAGCATCCTGAGGTGGAGAAGGATGAGGGGCAGCCTCCATTATTGTTAAAGTATATGAAAAATGCTGGAAATCAAACTTGATATGCTTCTAGCTTTGTGTAGTAAGTGGGTTGCAAATTCTAGTTTTGCTTCTACCACGTTGAACTGTGTCACCCTGGGTAAATCAGTTAATGCTTTTTTCTCAGTTTCTTTATTTGCAGAAATAGGGGTACGAATGTCCGTGAGGATGAAAGGAGATTTTGTTTGAAAAGTTTTTTTAAAAATTATTTTTAATTGGAGGATAATTGCTTTACAGTGTTTGTTGGTTTCTTGCCTTACAGCATTGTGAATCAGCCTTAAGTATACACATATCCCCTCCCTCCCGACCCCCGTCTCACCCATCTAGGTCATCACAGGGCACCAGGCTGGGCTCCCGGTGTTACATAGCAGCTTCCCACTAGCTATGTGTCTCATGCATGGTAATGTGTATGTTTCAATGCTACTGTCTCAATTCATCCCACTCTCTCCTTCCCCACAAGTCCAGAAGTCTGTTCTCTATGTCTGCATCTCTATTCCTGCCCTGCAAATAGGTTCATTGGTATCATTTTTCTAGATTCCATACATATGTGTTAATATATGATTGTTTTTCTCTTTCTGACTTACTTCACCCTGTAAAACAGGCTCTAGATTTATCTACGTCAGTTCAACTGACTCAACTTTGTTCTGAAGAGTACTTGCTTTTGTGCAGTCCTCTGGGACCCCTATAGGTACTTCCTGATTTCTTTTTGTCTTTTTCTTAGCAGGAAAGATTTATTATGTAGTCCTAAGGCAATGCTTGGGTAGTTAGCATACTTTAGAACTCAAGAGTCTCTGTCTTTGTGTTTCATTTGCCCCCAATGTTACTGATTTTAGTTCATAATACACATTTTAGTCAAGCACTCAAACCACAAATCTGAGTGACCTGAGTGCCTTCTCACTCCTTTGCTCACTCCACAAATATTAAGTGGTCCAAAAAGTTCATAAGGATTTTTGCATAGCAGCTTATGGAAAAACCTGAATGAACTTTTTGGACCACCCAGTATTTTCTGAGCTCTCACTGTGTGCTGGGCTGTATTCTGAGTTCTGGAATCCAGCCGTGAACCCACAGACAGATGGTACCTGCCTTCATGGAGCTCAGATTCTGCAAGCAGAGACAGCTAATGAACAAGTCAACAAATAACTACTTCTTTCATAGTTCTAAAGGCTGTGGGGAAAAATAAGGCAGGGTATTTCATAGTTCTAAAGGCTGTGGGGAAAAATAAGGCAGGGTAAGAGGATCAAGGGTTGTTTGAGTTGTCAGGAAAGAGCTCTCAGCAGAGGATTCTTTCAGCAGAGGCCTGACCAGGGGAGAGGGAGGGCCCTGGGAGGATGGGAGAAGGGCTTCCATATGAAAGGGGGTCACACTTCTTTCTCTTGCTCGTCAGCCATTTGGTCACCAAGTTCTGACCTCTGTCCTAATGTCTTCCTTCCTCCCTCCCTCTCTCTCTCCTTCCCACTCTCCCTCCCACTCTCTGTCTCCTCTATTCATCTTCATGTCACTCCTGTGTTCATGCCGTTTAAAAAAAAAAAATTCCTAGGCTCCTAGCCTGTGGTCTATCTCTCTTGCCAGCGTTAGACATGTAAAGTGGCCGTAGCACTCCGCTACTTACCATTGCTCAGAGATTTGCCACTGGCTGCATGTTAAAAATTCAGGCCCCCAGAAAAAAAAAAAAAAAATTCAGGCCCTTGGGCTTGTCATATGAGGTTCCTGTTGTTTCAGTTCCCTTCATTATCTGGGCTTGACCCCTGGCCTCTGCCCTCTGCCCCTGCAACTTCACACCTGATACCCTCCTGTAAGAAAACAAAGCAGTCCTGAACATACTTGACTTCTGTGCCTTGACACATGGCTGTTTCTCCCTGGACTCTTCTCCTGCCTCACTGGCTCTAAGAGAATGAGAAAATGAGAGTTCTGTCAACAGTGGCCTTTGGTGCTGCCTCTTCTGAGACTTACCTGATTCTGCCACCCTTAGTGTTTCGTCTCCTTCTAACCTTTAACCTCACTGTACCTGTACCTCAAAGGCAAGGACTGTGTCTTTATTCATCTCTTGTATTTTCAGTATCTGACTTAGTGTCTGGAACAAAAACTCTCCGTAAACTGTCATCTGTTGTGGCATAAGGTACAGAATTGTTTACGAACAGATTCATCACGAAGTTTAAATATGATCAGAGTGGATATATGCCTTTTGAAGACATCTTAGGACAAAATATTCCACTGCTGTTAGTGGGATTTCTTCCCTTAGGCCTGCCTCAGATAACCAACATCACATTAAAGGAGACTGAGGGTGGAGTGTGAACACATTAGAAAACAGTGTGTTATGTTAATTTCCTAATAATTATACTACTACTAGGATATAGTCAGTGAGTAAACTAGCTCCAGGTAAACTTTCATGTTGCCTTTTTAAATAATCCAGCATGCTATGTTTCTTTGGCCAAGGAAGACAGCACTAAATTTAGTATCCAGTTCAGTCAATAATTAAACTTTATAATATATATAATCCATCCATGTATCTTTACATTTTCCAGCTGACACTGTAAAGTGTTGTCATGCATTAAAAAGAAATTATATTAGAAGCATTTTGATGCCAAAGCATGGTAGACCCTTCATATGTCTATAATAATTAGTTAAGCAGCTCCTTATTGTTGACCATTTAGCTTATTTCATTTACTTTTATTAACATAAATAATGCTGTGTTTGTTCAGACCTCTTTAGGTGCATTCTTTTTTTTTTTTTTTAATGAATACCTTTCTAGAAACTGTGAACAATTAGGTCAAAAGATTGTACCATTTTTAAAGGCCCTTTGATGCATATTACCAAATTACCTTCTGGAAAAGGTGTATAAATCATTGTCAAGATAATCTGTAAAAAGTATTGAATATCTTCTTTGTGCTAGTGTGTTTCTTAGATTAGGAGAAGGGGGCGACTAAGGATGAGATGGCTAGATAGCATCACCGACTCAATGGACATGAATTTGAGCAAACTAGGAAATAGTGGAAAATAGTTTCTTTCGAATTAATGGTTCAAAATGTTATAAATATTCGAAAGCTATGAATTAGCAGCTAAGTTCACTAGTACTATTTTCAGATGAGTGATTCAAAATGGATCTGATTCTTGCCTCTGTTGTTTTGTTTGAGAAGCCAGTATCCTGACTCACTGTTGCTCTCTTAAAGGAACCATCTTCCTTGCCCAAAGGAGAGAGGAATAACCTTCTGAGTTAGGGTCTCTCCTGCACTTCACAGCTTTCTCTTGGATTACCTGGTAGATGTCTGTGTGGTCAAGGCCACATGGTGTCAGATCACTTCCTGGTCCCAACTTCAGAGGAGAAACCGTGAAATTCCTTGTTTTAGGTGAGGGAGAGGTTAAGGTGCGGTAAGGGCATCGACTTCGTATCTTGCTCTTACTAGCGTGGTGTCAACACGCACTAAAATGTGATGACCGCCCCTCCTTTCTGATGAAAGGAAGATGATCCGCCTGGCCTGGATGGAGAGACAGGTGCCTGAGGCACGTTGTCACCTCTCATACCAACAGCAAGCATTAAAACAAACAGAAAGGCCAGCAGATTTCTGTTTATCCATGGAAATGTTTGACATTTTTGGCTTCCCATGAAATGTGCTGGGTCCAGGGGAAGAGGGAATAATGTTATGGCGGAAGGAATGAATGAATGAGGGAAGAAAGGAGTCTGGCTTCTTAAGAGAGATTTGAGGACTCAGAGGGGCTCTAGTCACAGCCCTGTAATAATCTGTTGGCAGAGTGTGTATGTGTGTGTGTGTGTTATTTGTTCAGTTGTGTCTGACTCTTTGCAACCCCATGAACTGTAGAGGAGTCCGATAGGCTCCTCTGTCCATGGAATTCTCCAGGCAAGAATACCGGAGTTAGGGTTATCATTCCCTTCTCCAGGGGATCTTCCCTACCCAGGGATCAAACCCGGGTCTCCTGCATTGCAGGCAGATTCTTTACCGTCTAAACCACCAGGAGCCCATTGGCAGAGTCCTAAGACTCAAACCCTAGAGGGAGCTCGTCTTTCAGAGTTTTATTTACTCTTCATTCGTATGGCACCAACATTGCTTGGCTGAAACTTCTCTACAGGTGAACTTAATTAGTACAGGGCTGCCGTAGAGTTTATAGTCCTAGAGGAGATGCCCATTTGGAAACCTAGAGAATTAGCCACTCCTCAGGGAAGGAGAATTTTTCTCCTCAGTTAGATGTATTTTACTGACGGGTTTGAGGACAGAATCTGAGAACTCTTAGAAGAAGCTGTGGTTATTTTGAGATGTTTGATGTAATTTAAGGCTTTTTTTTAGACAATCATGGTGTGGTTTAACCAGTCATCTTGAAATATGAATCACACGGAGATAACACAAGAAGTGATGTGTGACACTTCTAGGTGTCTTGGGAAGAGGTTGGGTTTGTCTCCTGTCTATCATGGCAATACTCTTGAGGGATCACTAATAATGTTGTATAAGGATTTCCTCTAGAACTTTAAATCTTAAAACAAAACTTACTTTAGCCAGAACAAAAGAGTTTTGTATTCATGGGAAACTGATGGGAAAGAAGCTGGAAAGCATACAACAGTAGCAGCAATGAAACAAACAGTACTTAAGCCACATAATAGAGGCACGCGGGTTCCACACATTGAAGGTATTTTTGGAAGTTTGTTATTTTCCTATTTTGAATCGACTCATGACAAAACATTTTTTAAAAAGTGTACAGAATGGACAAATGCTAAAAAAAGTCTGTTTTTTTTCTGGTGTGGGGGGTGGTTAGTGGTATTACCAGATCAAGGTCTAATAATGAAGATCCCTGCCTGACCTTTTCCTTCTCCTTAGTTTTGAACATCATTTGTAAGTGGTGAAAAAAACTGAATCGTACTACAACTTCAGATTCTTGATTTCTGCTCTGTTTATTTAGGTTTCTTAGGAATAAGAGATTGAACCTCTTATTTTTTTAAAGGAAGTTATTTGTAATCGTAGCCCTGTCTATTCTGTTCTGCATGTTATGAACCTTCCATACAAAATTTGAGAGCAATAGACATTCTCTGGTGATGTTGGGGCTTTTAAATGTTTCCAAAATTCAGTTATTTCCCCCTAGAATAGATGAGCTTGGTGTTCACTTGATTGTAAATCCCATGTGTATACAACTCAGTTTGAGTGGTCAATATCACATTCGAGGAGATGTGCATTAACAAGTTTTGTGCATCTATTCAGTATGAACTTGAAAACTTTGACTTCAAGTAACAGAATTTCTATCTAACTGTGGGTTAAACAGGACTCATTACACATCATAAGCTGTTTGAAAGAAGGAAGGTCTTCTGGAGCAGTGACTTAGTAATATAACCAAGGATGCTGGCACTTTCTATTCTTCTGCTCTCCATCTTTAGCACAGGGACTTTTTGGTCTGTTGGCTTAACCTCGTGATCACAAGATGGTTGCAGTAGTGCCATTCATCATGTCCTCGTGTAACTGTTCAAGGCTGGAAGAGGGTGGGAAGATAAAAGGGGGGTTTTATATTTGGTGGAAAATCTTTCCCACAAAGCTGCTAGCAGACTCCTCATTAGACCCTTTTGGCCAGTGCTGGACTGCTTGACCATTCCCAGTTGCAGAGGAGGCTGGGGAATCTAGGATCTAGCAGAAGTGAATGATATTTCCACGTGTTATGGGTGAATGTTTGTATCCCCTCAAAACTTGTTTATTGAAACCCTAACCTCCCATGTGATGGTACTTGGAAATGGGGTTTTGGGGAGGTAATTAGGGTCAGATGAGGTCATGAGGATGCAGCCCTCATGGCGGGATTAGTGCCCTCATAAGAAGTGATATCAGAGAGCTCACTCTTTGTGCACACACAGAGAAGTGGTCATACGCACATACAGTGAGATAGGGCTGCCCACAAGCCAAGAGAAGTCTCAGAATTAAACCTACTTTGTCAGCACTTCTATCTTGGACTTCCCAGCCTACAGAACGCTAAGCAGTAAAATTCGGCTAAGCCACCCAGTCTGTGGTGTTTTGTTATGACTGCCCGAGCTGACTAAGGTGCCATCCCTGGGTTGGAACACTCATAATCCATTCTGTGGAGTAGTGCTCATTGCTCCTCTGTTGGGGTCAAAGAGAAGGAAGAGCTGATGAGTAAGCAGGTGTGGTTTCTGCCACACTCAATTAACGTATGAGTGGGAAAGAGATTTTTATCTTTTATTCTGGAATGACCAAGGTTGTAGCCTTAGTTTCTATATATATACAAAATAATATATATATGTATAATATAACCTTTTGGGACAAATACATATAAAACTGGGATTGGCAATTGGTATCAATCATGCAGCAAGTTTAACTGGCACTTTCAGTTAAGCTATTGTGACTTGTTGGTCAAAGCTGAGGATCATGCAGTGAATAAGGTGGACAGCCCCCAAACTCACAAGGTTGGTAGACCAGTAGGACAGAGAGATTAGGGAGTAGTTTCAGCACAGTGGCATTAGTGCTCAGAATGGGGGACAGCACCATTTCCTCTGCAGAGAGAGGACATCAGTGAACACAGACTCAGGGGTCAGGGAAGGCCTCTTGGAGGAGGTGACATCCTCACCCAAGTCCTGAGATGCAGGAGCCAGTTCTTCTCAGAAACTGATGAATTGACCACACTTTTTACTTAGGTTCTCCTGGAAATCAAGACACAAGCAAATCAGCTGTTCCTATGGATGTAGGGGTGATTGTATCAGCAGCTCTGGAGGAAGTGTAGCACAGTGGAAATATTATCGCCTTTGAAGCCAGACAGATAAAAGATTCTGCCTTCAACTAGCTGTGTAAGAATCTGGGTTTCCCTAAGCTTCAGTTGCCTGTTGTATAAAATGGAGTTGATATGTTGCTATGCAGATGCCATACATAGTAGAAATAGCAAGTGCTGTTAGCACACTTAATATTTGCAAGACACTTTTCTAATCACTTTATCTCCCTTAATGCACATGTTATCCCTATGAAATAGGCCTTTTAATTACCACTGTTTTACAGATGAAGAAACTGGGGACAGAGAAATTAAATCATGTGCTTGAAGATCTCTAGCTAGTACTGGTAGAGCTGGATTTGAACACAGGCTGGCTGGCCCCTGAATCCATGCTGCATGTTGTGCTGAGAAAAGTCAACTGCACTCTTTCAGTACTCTGGTCTATTGGATAAAACCAGATCAAACTCCTAGCTTAGTGGCAGTTAGTAATTTCTGCCCTTATCCAAGTTAGTATTGCTTTCTTTCCAGAAGTTTTGGGTTACCATACCTTTCCCTCCCCATCTATCTTCAGCCTGTGACTGTCTTTCAGCTTATCAGCAGCTCTGAAATCTGACCCCTGCTCATGCCTTCTGACTCTGCTCTAGTTCAAATGATCTCAAAATGATGAGATGGTTGGATGGCATCATCGACTCAGTGGACACAAAGTGGACTTTGCGCAAACTCCGGGAGATAGTGAAGGACAGGGAAGCCTGGTGTGCTGCTGTCCATGGGGTCGCAAAGAGTCAGACATGACTTAGTGACTGGACAAAAGAAATTTGTAACAGCTTCTGAGCTGTTTTTTTTTGGCCAGTCTCTTTCCCTTCTTTTCCACATGCATCCTCTGTCCTTGCCAGTCTATCTTTTACTTATCTAACAGAATGGATTTTCTTACTGTTTGACTGTGGTCTTAATTCACTGTAGATCTTAGTTAAATGCATTGCTGTTGCCTGTTGGATAAAGTCCAAGTGCCATAGATGCACACATACCCTTATTAATATTTCTAGACCACTATCTAACTTAACCTTCCCCTCCTGGCTCTAGCCCTCTCTGCTTCCCTGCTACCAGGAGTATTTATTTACTCTGTATTTGTTCATCCTTGCAACCCACCGTCTTTCTTCCCTGGAGTTCACCTGGGGGAGAATTGTGCATCTTCTCAAGATTTACTTTGAAAGTGTCTGCCTCTGCAAATCCTTCCTTCCATTGTGCCCACTTAGCATTTGGTTCGGTTTCTGATCACTTAGGACTTCACTGTCGCCCTGATGTCGTTGGTGGCTCTTTGATGGTGAGTTCTGGAGAGCCAGGACCTCGTCTGCGTGTGTTGCTACAACGCACAGCACAGTGCAGTTTTTGCCAATAGGAGTGCTGTGCTAACACTTACAGAAGGGTTGATATGATGTCCTGAGGGTATATTTTTCATTTTGTACAATGGGTGTATTTTACTTGTTTCTCTGTGTGGAAGAGATTCATATGTGTACACACACACACACACACACACACACACACACACACACACACACACACACACACACACATGTGTACAAACACACACACATATGTGTACACACACACACACACACACACACACACACACACACACACACACACACCCCACATGTGCATGAGAGTGCTCCTTCTTACCTAACAGCAGCCCCCAGGCTCCTCTGTCCATGGGGATTCTCCAAAAAATACTGGAGTGGGTTCTCATACCCTCCTCCAGGGGATGTTCCCAACCATCGAACCCAAGTCTCCCTTGCAGGCAGATTCTTTACCATCTGAGCCACCAGGGAAGCCCTAATTTTACCTGTGTGGTACCTTCTAGGGCAGCATGTTGTTTCTCTTAGTTTGACTTTATGAGCAAAGAATGTGTGTCCTCATTGATATCTGTACTATTTTGTGTGTACTTTTTCCAATAATTATTTTTACTTTTTCATCATATTAATAACATTCATATGTAAAATACAGTCACATTGTGCAGAGGGATTATGGGGCTTCCCTGGTGGCTCAGTGGTAGAGAATCTGCCTGCCAGTGCAGGACACATGAGTTTGATCCCTGGGTTGGGAATATCTGCTGAAGTAGGAAATGGCAACCCACTCTAGTATTCTTGCCTGGGAAATTCCATGGACAGAGACTCCTGGCGGGCTATAGTCCATGGGGTGGCAAAGAGTCGGACAGGATTTAGTGAATAAACAACAACAACAGGGATTATGACAGATTATTATGGAAAATAACAGCTCTCCCCTTTATTCCTCCCCAGCTTCCCACCTAGAGATGACCATTCTTTTCAAAGAAAAACAACTTTGTTGAGATATAATTTGCATATATGCAGTTCACCCATTTAAAGTATACAATTCAGTGTTCTGGTTTTTCTTTTTTGTCTATTCACAAGATTGTGGAACTATCGCCACTGAAATCTAACTTGAAAACATTTTTGTAACTTCTAAAATAAACCCTGTACCCATGTGTTGTCCTTCCCCGTTCACTTTTACCAACTGCCCACCCTCATCTCTGTCTTAGAGTGCTCAGTCATGTCTGACTTTTTTGTAATCCCATGGACTGCAGCCCGTTGGGTTCGTCTGTCCATAGAATCTTCCAGGCAAGAATTAGGAGTGGGTTGCTATTTTCTCCTCTAGGGCTTCTTTCCAACCCAGGGATCGAACCTGTGTCTCCAGTGTCTCTTGCATTGGCAGACAGATTACCACTGAGCCACGTGGAAGTCTTATTTTCTCTGTTTATAGATTTGCCTATTAGAGACATTGCATATAAGTGGAATCATAAAATATGTGGTTTCTTGTGACTAGCACCTTTTACTTAGCATAATCTGTATGTTTTTGTGGTTTGCCCATGTTGTAGAATGTGTGAATACTTCATTTCTTTTTGTGGCTGAATAATGTTCCATTTATGGATAAAGCACATTTTATTTACACGTCCATCACTTGACAGACATTTGTTGTTTTAACTTTTTGGCTATTATGAATAATGCTGCTATAAACACTTGTGAACACGATTTTGTATAGATGTGTTTTCATTTCTTTTGGGTATATACCCAGGAATGGAATCACTGAGTTGTATGGTAACTCTATGTTTAAACTTTTGAAGAACTGCTACACTGTTTTCCAAAGCAACTGTACCATATTACATCCCCACAGCAATGTAAAAAAGGTTGTAATTTCTTTGCACCCTTGCCAACACTTGTGTGTGTGTGTTAGTTGTTCAGTAGTGTCTGACTGTTTGCGACCCCATGGAGTGTAGCCCGTCAGGCTTCCCTGTCTTTAGGATTCTCCAGGCAAGAATACTGGAGTGGATTGCTATTTCCTCCTCCAGGGGATCTTCCTGATCCAGGGTTCGAACCCAGGTCTCCCGCATTGTAGGCAGATTCTTTACTGTCTGAGCCATTAGGGAAGCCCTACTGTCAATTTTTTATCTCTTTCAATTTAATTCCTATAATCCTGTGAGTTAGCCAAAGAAAAATACTCCTACTGTTATTTTATACGTGAAAACTGCAAGTCAAAGGACCAATGAAATGAGATGCCTACTTTGTGTGTGAATAGAAGGGAGGAAGAGACGTGGATAGTTCAAAACAGCAAATCATGCAAAAGAAATTTAGAAGTTTTTGAATTAGCTACTTCTGTTGGAGGTCACATTTCTCATCCCCTCTCTCTTTTTCTTGTCACTATGGTTGTATTTTTTTTTTTTTTTTGCCTGTGTTAAAAAAAATTGAGGTGTAATTTACATGACATAAAATTCACCATTTTAAAGTCTATGAGGTGACAGCTCTTATTCATGCCTATTTCTTAGTGCTTCTTTTTTTTTTCAATTTATTTTTAATTGAAGAAAGATTGCTTTACAATGTTGTATTGGTTTCTGCAATACAACAATGCAAGTTAGTGTTTCTAACAGTTGTCTAGAAAAAATTTACATGTGGTTAAAAATACCTTTTCTATATTAAAAAAGAGGGAGAAATACAAAGTTTGATTTCTGGGGAGCCATCCTTGATGTACAGAAGGGACAAGCATGGAAATACCAGAAAGCAAACAAAAGTCATCTGCTTTGAAGAAGTAAGGTAATTATGTTGACTTTCTTCCATACTTTATATAGTGCCTTTTCAAAATTAGAGGGAGACGCCGGCTTTGTGTTCTGACATGAATATTTAGCAGTGTCATCTCTAACCCCTAGGATCATCTGGTAAATGTTAACAAGAAGTACCAGAACTTGTGTTTTCCCTGTCTTACTGTTTTTCTACAGGAATGATGGCAGCTAGAATGGCTTTGTGACATAATGCCTACAAAGCTGAGTGTTACACGTGTAGCTACCTGGCTTGGCGTAGAGTGTGTTTTTTTACGAGCTGGACATAGTGACTGGATATCATCAGTGACTTCAGTTTTGTGATCCTGAAGGACTTTACATACAATTTGACGAAAATTACCAAGGAGAATTTTTATCATAAATTATATTTCCTTGTTATACTTCTGCTCAGTGATTATTTTCTGAAGATGTGAAGCTTCTGACATACGTGTGGGATTAAAGAAGTGCTTTGTGTTGTGTTTTCAGGCTTTTCTTGTGTTTCTGCTCAGTGGCAGAGTTTTATTTTTTATGGGAACATGTCATGCTCGGTTCCGCTAGCCTGTCTCAAGCCTCCATCTCATATCACTTCTGTGTATGATACATAGCTTCTGTCCACTTTGGAGAATCATTAGGGCCACTGAAAATGTTATCTGTGGCTGAGTTAACAGTTTTTATTGCTCATCTGGTGATACCCAGGTCAATAGATTTTTCAGTGCATTTCCCAAGTCCCTGTATCACCCAAGAAACTTTTTTTCCTTTCCTCTCACCTCATATGAACAAAATTTCACTGCATATTCTAATTATAAGAATGATGGTAGGGACTTGCCTGGTGGTCCAGTGGTTAAGACTTCACCTTCCCTGGCAGGGGTTGCGGGTTCGATCCCTGATTGATAAGCTAAGATCCCTTGAGGCATCCGCATGCCTCAAGGCCAAAAAACCAAAACATAAAATAGAAGCAATATTGTAACAAATTCAGTAAAGACTTTAAAAATGGTCCACATCAAAAAAATCTTTTAAAGAAAAGTATTAGAAAACAATGATGGCATATTCAGACAATGCTGAAAGTTTCAAGAAGAAAGTAAAAGTCTTCCTTTAGTCTTCCTCCCCGGACAAGCATATTCGCTGTGACTGTTTTGGACTGTAACAGGGGTGAGCCACCTATGGCCTGTGGACCAGATCTGGCCTGCCACGTTTTTGTACAGCCCCTGAGCTAAGAATGGTATTCACATTTTTAAATGGTTGGGAAAAAAATGAAAAGAAGCATAATATTTCATTACATGTGAAAATAACATGAAATTTAAAATTTAGTTTCCGTAAATAAAACCTTCTGAGCTTCCCTGCATGTCCAATGCAGAGGGTGCATGTTTGATCCCTGTTCAAGGAACTAAAATCCCACGTGCCATGGGGGCTTGGCCAAAAAATGAAAGAAACAAAAAAGCCTTCTTGGAAACAGCCATGCTTATTCATGTTCATATTGTATGTGCCTTCTCTCAGGCGACGGCAGAGTTGAGAGTTGAGCTGTTGTGAGAAACCGGCGGCCTCCAAAGCCTGAAATATTTACTGTCTGGTCCTTTACAGAAAAACATTTGCTGACCTCTGATCTCTAACCTTCAAGACTTTTTTCCCGTGCCTTTGTGTGAATATTTGTGTGTGTGTAGTTTTTAAACAATGCGGCCATTCTGTGTGCTTTTCTAATCTACCCTTCGACAGCATATTATGTTGACCAGTAACTTCTGTTGAGTTCCTTTTTTGTTTTTATGCCATTGAATTAAAATCTGAGAACCACTGCTTCCCATTTTATGTTTGTATTATGTAAGCCCATTAGGTGTTACCTGGGAATAATAATAAAGTAATGATAATAATAGTACTTAATGTGTCACTTAAGATTGATTTTAATTGTTTAATGAAATTTAATTTAATTGATTTTAATTGTTTAATGAAATAAAGGTCCCCCCCCCTCAATTATAAGATAGGTGGTGGTGGACCAGCTTTTGAAAGTCATGAGCACCCAGCATCTCTTAGCATCCTCCTTTGCCACTCTAAGCATATCATCTCATTGAAAGATGGTGAATAGATTCTGTCATTGCTGTGTAACAGATTACCGCAAAGTGTAATGTCTTCAAGCAACAAATATTTATTCTCTGACAGTTACATTTCTGTGGATCAGGAATCCAGACACATCTTAGCAGGGTACCCCGGGCTCAGGGTCTCTCATAATGTGGCACTCAAGATGCTGGCTGGGGCTGCAGTTATTTTCAGATTTGACTAGGGGTGTAGGGGATCTGTTTTCAAGGTCACTCTTGTGGCCATTGGCATGATAGTAAACTTGCAGTTGAATTTCATCAACTGGGACAGTGCCACATGGGTTCTCCAGCTGTGAGGAAGTCTAGGATAGCCAACTTTTTGGATGTGCCTATTGTTGCCTACATCAAAATCAGGATTTGGTTAATAAGAAAAATTGTCAGAATAGGTACTAGGTGGGCAAAAGATGGTATCTGCTGTGTTGTTATTGTTTAGCTGCTAAGTTGTGTCCAACACTTTGCGAACCCATGGACTGTAGCCCACCAGGCTTCTCTGTCTGTGGGATTTCCCAGGCAAGAATACTGGAGTGGGTTGCCATTTCCTTCTCCAGGGGATCTTCCCGACCCAGGGGTGGAACCCAGGTCTCCTGTGTCTCCTGTATCGGTAGGCGGATTCTTTATCACTGAGCCACCAGGAAAGCCCAGGTATCTACTACACTGGCTCTGTAAAGTAGTTTGAAGAGTTCAGTGAAGTAACAACCTAGCCCTTGTCTGATTTATAATATACACTCAAACACTAGCTATGTTTTTTGTTACTCCTTATCCATTATATAGTATAGTTTTGAAATTTGTGGATATGATCTTTGTGCAGTTCTATTGAAAAAAAATAGTGTAGAAAGAAGAAAACAAACATTTATTGAGTACTTTATATAGCACTAGTATGTGCATTTTATGAATATGAAGTGGAGTGAAGTGAAAGTCGCTCAGTAGTGTCCGACTCTTTGTGACCCTGTGGATCATACAGTCCCTGGAATTCTCCAGGCCAGAATACTGGAGGGGATAGCCATTCCCTTCTCCAGGGGATCTTCCCAACCCAGGGATCAAACCCAGGTCTCCCACATTGCAGGTGGATTCTTTATCCAGTTGAGCCACAAGGGAAGCCCTTGTGTATGAATATATATTCATACATATTATCTGATTTAATCTTCATAAAAAATGGGTATTATTTGTAAAAATAGATGAGGAAACTAAGGCCCAATAATATTAAGTAGATTGTTTCTGGAGCACATCCCACTGGTGTGCCTGGAATGGATTATTGGTTGTGGAGAGAATGGTCCCCTTAGTCCTTGAGTGGGTTAGTAGAGAGTCTGAACTCTGGCCCCATCACGTCTTCTGATTACTCCAATGTGGTCTGCAAATTTTATAATTTTCTACATGCTTCATGATGTGGAAGAGGTTAGAAAGTATTGTTCAGTCAACGAGCACTTGGCAGAGCTGGAATTTGAACCCAGGTGTGTATAACTCCAGAGCTTCCCAGGTGCTGCTAGTGGTAAAGAACCTGCCTGCCGTTGCAGGAGACCCAAGAGGTGTGGGTTTGATGCCTGGGTCAGGAGGATCCCCTGGAGGAGGGCATGGCAACCCGCTCCAGTATTTTTGACTAGAAAATCCTATGGACAGAGGAGCCTGGCAGGCCACAGTCCATAGGGTTGCAAAGAGTCGGACAAAATTGAATTGACTTAGCATGCACGCACGTATGTGCGTGTCTAACTCCAGAAAACCTGTCTTCCTTCCTCAACAGAGTCCTTCCCAATCTGTAAAAGCAGTGAATTCTAGTTAGGCTGGCATAGCAGTTAAAATGCAGCTTTGTTTAACACGTAAAGCATTATGTTTCTCTTATACTTAGCGTGTCTCTCTCTGTCTTGATTTTAATTGACACAGCGCATGCTAAAAAAGAGGTTTTCTTGGATTATAAAGCTGTTTGATATTATTTGCTGTTTAACTGTAGTCTGAATGGAAGTTCACTTGGCCACTAGATGTCTCCTTTTGGTTTTGCCCCTTCTGTTGCCACACTCTTAGCAGGAACCCGAAATGGATGGAAGGGAGATTAGACAGTGAGAACATTTAAGAAATGAATGGGACCTGCTCTCTGATGATCCCAGCTGCCTTTTTTTTTTTAAATGTTAATTGTTTTGAAGCATGGTTACTTGACAGTTGTATTAGTTTCAAAGGGAATCAGCTGTACCTAACATCCCCTCCCTTTTGAACATCCTTCCTACTCAGGCTCCTTCCTATTCAGGCGACCTCAGATGCCTTTTTTTTTACCCTTTCCTCTCTACTTCTGTTTGTCTTTGCTCGTAGACTGATATTTAGGTAATAGGTTAATTCTCTGGAAGCTGAGATGAATCTTTGATATCTGTTTCTCATTTATAAGAATAGTGAAGTGGAGGGAAAGAAGGTCTGTGCTCATCTAGATAATGTTAGGTAATAATTGTAACAAGTTTGCAGAAAATTTTAGGAATGGTTTTAATATCATGGGAATACTTGTGTTACCAGGCAAATGATAATTCCATTATTAACATCAATTCCCCTTATTCTTTAATATAGTATTACTGGCTGTCACTTAACGTATACTATCTTCTGTAATCCTCGCAGGGATCCTACATGGTTGCTATTTTCCTCCAGATTTTATAGATGAGGACAATGAAGCTTAGAGGAACTGGTTAATTTGCTCCAAGTTTAATAGAGTTTGGTTACTTTCGAGTTTTTCACTCTCCTGCATTTTGTTGTTTTTGTTTAGCTGCTAAGTTGTGTCTGATCCTTTTGCGACCTCATGGACTGTAGCCTGCCAGGCTCCTCTGTCCATGGGACTTCTCAGGCAAAAATACTGGAGTGGGTTGCCATTTCCTTCTTCAGGGGATCTTCCTGATGCAGGGATCAAACTCGTGTCTCCCACTTGGCAGGCAGATTCTTTACCACTGAGCTGTCTGGGAAGCTCCCCCCCATTTAAAAGTTGTTAATTGACAGTAATGTCAGGGATAATTTAACTTAAGCACTCAGATTTAAAATTCCCATAGGATAATTCAGCAGAAAGCACTTCTGGAACCATAATTGTGAGGGCAGAGATCCATTTTCTGCAGTTGTCTGGTAGAAGCGAGTACTGGGCTCTGGATGTGGGCTCCCTTCAAGAAGGCTTCAGTCTACTTGTAGAATTACAAGTCTTACAATTACACGAATTACAATTCTACTTTGTAGAATTACAAATCACTACACTCAGGGATCACTTTCTGTCCCTTGCCTACAAATGCAGCAACCATTATCATAGGAACAGCCGGGCATTTGACAGCTCAGGTTCAGACCTGGAACTTCATTAGCTGGAACCTTCTTCTTACCCAATTAGGGGCACACCAAAAAGCTGGGAATTCAACTGGACCTAGGGTTTTCTTTTAAGGCCACAGGCTGATAAGATCTCTTTTACCTGAATTTCCATTCTGCACTAATTTCCAAATTTCTCCAGTTGTCTTTAAAAAAAAAAAAAAAATCAGGTCATGCTAGGTGTTCCTTAGTCTCGAGTACTTTAATTGTGCATCGCTCTCCAGTTGACTCCCCAGTTGGGCTGGTGGTTTCTGCAGACCGCGGGAAAATGTATAACAAATGTGAGATGAGAGGGCGTTGTCAGGCAGGGAGCCCTGTCTCCGGGAGGTGGGAGCTGGGAGTGGGCGCAGTCCCCAGCACTAACAGGCACACCCCCAAGCTCTGCCCCCAACACTGTCAGCCCTCTCTCTTTGTTCCCTTCCCCGACTCTCTTCCTGCCAGGGATTTGTGACATGTTTCCTCGAAGATCAAATGAGCCCCTGACACCTGATTGCCCAGTGCTTGTTTACAGTCGTTTTCCAAGGGCACCTCGACAAGATGGAAGGCTTAACGCGCCGTAATTAAATTTGCATCTGCTCTGTGACAGGACTCAAAAGAGTTTTTCCCCCCTCCACCTATGAATCTCATTGTGGAGCTCCTAGTGTCTTTGACCATACAACATCTAAAAAGGCAAGATGTGGACAGGTAAACAAACATTGGTGCAGTCTACTGCCTGTCAGTATAATGATGAATATTAAATAAGGAGATCCCTTTCTTACTTGACTTTCTACTCTTCACCTACTTGTCTAGGCAGATTTTTTAACTGGTCATATAAATATAAGAACTGTAGATTGGAGGTGATTTTTTTTTTTTTTAAGTATTTCTAAAGGAAAACAAACATTGCCGAACAATCTGGATTGGTTTAACACCCTTTGGATTGTACATTTCTCACAAATGCTAATGAATAATTCAGCAAGGCCAAACACAATCTGCTGGAGGTATCCAGTGTGATTCACACTCGCTAATGAATAATTCCTTTTGGCTTTTATAGAGCAGCTCTAAGGAGTGACTTCTGAGACTCAGATGGGTTATTATTGGGCTATTTGTCAGTGTCCTTGGGGTATTGTGAGCCAAAGTCCAACTTGATGACCCTCTCCACATACCTCCTCTGATTCTTCTGGGAAACAGGGAGCTCTTTCTGTCCCAGCCTTTTAGCTCTCAAACATTGCTGTGAAAGAGGCAATGCTGTAACAGGATTCAGCTCCATCATAATTTCACTGATTCACTTCCTTCAGTGCTTCATTCAGAGAAGTATTGAGCACCTTACCTACGAAGTACTGAGCCTGGCATTGTTTGTATACTGAAGTAACTTAGATCTTGTGTGATGTCTCCTCAAAGGGACCATAGAGTACGTAGGAGAGGCATGAGGTCCGGGTGGAAGATGCTGAGCATCTTTTTGTCAAAATGGTCAGTTACCATTTTATCACCATGTTCTCAGGTATGCATTACAGTGCATATTTGCTATTGATGGTGTTGTGTGAAGCTTATATTGTGTTGGATGAGCCTGAACCTTGATTGACGTTGGAACTGCGTGAGGGATATGCTCTATAACGTGACTGCAGAAGCACCTAGGTTTGAGGTCCATGTTCATTTCTGCTGAAGTTAGGAATGTGGTATGACCGGCTTAGCTTGGAGAGTGTGAGGATGGTGAACGGGGATTTACTTATCTCTGAGTAGTCTATATAAGACTTCCCAGGTGGCTCAGTGGTAAAGAATCCGCCTGCTAATGCAGGAGACACAGGTTTGATCCCTGGGTCGAGATGATGCCCTAAAGTAGGAAATGGTAGCCCACTCTAGTATTCTTGCCTGGAAAATTCCATGGACAGAGGAACCTGGCAGGCTATATATGTAGTCCATGGGGTCGCAAAGGGTCGGACACGACTGAGCAACCGAGCGTACACACACAGTCCACGTACGTACCTTCACAGTCGTACTGAATAACTTGTAACTCTGAGATCAGTGAGGCACACCCAGCCTTGGGGAGGTTATCTCTGGCATCCTGTATCTGCTTCAGCTTTTTCTTTTTAACTCCTGGTTTTTGCTTTTCTTTGTAATTGTACTGGAAGATCACAACTCCTAGCTTCTTTGCAGTTAGGTGAAATTCCATGATTAGTTTTAACCAATGAAATGAAGTAGAAGTGGTAGGTATCAATTCCCAATCAAGACACTTAAGAGCTGGTGTGCTATTTGCATGCTTTCCCTTGCTCTGCCGGAGCAACCTTGGGGGCTGTGTGTTCCAGACAGTGGAGTCTCCGTTAGACTGGGTTCATGAGTGACTGTGTGTAGAGTCGTCAATGGCCTGTATTGGGCAGGGAACTTGACCAAGAAAGACCTTTCTGTATGAAGTCCCTGAGACTTGGGAGTGACCATTCTCATTAACACAGAGGGGTTAGTATAGGAAGAGACCTTTGTGTGTGTATGTGTGTCTTATCTAGGGCCTGGTACTTAACAAGATTCCAGTTAGCCTTGTCAGATATATTGTCAGTTGGGGATTGAAAGGTGGACTTTATTTAGGGACAGGAAAAGAGTTTATTTCATCAACTGCCAAAGCATTTGTGGGAGAAAAAATAATGGTATAAACAGAGTCGTGACAATGAAAGGCTAATTAGTGAGAGGAACCAGAGTTGAGTTGAGGCTGTTATAACTCACATTCATGAATTTTAAGTTGTATTCAGCATGTTTAATTGGTTAAGATAGTGAACCTGTAATTTTTCTCTTTGCTTATAGTTTATACTAGGAGTTGGCTTTTGAACTGAAAATGGTTTTTACATTTTTAAAGGATTGTCAAGGAAAAAAGAAAAATGAGAATATTCAATAAGGGCCATATGCGGCCCACAGAGCTTAAAATATTTACTGTGTGGCCCTTTATGGAAAAAGTTTGCTCTCCTTTGGTTTATATCCTTAAAATCTTTGCATACAATTATCAAAAAGTATCACCCATTAAAATATGAGTTCCTCGAGCATGAGAACTGAAAGGTTTTATTAATTTCTGTGTCTTTTGGCCTGTCAAGGTGCATGGAACATTGCACAAGCTCAGAACAAGTTTACTTTATTAAATTGTTTGTGGAACATGGGAGTTAAGACATTTTCAAGGATAAGAACTGAGAAGAAATCATGGAATGTCATAGCTCTGACAGAATAGAACTTTACCTTCTCTGTTCACTTGGCTGGTGACATTTCTGGATTTATTTATACCTAATATGTGTGGATATATGTTTAATTTTCATGTTTATTTTCAAACAAATGCCATCTTATTTAAAATGCCATTTTAAAGATACTGACTTCTGCTCTAGCGTCAAAGTATTGTTAGAGTCTTCTTGTTAACCTACCAACTGTCAATGTTTTGCTTTCTCTCTTTTGCTGTGTAACATTCATATTAAAAAAAAAATTTAATGCGAGTTCCTATCTGTTCACTCACTCATTCATTTGCTACCTCATAGATACATACCTGCAAGAGATGAAAACATCTGTCCACTTAAAAACTTACACACAAATGCTTCTAGTAACATTATTCATAGTAGCCAAACAATAGAAGCAACCCAAATGACTGTCAGCTGATGAATGGATAGACAAAGTGTTGTGTAGCTGTATGATGGAATATTATTTTGCAACACAAAGGAATGAGGTTGCAACATGTATAGTACAACATGAATGAACCTTGAAAGCATAACACTAAGTGAAAGCTAAGCACAAAGAAACTACATGTTATCTGATTCCATTTATATAAAAGTGACTACAGTGGGCAAATCTGTACATAATAGAAAGATTTAGCAATGGCCTTGAGTAGGAGTGGGATGAGATGGGAATTGTGGGTGACTCCTAATGGGTACGAGGCTTCTTCTTGGTATGATGACAAAGTTCTAAATTTAGGTTATGATGATTATTGCAAAACTCTGTGCCTCTGCAGAAAATCATTGAATTGTACATTCTAAATGGGTGAATTTTATGTTATGTGAATTATATCTCAATAAAGACATTAACAGAAATTATGCAGCTGATTGCTCGTTTTCTCGTGATGCTGCGGACTATACACCTCTTATTCAAACAACAGACAGGGCTTGACTCTCTTGTATTTTACGTTCTTGAATTAAAATCTCCTAGAAAGAAGATTGATTTATATTCAGATCCCCTTTGGCCCAGCTATTCTACTTACATGAATTTATTCCATTTTCTTTACCTGTACAAAGACATATGTACAAGACTCTTCACTCGGCATTATTTGTAATGGTAAAACCTAAGAATGCAATCTAAATGTCCATCCATAGCGGACGCTTTAAGATTGGGGACAGGAAGAGAAGGGGGCGACAGAGGATGAGATGGTTGGGTGGACATGAGTTTGAGCAAACTCCAGGAGACAGTGAAAGACAGGGAAGCCTGGTGTGCTGCAGTCCCTGGGGCTGCAGAGTTGGACATGACTTACTGACGGGTCAACAACAAAGGGGACACTTTAAAAACCTAGAGGGGTGGGGTGGGGTGGGGTGGGGTGGGGTGGGAGGGAGGGGACACATGTATACCTATGGTTGATCCATCTTGTTGTATGGCAGAAAGCAACACAATATTGTAATTATCCTTCAATTAAAAATAACTAAATTAAGAAAAAATATTAAGGAAAATGTAGCCAGTGAACTATTCTCATACCATTAAGAGGAGACAGTTCTAAATGTACCAGTATGAAACAATCTTTAAGATATTTTTTAAAAAAAGCAAGGTACAGAATACTTGTTGCTCTTTATATAAAATGTTTACATGAAGATAGTATATCTCAGCAAAAATTCGATAAAAATTACTTCTTTAGGAAGGAAAGTTTGGATATTCAAGCAATAGGAGACTGACTGACTTTTGCAGGTTTAGACATTTTTTTAATACACTTTTTCCCTCATGACAGTAGGATTCATAATCACCAAAAAGTGAATACCACACAGCTGTTTATCAGCTGATGAACAGATGAAATGTGATATACCCATATAGGCATGTAAGAGCTGGGTCAGTGGGGATTTGAACATAAATCGGGTTTGATTCTAGGAATTTTAACTCAAGAGGGTGAAAGTGAAAGTGAAGTCTCTCAGTCGTTTCCGACTCTTTGTCGACCGGTGGACTGTAGCCTGCACCAGGCTTCTCCATCTATGGGGTTGTCCAGGCAAGAGTACCGGAGTGGGTTGCCATTTCCTTCTCCAGGAGATCTTCCCGACCCAGGGATTGAACCCAGGCCTCCTGCCTTGCAGGCAGATGCTTTACCCTCTGAGCCACCAGGGAAGCTAACTCAAGAGGGTAGGTGTGTTCAAATATTATCAAGACCCTAAATGTCCATTGACTGTTGAATGGATAAGGAAGATGTGGTACATGTATAGAATGGAACTCAGTCATAAAAAAGAATGAAATTGGGTCATCTCCAGTGACGTGGCTGAACCTCGAGGCTGTCATACAGTGAAGTAAGTCAGAAAGAGAAAAATAACATATATTAACACATATTTATGTTTACTCCTTGGAAGGAAAGTTATGACCAACCTAGATAGCCTATTAAAAAGCAGAGACATTACTTTGCCAACAAAGATCCGTCTGGTCAAGTCTATGGTTTTTCCAGTGGTCATGTATGGATGTGGTGAGAGTTGGACTGTGAGGAAAGCTGAGCGCCAAAAAATTGATGCTTTTGAACTATGGTGTTGGAGTCTTGAGAGTCCCTTGGACAGCAAGGAGATCCAACAGGTCCATCCTAAAGGACCTGGGTGTTCATTGAAAGTACTGATGCTGAAGCTGAAACTCCAATACTTTGGCCACCTCATGCGAAGAGTTGACTCATTGGAAAAGAGTCAATCGCTCTGATGCTGGGAGGGATTGGGGGCAGGAGGAGAAGGGGACGACAGAGGATGAGATGGCTGGATGACATCACCGACTCAATGGACATGAGTTTGAGTAAACTCCGGGGGTTGGTGATGGACAGGGAGGCCTGGCGTGTTGCGATTCATGGGGTCGCAAAGAGTCCACACGACTGAGCGACTGAACTGAACTGAACTGATGGAATCTAGGAAAATGGTAATGATGAAACCTATCTGCAGGACAGGAATAGAGGCGCAGATGTAGGGAATGGACTTCTGGACGTGGCCGGGGGGAGGAGCGGGCGGGACAAACTGAGAGAGTATCATTGACGTGTATACACTACCATGTGTGAAATAGACAGTGGGAGGCTGCTGTGTGCAGCCGTGGAGCTCAGCCCTGTGCTCTGTGATGACCTAGCGGGGTGGGAGGGAGGCTCAAGAGGGAGGGGATCTACGTCTCCACGTAGCTGATTCACGTTGTTGTATGGCAGAAACTGACGCCCCTTTAAGAAGCAATGACACTCCCATTAAAAAAATAAAATCCTCAAAATTAGCAATAAAGCGAAAGCATGATTTGTACCAAAAAAAATTTTTTTTTGTAAAAAGTTGATTTCTGTACTACAGCTCAGCAACTAATCTTGCATCTGTTCATGCCCCTCTCTTTTTCAACCCATGTGGAATAATTTGCTTTAAGACTTAATCCCCCCTCAACCCCACCCCCAGCCACTAATGATGGAGCAATTATGCGGTTCCACAGTGATTTTAACACCATTTTCTAACCCAGCTGTGTGGTAGCAAGTGTATCTGCAGGGCAGAAATGTGGCCTGCAAGGGACAATATCAGATTGCCCACAATTATTTTAATGTCTCCTGTGAAATGATAAATGAAGTTTACAGTTATAATAAAAGTAGACCAAGTTCCCCCAAGGTATAAAGAGTTTGCAAGGAAAATTCACGTAGTTATAATTTTTTTTTTTTTTTAAAGCAGCAACAAACATTCTTCATTGAGAGCTTAAAAAACACACAATCCAGAGATAGGTTTTCACTGTACGCATTTATTTGGTGAAGCCCAGTAGGGATGAGGGGCTTCCCAGGTGGCGCAGGGGTATAGAATCCACCTGCCAAGGCAGTAGACATAGGAGACGTGAGTTTGATCCCTGGGTATGGAAGATACCCCAAAGTAGGAAATGGCAACCCACTCCAGTATTCTTGCCTGGAAAATGCCATGGACAGAGGAGCCTGGTGGGCTATAGTCCATGGGGTTGCAATGAGTTGGGCATGACCGAGCAACTGAGCACGCATGCACAAGTAAGGATGAGTAAAGTATGAGCATGTAAGAGTTAGAGCTGCTTCTCTAGGAACCTAGACTTCTTGGTTGTTGGTATAATTGAAAAAATTCTTCCAAGTTCTGCATCTGTTTTGTGCATGGTTTATAATGCTAACTTCATGCAATTTACAAAATACTTGCTGGGATTTTTTTCATGGTCCTGGGAGGTCCCATAATTTGGCTGTAACTCCTGCTTTTATTATTTGGTGCCACTTGGGTTCGTGTCTTTCCCAGTCACTGTAAATCCTCCACCTGGCTCCACGTATGCTTGGTAAGACTGCCATTTTGAGAGGTGAGTGGTTTCTGTTCACAGTCGTTTTTGACACAGTGCCCACGACTATAATTTAAATGTGTCTTTGAAAGAGAGCAGGCTTCCCTGGTGGCTCAGATGGTAAAGAATCTGCCTGCAATGCAGGAGTCCTAGGTTTGATCTTTGGGTCGGGTCGGGAAGATCATCTGGACAAGGGAATGGTTACCCACTCCAGGATTCTTGCCTGGAGAATCCCATGGACAGAGGAGCCTGATGGGCTACAGTCCTCCATGGGGTCACAAAAGAGTAGGACATGACTGAGTGAGCGACGCTGTCTTTTCATTTGGAAGCGAGCACGCCTGGCTCTATCTCACTATTTCCTCAGCTGGGAAACGGGGCATAGTAGAAGCGGCACTCCTCCCTACGTCGAAAGATCTCTGCTATCACATGACGCTAGCGTTTCCACATTGGGTTTCCTTTCAGCTGTAGGTGATCTGGCTGCAATGTTTTTGTTTAAAAAAGATTCCACTTTCTTTGTGTTCCTGCTGCTTGCTACCTACTGACCCACAGCTAGAGGCTGCTGTCGCTGTAGTTTATGTGTTTGCATGCCAGGGCACTTTCCTTTATGCCACTGATGTCTTGGTATACTTTTTAATATCATATTTGTATTGTTGGTGAACTGGTTTGGAAGTGCTCATGACTTAAAGAAATGCTGCTGTAAATTCTCTTATAATCCCTCTTTCAGGTAGGTCCAATTGATAGGTTTAATATTTAGATAATTATTATTCAATTATTATTAAATGATACCACGTATTATAGGTTTATACAAACCTATCCATCTGTACTGTTGAATCTCTGAAGAGCCAGATGACCTTTTTGAGTCAAACTTCCCCATAGTATCGAGCTTCTCTGGTAGCCCAGTGGTAAAGAACCCTCCTGCCAATGCAGGAGACATAAGAGGTATGGGTTCATCCCCTGGGTTAGGAAGATCCCCTGGAGGAGGGCATGGCAACTCACTCTAGTATTCTTGCCTGGAGGATCCCATGGGCAGAGGAGCCTGGCAGGCTACAGTCCATAGATCACAAAGAGTTGGACATGACAGATCCCCATAGTATAGCTGAGGCCCAGAGAAGCCCAGGGAGTCTGTTGGTGTCTTCAAGGTTACAAAGTTGCTTAACCACAGAACTGAATCTGTCCTTTAGATTTTCACACTCAGAGCTTTTCCCACTAACTAGAAAGACTTACAAGTTCAAAGACACCTTGAATTGAAGAGGAGGCAGTCCGGAATGGATGGTGAATTATGACAAATGGCACTCCATTAAAATACCTGAACAGTGTAATGCTTAGGAAAAAAATAATGCTTAAGTATTTAAAATTTTATTTCCCTTCATTATAATCAAAGGAAGTAACAAATCTTGTATATAGTATTTTGAATAGTCTTCAAATAAATATTCTTGCAGCTGTTTCTACAACTTACCGATAGTCTGACAATATTGCTGATAAGTGGTTCTTTCTCTTGATATTGTTAGATGAGATTGAAGAGGAAGTCGGGCTGGGGCAGTTTTGCAAACACCGTTTCAGATGACTATAGGCAAGCCAGAGGCCACATCTTTCCTAGGTTAAAAGGGCTGACCCTTTACTATTGCTAGTTGGTGTGTACAACATGTTTTAGAAGAAGTAATTATTTTTAGCCGACTGACTATGACCAAGATTAATAGCTCTTGAAAGGGCCGTGATGAAGGGCTGCCCCAGCTGACTTCTGTATTACTCTTTATTTATCCTGCTCTCATCCCTGTCACCTTTGGGCATCAGCCAAATGTCATTTGTATGAGATTTGCCCCTTGGATGTGAAGGGCCTCTCTCTTCTTAATGATGGGAGGTGAATTGGGCTGTGAGGCTGAGGTACTTGGACAGTTGACACAACCCAGGGGAGATTCTTCTAGGCCTGTGGGGATCATAGGGACAGGACATCCTGGCGAGGGCTTGGGGGGAATGGGAGGATGGGCAGAGAAAGAGCATGAGAGTATTCAGCTGTCTGATCCAGATCCTTGAGACAGGGAGTAGTTCAAGGGCTCCATGGCCAAGTCCATATGTCTCAGTGGTTCTTCTGTTCAGAGCATTTGCAAGTTTCTTCTTCTGAAGATTTTTTTGTTTGACATTGTCAACTATCTCTGGGCTTCCCAGGTGGCGCTAGTAGTAAAGACTCCCCCTGCCAATGCAGGAGATGCAAGAGACGCGGGTTCGATCCCTGCGTTGGGAAGAGCCTCTGGAATTGTTGTTCCGTCACTAAGTCATGTCCGATTCTTTGTGACCCCATGGACTGCAGCATGCTAGGCTTCCCTGTCCTTCACTGTCTCCCATAGTTTGCTCAAACTCACGTCCTTTGAGTCGGTGCTACCAAACAATCGTTTCACCCTCTGTCACCCCCTTCTCCTCCTTGCTGGAGGAGGAAATGACAACCTGCTCCAGTAGTTTTGCCTGGAAAATACCATGGACAGAGGAACCGAGTGGGGTGCAGTCCATGGAGCTGTAAAGAGTCAGACACGATTGATCGACTGAGCACATATGCGTCAACTACCTCTAGTTTTATAAAACTAGGAAATGTCTTTATGGCAGTGACTGCAAGTTAACCCCCAGATCCCTTCTTGCCTCCTTCCGTCGTGGACTTTTCAGGGCAGTTAGCTTTCTGGAATACAGACTGCATTTCCCAGCTTTCCCTGCAGTTCAGTGTGGCCATGTGACTAAGAGGATGTAGCCTCTGGTAGTTCCTGGGATGTTTCCTTAAGAGAAAGCTGGTGTGTGCCCTTTGCCCTTTTCTTCTGAGGCCCTTCCTTTTATCCTGTTGTCTGGAATGTAAATGCTGCTTTTGGATCTTGAGAGTGAGGGCCAGTCCTTAGTGGTGAGCTGGAAGTGGCTTGAGTCTCTGAGGTCAGCATGGGAACCAGCATTCCAGCCTGGAGAAGCCACTGCCACTTCGCATTTTCTGTCACTTGCAGCCAACCTAATCCTAGATCATACACGGTTTCTGCACGTTGCAGAAGAGCAGAGGAACTCTCAAGCCCTTAGATTTCCTTCTGTTGTGCTGAATATGGATGTCAGAACTCAAACAGATCCCTCGCTTTTCCTTCTTTCAACTAGTATTGAAAGTAAAAAAGTCAAAGTGTTAGTTGCTCAGTCATGTCTGACTCTTTGTGACCCTGTGGACTGTAGCCTGTCAGGCTCCGCTGTCTATGGAATTTTCCAGGCAAGAATACTGGAGTGGGTAAATTCCTTTCTTCAGAGGATCTTCCTGACCCAGGCATTGAACCTGGGTCTCCTACATTGCAGGCAAATTCTTTACCGTCTGAGACACCATCAGCTACTATTGGTGGTGGTTTAGTTGCTAAGTCATGTCCAACTCTTGGACCCCATGGACTGTAGCCTGCCAGGCTCTTCTGTCCATGGGATTCTCCAGGCAGGAATACTGGAGTGGGTTGCCATTTCCTTCTCCAGGGGATCTCCCCGACACAGGATCAACCTGGGTCTCCTGCATTGCCGCCAGATTCTGTACCAAACTGAGCTGCGAGAGAAGCCCTTCAACCACTATTAATACAAATTAAAACAGCCAGTGGCTCAGTGGTAAAAGAATCTGCCTGCAATGCAGGAGATACTCAGGAGACCTGGGTTCAGTCCCTGGGTTGGGAAGATCCCTTGGAGAAGGAAATGGCAACCTACTCCAGTATTCTTGCCTGGAGAATCCCATGGACAGAAGAGCCTGGCAGGCTACAGTCCATGGGGTTGCAAAGAGTTGGACAGGACTGAGTGACTAAACAATAGCAATGATAACAATAATGCATTAATTTATTTAAGAAATAAAGACCTGAGAGATATATGAGTATGCAAGATACATGAGAGAGAGTTTGGCATGAAGACTGGACCAGAATCTAACTCATTTAGGAAAATGATAACGAGGGCTGATCCTAATGGCCTTCTGTAAGAGTTGGGTCAGGAAGCCCATCCCACCTTCTGTTGGCAGCAACAGCTTCTTGTTTTAGCATCTTTGAGGGCCTTTGAGATGTAACTTCATCTGCTTTCTTTTTTTAAAAAATTAATTAATTTATTTTAATTGGAGGCTAATTACTTTACAATACTGTAGTGGTTTTTGCCACTACAGTGGTATTCATCTGCTTTCATAAAGACTTGGGGAGCTTTTAAAACTTTAGGTGGCCATTGTCAAGTCTGTTCAATGCTTTCAGTTCTCTTGCTGGTTAACACAGTTTATATTTTGCCTGACTCACTGGTTTTAGGCCATAATCTTTGCATGGAGCCATCCTTTCTCTAATATTATCTATATTAGATAATACACACTATATTAGCTATTTACATATTTTATATTTAAAGTCGCTCTGTCATATTTGACTCTTTGCGACCCCATTGCTATAGCCTGCCAGGCTCCGCTGCCCATGAAATTCTCCAGGCAAGAATACTGGAGTGGGTAGCCTTTCCCTTTACTGAGGGATCTTCCCAACCCAAGGATTGAACCCAGGTCTCCCCCATCGCAGGCGCAGTCTTTACTGTCTGAGCCGCCAGGGAAGCCCACTATTAGCTATCATGCACTGCAAATTATTATTTACACAACTTTTAAAAGAGATGCTGAGATGTGTAATTACTTTTCACAATTTTTTAAACTTTGGAAGGCGAAAAACAGCTATTTACTTCTCTGGTTCTCATTAGCATTTGTGACATGGACCAAGGGGTAGGTTTTCTGTGCTGTTTTTCCTTGCTGTTTCTTGCCTTTTCATTTGAAGAATAGCAGGATCTTGTCTTTTGTTCATACAAGTAAAAGTCCATTCAGCCGGAAAGCAGAACAGTGTGCTCTTTGTGCACTCAGAGCATCTGAAGGCTTTTGGTCCCACACTAGTTGCTGTTTAACTACAATAAAATTGTGACCAAAGGAGATAAACATTTAAAGGATAAATGACAGGGCTGTTAATCCAAAAGCCAGTTTTGTAGCATTGTTGTTTTTAGCTAATAGGTATATAGCCTGGAGTCATGGGGATGCCTTTCAAGTCTGAAACACAGCAAAACCTGTTTTCCAGCCAGTTAAAAAAAAAAATGTCACTGGGTATTTTTAATGGCCGATCACCTTGTGTTTTAAAAAATCACTTGAATGTGTCTAAATGGTTTCTGGAAACTTCTAGGAATTTTCCTGATGTGTTTGTTAATATCCGTCATGTCATTCATTGGTAAATTATGAAAAATAAATTCATGTATAATGTGACAACTCTATATATGTGTGCGTGTGTGTGTGTGTGTGGATAATACCAAATCTATTATCTAAGAAAAGAAAGGCCTTATAAGTATGAATTCAGAACTTGATCTGTCTTTACTCCTGTAAAGCGTGATTTGCCTACCCTTTGGTGGAGGAAAAGCATTTTTGAGAATTTCCTTTCCCTATGAGAAAAGTGCTCCAGTACTCCAGTGCAGAAGCTCCAATACTTTGGCTCCTTGATGCACTGACTCATTGGAAAAGACCCTGATACTGGGAAAGATTGAAGGCAGGAGGAGAAGGGGACGACAGAGGACGAGATGGTTGGATGGCATCTCCGACTAGATGGACATGAGTTTGAGCAAGCTCCAGGAGTTGGTGATGGACAGGGAAGCCAGGCGTGCTGCAGTCCATGAGGTCGCAAAGAGTTGGACACGACTGAGTGACTGAATTGAACTGATGAGAATGCAAGGGATAAATCTCTGTTCCATTCTCTCATGTCCTCATGTCTCTCTTTCCCTTTCCTTCCCTTTATGTTTTTTTTAAAAAGTATTTGTTTTTATTTAGAGGATAATTGCTTTACAGTGTTGTGTTGGTTTCTGCCCTATGTCAACATGAACCAGCCGTATACATGTGTCGCCTTCCTAGTGAACCCCACCCCCCACCTCCTACCCCACCCTTCGTTTCGTTTTTCTCTCTTCTCTCTTCCCCTGGCTTCTTTCTCTGGCTCTTTCTCTCTCTAAGCTGAAATTCGGGTCTTTGGCAGATGACCGTTTGAGAAGAGATGCTTCTGGTTGTGGTAAGGATACTCAGATGTTGGAGTGAGGTTTATTTTTATAAATGGTTTCACTTGTTTGTTGTTGCCAAATGCTGGGGTCTGTTTTCTCTTATTGGCTGGATTATTCAGGTTTATCCTTTTCTAGGATACCCCAAAATAAAAGAATCCGAGTATATTTTACAAATGCATTTCCCTTTTATGCAGTGGCATCTCATTATAGCAGGAAGCTTACACTTCACCTACTTAGGAGGCCTGGAGGTGCAGTGGTGAAGTAAGTAGGTCTACCACTTACAGGGGCCAGCTGTAACTTAGCTTCAGTGTATGAATGTGGGCCCAGTGTTTGCAGATAGTCAGAGTTTTCAGAGGAAACTGAAAATGTGGATTTTTATTTGAAAGCTCTTTTTAAAAAAGAGCAGTCTACTAACTGAAATTTAAAGCACATATGATCCAAATATACCATATTTACTTTCTCAGACTGAAAGCAACTGAGGTCTGCCCTTTGTGATCTCTATTATTTAGAGAGGTTATATAACTAATGTTACCGGAAACTGTGAGGATTCCTCTTCAAGGAAGTGGACCAGCCCAAAGAAAAATATGAAGGTTGACATTAGGGGATATCTAAAGAAGAGGCCAGGTTTCCTTCGTATCGCCCTACAGTGGGGCCCATCAGTGGACGAACTCAGTTTCTGCACACAGTGCTTCCAATCCCATTTTTCTTGCCTCACTTGAAGTTAGAAACTGACAGGCAAAGATCACCAAGCTCTGTGGGATGCCTGCAACAAGAAGGACCACACAAAGGAGACAACGGAAAGAAAGGAGCCCAGAGAAACAGGACAATGGAGAGCAGAAGACAAAACTGCAAAAGAAATGATGATGCATATTCTTAAAGAGATGAGGAGAGATGCTATATACATGAAACAGGAACAGGATAGTAATAAAAAGGAACATCATTCATATTGTTACTTTTGTTAGTTGTGATATTGTATTGTGGTTATGTATATATTTTTGAAAAGGCTGTCCTTATATATTAGAGATACATGCCAAATACATACATACCATATGTATTTCAATGTACAGTTGAAATATGATGCTTGAAGTTTGTTTTGAAGTAATTCAGAAAAAAAGGTAGGGTAAAGGAATAGAACAGTTAAGATTAGGAAAATGTTGACAGTTGTGTAACAAGTGTACAGTTGTGTAATAAGCTGTGTAATAAGTATGTGAGGGCTTGTTATAATGTATAATTTTCTATGTGTTTGTGTGCTTGAAATTTTCCATTGTGAAATGTTTAAAGTGGGGGGGCATTTAGAGACTCAAGAGAGAACCCTTGAAAATTAAAAATACAGTAACAGAGGTAAACATTTCAATAGGATTTGAAAATAAAACTTAGAAAGTAGAACCAAAAAATGCAATGAAAGATTAGAGCGGAAAGATACGAAATTAGATGATCAGTCCCAGTGATCCGGTATCTAACTGTCTGAGTTGTAGAGTTAAGAGCCAATATATTAGAAGGGAAGGAATTATCAAAGAAATACTACAAGGTAATTTTCTTGATCTGCAAGACGTGAGTTTTGAAATTCAGAAAGCCCACTGAGTGTCTAGCATGAGCTGAAACATGACCCCGCCGGGGCCCTTTTTTATGAAGTTACAGAGACCCAGAGAGAATGAGGAGGCTTGAAGAGCTGACGTGCAGCCGTGTCACTTCTGTCCTCGGCTGGGCTGGGTTCTCTGGCTCCAAACCCCCTGGGCCAACTGCTTTCAGACCGTAAACCAGTTTTCACTTGGTCAGGGCTGTGCTGGCTGCCTGATGCTTGGGATTGAAAGGGCACTCTGTCTAACCTGTTCCTGGACTTCTAACCAAGCTTCTTGTTTTCGGCTCTGCTTCTGAAATGCACCTGCCATCAGAGGCACCTTTGCTGTAATACCTGAACCTTTCTGGAGACGGTAGCATCCACCCCCTCCAATTAAGGGTGACTGCATCTTTCTCTTTCCCTCCTCAACCCCTGCCCTGCCAGTAGGCTTCGACTTTTCCTGTTCTGTTACATTCGTTAATACTCCCCTTTCATCTTCCGAAAGATGAAGCTGATGTATTTTTTAAAAAATAATTTAATTAATTAATTAATTTAATTTTTGGCTACTCTGGGTCTTTGCTGCTGGCAGGCTTTTCTCTAGTTGCAGCCAGCAGGGGCTGCTCTCTCGTTGTGGTGCACAGGCTTCTCATTGCAGTGGCTTCTCTTATTGCCGATCATGGGCCCTGGGGCATGCGGGCTTCAGTAGTTGCGGTCTGTATATCACAGACTGAATAGTTGTGGCGCATGGGCTTACATGCTCTGCGGTGTGTGTGATCTTCCTGAATCGGGGATCAAGCCTATGTCTCTTGCGCTGGCAGGCAGATTCTTTACCACTGAACCAGTAGGGAAGCCCTTTCATACTGTTTTGGGTCTTACTCTGTATTTCCCAGGTGGCCAGTGGTAAAGAATTTGCCTGCCCCTGCTGGAGACACAGGAAATGGGGATTTGCTTCCTGGATGGGGAAGATCCCCTGGAGAATGGTAACCGGGGCTCCAGTATTCTTGCCTGGCAAATCCATGGACCAAGGAGCCTGGGGGACTGCAGTTCATGGAGTCGCAAAGAGTTGGATGCAACTGAGTGACTGAGCATGTAGACGCTATGCACTCAATATACGCTTTGTCAGCCAACTAGGTTTTGTAGCCTGTGAACATAGGGTGATGTCGAAGTTTGCTTCCATATTCCCTTATGGCTCTTGATGAATTTGAATTCAGTACTTGCTGATTGAAATATATCCTTAGTTTTTTTTTATTACTTTTGTTTATGTGGTTTTGTTTCAGTGACCTCTTAACTTATTGCTCAGAGGTTGTAGGAAGGACTAAGCATAATGAGTCATTAAGTTAAAAATATTGAGTAATATCGGTAAGTTAAGAGTCTCACTGGCCTACAGCTTCAAAAAGATTTTACTGAAATGGAAAATTTTCAGTTGTATGTAGAGAGGAGGAATGGAGGCCTGACTAGTCATTATACTGAAAAAGGGGAACCCTGGGACTTCTGTTCTGATTTTAGACTTCCCTGAGAGTCTATTTCAGTTTGCTTAATGACTGTTACCTATACCCAGGTACTGCCCTTTGATTTTAAGCTCGTCCCTCTTGTTGAGAGTATGCCCTCCAGTATAAAGGAACAGCGCTGTCTTTTTCTCTAAAGTCACCTTTTTTCTTAAAGAAACTCTTTTAATAGTTCCACATATTCTGTAGTTATGCATTTCTGTGAGTGCTTACCGACCCCGGCACTGTGTTTAATAAATTATTGAACTTTGAAGAACCTTTGAGAAGCAAGGGCTTTATGTGACTGAGCAGCAGACATGAAAAAACGCTATCCTCCTGAGTATCTAACAGACAGAATAGAGGCTTGATCAGACAATATAAGCATCGAGTGAATGATGGTAATACCATGAAATATTTACACCCAGAGAGCACGCTGGGGTGGGAAGGGGAGTGGGTGGGTTTTTATCATTTGGGGTTGAACGTGATGCCATACAGCTCACCACTCTGTGATCTTAAAGGCAAAACAGAAAGAAAAAAAAAAGAGAGAGAGACAGAAAGATAGGAAGAAAGGAAAAAGAAAATAAAGACGAGAAAGAAGAGTTATTGATTTGGTGATATTTTGTTGTTTGCAATAGTTTTTCATAACAGCAAGGCTCCTTTTGCGGACAGCAGCCTTACAAAAAGCCAAGTTTTTATTGATCCTTAAAAGAGACTAAAAAGTCATGGTTTCTTTTTTTTTTGAATTTTTAAAATTTTATTGAAGTATAATTGATTTACATTGTTGTGTTAATTGCTGTTGTACAGCTAAGCGATTCAGTTATACATACACATATATTCATGACTATGTAGAGTCATAGTTTCTTGCCATCTTAAGTTCAAAGTTTTGATTTAATCAACATCTCATGATTTAACATACCTTAAAAGCCTTCATTTTAATATCTGTAAAAAGAGAGACTTGCATAGCAAAGAACCAGATAACCTATCGTGTTCTTATTTTCAAACCAAATATGTGATTTATTTATTTTTTATTTCTATTTTGAATTGGCTTGTGTTGTGTTTATTTAATAATGATCCACAGAGAACGTTAATATAATGGAAGAAGTGTCTAGATTACTTCAGGAAAGTTTAGAAGATACTTACCTGAGCTGATATATTTAGAGAATTTCAAATAAGTTCCAGGATAGAAATGGCTAAAATGAACGTGCCAGACCAATTTGTTTTGTCCCTCTGCCAGAATTTTGTATGTAAATTTTTCTTATAGTGATAAACCTTCTTAGATTTCATGCTACTATGTAGTATTATTGAAAATACTTATTGTTGATAGTGAATAAATGTTGACAAAAACTAATATGACTTATTAAGTTTAATTTTACTCATGACATATGTGCAAAGAACACAAAAGCCACAGATTGTATTTGGGAGCTATTTTAATGTAATATTTTTACTTTTTCTTTTTATCAGTTGTAGAAAGAATCGAATCACATTTTAATAAGGGAGCTCAGAAGTAACATAACATTATAAATCAATGATACTCCAGTAAAAATTAAGAAAAACAATGCAGAAGTTCAGATGGACCACGCACATTGGCCTTTCAAGGCGATCATCTGCCTTTGGTATCTATCATGAGCTCCCTGGATATTCGGGATGAGTTATGCTATACAAGGATGAGAAGGTTAGATAGTATCACTGACTCAATGAACATGAACTTGGACAAACTCTGGGAGCTAATGTGGGAGAGGGAGGCCTGGCATGCTGCAGTCCATGGGGTTGCAAACAGTCGGACGTCAGTCGGACGCGACTTAGGGGCTGAACAGCAACAGCACACTAAACAAATTTGGAAATTTTTCTCCATGGTCACATTGTCCTAAACTGACAGATTTTGTCACTTGTAAAGTCAAAGTGATAACGTTGGAAGGGAAATCTGGTGAGACTTTGCTTTGAAAGTGCAGTATTTTGCCCATTGATCCTAAGTAAGGGAACTTATACTCAAAGGAGTGTACTATTTGTAATGCAGGAATCCATTGCATATAGAGAAGTTTATGGTCTAAGGATTCATTAGCAGTGAAATGTGGTAGGAACCTATTTGTGAAAAGATGTATTATTTCCCAAATTGAAACAGTAGTGGTAAGACAATAATTGTGTGCTTATTTGTTGCTAAAGTGATAACTTGTTAAGAATTGGAATTTTAGGGTTTGGTTGATGTGGATTTAAATTCTGCCTCTGCCACTTACTTGTTGACTTCTGGCAGTTCATGGGCCTAAGACTCAGTTTTCTCATCTCCAGTAATGGGGCCAGTGATAATTTATGTCTCAGTGAAAAAGTGTCTAAGCATTCAGCACGACTCAGTACGTAGGAGATGCTCCCTCTACATCAGCTCCTTTTTTTAGACCAAAAAGGTTTTATCTAAGAAGTGAGGAAGTGAGACTTTTGGAAGTTCTTGATTGATAGAGGTAGAGAAGCAGGGAGCCAGAAGGGCACCCCAAGCCTGTGGACAACTACATGAGATTGGTGAGTGTGTGTGTGTGTGTTTGTGTGTTTTATGATGGACAGATCAGGAAAGGAAGGATTGAATTCACTGGTTTATAGAGATAAATACGATATTGGTGGTTTGAGATGCCATCTGAAATTCCACTGTCATTATTTGCTGCTCCAAATTGGACTAGAAAGGCATGTGCACAGTTGAGAATTTTATGCCTTCCTGTGTTTTCCTGAACTTCTCACTCTTTTCAAATGCAAACTGTTAGAAATGTTTGAGCCCATCTAGGGCAAGTCAAAGGTTTGTCTGTCCTTAAATTCTGTCTCTGACCAGATATGCTCAGGGCTGTACCGGACTCTGGGGATTCGGTGGTGACCAACAGACCAGACTCCCTCCTCTTGTGGAGGTTAACATCTTATTAGAGGAAGAGAGATAGTAGATGGTATTTGAGATGATAATAAATAAGACTGTGTTTACTAGATGAAGTGTAGGGTACCATGACTGAGGGGTGGGGCCTGCTGTGGAGAGAGTGGTCTGAGGTTGGCTTTTGATGTGAGATCTGAAGGATAAGGAGGGTGTTCATTCCAGCCACAGGGACATGGCTGAGCCACGTGGGAGGAGCTCAGAAGCTCAGTGGCCAGATCTTAAGGGGAACGAGACAAAGAGGGGATGGAATTGAGGCCAGATCACTTTAGGGCATCTAGGCTGTGGTAAAGATTTGGGTTTTATGCCAAGCCTGATGGAAACCCATTGGAGGGTTTGAAGATGGAGGTGTGTGTGTGTGTGTGTGTGTGTGTGTGTGTGTGTGTGTGTGTGTGTGTGTGTGTGTGTGTGTGTGTGTGTGTGTGTGTGTGTGTGTGTGTGTGTGTGTGTGTGTGTGTGTGTGGCCACATCTGATTTGCATTTTGTAAACATCACTCTGGAGGGTGTGTGTGTGTGTGTGTGTGTGTGTGTGTGTGTGTGTGTGTGTGTGTGTGTGTGTGTGTGTGTGTGTGTGTGTGTGTGTGTGTGTGTGTGTGTGTGGCCACATCTGATTTGCATTTTGTAAACATCACTCTGGCTGCTTTGTGGGGAATAGTGAAGAAAGGATAGAATTAGGGAGAAAAATCAGGGGGAGAGCTAAGCTGATAGCTAGGCCCAGGTGGTGATTATGGAGGTAGAGAGAAGGATTTAGAATATATTTCAGAGGCAAAGCTGACAGTACTTGAAAGGGTTTTGAAAGTAAAGAGGAAATCAGGGGTAAATTCCACGTTTTGAGCTTGACGGACTGGACTGTGCCCACTTACCGAGGTCAGAAGACCGAGGAAGAAGCGGGTGTGAAAGCACACGTGCTGCCTTGTACCTTCACTCACGTCTGGGGCCGTCACTTAGGCTCTGGGGCAGGGGAAGTCTGGCGGTCGGGGCTGGATATAGAAATTTTGAATCATCAGCATAGAGGCACTCGCTGGGTTTAAGCCTGGCAGCGCCTCTGCTCGTGAATCCTTGTTTTTCCTTACCTTGTAAGGAATTTTTAGGCCCTTTCCCTGAGCTGATGTTACCCATCACCTTTCCTGCCTCAGAGTTGCACTACCAGACCGTCATCTCCAAGCCCCACAAACGCGTTCCTCCCAGGCAAAAACAGAAGATGACGCACACCATGAACCAGATTTTCCACGACAGACTTGTAAGGAACAAGATAATCTCATTGTTCCTCCTGCTACTTAAAATAAAGGTAATATTGATTTTAGAGTAGCAGTTCAGGTCCTAAGGCGTGATATTGATCAGGCATCTGATGAGAATTTGCAGGGTAGGCTTCTAGCCCTGCAGCTACAGGGCATCTCCCCACTGGGTCAGGCCTCCGTGCTGACCTCCACTATTACAAGTGGTGTTTTTCTTAGGAATTCTTGGCCCTGTTTAGTCTAGGCACTGTCCAGGAGCATTTATTTTACCTGATGGATGGCTCAATCCAGCCTGTCTCTTACCTTAATCTGACCTTAAAAATGGGAACCCTTTTGTTCTTAGTAAAAATGAAGACTAATTTGGACACTGCTTAGAATGATTTTCTTCTCCATGGCAGTGGAGTTCATGTTGCATCTTTGGCTGTGAAACTTCCTATTAAAATGTTTTAATCTGGCTTTCCTCCTCCTTTTTTTTTTTTTTTTAATTGTACTTTGGAACATGGCTCACTTTATCTGTATGGATTTTTTTTTTTTAACAGGATAAGGTACCTCTTTTAAAGATGCCAATATTAAACCCACGAGACTCCTCCATTTTAATGTTACACCAAGGAAAGTAATGTCCTAGTGGCTATTGTAATATGGTGCATTCAGCATACTCCAATTACAGGTTAGGCTTAACAATATTTACAAGTCAGGTTCTGAGGATATTTTGAATTTAATAACAATTTAATAACAATCAAGGGATAAATTGTTTACTGGCCTGAAGGATATAAAGAAGCCCTAGAAATCATCTGAAAAGAATCTTTTCATATAAAATGTTTTGACTTCCTACTGTCATAAGACATGTATTTGCCTCTGAAATTCTGTCTGAAATTTCTGGCTGGATTGCCCATGGGGTTGCTTTGAGGTTTAAAAGCATTAACACAGGCTAAGGCACTCAGCACAGAGCCTGACACATAGTAAGTGCTCATTGATGTTAGCTGTTTTAGTTGCTGTGATGAGACATTAGCTGCAGAGTCCTTTAAAAAATTATGTGTTTATTTCTTTGTGACTATGATGGGTCTGGGTTGCTGTGATCAGGCTTTTCTCTAGTTATGGCAAGCGGGGGCTGCTCTAGTTGCAGTGTGCAGGCTTCTCACTGCAATGGCTTCTCTTGTTTCAGAGCAGTCTGTTGGGCATTTGGGCTTTAGTAGTTGTGGAGCATGGGCTTAGTTGTCCCGGAGCATGTGGAATCTTCCCAGACCAGGGATCAAACTGGTGACCTCGGCATTGGCAGGTGGATTCTTAACCACTGGAACACCAGGGAAGGACCACTTCCCTGCAGAGGAAAAGTCCTGCAGAATCCTTTTCTGTCAGCCCCAATACCTGGCACAGGTCTGAGCACACAGCGCAGTGTTCAGGTAGATGCACAGTGACTGATGAATGTCTCCAGCATTTGGGATTTCTTTCCACACGTGAAGTGTCAGCCAATTTTGTATCTTTTCTAAAATCATCTAAAGTACCTGATATCCTTGGATTCTTTGCTTGGTTACTGGCAAAAACAGCTGCGTGCATTTTGACCATTTCCCTTATCAGCCTGTCTTCTTTGTTAGCTGCCAGATAGGGCTCTGCTTTCAAATTCTTCGCAGTTAGAAGAGATAATAAATGTTCACATTTCTAGTGCATTACCAGACACAGAATGGGTCGCTGTCGCTTGACTTGGCATCATGGCTGCTGGTCAATTCTGCCTTTAGGGAGACTGTTTTGCGAAGTGGGGATGTGGCTTCTTTTAAGGTAGAAGGTGGAATAATTATTTCTTATCCTAGTAGTGGGTACCAAGGGGATCTTACGCTTTCTTAAAATTCTCTGGTGATTGCACAGAGGGGCAACACACCAGCCTTCTGTGTAGCAGAAGCTTGGTGGAATGGACAGGCAGCTTCGTCAGTGGAGACATGGCCTCTGTTTGGCTCTCGAGTACCCAGTTATTTTGGGGTGGTTTGTGAGTCATCTGAAATATGCATTTAATCTAGACTTGTGGCCTGTTGGTGAGGCTGCTGCTTTTTTATGATCTCAAATGTCTTGTCCATGTTCAGACTTGCCTTGTTTCTCTGTTTACTTTGAACTGGGAAAATGTTCACCATGGCATTTGGAATTCCTCCTCAAGTGTGCGTTCGGTCACATCACCCCTGGCTACCACCAGTACATGACTGTTTATTTTGGATGTCCTTTTCTGATGTTCAGCTAATTTAACCCACAATGAAGTTAATCCTTGCTTCTTTGGAAAAGTACAGATTTACTTATTAGCCGCTTTCAGAGATATTTGCATTTTCAGGCCAGTGACTATATAATTCCACTGACTTTTGGACCCATCTACTCACGTATGCAGCGGGCGCCTTTTTCAAGTCAGGGTTTAGATAGAGCAAATCATAACCATCCTGAGTTATCTGAAGTTCTCTTGAAGGTTAATAATGAACGTACTGGGTCAAGGGCTTCAGATGGCTTTACCAGATGGCTCAGTGGTAAAGAATCCACCTGCCAAGCAGAAGACGCGGGTTTGATCCCTGGGTCGTGAAGATCCCTGGAGGAGGAAATGGCAACCCATTCCAGTATTCTTGCCTGGAGAATCCCATGGATAGAGGAGCCTTGCGGGCTATAGTTGATGGGGTCTCAAAGAGTTGGGCACGACTTAGCAACTAAACAGTGACAAACAGTATGGGAAAAACATGGAGGAGTCGTGTTGAATATTCTGTTATGTCCATTTATCTTGCCTTCTTGTGCAAGAGAGGGAAGAAAATCAAGTTGCTTTTTACTTCAAGCATTTTGACTAACAGCATGGAAGCCACTTCCATGTACTACTTGGACTTGAGTCTTGGCTCTGTCACTAACTCGTTGTGTAACTTGGGCAGATTACTTAAATTTGACCTCAGTTTCATTATCTGTCAAGTGAGGATAATTATAGTAACTACAAGGAGGGTTGTTAGGAAGATCAAATGAGTTAATTTATGTAAAGCATTTAGAACCAAAGCGAATACATAGTAACTGCTATACAGTGTTAGGTATTACATTTTTATTAGGAATTAGTAACTGCATAAATAAAAAAGATGAAGGTGTAAATCATTAATCAGGGCCATTTATCTATGGGATCCTTAGGCATTGCATCTAGCCTTTTGGATTTATATTAGGGAGGTTACTGTTGTAACAAAAATATCAAAATACTGTATCATGGCTTGAACATAAGGAAAATGTGTTTCTTGTTTATGTAACGGTAATGAGTAGGGAAGCTGGTTGGTGGGATGGCTTTCTGCATGGGTTTATTTAGGAAAGGAGGTTCTATCATCTTTGGTACATTGCCTGTGAGGTCACCTGAGCTTATCTCCATTCCAGTCAGTCAGAAGGGGAAGAGAGCAGGCAGAAAAGTGTTTAGGAGTTTTGCAAAGGTCAAACCCAGAAGTCGCACTCATCAATTCCATTCACATTCCATCAGCCACAACTCAGCAGCTACCAGTTTTGGCTCCAGAGTTTTTCAGGGATCTATAAAAATGTACAAGACTTTAAAACATGTTTTGACTCCCAATTCCAAACATAAAATTGCAGAATTGAAATGAATTGACATGAATTCATTGATTATAAAATGTAGCCTTCTATTAGCTCCATAAGTTGTTAACATTTAGTATTCATGAAATGTTATTAAATTTGAAATGAATTTATAAGTTGGATTTTCTGATTTCTCAAAAATTCCCAAATATGCCTGATGCTGATGATTGCTGAGATTATAGTTAATCATCGGTGAACTTCTCAAAGTCCAGTGAATTCAAATGGAAAATGCTAAAAATCCACTCATTTTTCTATTGCAAAGCAACTTTAATGTGACATACGGGTACAACTTGATATGTTTATTTCAGTTTTGAGTTGGGACTTCAGAAATAGCAATGATCATGGCTTAGATGATATTAAAACAGTCCTGTTGTTGAGTGTTAGTGTATGCAGACCATATTTTAGTTGCTTTGCAAAGGTATGTGATGGGATTGACTAAACACATTTTGCAATGTCCCCCCTGCCCCACCTTATCTTCTTCTCCCCCCCACCTCTCTTCTTCACTTCTAATAAAATATTTGCTGCTGTGATATCCAAGAACATAAATTACACTACGTTTAATAACCTCGGTTCTTGATCTTGGCGATGGCAGGGAGGAAAAGTGCCTTCTCTTTTTACAGGTCATGTTTGAAGGCTGGGGTTGGATTGGTCTTTCTTTTGAGTCATTCCTGGCCTCTCGGACCATGGTGTCCTCTTCCTGAACTTTCTTCCTCATTCTTCCAAAGTGAGGCACTACTGAATGGCCATTGGGAGATGTAGTTTTTTTCTTTTTAAATACTTCTTTTTTGGGAGGCTGTTTCACGTGTTTTGCAGGATCTTAGTTCCTCCATCAGGGATCAAACCCAGACCCCTGGCAGTGAAGGGGCTGAGTCCTACCCACTGGATGACCAGGGAATTGGGAGATATAGTTTCAAAAACCACTTCTTATGAAGGATCTTGTCAAGGGTTATTTCATTACAATAGCTTTTGGTTCTTCTGTTTTTGTTTTTTTTTTGCTCAGCCTTACCAACTGGAATTGATTCGTTGATTACAAAAACAAAATGCCCAGAATAGATCAGAAGAGACTTTGATGTAGGTTGGGGCTATGATACAGACTTTCATGAAAGAGATAGGCAAACTAAGAAATACGGCTGTTGCTTCTGATCAGGCATTGCAGGGAGCCCTGAGAGTGGAGTGTGGGGAAACTGCCCTCCAGGAAGGGGATGGGAAGGCAACTCATGTTTCTTATTCCTTCTACAGTCATCTCCACTTCAGTAGACAGCAATTTCATCCTTATAGTTGCTCAGGCCAGCAACCTCAGAGGCATCCTTAACTTGTCTTTTTATATCCCACATCGTGGGTGCTTGCTAAGTCGCTTCAGTCGTGTCTGACTCTCTGCTACCCCATGGACTATAGCCCACCAGGCTCCTCTGTCCATGGGATTCTCCAGACAAGAATACGGGAGTGGGTTGCCGTGCCCTCCTCCAGGGGATCTTCCTGGACAGGATCAAACCCGCGTCTCTTATGTCTCCTGCATTGGCAGGCGGATTCTTTACTAGCACTACCTGGGAAGCCCATCCCACATCTTATATGCAAATTGTTGCTCCTGTCTTCAGAATTTATTTAGAATCCAGCCACTTCTCGGATCCCCATACCTCTGTCATTCTCCAGCCTACGGGCCCCTCTCTCCTGGATCCTTGGCATGTCCTCCTAACTAGCCTTGCCATGACTTTCCTTGGCTTTCTCTATGTGCAAAAACCAAAGCAAGTATTAAAAAAAATTCACATCATATCATTCTTCTGCTCAATACTTTTTATGGTTTCCCATAACATTATAATCCAGCAATTCCACTGCTAGTTATCCAAGATGAATGAAAATGTCTGTCCATACAAAACTCATGTGTCAAACTTCGTAGCAGCATTATTCATAATGCGAAAAATGCATTTATGCCAAAAAGTGGAGACAACCAAGTGTCCATCAAATGATAAATGAATAATCAAAATGATACGTGGTACAATATGGATGGATTTTGAGAACATAAAGCTTCGTGAAAGAAGCCAGTGACAAAAGGCCAGATGTTATATGATTTCATATCCAGAATAAACAAATCCATAGGGACAGAAAGTAGATAAGTGGTGGCCAGGAGCTGGGGAGAGAGGCACGAGGAGTGACTGATCTCGGGTGCAGGGGTACTTTTTGGTATCATGAAAATGTTCTGTGATTAAGCTGTGGTGATGATTGCATAGCTCTGTGCATATACATTCTGAATTATAAACTCTCAAAGGGCGAATTACATGGTATGTCAGTTGCATCTCAGTGAAGCTGCTATTTAGACAATAAAACACAAACCCTTTTGACTTTCTGTCTGATCTGTCCCCCTTCCATTCTGTTGTCAGACAGGGCAATGGCTTCCTGCCCCAGGGCCTTTGGACTTGCTGTTCTGTCTTAGAACTTTCTTCCCCCAGATATCCACAGGGCTGGTTCCCTCACTTCCTTGAGGTCTCTATTTCAGTGTTACATTCTCAGGAGGCTTCCTCTGATCACGCTAAAATAGTGCTGTCCATCTCATTGCCTGATGGCCGTCTCTGTTCCCTTTACCCTGTTGTATTTTTCTTGCCGTCCCTTACCATCATCTGATATAGTATATATTTTCTTGTCTGCTTTTTGTCTACCTTCCTCTATTACAGTGTGAACTCCAGGAGACAGACAGTGACTCTGCTTTTGTTCACTCCTACATCTGCAGCAATGTAGTCCAGGTCTCTTTTCACCAAACCATCAGCATGAGAAGGTCAAGGATTTCGGTGGCAGTGTCTTGGGAATACACTATATTTGTGTGGAGTATTCAATGTGTCTTTCTGGTGCCACTTTAGGAATCAAGAGACTGGAAACAGTCTCTATGGGAAAGGTAATTTTGGGTCAGAGGGTGGAATGGAAGTCCTCAAAATTATTGTCAGATAATTCTTCCTGTAGATTGGTAAGTTTTCCTACCTTTTTAAAAAAGCATCTGCATTATGCTACTGTGTTATGCAGAGTATGCTAGTTTTCAAAAATGCCTTATGGGATCAGGGCCTTTGGTTTTATTGCATCTTAATTTACCACCCCTCTGCTATCTTTTCCTACTTTGGACGTTCTTGACATTTAGTTTTGAAGTTTTCTGCCAGAAGATGATTAGGAAAGCAAAATCTTTCTAGAAAGCAACTGATTGGTTTGGGACTTTGATTTGGTTTTAGAGGAGTTGAAGTTGAAGCATACCTGCTATTTTTAGAAATAGAAGTAAAGAAAAGAATGTAATTTATGTTTTAAATAACTAATGAGAACCTCCTGTATAGCACAGGCTTCCCTTGTGGCTCAGCTGGTAAAGAATCCGCCTGCAGTGCGGGAAACCTGGGTTCGATCCCTGGGCTGGGAAGATCCCCTGGAGAAGGGAAAGGCTACCAGCTCCAGTGTTCTGCCCTGGAGAATTCCATGGACTGTACAGTCCATGGGGTCACAAAGGGTTGGACATGACTAAGTGACTTTCACTTCACTTCACTGCATAGCACAGGGAAAAAAAGAAGGTACAAAAATAAAAAGTATAGGTATGTTTTAAAAAGCCAGTATTTAGTCGGAGAGGCCCTCACCATTCCTGTTTCCTTTTCTTACTTCCAAGCTTAGGTGGAAGATATCGCCAGTTGCCCTAACTCTCTGCAGGTTAAGATGCACGTGTCACTAGATGGCGCTGAAGTGTCGTTTTTTCACACAACAGCATCCTGGAACCCTTGCGTTATCTTGCTTCAGGCGACTGGCTTTCTAGGTGTCAGGGAAATTGTTTTATTGGTCGAGGGCATAGTGTAATATATTCATCTCCACCCTAGGCAGCTATTTAATGCCCTGAAACATGGCCCTCTTGTGGCCATGGCCTGTTAACTATGCTTATTTGGTGTAATAATTAGCAGAATTTCTCACTAACAGGCATACTTACCAACACTTCACATCTTCCCTGTACGTGATGGATCGTACATTCTGGAGAAAAAAGTTGGGAAGGTCAAAGCTTAACCTCCTTCTATCAGGGCTACTTTCAGCACATTTGCTCAGAATCGGTTTATATTAACTTGCTTTTGAGCTTCTTCAAACCAGAGTTGTGAGTCAGGTAAACATATTTGAGCTTTTATGTAATAGCCCAGTGATGGTTTGTAAACACAACACTGTTAATTTTCCAACTCTTAGAATGATAGGAAAATAAATGAATAGCTGCCCAAATGGTTGGATGACACTTGCTACCCAGACTGTGTGTGTTGGAAGCGTGTCCTAGGAACAGTGGGTCTGCCACAGACACCACATTTTAGGTTAAAATTGGAGAAGAAAATTACACACGGGATTTTAATTTTTTCCATGGTTGTAAGTTAGGCCCCATTGAATTCTCTGTGGTTTTACAAGCCCTCTTAGGCTCCTAATATTTCCACACCAACAATTTTAACATTCACTTTAGGACATGGTTAGAGTTAACTGACAGAATGCCAAACAGGAGAAAATAGGTTTCAAGCAGGAAGTACTTTAGTTGGACCTGTAACTTACCACCTCTCTGACCTTAGGCAGATTGTTTACCTTCTCTGGGCTTTGGTTCTCTCATTTCTTAAAATAAAGATGATGATAACCTTTTGGTGTCCTGTGCCAGCTAAAATGAAGTGAGAACTCTTCAAAATGCCTTTACTTATTTTCAAAGCTCCAAAAAATGTAAGATATTGTTTATAATTCGTTAAGAAAGCTAAGAGGATTTTTCTTTATTGATTCAAAAGATGAGTTGTGGAAATTTTAGAGACTGAATTAACATAGTCCCTGACTGCTGTTGGGAACAGTCCCTGACTGTTTTAAAGCTACTCATCAAATACTTTCATTTAATTGTTCTGCCCTTATTTAAGCCCACTTGTGTGTCTGCATTTAGTTGCAGGAAACAGAAATTAGGTAAGATAGGGAAATGTGTTGTTATTTAGTCGCTAAGCTGTGTCTGACTCTCTGTGACCCTATAGACTATAGCCCGCCAGGCTCCTCTGTCCATGGGATTTCCCAGGCAAGAATATTGGAGTGGGCTGCCATTTCCTTCTCCAGGGGACCTTCCTGACCCAGGGATAGAACCTGAGTCTCCTGCATTGACAGTGGGTTCTTTATCACTGAGCCAGTGATAAAGGAAGCCCAAGACAGGGAAATAGATTCTTATAGAGTCATTGAGAGGACTAGAGAAATGGAAGGTGAGCCTCTGGAGGTGGGCTTCTGAAACAGACTGGCCTGCGGGTGGACTGCTAATCCATCATACTCAGAAGGCAAGGGATCAGGAAGCCATTACTAGAATGTTCACTGTTTTAAGAACATACGGGCTGTGGTTTCTATCGGGGAACAGAAAGGTACCGCCATTACGACTGGCCTTGGATAACACCAAAGTTATTGGCCAGATCCTGGAATGTTGCTGCAGAAATCCTTTAGTCTTTCCATAACTGTGTTGCCTATAGAAAAAGTCGGAACAGCGAAAAGATGGCCTCCATTTGACTTTTGCCTTCGACATCTCACACGGAGCCTTGTCATTGGTAGAACCATACCCTCACCCAGAACCCTAGCTGTGAAGGGCTCTGGGAAATGTAGTTTTTAGCTTTCCATCCTCTGCAGCATCAGAAGACACCGTGATAGGATTGGAAGGCTGCTGAGTGCCAGTCCGTCACATCCATAGCCCTCTGTCTCTCAGTATGTTTTAAATCTCTTATCTTTACCTCCGAATCAGTATTTCATATACAGCCTCACATAGCAAGAAGCTTAGTAGACCTTCAGTAGATGGGCTGTTAATGACCTTGACTTCTTTATTTCTGTGTATGGTCTTCCCACCTGTTTTTACACCCTTGGTACCAGATTGGGTTCCAGATTTATCTACCTCAATGTAGCTTTTGATGCTTTTTCACTTCCATCGCCATCTCCTTGTTCAGGCCCAGCCCTTGTCTGTCTGGGCTTCTCAGTCTCCTTATCTGCCCCCCTCTCCCTTGGCTTCTAGTCTTGGGTTCTTATAACTAGACTGTATTATTAATAAATAGCTTAGTGTTTAAAAAATAGAACAGCAGATAAAATAGAATACTTCCATTGTGCTCCTGTCCTTCTCAAAAGCCTCTGTGGCCCCTCATTACATGTGGGATAGACTCTAGACTGCTTACCTGAACTTTCAGAACCTTCCATAGTCTGGGTAAAGTCTAACATTCTAATGTCATCTTCCATTTCCCCCTGTTGAAATGGCATCTAAGCCAAAAGGTCTGATTACTGGTGTCTGAGAAGATCCTGTCGTTTACTAATCTTTCAGCATTCTTATGCCTTAGTCAGTCAGTGAAGTTGCTCAGTTGTGTCCGACTCTTTGCAATCCCATGGACTATAGCCTACCAGGCTACGCCTTACTACCTATGTTTAATTTTCTACTTTCTTCTTCCCATTTTTTCATGCCCTTGGTCATGTTGGTACGTATTTTTTAATTTTTATTTTGTCATTTCTTCACACTTACACACCACTGTTTTATGTGGGCTTTTTTTTTTTAATTACCTGTATTGTTAGTTTTCTTTTGTGACCATTATGTTCTCTCCTTTTTTTTTCCCCATGTAGACAGTATAAATATTTGTTATGGATTGATTGACTTGTTGATTCTTCATGGCTTAGACATTTACTTGCTTGGGACAGGGGGATGGGGAAGGGTTAGTGTGGGGGCTGAAGCCATGTCTAGCTGTGTGATTTTGTCCTTTTGATTTCTTGTGAAAGGACAAATTAACTATTTGCTTTGAGCAAGCTAATGCCGTGTTTTGTGGATTTAATGTTTGAAAAGGGCCCTTGGCTCGAAAGCCCTGGAGCTGAACTCCTTCCCCTGTTTGCCAGGCTGGATGAGCTCCATGTCTGTACTGCCGCATCGCAGTTTGCTTAAGAGGGGGTTGTGAAATAGCGATGGAATTTGTCTGTGGTTTCTTGCCAGGGAGGAGGAGGAAGAAAGGATTTGGAGTAAATCAGACATGCAAATTAGCAAGGCCCATGGGCCTTAAGTAAATTGCACAATAGAGTCCAAAGAAATTCAGTTTATCTTCTTTTATGCTTTTCGTTGGTGCAGGATGTGTGTGAAAAAGGGCAGCTATTCTATATTTGATCTAAGCCAAAATTCTCAACTTACTGGCTTCAGGATCCTTTTTAGACTTATACAGTCGACCCTTAGTATCTGTAGGGGGTTGGTTCCAGGGCCCCCTGCAGATACCAAAATCCAAGTCCTTTATATAAAACTGGGTAGGTTATATACTACACACATCCTTCTGTATATTTTAAATCCTCTGTAGATTACTTATAATACCTTATACAGTGTAAATGCTATGTAAATACTTGTTAAGTGAGTGAGTGAAAGTCATTCAGTCGTGTCTTTGTGATGCATGGACTATACAGTCCATGGAATTCTCCAGGCCAGAATACTGGAGTGGGTAGCTATTTCCTTCTCTAGGGGATTTTTCCAACCCAGGGATCGAACCTAGATCTCCCACATTGCAGGAGGATTCTTTACCAGCTGAGCCACCAGGGAAGCCCTTGCATGTGGTAAATATGAATTTTGCTTTTTGGAACTATCTGGAATTTTTTCTCCCCTGAGTTTTTTTGATATGTGATTTATTGAATCCACAGATGCAGAACTCATAGATACAGAGGGCTGACTTTACTGCTAAAAGTTATTGAGGACCCCCAAAAGCTTCTATATATATTGATATTATGTTGCTGCTGCTACTGCTGCTAAGTCGCTTCAGTCGTGTCTGACTCTGTGCGACCCCATAGACGGCAGCCCACCAGGCTTCCCCGTCCCTGGGATTCTCCAGGCAAGAACACTGGAGTGGGTTGCCATTTCCTTCTCCAATGCAAGAAAATGAAAATTGAAAGTGAAGTCACTCAGTCGTTTCCGACTCTTAGCCACCCCATGGACTGCAGCCTACCGGGCTCCTCCGTCCATGGGATTTTCCAGGCAAGAGTACTGGAGTGGGGTGCCATTGCCTTCTCCGTGATATTATGTTAGGAACTAAAATTGAGAAATTTAGAAATCTTCATTAATTTTTGAAATGATGTTTGCCAAATTGCAAAGTCTGACTAACCTTGTTTTGTGTGTCATACGCTTTCTCAAGTAAAAATGGTGTTCTGTGAAAAAATTGGCTAGTTTAGTCCACAATTCAAATAATCATACAAGGACTTTTCTTTGAAACGGCCATCTTACTTTGAAGTGCTTTAGGTAAACATCCCATTTTGACACACAGAATACTTTACTTACTTACTTTTGAGATTTAATAAAGTTAATCATTTTTACTGCTTTATCAGGGGCATTCTCAAGTGAAACGAACTTTTTTCTTTTTCTCTTTTTATTGGACTGCATGATGTAAAGAACGCAGTGACTGATAGTATAGTTTTGTGCTTTTGGCTAGATTTGTGCCAAGGTACCTGAAACATCACCCACCATTCTTTTGAGCCATTGGTGCAAATGTCAACACAGTGAAAAAAGCAAATGATAGTATTATGAAAATAGTATTGATCTTGCAGATCTTTTGTTGAACCATTGTGCTAGAGCAGTTAGGAAGACTGGAATGGTTAAAAATTCAAAGAATGGAATAAGAGTTTTATGAGTTTTAACTTCAAGGCTGACTTCTTCTTCACTCTGGAGCTTTGCCTGAGTGAGGCAATGCAGAGGAGAAAACTTCTCTCCTCTTCTATGCTTGCTCTCAGCTGAGGGTTTCATTCCTTGGGCTTGAGCTTTTTGAGTTTAGGAAACACAGGGAGCTTCTGTATTTTTGGTAGTTATTAACATTTACCTTAGGTCAATTGATGGTGGTTTTTGTTGTTAGAAAAGAATACATAAGTGCTATTTTTGAGATGAGTTCACCATAGGCCTGCCTGTTTGGGACATTTTTGAGGGCTTCTCTAAAAAGAACGTATTTTGGACAACATGGGAAAATGATTTCAGTCAGTTGGCCTCATTTACAAGCTTCTGATTGTTTTTTTTAGTTAGCTTGTTTGCTTCTTTCTTTTTTTTATACTTGGAAGGTAATCTTTCTGTTTCTTGAATTGCTATCAGGCTGTCAGATCTCCCAAGTAGTATCATCCCATCGCTGGGGTGAATATAACCTGCGCTTGAGACAGCAATGAACCGATCCTGTAAGAGAAGAATCCGAATTTTCCAGTTTCTTTCTTTTTTTTTTTTTTTAACTTCTTGGGTGGTTGGGGCACATTATTGAGACAATTATTACATTTACTCAAGAGTTTGTCTTTTCTATTAAAAAAAATTCCATCTAAGTGCCTCACGGTGGAGAGGAGGAGATTGTGTAACTGGAGTCTCCTCTTAACTGGTCTTTATTGTTGAAGAAGACTGGCCCCTTTGTGTCTCAGCTTGGCACACAGGAACGGTTTTAATTTAACAGTCCAGCTCCTTTAATAGATCAATTCTCCATTGTGTTTTGAACTTGTTGCATTCCCAGGGTACTCTCTGAGCTATGGGCTTCTTTGGAGAAATTGGGGTTGGGGGTGGTGGTGTCAGGGAGGCTTAGTCATTTGGGGTATGATTTATGGTTTAAGCCCAAGCCTCCTTCCTTACTGTTAGACTGGGAAGGTAATTAACATATGTAAATAGCTGCTGTGTGTCAGATACTCTAGTAGATGTTCTGTTCATCCTCATCTCATCCTCATGGCATGTCTCTGATACATCTGGAGCCTGTACACTTTCTCCCATCTCTGTTACTTCAAGTCATCATTTCTCTCTCTTTGTTTTAAAAAAAATTATTTATCTGGCTGTGCTGGGTCTTAGTTGCAACATGTGGGATCTAGTTCCCTGACCAGGGATCAAACCCGGGCCCCCTGTACTGGGAGCGTGGAGTCTCAGTCGCTGGACCACCAGGGAATTCCCCGTCAGTCTTCTCTTGATTGGACTTGCTTACCCCCAAATTGGTCTCCCCACTTAAACTTAAAAAAATTAAAAAAAAAAAATTTTAATTTATTTGGCTGTGTTGGGTCTTAGTTGCGGCATGTAGGATCTTTTGTTGCGTCTCCCAGGCTCTTCGTTGCTGTGTATGGGCTTCTTTCTAGTTGTGGTGTGCAGGCTCCAGAGCAGGCCGTAGTAGTTGCGTTGCATGGGCTTAGTTGCCCTGATTCTAGTAACCAGCACCCTGCCTGCCCCCCCACCACCCCCACGCCCAGGGATTGAACTCACTTCCTCTGCATGGGAAGACAGATTTTTAAAACCCCTGGACCACCAGGGAAGCCCCTCTTCACTTCAACTTTGCACAGCCCTCTCCTGATCCTAGTCCATTTCCCGCACATCAGTTGGACTCAGACTTTAAAAATGTAATCGAGTTGTGTCCCTTCCCTACTTAAAGCCCCTCCGTGACTGCTTGGCACACAGAGTGAGATCCTGTGTTCTGGCTGACCACGCGCCACGTGATTGGGCTTCTGCCCACTCCCCAGACCTGTCCACTGTGCTCGGACCTGCTGGGCTTCTTTCTGTCCCAGGTTGGTCTTCCTCAGGGCATTTGTACCAGCTGTTCTTCCTGCCTGGAAATCTCCCTTTAGATCTCTCCTCTGAGCCTGGCTGCTGCTTCCTGTGATTTGTATCGTACCTGAAATGACACCTGCTCACTGTAGCCTCTCCGACCAGCCAAGCTGCAGCGGTCGTCCTCTGTTTGCGTTGTTCGTTTCATTTGTGTTCATTCACCTGGTGCAGGTGATGAGTGAAGTTCTGCTGTTGGGTGGTCTGGGTTTCCGTCTTGGTCGGCCCTGCCACTTGCCAGCCGTGTGACTTTGGGCAAGTTACTTAACCTTTTGGGCCTTTAGTTTTTTCTCCTCCAGAAAATGGATATCATAATCTTATGCTGCTCCATTATAAGAATACAATAAATCAAGACTTATAATAGTTTCTGACACATGTATACGTTCAAGAACCATTGTTGTTGTTCAGTTGCTAAATTGTGTCTGACTCTTTGTGACCCCATGGACCTCAGCACTCCAGGCTTCCGTGTCCTTCACTATATCTCGGAGCTTGCTCATACTCATGTCCATTGAGTCAGGGATGCCATCCAACCATCTCATCCTCTGTTGCCCCCTTCTCCTCTTTTTTTTAAAAAATTAATTTATTTTTTAATTGAAGGATAATTGCTTTACAGAATTTTGTTGTTGTCTGTCAAACATCAACATGAATCAGCCATAGCCCTCTTCTCCTCTTGCCTTCAGTCTTTCCCAGCATCAAGGTCTTTTCCAATGAGTCGGCTTTTCGCATCACGTGGCCAAAGAAAACCCCATGAACACAATGAAAAGGCAAGAACCACTAGCTATTATTTTATTAATGTGATCTCTTCTTGCTGTTGTTGCTTATTCGCTGTCATGTCCAACTCTGCGACCCCATGGACTGGAGCCAGACAGGCTTCTCTGTCCATGGGATTCCCTAGGCAAGAATACTAAAGTCAGGTGCCATTTCTTTCTCTGGGGGAATCTTCCTGACCCAGGGATTGAACCTGTGTCTTCTGTGGCTTCTGCATTGGCAGGCAGATTCTGTATCACTGTGCCACCTGAGAAGCCCCATTAATGTGATGAGTGTTATGAAAATTATTTTATATATTTTTTTTACTTTTTTATTTGGCTATTTTAGTCTTACACTGAGCATATAAGCTTTATGAAGAAAGGAACTTTAGCTGTTACATTAAAAATGTACCCCTAGGGCCTGAAACAGTGGCACAAGTCGGCACTCACTAAAGATCTGTTGATTATTAAAATCTGAAAATCCTTACCCCTGTTTTCCTTTTTAAAAAATGTTTACTTATTTGACTTCATTGGGTAGTTGTGGCAGTAGGATCTTTGTTGCATCATGCGGGATCTTTCGCTGCTGTGCACAGCCTCTTCAGTTGTGACTTGTGGGCTGAGTTGTTATGGCAAAAAAAAAATTGTGGCTTAGTTGCTCCGGACACATGGGATCTTAGTTCCCTGACTAGGGATCGAACCCGTGTCCCCTGTATTGCAAGGTAGATTCTTAACCACTGGACCATCAGGGAAGTCCCTTTTCCTATTTTAGAAATTGTATAATCAGGGTTCTGCCAGGTAAAGTAACTTACACAAGGTCACACAGTGTCTAAATAGCAGTCCTAGGCTTGAGGCTAACTCCAGATTCATTCCCAGGGCTTCCCAGCTGGCTCAGTGGTAAAGAATCCACCTGCCAATGCAGGAGATGCAGGAGACGTGGGTTCAGTCTCTGGTCGTGAAGGTCCTCTGGAGAAGGAAATGGCAACCCACTCCGGGAAGACCATATTCTGTCCATTACACCAAAATACAGAAGTGTGTATTTCTTTCCTCCAAAGTGTGTCATGTTCGACACATGATTTTCAGGTTGCCTTTTCATGTAAGTACATTCCAATATTTCTCATGAAATGAATGCAACTGTTTCTGTGAATATGAAGGGTCAAGGCCAGGAGTTAAATCCAGAGGAAAGTTCAGAAAGTGAGATGTACGCAAACCCACCAAATTCAAGGGGTGGGGAGAAGTTACCCAAATCCTGTCTTGGGGGTGTGCAAGGCAGTGACCTTAGGATTGGACTGCTTGGGGAGATTTATGTGCTTTGACTCCTTCAGGGAAAAATCTCTAAAGTCATAAACCTCCATTTTGGGCTCTTGTACCTCTTCTGTCATCTTAATCTGGTGAGGTAGAGACAGAAGTTGAGAAATGGCAGTGTCGGCATCTGCAGCTTCTAGGAAATAGTGGACTCTGATTTTGCCCCTGACAGCAAATGACAATGGTCCTTGGTCCATGGGGTTTACTGACTCATTCTTTTAAGCAGCCTTTTTCTGTTTTGTTTTTTTTTTTTTGTTGTTGTTTGTTTGTTTGTTTAATTTTTGGTAAGCTATGCAAATAGAGTGAGAGTGCATGACACGCAGGGAAAAATACAGACTTTGGAGATGGGCAGATCAAGGTTCATGTTTCTGCTTGGCCACTTCTAGGCTGCCTTTTGGCACGTTAACTTCTCTAAACTTCTGTTTCTTTGTTTATATAATGGGGATTCACACGACAAGTCAAAGAGAGACCCTGCCTCAAGCATCTTGTGTCATATCTCCAATTTGGATCATCAGCCCTTTTGAGAATTTAATAAAAGCTATGGATTCTCTCCTTGGAAATGTGCCCATACACCCCAAATTTGGCATTTAATTTCATGGGGTTCATGGAGGCTTTGAAACCCTGGTTAAGCATCTCTGCACTGGGATCAGGGTCCTTATGGTTATGGGAAGAGCCCGTGTGTGTGTGTGTGTGTGTGTGTGTGTGTGTGCGTGTTTTCCTTAGGAACTGGACCAGTGCTTCCTGCAACTTCTTATTAATGTTTGTTGAATGAGGGAATTCAACTAATTTCTGGATTCCTTAATCACCCTGAACTTGATATTTGGTTTCCTTTGCCCTCGGGCCAGTGACAGTGCCAGCTTCGTAACTTTGTCCGGGCATGCCAGTAGTTATTGCACTGTGGCAATAAATATCCGAGGCTGTGGTTTTGCCTTAGGTAAACCGTAGAGGTGGGCTCAGGAAACGCTTGGAAAATATCTTTGGTTTATAATAACACGTCAGTGTCACGAGCCAGCCCTTGTGGGAAGGTACCTGAAAGTATTTGGACACTAGATTGGGCCTGACCATCACAGTATGTGAGATTTTGCTCATGCATCTTTACTAGTGGAATATATTAATAAAATCCTAGGGCCAGGAAGTCTTAGAGACAATTTCCTCTCATTTCTCCTGATGAGTTGAATGATTTGTCCAAGGTCCCTCAACTGGTGTGGTGGCAGAGGTGAGGGCATGTAACTCTCCATCTAAATTCCCCCTCTAGGACTTCCCTGGGGGTACAGTGAATAGGAATCCATCTGCCAACGTGGAGGACACAGGTTTGATCCCTGGTCTGGGGAGATCCCTCATGCCGTGGAGCACCTGGGCCCGTGCCATATGACTGACCCCACGCTTGAGAGCCCATCTGCTGCAACTACTGAACCCCGTGTGCCTGAAGCCCATGCTCTACCACAAGAGAAGCCCCCGCGATGAGAAGCCCATGCACCCCAACTAGAGAGGAGCCCCTGCTGTCCGCAACTAGAGAAAGCCCACGCACAGCAATGAAGCCCAGCACAGCCAAAAATAAAAATTAAGTTTTAAAAAAATATGTATGAATTCCTCCTTTACCACTCATGAAGTGGGTATTCTTCACCTTCTCTGAAACCAGTACTTACCATTGACTTCTGTGTGGTTTAAACAAGCTTTCAGACTAAATGCAGCCATGTTAATGCTGAATAAACAGCATTGTGTGAAATTGGCTTATTTATGAATGTTTATTCCCCTTCTGCTGCCCCAGACGTCAACCCCACATGGGCAGGAATCTTGTCTATTTAATTCAGTATGTTTAGAGCCGTATATACATATTAGATATGTAATAAAAAGAATTTTTTTTTGACCATCCCGCACAGCTTGTGGGATCTTAGTTCACTGACCAGGGATTGAAACTGTGTCCCCTGCAGTGGAGGCAGGGAACATGGTGGACCGCCAAGGAAGTCCAAAATTTTGGTTGAATGAACAAATGAGTTTCTCTGATAGTGCTTTGAATCATATCAGAAGAGTTGGGATTTCACCTCATTTTCATTAGTAATTTAGCAAACACTGACTGAACCTACTGTGTATCAGACACTATATCAGGCACAGAAATGAATGAGATAAGGTACCTAACTTCAAGAAGTTATAATCTAAATACAGAAATAACAAAGTCACGAACAGCAGACCAAATCTGGCTGGCAGTTCTTGGTTTTTTCCCCCTTTTCCCAATACAGTTTGAATGCATGCTCCATTATTTCAGGTGTCTTTTATTCACCTGCTTTGCTCATTAAACTGCCTGGCTTCTGATGGCATTTGAGTTCAGATTTTAGGTTCCATTGATCAGCGGTTTCTAAGTATGGTCGATCATCACTTTATCTCAGAAGCAACACACACACGGGCATGCATGTGTGTGCTAAGGTGCTTCAGTCGCCTCTCTTTGCAACTCTGGACCATATTCTACCAGGCTCCTCTGTCCACAGGGGTTCTCCAGGCAAGACCACTGGAGTGGGTTGCCATGCCCTCCTCCGGGGGTTCTTCCCGACTCAGGGATCGAACCCGCGTCTCTCGCGTCTCCTTCATTGGCCGGTGGGTTCTTTACCACCAGTGCCACCTGGGAAGCCCACACACATGGGCAGCCAGGTGCTGTCCCTGGAGATTTGGCATCAGTAGAGCTGGGCTGGGACCTTGGAGGCTGTACAGAAAAGCAGTACCTCCCTAGACAGTTCAGGTGAGCAGACAGTCTAGCTAGATACCTGTGCTTTACAGGTAAACATTGAACATGAGTGCTTGTCTTAGAACCTGGACCTGCTATTCTGTATTAATCACATTTCCTCTTCCTCAAAGATTTATTTTTTCTTCTCCCTCTTTTTAAAAACATTTTAATTGGAGGATAATTGCTTTACAGTGTTGTGGTGGTTTCTGCCATGCAACAGCATGAATCAGCTCTAAGTATACACATATCCCCTCCCTCGCACCCCTCACCCCGCCCTGCCCCTCTAGCTTGTCACACCGCACTGGGTTGAACTCCCTGTTCCTCAGATATTGTATGTTCTTTTCAGTACTTGTTTCTGTTCCAGCGAGCTCTAGAACAGTTAAATCTTGTATTTTCTGTCTGTACACTTAACTCTAAAATCTCCTTGAAATCATGTAGACAACTGAATGCAGACATCAAAAGAATAATCCCTGAACTGGTCAGAGCCCCATTTGACTCTTTTTGTGTCTTTTCATGGGTGGGGGTTATCTTTTTGATTAGATGCCGCCATATGAATTGAGTATGCCTTGGTCCCATGGTGACTTTCAAGAGTGAATCCTTTTTTTTTGTGGAACATGGGAGCTGGTTGTATGGGTTTTCAGGATTCCTCTTCCTTGACTTGGCAGAAAGGTAGCCAGGCCTATTTCGGCAGACCTGAAAATGGGTGAGCTGTGAAGGTGTTGGCAGTGATAGGCTCCTCTGGGTGGGACTCAGGGCATCCTACCAGCAAAAAGGAGAGGAGGCGTAAATGATTTCACATCTGGGCTTTACTTATTATCATTGCTGGAAGTGTTAAATTGGGTGTGACCCATCTAACAGGTAATTGCCAAGTGGGTTTCATTACCAGCCATGGAATAGATAAACGAGGTTCCTTTTGTTAAAGACCAAAAGCAAATTAAAGAAAAAAAAATTGACTCTATTTGGAGTTAGAGTTCAGAAACTATAGACATGTTCACACATATCAAAGCTGTTTCAATCCGTCAGTTAACTCAGTTCACGTGTCTCTGTCAGGGTGGGGGTTGTGGAGTGGAGAGACGTGAAGAGAGGCTGTGATTGATGAGAAACTGTAAAAGAGGTTAGGACTGGTGAGCAACGTCTTCTTGTCTAAGATCAGTACATGTTGCCTTTGGACAACACTCAGCTCTTAAAATTAATACCTATGTTCGAGCTAAGATTTTTGACATTATCATCGACTATATTTTACTGATGTATATATGACTAGTCTCAATAGGTTTCATTTATTAATAACTTGATTGGTTTAATGAAAATATTTTTAAAAGGAGTATTAAAGTACAGCACTAAAACTTGAGGATCACATCACTGTATAATGTTTCATTCATTCAGTAAATATTTGTTGAATAGCCACCTTGTACGGGGATACAGTGATGAACAGGGCAGGCTGGCAAAGGATAAAGAAAGGGATATTTGCCTTGTTGTTTTACTACATTCTAATAATCTAGCTTTGCCCAAAATAGACAGAAAATAATTACAGATGGTCCCCTACTTAACAATGGTTCAATTTAGGTTTTTTAATTCAATAAATTATGTGATATTCAGCACTTTATTATGAAACACACTTTATGTTAGATGATTTTGCCCAACTGTAGGCTACTGTGTTGCCTGAGCACATTTAAGGTGGGCTGAGCCATGATATTTGGTAGGTTAGGTATATTAAATCTATTTTTGACATGTTTTCAACTTAGGATGACTTTATCAGGCTGTTCTCTCGTCATAAGTTGAGGAAGATGTGTCCTATATGAAAGAAGAAGGGAAGATAGACTTGATCTCTTCTTTCATAGAGCTTACAGTCTGCTGGGAGAGACAGGCAGAAAATAAGCACAAATAAACAGAATATGTGATAGTGCCTGGCGTGAGGAGGCTGTTCTTGATAGGCTGGCGAGGAACGGGCTGGTTTGGAAAGAGACTGATGAGAAAGAGACAGGTTTGCAAAGCTGGGGAGGAAGAGTGTTTGAAGAACAGAAGGAAGACCGATGACCGGTGAATAGCGATGAGGGGAGGCTTGTAGTAGGTTGAAAACATAAGTAGGGGCTGACTTGAGATAAGGAGTTTGAATTTTATTCTCTGTGCACTGGGAGCTGGGAGCCCATTGTGTGTGTGTGTGTGTGTGTGTGTGTGTGTGTGTGTAGACACTCAGTCATGTCCAACTCTTGTGACCCTTTGGTTTTTGGCTTGCCAAGTTCCTCTGTCCATGGGATTTTCCAGAAAAGAATACTGGAGTGGGTTGCCATTTTCACCTCCAGGGGATCTTCCTGACCCAGGAACTGAACCTGCATCTCCTGCATTGCAGGCAGGATTCTTTATTGCTGAGTTACTGGGGAAGCCTTGGAGCTCATTAGGAAGGTAGAAAATTTTAATCAAGGGAATGATCTGATCTGCTCTGCTTTTTTAAAGAGGTTACTCTGATAGGCAGGGAACCTGAGGAAGACCAGGAGGAGGCTGTTGGAATGTGGTCAGTGAGAGGTGATGGTGGGACAAGCCTGTCCCAAGGGCATAGCAGTGGAAATGGAGAGAAGTGGGTGGATTTGGAATGTATTTTGCCATAGAGAAATTGTTCAGTGGTCTTGGAGAGTTGCCTGAGAAAGTTGACACACACACATACACACACATTCTCTTTTCATGAACATTCTTTAAAATGTGTTTGTCGGATTATGGGATTATTGGCCATAAGTGAGAAAACAACCGTTTTTGAAGTGTGGGGAGTCCTAGGAGAGGAGAAGGTGAGCCGTGTGTGTCACTCAGGGTGGTACACGGCTATGGGTCTGCGGGTCCAGGCATTTTTGACAGCCTGGATTCAAGGCAAAATGGCAACTCACACTGTGTATCCTTTGGCAGATCAGAGCATAATGAAAATAAAATCAGAAAATTCAGCTCTGGCACTTGAAGGAAATAGGATTCAGAAGAGATTATCTCAAATCTAGTTTATGAGATAATGTGCCCTCTTATAAACACAAACATCGGTTATGCATTTGGAATGTCTGATTTATTCTTCTGGATTCTTTTTGACTGCTGCGAATTCAGTGATCCACTTGGGTAGCCTCTGTTACTGTGAAGTTTTAATAGGTAACAGTCAGAAATGGAGGGGGCAAACATAAAAGCAAACTGAAATGCTAATAGCTCGTACTCTGAAACCATTAACTCAAAGCCAGTTCTTCCTGGCCTAACATTGTTGGAACATAAGACGGCAGAGAGGTGGAGTGTAACTTGTGCGCTGATTCTTTAGAAACATCATCCTCATGAAAAGCACCCACCTTCAGTTTCCAGGGCAGCAGCCTTGCCTTTCCAACCTGCAAGGCTTTGTGGAAGAGCTTGAAATTCCCACCGACACCTACAGATCAAAGGGGAAAAGTGAACACGGCTCTAATGTTGGAAGAGGCAGAGCAAGACGAGGAATTCCTCTTAATGGAAAATGCAACCAGTGTTTGCTAGCTAATTTTGATTCTGGTGGACTTAAAATCACCCTGGATGTAAGTCCAGAGGGAGGTCATCTACTTTCACACATTTTACAGATAAGGAAACTAAGGGTTCATCTGACATTAAACATTAACTATGCATGTACATGTGGCCCAAGGAAAATTGAACAAGTAGAATTTTAAAAATAAAATTAATTTTCTTTTGTGTTAGACTTCACATAAACCTGATTGTCCATTTCAGGCTGACTCATCAGCAGATTGTTCATTTCAGCAGGTTAAATTTGAGACCTAACATTGAACAGAGAGGGGAATGATATTGACAAGAATGGATGAGATTAATGTTATGATGGCAGGGGAACATTTTTTCCAAGCTTTTGAATTTTTCTTTCTCCTTGTCTTTTAGTTCGTCTGTAAGTCTGGTATATTAACTAATCATATAAACATCTTTCATCTTAGACTACTTAGTGTGTCCCTAGCAGACTAGGTGAGTCAAGCGAAATTGTAGTTCAGTCAAGCCAAAAAATATAATGTCAGAGAGAAGACAATTGAGTCTAGACTCCATAGCTGAGTGGTAAAGGTTCAGACCAGTCAGGGACATTGAAATATTCACTGTTGCTGGTTTATGATAGAGCAAATCCAGAAATGTGTTATGCTGATGCTACGTGATTGGGTAATTCTAGAACTGGTCACTTTGCGCCCTGTCCCACTCGAGTCTGCTTGCTTCCCTTAGCATGCATGTGTGCTAAGTTGCTTCAGTCCTGTCCAACTGTTTGCAATCCCATGGACTGTGGCCCGCCAAACTCCTCTGTCCATGGGATTCTCCAGGCAGGAATACTGGAGTGGGTCGCCATGCCCTCCTCCAGGGGTTCCTGACAGCCCAGGGATCAAACCTGCAGCTCTTAGTCCCCTGCATTGGCAGGCGGGTTCTTTACCATTAGCGCCACCTGGGAAACATGGGTATTTGGAAATGCCATGCTTTTGTTAAGAATAGCAGGACTGGTGTGAAGATCAAGAAGAAGCAAAGTGGGCCATGTTTCCTTCCCATCAAGTAATGTTCTGCCAACATTTATACTGTATGTGCGTTGAACTGGGAATCAGCTATAGTTTCCTTAGTTGAGGGAATTATAGTCTAATGGGTCTTCTTCACATTTAAACCTTAACTAAAGTTTGTAAATTCTTTCTCTTTCATTTTTGCTCTTTCTTTACTCTTGACCTCCTCTCCATCTCTTGTTGGTGTTCTTTATGTGCTCAGTGATGTCCACCTCTTTGCAACCCCATGGACTGCTGCACGCCAGGCTTCCCTGTCCTTCACCATCTCCCAGAGCTTCCTCAAACTCATGTCCATTGAGTTGGTGATGCCATCCGACCATCCCGTCCTCTGCCTTCAGTCCTGCCTTCAGTCTTTCCCAGCATCAGGGTCTTCTCTAATGAGTTGGCTCTTCCCATCAGGTGGCTTTTGGTGTAAAACTGACCTTATACACGCTCAGCCTCTGTCTCCATTTCTCTGGCGTCCTGAAGAATACTCGGTACTAGATGCCTCTTCAGTCTCTTCGGGGTGGGTCCCTCCTGAGGAGTAGGGAGAGCTTGGGCGCGTGTCTCCTACTTGCACACCCACTGTGCGTGCTCAGTCAGTGTGCAAACACATTGTATTTTCCTAGTCAATAACGGTAATAAGAACCAGGTGCTTGAATAAATTAATTACATGCCACATTCCATTTTGGAAATATTTTAGTCTAAGACTGCAGTACATTTTAAAAGCTATAATATATCACTGTGATGAAAGCGTCTTAAAATCTGTTAGAGCTGTGCACTTCTAAAATTATTCACTATTACCTGTGTTTTGTGTGTGTGTGCTTATTCACATACATACAAATAAATGAACAGGTATATGCTAATTTACATAATATATAAATAAAGGTGTTCTCTGAGCCAGGACTTCGTGTGCCAGCTTTTTGCCTGAATTAAATTTTATGGATGAGAGAGATACCCTGAAAATGGAACCATTGGCATAACCCTGTGTATAATTCTACTCGCAGGCAGAGCTGTAATGATCTGTAACATAAGCTCAAGATTGACAAACTGTTCAGAGAACACAGGCAGAAGCATTTTTTTCTCCCCTCCTGAGCTAGGTTGTTCTCCAAAAGCAACAAGTACTACTTATCTTTTCAGAGAGCTGTGATGAAGCCCTAAGACTCTTTGTGGTTTAGACTTCATGTAGGATACCTCTGTACGCTCAGCCTAGAAAAACTTTATAGCACTCTTGGAATTTTATGAAAGTTTCCTAACTTTGAAGCTCAAGAAGACCCTCATTTCTGATTAGGCAATTGCTAACAATTTTTTTTCTGGTCTGACTCCCTGATGCCAAAAACTCATACATGATTGCTCTATTTGGAGGATAGTATGTGGCCTCAGATGCTTAAGATCATATCTAGTTTAGAAATCATGTCAACTGCAAATGTGTGTTTTTGTTTCCCCCCCCCAGCCTTCCTGAACTTTTTGATTTCTTCAGATTCTCCATGTTCTTTTTTTCCTTCTTTCTGACCTTCACACACGCTGTTCATTCATGTTATAGTAAGTATCAAAACTTCCTATCTTTTTTAAGGATACGTAAGATTCTGTTGTATGAATATACTACATTTTGTTTATCCATTCATCTGTTGGGCTTCCCTGGTAGCTCAGCTGGTAAAGCTGGTAAATTCGCCTGCAGTGTAGGAGACCCCAGTTCTATTCCTGGGTTAGGAAGATCCCCTGGAGAAGGGATAGGCTACCCATTCCAATATTCTTGGGCTTTCCTGGTGGCTCAGTCAGAGAATCTGCCTGCAGTGCGGGAGACCTGGGTTCGATCCCTGGGTTGGGAAGATCCCTTGGAGGAGGGCATGGCAACCCACTCCAGTATTCTTGCCTGGAGAATTCCGTGGACAGAGGAGCCTGATGGGCTACAGTCCATGGGGTCACAAAGAGTCACACACAACCGAGCAACTAAGCAGCAGCATCTGTTGATGGACACGTGGGTTTCTTCCATCTTCTGGCTGTTGTGAATATTGCCGCTCTGAAGATGAGTGTACAAATATGCCTTTGAGACCCAGGTTTCAATTCTTCTGGGTGTATACCCAGAAATGCAATTACTAGATAATATAGTTATTGAATTTTTAATTTTTTGAGAAGTGGCCAAACTGTTTCCTGTCACAACCTGCACTGTTTTACATTCCCACCAACAGCATACAGGAGTTTCAGTTGCTCTGCACTCATGCCAGTGCTTGTTATTATTTTTTGTTTGTTTTTTTTGGTAATAGCCCTTATCTCTGGGACACTTTTGACCACCTTTCTCTTTGCTTGGCTAACACCGACTAGTGTTTCGGTTCTCTGCTCAGATGTTACTCCTGGAAAGCCTTCCCCTGGAGCTCCGTATCCTATCTTATTTGTTAGGTGCTACAGTCTTTGCTTTCTGTATCGTAGGACTTCCTGCCTTTGATTATAGTTTGCTTGTTTAATAGTCGGATACTTGTACCATGGGTTGGGATCCATGATGGCAGGAACATCTGTCCTTGATAGATCCGTCATGATCCCTACTCTCTCCTCGCGCCCTGGCTCTCAATAGAGGCGATGGTTGGGATGTGCATCCGTAAGTTTAAATATCCCCAGTGTAGTGTATCTTGCAGCTTGGGTTTAAGATAAAACATGTGAATTCAAACTCCTTCTTTGACTTTTACTAGCTTTGAGATCTTGAACCAGGTATTTTATCCAAGTCTTGGTTTTCACTTCTTTAAAATGGGGGAAATGGTACCTGCTTCACCCTCATTAGATTTTTGTAATGATTAAGAGTTAGCATAGGTACAAGTGCCTGTTACACCATGAGTGAAGTGAGAAGCAGCAGGGAAACAGAACTCCAACATTTTCAGTCTGACTGGTGCTGACGTTAAGATGAGAAACAGGAGAAACGGACTCCAGGAAGTTAGGAAAGGAAAACAGGGTGTTAGTGGGGACCTGCCTGTTGTAATATTCTGGAGAAGTCAAGGTGTAGATTCGGGTTAGAGAGAGCTTCCTGGTGGCTCAGATGGTGAAGAATCTGCCCACAGTGCTGGAGACCCAGGTTCCATCCCTGGGTCGGGAAGATCCTCGGAGAAGGGCATGGCAGCCCACTCCAGTGTTCTTGCCTGGGGATTCCCGTGGACAGAGGAACCTGGCAGGTCACAGTGATCCATGGGGTCACGGAGAGTCAGACATGACTGAGTGACTAACACTTTCACTTTGGGTTAGAGATACGGATTTGACTGTTAGATGAGATTGCCTAAAGGAAGAATGTTTTATCAAGGGAGAAGAAGAAGAAGAAGGGTAGGGAATGTCTGCTGTTCAGGACAGAGGAACAAAGACCTGAAGCAGGCACTGAGAAGGAGGGAGCAGAGGGTATAGGAATAAAAGCGACGGATGTTATGGAAACCAGTGGAAGAGAGGATTTTGAGAAAGGGATGCAGGTACCTCACTATGCCCAGTGCTTCACAAACGACCGAGAGGATGATGCTGCGTTTCAGCAAATGACGTTGGTCACTGATCTTGGGAAGAATCCCTTTAGTAGAATGACAGTGATAGAAGCCAGGTCAAAATGGGGGTTAGGGCAAAACAAGACAGTGAGAGCTCGTGTCTTTTATCTCAAATGGTTTTTCATGAGGTTGGTAGAACCTCTTGAAAGATGTAGAAAGAAAGAATGCATTGGGATGGTAGCCGGAGTGGGAAGTAGGAAAAGCCAAGAAAGGGTTTAATAAATTAATTAGCTACTTAATTAACACTTTCTTAAGATGGCAGTTTGTTTTATTTTTTAAAGCCTGAGATAATATAAGTGCAAATGATGAAGAGAAGAGACATGGGAAGAGAAAGAGGTTGCTTGATGATGTAAAATGGAACTGTGATGATTGGCACATGACACCGAGGCAGACAGAAAGGAATGGGACCTTGAGGACAGGCAACATTGTTGGTCCATTTTTAAACTTTTATTAACATGTATAATTAAATAAAATGTATCAAACTCTTATATAATGTTTGTTTTGTAAAAGGAATTGCACGCATGTTTGTTTCTTTACAAATAATAACCCACTTAATTTAATTTTCATAACACCTTTGAGGTAGGCATGGTTATTATGTCTGTTTTATAGATGGAGCAACTGAGGCATAGAGAGGTTAAGTAACTTACTCAAGATCACACAGCTATTAATGGATGGGGGGGGGGGGTGAGATTTGACCCAATAAGGCCTAGAGTCTATGTTTTTAACAATCATTTTAGGCTGTGCCCCCTTTCATTTTACCTTGTGTTTAGAAGATACTTAATATCTGTGTGTCTGAAGTTAAAGTCTGAAGAAGTGAGTAGAAAGACTAGTCCCCTACTTTGTTGTTTAGTTACCGAGTCATGTCTAACTCGGTGCGACCCCATGGACTGTAGCCCACCAGGCTCCTCTGTCTGTGGGATTTCCCAGAGAAGAACATGGGAGTGGGTTTCAATTTCCTTCTCCAGGGAATCTTCCTGACCCAGGGATCGAACCCATGTCTCCTGCATTGGCAGGCGTGTTCTTCACCTCTGAGCTGCCAGGGAATCCCATTCCTCTGCTTATTGTATCTCAGGTTGAAGTTTTATATTTTACAGCACAATGAAATTAACACATGTGATGGTTAGGTTAGGTTGCAAGCCTTAGCATATTTGCAGAAGAAGAATAACTTTATTAGAATTATTATTTACTTTTTATCAGAGGAGCCAAGATGGCGGAGGAGTAGGACGGGGAGATCACTTTCTCTCCTACAAACTCATCAAAAGAATAACTGAACACAGAGCAAACTTCGCGAAACAACTTCTGATCGCTAGCTGAGGTCATCAGGCGCCCAGAAAAGCAGCCCATTGTCTTCGAAAGGAGGGCTGTATAGTTGGAGAAGTCCTGAGACTACAGGAAGAATAAAACTAAAATCCAGAGGCAGGAGACTTAAGCCCCAAACCTGAGAACACCAGAAAACTCCTGACTACATGGAACTTTAAGTAATAAGTGACTGTCCAAAAGCCTTCATACCTACACTGAAACCAACCACCACCCAAGAGCCAATAAGTTTTAGAGCAAGACATACCACGCAAATTCTCCAGCAACGCAGGAACATAGCCCTGAACATCAACATACAGGCTGCCCAAGGTCACACCTAACATGTAGACCCATCTCAAAACTCATTACTGGGCACTCCATTGCTCTCCAAAGAGAAGAAATCAAGTTCCACGCACCAGAACGCTGACGCACGCTTCCCTAACCAGGAAATCTTGACAAGCCAATCGTCTAACCCCACCCACTGGGTTAATCCTCCACAACAAAAAGGAACCACAGACCTCCAGAATACAGAAAGCCCACTCCAGATACAGCAATCTAAACAAGATGAAAAGGCAAAGAAATACCCAACAGGTAAAGGAACATGAAAAGTGCCCACCAAGTCAAACAAAAGAGGAGGAGATAGGGAATCTACCTGAAAAAGAATTTAGAATAATGATAATAAAAATGATCCAAAATCTTGAAAACAAAATGGAGTTACAGATAAATAGCCTGGAAACAAAGATTGAAAAGATTCAAGAACTGTTTAATAAAGACCTAGAAGAAATAAAAAAGAGTCAATTAAAAATGAATAATGCAATGAATGAGATCAAAAACACTTTGGAGGGAACCAAGAGTAGAATAACGGAGGCAGAAGATAGGATAAGTGAGGTAGAAGATAAAATGGTGGAAATAAATGAAGCAGAGAAGAAAAAAGAAAAAAGGATCAAAAGAAATGAGGACAACCTCAGGGACCTATGGGACACTGTGAAACGCCCCAACATTCGAATCATAGGAGTCCCAGAAGAAGAAGACAAAAAGAAAGGCCATGAGAAAATACTCGAGGAGATAATAGCTGAAAACTTCCCTAAAATGGGGAAGGAAATAGCCACCCAAGTCCAAGAAACCCAGAGAGTCCCAAACAGGATAAACCCAAGGCGAAACACCCCAAGACACATATTAATCAAATTAACAAAGATCAAACACAAAGAACAAATATTAAAAGCAGCAAGGGAAAAACAACAAATAACACACAAAGGGATTCCCATAAGGATAACAGCTGACCTATCAATAGAAACCCTCCAGGCCAGAAGGGAATGGCAGGACGTACTGAAAGTAATGAAAGAGAATAACCTACAACCTAGATTACTGTATCCAGCAAGGATCTCATTCAGATATGAAGGAGAATTCAAAAGCTTTACAGATAAGCAAAAGCTGAGAGAATTCAGCACCACCAAACTAGCTCTTCAACAAATGCTAAAGGATCTTCTCTAGACAGGAAATGCAGAAAGGTTGTATAAACGTGAACCCAAAACAACAAAGTAAATGGCAATGGGACCACACCTATCAATAATTACTTTAAATGTAAATGGGTTGAATGCCCCAACCAAAAGACAAAGATTGGCTGAATGGATACAAAAACAAGACCCCTATATATGCTGTCTACAGGAGACCCACCTCAAAACAAGAGACACATACAGACTAAAAGTGAAGGGCTGGAAAAAAATATTTCATGCAAACGGAGACCAAAAGAAAGCAGGAGTCGCAATACTCATATCAGATAAAATAGACTTTCAAATAAAGGATGTGAAAAGAGACAAAGAAGGACACTACATAATGATCAAAGGATCAATCAAAGAAGAAGATATAACAATTATAAATATATATGCACCCAACATAGGAGCACCGCAATATGTACGGCAAACGCTAACGAGTATGAAAGAGGAAATTAATAGTAACACAATAATAGTGGGAGACTTTAATACCCCACTCACAACTTTGGATAGATCAACTAAACAGAAAATTAACAAGGAAACACAAACCTTAAATGACACAATGGACCAGCTAGACCTGATTGATATCTATAGGACATTTCACCCCAAAACAATCAACTTCACCTTTTTCTCAAGTGCACACGGAACGTTCTCCAGAATAGATCACATCCTGGGCCATAAATCTGGTCTTGGAAAATTCAAAAAAATTGAAATCATTCCAGTCATCTTTTCTGACCACAGTGCAGTAAGATTAGATCTCAATTACAGGAAAAAAATTGTTAAAACTTCAAACATATGGAGGCTAAATAACACGCTTCTGAATAACCAACAAATTATAGAAGAAATCAAAAAAGAAATCAAAATATGTATAGAAATGAATGAAAATGAAAACACAACAACCCAAAACCTGTGGGACACTGTAAAAGCAGTGCTAAGGGGAAGGTTCATAGCATTACAGGCTTACATCAAGAAACAAGAAAAAAACCAAATAAATAACCTAACTCTACACCTAAAGCAATTAGAGAAGGAAGAAATGAAGAACCCCAGAGTTAGCAGAAGGAAAGAAATCTTAAAAATCAGGGCAGAAATAAATGCAAAAGAAACTAAAGAGACCATAGCAAAAATCAACAAAGCTAAAAGCTGGTTTTTTGAAAAAATAAACAAAATTGACAAACCATTAGCAAGACTCATTAAGAAACAAAGGGAGAAGAACCAAATCAACAAAATTAGAAATGAAAATGGAGAGATCACAACAGACAACACTGAAATACAAAGGATCATAAGAGACTACTACCAGCAGCTCTATGCCAATAAAATGGACAACTTGGATGAAATGGACAAATTCTTAGAAAAGTATAACTTTCCAAAACTGAACCAGGAAGAAATAGAAGATCTTAACAGACCCATCACAAGCAAGGAAATCGAAACTGTCATCAAAAATCTGCCAGCAAACAAAAGCCCGGGACCAGATGGCTTCACAGCTGAATTCTACCAAAAATTTAGAGAAGAGCTAACACCTATCTTACTCAAACTCTTCCAGAAAATTGCAGATGAAGGTAAGCTTCCAAACTCATTCTATGAGGCCACCATCACCCTAATTCCAAAACCTGACAAAGATGCCACAAAAAAAGAAAACTACAGGCCAATATCACTGATGAATATAGATGCAAAAATCCTTAACAAAATTCTAGCAAACAGAATCCAACAACATATTAAAAAAATCATACACCATGACCAAGTGGGCTTTATCCCAGGAATGCAAGGATTCTTTAATATCCGTAAATCAATCAATGTAATACACCACATTAACAAATTGAAAGATAAAAACCATATGATTATCTCAATAGATGCAGAGAAAGCCTTTGACAAAATTCAACACTCATTTATGATTAAAACTCTCCAAAAAGCAGGAATAGAAGGAACATACCTCAACATAATAAAAGCTATATATGACAAACCCACAGCAAGCATCACCCTCAATGGTGAAAAATTGAAGGCATTTCCCCTGAAATCAGGAACAAGACAAGGGTGCCCACTCTCACCACTACTATTCAACATAGTGTTGGAAGTTCTGGCCACAGCAATCAGAGCAGAAAAAGAAGTAAAAGGAATCCAGATAGGAAAAGAAGAAGTAAAACTCTCACTGTTTGCAGATGACATGATCCTCTATATAGAAAACCCTAAAGACTCTACCAGAAAATTACTAGAGCTAATCAATGAATATAGTAAAGTTGCAGGATATAAAATTAACACACAGAAATCCCTTGCATTCCTATATACTAACAATGAAAAAACAGAAAGAGAAATTAAGGAAACAATACCATTCACCATTGCAACAAAAAGAATAAAATACTTAGGAGTATACCTACCTAAAGAAACAAAAGACCTATACATAGAAAACTATAAAACACTGATGAAAGAAATCAAAGAGGACACAAACAGATGGAGAAACATACCGTGTTCATGGATTGGGAGAATCAATATTGTCAAAATGGCTATTCTACCCAAAGCAGTCTATAGATTCAATGCAATCCCTATCAAGCTACCAACGGTATTTTTCACAGAACTAGAACAAATAATTTCACAATTTGTATGGAAATACAAAAAACCTCGAATAGCCAAAGTAATCTTGAGAAAGAAGAATGGAACTGGAGGAATCAACCTGCCTGACTTCAGACTCTACTACAAAGCCACAGTCATCAAGACAGTATGGTACTGGCACAAAGATAGAAATATAGATCAATGGAACAGAATAGAAAGCCCAGAGATAAATCCACGAACCTATGGACACCTTATCTTTGACAAAGGAGGCAAGGATATACAATGGAAAAAAGACAACCTCTTTAACAAGTGGTGCTGGGAAAACTGGTCAACCACTTGTAAAAGAATGAAACTAGAACACTTTCTAACACCATACACAAAAATAAACTCAAAATGGATTAAAGATCTAAATGTAAGACCAGAAACTATAAAACTCCTAGAGGAGAACATAGGCAAAACACTCTCCGACATAAATCACAGCAAGATCCTCTATGACCCACCTCCCAGAATGTTGGAAATAAAAGCAAAAATAAACAAATGGGACCTAATGAAACTTAAAAGCTTTTGCACTACAAAGGAAACTATAAGTAAGGTGAAAAGACAGCCCTCAGATTGGGAGAAAATAATAGCAAATGAAGAAACAGACAAAGGATTAATCTCAAAAATATACAAGCAACTCCTGAAGCTCAATTCCAGAAAAATAAATGACCCAATCAAAAAATGGGCCAAAGAACTAAACAGACAGTTCTCCAAAGAAGACATACAGATGGCTAACAAACACATGAAAGGATGCTCAACATCACTCATTATTAGAGAAATGCAAATCAAAACCACAATGAGGTACCATTACACACCAGTCAGGATGGCTGCTATCCAAAAGTCTACAAGCAATAAATGCTGGAGAGGGTGTGGAGAAAAGGGAACCCTCTTACACTGTTGGTGGGAATGCAAACTAGTACAGCCGCTATGGAAAACAGTGTGGAGATTTCTTAAAAAACTGGAAATAGAACTGCCATATGACCCAGCAATCCCACTTCTGGGCATACACACTGAGGAAACCAGATCTGAAAGAGACACGTGCACCCCAATGTTCATCGCAGCACTGTTTATAATAGCCAGGACATGGAAGCAACCTAGATGCCCATCAGCAGATGAATGGATAAGGAAGCTGTGGTACATATATACCATGGAATATTACTCAGCCATTAAAAAGAATTCATTTGAACCAGTCCTAATGAGATGGATGAAGCTGGAGCCCATTATACAGAGTGAAGTAAGCCAGAAAGATAAAGAACATTACAGCATACTAACACATATATATGGAATTTAGAAAGGTGATAACGATAACCCTATATGCAAAACAGAAAAAGAGACACAGAAATACAGAACAGACTTTTGAACTCTGTGGGAGAAGGTGAGGGTGGGATATTTCAAAAGAACAGCATGTATACTATCTATGGTGAAACAGATCACCAGCCCAGGTGGGATGCATGAGACAAGTGCTCCGGCCTGGTGCACTGGGAAGACCCAGAGGAATCGGGTGGAGAGGGAGGTGGGAGTGGGGATCGGGTTTGGGAATACATGTAAATCCATGGCTGATTCAAAGAATAAAAAAAAAAATAAAAAAAAATTAAAAAAAAAAAAAAAGAATTATTATTTACTTTTTATCAAGACAAGCCGGCAGTGGTAATTTTTCACGCGTGATATAATTGGAAAAGGAAACTTGTGAACATAAAATGCACATATTGAAATAAAATTAAATGTGTGCTGGTGAAGTTATAGGGTTTTGCTCAATACCTCTATCAAGAAATTTCGATAATGAAGAGTGTGTATTGACTTTCTGGAATCCTGGGAATGGATAAATGAAAACAAAAAGAAACATCTACTTTGTATTATAGACCTCTAAAATAGTTATTAAATAACTTATTCTTTTAGGCAGTTTTATTTCCTTTAAACTTTTCATCACTGCTAGGCAGAAACTATTAGTTGCTATGGCTGTGTCAGCAGCTGAGGGATTTCTATTGTTGTTGTTGTTGAAGTTATATATCATGTCTTGCATAATTCAGTTGTGGCTACACAAGGGGAAGTGTTTAATGTTTGATTATGCAGCACTTGCTGTGGAAACTGCAGAGAGGGACAGTGGAGAGCTAAAAATAATTAAATGGACAGTCACTGAGGTCACTTCCTGATGTTTTTACTGCAACACCATGTACATTCTGCTTTCCCATGGCAGGTTGTTTGATCATGGTGTAATGGTTAAAGCTTTGCAAAATGACAAAGAAGTCAGAAATCCTACTGGTCTCGAGTGTAATTATTTACATTTGGACTGCTTGCGGGAAAGTGCTTAGTTTGATCAGACCAATGCTAAGCTGGGCAAGACACAAGGTGACATCTCGCAGAGCTCCGTGCTCTGACCTTGGAGTAGACGACTCAGGTATCAAATTTCCAGGTAGAAAGTTCCCTGAAGATTGAACCATGATTGAGAGAATTTGCTTTTTTCATACAAACAAGTGTGGCCAAGAGGAATGTTTTTTTCCGCTTGAAAATGTAAGCAGTCCATTATTAGGTCTTTGGAGCTAGAATGTAGGTACAGTGGCCATGAAAGAGTTTTAATTAATCTGTTATCTCTCTCATGGTTTGTAAGGGTATTGCCCTTGCTCTTGTATTCACTTACAAAATTAAAGGCAGTATTTTGACTGTGGAGAAGAATCTTGGGTAAGTGATTATCTCTGTTTTCAGTAGAATACTTGGAAGTGGCTCAAGGAAATTATAAGGCAGCTACTCCAAAGGAAGTCAAAAGACATTAGACTTCTGAGTTATCATCCCTGAACGAAGAACCCAACGTTTTACTAAAGACATTTATTACTTTGATATTAATATTATATCCTTCACATGTGTAAACTGCGCTTCCCTCAAACTTTCGGTACATTCCTCAGCTTATTTTTTCACTTTATTTTTTTCCTCTTTCTTTTCTTTATTTTTACTTATTTGACTTCACGGGGTCTTACTTGTGACACATTGGATCTTTGATCTTGGTTGCAGCATGCAGATTTCTTAGTTGTGACATACAGGGTCTAATTCCCTGACCAGGGATAGAACCCAGGACCCCTGCATTGGAAGCACAGAGTCTTAGCCACTGGACCACCAGGGAAGTTACTTGACTTTTATTTCTTTTTAGATCCTGTTTAGCTGCTTTTTACCATAGAAATTTTTCTCTTCAGGAAACTTTCTTCTCTTTTAAAACTTGGACTACATTCTTAAAATTAATGATCATGGGTGGGAACTTAAGATTAAGTTGGTGAGGTAAACAGGTCTTGCTATTCAAATTATTATCTAAAGAGCTACAGTATATATTTTGTACATGTCATTTTGCTTATTTAAAAAAAATTTCCCCAGAAGATAATTTATGAGGTCAAGGAATGCTAACTTTGTGGAGTACTTGAGAAAGTATGACATGTAGGGAAAAGAGCTGTCTTAGGGAGGATATTTAAAAAGTGCTGGAAAATGTAGCTTTATAGCTTGATGCAAGAGAGGTGAACTCCATTAGTAACTAAGTAATTTGTTAGAAAGGTGCATATCATAAAAGAACAAAGGAGAAATGAATTCTAACTTATCAACTTGCATAAGACCCAGATTCATTGTCTTTATATGGACACAAAGTATAGATTCTTAGATATAGAACAGCAAAGGAAAAAAATAGAGAAAAGACATGAGCAAGAGATTCACAGAAGAGCTACTGCAAATGGCAATTAACATGAAAAGTTACTCCACCTGAATAACAATCAAAGAAATATAGATTAGTATGAACTTGTTTTTTCATTTGTCAACTAGCTTAAGATGTAAAAGTTTGATAATAACTGGTATTTGAGTATATGAAGAAATGGTTACTGTCTATTGATGGGTTGAAATAGATATCATTTTTCTGGAGGGCAGTTTCACAATCTGAATCAACAGGCTTTAAAAGAGCCTTTTGACCTAGTGAATCTCCTACTAAGGATTTTTATCATAAAGAAATCATCTGTGCCTTCGTGTTGTATGCTACAGTTAAGCTCACAGTTTGTGTTTGCCTTCTGTTCCAAACACATGTCAATGACAGATAACACGTTAAAAGAAAAGAAAGTAATAAAAGAGTCATAGCTGGGCTTACAGAGAAGATGTTGTTGTTGGCCAGAAAGAGAGCAAAACAGAAAGGGATAGGCTGGATTGAAACTATGGCCCTGCAAGGGCTTCTGGTATGGAAACAAAAAGTGAGTTTAGGTCCTATGGATCACAGGGACCAAGGTTTACCACTTGAGATGGGACCAGAACTAGGCTTACTGTGTGAAGCCAAGGGTGGAGGTGAAGTTATACCTTTCACAAAAGAAGACAGAAAAAAGATTGCCTTGTCAGGAACATAGCTCTATGGAGCTATGGGTTTTGACGGCAGGAGAAGATCACTAAACCTTTAAGAGTAGAAATTGAATCAGACTGATTTTCTAGTGACGGCGGAGAGAATGTCATGCTCCAAATTACCACTGTGTGAGGCTTAGTCCTGGACTGGTGGTATAGGATCCTTGTGGAGGGAACTGCTGAACCATTATGGAGGGAAAGGTGAGCGCATGTGGAAAGCGAGAGGAGGGAGGAAAAAAGGAAAGACAAAAAGCCACCCACTCAAAATTAGTCTTCAAAACAAAATACTGAAATACTTAAGGAAAGCACAAATAGAATAAACAATGTGAATAAAAATTCATTTCAGATGAGATTAATTTTATAGAAAAGTCAGTGAAAGACTGAAATAATCATGTTCAAGAAATTCAAAAGAATAAGGAAAGGCATCATACTGATGGAGATCTAAAAATGCCCCCAAATATCCAAAAATGGAACAGGAGCAACTTTACATAAAAAAGAACCAGGTACAGATTTAGAAAATGAAAAGTATAGTCATAGATGTAATAAACTTAACAGACAGGATTAACTTTAGCCCAGACATAGCTGGAAAGAGAACTGATGAATTGGAAGAGAGTACTGAGGAGTGCTTTTGAACTGTGGTGTTGGAGAAGACCCTTGAGAGTCCCTTGGACTGCAAGGAGATCCAACCAGTCCATCCTAAAGGAAATCAGTCCTGGGTGTTCATTGGAAGTACTGATGCTGAAGCTGAAACTCCAATACTTTGGCCACCTCATGCAAAGAGTTGACTCATTGGAAAAGACCCTGATGCTGGGAGGGATTGGGGGCAGGAGGAGAAGGGGACGACAGAGGATGAGATGGCTGGATGGCATCACCAACTCAATGGACATGAGTTTGAGTAAACTCTGGGAGTTGGTGATAGACAGGGAAGCCTGGCATGCTGCAGTTCATGGGGTCACAAGGAGTCGGACACGACTAAGTGACTGAACTGAACTGAACTGAACTGAACTGAGGAGTTCACTTAGAATATATCATACAGAGATAAAAGATTGAAAAAAAGAGAAAGCAGTCAGGAGACTTGGAGAATAGATGGAGAGATTCCAACCGAGTCTAAAAAGAGTCCAGAAAAAGAGAAAGAAAGTCATGATGGAGAAGCAAAATCTGAAGAACCAAGAGTTGAGAATTTTCCTTATTTAAAGAAAGACTTGAGTCCACATTTTCAACCAAGCATGGATCGTGTACTGAGTTTGTGATCTGTGGTTGGTTTAAGCCATGGATGTGGATCCCATGTGTACAAAGAGTCAACTCCTGGACTTGGGCATACTCTGATTTTGTTTTCTGAGGCAGATTCTAGAACCAGTGTCCCATGGATCCTGAGGGATAACTATATTTAGGTGTTCCAGTGTTGGGTGTGTATATATTCATGATTATTATACCCTCTTGATGAACTGATCCCTCTATCATTGTACAGTGACCTTTTATCTTTTGAGTTGAAGTCTGTTTCATCTTAAGTATAGAACACGTGCTCTCTTTGGGATTCCACTTACATGGAGTATCTTTTTCCATCCCATTACTTTGAGTCTGTGTATGTTCTTAAATCTTAAGTGAATCCTTTCTAGACAGCTTAAAGTTGTGTATTTTTTTTAATCCATTCAGTCATTCTGTGTCTTTTGTTTAGAGAATTTAATCCATTTACATTTAGAGTGATTATTAATAGGAACAGATTTACTAATACCATCTTTTAAATTGTTTTCTGGTTGTTTTGTAATTCCCATGTTCTTTTCTTCCTCTCTTACTTTCTTTATGAACTGATGATTTTCTGTAGTGGTATGTTTGGATTCCCTCTCTTTATGTTTGTGTATAGGCTATAATGTTTGACTTTATGGTTAACATGAGGTTTACAGAAAACATCTTATAAATGTAACAATGTATCTTATGCTGGTAAGTTGCATTTTATTCTTTTATTCCTTTTATTCATCCTTTAATTCCTCCCCTTTTATCTTCTATGTATTGTGTATTCATTAATAAATTATAGCTATAGTTTAAAAAATATTTTTACTAAACTGTTTCAGTCTTTATACTAGAGATAAGTGTTTAGCACACCTTTATACTAGAGATAAGTGGTTAGCACACCTTTATACTAGAGATAAGTGGTTCAGTTCAGTTTAGTTCAGTCACTCAGTTGTGTCCAACTCTTTGCAACCCCATGGACTGCAGCACGCCAGGCTTCCCTATCCATCAACAACTCCTGGAGCTTGCTCAAACTCATGTCCATTGAGTTGGTGATGCCATCCAACCATCTCATCCTCTGTCATCTCCTTCTCCTCACATCTTCAATCTTTCCCAGCATCAGGGTCTTTTCCAATGAGTCAGTTCTTCACATGAGGTGGCCAAAGTATTGGAGTTTCAGCTTCAGCATCAGTTTTTCCAATGAACATTCAGGACTGATTTCCTTTAGGATTGCTTAGTTTGATCTCCTTGAAGACCAAGAGACTCTCAAGAGTTTTCTCTAACACCACAGTTCAAAAGCATCAATTCTTCAGAACTCAACTTTCTTTATAGTCCAATTCTCACATCCATACCTGACTACTGGAAAAACCATAGCTTTGACTAGGTGGACCTTTGTCAGCAAAGTAATGTCTCTGCTTTTTAATATGCTGTCTAGGTTGGTCATAGCTTTTCTTCCAAGGAGCAAGCATCTTTTAATTTCATGGTTGCAGTCACCATCTGTAATGATTTTAGAGCCCAGAAAAATTAAGTCTGTCTCTGTTTCCATTGTTTTCCCATCTGTTTGCCATGAATTGATGGGACCAGGTGCCATGATCTTTGTTTTTTGACTGTTGAGTTTTAAGCCAGCTTTTTCACTCTCCTTTTTCACTTTCATCAAGAGGCTCTTTAGTTCTTCTTCCCAAGGGAACATTTCATGCAAAGATGGGCACAATAAAGGACAGAAATTGTATGGCCCTAACAGAAGCAAAAGATATTAAGAAGAGGTGGCAAGAATACCCAGAAGAACTTTACAAAAAAGAGCTTCATGACCCAGATAACCACGATGGTGTGATCACTCACCCAGAGCCAGACATCCTGGAATGCAAAGTCAAATGGGCCTTTGGAAGCATCATTACGAACAAAGCTAGTGGAGGTGATGGAATTCCAGTTGAGTTATTTCAAATCCTAAAAGACGATGCTGTGAAAGTGCTGTACTCAATATGCCAGCAAATTTGGAAAACTCAGCCATGGCACAGGACTGGAAAAGGTCAGTTTTCATTCTGATCCCAAAGAAAGGCAATGCCAAAGAATGTTCAAGCTACCACACAATTGCGCTCATTTCACACGCTAGCAAAGTAGTGCTCAAAATTCTCTAAGTCAGACTTCAACAGTACATGAACTATAAACTTCCAGATGTTCAGGCTGGATTTAGAAAAGGCAGAGGAACCAGAGATCAAATTGCCAACATCCGTTGGATCATTGAAAAAGCAAAACAATGCCAGAAAATCATCTATTTCTGCTGTATTGATTATGCCAACGCCTTTGACTGTGTAGATCACAGCAAACTGTGGAAAATTCTGAAAGAGATGGGAATACCAGACCACCTTACCTGCCTCCTGAGAAATCTGTGTGCAGGTCAGTAAGCAACAGTTAGAAAGGGACATGGAGCAACAGACTGGTTCCTAACTGGGAAAGTAATGCGTCACGGCTGTATATTGTCACCCTCCGTATTTAACTTCTATGCAGAGTACATCATGTGAAATGCCAGGTTGGATGAAGCACAAACTGACATCAAGATTTCCAGGAGAAATATCAATAAACTCAGATATGCAGATGACACCACCGTCCGGCAGAAAGTGAAGAAGAACTAAAGAGAGATAAGTGGTTAACACACTTTTATACTAGAGATAAGTGATTAGCACATCACCATATTTCAGTATTGGAATTTTGGATTTTACTGCATATGTTATCAGTGTGTTGTATATTTTTGTGTTACTTAGTGTTCTTTCCGTACAGCTTACTGAATTCCTTTCAGCATTTCTTATAAGGCAGATCTAGTGAAGATGAATTCCCTCAGCATTTGTTTGTCCGGAAAAGTATTTTTTTCATTTTTGCAGGACAGTTGGAAGCTTGATTTCTTTTTGTCTGTTAACCATGTTCAATCTTTTCCCAACTTCTTGAATTTATGATCTGCAGTTACATTGCTATTTTTAATGTACTTGTCTACTATAATAATTCTGTCATCTGTTCCATTTTGGGGACAGTTCCAATTGATGGATTTTTATCTTCTTTATCAGTCATATTACCTTGCCTTGTAGTGTTGTCTTCCTTTCCATGCATAATAGTTTTTGACTAGTTTGATCCTTTCCGTCTTGCTTTTAAGTTGTTTATAAAGGAACAGAACGGCAGTCCAGGGCTAACTTGGTACAACTGTTGAGGCAGAATCTTCCTGAGAATTTGTCCTGCTTTGGGGTTTATGTTTGTTTTTTTTTAACTGTGGCTAGATTTTTAGTTTACTACAGCATAGGCTCCTGTTATTAGAAACTGGACAAGAAATGACTAAAAAACAAAATTCTTAAAAGCATCGTAGAACTACCAAAGCAGTGAGGACTTGAGAGTGCAACAGTAGTGATTATAAGCATTGGTTTTAAATGTTTAAAGTAGGATTTCTTTTAAATTTTAAAAGTAGTATTGATTTTAGTTAAAATTGTTTAAGGTGTTTGCATTTATATATGTAGTTTTTACTGTAATAGTGAAAAATCGAACATTTCTTGAAAGATCAGATTTCTCTTATCTTAGCCTGGTGTGGTATAGTGTAGTGGAAATGACCTTTGTACTTAGGAAATGAGATTATGAGTTGTGACCAGTAGTGTAATTTCTTGCCAGTCACTTTGTGTCTCTGGATGAGGCTTTGTTTTTTCATCTGTTCTAAAATTTCAGAGCAGTTCTTATTTTTATCACCAGTGTAGTTAATTGAGGCATTTTGTATATATAAAGTTTCGTGGAGTGTTTTTAGACAGTTCTGCTGTAGTTTGTCCAGGAAAATAAGTATCTGAATTTCTTACGTGGCATTGATCTATGGCATTTGATGGGTTATACACATAGTTGCTTGTAGATAATTCACAATAATAAATGAAATTGTCCTTTTCAGAAATGGGTAAAAGATGGTAGCTAGTGGTCGCCAAAGTGTATGGAGGGTTTTTTATGTGCTTGGCGACATTCTTAGATCTCTATATGTACCGCTTCATTTATATGTCACAGGGAGATGAGAAACTAGTCCCAAATCACACGTGTAGGCTTGTAGTACTGGTCTTAGAACTAACAGGCTGCTTAGATGCTCCAGTTTTGTTGTGGACCCTTCCTGCACTTGAATACTATTTGCCTAATATCTGCATAGTTTATAATTTCTAAAAGGCACTAATATATGATTAATTTTATTTAATCTTCACCACACCCTGTGAAACAGGGTTTTTTAATAGATACGTAAAGTGAGGTTTGGAGAAGTTGATTCAGGTATGGTACTACATGTAGGAAGTGATAGAGTCAGGATGCAAATTCTGCTGTTGGCTTCACCATGGTGCATGCGGGAACTAGTTCCCTGACCATGGATTGAACCTGTGTCCCCTGCATTGGGAGCTTGGAGTCTTAACCACTGGACCTCCAGGGAAGTCCCTTGAACGCTCTTTGGTGAGATACTTTTTCTTTTTAAAACAAACATGTCACATGGATACATGAAATATTTATTTATACTTCTTTTGGCTCAGCTACTTCTCAGTCGTCTTTCTGGTATTAGTTTTGAAGAGTCTTCCTCAGGGAGGCTCTCCTTTCCCACGCACATTCTGCCGAAGCACTCTGTCAGTTTTCCCACTTATTATTTGAGACCCTCAGAAGATTAGGTGATTATTTTTATATTGAATTTTCATAAACTTTTATTTGTGATTGTATCTTGAAAACTCAGATAAAGTTTATTTTTTACTGAACCTGACAAAATGATTCCTAGTGTAAAAATTATGTGGAAAATGAAAAATGTATAAGATGAAGAAAAACTGTTTGCATAATCTGATGAAGCCAAAGAGATAGCAGTGGGAGAATACGCTTCATTTATAGGTGAGATAGACCTTCCCATTAAGAGTCATGATCTAGTTAATCTTTCTATGTAATTACTGTCAGATTCGCAAACTGTATGCCTATTTGATACGATACGGAAACTCAGATACAAGTTAGTTTTTCAGAGTGAGTCAGAATCTTACTAGGGATCCAGCCTTTATGGTTTTGAGTTGTGATATGGGCTTCCCAGGTGACGCTGTGGTAAAGAACCCGCCTGCCAATGCAAGCGACACAGGAGATGAGAGTTTGATCCCCAGGTTGGGAAGATCCCCTTGAGTAAGAACTGTCAACCCACTCCAGGATTCTTGCCTGGGAAGTCCCGTGGACAGAGGAGCGTGGTGGGTTACAGTCCATAGGGTCACAAACAGTCGGACGCGACTGAGCACAGACGCATACATGATTTACCTAAGGCCCGCGTCTAGCTATCCCTTCCTTGCAGGAGCTGTGGAGGTAGATGGGTGTAGCCCTCTTGGGAGGGTCTTGACCTGCTCCTCCTGCAGGTGCTAGAGCCAGCTTTGCTCTCCCCCTGGCTGTCTATGTGACATCTGTGAGCTGCTTGATGCATTTAGCACTAGGGTGACCGCAGAGACGCCTGTGAGCAGAGCTTTGTGCTGCAGGGCCCAGCTGTGTGTATTTATCTGTATCTCAGGCCGAGGAGCAGCCGTTCGCCAGATCTGACAGTCAAACCGGAGCCGCTTCTGCCTCCACTCCAGAGTGTATTTGAATATTGTGTCTGTTTACCAACTGCTTGACAGTTGACACAAAGAAGTTGTCAGAGCTGTTTTTCTTTTCCCTCTTCACTCTACTGTGCGAGTCTCCCTCTGAAATCCTTTATCATGCATCACAAATATCTGCACTTTCTAAAATAAAGCCCCAAATCACGTTGTCTTCGTCTTTATACTGAATTCCACGTGAAGAACTAATTGGTAATATACTTGAGCAGACTCCAAGTGATAGTGGAGATAGTGTGGGGCAGGGAAGCCTGGCGTACTGCAGTCCATGAGGTCGCAAAGACACCCCTTAGGGGCTGAATGACAACAACAAATACTTGCATTGATAATTGGAAATATGTTGAATAGGCAATATGTTTGCAGAGTTCAGAAATCAAAACAATACAGAAAGAAATCTTCCGTGTTGTCTCGCTCTATCCCTGGTCCCTTCTAGTTGTTCTTCTCCACCTCTGTCCCTGAGAGCACGTGTGCGTGCTCGCTCAGTCACTCAGTCATGTGTGACTCTGCGGCCCCGTGGGCTGGAGCCCGACAGGCTCCTCTGTCCATGGCATTCTCCAGGGAGGAATACTGGAGTGGGTTGCCATTTTCTCCTCCTGGGGATCTTCCCAATCCAGGGATCGAACTCACGTCTCCTGCGCATCTCCTGCATTGCAGGTGGATTCTTTACCACTGAGCCACCCAACCAGGAAGCCCTTGTCCCAGAGAGAGAACCACTTAAATCGTTTGTCACATATCCTTTATGTTTCTTTATACAAATACAAGCAGATGGTTTGGCCCTTGCCTTTTACTTCCTAAGGTATCCTGGCAAGCTCTTAATTTCACTAAAGGGAGCCTCATTCTTGTTGACTGTTGTGTTGTATTCATTGTGTGGATGTACCACCATTTATTTAGCCATCCTCTATGGACATACACTGGCATTGTTTCTAATCTTCTTTTTTTTTTTTTTAGTTAATTCACACACCATAAAATTCAACCTTTCAAAGTATACAGTTAAGTGGTTTTTAGTATGTTTCCAAGTTTCTGTTCTGCAAATTGTAATCTGGTGTACATACATTCTTCTGAACATGGTACCCATAAAAAAATCTTTAGAAGTAGGATTTTGGGGGTCAAAGGGAATAGATTTGAATTTTTATAGGAATTGTCTGTTGCTGTGCATTGAGATTATGCTATTTTGCATTCCTGAGTATGAGAACGCTTGTTTCTCCATTGTTCTGCCTAAAGTGACTTTGCCTTTTCTTAAAGCAATGTTAATTTTTAAGAAATGTGTGATGTTCATAACTCAGTTTAATAATCATTCCTGATTGAGTTCACCAAGGCAATATGTCCAAAACTTCTTTTTAAGTTGATAAATGGTGCTATTTATAATTGATCTCATTAGTTAATCAGTAGAATTACAGGTTGTGAATGTTGATGTATAGAGCAGATTTCATCTATGTGGCCTTAAGTTGAATGGTTTCTCGACCGTGTTCTCTCCTGTCATAGAGATATAACAGTGCTCACAGTGTTAAAATTCCTAGTGGAGGAAGACCACTTATATTCTGCTTGCTCTATGATAGGAATATTCTTGTAGAATTTTATCCTTTTGGACACGTGCACCCCAGTGTTCATAGCAGCACTATTTATAGTAGCCAAGACATGAAAGCAACCTAAGTGTCCATCCACAGAGGAATGCATAAAGAAGATGTGGTATATATATACAATGGAATATTGCTGAACCATTAAATGAATGAAATAATGCCATTTGCAGCAACATGGATGGACCTAGAAATTATAATACTAAGTGAAGTAAGTCAGGCAGAGAAAGACAAATATCACATCATATGACTTAGACATGGAATCTTAAAAAAATTACCTAAGTGAACTGATTTACAAGTAGAACTGAATAGACTCACAGTCGTAGGAAAGAAACTTATGGTTGCCAGAAGGAAAGGGAGGGGGAGGGACAGAATTTGAGATGAACAGATACAGACTTCTATCTTTATATAAAAAAGAATTTTATCCTCTCAATACAGCCTTCCAGGTTATAATGTTTTATGTCTGTCTGACACAGTGGACCTCAACTGAGCTGAGAAGTGATTGTTTTTATAATAATTCAACTGAAGTATCAACAAGTGTAAACAGTAATTATAAACAGAATTTCATCCTCCAGGGGTGCTTGTTCTTCTTTGGGCCAGGTCTCTTGCTGTTTAATCTGGTCAAGGTGGAATATGTAATTCCCAATAAGAATCTGTATCCTTGTGTTCCTTCTTGTATACAGATTAGCTTTTTGGGTTCTCCTGAAGAGATTTTAAGGTGGTATTTGTAAGGTGGAGCCATCTCAAGGTCTGGGATATCATGTGCGTTTCCATCATTCAAGGCTTTTAAATATTTTTTGAACGTTAAAACTTTTTTGGGGGGGCATTTAAATGTTCTGTCTGTAGAAAGGACTGGTAAAAGATTCATAGGAAAATGCAGCTTGAAGTGAAAATTGAGGTATAGGTTTTGATTAAGTTTGTGATGGTGTTCATAAATGTACAAGCATAGGCATGGAAATGTCATTAGTTCTTTCTGTGTCTCAAATAACGGCTAATGTAGAAAACAGATAAACCTCTTAACCGGTGATCTATCTAAACCAGTGTTTTTGTGTTAGTATTATAGGTCTTTCATAAAGGAAGACTCTTCACAGCTTAACTGGTGGTGGTTGTCATTTACTTGCTAAGGTGTTTCTTGACTCTTTGTGACCCCCTGGAGTGTAGCCCACCACGTTCCTCTGTCCGTGGGATTTCCCAGATGAGAATACTGGAGTGAGTTGCCATTTCCTTCTCCAGGGATTGTCCCAGGCCAAGGGTCGAACCTTCGTCTCCTGTGTTAGCAGGCCGATTCTTTACCACTGAGCCATCAGGGAAGCCCCACTTTAACTGGTGAGTGAAGTGAAGTCGTTCAGTCGTGTCCGACTCTTTGTGACCCCATGGACTGTAGCCCACCAGGTGCCTCTGTCCCTGGTGGCTCAGACGGTAAAGCGTCTGCCTACAATGTGGGAGACCCGGGTTCAATCCCTGGGTCAGGAAGATCTCCTGGAGAAGGAAATGGTAACCCACTCCATATTCTTGCCTGGGAAATCCCATGGACAGAGAAATCCCATTTTAATTGGTAAGCCAGTCTTATTATCACAAATGAAAAAGTCCTTTTAGATTAGCATTAGATAAAGCAGAAAGTTTAATTAGATAGACGGGCTAGAATTTTGCATAAGAGTAAATTTACTGTTTTGTCTCTTTTAGGTCAAGTGGTTGCTATTTTTCTGTTCCCTCTTTTTTTTTTCCCCCTCTCTTTATTCACTTTGGATAATTATACAAAAGATCTGGAAATAACTTGAGTTCTGCCCAGTGGGGTGTTTGCTCTGGACTACTCTGTGATGGGTTGGGGCTTCCCCGGTGGCTCAACAGTAAGGAATCTGCCTGCAGTGCAGGAGCCACAGGGGATGTGGGTTCAATCCCTGGGTCGGGAAGATCCCCTGGAGAAGGGCATGGCAGCCCACTCCATTCTTGTCTGGAGAATCCCATGGACAGAGGAGCCTGGTGGGTACAGTCCATGGGGTTGCTAAGAGTTGGATACGACTGAAGCGACTTAGCACACACGCACTCTGTGATGGGTTAGTGAGAGAAGGCTGTGCAGACACGGGGGAAGACGATTCTCAGGGCCCCTCTGTCTGGTTGAGCAGGTTGTTCACTGTGTAAAGACAGTGCCCGTTGGGGTGGGTTGAGGCTAAAGTCTAGTTTGTGTTCTCCAAGTCCTGCTTTAGGGCTTAGGGCTACATTAACCCAGAGTAAGGTATACCGTCTTCTAATTCTTATAATTGTGCCTCAGTGGCTGATAACGGCCTGAATATGCATTGCATTGCAGTTTTATTTGAAACTCAGTTGTTTCTGCCTTTTCTGTTTTTCTCTCCCTCAGAGAGTTTCTGTAGCATCCAGATGATTTCTCCGTGTCTGTGTGTCTATATACACATTGTTGTTGTTGTTCCGTCACCCAGTCATGTCCAGCTCCTTGTGACCTCGTGGAGTGCAGCACACCAGGCTTCTCTGTTCCTCACCATCTCCTGAAGTTTGCCCAAGCTCATGTTCGTTGCATCGGTGATGCCCTTCAGCCATCTCATCCTCTGATGCCCTCTTCTCCTTCTGCCCTCAATCTTTCCCAGCATCAGGGACTTTTCCAACGAGTCAGCTGTTCACTTCAGATGATCAAAATACTGGAGTTTCCATTTCAGCATCAGTCCTTCGAATGAATATTCAGGGTTAATTTCCCTTGAGACTGACTGGCTTGATCTCCTTGTTCTCCAAAGGACTGACTCTCAGGAGTCTTCTCCAGCACCACAGTCCAAAAGCATCAATAAACATCAGTTCAGTTCAGTTCAGTTGCTCAGTTGTGCCTGACTCTTTGTGACCCCATGGACTGCAGCACGCCAGGCTTCCCTGTCCATCACGAACTCCCAGAGCTCAAACTCATGTCCATCAAGTTGGTGATGCCATCCAACCATCTCATCCTCTGTCGTCCCCTTCTCCTCCCGCCTTCGATCTTTCCCAGCATCAGGGTCTTTTCAAATGAGTCAGTTCTTCGCATCAGGTGGCCAGAGTATTGGAGCTTCACCTTCAGCATCAGTTCTTCCAGTGAATATTCAGGACTGATTTCCTTTAATTTCCTTTATGATGGACTGGTTGGATCTCCATGTAGTCCAAGGGATTCTCAAGAGTCTTCTCCAACACCACATACATACATATACATATACATATATATAAATACACATACATATATAATAAACATATGTATATGCTATTTATGTGCCACATATACACATACATCATATATTCTTGAATGTAAGGTCAGATATTCTTTGAAAAAAATCCCTCATAAGAAAGGTGTCATCTTAGATGTATTTGATTCCTTATAAAGGACGTTATAATATGGGGTCCTCTCTTAGTTTCCTTGTTTGAACTGCCTGGTACTGTTTGGGGAAGACACGGTATTTTGAAATAGCCTCACGCAGTGCTATTTGTGGGTGCTTGAAAAGATTTATCAAATTGGAGAAGAAAAGAGGCAAAGATGCTCAACATAGGTTTAGTAATTATTCTAGAGATGAAAGATTACTTCTAAAAAGTAATACGATACGATCTCAAATACGATCTCAAATAAATGTTTACAGGATGAACAAATAATTCATACACCCTGACCCTGGATCCTTGTGGCTTAGTTGGATATTTTCAGTGAAAGTAAGGATTTACAAACTGCTGTCTCAAGCAGTTTTTACAGATAGGAAGGTTTGTTCTGGAAAACTGTATTAGATGACTCAAAAGATGACTCTAGCAATGAAGAAAAAGATCCTGATATTAAAGAGTGAAGCAAATTGCTTCCTGAAATGTGAGAGTGAATAAAATAATTATTTCTAAGTTAATATTTTATATGATGTAATTTAAATGCAGGTAATTAAGTTGATACATTTTATAAATGACTTTTGGCTAGCTTTTCCCTCTAAAGTTTATACATTTAAGTTGGCTAACTTTTGAAGGGTATTCTCTTATTAGAAAAATAAGGCATTGTCAGCCTGGGTGGGAGGGGGTTTTAGGGGAGAGTGGATACATGTGTATGAGTGACTGAGTCCCTTCACCGTTCACCTGAAACTGTCACATTGTTGTTAATTGGCTATGCCCAATGCAAAAAGTGAAAAAAAAAAAAAGACATTGTCCTATATTTTGGATCTCTTTATAATTTAGTCACCTATAATCATTATTATTTTTAAACAGAAACTGAGGCTTCTTGAAGAGCTTGAAGACACGTGGCTTCCCTACCTGACCCCCAAAGACGATGAATTCTATCAGCAGGTAAGGTCTTTTATTTATTTATTTATTTATTTCAGGTAAGGTCTTTTAACATTTGTCAATTTCCCTTGATTTTTTTTTTTTTTTTCCCCTTGATCTACCCTATTTTACCTACGAAGCAACTGTGGTCTAGAGAGATAAAATGAGAGGTTAAAGGTCTGATTTGGTCATCCATTGATTCACTCCCAGAACATATAAGTTCCTGCACAGTCTTTCTGCTGTGAACTTAGTGCTTTAGAATAGTGGACTGTCTTTTTTTCCCCAAACGTTCCATGTTTCCCCCTGCTTCCTTCCCTCTGCTTCTGTTTCTTCTGCAGAGAATCTTCTTTTGCCTCTTATCCTGCTGCCAGATGACTAATTCTTCAAGACTTCACTGAAACATCACCTCCTCTGTGAAAGTTTCTTTAACTTAAACCTTACCACAAAGAGAATTGCTTGCATTCATCTCTGTGCTCCTTGTACCATATAAATACCTTGATTGTACCCCTCACACTGTATTGCAGTTATAGGATTCTGTGTCTCTCCCCTGAATTAGTCAGCACTTTTTCAATTACAAGTGGCAAAATCGCAACAAACTTATTGTGGCAAAAAAGGGAATTTATTGACTGACAACTTAGATGTCAAGGAGAAGCACACGGCTGAATCCAGTTTCTTGAAAGGTGTCGTTGGATCACTCTTTTTCCCTGTTTCTTGGTTTGGCTTTTCTCTGGTGACTTCATGCTAGATAGGCATTCCCCTGATGGTATAAGAGGACTCTGACAGCCCTGGGGGTGTGTGGTCTTAAGCCCATAGGATCTCAGGAGAAGGTGGTAATGTCTTCTTTCCTGGTTCTGATTCTCCCAGGTATGAGCTCGTTGGCCTGGCTAGAGGCGTGTTTCCCTCCCCGAATCAATCCTTGCGTTCAGGGTATTGAGATGCTTCTGTCTGCCTGACCTAATTCCCTCACCCACTTGTGGAGTAGGGTTGGAGTATGACCATTCTCACTCAAACTGCAGGGAGGGTAGGTCAGAGATGGAGGGTTTATCCCAAAGAGAAATTGGAGCCCTGTTAACACCAAAGAAAGAGAGAAGGGCAAGCTGAGAAATAAAAATATCCCCCTTTCACCCCTTCTTTCCTCTGAGGATGTTAGCTTTTGGTGTGTAAGAATTGGGCCACATCATCGTGGTTTCTGCAGCATCCAGTGTATGCTTGTCGTCACATTATTGATTCTCAGTAACCAGGGAAAGAAGAGAGAAACGAAGGAGCTTTACCCATCCAGAATCCCAGGGCTCCTGACTTCCGGGGTATTCTCACTTCCAGGACATCATGTGCCATCTCCCTTGTTATTAGAACTTTACCATCTGTCACCTGATCAGTCCTTTTTTGGATTGTTCTAGTTTTTGTCTTTGCCCCTTTTTCTTAATCCTTTAAGCTGAAGTAAACACTTTTTTTTTTTTTAACCAAAACATAAAACCTGAGCCTGTCGGCTTCCTGCTTCACATCCCTGGCTGTCCATTGCCTGGCTCCTGCATTTCCAGCCTCGTCTTCCCCACCTTCTATCTTTTTCCCCACGCTGAGTTTTGGCAGCACCTCTCAGAGCTCTGGGGCTCCTCTGACGGCTCAGTGGGTTAAGAATCCACCTGCCCTGTAGGAGACACAGGAGACTCGGGTTCGATCCTTGGGTCGGGAAAATCCCCTGGAGAAGGAAATGGCAACCCACTCCAGTATTCTCGCCTGAAAAATCCCATGGACAGAGGAGCCTGGCGGGCTCCGGTCCATGGGGTCGCAAAGAGTCGGACATGACGGAGCGGCTGAGCGCACACCCAGCGTGTTACATTTCGGGTCTTCCTGTTACATCCTCTCCCTCCCTTATTTGGTGAACTTCCGCGTTGCCTGTTGGTAGCAGTTCACGTGTCTCCTCCTACAGTGTCACCGTCCCTGAGACCTCTGTAGCCCAGAGGCTTGTCTCTGCTCCCTCTTCTGTGCACCTGTAGTACTTCATGTGTGTTTTAATTATCTGAGGTTACTGTGATGATTTATTTTCATGCGCCTCTCTCTCATCCTCTGTACTACGGTATATACGGGGCCTGGCACCTAGTAGGTATTTAATTAGTTTGCTTGAATGGATGAATGAATTACTGTAGGCATTAATTCTTTATTTGTTTTAGTAATTATTTATTTATTATTTGGCTGTGCCAGGTCCTAGCTGCAGCATGTGGGATCTAGTTCCCTAATCAGGGATCAAACCTGAGTCCCCTCCATCAGGAGCACAAAGCCACTGAACCACCAGGGAAGTCCCTAGTTCATTTAAAAAAAAGCATGACGTATAATAATATTTGGTGTGATTTGAATTTTGTTTACGTCTCCCCAGGGAGGTGGTATCTATAATAATCTACAGGATTTTTATAGGAATGTTATACCCCACACTGGTAGGCTTTTCTCTTTTGAGCTTTTCTAGTTTTCCAAATTATCTAAATGATCATGTGTTCTTGGGTAATCAGGAAAAAAATAATTCGAAAAAGTACCCTTACAACAGGTAAACCCTCCAAATGTAATCAGTTCTTAAATCCTTGCTAATATTTTCATAGAGAGGAACTTTTTGGTACACGATAACACACAGCATTATAAAGCAGCCGCTGACCCACTTCAGCTTTTGTGTGGCAGAAGTTGTACAAAAAGAATTAAACACCAAGGTTAGTACAGGTGTTCTGAGCCAGACATTCGCTGAACCAGGAAAGGAGACGCCAAGGCAAACAGAACAACTCTCGAGGCTTTGCTTTTATCTTGCTAAGACCCACAACAAACCTGATACCAATATCTAATCACTTAAGTGCACCGTGTAATAAGGGAGTGTTTCAACCAAACCTTAGTCCAGTAAATCTCTTCTCTTAAAAGATGAAGTGAAAATACTTTTTAATGACACGAGTGAATAGGAAGTTCAGCTCTGACACTGAGTCCCTTACCCAGGTCCTAGCCACAGGAATGCCAACCCAGCTGCTAGTCATCAAAACAAGACTTTCTGCAGTTTCCAGATTGGGTCTGTTTATTGACCCTTCCTGCCGGCGTGCCAGGGACTGTGCTCAACGTTTTCTGGACGCTTGTCACATTTCATCCACGCAGCAGCCTCTTGCATTCATTCCACAATTATGGATTCAGCAACCTCCTCTTCTTCAGGCTTCGATTGCTTGAGATAGAGACACTGACTTCCTCTTTTGCAAATCAGGACAGACTAAGCTCCATATCTGAGAGACAGAGCTGCATCCAGCCCAGATTTTTCTGACTCTGAAGACCCAGACTCTTTCTGCTATACTCTTTGCCTCCCAGTATACCTTGCTCAAATTCACAACTCCTTCAAACAAATTTTTTGTTTGTTTGTTTCTTCTGATTAAGACTATGGAGAAAACCAGTGAAAGAAAACAGCAACAGTAACAAACTCCAAGCAGAAGAGCCAGAGGACCTCTTTTGGTTTACTGCAGTGCACAGGGAAGTGAATTACATTGCAAATAACCTCTGGATTCCAGATAGGAAGTCTGTCCCTCTTATCCAGAGACGGCGCCACCCTTCTTAGCATTCCCTGTTATTTTCATTCATTCTGTGCTTTCTTTGTGTTGGCTTCTCTGGTGGCTCAGCGGTAAAGAATCTGCCTGCAATGCAGGAGACAGGGGTTTGATCCCTGGGTTGGAAGATCCCCTGGAGGAGGGCACGGCAACCCATTCCAGTATTTTTGCCTGGAGAATCCCCATGGACAGAGGAGCCTGGCGGGCTACAGTCTGTAGGGTCAATAAGGGTCGACGACTGAAGTGACTTAGCAAGCAGGCAGGTGCTACTTTCTGTGTGTCATTGTGTTCTCGGTGCTTTACATGTATTTGCTCATTTAAATCCTCTCTGAGGCAGGTTGTTTTAAAACCCTACTATAGGACCTTCCCTGGTGGTTCAGTGGCTAAGGCTCCATGCTTCCAGTGCAGGGGACCTGGGTTCTATCCCTAGTCAGGGAACCAGATCCCACATCTGGTAACCAAATAAATGAATGTTAAAAATTTTTTTATTTTATTTTTTTTAGAGATGAAACTCAGAGGCACTGAGAAGTTTAAAACTTTTGTTTAAGACATAAGCATGAAGTGTCAAAGGCTGGGATTGAGACTGTCTGGGTCCTCGGTTTAACTAAGCACTGCCCTTCTGTATCTCCTGGTGATTCTGGGATTGCTTTGATTTTATCCCGATGATCCCACACCTCTGTGTCCATCCCTTTTCTCCCTCATAACCTGTAATGCTCTCGTTCCAACTGACTGTGGGGTGGTTCTACCCGAAAGTCTTGCAGGGACATTGAACTACTCGTGATCTATATGAATTCATTGTCTGTCTGCTTGGTTGCTGTCATGTCTGACTCTCTGTGACCCTACAGACTGTAGCCCATCAGGCTCCTCTGTCCATGGGATTCTCCAGGCGAGAATACTGCACTGGGTTGCCATGCCCTCCTCCAGGGGATCTTCCCGACCCAGGGATGGAACCTGCATCTCTTGCGCTGCGGGCGGATTCTTTACTGCTGAGCCACTGGGGAAGTCCATGAGTTTGTTAGTTAATTAAACAAATGTACTTAGCTTTGGCTTCCCAGGTGGCGCTAGTGGTAAAGAACCTGCCTGCCAATGCAGGAGACTTAAGAGATACCAGTTCGATCCCTGGGAGATGGGGAGATCCTTTGGAGAAGGGCATGGCAGCCCACTCCAGTATTCTTGCCTGGAGAATCCCGTGGACAGAGGAGCCCTTTCGGCAGGCTACAGTCCACAGGGTCTCAAAGAGTTGGACATGATTGAATCGACTTAACGCTTAGTCGCTTCTGGACGGAGTTAACAGCAAAGCCTCTAAGATGCGTTTGAGGACATGCAGCTGAGGCTGAAACATCTGGTGGGGAGTGAGAGAGTTGGAGGGCATAGAAGGGGATGAGATCGGAGCATGGTGGCCCGATTCTGTAGGAACTTGGTGAGAACAGTGGCCATGACTCTGAGTGAGATGAGAAGACATGACAGGGTTTGGAGCACAAGAATGATCGGATATGACTTATGTTCTACAGGGATCCTGCCTCCCATCCCCTTGTCTAGTGACGTCCCCCTGGTCCTGTTGTTCAAATCAGGCCTTTGCAGTCCTCAGCTTCTCTTCATGGCTTCCAGACCTTGTTTACTGCCTGGGCCCTGGCAGTTCTAGTTTTTCAGAATCTCAAATAGTTTCTTCTTTTTTCTTTTTGAGACTTAAGAGAATATATTAATGATAAAAAGAGAGTTCTGTTTTGGAATAGGTTGCGTGCGTGCTAAGTCGCTTCAGTCGTGTCCGACTCCTTGCGACCCCATGGACTGTAGCCCACCAGGCTCCTCCGTCCATTGGGTTTCCCAGGCAAGAACACTGGAGTGGGTTGCCATTTCCTACTCCAGGGCATCTTTCCGACCCAAGTATCAGCTCTCGTCTCCTGCGTTGTCAGGTGGATTCTTTACTACTAGTGCCACCTGGGAGGCCCCTGGAATAGGTTCAGTTGATTTTATAAACAGACAGAAAAATCTCAATAAAGAACGCAGTAAATTAGCATTAGTCTCCCAGATGTTTTCTTCTCTTCCAGTCTCACCAACACTGTGTGAATTCAGGTCCTCATTGGTCATCTTCCACCAGCACGGTTTTAAGAGTTTCCTAGTTGGTATGTTCTTTTGCTTGCCCCAACTCCATCAGAATTGTGTTCTGATAAATATGGCTGGCAGATTCTTTACCACTGCACCACCCGGGAAGCCCTAAAGAAGTTGAATTTTTCAGTATATTTTGAACCAATTTTGTGTACCTTATTGTCTGTGTGTTAAGTCGCTCAGTTGTGTCTGACTCTTTGTGACTCCATGGACTGTACCATTGGGTCCTACATTGCAGGCAGATTCTTGACCAACTCAGCCACCAGGGAAGCCCCCAAATATGACAGGCTTGTCATTTCTTGCTTTGTAAATTTGGTTCCGTCTCTCTTGCCTCTGAAGTCAAGTCCAAACTCCTCTGCATATGGTCCCAAATTACCTCTGCTGGTCTAGTCTCCGCCGCTTTGCCTGACATTGTGTCCAGCCTCCAGCTCCGGTCAGACAGAGTTTCTCACTATCTCTTGGCTCTTCTCTGCCCTGTCATCCTTTCTTGCCCTTGTGTCTCTTGTCCCCTGGGTCTAGAGTACCCTCAGCCCCTCTCTGTCTGGTGAGCATCTCCTCACCCTTAAAGTTTACCTTACTTAAGTACAGTCTTCTGTGTTGATACCAGGAAGTCCCACTCGTGTTATGTTCAGAGTACATTAAATATCAGAACGCTTCTCACTACCTCTGCCACATGCTTCGTGGCCAAAGATGCCTCCGTTTCTCTCTCTTGAGTGTTTGCAGTGGTTTCCTATTTTCTTTTGCCTCCAGGTCCAGTTTGTTTTTAACACAGCATCAGTAGTAGTTTTCTTCTTAAAGCATAAATCAACTCATGTTTCCTCGGTGGTCCAGTGGTGTGCCTTCCAATTCAAGGGGTGCGGGTTTGAGCCCTGGTCAGGGAGGTGTTTCCACATGCCTTGGGACCAGAAAGCCAAAAGATAAAACAGAAGCAATGTTGTAGCAAACTCAATAAAGACTTAGAAATAGTGCACATCAAAAATAAATAAATAGATCAGCTCATTAGATTTTCTTGCTCAAAGCCCTTCATGGCTTCCCATCTTTTCAGAGTAAAAGCCTAAGTCCTGATGGTTACTTGCAGAGCAGGGCAGAACCTGCCGCTGACTTCTCTCCCCTCATTTCCTGCTTGTCCTGGCCCCTCCCCTCCTACTCTGGCATTCTAGTTCTTCCTAGAATAAACCGAGCACACTCTTGCCCCAAGGCCTCTGCACTTAATGTTCCCTCAGCCTGGAACTCTCTTTGCCCCCAGGTATCTATCTGCAGGGCTTGCGTGCTCATTTCTTGCCTGCCTTGGCTCAGATGTCACCTCATCAGAGGCCTCTTCCGCCCATCCTGTGTAAAATTCAGCCCTGACACTCCTATCCTACTTACTTGGGTTTGTTTTTCTCCATAGCATGTAGCACAATCTAAAATGCATTAATACACCATAATACAACAAAACACAATCTAAACTATAAAATAAATATATTTTACTAAATAAACAAGTAATTAATGAATAAATAAAATACTATATATGTACATATACATAGTGAACTATATGGGGCTTCTCTGGTGGCTTAGTGGTAAAGAATCTGCCTGAAATGCAGGAGATGTGGGTTCAATCCATGGGTCAGAGAGATCCCCTGGAGAAGGAGGGGATTTCCATTCCAGTATTCTTGCCTGGAAAATTCTATGGACAGAAGAGCCTGGCGGGCTCAGTCCGTGGAGTTGCAAAGAATCAGACACAGCTTAGCAGCTAAACAACAACAGTGAACTGTATATAGTTTATATTCATAGAGTATAAATATATACTAAATATAGTATGTGTGTGTGTGTGTGTATATATATATATATATATATAAGCTCCAGGAGAGCATATGGAACTTTTGCTTTCTCTATATTCCCAGCACCTAGTGCTCTGCAAATAGTATGTTCTAAATAAATATGTATGGCACTAGTGATAAAGAATCTGCCTGTCAGTGCGGGAGATGTAAGAGATGTGGGTTCATTCTCTGGGTCAGGAAGATTCCCCCGGAGGAGGGCATGGCAACCCACTCCAGCATCCTTGTCTGGAGAATTCTGTGGACAGAGGAGCCTGGCGGGCTCCCAGTCCATGGGTTCACAAGAGTCGGACATGACTGAGCACATGCACACAACAAAGAACAATTTTGTTTATGGAAGGGTTTTCCAGACTCCATTCCTAATCACTCATTCCCTGCCCCCATAGCAGTATATTCATACTTGTGTTGTGAAAAGTCTGAGATCTCTTCTAACTCTTGGTTCCTATTTCTGTTTCTACTGTTAAACTATGAGATGCTATAAAATGGGACCTAACTCGTGTTTATCATTATATTTATGGCACTTCATACAGTGTTTGGTACAAATAAATATTCAGTAAATTTTAAATAAATTCAGAATGAACTACTGAGTGAATGAGTGAACCGACCTGTCGTCTCAGTTTGTAGTGTACGTTGTAGTGTGTTCACAAGACTCCTTGTGGGAGCTGCCTTGGGAAGATCGCCCGCCTCCTTTGGGAGACAGCTCAGCATCTTGCAGCCGGGGGGCTGGACCAAATAAGTGTCTAGCCCATTTGTCCTGGGATGGCTGCCAAGTCATAAGTAATTTACAACGAAAATCATGTAGAAAATATTGTGATTGATATAGTGTGAGTTTCTATAGAGTGCAAATAAAGTGTGAACTGGCAAAATTTATTAACAGCCAGATTAGAAATATACTCCCATGAAATCAGAGTGTCCTGGCACTTAAATGAAGTCCATTTCCCAGGTCACTTGAAAGATTTTAAATTTTATTTCACTCTATGAAAGGTTGAGTTCCATTGGTCTTCATTTAGGAGAGCCTCCTGTGAACTGGTACCTTATTCAACACCACGTCTTGACTTTACCATATGATGAAAGTCTTTCAGAACCATCCCTTGATATGAGAGAAGGAAGGAGAATTTTTATATAATGGTTTAAAATAGGTAGAAAATAAAGCTTGTGCTCCAGAGAAGCTAACATTCCATATCTTTTAGCCATTGATAAAGGCCTGGCATGTTGGCAACTGATATCTAAAATGCCTTTCCAGTTTACAAAACAGAAATACAGTTACAGACATAGAAAACAAACTTATGGTTACCATGGGGGAGTGATAAATTAGGAATTTGGGATTAATAGATACACACTACTATAATAAAATAGATAAACAGCAAGCTCATACTGTATAGCACAGGGAACTATATTCAGTATCTTATGATAACCTATATTGGAAAATAATCTGAAAAAGAATACATATATATATATGTACACACACACATATATATATAAAACTGAATCACTTTGCTGTATACTTGAAACTAACTTCAATTAAAAAATTAACTTTCCAAATACTTACTAAACTCTTAATATATACATAGAGTCTTTTATAGATCTTAAGGAATGTATTATGTGACCTGATAACTGCTAATATTATAATTACATATCTGTACACTCCTTGGAAAAACTTTAATGGGATTAAATAACAACCAAAAATTCGAACATATTTGAAAATCTGCCAACAGGTGTTCCAAATTATTGTGTGATATCTGATGTTCTACTTGTACCTGTCCAAAATGGAAAGGGGACTTATTTGTTTGATGGAGTGAATTAATATTAAATTATTTAATGTTCATTTCTTTTCCAAAATTTTTCTAATGTTCATTTCTTGAATTAAAATATTTAATGTTCATTTCTTTACCCACTGTTGTCTTTAAAGAAAAATTTAACAAGCACTTCGTGGTACTTTTATATGTCAAGCACTCATCTAATTATGTCATAAATAATAAGAGAGGGTATTTAAATTTAGGTTTGGACACGTTTTCTCCTGCATTTTTGGAGATAATGATAAAATTAGTTAGTTATTGTTATTTGTATTCCTTGTGGTAAAATCAAAATTTCCTAGAGCATTGAGCAACATGCCAAGTAAGATTTAGACAGTACCAGAAGATATCTTGAAATATTTTGAAAATTTAGAGTCATCAAAAAGAACCTCTTGGCACAGACAAGAGGTGTCGTATTATTTGAAATTAAGAATTAGCTATTTGAAATTAAGAATTTTCAAATGTGACATCTTTTCTGATTTAAGAAGTATTCTGCATTTATTTCTGAAAATTTGAAAATTATACAGATGTCTAAAGAAAAAAAATTACATCCAAGTGCATTGCTCAGAGATATCTACCAGAAAATTTTGGCTCTGTTTTTTTCCAAATCTTCTTTTCTGTAGTTACACGTATACTATTTTTCTTTGTATGAAACTATGACTCTATTGTCTAAATATCTTGTTACTAATTTCTCATACAGAAGTAATTTGTTACTTAACGTTTTTCATAAACCATATTTTAAAAATCCTTCTAAAATGTTTTGCTTACAGAGGAGCCTGGTGGGCTATAGTCCATGGGGTTGCAAAGAGTCGGATAAGACTTAGCAACTGAACAAAAACAACAGCAATTCTGGAATAGGCCGGAAAGAGAAGCAGATTTGCATTCAGATAACATTCTAAATTTGATAACAGGCAGATGAGTGAGTTTCAGGGCAGTTTGCAGAGATGAAGGAGGGGCAGTTCAATGAAAATCCGAAATGAATCACTAGTTCAGAATGTGCGCAGATCCCTGGAGCTGATTGCCAAACGGTTCTCCACCCCTCCCCCATCCCCCGACTGCAGAATTACACTTCTGGGCCCTCTCATCCTGGATGAAACACGTGATTGTTTCTGTCCGGTGATAAAAGCCAGCGGTCACTTCTAGCCTGGAGTGCCAGACCCTGCCAAACCTTCTTTTTCCTTTTGGCACAATAACCATCTGGGGGCTGCTTGGGTCCCTGAGTTACTGCTTTACTGGACAGTGATTCTCTGCCAGCCCACAAATAATATGTAAAATGATCAATATCATCGGGTGAAGCCACTAAGATTTGAGCATTTTCTGTCACTAGAGCGTTATCTACTCTGCCTGATCAGGAAGGCAAGACATAGTAGAAGGGGTGCAATAAGTTTGAGGAAGCCCAAAGAAGGGAGATGAATTACTCAAGTCTAAATGTGGGGAAATGACTAGGAAAGCGCAGTAGGACTGCCCTGCTTCTCAGAGTGCCTGTGTTAGACGTGTGATTACAGAGTGACAGACAGCAGGTTAGGTGGCATCGCTGTGCACCGCCATTGAGACTGCCAGGATCCATCTAGGAGTTCTGGTTTCTGTACCTCGTTTATCCCAGTAGAACAACAGACACAGAGATATACTTTCTGTTTATACAGCCCATGAGGAGTGCGGCATAACCCAGTAAACAAGAGACAGAACATTCTGGAGCCATGAGCAGTAACCCTAATTTTACTGCTAAACTGGCTACTCTCTGAGCAGGTCCCGGAGGCCTCAGTATACTGGAAGCACATTTAGCTAGCAGCAGTGATTAAAAGGAAGTTTCTCCGTACTTTCTTAACAATTCCAGTGTTCTTTAAATAATCCTTAGTATAAAACATTAAAGGAAAGGAAGATCGTTCCCAAGAACTTGGTTTTGAAACACACTCCCACTGGGACTGAGGGAGGAAGAAGCCTGGAAATAATACACACTCATACATACACTCTCGCTGCTATTGTTCAATGCAGACTGGGCCTAGAGACTAATGAAGTTATATGTAACCCAGGGGAATTATAACTCTAAAGACCTGGGAAATTCACATGACCAAATGAGGATCACATATAAATACCTTAACATTAAATTCAACACTAAAAATATAACAATAATAATGACATGGGAAAGTATTGAAACAATTTTTTTTTCACTGTTAACTCATGTTCCTCTTGCCTTGGATCACATGTGCTTCTTTTTCTTTGGCTTCAAGAGCCCAGGACTTCAGTACTTCCCCTTCAAGGCAGTCTCTTTCCCCCAACTCCGTACCTGGCAGATCCTTCTCATATTCCAGGTATCTTATTCAAATAAACCTTCTCTGAGTTTCCATCCTCCATTAGATATCCCCCTGCTCAAGACACTCAGTGACTTTGCTCCTGTAGTTAGTCACCCTCTCTGCTGTACCATCCTCTTCTTCCCCTCTCATTCCCATGAGTACGCTGACAAACTCTCGTGTACCCTTTTCTCTTCCATTGTCAAAGTCGTCCCTTGGTCTAGCATTCCCCTGCATCAAGTCCGTTTTTCTCTTCCCTATCATAGCAAAACCACGCCAATAGACAAATCCCATCTCTACCACCTCTTCTTTCATCCCCAGCTGACTTCCATCAGGCTCTTGTCCCCCTCACTTGTCCCCCTCACAGGTTGAAATGACCCTGGTTGCTGTCATCAGTGATTTTCATGCTGCTCAGCCTAGTGGATAATTTTCTCCCCATCTCACTTGGTCTCTTAGGGGAAGCTGACATAGTTGGCGCGTCCATCTTTCTTGAAATACTCCTCTCTTCTTGGCTTCTGCATTCTTCCTCTCCTGATTTTCCACCTCAAAGTTCTCCTTTGCTGAGCCTTCGTCTGTGCCTCGGGAAGTGGCTTCGGGCTTCCTTCTGTGTTTTTGCTGTTCCCCTAGGAGACCTCGGTCATTCCCAGGTCTTTAAAAATCAGCTGTGTGGTGTGCTGACCGCTCCCACCGTGAGTTCCCTGGCCACACTCTCTCCTCTGCGATCCTGATGTATGTCTGCAGTTGCCTCCTTATTTCCACCTGAAGATTTTGTTGCCATCTTCATGGCTATAGTGTCCTCATTCCTTCCTGTCCTTCTTCCTGTTTTGCTTTACCCCAGTCTTTCTTATTTAGAAAGAAATAGTAAATTGGTACTTGCCTGGGGGTCCAGTGGCTAAGACTCCTCACTTCCAATGCAGGGAGCCCAGATTCAGCCCCTGGTCAGGGAACTAGATCCCACATGCCACAACTAAGAGTTCGCATGCCACAACTAAAGATCTCGACCTTGTTCAGCCATATAAATATTTGAAAAAACAAACAAAAACCCCAGAAGATTGTTTGTTCAGTTATTAAGTCCAGAAGTCTGGAAAAGTCATCTGCTGCTTCTTTCCTTTCTTCGTTCCTCACAGCTAGTTCATACTGTTTCCATTTGATCTGCCTACAAAATACATATTTTACCTGTTCATTTATCTCTGTGTCTAATTCAGACTCATTATCATTTTACTCCTGGATGGTTGTAATACCAACAGAGTTTTCCACTTTGACATTTGCCTCTTTCCAATCCATGCCCAATATTTTAATTAAGAATGATTTTTATGAAATGTAAATCATCCATATAACACAGGGAGCTCTGCCTGCTGCTCTCTGGCGACCTAGATTGATGGGATGAGGGTCTGGTGGGAGGGAGATCCAAGAGGGAGAGGATATATGTATGTGTATAGCTGGTTCACTTCATTATATAGCAGAAACTAACACGACATTGTAAAGCAACTTTACCCCAAATTAAAAAAAAAACACAAAACATAAGCACAACGTAAATCAAATTAAAAATAAAACCACACACAATGTAAATCAAATTGTTCTTTGCCCTTTGACGTCCTCCAGTGCACTTAAGAGTGATATCTAGATTCTTACTTTGCCCCCCCAGGCTCTGGGTGACCCAGCTGTGCCTTCCTCTTCATCTTTAGTGCCAGTCACTCTGCCTTTGGCTCTTTTGCTTCGGTAAAACAGGTCTTATTTTTGTCTCTAGAATAGGCTGGTCTCCATCCTCAGCGCCTTTGTAGGTTTTGGTTCCTCTTCATGGAAGGTCTTTCTCTAGTTCATCACATGGCCGGTACCTTCTTTTCCTGGCTCAGTCTGTAGGCCAGCTCCAAGAGTGTCTTTTCTTCTCCAATGACAGATTTTCCACTGGCTTGTTTCTGTCCGGGTACTTAAGACAACTTGGAATACTTCATTTGTGTGATTTGGTATAATAAAAAGCTCTGTGAGGCCAGGAACCTTATTTCTGTGTAGTGTGTGGTAGATGCTCTATAGAGATACACTGAATGAAAAAAATGTATGGAAAAATAAATGGTCTTGCCCTGTTTATCATATAAATGATTACTGAATGAAGATGTAGAAGAAAACTTGTCAAAAATGGTAGGCAGTACAATACTGAAAAGGTGCCAGTCAGATGACACTTTCTGGGGGTAATGTGAGATCCTGGGCTTTGGTTTTAAAAAAACTCAATCTCACTGTGTAGAATCAGGGAGCTGATTGGCTGAAAAGTGAATGACGTCCTAAACCGCATCAGTAAATCCCTGTGTTTCCATGTTATGGGAGGACATTATCTTATAGTGCTCTCCTCTCGTGATACCAGTAGAATTATTACATCTTTCTAAATTGCAATGGCACGTCTCATCCATTCCTTGATCCAGTAGTTACTGAGTATGTCCTGGGCACTCGTATCAGAGTTGGAAACAAAACTCTCATGGCTCTTGTGTTCATGGGACTCAGTGTCTGACTCACAAAGAAAAGTTATTTCTCTTTCAGTGAAAGCACTGAAGCAGAAGCCAGGTTTTCATTTATTGAGAGGCTGTGCAGTCTTGTGGTTAAGAGCTCATGCTTCTGGAGCTTGATTCTGGAGCCTGTGGGTTTTAAATTCCAGCTCTCCTATTATCAGCCCTTGTGACTTTGGGCAAGTTTTTATTTATTTTATTTATAACTTTTTAATTTTGCTGTGCCACGTGGCATGTGGGATCTTAGTTCCCTGAGCAGGAATTGAACCCACGACCCCTGCATTGGAAGGGTGGAGTCTTAACCACTGGACCACCAGGGAAGTCCCCAAGTTTTTGGAATGTCTCTCTACCTCAGTATTCTCATCTATGACCTGGAGATAATATTAATAATAGTACCTCCACATAAAGTTGTAAGAAGTAAATGAGTTGGTATGTATAAATCATTTTGAGTAGTACACAACACTAGGTAAGCCCTTAAAAAAAGTAGGTGTTAAGCAGCAATTAATCAGATTGTGTTTTTTTGGAGGGCCAAAGGCTGGAAGACAGGTTGAGGGTGGGGAGAAATGGTCATAGAGGGAGCTTGGAAGACCGAAGACCAAATCATTATTATCATTGTATTTATGTTGTTGTTTAGTCACTCGGTCATGTCTGACTCTTTACAACCCCATGGACTGCAGCACGCCAGGCTTCCCTGTCCTTCACTATCTCCTGGAGTTTGCTCAAACTCATAAAATTTCGTTTATAATTGTCTGTAATGGGGCTTGGACCTAAAACTCTTGGGTGGAGAGTTGATGACTTTGTTTTATGTAGTTTTCTATTTTAGGCTAGAGAGATACGTGTTTAGAAATACCCCTGACAGTCTTTTTTATTCTCTTAAGGCTTACAAAGAAACACACTTTTGAAATAATAAAATTATTTATTTATTTATTTTTATTTATAAATTATTTATTTATAAAAAATCCATAAACACATGTTTCTGCTTTGCTTTTGTTCTAGTGGCAGCTGAAATATCCTAAACTCATTCTCCGAGAAGCTGCCAGCGTTCCTGAGTTGCTCCATAAAGAGGTTCAACAAGCCTTTCTCACGCTGCACGAGCGCGGCTGTTTATTTCGGGATCTGGTGAGGATCCAGGGCAAGGACTTGCTCACTCCAGTCTCTCGCATCCTCATCGGTAACCCCGGCTGCACCTACAAGTACCTGAACACCAGGCTCTTCACGGTACCCTGGCCCGTGAAAGGCTCTGATGCAAAGTACAACGAGGCCGAGATAGCTGCCGCCTGTCAAACCTTCCTCAAGCTCAACAGCTACCTGCAGGTAGAGACCATCCAGGCTTTGGAAGAGCTGGCTGCCAAGGAGAAGGCCAACATCGATGCCGTGCCAGTGTGCATAGGCCCCGATTTCCCCAGGGTTGGCATGGGGTCCTCCTTTGACGGGCACGATGAGATCGACATGAAGAACCGAGCAGCGTACAACGTCACTTTGTTGAATTTCATGGATCCCCAGAAAATGCCATACCTGAAAGAGGAGCCGTACTTCGGCATGGGGAAAATGGCCGTGAGCTGGCATCATGATGAGAACCTGGTGGACAGGTCAGCGGTGGCAGTGTACAGTTATAGCTGTGAAGGTACAGTCTGCTCCGTGGAGAAGCGGCCCCGAACGTCCCATGACCAGAGTCACACAGGCTCTGGGGATGTGATCGTCCATGCATGCATGTGTTTGTGTGTGTGTGTGTACGTAGATGTTGTGTGTCCTTCTAAGGTTTGCCGCGCCCATATAGCTACAGAATATGCTTCTTTCTCCTCCCTTTGTGCTATCTGGCTCATTGTTATCCTGTGCGCAGAATATTTTCTCTCGTAAGCACTGCCTGTCTTTGTCTTTCCCAAGCCCTTAGGGAGCCTCATCTTGGTTTCACACACCCAACTGCCTTTTTCTAAAGCTCAGAGTAGATCGTACAGTTGTTATAATTAACTTGCTGATAAAGGGCCAGGAAAACAAAAATCTGTCAAATCCTTCCAGGTTCCCACAGGTGTACATTTCCAGTCTTGCCAAAATGTTTTATTACAGTTGACATCACTGTCTTGAAGGGAGTGATCTGTCAACTGTGGACTTGTTCTTGGCTTCCTCCCGTTTTGACTACTGTCCTTCCTCGTCAGAAATAGCCGAGGTGGGTTTTATAAGCTGACAGACCTCTATTTTCAGGAATATCTCCAGCCCGCCCCGGACCCGCCCCCCGCCCTTCCATCAGTTCTGCAGTTTTAGACCTGAGAGGGTTTCTGTGGCCAGCCTTTTCTTACAGTTTCTGAAACCTGGTGTCCTTGGAGCAAAGATCGCAGGCTACCTTTTCTGTGGTCTGCACAAATTTTCCTTCTCTGATTGTTCAGGTTCTGTGTCTTGAAGGTCCCCAGTGTTTTTCAGAACAGGATTATAAAAAAGGTAGGTGGACAAATCAAGGACAGGGTGACCTTAACTGACTTCTTTGCCTGATCATTTGGCAAAGGAACATAAGATGTAGCGTTAGCTCTTTTGTTGATGGAGAGGGATGCCTGACATGTCCATGGGGTTGCAGAGAGTCGGACACAACTGGGTGACTGAAGAACAGCAGTTAGCTCTTTTGCCAGTTTCTCTTTCTTCTCATTCATTGAAAAATGCTTGGAAAACCAGAGTTCTAGATATACCATCCCGGAATCAACTGGAACTTTTAAGGGTCATTGTTTCCCGGAAGCTTGTTTTTTAATTGGATTTTATTGTTATTTGACTCTTATTTACTAAGACAACTGTTTTGGAAAAGGGATTTAAAAAAAAAAAACTGTCCTTGCTCTCTATCTTACCATTTCCCAGTCTCAAAAATTTCCTCTGGATAGCTAAAATGTTTTCCACCTTTACCTTCGGTCTTTGGCCAGGAACAAGGAACTAGTTTAGCAGTTAGAAATTTTACTAGTTTCACTGGCATCTCAAATAATGATGCTGACCCAGGAAAATTGCTTGCAGGAGATTTGATGCCGTCCTAATGGAAAGAACCGCGAACCTCTGATCTTTAATAAGGCCTTGCCAGGGATTTAAGAACTATCACATCCAAGAACTCTGATGTTAACGAACAATGGAGTTTGTTAGTTTCTTTCTTAAGGAGGCAACTCTCTGAAACCAAGGCAATGGTATGTGATAGCTCAAACAGCTACAAAGGTGTCTTTGTGCTCCTGCAGACTCTCAGCCTTTCTGTTTAATAGTCCTTTTGTACTCCCAGAGCGTAGGTGATCAAATAGTTTTTGAAACCTAGAATATCTTGTGGAGAGGAATGAAAATTTTAAATGACTAGTTTCTGTGGTTGGGAGTAGTTAAGATTGATAAAGTATACAAATAAATGTAAGTACATAAAGCTTCATCCTTGTGCTTATCACCTAGACGAGGGAACTGCAGAATGCAAATCTGTAGGGTCAGGGTAATTCTCTTGTGTTCTTAATCCCCAAAGTTCCCAGAACTCGATCTGATAATAGTAGCAATACTGGGAGCCCTCATTTATTGAGCACCTACTATGTTCCAGGAGCTGGTAGGGCATTTTACATTTATTAACTGATGTTATTTTTGCAACTCTGTGAATGAAGTACTACTGTTACCCTCATTTTACACATGAGGAAACTGAGGTACAGGAGGATGGTGAACTTTTCCATGGTTATACAGTTATGAATCAGCAGAGCTAGGGTTTGAACTCAGACAATCTGGCTTCAGAGTCCTGACAGCTAAGGCTAAATGCTTTGTGAGCGGGTATTTCCTACCCCTACAGTATAGCTGGGCTTCCCTGGTGGCTCAGTGGTAAAGAATTTGCCTGCCAATGCAGGAGATGCAAGAAACTTGGGTTCGATCCCATGTCTCTGACCCTAGGAAAGCTGAATCCGTTGAAGCATGGACATTTGTTCCCATAATTCTTAATTCTTTATTTCAAAGTGAGTAGCTTTATACTTCTTAGCTGTCTTTGAGATCAGGAAAAGCTAGGTTATAATTGCAGCTAGAAGTTTTAGAGCACTCATAATTTAAAAAAAAAAATTTTTTCCCCCCTTAGCCTCTCAGCATCCCTGTCTAAGGTCTCAAAGCTCATTTGATCTTGTTTATTTGAGTGTGTCATGCCATACCTGTGTTTGTTGTTTCTGAAGTCACTTCCACTGCTCAGTAAAACTTGTTTGATCTTATAAGTCACATTTTTTTAACCCCCATGCAATTATTTATTCAATTAACAGTACGAATCTACTGTTTGCCAAGCACTCTTCTAGAAACTGAGAATGTGACAGTGAACAAAAATTCTTGCCCTCGTGGAGCTATGTTTTAGCAAGGAGAGACAGGAAAGAAACAAATAAGCTTAAATATATTGCAAATGTAAGGCTTAGGCTTACAGTTTTAAATAGGAAAGTTAGCCTTCCTTCAGTTGGGTAACCTTGGAGCAAAGATTGGGAGGAGCATGTGAGTGAATTTTGAAGACTCAGAGATGGGACATGACTTTGGGATGTTTCAGAAGCAACAAGTATGGATGGAAGAGAGGCAGAGAAGAGGTAAAATGATAGAGGTGAAGACAGACTGGAAGACTAGGGGTGGGAGGTGGCAGAAGATAGGACCTTCTAACATTGCTACAGTATGTGCTAAGTTGCTCCATTGTGTCCGACTCTTTGTGAGTCCGTGGACTAGCCCTCCAGGCTCCTCTCTCCATGGGATTCTCTAGGCAAGAATACTGGAGTGAGTGGCCATGCCCTCCTCCAGGGGATCTTCCCAACCTAGGGATCAAACCCGGGTCTCTTATATCTCCTGAATTGGCAGACAGGTTCTTTACCACTAACATCACTTGGGAAGCCTAGTATTGTACAGTGAAAAGTGAAAATGAAGTTGCTCAGTCATGTCTGACTCTTTGTAACCCCATGGACTGTACCCTACCAGGTTCTTCCATCCATGGGATTTTCCAGGCAAGAATACTGGAATGGGTTGCCAGTAGACCCCCCTTATCCACAGGGGAAGCCTTCCAAGACCCTCTGTGGGTTCCTGAAACCATGGATAGTACTGAACCCTATGTGGACTGCGTTTTCTCCTATGCATCCATACCTATGATGAAGCTGAATTTATAAATTAGGCACAGTAAGAGATTAGCAACTATAACTAATAATAAAATATGACAATTATACCATAATAAAAGTTCTGGTTTCTCTCATAAAGTATCATATTGTACAGATTTAGTACCTTGCCTGCCTTAACTAACCACTTATCACTCATTGTCACTGTAACTTTTGCAGTTTGAGGTGCAACAGCAAAACCAGCTTAAATTTCTTTTTCCTTCTTTACGACTTCACAGATAGAAGATTTGTTCTCACCATAGATGTTAGAAACATTGGCATACAACTCTTTTTCTTTCCATACCAAGTTGAGAACATTCACCTTTTCACTTAAAGGAAGCACTTTACAACTTCTCTGTGGCCTATTGGGATTGCCAGCATCACTGTTCTTATGCTTTGGGATCATTGCTAAGTATAGTAAGGGAATGCAAGCACTGGATCCAGTAATGCAAGCTTACTGGAATGCAGGCACTGCAGTACCATGACAATTGACCTGATAACCAGAGGGCTACTAACCAGGCTACCCTGGACAAAGGGGTGAGTTACTTTCCAGGCAGGACAGAGCAGGATGTCATCGTGCTGCTCAGAACGGCATGCAACTTAAAAACTTATGAATTGTTGATCCCCTTAACTTTCCATTTAATATTTTCAAGATTGCTGTTGACTGTAGGTAACTGAAACCACAGAAAGCGAAACAGCAGATAAGGAGAGGCTATTGTATTAATAATAACAATCCTGGGCTTGTCCTTGGAGTGAGATGGGGAGCCACTGCAGCTGGAGTAGAAGGGAGGCAGGACTGGAAGCAGGGGAGCTGCAAGAGGCCATTGGGTAGTCCAGACTAGAGACGGTGGATCAGGTTAGAAGAGGCAGAGGTGATGAGACATGGCTGTATCGAGTCCCATATCTTTTCACCAGGAAAGACTGGCAATGCTGTCAGAGAAGAAGTCCAGCAGCAACATCTCCCAATTGTCCAGAGAAGGCTAGGGATGTCTGTAGTGGTCCAGTGGCTAAGATTCCATGCTCTGAATGCAGGGGCAGTGGGTTTGGCCCCTGGTCAGGAAACTAGATCCCACACGTCACAACTGAAGATCCTACATACTGCAACAAAGATGGGAGATCCCAAGTACTGCAGTTAAGACAGTGCTAATTTGCTTCAGTTGTGTCCTTTGACTCTTTGCAAACCCATGGACTGCAGCCCTCCAGGCTCCTATGTCCATGGGATTCTCCAGAAAAGAATACTGGAGTGGGTTGCCATGCCCTCCTCCAGGGGATCTTTCTGACCCAAGGATGGAACCCTGGGTCATCTCTTACGTCTCCTGCATTGGCAGGTGAGTTCTCTACCACTGACGCCACCTGAAAAGCAATTAAAATCTGATACAGCCAAATAAATACATAAATAAATATTTTTTAAAAAGAGAAGGCTAGCCCAATAAGAATGCCTGGACTTTCCCCTTTCTCTCCATAGCTTTATTGGAGTGTCATTTACATACAATAACTGCACATATTTGAATTCTGCAGTTTCAGAAGTAGGATGTGAAGTTTGAGGTGGTTCATTGGCACAGAACAGCCCAGATGTCCCATCTGGTGATTTCTCATCAACATAATCTGCTCTACTTTGTTGGAGTTTCAGATTCCTGAGTCCCATGTCCATCTCTCTCCTGATTAGTTTCTTTATTTTAGTGAAGCGTATCCTCTAGTGATTTCTTAAGAAAGGATATTTAGAAAGCACATTTTTGAGACCTTGAATGTCTCCATTTATCTTTATTCTGCATTGACATGTATAGATACTTCACATATGGAAACCTTGATGGAAAATAATTTTCCTTCAGAATTTTGAGGATGTCGTATGTACCAGTGTCTTTTTATCTTTCAGCGTTCATGTTGAGAGCTCTGATTTTTTTTCTTTATCCCTTATGCGATAAAGATTTTTTGATTGGGTTTTCCCCTAATATTTTATAAGTTCACAGTGATTTTTTTTCATCGATCATACTGGCATTTGATGGGTCCTTTCAATCTGGAAGGAAACTCATGTCCTTCAATGTGCGATATTTTCTTGAATCACTTTGTTAATTATTTCTTCCTCTCCAGCTTTCTTTTCTCTCTAGAATCCATATGGTTTGGTACTCAAACTGGCTGTCTCCTCTAATTTTCTTACTTATTCTCTTGTTTTTTAATCTATTTGTTTTTAATCTTTTTTAATCTGAGAGTGTAATCCACTCTCAGAAGTTTTCTTACCTTTATCTTCCAGATGGTAACCACTATCTAAACTTCTAAGGCCATATATTAGTTTTATACACATTTGAATGAGAATCATAAGCTCTTTGAGGGAATGGTTTGTGTCTTGATCCTTCTTTGTATGTGCATATAATGCAAATCAATATTTTTTTTTGCCCCAAATTAGTAGGTATCTCTTGTCCTTGAGTAGTTCATGCTATTTAACTACATTGTGGCCATTGTCCAATAACTCTTTGATTTCTGCAGCTGCAACCTCGGTTTAATACTAAGATTCTTTAGATTGCACATAGCAGATGCTTGGCCTAAACAGGTTGATTTAAGACAATATGAAATTGTTTTATTTAATATTAAGACCTGTCTCACTGGCTTCAGGTGCCCCTTGTTTCAACAGTAATAGTGTGGCCAGCTTCAGACTCCTTCCCCTTCATATTTTGGCTCTTTTTGAGCTGTAGCTTTTTCTCTTGAGGGAGGTAAACTTCTTGTGGCCCCCAAGTGCCTGCCTCAAGCTTTTGTGGCTACTCTCTTTATTGCTGAGGAGCTTTGAGAAGGAGAGAAACGGTGCCTTGGACATGTATTTTGAACCCTGGATAAAGCTTTGTCCTAGGGACTTCTCTGGTGATCCAGTGGTTAAGAATCCACCCAGAGGAATCGGGTGGAGAGGGAGGTGGGAGGGGGGGTTGGGATGGGGAATACGTGTAAATCTATGGCTGATTCATATCAATGTATGACAAAACCCACTGAAATGTTGTGAAGTAATTAGCCTCCAACTAATAAAAAAAGAAAAAAAAGAAAAAAGAGGAAAAAAAAAAAAAAAGAATCCACCTTCCAATGCAGGGGATGTGGCTTCTATCCCTGGTCAGGGAACTAAGATTTCACACGCTGCAGGACAACTTAGCCTGTGCACCACAGCTAGAGAAGCCTGTGTGCCGCAATGAAGACCCAGTGTAGCCAAAAATGGTTAAAAATAAAACAAAGCAAAACAAATTACTTAAATAAAAAGCTTTGCCTGAAGATAGGTGAACAAATAATTATTCTTTTTTGATTAATCCAGTTTGATTCTGGTCTTCTATGCTGTTTACAGTCTTCCCTGGTGGTTCAGTAGTAAAGAACCCACCTGTCAATGCCGGAGATGTGGGTTTGATCCCTGTGTAGGAAAAATCCCCTGGAGAAGGATATGGCAACCCACTCCAGTATTCTTGCCTGGGAAATCCCATGGACGGAAGGGCCTGGCAAGCTACAGTTCGTGGGGTCACAAAAGAGTCAGACTCGACTTAGTGACTAAACAACAGCAATAATATTGTTTACAACATCCAGGTTTTCTCTAAGGCTCTGTGACTCTGTACTTTGCTGAGGTTGCCCACAGAATTGCAACCTTTGTTGTCTGAAGCTCTGGTTCAAGGAAGTTTATTTGAGAAGTATCTTGACTTCTCTCCTCATTTCGTGTGTGTGTGTGTGTGTGTGTGTGTGTGTGTGTGTGTGTGTGTACGCAGTCACTCAGTTGTGTCCCACTCTTTGTGACCCCATGGACTGTAGCCTGCCAGGCTTCTCTGTCCCTGGAATTTTCCAGGCAAGAATACTGAAATGGGTTGCTGCTTCTTCCTCCAGGGGATCTTCCTGACCCAGGGATCAAACCTGCGTCTCCAGCATTGGCATATGGGTTCTTTACCACTGAGTCACCAGGGAAGCCTCTCATTTCATATTTTATTTTAAATAATGTCATGGTCTTAGAGCTTTAGCCAAGAACCCCCAGAGCAATTTTTCTCTCCTCTTCTCACTTTCACTTTATTCCACCATGTCCATGAAACATGATATAATGAGGTTATCCTATGATGTGAATATTTATATCTTAAAAAAAATTTTTTTTCCAAATGCTTAATCTGAAAGCTGACAGAGCCAGACATCCTGCTGAAAGGCTTCAGATTTTTTCGGTAAAGAGTTTTCAATATTTCCCATGAAATCCTAGAAAACTTATAATTAATTTCATAATTCATCTGTGTCAGGGGACTACATTTGTCCCTGAATTGCTGCTTTCGAGACATGTTAGAACAGCTTCTTGTCATGGATTTTGAGCTGAGACTGATGAGGGTTTTTTTTTCTTTCAAACTTCTGAATTCTCTATTTCTTCAGACCATTCCTTGCTCAGTGGCTAAGGAGTGTGCTCTGGGTCAGCAGCCGGCTTGACTGATTATTCTTCACAGCCAATCATGGAATGCATTTTTAAATGGTAGAGTTCTTCCAGGAAATCTCTTTCTTGGCCAACCCTTCTTTACAAGGAACAGAGACCTTCAGGTTGTTATTGTTGTTTAGTTGCTAAGTCGTGTCCGACTCTTTGCAACCCCAGGGACTGCAGCATGCCAGACTTCCCTGTCCTTCATTATCTCCCAGAGTTTGCTCAAACTCATGTCCATTGAATCAGTGATGCCATCCAACCATCTCACCCTTCATCATCCCCTTCTCCTCCTGCCCTCAATCATTTGCAGCATCAGGGTCTTTTCCAATGAGTCGGGTATTCACATCAGGTGGCCAAAGAATACCAAAAGGAGCTTCAGCTTCAGCATCAGTCCTTCCAATGAATATTCAGGGTTGTTTTCCTTTAGGATTGACTTGTTTGGTCTTACAGTACAAGGGGTTCTCAAGAGTCTTCTACAATACCACAGTTCAAAAACATCAATTCTTCAGTCAGTCTTCTTTATGGTCCAACTCTTGCATCCATACATGACTACTGGAAAAACCATAGCTTTGACTATATGGATCTTTGTTGGCAAAGTGATGTCTCTGCTTTTTAATACACTGTCTAGGTTTGTCATAGCTTTTCTTCCAAGGAGTAAAACATCTTTTACTTTCTTCAGGAATATTTCTCAAGTGTTCTCTGGCTTATGCCATTTGCCATTATTTTAGAAACCTGTCCAGAAATATTATCCAAAGACAACACTTAGAAGCATCTTCCTTCCAGAGGGATCATTCTGGGAAGCAGATCTGACCTATGGAAAAGTTACCATCAGTGTCTGCCACTGCCCTCAGCATAAGTCTAGATTGCTTACGTGGTTCACAAAACCTGCCATGTCTCCTTGGGCCTTTCCCCACCTCTCCAGCCTTTTCACGTGCTAATCCATGTCATTCAAGTAACAGTCCTTTGCTGTTTTTGTTGTTTAGTTGCTAAGTCATGTCTGACTCTTTGCAACCCTATGGACTGTAGACCTCCAGGCTCCTCTGTCCTTGGAATTCTCCAGGCAAGAGTACTGGAGTGGTAGCCATTCCCATCTCCAGGGGATCTTCCTGACCCAGGGATCAAACCTGAGTCTCCTGCTTGGCAGGCAGATTCTTTACCATTAAGCCACCTGGGAAGTCTGTAACACTCTTAACAACTCGGAATCAATTATGTTTCTAAACCCCCATCTACCATATCCCTTCTAGAGTGTGTCTTCCCAGCCTCATACCTTTCCCCTTTCCCCTTTTGTGTTTCTCCATTTTGAAAAATGATTCCTTGTCCCAGGCACTGGGATGTCATAGATCAGTGCTGGATGGAAAATATCCTTAGACTTGCCTACCAGCTGAGCCTCTGCAACTTCTGGGTTTCTCCTGCCTCAAGATTTGTGACATGGACAGGACGGGATCTGCTATGTAAGCCCCTCTAGGTATGGAGTTAAGGAAGCAGAGGAAATTGTTGTCTGGGCCAGAGTCTTAGAAATTTTAGCACTTGGCTAAGGCAACATGCGCGTGTGTGCGTACATGCTCAGTTGTGTCTGACTCTTTGTGACCCCGTGGGCTGTGGCCTGCCAGGCTCCTCTGTCCATGGGATTCTCCAAGCAAGAATACTGGCGTAGTTTGCCGTTTCCTTCTCCAGGGAATCCTCTCGACCCAGGGAATGTACCCACGTCTTCTATGTTGGCAGACAGGAGAAGCCCCAGCTAAGGCAATAAGAAATAGGAAATAGATCTATTTTTTTAATGTGTGGTGATGAGAAATATATATATATATATATGTACATCAGCAAAATTATTGACAAAGAATATTGATGGTATTATGCTTCAAATGGGCTTCCCTGGTGGCTCAGAGGTTAAAGCGTCTGCCTGCAATTCGGGAGACCTGAGTTCGATCCCTGGGTCAGGAAGATCCCCTGGAGAAGGAAATGGCAACCCACTCCAGTATTCTTGCCTGGAGAATCCCATGGACGGAGGAGCCTGGTGGGCTACATTAGTCCATGGGGTCTCAAAGAGTCGGACACAACTGAGTGACTTCACTTTCACTTTTCACTTTATGCTTTAAATGTGGTAGAAAATTTCAAGTGATATATTTTACTTGATTAGAACTGTCATCTCTTTTTTCATGCTCAGGCTTCTGTATTTGTTGTCTGTATAACAGTGGTTTGCATACAGCTCTGAGAATGCACACAAAATATTTGATGGCATTTATCTTTTATTAAATGGAATTAATTTTTTCTCAAAAACTAGTTAGCTATTTTCCCCCTTTGTTTCTTAAAGCCTTTACTTTTAAGACGTGACAGAAAAGTCTTCCAGGTACACATAGACAAGTAACACTTGATTGCAGTTGAAAATTAATTGGTTAACCTGGGGGTCGGAGTTTTGGACATTTTAAACTTGACAGTTAAACTTCACATTCTTTGGCGTTTTGTCACATCTTTCACTTCTTGAGTCGTTTGGTTAGTGGGAGCTGGGAACACACTGAACACCCTGAGACACATAAAACCCTTTCAGTGTTGCTGAAGTTCAAAGGCAAGTAGGAGCCAATTGCCTCTGCTTGTTTCCAAAATAACATAGGGAAACAGTAATCAGTTGCAGTTGCTATAAATAATTACAAGTTGATTTTATTGAGAAAGTGGGCAACACTGTATTTATGCAATAAAAAATTTATCAGACATACATCTTCCCTCCTCCCTTCCCAGCCCATGGAGGAAACAAACCTTCAACAAAACATTATTTTAATGAGCACATTTCAAAGGTGCTGGATTTATGGGAGACATCAGGCAACACTGATTGCAATTACTGTCTCTCTTTGTCGTTCAGGACTTTATTGGTGCCATATTGAGAAGAGTGTGAGGATGAAAGTTAGAGGGGAAAGTAGGCAACCAGCCTGTTAGCCTGTAAACATCCATACTCGGTGGCATCAAAAACCTCCTTAAAATGGTTGTCTTTGTAGTTTAAAAATCATTTCTTTTTCAAGTTAAGTTGTTGATTTGACCAGAGATGGATGTACAAAAAACCTTCTTAAAATGTCTCTATTCTTTTTCTTGGGCTTCCCACATGGCTCAGTGGTAAAAATATCCACCTGTTAAGCAGGAAATGTGGTTTCAATCCCTGGATCTTGAAGATCCCTCAGAGAAGGAAATGGCAACCCACTCCAGATTTCTTGTCTGGGAAATCTCATGGACAGAGGATCCTGGCAGGCTATAGTCCATGGGATTGCAAAAGAGTTAGACATGACTTAGCAACTAAACAACAATTCTTTTTCTTGGGCTACAAGCTACAGCCATTATCATTGGGACCCTCTAGAATGAAGCAGCCTGAAGACTTGTAGTGTAAAAGATAATAAATACTGATTTTTCTTATCAATATTCTTCTGTTAAATCAATCTGCTTATCAATTTACTTATCAATTTTTACTCAATTTACTCAAATAAAGTAAATAATTGCTTTATTATGTTGTATGTTGGTACTGGTCGTGTGGATTAGTAGGTATTAGTCACATTACATCATTTTTTTTAATTTAATTTTTTTTCTACTTTTCTTTTTTTTTTTTACATTTTGGCCACACCACGTGGCATGTGGGGTCTTAGCTCCCTGACCAGGGATTGAACCCACACCGTCTGTAGTGGAAGCTGAATCCTAACTGCTGGGCTGCTAGGGAAGTCTTACATCATGATTATTGTATTCAGCCTCAGCTTCCTCACTAATATGTGCTGTGCACATCTCTATCAAATCACAGATATCAAGACTATAGAGCAGGGGTTGGCAAACATTTTTCTGTATAAAGGACCAGATAATAAAGATTTTAAACTTCAGAGGCCTCTGGTCTGTATCTTAGCTACTCAACCATGTTGTTATGTGTGAAATCAGCTGTGGCTAGTATGTCAATGAGTGGGCCTGACTATTCTTGTTAAACTTCACAGATGCAGGTGATAGGACTGATTTGCCTATGGGCTAGAGTGGGGTTCATGGACTTGCATGCCTCTCGGGGGCCAGGCAGGTATCTAATGCAGTCACGTGGCTGATGGCACGGCCACTAGTGCCTTGTCTGAAAGATACGGCTACTTCTTACTGATGGCCACTTGTGACTGGCTCAATGAGACCTGAGTTTGTAATTCGAGAGTAGCTGGAGCAACTTCCTGGTGGTCCAGTGGCTAAGACTCTGAGCTCCCAATGCATGGGGCCCAGGTTCGATCCCTGCAACTAAGACTGGGCACAGTCACATAAATGAATAAATCTGTGTTAAAAAAAAAAAAAAAGAATAAGCTTCAGAGTCAGACAGACCTAATTTGAATTCTACTTACTAGCAGTGTGAACCTAGGCAAGTTATTTTTTTTAAAGAGTAGCTGGATTGGTATTTTTATGCAAAGCACTTTTATCAGTAGGCAGCTAATTTAGATTCAATCAGAAAATGTTGTGCAGGTCAGGCTATATACCTTTGAGAACTCTTTTCTGGTCTATAGGATCTAAATTAGAAGTGCTGATATTTTCAGGTATAATTATGTATAATGTATAATGAAGAACTTCCTGTCACACTTTGACCACCTGATGAGAAGAGTCAACTCATTGGAAAAGACCCTGATGTTGGGAAAGACTGAAGGCAAATGGAGAAGAGGGTGGCAGAAGACGAGATGGTTAGATAGCATTGCTGACTCAATGGACATGTATTTGAGCAAGCTTCAGGAGATAGCAAAGGATAGGGAAGCCTGGTGTGCTGCAGCCCATAAGGTTGCAAAGAGTTAGACAAGACTTGGCAACTGAACACCACCACCAACAAGAACTTGGTGAGTGTTATTAGACATGGGCAGCACATATCTAATTCAGGTGCTGCCAACTACCCATTCTAGTGCTGTGACAGACATCAATAATCAATCATACCACTCTATCCTGCTGAGCCTACAGTGATTCACCACCAGACCTCAAAAAAGCTACAGCCAGTAAATTCACTGTGTCCTTTGTATCTCAGCTAGTAAAGAATCTGCCTGCAATTCAGGAGACCCCTGTTCTATTCCTGGGTGGGAAGATACGCTGGAGAAGGGATAGGCTACCCACTCCAGTATTCTTGGGCTTCCCTGGTGGCTCAGACGGTAAAGAATCTGCCTGCCATGTGGGAGATGTGGGTTTGATCCCTGGGTTGGGAAGATCCCCTAGTGAAGGGAACAGCTACCCACTCCAGTGTTCTAGCCTGGAGAATTCCATGGACTATACAGTTCATGGAGTTGCAGAGTTAGACACGACTGAATGACTTTCACTTTCTTCTGATATGTAAGGTATTTGTCAACCCTGTTCCAGAGGATTCTCTTTAAAATGTTTTTTTGGATTAACCCAGAAAATGGCATTGGACTTTTTAACTCTGTGATTTTAAAGAATCTAGCCAGAAATTGCTCTTAACTACAGAGTACTTGAGAAAATATATATCAGAAATAGCAACAGATAGGACAGAAGGTAAAGTCCTGTTCCTATGGCAGTATCACATTTTAGATTCAGACTTGGGGAATTGAAGAATACCCACAGTTGGATGTGTCCTTAAAAACGTTAGTAGCATTCCTTCTTTGGAGACACCTGAACTTGTGTTTCTGGTATGTCTTTTTTTTCACCATACCTGTGTGAAATAATGGGAATGAATAGTTATAAAGGGGAAGTTCTTTTTTCCTTTCTCTTTCTGTCTGTGATGCCGGTTTACAGTTACTAGATAGAGTGTAAAATGTTCAGAATTTAAGGACTCTATATGTGAATACGTGCCATCTGGGATGCAGGTAACTTTTGGATTGTGTCTGTGACATGCTGTATGTGATGCTGGCTAAGTAAAACGTGTTTTATTGTCCATTTTGATTGCATAAAATTTACATCTTTTGTATTCTGCCCTCTGTGAGTCTAAACCATACTTGTCTTTCAAGTTTGATCATCTCTAAGAATTTTGTTCTGCTTGTTCTAACCCGCATTGAACCTGTCCTCTAGATTTCTTGAATGTTGAGAACTGTGCTAATTCAGCAGTGTCATGCTTTATTATGTTATTTGACTTAATTTGCATTTGTTATTCCCCCCACCCTCTGCCATAATCAACATTTTCTTTTCCTGGCATCTTGCACAATAAGGACCATGAATGGTGTGACCTGAGAGGGCATATTGTGTTTAAGTAGGCAATTTAGAACAAATGTTCATTGGATGTTGTTTATATGCCAGTAGTTGTTTGGTTGCTAAGTCATATCCGATTCTTTGCAACCCCATGGGCTGCAGCACACAGGCTTCCCTGTCCTTCAGTATCTACTGGAGTTAGCTCAAAGTCATGGCCATTGGGTCGGTGATGCTATCTAGCCATCTCATCCTCTGTCCCCCCCTTCTCCTTTTGCCTTCAATCTTTCCCAGCATCAGGATCTTTTCCAGTGAGTTGGCTCTTCACATCAGTTGGCCAGAGTATTCAGCTTCGGCATCAGTCCTTCCAATGTGAAGTTCTAAATATGGTTGAAACAGAAAAATGGACCCTGTATTTGAAGACCAGAGTCTAGTGGATTAAAGTCTAGTGGAGTTTAAAATGTTCCATTTCTAGTAATCAGTGATGCACATTCACAACTCCACTGAAAGTAAAGCTCCACTGGGCATAGATCTTTGTTTCATTTACTGATATACCTCACGTGCCCAGGGCAGTGCGTCTTATATTGTAACTGCTCAATAAATATTTCTTAGGTGAACTTTTACATGTTTTTATGTAGGTGTGGGACATTAATGTAGGTGAATCATAGGGTGTGCCTTCTACTTCCTTGACATGTCTCTCCTACTGTTTACTCCAGCCATGTAATTCTCTTTCCAGAAAAATCAGTCTTGAGTTTTCTTAACAGAAATATTATTAATATTTGTACATATACACATATATATGTGTATGTGTTGTTTTTTTATACAAATTATAGCCTATTCCTTTCTTTCTCTTAAAAATATAGCAGATAGTTTTCTATCATTGCATGCCCATATTATTTTTAGTGGCTATATAGTATTTTATTGCCTGAACATTTCATATTTTATTAAACCAGAAGGTTATTGATGGATGTTGAAGTTATTCTGATCTTTTGCTTTTATGAACAGTGCTCTAGTAAATATCCTCCCTCAATTTGCAACCTCTGCAAGTAGGAATTTTAGTATACATTTCTAAAAGTGGTATTGTGGAATTCCTGCAAGTTCAAAGGTTTTATACATTTGTAATTTTGACAGGTATTGCAGATAATCTTCCACAGAGAATATGAATGTGCCATTTTGCTTCACTCTTACTAACATTATATTTTATCAAGGTGCTTATTTTTTTCTGATCTAATAGGTGAAAAATATCTATTATGGCTTTGTTTTGTGTGTAAAACATATAAAAAAATCTTTTTTATATGTTTACAAACTCCATTTTATGTCTTCTGTCTTTATAACTTTTGCCCATTTTTCTATTTGATTATTGATATTTATCTTTCTGATGTGTAAAAGTTCTATATATGGTTAAAAAATATTCACTGGCCAAGCTTGCTTGTTTATGTTTCTGTGTTAATTATAGAGTCAGCTTGTCTAGGGACCAAACCTAGTGAACTAAACATCAATCCTGTTGGTATTTTTATTGTGTTTGTGTCAAATTTATGGATGACTTAGGGAGAACTGGCATTTCCATAATGTTTCACCTTATTTCTTAAGAACATAATATGTCTTTGCATTTGTTTAAGTGAATCATTATGATGATAAAGGACACTGTCTTAACTTTTTCTATTAAGTTTCTGATGTTTTCCTATTAAAATATGTTGGCTTTGAGATAAATCTATATTGTATCATGTTAAGGAACTAGTCACCTATTGCTGTCTTACTGAGGTTTTTATCATGAAAGGATATATTTTATCAATTATTTCTGTGTATCTGGTGACTCATGTATTTTTTGTTTGTTTTCATCTATGAACATGATGAATTTTAAGTATCATTGCTGTTGTTCAGTCACTAAGTTGTGTCCAACTCTTTGCGACCCCGTGGACTGCAGCACGCCAGGCCTCCCTGTCCTTCAGTATCTTCTGGAGTTTGCTCAAACTCATGTCCACTGAGTCAGTGATGCTGTCTAACCATCTCATCCTCTGCCACCCTCTTCTCCTTTTGCCTTCAATCTTTTCCAGCTTTAGGGTGTTTCCCAGTGTGTTGGCTCTTCCATCAGGTGGCCAAAGCATTGGATTTCAGCTTCAGCATCAGTCCTTCCAATGAATATTCAGGGTTGATTTCTTTTAGGATTAACTGGTTTGATCTCCCTGCTGTCCGAGGGACTCTCAAGAACTTTCTCCAGCACCACTGTTCAAAAGCATCAGTTTTTCAGTGCTCAGCTTTCTCTAGCATCCACCTCTCACATCTGTACATGACTGTTGGAAAAACCATAACTTTGACTAGATGGACCTTTTTCAGCAAAGTGATGTCTCTGCTTTGTAAAATGTTGTCTATATTTGTCATAGTTTTCGTTCCAAGGAGGAAGCGTCTTTAATTTCATGGCTGCAGTCACTGTCCGTGGTGATTTTGGAGCCCAAGAAAATAAAATCTGTCACTGCTTCTACTTTTTACCTTCTATTTGCCATGAAGGAATGGGACCAGATGCTTGACTTTAGTTTTTTGAATGTTGAGTTTTAAGCCAACTTTTTCATTCTCATCTTTCACCCTTAAGAGGCTCTTTAGTTCCTCTTCACTTTCTGCCATTGGCGTAGTATCATCTGCATGTCTGAGGTTGTTAATATTTCTCCCAGCAATAGATTTTTGCATATTGAACTATCCTTGTACTCCTGGAAGAAGTTCTACTTCGTTATGTTATTCTTTTAATATGCTGCTGGATTTTGATTCTTTTTCCTTATATAGATCTTCCTCAACTTTCAGTGGGATTATCTCACAATAAACCCATTTTAAGTTGAAAATAACATAAGTCAAAACTGCATTTAATACACATAATCAACCAAACATCATTGTTTACCCTGGCCTGCCTTAAACCTACTTGGAACACTTACATTAGTCTGCAGTTGAGTAGAATCACCTAACACAAAGTATATTGTAATAAAGTGCTGAGTATCTCATGTAATTTATTGAATATTGTACTGAAAGTGGAAATTAGAGTGGTTTATATGCATACTGAATAGTTATCAGTGTGTTGGTTCTCCACACTCCTGATCACGAGGCTGACTTGGAGTGGCCGCTGCCTAGCATTACAACAGTACTTTTCTGCATACTGCTAGCCCCTGATGGGACCAAAATTCAGCATCAGAGTATGGTTACAACTCTATGCATATTGCTTTCACACCATTGTAAAGTTGAAAAATCATTAAGTTGAGCCATAGTTAAGTTGGGGACTGTCTATACTATTAATATATTTAGAAATTATGCATTGATTTTGGATGTGAGACTGGTGTGTGTGTGTGTGTGTGAGTGTTGGATTGAATACATGTTCTTGTCTTTATTAAAAGAATCTGGACACTTCTTTTGTGCTCTTGAACAATTTACAATTTATTAAAATTACACACTTCTTAACTGTTCGATAGAATTTTCCTTTGCAACTCTCTAGACCTGTGTTCTTTGACAACTTCTTCTATACCTTCTGTGGCTTTTTAAGCCGTTCTACCTCTTCTGGGGTCAATTTTGTTCATTCATGTTTTCCTGAAAACCTATGCAGATTTTCTGATTTAGTTTCATGAACCTGAACAAAATAATCATCTTTAATTTTCTTTGATATCTGTGGTTATTTCCTTACCACTTTCAGATTTTTTTATCAAAAAAATAAATGACATGTTAAAATATTTTAGAGAATGTGTTTTTTTTTTTTTAAATGGTGCAAGTAGAATATATAGTCACTTATCCATATTTTCTTAAAACTTCAGTTATTCTTAAGGTGACTGTGAAACTCAGAACTTTAGATGAAAGATCTCTGACAACTCTCTTCTCTTTTGACAGGCCCTGAAGAGGAAAGTGAGGATGACCCTCAACTTGAAGGCAGAGATCCTGATATTTGGCACGTTGGTTTTAAGATCTCGTGGGACATAGAGACACCTGGTTTGGCGATACCCCTTCACCAAGGAGACTGCTATTTTATGCTTGGTAATGCAAGGATCAAAGCTATACTGATGCTCTAGTGTCTTAAGTTTTCGATTATTGGGTACATATTTTGCATATGTCTTTTGAAGTAAACTTTGTAAGTTTTTCATATGATAATGAAGTGTCTACATGTAACTTGATCGTTTTTTTTTTTTTCTTTTTAAGATACTGCTAATTTTAAAAGTTGCTTTTCTTTTCATTCTAAGTGTTGATGGCATTCTCCAAAGTCCTAACCAGGTTTCAAAATTTTTTTCATCAGGGCTACTAAATCATCTCAATCACCTTATTAATGTGAAGTTTTAAAAAATATGGCCCTGTCTCTGAAGGTTTTTAGTGAAAGTTTTTTCTAGTTTTAAATTTAGTTTCCTCTCCGGAACAGCTGACCTGACAACACAGCCTCTTCCTCTACTCCCTCCCACTGAGTTCCCCTCATTTCCCTCACTTAGTTCTCTGGGAAACAATATTTCAGCTATGGTCAGCCTCACTGAAGCTAGGAAGTTTGGGGAGCTTCATTTTTTGTTTCTTAGCTCTAAGGTTTTGTGGTTTTTTTTGGTTTATTTTTAGACTGCTTTCTGATGCACAGCATGCAAACAGTATCCTTTTTTTTCCTTACAGAGCCTCTCAGGGTTCATTTTGTCCTTGGCTCTCACTCCTAATTATTTTGGGGTTAATCTCACTCTTACCTGCCTAGGGGGATCTACTCATGTGTTTGGTTTTAGAGCCAGGAACATCAAGGCTCAAACCCAGTATTTATAATATTATAAAGAATTATCTCCCAATAATAGAGTGTCTGTAGAGGGTCCTGTGTGTGCTTCCTAAGTTTCTGTAGGAGATATTGGAAATGGATAACACTTGGTCCTTGCTTTCTAGGAATTATGAGTTTGGGGTAGCCATTCAGTCATGACCTCACTAAGTGTTTTCCAAATTTCATTCATTCGCACACTAGCTTCAAGTTTCTTGCCACATTCCTGTGCTACCCATACTATTATTGTTGTTGTTGTTTGGTCGCTAAGTCTAGTCTGACTCTTTGAGACCCCATGGACTGCAGTATGCCAGGCTTCCCAGTCCTTCACTGTTTCCTGGGGTTTGCTCAGATTCCTGTCCATTGAGTTGGTGATGCTATCCAACCATCTCATCCTCTGTCGTCCCCTTCTCCTTTTGCCTTCAATCTTTCCCAGCATCAGGGTCTTTTCCAGTGAGTTGACTGTTCCCATCAAGGGGCCAAGTATTGGAGCTTCAGCTTTAGCATCAATCAGGGTTGATTTCCTTTAGGATTGACTGATTTGATCTCCTTGCAGTCCATGGGACTCTCAAGAGTCTTCTCTAGCACCACATTATTACCTATGTAATATTTCTCTCTAGATAATCTCTTTTTTGTCTTGAATGGAAATGAGTTTATTTTAGGTGATTTTATATCTGAAATGGAAAACCAGTATCACTTGACATAATTAGAAGAATTGTATAGAGTGAAAATGAAGTTGTCTTAAGTATCTGGTGCTCTTGTTTTCTGAAGACCCTGAGACTCAGGCCTGTTCTGTCTTCAGTCACTATTAGGGAGAGGTGTTAACCCAATCATGGTACCAGTTTTGGGCTTTCTCCTTTGTGTCAGCGGGAAGATTGGAAGATCATGATGCAGGGAATTACTTTCTCACAGTGCGATTCAATAGTAAATTCTTAAATTCTTTTCACGGAGGAGTCCTGCTTTTGTTGCACACTATTCTTTTGTTGTCGTTCAGTCATTAGGTCGTGTCCAACTCTCTGCGACCCCAGGGACTGTAGCCTGCCAGGCTCCTCTCCTCCACTGTCACCTGGAGTTTGCTCAAATTCATGTCCATTGAGTTGGTGATGCTGTCTAACCATCTCATCCTCTGATCTAAGTAAGCTCCAAATCTCTTGCCTTCGATTTGCATGTTGCTTTCCAGTTTACACATCAGTTTCACATAAGCCGTCTCAGTCAGTCTCCAGACAGCCTTGCTAGGGAGATGGTGCAGGATGTCAATCTGTTTTTAAGTAATTTGCCCAAGGTCACTCAGTTCGTGTGAAGCAGGACAGAGGGCTGTATGTGGTTGCATGTTTCTTATTTGGTGCTTTTCTTGCTCTCAAAGGGACCATTTAGATTTGATCCCAATTCATTGAAGATCTCTAGGTGGGAATGCTTTTAGGGGTAAGGTCATCTCTTCATCTACCCCGCTCCTGCTTGTCTCAGGATTTGAGTTTCTATTCTCAAGTCTTTGCCCCATCGTTGAGCATCATTTATAGGTAAAACAGACTATTATTTCATTTTTTAATATAGCACCCAGATGTGGATATTTACCGTGAGTATAAATAGGTTGTAATTTCATCCAGTAAATCACTTTCCTTTTGTGTACTCTTCGAGTTTCTGGTAACATTTTGCATCTTTAAAAGAAATGGGAGTCAGAATAGTGCTATTTTTAATAGCTTTATTAACTTTCTATGTTTAAAAGTAGTAAATGACATTGTAAAGGCTCAGCTACTTTCCATTTATTTAGTAACATCTCATGTTTTCTTTTCTGATTGAAAAAGTAGAATATGCTCATTGTAGAGAAAAGAAACTCTGAAAAGTATAAAGTGAAAAGAAGAAATTAAAAATCAGGTTCATGCCTATTTTGGTACTTTGCTTTTAGACTCTTTCCAACGTGTACGTAAATATGTACCTGGAATGGCAGTTGTTGGAGTCTCAGTGACTAAGTCATGTCTGACTCCTCTGTGACCCCAAGGACTGTAGCCTGCCAGGCTTCTCTGTCTGTGGGATCCCCAGGCAAGAATAATGGACTGGGTTGCCATTTCCTACTCCAGGGGCTCTTCCTGACCCAGGGATCGAACCTGCGTCTTCTGCCTTCTCAGGCGGATTCTTTACCACTGAGCCACCGGGAAGCCCAGGAATAACAGTAGTATATGAATAACAGCTATGTTTACTGTGGACTAATGACAAGTCAAGCCTTCTGTGAATCTTCTTAGTAACCCTGAGAAGTAGATACCAGCTCTGTTGAGAAAAAAGATCAGGTTAGATCGATGTAGTGACTTAGCCATGGTTACACAGTGGGTCAGAATCATGGATTGAAACTTGTCAGTTTAGCCCACCCGTGCTCTGATACCCATGTCAGGCCGTCTGGTCCCCGCGCCTGGAGGCCCTCTGCACCCATCTCTGGCACTGACTTCTGCTCTGGGCTTCTCTTCCTTCCTCAGTGTGATGCCTCTGCCTTACCTGAAGGCTTAAGACTAAATTGTTCAGAAGGGCAGAAAAGAAGGTAACGATTGTGGTCTGTTTGCGTCTTTCTTTTTCAGTTCGTTTTTAAAAAATCATTTATTCATTTATTTATTTTCGGCTTGTTGCTCTATGTGGGCTTTCTTTAGTTGTGGCGAGCTGGGGCTACTCTTCATTGCAATGCATGGGCTTCTCATTGTGGCTTCTCTTGTTGGGGAGCACAGCATCTAGGGCACATGGGCTTCGGTAGTTAGGGGCTCCCAGGCTCTAGAGCATGGACTCAGTAGCTGCAGCCCACAGGCTTAGCTGCTCTGAAGCATGTGAGATCTTCCCAGATCAGGGATTGAACCAGGGTCCCCTGCATCGCAGGGCGAACTCTTAATCTCTGGACTACCAGGGATGCCCTCCATTTCTTTTTAAAGTTAGGTTTTTTTTGGCTCAGAAATTACATTAAAAATGAAAATATTAAATAATTGCATTGTCCTTTTAACTTATTTATTATAATGAATATACATTTTTAGAATATACATTGGTTCCACTTAGCTGTTGTAGGTGATAAAGGAAGAGTGGTGTCATTTAATAGGAGCTGATATCAGAGGCAGAACATATTGTTCTGATTTCCAAACTCCTGCCTTCAGATAAAGGTGAAATAACTGATAACTTAGTGAACTCGGCCAAGCATAGCACACTGCACCTCCAGTTTGTGCTTGGAATCTGTTTTCTTATTAAGATGTCATATTTGATTTCTAAAATGACTTGTCCCGCACCTCCTCTTAGGCTAACCAAAACAAAAATAAAAGCAACCATGGTCGAAAGCTACCTTTTCTCTTTACTTTTTAAAAGCCAAGTACTCTAAAGAACCCTGTCCCGGGATCCCTGCCCTGTGCTGATACCTGAAATCTGAACTTCATAGCACTTTTGAAAAGGAAACAGTTTAGCTCAATTTATAATAATATATTGGTCTGCAGAGGAAGTGCAGACCAAACCCTGCTGTCTCAAGTCAGCCCTCCAGGGGTGTCTGACGGGGAGCGTGCCGGGTGCCTGTGATAAACCCGCTGCCTGTGGAATGGAGTGCAGGCCCTGCTGGCGGGGCCTGAGGACACGCTTAACTGGGGTTGTCACGGTTTTACTTTTAAATTGGAATCTTTGCCCTAATCTCAGAGTTAGACATGACCAGATTTGCAAGCAGATTTACAATTTTCACTAATTTTCCAACCAGGACTTCAAAACACACTTAGAGAAGAAAAAAAAATACACTCTGGTCTTTCTCAGAATGGGATGATTTACTTTGCCACAGATGTTTTCCATAGACTGAAGGCAACCAGGGAGTTAGGGACTTAAAAGTGGCTTGGAGACAAACTGTGGGTTTGTTTTTTGTGTGGAACCGATTATACAGTTCAAGGGACATCAACCAAATCATGTTCATTAAGCAGGAGCCGAGTGTAGAGGTGGGACGGTTCCGGACAAAGGTGAGTGCTAGGTAAACCTTTTGGACAAACCTCCTCCGCCCACCCCTTTGTTTGTTATTGTTATTTTTCACATATCACTCTTCACGACTCCATTCTCTCTGCTCTCTTTACTTTTGTTTCCTTAAATCCAACTACATCTCATTTTCACATGTTGTTATTGTACCAGTTAGCTCTTTCAAAGCTCCAGTTGCCAAGTAAAAATTGCACGACAAAAAAGAGAACAGCAATATCAATTGAAATGCACAATATCTCCTTTTTGGGCTGGCGTCCCCTCACCAGCAGTTTAGGGTGGAATAATAGAAAGGCCATGTCCGGTCAGGGGACCAGGTTCCCCCAGGTTCCCCTCTTGTCTGTGGGCTGTGCGTTGTTAGCTCCACTCTGAGCCCCTGCCTCCACTGAAAAGCTGGTGCTTCATGACACTTGCTTCCCAGGGTTACTGTGAAGTCAAATAAAGAAGTATAGGGAACCTATTATAGGTCAGGAATAGAGATACAGATGCAGAGAATGGACTTGTGCACACGAAGGGGAAGGAGAGGCTGGGATGAACTGAGAAAGTAGCACGGAAATGTATACACTATCTTGTGTAAAATAGCTAGCTAGTGGGATGTTGCTGCATAGCACACAGAGTCAGCTCAGTGCCCTGGGACGACCTAGAGGGTGGGAGGGAGGGTCAAGAGGGAGGGACACGTGTATCTGTTTGGCTGATTCACTTTGTTACATAGCAGAAACCAATACAACATTTAAAGCAGTTACTCTCCAATTAAAAAGAAAGTTAAAAAGGAGTATAGAGACTTCCCTGGTGGTCTAGTGGTTAAGGCTGAGCTTCCAATGCAGGGGACATGGGTTCCAGTCAATCCCTGGTTGGGGAACTAAGCTCTCACATACTATGTGGCAAAAATAAAATAAAAAAATACAATTAAAAGAAATTTAAAACATTTTTTTAAAAAAGAAAGTTTATGGAAAGCGCTTTCTGAATTACAACTTGAACATGGGGATTCATTATGAAGAGTGGGACCTGGGTCATGGTATATTGGAGAACCAGTGAGGGAGAGGGTGATAGAAGAGTGCTGAGTGCTGGGTTCTTACCCTGCTCCACGCCCTGAGCTTGGCCGGCTTTGCACCTAATCGTTCCATGTATATATTTCTGTAGCCACATAAAGGAACTACAAGGAAGGGAAATCTCCCCAATTGATTCTTGCGGGTGAGAAGAGTTGCCATCTGGCCATTGTTGAATCAGAGCTCTGTGGTAACCACAGTCTTGCCTTGGTGGGGGCCGGGTTTACTTATAGAGCCTGACCTGTGGTTTTCTCCTTGATGAGGTTCACCTTCTCTGAAATACCTATGGCTTAGAGCAGCAAGACCCGGTGCACTGTGAACGTTTGATGTGGTGTAACCTGAAAATGTGCCATGCTTCTATTTCAGGAGTCAACACAAGCAGTAGAGTTGGAGTTTGTAACTCTGTGAGCAGGAAGAACAGAGGCCTCTAGGAGTTTAAAAAAGTCTCTTGACTGGGGCTTTTCTGGGACTTCGCCTGGAGACCATGGTAGCTTTGTAAATCATTCAGGTGTCCGTCAGTCCTGCCCTGTCTTAGACCTTTTGTTCAAAGGAAAAGGCTTGTGTTATTTTTTCCTCTGACCCCTTTCCCTCCCTCCTCCAACCTCTGGCTGACCAGCTGAAGCAAAAAAGACCTCTAATATATGGCTTAATCATAAATTCTAAATAATTATACTTTATTACCTCTCATGGGTCTTGAAATGTAGGTGCTACATTCTGCTTTCTGCCGAGGCAAGGGAATAATACAGAAATAGTAGTAAATTATAACTTCAGGCTGCAGTCGTAAGCTTGAGGAATTGCCATTTAAGTGGAAAGTGCTTGAACAGCCAAATGAGCACCTGTCATGTTTATTTTCACTCTGAAAAGTAGGAACATGACAGTGTAGTTTCAGCTGCTTGTCCAATGCGAACCTAGCGTGTGCTCCTTCCCTGCTCAGCAACCGCAGTATCTGCTTCTTCTGTTCACTTTTTTTTTTTTGCAGGGTTGAGGATGTGTCTCTTCTGAAACTTTTTGCCCTAAAATATTCCCCTAAATGCTGACATTTTCAAACTTGGGCTTTCTGACTTGATATCCCTGGTGGCTCAGATGGTAAAGAAGCTGCTGCAATGCAAGAGACCCAGATTTGATCCCTGGGTAGGGAAGATCCCCTAAAGAAGGAAATGGCAGCCCACTCCAGTATTCTTGCCTGGGAAATCCCATGGACAGAGGAGCCTGGCGGGCTACAGTCTATGGGATAGCAAAGAGTTGGGGTCGACTGAGCAACTAACACATATTTTACACACCAGATTTTTTGGCATTCAGACAAATTGGGGAGAGGACAAGGCTGGTGTCACAGGCTCTGAGGATAGGATACCTGAGTGTGTTCCTAGGTCCTTGGAAGGATCTGCCACTTTCTTATCATACCTAGTCTTTTTGTTTATTTCTGTAGTATTTCTGTTGTGAACTTTACTTGAAATGTGTGTGATGAGTACTTCCTGAGGGCCAGGCACTAAGCTGGAGGCTTTGATATATTTTATTTACTTCTCATAACAAACCTGTGAGGTGTGTAATTGTCCCCTTCTAGTCACCATTTTTTTTTCCCCAGAAAAGAAAATTGAGGGGGATGGACTGCTAGTGGGTAGTATATAGTTTCTTTTAGGAGTATGAAAATACTCTCGAATTAGTTTATAGTGATGGTTGCACAATTCTGTGAATGCACTAAAATGCAGTAAGTTGTATATTTTCAATGAGTGAATTATTTGATATGTGAATTGTATCTCCATAAAGCTCCATAAAGTGAAAATGTTAGTTGCTCAGTCGTGTCCGACTCTTTGTGACCCCATAGACTGTAGCCCACCAGGCTCCTCTGTCCATGGGATTCTCCAGGCAAGGATACTGGTGTGGGTTGCCATATTCTGCTCCAGGGGATCTTCCCAACCCAGGGATCGAATCCAGGTCTCCTGCATTGCAGGTGGATTCTTTACCGTCTTAGCCACCAGCACCGGTAAGCAGGTACGTGGATTCTATCCCCATAAAGCACCATAAAACCCCTTTTTAAAAAGGAAATTGAGGCTCAGAGAGGTAAAATCACTTGCTCAAGGTGACATATCTAGTGAAGCTTATGTTTAAGTCCAGATTTTTCTGAGACCAAACCTGTTCTTTCTTCCATGGAACTATGCTAGCTCTACTAATTATATCGTTGTGGAATCTTTTTCTTTAAAAACGTGGAAAAAAGAATATTAGTTGACCAACTCATAGATGAATACACATATATTCTCACTGTTAAGGATTCAGATAATATGGAAGTGCGTAGAATAAAATGTGGAAGTACTCTTTTATCTTCTGTCTGTTCCTTTTATAAGCATTAAGATAAATAGTTATGTAGATATATTTATGTTACAGCTGCTTTTTAAGAAAACACAAATGGGACAGTACAGTATTGTGTTAGTTGAGTACTTAGGCTTTGTTGGACTTACGAACTAATTGGACCTAAGAATGTACTCTCAGAACAGAACTTGTTTGTATGTAGGGGACTTATTGTGTGTGAGTATGTACATATGTGTGTGTGTGTGTGTGTGTGTGTGTATACTACTTGATTTTTTTAACTTAATAATATGTCCTGGAGAATTTTTCATGTCAGTACCTCATCCATATTATTGTTGTTATTATAATAATATATGTGCTAGGAAATAAAGATTTAAACAGTGGAGGATGATCTAAAATGGAAAGTGAAAACCTCTTTGCCACTTGCCCCAAGTTCCATTTCTTAGATGTAACTACTTTTCACTGTATTCACATTTTATTCTTTAGTTGATTCTTTCCTGCTTAACTGTTAAAATATCCTTAATACTTCAATTTTTTTCATCTAACAACTTTAAGGCCTATCAGTTCTTCATGAAGGAAAACGTGGGATTGGCTCTCTTACACTCTCAGTCTTCCTAACTTTTGCCAGTTTATGTTTATTTTCAAGGTTTTTTTCTCTTAACTGATCAACTTTTTGCCAAGACATAGACGCACTCTCTTGACTTCTGGTATTTCAGCCATATCATTGCTTGCACACTTCTGAACTGTATAATGTTTACAGACTCATCTGTAATCTTGATAAGAGGACCATGCTTTCTCTGTATATTGATTCTGAAATTTGAAAACCCATACTTAACAGTGCTTATGTATGTCTTATTAATTGTAGAACCAAATGGAGTGACTGGATGCATACGTAGAGGATCTCATCCACTGTAATCACTAAACTTGCATCAGTTGAAAGAACGTGTTGCAAATGTCAGGTCAAGATTTCATACCTCATCAAAAGCTCAGAATCATGCTCCATTATTTAGCTAGTTTTGTGTTTGAGCTGTGGCTTTCTTGTTGGGTAGTTCTCCCTCTCCCCCTGGAATTCATCATTGCCTTTGTCTATTTTTACTGACTGGAGGATCATGCTATGGTGCTAGCTCTATGCTATTAGATGTTGTATCATGCTACTTATTTAATGTTTTGATAAACACTGCCTTGTTCAAACCCATCTGACACAGTTATACTGAGATTTCTTCTCATTGCACTCCTAGGAGAATTCCGTTGTCACTCAGGTACTGTGTCTTCGTCTTTTTCTGGAGTATTCTAAAAATGACCTCTGACTACTATATTTTAGATTCCCCAAAATGTATACTCTCTCCAGGACCTACCACAGTACTTTGAACATGGTAGGTGCTTTAATAAATGATTGAATCAATGAGTGAAATGAATGAACCAAGGATTGCCTTTTTCCTCTTCATTCATGGCAGTATAGGCAAAAGGAAATATTTATTCTATCCTTAAAAGCTCCTGGCTGGAAAAGGTTTTGAAGATCCCTGCCAAAACAGATGGCCATTCATCTTATATTCTGGGATCTCTAGAGACAGCTTTTAGAATCTTCCATGACAGTCTATTCCTTCAGTGACCCATGCTTTACTTCCTCATAACTAATCCAGATAACGATGTGGCATCATAGAATTTTCCAAATGACACAGTGTCTGGATCAATCTGTACATTCTCTTTCACGTTTTTTTATAAGAAAACCGTCAAAGTTTTTTTTTTTTTAAGCTGAGGATGAATATATTACTATGAATTATGAAGTCCTTTTAATCTCTTTGGATCATTCAATCAGTCACATGGTATTGAGATAATTCTCCATGTGGGTTGGGTAGGTGGAGTGTTCCCCATTGAGTGGCAGTCTCTCTCTGTCTCTTTTTAAATATTTACTTATTTACTTTTGGCTCCGTCGGGTTTCACTTGCAGCACATGGGATCTTTCATTGCCTTGCTTGCTCTTCATTGCGGTGTTGGCTGTCTGGCTGTGGAGCTTAGGCTTTGTTGCCCCGCAGCATGTGAGATCTTGGTTCCCTAGCCAGGGATCGAATGGAGTCCCCTGCATTGGAAGGTGCATTCTTAACTACTGGACCTCCAGGGAAGTCCCTGCCTGGCAGTCTTACTATGCCCTCTTTGGCTATTGTGTTATCTCTACAGCGTAATTCATAAAAATACAGGCTATGGGAAGGAATTTTTCAGACTTTTAATTTGATTGAATATCCTGTGTATGCTCTTTGCTCCTTCTATAAAAAACAGTGGGAGAATGACCATGAATGAAGCCTTTAAAAGATGTATTTGTTTAATTGATTTTTGTTGACTGAGCTCAGGATTAGACCAGGAATAAGTCTAACTTTCTTGAATCAGTCAGTTCCTGCAGCAGATTTCAAGCAGATTATGTCCTCATTGGGCTTCCTTGGTGGCTCAATGGTAAAGAATCAACCTGCAATGCAGGAGACGAAAGAGATGCGAATTCAATCCCTGGATGTGGAAGATGCCCTGGAGAAGGAAATGGCAACCCACTCCAGTATCCTTGCCTGGAGAATCCCATGGACAGAGGAGCCTGGCGGGCTCCAGTCCCTGGGGTCACAAGAGTTGGACACGATTTAGCGACTAAGTCACTGCCACTATGATGGTGGCACTATACCCCCATTAAACTGTCTCTGAGGAATAATTCTTCTAGGCCCAATAAACATTTCAACTTTTTTTTGGACATGGTTCGAGGCTTTTAGCATCTTAGTTTTCCGATGATTTCTGGCCACGGTATCAAAAGTGCTAGGAAATTTCCTACAAATTATAAAACGTTATAAATTATTGTCCTTAGCTCATTATAGTGACTTTATCCTAAAACTGATCCTGGCATAACTCTTTCTCCTTACATTTTCATATTGTTCCCTCCACCATGTTGTGTTTTCTCCTTTATTCTAGGTACATGTATAACTCACCTATTTAGAATTGACATTAAAAAAATTTAATAGCCACAATGACAGTGACTCCAACCATTCAGTGTGGCTGCCATAACTCTCTCTCCCCTCCAGACTGTAGCAATTGATATAGAAGTCTTATCTCACCTATTAGACCAGAGCCATTAAGTGTATTTTTGTACCGTACACAGCATTTAGTGCCTTGTACAGAATAGGAACTTGCCAAGTATCTGGAGAGAACAGCGTTTTTTCCTCCCTACGTATTAGCCAGAAACCTTATCTTGGGCTTCTGTGGGGGCTCAGATAGTAAAGAATCTGCCTGTAATGCAGGAGACCAGGGTTCGATCCCTGGGTCAGGAAGATCCCCTGGAGAAGGGAATGGCAACCCACTCCAGTATTCTTGCCTGGAGAATTACAGGACAGAAGAGCCTGGAAGGCTATAGTCCATGAGGTCACAAAGAACTGAACGTGACTGAGCAGCTAACACTTTTACTTTTTTAAAAATAGCTATCTTCAATTGCCAGTGGAAAATCAGATATTGAAATAGGAGTGACTAAAGAAAGAAGTCAAAAGGTATTTGAAGGAACAGAACTGAAAAGTTTAAGTGGCTACTTTAGTTTCATTCATTAGCTTTACTTGGAAGTTCTGGGGTCCAGAGTTCACTGGAGCAGTGGCTTTGTATATACAAAGTGGGAAGAGAAGAGACTTCATTCAAGTTTTCTGTTAACCTAACCTCACCTCTCCATTTCCATGATCCCCTTCTGCCCTTCTGTCTCGTGGGAAGAGTTGCTACGAGGATGAGAAAAGGTAGCCCTTCCTAAAGTGGGATTAAAGTTCCTTTTGCTGATTTAGAAATCAGGAATGAATGATTAACCTCAAGAAAGTATTCTCTTCTCAACCCAACAATAAACTAAGCATTCCATAAAAGTTAATCTCAGAAAACAAAGAGGGAGAAAGGTGTGTACCCTGAGGTCCTCTTCACCTCTGTACTTGTTTCTGTGAAAGAGTTTTCAGTCCCCTGGAAAATTATACTGCAAAAGATGTATAAAACGAACCAAAGCTGTTATTGCCTTTACTGATTGCGGTGTTCTTTCATTTCTATTTGGGGAACGAATATCTCCTTTCTGAGGACCTCTTCATTGAGCATTCCCTTCTGCATTTAAAAAAATCATACTTACTGTTTTATTTTTTATTGTTAAGTACAAAAGTAATAATGTATGCTATTCAGTCAAAGATGCTGTGAAGGACTTCTCTGGTGGTCCCGTGGTTAAGAATTCACCTGCCAATGCAGGGGACATGGGTTCCATCCCTGGTCTGGGAAGATCCCACATTTTGCAGGGCACCTAAACCCCTGTGCCACAACTACTAAGCCTGCACTCTAGAGCCCGTGAGCCACAACTACTAAATCCACGAGCTGACGCTACTTAAGTCTACACCCTAGAACCCCTGCTCTGCAAGAAAGAAGCCACCACAATGAGTAGCCTGAGTGATGAAGACCCACTCAGCCAAATTTAAAAATATAAATAAAATAAAGAACCAACCCCCAAAAAACAAACTGTCAATTTTAAGATGTGCTCTAAATTCAGACATGCTAAAAATGAAATATTAGAATTGATGCTCACTGTAAAGAATTTGTAAACTGTAAGAAACTGTAAATTGGATAGCAAAAGTACATCATATAATATGACCATACAGAGATAGCCACATTCATAACTATTTGGTGTGATTCCTTCTAGCATTTTTTTCCTATACCTGGGAAAATATGTTCCTATACCTGGGAAAATTAATATCAGATTATATAGTATTAGATATAATTTTAATATGATATTAATATCATATTATATATAATGTTTTGGAGAAGGAAATGGCAACCCACTCCAGTGTTCTTGCCTGGAGAATCCCAGGGACGGGGGAGCCTGGTGGGCTGCCATCTATGGGGTTGCACAGAGTCAGACATGACTGAAGTGACTTAGCAGCAGCAGCAGCAGATATAATGTTTAGAAAATTAATATATTAGATATGTTTATGAATACCAGAGCACCTTACCTGTCTCCTGAGAATCCTGTATGCAAGTCAAGAAGCAACAGTTAGAACCGGACGTGGAACAATGGAGTGGTTCAAAATTGGGAAAGAAGTGCATCAAGGGTGTATAGTGTCACCTTCCTTATTTAACTTATAAGCAGAGTACATCATGTGAAATGCCAGGCTAAATGAAGCACAAGCTGGAATCAAGATTGCTGAGAGAAATATCAACAACCTCAGCTATGCAGATGATACCACTCTAATGGCAGAAAGCGAAGTGGAATTAAAGAGCTTCTTGATGAAGGTGAAAGAAGAGAGTGAAAAAGCTGGCTTAAAACTCAGAATTCAAAAAGCTGAGATCATGGCATCCAGTCCCATCCCTTCATGGCAAATAGATGGGAAACAATGGAAACAGCAACACTCTATATTTTTGGGGGCTCCAAAATCACTACAGATGGTGACTGCAGCCGTGAAATTAAAAGACACCTCCTCCTTGAAAGGAAAGCTATGACAAAGCTAGGCAGCGTATTAAAAAGCAGAGACATCACTTTGCCATCAAAGGTGAACATTGTCAAAGCTAAAGTTTTTCCAGTAGTCATGTATGGATGTGAGAGTTGGACCATAAAGAAGGCTGAGCATTGAAGAATTGATGCCTTTGATTTGTGATACTAGAGAAGACACTTGAGAGTCCTTTGGACAGCAAGGAGATCAAACTAGTCAATCCTAAAGGAAATCAAGCTTGAATGTTCATTGGAAGGACTGATGCTGAAGCTGAAACTCTAATACTTCGGCCACCTGATGCGAAGGGCCTACTCATTGGAAAAGATCCTGATGCTGGGCAAGATTGAAGGCAAGAGGAGAAGGGAACAACAGAGGATGAGGTGGTTGGATGGTATCACCAACTCGATGGACATGGGCTTGAGCAAACTCCGGGAGACAGTGAAGGACAGGGACGCCTGGTGTGCTGCAGTCCACGGGCTCACCGAGTCGGACACGACTGAGCGACTGAACAAGAGCAACAAAAACAGTAATGTTTTATATCCTGTTTTTTTCCCCAATAGTTTTATGTCTTTTTTCTCCAATACTTGTATATCTTGAATATTTTTCCTTATTAAATATTCCTCGAAAATGTGAATTTTAAAAAATGGCTTAAGTAGGAGTCCTCTACTTTTGTCATGCTGTTTATTGCCAGTGTGTTGGTATCAAATATATCTCTCTGGTGAGCATCTTTGTACCTAATCTTTGTCTGCATCTATAGTTGTTTCTCTAGGAAGAGTTACTAGAAGTGAGGCACCTGAGTAAGGATGAGAATGCTGATGCGTAAAGACTGTACATATTGTATGGTTAGACTGTTTATCAGAATGTTCTCCGTTTACCTTCCTACCTACAGTGTATGAAATGTGTTTTATCAGTTCCTTCTACCAACCTACCTTACTGCACCCTAGGCACCACCAGGCATTACAATTTAAAAATGTTTTTCCCAATTTAGTGAGTGAAAATAACATGCTGTTGTTTTAAAGGACACTTACTTGTTGGTGATGTTGAACACTTTCTATGTTTCATGGCCATTTGTATTCTTCTTTCTATTACTATTCATTGGCTGATCATCTTTTGCCCATTTTTCTGTTGACATGTTAGTGACATGCATCTTGATGCTTACTTTATTCAGCTCTTCTGTTCATTTACTGGGCATTTAAAAAATAAATACTCTTTTAAATTTTTGACTCAGATTTTTCTAAACAATTCTTTAAAAAAATGTTTTTAAAAAAATTTTTTGACCCTGCTGCCCAGCATGTGGGATCTTAGTTCCTGAACCAGGGATCAAACCCATGCCCCTTGCACTGGACGCCTATGGTCTTAACCACCGGCCTACCAGGGAAGTCCCTAAAATAAGTTTTCATACAGAAAATTTTTTAAATGAAGTGTACTTACTTTCATTTATTATTAATTATGTTGTTATTTAGTCGCTAAGTCATGTCCGACTCTTTGTGGCCCCATGAACTGTAGTCCACCAGACTCCTCTGTCCGTGGGGTTTTCCAGGCAGGAATACCTGAGTGGGTTGCCATTCCCTTCTCCAGGCAGTCTTCCTGACCCAGGGATTGAAGCTGGCTTTCCTACACTGGCAGGCAGATTCTTTACCATTGAGCCACCGTGGAAGCTCATTTATGTTACTAGTGCTGAATTAAGTAGCCATGTTAAAATTATTTAACAACTTTTATGTTCACTGCTAGTCTTTTTATACTGTGGTTTTAATTATTTTGATTGCCATCTTGTCAGCTAAAGTATAGGTTCTAACAGTGTTTAGTGAAGGCTAATGATAGGGAAATGGTGGTGGCGTGTTTTCTGAGTCTTTGCATTATTTGAGTGTGACTTACTATACCTACATGTATTCATATCTCCTTTAATGGCTATAGGAATCTTGAGTAAGGAGGTTTCCACCTTAAAGCTCTATAGATTTTGTTCCCTTGACCTCTAATATTTGATGTTAAGGAGATACCTGAAATCATCTTCATTTTGATCCTATTATAGCAAGTTGTGCCTTTTCTTTGGACATTTTTTATATTTTATATTTAATTTTTGAACGGAAAATGTTTATGCACTTGATTAGCCATTTTGTAGTACAGACTCAGGCCTTTTTACAACTTTGGGAAATATTCTTCTGTTATTTCTTTGATTATTATTTCATTGCTCTGTTTTCTGCCTTCTAAGATTCCTGTTCTATCTCTTTTGGCTTCCAGACTCTGCCCTTCATGTCTTATCTTTTGCTGTCACTAATTTTTGTTTTCCCTCCGAGTTCTGGGAGAATTTCTTGAGTTCCCATTCACTTGGGTAATTTGGTTTTTCTGCAGCATGCATTCTGTGGTGTAGTCAAGCTTTGTTTTAAATGAAGCCATACTTACTAAAAAAACAAATCAACTCCAAGCAGCCTTTCCTGATCTCATGCTGTTCCATCCTCATGATTACTTTGCCCCATTTTTACAGATGCAGTGCCTTCTTGAATCAAGCGGCTTCTTGAAAAATTGAGACTTTTATGAAATTTTTTTTTCTGACCATTTGAGTAAAACTTTTTCAGAAGAGGCAGTTTCTGTCAAACTGGTTCCTTTCCTTAGAACTATAGGAATTTTGTTCCAGTCTAGTAATTTTTTTCCTTGTCTGTTTTTCCTTATAGAAAGAATACTAGCACCAGCTAACAGGCAGCTTGGTGTTAAGATTGGTTCTATGAAAACAGTATAGGTTCCTGGCCAAATACTTCACTTGAAGGAAGAAGAAAGAAAATGTATCTTTGCAGGGTCAGAGGAGAGACTTGATAAACTGGAGTGCACTGAATAACTTGTTTTTGTCTTTGAGTGGTATGGATGCTCACAGTATGAGCAAACACTGGCAGCTTTTGGACTGGAGATCGAACCCTTACCCCCTGCCTTGGAAGGGGAGGTCTTAACCACTGGACTGCCGGGGAAGTCCTGGTATTTTTTTTCTAGTTGAAGTATAATTAATTTATAGTACAATGTTACCTTTCTTTAATCTCTTTCCACTTATACTGTATCCAGCAGAGTCCCTTGTAATTTCTGGCATATTGAGCATCTTTCCCTGATATCGAGCACTGAAAAGAGTCTTCATTCTTTTGGTATTTCTTTGATCGTCTCATTGAGAATCTAGGAAAGGGGTAGGTAGAGGTCTGGGTCTCTACTGTCGTCTTATCAGGAATACTCCCCTCCCCCCTTTCATTGGCTATTAAATTCTGAAAATGTTCTCAGTCATGGATGTCCCCACATCTAGGAAAAATAAGGTCATAAATATTAAGATTGAGGGATGAGAATGGACAGGTGAGTAAGAATGAAAAGCTTCAGTGATTGTGTGAAACTGGGAAGATTGGATTTCAGTATTGGGCTTATTTAGCTCTGGAGTGCCTTTAGCAAAGCTCCTGATTGTTACTTTAAGAAATTTGGGGACGCAATAGCCCCTGGTGACGCATTGGACAGCAAAACCAAGAAAATAAGGGCTGGGTTAAATTTGGGGTGACCAGCTGTCCCAGTTTGTCTGGGTGGGGGTGAGGATCTCAGGATTCGGGACTTCTGTATTAAAGCCAGAAAGGTACTGGGCATGAATTGATCACCCTAGCGTAAATTATGCCTTTGCATCTGTGGTCTCTTATATATGAGATGAGATTTCATGCTACAGTGAATGTCCAGAGTTCTCTCCTTCCACTGATAGAGCACGCAGCATTTAGCCTGCAAAGAGGGAGAGCTCTTTTTCTATTTGTTTTGTTGAATGAATTCTACAAACTCTGATTGCTCCTGAGTATAGTCAGTTTTTTAGCTGTTTTCTGAGATAACTCTGGCAAATAGGCATTCTTTAATGTTTTCTTTCTAAAAATTATTAGGATTAGTCTTTAAAGCTAGGGACATCTTTAGTGTATCCTTTGAGATGTACAATCCATGAGGTTTGAGCCACGTTCATAGAATTAGAGTTTTAGACAAATTTGAAGTCCTACAGTGAAAATACAGGGTTCTTTCTAAAAGTCATAAAGGATTAGAGACATTTGGGAGCAGTTTCAAAAGAGTTGTTTGATTAGAGAGTTGCCAAGGATTTAAATAAAGGTACACACCTCGGACTATTACTTCTAATGTTGTGTTTGCCACTTGGCCTGCCTTTTTAAGTGCCTTTGAGTTGCCCCTCAGTGGAACAAAAGCTCTTAAGAAATCTGCCCATTAAGATGATTTTTTCCCTCCTTGTGATGTCTTTAGAGCCCAGTGTTAACAGCCAGGGAGCAATGAAGCTTTTATTTGGATAGGTGAGAATGGCATCTATATATTTCTTGGAAATTGTTTCAATCCTTTATGGGCATCTGGCCTGGGGAAACTCCTCCAACCCCTGCTTTTTGTTTTTGTTTGGCTTCAGATAAAATAGTTCGGATCAACTAGAAATTCTCAGGTGTGTCCTTAACTGAAATCCTCAGAGGGCAAATTGAAAAGAGAAGGGTCATCCAGTCTTCTTCAGGCCTTAAGCCACAGTTAAAAAAAAAAACAAACCTAATTTAATTTTAATTTTTTAAATTGGAAGGTAAATTGCTTTACAATATGTTAGCTTCTGCTGTATAGCAAAGTGAATCAGTTTTATATATATATATATATATATATATATATATATATATATGTGTGTGTGTGTGTGTGTATGATGTATATATCAGTTATATGTATTCCTTTCCGAGTTAAGTCACCACAAAGCATTGAGTAGAATTCCTTATGCTCTATGGTAGGTTCTCTTTAGTTATCTATTGTATCATATATCTTTTATTTCTCTCTGTTAACTTTTGGGTGAATACTGGTTATGGCCAATTTTATTTATTGGTGTCTGATTTTGTTATACTCTTTTAAGTAGTGTTGGACTTTGCTCTAGTGAGTGAGTAAATTATTTGGAATAAGTTGGATTCTTTTGGGGCTTGCTTTTAAGCTTTTAGGTGGATCTTGGGCCATCTTTAAAATAGGACTTGTTTAACCTTACTTCTTAGATTATGCTTTTGTAAAGACTCTTATCTGGGTCTTGCCAGGCAGCGCAGTGGTGAAGAATCCGCCTGCAAATACAGGAGATGCAAGAGACACCAGTTAGTTCCCTGGGTTGGGAAGATCCCTTGGAGTAGGAAATGGCAACCTGCTCTAGTATTCTTGCCTGGAGAATCCCATGGACAGAGGAGCCTGGTGGGCTACAGTCCGAGGGGTCCTGAAGGGTCCGGCATGACTGAGCAAGTGAAGACACAAGCACAAAGACTATTATTGTCTGAGGTGGTAGGAGCCGTTCTGGCCGCTGAGAACTCAGTCCTGGCCTATGTGAGTCTGAGGTTTCTGGAGCTTTTCCTGCCTGGGGCAAGTTTTCATTCACATGTGCACAGGAGCATGGAGTCAAAGGCTGGAAGGAACCCTTCTGTAGATGTCTCCTTTATCTCTCCCTGCACAAAATCTTCTATTGCAGTATTCTGTCTTACAAATCCCTGCTCCCTGGTCTTCCTACTCTTTGTCTTCACAACTCAGCAAGAGGGAAAGCTGAACACTCAGAATTCTGACTTCTCCCTCCCTACTCTGTGGCTGTGAACCTGTTTCCAGCTAGAAAGCCAGGGCAGTTGTAGGACTCACCTGTTTAATTTCTCTTGTATTTGGGGTTGTGTCGTGCTCTGTCTTCCTGTGTTTTATAGTTGTATGAGGCAAGAAGGTCAACCTTGTCATCGTCCTCAGCGCTCAGTCTGTTAGTCGTATCTGACTCTTTGCAACCGCGTGGACTGTAGTCCGCCAGGCTCCTCTGTCCATGGGATTTTCCAGGCAGGAATACTGGAGTGGGTTGCCATTTCCTCCTGCAGAGGATCTTCCCCATCCAGGGATTGAACCTGTGTCGTCTGTGTCTCCTGCATTGGTTGATGGATTCTTTGCCACCTGGGAAGCCCATCCTTGTCTCGGTTACTCCCTAACGTCCATAAACAAATGTCCTGCAATTGGCATTTTTCGTTTCCTCTCTTATGTTTAGAGGTAATTTTATAGGTTGTTTTTGCTGACATGTAGTTGGTCTTTGCCTTCTAATTTAAATCGTTGTCTTTCTTGGTGTCTTCCTAAGAAGTCTTTGTCGCTTAGGTAGGAAGTCATGTGTTGCCAGGGACAGTCTGGTGCTCTTCTTACTAACAGAGGAATAGAAGCTATGCTCTAAGCAGAGGTGATACAGATTTTTGCCTCCCATGTGGCATCATTTCATAGAATACACAAGAACTTGGCCATTGGTTTTTCTCCCACTGCATGTGGTTTCAGGCATATTCTTTAGCTGATGAATTCACCACCTACTCCATTTTTGGGTCATGAATCTGTAGGCTTGAATTCTCTTCTGAGAGCCAAAGCGCTGCAACGTGCTGAGTTGGTTGGTTTGCTGCCTGGAAAATTGTTAGGGCAAAATTGATACTTTGATTGGGGAGGGAAAGAGGCAGATTTTCAGATGAAAGATGTTCAATTCCAAATAATACGAAAGAATTTTGGCTTATTCATAAAGCATGAGTAGAATTAGATATATCATGAGAAAGAGAAAGAAGTTCAACCCATAAATAGTGGTGAGTGGGTATCGTAAGACTTCAGATAAGTAGGGTAACCATATAGCCTGTTGGCTAAGTATAGTCCTGGTTTACGCCTGTTGTCCTAAGGTAATTATTAATCACATCACCTTTCTCTATTGAAAGTGTCATGGTTTTTGATGGCTTTACACCACAATGGTTTTATACCATATGACTATACACACACACACACACACACACACACACACATATATGTATATGTATATCTATCTACTTATCTCTATAAAGTCATCCTACTTGCAAAGAATAGTTTAGATTATACAAAATAATTGTTATATTTTTGGTTCTTGTCATTCTTCTTGAATGATGGATTTACTGTTTACTTTGTAATTTAAATACTATTTAGTGACTGATAAGTGCATGTTGGATGCTTTTTTTTTCTTTTTAATTTTTGCTATTTTTCCTGCAGATGATCTCAATGCCACCCACCAACACTGTGTTTTGGCTGGTTTACCACCTCGGTTTAGTTCCACCCATCGAGTGGCAGAGGTAAGTGTAAATAAAAATGTGACTCAAACTTAATTGGATGTGACAGAAGTGGTTGCATGAGCAATTTATCATAGAACTTGGGAAGAATATTTGATAGGAAAATTGCTTCCATCTAACTAGACCTTAGCCTCTGTTTACTTGCTTTTTGAGCTTTGACTTGTGTTGGATCCAGTTGTAAAAAGTGTCTTCACAGCCTGGGCTAAGTCTGTTTTGCTTCTTCCAAATTGTGTTTCTTGGAAAAGGTACCTGCAAGAGGGGACCTTGACAGGTGTTGCTGGTTGGAGATTTTCTAAAGTGTTGGTACCTGTCAAGGTCAAGGTCAAGGTGGGTAGATCTGTGTGCTTGTGCATGTGTTAGTTGTAACTGGGCTCAGAGGGTTGAGAATTTACATTCCCATTAACTTTTGGGTCAGGCTTCTGGGCATGTGAATGTAAATTAAGGAGATAGTTACAGTGGTGCCAGGGAATTTCTGAACTCCCTGGTCGGGTTCCTAACCCAGGCTTGATTGCTAAATTCTGCCACCACTTGCAGTGGCTGATAGTCAGCTGATTAGACTAGTTCAGAATAGAAAGTTAAGAGATGAGGGAAGCCCTTAGTAGTCACCCTGGGATGTTGTGTGTGCTTAGGTAGGGAGGGTTGTAGAGAGCAGGGGGAATGATCATGAAAAGGATTACAAGTTGACCTCGTATCCAAACTTGTTATCTGTGCTTTGCTTTTAGAGCTTGACTTTTCACTATACTGCAGGGGACCAGTGTGAGAAAGTTGGGCAGAAGGGATAAAATAAAGTGTTAGGGAAACACAAAAGTGCAGCCTTTCTAGTCCTGATACTGTTGCGTCTATAAGGCAATGTCACGTGTGCTGGTAATTAAGTAGCTTTCCTGGTAGACTGGTCATGCTGCTAGGTGGCTGAGATGGCGTGTGCCTGTTTAAATCAAGATGCCAGCAAGTCCATCAAGCATTCCACCGCCCACCCCACTTTCTCTTTATCTCCCTTTCCTGTTTCTTCCATTCAATCATTCATCTAAATATTCGAGGGCCTGTTCTGTGTCCAGCAGCACTAAAGGCTTGAGAGAGAGAGAGAGAGCCATCAGCTTGATGGGTATGCCCACTAGTTTTGCTGAACTAGCTTTTCAGTTTGAGAGGCAAATATTAAATAGAAAAAAGCACAAATAATTTATCTTAGAGACCTAAAAGTAAGTTCTGTTAGAAAGGAAGAAAGGAAGGAAGTGAGGGAGGGGGGAAGGGACAAAGGGAAGGAGGTAAGAGGAAGGAAGGTGAAAGAGAGGAGTGAAGGAAGGCAAAAGGAAGTGAGCAAGCAGAATAGAGCATCTTACATGTGCTTTGTGTTAGGCAAAAAAAGATTTCATTTTTGTGTAATACAAGGTGGTATAGACATCTGTCTTTCTAGTCAGAACTTTCCCACACACTTGGAGTGTGTGGCTACTTGCACATATCTTTGCATCTTTCCTAATTCAATCTGGAAGAGTGGACAGGGTGATTAGTGCTGTGCTGCGAGGGCTAGTGTAAAATGATGAATAAGAAGTTTGGGAAAATGTATTTGATAAGGATAGCAATCATATCTAATTCAGAGTGTTCTTATGAGGATTAAATGAGTTAATACGTGTAAGTGTTTTAGAACAATGGCTGATATAGAATATGCCTTCAAAGAAGGTTAGCTGCTATACATATATATTAAATTGCTGCTACCTCTACTACAACTGTTGCTACTGCTATTTCTCCTGCTATTACTATTACTGTCTTTTTCAATTATCCTGATGAAAAGCTAGTAGGAGACAGGAACAGCCAAAACTCTGTGTGGAAGGCGATACTCTCTGTTGATACACTGGAATGAACACAGTAAAGAGAATTTATGTCATCAACAAATCTTAATTGGAAGAGTTGCTATTGACTAAAAGCTACTACTCAGAAGAAGGGAAGTGATTTTAGTTCTATCATCCATTCTGCAAACTTCTGTGTAACTTTCCAGTGTTCAAGGTATTCTTTTAGACACTTCTGAACAGCAGTAACTGACATGTGTGGGATCTTTAAGATGCCTCCCATCTAAGAGGAGGTAGAGTACAGAATAGAGAGTAGCAAAACAGCATAAGACTTCATGAGTGATCTGACAGGTAGACATGTAGGACTTGAATGTGTAGGGATTAGGGAATTTTAGGACAGTTGAGGTCAGCTAGTGGGATGAGGACTCAGGTGGAAATATTGTGATTGGTTTGGGATGGGGCTACAAGGGGAATATTGAATGGCTCAACTTTGACTGAATCCAAGGATGCTAGAAAAGGAGAGTTAGCAGATAAAGGCTGATCCCTAAATAGGACCAGATTGTGAAAGATCTTGGATATTAGGTGTGTTTAAACTTAAATTAGGGGATTTGCTGGTGGCTCAGACAGTAGTGAATCTGCCTGCAATGCAGGAGACCCAGGTTCAATTTCTGGGTCAGGAAGATCCCCTGGAACAAGGGATGGCAACCCACTCCAGTATTCTTGCCTCGAGAATTCTATGGACAGAGGAGCCTGGCAGGCCACAGTCCATGGGATCACAAAGAGTTGGACTTGACTGAGCGACTAACACTTTCACTTTCACAAACTTAAATTGGTTGGTGAACTGAAAGTCACTCAGTCATGTCCGACTCTTGCGACCTCATGGGCTGTAGCCCGCCAGGCTTCTCTGTCCATGGGATTTTCCAGGCAAGAATACTGGAGTGGGTTGCCATTTCCTACTCCAAAATTGGTTGGTAGATGGGGATTATTGATGATTTATTTATTGTAGTATTGACATATTGGAGATATCTTTTGGAAGATGAAAATGATAAAGACATCAATTAAACCTATTAGTCTGAACTGAAATAGTGGCAACAGGAGAAAAGAAGAAATTCCCTTGACTAATGTAGGAAATGTAGTGACAGACTTGGCAACTGAATGCAGTGGAGGAGGGAATATAAGAGTGAATGAGTGGGTGAATGAATGAATGGATGAACAAGTGAATGAATGAACACACTAACCAATTATCTCTTTACTGGATGCTTGTCATGTGACAGGCTCTTGGGTGACTCTGAGGTTGCAAGTCTGGATGATTTGGAAATGACGTTACTATAAGCAGGTCGTTCTAAGACACTAGGGAAAGAATATAGTTCACTTTTAAACAGTCTGAGTTAGAGCTAAGTGGAGAGGTCCAGCAGACAAATGGAAATTTGGGATTAAAATTTGTAAGAGATCAGAGCATATTTCCTTCTCCACCTCCTACAATAAGGAGCCCTTCATAACTGTGTTTTAAAGGACACCTCTGGTCTCACTTCCTTTTTTCCTAGATGACCAACTTTACTAAAGTGGCAGTGCTTTAAAAATGTCCTGAGGTTTAGCTTTCTGTTTAGTTATAGCTATATTTGTGTCTTCTAGTTTTTAGGGAAAGTTTTGAGCATTAATTTATTTATAAAAAAAAAAAAGAAATGGAGATGTACAGTGATGCTCTTAGGAGAAAAATATAATCCCAAACCTGTACCTTTTATCTCTACTTTAGTTGAAGCTTATGTTATTTTACTGGTTAGATACATGTAATGTGAATGATGTGACTATCCTGCTTTCTATATGATCATGGTCAGTACCCTCTATGATTTGTGGGCCAGCCAGCTGTTTTTGTAAATAAAGTTTTATTGGAACACAGCCAGGCTTATGTATTGTTTATGGCTGCTTTGAAGCTACAATGGCAGAGCTGAGTAGTTGAACACAGACCTTATGACCTGCAAGCCTAAAATATCTACTATCTGGCCTTTTAAAAGAAAAAGTTTCTCATTCTGTTTTACATGATCCTGTATATACAGGCTTCAAAAAGTACCTTAAAGTTAAATGTAATTAAAAAAAAAATCATTATTTTAAGTTTAACTTTTTACTTCTACCAAAAATCAAAAATGATAATATTCAGTGCTGGTGAAGTTACAGTAAAACTGTACATTCATGCACTTCTGGTAGTTTTTCTAATAAGCATACTTTTTGGAAAGCTATATTGGGATATGTCCAAGGCACCATGAATATTTTTATGGTATGGTAAAGATATTAAATAATATCTTTGATCTCAGACCTAGGAAAAAATTCAAAAGAAGTGTATATATAAAAAAACTATTCACCTGGCATGATTAGTAGTAGTGAAAAGTTGAATAGAACCTTAACACCTTCATATTATGTGACTCACTAATTAAATTGTTAATTTTGGCTCATTGAGCAGCATTGCAAATGGTAGTTTGGAATACTTATGTACAAACAGTGAAAAACAGCATATACATTGATATGTGTATATTGATTATAGCTATGTGTGGATGAAGAATCACACTCAATTAAAATAGGGTAAGGTGGCAGTTTTATCTTATTTAAAACTTTTAATTTCATCTTAACTGTTTTTCTTTTTTTTTTTTCTTTTTCTTTTTCTTTTTTTTTATTTTTTCAGTGGGTTTTGTCATACATTGACATGAATCAGCCATAGATTTACACGTATTCCCCATCCCGATCCCCCCTCCGACCTCCCTCTCCACCCGATTCCTCTGGGTCTTCCCAGTGCACCAGGCCCGAGCACTTGTCTCATGCATCCCACCTGGGCTGGTGATCCGTTTCACCCTAGATAATATACATGCTGTTCTTTCGAAACATCCCACCCTCACCTTCTCCCACAGAGTTCAAAAGTCTGTTCTGTACTTCTGTGTCTCTTTTTCTGTTTTGCATATAGGGTTGTCCTTACCATCTTTCTAAATTCCATATATATGTGTTAGTATGCTGTAATGATCTTTATCTTTCTGGCTTATTTCACTCTGTATAATGGGCTCCAGTTTCATCCATCTCATTAGAACTGGTTCAAATGAACTCTTTTTAACGGCTGAGTAATATTCCATGGTGTATATGTACCACAGCTTCCTTATCCATTCATCTGCTGATGGGCATCTAGGTTGCTTCCATGTCCTGGCTATTATAAACAGTGCTGCGATGAACATTGGGGTGCACGTGTCTCTTTCAGATCTGGTTTCCTCAGTGTTAACTGTTTTTCAATAACAGAAGAGGGAAAAGATTTTTTTTTCCCCATCACTATAGTTAACATTACTGTTTCCTTCAATATATATAGAAAAAAGTCCATGCAACTTTATAGCTTCGCTTGTTCTACAACTGTCCTTTCCCTCATGCAGTATTAAATTTGACCTTTTTTCTGTGCCAAACAAAATAATTTGCTATTTTCTGCCTATTCACAATATGTAGGAAGCAGATTGTTTTAAGGAAATGCTGTTCTGAAATTCATTTTAGTTACTCAGAAGAAATCTATTCAGTTTTTGGTTGCAAAAATGTGATTAGGTTATGTCTGATGACTCAATCTTTATTTGATTTTAGGTTATTTTTTTCTGGTTGTGATAGAATGTTCTTGGGATTCAACACAGAATATCTGTTTTTTTTTTCTAAATTTAAATTTTTATGTATAATTATATTTTGAATAGGTACTCAAATGGTTCAAAACTCAAAAAATGTCTAAGCGTGTACAGTTGATATGTGTCTCTCCTCAACCCAACCAGCTCCTCTTCCCCAGAGGCAACTGCTATTATCAGATATTTTTTTATCCTTTCAGTGATATTTAATAAATATATAAGCAAACACATATGTATTTAATGATAATTTTAAAAATTTCTTACATAGCTAGTAGCCTGTACACTATTCTGCATTTTTTGTTTTGCTTTATTTTAGTTAACCTTGATGAATAATTACTTATCAGTATGCGATTCTTAGGAGAAGGCAATGGCAACCCACTCCAGTACTCTTGCCTGGAAAATCCCATGGACAGAGGAGGCTGGTAGGCTGCAGTCCCTTGGGTCACTAAGAGTCGGACAGGACTGAGCGACTTCACTCTCAATTTTCACTTTCATGCATTGGAGAAGGAAATGGCAACCCACTCCAGTGTTCTTGCCTGGAGAATCCCAGGGACGGAGGAGCCTGGTGGGCTGCCATCTGTGGGGTCGCACAGAGTCAGACACGACTGAAGCGACTTAGCAGCAGCAGCAGCGGCAGCATGTGATTCTTAGAGTAGGAAATTTTTTTAAAAGATATGATACCAAAAGCATAAGCTATCAAAGAAAAAATAGATGATTTGGACTTTACCAAAGTTAAAATTGTGATATTTCAAAGGTTACCATCAAAGAGTAAAAAACACAACTGACAGAATGGGAGAAAGTATTTGTGAATATATTATAAATATATATATATCATATATCTCACAAGGTGCCCATTTTCAGAATATGTGAAGAACTCTTACAAGTCAGTGATTGAAAAGATAAATAATCCAACCTTTTTTAAAATTAAAAAAATTTTTAAATTAATTTATTTTAATTGGAGGATAATTGCTTTACAATTATCCTTTACAATTATGCTTTACGATTAAACCACCACACTTGTGGTGGTTTTAGCCATACTTTGACATGAATCCAACCTTTTAAAAAGGTAAAGGATCTGAATAGACATGTCTCCAAAGGAGATATACAAATGGCCCATAAACACATGAGAAGATAGCTATAATCAGAATCACATTAACAAGTGTTCTGAGGACATGCAGAAATTGAAGCCTTCATACATTGCTGGAGGGAATGTGAAATAGTGCAGCCATTTTGGAAAACAGTCTGGCACTTCTTCAGAAGGTTAATATAGAATTACCATATCGCCCAGAAATTCCATGCCTAGGTGTATACCCAAGAGAAATGAAAACTTGTACGTGAATGTTCATAGTAGCTTAATTCATAATAGCCAAAGAGTGGAAACAGCCCAAAGTTTCATCCTCTGATGAATGGATAAACAGAAGGTGTCATATCCCTATGGCTGAATGATTTGATAATGCTATTTGACAATAAACAGGAACGGGATACCGACACAGTTCAACATGGGAGAACCTTGAAAATAAGACTGAGTGAAAGAAGCCAGTCACAAAGGACCACAGATTGTATGATTTCATTTATATGAAATATACAGAGTAGTCAAATCTATAGACCCAGAAAGTAGATTAGTGTTTGCCTAGAGCTGGGAAGGCTGGGAGAAATGAGACGGCATGATTGCTGAAATGGACAGGGTTTCTTTTTTCAAGTGATTACAGTGCTCTAAAATTAACTGAGGTGATGGCTGCACAGCTCAGTATACTAAAAAACATTGAATTATATGCTTTAAGTGGGTAAATTTTAGGACATGTGAGCTATTAATATATCTTAATACAACTGTTAGCTAAAAAAACTAGTCCTGATTATAGGTTCTTTCTTCTGGGTGATTAGAAGTCATCTTACATCTTCTGGGTGATTAGAAGTCATCTTCCTCTTTATATCAGATGACTTCTAATCACCCAGAAGATGTATATATATTCCTACCCCCTCTTTTTTTTTTTTTTGGTGGCAGCAAGTATGGCTTCACCAGAGTTCATTCAACGGGTCCCTTATTGATGGGAAGTTCTGTGTTGTTTTAATCTTTTGTTATAGAAGATGGCATTTCAGTTAATTGCCTCTCATGGAGGTTACACCATACTTGGGAAAGTAAAGGTACAGGTGGAATATGTTTACAGACAGAGTGTCATGAAAAAAATATGTTGTAGAGTTGCCCGTGGGACAAAGGCGAGTGGTAATTCAATTCTAGTTTTTGTTTTTTCTTTGTAGCACATTGGAGCTGCTGCCCTTCTATTCCCAGCACTTTGGGATCGTCATATTAAAATACCTATTAGTCAAGCTTCTGGTTTTGGCACAGAAACTTTGTCCCGCCCCCCCACCCCAGGCGTGCCCAGGTCACATTGTGTAAAGTGGCAGTAACCGTGCAAAGAATTTTTGTACCAGGGGATTAGCCTTCAAGGTTATTTCGACGGGATCCGTTTAAATTGTAAATAATAAAAATACTTTGGGGAGACATTTCCCTCATTGGGTCTAAAGGATATTTATAACTTGCTTTTTATCATCCTAGGAAATTGTGTCATTATCAAAACAAACGGATGCACACTCCGCCTGCATCCTCTTTTTTTTTTTCTGACATATGCTCATTCAAAGGAGTTTGTCCCTTTGACCTCTGTTTGCTCCCACAGATGAAAGAGAGATGGGCCTGCTACCTGTGCCTTTGCTCATGCCCAGGTACTAGGTGATGCCTTTGAACATGCCTTGAGGGCACGAGTCACAGATTCTCCACGATTTGAAGGTTCTCTTCTGCCAACCACTTGCAATTGCCTAGTGTACACTTTCTTGCCGAAAAGGAAAATGAATCCTTTGCTCTGTGTTTATAGCTTCCATTTCCCCCCCACCATTGCTGTTGTATTTTGGGTGTTTTTGAACCAGTTCCACTGTCTGTTTACCTTTTTATTTCCCTCATTTTTAGGTGCAGGGCACTTGAGATAAAGTCTGCATCCTTGACTTCTTGGTTAACTAGTTATTCCTCCAATAGGTACTTACGGCCTATCACCTGGTGGCTCAGATGGTAAAGAATCTGCCTGTGATGCAGTAGACCCAGGTTCAATCCCTGAGTCAGGAAGGTCCCCTGGAGAAGGGATTGGCAACCCACTCCAGTAGTTTTGCCTGGGAAATCCCATGGACAGAGGAACCTGGCTGGCTACAGTCCATGGGGTCGCAAAGATTCAGACACGACTGAGTGACTAACACTTTCCAATAGGTACTTATTAAGTTTTTGTTTTATATATATATATATATATATTTAAGACTCAGGGACTTCCCTGGAGGTCCAGTGGTTAAGACTCCATGCTTCCACTGCAGGGGGCACAGCTTCAATCCCACAGGCAACTAATCCTGACCCACATGCCTCACAACAGGGCCAAAAAAAAAAGAGACTCAGTTCTAGGTGCTGTGGTATGTGTAGAGTATATATATTTGGAAACAGGGCTTTAGCCTCCAGAAGCCTACTCTCTGGAGATGCGAAGCCTATGTAATAAGAAAACAGCAACATGAGTGGCCCAGGGGAGGCCAAGGTGGGAGCACAGAGCCCAAGGAGAAAGCTGCTGTAGTCAGTCTTGGGTTAAGAAGCATAGGCTGAGTTGAGAGGGCGGCAGGTAAATGCCCAGGAAGAGGACAGGCATCCTAGGACGGGAGGCGTTGGTAAACTTGGAGTTCGCTTATCACCTTGGTGGCTGGTTCTATCTCCGCAGTGCTCGACGGGGACCTTGGAATACATCTCACAGCGCTGCCAGGTGGCCCTGCAGAATGTCCGCGATGAGGCAGACAACGGGGAAATCTCTTTGAAATCCTTGGAGTCGGTGGTTTTGAAACAAGGAGAAGAAATCCACAATGAGGTAAGGGCTTCCGAGAACTGTGGTGATTCTGTCCTACTTGTAGCTCACGAAGTAATCGGCCACTGTTTGCTGCGAGTGTCAGAGACCAAGGATGGTTCATTGCTTCCAACAAGATAGTAGCCAGAGCATCAGCATTTTCATGCTAGTTCTGCCAGCCTTTGTCTCTACCGCGCACAGAGGGCCAGTTAGCATATGCCAGATGGCATGTGCATGGAGGGTTTACATTCTATTAATAGGAGAGGGGACTTCTCTGGTAGCTTAGCTGGTAAAGAATCCGCCTGCAATGCAGGAGACCCCTGTTCGATTCCTGAGTCAGGAAGATCCCCTGGAGAAGGGATAGGCTATCCACTCCAGTTATCTTGGGCTTCCCTGGTGGCTCAGACAGTGAAGAATCTGCCTGCAATTAGGGAGACCTGGGTTCAGTCCCTCGGTTGGGAAAATCCCCTGCAGGAGGGCATGGCAACCCACTCCAGTATTCTTGCCTAGAGAATCCCCATGGATAGAGGTGCCTAGCAGGCTACAGTCCATGGGGTTGAAGAGTTGGACACGACTGAGCGATCAAGCCTAGCACAATAGGAGAGGAGCCCGGGCTGGGGTAACCTGTTTGTGATGGGCAGTAGGCAGGCCTTTCCTTTGCTCCATATCAAGGCGCATCTTTTTCCTCTAAGTCTGTTATCAAACCTGCCCTTTATTCTGGGGAGAGAAATTATATTTTCCAAGGGTATTAACATACACACATCCTTGCAATGAGAGGCTGAAACAGAAGGCAAGGCATGTAGAAATGCAAGAGGCCCATGAAGGATAATCTTACAATGAGGACTGATGGAAACTGAAGGCGAATCCTCAGAGCAGGTGCCTTTTGTTTACAAAATTCTGAAGTCTGTGAGACCAGCAGGTCTGGGTCCCCTGAGTCAGTGTTTCACAAAGTTTGGTATTTTCATGAATACCCTGTCAATTTTTGCTATATCTTTGGACTGTATCTATTGTTATCTTTTCAGTATTTTCTAAAGAATCAGCTCATTTTTTATGTAAATAAAATCTTTAAAAAGGAAGCTTTATATTACCACTTTTAAGTGGAAAGCCAATATCAGCAGCCAAAAGAAAAGATAACCAGAAAACTCTAGCCTGTGAAAAATAGCAATGTTATGCTATTCTAGCAGATGCTTTTGGCTAAAGAAGGTACTGGGCCTACAGTCTTCATTTTTCATGTTAAGAAGTAAGATTAGTGCAGAACTTCATACACTTTCTAAGAGTCATTGAATTCTACACTGAAAATGGGTGAATTTTGTAGTGGGTGCATGTGTGTGTGCTCTGTCGCTTCAGCATATCTGACTCTTTGCAGTCCTATGGACCGTAGCCCGCCAGGCTCCTCTGTCCATGGGATTTCCCAGGCAAGAATATTAGAGTGGATTTCCATGCCCTCCTCCAGGGGATCCTCCCAACTTAGGGATCAAACCTGCATCTCTTGTGTCTCCTGCATTGTACGTGGATTCTTTACCCCCAGAGCCATCTGGAAAGCCCTTCATGGTGGGTAAATATACCTTAAAAAAAATTATATAAAAAAAGAGGTTACCAAGTGGTAGAGAATTATTGAAGATTGTCATCCATCAAAGACTTTTTCTTTGATGTAGTTAGAATGATTTGTGGAGAATTTAGAATACAAAAATGTTCTCAATCATCTTTTCAATAAATAATTACTGAACATGCACAAAGCTCTCTGGAAAGGTGCTTTTGGATAAGTGAAGTGAAGTCGCTGAGTCGTGTCTGACTCTTTGCGACCCCATGGACTGTAGTCTACCAGGCTCTTCCATCCATGGGATTTTCCAGGCACGAATACTGGAGTGGGTTGCCATTTCCTTCTCCAGAAGATCTTCCCGACCCAGGGATTGAACCCGGGTCTCCCACATTGTAGGCATACGCTTTACTGTTTTTGGATAGACTGGTAAGTAAAATAGACATTCTAGTGCAGGGAGATGATGATGAACAATAAACACCCTCCATCAGTTCATTATATAATATGTTGGAAAAAACTAAAGTAGAGGAGATTAAGATAAGCAGAGAGCATCCCCACTATAAGATGTCCTTTGAGCAGAGACTTGAAGGAGGTGAGGGAGGGAGCCACGTGGATATCCAGGTCTCAGTGTTTCAGGCAGAGGGAAAAACCGCTGCATGGGCTGGTGCAGTGGGAGAATGCCTGGTGTTCATGGACTAGCTGAGGGACAGTCCCGTGTAAGTGGTGGGAGTGGGGCTGAGAGTTCCAGGAGATGAGGTCATGGAGACGGTGTCAGGGGACGAGGAGCCGAAGGTCGTATTGGTTGTTGGAGGTGTCTGTAAGGACCAGGACTTTGCTTTTTACTTTGAGGGTAATAGGGAACCACTGAGGGGTTTTGAGCAGAGGAGAACAGTGTTCACACAGAGCCATTAATATTTTCTTTCAATTTTTTTTTTACTGTGATACAAGTCACATAATATAAAACATACTGTTTTATTTTAAAACACACTATTTTAAACATATTTGACTGTATGCTTCAGTAGCACTATGGTTCACGTTGTGGTACAACTCTCACCATCATCCGTCTCCCAAATTTTTAGCTTTCCTAAACTGAAAGTCTGTCCCCATTAAACACAAAACTCTATCCCCATTAAACGCTTAAGTCCCCGTTCCCCGTCCTCAGCCTCCCCTGCCCCACCACACCCCTGACTCCTGGCATCTACCAATGTACTTTCTGACTCCATGGATTTCCCTATTCTCATGTAAGTGGAATCAAACAGTATTTGTCTGTACCTACTGTATATTGGAATGCATTTTTAAGGTTAACTTAATATATGTCCTACTGTTTTGTCCCGCTTCTTTTTTTCCCCCCATGCTATACAGTAGGTTCTTATTAGTTGTCTGTTTTATACATAGTAGTATGTAAATGTCACTGTCTCCCAATTTATTCCCCCTACTTTCCCTGCTTCGTGTCCGTACACTTGTTCTCTAAATCTGTGTCTCTATCTTAATGTCATGTAATATCTTTAAAAAGATATTTAATTATCTTATGAGCTGCTCCATAGTTTGTGAAATATGCCATAATCTCCAGAACCAAAGGCAGAGAAATTCTGCCTTTCAGGGAAATAATAATCACTTCTAATGCTCAGCTAAACCCAGGACTGACTTTCCTCACTCCCTTTTGTTTACCAAGTGGCCTGTGTTCTCTGCCACCAATTCCTGCTGGAGACCCTGCTGAGAACTAGAACTTGAGGAAAGAGAAGCATCTGTGGGCCCAGTGACCTCACTCAGTTAGACTTGGATGCAAAGTTATGTCTTACTCCGTATCACCTTCTGTAAACACCTTGCAGGTTTAGGAGCCAGGCTAGCGATGCACCGGGATGAATGTGTTCTTTAACATGTATGTGGGCTCTTTTCCATCCTTTCTGGTCTTCTGTGACTGACTGTGATGTTTTGTTACCAGCGATGGGTGGGGGTTGTCTGTAAAATCACACTGTTTATCTAACCAGAGGAAAAATACTGTCATCTGAACCCATGTGCTTGAGAAAGTGGCTGGCTGCTTTTGACATTGTATATGTTAGTGGGGTGGGGGGGATGGGGGCAGAGATGTATCAGAAACGTTAGCCCCTTGAGGCTAGCCTCGGCTTGAATGGGGAGGTCTTAATCTAAGTAGCATGTTTACCAGTCTTCTCCAGCCCCCAGTCTTTGATTCTTCAAGGTCATGTCCTTGCTTTCAGAATGAATTCCACATGTCAGGGCACGTCATCAGATGCTCTTCTTCTGCCACGCGAGTTGGCATGCTCACACCCTGCTGTGTTCTGCTCTGTGAATGAGAGCATGAGTGTCCGTAATCCTCCCCACACTTCCTACTGTGTGCTTTCCTGTCTCTCAGAGGCCTTTGCTGGACTAATTATAGGATGAAGCCTTTGGTTTTATGTCTGAAGACCTTTGTGCTGTGCAGGTTTCAATGTGGTTGGTCTTCCTTGTCTTAGATAGTTTATAACTAAGCAGTTTGGGGACCTTGGAGATCGGAACTCAGTACCTGAAGGATATATTGTTTTTCCAATTTAAGATGCTTAAACAGGTTTTTGGTCAAGTTTAATAGACTCTTCCTCTGTGTTTATAAAATAGTCTTTTCCTTCTTAAAAATTATAAAATGTGGAATTCATTCTTGTCACCTAGTAAATTTCCCCTAGGAGAATGTATTGGGTTGGCCAAAAAGTTGGTTCAAGTTTTTCCATGGCCAAAAAGTTCATTCAGGTTTTTCCATAAGATGTTACAAACATAAGATGTTATGAACACAATATATTGGCCAAATGAACTTTTTGGCCAACCCATTACTATTTGATGTCATCATTTGGTTCTCATTTTGTGCTGATCAGACCTGTATCTTCCTTAGAACTCCTGCGAGAGGGCTTTCATGGAGTAACTCTTTGTAGATTGAGCCTTAGCATGTCTCCCTGTTCTAATATCTAATGTTAGATATTAATATCATTCTAATATTTTTCTGCTTGAAAACACTTATTTCATTTACTACAGTGAGACATTTACCCCTGTGGGCATGTTCCCACCCCTCATGCATAAGCTGACCTGGGATCAAACCAAGGATTGAAACTAACTTGGCAGAAGTAGGTGACGTTTGCTTACCTGTAAGAGTGATGCAAATGATTTCCAATTGTACAGTGATGTAGTGACTCAGAAATGTGATTTGGGAATCTTACAAGCTTTGCTCCCCATTGCCTAAGTTCCCAGTGACTACGGTTCAGGTCAGCAGATGGATTCTGTTTGTGCTTCACCTTCAGAGTTTTCTAGACATTTCTAGGAGAAAAGCTTTTCTTGACTGACCCCTCTATTGACTGTTCCACAGAGCAGTCAGGTGCAGGTGAATTAGAAAGGTTCTAAGAGATGATTCTCTGGGTCACAGCTACGTAACTAACACTGTTGGAAACATGTGTTCATTTTTCTCTGATGATTCAGAAGGCCCTTCAGGATCCTGCAAGTTCTCTAGACTTGTCAGTGCGCCTTCTGACACCTGTGGGAATTCCGTATCATTGTGTTGCCATTCCGCCAAAGATCAGATATTAGTGAATTTCCATTAAGTGCATGTCTGAAACCTGGGAGTGTGGTTTAAAAGCCTCATGAACAATGACAGCACCTCAAGAGAAGCTGAGAGCCTGGCTGGAGGGACTACCCTCTGGAGAAGAGTTGAAGAGCCTCCTCTAGTCATGGCTAGACCGTTGTCAGTCAGCCAGTATGGTGAGACTGATTCTTTTTAGCCTTGAAGTAATAGGATTTGTGCTCTATTCTGAGTCCTGGCCCTTTGGTTTTATGCAGCATCTGCCCTGCCTCTTTCCTTCCTCATCTGCAGAGTTTGGGGTAGAAGGGTGGCTGATTGCTTTTATTTTGGTAACCCAAACTGAATCAGGCAGCTGGAAATATTTTTTGCTTTCTTAATTAATTTTAAGGAAAGTGCCAACTGCTTATCTTGGCAATGTTAGAACTGGCGAGGGCAGCATTTGATGAATATCCTGTAATAGTTTTTGCCCACAATGTCAGAGTGAAAAAGCCAGGTTACGGAGTTGATTAAAATGCATGCCAGTGGGTTTCATGCCCACAAAGATTGTATCTCATGGGCAGTACTTCCACGCCTGAAAAAAAAACTCTTGTTGGGTATAAGTTTCAGGGTTGAACTTTTCTGGACCGGCCTCAGTGGAACAGGGGGTGAGCATGAATTGACATGGTTGTTAAAACTTTTCTTGCTCAAAAATTTCATAAGATTGTGAGATTCTTGAGGACAAGGAATGCTGGGCCTTGTGGTCTCCTTTGGTCTGTATTCTTAGTATCTCCCAAGTGTCCGGCATGCTTGGCTGTTCATTATTAACCCACTTAATCCTCACCACAAAACTATGTGGTGATTATGTAATTATCTTTATTTTACAGATGACAGAGCTGTTCGGGAGTGGAGCCTAGAACTGACTGCAGAGACTTTATTCTTAACCGTGACACTGTCTGTTTGAAAAGATAGTTGGGGCATCTAAAGAGGAAGCAAACATCATTATTTATTAAAACGGACAAGATCTTTCTTTGCTACCTTGTCCTATAGCAGAGTTTCCAAGTATGCTCCACTCTTCTGAGTTTTCATTTACTGAAATCCAGACTCTTGTACCTTTACAGACTGAATGAACTAATTACAAACGATAATTATTTTGTTTCCTGTGATATCATGGTTGCCAAGGCTTGTGTGTTTTGTTGTCATAATGGAAATAACCAGCCCAAAGATTAAAAAAAAATTAAAAGCAAAACCCTTTCAACTCTCCCTAACATGGGGGCTTGAAGCTTTGCTGACAGGCTGTTCCTGTAATGTGAACAAATTTCATGTGAAATCTAAAAAGAACTCTGTTTTTTTTTCCTTGTAATAAATAATGTTGTTAAACCTGTATTTTCAGAGAAGTTGACCTACACTTGTATTCATTTTCCTTTCAAAGCAGTAAAGTTTGCCTCTGTTAACCACTGTCTTTTAATACCACAGATAAAGTTTAGCAGCTATTGTCTGAATATTGTCTACATTCCCTTTTTTCCCTGTTTAAACAGCTTTAACTGAAATCAGTTCTACATATCAAACAAACATTTAGTTAATGTAAACTAAAACCCTTTCATATGACTTGGTGTTCTCAGGTTAGTCATTTGAGTGGTTTTCACCATTGTTAAATCTTCACAAGTTGCTTTTGTTTGCCTCATGAAAGTTCAGCGTGGATAAACAAACAAAAAATTCTTTGTGGTAACAGGTGAAGACTATAATAACTCAGTGCCTGTATATGGAACATGATTACCTTAGCAAAGCCAACCTTAACCAATATTAAGCTGTGAAAGCTCTACATTTCTTTAGACAGCAGAAGTAAAAAGAGCTTTGGGATGAATGAAGTTGTACTTTGATGGTAAAATTTGCTTTTCAAACTGAAGATAAGTGATAGAAAATACATAGGAAACAACTTCTTACTCTTTTAAAGCTTAAGTTAGTCTCTCACCTACATATGTTGGGATTATTTCAGTGCAGGAAGCAGAAAACTCAACCTGAAATGGTTTAAGCCTGAGGGGCTTCAGGAGTAGCTTGATCAAGAGTCAGTTGATTTGACTAGGACCTGGTTTTTTAGTCTGTTCATCTTGCAGCTGCTTCCTACTGTGTTGCCTCCATTCTTCCCAGTCTTCAAAATGGTTGCAAAATCCTTTTCCTGAATCTTCTGACAGTCTTATTCTGATCGATCATATGCCTGTTTCCCCCAAGCCCATTTCTGTGGCTGGAGACATGTGATGGGCTGATTGGCTCAGATAGGGTTGCGTGTTCCACTCCTGGTTTTAGAAGTAGAGCGCTACCCAGACCACGTGGACTGAAACTGGGAAAGGCAATGGGTTACCAGATGAATCATGGGATTTGGCTAGAGTAAAGGGTGCTGAGGAGAGAAATATTTGAAATTTACCACAGTAGGTTCTTAGGAAGGAAGAGAAATGATTAGTGGCTTTACATTGCTTTTTACCCATTGTCATTTGCCCTGACTGAATTGAAAGTGACAATTTGAATGGCTCTGTGGGTATAATGTGTGCCTCCGTAATTAACCTTATATTGTTCAGCTACATGAACACCTCACTGCCAGCTCCTCCTGGCCCATGGGTAAATGCTTTGATTATTTTAGATCTAAAATTACTTAAAATTGGTACCTCCTAATATGTGTCTGTGTTTTGCTCTTTTCGTCGTTGCTTTTCAGTCGCTAAGTCGTGTCTGACTCTTTGCAACCCCATGGACTACAGCACGCCAGACTTCCCTGTCCTTCACCATCTCCCAGAGTTTGCTCAGATTCACGTCCATTGAGCTATCTAACCACGTCATCTTCTGCTGCCCTCTTCTCCTTTTGCCTTCAGTCTTTCTCAGTATGAGGGTCTTTCCAATGACTCAGCTCTTCACATCAGGTGGCCAAAGTATCGGAACTTCAGCATCAGTCCTTCCAGTGCATATTCAGGGTTGATTTCCTTTAGGATTGACTGGTTTGATCTCCTTGCAGCACTAATCTTTAATAAAGATGTTTAATGAAAACATATTTTGTTTGATTATGCCTTTCCCACCCTACACAGCGCAGGCTGTCATATGCTTTAGGATCTCAGGATTTGTCGTGATTGACTGATAGCTTCCTCATGTCTGAATGATGAATGTGGCTGAAAACCCCCTCCCCAGTCTGACCTGGGTTGTCTCCCTAAGCTCTAAGTCTACTTCCTCCCTGACTGTGTGAAAAGGCTCCAGAGACTTTGAGTTATATTGGGAACTGGTTAGGCTGAGCTTTTCTCACTTTTTCTCACCCTATGGCTGTGAAGTTACTGGAGGAGAGCTGAGTGACGAAGTCCACTGTCCTTGATTGTCCATCACGGGGACATTATAACCACGGTCTTGTCTTTATGATCCCCAGGTCGAGTTTGAATGGCTGAGACAGTTTTGGTTTCAAGGCAGTCGACACAAAAAGTGTACTGACTGGTGGTACCAGCCCATGAGTCAGCTGGAAGAGATGTGGAGGAAGATGGAGTGGTTGGTGAGTATCTGGGAGCGGATTTCTTGGGATGTTATGCCCTCTCAGCCCTCGGCTGCCTGCTTTGCCTGGGTCAGTGCAAGAGAAAGACACACATCATATGATATAGCTTATACGTGGAATCTAAAATAATGATGCAAATGAAATCATCTTCAAAACAAAAGTTGACTCACAGACCCAGAAAACCAATTTATGGTTACCAGAGGGGAAAGGGAGGTGAGGAGGGATAAATTGGGAGTTTAGGATTAACATAGATGCACTCCTGTGTATAAAATAATCAGAAAGGATCTATTGTATAGCACAGGGGACTCTACTCAGTATTTTGTAATAACCTATGATGGAAAAGAATCTGAAAAAGAATAGGTTTATATATGTGTGTATATATATATGCTTTGGTATTTGTGGCTTTGGTCTGCACCTGAAACTAACACAACATTCTAAATCCACTGTACTTACTCTTTGTAAGGTAATGGGGACAGCCAGGATTTGATCAGCACAAGCTGAGTTCAGTGCAATGAACCTCTACTGAGCACTTCCTACATGCAGGGCTTCGCTGATAGCTCAGTTGGTAAAGAATCCACCTGCAATGCAGGAGACCCCAGTTCACTTCCTGGGTTGGTGAGATCCGCTGGCGAAGGGATAGGCTACCCACTCCACTATTCTTGGGCTTCCCTTGTGGCTCAGCTGGTAAAGAATTCGCCTGCAGTGTGGAAGACCTGGGTTCGATCCCTGGGTTGGGAAGATCCCCTGGAGAAGGGAAAGGCTACCCACACCAGTATTCTGGCCTGGAGAATTCCATGGACTGTATAGTCCATAAGTTCACAAAGAGTTGGACATGAAACTGAGCGACTTTCACTTCTCACTTTTCCTATGTACAAGGCACCATGTTAGACATATGTTGGGAAGTGACCATGAGAACAATGCAGCAATAATTCCTAAACTTCATCTACATTTTTATAGGTACCAGGCACTATTCTAAGAGTTCTCCCTATATTAACTTTTAAAGTTAAACTGTTAAAGTTCTTACGACAGTCTGGTGAGGTGCAGGAACTGTTAATTTATAGACATGAAAACCAAGGCCTAGAGAAATGAAGTGCCTCGCCCAAGGTCATGGAGTAAGTGGCACAGGGAGACTGAATCCCAGGCCACCTGGCTCTGGAGCTTGTGCCCTTAACCACTGCGTTCGGGCTAACAAGGAGAGAAGCGTGAATATAGCCAGGTGTTACATTAACTCAAATGAAATCCTGTAATAGAGATTTAAAGAAAAAAATCACTGTCCAGAGGCAGGAGTATTAAATTCAGAGCATTGGAGCTGGGACAGTTGTGAACAACAGATGTGGCTTTTGGGAACCTTGAGTGGGGAGAAGGAGGGTCGGTTGCAGAAGGCATTCTGAGAGAAGTGTTATGTCCTAGTCATTCTAGAAACAAGGTGATAAGGGGGGAAGTATAGTGTGACCAGAGCATGGAATTCAGGGCATGTGTAGTAGGAACTCTTGTTGGAAGGTATGTTGAGGCCACTTGGGTTAAGTCTAAATTTAAATTGTAGTAATAATACCAAATCGGGCTTCCCAGGTGACTCAGTGGTAAAGAATCCACCTGCTGAGGCAGGAGACACAGGTTTAATTCCTGGGTTGGGGAGATCCCCTGGGGGAGGAAATGGAAAATTCCATGGACATAGGAGCATGGTGGGCTACAGTCCAGGGGGTTGCAGAGTCAGACATGATTTAGTGACTGCCATGCATGCACGCACATGGTACTTACTAAGTTCCATACACCATTCTAAATATTATATATATAATTTATTTAATGTCTATGATAATTTCATAAAGTAGGTATTTTTCTCCCATTTTACACAGAGAGTTTTGTGTGGTATTGTGTGTTAGTCACTTAGTCGTGTCCAACTCTTTGCAACCCCATGGACTCCTCTGTCCATGGGGATTCTCCAGGCAAGAATACTGGAGTGGGTTGCCCTTCCCTTCTCAGGGCATCTTCTCCACCCAGGGGCCAAATCTGGGTCCTCCCGCATTGCGGGCAGATGCTTTATCAGCTGAGCCACCAGGGAAGCCCAAGAATACTGGCCTGGGTAGCCTATCCCTTCTCCAGCGGATCTTCCTGACCCAGGGGTCGAACCGGGGTCTCCTGCATTGCAGGCGGATTCTTTACCGTCTGAGCCACCAGGGAAGCCCGAGGAGACTGGAGCACAAAAGGTTCCCCTAACTTCCTCAAGGTCATACAGCTGAGTCGGGGAACTGGAGTTTGAACTCAGGAGGACCAGCTCTAGGGTCATGCCCTGCACCCCCTCACTGTTCTGCCTCCAGATCATCAAGTTTGGAATATAGTGGAAAAGTGATAAAAGCCTGCTAAACTCTTGAGAGAATACCGCTGTGCAGACTTTATGAGATGTGCTAGAAACAGTGGACCAATTTGCAAAAATAGGTAGTTTTTGCCAATCCCTGTTTTATAATAATGAAAATACCAAGTCACAACCGTGATGGCACCCCAGTTTGAAAGTCTGAATCAGAATCCAGAAGTCCCGGCTATCCAGCCTTTTCCTTAAATCTCTAAACCACACCTTTTCATGGATGTGTGTTTAGGGGGAGGAATGTTGTAATCCTTTTAGCGTACTAACAGTATCACAAAAATGGATTTCTCCAAAGACATGAATCATTTCAAAATGGAGCATTGTACAACTGGATTGGAGGTGATGAAAATTTCGTGCTGCAATTTCCTCAGTTAGTTCTGTTCCTAAAATTAGGCTGTGCAGAGTATGATCCAGTTTTTCCTGGGATGTATATATAAAGGCAGCTTCATTTTGAGAGAATTTCTTTTTCACAGTGTAATTCTGGTTTTATTTATTTATCTATATGAGTTAGAAACTTCCCTGGTGGCTCAGTGGTTAAGAATCCACTTGCAAGTTAGGAGCTGCTGGAGACGTGGGTTCGATCCCTGGGTTGGGAAGATCCCCTGGAGGGGGGCATTGTGACCCACTCCAGTATTCTTGCCTGGAGAATCCCCATGGACAGAGGAGCCTGGCAGGCTACAGTCCATGAGGTCGCAGAATTGGATAAGACTGAAGTGACTTAGCACGCACATACGAGTTAGAACTTCTTTACTTGCTGAACCTTGATCGTAAGACATAGGTTGACTTTGGGATTGTAATTTAACAGTTCTCTGAATTAGAGTTGGTAAACTGTAACAATTAGAGTTGGTGAAATAAGAAAGAAACTCACTTGTAGTGTTTTAAAAAATGTATTTTTGAATTGCTTTTGTTCGAGGGCTTTTTTTTTTTTTTTTAAAGTGAAATCTTTGGTTTTGTGAGCTTACGGGTGATGTTCATTACGAATTCACTTAAACTAGTTATATATGTACACACACACACACATATATATATATAAAACTAAATAGTTTAAAATATATATATATATTTTTTAACTTGGTGGTGCTGGCTCTTTAGATAAACTATCTGTTCTTCATAACTCTTGTGTAAAAATACTAAAAAGAAGAACAGTCTTGGGAACTGGCCAGAGCCAGTTTCCTTGCAGTTGGTGTGGTGTTACTGAGTGTTCTAAGTGAAATCAATGGGCTCTGTGTCTCAGCAAGTCTCAGGATGATGGTTATCAGCGGAGTGAAGGTTTGGGCCAAGATAAAAGGAATGACACTTCTAAATTAAATTTAAGCTTTGCTTCAAGCCTTTTTGTAATGACTTTTAACGAACTCGTAATAATGTACTTTTGCTATTGGGAGAGACGAGAATAATCATTGGAAAAGGCTATGGTTCTGTGACTGGTGGTGCCCTGCCAACGGATAGTTGTGTGCTGGGGATGGAACTGGCGCGGGCTGGTTACATTCCTACTTTGTACCAGCCTGCCTCCGATTTTTTCATTTGTGAGCAGTAGGGGGCAATGTTGAGCTACCAGTTTGAGGCCCCTGGATGCTAACTAAGCCTTTCAAGAAAATGCAGACAAATGTACCATTAACTGTCCAGAATTATCCCTGTTGCTTCAAGTTAGCTGTAATCTCCAAGATTCCATAACACAGGAAATCAGTGTGGGTTAACAAATTCAACAGCAATTTAACATAAAAAGTGCAGTGTTTGGTGCACATTTGGATTCTATAGAATTAGACTAATCCAAACAGCCTTTCTGAATGCACTCACTTGGCTTCCAGGGAATACGTGACTCAAAATGATGATCCTTTTAGACAAATGCTTCTTCTTTATCATTATGCTTTTCTGCATTTGTTGTGTATGTGTTGTGGAAAGATTTCCCTAATTAATGCACTTTGTCTGTTGTGCCACATAGCATCGATCTCCTTTGGCGAGAAAATAAAACAAAAAAACCTCAGGCAATATGTACATTACTTTTCACCTTTTGCTTGTGATTAAAGCACCCTTTGACAGCCCTCGTACTGGGGAAGAGACTTGTGTTGGAATTCCTCTCTGTCTTTGTGTTTTTTTTTTCCCCTTTGTGGTTGGAAGGTATAGTCTCAGGTAGGATCTAAAAGAAGAAGGGAAAATGAGCTTTGAAATCACATTTCTTCCATTAATGGTAATTGCTTCACATGTCATAACCAGTCACATATTTTAAAAAGTTTAGTCAGCTATCTCTAAGACTCCCCTAGCCTCCATTGCCCATCCCCTGTTCCAGCAAGCTCCTTTTTTTTTTTTTTTAATCACACTGTTTATTCTTGCCATTTTTTTTCCCTGAGGATACTTCTTCTCTGGGCATGCTCTTGTGATGTAAATGTTAAACCTTATATTTGAATGACATTCTGATGAAATATCACATTTTCCCTGAATATTGCCTCATGAATTTATGAGCCATTAAGCCCCAAAGCACCAAAACCCTTTCTTATAATCCAGGAACTTAGCCTAGTCTTTCCTCTCAATTCTGCTCTTCAGGAAGGTATGATGACACTCTAACGCTATTCAAATATTTGTATTTTATTTTATTTTTTAAACTAGCCCACCACTGCACATCTGAGATTAGCATGTTACGGGGCTATCTCAGGATAAGAGAGTTACCATTTGAAAGAAACTGCACAGGCTTTGCTTTCTGGGCAAAAAAAAAAAAAAAAAAGAAAAGCTGAACTCTCCTGTGAGGTGAGGAAGTCTTACTGTAGCCAGAGATTCAGCGGATAGGCCGTTTGTCTCATAGGGTCTGGTATCGCGCTCTGCAAAACTGACATTTATTTTACCTATAAAAAATGCTTTAACACTATCAAGTTCACTGAGATACAGAAAAGAATGCTAGGTGTGATGTCCTCTAAATTGATGACATTTATTCCTTGCCTTTTGACCTTAAGAAAAAAAAAAAAGAGGTCAATTTGGTATATAGTCCAATAGAATATTCTAGAAGAGTTTCCAGAGTAAACATTTTCAGAATACAGATGATTTTTGTAGTGGAGAGAAATCTCCTCCTCCTTCCTTTATGGCTTTTTAATTTTTATTTTTTTTTTTTCTAGAGGAGAAGGGTAGATCCTGATCGTTTTCAGTGTTTTGAATTGCATTTCCTGTCTTGACAGTTCCTCGCACTGGGATAGCAGTGCATTTATATGGCAGTTGGCCTTAATAACCTTTATTGACTTTAGTGGGTTGGAGCCAGGGCTGGATTATTTTAATGTATCCGTTTTGAAACAGTGTAAAACACAACATATAATTATGTTAGGTAAGCTATCGGCTACATTTAATTCTACCCATTTATGTTAACAATTGGCACGGGAGAGCAGGGAGACATGGAAAATGAGTAGGTGTTTTATTTCAGACTGTTACCCGTGTCTTGTTGTTAAAGTTTTAAGAGAGAAAGGTACTTAAGAATGTGAAAGTTGTCCTTTACAAGTCAGTTGTAATAGTTTAATTTCAAGATGAGTCATGCCTTTTAGCTTGTCATTCTGGCCCGTGTAAATCTTCTGAGAAGGCTCAGAGTGCGGAGCCTGTCCGCTGCTGTCTAGCTGAGCCCTCCTTAGTGTAGGTTACCCAGAGGTGGGGAATGATGGAGCCAGGAGCAGTTTGTTTGTTTTTGGAGAGATTAATGAAGCTATCATCACAGTGCTTTAGATTAAATTCTTTGTAACTGAATAGAGGAACAAGGCTGCTTTTTCACATCTTGAAATATATCCTGGGTATACTGCTTTTTGCTATCATATTATAGTTTAGTTAGCTACGTTCATTTTAAACTTCCAGGATTAGCAATTTTTAAAGGTGTGAGGAAGAAAATGATATAAATATAAATATTGATCTTTTTTGTCTTATGAATGGTGAAGTCATTAACTTATATATATGTGTGTGTGTATATATATATTTACATATCTCTTGCCTTTAGTGTTAGTGTATATACTAAATTATATTTGCTAAATTAATAATATTAATTTTATTAATTTAATATATTTGCTAAATTATTGTCTATTATTTACATTATTATTTATTTTAATATATTTGCTAAATTAATAATATTAATGCTGCCTTCTGTTTTTCAGAGTTAGCATTTCTGATAAAGGAGCAAAGCATATTAATTTAGAATCTGGTGTGAAATGTCTAGTGGTTTTAAATGAAAATTTAAATTCCTTTTCCCCTTTTTGGTCCAGTACTGAGTGGCTCAGAAGAAGCAGACTGGAGGCAGGTAGACAGTCTCAAGCACCCAACAATTCAAATTATGTGTGCAGATTCTGAGCTCTGGGAATAGTCTATGTTTAGCTTTAGAAATTTGGAGAAAAGAAAAAAGCCACTTTTTTGGCTATAGTGGCTTAAAATCCTCTGCTCACATTCTTTTTATTACCTTAAATGTCTTCCCTGAAGGTTGGTTCTTTCCATATGCCTCCTTCCCCACCCCTCGCACCCCTGCTTCCACACCTCTGTATTGTTATATTAAAAGTAAAATATCTGGGGGAAAAGTGTATGGATAATTTAGCAATGAATTTCGAACAGGTTTGGATTCCTTTGATTGCCTTCTGGGTTTCTCTCAGATTTTCCCAATTTTTTTCCTTTGTTGCTGCAGACTTAATCATGAATTAAGGAAAAAAAAAAGTGTTGTGAATTCTGTCTTTTTGGAAAGAAATTTCCAATTCCAAGAGAATTCAGGCTTAAGCCTTAGAAGCAGAATGTGCATAGAAAGCACAAAGGACTCTGTTTATGATTCTCTTTGAAGTGTTTTTGCAACTGGATAAGGAAAATTTTAGAAACCGTCTGATAGTGTTCAGGGTAAATACTTAAACCCCTTTAGAGAATTTCACACATAGATACTGTGCAGCAGAAAAAAGGGATACTTATGTTTCTTAAAGCTGCTACAGCCTACAGCTTTGTACTTAAAGACAGAGGTGTTGAATGGAATTCTACTGAGGATACATCCAGTGACAATATCTCCAGAAACATCAGAGCAAACCAGTGGGTAGGACTTTCTGTTTTTAACCCTTCCGTGAGCTGTGTGAGAGTTGAGCTTTACTGGTACCGAGGACTCGAATGTCCCTGTTACATTCCAGGAATTGTTAAGAGGATTGTTCAGTACTGCTGCTCTGCACACAATGGGAACAAGACTAAAAATGTTGAAGATGGTGAGACAGTGACAGGAGCTGGGAAATTCCACGTGAAACAGCCTTGCCATCTCTCTGAACTCTGCGTGAGAGAAAAGTGGAATAAACAGCCAAGGTTTCTAGTATTTGAGCCTGATTTCATAGGCTTTAGCTAAATTTTGCTAGCATGTGTTAATAAACACACACACTCACACACATACACATTTCACATACATTCTATATATTTTTTAAGTAAACAGATTCTATTGTTATATACGATTTTCACTACGCTGAAATTCAGATTGATATAAAGGTGTGAAGCGCCTGCTAGTTTCCCCCAGGGAGCTATGGGAGCCTAGGCTGCTAGAATTTATTTTGGATTGCTTTGACTAGCAGACCATCTTAGCATTTCAGATGTAAATTCAGAAACCTTCGTGCCAGATTGGGCTGGTGGGAATTTCCATTTTTCCTAGAAAAGATAGAGAATAAAACAAATTGTATACTTCCTCTGGTTTCTTGGGGGAGGAGGGGTAGGGAGTAGGACATTAAATTCAGCTCTAGTCTGTCATTTATCTTTTTATAAATATCTTTGACATAGTCTAGAAAAGCTCAGTCTGATAGAATAAAATGATTTTTTTTTTTTAAACTACAGACCTACAGTTTTGCAAGGGAAGCAAGATTTCCAAAGGATAAATGTGCCAACTTTTGGGGATATTATCAAGATCGTAGGATCTTATTTCCCAGGTTGGTTACTGAAAGGTCCCTAAAACTGTTCTCTTCTGAACAAAACTGTTTTGATGATCAAATGAGAGAGTTTGTAACGTATAAAAGTACTGAACATGTGGAAGGCGTCACCAGGAGTGATGTTAGAAGTGTAAACAAGTGGCCATTCCAGACTCCTTACTTAGAGATCATTTGACTCAGTCTCCTTGGCATCAGCATCGCCCCCACCCCCCCACGCCCATTTCCCATTTCCCTTCCTGTAGAACTGGGATCAGTCCTGGAGCTAAAGCGACTCATAATGGTTTGGAGCTCAAGGCTACTCTGGTAACGTTTCTTCTTGACTTTGGGCTAGATATTTTGGGAGCCAGGGCTGGGAATCTTCCCATATTTTGCAAAAATGTCTCTCTGGACAAATGTGCTCCAAGTGTCAAAATCTGACTTACTAGAGAGCTCTGGGAACATATTAAGTTGACTTTTTCCTGCATTAAGGGAAACATAACCATCATCCTGCTCTCTTCTTGTCAACATCTGCAAAAGAATGACCTTTTTTTAAAAAAAACTAAAGAAACCTGAGGTAGACTTTCCAGTGTTCCTGAAAGTATCTCTGGCCATTTTCATTTTTAAATGACAATATGTTTTTTTAATTGTATTTTACTTTTGATTGGAGGGCAAGAGTACTCCACAACCTTGTATTGCTTTCTGCCATTCATCAACATGAATCAGCCACAGGCATACACATGTCCGCTCCCTCTCAAACCTCCCTCCCGCCTCCCTCCCCATCCCACCCCTCTAGGTTGTCTTAGAGCACCAGCTTTGGGTTCCCTGTGTCATACAGAGAAAATTCCCACTGGCTAGCTATAGTTTTTAACACTGCCTTTTCCCTAACACGTAAATTAAGATCATCTTTTTTGTATCTCCTTGCATGATCTCAGCCCACCTGGAACCACCTGTGACTGTCCTATTTGTAAATTTTTCCTTGATGTGGGGAAAAATCTCAGATAATCTCCAACTTGGTTTTGATTGATGGACAAAATTAGCCTTCACATAAAAATCTGGAGTCTCCTAGCCATCTGCAAAATTAATTTTCAGTGTGAGACATACCTGCCCTGGTTATAAACACCTGGAACAGGTGGTTGCTTGATGGTATATATATATCCCTCTAACTTCAATGTTATTAATTTAAATGAGCAATTATGAAATTGACCAGAATTATGCATCAGATCTTCTTTAACAGATGTTGGGGGATTAAGAGGGCTTGTATTTTATTTAATGTCATAAACTTTTCATGCAGTCACCAGTGAATTATTTTTAACGAATGAAAGTTGCGGAATATGCCAGTACCAGCAATAATTTAGTTTTTTGTTGGTACTGGGGTCTCATATCTTGGGGCACCTGAACAGTAGTTGGGAAGGGTATACGCTCTTCAGCCATATAGTAGTAAGTATCTCAAACTTAACAACTCCAGAACCAAACTCTTGATTCCCATAACTTCCCCAGCCTTCCTTGCACAGGTCAATAATTTGTGCTTCTCACTGCCCAGTCAGAAACCTTGGAATTCTATTGGTTTATCTCTTGATCTATCAATGAATCCCGTTAGCTCCGTTTTCAAAACAGAGTCATGATCTGGCCACTCGTCACCACTCTGTCTGTTAACCACCTTGGTGTAAATAACCTCCCTATTTTTACCACTTATGTTCACCTGTGTCAGAGTGTTCCTTTCAAATGTGTCAAGTCATTTCACTCCCTGGTCCCAATCTCACCATCCCATCCAGAAATCCCGTTTCCCTTCATGTGATAATCTCTAGTTGCATCCATGTTGCAGCAAGTGAAGTAAGTAAGAAAGACAATGCCATATGATATCACTCATATGTGGAATCTCAATGACACAGATGAACCTATCTGCAAAACAGAAACAGACTCGGAGAGAACAGATTTGCGGTTGCCAAGGGGAGGGGGTTAGGGGAGGGATGGAGTGGGAGGCTGGGGTTAGCAAATGTAAGCTTTTAGATATAGGATCGATAATAAGGTCCTACTATACAGCACAGGGAACTATTAACATATTCAGTATCCTATGAGAAACTGTAAAGGAAAAGGATATTTAAAAAAAGAAAAGAAATCCAACTTCCTTCTGAGGGGCCTGATGCCCTCTAGGATCTATCTATTCCTGCCCCCACCTTCTCTCCCCAGCATAGTCTTTCTCCCCTCCCCCTCCTCCACTAGCCTTCTTTACAAAAAAAGAAAAACAGAATGAACTTTTTAAAAAAGATTTCTTCATTGGACTATGTTGGGTCTTAGTTGTAGCGCGTGGGATATTTGGTCATGGCATGTAGACCCTAGTTGTGATGCATGGGCTCAGTAGTTGCAGGGTGGGCCACTGGCCCACCAGGGAAGTCTCCCTTCTTTACCATCTTTAGAACATGCCCAGTTTCCTCCTGCCTCAGGGCGTTTGCTTTTGCTGTTGCCTGTGTCTGGAACATTCCCCCCTCGGTTATTTGCCTAACTCACTCCCTCATTTCCTTTCCATCTCTCTGCTCCTGTCCCTCCTCTGGGAGAGTTTCCTCTGACTGAGCTCTCTGACTGTAGAGAGAGTATAGCGCTGCTCTGTTCTCCTCCTCCTGCTCTCCCCTGCCTGCCGTGATACCATGTACGTGTTTGTAGTCTGCCTCTACATATAATCCTCATAAGGGCAGGAACTTTGTTTCATTCACTACTATTTCCCCAGCTCTTAAACTGTGCCCCATACTTAGTAAGTTGTTGTTGGTCAGTCGTTTAGTCGTGTCCCACTCTTTGTGATCCCACAGACTGCAGCACGCCAGGCTTCCCTGTCCTTCACCAATTCCTGGAGCTTGCTAAAACGCATGTCCATTGAGTCGGTGATGCCATCCAACCATCTCCATCTCCTGTCATCCCCTTCTCCTCCTGCCTTCAATCTTTCCCAGCATCAGGGTCGTTTCCAAGAGTCGGCTCTTTGCATCAGGTGGCCAAAGTATTGGAGGTTTAGCTTCAGCATCAGTCCTTCCAATGAACACCCAGGACTGATTTCCTTTAGGATGGACTGGTTGGATCTTCTTGCAGTCCAAGGGACTCTCAAGAGTCTTCTCCAACACCACAGTTCAAAAGCATCAATTCTTTGGCTCTCAGCTTTCTTTATAGTCCACCTCTCACATCCATACATGACTACTGGAAAAACCATAGTTTTGACTGGACGGACCTTTGTTGGCAAAGTAATGTCTCTGCTTTTTAATATGCTATCTAGGTTGGTCATAACTTTTCTTCCAAGGAGCAAGCATCTTTTAATTTCATGGCTGCAGTCATCATCTGCAATGATTTTGGAGCCCAAGAAAATAGTCTGTCACTGTTTCCATTGTTTCCCATCTATTTGCCATGAGGTGATGGGACTGCATGCCTATCTTGGTTTTTTGAATGCTGAGTTTTAAGCCAGCTTTTTCAGTCTGCTCTTTCACCTTCATCAAGAGGCTCTTTAGCTCCTCTTCACTTTCTGTCATAAGAGTGGTATCATCTGCATATCTGAGGTTATTGATATTTCTTCCTGCAGTCTTGATTCCAGCTTGTGCTTCATCCAGCCTGGTAGATATTTAGCACTTAACTTGTTAAAGAAAATTAGGAGTTTGGGATTAATAGATACATACTGAAGTGAAGTGAAGTGTTAGTCACCTAGTGTCCTACTGGTGAGTCGGACACGACTCTTTGCAACCCTGTGGACTGTGGCCCACCAGGCTCCTCTGTCCATTTCCTGGGCAAGAATACTGGCGTGGGTAGCCATTCCCTTCTACCAGGGGATCCTCCTGACCCAGGGATCAAACCTGGTCTTCTGCATTGCAGGTGAACTCTTTACCATCTGAGCCACCATATACACTACTATATATTAAATTGATAGAGAACAAGGATGGACCTACTGTATAGCACAGGAAACTCTATTCAGTATCTTGTAATAATGTATGATGGAAACAAATCTGAATAAGATAATATATGTATATGTATAACTGAATCACTTTGGTGTACACCGGAAACTAACCCAACATTGTAAATTAACTATACTTCAGTTAAAAAAAGAACTTGAGACTTCCCAGTGATTCAGTGGTTAGGATTCCAGGCTTCCACTGGAAGCCTGGGTTCAGTCCCCCAAAATAATAATAATAAAGGAAATTAATTCATGTTGGGTCATTGTTCCAGCCCTGCCACTTCCTCACTTTCAGGATCAATGGCACAGCCTTCAAAGCATTCTTTTCCTTTTTTCTCCCAATTTTTAAAGTCGATTTGAATTTGTTATAATATTGCTTCTGTTTTTTAAAAAAATTACTTTTAATTGGAGTGTAGTTGCTTTACAGTGTTTTGTTGCTTTCTGTCATACATCAGCATGAATCAGCCATCGGTATTCATGTGTTCCCTCCTTCTTGAACCTCCCTCCCACCTCCCACCCCACTTACCTCTCTAGGTCCTCAGAGCACCAGGTTGAGCTCCCTGTGTTATACAGCTTCCCACTAGCTATCTATTTTACATATGGTCACGATGCATTCTTTTTAACTCTGTACATTTTCCTTGAATGTTTGGTCCTGATCCACGGGAATATTGAGGGGTTAGTTTTATTTTTAAACCAACACAACCCTCCCAGCAGTACCCCCCAAACATCTTGAAAATTAAAAAATAATAACAGTATCAAGAGCACAGATGATGCACCAGAACATTCTGTTTTATGCCTTTGGCATTTGCCCTGTGAAGATGGAGCAATCCCTGGCAAACAACATACGCGAATATGAAAACTCTTTAAAAAAAGAAATGAGAGACATAAGTAGGTTATTAAGTTTCCCTGAGTAGCAGTGCTGCAAAAACTTAAAATCATGTTTTTTCTTTTTTTTTTTTTTTTGCCTCATTTGTTGGCATCCTTCACATTTTAGATTTTCCTTTTCTTGAAAAACTTAATAAAGTACAATTGTCATAAAAGTAAATGTGTTCCCCAGCAAAGCTTGGACTTTTTATGACTAATTTCCCAAGTCAGCGAGGGAGCGGACCGTGGACTGGACAGGTTTGGGGCACAAAACTAGGGAAGTCTCTGAGGAGTAAACTGACTTCTGCTAGACAAGCCGAGCATTGATTAAAATATTTATCATCCTTTGGGTATGCAATAGCTTTTGATGATGGAAGGCATATTAATATTCATCTTTGCTGCTTGTCTGCACTTCAGACAGAGCCCAGGAAAGAATGTTCAGTTGACCAGCTTTCTCTCCTCTCCAGGAGTCCTTGAGACCCAGCACAACTTGGAACCAAGAAACTTGCCTTCTGATGGGATTGAGCTTTTCCTCTAGGGGGGTGGGAGCGGGGGTGGGGATGACCAGGGGCAGTGGTGTGTGTGGAGGGCTGGAGATGGGAGGAATACAAACCAGGAGAGACCTTTGCACTGGAAAACTTTAAAGGCTGACTGCTTTCTTACAGGAAGCCATTTGCCAGAACAAAGGGAGAAGTTTGGTCATCATTTTCTAAGCAGCAGAACTGGCGTGGCTGAGTCCATGTAGCTGACGTGGCTCCTTGTGGGGAATCTAAGCCTTACAGAGGATGTTGGGGTGAATACCACTGGGGGCTGAAGATTCCCCTCTCCTTCCCCCTCCTCCCCTGCCTTTACTGAGGAAGATGTTTGCTGCCGATGCCCAGGTCTTCTGAAAACTGGTTCTTCTGGAGTGCACCATCTCATTGTCATCTTGAGAAAGAATAAATATAGATGGTGACCACTTAGGCAGGCATGCATTGCACAAGGTGGCCTGCTGGGGTTCTCAAGGCTTGTCTTTAAAAAAAAAAATTTTTTTAATTGAAGTATAGTTGATTTACACTGTTGCGTTAGCTTCAGGTGTATAGCAAAGTGATTCAGTTATATATATATATGTATGTACACACACACACACACACAAATATATATATAGGAATTCCCTGGTGGCTCAGTTGGTAAAGAATCTGCCTACAGTGCTGGAGACCTGGGTTTGATCCCTGGAGAAGGGAATGCCAACCCATTCTAGTATTCTTGCCTGGAGTATTCCAGGGACAGAGGAGCCTAGTGGCTTACTGTCCATGGGGTCGCAAAAAGTCAGACACACATTCATAAATACAAACACACACACACACACACATATATGTATGTATATTCTTTTTTAGATTATTTTCCCATATAGGTTATTACAAAATATTGAGTATAGTTCCCTGTGCTATAGTAGGGTCCTTGTTGGTTACCTGTGTTATATATAGTAGTGTGTATTTGTTGATCCCAAACTCCCAATTTATCCCTCTCACCCCTCCTTCCCCTTTCATAACTGTAAATTTGTTTTCTATGACTGTGGGTCTATTTCTTCTTTTTAAACTTTTAATTTTAATTTTATGTTAGAGTATAGTTGATTAACAGTGTTGTGATGGTCTCAGGTGTATGTGGATCTGTTTCTGTTTTGTGTGTAAATTCACTTGTATCATTTTTTTTTTTTTTAGATTCTGCATATAAGCAATATATGGTTATTTGTCTTTCTCTGTCTGACTTAACTGCACTTAGTATGGTAATCTCTAGGTCGAGACCTGTCTTTTAATTTTTTTCTTTTTTTCTCTATTGAGAGGAAGAATCTGGCTTATTAGTTTAGTTAATTAAGCAGTGTTGTTTTCTGTCTTGATGGGAATAGCCTTGATTATATTTTTGAAGGCAAGTAAGAGCCCTGAAAGAACCTGACCTTTTTATTGAGTTGTCTTTAAAATAAAAACCTGGCAATTGAATAGGAAATTTTCATAAAAGCAGCAGTGTATGAGGACACTTAGTTTCTGTCTTTAAATTCTGAAAATTCAGAATCTTTGCCCCTTTGCATTGTAGTTTCTATGACTCCATGCTGAGATAGTCTTGTTAAAGGTACCTTAGAAAATTGGACAATAATGATATATTTGAAGACTCAAAAGAGTAGAAGTGTTGTTTTTTTTTTCTTGACCCTAGTCATTTAATTGTTCATTTGCTCCAGTTTAGGTAGGTATTGTGAAGTTATTCAAAAAATGAGGACTTGTGTCTCCCACACTGATAAGGCACAAGGCAGTAGGCAATTCCGAGAGAGGGAAAACAAAGGAGAAAAGTGGATTCTGACAGAGGTTTCTGGGACTACAGAGGAGGATTTTCATAGCTAGATCGTCAGTTCAGTTCAGTTCAGTTCAGTCGCTCAGTCGTGTCTGACTCTTTGCGACCCCATGAACCGCAGCACGCCAGGCCTCCCTGTCCATCACCAACTCCCGGAGTCCACCCAAACCCATGTCCATTGAGTCGGTGATGCCATCCAACCATCTCATCCTCTGTCATCCCCTTCTCCTCCTGCCTTCAATCTTTCCCAGCATCAGGGTCTTTTCAAATGAGTCAGCCCTTTGTATCAGGTGGCCAAAGTATTGGAGTTTCAGCTTCAGCATCAGTCCTTCCAATGAACACCCAGGACTGATCTCCTTTAGGATGGATTGGTTGGATCTCCTTGCAGTTCAAGGGACTCTCAAGAGTCTTCTCCAGCACCACAGTTCAAAAGCATCAATTCTTCGGTGCTCAGCTTTCTTTATAGTCCAACTCTCACATCCATACATGACTACTGGAAAAACCAGAGCCTTGGCTAGATGGACCCTTTGTTGACAAAGTAATGTCTCTGCTTTTTAATATGCTGTCTAGGTTGGTCATAACTTTCCTTCCAAGGAGTAAGTGTCTTTTAATTTCATGGTGGACTCAATTCAAAGATGGCTGAAGCCAGAGACACTGTTGCAGGAAAACACAAGCTCTGCTCACAGATTTGAAAAGACTGAATGGAGCAGACTTTCGGGAAGTCCAGTAATGAAATGAGAAGATTAACAAGGGCCTTCTTTTTCTAATGCATTTCTCTGCAAGGTACAGGACTCTCACCCCTTCATAACTGGCTTTCCTATCAAAGTCATGGGCAGCCAAGTGCCACACATGCACAATGGAAAATAAAATGAAACTACTTTATTATTTTTTTTTGAAACTACTTTATTGTCTTGCATTTGTAAAGATTTTCCTTGGGAAACAAGTCAAGATTGTATTATTTGCACTGTTTTCATCCTAAGTACAGCAAACAAACAACACTACATTTTCAAAAGAATTACAAATGAGTTGAAGCATTTTTCCAACCAAGGTCTTTTATTATTATTGTTATTTTTTTGCCTCAAAAATGAGTATTGAACCTGTGGTATAACACTAGGAACTATACTCAATATCTTGTAATAACCTACATTGGAAAAGAATCTGAAAAAAAATATATATATATAGTATGTGTATATATATATAAATATATATATACATATATGTGTATATCTGAACCACTTTGCTGTGTCCTTGAAACTGATACAACATTGTAAATTAGCTATACTTATGTTTTTAAAAATTGAATACAAGCCTAATAATTTTGGACTTTTCGTCAAAGGTTTTCCCTTATGTGAACCAGTGGTTCACCACCATTCTCTTCTGTGTTTAGGAACCTTAGGTCTCTTTTCTCTTTGCTTTTCTTCTCCTTCCTGCTTTCCTTCCTTCTTCTTCCCTCCCTTCCTATCTCTCTGTCTGATGTTGGAATTGTGATCTGGAGGGAATGACATCTCCACTGCCTCTTACGGAGGCGACAGTCTTGAGGACCTGAGTATTTGCATAGAAATATTTTGAAACATAGCCAAGAGTGTCATTCATGAGTTATTTGATTTGAGTCAGGACAGCGGGTATGGTCATCTGTCATTTCCACGGCTGAAAAAGCGTTTTCTTTCCCATGCGTGTCTACCCATTCTTCAGCTAATAGCTCCAGGTTAGTGATGGCCCTCCATGCTGTCTTATATTTGCCATTGCAATTTGGTATGTCAGTCACACCACTTGAAAGACTGAGTCACTGTTTGGAATGTAAATGGTGGCTGTTCCTTCTAGTCTCTCCCACCTTTTATATATAGATTTCTGCTAGACATTCACTTTTTCTCTTTGTGTGATGTTATTATTTTCTAGTGACTAGTTTGATTACTTCTAAGGCATGAGGTGTTAATTCTTGAGTGATTAACAACTCCCTGTGAGTTTGATCTTCAGACTTAAGCTTCTGGAATATTGTCGTTACTTTGATCCCTTCAGTTTATAAAAAACAGTAATATCTGCAAAGTGCAAAAAATAAGGTATTCCTGTACATAAGATTTTCACATATAACATCCTTAGGTAATACCTAAGGAGTAAAATTGTTGGATCAAAGAATATGTGTATTTTCAGTTTTAAGAGAGATGGTCAAATTGCCCTCCATAGATAGAGTTTGTCATAGAGTTTCTATGTGTGTGTATGGGTGTATATTTATATGTATGTATTCATATGTAGTGGTAAAGAATCCACCTGCCAATGCAGGAGATGTGGGTTTGATCCCTGGGCTCAGAAGATCCTCTGAAGTAGGAAATGGCAACCCATTCCAGTATTCTTGCCTGGAAAATCCCATGGACAGAGGAGCTTGGCGGGTTACAGTCCCTGGGGTCACTAAAGAGTCAGACATGACTTAGCGACTAAACATCAACAACAACAATTCATATGTAGAGTTTATGTGATGCAATGCCTGTTTTCCTCACATCCTTACCAGTGGCAGTATATTAACAGACTTTTTGCAAGTACAATTGGTGAAGAGCAGTTACTGTTTTGCATATGAAGAAACTGAGGCTCAGAGAGGTTAAGTGACTTTGTTAAGATCACAGAAGTGGTGAGCTACAGGGCTGGGGTTTGCAATTCGCCCAGGCAGTCTGGTTGCAGGGTCTGCTCTCTGAATTACTGTAATAGTCTTAGCTGAAGCTCCATTCTGTTACATATGACCAAAGAATTCTGACAGAATTAGAGGCTCCAGCAAGGAACACTCATATTTCTTTGGCTGGTAACTGTAGGAAGTTGTTCTTTCACCATGGAGTTGTCTGCCAAGTCAGCTGAATCAGTCCAAGTGATCAGAATCGTTCCTCTGACATCCAGTGATATCATTACGTAGTGGGATTGAGTTTTATATGGGAAGTAAGTGGCCCTTTACCCTGCTGAATCTTAGGGCCCAATGCTGTAGCTGTTTTCAGCAGTGGAAGGGGAAGGGTGGGGGTGGTCTCCTTGCTGCCAGAGTCACGGCATGTTGCCTGATTTTCTGTTGAAGGTTACGTTCCTGTTGGACTTTGTTCAGGTGTGAGTTTTGGTGGCTGTGTTCCACTGTGATGAACCTCCTTGGCCTCTCCTGCTCACCTTCATTCTTCCTCCATCTGTCAGTCTTCATTAGGTCATTTAAACAATGATTCATTTTCTCTTCTGGCCCTTTTCTGCTTGGCTCTGCAACTGTGAGTTCAAGCCTTCACCCCGCACACACAGTTCCTAGGTAAGAATTTATTGCAGGAAGACTTTGGGCAGGATTGAGATGATCAGAGAGTGGTTAGAATTATATTTCCAGGTAAAGGCAAGGATGAGAAGAGGTCTCAGGAGGGGTAGAGAGGTCCTCTTTGACCCCTTCCTAAACTGTGTTGGTAGACTTTCATTCTCAGGAGTTGGGTGGGGTACCTTCTGTGACTCTGGGCCCTGATGGGTCACATCCCTTGCTGTGTTGTAAAGTCAGGTTCTACTGTTGATGGCATAACCCACAGTATCAGTCATCAAGTCTTGTCGATTTGAGTCCTGTCCCCTTTGAAGTAGTCAAGCTTAGATCCTTTTGGGTTAAGAACTTCCGGTCTCAGGCTAGCCAAGTCTGAGCCCTGGCTGAATTAAGTAAGAGTGTATGTTACTGGGCAGTGACATGGGGAGCCTCAAGCTTCCTCTTCTGTAAAATGGGTGTGCTGAAAGTACTGCCCTATTGGGATTATGGTGAGATTTGTCCACAGTAGTAAGTGTAGTGTTTTGTATATTGCCTGGCATATTTTCAGCATTATTGTTTTGAACCTGTCCTCTTCTTTCATTCCTCCTGCCATTTGCTAATTCAGTGCCCCCTCACCTCTCACCTAAGTCATCCCTCCAGCTCACGTAGACTCCCAGCTTTGTCTTACGGTTACATTTGCCTAGAATCCATGCTTTCCATTCGAGTCTCTGTTCAGAAGCCCCCCTCAGAGTGGCCCTTTCCTCTCTCTTCTTTCTCTGCTTTATTTTTCCTCAGAGCATCTATCACTCTCTGAATGGATATCTAATACATGCATCTGTTTCCTGTGCTAGAATTTTAAGCAGCTCGAGGGCAGGGACTCCGCCTTGTCCTTTCTGTGGTCTCAATGCCCACCCTGTAGGACCGTAACTGTTCGTGTGCACGGAAGACACACGTGCTTTGTGGGTGTAGACTCTTTCTGAGTTGCCCCTTTTTATACCTGTAGTGCTTCATACATACATACATACATACATACATATATATATATATGTATTTAATTAAAAAGGTTTTTTTTTTTTTTTTGGCCATGCTATGTGGCATGCAGGATCTTAGTTCCCTGACCAGGGATTGAACCCACACCTCCTGCAATGGGGGGCTTCCCTGCTGGATCAGACTGTAAATAATCCACCTGAAATGCAGGAAACGTGGATTTGATCCCTGGGTCAGGAAGTTCCCCTGGAGAAGGGAATAGCTACCCACTCCAGTATTCCTGTCTGGAGAATCCCATGGACAGAGGAGCCTGGTTGGCTACAGTCCATGGGGTCACAGAGAGTCAGACACGACTGAGCAACTAACACTTTCCCCTGCAATGGAAGGGAGGAGTCTTAACCACTGGACCCCAGGGAAGCCCCTGTGATATTGTTGAGTGGTCTGCTGTCCCTTCTTCGTGGTTTAGTCCATTCTACAAACTCCTTTGTTTAAAAACATCCAATAATGATCCATTACCAACTGCTGAAAACTTTATCTTTTCAGCCTTTTCTGGAATGTGATTTCTCTGCCTTCAAGGTCTTCAACCTTAGGTTGTACATGAGAGACCCCTATGCAGCTTTTTAAGAACTTGAGGATGATGTCCAGGGACTTGGGTTCAACAGATATAACTTTCAATCTTGGCTGGACATTTGAATCATGCAAGATTAATTTTTAAAAGTATCCTGTGGGTGTTGGCTCTAGCAATACTGATTTAATTGGTCTCATCTGTGGTGCTTGGTGGATTTCAGTGTGTGGCCAAGTTGCAGTAGGTTTAAAAAGCCTCACAAATGATTCTGATATGTATTCAGGGCTGAGAACGACTGTTCAACAGGTATCTGACCTCTCACAAAGTTCAGTTTGATCAAATGGATGAATACATGGACGTTTGAACAAATTAACGGGAAATGCTATCTCACTTTGAAGTGAAGTGAAGTGAAGTTGCTCAGTTGTGTCTGACTCTTTGCAAATCCATGGACTGGAGCCCACCAGGCTCCTCCGTCCATGGAATTTTCTAGGCAAGAGTACTGGAGTGGGTTGCCATTTTCTTCTCCAGGGGATCTTCCTGACCCAGGGATCGAACCCAGGTCTCCCTCACTGCAGGCAGATTTTTTTTTACCAGTTGAGCCAGCAGGGAAGCCCGGTGACTTTAAACCAGGACAACTATATTGTCTCACTTTAAACATTTTTAAGCTTTAAAAATGTGCTGTCTCACTTTAAAACAACACAAATGTATTGAGTGCCTGTTGCATTTCCAAAATGCTGGGGAGGACTCAGGAGGGAAACAGCCATGTTTGTAATTGGTATACAGGGTAGAAGAGGATGTCAACAAATGTATACACAGAGCTTTAAAAGCTTGGGAGGTGGTGGGGTACATGTGGATGGGTAGGGTTTCAGAGTCTTCTTGATCAGCAGGGACTTCTGAATTGAGTCTTATGGAGTGGGGAGGATTTCAGCAGGTGACGATGGCAATGGGGAGAGAGTAGACATCTCCCATGGAGGGAACAGCGCATGTAATGGTTGAAGTCAGGAAATGCAGTTTATATTCAAGCTGCCTAGAGTGGGGCTGGCAGTCCCCCAAAGCTAGTCTCCTTCTGTGATTAGTCGCTCAGTCGTGTCCGACTCTTTGTGACCCCATGGACTGTAGCCTGCCAGGCTCCTTTGTCCACGGGGATTCTCCAGGCAAGAATACTGGAGTGGGTTGCCATGACCTCCTCCAGGGGATCTTCCCAACCCAGGGATTGAACCCAGGTCTCCCGCATTGCGGGCAGATTCTTCACTATCTGAGCCACCAGGGAAGCCCAAGAATACTGGAGTGGGTAGCCTATCCCTTCTCCAGGGGATCTTCCTGACCCAGAAATCGAACCGGGGTCTCTTGTATTGCAGGCAGATTCTTTACCATCTTACCTTCTTCTTCTAGAGTTCTCTGACTCAGGAAATGGTACCCACTGCTCAGCTAGCTCTTCATGCAAGAAGTAGAGGAATCAACCTCGAGACTTATCCCTTTCCCATCCCACATATCCAATCTGAGAACTTTTGTTCCTGAAGTATCCATTTCTTTCTGCTCAGTCATGGCCGACTCTTTGTGACTCTGTGGATTATGGCCCGCCAGGCTCCTCTGTCCATGGAATTCTCCATGCAAGGATACTGGAGTGGGTGGCCATTCTGTTCTCCAGAGGATCTTCCCTACCCAGGGATGGTTGGATTTACAATTAAGGGCAGCATTTTCAAATGCAATTTCCGAACATTTTGGCACTAGGAGCCATGCAGAATGAGGACAGTGGCTTCAGCAGTGTCACTTAGAGGCCATTCTTTCTTATGCTTCTTGTGTCAATGCCCAGAGTCACCATCCAGCTTTGAAGGGACCCGAGGGTCTCCGGCCCAAGGTATCTTTGGCACACGTACAAGAATCCTCATGCTGACTGACTTGGAATCTCCTGGTGAGAAGTGATTTGTTACCCTGATTAGAATGTAAACACTTGGTGGAGTTGAGTTTTGTCTCTCATGTGAGTTTTATTATAGCCTTCTGTGTTTATAAACATGTCTCAAGCATGAGGGAGAAATGTGATAACCTTTAAGCCCCCAAGAGAGTATCCATTTGTTTACTCTGTGGGCTGAAATTAAGATAACTTAGCATCCTTCTCCGAGAGTCCTGTATCCCTCTTGCTTTGACCAGCTGACGTGGGATGGTGCCCAGATTACCATTCCCTAATTGTTCCGTCCTCTTCTAGTCGAGTCTGTGAAGTCTTTTGACAGATTACTTTTGTGGTCAGTTGGCGTTCACTGGAGGGGTGCAAAGTCCAGGTGAGACTTCTGTTGAACCCAACAAATAGATACTGACTTTTTAAAGATTTAATGTGTCAGGCAATGGAGCATATCAAGAGTTGCTATACTCATGGAGCTTACATGTTTGTTAAGGAGATAGACATACTCGTAAATAAGGCACGATGTGGAAGGTCAAACAAGAGGGAGAAACAGAGTGTTGTGGGAGTGCCCAGAGCATGTGAGTCAGATTGAGAAAGCTGGGGAAGCCTTCGTGGAACAGGAGTGTCCTTTTGATCATACCTTGAAGAGTGAACTGACTTTGGATAGGCAGAATTTTCACAGGTGAAGAGGAAGGACAGGCCCCATTTTCGGCAAGGCCAGCAGCAGGCACAAGGGCTCAGTTCTAGAACATTAGGGCATGCCTGTAGAAACAATATAGTATCTTATCACTGGTGCTTGGGGAGCCTGTTTTTGGGCTGAAATAGAAGCAAGAGAGGTAGGCACCTAGGAACTAGAGAACAAGTGAAAAGGAGAGAACGGGACCATCTTATGAAGAGCGTTGAACGGCATGCTTAGGAATTTGGCCTTAAAAAATTATTTATTTATTTGGCTTCACTGGGTCTTTTTAAAAAATTAATTAATTTTAATTTGAGGATAAGTACTTTACAGTATTGTGATGGTTGTTGCTACACATCAACATGAATCGGCCACAGGTATGCATATGTCCCTGGGTCTTAATTGTGGCACACAGGATCTTCGATCTTCATTGTGGCAAGCGGGATCTTTAGTTGGATCATGAGAGCTCTTTAGTTGTTGAGGCCTGTGGGATCTAGTTCCCTGTCCAGGGATTGAACCCAGACCCCCTGCATTGGAAGCATGGAGTCTTAGCCACTGGACCACCAGGGAAGTCCCAGCAATTTGGCCTTAATTCTAGAGATCATGGTAGGGGTTTGGTTTCAAAGATTTTTGAATAGGTTTCATTTTTCAAAACTGTAACTGGCTGCAGCACAGTGGATAGATTATAGAAAGGAGAGGCTGGGGACAGGAAGACCTGTTGCAAATATACTGGTGAGCAGTAATGAGGTTCCGAACCAGGGAGGGTGATGGAGAAAATAAGAAGAGGGATAAATTCCAGCGTTTTGCTTAGTGTTTAGAGAGGTACATAAGTTAGACTACAGTCAATAAGGTTGCAAAGACTCCACTTCAGTCACACAGCTGAAGTGACTGAGCACACTCGCACACATATAGAACTTCGTAATTGGATGTTAGGGACGAGAGATGAGGAAAAGTCATGGGAAATTTCACAAGCTATCCAATCTTAGTTACTGGATGGATGAGGATACCATTTACCAAGCTAAGGAACAGAAGAGGAGGACATGAAGCGCCATGTTGACTTTGAGGAGCCAGTAGAACATCTAAGATGGTCTAGAAATCACAGAAGGTTTGGAGCTTGGTAGAGATGCCAGAAGCAAGTGTAGACGTGGGGGTTGGATTCATGTCTTCAGCAGACATTCTTTCCATGCCTATCATGTGCCAGGCAGTGTTCTCCCATCTGTTCATCTGTGTTTGAAAGCCCCTAACATGTGGCAGCCATCAATATGGAGACAGCAGAAGAAAGTAGAGTGAGTGAGCAAGAAGGTCGGTGAAGAAGTCAAGGGACATCACAGGTGGAGTCTATTAATATTATAAAGGTTAAGCATAGGAGATGGCAGTCAGAGGGCTGCAAAGAAAACCAGGGGCAGGTGGTAGAATTGAAGGAGACGTCGTGTCGAGCCCCATGGGAGGTCAGTAGGGTCAAGAGGGACCCTACTGTTGAATTCAGCTTGGAAAATTCCAGGAAGACGGTAAGGGCAGAAGGACAAGGAGGGTGAAGACTGGTGGACCAGGCTGCACATTGCTGTGATGGGACCTGAGACGAGGTTTCTCAGAGCAGCTCTGTCTTCCAGGGATGTGTAGGTCAACCCGAGGCGCCTGAGAAGAGGTACGTTTTAGCCAGATGGGGGAGCTGCAGTTAGCTGTCAGAATTCTTGAGTTCCTCCAGCTGTCAGCCTGTGGACCTTCACTTGCCTGGTAGCTGACTAAATAAAGGCTGACCTAGAGCCATAAACATTTTAATTTGCAAAACCATCGTCATATTCCAACATAAATGGGGGCAGTTTAGCAACGCATCTCCAAAATAGCACTGGATGCTAGCTCAGGCTTTTGCAATATATGTTGAAAATGAACCTTGAACGCTGTGGCATAAAAAAACAGGTTGTTGATTTTCATGATTAATTTGGTCTCTAAGGCCAAGGAGCCTGTTCATGGCCATATATCAGTTGTGGTGATAGTTATGGGGCAAAATGAAAAATCAATACTGGAACTACAGGGCTGAACTCTTAAAATCCAAGGTGTGTTTTGTTGCCAACTTCATGGAAGAAACTGACCCTCAAAGGGACAGACATACCTTCATTGTTGCACAAGTGTGTGTCCATGGTGGAAAGGCCAAGGGAAGGGATTGGGTCTTATCAGAGTGTAGCTGGGGTGCTTGGAGGAGGTTCAGATGGTTGCAATTTCGAGTAAGATCTCACTTCCAGCTCTATGTGTGGGCTTCCCAGGTGGCTCACTGTAAAGAATTTGCCTGTCAGGGTAGGAGACGCAAGACTCACGGGTTTGATCCCTGGGGTGGGAAGATCCCCTAGAGGAGGAAGGGGCAACCCACTCCAGGATTCTTGTCTGAAAACATCCCATGAGCAGAGGAGCCTGGCGGGCTGCAGTCCCTGGGGTCACAAAGAGACGGACATGACTGAGTGACTGAGCAGCCACGCACGTACAGTTACATGTGTCCTAAGGCAGCCTCAACTAGTAACCTTAGAAGGTTGTGCAGGTGGAAGCCAGCATAGCTGGTTATGTTTTAGCCTCTGCTGATCATATGGTGCTGTCAGACAAGTCTCTTCTCCGCCCCAGTGTGTTTCTGTGGTTTTCTGTGTTAGGACTTCAGAGATGCTTGAAGCCCTCTGAAGAGATTGACATACTTGAGTGGGAAAGAAGCATCTTCCATTAGCATCATTATGAACAAGACACCCAAGGGGCTTGTTTACATTTTCCATTCCTTCCAGTGGGAATAGACTTCTTTTCTGTCAAGGCTGTGTTGTTTAAGTCTGTGTGTAGGGGATTCTTTTTGGTGTTTCACCTTTTGTTTTGGCAGAAGTGGCCGATCCCCACTTGCCATGGCGATAGAATCATTGTCTGCAGACTACATTAGACAACTAGAACATGAAGGGAGGAACCTTGTGTAGGTAGATGGGAGTGTGAGAAGCAGGAAATGGCCTGCTCATGGGTCCAAACGTTGGCCAACAGTGCCATGGTGAGAAGAAATCTCAACATCCAGAAAAAAAAAGCAAAAGTGTTAGTTGCTCAGTCATGTCCAACTCTGCAACCCTGTGGACTGTGCCTGCCAGGCTCCTCTGTCCATGGAATTCTCCAGGGATGAATACTGAAATGGGTTGCCATTTCCTACTCAAGGAGATCTTCCTGACCCAGGGATCAAACCCATGTCTCCTGCATTGCAGGCAGATTCTTTCCCATCTGAGCCACCAACCTCCAGGCGAAGATTCATTCTGTGGTCCAACCTGCCATTTTTCTAAGCCAAGCTGGAATTAATTAAGTAGATGCATGAATCAGTTGAAATTTACTAGCAGCTTCTTGACCTAATACCTTAGAAAGTTCTGTCCTTACAGATCAGGTCTCACATTGAGGTCAGAAGAATCAGATCCAACTTAAAGAAAGGAGAGCTAGTAGAAATGCCAAGGGCGCCTTCCGGTGAACTCTACCTCTAGTGGCCCCTTTGATGCGCTTCTGTTCCATGCGACTTACGATTATTTGAGCGCTAAGGTTTGCAGCAGGCTGCCTTGATGTACAGGCCGAGGTGGTGATTTGTTTCTTTTCCCATCTCCTTTGCGTCTCCTCGTTTCAACTTAAGAAATGAATTGTGTGGCCTTTTATAATGTAGAGATTAGCACAGCCTTTTTTAAGTCCCTCTTCTGTGATCTCTCTTAGGAGTTGACTGTTTGCAAAAGAAACACTTCTGTCTTGTCAGAATGACAGTGATTAGCCCATAGTTTGGAAAATCTCCAGCAGCTTTTGTTCCCTGGAAAAAAAAAAAAAAAAGAAAAACTTGATTTGATGAATAAAAAGTTGGGGGATTTGATGAGTCAGAGGGCAAGAAAACGTCCTCGTCTCACATGAGGCTCTCATAGAGTCAGACACAGCGAACATCGGGGAGAAAATAAACCTTAATCTCCCAAGGAAAAACCCTGGAGCATGAAAGTGTTGCAGCTAGAAATGCTGTAAATCTTGCAAACCGTGTAGGTTTTCTGTTTGGGGCAACATCAAAGCCCAGCGACTTTTGAGAGTAAACGTGTGTTTGACAAACAAAACTCTCCCCATGCCACACTCTTTACGAGATTTGGCCTGTCTCTTGCCTTTGTTTTACCTCCATGGGACTTCCTTTCTTCCTGAGATGTGGGAAGTCTCACCTCCTCAAGTCCGGGGCAGGCTGTGATGGTTTGTGCCTTGAATGGCGGGTGCAGGCCCCGGCGGCATGGCCTCCACTTTCCAGCATGTTCCTGCCCCTGTGGTAGCCCACACCTTCTCCTGGTCACTTCCCAGGGACCCTCTTACTTGTGGAAGAGGGGTCTTAGAGTCTTCGCTGACTCAAAGAAGATCAAACAGCAGAAAGACAGTGGTTTCCCTCAGCCGAGACAAAGGAGTTTGTCTTTTACCTCAGAATTTCTGTTTCTCTTCAAACTGTCTTCCTCACTCTCTCAGAAGAAATGCTTGTGTTTTTTTTGTTTGTTTTGTCCTGACCTGTTTCCGAGTTGGGGGTGTCTCGGCGCTTTCTCTCTTGCAGACTGGAAATAGATGATTTTGTTTTTGTGCAAGGAAAGTTCTTTTTTTGGAGAAGTCATTACGTAACAGAAGAAAAACTTTCCTTCAGTAAGATCGTTTTTTTGGGAAGTAGAGAGTGATAAGATTTTGCTTTAAAGAAAAAACGCCCTTGTCTTTTAAAGGAGTTGGATTCTCTCAAGTCACACATTCCAGCCTTCTGCCAAAGTCCCCGGTAAGGTCTGGTCTGTGGCTGCTCCTCAGGGTGGTCAGATCGCAAGTGGAGGATAGACTGGGGAGGTAAACGGCTTTCAGGGTAAACCCCACAGCGTAAAAATCTCATCACTGGAAAAGCACTTGTGTGGTTCAGACTAGGTACTCCCAAGTGGAAGGAGGGTGATGGTGAATGGTTAAGGGACTCACTAAAATATCTTAAATTGTCTCCGTTAACCACGTAGCGTCCTTAGAGGTCACTCGGAGCTGAAACTTGAACAGCTGTCCAACAAGCATCTGAGATTGTTTTTAATTGTGTCTCCTTTCTGGAACAGCAGTAATTCTTGTTGATACTGTCAAGAACCTTTCCACCCAGCACAAGCGCACCATACTTGAAGGTCAAATGCTTAACCCTTCTGCATGGTTACAATGAAAACGGACCCCTTTGTTTTCATTAATGTATACCCCAGCCGCGCACACGGGGAGAATGGGGGCCTCAGGCGCTCACCAAGCTGAAGTAACTTATTGTCCGAGCACCACAAAGACAGCATATTTTCGTTTTCATCCAACAGTTGCCTGCCTTTGCCTGTGCAGCCGACCACGAGACAGTACGGCCATTTATCAATGGGCCAAATTTTGGGGTACCATTTTGTTCCTCTGACCTGTGTTACTTTTTACTGACCCGACCAAATTGCTTAAAAATTTTCCCTTTTCTGCTGTCAGTGTTTAAAGCTGCTTAATGTCTCTGAAGTGATCCACGCACCAGCCCGCCCCCCCCCCCCCACTTTTTTAAAACACTTTACATTCCTGTTTACCACCACACCTGTTACTGTAGCGAACCATGAAATCACAAATGCTTTGCAGCTCTTAGTGACCAATAATACTTTATTAAAGATAAGAGCATCTCTTATACTCTGATAACTCTGATGCCAGGGTGGTGTATGAAGGTAAGCGGGCTGATGATCTACATATGTTTATTGATTGGGAGCCAATCAGGAAAGTAGGTTGGTGTGTTTGTTTGTTTGTTTGGTAAAAAGAAATCTATTTTTTTTCTGCTCCTTAAGAGTTAAACCAAAGGGGACAGTTCAGCAAACATTAAATATGAGCCTCGAACATGAAGGCTGCATTGTTACTGAAACAAAAATGCCACAGCAGGTGGTGGACTTGAACAGGAGGGAGGAGGAGGTTCAGTTGTTGCCCATTTTTCTAATCCTTTCAGAAAACCCATTGTCTAAACCCCAAAGTTAAAGTGTCCTGGTTCAGTCTCACGGAGACAATTTCGACATGAAAGGACCGTGCCCACCACGGGTTTTCTACAACGGTTTAATCTTCGGGTATGGAATGTAACACCACTAAACAAGGCAGGAGAGGCAATTATCTCTATGAGATGAGCCAATAATATCTGCTTATCAAAGCATAAAACTGCCCTGAGTGCAGCCAGTTAGTTAAGTAGGAATTTGTGCCAACAGCAGTAGTATTAGCAGCTTTTAGATTGTATCACTCAAGACAGAAATGTGGTTTCTGTTGTCTTTGGGGCTTTCAGAGCAACTTTGTGGTGACCACATTACCTTTATAAAGCTCAGGTGAAACCCCGCTTAGTCTGTACTGGTTTGTATCAAAGTGTTTCATGGAAGGGATTGTTTTAAAACGGTATCAGTAATTGAAGTTGAAATAATTGTTTTCTTTCCCCAAAGATAAATAAAATACAGTTTCTAGCTTTAGAATCAGAGTTCGTTAAATAGGAGGCACTAAAAAATGAGTTGGGGACTTGCCTGGCGGTCCAGTGGTTAAGAGTCCACCTTCCAACTCAGGGGTTCTATTCCTGGTCAGGGAACTAAGATCCCACATACCATCGGGCACCGAAGCTCTCATGTTGCAACTAGGGAAGCCTGCCCACCACAGGTAAACTGAGCCCGTGTGCTCTAGAGCCTGTGTGCCACCACTTGAGAAGCTCATGTGCCACAAGAGAGAGCCCGCATGCCACAACAAAGACCTAGTGCAGCCAAAAATAAATGAAAAATAAACCTTTTTTTTTTTTTTTTAAATAAAAAATGAGTTAAAGGGCAAAGGCAGACTCCTGGACTGATTCCCATTATTGTTTCTGCTGCAAGGTGTGAAGTAGCCCATTTGTGTGCAGAGTCCCTCTGTGTTTTGTTGTGTTTTTTAATATTTTTTTGTTTGGCTGAACTGGATCTTAGTTGCAGCTCCTCGCTGTGGCATGTGGGATCTAGTTCCCGGACCTGGGATCGAACCCGGGCACCCTGTACTGGAAGTGCCAAGTCTTAGCCACTGGATCACCAGGAAGGACCCCCTCTGTGTTCTCGTTGAGCTGTTTTCATTGTTGATTTTACTCCAAATTGCAGCTGGAATAATTTAAGAAAGTGAGTGCAGTGTAATGACAGTTTTCTATTATAAATTCCTGAGAAGTCTAGAGTTGAAAAATCTCATTTTCATAAACCTCAGACACAAATCTGATACATTTGTAGATGTTCCTTCAGTCATGTTCTTGTATTAATGGCTGATGTGAACACCAGGTTTATTAGCCTAACCAGAAAGAAGCTACATTTCTATTGCTTAAGCCAAAACATGTAAGATCTAACGATGGCTGCTGTCTGTGGCACTAAATATATAAACAGGGTAAAATCTGCCCAACTCAAAGATTTTTGTAACCTTCTATATAATATTGGCATTCAGAAGTTAGTGAACTTATGGTTGCCAAAGGGGAAAGGTCTGGGGAGGTGGGGATGAACTGGGAGTGCAGAATTGACATATGCACATTACTATAAAAATAGATAACCGACAAGGACCTACTGTATAGCCCAGGGAACTCTACTCCATATTATGTAACAACTTAAATGGGAAAAAGATTTTTACAAGAATAGATACATTTATGTATATAACCAAATCACTTTGCTGTATGCCTGAAGTTAACACAACATTGTTAATCAACTCTACTCCAATAGAAAATAAAAATGAAAAAAAAAGTTAGTGTCTCCATCTGACACTCATATTCCTTTCATGTGTGATATTCATAAATGTGAGAAAGGGTGAAAAAAAAGCCCTGATTGATGTCATTTTCAGCCTTGATTTGGACGTTATAGCTGGGACGGGTCTGGATATGTGAAGCAAATTTAGGTGGAAAGATAGTTGCGTAGAGATGAGGTTCAACAACCATTTGGTGTTGTCTTCAGGATTTGAAAAATGCTATTCCCTGTGACCTCAGGTCTTCTGTCTTTGTGTCTAAGCGGGACTCCAGACAATCAGAAAGTAAGCCACTGTTTCTTCTACAGGTAGAGACCATCTCTGAACCCTAGTCTGATACTGAAATCATTGTTAAGAACTTTGCAGCATTTACCCCGGTTCTGGTAACCACCGTTACTCTCCCACCTGCTGACAATGAGATCCTGGACCAGTTATTAAGCACTGGTAAAATGGGTTTGTAAATGATACCAACCAACCTTAAGGGGTTGTTGGAAAGGTTAAATGAGATGCCGTATCCCGGCTTCATAGGATGTGCTCCAGAGTCATTACACAGTTGCGTGGTTGAGAGAGTGAACTCTGCTACCAGACCCCCTAGGTTTGAATCCTGACCCCACCGCTTACCACCTGTGTGACTGGACACCAGTTATTTAACACTCGTGTGCCTTGGTTTTCTTGTCTGTAAGTTGGGATAATGATAAATCTGCTTCACTAAACTGTTATGAGGAAGTAACAAGGAATCCATGAGAAGCGATCAGGACGGGATCTGGCATGTGGTAAAGGTCCAATCATTGATCATTTTTCTGGTGGTTTTTGTTATTATTACCTCTCTAGTTGTATTTATTTAGCCACTGAAATGTGTTTTTCTTTTCATAGCTACTATTAATGCATTAGTAATATGTACTTAAATTGCTGCTTTAATAGGCATTTAAATAATTCCTGAATTCCTATTTGAGAACTCTGTCTCCAGACCATGTGTGTATGTGTGTGTGTGTGTGTGTTCTCTGAGCAGATATGCACCAAGCAGCAAGTAATGCTGACATTGAAGACTTGGTAGGCAGTGGTGTTTACAGAGAGTGTAAATAGGCAGGGACTGCATTTGTCTCGGGTAGATTTTATCTGTGGACAAGTGCAGCAACTCTGCCCACGTGACCTGTACTGAATTATCTTTCCCTACCAGATTGTTACTTCATTTAGAGTTTTAATAGTCACATTGTCAATAGCATGAGCAGCTTCATTACAGCAGGACATAGCTCTGACCTCAGGAATCAAGAAAAATAAGACTTTTTTTTAAGGGTGGGCCGATCTTTATGTTGAAATTTCTTAGTTATATCTTTGTTCTCACGGGTTCACATTTTAGTTTCCATTGCCTCAAAATGAAAAGGATAAGAGTATTTAGCAGATCAGGATTAAATAATAATGTAATGGTTATGCTTGGCTATGAACGGGACAGTTTACTGTTTTGTAAATCAAAATCAATTCTGACAGTTCAACAGTTAATTTACATAACCCCTTTGGTCACCTTCCACCCCATGTATATATTTTATTTGTTTGGTCACCTTCCACCCCATGTATATATTTTATTTGTCTATCTAGATAGTAAGCTCCTGGTAGTCAGGTACTATGGCCTTACAGACTACAGACAGCCTTATAGTAGAGACTCAGATTGTTTGATTCATTGCATGGAAATTTGCCTTCAGAACAACCTGTTCCTTATGCTCCATGTGTTTGAAATGTATTGGGCCTGGAGTTGGAGCACCTGATGTCCAGTCATAGCTTGATTTCTATATTCATTTTGATATTGAATGCATTATTTAATGTAGCCGAGCCTCAGAGTCCTTATCTGTAATAAGAAGGTTAATAACACTGGCTCTATCTAACTCACGTAGCTGTTGTGAGGATTACATGAGACAGTGTTCATGAAAACACTTTGTAAAGTGTAAATCAGTTTACACATGTGTTGACTTTGGTCCCTGGAGGCTGATGCAGGGGTTAGATTTGGCTCTGTTACTTACTCATGGTGTAAAACTTGGCCAATTACTTAACCTTTCTGCATTTCAGTTTTTTAAGATACGTAAAATAGAGATAATACTACTTTTATCGTGCAGACTTATTTTTAGGATTCTGTGATATAATGCATGTGAATAGCACCTGGGGTGTCATAAGTGCTCAGTAATGTTAGCTGCTTTGTCATCACCATCAGCAGCATCACTATCAGCACCATCAGCACCATCATCACCATCATCATTGTCACCATCATCACCATCATCATCAGCAACAGCAACATCGCCATCAACAGCAGCACCTGGAAGGCATCTAGCTTAGAGGTACCAGCTTAACTGCATAGACTGAACAGGGAGAGAGGGAAAAACAAAGGCTGAGGAAGTAGAAACATGATGATTAATTTTAGTAGTTTTGTCAGCCACTATTCTGTAAGGACCTTATATGAAAAAATTGAATCCCATCAACCCCATGACAAACCTAGACAGTGTATTAAAAAGCAAAGACATAACTTTGCTGACAAAGATTCGTGTAGTCAAAGCTCTGGTCTTTCCAGTAGTCAGGTATGGATGTGAGAGTTGGGCCGTAAAGAAGGCTGAACACCAAAGAATTGATGCTCTCAGACTGTGGTGTTGGAGAGGACTCTTAAGAGACCTTGGACAGCAAGGAGATCAAACCAGTCAATCCTAAGGGAAATCAACTCTGAATACTCATTAGAAGGACTAATGTTGAAGTTGAAGCTCCAGTACTTTGACCACCTGATGCAAAGAGCCAACTCATTGGATAAGACTGTGATGCTGGGAAAGATTGAAGGCAAAAGGAGAAGAGGGTGGCAGAGGATGAGATGGTTGGATAGCATCACCAACTCAATGAACATGAACTTGGGCAAACTCCGGGAAGTGGTGAGGGACAGGGAGGTCTGGCATGCTACAGTCCGTGGGGTCACAAAGAGTCAAACACAACTTAGCAACTGAACAACAACAACAACCCTTGGAAGTGGGTGCTAGAAATAGTCTCTTATAGATGAAGAAATGAGGTATGGAGGGTAAGTCACTTGCCATGGCTAACTCAGCCATGAAATAGTCAGATTCAAGAGCCTGTGTCCTTTCTCTTCATCCTAAAATCCACAGGGCAAGAGACCTCCTGATTTGCTTCCTGTAGCATTCTCTTCCTTACCCATCCCCATCAGCTTTGCTTAATCAATTTGAGTTCTATGCCATCCAGTTGTCAACTCAGATAGAGTAACAATTAAGTGCAGAATGGTGTGTGTGTGTGTGTGTGTGTGTGTTTACAAATCTTTAAGTCTGACATCCATGTTTCTCTCATACTCTAGACCATCTGTCTGCTAAAATGTTCCACTAGCATTTCCAGCTTCATGTGTCTACAATTGGACTCTTCCCTGCGGCTTTGGGGAGTTATTTACTCTCTCCATCCCTCAATTTCCTCATTTAAAAAACAGAGGATGGGAATTCCCTAGCATCCCAGGGGTTAAGACTCAGAGCTTCCACTGCAGAGGGCACACGTTCAATGCCTGGTCCGGGAACTAAGATCCTGCATGCCATAAATACATTTTAAAAATGTTTTTAATTAAAAAAAAAATAGAGGTGGCACTTAAACAGTTGTTTTCTTGATGAAATGAGATCCTGTTGATAAATTGCTCGATTCGATGCCTAGCACCTAGTAGGCAATAAAGAAATGAACCTTGGGCTGTTATTGCCGCTTTGTGGGAAGCAGTTCTCAAGGCCCCAGGGGGCAGTCGAAGGTTCTTGGCGGGTCATTCTGGCCTCGCTCTCCTGAGCAGTTACAATTTCTACCAGGGCTTTGGTCTGGATGTGACTGAGAGGGGGGTGGGCAGAAGGTAGGGTTGGGGAGCCAGTAGATACAAAGGAGTGAATGATAACAAAGAGCCTTTTCTGCTTCAGTTCTTGTGTAGAAAACATATGTTCAGTGATGCGGGCAGCAGTTGGGTTAGACACACTGTAGGGCCGCAGACAAAAGGCCCGCGCTCTTCCTGCATCACAATGTTTTCAAACATATTCACTTGGCTCACTTGTTAGGGACTGAGCTGTCAGCTGGATCTTCTTGCAAGTGTGATTTCTTTTTCCTCCCCGTTCCCTTTCAGAGGCCTCCCCGCCTCCCCTCCCCTCCTTCCCCCAATGTTTTACACTTCATATAATCCAGTGTGCATGACAGACCACTTCAGCCTTTGTGTTCCTGATGTTTGCAGGGGCAGGGGGAGCAGATCTGATGGAGATCTCGGGTACCTTTTCACTGGCCCAAGGATTGGAAGGCGCTAAGCCACTCTTAGGCCAGACATCATCCGAGGCTCAATTACAGAGCGCTTGGTGTGGCTACCCATTCTCCACCTTCAATTAACAGTTCCGACAACAAACAGATTAGCGCCGCGAGATTCTTAGAAGTGGAGGCTGGGGGTTGGGGGCATGTGTGTGTGTGTTGCGGTGGCCTTGGGAGAGTTCTTGCTCTTATTTGTGGAGTGAATAGATTTTGATGAAAAGACGAAGATAAGGCAAGGCAGTGCTGGAGTAACTGAAGAGAAGTCGGCTGTCATTCTATTAACAGTATTCATGACGTGAGGTGTGTGTGTATGTCGAGACTGAATTCGAGACCCGGGTGGTATTGCTCTGTACCATGGCTGCCATTGAAACATTTCTGTTTTCTTTCTTTCTTTTAAAATGGTGGAAAGGCCCATTCCTTTTTTATTTTATTGTTGAAAAAATACTTATTTGGCTGCAGTGGGTCTTAGCTGCAGCACCAGGTCTTCGTTGCAATGTGTGAGGTGTTTCATTGCAGCCCGTAGACTCTCTGGTGGTGGCACGCCAATCAGAAGTTGCAGCGAGAGTGCTCCAGAGCCCCATGGCTTCAGTAGTTGCAGTGTGCGGGCTCTTAAGTTCTGGTGCATGGGCTCAGTAGTTGCTCCAAGTCAAATGGGATCTTTGTTCCCCAACCAGGGATCGAACCCATGTCCCCTGCATTGCAAAGTGAGTTCTTAACCTCTGGACCACCAGGAATGTCCCCAAACCTTTCTGTTTCCTTTATTGAAGATTTTGCAGCTATGGTAGGTTTGTTTCCTTGCATAAGACTTTAGAAAGGCACTTTTAGATGTATTTCTCTTTATTAGGTAAATGTATATAATATAAAGCATTACACGTAGTATCTTGATGTATTTATTATCTAGTAGAACTTCCATTTCAGTAAACAGTCAGCTAGAAATGTAAAGAATTAGCACTCTAGCCCTTCTGCCACTGATGTGTATTTACTTTGGGCATTTCACCTTCCCAATCTCAGTTTTTCCATCTATGAGATGGGAATCCCATCATCCTCACACCTTATAAAGCATAGTATAATAAAACAATCACTGTAAGATAATGGTCAATGAAAACACTCTCTTGTCTTTTTTCTTACTATTTTTATTGATCTGGTAGGTTTTTTTTTTTTTTCTTCTCTCCCCTTTCTTTCTTTTTTTACTTTGGCTATTTCTGGATTTTTTTCCTATTTTGGCTGCATGGCCTGTGGGATCTAGTTCCCTGAGCAGCAACTGAACCTGGGCTCCCTGCATTGGGAGCACAGAGCCTTAACCACTGGACCCCCAGGGAAGCCCCCACACTCTTTTCTTTGTAGAAGCTGTGCTCTTGAGTCTTCGTTTCACATCACTGAGTCACTTTTAAGGCTTTTGCTGCTTCTTTCTTCCAGTGGCCTTGCTCAGATGCTCTTATGTCATGATATTGTTGATTAGTTGAGTTGCTCGTCCGGGAAGTCACCAGCATCTTGCAGAGAAGGCAAGGCAGCAGGGAGACGGGATTTCCCATTGACTTGGAGCCCTCCATGGGCCGTTAGCTTATTTCAGCAGTAGAGGCAATTACAGCCCCACTAATGAATAGGCCGTCAAGAGGAATTTCCCATATATGGTGTCTTCTGGTGTGAGGATAATTTCAACACCTCCAAGTCCTGAGACATGAAACGTGATATAAATATTTTCTAATGAAAAGCACCAACAAAGTCATCTCTGCCAACACATGTCAGAACTGACAAAGGAAACTACTGATGCTATTAGTTTTTAGTGCTGTCATTTGAAAATCCTTGAAAGGAAAGTATTGCAGAAATATATACCTGGTTCCCTTAGATGGAAAGTAATAGTCTGCAAAGATTTTAGTAATGGAGAAAGCTAAGAGGCCGTAAGCTGGGGACTAGAACGACACCTGAGGTGGCACCCTCTTTGGCCTGGAGTGGAGCGTCACCCTGGGCCAACAGGAGAACAGCTGGAAAATAAATGGATATTCTTTCCCACAGTGAATGGGTTCATTTCGCAGAGTGATGGGAAAGGGAGGCGAGAGTAATAAGAGTGTGTGTGTGTGAGACTTTCCCCCCTAGTGTATAGGTTTTTTCTTTCTTTCTTTCTTGTTTTGAAAGAAGGTGAATGTTTCAGAAGCTAGAATGATTCCTGGGCTCTCTTGGCAAGAATAATTATGCTGTTTCTCTCACTTCCCCATGAATCAGCTTTATTATACAGACTGCACGAAATAGTGACTAAGTGTTGACTCTGCTGAAACAAACGAATCTATTAGGCTCTTTGGAAAACAGAGGGAAAAGAACAATGATTTTTGTAAACTCCATAAAGGTAAAAAAAAGGCTTTCAGTAAGTATGCAGAGACTAGAAATCAAATCCCATTTCCTATCATAAGAAGCCCGTTGTTTTAGCCCCAGTAGTTAATGTACTGTATGTGAAAGATTTAAGACTGGTTGGAAAGCTTGGCTTCTGTTTTATTAGGCTGCTATTGAAAAGCCAACAGCCTAACTTCGACTAGGTGCTTTGAGATTTCTTAATGGGCTGTCAGGGGCAAGACACCAGGGCTATGCAATACTCGCTCTTTCCTGTACATTAAAACAACAGGGGCCAAGCGATCGCATACAGAAGTATGAATGACTTGATGCTTTCTCTGTTCCATATGGCCAGCCATGTCTTCGGCAATTAATCATGTACAAAATCAGTCGAGTGCTCTCTGAAGCATTGAAGTCAACGTTTAGTTGTGCTGGTCCCAGTGGGGGCAGTGGGGTTGCAGGCGTAAAGTAGCAGGATGAGGGGTCCCTGGCGCCACGGCCCCAGCAGCTGGCTTCTATAAACAACACTTTTTTCCCCTCTTCACCTTTTATTCCTTTTCTTTCTGTCTTCCTCTTTCTTGCTTGCTTTTCCCCCCTCTCTTTATTTCTCCTCCCCTTTTCCCTTCGCCTTTCTTTCCTTCCTTTTTTCTTTTTTTTCCTCCCTCCCTCTTTCCCTCCCTTTTCCCCTCACTTCCTCCCTCCTTCCCTTCTTCCTTCCTTCCTTCTTGCCTTCCTTGACAATCACAAGGATCATTGTTCACCGTCCTCTGAAACACCGTGGTTGCCAGCTTGGTTCTGAGGTTCAGCTTCTGCTCACCGCCCTGGCACCTGGTCTAACGCCTGGAGCGAGGCTGCCATTTCCCCCAGCAGCCTGGCCATCCCAGCGGGCACCCACGTGACTTGTCCTGAGAGTTCACCCAGGACCAGGCAGGCAGGCTGCTTTGGCTCTGTAGCTTTTAGTGAACCACACTAAACATGGTGATTTCTGTACTGTTCGGAGGGGAAAAGTGGGAAGTAACCATGAAAGTGCCTTGGGGAAAAAAAGTAAGTAGTTATTCCCATTTATGGCTGTAGTATTTTAGGATTTTTTAAAAAAAAAATCAGTATTCATTATCTTCTTTGATCTTTCCCCCCCAGTTTTTTTTTTTTTTTTAAACAGAATGCTGCTGATATCAGTCATGACAATTTCTAATATCTGTTGAGCATTTTGTGTATGCCAAGTGTTGGGCAGGGTACTTGTGCTGGATAATCTCATGTAATGGTCCCAAGAACTCTAGATGCGGTAACATAGACCCCTTGACAGATGAGAAGATGGATCAAAGAAAGGTTTGCCCTGAATTCTTTTCTCACAGACATTCCTGATTACTCCCAGCAGGCTCCCACCTCTCAATAGCACACAATGGATAAGCTCCAGAATATGTCTTCTGGGTACATTTTTTTGAGGATTCACTTGGTAAACTCTACTGAGATGTTCATGCACCTTAAAGCAGGTCTTTGAGACGAACTGAACCAAGCGTCTCTTTAGGTGGAAATAAAAGGCCGCTTTGTTGGCCACCTCTTGGAGACTTCTGCCTTAGCGTCTGTCTTTCAGGACAGCCCAGCTTATCTCCTGCCCTCCTTGGTAAGACTGCGAGGGGTGGGGGAGGAAAAAGGTGGGGGGCGGAGAAGACGGCAGCCTTAAGTCATCCGGTAGACGGGGGCACCCAGTGGTGACTTGGTGTTATCTCTTAGCCCAGGCCATGCAGGATGTGTCTTCTCAAATTCAGGAAACAGGGGGAAGAAAGTCTGAACATTGTGTAAACATTAGCACCCTCAAAACCTCTTGCTCCCGGAGAGGGAGATAATGTAGGCAGAAAGGCCGAGGGGGAATGTTTATTTGTTCTGCTGGGCTGTGGATCCAAGCACGCTGGAAATCTTCGGCGATGCCCAGTCCAGTTTAGAAAAGGCGGAGGCATCACTCAGCATCGGGCTGCAGAGGCCTCACAAAAGAGCCATCTGAAACTGACACTCAGTCAATGAAGGCAGACCCGAGATCGACCTCTCTTTGATGGGACCAAGGCTATCTCAGTGGGTTCTGTGCCTTTTTTCTTCTTCTTCTTTAAAAAAAAAAAAAACCACAAAAAAAAACCAGGCTGGGTTAGCGGGGAGAAAGAAAGAAAAAAAAAAGTGTTCCTGGACTTTTGAAGAAGGGAGCCCGGGTTGGGTTTTTGACAGCCCATGGCAATGTTGATGTGATGAAATAGCTTTCCCAGCTGATAACATCTTAAACCAAGTTTCTTCGCAAGTTGAACCTTTAGCCCTCATTATCAGTCAGGGCATATCTTTGTAATTTGTGTGTGCAGCGGGGAACTACAGCCCTAACATGAGGCAGCTATGTATATAAAAAGTGTTAGGAATGGCATTTTTTCCCACCACAACAGTAGGATTTTTTTGGTGGTAGTAAGGGTTGAGAGATGCTGAGAAGATGGGAAATGTATGCAACTTCTGGCATCCTGGCGTTTGTATGGCTTTTGAAATTGGAAAAACAGTAGCAGATTTTTTTTTTTTTTAATGAACTAAGACAAGGGATCACAAGCCATATTTGTTGAATGCCTCCTGTTTCCATACATTTTCTTAGACACAGTTCTCTGGTTTGTAAGAAGGATATATTGAGCCTAGGTTTTGGAGTTGAAGGCCTGTCGGAAGCTGTTACTCCAGGTCAGAAAGGAACCAAAAGAAGGAAGGATTTACTTTCCATTATTAGTAAATGAGTAAATACTGTAGTTCTCCTTTTAAATCTAAGAATGATTCCTATCTGAAAATCTTATATGGTATAAGTTCTGCATATTGCAAGTTATGTTCATAATGTGCTTCCCTAAAGATGCCCTAGAATTAGGACATATTGAAAGTTACCAAAAGTAAAAATATAGCCAGCAAGAGTTAGGTGAATTGCTCAGGGTTAATTGAATGAATTCAGGATTGGGAGACTTTTTTTCCAAGAAAGATTTGAAACCTTTGCCTAAAATTTAAGTCCTCTTAGAACTTTAGAGTTTTGGTTTTTCTTTTCTCACTCTCAATCTCTCTCTCTTTCTTTCTCTCTCAAACTCTCTCTTTCTCTAGTTCTGGACATTTTACTTAATCTTTTTTTTAAAATTTATTTTATTTATTTATTTTTTACTTAATCTTTTATGCATAAAGTTTTGAACCAGGAGAAGCTAAAAACACTGCAGAATTCTTGGAGGTCATTAGAATGCTGTGGGTTGCCAGAGTTCAAAATAGTTTTCTCTGCTGAAATGGACAAAGTAAGACTTCTTCTTTTGGCTTATCAGGAGGCTATGCATAGATTAGATATTATCATAGCTTTGTGGTAAAACTATCTATTTTTAGATACATCCATCCAAATGAACATTGCCCCAAGCAGTCACCTGGGGATTGATTGCAAATGCTTCATTTTTCATGATACTTTTGTTTAAAAATAGGTTTTATAACTTTTTTTCTTAGATTTATCTTTAGAAATAGTTTGAATCAGACCAAAGCTTATTTTTCACATTGTTTTTGGTCTTGAATAATACTCTGTGACTAGACTTCATCTTCTTCACCAGACATGCTCAGACATGTCATTTGATTTCATATGTTCCACAAGCCTCTATCAGGAGTCCACTTTCACAACTGGCGCCAAACTTGGCATCTTAGAGGAGATTGAAAAGAAACGGGTATGGACCCTGTCTGTTCTCACAGAGCTCACACTCTGGAAGAGGAAAGCTCTAGTGCATAATTAATCACAGTGGAATATGAAGTGGTTTATGAGATGCTCAAGGGTGGCCCGTAAGAAGGGATGATCCACTCTACTTAGTTTGGTGGAAGGATGTGGTTCCTGGAGGACTTCACAGAGGAGGTGTTATCTGAGATGTTTCTTGAAGAATTAGTAGTTACTGGTAAGTTATATAACCAGGTACAAGTAAATATATAATCTAGAATAGTCATGTATTTTCAGGGAATGGCAGTTAGTTTAATGTGGAATAGAAGAGAGATGGAGCTAAGATTTGAGATGTCAGCACTGCCTGTATAAAAATGAGAAGGTTTTTCATTTCTTTTTTTCTGATTAAGGAATCTGGGCTTTAAAAATTATTGTTTTGTATCTCTCAAATACGATAACTGAAGTCTGTATGAACGTGAAGCCTGTAAGCTGCTCTGGCTTAGGTGGAGTTTTGGAGGCTGAAGTTTCTTATCTCCTTTGACTCTGGCGTACTCCTCTTGTAGGAGGTAAATTCATAAAAGGGGTGAGACTGACCCAGAGGTGCTAGTTTGGACACCATTTCATGGCCCAGATGAGAGATGTCCTGTGCCAAGTCTAAAGGCTGTGGGGAAGAAGTAAGTCTGAGTCCTGTTGAACAAAGAGGAATGATGGGTGTTGATGTTCAGGTGTAGGGAGGGCAGAGAACAGAAAGAGGGGAGACTAGGATGATTCCTGGATGTCTAGTTTAGGTGACTGCACTGGTAGTGGTGTCATTTGTCATTCTAGGGAAGGGAAGGGAGAAGGGGACGACAGAGGATGAGATGGTTGATGGCATCACTTACTCGACGGACCTGAGTTTGAGCAAGCTCCAAGAGTTGGTAATGGACAGGGAAGGCTGGTGTGCTGCCGTCCATGGGGTCGCAGAGTCAGACATGACTGAGCGACTGAACTGAACTGAAAGGAAGCAGGAGCAGATTGATGGAGAACAGAAATTGCAGTTCACAAGTGGACGAGCTGGGGCTGAGATGGCATTTTGAGATGTATGTCGAAGGAGAACCATCTAGTGGTTGATTCTGTGGGACCAGAGTTCAGCAGAGAGGTCTGCTTGTAGGTAGAAGTCCGTGTGAAGTTGTTGGTCTGCAGGGACCTGTAAAGCCATTGGAGGGGAAGCTTGCCCACAGAGAGTGCAGGCAACAGAGAGAACAGGAGAACCAAGACAACCCTGGGCTGAGCACAGCTGAGGGTCCCACAGTGAGGAACCCCCCTGGAAGACTAAGAATAGGGCACATGTTGGGTAGTGGTCTCAGAGAGAGAGAGGCATCTACTAATAATGTCATGTACAGTGAAATCAAAACTGATTCTAAAAATAAAGCCCACCCCCCCAGGATCAGGATTTTTCTCCTGTGAGGGATGTGCAAAGGAGGGCGCCCCTGGCTTCTGAGAGAGGCTTCTGATGGCTGTGGCCACTCAGTGGTTGCCTGTTCCCCTTTGGAAAATCTTCAAGTTGTAGACACTTTGGGGAATCCTCTTGCTGAAATAGCAGAGCCTGACACAGATGGATGAGGGCATTTGAGATGAAACTAAACCCTCATAATCATAATGGCATGAGACTGGGCAACTAGGCTTCACCAGAATTCATTGGGAGGCTCTGTGGTCCTCTCCATCCTACAGTTGTGGGAAAGGCCATAGCGAGGAAGTGGCAGCTGGGATTTGAATAGCCAGCTCTCTTACGTGGATATTAAGGGGGAAAGAGGGGATGGGATGAACTGGGAGGCTGAGATTGACATATACTGGAGCGGGTTGCCATGCCCACTTCTAGGGAGTCTTCCCAACCCAAGGATCAAACCCGCCCCTCATGTCTCCTGCATTGGCAGGCAGCTTCTTTACCACTAGCGCCACCTGGGAAGCCCCTATATACACTTTTGTTGTTCTTCACTCACTAAGTCGTGGCCAACTCTTCGTGACCCCATGGACCGCAGCACGTCAGACTTCCCTGTCCTTCATCACCTCCCCAAGTTTGCTCAAACACACGTCCATTGACTCGGTGATGCCATCAGCCGTCTCATCGTCTGTCATCCCCTTCTCCCCCTGCCCTCAATCTTTCCCAGCATCAGGATCTCTTCCAGTGAGTCAGTTCTTTGCATCAGGTGGCCAAAGTCTTGGAGCTTCAGCTTCAGCATCAGTCCTTCCAATGAATATTCAGAATATTCAGTATTATAAAATAGATAATTATTGAGAACCCACTGTATAGCACATTGTACATAGTTCACTGTACAGCCCAGGGAACTCTACTCAGCGCTCTGTGGTGGCCTAAATGGGAAGGAAACCCTTGGGGAGCTGACACTATTATAAGGATAAAAGTATCACAATTTTTATAAAAAGAATGCCCTTTGACACTCTGAGATTTCCTTTTGTGAAAGAACTTCTTTTCACTCTAAATCTTATGAAATGCTATATTTTAGGGTCTGAATGCTCAATCTAAGTTCAGCCAGCCTTTTCCAATATCTTAAAAAAATTTTTGTAACAGAATTTGTTTTGTAATCCAGATACATTTTTCTCTATTTTTTAACTAACTGCTTCTCTTTTAAATATATTTATATGTAAACATGTTATCTACATTCTTTCTTGTCCTAAAAATGTGATAAACGTGAACTTTTAAAATTAAATTTTATAAAAGTTACATATGATAAAATTGACCTTTTTGGATATACAGTTCTGTGAGTTTTAACATATGTCTAAACTCCTATAACCACCACCACAATCAGGTTGCAGACTAGTTTTATCATTTCCTAAATTCCCTCACTGATTTGATCTCTGTCCCTATAATTTACTTTTCCCAAAATGTCAGATAAATGGAATGATCCTGTGTTTTTTATCTCTGGAGCCTCACCTCTCTCACTCAGCCTAATGATTCTGAGATTCATCCAAGTGGGTTGCATGTATCAATTGCCCAATAGTTTTATTTGCTGAGGAATATTCCACTGTGTGGCTGTATCGCAGTGTGTTTATCCACTTGCCCTTTGAAGGACATTTAGGTTATTTACAGTTTTGGGCAATTATGAATAAAGCTGGTATCAACATCTATATATGTGTTTCTGTGGGAACGTAAGTGTTTATTTCTTTAGGTAAATCCCCAGAAATGGGATTGCTGGTGATAATATAAAGTGTGTGTGTAACTTTATAAAAAAACTGCCCAACTCTCTACCAGAATGACACTATGTTGCATCCCTACCAGCAAAAAATGTATAAACTTTTAAACACTTAAATGCTATTTTAAACACTATTGGCTTGAGGTTGGCAAATTGTGTCTCACGTTTCCTTAGACTTTTGAAGAGATACCCCACAACAAGGGGAGAACCTCCGGTCCTCCATACCTTCAAAGCTTCAAAAAAAAAAAAAGTGCTCCAGTTTGTTTTATATGTTGAGTTTCATAGAAGAATACCTTTAGGGAGGAAAGAGGTTTATCTGTGAAGTATGGAAAACCGTTGCAGTAGGGCAGGCAAGCCACTCCAGTATTCTTGTCTGGATAATCCCATGGACAGAGGAGGCTTCCGGGTTAGTCCACAGGGTCGCAAAAAGTTGGACACTGTGGAGCAAAACGACTTGGTACAGCATGGCAGTTCATCTAGAGCATGGGATGCAGACCTGAGATGAGGCTAGGTGGTATTCCAGGACTCTACACATAGTGAGAATCACTCAGAGAAGCTGATTACATCTTCAGCGCCTTTTCAGTTTCTATGACTGTGTCCAGGAGGTCTTCATTTAGACTCATAATGTCTTTAACATTCTCCCATACACGTTCATGTCCTCTTTTACAAAGAATAAACCAGCTTCAGCCTCAGAACCTTCAGCAAGCAACAATAATATCCGTCTAGAAGGAGAGGGGATTACAAGGAGATCAAACCAGTCAATCCTAAAGGAAATCAGTCCTGAATATTCATTGGAAGGACTGATGCTGAAACTGAAGCTCCAGTACTTTGGTCACCTGATGCGAAGAACTGACTCATTGGAAAAGACCCTGATGCTGGGAAAGATTTGAAGGCAGGAGGAGAAGCACACAACGGAGGATGAGATGGTTGGATGGCATCACCGACTCGATGGACATAAGTTTGAGCAAGCTCTGGGAGTTGGTGATGGACAGGGAAGCCTAGCGTGCTGCAGTCCATGGGTTTACAAAGAGCCAGACATAACTGAGGACTGAACTGAACTGAGAATGAGAGGAACATTTAACTTTGTTTTTAATATATTATTTTTCTGGTTATCTTCTCATTTATGACAAGTAGCACTGGTCTTCCATTCCCCCCCCTCCCCATTTTTCTTTTGAAGAGAATTAGAGTTAGTATATATATATATAAGTTGATTGAAAGAAAAATTTTAGGTATTAATATAAGATCTCCTGGAGGAGGAAATGGTAACCCACTCCAGTGTTCTCGCCTGGAAAATCCCATGGACAGAGGAGCCTGGTGGGCTGCAGTCCATAGGGTCACAAAGAGTCAGACACAGCTGAAGTGACTGAACACAGACATTAATACTTTATATACAAATAATTGATATCTATTATAATATGTACCTGCAGACATGTCATAAACTGCATGACTTTCTGAGGTTCCTTCTGACTTTCAGTGGATGAGATGGGGTATCACAGATAAGGAGCAATGCTGTTGTGTCTGACTCTTCGTGACCCCATGGACTGTAGCCTGGCAGGCTCCTTTGTCCGTGGAATTCTACAGGCCAGAATACTAGAGTGGTTAGCCGTTCCCTTCTCCAGAGTATCTTCCCAACCCAGGGATCGAATCCAGGTTTTCCACATTGCAGGCGGATTCTTTACCATCTGAGCCACCAGGGAAGCCCAATGCTGTTGTTAGAATACCCATATTCAATAATTATGAGAGAATAGCATTGAAACACGTATGTTACATATATAAAATAGATGACCAGTGCAAGTTCGATGCATGAAGCAAGGCACTCAAAGCTGGTGCCCTGTTGCTCTGGGGCAACTCAGAGGGATGGGGTGGGGAGGGAAGTGGTGGGGGGAGGTTTGGGATGTGGAGACACATGTGCACCCCAGGCTGATTCATGTCACTGTATGGCAGAAACCACCACAGTATTGTAAAGTAATTATCCTCAAATTAAAATAAATTAATCAATTAAAAAAAAAAAAGAATTATGAGACTGAACTAGAATGACGAAAGTTTGGGAAACTCAGAACTAGGAGAACTAGTTATTTAAATAGACCAGGAAGTGAGTCCTTTTGTGAAGTGACAAGAGCTCCTTGGTGGAGCACATGACTGTCTCTCAGCTTCTATGAGTTTTATCAACTCATAAAATAGTAATAATAATAATAATAATGTGTGTGTGTGTTAGTTGCTCAGTCGTGTCTGACTCTTTACAACCCCATGGACTATATATAGCTCGTCAGGCTCCTCTGTCCATGGGATCCTCCAGGCAAGAATGCTGGAGTGGGTTGCCATTCCCTTCTCCAGGGGATCTTCCCGACCCAGGGATTGAGTCCGGGTCTCTCACATTGCAGGCAGACTCTATAATAGTAATTTCTTAAAAGAAGACAGTCTTCCATTGCTCTTTGTTTTTGCAATACTTGTTTTTCCAGTTCCTACTTTTATTACCAGTTTGACAAGCATTTATTAAAAGTCATTAGGATGGGGAATACATGTAACTCCATGGCTGATTCATGTCAATGTATGACAAAACCCACTGAAATGTTGTGAAGTAATTAGCCTCCAACTAATAAAAATAAATGAAAAAAAAAATCCAAAAAAAAAAATAAAAGTCGTTAGGGGAGCAGTGGGGATACAGTCGTAACTAAATAGACGTGGTCCTCTGCCCTCATGAACTCAACTTTCTTCAATCCTTCCTCTTCAGGATCCGTGGTAAACTAGGGCTTCTGGATAAAATTTAAACAATATGAAAGGCCAAGAAGAGATAAACGACTTTTTTTAAGAAGTCAAATAGAGAAATAATTTTATTTTCATCATGTCTTTGGAGCCATCTGGATGTGTATTTTATTTTCCATTTGAAGCACTTTTTGGTAAAATAATATGTACCAGCAGGTATAGTGATAAACTGCATGACTTCCTGAGGTTCCTTCTGACTTTCAGTGTTTGAGGTGGGGTGTCACAGACAAGGAGCAATGCTGTTGTTAGAGTACCCATTGATGCCAAGACCTCTCTGAAATAAGACATTTTGTACACTATAGGCTACAAATTGGCAGCTGCCTGAGTTCCATCTAGCCATTGTTTCTTGTTTGGCCCACATGGTATTTAAAAAAATTGGGGGGCCAGAGAGGGGCAATATAGGGATGGGGGGTGGGAGGTACAAACCCATGGGTGTAAGATAAGCTCAAGGATGTATTGTATAATGCAGGGAATATAGCCAATATTTTGTAATAAATGTAAATGGAAAGTAACTTTTAAAAATTGTATTAAATGTAAATAAAACTACAATGGGGTATTACCTCATACCAGTCAGAATGGCCAATATCAAAAAGTCTACAAATAATAAATCCTGGAAAGGTTGTGGAAAAAAAGGAATCCTCCTGCATTGTTGGTGGGAGTGTAAATTGGTGCAGCCACTATGGAGAACTGTATGTTGTTTAGTCGCTCAGTCTTATCTGGCTCTTTGTGACCCCATGGACTGTAGCCCGCCAGGCTCCTCTGTTCGTGGGATTTTCCAGGCAAGAACGCTGGAGTGGGTTGCCATTTCCTTCTCCAGGGAATCTTCCTGACCTTGGGATCAAACCCCCGCCTCTTGCACTAGCAGGCAGATTCTTGACTACTGAGCCACCAGGGAAGCCCATGGAGAATAGTACATAGGTTCCTTAAAAAGAAAAAACAGAGCAAAACAAAACTGAGAATAAAGCTACCATATGATCCTGTGGTCACACTCCTGGGCGTATATCTGGGGAAAAACTTAATTCAAAAAGATACCTGTACCCCAGCGTTCATAGCGGCACTGTTTATAATAGCCTAAGACATGGAAGCTACGTAAGTGTCCATCAACTGATGAATAGATAAAGAAGATGTGATACATATACAATGGAATGTTACTCAGCCAAAGAATGAAATGGTGCCATTTGTAACAACTTGGATGGATCTAGAGATTATCATACTAAGTGAAGTAAGTCAGATGAAGGCAAATATCATGGGATATCACTTACATGTAGAATCTAAAATATGACACAAATGAACTTATTTATGAAATAGAAACAGACTCACAGACATAGAAAACACACTTATGGTTACCAAAGAAGAAAGGGGATGAGGATGGATAAGTGAGGAATTTTGGATTAAAATTTACACACTACTATATATAACATAGGTAACCAACAAGGACCTATTGTATAACACTGGGAACTATAGTCAATATCTTGTAATAACCTATAGTAGAAGAGAATGACAAAAAATATACATATATATAAAACTGGTTGACTTTGCCGTACACCTGAAACTACCACAACATTGTAAGTCAAGTATATTTCAATAAAAATTTTAAAAACAAATCAAATTTGCATAAAATTAAAAACTAAAAAAAAATTAGTTTCTGACATTTTAAGATTTGGCATTTTCACATTAAAAAAAGAACAGAGTTCTTGTTTATTTTGAAAATTCATAAATCTGGCTCCACCAAAACAGCGTTTCTGAATGGCAGAGTTGCCTGGGGCTGAGGCTGAGTAGCGACTGTCTTTTTAGACAAAGCATATGCTTTCTTCAGGTACCTTGCTTAACTTACCCATGTTGCCTTTCTGGTCCTTGTCAGTATTTGAATTTACAACCCCTGCTTTCAACACTGGGAGCCTGGGTGTCATGCTTTAGAATCACCTAGAGAAACCCAGCATTCCTCCCAGTGCTGGGGGGCCACAAGTATTGTTATCCTAGGAGCTCATGTGTACTTAGTCGCTCAGTAGTATCCAGCTCTTTGCGACCCCATGGACTATAGCCCACCAGGCCCCTCTGTCCATGGGGATTCTCCAGGCAAGAGTACTGGAGTGGGTTGCCATGCCCTCCTCCAGAGGATCTTCCCAACCCAGGGATCAAACCTAGGTCTACCGCATTGTGGGTGGATTCTTTACCATCTGAGCCACCAGGGAAGCCCTAGGAGCTCATCCAGTATGCATTTGGTTATATCACCAGTAGAGTAGCTGTCATTCTGGGTCCAGGAGGCAGAGAGAGGACCCTTTTCCTGACTAATGCTAGACACATTATTGTGGATCCTTTCCAGTGGACATACCGTTTCCTGTCTGATCTGTAAGGTCTGTACTTTTATTTATTTTTTCTGGCTGTACCACACAGCATGCAGGATCTTAGTTCCCCGACCAGGGATTGAACCCATGCCCACTGCACTGGAAGTGCACATTCTTTACCTCTGGACTGGCCAGCGAAGTCTCTCCTGTCTTAACTGTTTGTATCAGTTAGGATGTTTGATTGTAAGCAACAGGAACCGATTCCAGTGAATTTGAACAAAGTGGGACTTTATTGAAAGGATGTTGGATAGCTGAAGTTGTCCAAAGAAACTCTAGAGTTTGAGAGAACAGACTTATGGACTCGGGGTGGGGAGGGAACAGAGTGTGGGATGAATGGAGGGAGCAGCATGAAAACATATAAACCACTATATATAAAATGGCCAATGGGAATTTGCTATTTGACTCAGGGAACTCAAGCCAGGGCTCTGTAACGACTTAGAGGGGTGGGATGGGGAGGGGGGTGGGAGCAGGGTTCAAGAGGGAGGGGACTTATGTATACCTATGGCTGATTCTTCTTGATGTTTGGTAGAAACCAATAAAATATTGTAAAGCAATTATCCTTCAATTAAAAAGAAATAAATTTAATTATGTATATGAAGAAAAAAAAGAAAGTGATCTGGACTCAAATTTCAGGAAGCCGGGAATACTTTGAGGACCATGGGTGGTAGGAACTGTGGAAATATAGATAAATTGCTACTACTACATTTTGCAACCCCCCCCCCCCTTCTTTGTCATTCTTAAGTGTCTGAAGTCCTGGAAAAGAGAATTAGGTTGGCCTGGCCCACATCCTTGATGGGGGAGAGCAGAACACTTTGGTTGACAGTCCCGCTAAGATTACATACAATAAAAGACTTCCCCCACAAGGAGAGCTGGGTGCTGTTACAGGAAAGGGGGGCTGGGTATGGATGGAGGGCAACAAAAACTGCAAGTGTGTGTCACATGTCTTCTCACGGTTGTCTTGAAGATATTAAGCATACAATGTAAAATGTTATAGAGGATTGAGGATAGTAGTATGTCAAGATCCATGAGAATCAGATGTTGAGTGTACTCTTCACATCAGTGAAGGTGTGGACATCAGTTAAATAAGGAATTGTTTAGTCGCTAAGTCGTGGTTGACTCTTTTGCGATCCCATGGATGGTAGCCTGCCAGTCTCCTCCGTCCATGGGATTCTTCAGGCAAGAATACTGGAGTGGGTTGCCATTTCCTACTCCAAAATAAGGAATATACCAAGTGATTAGAACAGAGAAAGTGGCAGTTTTATTCCCCTTAGCAATTGCTTTGGTTATAACATCTCCAAAGAAGCACCCCCCCCCAACCTTTCTATGAAGAACAACATTTATAAACCCTAAAGATTTCTACTCCAGTTGTTAATATATGAAGGTAAATGCATGTGAAGAAAAGTTCTGTGATTAGAACTTGAAAGGCATTTGTTCACTTGGATTGCAAGTACCAGTAGAATACTTTCCATTATTTTCTTAATTGTTTTTCTAGTGTCACAGACATTTGCATGTTTCAGATACATATAAAAAGAACCTACAGAGGTGAGTTGTAAAGTTGAAATGACAATTTCAAATTTGAGTTTCGATGCAACGCTAGTTATTAGAGTGAGCCAGGTGTGATGCGCTTGCTTTTCAACTACTTAAAAAAGCAGTGTTAAATTTCGAGTGTTTTTGTACTCACCTGTGTATTCACCTAATTTTTTTTTTTTTAAGTACCATAGCCATAACCATGGAATAGCAGATTCTTCCCCAAATCATGTGTCTACAATGCATACGAATCCCTGTCTCTACTATTTGAAGCAGGTAGTGGATTTTCAAACCTGGAAAGATATCCATAGAGATGTACTCTTCTTTGATTCTTGTGCTGTTAGTGTTCCTTTCTTCGTAAGCTCTTGATTTGCAGCAAGCAAGGAAAATGGAGTGAACCAAAAAAAAAAAAAAATTCCTGGCATGGCTGGAAATAGAAATTAATGATTCAAATAAGAAAGGCAGTGCAGTAAGCCTCAGCTGGGTGGCAGGAAACAGAGGGAAAGTCAGAGACTGTTCTTTTTTAAGAGGCCAAACAAACAACACAGAGTGAAGCGTACGTGAAAATAATTTCTAATAGTAGCTCGTGGTCGGCAGTTGCCAGGGAAAAAAAAATCATTGGTGCACTGAGAAAATTAGAGTGAGAACGCACAGCATCTTGACGTGTTACTTAAGGCAACGGAGCTTCAGAGTTTACCTTATGTGCCGTGTACATTGATTAAGTACAAAATATATGCTGGCCATTTTTGACCATCATTTACTGTATTGATTTGTTAGCAGGGGAACTGTAATAAAAAAGCCATTGATTTACTGTCCTTATTTGCTTATGGGCTTTTTTTCATGATTAATTTTTCACTTTCACTTTCTCTTTTTGGGATCGTTTCTTCTAGACAAGCGCTGTGCTTCGTGAAGTTAGAAGAGAGGGGATCTCCATGGAGCAAAAGAATGAGATGTTGACGTCCATCCTCGCCGCGATCACCACTCGCCAGAACCTGAGGAGAGAGTGGCATGCCAGGTTTGTTCTATTACGAAATGGGATTTGTTGTCCCTGGAAAATGAGGGCTCTCTTTGGGGAAGCCCTTCCTGACTGCTGGCCTCATCCCTCTCAGTGGAGGGGCCATGAAAAAATAGAAGCAAGTTACAGATGCTTTCAGCCAAAGTTTTCTTTCCTGCCCATGGTACCTGCATTAATTGCAGTGATCCATGATGTCATCTGTATGCATATATGATTTATCCTCGAGTGTAGCGTTTAGCATAAATGTTTACATCTTGAGCATAACATAATCTGAGTACCTGATGCTGAAGAACCCTTTTAATCAACTGTCTAAAAGTCAGCACTGCTGTTTAGCTGGGGCAGGTGTCTAGGAAATTCACACAGTGTTCTTACATCACGCGGGAGGCAGATTGCTTACACTTAGTCTATGCAGCAACCCCGTTTTCAGAACTGACCAAATAGAGATGACTTTGGCTTCAGCCCCGTTTCTATGCACATGGACTTAACTGTGGTTAGACAGCTGTGGCTGGTAAAAAGTGTCTATAGGTCATCAGTTTTTACAGAATGGATTCTTGCATGCTAAGTACCATGTTATCCTGCTTTTCTTTGAAAAATGCTTTGCTGGTAGAAGCAAAGAATCAGTTCCTTCAAATGTTAAAATTATCCTTTAGACGTGTAATGTGTATTGTTGAATTACCATCAGTCTCTGAGCAAGAGGAGAGGAGTCAGGAAAATTATGCTGGATTCTGCGTCCGAGTCTTATTCGATGCTTAAAAATTCTGTGTGCCTGGGAGTGAAGAACATTTATTGATAGCCATAATATTCTCCAAATGAGTTCATGCAACAGAATTTATAATAATTAATGGCTTTACTAGTAACAATTATCATAAAAATAGATTTGCTTGAACAAAGCTGAAGATGAGCATTTTCCAAAAAAGGAGACAGTGAAGAGTATGAACTATCCATTATCATTCGTTATCAGAAAGCTGCTTTTTCACATATGTGTATTGTTTCTGAATTTAGACTTGCATTGAAACCATCATTTTAAAATTCCCAGTCACATTTTCCCGTTACCCCCTTTTTGTAGTGTGGTCAGGGAGAATGACAGTTTCTCAACTACAGTCATGAAATGATTTTCAATCGATGTTTCAATAATTAATTTAAAATGTTTCTTTCTATTACAATTTAAATACGTATATTCACTAAAGTATGCATATTTTATTAAATTGTAGAATATCCATGAGGGGACATCTAAGAGGTTGCTCTCTCTCTTTGACCTTTTATATCTTTTCTGCTGGTGATTTTTTTTTGGCTGTGCTGTGAGGGTTGTGGGATCCTAGTTCCCAGACTAGAGATCAAACCTGGGCCCTCAGCAGTGAAAGCGTGGAGTCTTAAGCACTTCACTGCCAGAGAATTCCCCTGGTGATTCTTATTAAATACAAAAGGAAGGGAAGGAACTTCCCTGGCGGGCTAGTGGTTAAGACTTTTCATTCCAATGCAGGGGATATAGGTTCGACCCCTGGTCAGGAAGCTAAGATCCCACATGCCTCGTGGCTAGAAAGGCAAAGCATAAAATAGAAGCCATATTGTAACAGATAGAATAAAGACTTTAAAATGGCCCACATAAAAAAAAAATAATCTAAGAAAATATATTAAAAGAAGAAAGAAAGACAGCGGAAGATAGAAGGAATGATGGGCGGGAGGGAAGGGGAGAGAGAGAGAAAGAAGGAAAGAAAAGAAAGGAAAGAAGTCCCCTGTAAACCCTCTCCCATCCCCGCAACCCCTCCGCAGACAGCACAGCTAGAAGAAATGTTGAGAACAAGAATGGACGGCCTCTGCTGAAAGCATTCGCTTTGTTAACAATAATTTCCTAATACACCAACGCATCAGACGGCATGGCCAAAAGTGGCCTGTTTTTAAAAGGAGTCTGGTTGCTGCATTTCTGGCCCTTAACTACTAACAATTTAATCAGGAGTTGGAGCCAGGGCTGAAGTTGATGTAGTCTAGCATCTGAAACAAAACTTGTCGAGTTTCCTTTGTGGCAGGGGAGGAGACAAGAAAGAGCTTAGCCGCTGACACTCTGCAGACCTCCTTAAAACCAAACACCTGAAAGAAAATTTCAAGAGGGCAGTGTCTTGAGAGCTCAGAAGTGTCCTCAGAGTATTCAATAACCGTAATCCTTCCCCCGCCAACCCCCGACCCCCACCCCTCGACCAGCCCCATTTGATGTTTCCCATCCCATTGATCTATCTAAAAGACTCGTCCATGCGGTCTGTATAAACAGACGGTTGCCATCCACCTTTCTTTGCCTCATCAAAGCTTCCCCTGGCCGTCTGGAACTGGGCATCGCCTGGAGTGTCCATCAGGCATGCGGTGGTGAAAGTTATAAAACACCCTCTCTGGCATTAACCCAGAGTGGTCTGGGTTTCAGAGGTGGGCCTATTGTGTAAATTCGGAACTACACGAGGCAAAACGTACTCTGACAGATAATAATTAGTGCTTGCCAAAGGCCAAGCAATGGCTTACAGTATTTTACTTTTCACCCCAGCTATCAGGGGATCCATGAGATTTAGGTAATAGAAATTTTTTTTTTTCCCTCCGAAAGTTAAATACAGATGACTCTAATTACCTGATACTGCACCTTAGAGAATGCATTAGAAAGAGTAAGAGTAGGACTTGAAGAAATTTAGGTCACTGAGACTCCGCAGCTGGTGCTAGCTTTAGTGGAAGTCTTGTTGTAATAAAGGCTTTGGTAGGTTCGTTTATGTGAACGATATTAGGGAGGCTGTCTTCTGCACAACTCGTAACTTGGTTTTCAAATATTTGTCTGTCTCTGCAAGGGCCAGGAGCCGAGCCATTGTTTGGGATGCACTGAAGTCTCTTAAACTGAAAGCATATGTTCCCTGTAATTTGGCTTTTGGAGGAAAGTGTCAATTCTGCGTGACTCGGGGTAACTGAGTTTGTCACAGTGTCACACGACCCTGGGATTCTCGAGGCATATCTGAGTCCTGTGGGTTTCCTTCCCCAAGCCCGGTAATCCCATAAACAACCCTCTCCAAATAGGCTTATTAGGGCTGTCTATTCACTTCCCTGGAGTTGAAAGATCCCAAGTACATCGGGAGAAGCCGTGTGAATGCAGGGTAAGTGTTAACAGAAGTGGTACTGAATTTCTGAAGATTTGGCTTTGTTTATACAGTCCACTCCGCCTGATGGACAGCTTGTTATAGCTTTTAAAGAACTGGCCAAGCCCTCTGATCTGACCCCTTCTTGACCTCTGCAGCCCGAAGGTCAGTCTGCAGCTAATAAACTCGAAGGTTCTTAAGGTCTACTGTAGGAAAAGGCAGAAAAAGAGCAGCTGCAAGGGCTGGGTGTCCCGGGATCGGCTGCTCAGGGGTCACTCTCTGATAATGAAAATGATTACCAAATTATATGGAAGTTTAACCGCGGTAGTGAGTGAGAGGAGGGTGGAGCCCAGCGTATTAGGTTTGATAAATGAACTGTGAAGAGGCCCATCTGGTCCTCAACATCTTTTCTCCCCCTCTTTCCCTACCAAGGGGAAACATTTTAAAATAACAGCAGTACATATAGACTCAATGACCCATGCAAGGAGCTGGAATGGATTAAGATTTAATGGTGACAGTGGAAGAAATTATCATTTGAAAAGTACCCTAAAGAAAAGGTACAGTTCCAAGTCCAGGCCCGAATTGTTTTTCTAAATAAGAAGGAAAAAAAAAAAAATCAGTGCCTTTGTTTATTTTACACAAATCCCTGACGTCTTGCCTAGATCACTGAAAAATCTGAGGGCGTGTTTGTTATGGAATAATTATTTGTAGTCAGCTTAGGAAAGGAATGGGCTTCCTTTGCCTTGAACATGTCAGAATGTGAAGCAAATTATTATTTTTCCTGCTTGCATGCTTAGTCGAGAGAACGTAACTAAGTCAAGCTTAGCAAAAATGCTTTACCAAAAAATTGCAATCCGTTTCAGCAACTGGCCGCTGAACGTTGTACATTCTTTTTTTTTTTAGATAGTAAATATACATGTGACTCTTGCATACTGTTTTACTCCTACACTTGGCAGTTTTCCTGTAAAAATAAGAAAGTGCCTAATGTTAATTGAGTAGATATGTGTATTCCTTTCTTTATCCCTTTTTCAAAGAAACATCATAACAGTGCTGATTAGAGCCAACAATGGGTCAGTCTCAAGCTATGTGTTCCTTTACTTGTGAATTGAGAAGAGTAATCTGTCTAAGGGGTTTCCCCGTATGGCTCAGCAGGTGAAGAATCCACCTTCAATGTGGGAGACACAGGAGATGCAAGTTCCATCCTTGAGTCGGGAAGATCCCCTGGAGGGGGGAATGGCAACGCACTCCAGTATGCTTACCTGAGAAGTCTTGCAGACAGAGGAGCCTGGTGGGCTACAGCCCATAGGGTCGCAAAGAGTCAGACGTGACTGAGCGACTAAGCAAGCAATCTATCTAAAACTCTCTCCCAGCTTCCTCTGGGCTCTGATTGTCCTGGTTTCTGACCAGCGACATTGGTGTTCGCAAATCTCTGTGCTCTTCTTCAGAGGCTCATCCTTTCTGAAAGATGGTGATTTTATTCAATGAGCATTTTAGAAAATACATTTTTAAAATTTATTCTTTGGCTACTTTGGGTCATAGTTATGACACAAGGGATCTTCCTTGCATCACGCTAGATTCTTTGTTGCAGTGTGGCCCAGTAGTTGGCGGTGTGCTAGCTTAGTTGCTCTGTAGCATGTGGGATCTTAATTCCCCCACCAGGGATCGAACCCACATCCCCTGCATTGCAAGGTGGATGCTTAATGCCTGGACCACCAGGAAAGTCCTGAGCATTTTTGTGTATTTTGTATGCCTATTCGATATAAAATACTGTGTGAGGTGCTGTGCATGAGATAAATTCTTAGTGTGTGTTCAGCAGCCAGTTTATCTGGGGATGAGAACTGAGCAAATTCCTAGAAAGAGGCTGTGGGAAGCAGTGGAAGAGAAAGCAGTAGAGCTGTCGTGACCACAAGAGTGGCCCTTTGCACTAACCCTCCCTGGAAAGTATTTAACTGTAGATGTCTCTGAAATCTAACATTGCCATGCTGTTGAAAACTCCTTAATTGAACACTGTTGCCTGCATCATACAAGCCACACCCGGACAATGCTTATGTTTAAAATAGAAATAAAAATCTACTAAACATTACTCAAAGTTACCATATTTTTCATCTTAGGTTTTGACTTGACTGTGTATATCCACAGGGATTTGCAGTGAGCAGAAATCTCATTGGGTTGGGTGAAGGATAACTCAGGGAGATGAGGTACACTTCCAGAATGAAGTGTGCTTTTTAACTTTAAAGCATTCTCCTTTAAATTTTTGCTCGGCAAGGTGCAAATATAAAAAATAAGATGAAAGCCAGGCCATTCAGGGGTTTTTAAAATTGAGATATAATTCATGTAACATAAAATGAATCATTTGAAAATACACAGTTAAGTGTTTTTTTTTTTTTTTAGAGTATACACAGGATTGTACAACCATCCCCATTATTCAATTTCAGAGCATTTCTATTACCCCCAAATGAAACCCTGAAACTGAACAACCACTCTCAAGTTTCCCTTCTCCCTACAGTCCCTGACAACCACTTTCTGTCTCATCTACTTTCTGTCTCTATAGATTTGCCGATTCTGAACATTTCATACGAGTGGAATCAAGCAATATGTGACCTTTTGTACTTGAAGTCTTTTCATTTAGCATAATGATTTCAAGGTTCATCCCCATTGTATCAGTTCTTCGCTCCTTTTTATTGCCAAAAAATCCTGCGTTGTATGCATAGACCATGTTGTGTTGATCTGTTCATTGGTTGATGGACATCTGGGTTGTTTCCAACTTTCTGGCTCTTACAAATAGTACTGCTGTGTACACTCATGTACAAGTGTTTGAGGGGCACGTTTTCAGCTCCTCTGAGTACAAACCTAAGCCTGGAATGGGTGGGTCGTATAACAACTCCATGGTTAACTTCTTGAGGAGCTGCCAAGCTCTTTTCGTCAACTGCTCCACCATTTTACATTCCCACCAGTAGTACCTAAAGGTTTCGATTTTTCTACAATCTTGCCAACTCTTGTTCTTTTCCCTTTTTTGGATTATATTATAGACATCCTAGTGTTATCTCCTTGTGGTTTTGATTTGCATTTCCCTGATGACTAATGATGTTGAGCATCTTTTCATGCGCTTGTTTAATACCACTTTTTTTTTAATTAGGAGATTTTAAAACATGACAGACTTAAGGACTTATCCTTTAAGTGGTAAAGAGGTCATGAGCCTGTTAGGGTATATGGCTTGTAGGATGGATAGAGCTCCAAATGAAGCTGGCATGAATGTGCCCAGTCCTTTATTTATTTGCATGTGGCCCATGTGTGTATTTATTTCTTTCTGATTCTCCCCTACATCCCGCTTCTACCATTCTCCTAGATTTCTTTCATTATAGAATCTCTGAACATTGCACACTGGATGGGAATGTAGCCCAATCCAACGGAAAGTCTGTTCACCTAAGCTCTACCCACTTCTAGGCTCAAACAGGGCTTACTATATTTCCCTAGTAGACAATTTCAGTTGGGTCCAAGGAGCCTTAAAGTGGTATAGAGAAAATTTTTTTTTTTCTTTTTTATAGCCAATATTTTTTGGCAATAAAAAAGAATGAAGAACTGATACATGCTACAGTGGGGATGAACCTTGAAATCATGGTTTTTTTTTGTTTATGGTAGTTTCTTAGAAAAACTTTTAGAACTACTTCTTTTCAGTTAAAAGTAGCTTTGTAGACCTAGTTGTCTTTTTTTATTTTTTTTTTGATGTGCACCATTTTTAAAGCTTTTATAGAATTTGTTACAATATTGCTCTGTATTATGCTTTGGGTTTTTGGCCAAGAGGCATGTGGAATCTTAGCCCCCATACCAGGGATCGAACTCACACCCCCTGCACTGGAAGGTGAAGTCTTAGCCCCTGGACCACCAGGGAAGTCCCCCTAGATGTCTATGTGTACATGTCTTTCCCACATTGGGCTTTGGCTTCTCAAAAAACTGCCAAGTTACCATCTTTTTCTGGGCAAGTAAAACACCCAGACATCTATTATTGAGATGTGACCATCCTGTTACCTTCCACAGCCCCAACCATCATCACTTACCTCCAGGATGGATCCACTTTGGACAGGCTACAAAATCGAGTTGTTATAACCGAGATCTTGTAACGAACAGCGTTTACTTTCCTAAGCTAATCAGCTTCAGAATTCTGATATGGATGCAACAGGTAAAACATTTTGTGTGGATCAACTTTGGTTGTCAGGCTCACACAGTTTTCTCCATGGTTATCTGATCTCTCTTTTTGTCTGCTGGCAGGCCCGAATTCTACTCAAGCCTGATAGGTTGCCCCCGTCCAGTTTTGCAGTTATAAGTTATTTTCTGAGTGCTTACTATATACAGGTAACTGTGCTCTATGCTGTCGGAAATGTAGCAGACGCATTAAAAAGAAAGATGCATTAAAAAGAGGGAAAAAAGGAAGTCCCTCCTTCATAATTTTGAGGAGGAATGAGCATTTGAGATATTGGCCTATTGCTTTGAGTTTATAGTCGTCTAATCCTACCAAGGATGGAAACCTGGAAACTGGATATAAGGGGAGATCTCTGATAGGCGCTGAGTCTCTGGGATTTAACTCCCAACCCAACACCTCTGACCCTTGCGCTCTGGGCACAGACTGGCTTGGGTTCTCGAGGAAGAGCCCAGGAGTGAGCAGCATGGAACTGAGCCGGGACCAGTACAAACAGACATGGTCTCCTTGAGCCAGCGTTCCTGAGTCCCTGTCCTTCCCGAAAGTAAAATTGAATGAATGAAGAAAGGAGGAACAGGGGGAGGGGAAAGGGCCTCCCCAGGGCATTTCTCTGAGTAAGGGGTCGGTTTCAGGCCTGGAGAGCAGAGCTGAGGCTGAGTATGGCTTCGAGTCCATATTTCAAAGGGCAGCTGATCTTTGCTGGTTACCTGCTGATATCCGGATGGGCTTTGATGGTGTCAGCACAGTGATGAGCTCAGGCTTGGCAACGAGGCATTGGGGCCAAATTTGTCTTCAATACGAGGAAGTCGTGGTCACAGAAAGTGGACTCACCAGCCTTGAGGTTGGGCTATGGAATGATGTTGTTGCTCAGTCGTGAAGTCGTGTCTGACTCTTTGCAACCCCATGGACTGCAGCCCACCAGGCTCCTCTGTCCATGGGATTTCCCAGGCAAAAATACTGGAGTGGGTCGCCGTTTCCTTATCCAGGGGATCTTCCAGACCCAGGGATCAAGCCTGTGTCTTCTGCATTGGCAGGCAGGTTCTTTACAGCCTGAGCCCGCAGGGAGGCCCATGGGATGATGAGGCTGTTGTCCTGTGAGACAACAGGTGATGAGTCATCTGACCATGTCAGTTGAATGGTCAGGTTAGTTGGGAACCAGAAGTTGTGGCATCTCCAGTTCAGTGGCTGCCCCCTGCAATGAGCTAAATGTGTGTGTAGCGTGGGGGGTAGGGGAGCAGGGAGGCACTGGCCGGCTAGTTGTCATCCATGTCATTCTTTTTAATGCGTCTGCCCCATCTCCTTTAATAATTGCAGTCTCCGCTTTCTGCTGCCCTTAGCAGAAGAATGTCCTTTGTGTCTCTGAACCAGATTACTCCATAAAATCGGATAACTCCATAAAACCTCCTCATAAACGTGTAGGAAATGAAACATTGTATAAATTTAGAGCACAGGGATTAAATGAGTCTAGAGATAAAGTTACCTTTCTTCCAAGATACAGCAACTTATCTTAAGGAAGCAAGTGTTGTTAATGTTATTACCATTGTTACTGTCACGATTTGAACGGTTTTATGGGGGACAAAAGCCAATTGACTTCTGCGCATCTTATTTGTAAAATCAACACATAGGCTTCAGTATGGGCCCTGCTCCTGGCAGTTTTCTGAGTGGTAGCTGGCTGTTTCTTAGAGGCAGTGCTTCTTCAGTTTTTTGAGAAAACATGGGTTCATTCATTGATTTATTCATTAAATACTTATCAAGCAGCAGCTACTTATCAAGCACTGTTCCAGGTGTTAGAAACAGCAGTGGACAAAACTGATGAGCATTTTTCTCTCATGGAGCTTCTATTCAAGTGGCATGATCAATAAAAAGTGTTTTCCTGAGTAGAACTCTGAACATTTCTTTAAAAAAATAATGTGTGGCGACTTCCCCGGCCGTCCAGTGGTTAAGACTTCGCCTTCCAATTCAGGGAGTGCAGGTTTGATCCCTGGTTGGGGAGCTAAAACCCCATATGCCTTGTGGCCAAAACCCCCCAAAAAATTTAATATAGAAGCAATTATGTTAACAAATAACATACATTTGTTAAATTTATGGAATTTAACAAATTCCATAAAGACTTTGTAAATGGTCCACTCCAAAAAACTTTTTAAAAAAGTGTTCACAGTTGCCATGTCCTACCTATTCAGCACACAGCAGAAGCAAAATACAGTCATTCAGTTGAAACAGAGATAAAATTTCCTCTTCTCATGTTCATCCTAAGATGATCACTTGTTATCAAACTTGCAACTCTAGTCCTAGTGGGTCAGATTTGTGACACAGTCAGGGAATGCCAGTGTTCTGATACTCACCATCCTTGGAGTCCACAGCATTAATTTTTTCTTAGATAGTTTGCACCCTAGTTTCCAATGACTTTAACACAAAAGATGCGTCACTTTAAATGTCTTCGCTTTAAAGAAGGCTTAAATTCACATCATGTTGTATTCACAAGTATCTCTTAAGAGTAAACAGTAGAAGCTATACATATCTCATTGGCGTCGGGGGTGGGGGAAGATTACACGTGACAGTGTGACAATGCAGTCCAGCATTTAATAGATGGTATTTATGATGACTGTGAGTGAGCACTCAGTCATCACTCACTGATTTAGCAAATATCTGTCACGTGCCTACCTGGGACCAGACGCTACTGTACTCCCTCAGGTTATAGGAATGAATAACACTTGACCAGGGGAAATAATAATCTTGTCTAATAATGCAGTGCAAAGGGGTTAAGTCTGGATTCTGGAGAAGTCCTTGTCCCAGAGATGAAAGTGGCGGGTGCACCGGAAATATTCTTGTGTGATTCTTTATATGCCCGGCCTCTGTGAGGACCGCTGCTCCACTGAGTTAACTGTACAGCCTACACGTGGGTAAGAGCCTCCTGTTTTCAAGTGTGTGTGAGAGAGGGGAGAAAGCTCGATGTGATTATGGGCCAGAGGATAAAATCTGGGCTGCCTTGTCTCCAGAGAGGTCTCAGTGTTAAGGGGGGAAAAATGATTTCTTCCAGAGTAAAGTTTATGACTACGGTATAGAGGTTAGGAGCATAGATGCTGAGCAGATGGCCTAGGTTTGAATCTCAGATCTACTTCTGAAACTCCAGGCAAGTTGTGATGAACTCAACAAGTTACTTAACCCCTTTGAACCTCAGTTTTCTCATTTGTAACTTGCCTGAGGGGATAGTAAGAGAACCTATTCCTTAGAAATGTTTAAGGGATTCCATGGAAAACACCTACAGCAAATACCTGTCACATACTATGTGCTCAATAAAAATTGCCCCTCCTTTTCAAGGACTTCCCTGGCAGTCCAGTGGTTAAGACATTTTGCTTCCACTGCAGAAGGCACTGGTTTGATCCCTGGTTGAGAAGCTAAGATATCCCATGCCACATGCTGTGGCCAAAAATTAGGAAAAAAAATTCCGCTCCTCTTCAGATCAAAACAAAAAAGTGAAGAGCAGTGCAAGCCAGACTCACTTGAACTGGCCTCTCCTTTGCGAGAGTGCCCCCATGTAAAACCCAAGCTTCGTGATATGGCTGAATGTTGCTGAATTGGTGAAGGAGGGAACGTTAGCTAGAACTCAACCCATGTCAGGCCCTGTCTTGAGTAAGGATGGTCACATCAAATTGACAGAGACTTGAATACCAATTTGAATCCTGTCTTCAGCTGGCTTGTAGACTCTGGGCACGTCAGAGACATCGGATCTCAGCAGCTCTGTCTACAAAAGAAGTGGCTTGATTCAGTGACCTCGAAGGCATCTTCCCTCTCTGGCAACGTGTGACCCTCTGAGTTAGAGCCCAGGGGGCCACTAAAGTTGGGGTAGTTGTCACTCCTGAAGGCTTTTACCTTTCTACCTCCACTGTCCTTGAAACCTGAAGTTGTCCTAATTTTAGCCAGAGTAGCAGTGAACATTTAGTGAGAACTCTCTAAGTGCCAGACAAAGTTTTAAATGCTTTAGGAGGTGAGAAAAGGAAGACAGAAGGATGCAAAGTCATTGCCCAGGGCAGCAGAGCTATTAGAGCATGCATGTCTGCTCACTTGCTTCAGTTGTGTCCGACTCTGTGTGACCGTATGGACTGTCAACTGCCAGGCTCTGTTCATGGGTTTCTCCAGGCAAGAATACTGGAGTGGGTTGCCATGCCCGCCTAAAGGGGATCTTCCTGACCCAGGGATGGAACCTGCGTCTCCTGCGTCTCCTACATTGCAGTGGAAATGGAATTTAAGCCAAGACAACCCAGCTCAGACCTCTGCTGTGTGGCCATAGCCGGAGCTGGAGTAATAAGACTTTCCTCTTTGTCAGCCACTCACATGTTCTCCTAGTACTTGGCCTGGGTCTAAGCGTGGAGATAGATGGGCGTGTGTCTGTAAATGTGTATTTCCTCTGGTACCTAAGCGCGTTTCATACTTTTTAGTTGTGGGGGGCATCTCTCTCTCTCTCTCTAAGGAAGTAGTTTCCAGCTCATACTTTATAAATCTCCCTACCTTAAATCCTTGAAAGTAAAGTTATTACATTTATAGCTATGTCATCTCTTCTGTACTGGTTACAATCTCTTAGAAGTTGGGAGAGTAGGGGCCCAGATGAGAGCATCAAAGTTTAGCCTCCAAGGATCTGTAAATCCTTTAAGTGGAGTAATTTCAGAGCCGGGTTAGTTAAGGCTGATTTGAGTAGATTTCCTTAGGCTGAACGGGTAACATTTATCTTCTCTATAATGGGTTAATCACTGCAGTACAGTATGTTTATATCTAGGAAACAATTTACCGCACGTGAAGAGCAGTAATTTTATTTTATCTTAGGGGTGTCCCCAGTGTATTTTATAAATTTTCCCTGTAATGGATATTCCAGGTTCTAGATAAAAGTTTAACTCTGGCTTTCAGTTGAGGAAGGAATGGGGTGAAGGGTGGGGGTAGGGAATAGCTCTGCCGGCCTGTAGGGGACACTGTTGCCTCATTTATCAGGATGATTTTTCACTGTCTTGTCCCAGGACAGAAACAAAACAAACAAATCAAACAACAAAAATAGGTCCGGTCACCTTAACATTGCTTATTGAAATTATTTGAGTGATTCCTGTGTGTTTAGAATATTCGGCGATTGGGCGGTATTGATCAGGCTTTTTAGTATCCACGCCAGGAAAGGCATAGCTTAGTGTTTCTTTCCAAGAGATGAGTGATCGACTAGCCTTTTCTTACATTTCTTACTAGCTTTCTCTTCATCCTCTTCTCTGGACAGGGTGCCACTTTGTGATTTAATAAACCTGAGGTTTAACATGGACCATCTTAATTTTTTACGAACTTTTGCCCATGTTACATTGAAATGGTTCGATTCTGTTAACGTTGTATTCTGAATGACTTATCCTAAGCCTTGGGGAGGGCATTTTGGAAGTTCCAGCTCCCTTCTTTTGATCCAGATCTTTATCATCACTGAAAAAGATGCGGTTTATGGAGAAAATGAAGTCATGTCTAGGAGGCAGGCGCGTGGAGCTCCCGGTCTGAAATCCGGGAAGCATCCTGCCAGATGCTCGACCTGCTCTGGGTTCAGCCTGCCTCTCACCCCAGCCTGCTGATAGCCTCTGCCTCCGTGTCCAGGTGCCCCGGGACCCTGCCAGGAAATCTCCAGCCCTCCCTGGCCAGCTCCGGCCTCTTCCCCACCAGAGCAGCGGCCCTAGAAGGCGATAGTAATTAACCCCTGGAAAGCATCAGTTCTGCTAAGGCAGCGTGTGCCGTAATGATACTGTTCGCTCGCCCCCTTTCCAGTTTCACCATCAATTATGCCATGTGTTTCATCCAGTTGGTGCTACCCTCCCAGTGTTAATTATAACCTACAAGACTGTTACAGTTAATTTTATGGCAAGCATATTGTCTCTTCAAGGCTCCGGAGCAGCTCATAAATTATCTTGAAGGTAAAATGTAACTTGGGGAACCAGTTATGAAAATTCCATCCATCTCGCTTAGGAGCCACAGCTGCTACTGTCAGCTGCCTCACGGCCGCATCGTGAAGGAATTACGGTGGGTCAAGTTTAAGAGGGGAGGCCCAGGCTGTCACCAAGGAGGAAGGCTGTCCTGGCCCTGTCAGACCAGTGCCTTCTGCCAATCCCTGGTGCTTTCACTCTGCAGACAGGAAGAGGCAGGCAGCACAGGTGAACGGTCCCCAAGCTGTCTGTATTCATTACTTTACAGAAACTTGTAGGTAGGCAGGTCCGGAGACCTCGTTCCTTTTCTGTTGTCATGATGTTAGGCATCATCTGCAAAGTGTGAGAGAGATGACTCTATAACTAAGTCTGGGCTTGGTTCCGGAGAGCCCAGGAGGAGAGGGGCCGGAGGCGTCAGGGGCTGTGTCTCCCAGGAACCCCACGCTGGGCTCTCCCCGTGATGCCCTGATCTTTCCCAGTGATGCCCTGGTCTCTCCAGCTAATGCTTGTCTGGCCAAAGCCTGGGCTTCAGCCGATGTTTTCCTTCTGGTTGTTAACTGGTTTTCCAGTCTGATCAAGTGAGATTTCGCTGTGAACGAACATCCTCTTAAAATTGCCTACTAAATAAATTAACAGGTTCTCTGATTGGGATAATAAACACCCTTCTTTTCAGTTTCCTCGCACGAAGCAGAAGCTTTACATTTCAGCCCTCGGGGCTTTGGCATTATTATTTTTAATGACTTGAACACCAGTCTTTCATTTAGCTTGTTTGTATAGTTACTGTAAATGATCTTTCCGCTGTTGGTTCTTCATTTGAAATTCCTCATGTTATGCTCGCTTTAAAAGCTTTGAGGGGGCCTCTGAGGATTGGGAGCCTTCTTAAGCACAGCATCTTCCAGCAGCATAGAAGCAGGCTGTGGCAGAAAAGTCAGAGCGGGTGTGCTAAGAAAGTAGGCGTGCGTGTGGAAATCTCAGGGCGAATCCGAGGGGTGCAAACACAAAACAGCACCGGCTTGATGCTGGGTGACGGCTCTGCGTGGCAAGGAAAGTAGTCCTTACCTGAGCTGCTCATTTCTCCCTGTGTGTTTTGGAGCACGTCCTGTGTGTTCACAGGACACAGGAGACTGTGTTGTACCAACAGCCCCGGAGACTGTCACATCTGGGCTATGTGACTTAGAGAATGAGACCTGTTTTTTTTTTTTAATAGAAGTATAGTTGATTTACAGTGTTTTATTAGTGTCAGGCATACAGCATAGTGATTCTGTTTTATATATATATTCAGATCCTTTTCCATTTTAGTTTATCACAAAATATTGAGTATAGTTTCCTGTGCTACACATTACCTACGTGTTTATCTTTTTATGTATAGTAGTGTGTGCCTGTTAATCCCAAACTCCTAATTTATCCCTTCCCAGCCCTTACCCTATGGTAACCATAAGTTTGTTTTCTATAACTTTGAGTCTATTTCTGTTTTGTAAATATTTTATCCTTTTATTTATATCCTTTTTTTTTTTTTGATTCCACATCTAAGTGACGTCATATGATATTTGTCTTTCTCTGTCTGACCTCACTGAGTATGATAATCTCTAGGTCCATCCATGGTGCTGCAAATGGCATTATTTCATTCTTCCTTATTGCTGAGTAGTGTTACACATTATTACACTCAGTATTATGGCTGAGTAATATGTACACGTTTTATATATATATATATATATATATGTGGGGCTAACCAGGTGTCCCAGTGGTAAAGAATCCACCTGCCAATGCGGGAGACGTGAGTTCTATCCCTGGGTCGAGAAGATCCCTTGCCTGGAAGATTCCATGGGGCCTGGTGGGCTCCAGTCCACGGGGTCACAAAGAGTCAGACACGACTAAGCACACACACATCGCATCTTGCTTATCCGTTCGTCTGTTGATGGACACTTAGGTTGCTCTCATGTCTTGGCTACTGTAAATGGTGCTATTATGAACACTGGAGTACCTGTAATTTTTCGATTTCGAGTTTTCGTCTTTTCTGGGGAGACCCTGTGTTGAGGGCTCGTGAAACGGTGAAATCATGCCCGAAGAGAGGTTGGACTTAATCACAGACATGTTCTTCTGAGCTTTCGACCATAAAACAGCTGAATACCTGGGTACTTGTGAGTTTTCTAGTGAATTCAGACAAGACGCTGCAAACTCAGATGTCTGCAGGGAGGGCCTGGCAGATCATTTGGATGAATGAACACAGAGAAGTGGGGTTGAAAGTAAACGGGGAAGTTCACACCCTATCTGAAGTGGGCAGCAAGGAGGCTGCATCTGTCTTACCAGGTCTCCTACATTTTCGAGAGAAGGGGGGAAATTCAGACTGTGTGTGTCAGCTAACAATTTGAATGTTAGCCATAATTCAAAGGTTTTTATTTGAAAATAAGATTTCCTGAGAAATCTGTATGCAGGTCAAGAAGCAACAGTTAGAACTGGACACGGAACAGCATACTGGTTCCAAATCAGGAAAGGAGTACGTCAAGGCTGCATATTGTCACCCTGCTTATTTAACTTATATGCAGAGTACATCATGCGAAATGCCGGGCTGGATGAAGCCCAAGCTAGAATCAAAATTGCCGGGAGAAATATCAATAACCTCAGATATGCAGATGAGACCACCCTTATGGCAGAAAGAGAAGGAGAACTCAAGAGCTTCTTGATGAAAGTGAAAGAGGAGAGTGGAAAAAGTTGGCTTAAAACTCAACATTCAGAAAACTAAGATCATGGCACCTGGTCCTGTCATTTCATGGCAAATAGATGGGGAAACAATGGAAATAGTGAGAGACTTTATTTTGGGGGGCTCCAAAATCACTGCAGATGGTGACTGCAGCCATGAAATTAAAGGATGCTTGCTCTTTGGAAGAAAAGCTATGACCAACCTAGACAGCACGTTAAAAAGCAGAGACATTACTTTGCTGACAAAGATCCATCTAGACAAAGCTATAGTTTTTCCAGTGGTCATGCATGGATATGAGAGTTGGACTATAAAGAAAGCTGAGCGCCAAAGAATTGGTGATTTTGAACCATGGTATTGGAGAAGACTCTTGAGAGTCCCTTGGATTGCAAGGAGATCCAACCAGTCAATCCTAAAGGAAATCAGTCCTGAATGTTCAATGGAAGGACTGATGATGAAGCTGAAACTCCAATACTTTGGCCACCTGATGCGAAGAACTGATTCATTTGAAAAGACCCTGATGCTGGGAAAGATTGAAAGCAGGAGGAGAAGGGGACGACAGAGGCTGAGATGGTTGGATGGCATCATGCACTCAGTGGACATGAATTTGAGCAAGCTCTGGGAGTTGGTGATGGACAGGGAAGCCTACTGTGCTGCAGTCCATGGGGTCGCAAAGAGCCAAACACGACTGAGCAATTGGACTGAACTGACTGAAAGGTTTTTATGTGTTATTCAGGCCAATCAATACATGTCTGCAGATTGGATGGTATGGCTAGGGTTCTGAGTATAGAATGCAAGCCCCTGCCTGCTTTGAGTGAAAAATCTTCTCCACCATCTCATGCTTGTAGAGAAGAGAGGCAATGACCCTGGCCAGGGAACTAGGAGGCAGTCTGAGTACTGTGACCTTGTAATGTTGTTCTGTTCTGTGTCAGTTCTTGCTTGGAGGAAACATTTGCGTGTGTTTTTTTTTGCCTTTAACTTGGCAATCTTTCATCTTTCCTTTTACAGAGGAAGCATATGAGAGTTTTCCAGAGTGAGGGAGGTGTATATGGTGCTCATTGTCACTATAAAAAGGGTGTCTGCAAAAATGTTGGCAGCTTGGAATCCAATGAAGAGTTTGGTTTTCAGGAAGGTAGGGCAGGGACTCCATTGCTGGTGATCACCATTTCTCCTATTACACCCTCAAGTTTATGCCTCATCCCCAGCTCCGCCACGGGGGAACCCAGCTGTTCCTTCATGGCACAAAGATGTCATGTGGACAGAATAATCTTTCAGTCTGTTTGCTCAGACTGATGGCCCCGTGGAGGTGTGGTCAGGGAAGTTGTTAAATACATGTGGGTTTGATCTTCTGGAGAAGAGGAAAATATAAAAAATGATTTCTTTCCTTTAATAAAAAGAAAAAGATAATTCTAGATCTTGGCGGCTGTGAGAGTCAACTGCTACACATGCGTGGTTCAATTTCATTGTAAATATTTCATAAGGGTTATTAGGAAGGAGCCAGGCTGACATCACAACCCCAACTATACCAGAGGAACCATTTCACTGAAATAAGCCAACATTTCTAAAGAAACATGAATTTCTAATGTAAAGTTAACATCAGGTCAGAAAACCCTCTGGAAGGAATGCCTGTATCAATGTTTATAATCTCTGCATTTATGGATTTGCAGTTTGTGCAAAAGACTCCCAAAGAGACTCTATTTTGGTTAAATAAGACTAGCTTGTGAAATAGTCTGTATATCCAAATCCATCCTAACCCAATGTCTTGGCAGCCTTTTGTATAAATAATGTCTTTTCCAAAATGTGTGTATTTGAAAAAGGAAGAGGAAAATTAAGTGGCAAACTGTGTCTCTGGGTTGCCATAAACTGACAGAATCCTAGAAACAGAAAGCAAAGACTGACAGCTCATTTGTTCTTTGAACAAATTATAGGGCTGTACATTAATTTATGGATTTTATTGATGTATGGAAGGTTGCCGTGAGAGGCAAAATGTTTACCCTACTGTTTTTTCCTTTTTTTTTTTTTTTTGAATAAAAGTTTATTTAAGCTTTTGGGGGCTGGTGCAGTGGAGGGGGGAGTATGTCACAGAAATTATGAGTTTTAGGAGTATTTGGCAGGGGAAAAAATGAAACAATATTCACGTTTTGTAAAAACTTAATCTGCATTCACAGATGGTCATGTTCAGGTGCTATTTTAATTACGAGGTAAAGAACAGCCCCACACGGTAGGAAGTCATCCTAATAAATGGAGAGAGGCTTTTGTCTTCAGGCGTCAAAGATCCTGGCTATGGAGAAATTTAAATACTTTGTGCTACAGGGGAGAGTCTCAAAATGACCAAAATACTTGGAGAAAGCAAAATGATGGACTCTACTCAAGATCAAAGGAGTCTACTAGACATGTTTCACCAGCATGTGGCTTTGAACTTCCTCAATAGTGGTCATTTTAGCAATGGCCTTTCCAGTGATAAATGTCCACCGTGGATATCTTCATGTGATCAGAGGGAAAATAAACAGAACAAATTGCAAATATATCTTGAAAATTTTAATCCCAAGTGGAAGTTATTTCTTTATGGTTCTTCAGCTCCGAGCACTGCTGTGCCCTTCAAGATAGAGTGCCCAGAAGAACTAAGAATAATTCAGACACTGTTGTAACTTACAGCTTGCATTAATAACACACAAATAGAACAGTCTTCTTATTAAATATCAGTAATATATTATAATAATGTTTTACTGTCTTTCCCTTAGTGGGGAATTATGAGGACCTCATGTTAGGACCTCAGTGTCCTGACACAGTTAATTATCCATGGATAATGGTTTTCAGGCATCGCTGTTCTGAGGGATGCAGCTTTGTTGTGGAGGGCCTAAGTGTTTGCAGACTCAGGTGCAGTGCAGCTATGCACTTTTCTACAGAAGCAAACAGATGTGTTTTCTTTACCATATTATACATCACATAGAGCATCTCATTTATTATAGCTAAGCTAATGGTGCAAGTGCAAACCTTTATGTCCTGTCCTATACGGCGATAATATATTTGCTGTAGAGATGTTCTCTTGATTTTCATAAGTAATTAATCTTTTCCTGTACCAAATGTATCACAGGAAAATGGGTTAGCACAGGGGTCAAAATACATTTAATGCGGTCTGCAGAGATTGGAGGAGACCTCTGGTATAGCATCGTTTTTTTCTTCTTTCACAAGGCCCCCGCCCTGTCTATAGTCTCGCCCACCAGCATGATGCTCTCGTTACTAGGGACGTAGGCTAATGAAACGGTGTTCTTTACAATCCTTCAGCACCAAGACAGGATTCAGACCTGAGTATGTGCTAAGGGAAGTAAGCTCAGTAACAGTCACCCACTTCAGTCCCTTGACAAGGCTGTGTATTGTCCATGTGGATGGTGGTGGTGGTAGGTTTCTGTCAAATCTAAAGGGTCTCCCAGTTCATGCCTAGGTGGGCCCTTTGGAAATGTGCCAAGGCCTCACTCAGAGGCCCCTGAAGAGTAACATGCAATGCAGAGGTGGTACAGAAGGTGATTTTGTAATATACCGTGATTGACATTTGGATCCATGGTTCCCAAGTCACATTGTTGAGGACAGGACTAAAATCCATCTTTAAGTTGTTGGTTTTTGTTTTTTTTTTTTAAAGTTCTTTTTTTTTTTTTTTTTTTGACCACACCACGTGACATGTGGAATCTTTGTTCCCCAACCAAAAGGAACCCATGCCTCCTGCAGTGAAAGTACAGAGTCTTAACCACTGGACTGCCAGGGAAGAATCTAAGTTGTGTGGTTATTTTTTTAAATTGACTTAAAGAAAAATTCTGGAAATATAATAGTGTAAGTGGTTCATGAATATTGCTAAAAATCATGATGGTGGAGCACATCATAAAGTGCTGTCCTTAACAAACTGAAGGGATTAGGAAACATGTATCTTAGTCATAATTATGCTGTTAGTTATGAAGACGATGATGGTGATGATCATCATCATTAATAACAGTAGCTAACCTCTGGTAAATCTTGACTATGTGCTGGGTACTGTTCTAAGTGTTTCCCCCATACTTCCTGGCTTATTTTTCATGCCAACCCAGTGAAGGCAGAGTTGTTTTAATTGCCATTTTATAGAGATACCTTAAAACTCAGGTGATACTTCAGTTAAGGTAACTAAGACCCAGAAAGGCAAGATAACAAGTTATAAGTGGCCAGACCAGAGCTTTGAGCCCAGGCACTGAACTTCTTGTGTCTTCTCCCCACCTGCTTTTCTCAGCTTTATTGAGATATAATTCACGTATAACATTGTATAAGTTTAAGTTGTACAATATGATAATCTGATATATGTATATATTGCAAAATAATTCTGATGTTTGCCTTAATTAATTATTGTATTTTTCTACATGTTGTTGGGTTAAGAAATATTACCCTCTGTTGTCTAAAGAAGAAAGGTAGACAAACATGAAAACACATACTGCATATAATTATATATTATGTAATGTGAAAGTGAAAGTAGTTCAGTTGTGTCTGACTCTTTGTGACTCCATGGATTATACAGTCCATGGAATTCTCCAGGCCAGGATACTGGAGTGAGTAGCCTTTCCCTTCTCCAGGGGATCTTTCTAACCCGGGCATCAAACCAGGTCTCCCACATTGCAGGCAGATTCTTTACCCGCTGAGCCACAAGGGAGGCCCATTGTATAATGTAAATAATATTTAACTTTGTAGATATTATACACATATATTATACATATTATGTATGTGTAATATAATAATGTAGTAGTCATCCATGTTTTGTGAAGGCTGTAACCTGTGCTACTGGTCGGGTCCTGCTCTATATTCTAAAGTATACTAAGTATTGCACAGATGACTTGGAACTTGAGATTTTTTATTGAAGTTAATGAAAAGGGGCGGGGCAGGGAGATGATAAAGCTATGTTTTTTAGTTACTGCCATAGACCCTTCTGCTTATATGTTATTAGGGGATGCATGTATGCGTTCATGCTCAGTCATGTCCGACTCTTTGTGACCCCATGGACTGGAGCCCCTCCAGGTTCCTCTGTCCATGGGATTTCCCAGGCAAGAGTACTAGAGTGGTTGCCATTTCCTTCTCCAGGGGATCTTCCTGACCCAGCGTTCAAACCCACATCTCCTTCATTGGCAGGTGGATTCTTTACCACTGAGCCACATGAGAAGTCCAGCCCATTAAGTGACACTTATTTCTTACCAAACAAGGGCCTAGGGAGCAAAAGATCTTTGGCAACCTCTCATATTTCCATGCTTAGAAAAACGTCCTAATTCTTTCACCCATTCAATTCAAATATATAGAAATAATGTCTGATTTTGTCTGAAACTTAAAATGGAGATCTTAAGCACATAACATGGTTATAGTCCCAGAAAGAAAAGACAGAGAGTTAACCTGTGACAGTTCATCTTGACTTTTAACAAATGAAATACATGGAAGATCAAGCCCCCAGGACCAAGATGTAGGTGGGAATTAGTTCTCCTGCATCCCAGAGCAAGACTGAATGTGCACATCTGAAGTTCTTCTGTGACTCGGTTCATCTTGATTTAAAATTCCAGAAAGATGCTCAAACAGGCAAGATCTCATCTGATATTTTTCTGAGCTAAGTGCTTCATTTTTTCCCAGTGTTTATGACTAGTCACACTGCACAAGGAAACTTTATCTGGATGAGGTGTGAAGGTGTGGAGAAATTGCTAATAGGGTCACTTAGAAAACTTCAGTAAGTGTTTTCAAGCCAAGGTCCCCAAGGGCCGAGAGTCATCATGAACAATTACTTGAGAATCACGAGATGCTCAAAGAGGAAAATTGCTGAACAAAATGGGTTGGAAGAATGTATACCTTTGTCATTTCACGTTGAAGCCAGGGGCTAAAACTCACGTTTTGCACCATTGTAATCTACAACCATTTAATTTGCTAACAAGACTTCACTGATCAGGATTGGCAGCCTCCTCCTTCAGGATAATCAAAACAAGAAGTTTTTGGCTCTGGAGAGTAAATGTTGTCGATCTTTTATTGTCCAGCCCCACCATTTTCTTGCTGGCAGGCTGAGATGAAACAGAAAGCTGATATTTGGAGCCACTGGAATTGCAGGCCTTGTAATTTAGAAATATCCATTTTATCCCGTGTAATTTCTTTCCCTAAGATTCCTCCGTCTAAATCTGATACAGGTAGGAGCCAAGACAAACAGTAACCATTTATAGTCATTCAGACCAGTTTGAATTTCACCCTAATGTAAAGCAAAGAGAGTTTTTGGCTTCATTTCAGGTGTGTAACAGGGGTAGAAAATGCATTTAAAATTTAGCAGCAAATGTTACCATATGTTTCCATAACAACTGCAAACTTTTATGTTAGAAAAGCAATAATATAAACACGGAGGAATCTTGGAACAGTAAACTATTAATTTACCAAATATAAAAAAATCCAGCATGAAGGGGCTTTTATAGCCACAGAAGCCATCAGGGGGGCCAGCATCCTGTGAATTTCTCCATTATGTGGCAGAACATGCCGCTGGTTGGTTTACATGAGCAGATTTTTTGAAATTATAGGTACAGTGTCAGTTCTCCACAGTGCATTTTTCTGAAACAATGTGTGATGTTGCCAGCTATGGCTGATTTCTTTGACCATAGTGAGCTAGCAGAATACCCTTTAGTAGCTGCCCCCAAAGCATATCTGTAAAATAAATCCTTTTTTTTTTTTTTTTCCCTTCACCCATGGCATCAGACTTAATAAGGAAGGCTAAGGTCCTATGCAAAGTGTAACGCCCAGGAGCAGGCTCTAGTGGTTATCAAGGAAAAGAGGCTCATAGATGGTTGATATATATGAAGACAGTTCACAGCTTTCTGTCTAACTCATCCTGGAATCTCAGAGGGACAAGGGAAAGGGTAGGGGAGGAAATGGATCTGAAAAGTTATTGATTGATTGATTGGTTGTGCTAGGTTTTAGTTGCTTTTCTCCAGTTGTGATTTGGTAATCTCTCTAGTTATGGTGCTCGGGCTTCTCACTGCAGTGGCTTTTCTTGTTGCTGAACTCAGACCCGAGAGTACGCAGGCTTCAGTAGTTGCAGCGCAAGGGCTCAGTAGTTGAGGTGCCCGGGCTCTAGGGCACAGGCTCAATAGTTGTGGTGATCATCGGGCTTGGTTGCCCGGCAGCATGTGGGATCTTCCTAGATCGGGAATTGAACCCGTGTCTCCTGTTTTGGCAGGCAGTTTCTTTACCACTGAGCCACCAGGGAAGCGTGACTGCATCTTAAGAATCAGGAATCAGGAATTAGTAACTAGAGTTATTGAAATCACCACCAAGGCAAACTCAGACTTCTCGGATTTCTTTGTGGGGCAAAGAAACCATCTTCTTTTAAAGGATGTGTCAGAAACTTAACATGTGGATGGGTCTTTTATTTGGCAAGACACATGATTGTTTTTCCCCTAAAACTACCTCAGAGTATGGATAGGGTTTTGAATATGTTCCTGGAACAATGTTACCTTGTCATTTAAGGGAAGACAAGGCACCTTGCCCAGCCCTGAAACCTGGGGTGATTAAAAAAATGTTTTTTAAGATTTTTTGATGTGGATCATTTTTAAAATGTTTATTGAAGTTGTTATGATATCACTTCTGTTTTATGTTTTGGGTTTTTTTGGCCCTGAGGCATGTGGGATCTTAGTTCCCCATCCAGGGATTGAATCCGCACTCCCTGCCTTGGAAGGCAAAGTCCTAAGCACTGGACCACCTGGGAAGTCCCCTGAGATAACTGTTGCCGAAGGTTAAAGTCAAAGAGAAGAGAAGGTCAGAGGGAGATAGGTGGCCCTAAAAATGAAGTGCAGAACTCCAGAGGGGGCGTGCGTCCAGGAAGGGCCCTCGTACAAATTTGAGAAGAGGCTAATATTCTCAAAATTTTAGAAGGTGGAGGAAAGTGCTCCCACCGTTGCAGCTGGAGGAGGGTGTGCATCTTGGCCTCCCTGCCCTTCATGGTGGGACTCACAGGCTGCTGAGCCAGAAGGGAGGCAGCAGGGGCCTTGGTTACAGCAAAGCTTACAGCGTGTGTGCCAAGGAGGAGACAGAGCCTGATGTGGAAGGAGCTGAGAAAGCCTGGCCATGCAGGAGTAAGAGGTGTGATCGAGAGGAGGAGACTGTGAGATGGGGCTGGCGGGGCAGGAGCGGTCAGAGCTTAGGGCTGGGGTAAAGGTTTCATGCCATCACGGTGTTTGTGTCTCTGGATAGAAATGGATCCAAATTCCATTACAGAACATTTTGAAAGTTTCCATTTTGTGTTCAGTGCTGTCTTCTAATCGAGGTTTGGTAGTCAGCAGAAAGCGGACAGAATTGGTTGTGAGAGAAATGCCAGATTAAATGGCAAAAGCCGTAAGTAAATCACGGGCTCTTTGAAATCAGTAGTCATTATGAGTTGGGAAAGTTTTTATGGAAAGAAAGAGGGAAACAAAGTGGAGCCCAGCAGATACTGGGCACCTACTGTGTGTTGATGCTTTGTATGTATTTTCATGATTCTTCCTCCGAGTCATCGTACAAATGTTGAGTACTAATGTCTCTATAGATGATGAAACTGAATTTGGAAAAAATTAAATAAAGACAGTTACGGTCAGAACTTCAGTTCAGGCCAATTTAATGTGTTGCAAGAGCATCAGAACCTCAAAATCACTAACCGTGAACTAAAAATGTTGCAGGTTTTCGAATAGCTCTATGATGTAGTCATTCTCTCACTTGCTCTCTCACTTATCTGCTGTTGATGTGCTAAAATGTCAAGACAAAAGGATCTGTGTGTTTGTTTTTAGGGATGTGGGGAAAAAAGGGGACCCTCGGGAGGTGGTGGCCTACAGTGAAGCCAGTCTCAGGGAGAAAATCCTCTCAAATAGAGTAGGCAGTGGCAGCTACTAAGTGGCAAGGAGAGCAGACTTAGTCCCCGGAGGAGGAGAGAAGAATTAATGGAAGAAGTAGGTGTCAGGTGTGACCTTGTAAGGTTGAGGGGAGCACCGGGGTGGAAAGACCCTGAAGACATTGGAATGTAGAACACATTATCACTGGTGTTATTTCCTGGAGGCAAGCAGAAATGCCTTGAAAGGAGACATAATACAGCCCATGAATCACCAACATTTTCTTCTTTGGTCTGAGCATCTCTATAAACAACCCTATTTAAAATGTGTTTCTCTTGGAAGTCACTGTTTGCTTCAGGGGTTCTTTCCTTAGGTTATCTTTTGAGGGATGGCCCTGGGTGGTGACAGGTCAACCTTAAGGTGACCTTTTTTTTTTAAACAGAGGCCATAGCCCCATAAAAGTTTTCTTCTCCCCTGGCTTCAGCTAGGCTGGCATTTCTGACAGACGTGTAAACAGATGCCAGCATTGTCGCTAATGACAGGTGATTATAAGAGGCATGGGGGCCAAGGTAATTAAACCACAATTTGACAGGAACATTTGGCCGTGTAATATTTCAGCATAAAAAAATATCTTTGCCACGTGCATCTTCCCCACTTGGTTTGGTAAAGAGACTTCGTTTTATTCTTCAGAGCCTGGTACTTTGAGATCTGAAACTCTCCTGCCTGAATTCTTCACGGTTCATGGTAGGGCTCCAGAAAAATGCTTAGTATTGGACTGTAGGGATCTCGAGAGGGTCTGAGACTCTCAGCACGGTCTGCCCTCAAGCAGTAGTGGGAACAGGGTTTGTGACGCTTTGCTGGGGTCATACTTGACATATTATTGTGTCCAGTTTGATAGTGGTAATGCCTTCAGAGAGAGATGTGAATTATTTTTATACCAGTGTCATTTCAGCTTCTCTCTCTATTGCCAGGATCTACTTGATATTGCTCCCAGAGATTGAAAGATAGCATCTTCAATTCTTGAGTCCCCTTCATTCTCACTGCTGGAAGTAGGGGGAAAAAAATCTGGAATCACCGGTAACCTTTTGTTGACAAGGAATGATAGAAACAGCCGGCTAGATATGGAGTCTGTTCATTTATCCCTTAGATTTAAATGTAATATGTCTTTTAAAACCCACTACATTCTTTCAGCTGCCAGGATATTAGCAATGCCTGTAGATCTAGACACTTAGAGACTACCCCCTGCTAACTGCTGATGCCTTCTAGCTTGTGATGATATGTTTGAAGGGATCTTGTCTTCTGTTGGATAAATAGCAGACCTTCCTAGACTTACAGTTTTCACTACTGGACTAGCTATGTGAGTCTTTTTTATAATCAGTGTAGTTAGCATGTTTTCTTTCAATAAACAACAGCCAACATTTACTACTTAATTATGGTTCTGGTGCTTGTCTAAAATGGGAGCTTTTCCCAAGCAGGTTAGCTCATTCCTTTGCTGCAAAACCAGCCTTTTAATACTCCTGGTGTGTTGTATACCTGCCAATTTGAAGAGATTGTTAAAGCAGGCCATTCAAAGAAGGCCAGCTTACTGGCCGGAGAGCTGTTTCTTTTCCTCTGCCGGTTCCGATTTTCTCAAGGGAGGGGTCGAGGAGGAGATGAACTGGCGAGTATAGTTTGATTTCTGCCGGAGCAGAGCTGAGCGATTGTGACTCTGTGGGCTGGCCCCCTCCAGCGTGGAAAGCTCACGGCCAGCTTTTACATTCTGCTTCAGGCTGCAGTCAGTTTCTAAGCAGAGGCTTTTTTAAAGCTTTGTCAGATAGGTTAAAAGGTGTCCCACCTCCGGTGTATTAAAAGAGAGAGAGAGATTAAACTCACTAAGCCTGCCATGTTCCCTGTAAAATATCAAGTCAAAATGATTTTTAAATCCAAAGTTACCAGGCTTAGGGGGTGTGACCTTTAGTGAAGGCAGCCTCTGAACCGGGGAGGGGATCTGAGCAAAAGACAATCGGTCCACAGGCTGGGGGCCTCGGGAAAGCCGCCGCTGAGTCCGAAGTGAATTGTCTTGTTTCTCTGCCTTGTGGCCGACACAGCATCAACCACAGATCAATAGCCAGCCTGCCTCCTGGGCCTCGGGATTCACCAGAGTTCCAGGGAACCAGGCCTGAGCTCAGCTCCTGGGGGTTACAGAGATGGATCGGGCAAGCTGTCTGCCTGCAGGAGGCTGAACATCAGGTGAACACTACTGCAGGAGTAACTCTTTGGAACTCCTGCTAAAGCGTCCAAGCGCTTTGTGTGTGTCGGTAATAATGGTACTGGAGCAGGAAATGGCAAGAATACTCCAGTGTTCTTGCTTGGAACATTCCAAGGACACGGGAGCCTGGGGGGCTACAGTTCATGGGATTTCAAAGAGTTGACAGGCCTGAGTGACCGAGCACGCACCATATGAGTTCGTTTCTCAGTGACTGCTTCTCCATGCCAGGCCCGGAATTTTTAAGAGCTTTATGTGAATTAATTTGACCTCTACAACAATCAGTATTTTTTTTTAAATAGTATCCCTAATTTTAACAAGGGCAAGACAAGCCAAGGCAAAAAGATGTTAAGTAAATTTCCCAGGAACATGGGTCTGGGAGGCAGAGGAGCTGGAGTGCTATAGCAGGAGGTCAGGACACTGAGCCTGAGCCTGGGGGCGTGTCCTCGGGGTCACCATCGGGACCACCTTGTGGACGTGCACACACGGATTGCAGGTGGGGCTTGAGAATGTGCATTGCTAGCAAGTTCTCAGATAGCGTTGATGCCCACGGCCCTGTGCCAAGTGGAGGAGCACAGTGGAAAAAATGAGATACTGTGTTACTACTATAAACAGAGGGGCTTCCCATGTAGCTCAGTGGTAAATAACCCGTCTGCCAATGCAGGGGTCGCAGGTTTGATCCCTGGGTCGGGAAGATCCCCTGGAGGAGGAAATGGCAACCCACTTCAGTATTCTTGCCTGAAGAATCCCATGGGCAGAGGAGCCTGGTGGGCTGCAGTCCATGGGGTTGCAAACAGTCAGATACACTTCATGACTAAGCACACACCAATATAGAGTGCTTTGAGAATACCAATTGCAGTGATATTATTATTATTATTGTTGTTGATGTTTTATCAGCATCATTATTATTGTCATGAAAGCAGGTATTTATTGAATGCTGCTGCTCTTTACTGGGTACTGTCTGGAAGCCATGTAAGCATTGTAACTGCTTCTGTGGGCTATCTCATGTAATCCTCACAATAGCCATATGAGGTAGACACTATTGTTAACCCCATTTTAGAGTGAGGAAACTGAGGCACAGTGTTCAAACTTGTTTCAGCGCCAGAATGAGGACTCAGACTACCCCCAGGGTCTTTCCAGGTTCTCAACCACAAAGAGGGTGATGAACCACTCAGGGGCATCAGCCACCTCCATAAACAGGGAACCTATGAGTGGGGCCCTGAGGGAGGTGGGGGAGGGAGCAAGCCCTTCCCAAATGAAACAGAAATGTGCAAAGGCCCAGGGGCATGAAAGCAAGAGGTGTGAAAAGGCGTGAGTAACATGGAGCCTTCTGTGTACACTGTGTGGCAAGAAACACAGCCTGGTGAGGCTGGGAAAGTAGGTTGAAGGCCTTGAAAACCAGGGGTCAGTGGTGCTCCCGAGTGGACCTGGAGCTTTTGAGCACCTCTCTGGGGCACCCTTTTCTCAGAACTCATCCTGAGACTTCCAAACAGTGATGGAGTCATGCTTTGTTCAAGGTGCTGCCAGGCCACCCCCTCCCTGCCTTTCATAGCTTCAGAGTGTCCAGAACACATTCCAAGAAGGGTTTGATTTCTAAGGTCATTGACCCCGTGACAGTGACTCATGCATGCCCTGCCCAGGGACGGGTGAGTTTTGTACACCAGCCGGATCAAAAACAAATGGGCGCAAGTGCGCGTGCACGGCCGTGAGTGTGTCGGTGTATGCATCCACATGGCGCACTTAGAAGAGGCCTGCCGTGGCCCTGGTGCAGTGGTATCATTGGAGCTGCCAGCTTGTTTTATTTCTGATCTCGCCTGGCAGCCCCTGAAGGAGGCGAGAGTAGGAATTTTTATCTCCCATTGACTAGACTTTCATTATATTGTGCTTACAGACACAGTGTCAGCACATAAAATGTTAAACATCACTGGCCTGAAAGAGGTTCCCATTGTCTTAGCTGTGGTGCTGGGGGAATCTCGCTAGCCTTGCCGTAGTGGTTCTGTCAGTGTAATATGACATGAAGCATTTCTCAGTAATGACAGACATTGCATATGAGTGACAGGAACTCTGACCGCGAAGAGTGGGTTCAATTACCAGAGACGGGGGGATACCTGAGATAAAACGAAAGGGCCCGATTGAGCTTGCTTTCGACCCCTTGACTCCCAGATCCAGAGCAGCCAAGACAAATGGCTGATTAACCAGTCCCTAACCCTCTTTTTTCAGTGATAAACTTGTTTGGATTTCTCTGTCCGGGAATTAAAAAAAAAGAAAAATCTGTGGTTGGTGTGTTTCTAAAGGAAACATGATCAGAAAACAAGAGGGCTGCTTGGTGCGAGTCAGTTTCATCTCTCATCAGCACACAACCGACAACTGTCATTCTATCCTGGAATGGATCTAGGGCGCCGTGTCCAGAAATCAATACAAGATCAATGATGGCTTGCTCTCTGAACTCCGCCTCTCTCCGGCTGCCACTCCCATGCACCTGTAGCCAGGCTGACGCCAGCGTCAATGAGAGATCCCGCCATCAGAAGCTCTCCTTTTTCCCCTTTCTCCTCCTGTAGTCCGCTCTGCTCAGCATCGGGTGCCGCGTTATGCGTGTTTAGGGACCACCGCTTCCAGCTCCCAGATAAAATTCTCGTGAGCTGCCCAATTAAACTGTTGCAGGCCGCCCTCAGTTGACTAGCTCTGCAGAGTCACTTAGCCAACAGACATTCCTGACTATTAAAGCCAGTAGCAGCATGTCTCCAGAGCTGGAGATAAAATGAATGAAATTTGTTATTCTGGGCTGACACTTGATCCCGGCTGTTGAACTAATGCTGTTGCACCTGAAGTTTTCCTTTATGGTAATTGCTGTCTGTGTTATTATTTCATAGACTAAATTGGAGAAAATTGCAACAGGTATTAAATTCTTGGAGCTCATTCATGGGAGTTCTATTGTGCATTCTTCCAGGGTAGATTCCAACTTCGGTTCAAGGCTGGGAAGACGGATTTTGCCAGCTAGATGCACTGGCTTGTGTTTCATTATTATCGGAGACTTTCCAATTTTAGGTCTCGTCAGACATTTATCAGCTTTGCCTGAAATCTGCTTTTCAATCCACTTTTGTTATTAATTCAGTCAGCACATGTTGGGATGGGCCCCCGGGGAATTGTTAGAATAACCAATATCATCAGCAATTTGCACCAGTCTGATCCATGACGCATCTTTGGTGGTATCGCTGAATCTCTTGCATCATGAACTCTTAGGTAAAGGGCAGTGTGAAAAAAGACTTCTCACAAGGCACCTTTGGCATCCACCACTCTGGCTGGTAGTTCTTGAGCACCTCACGAGTAATCACTGGAACAGGTATGCTGGGGATGTGATGTCCGCAGCCTCCCAAAGCATCCGAATCACTGGTTCTCACTCCTAAGTCATCTTCACTGTCTCCTTGTTTGCATTAACCTCTTTCACTGGGTCTCTTCCCAGAGCTGTGTGTCTAGCATGTGAGTCACTCAGTCGTGTCCAGCTCGTTGCAACCCCATGGATTGTAACCCTCCCAGGTTCCTCTGTCCACAGGATTCTCCAGGCAAGAATACTGGAGTGAGCTGACATTCTCTTCTCCAGGGGATCTTCTCGACCCAGGGATCGAACCCAGGTCTCTTGCGTTGCAGGCAGATTCTTTACCATCTGAGCTACCAGGGAAGCCCAGTATAATAGCTGCACATGTGTATTTCAGATCCAGATCTCATTCTTCTTCATATTTCTGCTTCTGTATCTCACCAGCATGAGTGATAAGCTCTTCTCTCCAAATCTTGCCTGCACTTACTCTTCTGTATCTTTTGAGTGACTGATAGGGCCTTGATTATTTGGCCTATTTTGTGTGGATTGCACGGAGAACATGGCAGCGACCTCAGCCAGAGAGCCTGCCTCAGAGCTTGCTGCGTGCATGCTGAGTCACTTTAGTCGTGTCCGACTCTCTACGACCTTATGGACTGTAGCCTGCCAGGCTCCTCTGTCCATGGGATCCTCCAGGCAAGAATACTGGAGTGGGTTGCTATGCTCTCCTCCAGGGAATCTTCCCGACCCAGGGATAGAACCTGTGTCTCTTATGTCTCCCTCATTGGCAGGCGGTTTCTTTACCACTAACGCCACCTGAGTTAGGAGTCAAAATTTGAAAGACCCCTGAGGTCAGGGCAGCAGAGAGGCTGCCTGAGATTTGGGCTTTCCGAAGACAAAAATTGAAGGAAACCAAACCCCTTCTCTGTTAGTATTAGGAATTCAGCCACCTCTAGACAGGTCACTAGAGTAAAAAGATTCTCAAGATAGCAAATATTTGGATGAGGGGAAACTGGTGCATAAGCAGGAAGGCCTCTTGAAAGTTTATCCTGCAAATCCTGAAGTAATTCCGTTCTTCTCTCCTAGACTTGAGTTAGAGAGCGTCAGACCTTGTGTAAGGGCGTCGCACTCATTGTAGCAACTCATCTCATTCACCTTCATGCAGAGAGGTTTTTCCTTACTTTCCCGATGAAGAAGCTCGGTCTCTGAAAGCTGATGAAATAATTCCCACTTCACGTTTTTATTTCTTAATTAATTAATTTATTTGTCTGGGTCAGGGCTTAGTGTGGTGCGCCAGCTTAGTTGCTACTCACCATGTGGGATCTTAGTTCCCTGACCCGGGATCAAACCCATGTCCCCTGCATTGCAGGGCAGAGTTTCAACCACTGAACCACCAGAGAACCCTCCGCTTCACGTTTTTAAAGTCATGTTAGTGGTAGGGACTCAACTTGGGTCTGTTGCTTCTGAAGCTACGGTCACCAGCTTGAGATTTGTGCCTCTGTGAGATGACTTCCTCTTGTCTTGGAAGGTAGTGGAACTTTGAGCAAGGAACTTTGAGCAGATTGCTAAAATTCCCTGTAGTTGTTCCTAATAATAATGCTAACCCAGCACTAGGCTTTCGGCCACTACTATGAAAACGAAAAACCCTGCCAGAGCGTAAAACAAAGTGTAATTCTTCAAATATAAACTTTAAATCTGTTTTCACAAGCCTGAGTTATTTAGAATCGGTTGAGCTCCCTGCCACATGGATCATAGCAGGTCTTTTTCAAGGCCAGGGGTTGGCAAACTTTTTCTGTAAAAGGTCAGATAGTAAATATTTTAGGCTTTGGGCCACACGGTCTTTGTCACGGTTGCTCTCGAAGCACACGAGCTGCTGTCGACAATATATAAATGAACCTGGAGGGTGGGGTTGGGGGGGCTGTGTTCTAGTAAAACTTTATTTACTAAAACAGGTGGCAGGATTTGGCCCATGGACCTTAGCTTGCCAAACCCTGGCCTAAGAGCCTTGAGGAAGACACATGTTTACAGGAACCAGAACACAAGCAGAATTACTCTCTTTTCATTTATTAGTTGATACATAGATTGCTAGGAAGGGAGATGTCCTCTCAGCATAATTTGAAACCATTCCCGTTGGCTTGGATTTTAAAGTTGTTTTCTTTCTCTTTTTAAAAATTTCTTCTTTAAGCACATGTTTAATGTGTCCATGTTCTTTCCATTAAATATCTTGGTTGCCTTCCCAGACTTCAAATTGCAGCGAATTTATCCCCAAAGGATGTTTGGTATCAATTCTCAAGATGCAATTTGAATGTAGTCTGTTTCTATAATGGAAGCAGGATTCCAAATCTTCATTATTTAAGTTCCAGAGAAAATAATGAATCATTGACATGGCTGTTACTCAGCACTGTTAAGGTATACTGGACCCATTGTTTTCTTGTCTTATAGCTTTATACCAGCTCAAAGGATAAAACAGTATAAAGATTTAATATTAGGGCTGCGTATAAGGCATTAGATTATGATTTCTAGCTAAGCCATGCTAAACTCAGATTATAACGAAACTTTTTTTTTTTTCAACTCACAATTTTCCCTGAGGTAAAACTGAAAACAAACAACAACCAAAAAAGAAAAAAAAGAAAAAAACTAGTTTGTGAGTCCCAGAATCATTTATCCTAACAGTTGTAATAGTTTCCTTGTTGTTACTCCAGGCCTGTAATAATGACCCCTTTTATAAAACATCCCATCATGTTGTCAGGTATAATAGGGACTAGTGGCATAATTTTCCTTTACAAGGAAGGAATTAGTAGTGGTACTAGGATGATAGTGGTAGTGTTGTTTAAGTGGTGGCATGCGCAAGCAGTTAGTTGTGCTCTTTGAAAGTCCTAATAAAGGCATCTCTGATGTCCTCATCTTCCCTGCCCAAGGGTAACTGTGTTGGGGAGGAGGGAAGATAGTAGAAGGAGCTGCATTTCAACACCTTGCCACCTGCCTGAAGCCCGTGTCTGCTCTCCCTACTCTTCCTATAAAGTAAGGCACTAGTGTTCTTCTGATTTATTCAACATTGTACACACACAATATTTAGTTTCTTCATTCTGTCTTCTGTGTTTTCTAGAGCAACACCACAGGGCAGCATGCATTTTGCGGTCAAAAACCCTATTATCTTGGATGAGCCATCTAACTTCTCTGACCTTCAGTGGCCTCTTTTATAAAATTGGGAAGACTAATACCAACCTTACAGTGTAACTTTGAAACTTAGTGCAGATGTATATATGTGTAAGTGCTTTGTAAATGGTACTTGCTACCTATGAGTCATTTTTGCTATTTGACTAGAGACTGCCTTTGCTTTGTTTGGGAGACTCCTCTACTATCATTAAAATAGCTAAGTCCATAGTCCTTTTGGAACTTCGTGGAGTTGCCCATGTGAGAAGCAGCTTAATTTCAAATCAACCAGGATGGGTCCATGGACCCAGGATGGGTCCATGATCGAATGCCAGGGGGCACTGTTCCCATTGTGTTGAATACATGGTACCCTCAGAAACACAATTTCAGTACTAAAATGAATTAGTAAAATTAAATGTGCATTAATTTTTTAAAACACCATCCTTGTAGAGAAGCGAGACAAAAAGAAGCAAATGTAGAAAAATATGGGAAACCTATTGAAAAGTGTTCATTTCTCATTTCCCTTGTAACTGCTAATTTGGCACTCATTATTTGAAACCACTGTTGGTTCTCTCAGCATACGACGTTTTAATACACAGGGCAATTTTTTCTCTTTTACCCCCCTTTTAGGATCTTTTGCTGATCTTGGTTTTTATTGCTCTGGAGAACTACCTTCCAAAGCTCCTGAAAGTAAATTTCATTTATGTCCTTCGTCTGTATTTAGAATTGAGCCAAACGAAGAATGTCCTCTATGTTGGGTGACCGTCTTGTTTGTCACTTATATGCAATGTGGTCACAAACAGAAAGAAACTTAATTTTCTGTATGTAGATGTGAGAGACAGGTGGATACAAACCGTAAGATTCTAGTACCTTCTGCCCATGTCAAATAAGCTAAACCCTTCCCAAAAAGCCAGCCAGGAAAACATATGATACCATTTGCAATGGTAGAATGTTGCACGCTGTTCTTCTGTAATTATAATGGCCTGATCCGTGTGGGGCGGGTGAGTCTTGCTTAACCATCATTAATCTACTGAGTCTTGGTATCAGCATCCCATCTTGAGGAGCAGCAGTGCTTGGCTGGCTGAGTAGGGCTTTGATTTCATTGTATTAAGGATAGCTTTGTTAAAATTCTGCGGCTCGGTGGTACCCAAGGATTCTGGGAAGAGGAGGTTTGTGTTTTTTTCTCTTCTCCTCTCTTTTCTGCTTTTCCCTTTTTGGCATGGTGGGGAAGCATTGTTTCTGTCTCTTCCATCCCCTAGGTTACTATTTGTGCTCTCCCTTGATCTCCTGCTTGTCCCTTTATTTCTCCACGTCATGAAAGTTTCTTTCTGTGTGACCAGGAGTCTGTTTAGCAGACCATATTGTGAGTGAAGGGCCAGCGTTTGTTGCCTGATTTTGGCAATGCTGGGCAGTCAGCTGGGATGTAATTAAGACTCTGAGAACAGGCTGTCTTCTCCACGGGAAGGGCATGTTAGATGGTACTGGGATTTGGGGCTGTCAGTTTGGCCGAGGCTGGAGACAGAGAGCTAGGGACAGAGATATTTCCTTTCATTTATAATCCCTTTATGTACAGTGTATGCACTTGGCGAAGTTTACATCTAACCTAGTGGCTGGAGCTTACAAGCCAACGCAGTGCAATTAGCATATGTTACATGTATATTTTAGTAACATTTTAAAGCAAGTGCATATTTCCAAAGTGAATTATGCATGGATGACAGCAATAGGGTTGTGTTGCACTGGGTGTCAAATCCCACAACTTTTTGTCGAGACTGTGGATTTAACACTAAAAAGGCAGAAAGACTAAACGAAGTAAAACAGTTTTAATTTTTAACAGTTTGGTTCGGCCCAAGGAGCCAGGCTGTGACAGATATAACTGACATTTGAATAATTGGATTAATTTAGAGAAGGGCAAATCCGGTTTTGACGGTTGTGCTTGTGTGTGTGTCTTTTTCTTTTCCTTCAGTTTTTTGCAGGAGTGGAGTTGTGTGGCTTAGATATGCACTTTGTGTGGTGCCAAACAAAGCTCAAGGAAACTCCACCAAATGATTAAAATTGTCATTTAATTAGCTTGTTTTCATATATGTGCATCTGTGTGTGCATGTGCATTCTTCTATGTTATAGAAAAGAAGCCCACAGTATATACTTCCTTCACCTCTATCTGTGGCCCGCATATATGCATTTTGCATATATAAGCAAATTATCTGTGCTCTTGGGAACTTAGGAAATACAGTTTGAGGAAAATATACACCATCTCAGAGGCATTGTAGAAAACGTGCAGACAGGGAAACTCACCATGACATTGGCAAGCCCTTTTCCTCCCCATATCCTTGTGTTAGAAGCATCACAGGGCAGCAGAAGAAAAGCCTAATTTGGTATCTGGGGTATCAGTAGCTGAATTCCACATGGTTAAGTCCTCAACCCTAAATTCCTGCAGATTTGTGTGGCTCTTTAAGCTTCTCGTGTGGAGATCATCTCAGCAACTTGAAACCAAGTACCGTGCCATAGCACCCCTCCCCCTCCAAAGTGCTGTTAATAAAATACACCGTCTAGAGTCAACACGCCAAGGCTCGAACTTGTCTTGAATTGTGGCGCTGGGCTGGTTCTAAGAGCCTTTTCCCCAGCAGGACATTAACAGACATTAACACCCGGGCAAGAAGTGTTGATGTGTGGTTTACAATGTTAGCACCCAGTTAGGCAGGTCTAACACATGCTGTAGGAATCTTGTAGCAACACATGTGTGCGTGGAGTCAAATTAATGAGAACCATAAAAGGAGAGGCATTCCACTCGGGCTGGGGAACCTCATCTTAGCCTCCTTTTACCAAGCAAACCCAGTGCTCGGCTGGGTGGCAGTGGCCCGGTTGGATGTTTTTGATATTAACAAAACATATACGCACCACTGTCTATAAAACAGGTAAACAGCAAGGACCTACTGTATAGCACAGGGCGCTATACTCAGTATCTTATAATAACCTCTAATGGAAAAGAATCTGAAAAAGAATAGATATATATGGATAACTGAATCACTGTGCTGTACTCTTGAAACTGACTCAACATTGTAAATTAACTGTACTTCGATTTAAAAAAAGATGAAGACGAAAAAATGAGGAGGCTTGAAAGTTGTGTTTTGCTCTCTCGTTATTTGATGGTGGAGCCTGGCATGCTCTTCAGCACTTTCGATTAATACCCTTTCTCATCAGGTGCCCTTCAGGCTGAGAGGAAAGGAAACTCACGAGACTCACAGTCTGACTACGAGGCAGACATTATTATTTTCCCCTTTCGGCTTCCCCCGGCTCTTCTTCAAGTGTTTCTGGATGGTTCGGAGACACTTTCTGGTTTACTTTGTAAATGGGGCGATGAAGCTTTCTTGTCTCCTGCCTGGCTCTCCTTAGGGGATTCTCAAAGCCTTTTAAAATTGTGTGTTTTTCTGGGGCAGCCTTGAAAGTCCCAAGAGTGAAGTTGCCATCTGTCCTTTATATTAAAAGAATCTTCTGTATTGTATACCTGATGGGCTTGTCCCAGAGATAGATGTTGTTAATTAAAGGACAGCATTTGTCCTTTATCTGAAATAAATCTTCTCTCTTGCCTGAAGAACAGTTTTCCCAGCTTTAGGAAACAGTTAAGGACATTCTGCTTGGAGTCCTTGTGCTTGCTAAAGGTCCTCATTCCAGAGTCACTCCTTTGGCTTTTATGTGATCAGATATGAAAACTAGTAAATTACTTAAGAAAAAAATTTTTTGCTTGTTTTCTTTCTAATTCATTTATCTACCAAGGTTGTAGCTTTGGCAGAGGCTTATGTAAATGAATGTAACACAGAGTGTTAATGGTAATTGGTGACTTTTGGGTAGAAATTTGCAAACAGCAGGCTCCCAGACATTCTAAACATGCAGCATCCTTATGCAGTAGATATGATGGTCCCTATACCTTGCAATGCTACCTCTCTACTTTTCTATGACACAGGCTCTGTTCTTATACCCTCTGCCCCTGGGAAAAGAAAAATGCCAACATCTGCCTGCAGTAAAAAGAGCCGGAGTTCTGTGAGATCACAGCTCAAATACATACAGGGAGAGAGCAAGCACCTTCTTTAATCTGCTGGCTCTCTATCTCAAGAAACTCAGAAAATAATTTGGATTTTTAATGTGGAAAAGCAGCTCGGGCAATGTGGCTGTGAACTGGTGTCTGAATTGTGTCAGGCTCTGTAGTCCTGTTAAGCTCGGAGAAAGAAGGTGGCCAGGACTTTGCCAGGGACAAGCTTCAAGGAAAAAGCAGACCGATTGCAGTGGCAGAAATATCGCTTGAGGAACATGACCAGGGTTGAGAATCCAGGTGGGTACAACTGTCCTTTTGTTAGTAGGAAAGACCCCAGAATCACCTATGCCATGTATTGTGAAAATAATAGTGGACTGGACCATGAATTTCTGGTGATATAATGGTCCGGCCAAAGCCTAAGCTTAATGTGCAGTGACTCACCGTTAGAGAAGGATTTCAGTTAGGTACCATTTTCCATCATCTGTTCTTTTTTTTTCCCCCCTCTTAATCATACAGACCGGCAATCAGGGAGGTGACAGGTTACAGTAAAGCAGGCTTGGATGAAAAGACTTGCGGCAGCTGTGATGAGCAGGCCAGCACTTAGACTTTTTGCAGGATCAGTAGCATCTTCATTCTGACCAGATGTACCTTGTGGGGATGTGAAGAATGCTTGGATTTCTCACTAGGAGCTATGGATGTGAAACTGTTTGAACTTTTTGATATTAGCAGGTAATTCACTATTGTAGAACCGTACAGGCCAGGGACTTTCCTAATGGTCCAGTAGCTAAGACTCCATGCTCCCAATATAGGGTGCCCAGGTTCAATCCCTGGTCGGGGACCTAGATCCTACATGCCACAACTAAGGAGTTCTCATGTTGCAACCAAAGATCGCGTGTGCTGCAACTAAGATCCAACGCATGAATGCTTAGTCACTCAGTGGTGTCCAGCTCTTTGCAACTGCATGGACTGTAGTCCACCAGGCTCCTCTGTCCATGAGATTTTCCAGGCAAGAATACTGGAGTGGATTACTACCATTTCCTACTCCAGAGGATCTTCCTGACCCAGAGATCGAACCTGTGTCTCCTGCTTTGCAGGCGGATTCTTTACGCGCATGAGCCATCAGGGAAGCCCCAAGTCCCAGTGTAGCTGAATAAATTTTTAAAATGTTAAGTTAAAAATAAATAAAACCATTTTAGTCAGATCAAATCATCTGTAGTAAGCTGTGCTTTCCAGGCTGCTAGTTAGTACACACTGATATGCATATATGCATAATATGGTAACTTTAGCAAAATGGGGATCTCCTCAGTAATAAATTGACCATGTGGAAACATTTTTTTAAAAATAGAAAGACACTCAGCCACAAACAAGTAGTAATGTTTTGGGAATATTTCCCTTTGAGTCTTTGTCTAGTGCATATGCATTTTATACAGATGTTTTAAAATAGTTGTCATAGCCTTTGTTTTCTCACTTACAATTATAGGCAGTTTTCTTATATGACTGCAAGATATTCCATCAAGGAAATGTATTGAATATGCAAAATCATTCCTCTATTGTTGGACATTTAAGTTGCTTTTGATCTGCCACCATTATAAGTAATGTTGCAATTACATATTTACTGATACTGCTTTTTCCTTATTTTGGATTACTTCCTTAGACTCTGAAAGGAGGATTGCTTAATCAAGATATGACTGTTTTTATGGTTTTCAGTCCGTATTGCCAAATTGGTTTCCAAAGGGGTTGCACCAGTATGCACTGCAATCAGCAAAATAGGAGTATGCAAGTTTTCAGTGTACTCTTGCCAACATTCTTATAGTTTAGAGATTCCCTCTAGCCAACTGGTAGGTAAAAATCAGCCTCACTGATGTTTGGATTTGCCTTTATTTGAGGTTTTTCATACATCTGTTGACTAATTGTACTTATTCTTCTAACATCTGTATTTTCTGAGGCTAAATTCTGTTGAGGTTTGGTTGCTTTTGTGTGTGTGGTTTAAAGTTGTCTCTGTTAACAATTGATAAGTAATTTGGGAAGAGCCTCCTTGGCCAGTCCCTCCTCCAGGGGACCCCCTGTCTCAGCACGGCTGCAGCTGCCACTTTTAACTGTGCATTAACTTGGACTTGAGCCAGCGCCCAAGCAGGGTCCCCTTCCTAAAGAGGGGCTCTTGTGTGTCTGGTGAACTGCAAGCTCAGGACTGTATCTGCCAATATGCTTCTGGCAGAGCCTTCTAATAAAATCCCGTCCACACTCTTCTATGAAATGCAGTTGCAAAACTGAATGATGATTACCTGATGCCCTTTTTCAGTAACAGCCAATCTTCATGTGTCAGATAGTTTTTCTGTTGCCTCCCCACTTCCGTCCTTCACCTCTGTGTTTCGTGCGTGTTCTAACTACAGTATAGATGAGGTAAAATCTGAGTTTCTTATAACATGATCGAATGGAATGGGCCTCGAGCCGGTAATATGGAAGAAGGTTCTGTTATTGGCTCTGTCCTTTGGTTAATAATAGCTAACAACAAGAATGTATTGAATGTTGAGATACTTTCTTAGCATTCTTCATATGTTATTGAATCTTCATAACAATCCTACTAAGTAGAAAATGTCATTATCCCATAGAGGTAAGGAAACGGGAGCTCAGAGAGATGACTGTTTGTCTAGTGTCAGACTTCATTGTTCTGGACGAAAGTGAATTTTTCATTACTCAAGGTCTCAGTCTTCTCATCTGCAAGATGGAGTTGCTTCTCTTCACCCATAACATTGGCATGGAACCAAAATGATGTCCTGTATTTTATTAAGGTGGCTTCTCAGATGGCGCTAGAGGTAAAGAATCCATCTGCCAATGCAGAAGACAGAAGAGATGTGGGTTTGATCCCTGGGGTGGGAAGATCCCCTGGAGGAGGGCATGGCAACCCACTCCAGTATTCTTACCTGGAGAATCCCATGGACAGAGGAGCCTGGAGGGCTACAGTTCATAAGTTCACACAGAGTCAGACACAACTGAAGCAACTTAGCATACTCACACACAAACACACTTATTATTAAGTTGCATTGAGTATTGAACCCAGGACGTGTACACAAAGGTGTAGTTTTTGACTAGTTTACCTCTCCGGTGATCAGCTTCTTCATTCATAAAGTGTAAGTACAGGACCAGATTATTTTCATTGGTTGCTTTCAACTATAGTATCTTCTCATTGGCTACAGACTCAAACCTTGGTGAGGGGAAATAAACAGAAAAAATCCTATGTAGTTCCCAGGGGTTGTACTGATGATTGCATGCAGGTTAAGTCAACTCTGGATGCCAGGGTTATCCAACCCCCTGAGCCATTTTTCTTGGGAAGAAAGGGCAAACTTTTAGGAAGGAGGAATTTCACTCTTCCATGTGCACAAAGTGCACGTGAGCCAAGTCTCTTCAGTCGTGTCCGACTCTGCGCGACCCCATGGACCGTAGCGCACCAGGCTCCTCTGTCCATGGGATTCTCTAGGCAAGAACACTGGAGTGGGTTACCATGCCCTCCTCCAAGGGAATCTTCCTGACTGACCCAGGGGTTGAACCCACATCTCTTAGGTCTCCTGCACTGGCAGGCGGGTTCTTTGCTACTAGTGCCAGCGTGCACCCAGAGAGTACAGAAAAATTCTCAGAATGGAGTAGTTGAGGTACCCTTGTCACATGGCTGCTTTAAAGCCATATGGAACTGCTTACTTTGGCCCAAGGATGCTGTCACCTCTTAAATGTAAAAGTAGGAATGTACCTTATTTCTGGTTTTCCTCATACAGTACCTTTACCCTCAGGTGGAAGCTGAATCAACCAAAGGGATTAAGGGAGAAAGAAAAAGGCACTGAGTCGACTCCACACAGACGTGCATTCAGGTTTAATTTCATAAATATCATTTTTTAAAAAAAATAGGGGTTCAGGATCCCATATGGCATTTAGCCTCCTAAGCAAAGATGAGAAGCCCCAGACGAGAAGCAGGTGGCCTGGCGCGGACAGCAGAGGTTATTTTTGCCTCTGGGCTCCTGCCATTTCAGAGTTTAGCAGAGGCGAGGCTCCACAGCAGGACGCTGACCCCAGATGCTCCCTCGATGGTGGGGATGGAGCAGGCCCATCACAGCTTCCGAGAGAGTAAACTTGCTCATATCTAGGTCACAGTGACCCTCCCAGAAAAGTCTCTGTCTTAACTTACTTCTCTTAGCGGCTTAATTGCTATTTCCAAACCTGATTCATCCCCAGTGAAGTCACAGCCTTCATCGTTCACCCATCCTCTGTGATCCTGGGATTCCGTGCGATGAGGGTATTTGGGCGCATTTCTTTCAGGTCACCTCTTGGGCAACAGGTTGAGAGGGCTACGTCTTGAGGGTGGTGTTAGGAACCAGAGGTTCGGGAGCTTCGCTTCTCCTCCTGGCTCTCCCTCTCCTTAGGGTTTAGTTTCCTGACTGAAATCTGAGGAAATTTGAAGTAGGTCAGGAACTTCAAAGTCAAGTGCTGGTAACATTTATTACCTGGCTAATAACAAACATGAATGAGAAGGGAAGAGAAAGAGGAGGGAAGTAGCTGGAAATGAGGGAACTTGGGGATGATGTGGAATGGATACCTTGGTTGCATGATGGTTATATGGTTATATATGTTTTTCAAAGCTCACTGAACTTATTACTTGAGATCTGTGCATTTTATTGTAGATAAAGTAAGTAAAATGGACAACCTCGTGAACTGGGGGACACGTACTCTACTTAAAGACAGCAATGAAAAAACATGCTACTATCATTATAGCCTATTTTCCTACTGTTTAATCAAATTGAGAAAATAAAAGTAACATTGAGTCTATGTAATTTATTTATGAATAAAAATAACTGATATACATTTAAAAATAAATAAATGAAGGTAATAGTGATGAGCTTCATCTAGTTGCTTCTCTGCAGAAGGTGGCCCCAGTGTGGCTACATTTTCAAGAAAAGTCAGGAATTTGGATATTTTTATAAAATCTCAGATTATGTAGGTTTGTGGGCCTTGTTTAGTCAACCAGAACATCAGTTTGTGCTCTTTGAATTGGAGGCTTCTTAAGTCTACCTGAAGTATCATTTGAGCTGTAATATTGAATGATTCTGGCTTGCTAGCAGACCTTAAACCAAAAAATTGTGCTTGAACCTTAAATTAAAAAATGAAAATCAAACTTCAGTTTTCTTCCCCTATAAAACGTTGATAATCCATGGCTAATTTTACAGGGATCTGGTGAAGAGCATATGAAGTACCTTGTCCAAAACCACTGTAAAACATGAATAAGTAGCGTGTAAAGCCAAGTCACAATTACCATTATTGTTATTCAAAAGAATTATTTAGATTTTTAGAACTGCTGCTGTCCAGAACAGAAGCACTGGGCTTTTTCGGGATGGCTAATAAAAACATCAAGAATTCACCAGGAGTCCATTGCTTGCCTGCAAATGAACATGCAGACTTTTCATTATCCTTGGAGGAGAATGTTTCTGTGGAGTGTGAGGAAAAGAGAAGGCGTTTCATTTGTACAGCTGCTCATATAAATTGCAAAACTTCTGGGAGCTGAAGTCCGAGGTATGGCAGTAGCATATAAGGAAATGCAGTGAGTGCTGTATTAAAGATTCCTTGTCGCAGGCACTCATTGCCCAGAAATCGGAATGCTCTATCTTGTCACTGACATTTTGTGAACAAGCAGCCTGTATTGGATGGTGATAAATGGATTATCTTAAATGTCATTCTGCACTGTTTTAGAGTTGCAAGGAGAGTTTTGATATTGAGTTGTTGGTTAGTATATTCTATACCAATCCTTTATGATGAAATAATCTCCTCAAGTTACATCTAGAAATGTCAAAGTTGCTTATTTCTTCAATCACCCGTAGCAATGTTTCCATTACGAGATATGCAGAGCAGATTGTGTAATAATGTCAAACTATTTATGGAAACGTTTCCTAGGAATCTCTTCTCTCCTTGAGTTGTTTGTGTATTTAATACTAGAGATTTGTTTTTATATTTATGTATAGTTTTCTATTTCTAAATTAACTTCAGCTGAGGTTGTTTCACTAGTCTTTATAGAGAGTGCATTTAAAAATTGATATTAGCATTCAAAATAAAACTAAGGCCAGCCTAACCTTTTTAAAATATAAAGATCCATTTCGTATGGTTTCCAATATTGTAATATTCATGTGTGTGTGTTACAACTATGTCCTGTATATGATATGAATGTTATCATTATAACAGATTGAAAACATGCTGTTTATTTAGAATAAAGTAGTGTGTAATACTTTGACAAAAGAAAATTTATTATTTATTTTATGCTAATTTATGCATTATTGTAGTATTTCTTTGAAATTCCAGGTTTAATCAGATTATAACTATTATACAGAATAGTCATCTATAGAAAGATTTGGTCCAGTGAATTTATGTGGAAATATGTACAAAGTAGATTTTGAAAGCATATCTCAAATTTTACTTGGCAAAGGTATTCTAAATATTGACTTTCTTCCCTTAAGATAAGATCTTTCTACACTCAGATATTGAAATTATTTAATACATCTGTACATACCGACTCTTCCATTCCCTCTGTACTCTACTAATCTTACCCGGAACCTTCCTTCTCTACAGTCCTTAAAAAAAAAACATGTAATGCATATTTAAAAGAATAAAAAAATATAAATAATGTTAAGTTGAACCATATAAAATTACTATTTTCATACATCAAAACAGTCACATATCAGCAAATTTATACAAATTACCCTACCTGTTAATATTTATATTATGTTTGCTATATGCCAGACCTGTGCTTAATGTATATGAATTTATTGATTACAGTAAATCTTATGAGTAGGTACTATTATTACCCCAACTCACAGATGACATCTGAGGCACAGATTGATTTAAATAGCTGTTAGAACAAGGCATCCTACCTCCAGTGCTTGTAATCATTGCTCTATGTTGCCTCTCCAGAAAAGCAAACTTTCTTTGGCTCTATCACCAAATATTGGTTTCCCCTGCAAAAAGTCATGTAATCAGCTTGATGTGTATCCTTTTAAATCTGCCTCTTATGTTCTTGTGCACATTTATATATGTACTGATAGAAAAATAATGGTATTATCTTATTGTTTTCATTCTTTCTTTTTTCTTTTCTGTGCAATGTCTTATCTTAATTTCATCCTTTCTGTATTCATTCCTTCTTTCCTCTCTCTTTATTTTTTTATTTTTTTCCTCTCTTTATTTTTTATGAATAGTGCAAACTGTATAGTTCTACAACTTGTGTTTATTTACTGTAAACTAACTTTGAAAGCTATTCGTGTTAGTACATACAAATCTAAGTAATTCATTTTGACTGCTGCATGATATTCCATGTCTGACTTTATTTAACTACTTAGATATGGGTGATGTATGAATTCTTTTCTTTTTTTTCTGCTATCACAAGCCATATTGTAGTGAATGTCCTTTTTCATGCCCCTTGGTCCATATATAGACCGAATATTTCTATAGTTTAGAATTCAAGAAATAGTAATAATAGGTTAAAGTGTGTACACATTTAAAACTTCGGTGACTGTTAAATCATCTCTAAAAAAGCTGTGTCAATTCTGTTCCCATCACTTGCATATGAAGAGTTGTTACTCATTTATTAATCTTCATTATTTTATTTTTGCCACTTTGATAGATGAAAAATTCTATCTTGTGGTTTTAATTTATACTTTTTGATCACTAGTGAACATGTTTTCATGTTATTTTTGAACATTAAATTTTTTTCTTCTCATATTACTTGTTTATACAAGTTTATACAAGTAATACTTTATGCATCTTTCTGTTATTTATTTTTCTCTTATTCATTTATAGTTATTTATATTTCTATATCTTAATTCTCTTCAGTTTTCTGTGTTACAAATTTGTTCTCCTAGTCTGTCACTTATTATTTAATTTTCAAATTTTTTTATTGTGATATCTTTTATCTCAGGTGTATTTTAATATATTATTCTTTTCAGATACTTTTGTCAAATCTTTTATCTTTTCCTGTATAGTTTTTGCATAGTATAGCTTTCTTAACACTGCCTTTCTTACGCCATGTTTTGAAAGGAATCCATTTTTATTGTATTCTAGTGCTTTCATAATTTTGTTTTTAATGTCTATCTGTTTAATCTACCAAAATTTTACCTTTGTGACTGGTTGTTCGGTAGAGATTAACTTTACTAATTTTTTTTTTCCAAATGGGCAAACCAATTGGAACAATAACATTTTTAAAATAAACCATTCTTATCTCTACTAATTTGAAAAGACACTTTTATCATATACCAAATTCCCACAAATGTGTATGTCAGTTTCTGCACTATCAATTCTATTTGAATTATATTTTTGCCTAATTACCAAAATATTATGTTCTGATATATTATAATGCCTGCCCTTCCTATTTTTAAAATAATTTTGTTGCTGTTCTCATGCCTTTTTCTTCCAGATGAATTTCAGGATCTGTCAAATTTCATTTAAAAACATCCCATTGGAAAACAAAACAAAACAAAACATCCCATTGGTATTTTTATTGAGTGCATTGAATTTATAGATTTATATGTTAGAGAACTTTTAAAAAATTGTTTCCTCATCCGTTAAGATGATATATTTCATATTTATTTATGTCATCTTTTGTGTACTTCAGTAAGTTTTAAAAGTTTTCCTCACATCTTCCTTAGTTTATTTCTAGATATTTCATGGTATCTATTGCTCTTGTGGTAGAGTTACAAGTATGTAAGATAGCTGTTGGTTTTTTACATTTATTAAACTATCTTATTAAACTCTTTTATTAGTTCTAGTAGATTATCAGTTGATTCTAACACAGGTACTTTAAAATTTTCTTTCTTGCTTGCTTAGCTAAAATTTTCAGAATAAAGTTGAATAGTAGTAGGAATAGTAGACATCTTTATGGTTTTCCTGTTGGTAATAAGAATACTAATGTTTTATAAGTAAGTTTGAGATTTCTGGTAAATATCTTTTACGGAATAAGGGAATTTTTATTCTCTTTAGTGGATATTGCATTTAATCAGATCCCTCTTTTTTTAGGAGGAGACTGTCTATTGAGATGGTCATATGTTTTTTCCTTTAATTTGTAAATGTAATATATTAGATTATTAGATTTTACTCTGATGAACCATCCTTGCAGTCCTGGAGTAGACCTTACTTGATCCTGATGTAATATGAAGATGGATTTGATTTTCTGGTGTTTTATTTATTGTTTTTGTGTCTGTTTTCATAAGTGAGATTTCCCTGTAGATGTCTTTGCCTTGTAGAGACTGTAGTGTTAACAGGTCTCAGTAGAACTCATTCATTCCTAACCTTTACGTGAAGTTGACCCTTTTGAAGTTTGTCCAAGGCATGATTGGTTTTTGGCTATTTTAGCATCAAGGCTTTTGCATGCAGCTTCGCTCATGTCTTTGAACTTTATTTCTATTTATAGCTTTCCAGAGTCAAGGCGTGAGTTTGCTCTTTCAACTTTTTTTTCGCTCTTGCCTCCCAGCTTCTTTATGGAGAGAGAGTATAAATATTTCATTGAAACATGATGCTGCACCTTTATGAAACCTGTAATTGCCCCTTTTCAGTTGGAAAGGATAAACTTTTCTCTCTCTTCATTTTTTTCCATGTTAAAGCTGTAGTTTTATTAATGCCTAATTAATGTTAAATGTCTCCCTAGAAATAGACATTTCCTATTTTATAGGGACAAACACCTGGTTTGGAGAAGACAGTATTATATAAGTTTCGGCAGGAATGTCAAACATTTGGCATGCCTAGCACTTACTCCCTTTTCTCCTACCTATGGCTGATAGCACTGATCTTAATGCACATTTTCCTCCTGAGCTTTCTCAACACAGGATATTAAACAGCTACTCCTGGCACTTGTAATTTAGATGAAACCTATTTGCAGCTCCTAGAGTTATGGAGATGGCATAGATTGGAAAGCGGGAGTCCTAGGTTTTTCGTCTCTTAACTTGCAGTGAGGGATCAAGCCACTGTAATACTTAATCTTTGTTTCCACAACTGTGCAATGAAGAGATTAAACTAGGTAATCTCTAATGGATCTTTTGTTTTGAACATTTTCTGATGCTTTTTACACGTTCCTTCAACGTTGTTTCAGGGCCCCAAATGTATATATCTTGAGGATTTGTAAATCTTCACCCAAATGTACATATGTAATTTTGCTATTACCATTTTGCTGTTTTCTTGTTCAGTTATATGTTTTTCAGATTCTAAATACATCTGCTCTTTAGCTAATTCCTTTTTTGTTGTTTACTACTTCCTACTACTTTTAAAATTGATAAATGTTCATTGTAGAAAAATTGAAAACTATAGAAAAACACTGGAAGAAAATAAAAAACACCCATACTGCTGCTGCTATTCAGAACTGTAAATATTTGGGATGGGATTAGGAATGTTTGTTTTTAAATTTTGTGTACCCTGTCTTTTTCACAGAAAAGATTTTTTTATCATTTTTTCTCACTATTCCACTTCATTCAAGAATCATTCTCCTCAAAATATACAATAATTTATTTAACCACATCTCTTTTGTTTTTCACTTTTAAATATTATGACAGACATCCATTTACAAGAATCTTTGACCCTTTATTGAACAGATTTCCAGGTATGAAATTACAAGGAGGAAGGGACTATACATTTTAAATCCCTAACAAATCATAGATACCTAATAAATAAAAGTGTGCAGTGAATTTTTGAATAAAACATAAAACATTTGATTTCCAGAAAGATGTGCCAATTTACACTTTCATCAACAGTTTTTAAGACTGCTATCCCTTCTCATGTTTGTGAGCATGGAATAGTGCCATTAAAAAACTTTTTTTGCCAATTTTATGGGCAAAAGTAATATCTTACTTCTTTATTGCTTCTGTGGTTGAACTTTTTTCATGCTTATTGGCCATGTATACACACACACACACACACACACGTGTGTGTGTGTGCGTGTGTGTGTGTGTGTTTGAACTTCTTATGTCTTCAGCGCATTTTATCCTTCCTTTGGAGACATACATGTTAATGGTTAATAGCTACAATGGCTCTGAACTCATTAACAAGATGCTGCTACCTAATTTACATTTGGAGCTAATGTTAGCAGGGTGGAAATCCCAATAAGGAGGTAAAGGAGAGAACTTCAAAAGTCTCTATACATCTGGTAAGACTTTATTGTTGCTAAACAATAATTATGCAATCAAGGAGTTATAAGATTGGGATTGACATATACGTACTGCTGCCGCTGCTGCTGCTAAGTCGCTCCAGTCGTGTCCGACTCTGTGCGACCCCATAGACGGCAGCCCACCAGGCCCCGCCATCCTTGGGATTCTCCAGGCAAGAGCACTGGAACGGGTTGCCATTTCCTTCTCCATTGCATGAAAGTGAAAAGTGAAAGTGAAGTCACTCAGTTGTGTCCGACTTAGCGACCCCATGGACCGCAGCCCACCAGGCTCCTCCGTCCATGGGATTCTCCAGGCAAGAGTACTGGAGTGGGGTGCCATTGCCTTCTCCGATATACCTACTACTATATATAAAATAAGTAACTGATAAGGAACTACTGTATAGCATAAGGAACTCTTCTCAATACTCTGTAATGACCTATACGGGAAAATAATCTAAACAAAGAGTGGATCTATACATATATGTGTATGTGTGTACGTATCTGTACATATATGTGTGTCAGATTCACTTTGCTATACAGCAGAAACTAACACAACAATCAACTGCATCCCAATAAAAATTTTTTGAAGACTAAAAATAATTTTAAGAGGAGTAACATTTTGGTAAAATAATAATCTTTTGGTAAAATCTTGGTAAATTTGGAAGCTCCTTCCATGCGTGCCTCCTTACAGGAGCGCTTCAGTTTGCTGTCTCCTTGGAAACTTATTTGGGTTATTAGGAAGCGTTAAGCCAAAGCATGTTGCCTCATTAAGTCAGATCTCAGGACCTTAAAACCTGGCTTCCATATTTATGATGCTCACCAGTAGAACGCCACTCATGGCTCTTCATGCCACTGAACGAACCAGACCTGCTGATCTCAGCTATGTGCGTGCCCTTTCTGAGTCAAAAATATGAAGATAGAACCAGTCCCACCCTGAAGTCAAGAAGAACTGGTTCGTCATGAAATGAAACCACATGACTTTGCTCTTTTCTGTGTTGTCTCTCTATAGAATCTCTTGATTTATTCCTAATTCTTCTGACTTGGTGCTGTGGGAGTCATTTTACTAAAGAGTTGTGAAACGGTCACTGACCTCTGCTCTGTGGTGAGATTATTTGACAAGACTTTTGCTACCCAGAAACCAACAGAGTGGCTGAAAACAGACCTCTTAATGCATTTTTCAGGTTCAGTACTAGGTAAACAAGTTAGACTCTTTTCTTTCAGGCTCCCAGCAGAGGGAGGGGCTGGTGTGAGGCGGGGAGGAGCTGAAATCCAAGGTACTCTCCCCTCTCCAAACTGGGACTCTGTTTACCCATAGGGGCACCTTCTGCTAATTTGCCTAAAGGTGCCAAAGAGGCCTCCAAAACCCTAATCAACAGTTTCTACAACTTAAGAGCCTTTCCCTGCAAGCAGATCTGGATCCACAAAACTGTCCATAAAACCTTTTGTCTGTAAATCAAGAGTGGCATTAGACAGCCACTGGTAATACAGCCTGTTGAGGACATAATTTTGCTCTAGTATTTAGGTTTGTCCCTATCAATAAATCTAAACAGAAAATTATTAAATTCTAGATAGAAAGTTTCTTAAGAAACTGTTTAAATAATTCAGTGTACAACTGTTATATTTTTTATTGCAACACTGGGGCTTTGTTTATTTTTTTGTTTTTTCTGAAGTGACCGTAACTAACACAGGATTAGACACAAAAGCTGTTTTCTGATACAGCTTGTTGTTACAAAATTCTCAGTTCCCATAGAGTCATGTTATCCACAATTCTAAACAGAATGTCGCCAGTTTTCCTCTCAGTGAGATAGCAGGGTTTTCCAGTGTTTTAATAGTAGACAAGCTACTGTTAAATTTGGAGGGAAAGTTCTAATGGCATCCACATGTGAGGGACCATATTCCTTTGTGTTCTCTAGATCTCCTACCAAAAGCGAACAAACAAACACAAAAGAAAATGAAGTCGCTTTTCTCTGAGTAGTATCAGTAGAAATTGAAAGTGTAGTTGCTCAGTCGTGTCAGACTCTTTGCGACTCCATGGACTGTAGCCCGCCAGGCTTCTCTGTCCATGGGGTTCTCTTAGGCAAGAATACTAGAGTGGATTAGCCATTCCCATCTCCAGGGGATCTTCCCCACCCAGGGACTGAACCTGGGTCTCCTGCATTGCAGGCAGATTCCTCACTGTCTGAGCCACTAGAGAAGCCCCAGTAGACACGAAGGAAAATCTGAAGCCTTTCTGCTCTTCAGAGCGATTCTGAGCCTAATTTCAGTATCACAGTCCTGAACCTCATTGAGAAATTAAGCAAAGGCTCACCCCACCACCCTCTGTGATTAGAAACCATTAGAAAGGAAGCGTTGGGGTAAGTCTCAAGCTCATTGTTGAGGTAGGTTGACAGTCACACTGTTATGGAAGGGCATGGCGTACCTCAAGCACATTTTGCCTGCCTCAGCTGGTGAATATGCTAGAGTAGCGTGCTTTATGTGATATTTACATTTTCCTGTTTCATGGGGGAATTTAAATTTTAAATCCTTTTTATTAGACTTGTTGTTCAAATACCGTAACAGCAGACAGAAGAAGAAGAACTTGATGGTAGTTCATGTGCCCTCATGTTATACAGAGGGATTTTAGTGAAAAACCTTGCCTATAGGGGTCAGCTTGCCTAGAGGTGGTGCTGGAGAAGACTGTTGGGAGTCCCTTGGACAGCAAGGAGATCAAACCAGTCAATCCTAAAGGAAATCAGCCCTGAATATTCATTGGAAGGACTGATGCTGAAACTGAAGCTCCAATACTTTGGCCACCTGTCGTGAAGAGCTGACACATTGTAAAAGACCCTGATGCTGGGAAAGATTGAGGGCAAGAGAAGAGGGCGACAGAGGATGAGATGGTTGGATGGCATCACCGACTCAATGGACATGAGTTTGAACAAACTCCAGGAGATAGTGAAGGACAGGGGAGCCTGGCCTGCTGCAGTCCACGGGGTTGCAAAGAGTCAGATACTACTTAGCAACTGAATAACAACATAGAGGTCAGGAGGCTTGATTCTCTCCCACACCACATGCAGAAGTTACCATTATAATACCTGCTCACGAGAACTTGTTCAGCCTCACTGGTACAAATTCACATCTTCAAGTGACAGAAGGCTCAGAAATATTACTCTCTTGGAAGCTCTGTCCAGGAAACAAGAGTTTTCTAACTGGGCTTTTGCAGCTGTTGAAGCTTCATCACCTTTCACCTGAATCTCTACTATGATTTGCAAATGAGGAGCCAGTGAGAAAAATATGCAGCTCGAAGCTGGCAAAGTTTTAAGTGGGTAAAGCTTGTAGTGTTTAGATCATAGCCCCAAATTACTTAAGGCTTCTGCTAAGATGGAAATCAGAATCTTTACTGCTGAGAGACTGGATATTCAGATAGATTTTTTTATGAAGGAAATAAATATTTTAACATGCAAACACTACCCAAGCGGGAAGTGATGCTTCAAAACAGGGTCAGAGGTCAGGGTTTTTTTTTTTTTTCTGTCTTTTTTGGGGATGGTGCCAAGTTGAAAGGTATTGCATCTTACTACCTACCCGGGGCCTCACGTAGTATAATAATTACTGCTGGCCGGTGCAAAATATGTACATGCATTTCTATCGTCAAAGATTCTGAGATTTCTCTCTGCATTTTTTTTTTTTTTTTGCCGCCCTCATTATAAAAAATATATCATGAGGAAGGAGAAGATTTTGTCCATTGCAACTGTAAGAGTCAGGCTGAAAATGCATGTTGGATAGTTCAACTTTTAACGCACTTAATTTTGGATTAATAAGTAAGAATGTGATGGATTTTTCCTTTAGAGGATAGTAAGATTCATTTTCATAGTATGCCTTTAAAACATGCACCAGAGCCTAGGGTTGTATGCATGCTAAGTTGTTTCGGCCATGTCCAACTCTTTCTGACCCTGTGGACGGTAGCCCGCCAGGCTCCTCAGTCCATGGGATTCTCCAGGCAGGAATACCGGAGTGGGTTGCCATGTCCTCCTCCCGGGGATCTTCCCAACCAAGGGATCAAACCCACATCTCCTGTGGCTCCTGCATGGCAGGCGACTTCTTTACTGCTGAGCACCAGAGAAGCCCAGGACCCTAGGAAACCAGATGCTATTTAGAGGAGCTGCTGACCGGTCTGAGTGGATTAGGTCCCAGCACGTCTTCAGGCAAATATAAGGGTCTGTGGTACCTTTTTCCAAAACTCAAACACTGACTCAGTGGAGTGGAATTTTCATCACAGCTGGAATTGCTAGAGAGGACTTGGTGCTTCTGAAATCCTTTTCTTCTCTGCCTTCAAGTAGGAAAAAGTAGTGTTGGTGGGCAGTTCGTTAGTAGTTACACAAAGGAGCAGATCCGTACAGGAGCCAGGTGCCATGTGATAGGAAGGCATGGAGATCAGGAAGAGCCAGAAGTCCACCTTGGGCTTAAAAAGGACAACCAGCTGCCATGAGGGAACGAGCCCACTGTGGTGGACTTGTCAGATATCTTTTTTCCGACAGAAGCCGGAAATCCTGACTTTTATATGAAGTGTACTTGTGTAAACATTTTGGCAACTAACATTTTAAAGTGTTTTTAAACGTGTTGAAGGCTAGAATTTACCTGCAAGCCATGTGTTTGTGACTTCAGCTTTCAAATACCACAGAAGGTGGAGCTGGCAGCTTAGTGGCAATACTTACTCGTCCCCCAGGGAAAGTGTTCATAGGCTGGTATATCCAGGATGGGGGCTTCCCTGGTGGTTCAGCGGTAAAGAATCTTCCTGCCAATGCAGGAGACGCGGGTTCAATCCCTGAGTCCGGAAGACCCCCTGGAGATGGAAATGACAACCCAATCCAGTATTCTTGCCTGGGAAATTCCATGGATAGAGGAGCCTGGCAGGCTGCAGTCCGTGCATCGCAAAGAGTCGGATACAACTTACCGACTGAACACAAGGACACAAACGTATTTGGGATGAAGACTGTTCTGTGGTTTTAAACCTTCCTGCAAAGAGTGCAGAGTTACTCTGAGGTTGAGAGCAGCTTGTCACATTTATTTCATTTCCTTTTAATGACACAGATCCTTTCTCAAGGCCGACTTAAGGGAGTTGTTCCAGAAATGTTTGTAGGGCAGAGCCGCCCTCAGCTTTCTTTTCTTACTGACTTTTAACCCATAACAGTAATTACTTTCTCTCCTCCTCCCGCCCATCAACTTTTGGAATGTGGTTATTCTTCAAAGTTTATTCGGAGGCAGGACATTATTCATGTTTCCTTTCCCAGAGCCACTAAACATCAACAGAAGATAGTGTTTGTACCAACAGTCAAACAGATAAATCATCACTTAATGTGTGCTTTTGAGTAATGACTGGTTTAGCAATGATCAGATAGACAAGAAAAGACCTTGGCTAAGTCAGTGATGTTATGACATGATTATTTTAATATTGTTTCTTTTGGTTTCTTTCAGGATGTCTAACTGGCATCTGAGTTTCTTGGGCAAAGAGTGCCGTGATAGAAATATGTTTGTTTTGGGGCAGAGGGGAGTGGTGGTGAGCAGAGAAATTACAGTGTGCCCTCAGCTACCACTGATGTCCTTCCAAATAGATGAAGTTTAGTTTAAAACCCACCATTAATTCTTGGCCTCTGGCAAGAGTGGTACAAGGTTGCCTGTTTATTCCAGTGGGCGTATGGGGGTGGGGAAGGGGGACAGGGCAGCAATTAGTCCATGACATTTATGACCGATTTATACAATACAAATGAAATAATTGGTTACAAAATCAAGGCAAGCCTTCGCTTGCCTTTTGCAAACTTGTTCTCAACACATTGTGAAACTTTATGAACAGTCTGCAGAAAGCAAACAGCAGCCAGCCTGAGGAGATGAATCCAGGGCACTCGACCCAGGGAACAGCGATGGGACAAGAAGATTCTCAAAGAACATTTGCTCTCCTCTTCACAAATACACACCTCACTGTTAGATCCAGAGACAGTCTCAGACAGGGAGTCACCACATTTTTGGTGTAGCAGGCCTGGTTAGGGAAAAGAAAAAGAAAATGTTTCCCACTCAATGTTAAATGTATGGGAGCCCTTTTAAGTCATTGCTTATGATTCAAGTACAGGGCATTCGCAAAAGAACGTGAGTGAGAGACAGTATGCGTCTTTGCAGCCCTTTCTTCACCCATTAAAATGTGTGAGCTGGTGTTCAGACTTAGAGAACAAACTTATGGTTACCGGGGGTGGGTAGGATGGGAGGACATGATAGTTGGGGAGTTTGGGGTCAACATGTGCACACTGTTATTTTTGACATAGATAACCAACAAAGTCCTACTGTATAGCATACGGAACTCTGCTGAGTGTTATATGGCAGGGGGCTTCCCTGGTGGCTCAGTGGTAAAGAATCTGCCTGCAATGCAGGAGACCTAGGTTCAATCCCTGGGTCAGGAAGATCCCCTGGAGCAGGAAATGGGAACCCAGTCCAGTATGATTGCCTGAGAAATCCCGTGGACAGAAGAGCCTGGCAGGCTCCAGTCCATGAAATCATGAGTTGACAGGACTGAAGCGACTTAGAACAGCATGCATGGGAGAGGAGTTTGGGAGAGATTGGATACATGTATGTGTATGGCTGAGCTCCTTTACTGTCCACCAGAAGCTGTTACAACATTGTTAATCTGCTATACTCCAATATAAAATTAAAGGCTTTAAAAAAAAAATGTGTGTGAGGTGGAGTTGAGGGAGTAAATGCCACGGTTGACACCAAATATTGGCCCTATTTTTCAAATCTTTCATATCCTCACCCCTAACCCTTAGTCTCTTCATCCTATCCCACCTCTAGAGAGAGGACATTTGCTGAATAAAGTGAAAAGGGAAGCCAGAAACTAAATAAGTGTTTACAGTCAGGTATTTTGGGGTATAATTTGAAGCTTCTTTTGAAAAGAATTTGCCCATGTCTTTGATAAGGAAGTTCTCAGTTTGAAGAGCATAATCCTCAATTTTAGCAGAAAAAAATTTTTTTCCAGTTCTTCAACATTTTAGCCCCATGATCAAAAGGGCTGACTGGATCTAAATCTTTTATTTTCTACATGTGTGTGTACGTGCATACGTGCCCAGATATTTGTGACCCCGTGGACTGTAGCCCGACTTCACTGGTGGTGGCTCAGATGGTAAAATCTGCCTGCAATTCAGGAGACCTGGGTTTGATCCCTGGGTAGGGAAGATCCCCTGGAGGCGAAATGGCAACTCACTCCAGTATTCTTGCCTAGAGAATCCCATGGACAGAGGAGCCTGGCAGGCTATCATCCATGGGGTTGCAAAAAGTCGGAGATGGCTGAGCGATTAATAAAAACAAGGACAAGGACTGTAGCCTGCCAGAATCCTCTGTCATGGAATTTTCCAGGCAAGAATACTGGAGTGGGTTGCCATTTCCTCTTCCAGTGGATCTTTCCAGACCAGGGATAGAACCTGCATCTCCTGCATTGGCCGTTGAATTCTTTTTTTTTTTTTTGGCCGTTGGATTCTTTACCACTGCGTCACCTGGGAAGCCCTTTATTTTCTACACTCCTGAGCAAAATTTAGGAAAACTGGCTGGACTAGTTTAGAGAAGAAAGCTAATGGGGGGTTATTTTCAAAATGCAGTCCTACTGTAAATGGTCTGCGTTTAGTGATAGGCTGTTCTCATTTTGAAATGAGTTCATACCACTCACACCCTCTCAAAGTTCAGTTTTCCTCTCCAACTGCTTAAAATCACAACCACCACCATCTCCAAATGCCTGAAATTCACTTTGGTTAAAACTGAAATCGAAAAGGGAAAGCTAGGACAGGACATTACCCCCACAAATCTAGGTTAAACCGGGTTGAGTTTTGCGAGTCCACCGTTTACGGTTTCAGCCACCCCAGCCCAGCACGTGGTGTTTTCCTCTGCTCCTTTGTGAAGACTGACCACGTGTTCTTTCGCCATGCTCCAAAGCTGAACATCATCCCAAGGCTCTGGAGCCTTCTGTGGAGCCTTTGTGCGGCTCCCCGGAAGGGCTGGGACATGAATATGCAATGCCTCATGTGTCACGTTGTCTTCTTTTAAAAATACGCAAAGGGCGTCCTGATCTCCAAGTTGGGAGCCGACTTCTGATTTCAGCCTAGACAGGTCTGCTTAAAACTATAATCAAGCTGATTGTATTGCCCTGGAATTCTAATTTCCAATTTAGGGTTTTGCTATATAATCTCTAGTAGAGTGTGTCTAATCTTCATGAAACCCAGAGTCTTTATAAAAACTCGATGGATTTTCTTCCACGGGTCTAGGCTGAGCTCTAGAGACATTAGATTACTGAGTAATTGAAGGCAGCGTTGTTATGTCACTGTCTTTTTGAAAGACCAACTCAAATTCTATATGCCGTAGCTTTGATCCTTTTCATTTAATTCTAAGTACACTTGTTATTATAGTAACTGTTGTTTGTATGTTATTTTAGCTTTTTACTTAAGTAGCTATTTAGCAATTTAAATGAAAATGTAATTAGGTTACATCTGTTTTACATGCATGTAATACCACGCAGATGTAAACTTCTATTAAAGCCATATTTTCTTTTTGGCAAGGCAAGGCAAAAAACAAAATTGCACCAATCATTGGAGTAAGTCTTGCTCTTAAAAAAAAATAGAATATACAAAGCACTATGCTATTATTTATGTGGTGGTGAGAGTACATCACTTCAGGTTTTTGTTTTTGTTTTTGTTTTTTTTAAGGAAAAGAACAAACAAATGCCTTTAATTTATCTGATACAGAGTTTAAAATGACAATGTAGCTTCCTCCATCCTGTGGGTTTGTGCAGACAGAGTTGCACCATCTCCACATCATAAACACAAGCTCTTACAACCCCACATCCTGTGGAGTCAGTGAGCAGCAAGGGTCTAACTCAGTTTGGCTTTCACTGACTTTGGTGAAGCCTTAGGTCCAGGTGGCTCAGTGGTAAAGAATCCGCCTACAATGCAGGAGACCCAGGTTCGATCGCCTGGAGGAGGAAATGGCAACCCCACTCCAGTATCCTTGCCTGGGAGATCCCATGGATGGAGGAGCCTGGCAGGCTGCAGTCCATTGAGTCGCAGATGAGTCGGACACAACTTAGTAACTAAACAACCACCACCATCCCTGGCTTATGTAAACAACAACACAACTAAACAACAATAATAATTATTTAAAAAAAACAATCCACGAGTAATAATATTTACTTAAACTGCCTCATAGGCTTTTTGCGAGGATCAAAGTGAGGTAAGCGTATGTGTATTTTGAAAAGTATAGAACGTAACTGTCAGAGAGCATTATTAGTATATTAATCCAAAAACAGCATCAACAGTAAGTCCCCTCCCATTCCCCCTCTTACATTTTTGTGTGTACAGTGGGGACTGAACTCAGAAATTAATTCTCCTGTTTTGGGAGCCATTGCGTCCCTTACAGCCTCTTAATAGGATTTATAAAACATCATTTCAGACAAAGTCATCTATCTTACTTGCTAACGAGACACAAAATTTGGACTGTCTGGAACCAGGTAATATTTTAAGAGTTGCCCATTTGTTCCATACATGTTCAGCTTTTCAATGCAGTCATTTTTAATGGTGGTTTTTATAGCATCCATAAAAATATTTTCATATAATTCTTCCTTGTAAATATGGTTAAACTTTTAGCTTTCTGCTACTTGGTGACCTGTTAAATAACTTAATGTACTTTCAAATTGATTGTTCAGTGCCAAGACAATATGAAGCCAGGAGGAGCCAGCTTTATGGCGTTGCTCTGTTACATTGGGGCCCTAGGTTGAGCTATGAAGAAAAAAAATTCCAGCAGGGTTTGCCATGTCCAACTTGTTAGAGCTTTTCCATCCCTGATTATGAAAGAGGGAGCATGGGTTTTATTGCTAACATCTTTTTCATACCTCTTTTAAGAAGTTAGTATTTTAGATGGCAGGGAAAAGAAATCTACCCTTCATGTAATGGTCTATATAGCACTTATTGAATACTTACTGTATGCCAAGTGCTATTCTAAATGCTTCCTATATCATTTCATCCTTGAGAGCAAACTCATGAATAGTTACTGTTGTTATCCTTCATTTTTTAGATAATTTTTTATTTAAGTATAGTTAATTTACAATGTTGTGTTAGTTTCAGGTGTATAGTCAATCAGTTTTATATATATAATATTTTCAGAGTAATCTGAAAGAGGATAAATAGTTTTACATTTATAAGTATATATACCGTCTTTCAGATTATTTTCCATTTTTAGATTATTACAAGATATTGAGGATAATTTCTGGTGCTATACAGTAGGTCTTTGTTGTTTACCTGTTTTATATATGGTAATATGTATATATTAGTTCCAATTTCCCAATTTATCCCTCTCCCACTCATTTTGTGGGAAGTGAAGAAATCTAGAGAAATGAAGACGACCAGCAAAATTAAGAATTTTCCCAAGGTTGTATAGCTACTAAGTGACAGAGCTAAGACTTTAAACCTTGGCAATCTAGCACCAAGACCTAGATTTTTACCCCCTGTACTTCTCCATACCTCATGTAATACCAGGAGTTTTGCTGTTACTGTCATCTCTTTGTTTTTTATTGGTTCCATCATCCAAATCAAGCATCTGTGAGCTAGAAAAACAAGAGAGACTGCCTCCCCATAGCCCCCTTTTCCCAGTTCAGAAAGCCACGTTTGAAAGACCTAGGTGACACAGAAATAAAAATTAATAAGACATGGTGCTCACTGTACTTACAGACTACTTTGTGAGGGGTTGGGGTAAGGGATATGGAGAAAAAGACCACCAAGGACGATGGAATACTAAATAAAGATTCAGCTGACGTGTTCTGGGAGCCCAGATCAGAGTCATCAAGATCATGGGAAACATCCCTTGACCTGGGCCTGGAAGAAATGTATAGGATTGTGGTAATACAGGTGGTATTTCAAGCTTCAAGAATAGAATGAGCAAAAACTTAGAAAAAGAAAATGCAAGCTGGCCTATTGAAATAGTTAAAAGTGAGAGATGCTGAAGCCTCAGTTGGCCACTGGCAGGAAGAGCACAACTCAGGAAATAGAATGACCTTGCAAAGGCAGGGGGTTGAGATTTGGCAATCAATTAGCAAGAGGAGGGGGTGAGGGAGAATTTGAGGAGGATACTGGGGTCTCTGACCCAGTAGGCTAATAGTGACGTTCATCATTCCAGAAACATCATGTAATTAGGAGGGCAGAATCCAGTCCATCAGGTAAGAACATGGACCCTTTATTCTGAGAGTCCTGGATTGTGGAACTTCCCTGGCGGTCCAGTGGTTAAAGATTTTGCCTCCCAATGCGGGGGGATGCAGGTTCGATTCCTGATCTGGGAACTAAGATCCCACATGGCCTCACAGCCAAAAAACCAAAATATGAAACAGAAGCAGTATTGTAAGAAATTCAACAAAGACTTTAAAAATGGTCCACATCAAAAAAAAAAAAAAAAAAAAGAAAGAAAGAAAGAAAAGAAAAAAAGAAAGAAAAAATCTTTAAAGAAAAAAAAAAGAGAGAAAGATATTCCAGGGTCTGAATCTGTTCTTTCCCTCTTTATGGTTTAGTGACTTTGAGCCGGTTATTTGTTTCACTCCCAGTTTGCTCATCTCTCAGATGGAAACAGTCTTCATACTTACCCCGTAATATTGTTGGGGATAAGCTAATAGCTGTAGCAGGCTCAGCATAGTGCCTCAAAGCACACAATATGTAAGTATCAGTTACTAGTATCACCTCTTGCTTTGGGTGAGCGGACTTTCATCCCCATTTGAGAGATGAGGCTACCGAAGTCTGGGTGGGTGGAGCCGCTTTCTAAAGTCCTGCATTCAGCAAGGGCTCGCAGGGCTGAGTACAGACCAGTAGTCTTGATTCTTAGTCCAGTGCTCTATACTGTACAGTGTCAGGGTAAATCTCGTGGTGGTGTGACTTTGACCTTTTTTCCATAGAGGATGGGCCTCGCAGAAGCCAGTACTGTCCCCTCTTATGCCTTTTATGGCCATTTGTTGAGCATGGATTGTGTGTCTAGTGTGCGGCTGTATGTTTTGCCTACATTTCTTTTTTTTTTCAGATTTTTTTTTTTCATGTGGACCATTTTAAAAGTTTTTACTGAATTTCTTACAGTATTGCTTCTGTTTTATGCTTTGGTTTCCTGGTCAGGATCTCAGCTTCCCGACCAGGGATCGAACCCGCACTCTCTCCACTGGAAGGTGAAGTCTTAACCACTGGACCACCAGGGCAGCCCCCCTTGCATTTCTAATGACAGAATGTAGATTTAAATGTTCTCCCTTTGCTTTCTTTGGTAACTTAGGCGTTCACTTTTTCAGAGTCTTTTGGGTCCACCCAAGGCATCGGTAACCATCAGTGTGTGCCCTGCAGAATGTTCATGACAATGTAAACTGTATTTCTTGATGACTTGCTGGCACAGGAAGGCCACCCAAAACGTACCCACTTCTCTAACCTACATCTCGGTGTGTGTCCTTTTCTTTTTTCTCCTTTTGTGCCCAAGTTAAGCTATTAAGTAGGTAATACCTGGTTAAACCCAGATCGTGGTGCTTGGGAAAACAACGCCCAAGACTTGTGAATAGTCCTCACTGTTAATTGTTAAAAGCTGCTGATGCCGGTGGCTGACCTCCTAGCGCCTGTGTTGTGACAGCTTGTTTGCGTCCATGAGGCAAATGTGTATCTGCCGTGGTAGCAGGAGTCAAGGATGAGTCTGGGAGTCCTGGACACAGTGTCAGAGCATGTTTCACTGAGAGAACAAGATTGATTGATTGTGTTCCATGAGGGCGAGGTGGACCTGGCACTACTGTACCACATGCTTTTTTTTATTCCCCCGTCTGCTAACTATGCAAGTACAAACAGCTTTAACACAATTTTTTTTTTACCTAGAAAGGAGCCTGAGGCTGCATCCAAGTACATTTAACATATGAAAATTGAGCTGCTTTGAACTTGTATGTTTTTGATAACTGCTTGGTATGCTTCCTGGAGAATCACCTGTAGGCTTTTCTTTCCAAATCCTAATCCCTTTGATTGAGTGCCAGGACAGATAAGTCTCATTGAATCACTCCAGTCTCATAATTCTTCCTTCATTCAGAGTTGAAAGGGAACAGCACCAGATTCAATAGGCAAATCCTCAGATTGAGCGAAAGTCATTCAAACACTTTAAAACTGAAATGGTTTTGTTCTCAAATAGGGTTCAGATGGGCTACCGAATGTTTACACAAGCTAGTGGCTGCCACGCACTGCAGGATGGACAGAAAAACACCCTTCTCTCCACCTCTATCCTCCCCCCAGTCCCCAACCATTGCTGTCTCTGAGACCAGGGATCGAAAGGAGGACAGCTTAGAGAGTGTGAAGTTTCAAAGCAAGCTGGCATGACTGTTTAAACGTGGGCATAAGAACAAGCTTGACTTTTCTTATTTTCTCTCCTCCCTGAGACCAGCCGAAACATTCCTGTCCTCTCCTCCCAACCCCCTTTCAGAGGAAGGAAAACAACCATGTTCTTTTTATCTTTACAAATGTGCCTGGTGGGGACTAATCTAAACCAGTTCAAGATGCTTTTATTGAAAACTGTTCAGAGGAACGGAAGGTGCTTCAGAATTAGAAAGAGAGTGGCATCTGGGCCTCCCCGCCCCGAGCTTGCTGTCTCTGTCTCTTTCTCTCTTTTTTGGCATTAACCTGGATTTCTGCTGAGATCTCTGTTAAGAGCCTTTTCAGAGATCATGTTTACTTCAAAGATGGTTCCTTTCTGCTACACATCCTGTGTTTGTCCTATTTGGCTAAGAGAGCGCTTCCGTTGGGAAAGGCCATCCTCTTTGTCTTTGTATCTAGTTCCCCGTTATACCTGAGAAGTCATTTCTAGGTTCTGTGTGTGATCGGACGCCTGCATGGCTTTGTCAGAGTGGCTGTCCCCTCCTGGGTGCACAGTCCTTCCCTCCTCTCGGCCACTGGGTGAAGAGAGGAACTCGTTATCAGAGTCCTAGGAATCTGAGGGCCCCACTCAGCTTGAACTTGAGGCTAGGCCGAATGTATTCTCTCCTGGCTAGTTTCCCTGGGGCTTCCCAGGTGGCGCTGGTGGTAAAGAACCTGCCTGCCAATGCGGGAGATATGGGTTCGATTCCCGGGTTGGAAAGATCCCCTGGAGGAGGGCGTGGCAAACCACTCCAGTATTCCTGCCTGGAGAATCCCATGGACAGAGGAGCCTGGCAGACTATAGTCCATGCGGTCACAAAGAGTCAGAGTTGACTGAAGCAACTTAACATGCATGCAAAATGAAGCCACTTCACGAATTGTTGACACAAACCTTTGTCAAGAACCTAGTCTATTAGGGAACTTCTCTGGCAGTTAAGACTCCACGCTTCCAATGCAAGGGGTGTGGGTTTGACCCCTGGTTGGGGAACTAAGATCCCACAGTGCTGTGTAGTGCAGCCCCCAAAATTAATTAATTAAATTAAAAATGGCTTTTAAAAAAGAGACTATAGTATATCAGTGAAGTGAAAGATGCTAAGTGATTATGAAAAAAGTTCAAGCCTTAAATCTACCCCATGAGTGTGTTAGTTGCTTAGTTGTGTCCAGCTCTTTGCAATTCCATGGACTGTAGCCCGCCAGGCTCCTCTGTCCATGGGATTCTCCAAGCAAGAATACTGGGATGGGTAGCCATTCCCTTCTCCACCAGATCTTCCTGACTCAGGGATCAAACCCAGGTCTCCTGCATTGCAGGCAGATTCTTTACCCTCTGAGCCACCAGGGAAGCCCCATGAGGGAGCACACGAAATGATTCAGCAGTGATCCAGACAGCTCTCATCTGAACATATCATTGTCTCCTATTGGACTCCACGTTCCATCCAGATCTGTACTAAGACTTGACCTTGCCTTGCCTGTGAATTTTGACCCATCGATGGTATGAATTTATTAACAACCTCGTTCATTAGACCCTTCCCGTTGCTCTTTTTCTGTTTCTCTCCCTGGAAGGTTTTTATGACGTTGTAATCATTTATAATTTTTAAGTGCCTCTCATAATGCCTAAAAACAGCGCTAGATTTTAATGAGTGCCGTTTAACCACAGGAGGCTTGTGTCTGCATCCATGTCAATTCTTACAACAATACTTTGGAATGAAAGTAGAAAGTTTATGACACATTTTATTGTATTCCTAAATGTGAAAGAGGATTCTAATTTCAAAATAAGTGGCTATACTTTTTAATTCTTATTTAGCCTCTGTAGCTGTTTTAATATCCCTTTTACGGTTGACTGGTTGATGTTTTAAAACAAGTTCTTCAGGGACTCCATGCCCATTAGTCCCTGGCCATAAAACCTGAACTTGACTAAAATAAAACATGATGCCATGGAGCAATTAAGAGGAGAACTTTCAGAGATGACTGTGAATATGAAATGCAGTGATTTATTTTATTAATGGATTTGGGGGAAAACCAGCCCACCTCTCTTAAGCTCAACTCTGTGTATTTGGGGATTTTTATATTTTTAATTTATTTCTTTGTTTCTCTCAGGGCAATAGGGGGTTCCATAGCAGGCTCTTAAGGTATAGCAACCCTTTTGTAGCCTACTACTTCTGAATATGAAACTTTATTTTTTTCGTTTTATGTGGAAAATGGGGGTGATGTCACTTAGGAAAGCAATTTTTCCCCAAAGTGGTTTTGGGGAACCAGGATCTGGTGATGTGTTATTTAAAAAAGCGGTAATGTAGTAAAGCTAGGCTTTGTGCTTTAAATAATTGCAGGATTTATGGGATCTATCCCCAACCTGTTCAGTTTTATGGGAGGACAAAATACAGGTTTTTCATTTCATCAGAGTTTCTTAAAAACCTGGAAAGGCAGTTGACAGTGGTTTCTCTAACATTATAGTAACGTCTTTGTTTATTAAACCTACTTGTAATCATTGAGGAGTGCTGCAATTTAGTAGCCACTGAATTTGCAAATGGGGTCGGCCTCTCTAACCTTTGAAGGAAAGGGTTACTTTTAATGCTTTAAAACTTCCATTGACTCTCAGCGGCTGACTGAAGGAGAAGGTAGGTTCAGGCTGTAAAAAGCCCTTACGTGCCTTGCAGCCTCCTTCATTTCCTCTGACCCATTTTCCCCACCAATGGTGGGTCTGCTCCAGAGCATTTACTGTAACCCAGCTTTTCCATCTACTGTACTTTCCAGTTGCCATTCTTCTGCTCATGTTTTTTTCCCTCCGTGTATTCCTTCTTTTTTCTGCCTCCTTCTCCCGCTCACCTGGTCCCTCACTGCCTGCCCCAGCAAATTGCACTTTTCTTTTGCCTCCAATGCAGATGTTTCCTCCTTGAAGAGGCCTTTTTTCACTCACTACTTGGGGCTTCCTCCTACACCCCATGTGACATGTGTACAATGTTTGCGGCTTCCCTGTCAGCCTTTCCCCGGCCCAGCGAACTGACCTCCTCTCTAGTCCGTGGCACTTTCCACTGATCTTAATTCTTACGCTTATCACATTAAGCTTAGCTATTTGTATGAATGTTTGTCGTGTTCACTCAAAACCCAGCCTCTTGAGGGCAGAGGTGGTCTTAACCCCCTCTGTGACCCAGCCAGCCACATGGAAGATGCACGTGCTAAGTCACTTCAGTCACGTCCCACTCTTTGCGACCCCATGAACTGCGTAGCCTGTCAGGCTCCTCTGTCCATGGGATTCTCCAGGCAGAGATACTGGAGTGGGTAGCCTTGCCCTCCTTCAGGGGATCTTCCCAACCCAGGGATCAAACCTGCATCTCTTACGTCTCCTTCATTGGCAGTCAGGTTCTTTACCTCTAGCACCACCTGGGGCAGTGACTCTTGAATGCATGAACAAATATTTTCTGGCCTTAAGAAATGTCAGGGGATGCCTGACCTAAGAATTTGGGTGGATAGAAGTGCTTCCCCTCCCTTCCCACATTTTGAAAGTCATTAGTCAGCCCACATGATATGACTGAGAAAACCTCCTATTGGAGCTAATGATCGTTAAGCTCAGAGATCATCAGGAGCTGGCCAAGAACCCAAGGGTGGCCAGTGAGAAACCACGGCCTAGAAACTTGAATCTTCTGGTTTCACAGCCAGATCCCCTGGCAGCTGTACCACTGTTGTTCTGGCAGGCACACTCTGTTGCCTGTCTGACAGCCAACCCCCTGTCCCAAGCCTGCTTCTTCAGCCTGCTAAGACAGTTGAATTTTGTTCAGCTGGTCGATAGAGTCTTTGATTGCAGGGACCTTCTGCCAGCCCCAGGGGTAAATCAGAGTTGAGTTAAGCAAGTCATGGCATTAAATGCTCACACTCCCAGCCTCCCTTGCACATAGGGGACCATGGGACAAACTCTTAACCTCTGAGATATAAGGCAAAGTCTGCAAGGGCTTCTAGGAAGGGTTTCCTTCCAGTAAAAAGACAGAGCCTTATCCTCTGTCCTTTCAGAGGCTTCCTGCCTTGGTACCCAGCGAGAGGACATGATGTTAGAACTTTAACAGCCAGTTTTCAACCATGAGGGGACAGTTATGAGGACAAAAAGCTACACTAATGCTGGAGGAATGGATGGACAGAAAGAGCCTAGATCCATTATGACCAACTCAAAACCTCCCACCTCCAGACTTATTAAATACATTTGTGTTCTGATGGATGCAACTTTTGAGAGTTAGTTTTCTGCTATCAGCGGAGCACATCCTAGCTGATTCAATTGCTTTTTGAAGGAAAAATAAAAATGAAGACAGCATTCTAAGAGGAAAGATAGTGACTGGATAAAATGTGGAGAAGTCTTGACAACATAGTGGTCAAGAAATGGGGTGGGTGACTTGTCCACTTCTGTTAAGTACAGGGAAGATTCACTGAGAAGGCCTGGAACAATCATCATTCAAGAAACATGAAAGTGATCTCTGATGTTCCCAGCACTAGGCAGGAGGTTGAGGATACAGAGGTTTTAAAAATCAACAGTTTCTATCCTTAAGGAACTTTTAGTCTACTAAGGGAGACTGGTGAATAAGCAGGCAGTTAATTTAAGAATGTGATCATTGCTATCTTTTGATAGGGGTATATTCAGGAACTCTGGAAATTCAGAGGAAACCATGGAACCATGATAGGCTGGGGAAAAGGAAGGGTTAGGAAAGATTTCCTGGAGGTATTGATATCTGAGTCTTGAAGAAGGAATAGGATTTTGCCAGCTGAAGAATGGTGGGGAAAGGAGAGAAGGGACACTCAAGACAAAGGGGAAAAAGCGTAAGAGTGGAACTTTGGAAAAGTTGAAGAATCTTGCCATCTTTGCTCTAGACCTTTTTCATTAAGATTTGGCAAAACTGTGATAGCTATAAATGTTCTGTATACTTTTGGTATTTTAAAATATTCATAATAAATTTTAAGTGAATAAGTGGGAAATAAGAGATGAAAGCAACAAGTACTGGAGCTTCCCTGGTGGCCCAGTGTTTAAGACTTTGCCTTCCAGTGTAGGGGGTGTGGGTTTGATCCCTGGTTGGGGAAGTAAGATCCTGCATTCCTTGTGACCAAAAAATCAAAACATAAAACGGAAGCAAACTTGTAAGAAATTCAATAAAGACTTGAAAGAATGGCCCACATCAAAAAAAAAAAATCTTTAAAAAAACCCAACCATTAAAGCCTTATTTCCCAGTGCATCACTCTAGATCCTTGGAATGTTCAATGATTTTAAGCAGAGTAAAAGAGAAGAGTGGTTTATATGGCCAAATAAATTTGGGAAACACTGGTTTTAAATAAAATTGAATAGTTTTCATTCCTGCAAGAATCCCCAGAGCCCTTAATACTCTCATGTTAATTGTAACTATCCAAAAGGAGGCCACTGCTTAGATCATTGCCCCACATATATTTGACCATACACTCTTTTTTAGGCAACTGTCTACAGAATTGAGGCTTTGAGAAGGGTTGGTATAGACTATTCCTTCAGAGAGCCTGACTGAGAAAGAAAGTAGATTTATAGGATGGCAACTAGATTGGGGTCTGAGTAAAGAGAGACGTTTCATAAAGTGGGAGAGTGAAGAGCATGTGTCTACACCAAGGGTGAAAGCAGTGGTGAGGGAGGGTATAGACACAGGAGCAGGGGTGCATGATTGGGAAGGCAAGCAAGGTACTTGAGATTCTAAGAGGGATAGAATCCTGAAGAAATTCTGCCAGCATCTCTGCTCAAGATGTCAAGATTGTTATAATACTGTGTTTCCATGTACTAGGACTGTGTAGGACTCTAGATCAGAGACTAGACACGCGCACACACACACACACACCAGAGTCTCCTTACTGAATTTAGCTATCAGTAGGACTCTAGATCAGAGACTAGACATGCACACACACACACGCACACACACACCACTGTGTTTCCATGTACTAGGACTGTGTAGGAGTCTAGATCAGAGACTAGACACACACACACACACACACACACACACACCCCAGAGTTATAATACTGTGTTTCCATGTACTAGGCCTGTGTAGGACTCTAGATCAGAGACTAGACATGCGCGCACACACACACACACACACACACACACACACACACCAGAGTCTCCTTACTGAATTTAGCTATCAGTAGGACTCTAGATCAGAGACTAGACACGCACACACACACACACGCACACACACACACACACACACCAGAGTCTCCCTACTGAATTTAGCTGTCAGTAGGACTCTAGATCAGAGACTAGACACGCGCACACACACACATGCACACACACACCAGAGTCTCCTTACTGAATTTAGCTATCAGTTGCAAGAGACAGAAAAGCCAACTCAAATTGACTTAAGGAGAAAGAGTTTAGTGGTTCGAGTCATCAAAAAGTGCATGGTAACTGGCTTCAGGCATAGCTTAATGCAGATTAACCATATCATCAGGACCCATCTCTCTGCTCTTAAGTTCTTAGTTGGTCACATTCTTAGCTTCCACACAGCTCCTAGCAGCTTTGGCCTCTTCTGTTTGTAATACGGTTGCAGGTCCAGATTTCACATCTACCATCACACCACTAATCCTCTAGTAGAAGAAAAGCTTTCCTTTCTCAGAAGCCCTAGCCTCTCACCATACCTCCTTAGTTTGAGTGAATTATGTGTCCTTCCTTGCATCAAGCCCTGTAGCTAGGAGATAAGGAATGTACTTAAATCAGTCAGTGCCCAAGAACCCTCATCACCTTCCTCCCATGAATGGTGCTAATTCCCATAAGGAAAACCAAGAATTCTGTATCTCAAGAGTTGAATATGTTAAAAAAAAAAAAAAAAGTAACTCCCTCTTACTTTCTAAGAAAGGAAACTAACTCCCAAAATAGGACCCTTAGGTTTTTACCCAAGGTGATTTTAAATTCTAAATGTCAGATTGTGTAGCATCCCACATCTGACAGCGTGAATTAGATCCCTCTGTGTGGAGCACCCAAGTAAGCCAAGGGTGTTGACAGCCATCCTGGGGAATACTGACTGATGCTCACTGAAGAAGTCCTGCAAGAAATCCTCTTTAGAAAGAAACAAAAAGCAGTTTTTGAGAAGCCAGCTTTCACCAAAGACCAGAACCTGTCAGCCACAGGCAGAAGTCATTAGCAGGATTTATATATGCCTGTAGCCAGCACTGAGTCAAAAAGAGATACGCCAAGGGGATTTCTCTCTCCCGGAAACCCACCAGAGGAATGAGGAAGACTTTCCGGGTTAAGTTTCAGAGAACCTAATGCATAAATCCCCTTAACAATCACTGGGATTTGGGTCTGTAACTCATCCGTCTCAGCTCGGGTCCCACAGAGACGAGCTGCCGTGGCCGCCTTGGGGCCAACACAACGAAACTGAGGAAGAGTGGGGTAGGATTTATGGTGACAACGTGGAAACTGCTGAACATGTGACTTTTCCATATTGTCGCCCTGGATGCGTTTCTGCTTTCAGGACACTTGGTAATCCTGAGCTGTGGCTAAAGATCCCAGGGAAAACAGCCCGTTGCTGGGTGGTAGGCGTTGTCCCCTCTCTGCGGTTTACAACTCCGTGACCTTCATTTCTCCTCTGATAGAGACGGTGCCATAAATTGGCTGGATCCTCCTCCCAAACTCTGAGGCAAGTTAGAATGTGAAGATCTGGATTCTCTCCCTGTCTGAATCATAGAGGACATCATTACTTTGCTAAGTTTCTGCCTCATGAGGAGATTTTAAAAACCTGCACACAGAATGTCTGCATTGCCAGACATTCTTCCTAGAGGTACCTCTGGCTTGGAGAAAAGTAGCCAGCATTTTAAAAAAAAAAAAAAAAAATCTTTTTTATGTTTTATTTTTATTTTTTTATTATTTTTTAAAAATTTATTATATTTTTAACTTATCTTTAAAATTTTTAAAAAATTCAAACGTTGTGTTGGTTTCTGCCCTACAACAACATGAATCAACCATGAGCATACCTCCCTCTCCCTTCCACTCCACCCCACCCCATCCCACACCTCTAGGTCGTCACAGAGCACTGGGTGAGCTCCGTCTGCTACACGGCGACTTCCCACTAGCTGTCTGTCCTGCATGTGGTAATGTACATGTTTCAGTGAGGAGCCAGACTTTGTATCCAGACAGCATGCGATTTACTCTGTTTACCTATTTGCTGCATGAGATATAAAGTCAGAATGAACGACGAGACTCAAAGAAAAAGATCCAGAAGGCAGCCTGTCGAACAGGAAAGCAGGGATGATCTTGTGTGGCCAACACCGTGCTCCATTAGCACTCTGGCTGTGGATTTGGCTGCCATTCAACAGCTTCCACGGTCGGCTTTCTGCACCCCTTTTTCTCTTCCTCCTCCTGTTTGATTGCAAATTTATTTTAACTGAGGATTTACTTGTCACCTCATGTTGACATTTCACGTTATTGCATTAAAGAAAACACAGAAGAAAGCAAACAAGCAAATGTATTCCAACAGGTCACCAGACATAGAAGTCATACTCAAATTTCAAAGAAAAGGAAGGGAGTCAGGCTAGGGGAATGGAGGCCAGATATATTTACAGGGGGGTAAAAAAACTCTCCTAACCAAGTCAGATCCTGGATCGTGGATATTTTTCTCAGCTACTGGTGATTCCTGGGGCCACTAAGCAGGAGGAGATTCTGATCCAGCTGAAGTTGCCATGTAATCCTGTGGAATCATGCCACTATTCTGATTCCTCTGATTATAAGTGACTGCAACAACAAAAAGGATAGCTCAGCTTTAAGAACTGTTGCCACAGTGTCTCTAGGGGACTGGTTTGCTTTGGTCTGTACATTCCCCAAAGGCAAGCTGAGACCATGGAAATTAAAGAAATAGAGCCAGTGACAACCAACCCTGTGGTTTTATTTGATTTTCCAGAACACATGTCCATCAGCATGTTGTAGACAACACAGTATGATTAAAGCCCAGCAATAATCACCTCTATATTGCATTTTAATTGGTATAATGTGTGACGAATAGTTAAGTGGGAACCACCAGGTATACTTTCACCTTTGAGCAACGTGTTTGATTCATCAGATTTTATTTAACAGCATGAAATAGGAATTAGGAAGTCTCAGCTGGGCTGAGCTGGGCTCTGCCACTCATCAGCCTTGTGACCTTGGATAAGTCACTAAATATCTTTGGATCTCATTTTCCTCAGCTCTAAAATGAGTGGTTTATGCTAGATCAAATCTAAGTAGTCTTCCATTTCCCAAAAAAATCCGAAACCTTTTCTAGTGTCTGGAATTTTATTACTGAGTTCAGGGATCTTATGTCTCTTTAGCAATTGAGTCTCTTCCTTTTTAATCTATGACAAAGATGACTTTTGTCTAAACTTTGGATTTTTGAAACTGATTTCAGTGAATTGCATCATACACATCTTAACTAACTTATATTAAGCAAGAGAGAGAGAGAGAAAAAAAAAAAGCAATAGCAATAGAAATAGTTCTTTCCCTGCTGTGAGCATTTGCCCTGGAATAAATGTGAGACAGGAGTTAGGAATCTATGCCTGCCTTTCAGAGGGTGAATATCTTCCTATTTTGAGTGTGATTCTAACACCTTTAAGACATATATTGTTTTTGCACAATATGGCCCCAAAACATAAGGCAGTTGTTCAACGCCTAACTACACATTTGGTGGTTAAGTGAAGAGCCATACCAGTGATGGGGGAAAACCTGGCTCTGCTGGACTTAACTGAAAAATGGTATATTGACCTACAAGTGACAGGTAAATATTTGAGTTCAACTTTGAAGGATTTTTTAGTGTAATTTGGTCCCTTTATAGCTTTTGCTTTCTCTGATGACTTTAGAGTCTGATAGCCCTGCCCTTTATCCTACTTCCAAAGCATAAGATAGGACTCATCGATAAACACCATTAGATTTTGAGCCTTTCCTCTGCTTGCAATTGGTCTAAGGAACGATAAGAGTGGAATCTGGAATGGGAAACCATGTCAGAGCCTACCCATGGTACTTTATGGCTTTTAGGGCTACTAAACTAGCCTCCTGAGACTTAGTCTTTCTCAGTGTCCCTTGGGAACTTGCCTTTCAGCATGTGGTCACCAGGTTGTGCTCGTAGACAAACGTAAGCCACCAGCTTGGTGCTCAGCCTTCCAACCCTAGTAGAATTTGGCCTCAGAAAGGGCTTCCTTTAAGCTAGATGATTAGTGACATTGTGTTCTAAACACTTCAGGAAAAAGACCACAAGTTTCTACTTTAATACATCTTTTTTTTTTTTTTTTTTTTTTACCACCTAAAAGCAACTGAATTGAAGAACAGAAGGAGAAGACACTAAGAGGAGTATTATAGTCTCTTTATGAAGCTGCATGCATTTTTAACTGATTCTAAGCTAGATTATAGATTTCCACTTTAACCTCTTCATCCTTATGTTTCCCTGGTGTCTACTGTATGGAAGGAAGTTTCTATTTCTCTTGATATTCACATTTCCTTTTACAATTCCAGAAGTACTTCAGGCCTTCAAAACTCTTAATAAATAGTGACTTTCACAATTATTTTTAAAGTGGTGCTACTAAAAAAATGTGTTGTGATCTCTTAAAAACATGTTCTCATAAAGACAAATTATAGCAAGTATTGATGATAATAGGGATTGATTGCAGTCCTTGTATATTGCCGGTGTGGATGTAAAATGGTGTAACTTTGGAAAACAGTCTAGAAATTCTCAAAATTATTAAACACAGAATTACCATGTGATCCAGCAATTTCACTCCTAGTTACCCAAGAGAAATAAAAATATATATCGCCATAAAATTTTCATACAGATATTAAAAGGAACATTATTCATAAAGGAAAAATGGAAACAACTTAGGTGTTCCTTGAATAATGAATGTGTAATCAAAATGTGGTATATCTATCTGTTCAATTCAGTTGCTCAGTCATGTCCAACTCTTTGCGAGCCCATGAACTGCAGCACACCAGACTTACCTGTCATTCACCAACTCCTGGAGCCTGTTCAAACTCATGTTTATCAAGTCAGTGATGCCATCCAACCATCTCATCCTCTGTCGTCCCCTTCTCCTCCTGCCTTCAATCTTTCCCAGCATCAGGGTCTTTTCCAAAGAGTCAGCTCTTTGCATCAGGTGGCTAAAGTATTGGAGTTTCAGCTTCAGCATCAGTCCTTCCAATGAATATTCAGGACTGATGTCCTTTAGGATTGGCTGGTTGGATCTCCTTGCAGTCCAAGGGACTCTCAAGAGTCTTCTCCAACACCACAGTTCAAAAGCATCAATTCTTCAGTGCTCAGCTTTCTTTGTAGTCCAACTCACACATTCATACATGACTACTGGAAAAACCATAGCTTTGACTAGACGGACCTTTGTTGGCAAAGTAATGTCTCTGCTTTTTAATATGCTGTCTAGGTTGGTCATAACTTTCCTTCCAAAGAGCAAGCATCTTTTAATTTCAAGGCTGCAGTCACCATCTGCAGTGATTTTGGAGCCCCCAAAAATAAAGTCTCTCACTGTTTCCATTGTTTCCCCATCTATTTGCCATGAAGTGATGGGAGCAGATGCCATGATCTTAGTTTTCTGAATGTTGAGTTTTAACCCAAATTTTTCACTCTCCTCTTTCACTTGCATCAAGAGGCTCTTTAGTTCTTCTTTGCTTTCTGCCATAAGGTTGGTATCATTTGCATATCTGAGGTTATTAATAATTCTCCTGGCAATCTTGATTCCAGCTTGTGCTTCACCCAGCCCAGCGTTTCTTATGATGTACTCTGCATATAAGTTAAATAAGCAGGGTGACAATACACAGCTTCGACGCACTGCTTTCCTGGTTTGGAATCAGTCTGTTGTTCCGTGTCGGGTTCTAACTGTTGCTTCTTGACCTGCATGTAGATTTCTCAGGTATATCCATACAATGGAATATTCTTCAGCCATAAAAAATGAAATACTGATACATGCTTACAATATGGATGAATTGTGAATTGCTAAGTGAAAGAAGCCAGTTATAAAATACCATATAATATGATTCCATTTATATGCAATGTCCAGAATTGACTAATCTCTTAAGAGACAGAAAGTAGTTCAGTGGTTGTTGGGCTGGTGTGGGCAGTAGTATAAGTCACCAAAGTATCCTCTTTAAGTTGGTAAATCATATGGAATGTGAATTATATTTTAAGAAATATAATTAAGAAATGGGCTCAGAATATGTCTAATTGTATTTGAGTAAGTGAGTGAAAGTTGCTCAGTCATGTCCGACTCTTTGCAATCCCAGGGACTATACAGTCCATGGAATTCTCCAGGCCAGAATACTGGAGTAGGTAGCCTTTCTCTTCTCCAGGGGATCTTCCTGACCCAGGGATTGAACCCAGGTCTCCTTCCTGCATTGCAGGCGAATTCTTTACCAGCTGAGCCACATACTTAGCATGTTGCAACTTCAGGGAGGTGATCCTATGAGACTTTTGTAAGTAAAAGCAGCAGAATTTCCCATGTTGGGTTATTCTTTGACCATCTTGTAAATCGAATTGAAGCTGATGTTTGCTCATCATTACAATGAGCTGAGCTACTGCTTGAAAGTAGAGTGTCACTGTCAAGTGATTACAAAACACCCACATTCGATACCACATGCTATTTGATGAATTCACATCCTTAACCAAAGAGGACAGATACAAAACGGGATGTCACACATGTACATGAGAGTTTTCCCATAGGCCAAATGAATACTCTTGATTTTGATACCAGTCACCAACTCTAATGTAATGAAGTTATGTAGCCTGATGATGGGGAAATTGAATGGAATGCCTTAGCATTATGGGTTATCTCCAGGCAGAACCAGATCTCTTGTCTTCACGTCAAGGTAGAGAGAGGAGGATGTATATTTATATGTACATATATAATTGTAGTATTGTACTATATTTTATTATCTTATTAGTTATAGTAGTAGCTATATAACATAACTGTTTTCCAAGAACTGTACTAATGTAATATATATAGTACATATTACTTGTGTATGTACTCATTTGATCCTCATGAGAGGTTTTTTTTTTTAGCATTTTAGGGGTGAAAAACCTAGAGAATTGACTTGCTCTGATTACCCAACCACCTCTCACTCATGACTCATGAGGCATTTATCAAGCAACTACTATGTACAGGCATTAAATATACAAAGAGAAATCAAACACAGTCACTGCCTTCAAAAAACTTAAAGACCTGTGCTGTGCTTAGTTGCTCAGTTGTGTCTGACTCTTTGTGACCCCATGAACTGTACCCGCCAGGCTCCTCTGTCCATGGGGATTCTCCAGACAAGAATACTGGAGTGGGTTGCCATGCCCTCCTCCAGGGAATCTTCCCAACCCAGAGATTGGACCCAGGTCCATTGTAGATGCATCCTTTACCATCCGAGCCACCAGAAATACCCTTAATCCAAGTCTAATATCCTGTCGTGAAAGTGAAAGTTGCTCAGTTGTGTCTGACTCTTTGAGACCCATGGACTGGGGTCCATGGAATTCTCCAGGTCAGAATACTGGAGTGGCAAGCCACGAATCGAACCCAGGTCTCCCACATTGTGGGCAGATTCTTTACCAGCTGAGCTACAAGGGAAGCCCAAGAATACTGGAGTGGGTAGCCTATCCCTTCTCCAGAGGATCTTCCTGATCCAGAAATTGAACCGGGGTCTCCTGCTTTGCAGGCAGATTCTTTACCAACTGAGCTACCAGGGAAGTCCTGTGCTGGAACAGAATTCAGCTATGTCATTTCAAAGGTAAAACAACTCAAACTGAGTTTGGGGGCATCTGTCTTAGGACTCAATGGCCAAGATAAATTGATACATAAATGTAAGATCACTGTGCTAATGGGAAAAGGTGTTATGGAGAACATTTCATTAAATGTATGTAGGACTCTTGGGAACTACTCGTTCATTATTAAGTTCTTTGATGATGCAGACCATTGCTCAAGAATCTCTTCCCAGAGCATTTTATAAACATCAAGTAATTTTCATGATGGGTTCCAGAAAGGGTTAAACTCAGCTTCTCTGGGACACATAATGGGAAAGTGGCTGAACATGATTTCAAAGGGATTTTTTAGGAGAGAATTCCAATTACAGAGAAGTAATTTTCCTTTCTAGCTTACTAAGCTCTCTTTCAGACTAATGCAGTTTCAAGATTCATATCCCTTCTCTCCTTATTTCAACAGATATTTTGAATATGAAAATCTTATGTCAAAACTTAGCCGAAGCCTTCATCAGGCTTTTGAAAGGCTAAGTAAGAATTCTGTTTCTAGGAATAAAAAGATTCGGATCAGAAAGATTCTTTGCCGGCTAGAGTTCCTTTTCGGAGGGTAGTTCAAGCAGTCTTTAATCATATTTTTGTTGATTATTTATTAGTTTCCCTGGGAAATCAAAGACTCGGTAACGTAAAATATGTTTTCCTTAAGATATTTTATGAATCAGAATGCCCAGTCAAGATATAATGGAAAATACATTTCCTTTGCCGATATGGACTAATTAGGAATTAAAATACCTTTCTGTGGTGAGTGCCCCATGTGGAAATGCTAAATGACCCAACTGGCCGAATTGTACCAACCATGCTTTCTGTACACCCAGACGAACACAGTTTGTCTTCTGCCACCCAGATGAAACTCTTATGCTACATGAAGAGAGTGCTTTGTCAGTAAATCAAAACTGCAGAGAACTAGAACTAATTTAAGTGAAAGAATAGGCTCCAGGCCAGCTGTGTGGGTAAATCCACACTGAACCAAATGGGGGGACTAATGAAACCTAATACATGTGTATTCCAGCCATCAGCATAGAGTCTGTGTAACGCAAGCTCCTCGGGTTTGTCAGTGTGAGAAGTGTGAAGGCTGACCTCCATTGTCAACCATGTGGGGCTACCAGCCTGTGGCAGTTTGGGCCAATACCAGGCTTGCTCGTTAAGGAGCCAGCTTTGGCTAGCTTCCTAATGGAGGTGAGGGGAATTATGAAATATACTTACTTATATACAGATCATCCTGATCAAATGAAATCAAAGGGCATTTGAGAAAAAAAAGTCTGTCAAAAGGGCAAGAATAGAGACTCAGACATAGAGAAAAGACTGTGGCCACAGCCGGGGAAGGAGAGGGTAGGATGAATTGAGAGAGTAGCATTGAAATATATACATTACCAAGGGTAAAATAGCTATTGAAAAACTGCCACATAGCGCAGGGAGCTCAGCCTGGGGCTCTGTGATGACCTAGAAGGGTGGGATGGGGTGAGAGGTGGGAGAGAGGTTCTAGAGAGTGGCTGATTCATGTTGATGTATGGCAGGAGCCAGCACAACCTTATAAAGCAGTTATCCTCCAGTTAAAAATAAATTTAAAAAGAAATTTGATGCATCTTATACTGTTGAGTGGGCTTCCCTGGTAGCTCAGCGTAAGGAATCTGCCTGCAATGCAGGAGACCCCAGTTCGATTCCTGGGTCTGGAAGAGCCGCTGGAGAAGGAATAGGCTACCCACTCCAGTATTCTTGGGCTTCCCTGTGACTCAGACAGTAAAGAATCCACCTGCAATGCAGGAGACCTGGGTTCGATCCCTGGGTTGGGAGGATCCGGTGGCAGAGGGCATGGTAACCCACTCCAGTATTCTTGCCTGGAGAATCCCCATGGACAGAGGGGCCTGGTGGGCTACAGTCCATGGGGCCACAAAGAGTCGGACACGACTGAGTGACTAAGCACAGCACAGCATACTGCTGAGTCCACTATGGTTTTGGGAAACACAAGATGCACTTTCATGAAAAATGCAAAAACAATTCATAATAATAAAATGTGTGTGTGTGTGTGTGTGTGTGTGTGTGACAGAGGCAAGTGGACCTTGGTACTGAAGGGCACAACTCTGGAATCAGTCTGAGTTCAAAGCCCACTCTGCCACTTCCTGGGAATGAGACCTGGAGCAAGTTGTTTATCCCTTCTCTGCTTGGATCATCATCTGTAAAATGGAGATGATAAGAGTACCCACCTCGTAAAGTTGCTGTGAATTAACACATGTGAAGGTGTTGAAAATGGTATCTGGCATGGTATAAGCAACACATAAATTGGTTGTTAATATTATAGAGTAAAAATCACAAACTTGAATGCTCACAACACCCAGGAGTACCAGCACAGTCATCGCTGGCAGTAGAGACAGGGCGGAGTGAGTGGGGACGGTGCAGACTACTCACTGGGACCACCACTTCACACGGCCCTGGATGTGACCTTGTCCCACGTTGCCATATCTTCTGGTATTTCAGAGGAAGCTGAACAATCTGGGTTCTATTGAAAATCACCCAACTCTTTTCACTGCAGTTTGTTTATTTTAAAGTCCTCTACAAGCCAAATAAAGCTCTGTCTGCAGGCTATGGGCCACCAGCTCATGACCTCTTTGGTCTAATAGGGAAACATTTTAATGGAGCTTGTGGAAATCCATCTAATGAATTAATTCTCACGCTATGAAACAGGTTCATTCTGGTTCCAAAAATATTCACGGAGTTTCTCCTAAGTGCCCGGGCTGCAGTAGAGGCCATGACAGACAATCTGAGGAACACACACACTTTATAAGGCTTTTGAAGAGAAGGCAACACCTGGCACTCAATAGATACTCGATAAATGTAGGTTCCAGCTCCCTTTACCATGAGTCTAGACTTGATTCAGTACGTGTTTGGGAGCTAACTCAGATTTCTATGGAATAGTCGTTGTGATGCGGTTAGAAGTGAATGAACCTACAAATACTATTGCAGAAACACTCTCCCAAATCTCTATTCCTTTTAAGTTTCCTGGTTTTTCTTTGGTTCACCTTCTTAACTACTTTATTTGATATCACATCGGTACTGAAGGGATTGGGGCTATGATATTTTGCAGTTATTTGCATATTGCTCACAAATTTTTCTTGTTTTCTTCTTTGAGAGTACGAGCTCCCTTCATGCTTCCAAAGGTGTTCCACGGGACACTAATTCTGTGAGCTAAGCCAGTGTCATTTGGAGAGTATTATACAATCCCCTGCTCGTTCTTGGAGATTCACAAAGCCCATTAGCAGAACCCACTAAAGGCTTAGAGGGGGAAACTGAACCCCTCCTCCTTTATCCCCAGTTAACGCATCTGAATAGGCCCGGTTGCTGATGCTGTTTGACCCATGAGGGGAAAGGCTGGATTGTCCAATTACAGTTCCTGTTAGAACTGTAGTTGCCACCAGTTTCTTCCCTGTGCCAGCTTCTACAGGTAAACATATCTCCGAAGACTCAGACTTTGTTTTCAGTTTGAGTGTGGCAGTGGCCATCTTGTTGCTGCCTAACAATTGATTTCTGAGTTTCTTGAGGAAAGAGACTGTCATCCTGTCCTCTCGCCAGCATCAAGCTTCCACGGTAAGCGTTTAGTAAATGTACGTTGAATGCTGTCTCATACATATATATATGAGACGTACATAGCCACCAGCTTCCCTGGTGGCTCAGTCAGTAAAGAATCTGCCTGCAGTGCTGGAGATTGCCTGCAAAGCAAGAGATGGGGGTTCGAGCCTAGCGGGCTACAGTCCACGGAGTAGCAATGAGTCGGACACTGACCACTTTATACAGATACATGTATATCAATCACAGGAGGTGTTAACAAGAGATGAATTCTGATAAAGAGTGGATGGGCATTTGGGGGTCCTATTCTTGTAACTTTTCTGCACTATTGAAATGATTTCCAAAATTTAAAATTTCTTTCGATCAAATTGTGCTCTTAAACGGTGTAAATTATACCTCAGTTTTAAGAAAAAAAAGATTTCAAGGTCTAACAAGCTTGAGAGATAGGAGCAAAAAAAAGAAAATGGAGGGTGCCCGTAAAACAGGTCAAGAAAAGAGGGTGGAAATTTACTGGGAGAAGAAGAACAAGTGAGCAATCAATTCAGCAGCTTGGGATTTTCCCAAAGATCAGTGCCTGATAGTGGTTTCAAGATAGTATCTCCCAAGAGCCCAGTTCCCAGACTGCATTCCACCTCGGGTCTGCCCTGGCCTCCCAACAAGCCTTGTGCTTGTGGTGTCTGCCAGCACATTCTGTCTTCACAGGTTGCTGACCCCTCTGCTCTCTGTCCACCCACTCCCCCCGCCTCCAGACACAACTGGTCTTTCTGCTGTGAGTCCAGCCCGGTAATCTCCTCCACCATCATGTAGCTTCCTCCATGACTCAGCCACCCAGGCACACTGCTCAGCACTTCATGGCAAGACTCAACCTGACCCTTCTTTAGAGAAAGACGAGTTAGTGTCAGAGATGAGGGTTCATCTGTAGAGTGACATTTCCCACCCATCAGCCACTGAGGAACTAGAGTTTATTTTTGACCATCCCCGTGAGCTTTCCGCAGACCCTAACAGACATGGGAACATAGAGCTATTGTCCCCATCTTTCTGAGCCTCAGTGGCTCTAGGTCTTTTTGATTGTGGGCAGAGTGCTCGTTCTTTGGCTTTAATATAATTCCTTCCCTTCTAGCTCTTCACATTTGTAAAGACTCAGTAGAGCCTACATGGGAAATCAATATGACATGCCCCAACCCAATTGTGATGGTCAAAGAAAGACCATTGTAGCCTTTAAAATCAGGCCTGTTGACACTCATATTTTCACAACCAGCCCCTCTTCCTCACCTCTCGAGCTTTATGAACATGAGTGATTTAAGACGATAAGAGTCACAGGATTTTAAATAGTTTAACTCCTAGGTGTGTTTGGTATGGAAACAAAGATAACCCTGTTCAAGAGTGAATTTGTGCCTCTGGGTGAATGGCCAGGTGTTCTTTTAACTGAACTGTGAGACTAATTTCTTCCTGGCCTCTGGAAACCAGCTGAAGCAGTGGGCCAGCTGGTATATCTTCAATCTTGCATACCAACATCTTTCTCTGATTCACAGATTTCCTTTATCCCCAGCACTTCCTCTGGTATGTGCATCCCCGACAGTAAGCGATATCTCTTACTGGATTTGGGCATTTTTAAGTCGCGAGTCTTTTGGAGCAGGGAAGGAAGAAGGGTGGATGGTTACGATAGACTATTTCCAGAGGGAACCTGCCTTTAATCTCACCCACCTCTGACTCTCCTGCATTGGATGGTCTCCACACTTACAAGGGCATGACACTGAAGTCATTGAGGATAACTTTATGAACATGACTCTTTTGAATATTTCAGTGATCTCAGAGAAAACAAAGTTAACTTAGATCCAGTTGTTGTAATATCCTTGACTAGGAGTGTAAAACAACAAGAAAAGTATGCTGATGGTTATCTAAAGAAGAAATTTCTTTTGGAAATTTTCCAAGAACTTTCAGTTGCAGAGCACAGCCTTTATTATTAACTGACTCACTTTTTTTTTTTTTTTTGGACTATAGTTCATTAACAGTGTTGTGTTAATTTGGAGTATACCCCAAAGTGATTCAGTTATACATATATCTATTCTTTTTCAGATTCTTTTCCCATTTAGGCTCTTACAGGATACCGAGTAGTGTTTCCTATGCTCTATGGTAGGTCCTTGTTGGTTATCTGTTTTAAATGTTGCAGTATGTACATGTCAGTCCCCAACTCCCAACCTACCCCTTCCCCCTGTCCATACTCCTCTACCCCAGTAACTGTAGGTCATTCTCTAAATCTGTGTTAACTGACTCACTTTCAATGATTTGGGATTTGGAGAGCCCTAGGGATTTACTTGGTGACTCACCGAGTAAAACTTGATATCGGGAAAACAGAAGTCTATACCTGACATTCTGGTGATTCTCAGAATACCAGATCATATCCTTAATTTGTTTCTTCCAAATAACTGTGACGTATAAGATTCTCCATGCACTCGCAAGGGTATTTGAAAGTCATAAGTTAAGTGATAGAAGGCCTGTGGTGACTTGAAGCATGTCTACTGTAGGCAGCGTGTGCCTGCGGATACTTCTGCTATATACTCTGTATCCTATATTGCTCACAAATATTTGGAAGGAAATGCAGTTTTCTTTGCTACTGATAGATGGGCTTTGGTTTTCAAGAGCCTGTAGTGCTTCAGTTGAAGCTCTTGTCTTTTTCAGAGAGGAAATTGGGTTCCCCAATGTGAGCTGCACCAGGAGGCAAACTGGGGAACCTCCTTTAGTCCCATGTGTGTGTGAGGATTTTGGTCCATTAAACCAAGTCATCACTCATATGGCTCACCTGGAGAATGCTAGTCTCATTGGCCTGAGTCTGAAGCTTGTCTAAAGTGTGTGCTATAAGATGTGAGAGGTTTTCAGGCATTTTATTTTTTAATTTTTGAAAATGATTATGTATCTATTTATTTTGGCTGCACTGAGTCTTCATTGATGCACATGGGCTTTCTCTAGTTGTGGCAGGTGGGGGCTACTCTTCATTGTGGTACACAGGCTTCTCCTTGTAGTGGCTTCTCTTGTGGAGCATGGGTGCTAGCGCACACAGGCTTCAGTAGTTGCGGCGCATGGGTTCAGTAGTCATAGCACCCGGGCTTAGTTGTTCTGTGGAAGGTGGGACCTTCCAGGGCCAGAGATCAAACCCGCGTCCCCTGCATTGGCAGGTGGATTCTTAACCCCTGGACCACCAGGGAAGTCCTGCCGGGTTTTCAGGCATTTTTAAATGAAGAGAGATGTCCTGGTTATTTCAACGGCAGAGTGCCTTGAACTGGATGTCGTCAGATATTTCCATGTCACAGAAATGATGAGGCTTCATGTAAAGTAGTGTAGCAAGGTTCACTCCTAAGACTCTACATGCCTTGTTCTGTTTACACAGAGTTGTGTGTTACCACAGTTCTTTACACTCGGCAAGAAGAGATTCATTTTCAAAAAGGAATTTCCTGTGACTAATAACTAATAATAAAATAACAGAGACTTGACTTGCCTGGCAGTCCAGTGGTTAAGACTTCGCCTTCCAATGCAGGGGGTGTGAGTTCGATCCCTGGTCGAGGAACTAAGATACCACATGCCTCTCGGCCAAAAAAACCAAAACATAAAACAGAAACAATATTGTAAAATGTTCAATAAAGCCTTTTAAAATGGTCCACATAAAAAATAATAATAATAATAAAGTAATAAAGCTGTATCCATAGCAGAAGGGACTGGGACCAGAGCAGAAAGCCTGGACTAGCTTTTGAAAATAAAGATTTAAAGATGTTAAGACGTTGGAAAAAGTCAACTTAAAATATAACATGAGTAATGATAACAATCATGTTTCTTAATTGCTTATCGTATGCCAAATCCTATGCTACATGATTGTGTAGATGGTTAAATTTCATCTTTACAAGACTCTCTGAAGCAGATGCTTTGTTATCCCTATTTGCCTGATAAGAAAGCTGAGACTTCACCCAGTGACTCAGGGTGTGACAGCATCCAGCAGGGAAGGAATACAGACTTTCAGCTCACATGGTCGGCCTCAGAGCGCTTGCTCTTGGCTGTTTTTTTATCTTACCTCATGTATCATTTCTTCCTGCAGCAGAGGTCACACATGAAGAGCCAGGAGGCCAGGTCTGGCCTCAGGTAACAAGAGTAGCTATGGAGCAATTACTGTGTGTCCGGATTGTTTTATGTACCTTCTTTTATTCCTTCATTTTATCCTCAAAACAACTCCATGAAGTAGGCAGTGGTTACTATCCCCATTTACGTGTGAGGAGAAGTGACATTCAGATTAAGTAATGTATCCCAAATGTTGGCACAGCTAAGATGCAACTCCAGACAGTCTGGTCCCAGAATCCAACCTGTTAACTGTTTTGTTAAAAAAAAAAAAAAAAAAAAGCAGTTGCTTGCCAACACTTCTGTAATAAAAAAATTTTTTTAATTGAAGTATAGTTGATATATAATTTGTGGTAGTTTCAGGTGAGGCATACACCAGAGTGATTCAGTTATGCATATATATATTTTTTTTCTTCAAATTCTTTTCCCTTATGGGTTGTTATTGTTGTTATTTAGTCACTATGTCATGTCTAACTTCTGCAATCATATGGACCGTAGCCCTCCAGGCTCCTCTGTCCATGGGATTTTCCAGGCAAGAAAAGCCCACTGGAGTGGGTTGCCATTTCCTTCTCCAAGAGATCTTCCCAACCCAGGGATCAAAGCCTCCTCTCTTTCATTTCGTGCCTTGGCAGACGGATTCTTTTCCACTGAACCACCAGGGAAGCCCCTGTTATAGGTTATTACAGAATATAGTTTATTCTGTTATTACAGAAGTATAGTTCCCTGTGCTATACTGTAGGTCCTTATTGGTTATCTATTTTATATGTAGCCGGGTATATATGGGGGCTTCCCAGGTGGTGCTAGGTTCCCAGGTGGTTCCCACGTTCGATCCCTGGGTTGGGAAGATCCCCTGAGGAGGGCATGGCAACCCACTCCAGTATTCTTTTTTTTTTTTAATTAATTAATTTTAATTGGAGGATGATTACTTTCCACTATTGTAGTGGTTTTTGCCATACATCAACATGAGTCAGCCACGGGTGCACGTGTGTCCCCCATCCTGAACCCTGCCTCCTATCCCTCGGGGGGTGGGGTGGGGAGAGAGCCCCGGCTTGTCCCAGAGCACCCCCTTTGAGTGCCCTGTTTCATCCATCCAACTTGCACTGGTCATCTATTTCACATAGGGTAATATCCACATTTCAATGCTGTTCTGTCAAATCATCCTACCCTCGCCTTCTCCCACAGAGTCCAAACGTCTGTTCTTTACATCTGTGCCTCTTTTGCTGTCTTGCACATAGGGTCTTTGTTACCATCTTTCTAAATTCCATATATATGCATTAATATACTATATTGGTGTTTCTCTTTCTGACTTACTTCACTCTGTATAATAAGCTTCAGTTTCATCCGCCTCATTAGAACTGACTCGGATGCAGTCTCTTTTTTTATAGCTGAGTAATATTCCATTGTGTATATGTACCACAACTTTCTTATCCATTCATCTGCCGATAGACATTGCTTCCATGCCCTAGCTATTATAAGCAGTGCTGCAGTGAACCTTGGGTACACATGTCTCTTTCAATTCTATTTCCTCCATCCTACTCCAGTATTCTTGCCTGGAGAATCCTATGGACAGAGGAGCCTGGCGGGCTGCAGTCCGTGGAGTCGCAGAGAGTCAGACTCACCTGAAGCGACTTTGCATGCATGCACACACAGTGTGTGTTTCCCAGACTCATAATTTATCCCTTGCTGTGCACCCTGTTCTCCTTTGGGTGCCATAAATTTATTTTCTGTGTCAGTGGGTCTGTTTTGTATATAAGCTTTATATCTTTTTATTTAAAGATTCCACGTATAAGTGATATCGTGATACTTGTCTTTTTCTTTCTGACTTACTTCACTTCGTATGATAATTTCTAGGTCTGTCCATGTTGCCGCAAGTGGCATTATTTCATTCTTTTTTTCTGTTTTCTGATGTGGACCATTTTAAAAATCTTTATTGAATTTGTTACACTATTGCTTCTGTTTTCTGTTTTGGTTTTTTGGCCCTGAGGTTTGTGACATCTTAGCTCCCTGACCAGGGAGCGAACCCCTGCCCTGGAAGGTGAAGTCTTAACCACTCCCAGGCTGCCAGGGAGGTCTCTCATTCTTTTTTATGGTTGAGTAATATTTCATTGTGTAAATAAACCACATCTCCTTTATCTATTCATCTATAGATGGACATTTAGGTTGTTTGCATGTCTTGTCTATTGTAAATAGTGCTGCTATGAACATTCAGGTGCTTGTATTTTTTTAAATTAGCATTTTCTCCAGATCTGTGTGGCAGGAGTAGGATTGCTAGATCATGTGGTAGCTTTGTTTTTAGTTTTTTAAGGAACACCCATACTGTTCTCAATAGCAGCTGCACTAGTTTACATTCCCACCCACAGTGTGGGGGGGGGGGGTTCCCTTTTCTCGACACTCTGGCATTTATTACTTGTAGACTTTTTCTATTTGTTTGCCAACATTTTAAAACCAAGTCAACTTCCCTTTAAAAAATAAAAAGAACAGATGATTGGACAGTACTGGTCCCCTTCCACCTGGCGACAATCATTTGGCAGCAATGGGTAGCTGCCTGTTTTACAGGGAGCAGGCATCTCTTACCTGGTTGGCACTGCCCCCTCACTTCCACTGTGTTTACTCTTTGGTCGCCCACCTGGCGTGGGCTTCTTATCTTGCAATTCCAATCTGTGGTCTCCCTAGTGCTGGAGCTTCCTCTGCAGTAGCCTAAATGGCTTTTATTGCAGCACAAAGTATTCTGTGCATTTCCCCTAAATAGCAGCAAACTCCTCCTCCCTGCCTTCCTCCCCGTCTTCTTCCCCCAGTTCCTGCAGGTCTAGAGTTTGCGCCCAATCAGGTGGGGAGCACGTGAGGTTTATAACATTTTCTGTCTGCCTGGTCAGTGGCACTCTGGTGCTTGGTTGGCAGTAACCAAGGTGGTAACAGCGTCTCCAGGCTTTGGCACACAGCTTGGTAGGTTGTTGTGTGACACAGAGATTCCTGGCCTCTGTGCATGTCAGAGCAAAACGCAACTCTTAACATCCAGACATGCAGAGAAGGATTTTGGCAAGTATCTGCCTCCTTCTCAAACTAAAGATTTAAATATTTTAAAAGGGCTTTTCCAAGAGCTCAGTCTCGATTATTTGTTTCATGTCGGGCCCAACCAGTGCATTATTGGTAAGATAATGAGTGGCATTCACCCAAGGGTAATCCTTTCAGGGATTTTGATGATGCAGTAAATCATGAGTGTAAAGCCTGAGTGGTTTATGCCATTAAAACCTCAAGATAGAATTAGACTTGTAATCACCACTTGCCCATGTTTTGTCATTTATGATAATTATGGTAGTAATAATCCGTGTATTGTTGAGAAGTAGCAGTCAGAAGCATCCATCAATTTTTTATCGACACCAAATCAAGTTGATACTTCATCTTTGCTGCAAAAATGTAGATTGCACCAATTAGTCTAAAGAAATTGGGCAGTCATTAGCAATGAAGTCAGCAGTTAATCTGCAGGACATTTCTGGTCCCTGTGATGCCAACAATCCCTCTTAATTATGTGGAATATCGTGAGCGTCTTTGGGAGTCTGTCAATAGTGCCGTTGTTGGCTTAGAACTAGAAGAAGCATCTATGTCCCTGCTTTTTATTGTTTTTTTAAAAATGCCCTAATGCCTCCCAGTTCCCACCTTGTACCCCTTTGTGCTTCTGGGCAAATTTATTCTGAAGCAGAACACTCAAATCAAAGCAGTTGAAATTTTTTTTCTCTTATTTAGAAATAGGAATTTTCCCCCAGTGGGCTGCTTTCGGTGGTGGTGTGTTAGCTCGCTGTCCCATACTTCGTAACTATTCTTGTTACCCAATGAAATAATCATCTCTTTAAAAAAAAAAAAAAAAAAAAAGGAAAGAAAGAAAGGAAGGAAGGAAGAAAAAGGAAGCCAGAATTTAAAGGAGAGAAATCCAACTAGTTGTGAAGAAATCCTGGGGCTAATGAGCTTTCTGCATCTGCCTCAAGTCTTTTCCCCAGGCTAGCCCAATCTCCCTCTCAGACGTTTTCAATCAGCATTGCCCACAAATTGTATTAAGCAGCTGAATAATACAGGGTAGAAATTTCAAATATATATATTTTTTGTATTTAGGGAATTTGGAAACAAAAGAACAGGGAAAAGTAACTCATCCCTAATCTCCTACCATGACATTTTCATAGGTTTTATTTCGAGCTCATAAACCTATGTACATGTTGAGCTTTGTTGTTGTTGATTTAGTGTTATTATTATTATAATCTTTTCTTTTCCTCTTATAAATATTTTTCACTTTACTAACAGTTTTAATCATCATTTTTAATGAATGCATAATACTCTATTAAAAATATGTCTCCATGTTTTAGATTAGTTCCTTGAGATAAATTGCCCAAAATGAAATGCTGGATCAAAATTTATAAGCTTCTTTATGACTCTTGATATATATTGACAAACTGCTTTCCAAAAGGATTATACCAATTAAAAAGAAAACAAACCCCACCAGTAATATATGCAGATGCCAGTTGAGTTTTAGTAAATGAGATTTAAAATCAGATGTGTTGTTATGCTTGTAGCTAAGCTAAAAATATAAATGCTAGTTTCCTTAATGGACAAATGGATACAGTATCAAATTGTGCTCTGACTCAAGTTGGCTTAAACAAGGCCTATTATTATCTCACATTACAGGAAGTTCAGAAGTAAGACAGCTGTAGGTTGATATGATCATAGGTCCCATGATGTCACTGAATACCTGGATTCCTCTCTTTTAAGCTCTGCCATTGTAACCTTTACCCTTATGCAGGCTTCCTTCATGTTTCAAATGGCTGCAGCTGCTCCAGGCATCACATCCAGATGCAGAAGCAGCAATAGAAACAGATCAACTCTTCCAGGGTCTCCTTCTCTAGAGTGAGAAAATCCTTCACAAGAACTCCCAGTTGGCCTTCCCTCTGGTCTCATTGCCCAGGTCTGGGTCAGATGTCTCCTCCTAAACCAAGGACTGGCAAGGGAAGTGGAAACACCATTATTGGCTTTATTAACCAAGACTTCCTCCCGAGCCAGCACTGGGGTCCATTTCCTCTGAATATTGAACACCTGAATAAAATAGAGGTTCTGTTAGCAAGGAACAAGAAGGAAATGGTTGCTGGGGAGGTAACCAACAGTGCCTCCCACAGTCACCATGCTTTTCTTTCTTCAGTCTCTGGCACACTCTCAGAACCATTTAAAATTCTTTAGTAACAGTTCATGCATCTAATGAATATATGCAAAATATATGCAAGCACTGGTTTGGCCCGTTCTGGGCAGACGCTTGTAAGGTCCTCACTTACGCTGATCGCTCTCAGCTATTTCGTTTACATTTTTCTAAAAACTGACTTCAGTGCTGGGCCCCTAAGATGGAAACCAGGAACTCCTCTATTTTCGTATACCTTCGGTGCTGAGGGTCTCCTTGGGGGGAAGAGGTAGAGATTGGAGGGTTTTCTGTTTGGTAGAGATTTGACATCTAGCAATGCCATGGTCAGGGCTGCTGCTGAGATTGAAGGTTTGCAGCCTGATGAGACAGGCCTCGCTGTCCAGATGGCATCTCCCGGGCTCTGTGCATCTGATTCTACCGCGCAGCATTTCAGTCCTCATTAGCACCTCCAGGAAAAGACCAGGAAAGAAGAGGGGGATTGAGGAATTCACGTCAGTCACATACTTTTGATCTCCTCGTAGGAATGGCTGAAATTCCTGCCTCAAAGCATATTTTGAAAAGAATCTACTTTATTTCTACACATACTTCCCCACTAGTGGCACAGATTATTTAGGAACATTATAATTTAGGGTAAAATAAAAACATTTTTTAAAGCTACAACAGAAAAAAAAAAAAAATCCACCTGTCTTCTGGTTGAAGAAGCCAGCTGTTGTTTAGTCACTAAGTCGTGTCCGACTCTTTTGCGGCCCCGTGGACTGTAGCCCACCAGGCTTCCCTGTCCATGGGATTTTCCAGGCAAGAATACTGGAGTGGGTTGCCATTTCCTTCTCCAGGGGATCTTCCTGACCCAGGGATTGAACCCGCATCTTCTGAGTTGGCAGGCAGAGTCTTTACCACTGAGCCACCAGGAAAGTGAAGAAACCAACCTAGACACCGTATGCCTCAGAAAGTCAGTACTATTTTGCATTTTGTATGGCAGCTCACTCTGGCCTTGCCTTGAGAATCCCACAGACAGAGGAGCCTGGCAGGCTAAGTCCACAGAGTCGCAGAGTCGGACACAACGGAAGCAGCTTAGCACACAGCACGTATGCAGTCGGTCATGTGAGACACATGTTGACTCTGTCAGTGCATGACTTGCAAATACTTTTTGGCACCAGGGATCCTAAGGTGATCTTGGGTCAGAGCTGCCAGCTCCTTCACCCAGGTAAATGGGGGCCCCAAAGTTACCCATTTCCTAGCATGCCATGATGGAGTCATTGAGTCAGTTGTTTTTTTGGGAGTGGGGATTGAAAAAAAAAAAAAGGAAAAGAAACCCCACCTACTATTTTCTTGGGCTTTCTATTTTACAATTTCCTAAGGATTTTTACAACATAATTACATGTCCTAATTATGAGATTACATACATTTCCACCACTTACATAATCAGGCGTAATTATACCAACTCCTTGGATAGACGATGGTAAAAAGTCCCTGACGCAAAAATGACACAACAAAATGCTGTTTCAGAAAGGCTTTGGGAGTGTGTGCTCCACAGTCCCTCAAAAGAGGCGGATCCAGATGACTGTGATAGCCTTCAAGTAGCTGTTAGAGCTTTTATAGGTTATGACACCTACGATGACTCGTGTAGCCCTCCTAAAGTTAACCTGCGAGGGAGCCGGTGGAGTTCTGGAAGTTCTGGTTTGGTTGGTCTCCTTCTTGGCCTCACCTTCTCTCCCTCTTTGCCTTGGCACTTGCTTCTCTTCTCCCCGTCCCACGCTTGTCTCCTCTTCCCCTACCCGCTTCCTCTCATTTAGGGGCCAGGACAAGGGTTTGCAACAAGGCTAATGGGAAGAAATGGCGTGGATCCCTGGGGCTTTACCGCCCACAGAAGGGGTCCATGGATGAAAAGACTTTAAGGCAGCTGGCTTAGAAGAGAGAATGTGGTCCTTAAAATCTTCTAACTTACTCCTCAGAAAGTAGACTGGGTATAAGGTCAAGGTCCATTGGGTTTCACAAGCCTTTTTTTTTTTTTTTAGCATGGTATCATTGTCCTATAGCAGACAAAAAAGGTAGAGAGAAGGCAAACAGACTACAATGTATGTATTAAAATTAGGAGCCTTTGAAAGGAAGAATGGTATTACAGACAATTCCTTAGAAACAGCATGCTAGTTTATTAGAACTGTTTTTTCATCACCGATAACAAAACATATTGAAAGGGTGATTGTTTTCCAACTCAACCCCTTCCACTCCTATTTATTTCTTTTCAAGAAAAAATTGTAAGCAGAAGGTTTTTAAATAGATGTTTAAAGCCTTTTTTTTGAAGGGAGGGGACGGGCTTATTGTTATATTACTCAGATTTCTCTAGAACTTTTCCATCATTCACCTATTGAATTTTTTTATTAAAAAATAAAATACAGTGTCTAATCACTCTCCTGAGTTTACAGTTCAGAAGAGTTTTGGGGGGCTAGTTCATGACTTTCTCTTAAGGACAGTATCTCTTAGGTGTATTGCCTGTAGTCCATATGGAGCAAATTAGAGAGTGAAAGGATGGAGTTGCCACTGTTTCTGATTGGTTACGGTAGTATTGGGGGAAAAAAATTGACTTGCCCTGCTCTGGAGAAGAAAGATGGATAAAATGCTCTTTGAACACACCAGGCTTTTTTTTTTTTTTTTTCCTCCTTCTTCTTCAATGTCGGTACAGAAGGGTTGCATTTATATTTGGCTTTCCAGACCTGTCTCTTGACCTTCTAATTACTTTATTTGAAACAGCACTGGGGGTATAATAAACCTGGAGGTTGCCTCTCCTTTGCTTTATCATAAATTAAAGCTGCCGGTTGGTCGAGGTGAAAGTGAAGGCGGAATGTTCATTACCGCACAAGTGACGGCTTGTCAATAGCAGTGCCTTTTAGTTTGTTCTAGTCAGCACTTGCTGTGCATTTTGTTGGACCACTGGGAAATAAATACAACAAGATTATACATTTGGAATACCACAAGAGTTCACCAGGAAAAAAACACACAAATGATGAATTATACACTCGGTAGAAAGTGACATGCTATCTTGTGCTATTAACAACCACAGATAATTGCAACGAATTGTAATTGCAGTTTGCAACTTACAGTACAGTGTGTCCGACATCAATCTTAATAGTGAACAAAGCAATTTATATTAAAACTTAATTCACTTGGTAACTTTCGGCTGTATACACGGGAGCTAACAGATGTAGCTTTTCAGAAAGTTCAAAGGCATTTGAAACGTGGCAAGAAATGCTAATGCTGTAAGCCTTGGAGAAATATTGCATTACTCCTTGTAATGAAAACAAATGTATGTCATTATCTCCCAGTTTGTGTTTATTTAATAAAATATGCAGTTTGCGCATTGGTGAATTCAGTGTTTCTGAATGGATGTAGAATGCTGTTCTATTTGGAATCAGAGACCAAATAGGACTGGCAATTATGCGTCTAGTATAAATAGTCTGCCTTACTATTTTAGTAGCATGCACCTTAATGCTTCGGTGGATTTTGTATGAGGTGTAACAGCAGACTGGCGTAACTTTATTCATGACTTTCCTTAGATTGGATGTCTTTGAAGCAAGAAAGGGAAATCTCCTGGAATTACTTAAGAGAACAAGCATATTTGTTTTGTGAGCTTGACTGATGGCCGGTAGAGCAGTTGAGTGAAATCTCTAAACTGATTAGGGCTTTAGTTCAAATAATCTTCTACCTTTTTCATTAATTTATTCCTTAATGCTATTTTGCTGCTCTTCTACCAAGGATAATAATCTCACACTCGCTGACCTCCATGAGTGGATGACCTGGAGCCCATAACTAATCTTATTTACTCTGCTGACCAGCCGAACTTCATTTACCTTGACTGGATAAAGAGCCTTGCGTGGCTAAGCCTCCCCTCCTTCGAAGCATTCTAGTTAATCTACAGTGAAGGGGTGACGATAGACTTTCCCAATCAAGATCCAGAAGCATCTAGGGGCAGTGGAAACTTGGTGCTTTTTCTCCTCCTTTCTGCAAAGCATTTTTCCTGTGTCCTTTTTCATCCTTCCTGAGATTTTAAAAATGATAGAGAAGAACTCGGCGGGGTGGAAGCACAGCGAAGAGGGGATATAGCCACAGTCTCACTGTCATAACATAACCATTTTCATTTTGAAAGTCAATTTCCAGCTGTGGGCTGTGTGGCTCTGAGTACCGTGTTGAATTTAGACATCATGATTGAATACATCTAATTTTGTATTCTGTTTTTTTAAATACCAGTGTTTCCGATGTTGCTTTATAATTTAATAGTCGTGCATTTTAATAATAATGCTAATAATCCATTAAGGTTCAATAGTGTATTTTACTTACTCATTCCCCATTATTGGAAAGTAGGGTTACTTCCACTGAGTTTCACGCTTATGAATAATGCTGTGATAAAAATCTCTTCAGGTGCTTTCTTTGTGTAGATTGTCTACCTGGAGTGTAGTATTAGAAGTGCACTTGTTAAGTAAAAGATATAGATGTGTGTGTGGCTTTTTGCCTTACATGACCTAAATAGCTTCCTGGACTAGTTGTGGTAGGTTATGTTACTACCAGCAGTGTAGGAAGAATGTACAATCTATCAGAGCAGTACTGAGGTTTATCCTGGTTCTTCCTTGTACAAACAAAATGATTTTGGGCAAATAACTTAACCTCCCTGCCTCCTCTGAATCTCATTATTCCCCATCTGAATAAAAGGGATAATAATAGTGCTTACTTCATGGATTATTATGAGTATTATATTACTTTATATATGTCAAGTTTTGGGGACAGGAAGCACTCAATAAAGGTTACCTTTTGTCAATATTACTGTGATTATTACTAAAATTATACATTTTTCCTAATTTAATATCACCTTCTATTTAAGGTGCGGTTTTTAAAGCAAACATTGTTGTAATCCATAATGAGCAGACTTATCTCATGATCCATAATCATGATGTATAATCAGCAAATTCTGTCCTTTTTCAATGAAAAAGTTAAATTGCTCAGGCCATGGGCCATTAGGAAGACCTGCTAATGGGGTGAATATTCTGTCCGTAAAGTAGAGGTTTTTGGAAGCCCCCTCTCTTAATTTATAATAATAAAATGCCTCTCTAAATGGACCTGGAAGTTGTAGGGTTAGGGTGCAGTCATTCTGCAATTCTTAGATTCAGTGAGAACCCACGTTTCCTACTTGTTTATAGGTATTGGGCTGTGCATTAAATCATGTCAGGTGTCTGCTGGTTTTTCAGTAAGACAAAGAATGGGTTTCCTGGGTCCCTTAATTTTGGAAAATCGATTTCAAATTTATTCAAAGAAAAACTGGAACGAATCTTATTATCTCATGGGATGATTTTGTTGCAGAGCATCTGCTGCCTCTTACTGAGACCTGAGTACAGTGCTTTCCAAAGCAGGGAGTCAGAACAGTTTGCCCTGCCTGACCATAGAACCCCTGGTTAGACTCGGCTGGGCGTTACCCACCCCAGGCAGAGACGGGAAATCACTTTTCCCTGAGACCATTTTTTAAACAAAAGGAAGGTGGCTGCGTCATAGTTCCCTTCTGAGGATAATTTCTGAGTTAGAATGCTTTGATGGCAAGCAACAGAAACAAATGCCAGTTAACTTAAGTCAAAAAAAAAAAAAAAAAAAGGGCAGGAGAGAAAGATTCTTTTTATTTTATTTTATTTTTTTTAGATTCTTTTTAGAAAAGGCTATGGGGTGGTTTACAGTACCCGTGAAAAATGACTCAGACGGGAGAGGAAACAATGTCGTTTCTAGGATCCAGGCAGCAGGGAAGCGTGTACACTCATCAGGAGGGAATAAGCTCTGCTCCACTCAAGAATCAAAATCTTATGGGGCCCAGGGCTTCGCTGGTGGCTCAGTGGTAAAGAACCTGCCTGCCAATGCAGGAGACATGGGTTCGATCCGTGGTCTGGGAAGATCCCACATGCCACGGAGCAACTAAGCCTGCATACCACAGCTGCTGAGCCCGTGTGCCGCAGCTCCTGAAGCCTGCGTGCCCTGGAGCCCCTGCTCCACAACCAGAGAAGCCCCCGCAACAAGAAGCCCTTGCACTGCAACTAGAGAGTAGACCCCCCCCAGCTCGCCTCAACGCGAGAAAAGCCTGCATAGCAGCGAAGACCCAGCACAGCCAAAAATCAATAAAATTAGAAAGAAACAAATTTTCAGTCTTTAAATAAACAAACATAAAAGTAATGTGAATCTTTACACCAGCCCGAATCGTGTGCCTGGTTCTCGGCTGGGGGAGGCCCGATCACCCTGAGGGCAGTCCCGCTAAGACTGCTGCTAAGTAGTAGGGCACTCCCGCTAAGTCCCACTACTGCGGGAAACAATTTCCCAGGAGAAAATTGGAGTCGTGTTACTAGAAGGAGTTATATGAAAAAGAAATGGAGACTGCACAGCTGAAAATAACAAATATTTGCTGAACTTTTAAGATTGTATTACTATAGTAATTCCTCTACACTAATGATTAGAAAAGCAACTAAATGATTATAGACATCATGAAGTATTTGGACCACCCAGTAGCTATTGCCTATGATAGCTATTGCCTATGACATTAGAGACAAACGTAACTCATTTTTATTAGTCATTATGACATCGAGGACCCACATAATCAGGTATTTTGTAGGAGAAATATCTCATGTTTGGCTATAAATATTGCAGATCTGAAAGACAGTGTCTTCAACCTTATGGAGATTTATATTTCCTTCATGTGAGAGGAATCCACAAAGTCTAGGGCCATTATGGACACTTCACAATATTACCGATGTTCGGAGCTCCTTCAGTCTTTCTGCTGTGTCAGACTTTTGGCATGGCTTCTGTCTTAAGGTTTGCTTCATGATCACAATAGAACTGCTCCAGCTCTTAACATCTCATCTACATTCCAGGTTGGAAGAAGGAAGAAAGAGGGGAAGGTAAACGTGCCTGACAATATAGTCACCCCTCTACTCACTCCCCCTTTTAAAGAACTTCCCTGGGAGCCCTTACCTAGTGGCAAAGAACCTGCCTACCGATGCAGGAGATGTTAAGAGACTCAGGTTCTATCCCTGGGTTGAGAAGATCCCCTGCAAGAGGGCACGATAACCCACTCCAATATTCTTGGCTGGAGAATTCCATGGTTGGAGGAGCCTGGTGGGCTACCATCCATAGAGTCATAAAGAATTGGACACGACTGCAGCGACTTAGTTGCTGTTCAGTCACTCAGTCGTGTCCGACTCTTTGCGACCCCATGGACTGCAGCACACCAGGCTTCCCTGTCCTTCACCATCTCCCGGAGCTTGCTCAAACTTACGTCCATTGAGTTGGTGAAGCCATCCAACCATCTCGTCCTCTGCCGTCCCCTTCTCCTCCTTAGCACATAACAATCTCCCTCTAGATTACATTAGTCAAAACTTCGTCACACCTGTCGATAAAGGAAACAGAAATATTTTTCAGCTGAGTACAATGTGACTCCCAACAAAAGCAGGTTTCAGTAAGGGAGGGAGAAAAGGAGGATGGATGCAGGAAGGGAGCCAGCAATTTCGGCTAGAGTCCCCTTGTGGGGCGTAGATACTCTTCAGCTCTCTCCTAGGAGTCCCTGATGTCACACCACTATTATAGACGAGAAGCCAGGAGAGTTATAATGAAACGTTTTCTCAGGTAGAGAGAGAAGGAAGTGGATTGAATGATGAAAACTTTAGGTCATCAAATAAAGTTCCAACATTTTCTTCTTGCCCCAAACATTCACAACAAACTCTGTGGAGTAGAAATTGAAGGCAAATGTGCCCTGCCATTTTTCTTTAGCCTTTTTGCAATGCAACAGGACAATCAATACAAATCTTTGCAGTAATCATATATTGATTTTCCTAGAATATAACTCCATTTAAAGCACTTTTATCCCCAAGAGTAGAAACATTGGAGGCTATCAAAGGAGGAAGTAGGTTTCCTTGACCCCCATCTGCAGTGCAGAATTGATTAACAGAGAGTAGTTATGAGAGAGAGAGAGAAAAGGGAGAAGTCACCGAGAGGTTAATACTAGCTAAAGAGAAACGTGATTATAGGACGTTAGGCTTTTGGAAAAATCATAAGGTCGGGATAAGATAATGATACCGTCTAAAATTACATGAGATTTCGAGTACTTAGCATCCTCTTACTGTGTACCTCCCTTCCCCCAACAACTGCAGCCAAATTTGGGGGATCGACAAAGCCCTGAAAGGAAAGAGGCTGATTGATAGTGCTTAGGTTTGGACTTGGGATGAACTGGCTTGATAAGGGAATGAGAGATGCTGTGGTGGTTTTTCTGGAGTCATTTAGTCTTTAAGCACTAAACTCAGACTTTCACATATATCATATTGAAGGTTTCCTTGCCTCCAACAAAGCCAAAAGGAAAAGAAAGAAAAATATTTTAAAAGACTCATTCTAATCCCTTTTCTTAAGAAAACGAAGAACAAAAGTAGTAGTTCTTTCCCTGCTCTTCATCATTTCAATCCCTAACAGTAACAAAAATTAACAACCACCTTCTGACAATTCCAGGAGTTTAGATCTGCTGAATATTTCTATGTGCCGACGACACCTTCATCCCAGAGACAAAAATGATTGGATGGTAACATTGAAAAAGGAAGGCCAATTCTGCTCTGGCTCTGGCCTGAGGAACTGTTACTCAGTTGCTAAGTTGTGTCCAACTCTTTGTGATCCCGTGGACTGCAGCACACCAGGCTTCCCTGTCCTTTACTATCCTTCCCTGTCCTTCACATGAGTTTGCTCAAACTCATGTCCATTGAGTCCATGATGCCATCCAACCATCTCATGCTCTGTCACCCCATTCTTCTCCTGCCCTCAATCTTTCCCAGCATCAGGGTCTTTTCCAATGAGTTTGCTCTTCGCATCAGGGGGCCAAAGTATTGGAGTTTCAGCTTCAACATCAGTCCTACCAATGAACACCCAGGACTGATCTCCTTAGGATGGACTGGTTGGATCTCCTTGCAGTCCAAGGGACTCTCAAGAGTCTTCTCCAACACCACAGTTCACAAGCTTTGACTATAGGGCCCTTGAATAACTGGGATGTTACCAAACTGAGGGTGACACCTCCTCCAGCAACCCCAAGTACCCAGCTCTTACACATTGCTTGCTCAAAAGGCAAGAGGGCACCCTGGGGTTCTCTTGTTTGCAATTTATTGTTCCCAGTGTATGTCTTTCCCTTAATCCCTCTTGTTTTGTTATCAGGGCTGGATTCTCACAAACAAGCTCTTAGTAAATTAAAAGGTGCATGTAGCCTCATTATCCTTCTCAATGTTCTGTACTTGATACTGTTTATTTTCCTAGCAACTTCAGGAGTTTATATTTTGTTTTGTGTTGCTTTTTCTTTTGCTTCAGGCAAAGCAAGTAGTACACATTGTCAGATAAAGTATCTTATCTGTCAGCAGCACCCTTGTGAATTAATCATAATTCAATGGGCTTACTAATCAAGATTTGAGATGAATGTTTTGATAGAGCAATCAGATTTGTCTAATCTATCATTAGTTGACAGTCGGCTTCCGGCAGAGTGTAAACTTGGCTATATTAGACTTGTTTCTGATCCCTTTGGCTTGGTCCACCATTTAGGTAGTGTGGCTGAGCCTAAGCAGTGGACCCAGGGTTTCAGATAATTAACTTCTGCTTTTCACTCTCCCCAGTCCTTCGTCCCCTCCCACCAATTTTCAGAATCCCGTAGGTGATATTCAGCTCCTCTGAACTTCCTGTTCATGGCATCAAGAGTTTTAGGAACATGGCATTACCTTTGTCATTCTCACCTGATAACAAAGGTGTGCTAAGCCCAAGTGACAAATCTCCAGGGTAATTTATGGTATCACTTAGAAATGATGGTCAGAGAAAAACATAAACATAATCTGTTGTTCAAATCCTAAAAGATGATGCTGTGAAAGTGCTGCACTCAATACGCCAGCAAATTTGGAAAACTCAGCAGTGCTCACAGGACTGGAAAAGGTCAGTTTTCATTCCAATCTCAAAGAAAGGCAATGCCATAGAATGTTCAAACTACCACACAATTACATTCATCTCACACGCTAGCAAAGTAATGCTCCAGTCTCCCAAAGCCAAGCTTCAATAGTACGTGAACCGTGAGCTTCCATGTGTTCAAGCTGGATTTAGAAGAGGCAGAGGGACCAGAGATCAAATTGCCAACATCCACTGGATCATTGAAAAAGCAAGAGAGTTCCAGGAAAACATCTACTTCTGCTTTATTGACTATGCTAAAGCCTTTGACTGTGTGGATCACAACAAACGAAAATTCTTAAAGAGATGGGACCTGCCTCCTGAGAAATCTGTATGCAGGTCAAGAAGCAACAGGTAGAAGTGGACATGGAACAACAGACTGGTTCCAAATTGGGGAAAAGAGTACAGCAAGGCTGTATATTGTCACCCTGCTTTTTTAACTTATATGCAGAGTACATTATGTGAGATGCCAGGCTGGATGAAGCACAAGCAGGAATCAAGATTGCTGGGAGACATTATCAATAACCTCAGATATGCAGATGATACCACTCTTATGGCAGAAAGTGAAGAACTAAAGAGCCTCTTGATGAAAGTATAAGAGGAGACTGAAACGTTGGCTTAAAGCTCAACATTCAGAAAACTAAGATCATGGCATCTGCTCCCATCACTTCATGGCAAATAGATGGGGAAACAGTGGAAACAGTGAGAGACTTTATTTTGGGGGGGAGGGCTCCAAAATCACTGCAGATGGTGACTGCAGCCATGAAATTAAAAGACACTTGCTCCTTGGAAGAAATGCTATGACCAACCTAGACAGCATATTGAAAAGCAGAGACATTACTTTGCCATCAAAGGTCCATCTAGTCAAAGCTATGGTTTTTCCAGTAGTCATGTATAGATGTGAGAGTTGGACTATAAAGAAAGCTGAGCGTGGAAGAATTGATACTTTTGAACTGTGGTGTTGGAGAAGACCCTTGAGAGTCCCTTGGATTGCAAGGAGATCCAACCAGTCCATCCTAAAGGAAATCAGTCCTGAATATTCATTGGAAGGACTGATGCTGAAGCTGAAACGCCAATACTTTAGCCACCTGATGCAAAGAGCTGACTCATTGGAAAAGACCCTGATGCTGGGAAAGATTGAAGGCAGGAGGAGAAGGGGTTGACAGGGGATGAGATGGTTGGATGGCATCACTGACTTGAGGGGCATGAGTTTGAGTAAACTCCAGGAGTTGGTGATGGACAGGGAATCCTGACGTGCTGCAGTCCATGGGGTCACAAAGAGTTGGACACAACTGAGCAACTGAAGTGAATCTGTTGTAACCTTTATTGATTACAATTCTTGTCATATCATGTGTCACTAAAATCTGTACCCTATGTGACTGAGTTGTACATACTTGGGGGCAATTTACAGCATAGCTTGTACATTTTTTTCAATTTGATAGTATAAATGAAAGCTTTTGTTGTAGATTAGTATTTTGTTGTACACAATATTTTAAGTTCTGAAATAAAATCCCAAAGTAATGAGTTACACTGTGTATATTACTGAAGTTGCTCCAATACTTTGGCCACCTGATCTCCTTGCTGTCCAAGGGATTCTCAAGAGTCTTCTCCAGCACCACAGTTGGAAAGCATCAATTTTTCGGTGCTCAGCCTTCTTTGTGGGCCAACTCTCACATCCATACATGACTACTGGAAAAACCACAGCTTTGACTAGATGGACCTTTGTTGCAAAGTGATGTCTCTGCTTTTTAATTCGCTATCTAGGTTTGTCATAGCTTTTCTTCCAAGGAGTAAATGTCTTTTAATTTCAGGGCTGCTGTTATTATGCAGTCACAGTGATTTTGGAGCCCCAAGAAAATAAAATCTGCCACTGTTTTCTTTTTCTCCTGTTTGCTATAAAGTGATGGGTCTGGATACCATGATCTTAGTTTTTTGAATGTTGAGTTTTAAGCCAGTTTTTTTCACTCTCCTCTTTCACCTTCATTAGTTCCTCTTCAGTTTCTGCCATAAGGTTGGTGTCATCTGCATATCTGAGGTTATTGATATTTCTCCCAGCAATCTTGAGTCCAGCTTGTGATCCATCCAGCCTGGCATTTCACACCATGTACTCTGCATATAATTTAAATAAGCAGGGTGACAATATACAGCCTTGATATGCTCCTTTCCCAACTTTGAACTCGTCTTTTGTTCCTGTCCGATTCTAACTCTTGCTTCTTGACCTGCAAACAGGTTTCTCAGGAGGCAGGTAAGGTGGTCTGATAGTCCCATCTCTTTAAGAATTTTCCGCAGTTTATTGTAATCCACAGTCAAAGGCTTTAGCATAGTCAATGAAGCAGAAGTAGATGTTTTTCTGGAATTCTTTTGCTTTTTCTATGATCCAACAGATGTAGGCAATTTGATCCCTGGTCCCTCTGCTTTTTCTAAATCCAGCTTGTACTTCTGGACATTCGCCTGGCTTGGAGGATTTTGAACTTTACCTTGCTAGCATGAGAAATGAGCACAATTGTACAGTAGTTTGAACATTCTTTGGCATTGTCCTTCTTTGGGATTGGAATGAGTGCAGCACTTTAACAACATCATCTATATGTAAATACATATATTTATATAGATGTACATATCTTTATAAAGATAAATATAAAGATATTTCCTTGTAAAGTGTTTGGAAAATTCCAGAAAAGTCTAAGGGAAAAAAAATTCAATTTCCCAGAATTCCATCAACACTGAGTTAATATTAACAATATTAATTCATCCTATGAAAGTTAAATAACAGTACAAATACCAATGAGTTATGGCCTGAATAAAATGGAATTCTCCTAACATGCTGTTCTGGAGTCTGTGAAACACCAGAAGAAAATCTAAAGGCATCCAGGAAGATGAAATTCTCAGGGTTTCAGTTTCTACATGAAAGGCACATGGGAAAGCTCATTTACACTGTTAGAGTATCCAGCATGTTGAAAGTGACAACTTTTCAGTTCCACAGGTATGTCACACGGCTTCCTAAATGAACACTCGTCACACTTGAGAGCTGACTGAGATAAGAAGAGTGGAGCATTACCTAATTAGACTCCAAGTATAATTATGTAGTTGCTTCCCTGGTAGCTCAGCTAGTAAAGAATCTGCCTGCAATGCAGGAGACCCAGGTTCGATTCCTGGATTGGCAAGATCTGCTGGAGAAGGGACAGGCTACCGACTCCAGAATTCTTGGGCTTCCCTGGTGGCTCAGATGGTAAAGAATCCGCCTGCAATGCGGGAGATCTGGGTTTGATCCCTGGGTTGGGAACAACCCCTGGAGGAGGGTATGGCAACCCACTTGAGTATTCTTGCCTGGAGAATCCTCATGGACAAAGGAATCAGGTGGGCTACAGTCCATGGGATCGCAACAACTCAGACACGACTGAACGACAAAGCACACACATAATTACGTAGTTACGTAAGGTGTTCCGGGCAGCAGTGTTCTGTGTGTTAATTAACTTTCATGCTGAATGTACAGTAACACTTGAACAAAGAACAGTTCCCAGAGGAAGAGAAGCTCCCTCACTTGCCCTGACTTAGTTATTTTCTTCCTAAAACTACCTTCCCTGTCCCCTTTTGTTTGTTGAGATGGGAGGCATATGGCAGGCTGTTTTGCAAGAAGTTCATCATTGGTTCCTTTAACTGCCTACTTTCTTCCCTAGTCCTTGCACATTCTTTGAAATGATCTTTGAAGAAGTAATGTGTGTCTGAATTTGCTTATGTATTTATCTGTTACCGGTTTGTAAAATCCAGCTGATTTTCAGCTTTGATCTTTTTCTCTTCGTGAAACCACACAAGTCTCTTTCTCTAGTGAAGAATGACATTCACTGGACCACAGGATGAGTTCACATCCCATCAGCTGTCTTGTGTCCTAGACCTCCCTGGTTGATCCCATTCCTGTCTGCAGGTGACGACAATGGGAAAGGCACTGGTTAAAGAATGTTCTTTCTTCTAGTAAATTAGTCCGTGGCTTCATTTGTGCTAGCCTCTACTGTCGATTGCTGCCTGAGTCCTTAACTAACATGATAAAGTACACTCTGTAAATCCATATATATCAAGTCTACATACTTGCATGAGAAAAAATTTCAGGTAATCAATGATGCACTGTGTATGGATAGGAGCCAATTAATTTTCCACTCCTCTCTCAGTCCTCAAGTGGGAAAATCCCATTTTGAGGTTCTCTGCTCCTTCTAATCCTGTCTCCTTGACTTCTCCTGGCTTCATTTTGCTACTAATGAAGTCTTTGGGATGACACACAGGACCACCCCGATCATGTGGCAGATGGACGGTACTTCTAGGATTCTCTGTACAATAGCATGCAATTAACATAGATTAAGGATTTACCAGAAACTTTAATAACTCAGATTTACCACCTTTTAAAAAAATTCTAGTACCTCTCACCAGCTATGAGAAAGAAATGCTTCCAAATGGTCTTGATTTTTGTTGTCTTATTAGAAGAAAGGAATAATGAAAGCCTTTGTTGTATAAAAAGCTTCATCGAGGAGCCCTGTGATTGGACAGGAAATGTTTTCAAATAATGCAGCCCTTGTACAGATAAGGCTTACCTCGTGCAGATAAGTACTCACATTTGGACTGCTTAAGTACTTCCTTTCCATAATTTTCAGTTGGATAGCTGGTGAAACTGTCCTCATTGTTTTATTCCCCTCTAGCATCCAGTGTAGATGGATCAAAGGGGAATCCATCAGGGAATCCATTGACCAGATCAGCCCTTCATAGTCAAAACCAGAATGACCAATTTTGACCAAGCACTTGCTCTTTGCAAGATTAGATTTGGTGCATCCTAAACCCAAAGAAGACTAAGACATAATCCCTGTCCCCAGAGAGTTTGCCATCTATTTGGGAAGATAAGACAGAAACATGAAGGACCCTGATGCTAGAAAAGATTGAAGGCAGGAGGAGAAGGGAGTGACAGAGGATGAGAGGGTTGGATGGCATCATGGACTCAATGGACATGAGTTTGAGCAAACTCTGGGAGATGGTGAAGGACAGGGAAGCCTGCTGTGCTGCAGTCCATGGGGTCATAGAGAGTTGGACATGACTGAGCGACTGAACAACAAGAAAAGGACTCAAATAGCAGTTCAAGATAACACTGGGGAAGATGTGTCACATGACAACACATGATTGTCAAAGACATTCACAGATTTCTCTTAGAAGAAACATATTCTTAGATCCTTCTAATAGTCAAAGCTCATAGATACCAGTTCTGAATCCCCATAATATTAAGTACTACTCTATAAAGATGCTTTTCAATTTCAAAATGTCAGCTAAAGAGAAATCTGGTCTATGTAACTTATAAAATAATTACTTTAGATTATCACTGAACTAGGGGTAAAGAACCCACCTACCCATGCAGGAGATATAAAAGACGTGAGTTCGATCCCTGGGTCAGGAAGATCCCCCAGAGAAGGGCATGGCAACCCAGCTTCAGTATTCTTGCCTGGAAAATCCCAGGGACAGAGGAACCTGGTGTCTATAGGAACCCTATAGTCCACAGGGTCACAAAGAGTCAGACACGACTGAAGCAACTTAGTCCGCAAAAGCATAAAATTTTAAAATTCTGATAAAACTCACAGACCTCTGAGAAGATGCCAGTGGGGCTCACAGACCCAGAATCTAGTCATTTCATTGGAAGGATCCAAGTTCACTGATGGGTTCATTTCAAGCCAAGTTGATAAGACTTTGGGGGAATAGTCGGCTTTCAAGTTGGATTAGATGTAGGCAGGTGAAGAGAGATCATTCCAATTAGGTAGAATTCATTAGGAGGGTCAGGAGAACCTAGTGTAAACCAGGTTCGGTGTGTTGGGCTTCCTGGCTAAAATAGAAAGTTTCAGAAACTTAGACCAAGTACGTAGGAGATACTAAGAGATGGCTGAGTTCTGAGAAGCCATCAAAGATTTCCAGTGCTAAGTGTGACATGATGCTCATGATATTAATATTTTAGAAAGATTAGTTTGGTGGCAGGTGTACAATGGATTTGGTTTGTTCTTATTTAAAGGGATGTATTTGGAGGAAAGCAGGATTCTTGTAATAACATGATGTGGACATGTCCTCTGCAGAGCAGTGATACAGAAAGGAAATACGAATTTCAAAGGACCTCCGAGGTGAGAGAATTTTATAACCAATTATTTACAGAGATGAAGAAGAGGACAGAGTCAAGGGTGATTCTTGATTTCAAACCTAGCAGTAAATAGACATTTAGAGGGAGCGAGTTGTGCATACCAACACTTAGCTTAGGCACAGGGAGAAGTTCTAAGGATACAGCCATGTGAATAGCTATTGATAAGACCTACAATGCAAAGAAAGAAGCACTGCCTTGACATTCTCCTGGTTGAGAAAATTATGAAATTGTCCTACAAAGAGTTACTTTAGTCTTCATGTCAACTCAGCAACCTGAGCTGTAAGAATACTTAAAGTACAAAGCCAGTAATTGAAAGTAAACAGATTGCCAGATGTTTTCATGATTTTGATATTTTATTGCATTGTTAGTAATTACCTTAAACTGTCTTCTTACGGGGCCTTGTGATTAAGGGCTTGGTGACGCTTCCACCAGTGGACGGCCAGATTTTCCCTCTTTGTTCCTATTTAGGTTAAAACTCATATCACCTTGGTTCTCAGAAACTGACAAATTGACCAATGACCTGTCAATTCCCAACTGCCTGTTTTTTAGCTGTTTACCGAGATTCTGTTGTCTCTGAAGAACAAGTGCTAGTGATGTGACTTAGCCTCTGTAATCCTTGAAGAATTGGCTGCTTTCTGTCTAATGGAGCAACGAAGTTGAGGCTGTGGGGCCAGGAATTCTCTGGGGTGACACCCTCAAATTTGAAGAGTGAGGAGAAACGGAGCAGAAAATCCTTGTACCTCCTGCCAAACCTGTTGCCTCGCCCTTGGAATCTACTGGGTTGGCCATAAAATTCATTCTGGTTTTTCCATTAAATGTGATGGGAAAATCCAAACAAGCTTATTGGCCAACCCAAAAGATCCGGGCTAAAGACTGAATTGAGTGCACACAGTTGTCTAGTTGAAGACTGTCTTTATGAAACTTGCACTCACCCCATTTCAGAGAACAGGGAAAATTCCATGTTCATCAGAAACACTGAAGTCGTGTGAGCTCTAAACTATGTGACTTTTTAACAGGCGGTGGCCTTTAAGGTCCTTAACAACTTTCCAAGCGTCTCACTTACAGTGTCTTCAGTCTTTTGCTGCCCTGTCCACAATTTAGCCATCTCAGCATCACTTCTGAAAGTTGAAGGTCAGAGGTCTGTGGCACAGGCCCCCTGACACTTTGAGGGGGCAGAGCCGTGCTGGCCAAATTCTGAAACCATTTACAAATCGGAAAATAAAATTAAGAGTGGTTATTTCCCCTGTTACCAAGAGGTGGTATATGTGAAATCACCTTTTTAAATAGACTTTACGATAAATATTGGGTTTCCTCTCTCTGGGAAGGCAGACGTTTATGTAACAAGGAAAGAAAGCACTCTTCTAATAAAAGATCCCGTCGCTTTTCCATCTTAAAATGAGGGTTTAAGAGCTTTATGATTCTAAAATGAAAAGAATTCCCTGACTATATAAGAAAAAGGAAAGAGTGATGGAAAATTTGGGCCTCCCCCCCGCAAAAAAAATGTACCTCACCTTGCCGTCTCAGCATAGCCCATTGGCATGAGCACCCTGGGAGGATGGGGCTTTTATTAGGACATAATCATTTCCAGCTCTGTTACAGTCATTATCCTCAAAATTTCCCAAATGCTGTGCTATGTATGGTACTTCAGCCTGGAACCTGCATAGCCACAGGTGGGGAATGAACTGAGCTTTTGAGACCAATAGGATGGTGTGAACATAAGACCAGGTAAGAGAGCTGTTTTAGTAATTTTAGGATCATAAAAAGGTCGTTAATGCTTTGCTTTCAAGCCACTGCAGTTTCTCTAATTCTTCTGGAGCTATACTTTTTTTTTTTTATAATCATGGTTCACATTTTCACATAAATTGGCTTGAAATAATTTCCAATAATAATCTGGTGTCTGTAGCTATACGTATATTAGGTTCTCAGTCTAATATATGTATTATATTAGTGGCTGCTTAGAGGACAAAGCACAATGAGTCTCCAGCAAAACATAATTGGAATAAATCCCTTTCAAAATAATGATATATGATCACCTTTCTAAGTATGGGCTTCCCTTGTGGCTCAGATGGTAAAGAATCCATCTGCAATGCAGGAGACCCAGGTTCAATCCCTGGGTCGGGAAGGTCCTGTGGAGAAGGGAATGACCACCCATTCTAGTATTCTCACCTGGAGAATTCCATGGACAGCGGAGCCTGGAGGGGCTACAGTCCATGCGGTCACATGTCTGTGCAACTAACGCTAATACTTGCTAAATACACAAAGCTTGGAGTCACCCACTTAATATCATTTTTGTGTGTTACTGTAACCACTGAGGTCAGAAAATGCAGAGCTGATTCCAATTTTTTCCTTATGGTCTGAAAGAACTCACATATCTCTCAACATGACTAATAGCAGGAAGTACCTTATTGATGGAACAGGAACTGAAGTGTCCATTTTGTTATTTTGGCTGTAAAACAGATATTCTCTTTAGTCAGATCATCTACTTTAAGGTATTCCTGAATTCAGACTTGCAAGATAACTTGCCAGTTAGTACTTGATAGGTATAAAAGTTAAAGCACCAAGAAAATAGGTGTCTTTCCAAGACCACATAGCTATTCACATCCAGAAGTGAAATGAGACCCACTATGAGGCCTTTTCTTCATTTTGGTGGGAGCCGCTGTGGTTCTGACCCCTCAGTCTGACTTACAGTAACACGAAGGGGGACGTCTCAGCCAAATGCACAGTCTTCATTAGATGTCCTGGAACCATGTCAACACGTGACTTCCCAAAGATCTCTTAACCAGACACTGGCTCTAACAGCTCCTCCCCTGGGACAGAGGGTCTTTAAGGTATTTTGAGGGGAGGAGAAGGGTTAAGAGGTCTAATCCATAACTCTAAATCCCCATGCTTGGGGGAGCTCACTGACATGGTGGGTTTTAAGGGCTCCTCTGGAGCCATTAGGGTTTGTCATGCTAGGCCCACTAGAGAACACTTAATTGTAGATCATTGCCCCAGTGTGTTACAAGGGCTTTTCAGGGTCTTTAACAAAGCAGCTTCTTGCCACTTACGGGAAACCCTGGGAAAGTTCTGAGGGAGACAAACCCAAGCATATTCTTTATGTCTGTGCTGAAATAACTGGAATTGTCAGATTCATTGTATCTTCCCCTCACTTTTTCCCTCTTAAATAAATCAAGCCTTGGTGGTACATAGATCCCTGGGTGCTGGATGTATGTTGAATACATTTCTTTCCCTTTTCAATTTCTTGCTTTCGAGGTTGCGATTTTTGGTGGTGGTGTGGTGGTGGAGATGGTGTAATGAACAAACACAGTTATCACATCCAGGGGCTGTGAAACTTTAATTTAGCAGCGTAATAAAACCACATTGTTTCATATGGAACCAATTCCTCCTTGCCTTCTTCCCCTAAGGACTGAAGGAAATATCTCTGGTATATGGTTAAATACCTGATAGATTAGACCTGCAGATAGATGGTGGATTAAGGCAGAGCACAAAAGAAAGCTCATGTTTTCAGCTGTCTATCCTATTTTCAGGTTCCAGTTGCCCCTCAGTATTCAGAATTTACCACATTAGTCCTAATCTAACATTTAGCTCTTTAATGTTTCCAATATTCTGGGTGGACTCAGTTCCCAGCTTTCACATTGCCTATCTCTTAACATCTCTGCATCTATAAGAGAACATTCATTAGGGTTGGATGGAGGGAAATCCACCAAAAGGCCAGACCCCATTTCTGGGGGCCTGGAATCCAAGTCCCCAGCATTGAAGACAGAATGAATTAAGAGGTACCCTGAGTCATAAAGACAGATCCAAGGGTCAAAATTAAAAATCTAAAAACTCTCAAGCTCTTTCAGAAATGGGTTCATTTCTGAAAATGCTGAAGTTTTGAGAGTTCTAGCTCCTTCTCATGGTTTCCCACACTGTCAAACAGAAGTTAAGCTCTAGGGTCAGAAATAATTAACAGGTAGTCTTTGTGTTAAGCAAGAGGCTGTGCATTGAGCTTTAGCTCCGCTGGTACAATCCTGTGTTGTTTGGGTTTTTACAAGCACATTGCCTCTGCTCCTCTTCTATTGATGGGAACAAATAATACTGTTTTGTTTCTTTCTGTTTAAGATTACCAGGAGGTGTGTAGCTGTGTAGAAATACTGAGGACCCTGAATAAGGACTGTTAACTCTGAGTGCTTTTTGCTAGGGCAGATATACCAGTGAAATAAGGGACACGATTGTTTTGGTAGAACTCTGTGACCGATTCAGAAGGTCTCATTAAATCCGATCTTAGGAATAAGATGGGGACGTTTCTGTCTTTGATTTCCGCATCTCCCTGCGCGTCTGCTTGCTCCCTTCTTTCTGCACACCAACTTCTGCTGTCTCTCTGTCCGCACGACTGACTGAAAGATGGCTGCCGGTTCTGGAATAATCTACGCTGGCTCAGGAAGTGAGGCCGCCCTGAACAAACATGGCCGCCAGGACCCTACTGCCGAAGTCACATGTGTTTGAGAGGCAATCCAGTGTATTTCCATCGTACCACTTCTTTAAGGAGTACGTTAAAGTATCTATAGTTCCTTGTATCCCTCAAAATAGAGTTATTTTAAGGCTTGAACATAAAATTTTAGAGCAGGAAAGGATTTTAAAGTTCACCCAACCCTACCCTCTGTGTCTCATTGGGGGAGAAAAAAGTGAAGGCAAAGAGAAAGTGATTAATTTCCCAGAGGTCCTAAAGCTAGGGAATAGTGTCCAGTGCTCACGCTTTTAGGCAAAAATCATCCAATATATCCTTTATTCAGTTTTCTCCTGCTGTATCACAGCTACACATACTTCAGGTGTTATTTTTTCCTATTGCCTAGAAATTTTTGGATTACAAGGGATTTATATTTATAGTCCGTTATTTAATAGATGGTTTGTTTTAGGTTTTTATAGACTCTTCTATGCTAGCAAAAACATAGGTAATGTTTGTGAAGACAACAGGGAAACATGGAAAAATGTTTATGATGTAATGAAAACAGCCAATTAATGATTCTATATTCTTTATGTTCGAATGTAAAAATATTCGTGTGAATGTCAGCTAGGTTTTTTAGAATGGTGGTATTGTATGTAACATTCAATTATCCTTAAGACTGTTGTTATTTTTAGTATTTTAGAAAGTACACTTAATAAGAAGACAACCTACCCTACTTCTCATTGTGGGGTTTCCCGAACCTGTATACCTAGTATTCTTGCTCACAGAAGTGAACTTGCCCTAACATAATGCTGTATTTTTCGGAGCCACTGGAATCTTTATTCCAGTAGTGAACACATCAAAAATGAAATCCTCATCACTGTGGCTCCAGCTGCATTAAATTAGGGTCTAAGCAGAGACTTGACCCCAGAAAGATGGCCCATCCCCAGAAGCAATCAGAGGATGTTTTCAAGCACTTAGTAGAATCAGAATCTAGGAGCTGGGAATAACCTCACATCATGTAATTTCAGAGCCACTGGGTTTCAGAAGTGATAGAAGTGTAGAGCATTGCAGGTCTGTAGAGGCAAAAGTTTGGTTAAAATCCAGATGGGGGCTCTCATTGCAGAAGCCTCTCGGTGAAGTGCTTTCTGCAAGGGAAATTAGATGCATCAAGATTGTGCTTCAGAACTTCCCTGGTGGTCCACTGGTTAAGAGTCTGCCTTCCAATGCAGGGGACACAGGTTCAACCCCTGGTCGGGGAATGAAGATCCCGCAAACTGAGGGGCTACTGAGACTGTGCGCCATAATTAAGAGAAGCCCACACAACACAATGAAGATCATGCATGCTGCAACTGACCTGAGGCAGTAATAAATTAAAAAAAAATTAAAAAAAAAGAAAAGATTGTGCTTCACCTGGAAAAGGCCTTCTCCACCCTCTCCACTGCCCTCCCCCCGCCCCACCCCCAAGCTTTGCTGTCTACTTCTGACTGCAAAACTGCGGGAGAAAATGCAACTCATTAGACACCATCTGATTTTTAATCTGCCCTTATGGCAGTCCATGTGTAAAGCAAGACAGGACAACTAGAACAGCCAGCAGGGCTTGTGAGGGCTGGAGGGCGCACCTCGGAAAGGAGGCCTTTTGCTTGCACACTCCTTTTCTACTTGAAAAGGGCAAACCAGATTGTCAAGGAGCATGAGAAGTAAAGGGAAGGGATCAAGAGGCAAGCTGACACTACATGTCCCACACCTGTCAGATGCCTTTAAGCCATTAGCTCTTAGACCCCAGGAACCTGCTCCTTCTGGCTTTTTCTACCACATGTAACAGTGCTGTGTGGTTGGGGCTTAATGAAGATAGTGCTTAATGAATTTGATGAAGAGGACAGGTTGTCAGGAGCCTCCACCGAGGCACTTCTGCTTCTCTAAAAGTAGGACAGTCTTTGTTTCAGAGTCGATACAGAGGGATGGCGGAGAACAAAAGATATTTCACTATCCGGAAAGAAACGTAGAGTTTGGGTGAGAAATTTCAACACCTCTACAGGATTATCTTAGCCCTATAGGAATGATCTGGCCTATTCATTCATTGACAGATTTGTTCATGGATCTGTGTTTTTCATTCAACAAACTTTTTTACCTCCCACTATGCTGAGTACTGGAGAAACAGGACCTTGTCTTCATGGAGTTTACAGGGAAGACGTCCTCCAGACTCACTCCACCACATCTATCTTGAGTGCTTAATATATTAGGTACCATGCTGTGCTGTGCTTAGTCACTAAGTCATGTCTGAGTCCTTAGGGCGGGCTACACCCTGTGGACTGTAACCCGCCAGGCTCTTCTGTCCATGGGGATTCTCCAGGCAAGAATACTGGAGTGGATTGCCATACCCTTCTCCAGGGGATCTTCCCTGACCCAGGGACGAAACCCGGGTCTCCAACATTGCAGGCAGATTTTTTACCATCTGAACCACCAGGGAAGCCCGAGAATACTGGAGTGGGTAGCCTATCCCTTCTCCAGGGGGTCTTCTTCACCTCGGAATTGAACCAGGATCTCCTGCATTGCAGGCAGATTCTTTACCAGCTGAGCCACCCAGGAAGCCCATTAGGTACTATGAGTCATAAAGGTGAACCAACAGAGTCCTCAGGAAGTGCAAGTGTCAGGAATGGATCCTAATTGTAATCTCTCCAGAGATTTGTAGTCAGTTCGTCACTTATTAGGCCTCTCACTTCCGGTAGATATTTGTTTTCTTGGTTGGATTCTAATTTCCCTGTTCTAATTGCTTTTCTGGTCCTGGCCAGCCCTCAGCATGCAAGATTGCCATTGGTACCTGCTGTTTGAAGCGCAAGCCAACGATTCTTTATGTAATTTTTTTTTTCTTTTAGTTCGGCTGGATTGGGTCTTTATTGCTTTGTGGGGACTTTCTCTAGTTTCAGTGAGTGGAGCTGCTCCTTGTTGCGGTGTGCGGACTTCTCATTGCGGTGGAGCACCGGCTCTAGGCATGCGGGCTTCAGTAGTTGCTTCTAGCACCCAGGCTTGGTTGGTCCACAGCATGTGGCATTGTAACAGGAGGGAAAGGGACAGGGCACAACTTTTGAAAGAATGACATAGCCCAAGGACACAACATAAACTGATTAGAATCAAATGGGAGCAAGATGGTAGACAAGACTAGACCTTAATCGTCAATCAGCAAGTGAAATGAAAGACCCAGAGGTGCCATGACAGTTCCAAGGCACTGTCCAAAGACCAAGGAGTGGGCGGTGGCCCAAATCCTGGAAATCTCCGCCCCTTCCCAAAAATAGTTGGAATAATCCTCCTGGCTCACTAAAGTGAAGTGAAGTGAAGTCGCTCAGTCCTGTCCGACTCTTTGTGACCTCATGGACTGTAGCCTACCAGGCTCCTTGTCCATGGGATTTTCCAGGCAAGAATACTGGAGTGGGGTTGCCATTTCCTTCCTGCTCTCTAGCGTATGAAATTACCCAGCCTATAAAAACTAACCATGCCACATTTCTAGGCCGCACTCGGCCTCTGCGATGGCCCACACACTGTGGAGTGTGCTCCTCTCTGAATCTGAATAAATCCGCTTCTTACCTGTCACTATGTCTCTCACTGAATTCTTTTTGTGATGAGACATCAAGAGCTTCATTAGTTCCTGAAACCAGGTACCATGGGTTTTGGCTGGGTTTGAGTCCCAGCATCTGAGTTCAAGTCCCAATCTGAGATAAACTGTTTCAGAATCTTCCGGGGTCAGGGAAGTCCACAAGCCAACTATTGTTGGAAACAACAGTTCTTGTTTCCAAAAATCTTGGCTCTCTGTGCCCCAGTGCCAAACAGAAATACAGAGTTATGGAGGAGAAAAAAAGAGGAAAGAGTAGCTTTATAACTTTGTCAGGCAAGGGGAAACATAGTGGGCTAATGCCTCAAGAACTGTGCCTTGGACTTGCCTGGGGGCTCAGACAGTGAAGAATCTGCCTGGAGTGCAGGAGACCTGGGTTCGATCCCAGGGTCGGGAAGATCCCCTGGAGAAGGGAATGGCAATCCACTCCAGACTTCTTGCCTGGAGAATCCCATGGACAGAGGAGCCTGGTGGGCTGCAGACCATGGGGTCACAAGAGTCTGACACAACTAAGTGACTAACAGTATTAGCTGTCCGTGGTGAGTAGGGAAAGGTTTTATGGTCAGGCAGGAATATGTGATAAGGCTCAAGGCAGTAACTGTCTTAGATTCTTTCTTCTGCAGTTTCAAAAGGGTGGGGTTTGCTGACAAGATTAGGGTGTGTGCAGGGTCCCAGGTGCTCCTCTCCTAATCTCAATGAACCTCTGCCTCAGGTGGTTTCCTTGCTGCTTCTCCTTTGATGAGCAACTGTGCTGCCCTTTGAAACTCAGAAGGTCATGGAGGCCAGATTCCTGCTCAGGAGGAATGGGGGACAAAAAGGCCTCCGTGCCCTGGAGTCCCCGGGGCCCTGCGAGGCATCACTGTTACCTTGGCCACAGCTCCACTTAGTCGCACCTCCCTGAAGCTGCATTTAGCAGGGATTGAGGGTTGAGCCTCTGCAAACCTCAATTCAAATCAGAGTTCAAACCTCCTGACTGGTGAGCAAACTGCTTTAATACTAACAGTGGGGGAAGAAAAAAATGAGTTTAAAATAATCCTTTTAGAGACACAAGATGCACTTACTTGACCTTTTATTCAGATTCTTTTCTTTCCAATAATAGTGATTTCAGGTCAACATCTCTTTCCATTTGGTTAATTCCATTAGGGCCGTGCCAAAAGAGAGGTTCCATCTGTGGCTTTGAAACCCAAATGGGATGAAGAAAAATCATTGACATGGTCAAAATTTCAGTTATGCTAACCAGATTAAAGACTTTCTACGGAATTAAAGAAAAATTTGACACATAGATTATTCAAGACTAATCATTTAAGCACATAGGGAAATCTTCCATGAAGTGGTATATTGCCAATCTGTCTTAGTACTGACATGTCAGCAGGAGAGATCAGTTTTAAACCAGTATTGGGTTGGCCAAAAAGCTCATTCCAGGTTTTCTGTGTAACACTGATGGAAAAACCTGAATAAACTTTTTGGCCAACCCAATATAAAACAGCAGACATCACATTGCCAACAAAGGTCGATATAGTCAAAGCTATGGTTTTCCCAGTAGTCATGTACAGATGTGAGAGTTGGACCATAAAGAAGACTGAGCACCAAAGAATTGATGCTTTTGAACTGTGATGCTGGAGAAGACTCTTGAGAGTCCCTTGGGCTGCAAGGAGATCAAACCAGTCAATCGTAAAGGAAAAGTCAACCCTGAATATTTATTGGAAGGACTGATGGTGAAACTGAAGCTCGAGTACTGAAGCACAGTACTCCAGTACTGAAGCACAGTACTCCAGTACTGTGAGGAGCCGACTCGTTGGAAAAGACCCTGATGCCGGGAAAGACTGAGGGCAAGAGAAGAAGGGGGAAACAGAGGGTGAGATCGTTAGATAGTATCACTGACTTAGTGGACATGAATTTGAGCCAACTCTGGGAGATAGTGGAGGGTATACGAGTCTGGCATTCTGCAGTCTTTGGGGTGGCAGAGTCAGATACAACTTAGCAAATGAACAGCAACAATATAAAAATAAGATCCTTTCAGAGAATGACTTAGGAAATGGGAGTGGAAGTGTGGGTAATAGTAGAGAGGTCAGAGAAAGCTGCTCTGAGAGGTGATATTTAAGCTGAGATTTGAAAGACAAGAAGGAGACATCTATGTAAGGGTATAGAGTTAGTGTTCCCAACAGAGGGAACCCCGGTGAGTCAGAGTTCCTGAGGTACGATTGGGCTTGCTGTCTTAGGGGAAGAGGAGGAGGTGGGAACCATGTTCAAGGCAGAGCGATAGGAGATGAGAATAGTCAGAGAGGACACAGGGCCACAGGAAGAAGTTTCAATTGTGTTGGAAGTCCAGAGAGTACTTTAGACAACCAAACACAGACTTTTCAGCAAAGGTGTATGTTTTATTTAGGACTGAAGAACGCACAGAGGTTTCTTCCCCTTCTGGTGCCTCCACGTTGAGTTATGCAAGGATTGGTAAAATCAAATCATATTTACAAAACTGCTTTGAAAATTTTAAAACACTGTACATTTAAAGATATTGTTATGAAATCGTTTAACACCATTGAAGATCTTATTACTTTATGAAAGTGTTAGTCGCTCAGTCATAGCCTGCCAGGCTCCTCTGTCCATGGGGATTCTCCAGGCAAGAATACTGGGGTGGGTTGCCAGCCCTTCCTCCGGGGGATCTTTCAACCCAGGGATCGAACCTAGGTCTACCTGCATTGCAGGCCAGTTCCTTACCATCTGAGCCATCAGGGAAACCATTATTGGTGGGAGAAGCCAGTTCTCCCTGTTGGACCGACCTGGCCGTTCCCTGAGGCCTCCGTCGCTCTGAGGACCCTGTTGCCATTTTCCATACATCGTGAGGGCTTCGGGGAGGAGGTTTCCCGCCATGTAAACCCGCAGACAGTGAGGAGAGGGTCCTGGTTTGGCTCAGTGCTGTCCTCTGAGTCCACGCGAGCAAAGGTGAAGATGTCCTGAGGCTGTGATTCCCAGAAAGTCCCCACTTCTGGGGCCACATGAGCTAAATGGAAATTATGAAAATATCCAGGGCAAGAAGCTAATAAATAAGAAGTGACAGGCATTGCATATTAGGGGATTATTTGACTCTCCTGCAAGACCCATCATGAAGGCTGAGGGCGTCTAATCATCGCCCGGTAATGTGCTGCCTGATGAACTCCTGATACAAAAGGAAGTCTGGTCCTTCGAAAGAATTAACCAGAAGATTTATGTCCTGAGGAGGATCACGCCCTTTGACGTGGGCCGTTTCTAAGAGCTTTTTTTTTGTGACCTTTGGTTTCTAAATAGTCCTTGGCCGTGATCTCTAGAAAAGGTAAAGGAATATGGCCCAGGTTTGTTCCATGGCACCAGGAATAAGGAAGCTAAGATACAGGATGGTGATCCCCATTCATGCTGGCTCTTGTCTGGGCCTGGCCCCCTCCATGGAAAGCCCTGGCAGGGATGCTATAATCGTGTACTCAATGAAGGCAGACGTCGTTTTGATATCTCTTTACTAAGTAATTCTGCCAGTGCTCCCCAAGCCAAAAGTGCAGCACAAATTAATTGAGCAAAAAAGTGACCTGCATTCAGTTGGCCTTTCTGTCTTTATTAGGATCAGAAAGGACGTTTGGATGCAGATCATTTCAGAGGGGAAAAAAAGGGCATATGTTACTTATTGTTTGGGGTGAATGTTTTTAGGATTTAAAAAGGGGATGCCGTGTCCTTAATAACTCTGGCATGCCACACCAATTCTGGTTGGCCTGACAGATTAAACATGAGCGCTCTCCCATTATTCTTGCAGCCTTGGCTTCCCCTCCAGCCTGATATGTATTCCACGCACAGTCAAGCCTCTGAGTTGACATCTTCTTCTAAAATTGTTTGGCTGTAATAAATATAAAACTTTCACCACTGATGTAAAGCATTGCTGGTTGGCATCATTTCCTACCCCCTTTTAATTATTCCTGACACTGTGGAGAAACATCTAATATAAATCTGTAATGTGTGCTGATGACAAACTACACGGTTGAAGGACCATGTAATTTCTCCACAATTAATTAAAGTGCATGGAGATTTTTTTCCCCCCTTCTTCCTTGCTTTCTGTTTTTTTTTTTTTTTGCTTTCCCCTAGCAGCCAGATGCCACTGAGTGGCTCAAATAACCCTGCTGTCAACTGTAAAAAATTAAGATCCAAACCGTAAGAAAGGTACTTAGATAAAGAAACCAGATGCTGGGTTATTTGGGATCCCCACATACATCTTGATGTAAGCCGCCATTGTTCAACATCTGTATTTCCACAGCCTTAATTATGTACTTAACTCTGCAAGTCTGTCAGCAGTTGATTTCCACAAGTATCGTCACTTTGGTAAATCTTTTATTTAAAAAAAAAAAGAAAATTGAATGGTGCCAATCAGCCAAGGGATGAGAGACACTGGGAACTAGGAGGCCTTGTGCAGAAAGAAGCTGCTGCCTGTTTACACCCCTGACGCAGGCTGGTGTTTATGGGCACGTGTGTGTGGTCACTCAGAGAGTGGGGCTGGGGCTGGGGGGGAACAAACGCTCAGCTACCATTGCCGGCTGATCTGCCACCTGGAATTGATCAAAAGCAAATTAATTTTCATTTTCAATTAGGAATACAATTAAATCCAAAGTGGTGAGGGGGGGAAATCGTAATGTTTACATACAGCTCGGGTGGTGGGAGGGCGGAGGAAATGGCAGATGACATGAAATACACGTCTTTGTATCTGGGCGTTTAATTCATTCAAGTGTGAAGGGGGTGGCTTGGGCTGCCGCTGCTGCTGCTGCTACTGCCTTCCACTTCCCCAGAAGCGGCCCCCTCCTTCCCTCGAGCAGAGTTTTCAGGGAAAGGGAAGAGGGACAGCCCATCAGGGGGTAGAGACTGTGAGAGGTCCCTCCGTGGGGCCCTGCCCTCTTGCTCTGCCGGCTCCTTTTCCCAGGATTCTGCAGTCAAAGAGGTGGATGTTTTCACGAAGTGCTTGAATTCGGAAACAGGAATTTGGCTTTGCAGTCTGCCCCCAGCCCACCGGCTCCCAGCGTCAGAGCGGTACCTGGCAAACGGATCCCCCGTCTCGGTCTGGCCATCATCAAGAGATATTGAGTGATTGTGTGAAAGCAATCTGGCTGCTGAATGCCTCGTGTCACAGGATCCGAGCTCTTTTCGCTTGACTTTTTCTCTGCATTCAACGGCTGCCTTTTGTTGGAGTAACTGAGTGGGGGCCTGTGGGGCAGACAGGATTCCTCCCGGCTGCCTGGGGAACACTTAGCCCACTGTGTTCATCACCAGGGGTGGTAACTGGGGGGAGCTTTGACCCTGATTGGAAGGCAAGTCAATTATTTGTCAATTATGAGATCTAGAAATCCAGATAGGGGGCTCTTGTCAAAGGCTCGGCTCTGGAGTCTGGGGACGGATAAGATAACAGTGGTTTGGTGAACAGACAGCACATGTTTCTTCCCTGTATCCACCTGTCTGTCTCCCAGGGCGGTCACATTTTGCCTTGTCGTAAGCCTGCTGCTGTGCTGGTGAGAAACTCCCAAATACCCATCTTGGAGATCAGCCTCTTTGAAAAAGCAGAGTGGGTCAGTGATAAATATTTTGTTATATGAATAACAATGAAGATAGCTTCAGATAATAGCTGACATCTTTGTAAAATCCTCCGGGTGATGGATTAAGAGGAAGAGAAGGTTCTGGGTCAAGGCAACAGCTGCTTCTGGTGGAAGATCCTCCAAGGCAGTGTGGTGACCACTAATCCCCAGCGCTCCAGTCCATATTTTCCTTTGTACCACCCCCACCTTCCTGGTCCCAGTGCAAGGGTGTAGGTTTCTGCCCTGCATGGTATTTGTGCTTTTAAAGAAGATTTTATGACTTCTGCTATGTTGGAATTCCTCTCTTTACTAGACAGTTGGCATGACCGCAGCCTGAAACCACGATGGAGTTGTTAACACGCTGGGATCAGTTTTTTCCCTCCTTTAAATCTGTTCTTTTATTTTTTTTTAAGGGGGGGAGGGAACTCCAACAAATCAACAGAACTATTAACTTTCTGATTTATTTGCTACAGAGAAGTGAAAAAAAAAAAGTCAATGCAAAGTGACAGAAACACCAGAACAGACAGGAGGAAAACATTCTACATGCAAGTTTCCATCTGAAATCGCACCACAAGCAGTGGGTTATCTGGAGATAGACATCTTCAATTTCCTGACTGCATAATAGAAATGGGTTTTCTTCTTCCTCTTAAAAAGAAAAAAAGCATGCTGCATAGCGTTGACATAAAGTTTTCTGCGATTTGTGTTCTCCAAACTCCACCTCTCAAGAATAGGCTTCTCTCATCTCTGCTGCTAACAGTTTTCACCGCTTTTTCAAGGGCAGAGGTCAGTGTTGCTAACATGATGAAGGCCAGAAGACATCTTCACAGGAGCCTGGGAGATTAACTCTGCCCACCTGGCAGATATCATGGCATTTAGTAAATAGACAGGTCAGGGCTAGTGGCTCAGCTGGTAAAGAATCCGCCTGCAGTGCGGGAGACCTGGGTTCGATCCCCGGATTGGGAAGATACCCTAGAGGAGGGAGCAGCTACCCACTCCAGCATTCTAGCCTGGAGAATTCCATGGACTCGAAAAGAGTCGGACACGACTGAGCAACTTTCACTTCCACCATTCAGTGAAACAGCAGTGAGAAAATCAATCTGGATTGATGACCTAATAGCTACATCTCGCTCTCTCTCTCTCTTTTTAAAAATTTTGACTGTTATGGGTCTTCATAGTGGCATGCGTGTTCAGTAGTTGTAGCGTGTAGGATCTTAGCTCCCCAACCAGGGATTGAACCCAGGCCCCCTGCATTGCAAAGCAAATTCTTAACCACTGGACCACAGGCAGGTCCCTAATAGGTGCATCTCTTGAACACATTATCACTTAGCAAGTGTCTTAGGGTTAGAAGTTTCTAACCCTAAGGATTTGAGACTTTGGTTGGAGGCAGTTCAGGACAGTATGGACATTTGTCCCAGCTGAGGTGGGCTAGACTCTGCAGGTAGCTGACCCACCCTCCTCAAAAACTGGCCCAAGTGATGTGTGGTCTTCAGATGCACACGTCTTCCTCAAATGCACTATATTTTCCTCACCCCTAAGTTTCTGATGACCCATTTCTGAGATGCGAAATTCTTGGCACTGGCGCATAGCTTACATCACTTTTACACTTCAAAATGCCCCATGATCTCAAAAGCAGTCCTCGTTTTTCAATCACTCTGTATATCGATACTTCATTTTATTTCATGGAATGTTTTAAAATTATATTTAAAAGGCAGCCTCTTTCGTCTCATGTGCCCTTCCTTGGCTGGGAAACAAAGGCAGTCTCTTAAGAGGTGTTTTATATTTTATGACTATGGAGAGAGAGCATAGTTCTTTAATAGGTATATGTGAAAGAGAGTTCCACGTTATAGGTTTTCAGAGGTTAAAAGTTCTGGAACAAGGCTGTTTGATAACATCTTTGAAGGACAGAGGAGCAGATAGAAACCATAGAGGTCTGGATGCCAACACAGCACACTCCCAGAACCTGGGGACAACAGGAGCTTTTCTGAGATCATATTATTCTCACCAATAAGAGCATCCTGCCTCGACCACGGGTGAGGGCTGTGCAGGATGGATCATTCTCATCTTATGCTTCATGGTTATGGGCAAGTAATATGTTCTTCATTGAGCCGGGCAATTGACGGAGACGCCAGTGCATTTAAGACTCGAGTCTACTGGAAATGAGACTTGCTTTCTTGCCAGAAATGGATGCTTTTCTGTGTCCGCCACTATCACACATCTTGATATTTTTTGTAATCCTGACTCTTAAAACAATAATATCAAACAACTCCAGGGGAAAAAAAAGTTAAATATTTCCATATGAAGAGCTGATTAAATTTGTATGGTTTTCTTTTCAGTAAAAATTGATACGTGATGAAACGCAGTGCAGCTGGATGGCTGGTTGGAGCTGATATTCCCACATCCTCTGATCTCTCTACCCGCTCTAAGGGTGGGTGCCCAGTGACCCGCTGTGCTGTACCTGGGTTCTGAAACGCTCATTTGCAGGGCACCTACACTGCAGAATGCATGCTCTAAACAGAGTCAACAGTCAGCTGGCTCAGGTCTCTCCTCTTAAGTCATATGGTTATCCCCTGAACTTTCCCTTGGCGGCAGGCGGAGTCCATGGGAAGTATTGTAGTTGACAGTGGGCAGGTGACACTCTATCAGGATCTTTAAAGTTGAAACTGGGGCAAAAGCCTGGCTGGGATGTGTGGGAAGGTGGTGGCAAAGATGATTTATTGGCTCATGTGTTTGAAAAGGGGCTTCTCCAGTGGTTCAGTGGTACAGAATCTGCCTGCTATGAGGAGACATGGGTTCAGTCCCTGGGTTGGGAAGATCCGCTCGGAGGAGGGCATGGCAACCCACTCCAGTATCCTTGCCTGGAGAATCCCCTTTGATAGAGGAGTCTGGCGGGCTCCAGTCCATAGAGTTGCAAAGAGTCAAACACAACTGAAGCGACATAGCACATACGCACGTGTTTGAAAAGGTCAAGGATATCTGACTTTAGTACAGTATGACCTTGAGTTTGGATAAGGCGGCCGTGACCTACATTCTTCTGCTCCATGTGCTACGCCCTCCCAACAGTGGTGGTCCCACTGTCAGTCAGACTTTCTTCCCTTGCTCACAAGATGTTGACCAGTTGCTCTTGATGCTCTTTCCTTCCATGTTCATATCCCATGGTGTTCCCAGCACAGGTGTTCCTTTGCCTTGATGGAAGCTAGGGGAGCAGGGTGATGCCAGGGCTGGGGTTGGCTGCACTCGACGGCCTGGGGCCCAGAGTCTGGAATGAAGAGCTTTCGTGGAGGACAGCTTGGATAAGGTCACAGCCTCAGTTGGTGACCAAAGCAAGAGTATCCTGGGGGACTTCCTTGGATAGTGAAATCCACTGGTTGAGACTCTGCCTTGCAATGCAGGGGACATGGGGTCAATCCCTGGTCCAGGAAGATTTCACAGACCATGGGGCAGCTAAGACCTCTCGCCGCAACTGCTGAGCCCGGGAGCTCTGGAGCCCAAGCTCCACAACTAGAGAGAAGCCTGCATGCCGCGGTGAAGAGGCTGCATTCAGTAACACGATGCAGCCAAAAATAAATAAATATTGAAACCAAACCAAAAAACCACAAAAGACCAAGATTATACCAAAGGCCATTCCACCAAAACATTAAGACAGGAAAGTAGACCTCTTTGATCAGGAAACTTGGTGTCACGGGTTAGTCACTTTCACTGCTTCTATTTCCATTCCCTTTAAAATATGGATAATAAGAGGGAGGGGCTGCTCAGTTATTCCTGCGGATGTCCAGGCTTGGCTTCCTATTTTCCCAGTGTTCCGGGTGGGTGGGTGTCTTTCTGCTGCTGCTCGCAGTGGCCCCAGGTGACAGTGTATTTTTGTTCAGCAGACTTAAAGGAGATGAAACCATCCTGCCATGTCTGTGCTTAAAAACCACATCCATCTGGCGACTTCTGCGGATAGGAAGTTGTCAAAGAGTCAGGGACCCCTCTAGGCTTTGGCCGGCTTTGACCCTTGCTCATCACACATCCTCAGGACTCTCCTTGACCTCTAGGATAGGAAAGCACCCGTTTGGTCTTTATTCTACCTGTTCCTCTCTCTAGCCACCCTCATTTTCCTCCTCCTCAAGGCTTTCAAAGATCATCTCCTGCTGGGTCACTGCTCAAAGTTCCCTTGGTCTGCTGGTCTTGCCATGAGAAGCAGAAGTACCTTGAACCACCTCCAATGGTAGTGACTTTCCCGGGTGAGGTCAGGCACTGGGAAAATGGGTAGGAGATATTTACAGTGGCTCTCTTTGCGTAACTCCTCAGTCAGGCATGGCAAAGGTCCCCCAACTCAAGGACTTCAATGTTTGTGATTAGAGAGAAAGACAGATTTGACTCTCAACGTTGGCGAGGCTCCAGGGAAAGTCGTGTGTGCCACTGAGCTGTTAGCGATCTCTATTTGTCAAACGGAGTGTTTACCGTGGGCTCCCTTTCCACCCTCCCCACTGCCCCCCCCCCCCACCACCACAGTACCAGGAACCTGTCTACAAACAAAGCATTTACCCTCTGAGGATTTCTTTCTAATTAAAATTTTACATATACCCAATAAACAAGGGCACGTTTGAAATGGAAATTTGTCATTTTCGTAGGCAACTTAGATCAGCCCCACCTACCTTGAGACCAGGGTGTCTCCTTCAGTGCAAAGCTGCAGTGCTGGCTTCCCTTTAGTCTTGGGCGGCTCACACTCCCTGTGTTCTTAAATCCTGGTGTGGGTTCTTCTTGGGTTTTGTCTTGTTTTGTTTTTCTTTTTTCCTTGAACACTTTCTGCAGTTTAGTTATTTGTTGTAATTATCAAGTTCATTTTTCTCTAATAGATGTGATTAAGTATATTTAGCACTGTGTAATGAGTTTTCTGCCTGGTTGCATCTTAGCTAATAAGGAATTCCTCAGCGGCATCTCTTGACAGCTGCTGCGAATCCCAGGTCTGTGCGGCCACAAGAGACCCCTTCCATGAACTGCTAGCATTAAAGAAATTAACTCCATTACACTCACCATAAAATTGAGGCTGAAATTTGATTACTCATAGACCCTCAATTCAACTAGAGACTGTAGAAATGGGGCCGGGCCAGCAGGGAGGAAGGTGAGTGAACGTGAAACACCAGTGTTCACTTTTCCATCAGTGTGTGTGTTCAGACGCTTCCAGCCGTACCTCTGATTTGATACCTGAGCAGGGCCGGAGGGCAGTGCCAAGCTGATGACTTTATAGCCGTGTGCTTTGGTGGGTATGAGAGACCGGAAGTTTTTGTTTCTGTCGTGATGGTGGTACCTTATTTTTCATGCTTTTGCCTTCCCTGAGCTAAGAAAACCTGTTGGTGTGTTTTTGGCCATCGGAACTACTTGCCATTGTCATAGGCGGTCCAGATTTGTCAGGCGAAAGTGCTGAGGGCAATTAGTTATTGGTGACTGGCTGCTATGATGTATAGTTGCCTAGCAACGGTCTCTGAATTAAGTCTCTGGAAAGGGGCAAACAGGAAGAGACAAGACAGGAAGATGAAATAGGTACCATTTCGACGGGTAGGTGAGTCGGTAATGAAAGAAGAGTAAAAGGTATTTGTAATCATAGAAATGGCTGAGTGGAAAATTGGGGCTACGGGAGAGAAAAGACAGGACTTAGTTGCTCCCTTGCTAAATAAAATAAGAGTAAGCAGCAGTTGAACCAACCCCATTAATACAAAAGCTCATCTTCTTTCTTCGACATTTTGTGATTCCAGTGCACGCAGAACTCAGGGAGCGATCTTTATCCCAAGTACAGCGTGAAAATGCACGGAAGGGAGAGAAGGAGACTCGAGTCATGCCTGATTCTTGAAATCTTGAGGACAAGCTTAATTCATACCAACTTTAGTTCATACCAACGAGCTGGGGTTAACTGGGGGACAGGGTCCAGTTTTGATTCAGTCCTACTTTGGCACCAGGTGGAATTGGTACTCTCAGATACAGATGTTCCATCTTGATTCATGTGAAGTCAGGAAGTATCTTGAAGAAGCCGAGAACAGCGTATCCATTTCATTAGAGTCAGCTGAGTTGAGACACGCGGCAGACTTAAGCCATCACCCTGAACTCCCTGATTTATTTAGTGAGCTGGTTTAGCCTCTAGAAGGCCAGATGAGCCAAAGAAAGTAGAGAAGCAGACTATGGCCTTGATCCAGATACGGAGCCTTGTTAAGGGGCTGCCTTATCTACATGAGGAGCTACATCTGGAGGTCTGCAAAGGTCCGGGGCTCATTACCACTGGTAAGAGCTGTTTTGCAATTAGTGTTGAAACACTGAGATAAAGAAAGGATATATAGGAATTAAAAACAGATAATGTAAACACTAACAAAGAGTCTTAATCCCCTCAAATGAGTGTTTTGCATGTTTACCTCTGATTGGAATTCTTAATAATATCGAGTGCGTTGCAATTCAATAAAGATTCCCCAGGAAGAAAGAAGTCGATCCTTGGATTACAAAACAAAACAAGAAAAACAGAACCCACCCCCCCCAAAAGAAAACTTACACTCACTGCCTTTCCATTACTTGAAAAATAAAAAAGAACATTTTAAATAGTAAATACATGACACAAGAAGGTTTTGTCTGGGTTTAGTCGGGTTCAGATCACTTACAGGCACAATGGAATCCCCCATTATGTAGTGATTAGAAGGGCATCTTTCAAGCTTGGAAAGCAGATTTTCTATCTCCACCTATGACTTGTTTTCTCTCTGAAGAGTGAAGGTGTTTTGATAAAAAGTTATTATCGTGCAGTTGAGCAAGTCTTTGCCCTCCTGGCCTGAAGTTCCTCGCTGGAGAGAGGAAGTTGATAACCATCTCGGATTCTTGCCTGCTACCTATTAAAGGCTCATCCTCACTTACACTCCAATACTGTATTTTCAGGACACTGTATAATTATTTGAGAAGAAGCCAAAATGATGGCTAGGGCATAATAATAGCATGTATAGTAACACAGTCTGTCTAACGGCCTATGGTTCCAGTTTAAATATCTTAAGCTAAGGGTGCCCTGTGCTCCTACATTCCTACCCCCACTCCCATCACTTTTCCATATGTAATATTCACATTCTAGTTTCTTAATACCCAGCTTCCCTCCTGGATTGTAAACTCTGTGAGGGGAGGAGACATACCTTGCTCTCCACTGACTGTTGTAGCCCTAGCACCCAGCACAGGGTCTTGTACATAGAAGGAACTCAATAGCTATTGATTGAATTCATTGTTTTCTTAGAATCCAGCAATGGTAACTGGCCTCCAGGATGGCCCTGCATGATCCCCAGCTTCCAGAATTCACAGCCTAGTGAAATCCTCTGTCTTTCAGTGAGGGCTAAACTTGGTGACTTGCTTCTGACAAACAGAATAAGGGGGGAAACTAGGTCATAACTAGGTCATCATGGTAACTCTCAAAAGTCTTTCTGTCTGGACCACTCATTCTGGGGGAAGCCAGCTGCCATGCTGTGAACAGCCTTCTGGAGAAGCCCTCATGGTAAGGAACTGAGGCCTCCAGCCAACAGCCGTGGCAGTGAGCTTCCAAGTGTACCTTCTAGCCCACATCAAGCCTCAGGTGCCTGCAGCACCCGCTGACACATAGAGTGCATCCTCGTGAGAGACCCTGAACCAAATGCCTGACCTACAGAAACACTGAGATACTCACGCTTACTGTTTTAGGCCCCTGATGTGGTGGGTAATTCGTTACACAGCAATAGATAATGGATATACTAGTCAGTTGCCATAGGCATCACTTTATTCACTTTTTCATTCAGTGAGTCCTTGTTGAATGCCAGCTCTGCCAGGGACTGTGTGGGATGCTGGGAACACCAGGACAAATAAGGCAAGGGCCCTGCCATCAAGGACTTAGAGTTTAGGAGAGGGAGATGGACGTGTAAGCAGGGAGCCCTGAAGCACTGCCCATAGAGGTGCAGTGGACATACAAAGGAGAAAGCTGGAACGGGGTGGGGTGGGAGGGTCCCCTAAGACCAACACAGTGGCCTCTCATATACACACAAGTACATCACAGGAGACACTGTTTCCCAGTTGTAACTTAGCTTAGCTTTAAACAGTCTCAGCAAACTTTGTTCGGTGTCCATCCACATAGCATTGAGTCGTCGTAGAGCGAGTCTGCCACTACAGAAGAAACGTCCTAAGTTCTTGGCCCTGGAGTGTGAGCATCCCATGCTGAACTTGACTCCTTTTGAATGGTTGTTCTCAGTCTGTCCGTTTTCTTTCTCCTCCCTTGATCTCTCTGTCACTAACACTCTATTATCCAGGAGCCTTTTGATTAGAAACAAATGGTTTGATTATTTTTAAAAGAACAAAAAACCATGAGACTGTTTGAATGCTTTGTATGTTTGCTGGCCGTAGAAACACTTGTTTCACTGCGGCTGGAGGCTGAACACGATAGGAGGAAGAGGGCCCACCAATGGAATGCTTTTAGAAAATGATGAGAAGATAAAGACATCAGCCAATATAGCCCGTGTGTGTGTGTGTGTGTGTGTGTGTGTGTGTGTGTGTGTGTGTGTGTGTGTCTTTGTGTCTGTGTGTGTTCAGTTTCACAGTCGTGTCTGACTCCTTGTGACCCCGTGGACTGTAGCCCACCAGGCTCCTCTGTCCACTGAATTTTCCAGGCATGAGTACTCGAGTGGGTTTCCATTTCCTTCTCCAGGGGATCTTCCTGACCCAGGAATCAAACCCACATCTCTTGCTTCGGCAGGCAGATTCTTTACCACTGAGCCACCCGTATTTTGTTATTTGTTTAGCTGCCCTGGTCTTAGTTGTGCCACATGGGATCTGGTTCCCTGAGACCAGGGATTGAACCCAGGGCCCCTGCATTGGGAGTGCAGTCTTAGCCACTGGACCACCAGGGAAGTCCCACCCTGATATATTGATGATCAGTGTTAAATTGAAAGGAATGCATCTCTGTAGGGACCATTTAGAACAGGGGATTCATTAGTAGACCCATTTCCAGAACTTCATCCTCTAGGCTAAAGCAAGCTTTCCCTGCACAGGGATGGTGTTCTATGGCTGACCAAGGATGGGTGACAGAGAGGGGAGAATTCACTTTGCAATAAAGAAGCAGCTCTGCCGGGCCTGGGTCCTCTACCCTCTAGGGGCTGGGGCTCAGGAACAAGAAGGAAGAGGCACCAGAGAACCACAATAATACTGTCAGGATGCTCCCAGCTTTAGAGATGACTCCGAGGAGGAAAAGAGCAGACACATTCTTTTTCCTTTTGCCACAGGCTGCAGTGTGAAAGCAATAAGATGCTGATACTGTCCTCCTGCAGGTATAACTGATTTGAGGGGGGGAAGGGAGGCAGCCTAGGAGAGACACCAAAGATTGTTTGGGCTCTTCCCACCTCCTGTTCACGACCAGGAGAACGGAGGAGCCATAGGTGGTGTGTAGGAATTTTTTGTTTGGATTCTTTTCCTCCCCTTTAAAGAAAGAAAAAGCGCCTCCTTTGTATGCTGCGGCAGTGTCTGTTTTTTGTTGTGGTGGTTGTTGTTTTAAATAGGAGAACTTGTGAAATGAGACTGCATGAAAGATGGACTTGTTTTATATATGGGATATTGCCTGTCCTTCAGATCTATGTGTCTCGCTTATGGAATGAACCAAAGTAGGAGAGATAAACTAATATTTTGTATAAGCTCAGCCAGACAATACAGATGATAAAGATGTTTCATCTTCTTATGCATGCAGAAAATATGAAAAATCGTAGTTTACACATATTTGCTCAATTCAAGTGTAAAATTGGGCCCCTCGATTGCCCTGGGCCACAGTGGCTGTGTTAAGGAAGCTCGATTTACCTTGCAGCCGAGTGAAAAATGATCAGAATATTAGACTCATCTAGCCCACATTAAGGAGCCATTGCATTTCCCGACAATTTTCTGCTATCTCAATATGAAAACAGAGCAATTTCAACTCATATCAGGTTATGATCGGCAATTACAGTTGCATAATTCACCTAGTCGCCTCTTTGCAGGGCCTTTATTTTCCCTCTTGGTGACATTCCTGAGAAAGTGCCTGATAAAAATGTCATATATCATCCCAGCTTTAGAACTCGTGAGGGGGTAATCTGCTATGCCTTGCTGAGCCCATATTCATCACTGGATTTTTGACTTGGAGGGGTCATGGCACTCATAATTTCCTGTTTGATATTGTCCTCACCAGCTCTGACAAGGGCTGTAAAAGCTGGGTTGTAGGCAGCGGTTAAGCCCCGTTCCAGTGGGGCTCATCACCAGCAATAACAGTGCATTACCGCGGCTCGTGCTGTAGTTGGCCGTTTCGAAGATAATTAGATTTGATGTCAACATTTCTTTATCACCTGCATCCTTTTGTGCATCTGTGTGTCAAGTTGTTATTTCCGGATTTATTAGCACCCTCAGAGCTCCTCTCTATCTGTCAGCCTGTGGGCTGTTTGTGTTGACAGTTGTAAAGTTAATTACTAGTACTAATGAGCACCGGGCTTTTGGTGGACATGGCGTTTTGGACATTTAAAACTATAATTAGTTTTTTTTTTTTCCTTGTGTGGTGCTTCAGTACAGGAAAACAGTGTTTAAAAAAAATACCTTCCGTTCCATTTTGACATTCTGTGTGCAGTCAACTTATCTTTTATTCAAAGGCTCCAAAAATTCAGTTCTGTTTATTGTTCAAATAGACTTCTTTTCCATTGTAACTCCATGAATAATTTCTCTTGTTCCTTACTTCTCTTTCAACTTGATCATGTGACCATCTCATCTGCCTTGAGAATTAAGCTAGTGATGGTGAAAGGCTCAGAAAACGTGCTGGGAAAATGTTGACCTCCACCCAATCAGTAGACGGCAAATTTTCCCTGGATAACTCTTCTCTTTTCAAATCTTACTCTGGGTTCAACTGGAAGATTCAGTGACTGGATAAAATTAAAAGAGTAATAGATAGTTCTCCAGGTGACCAGTCCCTAACTAATAGCCAGTATTTATGTCGTATTAATTCTGTGCCCAGGAATCATGGTACAGGGTCCCTAGATTCATCCTTACAACAAACCTAAGAGGGGATTACTAGTATCTCCATCTTATAGATGGGGAAACTGAGGTTGAGAAAGGTTAAGCAACTTACCCAGGGTCTCAGAAGTAGGAAGTTGCGCTGAGATTTTAATCCAGTCAACGTAGCTTGGAGCCCGTGCTCATAACTAGAACTCTAAAGACACAAAGTACACTTTCACGAAAAATTAGCAGACTCCTGGGGCATGTATTCTAGAACAACGAAAAGCCGTCACTTAGTGAATCAGATGGGCTCATTTGTATTTCACTCCCAGTCATCCAGGGATGCCGAGTTTCAGTGTAATGGCAATTATCTATGGCATGTACTTTATGGAGGTATTTTGTCTGGTCTTTTGCAGCAGCAGAGTACCACTCCCTTGCTGCTATTCATATTTACTTTCTATTCATCATTATCTGCCATTTTGCTAAATAACTATCCTTCCCGGACATAAATCATCTATAAAAATACTCTGGCTCAGAGAAAATTTCGCCCTGGCACTGCAATGATGAGATAACTATTTTCATCTCTTGTTGAAGCATTGAGATTTATTGGCTTTCGATGGGCAGCAGACCAGGCATCACTCTCTGCTAAACAGACTCCCACTTGCATTTATTCTTATTGCATTTAGCGATTCAAAATGGAGCGCTGGGAATCCCTCGAGGGTCCATTCCCAGCCTGGGTGGGGTGTTATTACTTTATATTAGATAAGGGAAGGACACACAAAGAAACATGTGGCGATTCGGATGATTTTTTATTTCCGTTTAGCAGTGATGACAGAATGTCATAGTGAAATGACTTCAAAAGTCATTTTTCCCCACTGCCCCGGTTCTGCAGGCCTGTCCCTTGAGGGCTCTTCCATTGTACAGTGTTATTAATTCTGCTAACTTTCAGACTTCATTGCTGACAACAGGCCTCTTGGCTTTCGCAGCCTATTACATTAAATTTCCCATCAAACCATGTCAGCCTCTGAGGTCACAGATTTCGAGAGAAGCTTTAGATATTTTGCCATCTGACTTCACGGGCAGGTGTTTTCTAAATTGCTTTTAGGTTTGTTTTTCCAGTGTCAGAAATCAGATTGAACTTATTTAAAAAAAAAAAACAAAAACAAAACTCAAGACAGTGAGTGCTCATCAGGGTAAGAACAAAGCGGAGTGCAAGACACGTCTGAACTGGCGCGTGTGTTTGTGTGTGTGCGCACACCCCTGCCTTGCACTTGTATTCCAGTTGACCTTCCAATAGACTATCATCCCTGACTCCACCTGGTGAGTAAAATGTCTTGTTGACTATTTTTTTTTTTCCGCATCTATTGAAGCCCCCAAATAATAGTGTGATGGCCCTGGTGAGCCGGGCTAGGCTCTGCTGACCTTGCTTTTGGAGGGATCTGTGAAATTGTGGGGTGGCATTAGAGGGTCACTGGGCAGGCCGGTGAAAGGATCGTGGGCCTGCTTTGACACTAGCATGGCTTAATGTAGAATCTTCGAGCAAGTTCCCAGTGGCAATAAAAACTCCCGTGTTCCCCTTCCTGTGTTAATTTCAGCACACTGTTGTGGGATTAAAATAAAGGAAAGGCAGAAACCTTCCTTCCAACTAACATGGCCACAGGCACCACGTTGCTGTCAAAATTACATTCCGAAGGAAGCGTGGGGAGGAAAATGGAGCCGGGGCGCCCGTCTCAAAACAGAAAAGAAATGAGATGTTATTTTTGAAGCAGTCAGCTCCCGAAAATGATTACAAATCATTTGGCAAATCCAACGTGCCCTCCAAGTCCTTATTTATTATTAGTTCCAGTTAATATCTCTGCTCTAAAAAAACGACAACATTCGGGTCCTGGCTTGCCGGCCGTGGCCGTTCAGATTTACAGGCTTGGCGGGGAGCAGCCTTGAGGTTCCCTCACTGCGTGCTGTATGTGGGCTGGGGAGGGTGGCCAAGTGACAGGCCTTGGGGGCTGGAGAGGAGGGGGGTCACCCACTCTCGGGCCTCCGCAGTGCTAGATGTTCATCACTCGGATGTCCCACCTCCGCGCAGGTGTCAAGAGCCTGGGTGCCTTGCGGGCAGGGGTGAATGCCGGCCCCGCCTCCTTTTTCTCTCTAATTTTTAGAGACCACACATCTCCCCTAAACCCATCCTCAGCTCGCTCTCCACGCAGGAGGAGGTGGCAGAACCAGGCTCGGGCTGGAGAGAGGATGTGAGTGAGATGAGGCAGTGTCACCGCGCTTCCCCTGCCGGCAGCCGTGAGGAGAGAGAATCATTTGTGGCACTCTGGGGAGAGTTTTGTCACCCTGACAGTAATGCTGTTATGCGCTGGCTTGACACACAGGATGAATCCATAAAGACAGATAAGTAACTGTGAAAGTGGCTGGGGATCAGGCTGAGTGCCACCACTCACCTGCAGTGACAAATAGAGAGTCATGAAGGATTGGAAATCCTGCCCAACACGGAGATCTGTCAGCAAAGAGATGGACGGCAGCCCGGGTGACACCGGCGGCGGGAGTGACGCGTGCGCATGCGTGCCCCGGCGCGGGGCGTCGGGGGGTCGGCTTCAGAGCCTCTCTGGGGAGGGTGGAGGCTTTTCCCAAGGGGTGTTTGTTGGGGCGGATGGTGGCGGTGGGGGTGGACAGGAGAGGATTTCAATGCTCTCCCTGTCCTTTTCTTGGTGAAATGAAACTCTGGGTGTTGTGTCTTTTTATTGGTTAAGTTCAGGCCTATTTGGTTAAGAAGGCTGTGTTTCATTTCCATTTTCTTTCCCTGGGATTTTTTTCATGCCAATAGGGGTCCCCATCTGCAAATCAAATGAATCCACGTCTTGATAGTTAGCAAAATATGACTGCTAAGCCGCTGATGTCAGGGGCACCAGGCAAAGGGCAGGAGGTAGCCAGGGAGGCGCGGAGGGGCTGCTTAAATTTATCTTTTATGCTGGAGAGGCTTGTTATTTCTGGCTAAGAATCTGCTTTTCTTCACTGAAAGAGATTCAGAGGGAATCACTGGGGGGAAAAAAAAAACAGGCTGTATGCTGGACCTGCTGTTTCCCAGTTGGGCTGGAGATGCAAACAGAACTCTGGTCAGGTCCTGAAATCCATTGTGTTACCGTGTGGGATATGCCATCTTTGTTTTAATTATTCTTGAGGTCATTAAAGCCTGGCTGTGTGTCCTGTCATCTTCTTGGAAAGTTATGAAAGAGATTTGAGGTGACAATTAAGCATACCCGATAAGAGTGAAGACCTCCTTGGCTCCCCATCAGGGATCGGGGCAAAAGCCATCTAGAGCTCTTCTTTTACCTAGAAGGACTGTTTGACCCCATGGATGAGTGTAACCACATTGGGGATCCAAGGATTTCAGGCAGGGTGGGCCCCGAGTCTTACGTGCAGGTTAGCAGGACGGCGAAAGGAAAGCAAACCCATAATCAAGAATCTGTTTTCTGTATCACTGGTGGTGATGTTTGTAAGTGGCACATGGAGGCTCATCTAGCAAACCCTTGTTCTGACTATTTTAATGTCATCATTTTTAAAGAAAAGGATTACCATAATATGTTCTCCCCCCCGCAAAATGAGTCCTCGTGACCTGTTCCGCTGATGTCATTTTTGCCACTTACCTTTATCACAGGCAAAGTCTCTTCAGTCGTGTCCAACTCTGGGCGACCCTATGGACCGTATCCCTCCAGGCTCCTCTCTCCATGGGGTTCTCCAGGCAGACATACTGGAGTGGGTTGCCATGCCCTCCTCCAGGGGATCTTTCTGACCCAGGGATTGAATCCGCTTCTTTTTTTTTGAATCCACTTCCCTTATGTCTCCTGCATTAGCAGGCAGGTTCTTTACCACTGGTGCCACCTGGGAAGCCCTGAAAATGTCCTTGATTTATGTCAGTTGTACCTACTCTGCTAATTTTACTTCTAGGAGCTTAATCTAGAGCACCTTGTGTTTCTGAAACTCTTGTTTCCTCAAAACTGGTTACATGTAGCTTAAACTATTACTAATGCTGCCGCTACTTTGCTTGCTACCACTTCTATTTGAGCTGTATATATTTAAACATTTATTCTTCTCTCTCAGCAGACCCTTGCAATGAGATTTTTCTTTAGAACACCCTGGGGCCTATTTGTTGGTTTTAAGATTCTTTTAGTTTATAATTTGGGGAGGCTAAGATTGTTTTAAAGCCATTCAATGATAATGAAAACAGGTTTTTTTGGGTGTTTTTCTTTTTTTCTTTTGACCCCAGGTTCTCAGTTTGACATGTTTTGACCCTATCATTCTAGCCATGATTTAAATTCTGAATTTCCAGAAGCCTTATTAAAGATGTCAATTTGTGCCCCCAGAATGGTAAATGTTCCTGTGAACTTTGACTCCTAAAGGAAACTCGATTTTAAAAGAATAAAAGATTTTCCTGATAAATATGTTCCTCATTTTGGGCTAATACTTTCAGTCTGAAGGCTGGAATGGGGAAGGGCCAGCCCGTTCTCTGACCCCACTCACTCCCTGTTTCTGTGATGCAGTGCTCTTTTACAACCCAGGGCATTCGATTTTTATTTTGCCAAGATCCCTTTTGTAATGGGATGGAGATCTCCCAGTGCACACCTGATTACATAGGCCTGTCTGTGAATTAAAAAAGAGGGTGGACCACTTACCTGCCAGGTACCCGGAACTCCAGAGCCTAAAGGGAACTCTTGGCTTATTTTGTTCATTTGAGAGCCAAGGTCACGCTACTTCTTGGGGCCTTGGTGATGCAATGCAAGCCAGGGGCTTTTCCCAGCTACAGATCTCCTTACTCTGATGTGCACAGATTCTTCTGGAAGTTATCCAGCTCCTTCTTCTCATTGGATGGCCACAGTGGCCACTGTCAGGGGGCCCTGAGGCCAGGGACAGCTGAGTTGTGCTAATGTTTGTCATAGTTACCCTTTCTCTTCTCCATCTATTTGCTGTTCTTCTGTGTGTATGCCAACTTCATGGCCAGGACACCAATTACCAGAATTTGTCACTAAAAATGCATCAGATGGGGCTTCCCTGGTGGTTCAATGGTAAGGAATCTGCCTGCCAATGCAGGAGACACAGGTTTGATCCTTGGTCTGGGGGGACTCCTCAAGCCTTGGGAACAGCTAAGTCCGGGCATCACAACTTCTGAGCCTGTGCTCTGGAGCCCGGGAGCCGCAACTACTGAAGCCCATGTGCCCTAGAACCCACGCTCCGCAACAAGAGACGCCACCTCATTGAGAAGCCTGTGCACTGCAGCTAGAGAGTAGCCCCTGCCGTCCGCAAGTAGAGAAAAAGCCCGAGCAGCAGTGAAGACCCAGCACAGCCAGTAATAGATAAACAATTTAAAAACTGTATCACATGATGCTCACATCCTCAGTTTTAGCTCCATACCCAAATTCTCAATGAGAGTGCGTTGGGAGAGAAGTTTCTTTTGGAGAGTTTAACCTACCTTATCACTGGCCCTCCCTGTGTTCACCTAGTCACTGTTCACAGAGATAATTCACCCACATGTGCTACCTTCCCAGGAATCGAAAAGCGTTTTTTGGTATTAAGATTTTTTTAACTTGTTTTTAAAAAATATTTATTTAGTTATTTCTCTGACTGTGTTGGGCCTCAGTTACATCACACGGGATCTTTTGTTGTGGTGCACAGGCTCTGGTTGCGGAGTGCAGGCTCAGTAGTTGGGGCTTGTGGGCTTAGTTGCCCGTGGCATGTGGGATCTTAGTTCCCCGAACAGGGATCGAACCCAAGTCCCCTGCATTGCAACGCGGATTCTTTTCTCTCTCTCTCTCGTTTTTAAATTGGAGGGTAATTGCTTTACAATATTGTGTTGGCCTCTGCCATACATCAACATGAATCAGCCACAGTGTACACACGTCCTCTCCCTCCTAAGCCCCCCTCCCATCTCTCACCCCATCACGCCCCTCTAGGTGGTCACAGAGCACCTCAAGGTGGATCCTTGACTGCTAGACCACCAGGGAAGCCCCAAGATGCAATTTTTCAAAATTGATGTGGCCGGCCCATTTTTGTATCGTGCCCACCAACACTTGACGTTGCCTCAGCCTCCTCACATCCTCTTCACCAATCCGCTTTCGGTCCGAGTGACTGTGAGGGACACTGGTGTCTTTGGGACCCTTGGGCCACCAGCACCTTTGGAGATTCTCAAGAGGAGACTTGGCTTCAAATATGAGCACAGCAGAGCTCTTCAGGGTTGACTGTCCACTTTGCACACACTATTATTTTTTTGATCCTCTTAACGTGGTGAGGTGACTAGGCAGATACCACTGGCCCTGCTCTATTACTGGAAAACTTGGAGATGGAGAGGTCCCATTACCGAGTGGCTGGGCTGAATTTCCTGTCCCAGCAGATTTGTGGGCAGTGTTTCCCAGAGTCCTTAGAGCACTCCTTGCCATAGGTGGGACAGGCGATGATGACCCACTTTGCAGAGGGGGAGCCCAAAGCTTAGGGAGGCTGACTAGTTCTCTTGGGGACACAGCAGGTGACAGATGACACAGCTGGGAAACATACCCCAGACCTTCCATCTCTTAGGCCAACACCCTTTGCATTATAGTGGGATTAACCCCGCAATCAACAAAACCTCAAGAACAAAGCTACCCTTAAGTCTCTGTAGAGCATCACCCTTCAGATGATTCCAAATTCCCTTGTCAGTCAAGCTGCAATTCCCTGTGGGGAGATCTCATGAAAAGAAAGTCTCCTTTGGCCAGCTGTTGAGACCAGAACCAGAGAGGGCTTAGTGGGGTGCCCCTCATCTGGGGCGTGCTCACCAATTCACTGGCATCGCAGATGCTGATGACTGGGACCCAAATTCTGGCACTGATTGCCTTTCGCTGACTCACGCCCTGAGTATTTGCAAAGGGCAGGGGCTGTAATGCAAAGATGGCGTGGATGAATGAAAGAAGAGTGTCAGGTATTGCTGAGGAAAGGTGTCCCTGGCAGGGGGACAGATTGCAGACGCAGCCATCCCTCAGAGCAGACCCTGGAGGCAGGAGAGAGAGGGAGATAGCTGTGGAAGGCTCCCATCCCCGAAGCCCGGGCTAGGATCTTGAATCACAGGGGAAGCTACAACAAGGCCAAGTGTGCTGCCTTGCAAAGGTCAGGCTTTAATTACATGCACAGTTAAATGGAAATACTGTAGAGAGGTCACACTCATATTTCTTCAGCCTTCATTAATGTTATTGCTCCATCACTTTCTCTCTCCCTGGGTTTGTAAATGAAAGTTCCTTTAAGTACATTTAAAAGGATTATTTATTTTTAATTGTTTTACCTCTGGAGGGAGAGGTTACCTTTTTTTTTTTTTTTTTTGAGCAGTTAAAAATAAAACTTCACCTATGCATTTCTTGCTAATTTATTTCAAAGCCTGTGCTTTTTTATAGTCTTATCTTACTAATGCTTTTGATTAAAACACAAGCAAAAACCAGCCAACATGAACAGGTTGAATGGCACATCTGTGCAGAAGATAGCAGCTCACTTATTTATGGCTCAAAGAAATGGAGCCTAAATGAAGCTAGCTATTGCTGGAGAGTGGATAAGCGGCCATTATGAATTATCCTTAATTATAGCGATTTCCTAAACTAATAAACCTGCTAAATCTTTATTGCAAAGGTTAGTTTACGCAGTGCATATAAAACCCGCATGTGCTTCGAATCAGACACCAGCTGTCTGACAGTGTGTTCCTATTTCCGTGAGTGTTCACATAAATTTTATGTAGGTTATATTAACAGTCAGTCCATATCACTAGCCACAGATGCCAGGAGACATAAAAATTGCTCTCTAGTGAGCCTAAATATCCCTAGAAGCTAGTTGTGTCTAATGTTCCATGTAGTATTTGTACGTGAAAGCACCAGATTGGAAGGTTATTTACAGATGAATATTTCAATCCAGTTAGTTCATATAGGCCTACTTAGCCTTCTTCGCAGGTTTATTTGTATGCTAAATAATTCACCAAAGGTTCTTGTTTACTTTCTATAGTAGTTTCTATGAAATGCAAACAAGGGAGCCAACTTTAGGTGTTCAGAAGGCTAAGCAGCTCTGCTTAAATGCAGGTCAGAGCAGCCAATGCAGGCTTGCCGCCGGCTGTCACTCAGTTTTACCCATTCTTCATCTTCTTCTCTCTCTTTTTTTTTCTCCTTTCCTCCTCCAGATATGACTGGAGCTTGCTGCTTTCATAGGAATTTTTGGCTGGGCTATCTTTAGTCTAAATTTATCTTTTTCAATACCTGCTATAGGCTGCTTTGGTTTACACAATTACCCACCCAACACCAGCGGCAAAGAACGCCTCCTTGGCTTCCCGAAGCTTCCCCATAGTCCTCTGGGCTGACATGAACAGGTCAGTCCTCGGTTGTTGAATGCCCTTGTTTTCTTCCTCTTTTTCCTTTGGCTTTCTTTCTTTTTTTTTTTTTTCCTGTTTCCTTTTTGTCCTCCATGATTTTTTTTTTTTTTCTGGTACATTTCTAATTCTCAAGATCTGGAAAGACAGCAAGTAGGACCTTTCTCTTTTCCTGGAAAGCCCTGAGCCAGCCCGACCTCTGTCACCCTGAAGGACAGAGGCGCCAGGTCCAGTTCTAAATTAAGTCACCTTCCATGGCCCTTGGGGCGTATGTTCACCTGGGTGGGAAGGGTCGTCATCTTCTGAGGTGGCAGTTACCTGGCCCTATTGTTCAGATGTTCCTGTGGCTCAGTCTCTATGTGAAAAATACCTCTTTTCTCCCCCTATGTTTTGCAAATGTTTCTGATCCTAAACATTTACCCCTAAAGAGATTGGAAAATAGCCTCCTTCATTCTCAGCCAGGCACTGCCAAGAAACCGTGAGAGGGTTCAATAGCAGTGCTAACTTTTTATTTAATAATATTGATTTTATCATTTTTACTACTTACAATGGGGATTGGTCTGCTGATAGTTATTTGACCTCCCTTTGTGCATGGCTGTGGAGTGCTTCGTTAAAGCTATCGACATACCTCTCTCTTCCCCCATCCCCTTCCAGCAGCCCATCTCGGCAAATAATATTGAGATGCAGTAACTGTTCCCTGATATTGATCTCAGACCGTGTTCATCACACCCTTCCCAGGGCCAGGCCAAGAGCATCAGCCCCCATTCTGTTAAACCCTTGACTGCTGTAGGCCAAAGTATCATTTCCATCTTCTAAGCAAGAATATCAACCATATATGTTTCAAAAGAAAAAAAATTACCCAGGAAAATGAAAGCGTTTTTTGATCTTGATTAGTTTTATGAATACATAATTAAACTGATCTTTTCAGTTTTATATTGAGTGTTTTCTGTCTTTTTTTTTTTTTTTTTTTAAGGAATACTAGAAGATCCATGGGTCTCTGAGCTGGTAGGAGGAACTCTGATTACATTTTAAGCCTCTGGGATTCAGAGTTTGGCACATTCAGCCAGACTCAGGGCCTCTCTGACCTTCGGTTCTCAACCAGCTGGGGCTGTTCTCAGCACCTGGACCTAAAAAAAAAAAAAGTTCCATGTTTTGCCTCTATGGAATCAGTTGAGATGACAGCACATTTAAAAGAACCAGGGGTTTCACATTCAAGAAGTGGCCAATTTAATCCGGTGATTATAAACACATCTCTCCACAGGAAGGACATGATATAGGTGGATGTGTATATTCACCGAAAAAATTACCAAACACTGAGCCAATAATTGTGGAAATCATAAGTTTTATAGACCAAAAAAAAAAAAAAAGCAGTAGAAAATTTGCACCAAGAGTGATTATATCTAAGTGTTGGAATTATATGTGATTTAAATTTTCTGCTATGGGCATTTCTACATTTTCCAAATTTTCTTTTGGAGTTAGAAAAGGAATCCTACTCAGAAGTGTTATTTTTCAAAATGGAGAGGTTAGTAGGATTGGAACTCCAAAAGTTTCCTGTCTCCCACAGTGAATACTTTAGCCAAGGGTGAAATGGACTCAGTGACCGTGCTTGTCTCTGCTCCGAGGTTAGCAAGACAGACCTGACTGTCACTGTGCACCTACTGGTTTGTATTTTGTGACTCTAACGGGGATTGAGCCAACCTTTGCCTTTGAAATGTAGGGCGAAATGGCTGGAAAGATTGGTCTGGGAGTCAGACAGACCTAGGTTTGATTCTTGGTTCTTTCTCTTGCCAGCCAGGCCTTTGAGTAAGTTAACTTTCTCTGTGCCTCTGTCTTCTCCTCTGGAAAATGGACTATTGAGAGGATGCCGTGAGATTCTGTGTGTAAGATCTTCACACAATGCCTGGCTTCTAGTACTCCATCAGTAAACTGTAATTGTCATGAATGGCATCTGTATAGCAATTTCCTTGTCATACCAGAGCCATAATAGAAATTAGCATACTCACAGTCCACAGGATGGTGATTTTTTTTTTTTCCCTCCTTAAGCCCAACCAAGACTCAAGTGAGATCAACCCAGGGTCTAATATATTTCAGAATTCCAGGACAACTCTGATTTCCTGTAGCACTCTTTGACTAAAGGCAGTTCATTTTTTAATGTCTATCTAAATGAAACTTTATGTTTTTGTTAGGATTTTTAAAAATTTAAATTATTATTATGATTTTGTTTATTTGGCTGCTCTGGGTCATAGTTGCGGCATGCGGGATCTTTAGTTGCATCATGCACAATCTAGTTTCCTGATCAGGGATCGAACCTAGGGCCCCACCCCACATTGAGAGCACGGAGTCTTCACCACTTCCCTAGGGCTTCCCTAGTGGTTCAGATGGTAAAGTGTCTGCCTGCAGTGCAGGAGACCCAGGTTCAATCCCTGGGTTGGGAAGATCTCCTGGAGAAGGAAATGGCAGCCCACTCCAGTACTCTTGCCTGGAAAATCCCATGGATGCAGAAGCCTGGAAGGCTACAGTCCATGGGGTCGCAAAGAGTCAGACACAACTGAGCGACTTTACTTACTCACCACTGGACCACCACAAAGTACCATCATTAGAGGATTTTTAAAGAAACAAACATTTGTATCAGGAAAAAAGAAAACCTTATAGGTCTTTATTTGTGGTTCTGAAACTGTGATCACCATACTGAGAATTCTTTAGCATAGAATATACTCCTCCCCCAAACATATGTACAGACGTGCACACATGTACACACGCACATGAACACATGTGCACACACATGCACACATGTGTACACAGGCACGCACACATGCAAACACACACACCTCCTCTCTGAAGCAAGGATTCTTCCGGAGAAACGCTAGACACACGTAACTGGAACCCTCAGACTGTCATCTCATTTTTGTCCTGGGGTCAGTTTTGCTGTTCTATCTGTGTGGTCAGAAGCACTTTCTAATACGCCGGACAGCAGAGGTTCTTCCCTGCAGGCAGCCATTTTCAGGGCTGAAAGCAGAGTATAAAAAAGCGGCTAAATTAGAGACTTTACACAGTTGCTGGAACCGGCTTAATGAGAGACAGCGAACATTTTGCAGGCTGCTGAACTTCTGAAATGTGACAATCCAAGCAAATGAAATCATGGTACCTCTCATTGTAGTTTAATTGGACTCAAACTTGGCACGAGGGGCTTGCTGAAAGCTGTATTCCAGGAGACAGACAGGAATCGTGCGCCAACGAATTCAGCCTACACCACGCATCATCTTGCGAGCACCCGAGCTCCTCGCGGCTCTCAGGACGGACTCTTGCAGTCAGGAGAGAGAGAACCACAGCGAATGAAAGCAGAGATGATGAGGCGGGCCAAGCCCTGGCCTGCTGAATGGCATACCTGTCACCCCGAGTTACGCACTCAAAATAGCTCAGCCTCGTGGCAGCCCGTACAGGCCAATTTATTTTAAAGAGGCAAAAAGAAGTGAAACAAACTTAGGCCCTCTCTTCTGCCTGTTAGGGTGTCAAGATATCAGTGTCAAGGAGCCCTCTTCACAGAAGGGTGAGGGTGAGCTGAGCATAAACACTAACAAGAGAAGGGCTTAGCACAGGCCTCCTGTGGAGTGGAGCTAAATGGAATCCCAAAAAGCAGAAAATTACCATAGCTGTCAGGAGTGGGACCAGAGTCCTGTCAGGCAACAGTCAAGGGAGTGAAACTATGAGAGGGGAAGGTGCATTTGGAGACAGGATGATCTGAAGAATCATACTGTTTGGGGATGTACCTGTCTGGAGTCAGGAGACCCTCAGAAACCTTAGGGGGGTCTCTCGGCTTCCTCATTTCGCCCCCGTGTCCTCTGAGTTCTCAGGGTTGAAACTGAGTATAGGATCCCAACCTCTTCTGGTCTAACCATCCCGCCTGACCACTCGAGCCCATGTGTCCTGTTTCTTAGGGCTTCAAGTTCTCGCCAGTGAGTCTAGGGAGGGTGGACAAATGGGGTGCCGGCATGTAACAGGCCATCCTGGACATTGATTTTTGAAGGTTCATTAGATAAATGCTGACATCAGAGATTGATGTCTCTTTAAACCAGTACCTACTGCAGGGGTGTCTAGGGAATCAAAAATATTGATGTAACATGTTTGAGCAGAAGGCCCACTGGAGAATTCCCCTGCCTAAATGGGATCCATCAATTTAGACTTTCTTTAATTATTCTAATTTGGTGCATCCCATCAGAAGGGGAGTTTGTGTGCAGATCTGGTTTTTATGGAGAAGGCTGCTCCCACTTTAGGGGCCAAGGAAAGCCAGCCAGGGTATGTGTGGATCTATTTTTCATTGTTGTTTTGAGCCGCTGTTTAGTAATTAAAATTTTTGATCATAGCCTGATTTTCCCATACAGTGTGGCCGTGAAATTGACAAGGGACTGATTAATGGGCCGACCCTGGGGCCAGGAGGCTACTGGGTTGTTCTCTCGTGGAAGGCATGCCGGCAAAATAAAGTTGATGGTTTTGTTTGTGTTTAACCCTTCACCTTGGCACTATCAATAGATTGAAGACATCATTTGTATCTGCAAGTGTTTCTTTAATTAAGACCTTCTAAAAATCTTTCCTATTGATTCATTCCATTATCCTATTGATTAACTGCAGTGGATCATGTACTCGGTCTTCAGTGGAAGGCAACAGTCTGGGCCGGCTGTCATGACTACAGATGCGGACCACAGGCGGCTAGCATCCAACGCCCAGGGCCGGCAGGAGTGTCTTGCGTTCTAATGAGGCATCGGCAGTGGCTCGGTGGGGCTCGCTGAACACCGCAGAGAAAGCCAGTTGTCTCCTGCTGGAGGGGTGGCCAAGCATAAAGCATTCCTTCTAGTCATTTATAAATGCAGCCGCTTAGCGAGCTAGGGTCTGAGGAGGTGGGTGGGTGGGGGTGGGGGGCGGTGCGGCTCTCAGGCTTGAGAGGAGGATGGGAATGGCAGATTCTGCTCTGCATTTGAAAATTTAAGCTTTGGAACAAAAGCAGTCTCAGAAATCTTGGTGTGAGAGAGGCATGGCTCAGAGATATTCCGTCTTCCCCTTGCCCAGGCTGCAGCTCTGTGCCCCTCCCCCAATGTTAATCCGCCTCCGCACCAGACTGGCTACCGGTGCCTCAGTGGGTTTCCTGTTTTAGAGGAGCTTCCCCATCTTCAGGGTTCCCTGGTGTTTCAGTGGTAAAGAATTCACCTGCCAGTGCAGGAGGCCCAGGTTCGATCCCTAGTCTGGGAAGATCCCCTGGAGGAGGAAATGGCAACCCACTCTAGTATTCTTGCCTGGAGAATCCCATGGACAGAGGAGCCGGGCAGGCTACAGTCCACAGGGTCACAAAAATCAAACATGACTTAGCAGCAACAACCCATCTTCGTAGTTCAGAAAGAAGAGCTGGCCACTTTTACCTTCTGCCTAGACATGAGTCTAAACCATCCCCTGGTATTAAAAATGAAGAAATCCGCAGCTGAGCTAGTTCTTACACTTTGTGTTTTGAAACATGCCTTAATATTGATGGTCATAATGAATTATCCTAGCTGGAGTTTGAGGACAGAAGGACTTTACAAGGCTATAGTTTGGAATTCTGTGATATGCAAAATCAAATGAGATAATATGCAAATGAGATAAAGCACTCAGCACATAGTGAGTGCTCAATCAGTAGACCAATGACTTTTTTTTTTTAACCTTATTTATTTATTACTTATTTTTGGCTGTGCTGAGTCTTTGTTGCTATGCAGGCTTTCTCTAGTTGCTGCAAGCAGGGGCTCCCCTTCATTATGGTGGGCAGGCTTCTCATCGCAGTGGCTTCACTTGTTGCCGAGCACAGGCTCTAGGCATGCTGGCTTCAGTAGTTGTGGTGCACAAGCTTAGTTGCCCCACGACAACTAGGGGAATCTTCCTGGACCAGGGATCGAACCTGCGCCCCCTGCATTGGCAAGTGGACTCCCAACCACTAGACCGCCAGGGAAGTCCACCAATAACTGCTGACCTGCCCAATACTCATTTTTCTTCTTTTCATACATGTCCTATTCCATTCCTTATGCATTCCCTTCCTCCCCATCCTTCAAATTAGACCAGAACTGATGGCCTTCTCAAGGATCAGGAGGCCTTTCTTCCCAAGTGGAATCCAGCAGAAAAGAAAAAAAAAAAAAATGCAGAAGCACAGATGCTGGGCAGGAGGCAGATAAAGTTAGAGAAGATAAGAGGATCTCTCTCTGCCCTGACTCTTTAGTTGGCAAATTAATGAATTTTCACTCTCAGAGTGGAAAATCCTGTGACTGTGAAACATCTCACCTCTTAAGCAAGGTCGTAATGGTCATCATCTTCACGGTCAAGCTAGGTGGGCCTTGGATTTCAGTAGTGGGTGTGATCCCTAAGTTCATGCCAGGGCTTCGCAGACCCTGAAAAAAAGAAATCAGAATGTCCCTGTGTATTTGTGTTTGGGGTTGAGAAAGGTGTGATAATGGCTGAGAGAAACTCTTCTTCTGAATATGAATATTTAAAATAAAAATTTCCCCATTGACAGAATTTTAAAATCAGAATTAAGTGCACATCCTTGCTGGTTTGTGTTTCTCCTATGGACTGTTAGGACAGCCAGTTGTTTGTGCTAAACCAAATGCTCAGTTTCCCTTGGCACCAAATGTCATGTTTTGGGTGTCCTGCGTTCTGTCCAGCACGTTAACATTGTAAAAACAAACTATGGGGCCTGACCAGCCTAACATCCAGGTCCAGCCTTGTCAACTTTTAAAAATGCCTAATTTCCATGTATCTGTAAAGTTTGCCATTGTGTACATACCCCAGACTCTTTTTCTTCAGAAAAGAAATTTGTGTAGATCTAAGTGTACTTTCCATAAGGGAAATTATTTCAAAAATAGGGTAGGGAACATTTAAAAATAAACAGTATCTCTGAGTTTCCTTTTTCCATGAGCATGTTTTAAATAAGCATGTAATCTTCACTTTATTGAATCGCTTTTTAAAAGTTAAAGATGTATAGATCTGAAAAGAGATGTCTCCTATAATCCCATCACCTTGAGATAACCACTATGAACATTTTCTAGTGTATTGTCTCTCAGTCTTTTTAAAATACATATATACCCATGTATATACTTTTTTAAAACAAATGAAATATAGTTGCTTTATGATGTTGTGTTAGTTTCAGGTGTATAGCAAAGTGATTCAGTGATATGTGTGCCTGTATATATATATTCTTCTTCAGATTCTTCTCCGTTATAGGTTTTTACGAGATATTGAATATAGTTCCCTGTGCTATTTATACTTATTAAAGCAAAATTATAATTTTTTTCACTTATTATATCATAAGCAGTTTTTCATATCTTTAAATATTCCCTGAGAACATGATTGTTAATAGAAACTAGAATTCCCTTCTATAGTATTAACCCAGTATTAATTTCATTTTTCTCCTGTTGTTGAATACTTAGGTTAATTTCTATTTTTTTTCTGTGTTATATAAAGCACCAGGATAAGTATTCCTGTCTGAAATTTATGTGTGTGTGTATCACCTTAAATTACTAGAAATTGAATTACTGAGTCAAAGAATATGCACATTTTAAGAGTTTCTAATACATGTCACCGAAATATTCTTCCAAAAGGTTGAACTGATTATATAGCTTCCCCCAGTAGTCTGTGAGCATGCCTGTGTATGTGTGTGTTTTCATTTTGACAGATTAGGAAAACAGTGTCTCCTTGATTTCATTTACAGTTTTTTGATTACTAATGAGGTAGAAGTGTTTTCTTCTATTTCAACAGTTATTTACATGTCTTCTTTTTTTTTTTTTAACATGTCTTCTTTTGTAAAATATTTGTCCAGTTCTTTTGCCCATTTTTATTGAAGTGCTTGGCTTTTTCTAATTGATTTGAAGAATTGTTTTCTTTTCAGTTAAAAATTGTGGCTCTTTTCATAGATAATCAGATGAGATTGCTATAGACAGTCGAGTTAGATTCTTCATGAAGACATTAAGTTATATTTGGAATGTCTTGATAATGGCAGTATTATTCATGCACTTCTTACTTTTTAAAAAATGGCTGTTTGCCGCTGATAAAAAAGATATATGGGAAAGAATCTGACAGTGTCAATCCAGCTCGAGTTAACTATCCCAGGACACTACCAGCATTTTATTACAGTTGTCAAAAAAAGGAAAAAAACCCAACAATTTTATTGTTTTGATTATTGAGATCCAGCCACAGATCAACTGAGCAATTAAAATCTCTAAATAACGTTCTCTGAATTGTCAAACAAAGGATTCGTTCCCAGTGGAAAGGACTTTTTTGAAAGAAGATAGTTTTCACTGTAATGTCTGTGCCAGTAAATGGTCGCACTAATTGGAATATACAGAAATATTTTACCAGTTTAACAATGCATGACATCCTAATAAGATTGTGATGACAAGCTTTTCTTTTTATGAAAGGTGATGCTACTGCTTGCTTCTAATATACATGGGCTCATGTGTCTTTTTATGACATGTTATAAATGAAATGTTTAGTAGAAATTAATCTGCCCTCGTCAAATCTTTCCTGTATATGAAATTACGTTTTAAAAGCAGGACAACAGAATCTTGATTTCTGTTGTTTTCATTTAAGTGCTCAGAATATTAATAATATATTTTAAGGCATCTTGGAATGGGATAGAAAAGGATGACAATTAAATGCATATTAAACTGCTTGTCCCAAATCCCACTCATCTGCTACTAGAATGTGTGAAGCCGGATTCCCCGTCTTGCCCTAGCTCAGATGGCTGGCTGAGTGCAGGCTTGGGACAGTTAATGACAATCTTCCAAGACAAGCAGGACTTCACATCAATATCCCTCTCTCTGATAATCTATATACTCTGGAGGTGGTGAGCCCTGGCAGGGTTTTGATGATTTTATGATGGCTTGTGTATATTTACAGTGTGTTTAAAATACTCTTTTTAATTATCATTTGAGTGACAAAGCTTAATCTTTCGATCTTTATCTGCACCTCCTGCTGATGTATGTTTGTTGGGTAACTAAAAAGCGGAAATTTACTAAAGCCGGAGCTTTACGCCAGTAATAAGACTGAGGAGTCAATAGATGATTAACCTGCCTTTCTCCTCTTTATGAGAATAAAGGAATCACTTTAAAAAATCTTTGAAGGTGGCCGAGGTTTTTCAAAACCGCCTCCTAGAAACATATAACAGCCATGCAGCACTGGGCAACATCTGAATCGCAGAAAGCAAGCATGTATGGAAAAGAATATTTAAAATATCATTTGAATACTGTTCTTCAAGTACATTGATGTAAACCCTCCCATTGAAACTGTCTATATCCTAAGCATTTCATATACACATACATGTTTATGAATGTATATGTAACACATGTATGTATACATTGTGCTATGTATATGTTACATACATACAAATTATCTTGTGGAGTTAGGTAGCCTGTCGGATTAGATATTGATATTTTGTTAGATTTTAGGGGCTAAATAAATACGACATAGTCATAATTCAGCCTATCATAGCTACGTCTTAAAATGTTCCCTTTGTATTATTTCACTTGAAATGAGATGAAAGCCTGGGGTTATTGGTCCTTGGTGCAAATGAGTAAAGACACATATGTTAATAATGGATGCCAAGAATTTAGAATGAAGTATTGAACCTCTGTCTTGGTTTTCCAGAAAGATGAGACACAACCACTACTCTTTTTGAAAGCTCTTGTTTCTGATAGTAATAGGTCAGAATTTTAAGCAAAAGCAAAGAAAAACAATTCCCAGTAACTGGCCTGTGTGGTTACTGACATGTGTGATTCTCTGATAAAGTTACTGATCGTCATCTTCGGCATATATAAAGGACCTGCAGGCTGCCTAAGCCCCCTCTCAAAGAAATCTTAAAAATCATGGATTGATTTGCAGATTTAGTAGGATATTAAAAGCTGATGTTGTGCCTGAATAAGATAAGCATTCTATATTAGACTGTCCTGGAGAAAACCCTCGTGTGGCTAGGTGATTTTATTGACATCTTGGAACCAAAGACCATAAATTCTGCTATCGGGCAATATACTGTCCTAAGAAATAGACATCATGGATTCCAAAGCTGCCTCTGGGAGCCCAGTAGACACAGCGTGGAGTCAGATAAAGCATTAAATCCCAGACCCAGCCCAACATCTGCAGCCTTGTCACCTCTTTCAGCCTGGTTATTGGTAAGCTTGGCTGCCATTTGTAACCCATCCATGCCCTTGAGCAGGTTGTCACTAACACCACCAGTGAGTCATACCCAAGGCCAAGTGTACATCCCTAGCGGCCCCCTCTGCACCCCACCCCACGGCTACTCCTATCAAAATGATACTTATCCTGTGGTTGTCACGTGGAGATTTAGGCAGCAACAGTGGAATTTGTGCCAAGAGTTCAGCTAAACTTATCAAGGCAGAAAATTTATCAAGTCCCCTTGGTTAGGCAAGTGCTCATTTTTCGAGAAATCATGAAAGGTCTAAAGCATGGTAAGCTGGAAAAAAAAGCAGATAGCAGGACAGAGGTAGATGAGGGGTTGGGTGTGGGGAGCTGAGTCCGAAGGAAGAGGCTGGCAAGGTCTGGAGGCCAGAATGGCAGGCCGTTGCAAGGATCCAGATTGAGTGGAAAGGCTCCGACTGAAGTTCTAGGCCAAAAGGTGTTTGGAAACTGGACCAGAATGTCTTAACCATGAAAAACTGAAATCAACTTAAAAGCTGGGCAGTGACATGCCAAGGGTGGGGCAGTGCGAGGGTCCACCCCAGCTCTCCCGCTCAGAACCCTTCCATGCTGGCAGGAAAGGGCTGCATTGTCTATAGAAGGTTGAAAAACAATAACAAAACAGATAAGAGTCTATCTGCCTTTCGTTATCACCATTCTCTGTCAGTTCTAAACAACAGCCATGATGGAATACGCCTTCCTCTCTAAAGAAATCTTGTATTGGTCTAACATCCATCCAATTTCTGAATTACTCCTGAAGTTTACTCATGTATGTACAAACATCAGATTAGCACATTTTAGTAAGACATCCTTTAAAAAACATTGTGTTCAGCATAGACATCCACTCAGAGAATTTGTGCAGTCAACAGCTGACATCCACTCATTTGTGCAGTCAACAACTGACACGTACGTACTCAACTGTACCCATTCATCTCAAGAGTAACTTCATCACTTACACTTCAGTCATTTGGAAATGACTGAACCTTGCTTCAGGTGTGGTATATATGCTTGCCATATTCCTGCATCTAAACAGAAGATGGGAAATAAACAGTGATCAACGAGACCAGAAAATAATTGGGGTACTTCAACTCCTCCATACCGTGTGACCGCTTGAAGTTTTTCTTTTTTGTTTAAAATTTAAAGCTGTGAAACAGCTGAAGAATCTCTCTGTGTAATAGTTTTTATTTGGTAAATGAAACTTTCACTTCCCTAGGTAAACTATTTTATTGAATTTGAATCACATTTTGAAGTTAAATATATTCTTTAATTGTTCGTTGATTATTTTAAATTGAAGACTAAATCAAGGAAAATATTATTACTGATTATAATATGCTAATTATTGAGAAAATTTTATGATATAGAGGCAAGGGGTATGAAAAATGATTTGCTTCAGCTGTCACATATGCTAAGTATGTCCCTGGAGATGGGGTAGTATTTATGAGTACCGAGTGAATTCAGTCCCTGGAGAAGGGGATGGCTACCCACTCCAGTATTCTTGCCTGGAGAATTCCATGGACAGAGGAGCCTAGCAGGCTACAGTCCATGGGGTGGCTAAGAATTGGACACACTGAGTGATTAACGCTACTACAGTGAATTCAGAGCCTGTTGATATAATCAATAATAATAAGGAAACATATGCACAGGATGACCAAACCCAAAAAGAACTTGATTCTGGACTTTGTGATCTGATATCGCCTGATATTCTTTGCATCTAAACTGGCCCCCAAAGTGAAGCCAGGAATGCTATCACAGAAGGAGACACATCCATCAGTTTACCTAGAGTTCAGTTCAGTGAAGTTCAGTCGCTCAGTCATGTCCGACTCTTTGCGACCCCATGGACTGCGGCACGCCAGGCCTCCCTGTCCATCACCAACTCCCAGAGTTCACCCAAACCCATGTCCATTGTGTCAGTGATGCCATCCAACCATCTCATCCTCTGTCGTCCCCTTCTCCTCCTGCCCTCAATCCCTCCCAGCATCCAGGTCTTTTCCAGTGAGTCAGTTCTTCACATCAGATGACCAAAGTATTGGAGTTTCAGCTTCAGCATCAGTCCTTCCAATGAATATTCAGGGCTGATTTCCTTTAGGATGGACTGGTTGGATCTCCTTGCAGTCCAAGGGACTCTCAAGAGTCTTCTCCAACACCACAGTTCAAAAGCATCAATTCTTTGGAGCTCAGCTTTCTTTATAGTCCAACTCTCACATCCATACATGACCACTGGAAAAACCGTAGCTTTGACTAGATGGACCTTTGTTGGTAAAGTGATGTCTCTGCTTTTTAATATGCTGTCTAGGTTGGTGATAACTTTCCTTCCAAGGAGTAAACGTCTTTTAATTTCGTGACTGCAGTCACCAACTGCAGTGATTTTGGAGCCCCCAAAAATAAAGTCTGACACTGTTTGCACTGTTTCCCCATTTGCCATGAGGTGATGCGACCAGATGCCATGATCTTAGTTTTCTGAATGTTGAGCTTTAAGCCAACTTTTTCACTCTCCTGTTTCACTTTCATCAAGAGGCTCTTTAGTTCTTCTTCACTTTCTGCCATAAGGGTGGCGTCATCTGCATGTCTGAGGTTATTGATATTTCTCCTGGCAATCTTGATTCCAGCTTGTGCTTCATCCAGCCCAGTGTTTATCATGATGTACTCTGCATATAAGTTAAATAAGCAGAGTGACAATATACAGACTTGACGTACTCCTTTCCCAATTTGGGACCAGTCTGTTGTTCCATGTTTAGTTCTAACTGTTGCTTCCTGACCTGCATGTAGATTTCTCAAGAGGCAGGTCAGGTGGTCTGGCATTCCCATCTCTTTCAGAATTTTCCACAGTTTATTGTGATTCACACAGTCAAAGGCTTTGGCGTAGTCCATAAAGCAGAAATAGATATTTTTCTGGAACTCTCTTGCTTTTTCGATGATCCAGTGGATGTTGGCAATTTCATCTCTGGTTCCTCTGCCTTTTCTAAAACCAGCTTGAACATCTGGGAGTTCACGGTTCACATACTATTGAAGCCTGGCTTAGAGAATTTTAAGCATTACTTTATTAGCATGTGAGATGAGTGCAATTGTGTAGTAGTTTGAGCATTCTTTGGCATTGCCTTTCTTTGGGATTGGAATAAAAACTGACCTTTTCCAGTCCTTTGGCCATTGCTGAGTTTTCCAGATTTCTGGCATATTGAGTGTAGCACTTTCACAGCATCATCTTTTAGGATTTGAAATAGCTCAGCTGGAATTCCATCACCTCCACTAGCTTTGTTTGTAGTGATGCTTCCTAAGGCCCACTTGACTTCATATTCCAGGATGTCTGGCTCTAGGTGAGTGATCACACCATCGTGATTATCTGGGTCATGAAGATCTTTTTTGTACAGTTCTTCTGTGTATTCTTGCCACCTCTTCTTAATATCTTCTGCTTCTGTTAGGTCCATACCATTTCTGTCCTTTATCAAACCCACCTTTGCATGAAATGCTCCCTTGGTATCTCTAATTTTCTTGAAGAGATCTCTAGTCTTTCCCATTCTGTTGTTTTCCTCTATTTCTTTGCACTGATCACTGAGGAAGGCTTTCTTATCTCTCCTTACTATTCTTTGGAACTCTGCATTCAAATGGGTTTATCTTTCCTTTTCTCCTTTGCTTTTCACTTCTTTTCTATTCACAGCTATTTGTAAGGGCTCTTCAGACAGCCATTTTGCTTTTTTGCATTTCTTTTTCTTGGGGATGGTTTTGATCCCTGTCTCCTGTACAATGTCACCAACCTCCATCCATAGTTCTTCAGGCACTCTGTCTATCAGATCTAGTCCCTTAAATCTATTTCTCACTTCTACCATATAATCGTTAGGGATTTGATTTAGGTCATACCTGGATGGTCTAGTGGTTTTCCCTACTTTCTTCAATTTAAGTCTGATTTTGGCAATAAGGAGTTCATCATCTGAGCCACAGTCAGCTCCCAGTCTTGTTTTTGCTGACTGTATAGAGCTTCTTCATCTTTGGTTGCAAAGAATATAATCAGTCTGATTTCGGTATTGACCATCTGGTGATGTCCGTGTGTAGAGTCTTCTCTTGTGTTGTTGGAAGAGGGTGTTTGCTATGACCAGTGCGTTCTCTTGGCAAAAGCAAGCCTTTGCCTTGCTTCATTATGTACTCCAAGGCCAAATTTTCCTATTACCTAGAGTTAGAGAATAAAAATAAATGAGGAACAGGCTATTTGTTGATGGTCACCCTGGGAAAAGCATGCAGAGCCCACCAAGGAACTCTTGTGGAGTGGGGCAACTCAGGAGACGACAAGGAAGCCCTCCTCAACCAAGGCCCTTCTGAACTGAGAATTCAGAAAGCAAAATGGCAGCATCCTAGAAGACGCGAGACAGCCAGTGGGTGGTGCTGGCCACAGACACGGGCTGGCTCTTTCACAGCCCAGTGAGCTGGCGCAGAACGTAGCAGAGATGAATGAAGCCCGCCGAGCGTGGAGAGGTGGGATTTGATTCACACTGGAGCACGTGTGTCCTGTCTAAAGGGGGGCAGCCGCTACTCAGCTCCCCCCAGTTATCATCCTGGGGGGATTTTGACCCAGATAAGCACGTCTTTTGATTTTTCAAGCAAAGCCAGGCATCTGACTGTTTGAGCAAAATCTCTAGATTTCTTTTTCCTTTTCAAGAAACAACTGATTCAGTTCTTAAAAAAAAAAAAGTATAAAAGCCAAAACTATTGGGGCCTCAATAAATATCTGGGAGCAAATGTCACCCTTGAGCCACCATTTTGTCACCTCTGCACCAGAGTCTTACACTGTTCCTGCCATTCTCACGTGATGCTAACCATAGGATGAAGTCATGCCTTGAAATACTAGAGAGGGCTAAGAATCACATTAAGGAGGAAAGTAGAGACAACTCTTGACTTAAAGACAGTGATGGGGACTTCTCTGGTGGTCCAGTGGTTAAGCATCTGCCTTGCGGTGCAGGGGATGTGGGTTCAATCCCTGGCTGAGGAACTAAGATCCCACATGCCACAGAGCAACTTAGTGCAACTAGTTGCTTGCAACTAGTGAGTCCACGCACCACAACTAGAGAGTCTGTGCACCTCAACGAAGAATCGCAAGTGCTGCAACCAAGGCCAGCACAGCCAAATAAATGAAATAAATTAATTAAAAAAAAGATAATGCTGGAATAACTGTCACAAAAACTGTCACAGCTTGCAGTCACCAGGGCTTCCCAGGTGGCTCAGGCAGTAAAGGATCTGCCTGCAATACAGGAGACGTGGGTTCGATCCCTGGGTTGGAAAGATCCCCTGGAGAAGGGAATGGCAATCCACTCCAGTATTCTTGCCTGGAGAATCCTATGATCAGAGGAGCCTGGTGGGCTATAGTCCATGGGGTCACAAAGAGTCAGACACGACTGAGCAATAACACTTCCACTAACACTTGCAGTCACCAAGCACCAGGGAAGACATTACGCTGAGAATCGTAGCTGTCATCTGTTGAGCTCAGGACTCTGTGCCAGGCATTGGGCTGTCCTACCCTTCACAGCTGTGACCTTGGGGAGTCTTCAAAGCAGTGCCATGAAATGGATTTTCATTTCTCCACTTAGGGATAAGGACGCTCAGCAAGATTTTGTCATTTTCCCAAGTTCAATCATACAGTCAGGACTCCAGCCCATGCCTGTCTTGGACTTTAGAGCTCAAGGTCTCAACCCCTGAGCCTAAGCTGCCCCGTGGTGTGGGGCCTCTGTTCACTACACTAGGACGCCAGAGCCAGGTTGCCTTGAATGCCACCCATCACCCAGGAGCGGCTTCCCCGGGAACACAAAGGTAACAGTCTCCTTCCATGCTTTTTGTCACCTGGTCAATAATTGCTTGAACACCAAAGCTGGCCACCACCCTTGTCCCTTTATGGAAACTTCTCTTTAGCAAAAGCCCTTGGGAGAAGGGACCAACTCAGACAGTTTGGCCCTGGAGCACTTGCGTCAGCGTTCTCCTGCAAGAATATACTTTGACTTATGCATTGCTTGCTTAATAGACCACAAAAGTCAACATCCCTCTGGAAGAACAGCTCGTGCTTGGAGGCATCACGGGGCCTCAGAAGATCCTGTTGGGGCAGGATGTTGTGTAAAACCCACAACTGGAGCTAAATGGAGTCTTCTCATTATAATGTTAATATTTAAGAAAGCTTTAGAGACCGCCTCTGTGCTTTCTCCAAAAAAATGGGGTTGGGATTTTTCTTTCCCCTATTTTGCTTTTCAGATCTGGAAGCACATCAACGTTTTTTTTTTTTCAACAAAAGAATGTGTCTCTTGTCCCTGGGTCTGGCAAGGAGGCAGAGAAGAAGCCAGTGTGTAGAGGGTAGGGAGGGAAGGTGACTCATAGGCCGTGGCTCCCATTGGAAAGAGATACAGGCAGAGGGGCTCCGGGGGCTGTCTGAAGCCCCGCCTTCCCAAAGGAGGCAATGAGATCTTATTTCAGATCGTGTCCGCATTCTATTTTCCAGGAACCTTGTGGCAGGTCCCCAATTTCTGTTGTCCTCCAGCCCAGTCTGGGGCTGGGCTCGCACTAGCGGCTGAGCCAGCCGTGCAGGTGTCGGCATGGCAGACACAGAAATGAGATCCAGCCTGACACCCACGCAGGACACATTCTCGAGTGACTACGTGGCCCCAGAGTGTCCGATGGTCACCCCGCCACCACACACACTGGCCGCCTCTGTGCACAGTGGATTGAAATAAGCTCTGTGTCCAGTCCATGCCATGCCCTGCCCTCGGGTCAATAGCCAAAGAGGCAGCAGATTTGAACCAAAAATAACAAGCACTATAAATCATCAGCTGCCCCCAAACACTGCAGCATTGTTTGGAGATTACGGCGTGCCCTGGATGGTAGGAGATATCTAATCAGAAAGTCACAATGAACAGCCCCTGTGGAACAGATGGGCGAATTCTATGGACTTTCCTTCCTTCAAGAGAGGAGGGGCCATTATTTAAATTTATATACAGCAGAAGCCACTGGAACCCCCATTCTGATGATTAAATCTGGATGATCGCAACATCCAGATGCATTAAACATCGACCTTCTCAAATCAGACATGAGCAGAGACACCACATGGCCGCGGTCAAGGACACAGAGAGTTCACTTCATAGGCTTGTGAGTTTCAGTGCTGGGTCAGTTAAAGATATTAGCAGAAAGGAGACTGATTTCCACCAGCATCTTGGACCAGGGAGTTATCGCTTCTACTAAGTTAAATCCCACCCCCAGTCTGTGAGTCTAGGAAATTATTTCAGTCAGAGCTATGCAATGTCAGGAAAGAGATGTGGCATATAGGAAATACAATTTGAACTGTTGAGTCAAGGGCAGTGTCTCTGCCTCCAAGCTCTCCAGCAGCTTTCACTAATCTATAGAACACGGATGACCAACATTTCAAAAATTTTCCCATTTAATTCTTGCTCCAGAGGCTGAGAGCTTACAGGAGCAACTTCACATGGAAACCAACATTCCCACAAATATAAAAGTTATATGTAGGGGACTTCGCTGGTGGTCTGCCAGTGCAAGGGACACAGGTTCAACCCCTGGTCCAGTAAGATCCCACATAGCCCAGGGCAACTAAGCATGTGCGCCATGGCTACTAAACTCCTGTGCCTAAAGACTCTGCTCTGCAACAAGAGAAGTCACTGCAGTGAGAAGCCCCGTACGTCATAGCAACTAGAGAGTAGCCCCTGCTCACCACAACTAGAAAAAGCCCACTTGCAGCAACAAAGACCCAGTGCAGCCAAAGATAAATAAATCAATCTTTTTAAAGTTTATGTAGGAAATGTGACCTCAAAAAATCACCATATTGAGTAAAATCTGGGAGGTGCTCAGAATGTTTAGTTTGGAATTCTGCCTCTGGTTAAAGTACTTAGAAGCTTGGGCATATACTCACAGTATCCTTAACATCACCTTCATATGTGCTGTGTCACTCTTGATTCATTAATTTATCATACTCTTTGGAAATTTCAGGATTCCCATAGTCTATAATGGCAAAACTACAATTGAATTTAACAGATTGAGGGGCCCATATTGTTTCTCAGACAATTTTAGGAATTCTTAAAAGTCAGTTTCTCATGATAAGCAAATTTTAGTTTACAAACTTTATGAGGTGGGAGGGATCATTCTTCATTTTGGCTCAAGGACCCCTTTTGATTGTCACGGACAAAAGAAAATCTTTAAAAGCAAACTTTATGAGAAGGGAGAAAGGGTTGCAGTTTGGGGGTTCTTTTTAAATTGGGTTTGCCTTCTTAGCTCCTGCCTCGCGCAGGAAACAGAATATATTGCATCCGCAGGTTTTCTTAATTGTAAAAAGTGAATACTCTAAAATGTATTTTTTAAAAATTGTGATTCTGTTACAGTGGTTTCTATGTACCATCAATTAGATTTTGATTAAGGGTTTTATTAAATAACTAGTGTTTCACCAGCATCTAATTAAATCTTCTATCTAAATTGAACAGAAAATTATGGGTGAAAAGAAAGCATTTGTAGCCGACTTTATTACAGATAAGACTATTATTTGTTCATCTTAAGAATTTGAGGTCAAATTTACAAGCAGCATCCTCATCACATTTCTTTTCTGGGCTGCTGAGCCCCGGCCCCTTGAAAGCAGCCCATTATCTCCCCGCCTCCTTTTTATTACAGTGTCCTGGTTGTTGGCACCACGCCCGCTGTTTAAGGTTACTTTCATTAATTAACCGAAAGTTAATTTCTTTGCAAGCAAAATCTCTGATCTCATTATGTTGTCTCTAAAGCTGAAAGCTTCAGGTTTTCTGGTCTCCTTTGATGGCACAATAAAAAGCATGCTCTTTATCTTAAGGGAAACTGTCTCCAGGGTTTAATTTAATAGTCCTTGAAATAGTTACAGCACAGCCAGGCAGACTACAATAATCTGCCCATTTTAGAAAACCTTGGCTTTGTCATGGGTAAGAGAGCCCAGTGACTGGTATAGATGTGGACCATGAGGGTTCTGTGTTCACAGAAATTCTTGTGGGCCCATGTTTATACCCCCATGCTATGTCGTGATGGAGATCAGAACAAACACCCATAGCAGTATCCCTTCCAAAGTGTGCATCTAATTCTCTGGGAGCTTGGAAGTTTGATGGAGTGACATTTCCTCTATTAGCTTTTACTGTGTCTACTAAGCTGTCTTTTGTCCCTCTGGTAGAAATGAGGCAACATCGGATGGTACTCAGAGTTTGGGGTAGTGGTTTGGAGCCTGCCAAACCTGAGTTTGAATTCCAGTCTTTCCTTGGAGAAGCTCCGTGTCCTTGGATAAAAGTTATGTAATCTCTTTGTCTTAAGTCTCAGATTCTTCATCAGTAAACTTTAAATGATTATGCAGAGTTAAGAAACTTAAATCCGGAACTTGCCTTGGCAGTTCATCGGTTAAGACTTGTTTTACAATCTCGAGGGCTTGGGTTCCATCTCTGGTCGGGGAACTATCATTGAATTGTGCAAGTAAAGCAAAGTGAATTGTATGGTATATAAATTATAACTCAATAAAAAAAATTTTTAAGTTAAATCAAGTAACTAATCCATAGTAGTAGTGTTAGTCGCTCAGATGTGCCCAACTGTTTGCAATCCCGTGAACTGTAGCCTGCCAGGCTCCTCTGTCCACGGAATTCCCCGGGCTAGAATACTGGAGCAGGTTGCCCTTCCCTCCTCCAAGGACTCTTCCTAACCCAGGAATCGAACTGGGGTGTCCTGCATTGCAGGCAGAGTCTTTCCCATCTGAACCACCAGGGAAGTCAACTAATCCATAGCAGATACTTATATATTAAATCCTCTTCCCTTGATGGTCCTGCTCTAGGCTTTACCAGCTACAAATGTGTTTCTCAATTTAGGGTTCAGCTTGATATTTAGGGGCTAGGATCCACAATGCCACAGTAGAAGCAGCAGTTTTTGGGGAGATGCTCAAACTCCACAGAGCATTTTTGGCATGGATTTAATAAGCTGGGTTCTGAATGGCCCCGAACGCTCTTTTATAGATGTGGGGACGTGAAGAGTGTATTTGTCTCTCTGAGTTAGCTTCATTCTCAGTGATGAAATCGGGTTACTTTCTGGAGCATTAAATTCAGTGAGTTGAGGGGCAAGAATGTCTTTTCAGAGCCTCCAGGTGTAGGTCACACGGAGGGAAGAGAACTCTTCAGGTGGTTCAAGTCTCAGGAGCCATCCAGGTACATGGAGAAGCCATTTGTATTCCACTGAGCCCGGCGATGTTGCACACACACAGCTGAGATTTACAGAGGCTGGGAGGGAGGGCTGCTGGGAGCCAGTAATGGCATGACCCGACACGCTGCTTCCGATGCCTGGGAGACCAGGTCTGCGCCATTTGCGTACGTCCCCGGTACCCATCGCTGGTGAATGATGCAATTGACTCAGCTCAAGGGGGTCAAAGTCACTTAGGCATAAAATCCCAGGTCTTGGGAAGAAAAGTCCCATGCCTCTGGGGCCCTTGGCAGAAGTCAAAGGTCCAAGGTAATGTATTGGCAAAGATTCTGTCTGCTTTGGTGCCTGACTTACTGCTCCCCCCACCCATGCTTTTAGGCAAGAATATTGTCAATGCTATTGATTAGTTGATCTGATAATCCGGCAAGCTCCCTGATGTGTTAATTCTCCTCCTTTGGGCTGACTGTAAGTGGGGGTAGAGTGTATGCTTCAGTTGGGAGGTATCTCTCGGCGGACCTTGCTTAGACACCGCTCCTACAGTGAGATTGCTGCAGGCATGACAGTTCCCATTATTCTTTCAGCTGTCACACTTAACCCTTCCTGAGACTGTTTTTCCCTAGTTATCTACATTTTCTAGCCTTACTTTATTTTTTTTAAAACTTTTTATTTTATATTGGAGTGTAGCCGATTAACAATGCTGTGATAGCTTCAGGCGGACAGCAAAGGGACTCAGCCATACATATACACGTATCCATTCTCCCCCCAAACTTCCCTCCCATCCAGGCTGCCACATGACATTGAGCAGAGTTCCCTGTGCTATACAGTAGGACCTTGTTGGTTAACCATTTAAAATATAGCAGTGTGTACATGTTGATCCCAAACTCCCTAACTGTCCCTCCCCCCCCACTTCCATCCCCTCTGGCAACCATAAGTTCATTCTCTAGGTCTGTGAGTCTCTTTCTGTTTTGTAAATAAGTTCATTTGTAGCCTTACGTTAGACTTGGGAAAACACTTTGTCTTCTGCATTGGGCCTCTAGGGTCTCTTGATTTCTTAGCATTTATGACATTTATGTGCTTAGGTTTTTATTTTTTATTTTCTGTTGTGAGTGCGCTCCATTCTCTTCAATTTCCCCTCCTGGACAACACCCCCCCCCCCCGCCCCCCACCATGGCAGAAGTCATATTTGCCTTTCTCATCTGGTACTAATCTTTAAGTATTCCATCAGCCACATCGCTCCTTTAAAAACTACGTAGCAACTCAGCGGTATGTGATACACAGTGTGTAGGTATCAAAAGAAAGAGTGGTCCTCAGTAAGGGCAGCAGAGTTATCTATAAAAAGCACAGAGTGATGATGAATAAGCTGGCACTGCCTCATTCACTGCAGTTTGTTTATCAGTTGCTTATTTAAAGTCTGGTCTGGAATAGCTAGAAACTTCAGAACCCTCTGATTTGTCTTTCTTTAACTTGTTATTTATTCACTCCACCGTCTATTTGGCTTCCATCTCCAAGGTCTTCAACTTTGTTGAAAGGGCATCAAGGTACCACTGAAAATCCAAGCCACCACTTGGATAAATTACGCCTTCAGCTGTTGGGGTCCATCATGCTATTTGTTCTACCTCCCAGCTCATTGTGCTTCACATCAATTACATTCTCTGCTTTGGTTCAAAGAATTCGAGATGAGTACTTTAATCCCCTTTGCAAAATAATAATAACAACAACGACAATAAGGGCTCGGAGCAGAGAACGTTAAGCCTAATTCAGATTTTTTAAAAGTGGAAAACGAATCATAAATACCTGAGAAATGAGGTTCATAATGCAAACCCCAAGAAGCCCTTTAACCTGGGCAAAATCCTATAACACAATTATATACAATTTCACACTTGACTGGCGCTGTTATTTGAGCAAAAATAACCATTTTTCTGCTTGCGCTAAATGAACCACGAGAGCCATGTATCCAGCTACAGAAAAATGTAGGCTCGCACATTCAGTCTGCATGTAATCAGCGTACTTGATGGCAAGGGCATTGTAGGATCAAAAGAGTTAATCATTGGATCCTGCCCACAGCAACCACACAATTAAGGGCAAGATTAGCAGAGATGAAAAATTTATTGTGAAAATGCAACGCTGGGTCTGCAAAACAAAATGATTTCGCAGAGCAGTTGTTCTGTTGCCATAATCCTAATGATCAAGTCTATTACACTAATAATAGGAGAAAAACTAATTGCAGAGAGGACAGGACAAATCTTTTTTAATCTGCGTTGTCATCCCAACTAAGTCCCAACCCATTTGTATTAACCTTTGCTGACAGAGTCACATGATGGACATAATTTCTTATAATTTACCAGCTATGGATCTAACCTTTCTTCATCAAATATTCATAAAGGCAGGATTCTCAATGATTTTCTGTCTCTCTTCATATTTACAGCTTGTTGTCTTCTTCCTTTTTACAGTAATTTGGACACAATTGAAGTCAAATGGAATTAAAGTTAAATGCCTTTAGCAACTGAGGTGCCTAAAAGCAGAGACTTGGGGGAGGGGTCGTGAACTGGAGGGGAAGAGCCTGTGTTCCCAGGACCCTTCACATCGCAGAGGAGTTCTAGTGGACTGCCCTGCCCCCAAAGGGAAAAACCAAATCAGTCGGAGAATAAAACGCCATTGCCCTCACTTGGCCTGCAGAACATGCACTCTTCGGCCTGTAGATTGAGATGCCCAGAGGCTGAGCTGACCAGGAGCTCCGTGCCTGCCTCCGACCACAGGGCTTGCTGGGAACCTCGGCTGCTGGGGCCAGGTCCTGTCTGAGCATGCGTCAGGGGCCCCGAGAAACATGCCACGGGCTGTAATGGTGGACAAGAAGAGCTGGTTTGGTACCGTTACTTAGAAAATGAACATGAATATCTGAAACCATTCCTGAGAGCATTTTTGGTAGAAAAACATCTGTTTCCACTTTGCTGCTTTGTTGCTTTGACAGTTTTCTTAAGAGACATGTAGATGAAAGAAGTTTTATAAAGCTTAGGTGTTTAAAATAAGTATAGCCACTGGTCCTATATTTTTCCTCTCCCTCCTTGCAAGGCTTCAGTTTCAGTGGAATGGCAGGAGTTTGGGGAAGATGAAATAGTCTAGATAAATCCCTTTTCTACTCCAATCCTCAGAGGACTCTGCCTTTACTGAAACAACCAGGATGTTGTAGGTAAATTCTCCTTTAAGATGCAAAGGAGTTGTTTTACCTGGTTGACTTCAAATTCCTATATTGACTAAACCAAGAATTTACTTCTTGCTGAGTTTCCAGAATTCTGACTGGTAGAACAGAAGTGAGAACTGAAGTTGTTATATTCTTTAACAGCTGATTCACATCCCTAACTCTAAGGTATTTTGGGTTTTTCACCATTAAAACTTCATCAAGTCCTCTTTGAGCACTACCCCTCAATCTCAGACCTTCTCACCCTTCCAAATATTTTTCTGTGCATTTATAGACCTATAGATGGACTGCAGACAAATATGTTTTCTTTGTTTTACCTAAATGGTCATGACAAACCACCACTGGTTCTGCCAGTCAGTACCCAGCTTGCTTTTGTTACTCAATAACGTACCTAGATTTGGGTATCTCCCTATATTAGAACGTATGATATAAACCTATTTAATTGTTGCAGAGATGTCCATAGGTTGTATATACCGTCCTTCAGTGTTAGTCCCATAATAATGGACATTTAAGTTTTTTCCAGTTTTTCAAATTATAAGCAATTCTGCAAAACACCATTAAACGTTTAGAACCAAGATAGAGTACGTGTAATTGTCTTAACAGCAGTGCTGGCTTTTGCAAATACAGTTTTTAGAATGTTTATACTGACCTGATATAGTTCAATACTGACCTGACCCCATATTTTTTTAATGTTTTCTACCAAGCCAAGTTTCCTTTCTGATGGGAAGGACCAAAACAATTATGAGACATTTGGTATCATAAGCACCCCACACATAAATAGACATTCCAGATGGCAGTGAATTAAATGTTTTCAATAGGGGGAAGAATGATAATCAGCTGTAAGAAATGCCCAAGTAGAGCTGTTATTAAAGGAGACTGTCATTGTGGTGAGTTTGCTGTTATGCAGACTGAGTTATACTGAAGGTCAGACTATGCGCCCTGAACTGCAGTTGCATCCTGGGAAACTCTCCCCCATGGTAGTGAGTTCTCTATTTGCCTTGTTCACCAACACTCATGCTATAAAGAGGTGTCTATGATTATGTAAAGGATGACTTGCCGATTAGGATACACATACGTGTATGGTGTTAATAACCATAAGTTGGTCTCTTAAAATCTAATTGAAGATGGCAGGAAATTCTTTTAAAGGACTAAAATCTTTGGCCAGAAGGTTTGAGGGGTAAGTTCCATGAAAATGCTTACTAGGGACATCAGATACTGTCATTCTTCCAGGCTAGAATCGGATAGGTGCTGAGATGCTCATCGGCTCCCTCTGGGTTAATGGAAGAAATAAGGCAGGTACACAGTCAGATTCTATACATTTGTGGAAGTGCAGAATGAAAAACTTCCAATCTGAGTGGGTGTAAAGATTCTAAGTTATTTTTTAAATAATTCACATTAACTACAGTTAGGTTTAGGGTTAACAATCTTGTCAGGTAGTATTTAGCTTTGCTGAAAACCAAGAACTGACTTAAGAGTGACACACAGATGGAAAAGATCCTTCCACCAGAGTTCATGAAACATTAGGTATCTCTTATTCCTGCAACTCCATTGAGGCTGTTAACTGGCCCAGTCTCTCATTCTATACTGGGCACTCTTATCCTTATCTTCTAAAGGGGGAAGTTGAGAGATTCTGCCAAAAGTTAGTGGAACCTAAGAAAAAATAAATAAATTCATCAAACATGAAAAACTTTTGTGTGTCAAAGAACACTGTCAAGAAAGTGAAAAGACAACCTACAGAATAGGGGGAAAAATCTTGCAAATCATGTATCTGATAAAAGTTTACTATCCAGACTATAAAGAACTCCTAAAATTCAAGAACTAAGAGACAAATAACCCAATTAAAAAATGGGCAAAGGAATTGATTAGCTATTTTTCCAAAGAAGACATACAAATATCCAATAAGTCCATGAAGAGATGCTTATGACCATTAATCATTAGGGAAATGTAAATTAAAACCACAATGAGAGACTACTTCACACCTACTAAGACAGCTATAATAATTTTTTTTAAATAACAAAATAACAAGAGTTAGCAAGGATGTGGAGAAATTAGAACCCTCGTACATTGCTGGTAGTAATGTAAAACCACACAATGCCTTTGGAAAATAATTCCTGAAAAAGTTGAATGAATTACCATCTATGTGACCCAGTAAGTCCATTCCTAGGTATAAACTCAAAAGAATTGAAAACAGGGATTCAAATAGATACTTGTATACCAACATTCATCATAGCATTATTCACAATAGCTAAAAAGTAGAAGCAACCCAAGCATCCACAAGCAGATATAGATGAGTGAGTAAACCAAACATGTTATATACATGGAATGGAATACTATTCAGCCATAAAAGGGAACAAAATTCTGTCACATGCTATAACATGTATGAACCTCAAAAATACATGCCAACTGAGATAAACCAGACACAAAAGGACGAATACATGATTCCACTTATACGAACTATCTAAAATAGACAAACTCAGAGAGACAGAAATTCGATTCGAGGTTACCGGTACTGCGGCAAGAGGGAATGGGGAATTGCATAATGAATTTCTGTTTCGAGGTGATGATCAAAAAATTTTAGAAACAGATACCGGTGATTCTTGTACAATATTGTGAATGCAATGAATACCACTGAATTGTATGCTTGAAAATAGGTAAAATGGCAAATTGTACATTATATATTTTTTAACACAGTAGGAGAAGTTAATGGAACCAGATTAGAACTTAAGCATATCTAAAATTCCAAAGGTATACAATTAAGGACCTAAAAATACAGAAAAACTCTATTGCAGTTACTTGCTTCATAGCAAATCACTGTAAAACTTAGCAGCCTACAACAACCCGGTTGTTGTTGTTTAGTCTCTAAGTTGTGTCTGACTCTTTGCGACCCCATGGACTGTAGCCCGCCAGGCTCCTCTGTCCATGGGATTTCCCAGGCAAGAATACTGCAGTGTGTTGCCATTTCCTTCTCCAAGGGGGAATCTTCCTGACCCAGGGATCGAACCGTGTCTCCATTGGCAGGCAGGTTCTTGGCCATCTGAGCCAGCAGAGAAACCCTCAGCCACAGTTACTAATTCTCATACAAGACCCTGGTCTTCTGTGGGTTGACTCCTCTGGACAGAAGCCTCTTCTACTGTCCTCACTGAGGGTCTCTCACCTGGACTGTAGTCAGGCAGCAGCCGGAGCAGAAAGGCTGGGTTCAGCTGGGGACTCTGGGATCACTCAGCCTCCATCTTTCCACGTGGCCTTTCTGTGCGGTCTGTCGTGCAGATACCCAGACTTCTTGCAGTGAGGCTCAAGACACCCAAGTGCACAAAAGCAGAAGCTGCCAGGCTTTTTAAAAGAACTGTTCTAGGGTCGCCCATGCTGCAATCTACTGTTTCAAGTAGACGACAGAGAGGGCCAGCTGAGCCTCGGAATATGGGTAAATCCTGGAAGCGAGGTCTGTTGGGGGTGTGTTTGGAGGCTAGTTATGTCAAACACCAGTCTCACTTGCACAGGATAAGGAGAGTCAAACCCTAATGTCACACTGCAGGAAGACAAAGGATTATATCTGAAGTTGAAGGCTCAAGGAATAGGAGTGTGGTGCATACTGGTGTGAGATACACCAGGTAACCACTGTTGGAAACAAATCCAGGCTGAGATGGATTAGAACAGGGGACTCCATATCATTAGATTTAAAACTGTGGATGCGCACTGTTTCAATAACATGATAGGGTAGTTTGGAGTATGGCTCTGGGGCCAGATCACCTGGGCTCATATCTTGGTCACATCAGTTATAATCTCTGTGACTTTGGGCAAATGACGTCACCACTCAGTGCCTCAGTGTTCCCATCTGTAAGCTGGGGATAAAAATCATAACCTCAGGACTAGCCTGGTCCTGTGGCTAAGCACCAGTGGCTAAGACTCCGAGTTCCCAGTGCAGGGGGCCCAAGTTCGATCCCTGATCAGGGAGCCAGATCTCACATGGCACAACTAAGGATTCCACGTGCTGCAGTGAAGGCTGAAGATCCTGAGTGCTGCAGCCAAGACCTGGCACACAAATAAATAAATATATAAATAAGTAGATACTTGAAAACAAAATCAGAACATCATAGGGTGATTAGGATTACATGAATAAAGCGTTTAGAATGCTGATGAGGCGCAACACAGACCCTCAAATAATGTCAGCTCTTACACCTATACCTTTAAAAGAGAAGAAGCCTACAAACCCATGGTGAACTGGATGCTCAGACCAGATCCTTAGTCTCCTAAAGTGAAAAGTGTTAGTCGCTCAGTTGTGTCTGACTCTTTGCAACCCTCCCGGACTGCAGCCTGCCAGGCTCCTCTGTCCATGGGATTCTCCAACAAGAATACTGGAGTGGATGGAGTGGGTAGCCATTCCCTTCTCCAGATCTTCCTGACCCAGGGATGGAACCAGCTCTCCGGCATTGCAAGCAGATTCTTTACCATCTGAGCCATCAGGGAAGCCCAGCTCTGCCACAGATGAGCTGAGCAAGTCTGTTAACCTCAGCCTCCAACTGAGAAGGATATAAGCTAAGAGGAGCTCCCGAGAATAGAGGTTGTGTCAAATCCGAAATCTAAAAGAGCCACGACTGTCAAAAATTACCTCGCTGAAACATGAGACTCCCCTCCCTTTTCCGAGAGATTCTTTACAGCCGAGCCTGTTCCTTTATCCTCATGCTCTACCCACTATGGAGGCATAATTCAGAGCCTCACTGGCTGCCTGTCCAGAGACCTTCTCCTGGGACAGAACTTTATAAATCATTTTAAGTTAGTGGCCATAACTCCCAGGTGCTTACACGAGACCAAGTGGAAAAGGACATTAACTTGGAACCAATTAAATTGCTGCTAGTCTGTATTTGCTGGCCTCCTGGACGGATTTCTCCCAGAAGGCTGCTCACGTGGTCAGCCCTGGGTGAAACTGTTACGGAGGTAAAATCGGGCTCCAGAGAATCCCCCTTCCTCACACCCCAGGGAAAGCGGAGTTCACATGTCCCTCTGCTCCATCAAGGAAACAACGTGATCAGTCCAAGAGGTGACTTAAAATCATCTCCTTAGAATCAGTTGCGTTTTTAAATGCCTTTCCTTTTTTTCTCTGTACACTGGGGGGAAAAAGAATGAATGAATGGTACACTTTCTGGCATGGATTAGAGGCCAGAGCAAGACCTGTTTGCAGTGAGGAGGCTGTCCTAAAACCTGTGCTCCCTGCCACGTGGGCCGGCCACCTGCCAATGACAATTACACAGATGACCCCAGCCTTGTAACTTACTAGTGGGTGCTGTTGGGCACTAGGACCTGGGCCAGTCCATCTCCAGCTAGAAAGAGCAATTTAAATTAGGAACAGCACGCTCCTTCCATCTCACTCGGGCTCCCCTAGCAGCTGGGGGGAGATGCGGAGAAAGCATAATGGCCCTCAGTCGGGTAGTCTGTGCCAACTCCCAGGTGGTCTCAACTGCAGAACCGTTCTTCCAAAAAGTGTAAAATTCTAACTTAGCAGTCGGCTGAGACGCCTGGCTCGCTGGCAGGCCAGGCACGGGGGCAGGAGGTGACAGCCGCTAATCAGGCCCTCGCAGTGCCGGCCTGACTCACCGCCGCGCCCTGGCCCATTCCCCGCTGACCCCGCTCCTGTTGCGCTCAGTCAGGAGCCGAACCTCTCCATTAATCGGCCTGTTCGCGGGAGCCGGAGAGGTGACTTGTAACAGGCCTCTCGTTCCCAGCCTCCTCTATAATGACATTCTGCACAGGCAGAGTCGTCCTTTGATTCCCTGTGACCTTCTGGATTTTGGCAAATGAGAAAGCGCCTGGGATTCACGGCGAGGGCCCAAGGATGTCTTTCCTGCAAAGAGATGCTCTGGTCTTCCACCCCCGCCTCCACCCACATCTCTCACTGGCAGCAGGCAAGGACGCGGCCTCATTCATTTTTCCCCGGTGGAAAAAAGCCTTCTTCCGGAGCCAAGGGGGCTCGGAGATGAGGTGGCCGGTACTTGGCCCAGGTGTGAGTATTTACCAGGCGAGACTCCGGGGCTTGGTGGCTGTCTCGCCTTGACAGATGAGAAAATGCTGTCTTAGCGCCCTTGCCAAGGTCACCCCACTAGCCAACACCCATGTGGGGAGAACACGTTCCCCCACCACCACCCCAAACAGTGAGGGAACTGCAGACCCAAGCTTTCAAAGCCGCGGAGTAGAAGGCTTTGCACCAGCCTGCGCAAGGCGAGACCCTACAAGGCTGTAAGTAATAAATAGATAATGGCCGGTCTCTCTGCCTGCTTGCTCCGTGGAGATGCTCGGATGGGAACCCGGTGGCTGTGATGATTAATGAATCAACCCGCCCCGTTAACCTGCAGTTTGGAGGCCACGCGCAGCCCCTAAGGCAGTCTCTGGGCAACTCTTCCTTCCTCGCCGAGGCGCCCACGGGCTTTTGTCCATGGGTGGCGATGCCGGCAGCCCAGCAGAGGCTTCTGCTTGGAGGATTTCAGAATTTGGTCCGCTTTCTATTGAAGTGCAATTAAAAAAAAAAAAGAAACACTGCTTTCAAACCCAGTCATTTTAGAGGGAATCCCCGCACTGACTCAGAGCCCTGCTTAGTCGTCTGTGGCTCCCAGCATCTAAGATTACCCTTCTTCCTCAGCCTGAATCCACAGCCCCCTGGAAGGAAGAGAAAAACGAAAATTGGATGTGAGTCGCGTTCGAAAGATACACTTGCAGTGAACTCTGGAATACAGCGAGGCTCTGCTTTTCTCTTCCAGCGCAAACGGGAACAAAGCGTCAAAGTGATGGGGATGGTCAGGTTCAGTGCTGCCCCCTCCCTCTCAGCCAGCCTGGGGGGAGGGCCCATCAGGCCAGGAAAGAGATTTAAGAAGAATATTTCACTTCATCAACTCAACACCACGAGTACGTTGAGCGTCGAAGTTTCCTCTCATGAAATGACCACCCAGTTCCTAAAGAAGAAAGTTTTCTTAATGTCTATTCACTGACTTCGTGTGGCAGAGAATACTAGCTTCTCATCCTGTCCCCTTTCTTTCCTTGCTCCTGAGTATAGAATCCCAGGTTAAAAAAAAAAACAAAAAAAAAACCAACTTTTAATTTTATATTGGAGTATAGCCAGTTACCTATGTTGTAATAGATTCAGGAGGACAGCACAGGGACTCAGCCATACATATAGTATACATGTATCCATTCTCCCCCAAACTCCCCTCCCATCCAGGCTGCCACATGACATTGAGCAGACTTCCCTGTGCTATAGAGTAGGCCTTTGTTGGTTAACCATTTAAAATATACCAGTGTGTACGTGTCGATCCTGAAGTCCCTAGCTATTCCTTCCTCCCTGGCAACCATAAGTTTGTAGAATCCCAGTATTGATGGAGGAAAGAAGGTAGCACATCCAGTTAAAACCCAGCACTTCCCAGCCTCTTCTGTAGCCCAGGGGCTGAGTTCTAGTCTGTGAGCTAGAGGTGGAGGTTGGTTGGCTGTCTTCCTTAGATAGAGGTGGTAAGGGTGTATTTCACCCCTCTCTCCTTCCTGCTCCTGCCTGGGATACCAGATACAGTGGCCAGAGCACCTGGACCTTCAGCTGAGTTCAAAGAGGGCAGCCGTCAGCTAGGAATGGCAGAGCAGAAAGGTAGATGGAGCAGCCCGAGTCCTGGGTGTCTGTGGATTGCTGCCATGAGACCTTCCATGAAAAAGAAAAAACAAGCTTCCCTCTTCTTCAGCCACACTGTTAACTTCTAATCCCTCTTGCTGGCAGCTAGATGCAGTTTATAACTAATATTGCCGTTGTCGAGTCGCTCAGTCAGGTCTGACTCTTTGCAACCCCATGGACTGTAGCCCTCCAGACTCCTCTATCCATGGGACTTTCCAGGTAAAAATACTGGACTGGGTTGCCATTTCCTTCTCCAGGAGATCTTCCCAAGTCAGGGATTGAACCAGCATCTCCTGTGTGTCCTGCTTGGCAGGTGGATTCTTTACCACTGAGCCACCTGGGAAGCCCCTTATAACTAATACATGTGCTTATTCTGTCTTCTTTCAGTAGAATAGTTACCTCCATGAGACCTGGAACTTTGTCTCGTTCATTACTGTATCTCTAGATCCTTGTGAAGTGAAAATTAGTCGTGTCTGACTCTTGAGACCCCATGGACTGTAGCCCACCAGGCTCCTCTGTCCATGGAATTTTCCAGGCAAGAATACTGGAGTGGGTTGCCATTTCCTTGTCCACTAGATCCTTGTACCTAGTAAATATTTGTTGAATGAATGAATGAACTCAGGCACACACACAGAGCACTAACCAAACCCCTGCTGCCCCAATCCCATCTTGATCAGTAGGTCAGTAGGCAGGCACTTGGTAAGCCACACTGAGTTGTCATCCTTTTTTTAAATTGAAGTATAGTTGATTTACAATATTTTATTAGTTTTATGTGTACAGCAAAGTGATTCAGTTATATATACATATATGTATAAGGATTCCCGGGTGGCTCGGTGATGAAGAATCTGCCTACCAATTCAGAAGACGTAGGAGACTTAGGTTCAGTCCCTGGGTTGGGAAGATCCCCTGGAGAAGGGAAAGACTACCCACTTGCCTGGAAAATCCCATAGACAGAGGAGTCTGGTGGCTACAGTCAGACATGCCCGAGTGACTAAACAACAGCATATATATATATATGTATATGTATATATATATATATATATATATATATATATATACACATCTATGCTTTTGAATTCTTTCCCATTATAGTTTACTGAGTTTTCCTCCTTTTTGATCACTGAACCCAGGAGCATAGCTTTTTATGTGGGTAAAAGCAATTTTAATTTCTAAACATTAGCTGTAGAAACATCATTCGGTTCCTAGGGGTATAAAACGCAGATTTGCTTTGGCTTTAAGATGAGGACATTGCTGACATCTTTGGAGTTTGGGGCCTTGTTATTATAGCAAGCTTGATGCTACAGTTGCCTAGACTTCTTGCCCTTCTGCTGAAGAGCTCCACTGAAATATAGTTTTATTCCTGTCATAAAACACCCATAGGTGGAGGGAGCTGTTTATTATCTCTAATCTTGAAATGGCAGCTTAGAGAATCCGTGGATTCTTGGGCTAGAATAGAACAGTGTCCAGTGGGGTCTGTGATACACATGTGTTACCTCGAGGGAATGAGAATTTGCCGGCAAAAATAGTTTCTGAATCAGAGTAACAATGACTGGTAGTACTTCCAATTCCACCAGAAGACGTGAGGTTTCCTAGAAAAGTGCTGAACTAGCAAATAACCTAAATTTGAGTCCCAGCTACATGATTTACAGCCATGTGAACTAGAGCAAGGCCTCCACATCCCAATCTCCCCAACTGGGAGATTATTTCCTATCCGAGTAGTGAGGGTCACTTGAGATAAGGTATGTGGAGGTAAACCATAGTATTTATATATAGGGACGGACTTCCCTGGTACTCCAGTGGTTGAGAATCCGCCTTCCAATGCAGGGGACACAGGTTTGAGTCTAAGATCCCACATGCTGCAACTGCTGAGCCCAAGAGCCGCAATTCCAGAGAAGTCCACGTGCCACAACAAAGATCCTGCATGCTGCAACTAAGACCTGCCACCACCAAAAATAAATAAATAAAATAAATATTGTTAAATATATTTTTATATAAAATCCCAATTTTTTTAAAGATGGGAAGAACCTTAGAGATTGTCTAACCCAGCCCTTCATTTTCCAGATCTGAGTACCAGTGGCCAGAAAGTCAGGGTTTTGCCCCCAGTCTCCGGATAGGTTAGTGGTAGAGCTAGGTCTTAAATTTCCAGACCAATATTTTTTCCTCTCATCCCCCTTATCCGTGGGTAATAAGATATTATCATTATTCCTTCTCTGATTGTGCCTTGTACTTTTACTGTCATCATCATAAAATGGGTGCTATCACAGAGAGATGAGTTCATCTTTGTACAGTTGGAAGTTCCCATGATGCAAGTTGCTTTCCATCATGTGTGCATCCCACCCCATTTATTATAAATGGCTGCCATTTCATCCTCCAGGGTCTCTTCCCAACCTAGGAATCAAACCTGCGTCTCTTGCATCTCCTGCATTAGCAGGTGGATTGTTTACCACTGCGCTGCCTGGGAAAGCCCATTTATTGTGGCTACAATGTGCCAAACTGTGCTCTAGGCTCGGGGGATATAGCAAAGAGTAAAACAGAAATTCCTGCCTTCGGGGAGCTTACACACACACACACACACACACACACACACACGGTATCAAGTGTTGTGGAGCATAAAATGGGGCAGGAAAAGAAGACGGGGAGTGGGGAGCAGGGGGTTGGATACAGAGGAAGGGGAGGTGCTGCTGTTTTCCGTAGGGCAATCTGGGAACGCCTTGATCATTGGATTATGTTTAATCAATGACCTGAAGGAACAGGGGAATGACCCACAGGGATATTTTAAGGAAAGAGTTTTCAAAGCTGAAGAAACAGCAGATTCAAATACCTGAGAGTGTTCTTTGCCTGATTAAGGAAGAGCAAATAAGCCAGTAGGACTGGATCAAAGTGAATAATGGGACAGGTGGAAGGAGAGGCCAGGAGTAGGGGTGGGCAAGGGGTAGGTCATGTAGGGACTTGAGGACCATTGTAAGAATTTTGACTTGGACTCAGTTTTTGTTTTATTTTTATTTTTTAATTCTTTATTGAATTTGTTTTGCTCCTGTCTTATAGTTTTATTTTTTGGGGTATAAGGCATGAGGGATCTTAGCTCCCCAACCAAGAATAGAACCCACACCCTCTGCATTGGAAGGCCAAATCTTTAACCACTGGACCACCAGGAAGCACCAGGACTCAGCTCTTAAATGGGTGTGGAGCATAGATTCATCAAAAGACTGGGATGTGTGTGTGTGAGTCACTCAGTCATATCTGACACTTTGTGACCCCATGGACTCTAGCCCGCCAGGCTCCTCTGTCCATGTGATATCCCTGATTAATTGGCATTCTGTTTCAGCCTGCCATTTTCTCATTCCACATTTGGACTGCCTTCCCCTGCCCCACTGTTGGTTTGGGGCTCCACTGAGTTTTCTGTGTAAGTGCTCTTGACCTATTAACAAATGTTCTTAAAGGAGAGAAGAGGAACAAAGGCCCAGTTAGCCTCACGTTCGGTATAAGGTTAAAATAAACTTGGGAGATGCTTCTCGGCCTCCAAAAACCAATTAAGCAGGTTACTCGCAAGTATTTCTAAAAACAGCAGCCCAGTGGAAAGAGACTGACAGGTGAGCAGATGGGAGAACCATCAACTCAAATTTATTTCACAGCTTACAACTCAAATGAGCATTCCAAAGTCAGAACAGCTGGCCTTTTATGCTGTAAGCCATTGTCCTTTGCTTTGCTCATCTCTCAAGAGTATGAGCAGGTTATGCGGCAGTGGCCGTCTGTCTGTCGGTCTTTGACTTTGCAGGGGAAAATCCTTTGTAGGAAACAAGCTCTTGATGTAACCAGATTCCTCTGTAATGTCTGCTTCTTCCATGGGTTATGAAGTTTCTAGACCCTGAAAATCGATGGCTTTGGCCCCTTAGCTTTCATTTTCATAACTATATTCGTTATCTCTGTCATGGCTATTATCTGATTCTGAGTAAATGGAATTTAACCGAATAGTCAAAAAGCAAAAATCTTCAGGTTTGCAAGAAGAAACATTTTTTAAAAATGTTACAGTGCATCTGAAAAATCACAGCTGCCTTGAATTTCTGATCGTAAGTTATTCTGGGAGCTTTCTGAAGTTTGAGACTGTCCCATGCAGACTTTACTTAAGTTTCAGGCAATGGGGGAAGTCATGAAATTTGGAAAGGGTTATCTTTTATCAATCATGGCCCTTTGTGGGGTTCGGTGCTGACAGAGGATGGAGGAGAGACTGTATTCGATGGCTGAAAGGAGGGTTTGATACTACCCCGTGGGGATTGTGTTCCAGTAATTGCCTCAAATCGGACCTTCTGCCGTGTTGCAGGTATAGCATTAATATCACTCATTAAGTCATAGGGCCGTATGCTTTCCCTCCCAATGGCAGAATCACTGGCAGAATATATTTTCTTCCAAAGTGTTTGTTTTCATTGTTGCCCTTTAAAAATAATGAATTCATTCTATTCCCTTGCAAGGAAAGTTACTCTAGACCGCTTTGAAATTGTATATCTTTTGTTGAGCACAGTCGTGCAGTGGTTCCATAGCTTTGTGTGCTGGGGAACCCAACCCGGCCTCTCTTAAAACTCCTAACCAAGCTGCCTCAGACCTGATCCATATAATCGTCCAGCCGATTTGACCTTTATATTGTTTCCCTCAGCCAGGTAGAGGTCATGCCAGTTTCAGATGACCCTATCATGTGACCAGAGATCAAAGGTCAGCAGCTCCTAAACGTTCTGCTGTCAAGGTAGCCCATTCATCACTCTCATTATGTAACTGACAAGCCGACAAATGAAGCTGGGGATAAAATTGTTTTCTACCCTCCGCCTCCTGGGCTTACACCCCAGTGGTGGGCCAAGCAGTCTCACATATTAAGTGGTTCCACGGACCTGCCAGAGTCCCTGAAGTAAGGGGAAGGAGTCCAGGAGGCCTGTTCTCTGCGTTGGACCCTGAGAAGTCACCAGTTGCCTGCTCAGGGGGCCAAGTTGCAGGTCTTCAGGAACCGATGCTCAGTCTAGTATCCTCTGAAATGGAGATGAATTTAATGTGAGTTCTCCACGGACCCAAAGCAACCCTTATGTCCCCCCACCACATATGACCTTCAGCATTTTGTGGTCCTTTGTGGCAGGTTAAGATGGTGTGTGTTTTCGCAGACTGGCATAGTCTGAAGAGTCACATGCAGAAATTCACATGGACAGGACCTTCCTCTAGGAAGTCTAGCTTGGGGCTAGGTGCCTTCGGAAAACTGTTTTTAACCAGAATCCAAAATGATTCTTTCAATATCTGTATTTTGGAATATTACAAAGAGCTGGAGATTAAGAATCAGACAATTTTGCCAAATCCCACCTCAGTCCTTTCTTGAGCTGTGAAATCTTGGACAAGTTTTAGTTAATCTTCTGTACCTCCACTCCTGTTTGAGGACATACATTTAATAAGAAGACTTATACAGTGTTTGGGCTTCCCTTGTGACTCAGCTGGTAAAGAAACCGCCTGCAATGCGGGAGACCTGGGTTCGATCCCTGGGTCGGGAAGATCCCTTGGAGAAGGGAAAGGCTACCCACTCCAGTATTCTGCCCTGGAGAATTCCATGGACTGTATAGTCCATGGGGTCACGAAGAGTCGGACACGACTGAGCAACTCTCACTTTCACTTTTCACAGTGCCTGACACTTAGTGTGTATGACTGTGTGTGTGTGTTAGTCACTCAATCGTGTCTGACTCTTTGCGACCCCATGGACTATACAGTCCATGGAGTTCTCCAGGCCAGAATACTGGAGTGGGTAGCCATTCCTTTCTCCAAGGGATCTTCCCGACCCGGGGACTGAACCCAGGTCTCCCGCATTGCAGGCGGTTTCTTTACCAGCTGAGCCACAAGGGAAGCCCAGTGTATATGATTGGCTATGTTTACTGTCTCTATTACTATTATTACTATTCATTTGGTCTGAGAGATGTCATCAGGGAAGCAGTGGCATGAAATAGAATTTCTTTACAGGATCTCCCATAGCAACAGAACCTCCGAAAAACTCGTAAGGGCAGAGGGTAAGGAGATGGCAGGATTACACAGTATAATCACGTGGGTTGGGAGAAAACCCTAGGGGAGGCAGCATTGTACCGTAGAAGGGAAACACAAAATCCTCCTGGGCCCTGAAAGAAAGAACAGAGATGCCTTTAAGGCTTGTTAAATGGCTCAGTAAGCCATTCCATTGCCAAAAAGTATCCCTGATTTTTATACCAGCAAGAGGTCTTGGGACCTTGCCTTTTCATCTCTTACCTCTTGGAGGTACTATCTGAGCACCGTATCCCTCACCCCAGTGCTTCTCCTCTTTGGCGGAGCCTCTGCCACAGGTCACAGGGGCTCTTTCAGTGATCCAGAGTGGGACGAAGTCCTGGGTCCATACACCAGGTGGACCGGAAACCCTGGTCAAAGGCAATTTCTTCTTGACTCCCAAGTTGGAACTCTGACACCCTGCTATTTATGGTTACCGGGCTACCTAATATATTAATATTACATTTCAGAGAAATTATAGGTAATACTGGTGTTGAGGAGAAGAATTAGGAACTATGAGAACCACTGTTTACATAGAAAATGTTGAGTTCCAAACAAATGTGGAAAACAGCTGTAATATTTACAGCAGCTGGGCTTTGCTTGGGTTATTCCCTTCCCCTCCCGATGAGAGAACAGTATAGGATCAGAGTTGTTGTTGTTTACTCACTAGATCGTGTCTGACTCTGCACCACCCCATGGACTGTAGCCCTCCAGGCTCCTGTCCATGGGATTCTCCAGGCAAGAATACAGGAGTGGGTTGCCATTTCCTTCCCCAGGGGATCTTCCTGACCCAAGGATTGAACCCGCATCTTCCGCCTTGCAGGCGGATTCTTTGCCACTGAGCCACCAAGGAAGCCTACACATAAAGTACTGCTTTTCTTTAAACACTGGAATTACTCTGCCTGGCGAGATGTTTCTATTCTTCTGGGCCTGGGGAGACTAAGAGCAGAGAGCATTCATAGTCTCATATTGGTCCGAGCTCCATCCAAAGCATAGACGCCATTGAAGAAACTGTTTTACTCCTTTACATTGTTATTTTCCACACTGTTCACGCTGGTCCTGGCAGTTGGGTTTTGCAGGTTAAATGTATTAATCGATTTGATGTGACACGTCAGGATTTTCTACTTGAGTGAAGCCTCTTAAACCTCGGTGCTGGTTGACACTGTTTGAGGGAATGAATGTATTCTGATGTGGCTGATATCCTGAAAAAGGCTTCTGTTTGATGTGAATCAGAAGGACAGTCAACTCCTCAGCATGAATGAAAATTCCAGGAAAAAACTCTGACTTGGAGGAGAGTGCACTTTTTTTTAGTCCTTGGGTATTTTCTGATGAAGCTGTGGGTCTAAATTGTTCTAGTCTTTAGAAGAGTGATGTCTTTCACACTGGCTTTTTTTTAGTGCTTTCTTTTTAACGGCTACATTATATTTCATTGTCTGGATGCACATAGTTTATTCATTTTTCCCCCACACATTTTGAAGTATTACAGGCCTCCCAGCCAATGTTGCCTGAGCTGTGTTTTAAAAATAGAACTTGTGTCTCGTTGGAAAGGGCTGTTATTGCTGTTTAGTCGCTAGGTCATGTCCAACTCTTTTGCGACCCCATGGACTGTAGCATGCTAGGCTCCTCTGTCCATGGGATTTGCCAGGCGAGAATACTGGAGTGGGTTGTCATTTCATTCTCCAGGGGATCTTCCCAACGCAGGGATCAAACCTGTGTCTCCTTCTTGGCAGGCAGATTCTTTACCGCTGAGCCACCTGAGAAGTTGGAACTGACTATGGAGGTGTAATTCAACATTTGTGCAGTAGCCTACATATTTTAATGGACTTTTATATACATTGTTTAATTTTTATCTTCACATAGTCCAGTGAAGCAGCAAAACATGGACTTCACATAGCAGTTGAGGAAACTAAGAGGTCAAGAAATTTTTCAGGATCACCCCAGGAATACAGTTGACCCCTGAATAGATTTGAACTAAGAAGGTCCCCTGATACGTGGATTTTTAAAAAAATAAATATACAGTCAGACCTCTGTATTGGTGGATGCATAACCCAAGGATATGGAGGGCCCGCTGAAAGCGATATGAGCATCCATGGATTTTGGTACCCAAGCAGGGGATTCTGGAATCAATTCCCCCAAAATACTGAGGGATGACTCTATATACCTGGGGATGACTGTCTGTACCTGGGGATAACTGTATAATTAGAAGTAGTTTAGACTCTTAAAAGATAAAGGTGTGGGACTTTTCTGATGGCCCAGTGGTAAAGACTGCACACTCCCACCACAGGGGGCATGGGTTCGATCCTGCTTGGGGAACTAAGATCCCACATGCCACAGAGCATGGCCAAAAAAAAACTCTGTCAAAAGATGAAGGTGTATCTTTTACATCTGTAGTCAAAAGATACTTATGCTATGACAACCTCAAAGTCATTGGAATGAAAAGAAGAAAGTTTTATCAGCTCATTTGCTGTAATTATTGTTGTAGAAACATGACGAAAACATTTTGCTCCTTTCGTTCCCCTGAAATGGTTTGGAATCTCCTGAATATCTAAATTTGGCGAGAATAGCCAAGGAGTCAGGGGATAGGGCCCATTTTGGTCCAAATGGGAATCCATGAGAAAGATGGAACATGGTAGAAAGGGCAGCCTACCAGATGTCCAAGGTCTGCCCATCCCCTGCTCTCCCACATGCCATTGAATTAACCTTGGGTGAGGCAGCCCTCTTGTGAAACATGGTTCAAATACCAGCCTCTTCCTCTCTCAGATTATTGTGAAAACTGAGCACATCAGTGCTGCGTGTTAGGATTCTTCAGGATGCTCAAACAATATACAGAATGTACTTACTTTATCAGGAGTTACTCTCTTCTTTCACATTAAAGAATTCTCTTAGGAGTTTGTTTTCCTTGTCCCCTCAAGGCCTGTGCTTGGTAATATTTAATCCATCAAGTTCTAGTTTCTGGTACTTCTTCTTTTTTTTTTTTTTTTATGATTGCTTTATCCCAGCCCATCTTTTAGCAGGAACCATTTCTCCTGAAATCTTTTTTGTCATTTCATCAAGCATACTTAATGGAAATGTTACCTGTCCTTCTTTATTTGTCACAAAATTTAAGGACGAAGAGGAAGACCGTACATGTTTTCTTAAAATCAATGGCCAGCACATTACTGTAAAACCTATTGATTAAAAACACAAAGTATAATGTTAGTCATTTAGTCTGTGAAGTGATGCAATAAGGCAAGAAATTTATCCTCTGACTCTTGCATTAACCTTTTATTGACTGCTTGCATACCCATAATTAACACACACTTTAGCTAAAGTGGTTAATTTCAGCATGGCGACCAGTGCTCCCTAATGTAGCTGCCGTCCTGATGATCCAGATGGAAGTGTAGCCCTGGGGGAAATCAGCGAGCAGTGGGGCCCTGCATGAGTTACACCTGTGGACGGAGACGAGGTGGGACCTCTGGACAGTCGGCTCACAGACCGGCCAGCATGACACCTTTCAGCTGCTTCCTGTTACGTCACTAGGTCATTCAGGGAGAACCCTTCCTCAGTAGCGGGAGTTTTGAGGGTGGCTTATAGAGTCCTTTGAATTGAAATAATGTGATTTTCGGAGGGAGCAAGATGAAGTATATGTCATTTTCCTCTGCTCCCCTGGCAATGCTCCATAAAAGGAGCAGGGTTTTCTAAGTGAAAGTGAAAGCTACCAAGACTTCCTGGTGACTCAGATGGTTTGCAGGAGACCCAGGTCAGGAAGATCTGCTGGAGAAGGAAATGGAAACCCACTCCAGTATTCTTGCCTGAAAAAGCCCTTGGATGGAGGAGCCTGGTGGGCTACAGTCCACGGGGTTGCAAAGAGTTGGACACAACTGAGTGACATCACTTTCTTTCTTTTCTAAGTAGATCAAAGTTTATTTGTTAACCCAAAGCATTCAAAGGAGGGATTTTTTTCCCTAAGGATGGGAGAAGAGAGTACAAGGTGGAAAGGGGAAACTGTAAGTTTCTTACTGTTTAGCTGAGTTTTTTGCTGTTTAGCTGAGTTTCTTACTACTTGGCTTCTCTCCTCTGTCTATAAGAGATGGAACGAATTCCACTCAAACCACGTGGCCAAGCATAGAGATGGGACAAATTCCCCATAGGAAAATTAGAGTCTTCTTTGTGGCAAAGATGGGAATAGACACAAGACAGCCAGTGTCCACCACTGTCAGGATTCCTAAATCATTGCTTAAGAGAACTCAGGGCCCCTTGATTTTGCAAGAACCACAGAGTTTGCACGCTGAGAAACCATCCAACTTCATTTCCTGGAAATGCCAAGTCAGTCTGAAACAACTGCCACTGAAGTAGTCCAACAAGAGTGCCCATTAAGAATTCTGGGTCTCTAGGAGCAACCGCTAAGTCTTTTCTGAGTCTGAGTAGTTTAGCCTCTCACTGGAGAGTTGCAGCAGCTTGCATACATAAGCCTTGGCATCCTGGAATGTCACATTGTGCTAGTATTCAGCCTCAGGCTTCATCTGATTCAAGCCAGAAAGAGTCGCTCTGGCTCTCCAGTTTCCCCCACAAAGAGCCAATCCAGAGGCCACCCCACTCAGTTTGTTGAAGGGAGGGGACAGTCAGAGGAGGAACAGGCAGCCCCCTCGTTGGCATCTCCTGTCGTCACTGGAGACACCAGTTCACTACTGGTAGGAGAAATAACAATAGTGACGGTAGTATTTAGTATAATGTGCCAGGCGGTGTGCTAAGTACTTCACATGCGTTAATCCCTATAACTTTCACAACAAGCCCATACGTAAGGTACTATCATTGTCATCATCATTATTCTCATGAGACAAATGATAAACTGAGGTTTGGTGAGTTTAGGATACTCAAGATGTCAGGCCCCAGGGAAGCAGCAACGCCCCATGTCCAGAGGATACCTTCACCACTGTGCTTCCCCATCTTAGGAAATTAGGATGGAAGAGAGACTGAATGCGTGGTTTGAGCAGGAGCTTCCCTGGTAACTCAGCTGGTAAAGAATCCGCCCGCAATGCCGGAGATCCTGGTTCAATTCCTAGGTTGGGAAGATCCCCTGGAGAAGGGATAGGCTACTGGCTCCAGTATTCTTGGGCTTCCCTGGTGGCTCAGACGGTAAAGAATCTACCTGAAATGGGGAGACATGGCTTCAATCTCTGGGTCGGGAAGATAGCCTGAAGGAGGGCATGGCAACCCACTTCAGTATTCTTGCCTGGAGAATCCCCGTGGACAGAGGAGGCTGGTGGGCCACAGTCCATGGGGTCACAGAGTCGAATGCAACTGAGCGACTAAGCATAGTACAGGAAGATATGCCTTCAAGTCATTCTCAAGCCTTTCTTTTTCAGTCCCACTGTCTGGCATGGTGTTGAAGCGGATGGTATGATTTGAGTCGGGGCTGACTGTCCTTTCTCGTAGGTGGATACATGACCTCAACAGCAAGCCCTCTGCGGAGCCCAGTCATGATCATTGACAAAGTGGCAAGGAGCGCTGAGCATTAAAGGAAGAGTTTTGGTTTTGTTTTGCAGCTTGCAAACTCTTAGTGTGGCATGTGGAATCTAGTTCCCCGACCAAGGGTCGAACTTGGGTCCCCTGCATGGAGAGCACACAGTCTGAGCCACTAGGCCACCAGGGAAGTCCCTAAAGGAAGATCATTAAAGTGCTCTTGAGGGGACTTCCTGGTGGTCCAGTGGTTAAGACTCTGCACTCCCAGTGCAGAGGATGCAGGTTTGTTCTCTGGTCAGGGAACTAAGATCCCACGTGCCTCGGAGCAACTAAACCCTAAATTAATGAACTCTAAACTGCTGGAGCCCGTGGGCCACAACTAGAGGGTCCTTGCCCTGCAATGAAATATCCCACATGATGCAGTGAAGATCTTGAGTGCTGCAACCAAGACCCAACACAGCCAAATAAATGAATAAATGAATATATATATAAAAAAAATAAAGTGATCCTGAAAGATCTGAATTAAGGCCCTGAAGAGCCCCAGCAAGGGGTTCTGTCTCTAGTCCAGAGGGAGGCAGTGGGTATACCCAGCTCCTAGCCTTTCAGGGCCAGCATGAGAAGGAGGTAGTCCCCACGTCAGTCAGCCCTTCCATCAGAAGAACAATAGTAGAAAATCAGAGCAACTTCACTCAGAAGAAAACTGGATGGGCTTGTGGACTTGTGCAATATGGTGTCAGCAAACTTCTGCAGCAGGTGTTCATATTTCTAACACTTTCTCAAAATGAGGGGGCCAAACCCATTTGACAGGTGAAAAAGCATCTCTATTGACTTTGGACAAACCTTACACTAGCCGAGATGGATCAGCACTTATCATAGCCCTTTAATCTGCCAACCAGGATAACGTGTGCAGAGATCATTTCCCTGCCGTGAGATGGAAGTGCTCAATTTGGAATAACTCTCCCTCTCTGGTAAATTGAGCCTTACTCTCTGATTCCGAGGCCGAGAGACAGCGCAATTTAAAAAGCTTCACAGAGTTCCTTTGTAATTAGTCGCAGCTTCCCTTGAATATTAATTTCCCCCCCATCCCTTTCATGTGATTTAGAGACTATATCTCTAGAACTGAAGTGAGCGGCAGCGTCTCAAACACCTATTATTATTAAGTAGTCTGTAGAACGTGCCTCTGTTCTTCAGTGCTATGTGGGCTTATCAGTGCAAACAGTTTAATATTTATGCTAAGAGGATTGTCAAAAGCAGCTTCTGTTGCTTTAATTCTTGTTTTAAATAAATAATGAGAACATTTAAACACATTACTCTTCTTGGGGCCCTGAGGTCAGCTAATCTTATTATTTATGAAGTGATGTGCTACATAATAGTACTTAGCGCATGTTAACAGACGCTATTATCAGGGCCCGATGCGGAGAGCCGAAGATATATTGGAATGTTATGTGTAATGTACGACGGATTGAGTGCACAGCATGCCGGTGGAGCAATTAACCACCCGAGAAAATAGGTGTAAAGTTGAAGCATGTTTTCCCATGGGGATCCCCTCACCATTAATAATTCCCCAGAGGAGAAGATGTCTTTTAGTTAGGACCCTTCTCGACCGTCAAGGCTTGGAAATAGGGTCGGGATGGTCCATTCTTTGATCTCTTCATAGTGATCACGGAAGGCACATGATGGATGCGGAGGGCCACTTTTTGAATTGATTTAGAGGATAAGGCCGAGAAGGTGGGGGTGGCGTGGGAGAGGACCAGGCAGATGTACTCAAGAATAATTCTTTTTAGGGGCACGCACTGTCCCGAGAATAGAGAAATTGTTCATTTCTTATTGCAATCTGTGTTTTCTTCTCTTTGATCCTCATTTCTCGGATACATAAAGCCAAAGCCACCGAGTTTTCCCAGACCAATTTCCAGTAAGCTGGTCTCTTGGAGAGGTAGCTGCCTGCCAAGGTGTGACAATGTGGCCCCAACTTTTTTCCTCCCAGGCTATAATTTAGTTGCATATGATAATTAATTTCTCTACTATTGATGAATAATCCATTTAATAAAAACCGTGATTTAAGTGTTTTCCTTAGGGAGTCACTCTTGCTAGCCTCTTAATTTAATTTTGTGGAAGTTTTCCCCACCTATTCATCAGTGGAAATGATTATTAACCTCTATTTGCATATATCCTTATAAATCGGTCTCTCCTTGGAGTGCCTTTTTCCAAGCACAGCAAGCTGGGACACTTGTAAATCTCCAGGATCTCCGAAGTCAATCCCAGTCTGTAATATTGTTTAATCTATTCTTGGATGTTTTAATGCAGTAAATTCAATTTAATCTTTCCCAGTAATCTAGTAATACATGGAAATCCCACAAACATTTAAATCTGATAATGGCTTAATCACACACTTTAAATAACAGTCGAGATAATGAAAAAATAATTCACCATTTTAAAGGCAGAGTAACTGAATTTCTCCCCATGATTGGCTTCTACAAAGCCTTGAGAGATAATACAAATCTGGGAATTGAAATAAAAAAGTTCCAGCCTCATCAAGAACAGTTCTTCCTTCTTGTAAACACACCTGCTTTCTGCCTCCCAAACTCGTCTTTCCTTCCTCCTCATCACCACCCATCCATCACAGCGGATTGCCAGGGTTGCCCCAAGTTGCCTGAGCATGGGTCTTGCAGTCATTTCTTTCTGGGAATTAACTGCCTATTCTTACCTTTCCAGGTGCCAGTCTCGAATTGCCCGAACTTTGCCTGCTGATCAGAAGCCAGAATGCCGGCCGTATTGGGAAAAGGGTGATCCTTCGATGCCTCTGCCATTTGACCTCACAGAGATCGTTTCTGAACTCAGAGGTCTGCTTCTGGAAACCAGGCCCTAAAGACAGAGCACAGTTCTCAGATGGAGGAGGAAAGGCTATTTTCAATTCCTCTTCTCCAACCCTGTCATGGGCTTAGGCAAGGGCAGTATGGGGTAGACTTGGCCTTGACATTGTAGAAACTGTTGAGATGGTAGAGATTGGCCTTGGAGATTATTTCCAGTTGGGAACAAGTAGGGAGCGGAACCCATGAAGATTAAAATGTTTGAAAATGACACAGTGTTATAGTGATTTGGTATTAAATGAAAAATACAAAAAAAAAAAATGTACTATCCCCCCCGCCCCCCAAAAACAAAACAAAACAAAACTATTCCCCACTTGGATTTTTAATGCAAGCCCTTCCACTCCTGAGGCCTGGGAAGCAACCAGGGTGAGCCCACCTTTGGTAGAACCTAACCTTTCCTCTTTCCCAAGCCTTTGCAAAGTCTCTACAGGGGATCTCTCAAGTCATGGAGGAGAAGACTGAACTTAGAGACGTTTAGCCCATTTTCTCACTATACCCTTCAGAGGCTCTGTGGTTCAGTATGGTAGCCACTAGGTAGATGGGGCTTCTACCGTTTAAATTCCATTTTAATTGTAATTAAAAATTCAGTTCTTCAGTTGCACGAGCCACATTTCAAGTGCTTAATAGCCCAGGTGTGGCTAGAGACTACTGTATTGGACATAGAACGTTTTCATCATTGTAGAAAGCCCTTCTAGATAGTACTTCTGTCAAAAGTTTGAGAGCAGGAGAGTCTGGCTTCCAGTTCTCTGTAGCTGCTCTCCCCACTGGCAGAATAAATGAAGAGAGCAATGCCTCGTTGGAAAGTAGTCTCTTTCCCTTCTCTAAAACAGCCAAGGTTGTGAGCTCTGTACTCTGCACACAGGAATGGAGCAGTGTTGAAGATTAAAATAAAACTGACATCCTGTCTTTAGGAAGTTCCCCTGAGCTAATGAAAGAGACAAAACTCTATTTACATTGCTTCTTGGATTTAATCAACACACTACATATTTGTTTTCCTTTAATTCCCCTCTTCACACATAATGCTAGAATTGAGGCTTGAAGAATCTTAGTGCCCCATCCTGATAATGCTGGAGCACCAGAGAGATGAGAAAGAGGTTAGAACTTGGGCTTTGGTTTTTGAGTGTCTGGATGCAAATGCCCACTGGCTTGTGATCTTTGATATGTGACTGTGCCTCGGTTTCCTCATCTGTATAATGGGGATACTACAGGCAAACCGATTCCCAAGGTGAAGAAGAAATGAAATAACCTAGCTACAGATTTAGAACAATCTCTGGTACGTAGTTAAACACACAGTAAATATTAGTAAAATATTATATATCAGTAAGCTGACCTGCTGTAGGCATTTTCCCCTCCCTTTCTCAATCTTGGTGCCAGTTTGTCTCATGATGCTGTGAACCCACCTCTCCCTTTCGGGCCTGGCTCTCACCCTATGACGGCCCCAGAAATCACGAGACTAGTCAGCCCCTCTCCCCAGCCTGTTGCCTTCTCTTGTCATCTGCAGTATTTGGGAAGCCAAAGAGCTTTTTTACCCATTCAGAGGTACCCTGAGAACCAAACTCTCCCACCATCAGAATCTCAGTGGTTCAAGGCATGGGCTCGTTTCTACGGAGTTAACCTCAGAGAGACACGTCACACAAGGCAGGCGGGGTTTCACCATCTTGAGACTCTTCAAATCTTTAGATGAGTTCCCCGATGCCCTTAAGCCTCAGTCTCCTCATCAGTAAAAGATAAAGTGCTCCCTCTTATGGTTGCGGGAAAGATGAAATCATGGAGGCAGAGTGTGCAGGGCAGCCTCGGGACCACATAGCCTCGTGTTTTATTTCACCCCCCAGAATGTTTGTTCCTTATCATAGTTCATGAGGAGCCAGTATTTAAAAATGGAAGATTTCATATAACATAAAGATGTGTGCATCCTCTTTAAAATTCAGAGATCCAGCGACCTCCATCCTGATGTGGCAGAGAGCTAGGTAGCATCCTCTTAGGTGGGGCATGAACCCTCCATGGCCCCTGTCGCTCCCTGTTATCATTTTCTGTGAACCTGACCATCTTTACCCCTTCACATCAACACCTGCTTGCTTGCACCCCTAGAGTAGAAATAAATAATAATGTTGTGTGCTTACCCCAATATATGTGTATTACTATCCGGCTATTGTTGTGGACTGCTTGTGCTAATATGCCATGTACCTCATAAAACATGCATAAACAATAAAAAATATTGAAAGGATGAGATAAGAAATCAAGAGAGTGCCTGCTCTATTTCTCCTTTCACAGGTGCAGGTGAGCATGCTTCCTGGGCCCAGGGGGGTGGGGTAGCAAGTGAAGAGTGTGCTCAGGGTCTTTCAGGTGGGGAAACAGCCAGTGTTGGAGAAACCACTTCCAGCTGCTGCTGCTAAGTCGCTTCAGTCGTGTCCGGCTCTGTGCGACCCCACAGACAGCAGCCTACCAGGCTCTTCCGTCCCTGGGATTCTCCAGGCAAGAGAACCCACCGGAGTGGGTTGCCATTGCCTTCTCCAAACCACTTCCAGGAGTGAATCCAAAAGGTGAGATCATGTTTTCTCAGAAGTGGTGGCTTTCAATGAGCTTGAGCTCAGCGTGTTTGAGAATTACCTGTGCTTGCTCTCGGAGAAGGGTAGGGTAGGTTTCAGACAGGTAGAAGGGAGAAGGGCAAGAGATGATTAAAAAAAAAAGGGATGGCTGGGGGTGCTAATCTGACAGTCAACTCAGTTCCTGCTCCTCCCCTGTGAACTACTGAAGGACTCTTCTGGGGACATGGGCCATGTGGGTAGTGGGGGTGGGGAGGAAGCTTTGCCCCGGGACCACCTTTAGTCCGCGGTCCTCACTGCTACCTGGAAGGCTTCCCCATCCCCCATCCCAACTATCATCAGGAAGTTATCTGAAGAGATAGGTCCCTTTCTGCTAAGATGCTACTGACTTTCCCTTCCCACAGACGTTTCTTGACCACCTACTGCACCTCAGGGGTGTAGTGAGCCCTGGGCATCCAAGGAGGTCCCTGCTTTCCAAGGGTTCCCGTGTACCGACCCCCAGGCTCGATCAGGGGATGTGGTGACCCCAATAGGAACTTAACTATATAGTGGGGAAACACAGTCAGCCTGCAAATAAACAACACAATGGTTTCCAATCATTTTCAACACCAGGATGGAAACCCATAAGGCAAGGGGACAGAGCATAGCAGGGGACTGAGGAAGGATGGCTTGGCTTAGGAAGTCCAGGAAAGGGGGTGATGGGGGAAGAGCTTCCCAGGAAAGGGGACAGCAGGTACGAAGGCCCCGAGGCTGGAAGGTGCTTGGAGTGGGAAGATCAAGGAAGAAAAAGCACCATGATGGCTGAAGCCGAGAAACAAGGCGAAGGAGGGAAGAAGATGCAGGTGGGAAGGAGATGGGACCAGCGTTTGAATGTGATTGTCAAGTGCCCGAGAAATGCGGAAGGCTCTGTGCCAGAGGGTGGGGGTCATTGGTGTGAGAGTCTCACGCTTCCAATCATTGCCTGGTTGATCTCTGGATTCCGAAGGGTCTCAGTCTGAAGGCACGGCTTGAATTTCCCGATTCCTGCGGCCAGGTGGGGAAGATGTCCTGCCAGCTCCTCCAAGAGCGTGAGGCGGCACCCCGTTCTCCTGTTGCTTCCCTCCCCGCAGCGCCCACAACTTTGTGTCCACCCCGCCCCCTGCGCCCTGCTTTCACAGACAGCCTCTGCTCAGGGGAGTTCACTAGAGAGAAGAGAGGGGTGAGGGGGGTGGTCGTGGCATGTCTTGTGACACAAGTTTAGTAATAAGCTTCCAAATCCATCACTAACCGAACCGAGGGATGCTAGAAATGAGATTCCATCACCCTATTAAATGGACACACCACATTCAGTAGTTTTTTGGTGTGTATTTCAAGGGAAAGTATTTTTGAAAGCAACATTTTTTTTTCTTCCCTGATCTAGTTAAGGCTGATTTTAACCACTGGGCAAATTGCATACATTTGGATCTATGCCATGCTAAATACTGTTTATTTTGGAGATCTGTCAGAGGCAAGCCCATGGAAGACGGGGTGCGGGGGTAGGGGTGGGGAGGGGGTTCTTATTTGAAAAGGCAATTCTGATCCAAACAGATTGAGAAGGACCGAGGAGCAGTGCGGATTAAAATGCGCTGAAGTGGTAATACCGTTTATCCAGTTTGCCTTTGTTACTTTGTGATTAAATGGTATTTTTAATTAAGTTTCATTGGGAGCCATAGGTATGGCAGTGGTGAAATCAATTTGACAACCATAAAGGGGGAGGGAAGGCCCAGGAGTGTTGTAATGATTGCGGCTGCAGGGAGAGCCGGGCAGCTTTAAGAGGCTGGGGTGAGGAAGGGGAGACGCCGGGGAGGGGGAGGAAGGAGCGGGCAGCCAGGGATGACTTCCTGCACGATGCCCAGGGCTCCCGTGGCTGCTGCTGCATCTGGGGGACTGGTTGTAGGCATTATCAGGAAAAGGGGTACACCTGGCTCTCTCGATTACCTGAGTCCCTCATTAACAAGGAGAATGGGTGAGCACCCCCAGACCTTGTGCTGCAGCCTCACCCCAGCCTGACTCCGGAACAGGGCTGACCCCCCATCCTTCAGCCCATCCCCTTCCTTTCTCCCCATAACCTGTCATGGCAACACAGTCTATTAATATTATCCAAGTTATTGTTGTGCAGTCACGGTCGTGTCTGACTCTTCGCAACCGCATGGACTGTAGCCCGCCAGGCTCCTCTGTCCATGGGATTTTCCAGGCAAGAATACTGGAGTGGGTTGCCATGCCCTCCTCCAGGGGATCTTCCCAACCCAGGGATTAAACCCAAGTCTCTTGAATCTCTTGCATTGTCAGGCAGGTTCTTTACCACTTTGCACCTGGGAAGCCTATTGTCCAGGTATCAAATGTGATGGTAACATATTGTTCTGGAACTAAGTAGGAGATACAGCGTGAACCATTGTGCTGACAGGATAGCCCAACCAGCTAGGCGTTATAGAAACAAAGACTGGATCACAGGGAGCCCCCAAATCCTCTTCCCACGACTGCACACCAGTCCTCTCAATACCCCTGCTCTGTATCCGGTCACTGTGGATCAGATTTTCAGAATCTTCTGATTCCTGGATGTCAGGAGAGTCTTTTGGTTGCAGAGTCCTGGTTCTGTGTGTGATCCTAAGGCTAGCCTCCCTTTCAAACCTTTGTTTTCTTATCTGCAAAATGGGAACAGTCATAGTATATCTACCACCTGAGGCTGGCGTGAAGATGAAGATGTTGATGGGCACGCAGCATGCCTCCAGCCCGGGCTGGGTCTTCGGTGGCATGCCGGCTCTAATAATTACGATCCCGATTTCTTGTGATAACAGTTGTAGCTTCATGACTGGGGCAAATCCCTTGACCTCCCTGTGATCCAGTCTTTGTTTCTATAACGCCTAGCTGGTTAACTGTCCTGTCACCGTGGTGGTTCACACTGTGTCTCCTTCTTAGTACCAGAACAATATGTTACCCTCCCATTCTATCCCATTTTCCTCTCCCAGCTTCCACTTTTTTTTTTCTCTCGGCAGATGGTGTGGACCTTTTTATAAATGAGATGCTCTGAAAAATGATTCCCTCGTACTCCCCATTACTACAACGGGATTAGGTCACCCCCTTGCAATTTTAGATCTGCTTTAAAAATTCTCGCCATCACCTTTTAATGGATGATCTGTGTTCAACAATTGTTTATTGACTCTGAATGTCTTAAGTACCAGGGTCCGTCTCTTGCCAGGGGAAGGAAGCATTAATTAACTCCCAGCATTAGATCCAGTGATTCTTTTCCAATGATGCAGTTCGTGACTTTTGCTTGCATTTTCTTTTCATCAGTCCTGAAAGAACTGAGGTAAAATAGTTCCGCTGCACATGTGTGTCAAGCTAAATGGATAACAGCAGATACAGATCTGTTTGCCTGTCTGCACTTGCCTTTAGACAAAATTCATCAATTTTACAAAAGCCACTGACTAAACATGGCACCAATACAAATAAATGCTTCTAGCATGTGGGTTTTCCCGTTGTTTTTAATCTGGTAAAGTGCTGTGGCTTCCTGCTGAGGGATGGGAAGTGCTGGCTCAGGACAGCACTGTGCCCCACAGATTGGGACCAAAAGGTGAAGGCCATTCTACGGGAAGTTTAGGAAAAGCCCAGTGGTTCCGGACTCTGTGTATTTGAAACCATCCCAGACTGCCTGGTGAATGACTGCCCGCAGGAAGCTGATCCCGGCTCTCATATTCAATTTTCAGTAGAGACCATAGGTTACCCACCCGTTAGTGGTGCCAGGGTCTCAAAGGTACCCTGCTTGCCCTTCCCAGCTTCTGAGACAGAGAGCCAGAGGATATACAGGAAACCGACAGGAAATTTCACCAGCTCTATGAGGCTAGCACCTCTCCCGCCAGAGACAATGTTTGGAAGGACCTTGTAAATACCAAATGTTAGTTGCTCAGATCCTGCATGCTGTAGCTCATCAGGCTCCTCTGTCCATAGGATTTCCTAGGCAAGAATACTGGAGTGGGTTGCCATTCCCTTCTCCAGGATATCTTCCTGACCCAGGGATCAAACCCAGATCCGCTGCATTGCTGACGGATTCTTTATGGTCTCAGCCACCAGGGAAGCCTATAAATACCAAAGCCCTAGGCAAATCCAAAGAAGGAGGATTATTATTATTTATTTTGTGAGATCAGTTTCATTTGGATGTGTAATGGAAAAGTTTATGGATGTTTATCACTTCTGATCAGGCAAAGCCAGTTTGACCCTTAGTGACCTACAACTCCCTTTTGAGGCCACAGCAAACAGCCAGAGCTTGGCTGTACTTTCACAAAAACAGTCTTGAAAAAATATTGTTAAGGCTGCTTTTAAAACTTTTTCAGATACCACGAACCCCGAGAAAATACCTTTCCAGAGTGAAGAACTGTTCAGTCCTTGCTAAAATAATCTTGGGTCCTCAGGACACACAGATACAGGGAGCAGACGTTCATTTGTTTCTTTGCAAATTGGCCATTCCCAGCTTAAAATGCTTTTTATCTTTTCAAACAGGGAATTGAGATTTTCCCACTTTGGAGCAAGTGCAGTTAACCCACCAACCTCAGAGCCCCAAAAGGGCTGAGTCAATTTCTCAGGGCAACTTGAGCTCCAGCTCATAACTCATCCAACTCAGAGAACGGTACCTCTGGTCACCCTCCCGCCCCCGCCCTCGCCCCCCAGCTCTTCAGACAGAGATTTTCAGTTGATTACGCCTTGATTAGAGCCCAGAGAGAGGCAAGCCAGGTATATAGGATTCCCATTGTCCTTCCCGCCTCTGCTCCCGACCAGGGTCAGGCTGAGAGGGCTCTTGGTGAACACTGAACAATCAAGCCCTGTTTACCATGGACGTTTAGTTTTCTTTTCTCAAAATCAAAACAGAATTTAGTAGGCAGCGTTATTTCATACATGCCTCTTGATCAATGGAATGATCTGTCAGAAGCCATTAAAGCTCCCATTAGCTTGAATGCATTCAAAGCTAAACTATTGGATCATTTAAGGGCCACGGTGATTGTTTTTAATATACTGTACATTGATTTCTCCCTGTGAGCGGCAACATAAGTTTGAAACTAACTGTGTATGACTAAGGCTTCATTTGCTGTCTCCAGTCCTCTGTGACAAGCATGGTTTTACTTCGACCAGAAATGTCTGTGTATAGTTTTTAAAGAGATGCAGACCCTGGTAGATTTCCCAAGGTTTAGACTGAGTTGAGTTTGTGTGTGTTTTTTTTTCCTTTCCCGAGCTTTTTCCCATTTCTTTGTGCCCACTAAGTGAGCTGGGCATGCAGAATGGGAGAACCATCCCTGCCAGGGATCTGAAGTGAAAGGCAGTGGGGGAAATTTTTCTGAAAGCATGAAGCCCCAGTCGAGGCCAAAATCGAAGTGAATTTGACAGCCTTGGGCTGACGAAAGTCTGTCCAGCACAAAGCAACAGAAGTTTGGCTGTGTCAGGGGCATCCTTGCTGGGGCAGAGGCGGCAGATACCGCCATCTCTTGGTAGGTTGACCCTTCCTTAGCCAAAATGGATTCTTCTAACAAACATTCACTGATTCCTTCCTAATTACCAGACTCTGTGCTAGGGGTCATCAGGCTCCCAGTTGGTGCTAGTGGTAAAGAACTGGTCTGCCAATGCAGGAGACAAAAGAGACATGGGTTTGATCCCTGGGTTGGGAAGATCCCCTGGAGGAGGACATGGCAACCCATTCCAGTACTCTTGCCTGGAGAATCCCATGGACAGAGGAGCCTGGTGGGCTACAGTCCATGGGGTTGCAAAGAGCTGGACGCCACTTAGGGAATTTAATTTCAGTTCTGCTCTTTCAAGAATAAAAGAGTATTTTAGTCATAGAAGCAAGACCTGTATCCCAAAGAAAAGTTTTCATATGTTGTACCTGTTTTACAGATGAGGCAATTAAAGCCTGGATAAGAAGAATTAAGTTATTTAAGAATTACAGAAGTGGGTTTTCAAGTTTCTGATATATCTTGAGATTAAGAAAGAATATGAGGAATCTGTGTTGGGTCTTCATTGCTACACATGAGCTTTCTCTAGGTGCAGTGAGCAGGGCCACTTTTCAGCCCAGTTTGTGGGCTTCTCATTGTGGTGGCTTCTCTGGTTATGGAGCATGGGCTGTAGGGCACAGGGGCTCAGCAGTTTTGTTGCATTACCAGTAGCTGTGGAATCTTCCTGGATTGGGGATGAAACCCATGTCCCCTGCATCAACAGGCAGAAGCTCAATCACTGGGCCACCAGAGAAGTCCAATATGGACTTTCTTAAATCCACCTCCCAAATAAACCTAAGATATGAGGAAGAAAAACAAGGACAAGAATAGCCTACCCCTCCAATTGCAGCCCGAAGGGGAGAAATTTTTGTGGAGTCTAGAAAACAGTTCAGTTCAGTCACTCAGTCATGTCCGATTTTTTGCGACCCCATGAACTGCAGCATGCATGGCTTCCCTGTCCATCACCAACTCCCAGAGCCTAATCAAACTCACGTCCATCATGTCAGTGATGCCATCCAGCCATCTCATCCTCTGTCATCCCCTTCTCCTCCTGCCCCCAATCCCTCCCAGCATCAGGGTCTTTTCCAATGAGTCAACTCTTCACATGAGGTGGCCAAAGTATTGGAGTTTCAGCTTCAGCATCAGTCCTTCCAATGAACACCCAGGACTGATCTCCTTTAGGATGGACTGGTTGGATCTCCTTGCAGTCCAAGGGACTCTCAAGAGTCTTCTCCAACACCACAGTTCAAAAGCATCAATTCTTCGGAGCTCAGCTTTCTTTATAGTCCAACTCTCACATCCATACATGACTACTGGAAAAACCATAGCTTTGACTAGATGGACCTTTGTTGGCAAAGTAATGTCTCTGATTTTAACATGCTGTCTAGGTTGGTCATAACTTTCCTTCCAAGAAGTAAGTGTCTTTTAATTTCATGGCTGCAGTCACCAACTGCAGTGATTTTGGAGCCCAAAAAAACAAAGTCTGACCCTGCTTCCACTGTTTCCCCATCTATTTGCCATGAAGTGATGGGACCAGATGCCATGATCTTAGTTTTCTGAATGTTGACCTTTAAGCCAACTTTTTCACTCTCCTGTTTCACTTTCATCAAGAGGCTCTTTACTTCTTCTTCACTTTCTGCCATAAGGTTGGTATCATCTGCATATCTGAGGTTATTGATATTTCTCCTGGCAATCTTGATTCCACCTTGTGCTTCATCCAGCCCGGCGTTTCTCATGATGTACTCTGCATGTAAGTTAAATAAGCAGGGTGACAATATACAGCCTTGACGTACTCCTTACCCGATTTGGAACCAGTTCTGTTGTTCCATTTCCAGTTCTAACTGTTGTTTCCTGATCTGCATACAGATTTCTCAGGAGGCAGGTCAGGTGGTCTGGTATTCCCATCTCTTTCAGAATTTTCCACAGTTTATTGTGAGTCACACAGTCAAAGGCTTTGGCATAGTCAATAAAGCAGAAATAGATGTTTCTCTCGAACTTTCTTGCTTTTTCGATGATCCAGTGGATGTTGGCAATTTGATCTGTGGTTCCTCTGTCTTTTCTAAAACCAACCTGAACATCTGGAAGTTCACAGTTCATGTGCTGTTGAAGCCTGGCTTGGAGAATTTTGAGCATGACTTTGCTAGCGTGTGAGATGAGTGCAAATATGCAGTAGTTTGAGCATTCTTCGGCATTGCCTTTCTTTGGGATTGGAATGAAAACGGACCCTTTCCAGTCCTGTGGCCACTGCTGAGTTTTCCAAATTTGCTGACATATTGAGTGTAGCACTTTCACAGCATCATCTTTTAGGATTTGAAATAGCTCAACTGGAATTCCATCACCTCCACTAGCTTTGTTCGTAGTGATGCTTCCTAAGGCCCACTTGACTTCACATTATAGGATGTCTGGCTCTATGTGAGTGATCACACCATTATGGTTATCTGGGTCATGAAGATCTTTTTTGTATAGTTGTTCTGTGTATTCTTGCCACCTCTTCTTAATATCTTCTGCTTCTGTTAGGTCCATACCATTTCTGTCCTTTATTGTGCCCATCTTTGCATGAAATGTTCTCTTGGTATCTCTAATTTTCTTGAAGAGATCTCTAGTCTTTCACAATCTATTGTTTTCCTATATTTATTTGCATTGATCTCTGAGGAAGGCTTTCTTATCTCTGCTTGCTATTCTTTGGAACTCTGCATTCAAATGGTCATATCTTTCCTTTTCTCCTTTGCCGTTAGCTTCTCTTCTTTTCTCAGCTATTTGAAGGCCTCCTCAGACAGCCATTTTGCCCCTTTGCATTTCTTTTTCTTGGGAAATGGTCTTGATCACTGCCTCCTGTACAATGTCACAAACCTCTGTCCATAGTTCTTCAGGCACTCTGTCTATCAGATCTAATCCCCTGTATCTATTTGTCACTTCCACTGTGTAATCATAAGGGATTTGATTTAGAAAATAGTTCAAGTGCCATTAATTTGTTTTCTCTTAGGCCACAAAAGTCCACAAAATTCTGGTAATTTTAACTACTCACATAAACCATTGGCATTTTTGGTTCAGTTCAGTTCAGTTGCTCAGTCATGTCCAACTCTTTGCAACCCCATGAACTGCAGCATGCCAGGCCTCCCTGTCCATCACCAACTCCCGGAGATTACTCAAACTAATGTCCATTGAGTCGGTGATGCCATCCAGCCATCTCATCCTCTGTCATCCCCTTCTCCTCCTGCCCCCAATCCCTCCCAGCATCAGGGTCTTTTCCAATGAGTCAACTCTTCACATGAGGTGGCCAAAGTATTGGAGTTTCAGCTTCAGCATCAGTCCTTCCAATGAACACCCAGGACTGATCTCCTTTAGGATGGACTGGTTGGATCTCCTTGCAGTCCAAGGGACTCTCAAGAGTCTTCTCCAACACCACAGTTCAAAAGCATCAATTCTTCGGAGCTCAGCTTTCTTCACAGTCCAACTCTCACATCCATACATGACTACTGGAAAAACCATAGCCTTGACTAGACTGACCTTTGTTGGCAAAGTAATGTCTCTGCTTTTTAATATGCTGTCTGGGTTGGTCATAACTTCCCAAGAAGTAAGTGTCTTTTAATTTCATGGCTGCAGTCACCAACTGCAGTGATTTTGGAGCCCAAAAAAAACAAAGTCTGACCCTGCTTCCACTGTTTCCCCATCTATTTGCCATGAAGTGATGGGACCAGATGCCATGATCTTAGTTTTCTGAATGTTGACCTTTAAGCCAACTTTTTCACTCTCCTGTTTCACTTTCATCAAGAGGCTTTTTAGTTCCTCTTCACTTTCTGTCATAAGGGTGGTGTCATCTGCATGTCTGAGGTTATTGATATTTCTCCCAACAATCTTGATTCCAGCTTGTGCTTCTTTCAGCCCAGCATTTCTCATGATGTACTCTGCATATAAGTTAAATAAGCAGGGTGACAATATACAGCCTTGACATACTCCTTTTCCTATTTGGAACCAGTCTGTATGGTACAGGAAACTAAAATCAAAGGCCAAATTCATCATCCTAATCACTGGCAGGTTAAGCAGAAGTCACAATAGTAAATTCTAGAGCAGGAGTCAGCAAATGATGGTCCACAGCCAAATCTGGCCCACCCCCTGTTTTTATAAATAATGTTTTATTGGAACACAGCCACACTTGTTTGTTTACATGTTATCTGTCCATGGCTGCTTTTGCACTCCCAGAGTAGTTATGATAGAGACACAAAGGTGAAAATATTTTACTATCTGGTCCCATATAGAAAAGCTTTGCTGACCCCTAGCCTAGCTCAAAGGACTGCTGTGTAACCTGTGATCCTTCGGTTTGAGTCACATCTTGTCTGCGTGTGTGCGTGTGCTAAGTCACTTCAGTTGTCTGACTCTTTGCAATGCTATGGATTGTAGCCCACCAGGCTCCTCTGTCTATGGGATTTTCCAGGCAAGAATACTGGAGCGGGTTGCCATTCATTTCAGTTCAGTTGCTCATTCATGTCCAACTCTTTGTGACCCCATGGACTGCAGCACGCCAGGCCTCTCTGTCCATCACCAACTCCCAGAGCCTAATTAAACTCATGTCCATCAAGTTGGTGATGCCATCCAACCATCTCATCCTCTGTCATCCCCTTCTCCTGCTTTCAATCTTTCTCAACATCAGGGTCTTTTCCAATGAGTCAGTTCTTCACATCAGGTGGCCAAAGTATTGGAGTTTCAGCTTCAACATCAGTCCTTCCAATGAATATTCAGGACTAGGTGTCAAACCCTCCTCCAGAGGATCTTCTAACCCAGGGATCAAACCCACATCATGTCTATTACTTACTAATTACTCAACACATATAAAAGATGATGCTAAATCTTGCTATAGTGCCCCAACCAAAACACTCATGCCAAGGCCACTCTCTATACAGCAACACGAGAAAAAAAAACATTCAAGGGCAACACCGTTAAGGAGCAAAACAGGCTAGTAGCAAGAGCCGTGGTTCTTCCTGAATTAAAGGAGCTTGAGTGAGGTGGGCAGGGGACAAGGGCAAGCCATCCCAAGAGGGTGGAGCCACTGCCTGTCTTTCAGGGTCAGGCATCTTGCTTAAAGGGAGGGCAGGCCTGCAGGAGAGCGAGTTGCAGGCTCATCTTCCTTGAACAGATAGGTGAAGAATCGTTTCTGAGCGCTCCCCATCTCTCTTGCTCCTGTAACACTGCTAAGGTTATTCGAATGTCTCATTAGGAGAGGTGGTTATCTGGTCCACGATTTTTTTTCGTGGAGGTGAGTGGCAGGAAGGAGGAGGGGTGGACCTGTGCTTTATAACTTACAGGGCTGACTAATGTGTCATTATAAAGGATCAGAAAAACACAGCTGCTGCTTATTCTGTGGTTGAACTTATCACCCCAAAAGCTCTGGTGGCTTATAGAGTTTTATGAGGGAATTCACAGTTTATCATTTTTGTTCAGACTGTTACCATTGTAACGAAGTTGCAAGCTGAGTCTAGCTGTCCATAGATTTCTCCTCCATTCACTGTGCTGTCAGGCTCTTTTTGCCTCCTTAAAGCTTCTGCATTCTGCCCTACCAGCCGAACTCTCCAGGAATGCCCTAGGTCTTTCCCGTCGCACTAATCTCTTGCCGTCTGAATCCCTGAGTCACTTATAAGTCACTCCATTTTCATTTGTTGATCATTTCCATTTGTTCTGCCACCAGCGTGTTTATAAATACTACTTCACTTTGTCAAATTCAGTTTCCATATTGGACTATGAAATACCAGAAGGCAGAGCTCACAGGATCCGATTTTTACTTCCATTTTATTAGGCTCTGTAACACCCAGAATCACACTTCATCTCTCCCAAAGCATTTAATATTTATTAGCTATCAATCCAGCTAACTTTTATCTGACACATAATAGATACTCAATAAATGTGTGTTGATTGACTGTTTGCTAGAGCAAAAAATCTATCATCACTCTCCCCTGCTTTAAAATCCGCCCACAACCCCGCAGGCCCCCTTCCCCTAAGATTTTTCTGACCACAGCTTACAAGGCTATTTGAAATTTACCCCTAACTTCTCTGTCCAACTTCATCTCCCCCAAACTTACTTCTCACCATGTTCCAGCCATGCCTCATTTTGCACCACATCCTGAGTTCTCCCGTGGCTCTGGCTCTGCATCTAGATGAGTGGCCTCGAACATGGTGGGACTTAGCAGTAGGCAATAGGATAAAGCTGAGAATGGGTGGAGCTGGGGAGAATTTGATCAACAAAGTCTGTGTCCCAAAGAGGCATTTGATCAAGGAGGCACGGATATGATAGCCAAGCATCTGAGATGGTGATTGGGACATGGCAGCAGGGACTATATGGAGCCTTGATTCTGCCTAAGATGAAAGGGAACAGAGGAGGCACCCCCAGGAAGGTGCAAACAAACCTTCCATGTGAAGTCAAGGCCAAGCCAAGTCGTGTAGCACTCAGTATAGGCATCCAGGGCCAGTGCCTGAAAGCAAGATCACAAAGACACCTGCCTTGGCCAATGGAGACTGAGGGAAGACTGGAAGAGCTCAGTGGACATGGACTTGGGGCACTGGACTTGGGTTGGCAAGACTAATTTCAGATCCCACTGACCTGGGGTCATTAGGCTACTCAAGAATTCAATTATCCAGGCACAGCAAACACACACAAAGCAAAGGGCAAAACAGCATAATGATTCCATCCCCAAATGGCAGTCAGCAAGTGCCCAGCCTGGAGTATGAGATGGGGGACAAGAGTCCTGTTTTCTCTTTGGGGAAGGTACCACATGGCTTCTAAACACAGTTACTTCACCTGGAGCTTAAGTGAAAAGACACAATCTGTTCCAGCAACGGGGAGGCAAAGCTGCCTAAACATTTGACCAGAGAGAACTTACCGGTGGCAAATAAGCTCATAAAAAGATGGTCAATATCATTAGCCATCAGGGAAATGCACATTTAAACCACTACACACCAATAGGAGCAGCTATAATTTTATAAGTTGTATAAGTGGTGTTATAGTTTTATAACACCACTTGTTGGGAAGGATGTAAGAAGCTGAAGCATCAAAAATGACTGGTGGGAATGTGAAATGGTACAGCCACTCCAAAAAAGAGCTGGGCAGTTTCTTATAAAAATGAAACAGGAAATTAACCGTAGGACCCAGCAGTCATACTCAATCATTTATCCCTGAGAAATAAAGCCTCTACTCCTAAAAATGTACATGGCTGTCCACAGCTTTATTCATAATAACCCAAACTGTAAACAAACTACAAGGGATGTAATTTGGGTGTATCCATATCATGAAATACTTCTAAGCAATAAAAAAGGAATAACCTATTGATACACACAACAACTTGAATGGATCTCCAGCGAATTATGCTGAAGAACAACCACCACCAAAAAATCTAATCTCAAACAGTTATATGCTATACAGGTATGCAAACAAATGATTTCAGTTAAATAACCTTGAACTATCAGAAGTATAGAACTGGAGGGCAGATTGGTGGTTGCCAGAGATCAGGGATGGGAAGTAGCTATCAAGGAGCAGAGTACAGGCAGACTCGTGCTGATGGAAGAGTTCTGTATCTCAGTGCTGGTGGTGGGGATTATATGAATCTACACACAGGAAAAAATTGTGCTTACTGTTTATACATGCACACGCAGCTGTTGAAATCTGAAGCAGCTCAATGGACTGCAGCACTGTCAGTTTCCTGGTTTTGGTATCATAGGACACTTCGATATTGTATTACGGTTATCGAAGATGTCACAATCCTGGGAAACTGGCTGGAGGGCACAGAGGCCCTCCCTGTATACTTGGGGGGCAACTTCCTGAGGATCTATAATTATTCCCAAATAAAAAGTTAAAAAAGAAACTGCTCAGGTATTGTATGAGAGGGGAGAAGGTTAGCACTCCCTTGACAGAACTGGAAGAGGCCCTTGGGCCTGACAACACCCACATGGTTAAGGCATTGCCACCTATTCGTGGCATCTAACCACTGCTTTTGTAGAGTACGGACTCATGGACGCAGTGGGGGGAGGTAGTGAGGGTTACGAATTGAGACAGCAGCATTGCCATATATATATATATATATACACACACTACCATGTGTGAAATAGCTAGCTAGTGGGAAGCTCTGGTTCAGCACAGTGAGCTCTGTGATGACCTAGAGGAGTGGGGGTCGGGGGGTGGGAGAGACGCTCGAGAGGGAGGGGATATATGTATACATATGGCCGGCTGACTCACGTTGTACAGCAGAAACTAACACAATATTGTAAAGCAATCACATGCCAATTTAAAAAATTAAAAAAAAAAAAACTAGTCAGGCTGAACAAAATAAAAGTCAGTGTTCCCATTTCCAACATACCACCTCCCTAGGGGACTCTCAAGAGTAATTGTCACTGTAGATGATTCCTTGCACATAAGATGTGACTGTACTCCTGAAACTCCAAGCTCGCTCATGCTTGTACCTTAGAACTACACTCATCCCTGGGGACCGAGCTTCCCTTGGGCATTGCTGCTGTGTCTTCACGAATCCTGCTGGAAGGAGACCCCTCTCCCCAAGCATTGATTGCATAAGACTGCTTCAGACAAGGTCACAGGCACATCCAATAATCCGAAATGATCCTTTAACCAAACATATTTGGGGTGCACTGGGCTAGACTGTGTTCCTAAGTGTCCTCTGAAACCCATGGACAGAAACGATAACTACCATGTGGGCCTGTGTTGATGTGTGAGACATCACTGTCTCACAAACATTCACAGCAACCCCATCTGATAGTTACTGTTGTTTAACTCCATTTTTTCCCACGTGAGGAAATGTAGGCACAGAGAGGCTAAATAACTTGCCCCAGATCACATGGGTAGTAGCTGGCAGAGACAGGATGTGAACCCTGGGAATCTGGCTCCAGAGCCTAAGCACACTTAATATCTCTTGCCCAGCTTGAGATTGACACTGTTCTCAATTCCATCCGAGTTACTGGCTCCACTAAACCTAGAAGGTACCAGATCTGGTAAAGTCAGGAACCAGAGTTACTTTTAGCCACGGCCACATAAGAGCAATGCATTATAGTGGAGCAGTTAGATCCCTGGACTTTGGAGGAAATCCCACCCGAGTTCCAGTCCCAACAGACCTCCACCACCACCACCACACACACACACACACACACACACTCACAAACAGCTGTGTGACCACGGGTAAGTTGCTTAACCTCTCTGCACCCCAGCTTCCCTCCTGTTAAATGGGACTACTAACAACATCTTTGACATAGGATGGTTTGAGGGTTAAAAAGAAAGAGTCCACAAAGCTCTTAGCTTAGGGCAAAACAGAGTAACTTCTCAAAAAAGGGAAGCCTAGTTTTTTGAGGAAGAGACTTTGCTCTTCGGTGTTGGGGAGTAAGTAGGGAAGAGGGGCACATTTCCATGAGTGTTATTGTAGAAGAGAGCAATTGCTGATCCTTGATGAAAAAATGAAGGCACCTCCTCAAGGATCCCACAGTTTGAAAGCAGTCCATGCACTTCATAGCCTGGAGGTGGTCTAACGATCATGTCCCCTCTGAACAGTCGGCAGTTGCTTTGGAAGGAACCACCTGCAAAGATGGCAGGACTGCTAAGGTCACTTGATTCTTAAACCATTCAAGAAGCTACCAAGGTGGAGGTTAGGTGTGAAATTGATACGTACATGCTCATTTGCTCAGTCATGTCCCACTGTTTGCGACCCTATGGACTGTAGCCCACTAGGCTCCTCTGTCCATGGGATTTTCCAGGCAAGAACACTGGAGTGGGTTGCCACTTCCTCCTGTAGGGGATCTTCCCAACCCAGCGACTGAACACACGTCTCCTGAATCTCCTGTATTGGCAGAAAGATTCTTTACCACTGAGCTGCCTAACCCACCCCCAAAATGTTTTTTGAAGAATAGTCTTAATAGTCCTAAAAAATTTTTGTTCCGCTTCATAGAAAACTGGAGGAAATTTTTATGACCTGGAGGAAACTTAAAAAAAATTGTATTATTTAGAGTCTAGCTGATTTACAATGCCATGTTAGTTTTAGGTGTACAGCAAAGTGAATCAGTTCTACATATTCATATATGCACTCTTATTTTAGATTTTTTCCATACAGTCCATTACAGAGTTTTGAGTGGAGCTCCCTGTGCTATATAGTAGGCTCTTATTAATTATCTGTTTTGTGTATCACAGTGTGTCTAGGTCAAGCCCAATCTTCCAGTTTATCCCTCCTTCCCCCTTGTCTCCTGGCAGCCATTTGTTTGTTTTCTGTGTCTATGTACTTCTGTTTTGTGACTAAGTTCACTTATACCCTTTTTATAGATTTCACATATAAATGATATCATATTTATTTGTCTTTCTGTATTTGATTTACTTCATTCAGTGTGACGATCTCTAGGTCCATCCATGTGGCTGCAAATAGCATTATTTTCTTCTTTTTTTATAGCTGAGTAATATTCCATTGTATATATACGTCACATCCTTATCCATTCCTCTGTTGATGGACACTTAGGTTGCTTCCATGTCTTGGCTGTTGTAAATAATGCTGCAGTGAACACTGAGGAGACTGAGTCTTCTTTTCTAATTGTGATTTCCTCTGGATATATGTCCAGGAGTGGGATTGTAGGCTCATATGGTAGTTCTATTTTTATTTTTTTAAAGAAATCTCCATGCTGTTCTCCATAGTGGTTGTTACAATCTACATTCCACCAACAATGTAGGACGCTCCCTTTTCCTCCACACCCTCTCAGCATTTATTGTTTATAGATTTTTTTGGCGATGGCCAATCTGACTGGTGTGAGACAACACCTCATTGTAGTTTTGACTTACATTTCTCTAATAATTAGTGATATTAAACAACTTTTCACATTTTTTTTTGGTCCATCTGTATGTCTTCTTTGGGGAAACGTCTATTTAAATCTGAAACTTTTATTTTTGCCGTCACCTTATTGACCTCATCTCCTGTGAACCTCTCCACTCTCACTTCCAGCCCTGGTTATCTCTCTCTGCATCATTCACTCTGGCTTCCATACACCAAGTCCTCACCCGCCCCAGGGCCTTTACATTTGCTTTTGGCTCTCTTGGAACCCCCTTCCTCCAGGTACCCACACAGCTCCTTCATATTCTTTAGGTCCTTCTTCAACTGTCACCTTCAAAGTGAGGCCTTTCTAGGCTACCTTCTAACAATTGAGTATTAGGATTTTCAGCATTGAGTCCGAAAATAACATTTAAAAATAACAGCTTTATTGAGCTATAATTCACCTACTGTAACCAAGATAACAGTTTTAAGATTGATGTTAATCTTTACCTCATCTAGTTTTATGGATTATATTGAGTGAATTCTAAAATGCCTTCCCCCCTCACAGTTTTAACATCTCTGACATCATGATGTATCTTACAACAATGGCACGTCATAGTTTCATTAGCAGCATTTTATTTTTTCTTTCATAACAATGCAGAAAATAACAGTATAGTGCATAACCAAGGGTCTCTTTGCATTGACGAAATGTGGCATCTAAAATTTCTATCACCATTTACTCTAAAGAGCTCAAAGTACAGAGCTGGACTGTTGATAAAGATGTAAAGTACATTATTAAGCTGCAATAAAAAGAGATTCCATTCGGAGTGAGATAGCATCACTGGGGTGGGGGCATTGATTCTGCAGTTGCTTCTGAGTTCATCTGTGCCGGAGATGTTTTTGTTAATTTATGAGTCCTGCTCTTCTATTTAGAATCTTTTCCTTGTCTTCCCTCCTGTTTCACACACACACACTCTCTCTCTCTCTCTCTAACGCTTGCTGAGGGATTTCTTTTCTTTTGAGAATGTTAAAAACAATCATAATGAAAAACCTTCACAGCGACTCAGTCTTTGAAAACTGACATCAAGGTGAATGTCTAGTGGAAATTTGGGGCTTGCTGGGCTGCCACAGGCCGTTTGCATTTAAACAAGTGGTGACTTTGATTTAAGGATTTGACTTGATGGGTAATATATCCAAAGCAGGAGATGATGTATATACTGTTTCCATCAGAAATATCAAGTTCTGAGTGTGATGTGTTTATTTCTCTGAGTGGTTATGTATTTAATAAATAATGTGTTTCAGTGGGTATTATTTTCATTTCAGTCTGTAATTCCTCCACAATATGTCTCAGTTTCGGGGGTGAATGACACTTCATAAATTATGAGCTGTTATTAGCTGCTTTCTCGTTGCATCTTAATTATTAGACTGCAAAGAGAGGGCAGACTTTTATAAGCATTCATATTTTCTGTTTACAAGGCTTTTACTGACGTCTAATAAATTTAATTACCTCTAATAAGAAGAGGAAATGAAGTTCTATTTAGCAAATTCATAGCTTTGAAATGCATCTTGTAGCTTTATGAGCGTGGCAAGCTCCTGGAAGGTGAATGCCATTTAAGAAGCCGTGGCTGGGTTAAACTAACTGCAAAACTGTTAAATTATTTTTGTTTCCATTTTATTGCTTAACCTCCAGGGTAAACTTCAGGCTACTGATAAAGCAGGCACTCAGGAACTTTAAACTTTACATGCGTTGCCCCACAGGGCCGAAGCCGGCTCTGGTATTAAAGGTACATTTTTCAAACATAATTTTAGATTTGGAAATTGATTGTGTCTTGACCTACTTATTTCCAAGAGCTGTTCATTCCCGACTCCTTTGTTTTGCTCGTATTATAAATCTATTGTTCTTTCAGGAGAGCTCCCAGCTGGTATGAGGGTGGAGGGAGGGGAATCAATGCAGTGAAGACAGACTCATTCTGCCAACACTGCTATCATTTGAATCAAATCTGCAATTAACCGGACTCGGGCTGCAGAAAAGACACGCCAAGATCTCTGATCAACTGCTTCCTACAGAGGGTGGGAGCGGAGTAGATGGCTGGTTCATAAAGATCATGTTTGAAGGAAGAGGGATCCTATAAAATATTTAACGACTTATTTTATAGGGCATTCGATAATTTATTTATTTATTTTGGTTGGCTATCTTCCCAAATAACATTTTTAAGGCATCTAGATTTTCATTTATTGTAGCAGACAGACCCTTGGAAAAACCATACTACTTAGTGATAATGCTTTCTTTTCTTGGTCTTTCTTCAAAACCTAAACACAATCTAGAGGTGAATAGGAGGGGCTTGTGAATGAATGTCTTTTAAAAGTGTCTTCATGCCTGGAGTCCCTCTCTCTCTCTCTCTCTCTCTATGGGACTTGACCACGTTGCCCTGAAGCACTCCTGGGGGCTTGCCCTCAGCTCTTTCTTGGTCCCCACCTACACTCTCCGTCCATCCATTAAGTCTGCAGCCTCAGAATCCTGTTTCTTCTCTATTTGCCAACACCTTATTTCTGTTCCTTGTTATTTCCTCTGGGACAATGACAGCAGCTTTCCCAGGGACCTTTCTTCCAGTTTGGGCCCTTTGAGTCTGTTATCTACAGCAATGGCCAGAACCAGCTTCTTTCAAAAGAATAAACACATGTGACCCAGCCTTACAGTAGGGTCCCCAAACACTCCTCTGGTCTCATCTCCCATCTCTGTGCCTGACTCCTCTCCTCCCTGAGTCCTGCCAAGCCTCTGGTTCCAATCTAATGGTGCTTTCCGTTTCCTAAATACACCCAGTCCTTCCAGGGAGCTGAACAGACTCCACTGGGACATTCACCAGAGAGGTGGAGATTGATCGCAATGGATTTAGAGTGGAGACAAAGTGGACACTGTGAGAAAACCATTTTTGTTTCAAATAATCTATATTAGACAGGAAAAAGAAAGGATCAAGAATGGGTATTTTTAACATATATTTTTGGTATGCCAGTCATTTCCATTTCTTTTTCTGAGAACTGCTCCTTCCTATCCTTTGTCAGGGGCTTCCGTGGTGGCTCATGCAGGAGACCCCGGTTCGATCCCTGGGTTGGGAAGACCCCTGGAAGAGGGCATGGCAACCCACTCCAGTATTCTTGCCTGGAGAATGCCATAGACAGAGGAGCCTGGTGGATTACAGTCCATGGGGTCACAAAGAGTTGGACATGACTTAGCAGCTAACACTTTCATATCCTTTGTTATTAAGAAAAAGAAAAAATCAGTCCTTTTAAATTGATTCCTAGAAACTTTATATATTTTGAATATCATCACTTTCTTGTATGTGTCTCAAGTATTGTCTCCTGGTCAATCACGTGTATTTTAACATTGATTATGGTATCTTTTATCACATATTGTATATTTTATCATATATGAACATTTGGATTTTTAATATATTCAAATCTGTTCATATTTTCCATTATTCTCTTTTGTTTCTGTCCTACGAGCACTCCCCATCACAAATTACTTTTTGTTTTCTGCTGGTGCTTTGTCTGTTTTCTGTTTAACTTCAAATCTTCATTTTACCTAACGTTTATTGTGGTGAATGATGTCAGAAAAAGTTCTGGCTCTGTGCCTTCCCCCGAGTGTGTCCACTTGCCTTGTAACCAGTCAATGGACAATCAATGATTCCTACACTGATTTGAAAATTCATCTTTTTAAAAATTCTAATTTTCAAAATGTATGTATTTTTAGTTTATTTATTTTGCTGCATTGGATCTTAGTTGCGGCACGTGAGATCTTTTTCGTGGCGTGCTGGGTCTTTGGCTGCTGTGGTGCCCAGACTCTCTTTGTGGCGCGTGGGCTCTGGAGTGTGCAGGCTCAGTAGCTGTGACACCTAGCCTTCGTTGCTCTGCAGCACGTGCGATCTTAGTTCCCCGACCAGGGAACTTAACCACTGGACCACCAGGCAAGTCCCTAAATTCTAATTTTTAAAGGAGAACCATCTTGAGTATGTTCACACACATGAAACAAGGTCCTCTGGACACCTTTTCACTCTGGCATGTGCTGCTCTGTCAGCTGGAGTCTCCGAATTAGGACGAGCAGAGCCCCCCGGGAACCCATGATGGAAGCGCAGCATGAGTGAGAAATGTAGGCAGTGCTTGTCACCAAGCATAACCTAACCTGTCACAACTAGCACATCCGCTCTCATCCGAATTCTGACCATAACTGTATTCCTAGACGAAAGGGAAGGGAAGCTTACTTTTCAGTTACTGAATTTCTTTTTTTTTTCCTAAAAAGATTTTTTTAGTAGCAAAACATCTTGTACATAACATAAAATTTACCAGTTTAACCATTTTTAAGTATACAGTTTTGCAGCATTAAGTACATCCACACTGGTGTACAACCATCACTACTATCTGTCTTCGGAACTTTAAAAAAATTTATTAATTTTTAGTGGAGTATGGTTGCTTTACAAGGCTGTGTTGGTTTCTGTTGCACAGCAAGGGGAATCAGTGATACGTATACATATATACCCTCGTTTTTAGATTTCCTTCCTGTTTATGTCAGCACAGTTTACTGAGTAGGATCTCATTAGTTATCTATTTTATACATAGTAGTGGACATATGTCAACCCCAATCCACCTATTTGCACCACCCTTGGTTATAACCCTAAGGTTATTCTCTACACCCGTGACTCTATTTCTGCTTTGTCAATTAGTTTATCTCTACCATTTTTCTAGATTCCACATAGAAGCAATATTATACAATATTTGTTTCTCTCTTTCTGACTTACTTCACTTTGTATGGCAATCTCTAGGTCCATCCAAGTCTCTGCAGATGGCACAATTTCATTTGTTCTTACGGCTGACTGACGTTCCATTGTGTATATGTACCACATCTTCTTTACCCATTCTTCCATTGATGGACATTTAAGTTGTTTCCATATTTTGGCTATTGTAAATAGTGCTGCAGTGAATATTGGGGTGCGTGCATCCTTTTGAGTGATGGTTTTCTCTGAATATATGCCCAGGAGTGAGATTGCTGGGTCACATCACCTAGGCTTTGATAACCACTGTTCTGCTTTCTGTCTCAATGAATTCAACTATTCTAAGTATCTGCAGCCATGAAATTAAAAGACACTTGCTCCTTGGAAGAAAAGCTATGACTAACCTAGACAGCATATTAAAAAGCAGACATTACTTGGCCGACAAAGATTTATCTAGTCAAAGCTATGATTTTTCCAGTAGTCATGTATGGATGTGAGAGTTGGACCACAAAGAAAGCTGAACGCTGAAGAATTGATGCTTTTGAACTGTGGTATTGGAGAAGACTCTTGAGAATCCCTTGGATTACAAGAAAATCAAACCGGTCAATCCTAAAGGATATCAGTCCTGGATATTCATTGGAAGGACTGATGCTGAAGCTGAAACTCCAATACTTTGGCCACCTGATGTGAAGAACTGACTCATTGGAAAAGACCCTGCTGCTGGGAAAGAATGAAGGCAGGAGGAGAAGGGGACGGCAGAGGATGAGATGGCTGGATGGCATCACTGACTCAATGGACATGAGCTTGAGCAGGCTCCAGGAATCGGTGATGAACAGAGAGGCCTGGCATGCTGCAGGCCATGGGGTCTCAAAGAGTCGGACACAAGTGAGCAACTGAACTGAAGTATCTCATTAAGGAGAATAATACTTATGTGTCTTTTGTGACTAGCTTATTTCACTTAGTATAATGTTCTCAAGGTTCATTCATGCTGTAACACATGTCAGAATTTCTTTCCTTTTTAAGGCTAAATAGTATTTTGTTTATCCACTCATCCATTGACGGACGTTTGAGTCATTTCCACCTTTGGTGGAATGCTGCTACGAACACTGGTTTATGCATATCTGTTCCAGCACCTGTTTTCAATTATTTTGAGTACTATACCCCTAAGTGGAATTGCTGGATCATATTGTAATTCTGTTTCTAACTCTTTGAGGAATCGCTCTACAGTTTTGCATAGCAGTTATACCATTTTACATTCCCGCTAGCAACAAACAGGGTTTCAATTCTTCCACATCCATGTCAACACATTGTTTTCTGTTTTTTTTTCTTTGTTTGTTTAATATTAACAATCCTAATGGGTACGAAGTGGTTTTTCACTGTGGTCCAAATTTCTTTTTGATTCATTCCTTGCCATAGGAGAACAAAGCCATATTTGTTGTCCCTAAAAATGGGGAAAATGCTTTCAGCTCCAGTCTAGATTTGAAAGCAGCCCTTAGCCAGACTCTGATATGGCTGAATTCAGTCTTTTATCCCTGTTCTTCTTGTGTCTTATGCCCATTTCCAAATGCCTCTCCTGACAAGCCCTCTTCTCAACCAAAGCACTTATTTATACTAAGAAGAGCGTGAGATCTCCTGGGAGCATTTGTTGTTTAAACACAAGGCTGGGGCGGGGGCAGCATTCACTCAGAAAAATACATTGCTGATGGCATAAGTACAAAATTCAGTGAGAAAGATGTGTGGGGTGAGGCACCCCGGAAATCATATAGACAAGAATGCCTCACCAGAAGGATGCCTCATTCCCACAAGCCACATCCTGAACCAAGCCTCCATCTGGTCTCTGTGCAGCTTTCTGGTTTACTGTGTTTGGAGTTAGGCTCTCTCGGATGTGTCTTTACATTTTTGGATTTTTTTTAAGAATTCAGTTTGTTAATCCTTTTTTAAAAATTTATATAAATGTCAGATAGCATACAATTCACCATATAAACCATTTAAAAGTGCATAATTCAGTAGTTTTGAATATATTTACAAGGTTGTACAACATCATAACTATCTTATTCTAGAACACTATCTGACTCCATCACCCTCCCCACCCCCAACCCCTTAAAAAACCCTATGTCTGCTAGTGCGTGCGTACATGCTAAATTGCTTCAGTCATGTCGGACTCTTTGCAGCTCCATGGACTATAGCCTGCCAGGTTCCTCGGTCCATAGGAATTCTCTAGGCAAGAATACTGGAGTGGGTTGCCATGCCCTCCTCCAGGGGATCTTCCTGACCCAGGGATTGAACCCACATCTCTTACATCTCCTGCATTGGCAGGCACCAACCTGGGAAGCTCCTATGCTTGTTAGTAGTCGATCCCAATTCCCAATCATTTTTTCTCCCTTTTTCAAAATTGAAATATAGTTGATTTACAGTGTTGTATTAATTTCTGCTGTACAGCTAAGGGATTGAGTTATATACAAGTGTGTATATGCGCACACACACACACACATCCTTTTAAAATATTTTTTCCATGCTCTTTAAGTGTCAGCATGATTCTATGACTTTATCCAGAAGTTTCCTGGTGAACACATAAAGCTCAACTATAAAACTCAGCATCTTCTTTGGAACTAAGCCTTTAATTGGACTCCTAACATTCTGAGATGTTCTTAAGGTCCCTCCAAGTGAAGTCTGTGTAGAATGTGAGGACTGCTGTGAGCACTTGGAATGGGGCTAAGGCTCTACCATGGAGATTCAGGCTTGAGGGGGTCTGGTCAGCCAGGCCTGTGAGATTCTATGATCAAGTGTGACATCATTGGCTCTGACAGTGCTTCCAAGTGAGGACCAGAGGGGCACCATCACTCCTTAGCTGGGTGTCTTGGGACCTGAACACTGGGCATGCTGCTTCTTGCCACCCCTGGGAAGTCCAGGGCTTGGAGCTGTGGCCAGTGGAACCAGGGCTTCGCCTGCCCACCTCCGCTCCTGTCAGGGTGCCGCTTGTATTGCTCCTGGGCACCTCCTGAGTCCTGTAAGAAGAGCCGTCATGGGGAAACACATGTTCTTTTAGATTCCTGCTCACAAAGGAAGACGCGAATCCCTCTTATAGTTCCTCATAAGAAAGTGGAGACTGAACAGCAATGATGAACAAGGGTTATGTCAAGGCTGACGACAGGTTGATGATAACTACAGGGACCAGCCAGTCAAAGTGTTAACGCTCAGTTGTGTTAGACTCTGTGACCCCATGGGCTGTAGCCTGCCAGGCTCCTCTGTCCATGGAGATTCTCCAGGCAAGAATACTGGAGTGGGTGGCCATTCCCTTCTCCAGGAGATCTTCCTGACCCAGGAATTAAACCCAGGTCTCCCACATTGCAGGCGGATTCTTTACTGCCTGAGCTACCAGGGAAGCCAACACCAAGAAGGAAAACCTAACAAGAAAATCCTGAAACATGGAATCTCTCCACCTGGAAGCCAGCAGTGCCTCAATTTCACCAAGGGCCTGTACCTGTCACCTCTCCCCTTTACCCTCCACTCCACACCATATGGTAGGTGCTAGATTTTCTTCCCAGGCAAGGAACTCCTTTCTAATGGTTCTCTCCCCATCTCCAGCCCAAAGGCATCACTCCTGACCTCTTTTAAGAGAAAAGTCGTTTTGTTTTGTTTTTTAATTGGTGAACATCGTAACAGTCTGCAGAAACAAGCCCTGTCCTTCATGAGGTCAGCCTTTGACATGAAGAAACAGGCCTTTTAGCATTTCTTCAGAATCACGTGTCTCTGGGTGATTCCATTCATATAGCATGGGAGGTTCTTACTTAATCTCTACATGAATAAACTCACCCACCAAGTGGTCCCTCCCAAAGTGGGAGTTACCCTGAAGGACAATCCCAGCATCTACCATTGAAACTACCAAGAGTTAAGAAATATTGGGCTCCAATCTCAGACCTTCCTGCTAAGATTTCCTAATTCTCAACCCACAGAGTGGCCAGTCTCTGCATAACTGAAGGGAGATATCAACTACATCATTAGACTGAATCCCAAAGAACATTTCAACTCAATGTCCATTGGCATTCACTGGAAAACTACCCAGAGCTGCACTGCCTGCCAGATCCTGTGGGGGAGTCAAGACTCTGGCCCAGGAAATCCCCGGTGGTCCAGTGGCTGAGAATCCACCTGCTAATACAAGGGACACAGGTTTGATCCCTGGTCCGGGAGTATCTTGAATGCCATGGAACAGCTAAGCCCATGCACCACAACTATTGAGCCCCTGTGCCAAACTACTGCACCACACAAGCCTACAGCCTGTGCTCCGCAACAAAAGAAGCTGCTGCAAAGAACAGCCTCTGCTTGCTGTGGGGGCTTGCTGCAGCTAGAGACATTGTCCCAACGTCTTCACTTTTGAGGAAGGAGGCTGAGAGCCAAAATATTTATGAGTTGCACGAGGTCGTATAGCTTGTAAAGTCAAAACTGGGGCCGATCACCAGGATTCCTAAATACCAGACCTTAGTGTATGTATGTGTCATGGACGGAAGGGATGCTCTCAGGGGATCCTGAGTGCCTGAGGCTTTGAAGGACCCAGAAGGATTTGTTCAGCTGCCTTAAGCTCATGTGGGTTTATGTTAACTGGAAGCAGAAGGAGCTTCCTTTGCCTTTAAAAACTCAAGTCTGACTCATTTGTATCTGAACCACTCGCCTGAGAAGCCAGCAGCAGCCTGACTGGTCCTCTTGCTCCATCGCTCCCCTTCCATTCACCAGCAGATTTCCCCACACCCAGCTCTGGTCAATGCTGTGCCCCCACTCACGTTCTTCTTGTACTTCCCACTGCCTGCTTGGGATCTGCTAAAGTTAGCGAAGGCGCCCTTCCCCAGGTTAAGTCTGATTTTGATCCTTGTGTTCACTACCAAAGAGTTTTTCTTTAACCGAGAAATAATTCAGTTCAGTTCAGTTCAGTCGCTCAGTCGTGTCCAACTCCTTGAGACCCCATGGACCACAGCACACCAGGCCTCCCTGTCCATCACCAACTCCCGGGTTTACCCAAACTCATGTCCACTGAGTCGGTGATGCCATCCAACCATCTCATCCTCTGTCATCCCCTTCTCCTCCTGCCTTCAATCTTTCCCAGCATCAGGGTCTTTTCCAAAGAGTCAGTTCTTTGAATCAGGTGGCCAAAGTATTGGAGTTTCAACTTCAACATTTATCCTTCCAATGAATATTCAGGACTGATTTCCTTTAGGATGGACTGGTTGGATCTCCTTGCAGTCCAAGGGACTCTCAAGAGTCTTCTCCAACACCACGGTTCAAAGCATCAATTCTTTGATGCTCAGCTTTCTTTATAGTCCAACTCTCATATCCATACATGACTACTAAAATTCACCCTCTTAAAGTATACCATTCGGTGATTTTTCAACATTCTCAAAGGTATGCAACTATCACCACTAGCAATATTTTCATTAGTTCAGAAAGAAACTGAATACCCATGAGAAGTCACACCCACTCTCCCTTTCCCCAGCCCCTGGCAACCACTAATCTATTTTCTGTCTCTATAGATTTACCTTCACTGGACCTTTCATATAAATGAAGTCATATGATTTGTAGCCTTTGGCTTGTATAATGTTTTCATTATACGAAGAAGCTTTTGGCTTTGGCTTCTTCGTATAATGTTTTCAAGGTTCATCCATGTTGTAGGATGTATCAATGCTTCATTCCTTTTTATGGTTAGATAATATTACATCACATGGATAGACCACACTTTGTTTATTTATTCATTAATTTGTGGGGACTTCCCTGGTGGCCCAGTGGCTAAGAATCTGCCTTCCAATGAAGAGGACTCAGGTTCTAACCCTGCATGCTCTTGAGCCTGCCAACCACAATTAGAGACAATCCTGGGCATCTAAAGAAGCCCTTCGCCACAGCAAGGAGCCCAGGTCACAGTGGAGGACCCCATGTGCCCCAACTGAGATCCAACACAGCCAAATAAATAAAGAAGATTCATTCACATTAAATTTTTTAAAAATTCGTCAATTCATGGATATTTTAGTTGCTTCTACTTTGGGGCTTTCATGAATAATGATGCTATGAACATTTGTGTGCAATTTTTTTTTTAATGGATGTGTTTCAAGTTCTCCTGCATATATACCCAGGAGTGGAATTGCTGTGCATTTATTAAGTCTATGTTGAACGTTTTGAGCAACTGTCAAACTGTTTTCCAAAGCAGATACACCATTTTATATTCCCATCAGAAGTTTATGAGATTTCTGGTTTCTGCACATCTTTCCCAACACTTATCATTGTCCATATTTTTGATAATAGCTGTCCTAACAGGTATGAAGTGGTATTTTCTTGTCGTTTTGATTTACTTTTCCCTAACGATTAATGGTGTTGGGAGTGTTTTCAGGTACTTATTCTCCATTAGCATGTTGTCTTTGGAAAAATGACTTTTCATATCCTTTGCTCATCTTTTAATTGAGTTATTTCTGTTTTCTTTATTATTGAAAAATAAGTGCTCTTTATATATTATAGCTATTAATCCTTTATCTGATATGGACTTCCGAATAGTCTCACATTCTGTGAGTTATCTTTCACCTTCTTGGGTCTGTCCTTTGCAGCACAAAAACTTTTAATTTTGATGAAGCCCAATTTACCTAATTTTCCCTTTGGTTGCTTGTGTTTTTTGTATCCTATCTATCCAAAAACTTTTAAAATATTTATTTGTCTGTGCTGGGTCTTAGTTGCAACACATGGAATCTTTAGTTGGGGCAAGCACAATCTTCTAGTTGTGTCATGTGAACCCTTTTTTTAAAAAATGGAGTTTAATGGCTTTACAATGTTGTGTTCATTTCTGCTGTCCAGCAAAGTCAATCAGCTATATGTATGCATATTCCCCTTCTTGTTGGGCCTCCCACCATCCCCCCATCCCACCCATCCCACCCCTCTAGGTCATCACAGAGCGCTGAGCTGAGCTCCCTGTGCTACATGGCAGCTTCCCACCAGCTATTTTACAGATGGCCGTGTATATATGTCAATGTCACTCTCCCAATTCGTTCTACCTTCTCCTCCCCCCAATCCCCATGTCCACAAGTCCATTCTCTACTCCTGCATCTTTATTCCTGCCCTGCAAATAGGTTCATCACTACTCTTAGTTGGCATGTGAGATCCATTTCCCTGACCAGGGATTGAACCCAGGCCCCTTGCATTGGGAGCACAGAGTCTTAGCCACCAGGGAAATCCCTGTTCAAAGACTTTTAAAAGCACCTTTAATTTCCTGTCCAAGATGATACTGAGCAACATTCAGATGGTAACTGCACATCTCTCTTTTAAGAAATACTCTTTTCCTGTTTGAGCTGACCAACACTTTTTCAAAATACTCTGGGGAGGGAGAAATATGGAGGGCTTGCACTATGGACACAGCTGGGAAACTGCTCCCAAGTGTAGGGACAGAAAATGTTCACATTTTGAGCCACGACGATAGCCAATTACAGCTTTCTTTTACCTCGCTTAGCAAGAGCAACTAGTTCCTATTTGCTTTCAAACTCTAAAAAGTAGAGGCAGATACTGAATTCTCCCCTATGAGCTTTTTCAAATCTCCCCTTGGGGCTTCCCAGGTGACTCAGTGGTAAAGAATCCATCTGCCAATGCAGGAGACATGGATTTGATCCCTGGGTCAGGTAGACCCCCTGGAGGAGGAAATGGCAACCCACTCCGGTACTCTTGCCTGGAGGATCCCATGGACAGAGAAGCCTGGCAGGCTACAGCCCAGGGGGTCACAAAGAGTCAGACTGAGCATGCACATATGTGCATCCTTGGCCTCTTGCCTCCTGGTCAAGGATAAAGGTTAGACTGAGTGACAATTTCCTCCTCCATGGAGATCAGGCTTTGGATGGCAGGGAAACCTGATTTTGTCTTGATCCAGATCAGTGGTACTTTCTGCTGATGTGTGTGTATATATATATTTTTTACTTTATTATTATTATTTTAATTTTGGGCTACACCTCACAGCATGTGGACCTTAGTTCCCTGACCAGGGATCAAACCTGGGCCCCTGTATTGGAAGGCCCTGGATTACCAGGGAAGTCCCTGTTCTGCTAATCTTGATGCCTCAGGGCATCCCCTCTGTCCTACTCTCTACAGAGCAGATGGTCTGAGCCACAGCAGTCCTTATCTCTTTGAATGACCAATTATGGCTTTTGCCCTCTTAAGGACTTGTGATTCTAACAAAACCTGCCTCTGGGCTCTGAAGGAATTTACTCATAAGAACGCTTGGAGTCCTCAAAGTGTCCTTCAGAAACCTAGTCTGTCCCAGAGCAGGAAGGACCCAACAGGAGTCCTGGGCAGATGGCGGCACTCTGGAATTTGGGAGATGCCTGTTGTTTACTTGAGGGCGCCATCTTGCTCTCCTCACCCAATTAAGATCCCCGACATTGGATGTGTGGGGTCTGAAGTCAAATTTTAGCTTTCCTCCATCTCTGCTGTCTTGCTACCCGCTGCCAGCTTCCAACTATAAGCCTGGGCACAGCCAGAGTTCCAGAACTGTGCATGCTGTGTGCGTCCTCAATTGCTCAGTCATGTCCCTCTTTGCGATCCTGTGGATTGTAGCCCACCAGGCTCCTCTGTCCATGGGATTCTCCAGGCAAGAATACTGGAGTGGGTTGCCATTTCCTCCTCCATGGGCTCTTCTCGACAGGGATCGAACCCGCCTCTCTTGCAATGGCAGATGGATTCTTTACCACTGGTGCCACCTGTGAAGCCCGTGGGAGTAAAGCTTTCAGGAAGGGACCCCTGGTATTTTTCAAGTGGGCCCTTTAAGTCCACTCCCCTATGGATTGGCCAGTGGATATGCCCTTGAGTAGATAGCAGGGATACGAAGACTAGGCAGGAATGGGCTGAGAAGGCACCTCGAATAGAGATAGAAAGTATGATGAATTCACCGCCTAATGAGATGGATCTGTCATGCTCCCAGCCTCACGGCCGCATCCCCAGGATAGATCATGCAATTGATAAGTGGGAGATGAAACACTCTGCCTCCTTCTCATTTATTAGGACTTAGAGAAAATGAATCTCATTTGGAGCTCTCTGGGGTCACTTTGGGCTCGATTCCTTTTTAGCTGGGAGGTGGAGAGTCTGGAAAGGTTAGCTGCCTGTCCCCGAAGCTGTTAACCAGCGTGCTCAGAGCTCTGGAAGTGTTGGGGGCGGGGGACCAGAACATTAGGGAATGAAGTTTGCTGTCTGACCCCACCGGCCATGAAGGTCAAGGAGCTGGTGACAACTGATTTCTCAAGTGCGTTTTGTTTGCAGATGGCTTTCTAGCGATTTAGGTGGGTCGTTAGTGGATCAATACTTTTCTCAGGAGTCTCTGAAATCCCTGGCTGCTTGAGAGTTGAGCAGAGGTAGTTATTTCTAATGAGCAATTGTGCCCAGTGGTGATACGCCTCCCTAGTTTTTAGCTACCATCAGCGCTCTGGGTGTTTTGTTTGTGATATATGTGTATGTGTGTGTGTATTTTTTTTTTTAATGAACTCTGTGCTTAGTCACTCAGTCATGTCCAATTCTTTGTGACCCTATGGACTAGCCCCTCAGGCTCCTCTGTCCTTGGCATTCTCCAGGCAAGAATATTGGAGTGGGTTGCCATTTCCTTCTCCAGGGGAATCTTCCTGACCAGGGATGGAACCCGCATCTCCTGCGTTGGCAGGCGGGTTCTTTACCACTCACGCCACCTGGGAAGCCTGTCGGAAGGAAAAGTGAGCCTCAATGGCTGCCACTCAAGCAAGATGGGTTAACTGTGGGGCAGGGAGGCAGACAGGGTTGACCACAGGCCTGGCAGTCCCTTTCCATCTGATGCCTGATCCATAGAAGGGAATGAAATGTGAGATTTTATTTATTTTTATTGTTAGTATTTTATTTATTTATTTATTTGGCTGCACCAGGTCTTAGTAGTGGCATGCAGGAACGTTAGTTGCATGTGGGATCTAGTTCCCTGACCAGGTATTGAACCCCAGCCCCTGCATTGGGAGCTCAACTACTAGAGAAGTTCCTGTATTATTTGTTTGGATCATTGTGTAGATGGAGTTGTGTTTCCCGGTGGCTCAGTGATAAAGAATCTACCTGCAAACCTGGAGATGCAGTAGACTCAGGTTTGATCCCTGGGTCAGGAAGATCCGCAGGAGAAGGAAATGGCAACTTATTCCATTATTCTTACCTGGAGAATCCCATGGACAGAGCAGTTTGGCAGGCTACAGTCCATGGGGTCACAAAGAGTCGGACATGGCTGAAGCAAATGAGCATGCACCCATGCATGCACACACGTAGATGGAGTTACATGAGACTCAGAGGGATTAAGTGTCTTAACTGGAGTAATTTAGTCCAATTGCCTGAGCTGAAATGTTCTCTCTCTGACTGTGAGCTTATACAACCTACTCAGCCTTCCTAAGCTTCAGTTTCCTTATCTGTCAAATGAGATAATATGTGCTATGATCGTGGCTCTGTGCCTGGAAATAAATGATAGCTGACCCAGATTTTCTGCCTTAGAGTCCATTTTATTCCCCCCATAAAATTGCGGGAACCTTGAGACAGGAAGGAAGAAGTGTGGTTGGATTTTGAAAATGTGTGTATTTTCTTCAAAGGTGTACTGTAGCGTTATTTGTGGTTGAATGTGACTTGGAAGAACCCTACAAGCACTGATCTGGTCATGATGGCACTGTGGGTAAGTGCCAAGGCTCCAAAACCAGGCTGCCCCAGATCAAGTCCCAGGCCCACCACTCAGTAGCTGTGTGACCTTGGATAAGTTAGGTAACCATTCTGTGCCTCCAAGTCTTCACCAAAACGTGAAGCTAATAATAGTGTCTACCTTATAGGTTGCTGGGAAGATTCAATGAGTTAATACCTGCAAGTGCTCAAGGAAGGTTAGCTGTTATTAGCACCATCTTTTTATAGGCTGGGGATGGAATCATGGCCATTTCTTTAGCCAGAATATGAATAAGTCAGTGGTTAGATTCATTGGGTTATAAACTGCTGATTGAGGGTTATATATTAAACAGAGAGGAGTTTCTGATCTCAGTACAGGTTACATACAGGAACGAGGAAGGAAAAGAGACCAAAGAACCTGAGAAGGAGGGAAAAAGGTGTGACCTAGAGAGGAAAATGTTGATTGGATGGGGTTAGGAGATCTGGGTTCTTTTACAGGTGATGCTGTTCGCTAACTGGGGGACAGCAGGGGTCCCAGCCAGGTACAAACTCCCTGGGAATCAGTCCTGGTCTCTTCACCCATACGGTGAGAAGGTTGACTAAAATCATTCCATTTATTTAGACATTATTTAGCAAATATTTATCAAGTGCCCATGTGCCAGAGGATGCACCAGTGAAGATAACTGTCCCTTCTCTCATGGGGTTTACGTTCTGCTCTGTAATGGAGGGGGCAGACAGGAAGCAAGAAACCAACAAACAAGACAATTACAAATGGATGGGAACCACCTTTGCGCTGAGAGTTGGGAGGAGGGGGAGTTGCTCAGGGACAAACTCTCTGAGCAGGTGACGTTTGTACTGATTCCTGGAGAAGCAGTCAGATCTGGGGAAGAGCATTCCAGGAGGAGATCTGGGGACAGCAAAAGAATGGGCATGTTCGGGGTGGAGGGAGGGGATAGTTAGGGAGTTTGGGATAGACAGGTACACACTGCCATATTGTAGACGGATAACCAACAAGGACCTGCTGGATAGCACAGGAGACTCTGCTCAACGTTATGCAGCAGACTGGACCGGTGGGGAGTTTGGGAGAGAATGGATACATGTATATGTGTGGCTGAGTCCCTTTGCTGTCCACCTGAAACTATCAGAGCATCCTTAATGGGCTAACTGACTAGTTAATCAACTAATCAGCTGACTAGTTCAGTTGCTCAGTCGTGTCCGACTCTTTGCAACCCCATGGACTGCAGCACACCATGTTTCTCTGTCCATCACCAACTCAAACTCATGTCCATCGAGTCGGTGATGCCATCCAACCATCTCATCCTCTGGCGTCCCCTTCTCCTCCCACCCTGATGCTGGGAAAGATTTAGTCTTTTCCAATGAGTCAGTTCTTCGCATCAGGTGGCCAAAGTGTTGGAGTTTCAACTTGAGCATCAGTCCTTCCAATGAATACTCAGGGCTGATTTCCTTTAGGATTGACTGGTTGGATCTCCTTGCAGTCCAAGGCACTCTCAAGCCAACTCTAATCTGCTATACTCCAATACAAAATAAACAGTTAAAAAAAAGAATGGGCATGTTTGAGGAAGAGAGAGCAGAGAAATCTGAGCTACTGAGCAGAGACTGTGGGCAGGGTGAGGCGTTTGACTTGTGAAAACTATGAGAAATCTTGGAAGTGGGTTTAAGCATGGGAGAGGCGTTATTTATTTTTCATTGTTGAAAAACAGAGTGGAGAAAGGATGGGAGAAGAGCAAGAATGTGAACTGGAAGCAGAGTGCTGAGTGGTCCAGGAGGCAGAGTATGGAGATGGAACAGGAGGGATGGAAAAAAGTGGGTGGATCCCAGACAGAGTTGATGGTAGTGATGGCAGAGCCTGGTGCAGATGGATGTGGAGGCTAAGGGAAAGAAGGCGATCGGGACAAGCCCTCAATTCAGGGTGTGAATTCATCCAATTTTACCAAGTTACGCTGCAATAACAAACAGCTCTAGAATCTCAGTCGCTTACAAAACAGTTTTATTTTTCACTTAAGTCCCATGCCACCTGAAGGTTACTGGGTGCTGTCTTCTTCCCACGTCTATTTCACTTTAGGATCTGGCCTGAAGGAACAGCCTCTCTTCTTCAGGGTAGATTAGGGGGAAAGAGGAAGAAAACAAGCCGAAACAGGCAAAAACTGGGAAAGCTTCTGCCTACCTCACGTCCCCTCGTGTGCCATTGGCTAAAGCTAGTCACGTGGCCAAGTCAATGGCAAGGGCAAGTTGTACACTCCTCCCACAAGACACAGTGCAAATCTCAGGTGGGGAGTGGCTCCCTTGGAACAGAATAAAATCTATCGAAAGGCCTGGGCTAGCAGCTCATGCCTTTTATTGAGAGCGGGGTGAGCAGTGATGGGAAGAGATAGGGAGCAGTTTTGCGGGGGGGACAGCATTTAACGATCCCTTCTCATCATCTGAATTCCCATCAAGGGCTTTGATCCCACATGAACTAAATGAGTTGGATACGAACCAGCCTAGGGAGAATGTCTGCCTTAGCGGCAGCGCTGAGTTGTTTCAGAGAAGACAGACAAGATATTCTAGAGACCAGGGGGCATACAGGTTAAGTTCCCCCAAGAAAAAGGCCTGTAATCCAAGCCCACCTGCTTTGTTCAGCCACTCATTTCAGCCCGACCACTGAGTGCTCCGGAGTGAGCCAGGGCCCCCACTCCCCTCTTTGTTCTCTCTCCTCTACTCCGGGCTCAGGATTTCCAGGGCCTCTGGGGAGGTCAAGTGCTGGTTCCCTGCCCTCCTCTTCAGAGATCAAAAAATGGTTCCCCGGTTGAACAATGGCCCGACCATCTGCGATATGTTAACTGCATAATGGAATGTAACTCGAAGGGCTTTTAAAAACACGAAGAGAGATTTTATTGTAACTAATCGTGATGGATGGTGAGTACGGTCACATCAGGAACATAAATCTTTGTGCCAAGCCTCGAACTAAAAAGCCGACTAACTCCAGAGTTCAGAGAGCCTTGTCCTCAGCCACGGGCAAGTCCCATGGGAGAGGTTTGGAGACCTCATCTGCATTAAGAGGGCAGATACCTTCCCTCCCGGGGGCCTCCGACCACCCATCTCCAGGTCCCCCTGCAGTGAAGTCACTCGGGCTGCTGCTGCTTGAGTGATGGGCTGCCCACTGCATCCTCCGAGGCTCCTAGGAGTGGACCAGGAGGCAGGGAATGGACCAGGAAGGAGCGACGGCAGCTCCCACTACCCTTCTGATTGATTAAAGAGAATGAGCTGAAGACCAAGGCGAGCTCTCAACAGAAAATGTCATGTGTAATAGCTGCTCATCTTAGTTCTGTTCAGTTTTTTAGGACCATTTCAGTTCCCATGAATGACGCCAAAGCTCTTCCTTCATGAAGGCTATTAGGTCAAGGTTTTATGGTCATTGGCAAAGGAATAAGAATACCACTCTTAGAAGTGGTTCTGGACTCGAGAGTCAGCTCTGCACTCTATGACTGTGGGCAAGCCACTTAAATTCTCTGGGCCTCAGTTTTCCCAATGATCATCTGTTTAATGGGCACAATAATACCTAGGCTACCTAATTACAAGGATGAGTTTGAGGGGCAAATGAAATTATGTCTGTCTCAAAGCACTTTGTAAAACATGAGACTATATGATTTTTATTCAATATGAATTTGGGAAAGAACTCAAAAGACATTCATATATATATATATCCACCCCCCGCCAAGAAAAACAAAAACCAGAAAGAAAATGAGAAAACTAGGTTGGCTTCACTTTTAAAATGAAGATATGGCTTGGCTTCTGGTTCCCATCTCCCACCTCCAATTTAAAGACAAAAATCTCTAAACTCAGCATTTTAGAATCTGAGAATGAAGATGCTGCTTTTTTTTTTTTTTCCATACAAGGACTGTGAAAAATTTATGCTTTGAAAAAGCATGACACAATGATGACTTTTCCCTGGGTCTTCACCACCCATCACTACCTATAAGGCAAGGGACCAGAGCCTGGGGACCATAGGGAACCCAGGAGACAGGAAGGGCACATCAATTTCACCCCAGTGACCCTACCCATCACTGGTAGGGGCTGGATTGTCATCAGAATCTTAAAAAGGACTGTGTTTAAGTGCCCCTATTGGATGCTTCTGGGTCATCTTCATCCTTAGCGTGGCCTTTCTGGTATTAGAGGTTCTCCTGGACTCCTTGAAGTGTCCAGGTACTTCTTAGGGCTCCTCCATGCCTGATACTCAATGCAGGATCTTTGTCACTGGATGGAGTGTTTTGCAACCTATTTCTGAAGCTTCCAGAAGTTCTTTAAAACTTGAGTCCACTGAATTGTATTCTTCTCAGTTTCCTAGGACAACAGCAGATAGTTTCTTATTCTTAGATTTCTTCAAGAATTTCTTTGGGGATTTTTTTTTCCCCCTTTGGGGATTTTGGAAATGAAGGGGAAATCATTGTTGCCTTGATTTTCCATCTTAAAACCACCTGTTGGGAGCTTGGTACATTTTTTAGAATTGATTAAAATCAATATTGGAAACTAAAAGATAGTTCTTGCACATGTTTTATGGAAAAATTAAAGACTATAGTTTTCCTTTGTAGGGAATATAATTTGATATTAAATCAGCCTTATTATATTATTCAAATTTTATATCTTTATTTAATACTCTTGAGTCCTTTTGTTTGAGGATTATCTAATTAAATAACATTTTTAAAATTTGGAGAATCTCTGAATTTAATAGAGTTAACTCATTTATCTGGTTTTGTATTTAATAGTTAATCTATTTATATATTATGACTAGTATTTGGCTTTCCATTATTTCATTTTGCTTTTAGGCTTATTTGCTCTCCTCTTCTTTTTTTTTTAATATAATGTTTAATTTCTTTCTTTTATTAAAGAATTTTAAAAAGGCAGACCCCAATTTTGTTCTGTTAGTAGCAGTCCTTAAGTTTTTCAAGTACATCTTTGATCATTTTTCTCTGTCACTAAAAGTCGGTATCTCTCTGACTTTCCCATGTGTATAATAGAAAATGTCTTGAATTTGTCTTTTACCTCATTAAATTGATTTTCTGCAGTATCCAACCTGCTGTTCAGATGATGGTTTTTAATTAATCAATTGTGTTTTTTCTCTATTTGCTCTTCTCTTATCTCAGATTGTTTCTTTCTCATCCTGCTTGCTCTAGTTTCTGGACTCAGTGTCCTTTGAATACCGTTGAAAAAGCAAATCAGACATTTCCTAAAGTTGTCTATTCTTGCAGCAAGTCTATATGGTGAGAAAAGGGGTTTCTAAAGCCCTTCAGGTGGCCTTTTTCTTAGACCTGCAGGAGTTTCAGCATCCAGTGCCTTCTCTGCCCCAATAGCAGGAGGCTGGCTCTCTCTGCCACCTCTCCTCCAAGAAAGGACAGTTCTGTGGGTTTTTGTTAATGTCTCCTCCATGTACTTCCCAAGCAGCTCCTATGAAATGGGAAGAGGGATGAAGAACTGGTCTCCTGAACTCTCCCCTCAAGTCTCTGGTCATCCTTACAAAGGGCAGTGATATGTGACAGACAAGACAACACCAACCAACTCTACTGATTCCTCACTGCCTTGTGGGAGAAACAAAATAAAGCCATGTAACATCACTCAATCAATCTGAGGCTGTCCCTAGATCATGGGTATTCTCTGATCTCATACAGAGTTAATGCTAACAGGTTTCTTTCAGTGACAAGTTTGATCTTTTTTTTAACAAGTACATTAGTAGATGTAGCATCTCCTGTTCTTGAAATTGATTCATATGCAATCATTATGGCAGTGTACAAAGATTCAGTCTACGATGCTGAATACACAGTGGTCTTACATTAGCATACAACTGGAAGCAGCCTAGAGGTCTAAACATAAAGGACTGATCGATTGGTTAAAGCTTGGTGATGCAGCCCTTCAAAATTGAGCAGGACTATTTTATTTCATGGGCATATTTTCATTGTTAAGCAAGTACAAAGTCACAAAACCTTGTTTGATCCCATTTGTTGATAAAAATAGTATAAATAAGTGTGTGTGTGTGTAATAGAAAGGAGAGAGAAATAACAGAATAATAATAATATGCATGCTTAATCTCTCAATCATGTCTGACTCTTTGTGACCTCATGGACTCTAGCCCATCAGACTCCTGTGTCTGTGGAATTCTCAGGCAAGAATACTGGATTTCCTCCTCCAGGGGATCTTCCTGACTCAGGAATCAAACCCATGTCTCCTGCATCAGCAGATGGATCCTTTAGCACTGAGCCACCTGGGAAGCCTGAATAATAATATAGCAATATGTTAATCTCGGGGTGAGGCTAACTACCAAGATTTAAACATTTTTTTTCTTTCCTGATTTCACCTATATTCTCTTTAGTGCATATATAATGCTTTGGTATTGAGGAAAAGAAGATATTTTTTCCTTTTTTCTTTTCAGTTGGAGGACAATTGTTTCAAATTGTTGTGTTGGTTTCTGCCATACAACAAAGTGAATCGGTCATAAGTATACATATACCCCCTTCTTCTTGAACCTCCCTCCCACCTCCCACCCCATTCTGCTCCGCTAGGTGGTCACAGAGCACGGGGTCAAGCTTCCTGTGTTATATAGCAACTTCCTACTAGCTATCTACCTTACATATGGTAATATGTATGTTTCAATGCTACTCTCTCATAGTTCACCCTCTCTTTCCCCCAACTGTATCCAGAAGTCTCCTCCCTATGCCTGTGTCTCTGTTCCTGCCTACAAATAGGTTCATCAGTACCATTTTTCCACATCCCATATATATGTGTTAATATATGTGTTAATATATGATATTTATTTCTCTCTTTATGACTTACTGCACTCTGTATAATAGGCTCTAGAAAGAAGTTATTCTTTAAAATATTAGTTCATTGGAAGATTTCTGGGAATCCTTATAGACGTTACCTCAATATTAGATGATCTTGCTATTGTCTTGCTGTTCCCCCTCCCCTGAAAGAACAAAATGAGAAAGAGTGGATATTCTGGGCATCCTTTTCCTTGAGAAATCATATTGATGTCCATTATTATGACCCTGGTATGCTGGAGGGTTCTGAAACAATTTCTGAATTTTCAGATACAAAAAGTATAATTCTCTTCTTGTGGATGCGCATTTAAAATTTGTTTTTATTCCTTCTCTGAAAGCCAGTACATTCATAAAGTGATGAAATTCTTGAACTAGAAGGGATCTCAGGGGCAGTGGTAAAGCTGGAACTCGCTCAAGGTGGCTTGAGGCATCATGTACGTCCAGTCATGTCAAACCCGAGGCTTGAAATCAGCAGCAGTGGGAGTATTGACACCATGGGAATGGGCAAACACTGCCAGTCAGGGGCCTTCCCTCTGTAAGAGCTGGTTGTTTATCAGAACACCATCACTTTAGAGATGATCTAATCCACGAAGGAACCGGGAGGGGGCGGTGCCTAGGAGAAGTAATCTGCCCAAGGTCACATGACAGCTTGAGGACAGAGCTGGCCTGACAACTGGGGCCTCTCAAATTCCTCCAGCCAAATATCCCACAAGGGCTCTGCTAAAAACAGCACAACTCAAGCTTTTCCAGTGCAGAAGGGAAGCCTGTTCATTTCATTCAGGAGCAGGGAAAAATCTCACTCCTAGCGTCTGAAGAAAAATGAGCAGAGTGCCCATAACCATTATTTAACTTTATGCGGATTCACAGAGAGACTTGGAGTGATGACTCAAGACAATTAATCTACATGGGAAAGTAAGCACTTATCAGACAATTGTTAAAAAAGAAAAAAAGCTTAAATCCCTATATTAGACAACACAATATTCTTACCGTTTCTGCAATGATTTGTTAATTAAATTGCTGCTAAAACAATATTTATTTTTCACCTTAAAATCAGCTGAATATCAATCTACAATCAATACAATGTTGCCTGAAGGCATCACTTGCTTCAAATTTGCTTCACAAATCTGCTGCAGGTAATTTATACCCAGTCAATAAGACATGTTTCAAAAGCCACTTTTCCCTCCCAACAGGCAACCCTGGTCTAATTTACAATGGGATAAGAACTAGCAAACTATACACACCTGAGTTAAATGTAATTTGTAATAGGATTTTTTTTTTTTTAAGCAGTAGTGAAAGATTTGATTTCGTCTGTTCGGTATGCAAGTAATCTTTGGCTATTTCTGGGACGATAACTGGAAAACATAAATTGCTTTTGTTTCCCTTTCAGGCATCATTTTTTGTTGTTGTTATTTGGGTGGGGAGGGGGGAACCTTCAGGGACAGCGAACATCATAATTGCCCTCTCCTGTACACGTTTGCAGAATCCACTGATAAAAATTTAAGAGGCGATATGATTGTTTGGGTTTATTTCTTAAGAAAAGAAAATCTTTATTCCAAGACAAATCTTCCTCTTGTTATCTGGGAGGAGGCAGAGGCAGAGGCAGAGGCAAAGCAAGAGCCATCAAATTTTGGCTGAATGAAAGACTTACAAATTAATCCCAGGGCTTGAAATCTCAACAAAGGTTGAAATCTATAATTAGCGTTAGGAAATACAATTAACTTATTCTGTAGCCCCGGTGCAGTTTGGGTACATCTTCAGCCGCGGGTGGATACCATCGTTAGAAACGTTCTCTGGGAAGTGGGTCTCTAAGCTCTCACCCACCCTCCCCATTTCATTCCACCAGCTGCCCCATTTGATTGGTTAAGTAGTTCTCTTTTTCTTTTGGATTGATGTGTTTATTACTTTTTGTGACAGTGGTTCCCAAGGCAGATGTTCAATAAAGAGGGGAAAAAAAATCTGATACAGACCCAAGTCAAGAGAGAAGCGGTGGAGATTGCAGAAAATTGGGAAAGTTATCATAAGCATGGAGCTGTTATTGGCGATTTTGCTCCCAGCGTTTGTAGCCGTTGTGTTATTTACTCTTCTGCAGCCAGAAACCTAGCAGGGAATTATTGAAAGCTGAGTTTCCCAAGTTTTAAATTGCCCTTGTTTTTTGTGCACATCGTGCCAGCAGCTCATCAAAGGGAGGGCTAAATTGAAGCTCTGAGAGATAGGAGCTGTGCTGTCTGTCTGTCTCTCTCCCTGTCTCTCTTTTTCCAGAATGAGAAGAGAGGACTTAGCTTCCTAAGGATATTGTTGTGGTTGAGTTGCTTAAATTGTGTCTGACTCTTCTGCGACCCCATGGGCCATAGTCCCTGCCAGGCTGCTCTGTCCATGGGATTTTCCAGGCAAGAATACTGGAGTGGGTTGGGATTTCCCAAGCAAGAATACTGGAGTGGGTTGCCATTTTCTTCTCCAGGGGATCTTTCTGACCTAGGGATCGAACCTGTGACGTCTGCATTGGCAGGTGAATTCTTTACCGCTGAGCCACCTGGGAAGTCCCTCTTAAGGATGAGGTTGTGTTTATTTGATGGTTACCAGGGAGCAGGGTCAGGCTTGGGCATGACTGTGACCCTCGTCTTCAGGGTTCCTTGGGGCACCAGCTTCCCATCCCTGGCTGCCTCTATGGCTCTGCCCTCTCCCTGAATTCCCTGCTCTCCTCCTTCCTCATCTTTCCCAACTCCTGCTCATTTCTGGATCCCTGGAAGATTTACCCGCCTTAGACATCTGCAGGGGACCCAGGGACAGATCCATGCAAATCAACTTCCTCTGATATATTTAAATTGAAGTATAGCTAACTTATAATGCTATGTTAACTTCTACTACAGTGAAGTGATTCAGCTATATATATATGTATACATGTGTATATATATATATACACACACACACACACACACACATATATGTATATATACACACATTGTTTTTTTTCAGTGGGGACTTCCCTTGTGGCTCAGGTGGTAAAGAATCCATCTGCAACTTGGGAGACCTGGGTTCGAACCCTGGGTTGGGAAGATCCCCTGGAGAAAGGCTACCCACTCCAGTATTCTGGCCTGGAGAATTCCATGGACTGTATAGTCCATGGGGTCGCAAAGAGTTGGACATGACTGAGTGACTTTCACTTTCACTTTCTTTTTATTTTTAATGTTCTTTTCCATTATGGTTTATCATAGGATGCTGAATGGAGTTCTCTGTGCTATACAGTAGGACCTTGTTTTTCATCCATCCCATGCATGATAGCTTACATCCGCTAATGTCAACCTCCCGATCCACCCCTCCTCCCTTGGCAACCACAAGACTGTTCTCCATGTACATGAATCCATTTCTGTTTCATAAATAGGTTCATTTATGTCATATTTTAAATTCCACATGTAAGTGATACCATATGGTCTTTTTCTTTCTCTTTCTGACTTACTTCACTTGGTATGATAATCTCTAGTTGCAACCATGTTGCTGCAAATGGCATTATTTTGTTCTTTTTTATGGCTGAGTAATATTTCATTGTGATCATATACCACATCTTTACCCATTCATCTGAAGATGGACGCTTAAGTCAAATCAACTTCCTCTGAAATGCTATGTTCTCTCCCTGCCCGATGTAATTGAAACATTCAACCAGATGCCTTCTAGAGATAACACTCTCCATCAGGATTTCCATGAAGTGGGCTTTGAGGTCCTTGAGGTTTCCAGGTCTTCCACAGGTCCGCGTCTATGCAACTGCTTCTCAGTCTGCCCAAAGGCCATTTTATCAGGTTTATGCCCCTTCACTCGCTTCTTAATGTTCTTCTTCCACACAGCACAGGAAACTCTTCATCTATAAAAATTAAACCCCCCAAAAAAGAAAAAAAACTACCCCACAGGAGAACAAGAACATCTCAGTTTGGCAATTAACTGGATTTGGGAATATTGTTTTTGTTCAGTTGCTAAGTCATGTCCGACTCTTTACGACCTCACGGACTGCAGTAAACCAGGCTTCCCTGTCCTTCACTGTCTTCTGGAGCTTGCTCAAGTTCATGTCTGTTGAGTCAGTGATGCTATTTAACCATCTCATCCTCTGCTGCCCTCTTCTCCTTTTGCTTTCAATCTTTCCCAACATTGGGGTCTTCTCCAATGAGTCACTCTGCATCAGGTGGCCAGAGTATTGGAGGTTTAGCTTCAGTCCTTTCAATGAATATTCAGGGTTGATTGCCTTCAGGATTGACTGGTTTGATCTCCATGCAGTTCCAGGGACTCTCAATAGTCCCAAATATGTTTTCAAGGAAGCTCTCTCTCTTGCCCTTTCCTAAGGCACATCCACTCATTAAAGCTCTGCAAAGGCCCAAAGTAAGAAAATGCGCTTCATGTTGGCTTTCATCTACAGTTACCCGAAATTATCTGGCTGGTTAAGTGATCGTTCTAGAGAGATTGACTGCATAGTCTATGTTGCAGTTCTCATGCTCGGGTCTAGGAGGGCAGTGTGTAAAAGAAGAGGTAGTCTCTCTTCCTTACCACCCCACAAGCCAAGAAGAGATGCCACAGAGGAAACCAAAGCTACCGACGCCTTGACCTTGGACTTGCAGCCTCCACAGCTGGAATAAAATCGATTTGTCTTGTGTGAGCCACCCAGCCTGCGGCACTCTTTATGGCAGCCCTGGTAACCAGAGGGGAAACTGGCTTCGGGTGCAGAACACAGTCATAACTAAGTGTCAAACTGGCTAGAGAAAGTAAATGTGCAGACAGTGAGCAAGGAGAGAGAAAAAGGGGAAGGAGCTTGAGGAAACATCCAGGAGGGCAAGGGACTTCCCCCATAGACCCTTGGGGATAAGCCCTCCTTTTCACTTGAGAGATGCTGGCCAAGACGGAAGCAGCCTGAGAACTTGGGAAAGAAGCGTGTGGATAGCACAGCTGGTTTCCTGAGTGATGGCAGTGGGTCCATGGATCCTACCCTGTCTTTTTTTTTTTTCAGATGAAAAGTGAATTTTTGAACCCACGAGGGGCATCACCCATCAGATAGTTTCATTTATTTCCAACCTCCGTATTTGACAACTTTAGGCTCAGAAACACTGGTGCTGGTCTCTGTAGAGGTGGAGTGATGGACGGGAGGGAAGTGAAGACTCTCAGGTAAACATTTCAAAATAATTTTTTTTTTTAAATCAAGAAATTGCTAGATGGCCAAATGATCAATGGAAACCTCTAGATGGAATGGGTATTTGGTTGAGGCCAGGAAGAAATACTCTAAATAGCATTGGAAAATGACCATTTTTTTTTTTTTAAAAACAAACCTTCCTCGGATGTCTGCATCATATAAATCTAATAAGACAGAGCGAAAAATATTGGATTTATTTTTACAAGTTAGTGATGACCTTCTGACCTTCTGAATGGATTCACTTCACACGGTTCCTCTTAAGGGCCTTAGGGTGATGACTAACTCATAAAAATAAATCCAATATTTTCCCCTTAGCCATGTCATAGCCAATGTAGGAATTCAGATGATGGGGTAAGGGAGGTGGGTTTTCATTTCGTTTGACCTCCTATTATGAGAGGTGCTGAGCCCTCAGCCCTGGCGGGGCCTCCAGCTTCCAGCCCTCCTATGATCTGTGAACAAAGGAAGAAGAACAAGCTACCTGTGTTGGGACCAAGCCCAGGGCTGGGCATCATGGGGATGTGGTGGCCAGACACAGGAGACCCGTATACCTGGAGGGAAACCCCACTTTGGTCCAAGGTAAAAGGTAATCCCCTCCCCTTGTTTGTGGGTGCGGCAGTGGGTTGGTAACGGGGCTATTCTTCAATGAGAAGAGAAATCCCACCTTTGATGAAGGGTCGTCACAGAAGAGGGGATTTGGCCTCATGGAATAATTGAGGTTGGGTCTTCATAAGGCCGGAAACACCACTTGGAACAGCGCTTTGACTCCTGTCACTACCAGGAACCCTTGTTGATCAAACATATATATCCAGGCATGGGATGGCTGTGAGGATATGCAGTGGACAAAACCAGACACTGGCCCTGTCCCCCGGGGCTGTGAATGCAAGATTCCAACAGTCGCCCCATAAACACTCTCATCACAAACTGAGATCAAGTCCCCAAGAGGGCACACCTGAGTCCTGGGGAAGCCAATGCTGGCAAGACCCTGACTGCAGGGGGGAAGAGGGGCAGTCCAAGGGAACTTCCTGGAGGAAGTGGCGCTGGAGCCGAGAGATGACAGGGAGCAAACAGGTTGCAGGAAAGTGGAGGAAGAGGGACCAGCATTCGTGAGGCAGGTGGGGTTCCCCCAAAGCAGGGGGACTCTGTGACAAGCAGTGTGCCTGGGATCACCACTTGCAGGAGGAGAAGGAGGGAGGACATGGGCTCATAGGTAGAGGCCTTGGGGAACTCCCAGGAGCTGAGAGGCTGGGATGGCCTCTCAGATCAGTCTTGAGCTGGGCTGAGGGTGATGGGCCTAAACACTCCCTCCCCGAGCCCCCACCCCTCTGCCACAGCTGTTTGTCACTGTGGGGTGGGTGGGGGACCTGGGTAAGGCAGCCCAGCTTCACCTGGGTCATAGCTCTGTCATTTAGAATTAGGCCTACGACCTCCTAGTGCCTGTTCATTTCTTTCTGCCAGCACCCCTCTGGACCCAGGGAGCATTGGAAGTTTCTCAGCTACCTTGTGAAGGAGTGTTTATTTCTCCTTTGTTTATTTATTGGCTGTGCCGGGTCTTAGTTTTGGTGCACAGGGTCTTCATCCCTGGTTAAGGGGCTGTGCGGGGAGTTCCCTCTAGTTGTGGTGTATAGGCTCAGTAGTTGGGCACCCTGGCTTAGTTGCTCCACAGCATGTGAGATCTTAGTTCCCCGAACAGGGATCAAACCCACGTCCCCAGCATTGGAAGGCAGATTCTTAAACACTGGACCACCAGTAGTAGTGTTAGTTGCCGAGTCAGGTCTGACTCTTTGCGACCCCATGGGCTGTAGCCCACCAGGCTTCTCGGTCCATGGAATTCTCCAGGCAAGAATACCAGAGTGGGTTGCCATTTCCTCCAGGGCATCTTCCTGGCCGAGGGATTGAACCCAGGTCTCCTGCATTGCAGGTGGGGTTCTTTACTGTCTGAGCCACGAAGGAAGCCCCCTGGACCACCAGGGAAGTCCCCTATTTCTCCTCTGGACTATTCCTTCTTCAGGTACCCTGCCCTCCTTGGAGAGCTCAGTTTGGTGTCTGCCCTCCTGGGAGAGGTTAGTTGCTTTCTCTTCAAGGTGCTCTTTTCTTTCCTAGGGGTGTCGATGGTTGCTTCTCGACAAGAGGCTCTGGGAGGCCAGCCTGAAGGGGTGGGAGGGGGGCGTGGTAAGGGAAGTTGTGTCTGCCAGCACTAGTATACCATTCTAAGGAGGTGTCAGTCATGCAGGCCAAAGGTGGGGAGCCACTGACATAGGGGGCCTACAAAGGGATCCTTCACACCAGAGTCTAGGCCCTGTCTCTTGGCAAAACCCACCGGCCTGCCTAGTAGAGAAGCAAGACACAGCATGTTTCTTCTTATGTCTGTGCCCTGAGGTTTGTGGGATCTCAATTCCTCAAGAAGGGATTGAACCTGGACCATGGGAGTGAAACACCCAAATCCCAACCATTAGGCCACCAGGGAACTCCCAAGACACACCATTTTTTTTACTTGCCAGTACCTGCCTGGAGTTCTCCCCATAACCAGGGCTCCATTTACAATCAACCCCTTTCCCGTGTAGCAGAGACACATGACAATTTTGTGGAGAATGTGGCAAAGCGCCCCAGTACTACCTTATGTATGGTGGCAGTGGTTTAGTCTCTTAAGTTGTGTCCAACTCTTTGTGTACCCATGGTCAGCCCGCCAGACTCCTCCATCCATGGGCTTCTCCAGGCAAGAATACTGGAGAGGGTTGCCATTTCCTTCTCCAGGGGATCTTCCCAACCCAGGGATCGAACCTGCGCCTCCTGCGTTGCAGATGGGTTCTTTACTGTTGAGCCACCAGGAAAGCCCCATGCATATTTTACCACAATACAAACAAATGATGTGCCCTTTGACCAATGCCTCTTTATTTATTTCTAGCTCCCCACCCACCACCCCCACTTCTGGCAACCACCACCCTACTCTTGGCTTCTGTGAGCCTCACTGTTTTAAATTCCAAATATAGGTGAGATCATGCAGCATTTGTCTTTCTGTGTCTGGCTTATTCCACATAATGCCCTCTAGGTTCATCCATGTCTCACACAGCAGATGTCCCTCTTTTAGGGCTGAACAGTATTTCGTTGTACAAACAGACCACTATTTCTTTTGACCAAAGGGTATGATGTTTGAGTTATACAGGATGTTATGAGTTCTGGGGATCTGATTACAGCATGGAGATGATAGTCAACAATACAGTATTGCCTATCTGAAACTTGCTAAGAGGATAGACTTCATTTATATCTCAACACACACACACAAATGGAAACTCTGTGAGGTGACAGATAGGTTATTTAGCTTGATTACAATGATCTTTTCACAATGTCTACATATATGAAGGGCTTCCCTGATGGCTCAGCAGTAAAGAATCTGCCTGCCAATGCAGGAGACGTAGGTTTGAACCCTAGATCGGGAAGATCCCCTGGAGAAGAAAATGACAATCCCCTCCAGTATTCTTGCCTGGAAAATCCCGTGGACAGAGAAGCCTGGCAGGCTATATAGTCCATGGGGTCGCAGAAGAGTTGGACACAACTTATCGACTAAACAACAACATATATCAAAACACTGAGTAGTACATCTTAGATATACACAATTTTTAGTATTTTTATATATTTTTAAAAATAGCAGTATTGTTGATTTACAATGTGATAGTTTCTGGTGTGCTGCAAAGTGGTTCAGTTATGCTTCTATATGTATATACATTCTTTTTCATATTCTTTTTCGTTACTGGTTACTACAAGACACGGAGTATTTCCTTGTGCTATACGGTAGGACCTTGTTTCTCTCTTTTACATAGTAGTTTATGTCTGCTAGAGACATATATGATTTTTATACATCAAAGGTATCACCAAAAAGTTGTTTAAGAATGGTGTGTTTTCTCTGCCATCCACGTTTAACTGGCCATCCAGGATGTTATGGGGCACCGTGGTTCCTATCGCTGCAGGAACTCTGGGGTCTCCTCTCCACCAGGAAAGCCGCTCGGCTCCTTCGGCTCAACCTGCAGCCTGAAAGGATGGGAGGTGGCTGGCTGAGACTCTGCTCAGCCTGTTTCCTCTTCTTCTTTTTTTTTTTTTTTTTTTGCCTCTTGGTCAGCAGTGACCATGTTGTCCCGTCCTCTTGGCTCGGCCTGCAGGGAGAACCCCAACATTGCGGAGAACATGAAGTACCTTTGGACTAGTTCGGTGGCTCATCTTGATCTGGGGGATGGGGGGAAATTTGGAACTTCCAGCAGTCAAAGGCCCTGTCTCCACCTCCTGTGCCTGGTTCCATATGTTCAGTCATGGGCTCCTCTTTCCCGGAGCTGCCCTGGAGCAGGTCAGGGCTGGCTTCCTCCTCCAGCCTGATCTTTAATATAAGCAATATCTTCCCAGCCAGGGCTCTTGCAGCAGCAGTTTGCTTCAAGAGCACAAATTAAAGTGATGCCACCCAGGGCATGAATGGTCTTAGCAGAGTCAACAGCAGGGAGCATCGGCATCCTTATTTAATATGGAAGGTGACTAAGCAGAGACACTGCCCTTGCAGCCAGACCTGGTCTGAATACCAAAGGAATGGCAGGGAGGAAGGGGGAAGGGCAAGCTTGGAGCCGCTGGGTCACCCCAGGCACGGCTCACGTGCCTGACCTGGGGGGCTGTGGGACAGGAGGGAAAGGTCAGGAACTCTCTGCAAATATTTGGAGGGCTGTTCCCACGCCCGGTGGGTCTGGACACAGGGTAATCCTCTTCTGGAAGGGGCCCAGTAATCTCTGAGCAAATGCTGGCCTAACCGGTAAGGCCCTGGCTGAGCCGGCCTCTCTCCCCCGGGGGCAACAGCCAGCAAGAAGGTGAGCACCCCAGGCTGGAGCCTGAACGGAGCACACCTGCTGGGAAATGCTTTCGTGCAAGACCCGAGGCGGAGGGGGGTACAGTATTTTGTTATCTATAAAAACATTTATGAAGCCTGTGCTGTGTATCAGACTCTGGGCTAAGGATGGGGCTTCAGAGATGAGAGATGTGGCTCCCTAGAGTCTGACCTGTAAGCTCCCAGAGGGTTAGGGTTAGGGACAAGAAGCATCTCTTCTGCTCACTGTTAGATCCCTGGGAGCTAACAGTGAATGGATGACTTGTAATACAACGGAGCCTCTTCCCCATCCTGTGGGACTGGAGGATGGCTTCCTGGAGATGAACTTACAGAGTAGTTGGAGAGAGCTGGGCAGAGAGGTGATGGAAGGACAGAAGGAACAGCCTATACAAAGACATGAAGGTTCCGTGGGGTGTGAGACTTGAGGCTGGAACCCGGGAGGGAACCAGGTGTGGAAGGACCTTGCAGGTGGTGGTGAGGAGCTTGGATTCCTTTTTGAATCTCCTGAAGGATTTTAAGTAGCAGAGTGACAAGGTCTGATTGGCATTTCAGATCATCTGCCTGGAGGATGAGTTTGCTCATTGTATTTATTAAGACAGACAAAAATAAACCCCTATTCTACATCCAATATTGTGCTGGAGCTAGACTAGCATTGTCCAACAGAAACATAATGTAGGCCACATCAGTAAATTTATATTTCTTACTAGTCACATCGAAACATTGAAGCCTAGTAGCCACATGGGTTTCCCTGGTAGTTCAGCTGGTAAAGAATCTGCCTGCAATGCAGGAGACCCTGGTTCAATTCCTGGGTTGGGAAGATCCCTTGGAGAAAGGTTAGGCTACCCACTCCAATATTTTTGGGCTTCCCTGGTGGCTCAGATGATAAAGATTCCACCTGCAATGTGGGAGACCTGGGTTTGATCCCTGAGTTGGGAAGATTCCCCTGGAGGAGGGCATGGCAACCCTCTCCAGTATTCTTGCCTGGAAAATTCCATGGACAAAGGAGCCTGGAATGACTAAGCACACACTCACGTTGAAAAAAGTAAACAAAACCGGTGATAGGCTTACTATTTTATTTAACAAATGGATCTGAAATATGACAATACCTTTTACGTTGTCTTGGTTCTACATCTTTGAAATCCAGTGTTTCTTTTACTCTTCCAGCCCTTTGGAATTCAACTTGCTTCATTCCAAAGGAACAGTGGCTACTATGCTGAACCGTGCATGCAGGTGTAGACAAGGGTGCAGGTATAGACAGTGGTGTGTGAAGCCATCATGGTCTCTGTCCTCACAGAGCTCAGAATCTAGCAGAGAAGACCCATAATTAAGCAAGCAAACAAAATAGTACAATGAAAGTTACAGTGGTGGTGAGAGTGGAATGGAGGATCCTGACACGTAATTCAGGGAAAATCTAAATCCTTAAGGATGAATGGGGGTTCTGTTAAGTGAGAAGTCTGCATTCCTGGTGGGCATAACCAATATATGAAAGGCTAATGGCCACACTTAGTGAGATGCCCTAAGGCCAGGGAGCATGGCTTGAGATGAGCCTGTCAAGGGCACCAGGACCAGGTCAGGCCAGCCTCCAGACACGATGGGCATTCAGACTTTCTGGTAAGGGCAGTGGGAAACTACTACAGGGTCATAAAAAGCAGGGAAGTTACCATGATCAGATCCTTAAGAATACATCACTGGGGTTGATGTCCCCAGATTTGGAGGAAACGGGGCACTGAAAATGGGAAGCGGTGAAAGGATGTAGGAGAAGCCAAAAGTTAGAAGCCACAGGACTTAGTAGCTGGTTGGAGGGGTGTGTGGGGGGCAGGGAGGTAGAGATTGAAAGAAAAGAGGTAATAGTGGATGACTCCCAGGTTTCTGGTGCTGTTTCTGATACTGGGGACCTAAAAGAGAGGCAGCTTTGAGGGGCCCAGGAATTAATAGGTTCAGTTTAGAGTGCGTTGAGTTTGAGGCACGTGTGAGATCTCCAAGATCTGATTTTACATGACAATAAGTAAGGCCTAACTTGGGAGAGAGGTCTGAACTACAATCTCATTTGAGAGATGGTCTGTATTCACATGTGTGGTTGGTAATTAAATACATAGTAGCAGGAATTAAGCTGAAGCGCCAATACTTTGGCGACAAGGTGAGAAGAGCCAACTCATTGGTGAAGACCCTGATGCTGGGAAAGATTGAGGGCAGGGGGAAAAGGGGCCAACAGAGGATGAGATGGTTGGATGGCATCACTGACTCAACGGACATTTGCTGGGAGACAGTGAAGGACAGGGAAGCCTGGCATGCTGCAGTCCATGGGGTTGCAAAGAGTCGGACATGACTTAGCAACTGAACAACAAGCAAGAGTTAAAGACATTGAACTGCATCTAGAGCACTGGTTCTCAACCAAGGGTGGTTTTGTGGCCTCCATCCATACACCCGGTGATTTGGCAATGTCTGGATTGATTGTCCCATTCGTGGGGTTAGGAGGAGTGCTACTGGCCATTTTTATCATACTAGGAAGCAGGAAAAAAAGGCACCAGATCATAAACTCTTTGAGGGCCCAGGCATACCAGACCTTTTCAAAGCAAAGGAGAATAAACTTGAACCATCCTTCACCCAGCCTCCCAGGGTTTGGGATATGATGCAGGTAAGTGTTAGGTATTAAACTCCAGGAAAACATTTTCTTTCAAGTCTCCTGTTTCATCTTTAAATCAATAGATTTAAATTCTAGTTATAATATATCACTGTGCATCTTAATATAATAATAAACATTTTATATCCCTTTCTAGCTGAGTTTCATGATCCCTCCCCATCCTGTTAGTTTTCCCAAGCCTCTGAAAGACACCACCTTATAACCCTGGGAGAGCAGGTCCAACTTGAGATCAAGTTCAACTTGATCCCCATAAACACCCACATGTTCTCCTTGGATACCATGGACCTCTTGGATAGTTGACAGATCCCTAATGATGTAGGGGATGATGAAGTGATGAAGGAACAGCCATGGGGAACATCATGTTGGAATAAAGTGTTCTCCTGGGAAATGGGAGGAGGGTTCCTGAATTCTCTACATCTTCTACAAGAACTATGATTCTGATTTGATTTTTCCAGCTGGCAAAATTTTTCTAAGTAGAGTTAGTAGTTAGCAGGAAACATTGCCAACTTCTTTGAGGCACCTATTGGAGGTGCTTGATGTAGTTTCTGTTTGGTAACAGTTTAACCCTCACAGGTATTGAAGTTGGAGGTGTTTGCCTACTGCAAAGTCATCCATTAGCGACACCCTCTGCAATAGCAGACATGGCCAAGCAAGCTGGCTGTCAGAACCTCCGAAGAAGGATGTCAGGAGAAACGGGATGTTGGAGATAATGTCCTCTTCTTTGTCTCTTGGGAAATAAGTCATCCCCAGGTTGCTCAGGCCAGGATGGAGTTGACTCTTCTCTGCCACATCCCATGCCTTGCAGTTAAGTGTGCCGAGATTCCAAACAGGGACTACATTTCCCTCTATGGAAAAACAGTCCGCTGATTTTGAACAAAATGGCTCCGAATTTACATAATTAAAATTCCAGTGTCTTTCAGATCACAACAATGGGTAATTAACATTGTTACTTGTCAGCTGGGAAATACCTCCGGGAGGAGGAGATCAGAGCCCCACCGCTTTATTTTGGGCCACATCTCAGGGACAATCGGGGCTAATTGACTCACCCACATCTCATCGAAAATGAATGAAAAGAACATTGAAAGTCGCTCAGCCCGGCTGGCGATCCACGCAGAAAGGCTGCTGGCTCAATCCCGCGTGAGATCAGAACCCCAACCCTGCATTCGAGGATGGCCGCCTGACAGTCTAATTTAGAAGCGTTGCTTAAAATCTTAATCAGCGTGTTGAAATTAGCAGAGGCGAGTTTTGACACCGTGTTTGTTGTTTATGGTTATCATTTTTAATAAACGTTAAAGTGTTTTTACAGGTGTGGGAAAAAAAGCACATCCCTGGGATACCTATCTCCTAGGTTTGTACTCTTCTCTCAAGGAAAAAAAAATATGTCATCGTCAAGAATGAAGACGTAACATATTCATCAGAGCTCGTCTTCCTTTTATTTTGCGGTTCCCAGAAAGCTATCTGCAATCCTAAGCCTGCGTCCATCTTCCCTGCACAAGTATATCTTGATTGACACATCTCCAAATAAGCTTGTGAATAGCTTTCCGTATTAGCCTCAGAATAATTCAGATGTCAAATTACGGCTCACAGACTGCCTGACTCCTCTCGCGCCCCAGAATGAATTTTTTAAATATTTGGGAGAAAATATTAAATTTTGCTCAGGTTGGGTCAAAGTTCATATCATTTGGTAATAAAGAGCCACAGAGGGTGTTTGCACAGAACTGGGGGCTGCATTGATTTTATTTTGTGCGACAGCTGCAGGTCAGGCTGACCCTTGGTGAGCTGTTTGGAGTTTGCGAGCCTGCAGCTTTCGGCATCTCTGGCAGTTTGCCGTGGGTTTCCTTTGGACAGAAAAGGGAACAAGGGAAGAAGGAAGGGGAAAAAAGCGCGATTCATTCTTTCTCTGTGTGCAGGAGTCCTAGCTGATGTCATCTCTAAATATGCAGCTTTAATTGCTCCTCTCGGCAGCAACAAGGGGAGAGGTGATCTTCTGTGTTTTCATCCCTGTTGAAACTACACTGCCGATTCAGCCTGGATTCCTGTCCTGCAAACTGCACAGAAGCATCTCTTACCAGCAAAAAGGCAAAGCAGTGCTTGCCTGGCTGATAATGACCACTTTTCATAGTATTTGTTGGATGCTCTGTAACGTGTACCTGAGAAAACTCTCATTATTACCGGCTGTTTGCGCAGCTGTAAATATTTAACCAAGAATGCTACCTGCTTTGTGGAAAGACTGGCTAATTACACCTGCTCCTCTCTATAATTACATATTGTTGTAAAAATTCCAGGATAATGACACAACTGTGTCTTCTTCGTGCAAGGGGTAAATTTATACCGAGGACAGCACTTGAATTTCCATAAGCAATTAGCCTACATGTTTTCATCCTTGTGTTTTCCTGTGATTTTATTGAAATGAAAGATAATGAATTAAATCCAATTACAGCAAGAAGACAGCCAGCAACCGGATGTTCATTGGGAACCACAGTTCTACTTGGTAAGCAAAGTGAGGAAGAGAACGATGTCCCTGCTCAAGACAGTAGAAGCATCTCGATAAATTAGCAATATCAGCCCGATAGCACGGTTCCTGCTGAACAACCCTTATTGGAGACACGGGTTCTCTTCACAAAATGTTTCTTCTAAAGGTGCATATTTCTAGTCTGATGAATGTGAGGTACTGCCCTTGGCTTGTAGCCTGATTACGAGGGGAACAGCTCTATAAAAAAAATGTTTCCCCAGATGCCATAATAAAGCCCAAGACAATCATCCATAGTTCACAGGGTTTGTTAAAGAGAGCGAGAGAAAGAGAGCGTGCTCTGGAATCCGGGAAACACGAGGCAGGCAATATCCTTATCTTCTTACTTTAAAACATGGACATTTCTATCCTTTTGGAAATCTTAGCTCTCCAGGAGATGTAGAGAGATGTAACCCCTCTCCAGGCTACAGAAAAGGCTCACTTGCTTTAATCAGGAGACTGTTCAAAGACGCAGAGCCACAGTTCCCGAAAAACAAAACAAAATGAGTGGCTTGACGGCACAGACATTTCCCAAATCAATACGTCTCTACATCTTTATCGCTCTCTTTTCCTTTTTAGCTCCCTCACCATCTTTCCTCTCCACCCCTCTTCTCCCTCTGGATAAATGCAAACACCTCCAAATGTCAAAAGCGGAGACATGACCCATCCTTTAACCGCACACCAAACGATGATGTTCTGAGTGCCGCGTCATTTCAGACACAAATACATCTCCCCGGCTTATGGGCTCCCTGGAACAGTTTTAAACCTGACGGTGATGAATTCACTTATTTATCTAGTGGTCATGACGATTTCTACTAACACTTTGGTACATATGAGGGTGATGGTGTAATTATACCAGGCAGGAGGAGGAGGGACGGTGACCAGCCCAGCCGGCCGGGGACGGGGAGCTGACAGGCTGCCCTGCCCAGCCCAGCCAGGCAACTATTCTCTTCGATTTCCTCTCAGTGGCCAGGCTGGAGTGTGGCTGCCTAATGGTGTGCTGTCGATACAGTAAAAATGCTCACCCGTCTTTACCTCTAATCCATTCTGAGAGCACTCTTTACATAAACGGTCTATGCCGTTTCTTCATTTTCAGAAAAGGCAATTGAGCAAAATCGAACCACACAGGCTGTTGGTACAGTGTTTGGGGAAGCGTGTGTGTGTTTAAAAAAGCACAATGATTAATTCTGAGACACAGCATTTTGTGTTAAGTTGTCTTTGACTATTTTCTTCCTTGCTGTTTTTTTCTTTTAAAGGGCTCTGAAAATCAATGCCATGTTTCACTACCATCCATCTTTATATAGTAATAAATTAAGTGGGAGATATTGATATTTTTGACTGAGCTTTTAAAATTTACATACTAATGACAATTATACCCTTGTGGCTGTTGATTTCTGCTGCTGTTTACTGCTCGTGACTTGGGAAAGACGCAGTAGGGGTTTGCCTGGTTTCTCTATGTACATGAGGGTTCTGAAACCTCCACCCATGGCTCAGATGGAGGGCAGTCAGAGACCTGGTCCCAAGGAGGTGAGAGCTCAGAAAAGCCTTGTCTGTCTGCTGTTTTTCTTGTTCTCCTGAAGAAATTCTGCAGGAACTCGCCAAGGCTGAGTGACCTCAGACTGGGCAATGGATGTGCTAGAGCTAAGCTCGGGTGATATCAAAATATCTAACACAGGCGTGGGGTGGGCAGTGGCCCTCACCAATCAGCTCGTGGCAGAGATGTCCTGGAGGTTCTCCTGCTTTGCCAGCTGTTAACCCTTTAGGTGCTGAATTAAGGGAAGGGAGGAGGTTCTGGGGAAAGGCTAGGGCAATGGGCAGCACAGGGCTTGGGTTAAAATGACTGTTTATCAGCTAGTTCAAAATATCCCAATATTTACTATTGGTGTTCACTGGGTGGATTTTAGCCCTGGATATGAGTCCCTCCACCCACAAATTTAGGAATCTTTGGGAATTCTTAGATGTATTGTGTGCCCGTCCCATTCCTTAAGAAAAAACAGGCTAGAATTTTGAAACCTTGACATGGCCGCATGCTTCCAAACTATTCCTGATAAACTGTTCTTGTTTATTTGCAAAGTCGTGTCTGACTCTTCTGCGGCCCCATGGACTGTAGCCCACCAGGCTCCTCTGACCATGGGGTTCTCCAGGCAAGAATACTGGAGTGGGTAGCCATTTCCTCCTCTGGGGAATCTTCCCAGCCCAGGGATTGAACTCGTGTCTCCTGCATGGCAGGTGGATTCCTTACCGCTGAGCCTCCTGGGAAGCCCTGAAAATCTCTGAGTGTGGGCAAAGATGTAGACTACCACCACCTGCCCTCCTCTGTACTCCTCCCTCTGTTAAGTAGGTTAAATCTTCTCAGCATTTGCAAATGTTTGTTCTGAAGCAGAGGGAAAGTCCTAGTAGAGAGGGGATTCAGGGAGCAAAGTTGAGCCTCCTGTATGATTTTATTTTAGGAAATCAAATCCCTCTGGACAATCTGAGTGCTACCCACAGGCAGATGACCAGGAAAACTACCCACACACTGGCGCAAGGGCCTCCACTGCATTTAAATGATTATTTGGGAGGACTGGGACAGCCTTAAAGTGCACAACGGTTTATTCACAGAGATTAGTATGTCAGTAATATTGATTGTCAGAGGCCTGCTTCATTCTATTTAGGATTCCACAGGCCACAGACAGCAGTCATTCAGGTGTGATTTTTCCCTCTAGAATTTCTAGCATGTTGAGGCTGCCGGTCCAGGAGATGCTGAATGGCAAATTCTGTCAAACTAGATACTGCCAAGGTGATCCCCAGGGCAAGGTGCGTGGATTTTGTTTACATGTTGCCAAGGCAGGCATCAATTGTCTGCTTCTATGTCAGGGTCCTTTCCCCCATCCCCTTCTAAATAAAGTAGGTCACCCAATGGCCCAGACACTTGGTGTGTAGAGGAGCCAGGAGAGTCTTCCAGAATTAATTCTGAAATCATGCTGCAGAATTAACCAAATATTGTGGTTGTGGTTTAGCCGCTAAGTTGTGTCCAACTCTTGCGACCCCATGGACTGTAAACCGCCAGGCCCCTCTGTCCTTGGGATTCTCCAGGCAAGAATATTGGAGAGGGTTGCCATTTCCTTCTCCAGGGGATCTTCCCAACCCAGGAATCGAACCCGGGTCTCCTGCATTGCAAGCAAGTTCTTTACCAACTCAACTACAAGGGAAACCAAATATTAAGGGTGCTGAAAGTTTGGTGTCTCTGGTTTCCCTCTGCATGGAGATTGCTCCGTTACATGCAACTGTCCAGGAAGTGCCTTTGCAAGAGTGTCTGCGATGAAAGAACGGAACCTATGAGAGGTGTGGAGAAGAACTCACTTTCATCAAAGGATCGGCTTTCAGGATGGTCTGGGAGCCCAGAGCATTATTGTATTACACACAGCACTGAAACGCGCCTTGTTCTGATTTTTTTCCTTCCCCCTCCTCGTCTCTTTTCTTTGAGTGTTTTCGAAATAAAAGAGTTTTTTCTTCCAAATTGCGCTGGGAGGCAAATTCTTGAACGGTGTAATAGAAAATGTTAGACAATATTCCTTACCGGAGCTATTGACATTTTGGATAGTTGTGACACTTTGATTTTTCTCAAAACATATGGATCAAGCCTGGCTGCCTTATTGGACAGGAAGTCCGGATGAAAGGGCTTCCTTTATCTTTCTTTGTATTTTCCCCCCTCTGTTTGTTCGTGCCTTTCTCTCTGAATAGAATCGTGGTTTTCTTAAGCTGTCCAGGGAGTCGTTATTGCCTTACTAAATATTTCATGGTGCACAGCACACCATACCTGCCAACTGCTTCTTATTTGTTGTCAAAAATAAAGGGTTCATCCTTCAGAGGGGGAGGGGAAAAAAAAAAGATAGCAGGTTTCTCCTATTGTTTTTATTTTAAAGTTTCTCGTAGGCACCCCATGCACGGGAACACTGGAAATCTGAGAAGGATGCTTTTATTTTCCCAGGGACGCACGGCTGGCCACTTATTTATTTATTTGCGGCTTATTTATTTAGTTGCCGCACACTCTTTGCTATGATTCCCAGCACTTGTTTCTTGGCGGTTTCCCTTCCGATTTGTTCAAAAGGGAAAAGTTCAAAGCGGCTCTGTCAGCTGAGGGAGAAGCCTGCTGAATACTAACCCTCCAGCGCCCGCCTGCGCTGACCTTGAGAGAGGGGCCCTAAACGGTTCCATCGCGCAGCCCCGCATGTGTGTTTCGTTAGACCAGGTCGGGAGGGGTCAGCGCTCACCTGAGGCCAGCGGAGCCCGGCCGACCTGCCCGAGCAGCGGGGTAATGCATTTTTAAAAGGGACATTCTCGCCTCTGAGTGGGCCTAATATGGTCTCTGTTTAAAAACCTGTCAGAATCCCAAGCACACACTCCATAAAATATAAATAAGTACTTACTGTTTGCAGATGTTGCTTGTTTTTTCTAATCTGTGTATTTGAAGTCCCAGAATCCTCACTTCCTGTCAGGTTCCCCCGTGCCTCTCTCCTCCGGTTTCTGAAGGAACAAGGAGGGGGGAGCTTCAGATCGCAATTTCTCAATGAAGACACCTTCTGTCAAAGCTGTCAGCATCCCTGGAGCAATTAGCATTCCCTTTTTCTTTCTCTCTCTCCCCAACCTCCCCCCTCTCCCTTTCTCTTTCTCCTTCAAGACTGAGGTTTATTTCTTGTCACAGCTTTACCTGGGCCTTGGAGAGCCACCTCCCTTGTTAGCAGCCTTTGAAAGAGGCTTAAAGTCTCGGGAAAGAGTGATTTTTGGAGGCTCTGAAAGGTAATGCTGTTACTCAATAGGCCGGTAATCTGCACGCTGAGATTAATTGGAAAGAATTAGGGAAGGGACTACAGGGAGCCGCCATCATCCTTCCTGGGGAAATTCATAGATGGGGCCTCGTACGTCTTTGCCACCTCCACCCCGAGAGTCCCATTGATAAATGCTCAGTGCATGTGTCTGATTAATTTAGACCTGTGTTTGGCTGCATCTGGGCCACGGGCCCCTGAGTCTGACCCACGGTTTCCAGATTCATCCACAGCAGTCTTCCTCCTGCTTCGACTGCACTGCACCCAGCTCACCCCCAGCTCCAAACGCGCTCCAAAGATGCTGCGTGGGAGCCTGATGGAGAAGTCAACTCCTGGTTCTGCATCTGTTGTAACCCCTTCTTTCTCCTCCTGTTTCCTATCTTAGTTACTGCCTGCTGCCCTGGTGGGGCTGTTGAGTGACAGGTGGAACCTGGGCAGACTTTTCTATGTAACCAAGCCAAGTAGTTCATTTAGGCCAGTGTTCCCGATGGGCAGTGCGTGAAGAGAGCTGTGGAGGTGACTGCTTGCTCTGCAGCCCCCCCAAGGATGCAGGCCAACATTTTCGTAATTCACTCTCTAGGGACCCCGCCACGTGTACTTAGAAAGCAAGTCTGTGGACTTTCCAAAATCGGCAGCTCGGGCTTGTATTTTTAAATTTATTTTTTCTTTGCCATGTATGCACTCCTCTGGTTAAAAAGGCCAGCTGAGCCCTTGTTTCTTGGCCCCTTTCTTTCTTTACTTAGAAAGTGGTGGTTCAGAAGGAAACCCACTGCGAGGTCCCCGCTCTGTCTGCACTTCCTCTTATTTCCGACTTCTCCAGTTTTGAAGCCAGTGGTCATCAATAGTTTATCAATAGCCTCATGAACTGAAAGCCTGCTGCCCCAGACCCAAATTACTGCTAAGAATCAAAGACTTCCCCTCCACCCACTTTAACCAGAGACTCTTGACAAATGCTATCCACTTGCCACATGCTTTAATGATCTATTATTTTTAAAGAAAGAAAAGAAGAGACAGACACCAAGCCTCCCCTCGTTTTCTGCACCATTTGGGGAGGGTCTGATTCCAAACACACACCCAGGACAGCGTGGCTCCATGCTGGAGTCGGGCTAGTTGAGTTTGCTTCATCTTTAAAGCACAGGAACCATAAATCAAGATGAAAATCCTACAGCCCCAAAGCCTTACCAATTGATACAATTTGAAAATGGGCAGCCGGAGAGGCTGGGGAGAAAGCTGACATGATGACTTTTATAATAGCAGAACGTTTAAGGTTATAGAAATAAAAGGAAGAGGATGAAATCAGGAGCGTTGATCTCTGCCTGCAGGCTCTCAGCTCACTGGAAGCTCCAGCAATTATTTCTGCTCTGGCTTCCCCCTCCTTTTTTTTCCAGCAGTCTGTTTGAAATGAAGCAGAACCGGGCATGGCAGGTTTATCAGTGTCGTTAGCTGACAGGGCGCCCGGCACACCTGCTTTTACTTGCTGCCATTTCAGGCACTAATGCCACAGAGAATGTTGCTTGGGTCCTTATAATGTGTAAAGATTCATTTATTTCACCTTTTGAACCTGCCTGACCCCCTGGGCTTGTGTTGGGGAGTGGGGGGAGGGTGGGAGAGGGTTGTTTTTTTTTTTTTCCTGGCACTTAGAAGAAGCTGGCAATTAGGGATCTGGCCCTGGGGCTGTTGCTATGATAGAAACTTAAAAGAGAGGTAAGGGGCTTAGCCAGGGAGGCGCTGGGAGCCGGGCAGGACTTGGGCCACCCGAAGGGGCCTGGGGGATGGTACCGAGCAGAATTCCCCTGGCTGCTGCCTCCCTGGTTCCAAGGTGGCCCAAGTGCTGTGCTATTTTGACACGTGGGCACCCCTACTTTTGGAGACTCCCCCATCACATCACACGTATTCAAATGTACCTACCTCTCTCATCGTCGCTAAGATTGTTGACATGATATTTTTTAAAAATATGTATTTATTTATTTTTGGCTGCACTGGGTCCTAGGTGCCCACAGTGGGATCTTATTCCCCGACCAGGGATCGAACCTGAGCCCCCTGCCCTGGAAGGTGAAGTCCTAACCACTGGGCCACCAGGGAAGTCTTTGTTGACAAGATTTTTAAAAATCATTTCGCCTTTGCAATGACTTGGCCATGGGTACCTCATTTCATTGACGATGGCTAAGACTTCCTGGCAATCATCACATGTACCTAGGAATCCCTGTGGAGAGAAAGACCTACCTTTCAAACTGTTGTCCTACGTAATGGAATTTTTATGAATACCAAATTTAGCCATTAACAAAGTTGACATAATATTAAGTTTTGCAGACATTTTAATTGAACACCTATTCAATTTCATGGTTCTCTTTTTGAATTTTGGAGCCAATAAACATAGTATATGTTTTTTGGTTTGAAACATTTTAATAGATCCCAGGGAAACAGAATCTGATCACCCAAAACCTGATGGCCCATGTATGCTTTTTCTTCCCTTTTCCTTCTTTTTTTCTTCCCTTCCTTTGATATGGGTTTGACCAATACATTTTCCCTTCTAGAAGTCTTAGTTTAAGCTTTTGGTTTCTCAGGAGTAAAATTGTAATTCTTATTGGTGGATATTATACTCTTGGAGACTTCGATTCTGTTTCCTTCTATTTCATATCTCATGACAAGTACTGGAGAGAGTTGGGCATATTCTTCAGCCTCTGCATGGAAATCTGGGAATTCCTTCATTTCTTGATGTTTCCTTCTTTCAAGAGGTTGATCATATACCTCTGTTGTTTATGCCTCAATAGCATTTCCTCTTCCGTTAATACAATTCCAGTTTCCTCAGGGAGAGACACCCCTCCCCAGTGATTTAGTCCATTTGTCTCCAGGTCAATTAGAGCATCCCATCATCCTGGCCAGTTATTGGTTTCAGAACTTCTATAATTATTTGGAAAAATAGAGCCTTTCTTTTAATGCAGAGATTGCTGGCTTAAGAAGTTGCCAAGAAAACCAATGTGCAGATAGTATGGTTGAAGCAGAGAAAAATAGACTAAAGAAGTTCAGCTAGAAGAACAAAGTCTTAATGATAGTACAAAAGCCCCTGGATCCAGCCATGCCTGAAAGCCATAAAGTGATACCACCCCTAAAAGAATTGATTAGATGAACAGGTAAATTCCTACTTTGCCTAGGCCAGTTTGACTTGGGTAGCTGTCACTTGTGATCAAAAGGATCTTGACATGTTCTGATATCATTAAGGGGGCAAGGCCAGGAGAGAGATTTCACTTCGTCTCCTCTGTTAGGAAACAGTTTGAATTGGAATGTGAGATGTGGATGTCAGAAGGTCGGGGAGGGGAACAATGTTATCAATACGGAGAATAATGTTGTGGACCAGTCACTGTGCTCGTGTCTCCCAACAACTCTCAGAAGTTCATTGTCCCGATTTTACAGAAAACAAATTGAGGCTGAAAGCCACTTACCCAGGTGAAACACAGCCTGATTGGTTTCGGATCTGTTTTACTCTAAAGTGGTGCAGACCAACACCTAGAACTAAATGTTTGAGCTCACGTTTCTAATCCTTAGGGTACAAAGCCCTGGAAGCGCAGGTCTTCCTGTTGGATCCTATGGTCTTGCATTGCTTTACTGCTTAGTCACTCAGCCGTGTTCGATTATTTACAACCCCAAGGACTGTAGCCTGCCAGACTCCTCAGTCCATGGGCTTCTCCAGGCAAGAATACTGGAGTGGGTTGCCACTTCTTCCTCCAGGGAATCTTCCCGACCCAGGGATTGAACCTGCATCTCCCGTGGCTCCTGCATTGCAGGTGGATTCTTTACTGCTGAACCACCTGGGAAGCTTTTGTGCTCATCATTCCACTTTTTTCTCACTGCTGTCTCCATGGAATTCCTACCATTTAAAGTTCCATTCCTATGAGTGTGGAGAAATTTTACACTACTTAGAATCTTCTATGAATTTGCAAATTCCAGTTGATATTTCAGGTATTCAGACTCCTTGGGATGAGTTTGGGGAGGGTGGGAGATAGAAGCAGGTATCAAAGAAAGAAAAACTTGCCTATGACCCAATCATTTCAGGACTTGGCCCTAACAAAGGAAGAGAGGTCAGGCCCTTGCTTGATAAAGAAGTAAGGGTCTAGAAGAAGAGGATCTTGGATTATTCTGCCTGTTTTCAGTCTTGATGTGACTAAGTTCTCTTTCACATAAATGACCTTCCTCTCCCCATCCTCCCAGCTGTGATTCTGACAGCTCTCACTCATCATCAAAGCCAAACAATCTCAGAATACATCTTAGGAGGTGCTTCATTAAAACCGATTGACTTGGCATCTGGGTTCCTCTATTGATAAACTCCCAGTAGAAACCAACTGAGTCTTTGATCTAGTGAGGGCGGGTGTGTGTACAACCTTGTTGCCAAGCGGGGATGGTACCAACCAGAAAGTCTTAGTAAGAGTAATGACCTCCTTGCTCTAAGTCTCCTTCCACCGGTTCTATGTACGCTCCACCCATTTGGACTCATTCCAGCTCATTCTGGGAGCGATCAGAGGTGTCTCACGAATACTTACACTCCAGTCATCTCAGCTACAATCAAGAGTCCACCATTTTCCTTGCGTCCTACTTTTAATTGGTCAATTACCACTGCTAACGCCACACGTGAAGTCTTGTCCATTTTTCCAGTGCATCTGCAGGCAGTCCTGTCCCCCGAGTTCATTCATTCCTTTAATATTAGCCCTGCTGTTTGTGCCTCAGTGACAGAGCAGGCCTAGTTTATGCTTTCAGTATTTAAAGAACTCTTATGATGCTTTGAGAAGTTTTTCTCATCAGCTTTCTAGTGAAGCTAACATCATTTTCCTCTTAGCTCTTTTCATTTTTACTCCCTCTTTCTGTTGGCTTCTTATTCCTAGAATTCAGACATCAATTCCCTGGCTGGGCTGGATGACCATCTGAGTAGTAGACAGTCTTCCTTTCCCACACTGACCCATCATTGTAACACGGTAGGTCTGCAGCTTGCTTCTCATTTCCTGTAGGATAAGCTCTTTCCCAGGAATTCCTAGGTCCAATGAAGCTCACCCTCCCCACTCTGCTGAACCCAGGGTGAGTTTTCTAACTGAAGGCATCACTGCTCTACGTTCTGAGGTCCCCTTGAAGTTCGCAAGAGTTCATGCCAGAAAAGGGCTTGCTCTTCAAACATAAAACGGACTCCTTACTGCCCAAGTTAAAGATTTTAGGGGTTTAGCATCTTTTTGTGAGTGCATGATTTTCCAGTGGTTCTGTTTTCCACTCTTGGTGGCAAAGTGTTCCTGGATTTGTGATAAGGTTTGCTTCTTTCTTAAAAACTGAGAATTCCAAGTGGAACCCTCCGTCAGTGGACTTCTATCTGAATCCCTTCCCTGGTGAAATTTTATTCTTGCAGACGCTGCACAGGTCAAATTTCATAGACTTGAATTCTGAAGATTCTTTGGGATAAAAACATTCTTAGTTCACAGGACTGGGAAGTGAATTTCGCTGCCTATAGTCTGGGCATGTATATGGCTGCTCTGTGAGTTAATACTTGTCAGACCTTGTTACTGTGAAATAGCTGTGGCAAGGTGATGACCATCATTTATTTTATTTTATTACTGTTCTTTATTTGATTTCATTTAGGCTTTGGCAAAGGTGAGAGTACTGGCTCGTATTTCCCGTTTATGTTTGATACAAAAAAGCCTCTTGGGAAGGGAGGTGATGCGAACCGAAATTACGTAAATTAAAGAGGAAATTTGCTAAGACACCTTGATAGACTCAGAAATGGGAATATCTTACTTTAACCGTTTGGTCATTCCCATTCTTGGCTTTGGCACTCATGCTTAGTGGAAGAGGTCTGGAGGCAGCATGGAACAGGTGTGGTGGCCTAGGGAGTGGCTTTTTAATGTCCAAGTGAAATGGTGATTAGGGCTTACTGTGTATAAGCAAAAAAGCTGAGACTGGTTTAGCCAATAATTTAGAATAGGCCACTAGCAGAGTGATGAAACCAGGTTTTATCAACCTATGAAACCTCCTGAGACCTGCAGAAGTACTTGAAATTATGAGCAGGGTCATTCAGTGAGGCGTGGTGCTGGTGGGGGAGGCGGGTGTCCCCCTGGGAAAGAGATCATCCTAAAGTGAACAGAGACTCAAGAGCAGACATTTGCTGCTGGGACAGAAATCAGCATGGTGTCCTAGAGAGCAATATAGGTTCAAATCCCACATTTGACATTTACTAGGTATGGGGCTAATTGTAAAACAGACTTTTATCTCTTATTACAAAAGCGATATTTTTTTTTCTTTTTTTTAAAATAGAAGTAAAAAGAAGAAAAGGGAAAACTCACTCAGTCTCTCTCATCCAGAAAAAAAAATCTACTCTTACTTCTTTCAGGGCTATTTTCCAAAACCTCTTTTATGTATAGACACATGTACTTACCTGTGTTACAAAAATAAAATTGCGCATGGCATTTTGTAGACTTCCTTTTAATGTTCAACTCCGAACATTGTCAGCATCATTTTTAATGGCTGTACAATATCCCATCATATGGACATACTTTTATTTACTCAGTCCTCTCTTGTTGGACACATAGGTTGTTTGCAGAATGGCTGTCGTATATACTTGCAGCTGTGAGTAGGAAGGGAAGGTATGGTATGGTACACTTGGGTCATGACATTGCTCCCTGCCTTCTCCCTTCGCATAGACTCGTAAAGTTGAAGTAGTTCCTCCTGTCCCTCTGGCCAGAGACAAGGCAGAGATGGGAGCCAAGGCTTGTCAACCACTGCGTCACAGGGTCTCTTGTTTGAGGACTTCCGGGAGACCCTGAGCATGCCCAGTAGAGTCAGCTCACCTGGAGTGAAGAATGCAAATGGAGGGACGCTCTGGAGCTGTCTGACAGGCTTCAGGGCACCAGGCAAAGCTGAGTCACTGTGACCTGGACTTGCCAGCCTCTGGAACTGCACTTTCCAAACTGGTCTTAGAAGAGCGTCTTCTTTCTTATGAAAGTTACCCTCCAAGCTCTGTTCAGGAACTGGTCTCAGACAAGTCTCGCTGGGGAATCATCGATCTTTAGATCACTCTCCTTTCTACATTTGGGGTGATCATTTTCTTCTCCTCCTGAAATCCTCCAGGGAGAGAAGAGACGGAGGCCACACATAGAGACAGGTGTGTGGTCTGTTCGTCCCAAAGAGACACAGGGGCAGGTGACCGAGCTGGTGCTGGCTTTGGAATCTGCTTTGGATGCTAAGTAGGGCTTCCCTCATAGCTCAGTTGGAAGGGAAAGGCTACCCACTCCAGTATTCTGGCCTGGAGAATTCCATGAACTGTATAGTCTATGGGGTCGCAAAGAGTCAGACATGACTGAGCGACTTTCACTTTCACTTTGGATGCTAAGTGGGGTATTTGCTTCTGGAGTCATGACTGGACTTCAGTGTCCTTTCCTCCTGGTGATATTGTCATTTGAGCTGGAGGTTTAAATAATAAAAATTAAAAGCCACTAGAGGATAAGACTTACATACTTTATACCCATGAAGATGGCTCTTCTCCAAAAATCAGAAAAGAAATATTGACAAGGATGTAAAGGAATAGAACCCTTGTGTACTGCTGGTGGGAATGTAAAATGGTACAAATTCTGTGAAAAACACAGTATGTATGGCACAACTGTATGATCCAGAAATTCCACTTGTGGGTTTATATCCTAAATAACTGAAAGCAAGGTCTGCCATAGCAGCATTATTCACAATAGCCAAAAGGTAGAAACAACCCAAATGTCCATCAGTTGATGAATGGATAACAAAATGTAGTCTATACCTACAAAATAATATTATTCAGGGTTAAAGAGGAAAGAATCTGATTCATGCTACAATTTTGAAGATATGCTAAGTGAGCTTTAAATAATAAACATTATCAGATACCAGGAGGCTTCTCTGGTAGCTCAGATGGTAAAGAATCTGTCTACCATGTGGGAAACCTGGGTTTGATACCTGGGCCGGGAAGATCCCCTGGAGAAGGGAATGGTAACCCACTCCAGGATTCTTGACTGGGAAATCCCATGGACAGAGGAGGCTGGTGGGCTACAGTCCATGGGGTCTCAAAGAGTAGTACATGACTTGGTGACTAATGCTTCATGCTAAGTGAAACAAGCTGGACTTAGAAAGGCAAACACTGTATGATTCCACTCATATGAAGTACTTAGAAGAGTCAAAGTCACAGAGAAAGAAAGTAGAATGGTGTTTGCCAGAGGTTACGGGGAGGGAAAGGTGGAGAGTTACTGTTTAATGGGACAGAAGGTTATGGAAAAGGATGATGGTGATGACTGTACAATAATTGTGAGTTGAATGTACAGAATTGTACACTCAAAAAGGGTTAAAATGGTAAAATTTATGTAGATTTAAAGAATGATTTATCCTTTTTATAGCTGAAGAAATGGGCTCTAGGAAAATGGAAGTAGCACAAAAGTTTCACCTTTTAAGGGAAATTCAGTTCTCTAATGACTTTTTTTAAAGAAAATTTTTTTTTAATGTGAACTATTTTAAAGTCTTTAATGAATTTGTGACAATACAGCTTCTGTTTTGTGTTTTGGTTTCTTGGCCAGGAAGCATGTGGGGTCTTAGCTCCCTGACCAGGGATAGAGCCCTCACCCCCTGCACTAGAAGGGGAAGTCTTACCCACTGGACTACATGAAAGAAACCCCTCTAATGACTTTTCAGCACATGCTTACTGATCATCTAATGAGGGTAAATCACATGCACTCCCACTGTGCACTAAGGACTGGAGACAGTGCCAAGGGGCTCACATTTTAGTGGGTGTGGGTTGAGGAGTGGGGGAGAATGGGGACTGTGCATTGTAAGGCAGAATGTCACCAGGCTGAGGAAAGTGGAAATGGGCTCTGGAAAAGCAGGGGAGTGGGGTCTCACTCCTGCCTGGGGAGGTGAGAAGATCCAGGGGTAGGATGTTGATAAGCAGGGCTGGTGAGAGGGGATTCCAGAAGGATACAATGTTGATAGAGTAACAGGAATGGGAAGATTAATAGCGCCTGTTCCATGCCAGGTGCATTCTAAGTACTTGACACATGGAGTCTCATTTTATCCTCGTAACACTTCTGAGAGGCAGCTACTTTATTAGCCCCCATTTTACAGATAAGGAGAAAGAAGCCCAGAGAGGTTAAGAAACCTGTCAAAGGTCACACAGCTAGTTTTAACAAATACACAGCTGGGAGTGGGGTGGTGACCATCCATATTTAGGGGTCTTCAGGTCATTGCAGATGGCTGAAACATGGGGTGGTGGAAGAGAAATGGTAGAATCAAGACAAGAGAGAGTGTCAGATCCCCTGGGACCTTTAACACAGGATGATAGGTGGGCACTGTTTTATTAAAGTGAATACGTTAACTTATGCTTTCTTCTGTTCCAAAAGGGCTTTGAGAGATGGTAGCAAGTGGGAGTCTTTGTGGGGCAGGTGGGGGGACTGGGGGCCAGTGGTGGGTGGAGTAGAGTCAGAGGTGGTGGTGCTTGGTGTTATTGATTATGAATGGTAATTACTACGGTAGCCAGTCTTCAAGATGGCCCCCAATGAGAATTTCCCTTGGGGTGCTGAAGACCCCACGTTTCCACTGCAGGGAGCATGGATTCGATCCCGTGCTTGGATCCCACGGAACCAAGATCCTGCATGCCACATGGCACAGTCAAAAAAGAAAAGATGGCCCTCAATGATCTCTGCCTCCTGGAATGCATGCCCTTGAGTGATCCCCTCTCATACTCAATAGAAATGACCTGTGTCACGAGTAGGACATTATGTAAATGGTGGTGTGCAACTTCCAAGGCCAGGACATACCAGACACCTGGCTCTCATCCCACTTTCACTGGCATCACTTTCTCTGGAGGCAGCTGGCGGCCATGCTGTGAGGCTGCTCAAGCAGCCTGCTGGAGAAGGCCACATGGAGATGAACTTAGGCCCCTTGCCCACCTTGGAAACGGAGTCTCCAGCCCCAGTCACACCTCCTGGTGACTGCAACCTCACGAAGAACCCCTGGACCTGCTCGCAAATTCCTGGCCTGGAGAAACTATGTGAGATAAGAAGCGTTTATTGTCTTATTAAGTTTAGGGCTTTAAACATTACCCCCAGGTGATTTTTCAATGTAATGCCTAGACAATAAATAGTTAATGTAATAACTAAAATGACACATTCTTGAGCCCAGGCCTAGACTGCAGTGTTTCCTTCAGAAGGAAACATGGTTTATTGATAGTTGAACTTTTTAGCTTAAGGAATATTTCATTTCCGTGAGGAGTAAAGGGGGAATCACAGAGTAATTCTTACATGCTGACACCATGTTCTTCATAACCTGGAGATCTTCCCACCGTTGACATCCCTTACATGCCGAGTCTAAAAAGAAATGGTACAAATGAACTTATTTGCAAGGCAGATCCACAGACTTAGAGAACAAACTTATGGTTTCCAGGGGAGGATGGATAGTTAAGGAGTTTGGGGTGGACATGTACACACTGCCACATTTAAAACGGGTAACCAGTGCTCGCTTCGGCAGCACATATACTGGGGTTGGAACGATACAGAGAAGATTAGCATGGCCCCTGTGCAAGGATGACACGCAAATTCGTGAAGCGTTCCATATTTTTAAAAAAAAAGAAAAAAATAAAAAAAAAATAAAACGGGTAACCAGCAAGGACCTGCTGTGTAGCACAGGGAAGTCTCCTCAGTGTTATGTGGCAGCCTGGATGAAAAGGGAGTTTGGGGGAGAGTGGATTCACGTATATGTATGGCTGAGTCCCTTTGCTGTCCATCTGAAACTATCACAATAGTGTTAACTGGCTATATGCCAATATAAAACAAAAAGTTTTTAAAAAGGATACCATATATGACTGGGGAGAGGTGGAAGCAAGAGCAGCTAGGAAATTTCTTTCCTCTCCAGGCCTGCAGGCCTGTTCTTCCCAGGCTCACTTAGCTGTCCGGCCTGGCTATTCTTAGCCCACCTCCCCTCCACTGGCCTGTGAGCTCTGTGGAGCTGGGCCTGAGATGCATTGCTTTTCTTGCCCCACTCCTTGTTTGTTGTAATGCCTAGGATACATAACCTTGTACTCAGCCAGATTCTGGTATCAGACCATAAATAACTGTATTTATTTAACTGTATCCAGTTATTTTGCTATTGAAAGTAATGCTGCCATGAAGATATTTTGGAAAATTTTGGTTGGCCTACCCATAGGGTAAATTCCTGGTACTGTGTATCTATATAGAATGCTATATTTCTTAATTTGCTGAATCTGGGGAGATACCATTATGACAGGAGATGCCAGAGTTGTAACAGGAGGGTTAGCAGGTAGTCCTCTTAGAGGAGAAAATCATGCTCCAAGGGAGGGGAGTGGGGGAGAGGGTCTCTTTCCCCTTGTCTACCCCCCAGTACGTATCATATTTAAAAAGTATTTTATTTGGTTGCTCTTGGTCTTAGTTGTGGCATGTGGGATCTAGCTCCTTTACCAGGGATCAGACCTGGGCCTTCTGCATTGGAAGTGTGGAGTCTTAACCACTGGACCACCAGGGAAGTCCCTACGTGTCACATCTTAAATAAAGACGGCCAGATGGAGGGGCTTACGTTACTTAGGCAAGATTGTCAGCCACACACCCTGGCTCCTGGGTGTGTGTCTGTGTGTGTGTGTGTGAGTATGTCCCTTGGGCACTGTGGACCAACCCATGTTGACCCCTCCTCTTAGCCTGGCTCAGCCTTGACCTTTGCGGTGTCCCTGCACTGCCTTATGGCCCCACCAGAGTGCATCTCATCCTGGAGGGAAGGTCCAAAGAGGCCGGATGCTGAGGGAGGGAGGCCTGGAGTCAGGCGGGCTGGCCTCCTAGGGATCTGGTGCTGCAAACCCGCACGGACCCCTGGGCCTTTCTGGAGATCAGCTCTTGAACCTGGCTTTCCATCTCCTGGAAAGGAGAGGCAGGGACAGACACCAGGGGACAACCTGGAACCCCGTGCTGCTGTAGCCCAGGGTCGTACGAGAAGACGATCTGATTCACGTCGTGAATTCAGGTTGAATTCTGAGACTCCTCTGGTTGTCAGGAGTCAGTAACGCGATCCACCTTGGGCCTCAGCTCACCACATTTCAGCCACCGAGGCCACGCTGTCTAACAATTTGCAGGTGCTGAGATTTCCCCTCCCTCCCTCTGTGTCGTCGCACCCCAGCCCACCGACTGTACCCTTCGCCCCGGCAGTCTGGCCTCCTCCCTCTTCCTGTGGATGCTCATGGGTGAGTTGCTCTAGGAATGGGAACCAGACTGGGGCAACCACCATGCCCAAAGCTGTTGGCACGAGTCGGGCCTCTAATGCACACAGCATGGCCTCAGACGTGCCCAGACGGGTGTGGTTAGTCCCCGCCGACGCATCTCGGGCGTGTCGGGGATCTACCACCCCTCCCGAAGCAGCCGTGAAGCCATGGCTGTGACAGCCCCGCAGGTCGGGTGTTGTCCGAAGGGTTTCCTCCTGGGTGGTTTGTGGGCCTGCGGTGTCAGGGAATCTGGGACAGAGGCCCTGGGGACGCAGTCGTGGGAAGCGGCTACCTTCTGGAGAGCCCGTGTTCCATCCTGCAGGTTGTCCTGTCCTTCATCCAGCTCTGCCTGGGTAGTTTCGTGCCAGATATCTGGCTGTCCAAAAAAAACATAAAATATGTAAACTTTTTTTTTCTTTTTTAAATGTTATTTGCAAGGTGCTTCTATTTGGGTCCCAGAGCTGCTCCATCCATGGGCTGAGATCCATCTTTGGCTGAAAGTGGGTGCTTATCCCATCAGCCAGAAGAGAGAAGGGACTCTCGAGTTGGGCCAAAGGATGGCCGCTGAAGCCCCAGTGGCCGGAGCTGGGCAAGAAGGGGCCTGAAGAGAAGCCTGACTTGTGTCTGCCACACGGTGACAGAGGGAAGAGGAATGGAAAGCCGGCATTCCCCGCCTTTCCTCTGACTCACCGTGGTTTGACCGGGGCATTGGCCACACGGTGCAATCCACAGACACAAGGACGTTTGAGGGGCCTCGAGCCACACTTGTTTCTGCAGGTCCGCCCTGTCTGTGCCCGTCTCCCCACCCAGCCCCGAGGCCTCCGAGGGACGGGAGATAGACGATCTGGCAGCCCACGTGAAAGGCCCTTTTGTGTTCTTGCCTGGAAAGGTCTCTGGCGCTGCTTGGAGCACTCTCGGAGAAGGGGATTTGTTCCTTTAATTGATAATGAGTATCAGAAAGGTCATATTTACATTATGAGCTGGGTGGGAATTGTGTGTGTGCTGACAGCGGGGTGGGGAGGGGGGATCACACAAATAAATGACATCCAGCTCCCTGTGTCTGCGGCCGCCAGAGGTTCGGAAAAGGTGGGGAATCCAGGCGGGCTGAGAACAGAGAAATGGTGGAAATGCAGACGCTGGGGAGAGGGTGTGGGAGAGGGAGAGAGACAGAGCCAGAGGAAAAAGAGGACAGAGGGTGGGAGGGAGAAAAGACAGACGGAGGGGAAGGGAGCCCAGGAGGAGAGGGACAAGCCCAGAGAGATGGGGATGCAGAGTCCAGGTGACCCCGTGTAGCCGCGATGCTGTCTCATTAGATTGGTGTGTTAGTTATGGGAAGAGAAGCACTGCAGGAGCCAAACCATCAGACTCCTGGGGTTGTTTCTCAAATACCCACCCCATGACCCAAAGTGAAGGGAAGTCTTAGTTGCTCAGCCATGTCCGACTTTTTTCGAACCTGTGGACTGTTAGCCCACCAGGCTCCTCCGTCCTTGGAATTCTCCAGGCAAGAATACTGGAGTGGGGAGTGGGTTGCCATGCCCTCCTCCGGGGGATCTTCCTCATCCAGGGATTGCACCCAGGTCTTCTGCATTGCAGGCAGATTCGTTACCATCTGAGCCCCCAGGGAAGCCCTAAGCGAAGTGCAAATAAGATTGCATCACTATTTAAAGTGGTTTGATGACTCGCCATTGACCTCAAGAGGAACTTGCAACACGGCTCACCAGTCCGGTGTGGCCTGACTCTTCCTACCCTCCGCCCTTGCACGCCTTGCATTTCCCTGGCCAACCCCCTCCTCCACACAAAGCCCTGCCTGATTCCTGAAAATTCCCTCTGTGTCCTGCCATCCCCAGCCTTCCCAGATGTCTCATGCTGTGTTGTAATTGCCTGTTGAGTTGTCCTCTCCCCCGCGGGACTTCTGGCTCTGAGGTTCATCACCACTGCACATAAGCACACGGTCCTGGCTGTACGTACATATGTGAGTCTGACCCTCTGTGTGTATTTGTTGACTTGGATGGCACCATTTTAGTTTCTTCTAGTAGAGTCTCCAGAAAAGGGTCTTCCTCCTAGTTCTCATAGATGGAGGAATGTGATGTTTTGGAGAAAGGATCTTAAAGAATAATGCATCTAGGTTTTTCTTCAGAGTCTTAGTGTGGGGAGTGGATAACCCCACTGAGTCTCACTGTGATTGGAAGGCTACACTGTGATTGGAAGGCTACACTGTGATTGGAAGAACGTCCACAGGAGAAGTCCCCTGTGCCCCTGGGTGCTGGCAGGGAGTGCCCAGGGATGGATGGAGAGCCTCTCTTCTCCTGCTGATGTCACTCAGGACACTCATGGAAGGACAGGAAGCTGCCATGGGGATAAGCTTGTCGGTGGGACCATCGCAGAAAGGCCCCCATCACCTGAGGTTGAAGATTTTAACCTTCAAACGAGGTCATGCTTCCTGATGTCACTGACAAAAAAAGAGTCAGCGATTTGGGAACATGGCTTCCGGCTGGTTTTCTGACTGAGGAGCCCAGCATGGCATCAGGGGCAGTTGATGAATTGCAGGGGAAACCCAATTTCCATCCACATGGGAAGGTGTGAGATTATCAGTGTAGGAAGAGAGCGGGCAAGTGTGCGAGAGAGACAGAAACAGAGAGGTGAAGACCTGGGGGTGATGAAGGAGGGAAGGGGGGTCAAGGACCTTGTTATTTCCCAGATAGAAGAGGGGAATTATCTTTCTTGATTTTTATAAATGATGTTATCAGACTTCCCTGCTTGTCCAGTGGTTAAGAATCCTCTTGTCAATGCAGGGGACATGGGTTCAATCCTGGGTCCGGAAGGATTCCACACGCCTTGGGGCAGCTGGGCCCGGGTGCCACAACTACTGAAGCCCCCAGGCCCCTTCCCATGGTCTGCGACGGGAGCAGCCACCGCGATGAGAGGCCCACACGCAGCAGCTAGAGAGAGGCCTCTGTTCACCGCAACTAGAGAAAGCCACAAAGTCCTAGCACAGCCAAAAAAAAATACCATTTGCTTCTTTGAAAATCTAACATCTAAGCTTGGTTGTTATGTGTATAAATGGCATCGTACAACAGTCATTTGTTCCTGACAAATGAATTTGGTATCAGGAGAGGGTGGAAATGTCCACCACCCTGTCATCCCTGTTACGTGGCCAGTTGGCTGCGTCAGTGGGCACACATGTTGTCAGCGCCCTCCTGCAGGGTGACTTAGGAGTTAAAGTCTGGGCGGCGGTGATCCGAGTCAGCATCCCTGTAAGGGACTGTTTGCTTCATCTCTTCACGGCAGAGCCAGGCATTCAGGAAGAGAGGTCATATGTGTGACCATGTGTCGTTCCCTGTGCCTGTTATAATTATTCATTCTCCAAATTTATGAACTCTTCCTGTGGGCAGCACGGTTCTAGACACTGAACATACAATGATGTATAAAGAAGACAGTCTGTCTATCACATTTTATAATAACATCTTAGATTTAAAAAAAAGTATAAATGTTTAGTGGTGTATTTAAAATAAAATAGGATATCATCTATTATAAACATCTATTTGTTGATCTATTTAAATCAGAATAAGGATAATAGCAGTGCTCATTAATTGCTCTCACACACAATAATCAAGGTTTGCCTGTTTTATTTTTGCAGGATTATCAATAATTTTTAAAATTTATCTTTTGTAGAAGTATACTTGATGTACAATGTTATATAAGATACCTGTGTATAATACAGTGATTCACAATTTTTAGAGGTTATACTCTATTTATAGTTATTATAAAGTATTGGCTATATTCCCTGTGTTGTACAATATACCCTTGTAGGCTTTTTTTTTTAATTTTTATTTTACTTTAAAAACATTTTATTTATTTATTTGGCTGTGTCAGATTTTAGCTGTAGCATGCAGGATCTTTAGTTTTGGCATCTGAACCCTTAATTGCAGCATGAGGGATCTAGTTCCCTGACCAGGGATCAAACCCTGGCTGCCTGCATTGGAAGCCCAGAGTCTTAGCCACTGTACCACTAGGGAAGTTCCCTCCTTGTGGCTTATTTTATACGTAATAGTTCATCTCCCTTAATTTCCCCTGTACTTCCCTTCCCCACCCCGCCTTCTCCCCACTGGTAGCACTAGTTTGTCCTCTGTATCTGTGAGTCTATGCCTTTTTTGTTATATTCATCAGCTTGTTGTAGTTTTTAGATTCCACATATCAGTGATATTACATTTGTCTTTCTCTATCTGACATTTTCACTTAGCGTAATACCCTCTGAGTCCATCCACTGCCTGTTTCATTTGATTTGATCTTCCCAGCAGTCCTTTATATGGGTATTTAACATTCCCATTTTACATGCAAAAAAACGGAGGCTCCTGGAAATTAAGTGGCCAGAGCTAGGACCAGAATGTTAGACCAGACTTTTTGACTCAAAAGTCCACGGTCTAACCATGGCATTTATTATGTGATTAAAGGGACTCAGAGGATAAAATAGTGGGGCCCCCGGGACTGTTCTGGAATTCCTCAGGTATATACTCGGGAATAGCTGGGTCCTGGGAAGAGCTGGAGGGCACGACAGGGAAGCCTGATTCCACGTGAGACGCCCTGTGATGAGTCAGTTCCTGCTTTTTGATTTAATCCTTCCCCCTAATGTGTGTTCATCATGTAACCCAGGGAAGATTGGTATTCGGGGAAGGAGCGTCAAAGACGGTAATTAAACTGTCCCCACTGATGCGCTCAGGCTCTGAGAGTAGACCTGTTTGATTCCGCAAAGGAAATCATTGGTATTTTAACAGGAGGCAGGAAACTTTTGATTAGCAAGTGATAGATAAACAGATCGATGCCTTTTCTGGCGACATTTTCAGCTTCATTATTGTCACTGGAAAAAGCCGGGAGTGGGGTTGGGGGAGGCAGATGTTGGGGAGAGATGAGAGGAGGTCACGGTGGGTCCTTTGGGGCTTGAATCGGCGAGGAGCTAGGGAAGGGGCTGAGCTGGGGTGGGGGTGGGGGTGTCCCAGGAAGATGAGGCTGCCCGTCAGTCCCTGACGGGGGCGGTGGAAGAGGGCACTGTAAAGCCTCCACTCCTGAGCAGGCTCTGAGTGGTCCCTGCCGCAGCGCTGCTGCCCCACCAGTGTCTGATGGGATTCTGCCCGCCCGGCTTCTCCCTGATTGTCTAAATCTCTGCTCCCTGGTGCTCCAGCCCCTCCGCTCTACTGCTGCTTTCTCAAGGTCAGGGGGAGTTAAGACCAGAGATTATACTGTGTCAGGCTTGCCTTTTTGAAATATGACTCAGTGTAATCTCTTTCCACACCAGAGGAGAGATGCCAAAATCGCACTTCAATCTCCAGCTCGCAATGGGCTTATTGGGATTTTCGCAGGGCTCTGGTGAGATAAGACTTTCTTCTCTCAGGGTGCCCTTTGACAAACTTTGGTTAAGTGAGGCCATAACTTAGCAAGGGCAGGTTTCCAGATGTCGTGGACTCTGGGTCCAGCAGACAGAGCAGGGGCCAGGCCAGCCCCAGCACCATTGATCCTGGCACCAGGGCAGGAGGGAAGGTGTGCTCCCTGGCACCCACCCCTGCTCCTCACCTACAAACCTTCCAATCAAATTCCAGCTCATCTTTCTGAGCCTCAGTCTTCTCATCTGTAAAATGGAGATAGCATGCCCACCTCTCAAGGTTCTCCTGGGGATTGGGGGTAATGTTGGAAAAGCTGGTGCTGAAGAAGAGGCCATGACTCTCATCTCCAGCCCATGGAGCAAGCTGGCTCCTGATCCCCTCTGACCCTATTCAGAATTTCTAATTCCTTTCTCCTTCCCTCTGTTTTAAATGGCCTTTTAATTTTTGCTAGTTACCCAAACCCAAGTCAGACTAGTAAGAGAGGAAATATTTTGCCTTAGTTGACTATAATGGTCTTCAGGCACAGGTCTATCCAGGGGCTAAGACACTGTCATTGGGATTCTATCCTTCCTCTAGCCTCTCGCAGCTCTGATGCCCTCTCTTTGACTCTATTCTCGTGGTAGCAAGATGGTGGCCAGATGCTCCAGGTTGTCCCCCCGTGCCCTCAGGCACAAGTCCAGTGAAGAGAATTTCTTCCCTGGTCACAGTCATGATAATCCTGGAATTGACTCTTTCTTACTCTGGTTTGCCTAGATTTGGACACAGCATGAATACCCAAGTCAATTGCAGTATCCAGAGAGATGTGATGCTCAGATGGGTCAGGCTGAGGTCACATGATGGCTTAGAGTTGGCCCCATCAAACTGCACAGACAGAATGTGTAATGGGTGGAAACCCAGATGCTGTTTCCAGAAGAATGGGAGGTGTGCTGGGCAGGCAGATGTCTGCGACAGAACTTACCACCAGAGTCTTGTTTTGAGACTGAGGAAGTGCCTGGCTCCTTCCAGTACAATTAAATAAGGAGAGAATTTTGTTCAGGTCAACCTTGTTTAGCTCTTGGGATCAGAGCCTCGCTGATAGGAAACAGTGATTGTGGCTGAAGTTCTTTTTGTTTTCCTACCTGACCAAATTCTGGCCTTACCTTGAAAGCAGCTAACATAGGGCTAGAAAAGGAATCCGGACAAAGATGCAAGTTTCTGGGAGGGTGGACAAAGAAGGGGGAGACCTTCTCCATTTCCCTGAGCTGTGGCTCCCCTGGGCTTGGCACCCAGCCCCTACCCACAACCGGACAATCTTGGCTTGCTGGCCGAGAAGTATGACTGCTTCTTGAGTGCCCATAGGAGTAGCCATTCTCCAAGACGGTACCTGGCAGGGGAATAGGAGCCCATGAGATCTGGTGGGAAGAGTCACTAATTTAGCATCTGGCTTCTGCCAAGGACTGGGTTCAGATCTGGACTCTACCACGTTTATGCACAAGTATTGTAGATTCTTGGGCCTCAGCATCTCATGTGAACTGGGGTAGTGATGGTTATGATACACATGGGTAACACTCATAGAACATGTTAAGTACCTGCTAGTATGAACTGAGTTATGTCCCCCTGCCCAACTTATTTGTTGAAATTCTAACTTGCAATGTGACTCTACTTCCAGATAGGGCTTCTGAGGAGGTGGTTAAGGTTAAATGAGGTCATGAGGGTGGGCCCCTAACCCACAGGTTCGGTGTCTTTTTTATTATTATTATTTATTTGGCTGAGGTGAGTCTCAGCTGTAGCACACAGGATCTCTGTTGTGGCATGTGGGCTCCAGAGTACACAAGCTCAGTAGCTGCAGTATCCAGGCTTAGTTGCTCCACAGCATATGGGATCTTAGTTCCTTGACCATGGATTGAACCTGTGTCCTCTGCATTGGAAGGCAGATTCTTAACCCCTGGGCCACCAGGAAAGTCCCAAGGGTTGGTGTCTTCTAAGAAGAAAAAGAGTCACTGAGTCTCTCTTTCCTTGTGAACACAGAAGGAAGGCCAGATCACAGTGAGAAGGTGGCTGTCTGCAGGCCAGGAAGAGAGGCCTCACCAGGAACTAACTTGGCCAGCACTTTGATCTTGCACTTCCCAGCCTCTGGACCTATAAGAAATAAATTTCTGTTGTCTAAGCTACTCAGTCTATATATTTTATTATGGTAACCCGCGCAGACTAACATGCTTGGCTTTCTTTGTTTTCTCTATTAGAAGCAAATGTTATTTGAAGAAATTTTTAAATTAGGGTACAGTTGTCTTACAGTATTGTTAGTTTATATTGTACAGCAAAATGAATCAGTCACAGGTACACATATGTGACCTCTTTTTTGGATCTCCTTCCCGTTTAGGTCACCATGGAGCCCCTCGTAGAGTTCCCTGTGCTACAGTAGATTCTCATTAGCTATCTATTTTATACACAGTACTGTATACATTTCAATCCCAATCTCCCAATTCATCCCACCTCCCCTTACCCCCTGGCATGCAAACATTTGTTCTCTATGTCTCTGTCTCTGTTTCTGCTTTGTAAATACGATCCTTTATACCAATTGTTTCAGATTCCACCTGTATGCTTAATATATGATATTTGCTTTTCTCTTTCTGACTTACTTCACTCTGTAGACAGTCTTGAGGTACATCCAGGTCTCTACACATAACCCAATTTCATTTTTCATGACTGAGTAATATTCCATTGTGTATATGTACCATATCTTCTTTATCCATTCCTAAGTTGATGGACATTTAGGTTGGCTTTGTTTTAAATGCTCTTTGTCTCTCTCTCTATTGCCTTATTGAAGCTTTACAACAACCATGTTCGCAAGGTGCTGATATTTATGTTTTACAGATCAGTTACAGGTATTGTAAACCCAGAGAGATTAAGTCACTTGCTGGAGGACACACAGCTAGTCAGTGGCGGGCAGGCTGGCTCCAGAATCCAAGCCTTCATGATGAATCTGTATGTACTTAGCCAAGGCTTGGTGTGCAGAATAAATGAGATACCATGTGTAAAGGGCTTCTCCGGGTGCCTGGCATGTGGGAAATAGCAGAAGTTCCTCACTTTCCCTGCTGACCTGTGACCTCATGGGCAGGTTAACCATCATGCTCCATGCCTGCAAGAGCCAGATGAGCCGCATTGCAGGGTTTCCATGGCAGGCCTTGCACTGCTCCCAGCTCCCAACAGCACACATCAAAGACCTACAGTGGGAGGCTCCTGTTTGCCCATCTCACCCATCACCAGGCAACACAGTACTGTGGGGAGGCTGAGTAAGCACATACGAGATGAAAATGGCTTTGGAAACAAAGAGCCACCTCAGAAGAGGTGTTTGTCTATAGGGCCTTGTGATTTTTGAGGTAGCTGGCAGGGTGGGGGTGATTGGCAGTGAGATGGTATCATATTAGATGTGGAGGTCTTGGGAGGCAGTGTTGGGGGCAGAGGCTGATGACTGCCCTACTTGCTTGCAGCTTTGATCTCAAAGCATCTCCATTTTCATGATGACTCTGGCAGTGAGGGGCTTCCCAGGTGGCATAGTGGGTAAAGAATCTGCCCTCAAAGCAAGAGATACAGGAGATGTGGGTTCGATACCTGCATGGGGAAGATCCCTTGGAGGAGGGCAAGGCGAACTACTCCAGTGTTCTTGCCTGGAGAATCCTGTGGGGAGAATTCCATCCACTATAGTCTGGTGGGCTATAGTCCATAGAGTCATATAGAATTGGACATGACTGAAATGACTGAGTACACACACGCGTGCACACACACACACACACACACACACACACTCACACACACACACACACACTGGTAGTGGGCGCAAGGCAGCAGGGGCTAGAAGGGTGGGCTTAAAGACAGGAGAGTGGAAGAATCCTGGGAGCAAAGGCAGAGGGGTGGGGCAGTGGGCAGGGCTGACCACTTAGTGCCAGGGACCTGGTGGACCTTCTCATTCTATCCATGGAGCCAGTCTTTAAAGCCATCTCAGGTCAGGAAAGCTCAAAAAGGACAGCGCATTTCTGAGACCATCTTCCATGACCTGGCGAGGCCCCAGGCTGGAGAGAGACCCTTCAAAGGCTCCTGCCCTCCTTTCTCAAGGTGACCTTGGCCTTGAATGAATGCTCTGTCTCATTCTACCCATGATGGAGGGTGGTTATTAACAAAAGTGGGACTCACCGCTGATTACTTCCCCACTCCATTAATTTTCATTTTCCCTGGATCCTTTGAGGCAGGCTGTGGGCTGAGGCAGTGAGGACTGGAATGTGCTTGTTACTTACTCCTGATTTCTGAGTTAGAACATCTTCCCATCTGCCAGGCATCTTTCTGGTCACTGTCCTGGCTACACATCTGTGCTCACTTATCATCAGCCAGTTCTTCTCTTCTCCTCCATATAATCCAGAGTCCTTTCTACAGTCCCTACATCAGGAGAATGGAGAAACCACAGGTAGGCTGAGGCATCATCTCATACCTGGCCCAGGTCCTTGGCCAGAAAACAGAACTCAGCCAGGGGAGAGAGCAGTGCAGCCCCCAGACGAAACAGTCCCTGGCCTCTCTGTGGGCAATCCACAAAGACTGGTCAGTGGTGTGTCTCCTGGTACATTTCAGTAGGTGAAGACTTGCCTGGGGAAGTGGTGCTCAGTACTCAAGTTGCATCAGAAGGACCTGGAGAGCTTTTCCTAACTCTGGATGCCTGGGCTCTGTCTCCAAGAGACTTAGTTTCGATTATTCTGAAGCATGACCCATGTGACTCTAACATATAGCCGTGATCAAGAACCACTGATCCATGGCCTCCTCCCCTTCATGTGGTGAATGCATGATGCATGGACTTCTCCCAAGTAATCTGTATTTTAATACTGCATCTGGTCAGCACAAAGGAATGAATCCCTAATGGTGAAATTTAGGGGAAGTGGAAGTGGGGAAGCCTTCTTGGAAAGATAGGGGAAAGGGAACTAGGTCAATTACCCTGACAACAGAAGCAGCCCAGCCAGAACTGGGTGTTTACTACAGGGAAAGCGGGTGGTGGCCCTGAGTCTGTGGATGGTAAATGAGAAAACTGGTCCAACCAGAGGCTCATGGGGAGACTTTCCAAATGTTGAATAGCCAGGAGCTCCGAGCACAGGCCCTTTGGGCTTGTTGGTGGCTGCGTGGACCCAGGGGAGCTCAAGTGCTACACACTGGGCCCCGTCCCGGCTGGGTCTCCCACTTCGCTTTCTTCTGCCGAGAGGTTGCAGAGAGGCCTCGGGTCACATTTTGAGCCCCTCATCTGTGAGGCCTCCTCCTTGGTACCTGGTGGCCGTTGACTTTTCTCCTCTCTCCGGAGCTTGCTGAGGCTACTTCCTCTGCCGGTAGCTCGTGACCAGGACCACAGGTCACCTCCTGGTCTGTGGAGGGCGGGCACTGCATAGTGTGGGAGGTTCAGGGACCGGTACACGCCTGGATTTCAGGGGCGCTGCTTGGGCAGCTGGGGTTCCAGGGACTGTGTGTGTGTGTGTGTGTGTGTGTGTGTGACTACACATGATTCTCTTTTCTTTCAGCAAGCTGGGTCCAGAAGAAAGAAGAATAGTTCCCACTCAGGGAACACTATGTCTAAGGCCACACCACCCTGAATGCGCACAGTCGCATTTGATCTCAGAAGCTAAGCAGGGTCGGGCTTGGATAGTACTTGAGACTGCCTGGGAACACCAGGGTGCCGTAGGCTTTCAGATTCCCTGGTGGCACAGATGGTGAAGAGTCTGCCTGCAATGCAGGAGACCCAGGTGTGGTCCCTGTGTCGGGAAGACCCCCTGGAGAAGGAAATGGCAACCCACTCCGGTATCCTTGCCTGGAGAATCCCATGGATGGAGGAGCCTGGCGGGCTGTGGTCCATGGGGTCACAAAGGGTCAGACATGACAGAGAGACTTCACTTCACTGGGAACACTGGAGCCCAGTGCCGCTTCCCTGTGAAGGCTCTTCTCAAATGGAGAGAAGGGGATGGAGGCAGAGAAGGGCCCATGGACCGCTCTAGGTAGAGCTTTGGAAGCTTGAGGACTAGACCTTCTTAAACGGACCGGATACCTTGATGGTGCAAGTGATATAGGAGACTTGTGGATCTTCAGTTGGGTCTCCAAAGGGCTTGAAATATGGAAGGAGGCAGGAGGCAGAAATAGCAGAAGCAAAGGTCTGGCAGTGGCTGCTCAACATGGCTAGCATATCTGATCAAGGAGTTCCATGGCAGCTGGGTCATAATTTTACACGTGGAGTAACTGAGTCAAGTGAGTGGAACCAGGACTTAGGGCAAAGGGGTGTCTAGCCACTGAGCTTCCTTCTTGGAGCTCATTCACTGACTATTTCCTGAGCACCTACTATGTGCCAGGCACTGGCTATGGAGTCATGGAGGGAACAGCTGGGAGATGAACTGGGTAGGAAGTCAGGGAAGGGCTTCTCTGAGGAGGTAACACTGGAGCTGAGGCAGGTATAAGATGCTATCTATAGGGACTTCCTTGGTGGTCTAGTGATTGAGACTTTTCTTTCCAATGGAGGGGGTGTGGGTTTGATCCCTGGTCAAGGAGCTAAGATTCCATGTGGCTTGCAGCCAAAAACCCAAAATATAAAAATGGAAGCAACGTTGTAACAAGTTCAATAAAGACTTGAAACATGATCCACATGAAAAAAATCTTTAAAAAGATGATACCTCTAGATGTAATACAGAGATACATAGATATACATATGCATGATATAGGAAGGAAGGAATTTGTGTGCTCCATCATGTCCAACTCTTTGCAACCCCAAGAGCTCTCCTCTGTTTGTGGAATTTTCCAAGCAAGAATACTGGAGCATGTTGCCTTTTCCTTCTCCAGGGGATCTTCCCAACCCCAGGGTCAAAACCATGTCTCTTGCGTCTCCTGCATTGGCAGTCATTGAGTTAACAGGGAAGCCTACGTGTATGATATATTATGTAATGATACATCATATCACATCACAATCCAGCATTTGAAGACATGGGGGAGGCACAAAAAGCGGTCCAGGAGGGTGCTACAGCCTTGGAGAAAACCCCGAGGTCAGAATAAACTTGGAGTGCTCAAGAGAACAGCTGATTGTGTGGGCTAGTAGCCTACAAGGGGTTGGAGAGGTAAGGGTGGGTAGGGGCCACTTCCTGAGAAGCCTTGTCCCTCTAAGCACTGTGGGAAGACATGGAGGGTTTTATATATAAGAGCACCAAGACCTGATGGATAATTTTTAAAAGACCTCTTTGGTTGTCCTCTGAAGGGTGGATGGGGGCGGGAAAGAAGCAGGGATGGGCTGGGTTGCTCCCAGGAGTATTCCGGGTAGTCTGGACTCCAGGTGACACAGGCTTGATGGCAGCAACAGACACAGACAGAGGTGGGCCAATTCACCCGACACATTAGCAGGAGAGAGGCCGGTAGTCCAGGATTCCATCCCAACATGGGGGATCTCATCAATAAGATTGTTTTCAAGAGGGGTCCTAAGTGTTGCTGCCTCCCTGGCATCGCCAGCAGCTCTGGGAGTGCCTTTGTTTTCCATCTGCTCTGCTGTTTGTGGTTAAATTGATCTGCATGTAACTGATGCTGCTTCTCACCGGTCTGCAAACTGGACCTGCATCCATGGGGCTGTGACGTTGTCCACAGCACAACTGCTCTGCAGAACCCTCCTCCCCTCCCCTTCCCAGATGAAGGGAGGAGGCGCACCCTGCAACAGCAAAAAATCTTGGCCCCTATCATCTTTGTGATTCCTAAAGAGTGTCAGCCAGAGTTTCAAGACAACACATGTTCCCAGAAAATAGCCCTGGCTTCGAGACGCTCCAGGCATTATCCTATTCAAATCACAAACAGATAAATCATTGCTCCACACCATCTCCAGTTAGCCCGCGTTGGAAATTAGAAGAGCTTGCATATTCACCGTAGTCGGCTTCTGTCAGTTTGGAAATGCTTTTGATAATCGGGATTGCAGCCTACATGCAAAGTTGCCGAATGTGTAAATAACCAATTATGAGGTTTTTAAAGGAGAAGCTTGTTTGGTTCTGAGAGACAGATTCTCCCCAGTGGAACTCGCTTTTGCCTTTGTATGATATGGATGTAATTTAAAGTATCCCTGGGTGTTCTCCTCGCGCTATTTATTTAAGATATTTATACAAGAATAGACTCTATCGAGATGAAGCAGTGTAGATTGAGAGGCGCTTGCTGAAGCTGGAGTGATATTGATTACAATGGCAGAAGACAGTGGTTGTCAGGTCACCTTCCCACCATTGATTGTTGACTGCTCCTTAACACCCCCTTCTCAAGCCCTCCTGCCCCTCCCCTCTGCCAATCATAGCCACATTAATTGTGGGGACAAATTTAATCATTGCTCCCTTGCAGTCCTGTTGCAATTCCAAGTCATTTTTCACACACAGTAAAATTGTGGTCAGGCTGCGGGAAGGGAAATTGTGAGAGAAGCAGGCTACTGCAAAAAGATACAGCACATTTCCATCGTTTAATGAGGAGAGCTGGAAGGCTAGTTAATTCTCTCTGATTATGCTACGGCTCAGTCTGGGTATTGGGCTGTGCAGAAGAATGCAGGATTGACTCTTTCAATTGCTAGGAAAATTTCCCTGTCTTTGTCAGTAATGGGTGGCCCTCCACCCTCTGGGGGTGTGATGGCCGAAAATTAAACAGCCTGGCAGATCAGCTACCTACTTGCTTAATAGGGGCCAGACCAGCAGTTACCACTGTGGTTGGTGTCAATTTCATTGTCTCTGTGGCCTGTTTGAAAGAAAAAAAAAAAAAAAGACTAACTAAGCACTTTGGACTGCAAAGATTTTAATCTTGCCAATATAGATAGCTAGGCAAATCCTTAATTAACTTTGCAAAGTAGGATCTAAATCTTTACCACTTCAAGTTTTATCAGTGTAATGGAAAGATCATCAACATCATATAGCAAGTAGTCATTCATTCATTCATTCATTGTATAAGTATTTTGGTTGTAGGTGCTGGCAATAGACAGGTAAACCAAACTTGCCTTTATGGAGTTTATATTCTAGAAAGAGTAGTGTTTTTTCTTTTTTTTAATTGTGATAAGAACACAACATGAGATCTAGCCTTTTAATTTTTAAATGTGCAGTATGTTATTACTGACTATGGGTGCAATGCTGGCCAGATCTCGAGCACTGATTCATCTTACTTAACTGAAACTTTATACCTGTTGATGAATATGTCTCCATTTCCCCTTTGCCCCTCCTCCTCCTGGTAATCACCATTCCAGTCTTTGATTTTATTATTTTGCCTCTTTTAAATACCTCATCTGAATGGAATCATGCAGTACTTGTCTATATGTGTCTGGCTTATTTCAGGAGCATAACTTCCTCAAAGTTTATCCATGTTGTTGTATATTGCAGGACTTTCTTCCTTTTTTTTAAATCAGACTGCACGGCCTTGGCACTTATTGCCACTTTGGCCAAGAATGAAGACCTCCTACTTTTTGAAGTCTGTATAGTAGTCCACTGTATGGATCCACCACATTTTCTTGATCTATTCATCTGTCAGAGAACATTGAGGCTGTTTCCATATCCAACAGCACTCAGATATTTTGCTTAGTGCTACGATGAACTCAGGCTTGTCCAAATGACCAACAGGTATATGAAAAAATGTACTTTGTCACTAGTTATCATGGGAATGCAAACTAAAACCACCATCATCTCAAATGTCAGGATAGCTTTATCAAAGCAAGCAAAGTGAAAGTCACTGTTGTGTCTGACTCTTTGTGACCCCATGGACTATACAGTCCATGGAATTCTCCAGGCCAGAATACTGGGATGGGTAGCCTTTCCCTTCTCCAGGGGATCTTCTCAACCCAGGGATCAAACCCAGGTCTCCCACATTGCAGGCAGATTCTTTACCAGCAGAGCCACCAGGAAAGCCCAAGAATACTGGGGTGGGTAGCCTATTCCTTCTCCAGAGGGTCTTCCCGACTCAGGAATAGAACCAGGGGTCTCCTGCATTGCAGGTGGATTCTTTACTAACTGAGCTATCAGGTCCCAGGTAAAGCATACAAACAATCTGCAGAATCAGAAGACATCAAGTGCTGGTGAGGATGTGGAGAAATTAGAACACTTGAGCACTGTTGGTGGAAATGCAAAATGGTAAAACTGCTATGAAAAATGATACGGCAATTCCTCAAAAAGTTAAAAATAAAACTGCCATATGATCCAGCGGTCACGCTTCTGGGTTTACATCCAAAAAACCCCCCTGAAATCAGCATCTCAAAGACATCTTAAACCATGCCTAGAGCAGTGTTTTTTAGGCTTTAGAACGTTTCAGAATTACCTGGAGGGGTTGTTAAACTATCAGTTGCGGGGCTCCTCCCAGCTCCGGAGTTTCTGATTCAACAGGTCTAGGGTCAGTTCTGGACTTTGCATTTCTTTTTTTTAAAATATAATTTTATAATTTATTTATTATGTATTTATTTTTGGCTGTTCTGGGTCTTCATCGCTGCACGGGCTTTTCTCTGGTCGTGCCGAACTGGGGCTACTCTTTAGTTGCAGTGTGTAGACTTCTCATTGCAGTGACTTCTTTTGTTTCCGAGTACAAGCTCTAGGGCTCATGGGTTTCCATAGTTCCAGCACGTGGACTCAGTAGTTTTGGCTCCCCAGTTCTAGAGCATAGCCTCAGTGGAAGTTGCTCTGAGACTCGTGAGGTCTTCCTGGATCAGGGATCGAACCTGCATTAGCAGGCAGATTCTTGATCACTGAGTCACCAGCCTGGACTTTGCATTTCTAACTAGTCCCCAGGTACCACTGCTGCTAGCCCAGGGAACCCCACTTGGAGAACGACTATTCTAACCAGATCAGTAGATGTCAAGTCTGGTTGCAATTCACGTCACCTTCTGAAAGCTTTTGAAGAATCCCCATGTCTGGGGCCGCGCTGCCAGTGATGCCGATTTAATTAATCTGAGCAAGGGTCTGGGCAGCGGTGTTTTGAAAAGAACACTCCAGGTGATTCTGTGCAGTTGGGTTCAAAAACACTACTTCATCTGAATTGAAGAGTAGAGGATGGAAGATTTTAGTGCAGGAGCTGAGTCTGACATATGTCACTGAGCACTCTGGGTCCATTTCTAACCCCGGCAAATTCAAAAAAATTTTTTTCTTAATTTAATTAAGAATTTATTTTGGCCTCACACACAGTATGGGATCTTAGTCCCCTGACCAGGGAACCCAAGCCTCTTGCAAGGGAAGCATGGAGTCTTAATCACTGGGCTGCCAGGGAAGTCTCCTTATCTTGCAGATTACTTGATCTTCCCATGCGTCATTGTTTTCATCTGTAACAATCAGAATATCCAATTTGTAGAGCTCTGGTGAGGATTGAGGGAAGTTATATATATGCCTGGCATATAGCAAGCTCTTGATCCTTGCTGGCTTGCTGTATTGTTTTTCCAGTGGTGCATACAGCGGGACTCTACCAATTGTAATTATTCAATATGTGCTCAGTTGCTCAGTCATCATGTCTGACTCTTTGCCACTGCATGGACTATAGCCCGCCAGGCTCCTCTGTCCATTGGGATTCTCCAGGCACGAATACTGGAGTCGGTTGCCATGCCTTCCTCCAGGGGATCTTCCCAACCCAGGGACTGAACCCAGGTCTCCCACATTGCAGGTGGATTCTTTACCATCTGAGCCACCAGGGAAGCCCAATTATTCGGTATATTTCCAGTCAAATGCCTTGCCTATTAAGGTACCAGCAGAGGCTTACTCCGTCTTTCTTAGGCTTGCCCTTTGCCCTGATGCTTTCTAGAGGGATCTCTGCCACCTCCTTTCTCTTTCTTCTTTCAAACACCAATAATAAGGTCCTCCTGCTGCTCTGACAACCCCAACTTCTTAGCCAAAGTGTCTTGTTTGCAGCTGTGGAAACATTCGACATTCAGTGTAACCAAGCAAAGCGCCCCGCCCTGGGATGGGTCTATTACACACGCTGGAGATGCGGTGCCAGAAGAGCAAACGGTACCCCAGGATAATTCCTCAAATGAGCCACAGGCACGTAGTGAAAGCTGTCGGAAGCCAGAGAACCCATTTTTAAAGATTTGACTGACAGTCAAGTTTGAGCCGCTCTCCATCACTTTCTCACACTCTGCTATGCTTTGGACGCTGTGCATTTAAAGAAAGTCATTCTCACTGGGGTGTGGGTGGGGAGACAGTGGTGGGACCGACAAGAGTTCGGGAAGGAGACGAGGCATGTGCGTGAGGGTGGAAGGCATGACCCGGGATCCTGGGTGCTCTAGGAGGTGGTTGGGGGCGGAGCCAGAGTTCCCAGAGGGAGGGGCTGGGGAGGGGATGTGCTCTCCTGTATTCCCCTTGGACTTGCTGCGTGCGCGCTCCGTCGTGTCCAACTCTTTGCGACCCCGTGGACTGTAGCCTGCCAGGCTCCTCTGTCCATGGAATATTCCAGGCAAGAATACTGGAGTGGGCTGCCATTTCCTCCTCCAGGGGATCTTCCTGAACCAGGGATCAAACCTGTGTCTCTTGTGTCTCTTGCATTGGGTGGGCAGATTTTTTTTTACCACTAAGCCACTTGTAGGACTTCATGGAAGCTAAATTTGTGCATGGCATCTGCTGAGACCAAGAATTCAGACTAGTCTTGGGGTGGGGAAAGCAGGGAAGTGATTCCAGGCCCGGTTACTCAGAAGCTCTTATAAAACAGCCTTGCCTTTCACGTGGGTGATGTGGGAGACACAGCATCCTCCTTTTGGGTCATCCACAATTGAGGTCGTATAGCCTAGTGGTCAACAATACAGGCTCTGGGGTCAGAAACAACCCTGGGCATGTGTCCTCACCACCTCCTCTTGCTAGGTTGTGTGATCTCGGGCAAGTGCTTCATCTAGTTTTGTTGTTGCATCTGCAAAACGGGCAGTATAATAGTCCAGTAGCCAGAGTACAGGATTGTCACAAGGATTGAACGAGGTCATGTCTGTAAAGTACTTACACCATCTGGTGCATAGTAAGTGCTGCCCTTCAACCATCCAACAACTCTTTACTTGTTAAGCCCTACTACGTGCCTGGCCTCACTCACATAGGAGCTGGCACACAGGGGTGAACAAGGCAGGCATGGTCCCTGTCCTCAGAAAGCTTATCTTATATCCTGAAACAGAGAGGTTGAAGAAAGAACAACAAAACAACAATAATAAATACACAAAGGCAATACCCTGAGAAAACCATAATTCAAAAAGATACATGTACCCCAGTGTTCACTGTTTCACTGTTTACAATAACCAGGACATGGAAGAAAACTAAATGTCCACTGACAGAGGAATGGATAAAGAAAATGCAGTGTGTATATGTATATATACACATACACACAATGGACTATTACTCAGCCATAAAAAGGAATGAAATTAGGTCATCCGTAGTGATGTGGATGGTCCTAGAGTCTGTCATACAGAGTGATGTAAGTCAGAAAGAGAAAAACAAATATTGTATATTAATGCATATACATGGGATCTAGAAAAATGGTACAGACAAACTTATCTGCAGGGCAGGAATAGAGACACAGACATAGAGAAGGGGCCTATGCACAGAGTCAGGGGAGGGGAGAGTGGGGCAAACCGAGAGACTAGCATTGACACACACACACCACCATGTGTAAAACAGAGAGCTAGTGGGAAGCTGCTGTACAAGGCAGTGATGTTCAGAGATGTCCAAGCCGATGCCCTGTGATGACCTAGAAGGCTGGGATGGGGGTGTGTGAGGGAGGTTCAAGAGGGAGGAATATATGTATACATGTAACTGATTCATGTTGTTGTGCAGCAGAAACTAACACAACATTGGAAAGCAATTATGCGTGTGTGTGTGTTAGGTCACTTCAGTTGTGTCTGAAACTTTGCGACCCTGTGGACAGTAGCCCGCCAGGCTCCTCAGTCCATGGGATTCTCCAGGCAAGAATACTGGAGTGGGTTGTCATTTCCTTCTCCAGGGGATCTTTGGGACCCAGGGATTGAACCCACATCTCTTATGTCTCCTGCATTGGTAGGTGGGTTCTTTACCACTAGTGATTATACACCAATTAAAAAAAAAAAAGAGCAAAGAGGTGGCATCGGATGCTATGGTGATATTTAGAAGGTGGTGTGAAGTGTGAAGGGGGGGGCCACATTCGACTGAGTGGTAAGGTAAGGTCTCTGTGAGGAGAGAACACGTAACCTGAGATAATGAGAAGGCAGTCGTGCAAGTGTCTGGAGCACCAGCATCCTGGGCGGGGGGCCAGCATGTGCAAAGGTCCTGAGCCTGGAGCAGAGGAAGGATGGAAAGGAGGCCTGGGAGCTGCTGCAGGGTGATCCATGGTGAGAGCAGAAGGGGGTGACGTGGTGGCAAGAGGCCAGAACCAGATCCCGTAGGGTGTCGTGGGCTCTGGAAGGACTGTGGATGCTGTGAGTGCAGTGGGAGGTCCTGGGAAGATTTGAGCAGGTGAGAAAGGGACTTGGTTGGGTTTTCAGTCTCAGCTGATCCCTGGGGCGGCTCAGGGACAGCGGATTGAAGGGCGTGAGCAGAAGCAGGGAGACTAGCGAAGGGGCTCCTGCCACCTTGAGATGCTAGCAGCTCAGCTGTCCCTGCTGATGTCTGCCTCCAGCCCTCCTGCTCTCTCTTGGGACGGGAAGCAGAGAGAAGAGCCTCCAGTTCAATCCCCTGGAATGGCAAATGCAGGCTGGAGAATGGGTTCGGTCCTCCTCACTGTGCACCCCCCGGCCTCAGGGAATTGAGCTAAGATGCAGCAGGAGGGAAGACCCCTCCCATGCCTAGGTCCCTCAAAGCCCCTCCTGTCCTCCAGGGAACCAGGATGCTGCCCATCACCTGCCCTGGAGGTGGCACTAGTAGGTTGCTAGGGGTTTTCTGGATCACTTCCGCTCTTGGAGGCAAGCACATCACCAAGAGGTGTAGGCAACATGCCTGCTCTGCCTGCCGCCCAGATGCCCAGCCAACCATTAGGAAGTTACTTGGAATTTTTATCCCCATCTCCTTGGGTCCATCTGGTTTGGATACTGAAGAGGCCTAGGCCCTGATGTTTGACTGGCTCCCCACGCCCCCACCCCCGAGCTTCTGGCCTTCTTGCAGGGTTGGGTCTATCTGAAGACCTCTGGGGTAGAAAGCAATTAGACGTGAGGCAGAAACCTGGTCTCACAGAATGCATCCCTGGGCGCAGGACTTGCTGGACAGGTTGGCAAACCTGAGTCTATCAAGCCAGAATTCCTTCTGGGGTCCCCACCCATCCCCCAGCCTGTCTCATGCAACCAGGGAATTCGATTTTTCATGAAAATAGATTTCTCTTCCTTGTCTGGTGTTCTTTGGAGGCCCCCAACTTGAAGAAATCCCTTCCCGTCCTGTGCATTTTTTTTTCCAGCCCATCTTTGTATTCCTTCGATTTTTATAGCCGACCATTTCGTACGTGAACTAAGTACTAAACAAGCATTATTACCGCTTTGTGCACTGCACACCACCGAGGCATAAATCCCACATTAACCTCATCCTAAAGAGCAGCTGAATGCATTTTAATAAATGTCCCAAATGGCTTCAGTGTCTAGTAGCCAAACAGAATAAAAAATGCACACACATTACAGGATGTTATGAACCTTTCGATCAAAAGTAATAATAAACAGACTGCTTGTTGGGCTTGGTGATTGGGTTACATTTCTAAACAGTAGATTGAGAGACAAATCAAGGTAGAACTGAGATGATGCTGTGATGTGATCCAAGGGGGCCCAACAATTTCCAGGGGTTTGCGATAAAAAGGTAGACATCTCTCTCTGCCTCGCGATATGTTTTCATTCTAAGCTCTCCGTTTAAATGGTACCAAGAGAAACGAGCAAATTAAGAAATCTTTGCTGCACTCAGATATTGAATCTAAGCAGCTAGATAAAGATGGGGACGCACATCATTTGTCAGCGGAATAAAAATTCAGATGAGGTCTTTTCCTGATGTTGTGCCAGTCACATTAGGAAAGCATTTTATTTTCACGTGTCAGTGACGGCGTGCCGTTGGGGCCAAACTTCATCCTCCTACAAGGTGTGACTTGAAGGCAGGCATGTTGCGGTCTTCTGTTAACAGGCAGCACATCAAGATACAGGGCCTCTGTCACCAGGCTGCCTTCTTCATACCCTGTCTGGGATTTCCACTCAGAAATTTCCAGAAGTTAATTAGCCCTTTCGGTCATCAGCCCTGGGTAGATAAGCTATCCTGCCCGTGGCCATTTCGGATGTGCAGATGTTTTGGTCTGGGCACATCTGTAGGCAATCACTCTGCTTTCTGGGCAGGAATGGTGTTTTATTATGGGATTAGATGTGTAATCTTGGATAAATAGTAGAAATTGGAGGACTTCAGTTGGACGACTTGTTTTCTCTCCCGGAGAGCAGTGTAAATAGCAAACCAGAAACCATTCGCTCATTATTGAAGCAATAATCGAACTTGCCAGTCTTCTCCCTTCTGGCTGGACCTCCTGGGTCAGTGTGAAACTCTTGGCATGCGAGGCGCTGAGGGGTGTCGGGCCAGGCATGGGGTACAGCGTGGGGGAAACGCTGGCTGGGGCCTCTGCTGAGGAGGTGGCTGCTTTGGGGGCCTGGCCACCAGGGGGTCTGGACTGCATCTCACTGCCTCCTTGCAGTTTTGGAGGGGTAGCTCTTCTGCCAGCCCCAGTCAAACACCTTCCAAGTGTGAGGATTGCTGAAATGAGGAGGTGGCGCGGAGGCGGTCCAGGCTGTTACTGATACCTTTCCCCAATTCTGGTAATACATATAATGATGTTACTCAGTTTTGTTTTACATTTCCAAAACAGATGTACCAAATCCCTGTAAACTGATCTATGGTAATGCACTTAATTTTAATCTTCAATGTTAAAAGTAAAAACTGATCACGCAAAGCAGAAACATGTGTCACTTCACTATAAGCTGGCACAGGATCCAGCCTCCCCCTCGCCACTTAACCGTTTGGGTCCTGCTGTCGGCTTTCTCCTGATTTTGTCGTCCTTGTTAATTTCCTCCTCATCTCTCAGGGAGTCTTCCTCTGCCAGGTGTCCCCTGCAGCTGGTGGGGACTTCTTCCCTTGGGTGGGTCTCAGGGTCACAACGCTTGCTGCTTTGGGCTACCATGAGCGGGCTCTGCAAGGCACATGTCCACTGTGGTTTGGAAAGTTGAAAAAAGATGTCTCAAAGTTGTCAGATTGTGGAGAACCATTGTGAAAGTCGGGCTTCCCTGGGAGCTCAGCTGGTAAAGAATCGGCCTGCAATGCCTGAGACCCGGTTTGATTCTTGGGTTGCGAAGTTCCCCCGGAGAAGGGATAGGCTACCCGCTCCAGTGTTCTTGGGCTTCCCTGGTGGCTCAGATGGTGAAGAATCCACCTGCAATGTGGGACACCTGGGTTCGATCCCTGGGTTGGGAAGATCCCCTGGAGGAGGGCATGGCAACCCACTCCAGTGTTCTTGCCTGGAGACTCCCCATGGACAGAAGAGCCTGGCGGGCTACAGACCATGGGGTCATAGAATCAGACACGACTGAGCGACTAAGCCCAGCACACATGGTGAAAGTCAATGGAAAAAGGCTTCCCTGGTGATCCAGAGGTTAACAATCTGTCTGCGAATGCGGGGGACATGGGTTCGATCCCTGATCTGGGAAGATCGTACATGCGGCGGGGCAGCTAAGCCCGTGTGCTGCAACTACTGAGTCTGAGAGTCACAACTACTGAAGCCGGTGTGCCTGGAGCCTATGCTCTGAAACAAGGGAAGCCACTGCAATGAGAGACCTGCACACTAACGAGGGAGTATCCGCAGAAACTAGGGAAAGCCTGCGTGCAGCAGTGAAGACCCAGAATAGCCAAAATAACTAACTAAATAAAATTAATTTTTTTAAGTCAATGGAAAGCAAGTGTTCCCCTGCCCAAGACGCTAGTTAAATATTAAAGCAAGCTGGGTAATAATTACCAAACAACTTCATTCGTGAGTGGACTTTCTTGGTGGCTCAGACGGTAAAGAATCCACCTGCAATTCGGGAGACCTGAGTTTGATCCCTGGGGAACTGTGGTGTTGGAGAAGACTCTTGAGAGTCCCTTGGACAGCAAGTAGATCAAACCAGTCAATCCTAAAGGAAATCAGTCCTGAATATTCATTGGAAGGACTGATGCTGAAGCTGAAGCTCCAATACTTTGGCCACCTGCTAAGAACCGACTCACTGGAAAAGACTCTGATGCTGGGCAAGATCGAAGGTAGGAGGAGAAGGAGGCGAGAGGGGATGAGACGGTTGGATGGCATCACTGACTCCATAGACATGAGTTTGAGCAAGGTCCAGGAGTTAGTGATGGACAGGGAAGCCTGGTGTGCTGCAGTCCATCGGGTCACAGAGTCGGACATGACTGAGCGACTGAATTGAGCTGTTTCATAAGTAAGCGAAAGTCAGTCAGTTGTGTCTGACTCTTTGTGACCCCATGAACTATATAGTCCAAGGAATTCTCCAGGACAGGATACTGGAAGGGGTAACCATTACCTTCTCCAGGGGATCTTCCCAACCTAGGGAGCAAACCCAGGTCTCCCAGATTGCAGGCAGATTCTTTACCAGCTGAGCCCCATTCATGAGTAAGGGTCAAGGTAAAAGCCCAGAATTTTTCTTCTAGAAGTTGGTTGTAGTTTCTTAACAGAGGAGGTCCTGCTTTTCAGAGGCTCAACATAGGTGGCTATTAGGAAAGTCGACCTGGAAGAAAGGAGGGATTCTTTGGAATATGACAATAGAGGTGCACCTTCATCATGGATCAGAGGGGCTTGGGATGGTGGGGTGCACGGAATAACTTTTCTGCCAGTACAAGGCCTCTGGCCCCAAAACTTTGCTCATTCCCAGCTAAGCATCCTAAGTGGTACCAACTTTTTTTCTGAATAACTCCTGGTGGCCCTCACCGAGTGACGTGGCTTTGCTGAAGCTTCATCCCTTGGGCTCAAGGTTAAGAAGAGTTGACAGCAGATGGACGTCTTTTATAACAGAATTGGGTGGAGGTTAGGGGAGGGGACAGAGTGCCATGACTGTTGGGGTTGACCTCTTGGGAGCAGATACCTTGAGACACTCCAGTAGATGAATAATCTCAGGCAAAAGGAAAGGCATACAGAGTCTGGAGACGAAGAGCCCAGGCGGAGGGTGGGAACCAGAAGCTGTGGGTACCAATGGGTGCTCAGCTTTAGGGGAGGTCGTAGGGCCAGGTTACAGAGGGCCTGTGCTAGGGAGTTTCAGACTCGAGTCTGAGGCTGATGGGGAGCCTCGGAAGGAAGTGACATCAGAGATCTGTGACTTAGAAAGATCTCTTGGCCAACTCATTGGGTGGGACTGAAGGCCCAGAGACCAAAGAAGAAATGTTGGTCTTTTTCAGCTCTGACCTCTATCCTTTGCTCATCTGCAGGGGCATCTCGTTCTCACTGGGCCCCCTGTTTCTGCTCTTTCCATTACATCACTTCCTCTCTAGGCTTTGCATACAAGATTCAGATAACTTCTTTCTTCTTCTGGGACCCTAAATTCTTCATCTTGGCCAAGATCAGAGAGAACTCTTTCCTTCAGGAAGTGAAATCCATCATATGAAAATGCTGAAGGCTGCTGTGGCATGGGAATCCCCTGGAAGACTTGAGAAAAACACAGATTTCTGGGCCCCAGCCACAGAGTTTCTGACTCGATAGGTCAGGGGTGCAGGAGGCCTGAAAATCTGCATTTCTACAAGTTCCCAGGTGCTGCTGCTGCTGCCGTCTGGGGACCACACTCTGAGCAGCTGTGACAAGCCTCTTGGTGCCAGCAGCCCCTCTTCATCTTTGCTGTGTGATCTGGAGGCGGTGGAGGGATGACCAGATGGCCCTGGATGGTGCAAGTGGAGACATTTCCCTAGGGGAGCTTCAGAAATTAAAATCAGAAGAAGGGTCCTGTGCCCTGGGCCCGGGAGAGCCTGTACACTTTCTTTTGGGCTTCTGGGGGCAGAGTCCTCTCAGCCCTAACCATGCATGGAGGGTCCTGTTCTTTATCCAAAAACAACATGATGAACAAGAATTCAATTTGGCAGGGGCACTTTCTGTTGAAGCATACTTTCTCTTAATTTAATCACCCGTGCAAGAGCCTTCCAGACGTTTGGATGGAAGTTTTTAGAAATTCAGCTCATTTTCTCAGATAGTTTCATTCTGGAACATCTGGTGGGGGATGGGAGCTGAGAGGTGGAGAGACAGACTGTCAGATGGAGAGTCTTGAACTAGGAATGGGAACCCAGATGGAAAGGTTTTTTTTTTTTCCTGAAAGGCACAAAAATGGAGCTGTGGGAAAAACGCATTTCTGGAGTTAGGCCCACCTGGCTGGAATTCCAGACCTGCCACTTTCTGGTGTGTGGCTCTGGGCAAACTATCTGATCTCTCTGAACCTCACTTTCCTCATCTGGAAGATGGGTCCATAACAGCTACTTTGCAGAGATGCTGTCAAGATGACAAGTGACATATATACAGCCTCAAGCACACATTGGAAGCCCCGGAAACCCTCAGGTAATGTCATCTATTCCCATAATGTTGTAGCTATTATTTTTCTTCTTCCTTTTGATATTATCTTCATTTCAGAGGATTTATTTTATTTTTGACCATGCTGCATCTTCACTGCTGCTTGGGCTTCTCTCTAGTTGTGAGCGGGGACTACTCTTTAGTTGTGAGCGGGGATTACTCTCTAGTTGTGGTGCTCGAGCTTCTCAGGGCAGTGGCTTCTCTTGATGTGGAGCACGGGCCCCAGGGCGTGTGGGTTTCAGTAGTCGCAGCACGTGAGTTCAGCAGTTGCAGCTTCCCAGCTCAATAGTTGTGGTGCACAGGCTTCGTTGCTCCAAGGTACATGGGATCCTCTCCGATCAGGGATTGAACCCGCGTCTCCTGCATTGGCAGGCAGGTTCTTTACCTCTGAGCCACCAGGGAAGCCCTTGAATGTTCTTTCATTCTGCCAGTGTTCTGAGGGTGTCTGCTCTCTGCCAGCTTCTGCTTGTGGCCACAGGGACAGAGTGTGAGAGAGATGTGCCTGCCTGGGAGGAGTTCCGGCCTGGCCTGGCGGAGGACATGGATGATGTGCATTCACGCAGCTCCATGACAGCGGCATCTGCTGGCACTATACCTGGTACCGTGGAAAGAGATGGTGGGCAGTCGTGCCTGACCTAAATTTGAGGCCTGTATCCCTGGACAGAGGCCCTTTCTGGGGACAGCAACATGTAAAACCTTGTCTAAAGGAAAAAAAGGACAAAGCTTATCTAGCCTGGGAAAAATATGGCTTCTCTCCTGCCCTCCCAAACTATGCTTCCTGCCTCTGTGACTCTGGTGTTTAGTCAGCCGTGTCCGATTCTTTGCGACCTCATGGACCGTAGCCTGCCAGGCTCTTCTGTCCTTGGGATTCTCTAGGCAGGAATACTGGAATGGGTTGTCATTTCCTCTTCCATCTGCGACTATGCATGGAGGAAAATAGACTAGAAGGACGTCTTTGTAGTTGGGCATGGGTAGCTTGGGTAGGTGGTGTGACCTCTCTGAGCCATGGTTTCCAGGTCTAGGCAGGGGGATGGGTGATAAGAACACAGTGATGATCACCACAGCTCACCTGTGTCTGGGGCTTGCTGGGTGCCTATCACTGATTCCGCGACATCAACTCTTTTAGTCTTTGCGGCAACCCCATGAGATTGGCACTATCATGCAAGACCAAGCCCAGGGTGAAGCAAGTGAGTCGCTCACACGGGCTCCCAATTTAAAGAGGTACCCAAAATTCAATAATCAAGACAATATTTTAGGAACTTCCCTGGTGGTTCATTAACTAAGACGCCAAGCTCCCAATGCAAGGGGCCCAGGTTGCTCAATTCCTGGTCAGGGAATTAGAGCCTACATGTTGCAAGGAAGATCAAAGATCCTGTATGCTGAAACTAAGACTCAGCACAGCCAAATAAATAAATGAATGAATGAAGAAATGCGAATTTTAAAAGAACACATTTTAAAAAATTATTTATTTTTATTTATTTATTTGGCTCTGCAGGATCTTAGCTGTGGCATCGGAACTCTTAGTTGAGGAATGTGGGATTCAGTTCCCTGACCAGGGAGGAACCCAGGCCCTCCTCACTGGGAGCACAGAGTCTTAGCCACCAGACTGCCAGGAAAGTCCCAAAAGAAAATATTTTAATGCCACTTTAAAACATCAATGCAAAAAATTTCTGAGGAACACATTATCAACATTTTAAATAACAAGACATCCTACTCTACACTTTTGTGACCCGCCCTCGCTCACCTCACCTTTAATCCTGGCCCAGCATCATCCCCATTTTACAGAAGAAGAAACTGAGGTGCAGGGAGACTGCCTTTGCTCCTGCCTTGTAATTCAGGGCCTTCTAACCGAAGGGTAGTGACCAGACAGATCGACTTCCCAGGTGGCTCAGTGGTAAAGAATCTGCCTGCCAATTCAGGAGACGCAGGAGACGCAGGTTTGACCCCTGGGTCGGGAAGATCCCCTGGAGGGGGGCATGGCAACCCACTCCAGTATTCTTGCCTGGAGAATTCTGTGGACAGAGGAGCCTGGTGAGCTACAGCCCATGGGTTGCAAAGAGTCGGACACGACTGAGTGATGAGAGCGCACGGAAGCACGACCAGGCAGGCAGCTTCCTTCTGCTCTGAATGGTCCTCTGGGGGCCTCTGTTCATCCACCCCTCACAGGGAAACAGGAAAATAGACGGTGGATAGCAAGGAGGCTGGGGCAGCTGGGCCGTTTCTGTTGTGGTCGCCGTTACTGTTTAACATGCATCAGACCCTGCAGCGCACTTTGAAATCGAAATGTACCAGGAAGCATCCTGGTAAACTTAGCTCTTTAGTCTTTTGAGGAGGGGGGCACCTGGCTGTACTTCAGAGAGAAATCAGATAGAGCAAAGACAAGACCATTGTCAGTGACCCCAGATGGGAAGAAAGGGAGAGTGAGACCCCAAAACAGGGCCTGTGGCTACTTGAAAGAGATCACCCGGGGACGGAGGAAGGATCCATACACAATAACATTTTCCTTATTTTTAATGACTTTCACAAACATTAGTTCATCTATTCAAGGCAAGCTAGATGCCATGATTTCCATTTTACTGCTGAGAAAATGTTAAGTGCAGAGAAGGTAGGGATTAGCTTATGATCGGTAGCCTGGCGAGTTGGGGAGACTAGGACTTAGACCCTCTGTGCCTCTTCCTGCCCCCTTTTTTTTAATACTTCTGTACAGCAGGAGTCCCCAGCCTCCAGAATCTAATGCCTGGTGATCTGAGGGGGAGCTAACGTAATAATAATAGAAATGAAGTGCACAATAAATATAACATGCTTGAATCATCCAGAAGGAAAAACTGTCTTAAAGGAAACCAGTCCCTGGTGCTAAAAAGTTTGGGGACCACTACTGTGCAGAGCAGCCCACTCATGACACAGAGCTTGTTTCTATTTAACTCGTGAGTGTAGCACTAAAATCATTACATCTTTGAATTGGAAGGAAGCAGAGTTCTTTCATCCCAAATCTACCCCAAACGCACCCACTTTCCTTTTACTCTGGACATGCAAGTTATTCTTTGAACTAACCCTGGACTTTGCATTCATAACCTGTTTCATTTCATTGTGCTTCGGTCGAGAGCTCTCTTGATGTCAATCCTATCACTTGCTTCTGTAGTAGATGAGTATTACACAATGGTCCTAAGGAATCTGGTCTCTCTATGTCCACGGGTCTCACAATGTGATGCTGCTGCGCCTCCCAACCATTGATCTATTACTCTTCCCTCCTGGGTATGGGCTGTCCTTGGGGTTTGCTTTAACCTGAAGAATGTAGCAGAAGTGAGGTTGCATTATTTGCAAGAGTCCAAAGGTGGAAACAGTCCAAGTGTCCAAGGACAGAAGAATGGATGAAACAAATGTGATGCACGCATGCTAGGAATGTTATTCAGCATGGGAAGAGTAGGGCACTCGGACACATGCTGTGTCAAGGATGAGGCCTGAAGACACGATGCTAAGAGAAATAAGCCAGTTACACAAAGGACAAATATTTAATGATTCCACTTCTGTAATTTTCCTAGAGTGGTCAAATTCATAAAGGCAGAGGTAGAAGGGTGGTTACCCACAGCTAGGGGGTGGGAAGAATGGGGAGTTAGTGTTTAATGGGTACAGAGTTTCTGTTTGGAAAGGTGGAAAAGTTCTTCGAGATAGATGGTGTGATGGTGGCCCAAAAAAGTGAATGTACTTAATCTCAGTGAATTGGACACTTAAAAATGGTTAAAATGGCAACTTGTATGTTAAAAGTGTTTTATCACAATAAAAATAAATTTTTTTAAAAAGTGAGAGTGGGCAAGTTTGGCGCCTAGGCCTTAAGGGGCCTTTCCGTTTCTGCTTTGGCCTTCTTAGAACATGGCCCCAAGACCACCAAGCAAAGACCATCATCCCGAGTCTAGCCTTCGAAAGGGCGAGAGGCCACTTGGAGGGGCACAGAGCACCCCAATCAGCAGCCAGTGTGACAGGCCTTCTGGGACTTTCCAGCCCAGCTGACATGACTGAGGCCAGGCCGAACCCACGGAAGAACTGCCCAGCCAACCCACAGAACCAGGTATTGAATAACGGTATTGTTATTCTAAGCCAACCTCTGTGTCTTTCCTTTTAGTTGCTCACTCTCCTCCAATTCTCTGCTTGTTCATGGATTGGAGGAAGATGTATATTGTACTGTTTCATCCAACTCCTATTTGGTATTACTATTTTTTTTTTAAGCACAAAAGATCTTCTCTTTCATGGTGACGACCCAGCTAGGAATTTTCATCCTATCGTGTTTTAGTGATTCCTAGTGAATCAAAAAATAAAATCTGAGCCTTAGCTCTCGTATCACCCAAAAGGCTCATAGGTGTCCCATGAAGACCTGTTTACAAGCCATGGACTCTTTCTCATGAATTCTTCCCCAATCCTCTATTAACCAAAGGTGATTTTTTTTCCTGTTCCCCCAGATGAAAGTCAAACTCCCAGGAAATCTGTCATTTTTCCAGGTGGAATAATAGCCTACCAGAGGCTTTCTTAACCAGCTGAGTTAAGAATTTACAGCAATGAAACATGGAATCTTACCCCTGCTGATGACAAAATAAGTGATACAAATTTCTAGAGACAATGTAGCAATCTTGATAAAAAGAATGAAAAAAATATATATCCTATGAGTCCCACATTTCACTTTTAGGAACTTGTCTTAAGTAAATAATTGTGGCTGTGAGCTAAGATTTAGCTACACACAGAAGTATATTATGGTACAGATTGTATTAGTGAAAAATAGGAAACAACCCCCATTTCCAATAAGAGGGGATTATCAAATACTTATAAGTTATAGCCATAGAAAAGAATGCTATGCAGCTGTTAAAATTTTTTTGTAGAAGACTACTTAATGATATGGGGCTTCCCTGGTGGCTCAGATGGTAAAGAATAAACCTGCAATATGGGAGACCTAGGTTCGATCCCTGGGTCAGGAAGATCCCCTGGAGGCGGGCACGGTAACCAACTCCAGTATTCTTGCCTGGAGAATCCCCATGGACAGAGGAGCCTGGCGGGCTGTAGGCCATGGGATCGCAAAGAGCTGGACACGAATGAGCGACTAAGCACAGCATGCAATGATATAAAAAGATGCTCAAAATCTGTTGCAAACCCATATTCAATAACTAATTATGTGTGATTTTGCTTTTATGAAAAAATGTATTTATATAAAATATGTTATAATACAGATGTGTATAAAATGTACAGAAAGAGTTATACCAAAATGTTAACAATGGTTACCTCTGGGAAGTAGAACTAAGATTGATTTTGAGTTTATTTTCCCCAGCTTTTCTATGTATTTTAAATAGTTCCCAAATGTTCTACACTCAGTGGTTAATTGCTTTTGTTTTAGGAGGTAACACAATAGAAGAAGTGGTGATGTTTACTTAAAAATAGTCTTCAAACAAAATATGTATTAAATATGGAAGGGAAGTTGGAGAAACATTGTCCTCCTTCCCTTGCTGAATCTTTTTTTAAAGAAATTTAAAACAATTTAATATATTTATTTATCTATCTTTGGCTATGCTGGGTCTTCATCACTTTTCTGTAGTTGCAGCGAGTAGGGGCTACTCTCTAGTTGCAGTGCACGGGCTTCTCACTGCAGTGGCTTCTCTTATTGTGGAGCACAGACTCTAGGGGGTGAGGGCTTCAGTAGTTGCAGCTCCCAGCTCTAGAGCACAGACTCAGTAATTGTGCCTAGTTGCCCTGCAGCATGTGGGATCTTCCCTGATCAGGGATTGAACCCGTGTCCCCTGCGTTGGCAGGTGGATTCTTTACCACTGAGCCACTAAGGAAGCCCTCACTGAATATCTTTTAAATGCATGATTTGGAAGTAGTGAGGCCAGGTGTCCATGTCTCCACCTTGAAGCGGAAGAGTGAGATGCTGAGGACCTGGTCAGTATCACTAAGGGACATCTGTCCACTCAGCTTCCCACAGATCCTTATTTAGGGAGCATAGCTCAAAAAACCTAAATGTGGTCTCCACCTGGCTAGCCCAAGGCAACTGGATTAACACAGTGGCTGGTGGAAACAGACCTCTTGGATTGAAATCCTGGCTTGGACTGCTACCAGCTTTGGGATCTTAGAAAGGAAACAGAGACTTCAGCCTTTTGTTTACATGAAGCAGGGTCAGCCGCCATCTTGCCGGTACTGGCCCATCAGTTGGTCAGAGTTGAAGTCAGAAACTTTCTGAGCACCTCTGATGGAGACCTTTTTTTCCCAGAAGAAAGCTCTGAAAGTAATTTTAAAATACCCAGGGCCCGGGATTGCTGGGGCCGTGAGTGGTTTACCACCTTCTGCTCACGGGAGCCTTGCGTTGGCTCTCTGGGTGCTCCCACAGCGAGGAAGGACAGTGCCCTTGGAACAGCCTCATTCAGCTTGGACTCCGTGTTCCTGAGTCTGGTGTCAGCTGCTGAAACCCCAGACGGCTTCCCGAGGGTTCGAGGCATAGAGAAATAGCCTGTCTGTGCCCCACATGGAGAGGCCAGAAGGAAAGACAAATGTTTTAAACTCTCAGCCACCCGGCCTCCTGTTCTTGCTATTTCCCTAACATATGCTAACATATGCTTTCCTCCAGAACTTCAAAAACCTGCTTTTAGCAGCAATGAAAATAGGACCGTGCATCCAATTCAACTCTGAGCTTCAGAGTTTCCTCTAATACCATTACCTCATGTACAGAAGAAAATGTAAATCTGAAATATGCTGGTGATTATAACCTTTCTTCCTGACAGACATTGTAATATAAATGCACATAAATTGAATTTCTTCTTTAAAGAAATTTGAATACCTTTGGAGCATTTTAGCAAATCATCTGCAGTCCTCGTGGCACTACATCAATGATCTGTGGAAAAGTGATCTGTCTGTAGCATGACTTCTGCAAAAGAAGGATGGAGCAGGGCCAGGACATGCCAAGAAAAATAGGACCCACCTTATTGATATTCAAAATTTATTTTATTAAACTTGCACAAAAGACAGAGACGTAGGGAACGGGTGCTACCAGGGAAGGGGATTCAAATATTAACTCCCAATGTCCTGCTCACCATCATCTGCCCGCCAAAACTGGGGAGAAAATGAGGAAAGAAGGGGAGTGACAGGTTTTTGGTTTTCCTTCATTTTGACTCTTCCCACTGGGGCTGTGTTTGGAGACCCCGTGTTAACTATTAAATCAGAAATAGAGTGGAGTGTGGGCGTGGGAAGCTGTGTGCATCAGATAAGAGTTCTTGGGCCCAGATGTCTCTCCGGGATGGATGGAGAAGGGAGGTCAGAACAGTGTATGTTCACCAGCCTGTGCTTGGATGGGAACGTGCCCACTCGGAGCCCCTCCCAGGGGCTAAGGACAGGGCTTCCAGAGGCTTGGTTGTCTCTGCTAAAAGATGAAACTTGAAAAATCATCATAATAAAAAGTACATTTCAGTTGAGTCTTAGCTTTATAGGTTCTTGTTTGCATGACCTTGAATACAGTACAATCTGGGTCACAGTTTCCCCTCTGTGTAGAACAGATCCTCCTGTGATTGTTATAAAGATCAGCTGATTTTTGTATTTAAATCACTAAGTTTCTTTCATATGGAAATTTATTATTTTGAATAAGAAAACAGAAGTTGTTACTTAAAGAAAGAAAGTGCACCGGCTTTCAACTCTTGGCTCCCACAGCTTGAACCCTGGTCCTGTGCCCAGGTTCATTTTTCAGCTCTGAGTTGGCATTTGAAAGTGACCAGTGGACTGGGCCCTTTGGATCTGGGCCCAGTGGGTGCCCAAGAACTCTAAGGCTGTGATTTGGGGGCTTGGCCTTGGCTTGGCTTGGAGTTTCCCACTGTCTAGAAACCTCTGAGATGGTAGGAAAGGAGCTGGTGGATTTTGGCCAGAAGGAATTTTCAAGTTAGGAATGTTGCTTAGGAGCCCTTCAGCCATAAATGCTGGGACATTAACAGAAGATATTGTCCTTTGAGAGCAAACGTGGTCTGTGCTCCCCAGAGTGATCCACCAACAATAATAAATTACAGGTATGTCCACTTCTACTGTCACCTCCCAGCTCCAGGGGCCCATAACTACACTTTTCTTCAGTCAAGAAGCCAGCTGACGCCCCAAGATCCTTTGGGCTACCTGGAGGAGGCATCTGGAAGTGTCTTTCTTGGTCTGCTGGCCCTAAGATGGGTCAGGCTCCTGGGCTGCTCTTTCTTAATCTATCAGACCACACATCCACCTGAAAAATAAAGCCCACCAGTGCCTGACCAGTGACAGGACTACTCTGACAAGACAGTCTGGAGGCAGGTGGGTGATTCAGAGCCCAACTTCGTACCACAGATTGTCCAGTTTGGAATCCTGACTCCATCACTCTGGGAGCTTCGGGCAAGTGACTTCCCTTCTCTGTAACCTCAATTTACTCATCAGCAAAATGGGAATGATGTTATGACACCAAACCACAGGAAACTGCATCTGTATAGATCAGAAACAGTCAATGGCAATTTCATATGATTCATCCTAGTAGTATATACTAATGGAGTCATCAGAAATTCACAAGCAGAAAAAATGTGCAAAGTACGTGGTAAGAGCACCATAGTGCCCTTGACCTGAGCACTTAACAAGGCAGCCCTGTACCCTGGCTGACTCCTGACAAATGCATTCATTCAGCGGACACTGGGGGAAGGCAAAATTTACTTCCAGTTGGGGCTATATTTGCTTTTATTTTCTATGAATTTTGATCTTGTGATTTTTGTTTGAAAAAAGCCAACAGCAGCAACTACAAAGCACATGGGACCAGGGCTGCGTGTCCTGTGAACAGAGCTGCCGGCCACGTCTGCCCCCTCTGACAGCGCTTGTTGCAATCACATAATTACTTGTTAGTCTGAACTGTACTGATTTATGGAGGATCAATCTTTCTGCTGGTCTCCATTCCGCAGGGTTCCGTGCCAGGAGTTTGTCAGAGAAGCTCATTTTACCAGAAGAGAGAAAACAAACAGTGAGACAGTGAGTGTGCCCTTGCAGATGTGGAGCTCAGAGAACAAAGTTCTGTCCACTCCATACAGCACCTTTTATTATTTAAGGGCCACCCAGCCACACGCATGGAGACAGTACCTTGAGAACAAGCCCAACTCTGGCCTAGGTCAACTGACTTCTCTCCCAACCCCGCCTTACCTGGAATCCATAAAGGATGTGAAGCTTAAAAAGCTGAGCTATGGGGCTTCCTTGGAGGTCTGGTGGTTAAGACTCGGCCTGCCAGTGCAGGAGACATGGGTTCAAGCCCTGGTCTGGGAAGATCCCACACATGCTGCTGGGGCAACTAAGCCCATGTGCCACAACTACTGAAGCCCACTCTAGAGCTCATCCTCTGTGGGAAGCCCCCACAATCAGAAGCCCATGCACTGCAACGAAGACCCAGGACGGCCTAAGTAAATAAATACACACATTTTAAAAAGCTGCAGCTTCTCATATCTATTCATTTAAAGACCCCGGGGGAGAGTTTAATAAGGGGGATTTGTAAAACTCTTAACTTTAGGGGTACAGGAAGGTTCCAGTGGGGACTGGTGAGGGGCAGCCGGTCGCAAGGAGACTGAGAACATGAGCTCTGAAGTCAGACAACTGAAGGGCAAATCCAGGCTCCAGGCCTTCCTAGCTGTGTGGTCCTGGGCCAGTCAGGTGACCTTGCCAAAGCCTCAGTTTTCCCATCTGTAAAATGGTACTTCCTCACTGAGCTAGTGTCCTGTGAAAAGAGTTGATGTGTGTGAAGCAGTGGACATAATGCACTGTATACAGTTAACGCTCAATAAGTGCTGGTGAATACAGAAAGGTCACAGTGCTGCAGTGAGAGTTTTAAGTGTCTTCTTCGGTACTTCTGCCATTCTCAAGGGTGAACTCTGGGAAACAGGGCACATTGATTCTCTTCTGTATCTGGCACAATGTCTTATATCTGTGGGGACTCTAAAAATGAAGGTTAATTATGAAAGGAAGGGATTGGGAGCTGGAATATCTGCCTTCTGGTCCCAGCTCTGTGACCTTGGGATGGGTCCCATCTCCTCTCTGGGACTCAGGTTTCTCTCCTAGACTGGAACCAGCATTTCTCCAAGTTTGACCTGAGATTATAAGAATATTACCATGTTATATAGCTCAGTGGGCAAAAGAAGAGGAGAGACGGGCTCTGTGGTCAAGTTCATTTAGGAAAGGTTGAGATGAACCGTCAGACCAAGTTCCCTTACAGGACTTCTCAGAGCCCTTGTGGATGCAGCATTTCTGGGATCTCTCTGACCTTGGAGGCCCACTTCTCTGAAATCTTTCTATACCCGGATGTGATTTACAAGGGTGGCCCAAGAGAAGTTAAATCTGCTTTGCTGGACTCATTTCTGAGTCTCCTAAGAGGACAGGAAGTCACGGGGCAGTCAGGCATTCTCCAGGACTGGGAGAGCCCCTGGCAGAAATAGTGGCTTCCTTCCCTTGGTGGTCTTTGCAAGCTTCTCCAGGACTGGGATGGGCCTGGGGAATCTTTGGACTCCTCACCTCAAGGTCTGAACACAGACGTCTATGTTCAGCATAATGATAGTGACTTTGAGTGCCTGTAAAGTTGTGCCAAGGAATGTGTCTGGCTTATCAGAAAGGCCACCTCACCTTAACCCAGAGGGGAACCTTCCCTGGGAGATTAATGTCCATGATTTCCCTGAGACTTTGCTAAAGATGAGGGGTGACTGGAAATGTCCACCCCACGATATGGAGGCCAGCAGACTCGAGAGGGACGGAAATGAGAAAAGGAGCTGGTTTTCCCAAACTGCGGTTGTTTAGTTGCTAAGTCGTGTCTGACCCTTTTGCAACCCCATGGACTGTAGTCCGCCACGCTCCTCTGTCCATTGGGATTTTTCCAGGCAAGAATACTGGAGTGAGTTGCCTTTTCCTTCTCCAGGGGATCTTCCCCACCCAGGGATCAAACTCACATTTCCTGCATTGGCAGGCAGATTCTTTACCACTGAGCCACCGGGGAAGCCCTGTTTTCCCAACAGGGTGAGGATATTTACCGAGGGAGTTGCTTTTACTTTCTGAATCGATGATTCATCTGTTTGTTCAACATATTCATATTGAATACCCAGTGCATGCCTGGCATTGTTTCAGGCTCTGGGAGTCCTGTGGTGGACAAATACAGAGTCTCTGCTCTCTCGTGGAGTTTACGTTTCTATGTGGGGAAACAGTAAACAAAGACATAACAGGTCAGGAGGCTGCTACGATACATGCTCAGAAGAAAAAAATGAAGCAGGTTAAAGGGACAGAGTGGTTAGGAGGGCTCCTTTAGGTAGGGTGATCAGGAAAGGGCTCTCAGATTTGGCGACCTCTGAGTAGAGATCTGGATGGAGTGAGGAAGCTGTGTGGATACCCAAGGGAACATAATTCCAGGAACAGGGAGCAGTCAGTGCAAAGGCCCTGAGGTACACGTGTAGTTGATGTGTTCAAGCAACAGGGGAGAGGCTTGACTTGAGTGGAGTGAGCAGCGGGGAGAGCAGTTGGAGAAAGTCATCAGAGAAGCCTTTAGAGCTTGGATTGGATTGTATTTAAATAAAATAACTTTATTGAGGCATATTCTGCACAGTATATAATTTGCCCTTTTCAACTGAGTGACTCAATGCTTTTTAAAGTGAATTTACCAAATGGTGCCACCACCACCCTAAATCTGTTTGAGAGCCTTTTCATCACCCCAGTATGAGCTCTTGTGCTCATTTACTGTTAATCCCCACTCCCCTCTGCCCCCACCCCAGGCATCCACTCTCTGCTTTCTGCTGTCATTATAGCTTCACCTTTTCTGGAAGTTCCCTACAAATGGCATCTCTTCTGTCTGGCTTCTTTCACTGAGTATAGCGTTTTTTGTTTTTTTGAGATTTGCCCCTGTCTTAGCTCGTATATTCGGTTCAGCCCCTTTTATTTCTAAATGGTGTTCCTACTTGGATTGTATTTTAAGCAGTGACAGAAATCCATGGGAGGGTCTGGGGTGTAAGAGGGACTTCTTATGACAGTACCTGGGCTCTATCACAGGAAAGCAGAATTCCTGGCAGGGTGAGCCCATGGCTTTGGCATAGATGAGTCTGCTTCTGCCACGGATGGGCTGTTGCCCTTGGACAAGTCATTTCACCTTCTTGAGTCTCAATTGTTTCATTTATTTTTTACTGGGGTGAAATATACCTAGTGTAAGATGTATCCTTTTAACCATTTTTAGATGTGCTCGAGAGTGGCATTAAGCACGTTCACATTGTCAAGCAACCGTCCCCACCACCCGTTTCTAGAACTTCTCCATAACCTCAAACTGAACCCCTGTACCCATTAAACTGTATCTCCTCCCATCCTCTTGCCCAGCCCTTGACAAGTTCCATTCTATTGGGCTGGCCAAAAAGTTTGTTCAGGGTTTTCCATACCATCTTAGCCAACCAATACTTCCAGTCTATTTTGGATTTGACTCAGCAGTTCCCCAACCTTTTTGGCACCAGGGACCGTTTTCACGGAAGACAATTTTTCCACAGACCTGGGAGGGTGGTGGTTTCAAGATGATTCAAGAGCATTACATTCATTGTGCAGTTTATTTCTATTATTATTACATCAGCTCCATCTCAGATCGCCCAGTCACTAGATCCCAGAAGTTGAGGACCCCTGCTCTAGGTAATTTATGTAAGTGGAATCATGTGGTATTTGTCCTTTTTTGTCTGCCTTATTTCATTTAGCCTGATGTCCTCAAGGTTCATTCATATTGTAGCAGGTGTTAGAATTTCCTTCCATTTTAAAGCTGGCTAATGTTCCATAGTGTGTAGAGACCACATTTCGGTTACCTGCTCATCCATGGATGGACACTTGGATTGCTTCCACTTTTGGCTGTTATGAATAACACTGCTTGAACATGGGTGCACACCTCATTTTTAGAATGCAGATGCCAGGAGTCATCTACCTGACCCGACTGTCACGCGGATGGAATGACACGATTCACATAAACTGCTTGGCGCAGAGCCTGACACATGAAAAAGTGCCGTAAGAACACCATTCACTAACGGCTCAATGACAATAGAGTCATTATTATTAATGATGATCTGTGGCCAAGCATTTGATAGAGAAATGTCACAGAAAGGCAGGCTCACCGGGAAGGCCTTGGGCGCTTTCTTTTTTCGTCATATAAACACAATTTCTACTATAAAGGTAATGTAGCCCTAAGTTTTAAAATTTAGAGACTAGAGAAGGAAAAAAAAAACACTCCACCTATAATCCAACCATTTTCATGGCGTTTCAATTTCCTTCTATTCCAGAGGGATTAAACCGACTGCATTTCAATAGAACAGAGAGAAACTGGATTTCAGGGGGCTGCTGGGGGTGGGGAAGAGACCCTGTAGAAGATTCTTCTTTGAGAAGAATCATGTTGGTGTTTTCCTTTTAAAATCCCAGGGTCTGGCTGATTCAGCCAAGCTGGGATGCATTTTTTTTTTTTTTGGCTTCGGCATCGAGAGAGAGAGAGAGGGAGGAATCAAAAAAAGGAAATATCATTTCCTTAACGACTAGGTATTAATATCCTGTTTAATTTAATTTCGGCTTTCTGCGCCGGTGAGCTCTTTTCCCTCTAACGTACAGTGTCAGCTTGGCAGGGAGTTTCTGACAGTATCAAAAGAGGATTTAGCTCTGAACCCTTGCCATGAAAGTGTCTCTATCTGCGCCCAGTGTAGGCTTTCAGAAGAGAGCATTGTGTCCTGTGAAGACGGTAATTGAGTGAATGAGGCCTGGCACCTGGGCCTGCCGTGGAGTCCTGATAAGGACATAAAGACAGGCTTAAAGGGCCTGCTTGCCAGAGGCAGAGAGCCTGGTGTGTCCCCGCGGAGCACTGAGCTCGGGGACCCAGCCCCTGCCACCCCGCAGGAGGAGGATCCTGGGCAGAGGGGAGACTCTAGCATCCTGCGCTTCAAGGTGGGCGGCACGCTGGGGGAGATAAGCGTGGATGAATGGGACGGAGTTGGCTCAGCCAGCTGATACACCCGCCATTTCTTGATCAATACAATCTATTCTTTGGCCAATGCCAGTCTAGAGAGCTGTCTTCTGTCTTGTCTTGAGGGGCTGAATGGCCACTGTAAGAATGAATGGGGATCTCTGTGAGTCTGAGTGGTTAATTTTCCTAGTGATTCCAACCTATATCCAGCTGCCCTTGGTCAGGATTCACAGCTCCAAGCAGGATTGCTCATCCCTCTGAGGACTTAAGAGTGATCACTTCCTCTCTGAACTGAAGACAATTAAGCAGATAAGTGACCATGGGAATATTGCCTACCCACCCATCTACCTATCTGCCCATCCATCCACCACCCCATCCATCTATCCATCCATTGACAATCCCTGCTGCTATCCCAACCCTGCAGTTACCCATTATTCATCTACCCACCCATCCATCCACCCATCCATCCACCCATACATCCATCCACCCATCCATCCATCCGTCTGACTTTAGAGAGCCTTTAGGAACTGATGGATGGGATCTTTTAATAGGCTTTTAATAGTGAGAGCTTTCAACAAGAAGTTGGAGCCCAAATCACCAATTAGCTGTGTGACCCCAGCTAAGTCTGGCTTCCCTGGTAGCAGCTGGTGAAGAATCCGCTGGCAATGCAGGAGACCCCAGTTAATTCCTGGGCCAGGAAGATCCCCTGGAGGAGGGCATGGCAACCCACTCCACTATTCTTGCCTGGAGAATCCCATGTCAGAAGAGCCTGGTGGGCTACAGTCCATGGGATTGCAAAGAATGAGACATGACTGGAGTGACGGAGCATAGCACAGCATCCAGCTAAGTCACTGCTTTAGACTTTGCCACAACTGTGGCCTTGTTAATCAGGGGCAGGCTAACTTTGTAAACCATCACTCCCAAATTCCAGTGGCCTAAGTAAGGCCTAAGTAAGGCCCAGGAACACAAAGAGAACACAGGCATCGGGAGTGCCAGGTGTCTCTGCCCCTGGGTCTCTGGACGGCTCTTGATCCTAAAGAAACAGTAAAATGTCAGAGACCAAGAGAGAGAAGTGGGTTCAAAGCTTCCAGATTTTCTCTATTCCCTAAGCATCAAATTAGATGTTATCTGCATCACTTCTGATTGCTGCCAAAGTGGGAGATTCTTCTACTGGCCACTGGAGAGCAGAGAAGATAGAAGACTGAAGAGCAGAAAAGTTTTTCTGTCTTTCTTTTCTTCTTCTATTAAAGTAGAGTTGATATACAATGCTGCGTTAGTTTCAGGCATACAGCAAAGTGATTCAGTTATACATACATATATGTTGATTTCAGATTCTTTTCCCTTATAGGCTATTATAAAATATCGAGTATAGTTCCCTGTGCCATACAGTAGGACCTTGTTGGTTATCTAGTTCATATATAGCAGAAGTTTTTCTGATCCCTGAATTCAAAACTTTTAAAATATGACCACAGGACCCTGCTCCAAAGTGGAGGAAAGAAGGTCATATTCTCATCTCTTTAAATATTTGACATTGGGAAGAAATGAAAGGCCCATCATATCATCTAATTATAGTCTTCTTTTATCTGGAATTCTGATGGGCAAGTTTATACCTAGTATTTTCCAGGAACCTATACAAATTATATATTTCAAAATCATCATCATCATTGCTGACCCTGACTGAGCACTTAATACGGCCACCTGATACTAAGAGCCGACTCATTGGCTAAGACCCTGATGCTGGGAAAGATTGAGGACAGAGGAGAAGAAGGCAACAGAGGATGAGATAATTGGACAGTATCACTGGTGAAATGGGCATGAACATGGGCAAACTCCAGGAGAAGGTGAAGGACAGGGAAGCCTGCTGTGCTGCAGTCCATGGGGTCATGAAGAGTCAGACACAACTTGGCGACTGGACAACAAAACCATTATGAGCCAGGCATTATTCTAAGAGGTCTATACAATTACATAGTTTACTTGCTACAACCTTATGAAATAGGTATGATTATAGCCCCATGTTTCGGAAATCTGTGATGGGATGAGATTTACCAAAGATCACACAGTTACAAAGTGGTAAAACAAGCAAGAATGATTTCAGTGACTTGACTTGAACCCAACAGCATGGAAGGTATCATGGCGGCTCCTACAGGAGATTTTCCTAAAGGTCCTTTTTTGGCTACTTAAACTCTATATATCAGTTTTCTCATCCATCAAGTGGGGGAGCCAGTCACTGACTGTCTGGCCACTGTGGGCAGCTTTATTGCAGAAATCCTATAAGAGAATGGATTTAAAAGCCCTTGTCTGAGTACGAGATGCCACAAATGAACAGAGTCGCTGCTCTGGATGTAGCATCTTCTGTCTGCAGACCTTTTGCTGCCCTTGCCCTCAAACTTGCTAAAAATCATCAAGTGAGTGATTCAGCAAAGTACGGGCTTACGACAGAACACAGTGTTCAGGTGGAGTCCTTACCTTTGGAATATTAACCTCGGAAGGCCGCGGTGAGCTGGGAAGTCTGCAGCCTTCCCCGAGGTCCCTGGCAGTCTCTCTGCTGTGCGTGTTTTTCCAGTTCGAGGAGAGATGAGCCTCATCTCCACACTCCAGATGTTTTCAGGACTGCAGAGACAGCACTGTCTGGAGTGGGCTATTGGGTACCAACTCTTCCAGTCCTGTTCTCCCCTGGGTTCTCTGTATTTGATTTACAATGTTGTGTTAATTTCTGCTGCATAGCAAAGAGACTCAGCTATACATCTACATATTCTTTTCCATGATGGTTGATCACAGGATATTGAGTATGGAGTTCCCTGTGTTATATAGCAGGGACTTGATGTCTATCCATTTTATATATAATAGTTTGTATTGGCTAACCCACCAAACTCCCAATTCTTCCCTTCCCCTCCCAAGGGTTCTCTTTAACTGGCTTGGTTTCACTGCAGGGAATGCTGAGGAGATGGGAGTATTTGTATTTTTTCTCTCAAAAAATTACATAAACTGTAATCTCTTTCACATCTGGGTCTGACTGCAGATAGGCAAGAGCGGGCGAAACTGGCTGGTGGGCAAGTGAACCTCAGGAAGAGGCAGGTACCCTTTAGCAGACTGCACACCCATGTAGGTGTGACTGCTGGCCCCACATGCAAAGTCTCAACAAGAAGAGGTGAGGTGCCTCCAGTGGGGGCTGGAGGAGGGGGTTTGTTTTTATTTTTCTGTGATGTTGGGCTCTTTCCTCTTGGACTGTTCTGTCTGCATTTTCTGGAAGCAGTTAGAAGAAACAGTTAAATGTTTAAGGGAAAATGGCTAACATGCCTAGCATCTTTTTAAAGCTGCTTCCCACTCAAAGAAAGGCTTTATCCGAATTGATTCTTCCCTAACCAACTCTATTCTCTCTATGCAAAGGGCTTTCCTGAAACTTCCAAATGTTTATAGGGCAGATTAAACAAGCTTGAGGTCATAAAGTGCAGCTGCTATTTAAATATAAGCATCCAGGTCCCAGGCATCTGATTATTGGTAGGTGTTGAGTGCCACTTTCAGAGCGAGTGGCCGGCCTGCCTTAAATAACTCTAACTAGGCCCAAAGAGTCCTTAAGAGGTTTCTAGGATTAGATCACAGCCTGGCAAAAGCAGAGAAAGTCTGGAAAAGTCCTAGGAGGATTTTAAATTTTTTTTTCTTTTGTTTTAATCTAGCAGATCAAGCAGCTAAGGCAAGCTTTGGACCAAATTAAACATTTCAATGACTCGTATTTTTAAATCACAATCAGCTGGAGGAATGCTGGTTTGTGCCTGGTCCAGAAGAACATTCTTGAGGATATTTTGAAAGGATCACCAGTAAGAAGGCTGGGGAAGCAGATTATTGCCATTGCTCCTAAAAGAAAGAAGAATTTGTTTTATTCCGAACTGGAGGGTGCTCAGTGGGGTGACTGGCAGATGGAAAATGACCTAGCCAAGTGTCTTAGTTAGCACAGGCTGCTATGACAAAATACCATAGACTGGGTGACTTACACAACATGGACTTATTTCTCACAGTTCTGGAGGCTGAGAAGTCCAAGTTCAAGGTTCCAGCCAATTTGGTTACTGGTGGAAGCTTTCTTCCTGGCTTGTAGATGGTTCCTTGTGTGGTAGAGAAAGACAGCTCTTTTATTTATTTTTTTTTAATTCTTGATGTTTTTGTTTTTCCATTTATTTTTATTAGTTGGAATTTTTCTCTTGTATCTCTTCTTGTGTACATGTGTGCTAAGTCACTTCAGTCGTTTCCAACTGACTCTTTTCAACTCTATGGAGTGTAACCCACCAGGTTCCTCTGTCCATGGAACTCTCCAAGCAAGAATACTGGAGTAGGTTGCCATGCCCTCCTCCAGGGATCTTTCCAACCCGGAGATCAAACCTGTGTCTTCTGGAGCTCCTGCATTGTTAGGCAGGTTTGGATTCTTAACCAGGAGCTCCACCTGGGAAGCCCCTATCTCTTCTTATAAGGGCACTAATCCCATCACAAGGACACAACCCTCATGACCTAATTACCTCCAAAGGCTCCACCTCCAAATACAATCACATTGGGAGATAGGGCTTCAGTGTAATAATCTGGGGGAGGCACAACTTATTCAATAGCACCTTGAGACCATCAAAACATTTAACAAATCAAGACACAAGCACCTCCCAAAATTATATCTGCTAGAAATGCTTCTGCATTAGCAAGCACAAAAAACATAAGAGTCCTAATCACTGAGGTAGGTGACAGTGTCACCCAGGAAGTGCGACCCAGGAAGTTTTATTTCATGCCTGGTCCCTGATGCTGTAAGCTAGAATAAAATTAAGTGCCAAAGGACAAGCACTGCCTGGGATTCTCCCTCAATATTTATTCCACGAAAGATGGGTTTGGTCCTTTGGGGCTTAATCTCGAAAATAAACTTGGCTGAGCAGGTAAACTCTTAAGAGGCCAGCTAATGCCAGGTGATTCTCTCAGCTTATGAAATCTCTGCCTTTTACTTGGTCATATTTTCAAAAGAGAAGACAGCTAATGGGAGTAAGTTCCTTACATTAAAAACATACTTTGGTTAACAGCACAAAACCACTTAAGTTGGCAGCAGACCAATTATTAATTAGACGAATGGCCTCTTATAAATCCCTCTGCAGTCTCTGGACAGCCGATGGGTTTATGGCCCATGCATTAGGGAACACGGTTGCTCTGTGGTTATAATTATCCACAGTTGCTGGCAGTTTGAGAGTCACAGAGCCAAAAACATCTGCCCTGTGGACATGCTGTCCCGTGCTACCACAGGGGTGATGGGGAGAAAGCTGACATGGGGCGGATGGTTTGTTTTATTGCCTTTCTTAGCTGTTTGTTGCTGGCAAAGTCCCGAGAATTGTTTTCATTTTTTATTGTACGTTCATTTTTAACTGAAGCATGGTTGACTTACAATATTGTGTTAGTTTCAGATACACAGCAAAGTTATTCAGTTATATATGTATTTTCAGATTATTTTCCATTATAGGCTATTACAAGATATTGAATAGTGCTCCCTCTGCTATACAGTAAATCCTTGTTGATTATCTATTTTATGCATAGTAGTTTGTATCTGTTAATCCCAGTCTTCTAATTTATACCCCTCTCCATCTACTTCCCCCATGGTAACCATAAGTTTGTTTTCTATGTCTGTGAGTCTGTTTCTGTTTTCTACATAGATTCACTTGTATTATTTTTTAGAGTCCACATATAAGCAATATATGATATCTGTGTTTTCCTGTCTGACTTACTTCACTGTGTATGATAATCTCTATGTCCATCCATGTTTCTGCAGAAGGTAATATTCCATTCTTTTTTATGGCTGAGTGTATAATATATACCACATCTTCTTAAACCAATCCAAGAGAAATGCCTAGAATTTTTTCTTAGTTTCCTCATCTGAACGTGTGTCCAATTGGTACCTCTAGTTTTCACCTGCCTAGCATCCACTTCTCCTCCCTTTTGATAACAGCACCTTGATTTGCCTTCAGAAGCTATCTCTTCTCTACCCTCAGTCCCTGGGTTTCTCTTAGCACTAGAGATGGCCACATGACCCCTGCCTGGTCAATCAGAGCAGTGCATCCACCTTGCTTCAGTGACTGGTCCCATCTAGTTGGAAGCAGAGCTACTCAATTCCCTGACACCATATCAGCAACTTTTGTTCATGGGGAGCAGATCCAACTCTGGCAGTCAGCTTTGTTCATGTCTGTGAATGTCTGTAGTTGCAAAGTTTTGAAAGTCAGTATGTTTTTATAGTTCTTTAAAAAATATATATTGAAAATACTGGAAAAGAACCCCATTGCTTTTATAGCACAAATTATAGAAGGGAGAGACCTCAAGATCTTAGCCAGTGGAGCTGAGAAAGACTGATGCAATGGCATGTATTAACCCAGAGTCTAACTATTGATGTAAAAGCACATGAAGCTCAGTGACTTCACACACACAGTTTAGTTTTCACCCATGTCCTGTCCTCCTGACAGTGGGTAGGAGGGAACTCTCTTCCTCCAGTCATTCAGACTCTAGGTTCTTTCCATCCCGTGGTTCTGCCATCCCCAGCATCTGCCAACCCTACTCTGGATCTTTGAGTTTTGATAGTAGGCAGCAGGAAGAGAAAGCATGGAGTGTGATGCTGAGGTTTGATGGGCCAAGCCTAGCAGTGATGCACATCAGCCTATATTCCATTGGCTAGAACCCAGTCACATGGCCACCCTAACTGCAAGGGAAGCTGGGAAATGTAGTTTACCTTGTTGCCCAGGAGGAAGGGAAACATGTAGGTAGACAGCAGCTAGGCTCTGCTGCACTCCAGTGACACCATTACAAGTTGGTGGTTCAGCTGACAGCATGTTTTCTTTTCGTAACTATGAATATCACAAGTGTGCTTTCTTTGGGGCGACAGAAAGGTACCAAAGAAAATAGCAAAAACTCAAAGCCAGCCATTTCTCAGGCTTTCTGGCTCCATGAGATTGAAAATATTTAGAGGTCATAGGCTCCTTGGTTCTCACTGAATGCCACGTTTGTCCTAAATGATTAGTTTGACGTTGGGTAACAGAGTTGAAGGGTCCAGTGTTGTTTTAGTCAAAACTGGGTTTTCCTCTAACTGTCTGTTCACTTGTTTATTACCGTCTGGAAACCTAGTTCCCAAGAAAGCTGGAGTTTCGTACATGTCCAGGCATCTGAAGGCTCCACACGAGTCTGATGGGTGACATTATGTGTGTTCATGAGAAAATCATTTCAAGGGCTACAAATGAGTCCTTTAGTAATACCCAGGAGTCATAATGTCTGTGACATAATGAACCTTCCTAAATTACAACCTACACTAATTAGATCACTTATTGCCACATTCCAGGCCCTGAAACAATTTGCTTAAAGTGATAGTTACCTCTAATGAAAAGATACATAACGGAAAATGTCAGCAACCTTTTAAATCCTCCACAACTTATCATGAAGACTGTCTTGTGCAAAGTGCTCGTGGTGAAGCAACTTCTTTTGTCTCCAATTCCTCCTAAATTAGGTGAGTATTTTATGATCACTTGGAAATAGAGGGAATTCCCCGGGGTCATCAGGAGATTAGGTAAGGTCTGTCTGTCTCCTCCAACCCTTTTCTGACCCCTTCCTGCCTCTGCTCCTCCCTCCCTGCTCTACTACTCTCCTCTGCTTGGCTGGGACACTCACAACATCTTGCCTACAATGATTTATGGTTGTCAGTTTCTTAGAAAGTGGGCTTTCCTGGGCTGCCTGGGGGCCCTGATGGCCTGGCAGGGGTGACGTTCCTTGTCTCTCCTCAAGGCCTCCTTGAGGGTGCGCTGTGTCACAGCCACCTCTCTGGAGAGGTTGGAAGGGGTGTCCCCATCACACATACTGACGGAAAACAAGGTCTGGGGAGGGCTGGTACCATCGATGCCAGCCTGGCAGTTTGAGCTTCAGTAGGAAACAGACTCATTCGAGGAGGCCATTGAAAGGCACTATAGTAAGTCCCCTACACACAAACAACTTACTAACACTCGAACATGCCTCTGGTTCCAGCAGGGAACCAGAACCTGTGTCATCAACGTCAGAAAGTGAAAGTGGAAGTCGTTCAGTCGTGTTCGACTCTGCGCGATCCCATGGACTGGGGTCTGCCAGGCTCCTCTGTCCATGGGATTTTCCAGGCAAGAACACTGGAGTGGAGAGCCGTTGCCTTCTCCGGGGGGGTCTTCCCAACCCAGGAATCGAACCGGGGTCTCCTGCACTGCAGGTGGATTCTTTACCAGCTGACCTACCATGGAGAGAAATTGCAGCTTGCCCTCCGTCTCCTGTTGCTGGCGAGCCTTCAGTTCTGCCATCTCCCAGTTCCTCTCCCTCCTCTCTCTGTAACTCTTCTTGCCTGTTCAGCCCCTTATACCAGCTGTTGTACTGTACTACTGTACTTTTCAGGGTACTGTACGGTTAAAATGTTTTCTTTAATTTTTTGCTTGTTTTTATGTATTATTTGCATGAAAAGCATTGTACACCTATTATAGTACAGTACTATATAGCCAGTTGTGTTATTTGGGAACCTAGGCTAAGTTTGTTGGACTTAATGAACAAACCTGACTTACGAACCCTCTCTCGGAATAGAACTCTTTCATATGTAGGGGACTTACTGTATTTGCAAAGATATGGGCAGGGGGCAGAGAAACCCAAGGATGACAGTGAGCTGTTGCCACCTCTTGGCCCAAAGGGACCAGGGTAAGGAGCAGCCATCAGAATCGAGAAGTCAGAATCTCTAGAAAGGACCTCCCAGAGCTCTCTGCTGACCTCACTGCCTGTCCCAGGTGCCCCAGGGAGGGAGCCAGAGAATAAATTCCCCGGGGGGAGGTGAGCAGGAAGCACACTGGACCTCTTTGATCCAGACCGGTTGGATCAGCTTCCAGGGCCACCGAGCAGGGAGAGGAGAGGACTGCAACTTTGAGGGGTGAGGCACGCAGGTGGTCAGCGCCCGGCAGATTCTGCCCAGAGCCCTGTTGTTTGGGAAACCATCTTCCCTGCCTGCCACGGCTCCATGGCCTTTTTTTGCTCCCTTGGGTCCCGAGTTGCCGCTCTCCTCCGTGGAGGCGAGGAGCAGCGCTCTGGTCAGCCTGGGGTCTCACCCTCGGCTTGGCTTCTTCTGGGGACCAATGGCTGCCCTTTGGGGACATCCGATGACCTCATATCAGTGCTCCCAGGCCCAGAACACCCCACAGGCTCCCTTGTGCTTCAGAACTCACCCTGACAGCCTGAGGGTGTGTCCCTGCAGCAAAGAAGGAGCCTCATCAGAAAAACAGACCACACCCATTTAGAAAATGAGATCTCTCTGCAACACTCCTCTTTCTCGGAAAAAAAAAAAAAAAAAGAGGAACTGAAAGGGACTTATTTATTGCCTGGACCTTCTGGCTTCCAGAAAGCTTATTTGGAAGCACCCGGGGAGTTGCCTGACACAAAACAGGTGCTAAGAACCTAACAGGGGAATCTGAGTGGTAGGGCCTCCGGGAGAGTTCTCCAAGTTTGGAGTTCTCATTAAAAACCTTCCTTGATACCACCATCCCCTGGAAAAGAACTGAATCCATCTTGCAACTGAAAAGACATTCATTTGCCTTCAGGCTTGTGTGTCAGTAATGATTGTGATAATAGCAATAGCCCCTTTTAGTGCATTAGGTAATTTATTTGTGTTTTCCCGTTTTGGTCCTCAGAACATCTCCATGGATCACTCAGAGGTGAGGAAAAAAGTTCTGAGAGCTCCAGGCACTTCCCCGGGGCAACACAGCTGGGTGACGCTGCAAGCCAGTTCTTCCTGACAGTAAAGCTGGTGCTCCCCAGCCTCCGTCCCTCCTTGGCAGGCCCAGCTGGGCCAGAGAAAAATCCAGAAGAATTCTAAAATAGTATTCCTGATCTCAAGGAGCTAAAGACCTATTCGGGGAGGCAAGGTAAACCTTCAGGGAAAAGTTGCAGGTGCTGTAAGCTTCAGAGCCAGATGCCAGTGTGCATGCGTGTGTGTGTGTGCATGTGTGTGTGTGCACATGTGTGTGTGAGAGTGTGTGTGTGTAGAGGGGGCAGGCTGCATTACATACATCCTCTCATGTAAGCATCTCAACAATCCTATAAAACGGGGATTTGGGATCACCTCATCCTTACAGATGAGGAAGTTCAGTCTCAGAGAGGTTAAGTGGCTTGTCCAAGGTCACACAGCCAGTAAATTCAAGAGCCCGAACTCTAACCCAGAGAAGTCTGTCTCCACAGCTAATGCTTTTGACCACTGTCTAAGGCTCTGAGTTGATCGATACATAACCCAGCCTTCCTGTCCAGTCCATGCAGTGGAGCCTGGAGAAAGCAAGGACAGTCCTGTCCTGGGATTCGTGTTAATGAGATGAGACGGGATTTCCCCCAGGCAGGGACCTGGGGGCCAGAGGCCAGACAGAAAAGGGCAGTCCTGCTTTGGGGACAGCCAGGCTTCCCAGGGGTTCAGAGACTGCTGCCTGTAGACCTGGGCAGAGTCCCACACCCTAGACCCCAAATCCCTCCTGGGCCACTCGAGAGAGAGGGGAGTAAGCTCTGATGGAGAGGACCCCCAAGATCCCTTCCCAGGTCCTGCTCCCTTGAAAGTGTTTTTCTTCGCAGGCCGGTGAGGCTCTTTTCTCTCTGTAGCCAACATGTCCAAGGCTGACAGGTTAAAACTGCTCGCTTGCTTTTAAGTGTCAGGAGATGTAAATAGTTTTAGTCTTCAGTGGTTTCTGATTGAATCTCCTTTTGAAGTAATGATAGCTATAATTTAAAGCAACAGTTACCATATTTTCCTTGCTGACTGGCCTGCTTTGAAGCACTAAGTATAAATCTGCTTAAAATCTTAAAATAGCTGTAGCTCTGTCTCAATATTCTACCAGGAGCCAGGGAGATTCGGCCTCTAATTGCCATCATCTGTAACTAATATCAGCAGCACAGCGGGCTCGTGACAAGGTGGCTGGGAGAATTGCTCTGACATGGACAGGAAGGTAGAGGCAGAGACATGGTCCCTCTTGGGGACCCTTGGCTTTGGTTGGAGTTCGGAAGAAACCCGTCCTGAAATTAGGACCAAATGGGCTCGGAGCTCTGAGATTTTCAGGACGGTCTTTTCCAGCCCCTTACAGGAGCCTGGGGTGAAAATGAGAAGGGGGGCCTCCTTGCAAAATAGTATGTGGAAAGTTTAAGGATGGGCAGACACTCAGTTTGAGCCAATGCAATTTCCAGGGACTGCCTCCAGGCTTCCTTATTCTTCATAAGAAAAATAAGGGCTGGAGGGGAGACTCCAGTGTGGCTGGTGATCCGTGGGGAATAATGGATAACCTTTTCTGCTGTGCTCCAGCAAATGCATTGAAAACCCAGTTGATATCTTAAATTGGCAGCCATGTTTCATTCATTCACAAACATTAGTTGATTCAACGAATACTCAGCAAATCTCTGCAGTATGCGGGGCCGTGAACAAAATAGTCGGCAATCCCATCTGACAGGGTTTCTGATAAGCACAGGAGAGTTGGATGGCAATGAATGTAAGGGGGTAAAGTATAGCAGGAAAGTAGATAGGGAGGACCAAGGTTTTCACTTAAAAAATTATTGTCAGGCTGCTCTCGTGGCTCAGTGGCAAAGAATCTGCCTGCCAATGCAGGAGACACAGGTTTGATCCTGGTCCAGGAAGATCCCACGTGCTTCGAAGCGACTGAGCCTGTGAGCCACAGCGATGGAGCCCATGTGCTCTAGAGCCTGTGCTTCGCAACAAGCCACTGAAATGAGCAGCTCACGCATCACAACTAGAGAGTAGTCCCCCTTGCCACGGCTAGAGAAAAACCTGTGCAGCAACGAAGAGCCAGCACAGCCCAAAATGAATAATTAAATAATTTAAAAAAGACGTCACCCGGAAGGTGGCATAAAATGACATTTCTGTTTTTGTGTGAACTGGTCAATGAAAAGTATACTAATGCAAGCAGATGCAGACTATTATAAACAGAATGGATAAACAAGGTCCTACTGTTTAACATAGGAAACTGTATTCAATACCCCATGACAGCCATAATGAAAAAGAACATGAGAAGTATACATAACTGAATCACTTTGCTGCGTAGCAGGAATAACACATTGTAAATCAACTATTCTTTAATAAAATAAAATTTTTAAGGAAGTGTACTAATATGGATCAACTTAGCATTCTAAAAAATCCTGGTGGGAAACATTCAGAGAAGTTGACAAGGCTTATGCCAAGACTATGGGTGATTTTAACTTTTTCTTCTCTCTGCACACATTTTCTAAACAATCACGATAAAGATGTATGCCTTTTGGGAAAAACTGGTAATTGATTTTGGCAGTTCCTCAGTAAGTTAAACACAGAATTACTGTATGATCTAGTAATTCCACCCCTGATTATATACTTGGTGTTCAAACAAAAATTTATACTTGAATGTTCAGAGCAGTGCTATTCAGATTAGACAGAGGACATTAAACAACCCAATGTCCTCTAAGGGATGAACACATAGTGTGTGGTATATCCACATAATGGAACATTATTTGACCATAAAAAGGAATGACATGCTAACCCCTGCTACAATAGAGATGAACCTTGAAAACATTATGCTAAGTGAGAGAAGCCAAATGCAAAAGGCCATGTATTGCCTGATTCCATTTAAGTGGATTATCCTTACCAGAAAGCAAATGAGTGGCTGCCTAGGGCTACAGGGAGAAGGCTTAATGACTGTAGGGGTTCTTTTAGGGTAATGAAAATATTGTGGAACCTAGGTAGCGATGATGGGTGTACAACAATGTGGATGTACTAGATGTCACTGAATTGTGTACTTTATTTTTAAATTTTATTTTATTTTTGGGCTGCATCACACAGCTTGCGGGATCTTAGTTCCCCTACCAGGGATAGAACCCAGGGCTGTGAAAGTGCAGAGTCCTAGCCACCAGGGAAGTCCCCAAATTGTTAACTTTAGGGTAAAATGGTAAATTTTATGTTACGTATATTTTACTGTAATAAAGGAGACATGGCAGCTGGGTTAAGTTACTGGAAAAACTTAGTGGCTGTAGACGCCTGTAAGAGTTGCCCGAGGGATCTTTGTCTGGTAACCAAGAAGTCAGCTTTGGGGATTGGCAGGGACCTCACTTGAAAGACTCACTACTTCCTGTAATTCACTGAGCACCTCCTAGGTGCCCGGCAGTGAGGCTGTGATGGTCACAATGACAGGCCTTCTCGGATGGATCCCATGCTGGTCTGTCTCCCCAGGTGATGAAGCAGTTGATGGGAAGAGGTGAGGAGTCGAGGTGAGGCTGTCTGTGTGGACCACTGGCCCTGGCATGCCCCTCTGTGCTGAGGACGGAGAGCTCAAAGAGAGAAGCCAGGCAGACACTCTGGGAAGTACCTGCTGGGAGGTCACTGGGAAACCAGCTGGGTGGCTCTGGGGGCCCATTAAGGAATTAATGATTTTCCACAGATGATCCACAGAGAGGGTACAAATCATTGAGAAAGGGCCTGTTTTCCTGAAACCTGGGCATTCCAGTAGTCCTTAAAAGTTCCCATGCTTTTTAGGATGAAGGAAATCAAGCTGTCTGTTCATGGGGAGGGAAGAGGGGCATCTTCCATCACGGGGGCAGGAGGCAAGCCCTCCCATCACACCTGCCACCTTGCCTTTGCCTCCCCGAGAGCCCAGGAACCGTCTCTCATGTGTACCTCTGAGACTCTGCCCTGTGCCCCGGGACTCACCAGAACTTTCTGGGTCAGGATTTACAGCTGAAAACTTTGGTGCCAAGAAACAAGAGAGATTTTCTCCAAGCAACCTGCAGATCCCTGCTTGATTCTCCTCCTTTTTATCCAGTGAGAAGGGGCAAAGTCCTGCTCTAATCTGAGGCCCACAGATGTAGGCAACTCCCAGGCACAATAGGGGCTTGGAGTCCACCCCAGCCCCAAGAGAAGCTGCCCAGCCCCTGGGCATAGCTGGGTGAAGCCCTCCAGCCAGGGGCATCCCTGTGTGGGCACGCCCCACAGCTGGTGCCTCTCCCACTCCTTTCTGTGTCTCTGATTGTGGTCCAGCCAAACTCGACCATACACCTTCCTGGAATAGCCCCTGCCCTTCCCGCCTCCGACCTACTTCCTCTTCTCTCCTCCTGGAGTAACCTCCTGCAAAGCACCTCCTGTTGCACTCGTAGCCGTCCTTCCATCTCATCTCAAACGCCACCTCCTCCGAGCGCTCCCCATCCTTCCAGCCGTGTCCTTGTCCCTTACAGGGCCCAGCTCTCCTCTTGTGAATGTCAGGACAGTCTGCCAAGTACAGACTTCATCTGTGCTGCTCTCTAACCTTCAAAGAATCACACAGAGCCCGTGGTTTAAGACATAGCTTCGAAGTTGGACAGTCTGGGGTTCAATCCGGAATCAACTTGGGAAAATCACTTTACCTCTCTGACCTAAGTTTTCTTATCTGTGAAATGAAAATAATAGTAGTAATAATAATGAGGGGACTTCCCTGATGGTTCAGTGGTTAGGACTCCAAGCTTCCACTGCAAGGGACATGGGTTTGATTCCTGGTCAGGGAACTAAGATCCTGCATGCTGTGTGGTACAGCAAAAAAAAAAAAAAAAGTAATAATAATAGTGTGTTGAAAGTATGTTAGTCACTCAGTCATGTCTGACTCTGTGACCTGTGGACTGTAGCCACAAGGCTTCTCTGTCCATGTGATTTCCCAGGCAAGAATACTGGAGTGTGTTGCCATCTCCTTCTCCAGGGGATCTTCTTGACCCAGGGATTGAACCTGGGTCTCCCACATAGCAGGCAGATTCTTCACCACCTGAGCCACCAGGGAAGTCCAATAATAATAGCACCTACTTACAACACAGATGTCCCGTGAGGGTTAAATAAGAAGATGTTGTATATTGCAAAGCAGGGCCATGGCCGAGGTTAGGATGAGGAAAATGAGATGCCCAAGGTGCAAAATTTAAAGAGGTATCCAAGGGGTCATTAAAGTGCAGGCTGCCTCTTTCGCCTCACCTTGGTCCTGATCCTAATGCAAGTCATACTGGACAAGCTAGAGGACACAGGGAGGGATCGTGGGGTACACCAAGGACACATTCAGAAGCACATGCAGAGATTACTCCTGTGTTTGTACAACTCCCTATGTGTGTGAGTATTGGTAGGTACACATGTAAGTGTGTGTGTGTATATATATATACATACACACATATACATACATTTATAGGTGCATTTATCCATCCTAAAGGAGATCAGTCCTGGGTGTTCATTGGAAGGACTGATGTTGAAGCTGAAGCTCCAGTACTTTGGCCACCTGATGGGAAGAGATGACTCATTTGAAAAGACCCTGTTGCTGGGAAAGATTGAGGGCAGGAGGAGAAGGGGACGACAGAGGATGAGATGGTTGGATGGAATCACTGACTCAATGGACATGAGTTTGGGTAAACTCTGGGAGTTGGTGATGGACAGGGAGGCCTGGTGTCCTGCGGTTCATGGGGTCGCAAAGAGTTGGACACGACTGAGTGACTGAACTGAACTGATACATATATACACATATAGGTACATTTATAGGTGAATAGAAATGCCTGGGAAAATACACCAACAGTGATTTCAGAACTGGAATGGAGGAACTTTGCCATTATGCTCTTTAGTAGTTTTTCACACTTTTATATTACTTTTGTAATTAAAAATTAAACAGAAAGATATCCAATGAAGCAACTTTGACTCAGGATGGGAGTTTTTGCTCTAATATTTTCCTGCTGTGTGACCTCAACATCTTTGTCTCCCCATGACTCTCTTTGTTCTTGATTAAGAGGATGGGAAAATTGTCCTGGCATGCTCAGATATCTGCCTCTTCATCATCTGCACTTAACTGCATGCTCGCTCAGTCATTCAGTCGTGTCCAACTCTTTGCGACTCCCTGGACTGTAGCCCACTAAGTTCCTCTGTCCATGGGATTTCCCAGGGCAAGAATATTGGAGTGGGTTGCCATTTCCTTCTCCAGGGGATCTTCTCAACTCAGGGTTCGAACCCATGTCTCCCTCGTCTCCTGCATTGGAAGGCGGAGTCTTTACCACTGAGCCACCTGGGAAGCCCTAGTCTGCCTCCTTATCCTGGGACATTTCAGTTCAACAAGTATAAACTAATCAATTCATCTACTTGCCAAATATTTATTGAACTCCTACTGTGTTTTGGGCAACATGTTAAAGTCCAAGGACTCAAAGATGAGAAAGAAGATACTGGCCACTCTCCTAGACTTGGCATCCAGCGGAGAAACAGACGGTGGTCCAACAAACAACGAGGATGTGCGTGGTTCCAAGTGTGCTCATGATGTAGAACAGAAGACTAACACTGTCCACGACAGAGGGTTCTGGGGTCTCACGGAAGTTTGGGGGCTCAGAGAGGACCCTTTGGAGAAGGTGGCTTTGAGCTAACAACCGAGGAAAGAACTGGTTTAACTGAGCAAAGACAGTGATTGCGGAGGGGAAGATAACTGGTGGGAACAGCTTGTGTAAAGGCCCAAAAAAGGGATTGTTGAGGAATTACACAAGGACCAACAAGCTGGGACAGAGAGAGCATGGGGTTGAAGGACAAGTAAGATTAGGCTGCAGCAGTGGGCAGTAAGAGCCTGGAAAGTTCCACTATATTTCTGATCTTCCACCTCTCAGGCAACAAGAGGTCAATGAAAATTAAGGAGGTAAGAGACTGGATCAGAACTGTGATTTAAAAAGATCTTTCACTCACAGACAAAAAGAACAAATTAGTGGTTAAAATGGAGAGAGGGAAACGGGGGGCCATATAGAGGTAGAGGGGTAAGAGGTACAAACTGCTATGTATAAACTAAGCTGTTAATACAAGGCTATATTTTACAACACAGTGAGTATAGCCAATACCTTATAATGATTATAAATGGACTATAACCTTTAAAAATTGTGAATCACCATTTTGTATACCTATAACTTACATAATATACGTCAACTGTACTTCAATAAAAAAATAAAAGAAGTATAAAGAGATGTCTTTTCAATATGGGATATTTCAAGGCAGATGGGATATTACATATCAGGGGACAGCAAACTTTCTGTAAGGGCAAGGGTAAATATGTTAGGCTCTGTGGAATGTATGGCTTCTGTTACAACTGCTCGACTCTGATGTTGCAGCTTGAAAGCAGCCCTAGGGAACAGGAAAGCAAATGGGTGTCACTGTGTTCCAATAAAACTTTATTTACAAAAACAGACAAAGGGCCAGATTTGGCCTGAGGTCTGAGGTTTACTGACACCTTTTGTACGATAATGTTAATTTTGTCAGTGATAACAATATTATAATTATAGTTTTTTAAAAGTTCTTATCTACTAGAGCTAGGGACTGTAGGAATTGTGGATGACATGCCATGATGTCTGAGACTTATTTCCTATCTCAGGCAAAAACATCAAGGATAAACAGATAGGACAAAACTGACAAAATGTTGATAGTTGCTGAAGATAGTTGACAGGGGCCTATCAAACTGTTCTCTCTGCTTCTGTTTACAGAAATATTTTTTTTGGTGTGTGTTAGGAAATTTCCGTAATAAAAAGACTTAAAGCTCTCTCCAGATCTTTTAAAGCAGAGTGGAGAGTGGGCTGTGGGGGTTGGGGGCAGAGGGGCACTGACCATGTGTGAGGTCCAGGAAAGGCATAGACAGGTAAGGTCGGATCCTCACCCTCAGAAAGTTGACCATCTCATAGGGGTGATTAAGGATTCCGCTAATAAGAGCAGCTGGGGGGGTGTGTTTGGGCAACGGAGGAAACGTGTTTCAGCAAAGATGTCAAGAGGATGTTGATGGGTGAAGATGTGTCAGGGTACCACTACCCATCCGAGCGATGGGCCTGGCGTGGCTGGGACAGGAGGAGCCAGCAGGGCTGGTGGAAGGTTAAGGTAACCTTCCTGGCAGCCTGTGAAGGCAGGTGGGACCATGAACGGGTGAAGCACTCAGCTTCTGGAGCCATATTGCCCAACCCTAAGCCTACTCTTGCCATCATTTCCTAAATGTAAGTCAAATTGCTTAGCCTCCATGTGCTTCAATTTCCAAGTCTTCAGACTAGGAAAAATCATGTAAGACATAGAGCAAAGCAAGTGCTTAGTAAACCTCACCCACAATGATGCCTGAGGACGATATTGTTTGAGCAGGTGAATCTGTGCATTGAGAAATCACTCCAGTTGCAGTGGGTAGGATGAATAATGGAGAAATGAGGGCAGGGGTTGCTTAGGAGGCAGGAAACCGGATAGTCAGAGTGGGAAGGAGAAGGATGTTGAGGGCTGAAAGATATAACAGAGATAAAGTACGATGAACTGGGTGATGGATTAGATGGAGGAGATTGGCAGTGGGAGTGGGAGGGGAGTGAGAGGTAATAAGGGAGAGGGAGTGAAGACACAGTTCTAGAGCCTGGGAGGAGAGTGCTGTTGTGAAGGGAGAGGGTCCCTGTGTAATGAGGCTGGGTCGGGGACCCTGGGTTTGAGGGACTGCATTTGTGGGAATGCAGATTGGAATCTTGAAGCAATGAGGGTGTGGCCCTGATGAAACCTAAGTGATGCAAGACTCCCTGTCACCTTTAAAATAGGTTCCTGATTTATGCATCTTGTGGTCTTAGAACTGATTATTAAAAATGTAGTGTCACATGCACATCCCAGCTGCCTTCTCCTGAAGGTAATACAAGGGACTCTGGTTGCCTTTATTACAAGGAAGAGTGTTGTTTCTCAAAATATATTCTAGGTCTGCCTGGAAGGGTGTGTGTGTGTGTGTGTGTGTGTGTATGTGTGTGTGTGTGCAGGCATACACATGTGCATGTGAAATACTTCTTTTGAAACTACACAATCATCTTAATTAGATTGAACAGTCTTCCAATCCCTTATTTAGAATGGAATTTGGGGCCCAAGCTCTGCTTTCCTTTAACATGGAGAAGGGGAGAATGAAAATAAACTTTGATTTCACTGTGGCTGAGAAGCAAAGTCGGGGTGGGGCGTCTGGACTTTGAAATGTGGATGCCCTGTGCCAGCGACTGTCACTGGACTCGGGCGGGTCTCCCAAGGCAAGGAAGTTTCTGGGACCTGAGGACCCGCCCCACGCCCTCCCATCCAAGGCCTGCTCTTTGAAAGGTCCTCTGCTAAAGGGCCTAGCCTTTTATGACTCTAAGTTTGGGTTATATGGCACTAGGTTTCAGTCCCAGCCCCACTGTTTAGTAGATCTGTAACTTCGGACATGCCCCTTCAGTTCTCCAAATCTCACTTCAGTCTCAGTAAAATGGGGATAATAACAATTGCTTCCTATACCTGCGTGATGGTTGTCAGGCTGAGAGGAGATACGCATATACAGTATAAAAGCATAGTTGTTGTTTAGTGGCTAAGTCATGTCTGATTCTTCTGTGACCTCATGGATTGTAGCCCGCCAGGCTCCCCTCTCCATGGGATTGCCCAGGCAAGAATACTGGAGTGGATTGCCATCTCCTTCTCCAGGGAATCTTCCCAATCCAGGGATCAAACTCAGGTCTGCTGCATTAGAGGTGGATTCTTTATCAGTGAGCCACCTAGACCCAGCTTAAATATTTTGAAATAAGTGTAGTGTACTCTTAGTGACTATATGATTACAGACTGTGATGATAGCAATACTGAAGGTAAGATACAGTAACAGGGACAACAAAACATAGTAGGTGCTCAATAAATGGTGAGTTTTTTTTTTTCCCCTTATCTAAGAGAATCCAATGAGTCAGAACTACTGTGCTTTCCACACATTTGCCTTATGGGCATGAGCACTTTCTGATACTTTAACTATTCAGAGCAGGGATTTGATTGACTTCTCCAAACAGCCTGAGGGAGAAACAAGGGACGTTTCCAGAGGCTGAGATGTGTTCAGGGCTGCACGTCCAGTGGACACCGGGACATCACTAAATTATAGGTTGACATCCCCGGAGTCCTGAGTATGAGGGAATTGACTCCTTAATGGCCAACGCCTTGGGGACAAAAGTCCTTTATGACCCAGCATGTTGAAACGTGAGAAAGGAAACGTCAAATGTCCGCCCGTATCTTGATGTGAGGGGGCCTCTGTTGGCCCCTGAGGCCATCCTTCTAGCCTTACCTAGTGGAGGGTTACGAGGTTCAGCCAAGGAGAGTGGAGAATCCTTTAATGCTGGGTTTCTGTCCTTGCTTTCCCAGGGCTTCCCACAGGCAGACTTGCCTTGTGCGGGAGGAGCCGGTGACTAGTCACTGACCCCTGGGGAGGGCCCTGAGAGCCTTTGTGGTCAGTGTTACAAAAGTAACGATTGATGAAATAATCACTTTCCTGGATCTTCTGTTTGCTTTTTAGTTTGTACTATGTTGTGTTGGTTTCTGCCATACAATGATGTGAATCGGCCATAATTATATGTATATCTCCTTCCCCTTGAGCCTCCCTCCTCTCCTCCCATCCCACCCGGCTAGGTAATCACAGAGCGCCAGACTATGCATTTTACACGTGAGAGTGTATCTATGCCGATGCCACTTTCTCCAATCATCCCGCTCTAGCCCTCCCCCACTGCATCTACAAGCCCGTTCTCTACATCTGCGTCTCCACTGCTTCCCTGCAAACAAGTTCACCAGTACCATTTTCCTAGATTCTATAAATACGTGTTAATACACAATATTTGTTTTTCTCTTTCTGACTCAATCCATCTTTTAATTCCTTCCACGTGCTCCAAGCTAGAGAGTAGTTTGTGGAGGAAAAAACGGAGCCCCAAAGAGGGGAAGCGATTTTGTGGTTGTTACACGTAAAGCTGGGGTGTGAACTCACCTCTGTTGGACGCCAGAGCCCTAGTGTCTTTCCCCACGGCATCCCTGGGATCCCCTCTCTGTATCCTGGTGCTTGAGTCCATCAGCTCAGCCTCACCACCTCCCCACCTAACCTCATCCCACCCTAGCCTCTGCTCCCAGACGTATACAGAAACGCTGCTCTTCTGGAACTTCCGACATCATTCAGTTTGTACTTATGCTGCTTCAAATGACAGTCCTCATCCCCCACTGGAATGAACCAGGGCACTTTTCAATGTCTCCTAATGCATTTGGTTCTCTGGCTGACATTGAATACCTTGTTGCTTTCACCTCTGGTGAAAGACAGTGGCATCTGGCTTCTCAGCTTATCTCCTGTGCTTGATGAAGGATCACTGTATTTCCTCTTCTCCCCAAAATACTGACCCTCCTTGTGCTCAGATAACAGGGGTGGTCCCTAGTGGTTGCTGTCTCAGGGGCATTCTTGGTCTCCAAGGGGAGGAGGGCCTTGCACTGCCTCAGAGCTATGAGAATTCTCCTAAAATTGTCCCAGGTACCCTAGGAAAAGAAATTACTTTTTTAGTTCACTCTTGTATGTGAAACATTTACTGGTTGTTTAGTAGAATGGAAGGGCTGAAACGTTCATTGTAGTAACATGGTAGTGACTGCTAGTTGCCCAGTTAATGCCTAATCTCCCCTTATTCCTCACCAAAAGGACTCTGATCACATAGTAGTGCAGTCAGCTATAAGACTATTTCCCCCAACCTTCTCTGAGACTTAATTCTGGCCAGTGAAATGCAAGTAGAAATTGTTGGGAGAGCCATTCAGGATGTCTCCATAAATAATGACTGCTGAGGAAGGCCTTTTTTTTTATCTTACTTCCTTCTCCCTTCTGAAGCATAGATGTGATGGCAGGAGTGTCAGCAGCCATTTTAGATCATGAGGTAGCTGCAGATGGAAACAACATACTAAGAAGAATGGAAGAATAGAATGACAGAAGGAGCCTGGGTCCCTGAGGAACCATGGAGCCACTGTACCAACCCTGAACTGCCTACCTCAGTATTTCTTTCATATATGTAACAATAACCAGTTAAATGTTTCTATTATTTTGAGTTTTCTATTACATGCAATTGGGTCTAATCATTACTGATATATAACACTTAAAAGCAGATGGCATTCCAACAATGAGAAAATATGTATGTATGAAAGGTTGTTCACTGCTGTATCATTTGTAATTGCAAAACATTGAAAAACCTCTAAAAATCCACAATATGAGACTGGTTGCATAATTGTGATATAGCTACCCAATGGAGTTCTATGCTGCTATAAAAATGATTGAGGATAAGATCTGTGGCCTTAAGTGGGAGTGATTTAAAGGACATATTGTTAAAGTAGGATGCTACCTTTTGTGTAGAATGAGGGGGGGGGGTAGAAAATATATATGTATTTGCTCATTTGTGCAAAAAAAGTGCTAGAAGGATAAGACAGAAACTAATGAAACTGTTAGTCACAGGAAGTGAGTGGGAGTGGGGTTGAAAGAGGAGAAGGAATGGGAGGGAGTAACAGGTCTCTAGTATACTTTTTTTGTACACTTCTGACTTTTGGAACCATGTTATTATTTCATGTGCTAAAAAAAGAGAATTAAAATCAGAGTTGGGGAAAAGTCTTAAAATGAGATACAAGTGAAAACAAATGAACTGAACCATTTTTCAAAAGAAATGCACAGCCACAGGGAAAGGAAGGGTCAGGGAGAGCTGACCCCAGGGATTTTGGAACACAGTGTTTGGATGAAAGATAAAAAGAATCCTACTTGAGTCTTAAACTCTAGATAGTTGGTTTCTTTTTTGCAGGTGTATAGGTTAGCAATGCTGAAAATACTGGAATTGAGCAGATAAGTAAATACATTGTACATAATGGGAGCCAGGTTTCTCATTGACAGGGAAGGGAATCACATATAGGGAAAAAAGAAAGATCTAACGAAGTCTGACATGTTGGATTGGAATTGGAAGTACAGTGTTCATTGGAATTGGAGGTACAATGGGTAGGGGTTATGTATAGAACCCCTCCCTACAATTCTTGCAAATTTTTCTGTAAATCTGAAAGGAGGTCAAAATTGAAAAATTAAAAGAAATGAAAACGTATGGCTCGCTTGTGAGAGTTGAGACTGAGGCTTGAACCCAGTCCTTCAGGTCCCCGGTCAGGGGTCTCTTTCTTGTCGCACAACCTTCTCTTCCTTCTGGGTGTGGACCTAGGGAGGAACCTCAGGTGAAGGTCAACACAGGGCAAGTGGATTTCCCATCCCCTGCTCATTCATTGGTGGGAAGGATCCCTGGCATCTGACATGCGCACAGAAGAGGAGCGGGTACCCTCCGTGGGGCTGAGGCCACATCTCTAGGATCTTTGGTTGCTGCTGGAGCACTAGATCAGGAGGTGTCTGTCTCGGTCCCCTTGTGGACACAGGTAAGGGGGTGTGGCTCAGCCTTTGAGGGTCTTCTCTGCACGCTATCTTCCTCACTTACCCACTGATCTTCCTGTCTTCCCTAAACATGTGCAGGAAGATTTTTTCAATGTGATATATCCCTCCCCTTATTAACTCTTTTCACTTACCTTGGATAGGGCCATTCCTCTCATAGGCTTCTTATATTTCAAAATGTTGCTTCCCTAGGGTTTCAATAGTAATTCAACGCAATGGCCAAAAAAAGAAAGGAATGAGTCTTTTCCCTCGTTGGCCATTCCCCCTCTTGTTCAGTAGCTACGTCCTGTCAGACTCTTTGTGACCCACAAACTGCATCACGCCAGGCTTCCTGTCCTTCTCTATCTCCCTGAATTTGTTCAAACTCATGTCCATTGAATCAGTGATGCCAGCCAATCATCTCATCCTCTGTCACCCCCTTCTCCTCTTGCCTTCATTCTTTCCCAGCATCAGGGTCTTTTCCAATGAGTTGGCTCCTCACATCAGGTGGCCACAGTATTGGAACTTCAGCTCCAGTCCTTCCAATGACTCTTCAGGGTTGATTTCCTTTAGGATTGACTGATTTGATTTCCTTGCTGTCCAAGGTATGCTCAAGAGTCTTCTCCAGCTAGGAGTTTGTTAATATGTGTTCAGAGCACCTGAGTGATTCAGAGTTTGGCAACTGGGTTAAAAACTTCACTCTGTGTCTCTTTTTCTGTTTTACATATAGGGTTACCGTTACCATCTTTCTAAATTCCATATATATGCGTTAGTATACTGTATTGGTCTTTATTTTTCTGGCTTACTTCACTCTGTATAATGGGCTCCAGTTTCATCCATCTCATTAGAACTGATTCAAATGAATTCTTTTTAATGGCTGAGTAATATTCCATGGTGTATATGTACCGCGCCAGGTTGGATGCCTGAGACAAGTGCTTGGGGCTGGTGCACTGGGAAGACCCAGAGGGATCGGGTGGAGAGGGAGGTGGGAGGGGGGATCGGGATGGGGAACACATGTAAATCCATGGCTGATTCATGTCAATGCATGGCAAAAACCACTACAATATTGTAAAGTAATTAGCCTCCAACTAATACAAATAAATGAATTACATGTAAATCCATGGCTGATTCATGCCAATGTATGACAAAAACTACTACAATATTGTAAAGTAATTAGCCTCCAACTAATAAAAATAAATGGAAAAAAAATGGAAAAAAAAAAATAAAAAATTTAAAAAAAAACAAAAGAAAACCTCACTCTGCCTTTGGGACCTCAGTTCCCCACCTGCAACGTGGGGCATGACAATGGTACTGACCTTGCTGAGTGGTTCTGAGGATTACAAGAGATAAAGCATATAGGTGTTTATTCTAGCATCAGCGAACGTTAAATGGTAGTAGAATTTGATGGCAGTGATCTTGTGCAGCAGTGCAAAAGAGGAGCCACTGGGAAGACCACATTGCTTTCCTGAACCCAAACTCATCTTCTCTGGAATTTCATTTAACCAGCCAGTGTGTTTGATAGATTTCATGGCCTTTGGAATAAATACGTGGGTTTAATCTGCTTGGCAAATATTCTTCCCCCAGTCTTTCCCACACGGTGTGTAACTGAGGGCTCCCTGCCCTGGCCTGGGGGTGTGTGTAGCTCAAACTTCCATCTTTCCTGGACACAGAAAGGCACCGTGGTGGTGCAGTTTTCCAGAAAGCATTTTCTTCCATGCCTCTTCATAGTGAGTGTAGGACAACAGCAGTTTGCTGATGTGGAGGGAAGGTCGTCTGCTTTATTAAGCCCCATGCAGGTCTCCCTTCAAATATGACCATTTAGAGTCTTATTACTGTAATAATAGGGAGATGAGCACAACCCAGGAGCTCCTCGAATAAGAACATTTCAGAACATCATTATTTGCGGGTACAAAAGCTTATTCTTTGGGGAGGTAAAATCATCTGTAAAATTTGTTAAGTAGTTTCAACAGGACCTCTTATGCCAAAACTCTGCAACAAAAGTTCACTTTCCTTCACTAGCCTGCTTGTGTTGACCTAGATCTCTCAGTTGCTTTATCTTCTTGCACTGTGTCTGGTTGTCGCTGTGTGTGTGTGTGTGTGTATGTGTGTGTGTATGTGTGTGTGTATGTGTGTGTATCTGTGTGTGTATGTGTGTATGTGTGTATCTGTGTGTATGTGTGTGTATGTGTGTATGTGTGTGTATCTGTGTATATATGTGTGTATGTGTGTGTCTATGTGTATGTGTGTGTATGTGTGTATGCGTGTGTATGCGTGTGTTTATGTGTGTGTGTGTGTGTGCACGCGCATGTGTGTGTATGTGTGTGTATGTGTGTATGTGTGTGTGTGTGTATGTGTGTGAGCACATGTCTGAACATTTTGGGGAGAGTCTTTAAATAGTATGTGTTGGCCAGTGGGGCATACCCAACAGTTTCTGAGATACAATTCACAGGAAATTGTAATTCACTCATTTAAAGGTACAGTATTCAATGGCTTTAGTAAACTGACAGTGTTGTGCAACTGTTACCGTAATCAATTTCAAAACATTTTCAATCACTCAAGAGAAACCCTGTACCCTTTAGCAGTCACTCCCCGCGTCTGCCCTGCCCTTACAACCCTAGGAAACCACTAACCAACCTCCTGTCTCTATAGATTTGCTTATTCTGGATATTTCAGATAAATGGAATTATGTAATATGTGATCTTTTAAAGTGGGCTTCTTTAACTTAGCACGTTTTTAAAGTTCATCCATGCTGTAGCACAGAGGTCCCCAACCTCTGGGGTCTAATGCCTGCTGATCTGACGTGGAACTGATGTAATAATAATAGAAATATAGTGCAATAGGTATTACGTGCTTGAATAACCCGCAAACCTCCCCCCAGCTCTGGTCCATGGAAAAATTCCATGAAACTAGTTTCTGCTGCTGTAGCATATATGAGTACTGCATTCTTCTCTAAGACCAAGTAGTACTGGATATACCGCATTTTGTTCATTCATTCATCAGTTGAGAAACATTTGGGTTGTTTCCACTTTGGGGCTGTTAACACTGCTGTGAGCATTCCTGGACAAGCTTTTGTGGATGTCTGTTTTCATTTCTCTTGAATGTGTATCTAAGAATGGAATTGCTGGGTCATATAGAAACTGCGTTTAACTTTTTGAGTAAAGGTCAAATTTTTTTGAAGGGATTGCCCATCTTACATTCCCATCAACAGTGTATCATGGTTGCAATTTCTTCATGCTGTCACCAACACATGTTAATGTCTATCTTTTTATTGCTATCATTTAACCTTTAAGTCATATCCAACTTTTCTGCCACCCCGTGGACCCCACCAGGCTCCTCTGTGTATGAAATTTCCCAGGCAAGACTACTGGAGTGGATTTCCATTTCCTTCTCCAGGGGATCTTTGCAACCCAGGGATTGAACTCAAGTCTCCTGCTTTGGCAGGAGGATTCTTTACCATCTGAGCCACCAGGGAAACCTGTCTTTTTTTTTTTATTACAGATACCCTAATGAATGCGAAGTGATATCTCATTGTGGTTTTGATTTGCATTTTTCTGTTGACTAATCATGTTGAGCATCTTTTCATGTGCTTATTGGTCATTTCTCTTTGGAGAAATGTATATTCAGATCCTTGGCCCACTTTTAAATTGGATTATTTGTGCTTTATTGTTAAGTTGAAATAGTGTTTTAATATATATATTCTAGATACAGTTCTCTCATCAAATATATAATTTGTAAATATTTCCCCCATTATGTTTGTTATCTTTTCACCTTCATAGCACGTTTACAGCACCTTTATAGTTATCCTTTGTAGTTTTACATTTTGATAAAGTTCAACTTGTATTTTGGTTTCATACCTAAGAAGGCTTTACTTTGCTTAGGGTCACAAGTATTTTTGCCTGTATTTTCTTCTAAGAGTTTTATAGCTTTAGCTCTTTCAATTAAGTCTATGACATTTAAAACATTTTGATTTAATTTTTATATATGGAATGAGGAAGGGTCGAACTTGGTTCTTTTGTACATGGATATCCCGTTGTCTCCATTTTTAAAATATAGAAATAGTTCTGTGCCAGTTTGTAAATTGTGTCCCCTCTTTAGCTCGGACAGTTCCTCCACTTCCTGGACATTCCCACCACTCACAGAACAACTTGTCAATGTCTGGCCCAGTGAAAGGCCTCAGGTCCCTGCCAGCCCTGATGCTGGTGAAGTCCCAGCTGTTCAATATTTCAAATGTTACACTTATGTGTTGGTGTGTGTTGTGACACATTCTCAGGGTTGGTGATACCAATATCAATTCAGAGAAATCCCGTAACTTGCCATTAATAACCATGTATTGTACCTGGAGGGGGTGTTGCTAGAGCAAAGAGAAAGGTCAGCTCTTCTGTAATTAGCACATCATTGAGGACTAGACAAGGGTGGACCCTGCCCCCAAAATGAGCTCAGTAGTTGCATGAAAACCTGTGAGCCAAAGATCTCAGTCGGCAAGAAGAGAACATTCTATTGTGGTTTCTCCACAGGCAAACTTCTAACCCATCTGATGTTCCCATCACAAATGTGCCATCTGAGGACCAGGGAGATGAGCTGGGTGGGTTCCTCCTCTGCCATCTCCTAGGGGGTTAGCCTGAGTCTCAGAGTGAGTTTGACTGTGCACCGTTTTATGGGATGGAAGGAGCCTCTCCCTTTCCTGGAAAGGTGAAATGGTCGAGACAACTTCCTTAGATGTTGTCTAAGTGTCTAAGATGTTCCTCTAGTGTGCGGAACAGTCCAGTGTCACAGGAGTCAGACACCACTTAGCACCTAAACAACAAAAAACAACTAGTGTCTGGTGCCTTCTAGGGCCCTGTATCTGCAGCTTGCTGGGCCACGGAGAGGGACCGTGCCCAGGCACAGAGGAACTCCGTTTCTGCCCGCCCCTCTGCGCCCCCCGCCCCCATCTCTGCTCAGCTCTTCTCTCCTTCAGTGTCTTCGCTCCACCTTTCTGGATAATTATATTTTTGGCAATGGCCATTCTGCGTGCTGTGGCGCGAACCGTCGAGTCAATGGCCTTTTCCCAAGTACTATTTCCAACAGGGCCGTGCCATCCTGTTATTCTGCTGAAGTCCAGGACACGAAAGGTCAGGGGCCTTGCCAGGGGAACAGACTGTGGTGTGAAGCCCTCCTGGCCCAACTGTTACATGGCCAGTAAAGGAATGTCTTAGGAAAAATCAGTGAGAGCGTATGACAGGTTTCCCCAGCCTCATTGCCTGGCCTCATGACAAGTCCTGACTGCACCATAATATATGAGTGGTCAGGAGGAACTGGGCATATATTTAGGGTACTCAGGTATGGCAGGGGGAGGGCAGAGGACAACTGAATACGGAGTGGCTACTGCCTTCAAACCATGCTCTTGGGCTGACTTCATATAGCAAAACACGATGACAAGTCCCTGACACAGGGCATACCTGAACAAAGGGTAACTCTTGCTGTCTCGTATAATGATTGCATGTTATAAATGTATTTAAAGTTGTTGTATTTGATGACTACTAAACTATTTCTCCAAAATTCTATTTAGAATGATAACATGTAGTAATTCTTACTTTGTAAAGTATCTGTAGGTGGTTTCCCTAACCATCTAAGTACACTTTTAGAAAAAACTTAATTTGATTGCTGCATTCCAAAGCAGCAATGTCTTTATTGAGTGATCACTAATGCTAGGCTCTGGGAGGTACCCAGCACCAAGATGATCTCCAGCCTAAAGATGCATCTCCCAGCTCAGGTTCAAGTACAAAAGGGCAAGAGAGAGAAGGACAATTAAAGAGAAGGGAACATGCCAAGCGTGTTCATGACTTTAAGAAAAACATGGTCCCCAAGAATCTGACCCCATCCTTCTGGCCTTTGTCACCCTTTCAAGATGTTGGGGTCCAACTTCCACCCCAAGCTAGGGTATTCCCCCTTCCTTAGGCATGCTTACAGCACTGTGCTCTTATCCTTCACGTTGCTGTTGTTCAGTCAATAAGTTGTGTCCGACTCTCTGCGACCCCGTGAACTGCAGCACGCCAGGCTTCCCTGTCCTTCGCTATCTCCCTGAGTTTGCTCAAACTCGTGTCCATTGAGTCAGTGATGCCACCCAACTATCTCATCCTCTGTCTGGCATTTTTATTATTATGACTATTATTATGAATAAATTATGTGTTTCCAACAGAGTGAAAGCTCCAGGAGGGCAGAGACTTTGTTCATTTTGTGCCTCTGGCACATTATTGAATGAATTAATAAATGAATTGTTATTCTTGATAAATATTCTTTAATGAATGAATGAATAAAAATAAGCAAAGGAGTCAGTCCTTGACCCAGAAGTTCCTACCTATTTTGTGCCCATCTGGTATAGCTGCCCTTCCTTCCTTCCTTCCTTCTTCCTCCCTCCCTCCCTTCCTCCTTCTCTCCCCACTTCCTTCCTTCCCCTTCTCCTTTCTCTCTTTTCCTCCCACCTCTCCTTCCTGCTCTTCATGAGATGTCCCCAAGTTTAGTGGGGATCAGCCGTGAGAAAGTCTATAAGAAATCAGTTATTCTGAAAAAAAAAAAAAAGAAATCAGTTATTCTGAATCGAGTCCTACACTTTCTATTTATGTATATCCCGGAGAAAGAAATGGCAACCCACTCCAGTATTCTTGCCTGGAGAATCCCATGGACAGAGGAGCCTGGCGGGCTACAGTCCATGGGGTCACAAAGAGTCGGACACAGCTAAGTGACTGATGCACACACATACACCTATGCTATGAAACAGGGCTTCCCCGGTGGCTCAGTGGTAAAGAATTCTGCCTGCAATGCAAGAGCTGCAGGAGACACAGGTCCCGTCACTGGGCCAGGAAGATCCCCTGGAAGGAGGCCATGGCAACCCACTCCAGTATTCTTGCCTGGAGAATCCCAAGGACAGAGGGGCCTGGCGGGCTACAGTCCATGGCGTTGCAAGAGTCGGCCACGACTGAAGTGACTTAGCAGGCACACGCTCACCACACCGTGAGGTGTCTGGAAGGGCATGTGGGCAGAGGCCGTGGCCATGAGGGACTTGGTGTTACTCACAGCTGATCTTAACACGTGCGAAGGTGGAAGGAGGGGCGAGATGCCTCTTGAGCCCTGGCAATCTCAGCCTCGGGTTGGCATACAGCGCCTTCTCCCTTGACTGCTTTCATTCCCTTCTTCCCTGCCCGCCCTCCAGCATCCTCCACCCTGTGCATCCCACAGAGGTCCACCTCTCAGAGCCGGTTCCTGTCTCCATCCTGGAAGGACCACAGGCTTTGCTGAGGAGCATCTAGGCCAGTGCTTCTCTCACTTCAGTAAGCTCTCTCATCACCCAGAGAGTCCTAAGCAAATACAGCTTCTGATTCAGCGGATGTGGAAGAGGCCCGAGACTCTGCATTTCCAACAAGCTCTGGGAGTGATGCTGATGTTGCTGCTCCAGGGATGACACATTGAGTACCAGAGACCTAGAAGTAGGACAAGCCTTTCTGCTGCTAATGTGGATGGTCTCTTACAGCAAACCATTGGTGTGTGAACTCTATTGGAAACCCTATTCTACCAGGACTGGAGATGGAATGAAAGGAGTAGACAGAGCCCCTCATCCTGTCCTGTGCTCACTTAAAAGGATAAAATCTAAGGGGACAGACTCAGACTTACCCCTCTGGCACATCTGCTCCCAGGCCCAGGCCCTGCTCCCAGGCACCGCCCTCCGTGCAGTGGGTGCACTGGGCCTATCTGAGACAGGCCAGGCCCAAGGGCATCAGGGTCCCAGGGTCTGGGTCAGAACACTCGGTCAAGCTGAACAAGTGGCTGAGCTTGGGTTTCCCTATGCACACACTGGGGACAATAAGAGCTATTGCCTAGGTTCGTTGTTGTCATCCATAAAAATAATATTTGTAATGTGGTAAGTAATTATTAGGCAAGAGGCAAATCATTATGCACGATGCATTGTTCTAAGCGTGACTGAACTCATTTAACTCTCTTAATGAGGGGGGATGTCCCTGGTGGTCCAGTGGTTAGGACTCTGAGCTCTCACTGCTGAAGGTCTGGGTTCGATCCCCAGTCGGGGAACTAAGATCTCACAGACTGCACAGTGCTGCAAGAAAACAAAGAAATAAAATAAAAACTAAAAATAAAACCTATGAGGGAGGTAAAATTGTCATTATTATAATTATTCTTTATGTTTTAAAGGAAGAAAAGTTCAGAGAAGCGCAGTGAGTAGCCCAAGGTCACACAGTTAGGGAGTGATGAAACTGGGATTTGAACCAAGGGCATCTGACCCTGCTGCTTCATGGATATCTGGGGGTGCTTGGTGAATGAATGAATGAATGATTCTCAGCTCCACTGTGAGGTCCAGAGAAATTGCTCTCTATCTCTCTCAAGTATATTAGATATTTAAAAATGACAAACAAAAAAAGCTTTTTGAAGAGCTAACATACTCACATTTATCAAAAGGAACAAAGAGATAGAAACTGAAAAATATCCCTCAGGGCCCCGATCCCCAGCCACCCAGGTCCTTTCCTTAAGGCGACCACTCTTACCAGCTTCTTATACAAACAAATGTATATTCTCCTTTTAATTCAGATAATAGCATGCCATCTGGAGTATTCTGCCTGGATATTTTTCACTCCATGAAGATCATTCACTTTACCAGAAGACTTTCTTAAACTCCATCCCCCTCCCCCAAGCCTGAATGTCTTCATCTGTGGCGATGAACATTGAATAAAATGCACGGAAAGTGTTTACCATGGGGCCTATCGAATAATAAACACTTCACTCCATCTAATTGATTGTATTTTATTGAAGCAGGGTAACAGAAGTAAGAGTTGAAATGGCCTCCGCTCTGGACAGGCCTCGGAGGCCAATCCCAGCTCCTGAAGGTGAGGAGACTTCCTGCTGAAGTCTGTGGCCAGATAATGAGCCATTCACCCCTGAAGACAGGAAGGGAGGAAGGAAGGAGCAAACCAAAACATGGACGAAGAAAACTTCAAAACCACTCTGAAAAATAGGACCTGAGCCCCCCCCATCCCCACCCTCACCCCCTTTCAACGGCCTCGCCAGCACTGAGGTGGACACTGTCTGGCTTCAGACACTTTCCCTCCACACCCCAGCATCCAGTCGAGAGAAGTGGGATGGGAGCAAAGAAATAAATGGGGTTGGTTCACACAGAGCCTCTAGATTCCATGTTACAGTGATGAATAATGTCCAAGGCCCAGAAAACGCACAGCTTGGTTGGGTCCAGGACTCTTATTCATATAGAGGTGTGAGCAGAGGGGAGCAGAGCTCTTGCCCTGCTAAGTTTGTGGAGCTACGATTCCAGGGCCCTGGCAGGACCCCTGGAGACTGGAACAGTCTGCGACCCAGGCAGATGGCCTGCCTGGCTCCCCACTCTGGACGTCCGGCTGGCAACGGTGCCATAGGCCCACACTGATCTGGGCATGAGAGGTGGGTCTCTTACTATCATGAATTCATTTCTTTCCTCCTAGCCATTGAAATCCCATAAAAAAAAAAAAAAAGACCCCAACATAACATTTAAATAATAGCAAGTTTCTTCTAATCTCTTCATATTTTTTTTATCACCGTTTAAAAGATTTTTTTCAAATTACCCTTGGAAACTCCCACTATCTAATAATTTTTGAAAAAAAGGAGAGAGGAAAAGGAAAGGGAGGGGGGATAAGAAAAAAAAGAAAAGCCCACCAGAGGCAGGGAAGGTCTGCTTTGTCAGGGAGAAGGAAATAAAGAGAAATCAGCCCAGCTTCAAAGGGCGCATTTCCATAATTGCCCTGTAACTTTGGCAAAATAAATCTGAGCGGCTGAGAAGAGCACAGTCTCTCAGATGAGTGCACTCCAAAGGCCCCGAGGGCTGTGGGCCCACTTGTTAGCCGCCCAGAGCAGTGAGAGAATGCAGGACAAAAGCCATGAAATCACAGCCTTCTCGTCCTAGACGGTCAGCCCCAGAGTAAGACCTTACCCCGCCTGCCTCCAACTGGCTCCAGCTCCCTGTCCTGGGGCACGCTCATGCACGCACACATGTGCACACACACGCACTCCGGGTTAAATAAACAAGTAAATAAACAAATGCATTTATGTGCATGGACGGACTGGCAACAGTTAAGAGGTGGCAATAATTAGGAGGCAGGAGTTAAGCTTTCAGCTGTGACCATATTCCCGTAACCTGCTCCTGATATAAATATCCAGGGGAAAAGGCTCTAACTTTCCAGGCACGCATCCTCTTTGGGGTTGACTCTGTCCCTCTGGCCCAAGACGATGCCACCTCCAGTGGCTCCTCAGGCACCAGACTGAGCTGAAAATCTGCTCTTTCTTTTTCCCAGGCTGGCATAGTTTCCTGTTTGCCTCCCTCACTCCCGCTTCCCCATTCCAGGGCTAAAAAGTTTTTTTTAAAGAACAAAAATGCTCCACTTAGCGCCCTGTGTTAATGTTTACCTCCGCAAAGCTGTGGTTTCTGGGAGAAAATACCTTCCTTGATTGCCCCAGATACCTCTCCCCTCTCTCAACTCCACGTTTCTCAAGCTTGGCGCTGTTGACATTTGGGATAATTCTTCGTGGCAGGGAGCCTGACTTTGCCTTATAGGACCTTCCCTGGTTTCCATCCATGAGATGCTGGTAGCACCCCTACCCAGTCACGACGACTGAAAGTGTCTCCAGACATTGCCATCTGCCCCAGAAGTGGGGCTGGTGGGGGGGGGGGTGGAAATTACCTGGTTGACAACTGCTCTTAGGAGCTCTTCTGGGTCTCTCGCCCTGAGTACTCATCCTTTGCAGCTTCAGGAAGAGATGCCTGTGGGGTTTTCCATCCAGACCATCAGGATGGCCTTAAGAGGGGCTGGAGCTTCTGTTCAAAGGCAAATAGCAGCAACATTAAAGCAAGGTTGGTGACACAATAGATGGATATTTTTTAACGTGGTCAAGTAGGCTGGCTGGACCATGTGACAGTGACCAGTTAGGATCCAGGGGTGGTTTCTAGAGGGGTCACGGGGCCGTTTCCTCCATGTCTCTGTCTTGGGAACCCACATTTCTTTCATTCGCGTCTCATCCTAGCCAATGTTGGATTTGTAAGAAATTCTGAAGAAATTCATCTAATCTGATCTCCTCCAAGTGGCAGCTGATGAAAGCCTGAGAGAGTATGAAGCTTGCCCCCACTCAAGTTGCAAATGCTTCTAACCACAGATGCAATTTTTACACACCTGCAATTGCTCATTTTCATTTGATGGAGGTAGAAGGTACTACATACAACCAGAAACTACAGGATGCAGAGGACATTTCTAGAAGGATATAAATAATTAGGCCCAAAGTGAGTTCTTGACAGAAACTCCCAACAAACCAGTGAAGGCATCTGACATTCCTTCCCAAGCATTCAGTCCCTCTCTCTAATCTTCCAGAACCCAGGCCTAAGACAGAGGACCCACTGGCCCTGCCTGGCCACCAGGTGCCCAGAGGACAGCAGTCCAGGAGGTGGTCCCTCCCTCTCCCCACTCCTCCTCTGGAGCAGGTGAGTGGCTGGAGCATCCGTTCCTCTCCCCAAAGCCCCCTGGCCCTTCTATGCTGCCTTCTGACTAGAGACCCTGCTTCCTCCTTGCTGCATTCCACCCCAAAATAAATTCAATTGGAAACCATGAACCTGCTGGTTCCAGAGGTGGGCCATCACTTAGGGAGATAATTTTATTCTCGTCTGGCTCACTGGCCCGGCGAAACACCCCCCACCTCCAGCTCCATGCAGATAATGAGAGAAGCAGTGACATCTACTCCTTCCGCTGACCTAGTTGATTATCCCCACACACCTCCCAGTGCTTTGCATAACCAGCCCCGACAGCAGGAACTCCTTCCAGGCGGAGTGATTGACATATTTTATTTCTAATTGAAGCTTAATCAGGACCAAGGATGAGATTCCCAAATATTCTCTCTCTCTCTCTCTCATTCTCTGGCTTCCTGTTTTTCTCTTCCTCTCTTCCCTAGCTTCCTTTTTAAATCATAGGGCCAGGTGATAAAGGACAGAGGCAGTTTCTGGGATCCCTGAATGGAGAGTGATGAGGTGGGGAACTCAAGGAGGAGGTCCTGAGAGGAGGCTGGGGACTCTGTTTCCTGGTGAAATGAAAGTGGTGCAGAGAAATGGCCTCCTCTTCCCCCCTATTAGCTGAAAAGCCTATGGGGTTCCTTTCTGTCTTGATCACATTATCTTATTGGGGTCACCTTGGGACCACTGGGGCTTCCCTCTTGGCTCAGATGGTAAAGAATCTGCCCACAGTGTAAGAGACCTGGGTTCAGTCCCTGGGTAGGGAAGATGCCCTGGAGGAGGAAATGGTAACCCACTCCAGTATTCTTGCTGGGAGAATCCCCTGGACAGAGGAGCCTGGGAGGTTACAGTCCATGGGGTCTCGAAGAGACACAACTGAATGACCAAACAATAACACTCGGGGCCATCTGAAGTGGCCGTGTATTCTATGGGACAGGCAAGACACACACACGCTGGGTCTCTCCCAGGTGTACCTCAGCTCTCCTCTGGTATCACATATCCTGCCCTTTCAGTGGGGTGTGATCGGCCTCCTCCAAGAACCAATATCCCCAGAATAGGACAGTTGACATGCTGACCAAGCCAGCAGGCAACCAGATCAGACCTCTCCAAGCTGAGGCTGGCCTGTCCACGCCCATCTCCCTGTGAACGGACGGATGCATGGTTCAATCTCTTGCTGGACGGTCAGTGTGGAAAGGCTGTCCACCCAACTTCTGCTCTTCCTGCCGCACTCCTACCTGGACAGTGTCCCTTCTCCTTAAGTTCAGCTGGGTCCTCAGATGTCTGACTTTTATGGCTGATGGGAGAGGGTGGGGCAGAATACTAGCAGGAGTTTGAGGCGTGGGGATCGAGATTCTGGAATATAAGGACAAGACTAGAGCTATTTACTCCTCCTACCACGTGCCAGCACTGGACACGCTTTGTCTCTCATCCTCACCACCACCCTACCAGGTCACTATTCCCATTTTCCAGGTGAAGAAATAGGGTGCAGAGAAGTTCATTGTCTGCCCAGAGTATCCCAGGATGCAGAGAGGGGAACTGGTCTGTGCTCCATGAAGCCCGTGAGTTACTAGCTGAGGGGCTATCAGGCTTGTCCATGTGAAGACACTCATGTGAACCAGAGGCCTCTGCCCGGGGAATGGAGGCCTGGCCTCTGAGGTTCAAGGGGCAGGCAGCTGGAAGTGGACTCCACGTCGGGAGGGGCTATATCCAGGGCCAGGGATGAACCACAGTCTCTGCCGGCCACCTGGGAAGGAGCCTGAAGTCTCTCTTCTGGGTTAGGGGCTGGAGGAACAAGTCCCATCTTTGCTGGGTATATGCTTCTGTCTCACCCGTCCACAGTGGGCCCCAAAGGCTGAAGACCGACCCTCCTTCCCGCCCGCTCTCGGGAAGCCGCCACACCAGGCTCTCCCAGCCTCCAGGAGGATCAGCTGGGGTGCAGAACTGGCGGCTGTGCCCCCCAAGGTGGGTCCTTGCCGGACTCCCTCCGCTTCCACCAAGATGCACAATATGACTTCGAGTGTGCAGGCTCCCCCCTCCCCACCCCAAACTTTCCGGGACCCGCGAGACTGTCACATGCCCCACTGTGCGGGGGCAAACACGGGGTGTCTGGCCGCTCTATACATCTACCAACTCCACGTAGGAAGGGAGATGCAAAAAGGATACTCCCACTTTGTATCCCAAGGCGCCACTCTTCCAGCATCTCTACAACTTAAGTCAAAGTTGGGCAGGGCAGGCTGACTTCAACGGAGAAAAAGCAGGCGCGGAAGGGACGAGACGCGCGGCCTGGCTGGAGAGGCCGCCGAGGCAAGCGCCGAGCGGCCCTTTTGTCCTGTAGAGGGAGCTCCAGCCCCAAATTTCCCGGCTCCCTCCCCCGGCCCGCCCACCCCTGTCCGGCCTGGAGCCGGACTCCGGGTTGGACCCTTGCATCGGCCCGAACCGCAGCTCCCCCGCCTTCCCTGCGCAGGGACCTCAGAAAGCTGCCCTTCCTGGGCACTTGGGGAGAACTCACTGGGGTGCCAAGACGCACAGATGCCGCGCGGAACCGACCCCTCAACTCATAATGCGGGCTGGGCAGTGTCAACAAGGGGAAAGGATGTGCACCCCTGGATTTCCTGCTCCTCCATACACCCCCACTCACTGCCACCCCACATCTATATATCTATAAGGAGGTTCTGGGGGTCCGTGTGGTTGGAAGGGGATCTGAAACGGAGCTTGCACAGTCCCTTATACAAGACTGAGAAAGCCTCAGTTGTGTCTATGGAAGGATGGGGGGCAGGCTTCCAGATCCTTCTTGTGAGTCCTTCTGCTGTGTCATCAGACAAGGCCCCAAGGCCCCGCGGTTGCTTCCGTGGAACTGCGAGCTGGGCCCAGTTTCCCGGCTCCTTGAGGGGAATCTTGCCCCGTTTCCCACCTGTCTCCTCTGCCCTTTCTCTCCAGCGCCCGGGGTGCTTCTCCAACCGCCTCTTCTCCAGCGGCGCCCCCAGCCCGGCCGCTTCGGCCTCTCCTCCGCTTCTGCTGTCCCTGACTCGCCTCGCCTTCTTTTCTGCTGATTCCGGCGACTCTTCAGACATGGGCGTGGGGTGGAGAGTAAAACAAAACAGAACAAAACGCACCAGGCAGACCCCTCTCGGGGCAGACAGGCGGTGTATAGTCAAAGTGGCAACAGCTCATTTATTTAGCCAAAAATAGATACTTTCTTGTACAATTTGGTTCACACATATGTACATTTTTTTCTGTATATACAAAAAAAAAAAAAAAAAAGTCAGACGCGCTTATTCTCACTGAAACTCCACCCCCCAAAACCAACCGAACAAACAAACCTCACAAACTCAGCTAATGTGGGGAACAGAAGCCACTGGGGGGTAGACTGAGAGGGGGGGATTTGTTTTATTCCTTTTTTTTTCTTTAGTTTTCTTTTTAGGTATTCATACACCGACATGCTTACAAGTCATAACTATACAGAGCGATTTTTTTTTTTACAATTATTACAACGATTTAAAAATTTCTTTAAAAAAAAACTAGGATGAGGAGAGAGCCGATAAGACCAGAGCGGCATCCAGGTGGTTCTGGGGCCTGCAAGAGAGAGGCGATGGTAGTAAAGAAAGAGATTTTTAGGGGGGACCGACGCACCCTAGGACTGGGAGACCCAACCCAGGGTGGAGGCCGGGGGGCAATGAGGGACGCAGATCTCACTGTGAAATGAGGTCCAGCTGTGGACGCTGGTCTTTCAGTTTAACTATAAGGTTGGGCGGGAGGCGTCAGGACCCGAGGTCTGAGGCTGGTAGGAGGTGGGCTTCACTGGAGCCCCGGTGTCTGGACTGGGACTGTCGGAGAGCCGTCTCAGAGCCCGCGGGGACGAAGGAGGAGTGTGTTTCGGCCCCTTGTAAAAGCGCTTCCTAGCTGTGTTCCCCCGGGGCGGGGAGGGGTGGAGGGACCTGAAACCTAGTTTCCTCCGCATTCCTTCCTTCCCCGGCCTGCCAATCCCAACACCCCCTCCCCAGTTCGGGGGTCTCTTACCGCCTGGGCACCGGCTGGAAAGCTGTCTTGAGTAACTTTTTCTCCACTTCCAAGGCACTACAGCGATCTACGGGAAGCGGGAGAAAAAGGAGGGCCTTTAGAGCGCTCGGCGTTCCGGGCCTCGGGAGGCGGGCGCGGCGTGGTAAGCGCCCTGCGCCCGCGAGGGACCTGCCCGGGCGCGACCCCCAGACTCACCCCCTCCCTCCGAATCCTGCGCGCCGCAGTCACCTGTTCCACCCTCGGGCTCCGCCGGCCGAGCGAAGGCAGCGGCGGCGGCCGGGTGGCCCGCGGCTCCGGGAAGTCCCAGCAGGTGTGGCGGGCCCGAGCCCAGCAGGGACAGCGGGTGCGGACGTGGGCCAGGCGGCGGGCCTGGGAACGGCCGGTTGGTCCAAGCGGGGAACTTGCCCAGCGGCGCCGAGACGAGTCTGTGAGCCGCGGCGGCGGCGGCGGCCGGAGAGAGCTGCAGGGCCGAGGGCGCGACCGCTGCCCCCGGGGGAGAGACCCCCGCGCCCTGAGGCGAGCGGCGTGGGTTGTCCGGGCTTGTGGCCGTCTCGGCCAGGGACCAGATCTTGGGTTTCTGCAGGGCCGAGGCGGGCGCCGGTGCAGGAGCGCAGGGGTCCAGGCCCGTTGGGGGCGAGGGCGGAGATGGCGGGGCCGTGGCCACGGGCGGTGGCACTGGGGCCAGACTCAGGACGGGCAGCGGACGCTCCTCCAAGCCCTCGGAGCTGTCGTCCGAGTCGCTATTCTTGGAGTCTGAGATGGGTTCCAGGCCGAGGTCGCCGTCCCTGTGCGACGCCCCGGTCAGGGCCAGCTCGGGCCCCGCGGCCGCGCCGTCTAAGTTCTCCAAATCGATCTCCTCGTCCTCCTCGTCGTCCGCCAGGCCCTCGCCCCCGGGGTCCTCCTCCTCCCCCCCGAGCTCCTCCTCCTCCAGCTCCAGTTCGCGTTTGCCGTCGTCTTCATCCTCCTCCTCATCTTCCTCCTCGCGCTCGCTCCCGTAAGCGTTGCCCTCCTCGTCGGTGCGGCTACGGGGCGCCCAGGTCATCTTGTTCTCCTTCTTGAGGCGCCGGCGCGCGTTGGCGAACCAGGTGGACACCTGGGTGAGGGTCATCTTGGTGATGATGGCCAGCATGATCTTCTCGCCCTTGGTGGGGTAGGGGTTCTTGCGGTGCTCGTTGAGCCAGGCCTTGAGCGTGCTAGTGCTTTCTCGGGTGGCGTTCTTGGGACGGGATGGGTCCCCGAACTGATACTGGCCATACGGGTAGAAGGCGGGGTGCGGGTGCGGAAACGCGGTGGCCGCGGCCGTATGCTGCACCCCGGGACTGTCCTTCAGCTCATACTGCGTGCCCTGTACGCACATGGAGAAGGAAGGGACACGCGCGGAGGGAGCGTGGATGAGCCCCGGCCGTCGCCGCCTCCACCCTCCCGGCCCAGGCCACGCTAGTCTACTCTGAGCGCGCACACCTCGTCCGGCGCCCCAGCTCTAACCTCCCTTCCGCGGCTCCCAGGGCACTTACCAGCTGGGGGAAGATGGGCAGCTCGGCGGCGTAGGGCAGGAAGGCGCCGTAGCCTTGGGCGGCTGCGGCTGCGGCTGCCGCCGCGGCGTAGGGCGCCCCGTACACGGACGAGAGCACGTTGGACAGGGACCCTGAGGCAGCCAGCTCCGAGGCGCCGGCTCCCGGGCCGCCCCGGGCCCCAGCGCTGCCACCGCCGGCGGCGGCCCCCGGGCGCTCGGGTGGGTAGAGCGGGCGGATGTACTGGTATCCGAGCTGGGGGAAGGACATGGTGGCCCGCGGGGCACGGACGGAGAGGGGGCCCGGCCCCCCGGGGCCGCCCAGCTCAGCGCCGCCCGCGGGCTCCGGGGCGCATCGGGGGCTGGGCCCGGCTGCGGCCGCGCTGCCTTCCGCGCTGCGCTGCGCTGCGCTCCGCGTTCGCCTATTGATCTGCTCCGGGGCGGCGGCGGCGGCGGCGGCGGCGAGGAGCCAGGTCAGGTCCGAACAGATTGGCGGAGATTCCCGGGGCTCCGGAATCTGATTGACATTTCTACGGGCCGGCAAGCCCCTCCTCTCTGCGCCGCGCTCCCTCCTCTCGGCCGCCGGAGCTGCCTCTGCCCGCGCCTGGCTCCTCGCTGCCCTCCTCTCCCCGAGCAGTGTCGCGCCTCGCTTCCTTCGCCCTCCTCTAGTTTTCACTCCCCCTCCTCGCCCTTCCTCTCTCCTCCCCTTTCTGCGCTCCTCTTCCCCCCAGGATCGCTTCCGCTCCTTCGGGCTCTTTCACGCTCCTGGACTACGGAACTCTTCTTTCTCGTCTTTCCCTTTCTCACTGTTCCTTTCTCTCTCCCTTCTGTTCCCGTCACTCTTTCTTTTTAAAATCTATTTTCTCTGTACACACACCACACTCCCCACACTCCCATCCCCCGGCCTCTGAGCCCTGGGCTGAGGCGGCCTAAACTTGTGGACACTCGGGGTGCCGTGCGCGGGGGGTGGGGTGGGGGGGAGGGTGTGTGTGTGTCCATATCTGTGTCGGTGTGTCCATCCCCGCCCTCACCCCCTCCCTCGCCCTTCCCCAAATCTCGGGTCTGACGTCGCGCCCTCTTATTCGACTTTTCCTAGCGTCTCCTTCGCGAGTCGCCAATCGCCTGGGCGCCCTGCAGGCGAGGCCGCCCATCCCGCAGAGAAGGCGCGCGGGGCGGGGCGGGGGCGGGAGCCCCGGCACAGCGAGTCCCTTCCCGCCCCCTCTGGCCCGCGGCGGAAGGGGGCGCGGGAGGCGCGGGGACCGGGGTTAGCACTGGGTCAGCTCACCCCTCTCGCTTCCCGCCTCTCGGTACCTCTCCCCCTGCCCCAGCGCGTGGGATCTGGGTCGGGACCAGACAGAGCCTGGTCCGGGGTAGGCGCTGAGACTTTACTCTGCCCCGGCCCGCTTTCCAGATCGCACCTCTAGACTCTGGGCCACTCTCAGCGGCTTAGGGAGGGATTGGAAGAGGCGTGAGGGAAGTGGGGGCGTGTGCTCTAAGGGAGTCTTCAAGGACCATCTCACTGCCCTGGGCGGGGCGGGGAGGCGAGGTCGCCCCCTTCCCAGAGGACCAAATCCTGCAATTAACCGCGTTCACGCCGCGCCGATGTCAGGGTGCAGAATCCTTTCTTAGAAATGGCGTGTGTGTTGGGGGGGGGCGGTGCTGCAGAGTGGACGCCCCGGGCATCCTGGGGAGCGATGTAAGGGAAACGGAGCCCGCCGGAGCCCCAAGCCGGCATGGGATGGGGGAGGAGCAGGGAGCCGGGTGGCGGAGGCTCCAGGAACTTTCAGGGAGCGCTTGGAGAAGTTAATATACTGGAATTTTCGGTCCGTAGAGATTCTTCGTTTCCCTCCCCCTTCTCCTGCTCCCGGGGTCTCCGCGCCAACCTGTTTTCTTTCGGCAGAGATCCTCCCATCCGCGGGGGTGGGGATGGGAGGCAAGATTTTTAGTTTCACAGTGGGGTATTTCCTAAACCAAAACTGAAATCCCAGAATCCGGGCGCCCACCTTCACAGGTTAGGGCGTGCAGCCGAGAGCAGGATTGAAATTCCCGGTATTGCGGCGACTCCGGGCTAAACGCTTTAGGCCGCTGCAGCGACCTACGCAAAGGCCAGGCCGGCAGCAGGAGCGCTCCGGGGACAACCCCCAGGCGGTGCCAGTCTTGGAGTTGCCGGTCCCGGCTCGGAGGCAGAAAGTGGCTTCCTTACTCTAATTGATAGAAGCTAATCCAAATTCTAGCAGAGCGGAGGGATCGGAGAATCTTGGCCCCAGCAGTCTCTGGTCTCAGCAGCTCCAGGGAGCCCCGCTGGGAGTCCCTTGGAAACCCAGTTTTGACCTCGCCCCTATTCCCCGCCTCTTTTTACCAGTCTTCGTGCAGGTCGGCGCCTCGAGTGGGCATGAAAGTCGAGAAAATTGGGTTGAGGGGGGGGCGGGATACAAGGGAAAGTTTTGGGGCAGCTAGGTTTGGGGTTCGATTGCGGAAAGTAACATGCGGCCTTCTCAAACTGGGTCAGACTGCTTCCCTAACCTCCTACTCACCTGCTTCTGCCTGATGCCAGGTGTTGGCCTTAGCTGAAATCTCCCCAGAAGAGGAGGTATCAGAGGAAGCTTTGAAATGTTTCCCCGGCGCCTGATTTCGTTTTCAGTTAAAACGCTCAGCCGAGTGGCATAGGGAATCACGGGCTCACCGACTCAAGAAAAATCTCAGGGTTACAAAATTGAGGGTAACGTTATTGCCGGGAGTGTTCCCTAAGCGGAGCCTCGACGGCCCTACAAATCTATAGAGTTTGCACAAGACCCGCCCCGGGGAGAGCCAAGAGCGAGACGCCGAAGTGGAGAAACTGGGGCTGCGCTGGGCCCTTGTTTAACGCGCAGCTCTTCGAGAAAACAGAGAACAATGAGTCCAGAAGATGCTTCCTCCGCCCGCATTGACTCGCTATCGACCTGGCTGCGTTGGACTGCGAGAGGCGGGAAAGAGGCCAGGCAAGGGGCGAGGCTGTGCTCAATGAATTAACCACGCCGGACCAGGGAACCCATGGCCCGGAAGACGAACCTCCAACCCAGATGAGGACCCAAGGAACTCGATTATTTAGATACCTCCAGGAGCCCCAGGTCTTCAGCAGAACAGCCTCTCCGCTCCCCTGGTCTCCAACAGAGACCCTAGCCCGGGCGATCCGAGCCCCACCTCGGGACCCAGAGCCCTAGGCAGCCGAGCCCCGACGTGGCGCTAGCTCCCCAATGCCACCAGGCCAGTGGAATCCGGCTCTGAACTGAACTCACGGGTCCAAGGACAGCCGAGCCTTTTCCAGGGATTTTTAATCCAAGAGATGGGGTCAAAGTGACACTCGCACAGGGAGGAAAAGCAGGTGCACGGGAAGTTGATTTGGGAAAGTCGTGCGCGCAAAAACGCACACAAACCCTTCTCCACCATCTCGCTTTCTTCCAACGTTCCCAGAGCACAAAATGCTTCGGAAGCTTGCTGTAGACGCTCTCTCAACGCGGCCGAGGGTGTGGGGAATGAGCAGGGGGCGTCCATAGCACTGGCTTAGCGCTCACTCACTGCAGCGCTCCCGGGTCTCACCCTTGGAGGTGCTGGCCCGACGTGTGCCCAGGGCCGGTGGCCCGCCTGGCTCAAGGGCTGCGCCGCGCACTGTACCCGGGCCTCCAGTCACCAGCCCCCCTTCTGCCCCCTCCTCGCTCGGCCTCACGGCGCCCACGCGTCCCAATCGGGGGGCGCCGCTGTAGCCCTAAGTTTCTCCGCCGAGGCCCATCTTCTGTCCTTCCCTCCCAGGCCCGAAGTCCCTGGGCTGCAGTGCGGACCGGCGATCCCTCTGCTTCCTGCAGACGCCGCGGCGCACGCTCCCACCGCTCCCTCCCCCCGCGCTCGGGTTACAGGTTAATGAAATGCTCGTTTTCCTCAGCCATTTGTTTTGTTTTCCTGCAAAGTTCTGATAAGTAGCTAACCAACGAAGCTTGTAATTACAATCTTACAGAAACCGGGCCGATCTGTATATAAATCTCACCATCCAATTACAAGATGTAATAATTTTGCACTCAAGCTGGTAATGAGGTCTAATACTCGTGCATGCGATAATCCCCTCTGGATGCTGGCTTGATCAGATGTTGGCTTTGTAATTAGACGGGCAGAAAATCATTATTTCATGTTCAAATAGAAAATGAGGTTGGTGGGAAGTTAATTTCTCTCCGCTCTGTGAAGCGTAGACAAGAATTTAATGATTTAATTACAGTTGTAAGCCCTTTCCATGAGACTTAAATTGAGCTGAGAATATTTTTTTCTTTCTCTCTCTCTCTCTTCTGCGTTCTCTCTCTCTCCGCTATTAGCAGCCGCGTGGACGCCCGAGTTCGCGGCCTGGTGTCCGCACCGGGAGGGGTTTGTATCAGGCTAAGAGTCCAGACCCCAGCATCCCTGGAGGCGTAGGGCGCGGCCTCGTGGGCCGCCCCGGAACGGACTGCCTCTTGCTGCCGGTTATCAGGGCCTCGGACCCCTACTCTGGGCCCAGAGAAGCGACTGGGAAACTTTGGGAGAAAGTTTGCCAACTTTGTTCTCGGCGAGGGAGAGGCTGCCCGAAGGGCCGGGCCAGCGACTGGTCGCTACGGGCGGGGTGCGCCCCCAGCCAGGCCCGGGCACTCGGAGGTGGCCAGGCTGCCCAAGGAGCGGCGCGAGGCCGGCCGGCAGCGGGCCCCTCGCTTCCCCCAATCCGCTCCTGCCCCTCCTCGAAATGGCCCGAGCCCCTGGGTCTCCAAGCAGCCGCGACGCGCAGCAGCACCCAGAGCTGCCAGGATTGGAAACGGCCCTCAACGCGAGTGATGTTATTTCTCTTTACCTCTCCAGGATCATCTTTTCCACCTGACTCCAGCAGTTTCACTCCCTCCCCCTCTTTTGTTTTTCCTCTCTCTGTCTGTCTTTCCCACCTTGCATATATTTGATTTCTAGGTCATTGATTTTATTTCTCTTCCCTCAATTCCCTCATTCGCTGTTATCTTTTTCTCCCCTGTCTGGACCACTTTTCAGTTCACTTTTCTCAATTTGGCTCCCTCCCTCTTCCCTTATTTTATGTCTCTTTTTTTCCCCTCTCTGACTCTGCGTCTCTCCCCCTCTTCCTCATTTCTCGTTCTTTCTTTTCTTTTTTCCCCCGTCCCTCTCGTTCATCCTAATCTATTTCCTTCGTGGATGTCTTGGTCTGTCTCTCAGGTTCTCTGCGTGTATTTTCTCTGCTCTTCCTCTCCAGCATTCGTCCCCTCCCCCCCGTGGATCTGCTTTGCCGGCGGCGCCCCCTCCTCATCCATCTTGGGAGATGAATATGTCGCTTTATTAGATGCTGAGGCCAGAGCTGGGTGATGGGGCTCGGCCAGCCTAGCGCATTTTCTTCATGCATATTGACGAGATGGTAATGAGCGCGTTTGCATTGTTGCGTGGAGATGCTGCGTTTCCTGCCGCAGTTCGGAGCCGGCAAGGGTGTCGCGGGCCCAAGAGTGACCAGAGTGGGCACCTGGCCTGATGGTCGCAGCTGGCCCTCAGCGGGTTCACGGTGCTCGGGGCCCGGGGAAGGAAGTGACCTCGGCGAGGGCCCGGGCGGGCCGCCGCCTGCTTGCGCTCCTCCACAAAGGCTGTCTGCTCTCCCCTCATTAAAGCCTCGTTATGGGAACCCCCGCCTGGCTCGCGACGGTTCTTTCGGCGCCCCCAGCCCAGGGGCCTCGGACCCCCCTCCCCTGTTGTTTTGAGGCCTGGGATGGAGCGCCACCAGGAAATTAGTGCCTGACAACAACGTCTAATGGCAATAAATTGTTTGCGATTCCGAGTGACACGTCGCGGGATCAAACACAGCCGCATTGTGTACCGTGCCGGCTCTCTCCTCGTTAATCTTGCAGCGCGCAGTGGCCGCGCTTGGTCAGGGAAGGTTGCGCTCAAGCCCTTGGCTGTCCGCTCTGCCGGCTCTCAGCCGACCTGGAGGACCAGTCTTTCTAGAGGGGCTTGTCCTTTCCCGAGCAGGTCTGCAAAGCTCAGGACCCGGGCCCAGGCTCGCCTCTCCAAGAGGTGGTTTGTGAAAGTCAGGATCTCGAAGAGCACAAACTCTGAATTGAGCTAAGATGGAACCGACGTACTGCTTGCTGGAAATTCAGAGAGCGTGAAACCTCACCCTTTCGAGACACAGTGGAGTGGGGATTCTTTGGGCATTAGACTTTTGCATTAATCACCCCACCACCACCACCACCATTCTCTTCCAACTTCATACTGGGAAAGTTGAGAGCTTTTGGTTTAAAAGTAAAAAAAAGTCAAGCTCTGGCCTTGTCTGGAATTGTGTTGGATCTTGTCCCCCGAACTTAAAGCCCTCCACTACCACCTCACCTATTATTTGCTTAGTATTTTTCCTTTTGTTGACTCAAGTTAAATATTTAAATACATGTTTTTACAAGAAAACTTGATATTACTACTGTAAATGGACAAGTGGCTATTACTCACCATAAAAGTAAATTGTAAAAGATAAACCCAAGTAAAACCAAGCAATGTTAATACATTTTAGCCATGATTGCTTGCTTGGGAATGACTTCTAGAGGTCCAGCTGTGTGTGTGTGCGTGTGTGTGTGTGTGCCAGTGTGCGTGCGTGCGTGTGTGTGTGTGTATTAGTAAGTGTTGTTTTTCAGTTGCTCATTCATGTCTGCACCCATGGACTGCACACCAGGCTTCCCTGTCCTTCACCATCTCCCAGAGCTTGCTCAAACTCATGTCCATTGAGTCGGTGATGCCATCTAGCCATCTTGTCCTCTGTCATCCCCTTTAGCAAATGTTGGGAATGTCAAATACTGAATCTTTCTAGAAGATGAGAGAATTGAAATGTTTCTCACTATTTAATAATGTTAGCTAATTCTCTGTCTCCACACTACCTAATATTATGTTCAGGATCCTAAAAGCTGCATTGGTTTAGGGTTTACCAGAGTCTGTTGAAGAGTGTGTAAAAAATTCAAGATAAAAAATAACATGTTGAGTTATTATTAATTACCAAATAATTGCGTTTAGCATGGTCACACAAAATCACATTTAATTCTCACAATAGACCTATGAGGGAGAGACTAGCTTAGGGTGACCACGTCTGGTTGTGCAGGATGCTCACTGAACTAGGGCACCTCGCTGAAGAGCTAAGAGGCTCTGAAGTCCAGTCTTTCCGTGCTCAGGGCTGCACTCCAGGAAAAGCAGATTAATCTTCACAAAGCTGGGGTATGACCCAGCCCTAGAGAAGGGGAAACAAGACTTAGAGAGCTTGGCAAAGCCCAGGCTGGAGCCCCCATCTAATATTTATCCCTCCTCTGGGAGGAAGATCTGGACCTTTGGGTGATTGGGGGAGGTGGTGTAGGGGTCTGGGAGGAGGTTACTGGAAGGCTAGTCCCTGGTTTGACCAAAGGTAAAGGCAATGGGCCTGCCAATGTAGGAGATGCAAAAGACTTGGGTTCGATCCCTGGGTTGGGAAGATCCCCTGGAGTAGGAAATGGCAATGCACTCTGGAATTCTTGCCTGAAGAATTCCCATGGACAGAGGAGCCTGGTGGGCTATAATCCATGGGGTTGCAAAGAGTTGGACACGACTGAGCGCGCACGTGCACACACACACACACACACACACACACACACACACGCAAAGACACACACACAAAGGCAACAGGACTGCTGTGTTTTCCCTTCCCCTCGACCCTCACACTTCTTGCAAGTATTTGGAGAGGACTTGGGTAAAAATACAGTAAATCGCGTGTACGTTATCTCAGCTAGCAACCAGGTTGGGGCAGGGGGAGAAGATGTTCTTGTTTTGCTTGACCTAACCATGGGTGTTTCAGCTGTTCCTTGCCTTTTTTTTTGGTTCAGTTTACCTGCATGAGTTTATAGCCCAGAGTCCTGCTTTGTTGCCATCCATATTGTTAACAAGTTTCAGATTCTTAAGGGCGAGCAGGAATTGCATTGCATCAGAGACTGAGAATTAGGGTGACCTCTGGAGAAGGGAATGGCTACCCACTCCAGTATTCTTGCCTGGGAAATTCCAAGGACAGAGGAGCCTGCCGGGATACAGTCCATGGGGTCACAAAGAGTCGGATACAATTGAGTATCTAACACTTTTTTCCGGTCATAGACATCTTTGGGGGGAAGTTTTGTCTCCATAGAGTCTTTTTTTTTAAGTTGAATTGCTTGCCAACACTTGCTAATTAGGTGAATTTATTTAAAAATCTAGATTTCAGTTTGTTAGTAAAACCAGAAGGCTTAAGAAATCCAAGACTGTCTTCAATGAGATCACAGCAACGACTCATGTATCTGGACACCCATTTGCTCCGATTTGCTCTGTTGCCTGCAGGCAGCTGAGTGGTAGCACTGCTTTGCATCCTTAATTGAGAGAATGGAAGCCCTTGCAGTAGATGCTGCTCCTCCATTGTGAAGAAAATAGCACAGAGTGTGATCTGGGCAAGGTGTTGTAAGAGCCTCTTTCCTTTTCTCTCTATCACACTCCTGGTTAGCTGCGTAGATGCTTTTCCAGCTAACCAGGTTGAGGGCAGGTTTCAGGAGTCGAAGAAATGTGTAGCTCTGAGAGATGTCCAGGAGACCCAGCTAGGCCAATTCTAAAGCTTCTGGGAACAGAATAGAAAGACTGGTCCCTAAACAGTCATTTGTAGGATGCCCCCACCCGCTTGCTTTCCCATCCTTAGCATCAACCCCCTCCCCCCTTTTTTTTATTTGGCTGCGCTGGGTCTTAGTTGTTGTTGAATGAGGGATGGGAATCTAGTTCCCTGACCAGGGATTGAACCCAGCCCCCCTGCATTGGGAGGGTAGAGTCTTAACCACTAGACTACCAGGGAAATCCTGTGCATCAACCCTTTCTTCGTTCCCATGCGCTGTCTTAAAAATGTTAAGCCACGAAGCCTGCTTCCTCCCTTCTTTTCTCCCTTTCCCTTTCTCCTTGCAACAAACATTTATTGAATGGCTTCCGCAAGCTAGGAACTGTGCTAAGTTTTGGGAAACATGAGCTGGACAGGCCAGGACCCTGTTCTCACGGAGCTTACATTTTAGTGGGACAATCAAATACCAATGAGGAAAACAAGGAGGACAAATTAAGATGTGTTAAGTTCTACAAAACAGCACAACCAGTAATACAGGGTGTACTGAGTTGGATGATGTCTTCCTCAGATTCATATCTTTCCCAGAACCCAAGAACCCAACCTTATTTGGAAATAGGGCCCTTGAAGATGTAATGAACTGAGTTTTCATTACATTGGGGTTTCATCTCCTATTGGAGCAGAATGGGCTTGGAATCCAGTAAGACCAGTGTCATTGTAAGAAGGGGAGAAAAGACAGAGCCAGACAGAAGGGAACAAGGTGATGTGAAGACTGGGGCAAAAATTGGATTGATGCATCTGTAAACCAAGGAATGCCAAAAATTGCTGACAATCACCAGAAGCTAGAAAGAGGCAAGAAAGAATTCTCCCCTAGGGCCTTTTGAGGGAGCATAGCCCTGTCAACACCTTGATTTCAGACATCTAGTCTTCAGAACCATAAATTTCTGTAGTTTCAAGCCATCTAGTTTGTGGTAATTTGTTACAGCAACCCTACGAAACTAATGTACAGAGGGATAAGCGAGCTGTTACTTTAGATAGCACAATCACAGATCTGCAAGGAGGAGACAATGTTTTAGCTGAGATGGAGTCAGTCGTGAAATTCTCAGAGAAGTGTGTTTTAGAGCTGCTCAGTCCAATACGGTAGCTGCTAGCCACATGTGACCATAGAACACTTGAAATGCAGCTGGTCCAAATTGAGATAAGCTGAAAGAGTAAAACACCCACCAGATTTCAAAGACTTAGTATGAAAAGAAAAGAATGTAAACCATTTCATTCATTTTTTAATATTGATGGCACATTGAAACAATATTTTGGATAGTTTGAGTTAAATAAAGAATATTATTAAAATTAATTTCACCTGCTTCTTTTACCTTTTTAAATGTGGGCAGTAGGAGATTTTGAATTACATTTGTGACTCACATTATATTTCTATTGCATGGTGTTATTCTAAAGGTAAGAACAGCATGTGCAAAGGCCCTGTGGCAGGGAGGAGTGTTTCAATACTCAGCCTGCATGTTGATATTTATTTGGTGATGTTGCTAGACATGGGGAGCTGATCTGAGAAGCCCTGTGGAACTTACAAAGAGTAAATATGTCTTTGTTCCATCTCAGTGGAAAGAGTGGCCATGAAGTTCAGTCCTTCAACCTGAATGGTGTCTCCTTTCTCTTTGCCAACACTCTTAGACACAAACTTTGCCATCCTTTCTGCTTGGTACATTCATCTCATCCTCTCCCTATGCTTGTTAACATGAGGACTTATAATGAGGCCTAAGTCCTTGTGCTGAGGCCCAGGGGTGATGTATAAGCAGGGACCACCCTCCCCAAACCCACAGCTTTTGCAAAGTGAACTTCAAAGACCATATTAGTCCACTTATAAAGCTAGAATTTTGTTCTTTTAAGACACAGGTCACAAAAGGATACTCTGGACAGTGGGATGTTGCCTCTGAGATGAGACTATAAAAAGACTATGGCTTCTGTCTTGGGCACTTCTGACTCTCTGTCCTTGAGATTACCAGCTGCCATGTTGTGAAGATGCTTAGACCACTGTTGAAGGGGCCCACCTGGCAAGGAATAAGGCTTTCTGGCCACCATGTGGGTGAGCTTGGATGTGGATTCTCCAGTCCCTGCTGAGTCTTCAGGGGACTATAGCCCAGGCCAACCACTTGAGCGTAACCCTATAAGAAATCCTGAGCCAGCTGCACCTGGAGTCTGACTCATGAAACTGTGAAATGATATATGTTTGTGGTTTGAAGCTAAATGTTGGCAAACTACAGGCGGGTAGGCTGCCTGTTTTTATAAATAAAGTTTTATTGGAACACAAGAATGCCCATTGTCTATGGTTGCTTTCAGACTCCACAGCAGAACCTGTTGAGTAGTTGCAGTGAATGTCATATAACCCACAAGCCTGAAGTATTTACTATCTGGCTCCTTAAGGAAAAGTTCATTGATTCCCGTTTAAGATGCTGTGTTTTAGAATAATTGTTACACAACAATAACTAATACAATGACTTTAGGATTTAGAACAATGGGCCTAACATGGCTTGTATGTTATGGGTTAAGGCTTCTGCTTTCAGTTTAGCTCCATGTAGTAGGTGTTGCGTCAAGGAGGATGCCAAGGCTGTATATTGTCACCCTGCTTATTTAACTTATATGCAGAGTTCATCGTGTGAAATGCTGGGCTGGATGAAGCACAAGCTGGAATCAAGATTGCCGGGAGAAATATCAATAACCTCAGATATGCAGATGACACCGTTGTTATGGCAGAAAGTGAAGAGGAACTAAAGAGCCTCTAGATGAAGATGAAAGAGAAGAGTGAAAAAGCTGGCTTAAAACTCAACATTACAAAAAACTAAGATCATGGCATCCAGTCCCATCACTTCATGGCAAACAGATGGGGAAACAATGGAAACAGTAAACAAACTTTATTTTCTTGGGCTCCAAAATCACTGCAAGATGGTGACTGCAGCTGTGAAATTAAAGGACACGTACTCCTTGGAAGAAAAGCTATGACCAACCTAAACAGCATATTAAGAAGCAGAGACATTACTTTGCTAACAAAGGTCCATTTAGTCAAAGCTATGGCTTTTCCAATAGTCATGTATGGATGTGAGAGTTGAACTATGAAGAAGGCTGAGTGCTGAAGAATTGATGCTTTAGAACTGTGGTGTTGGAGAAGACTCTTGAGAGTCCCTTGGACAACAAGGAGATCAAGCCAGTCAAGCCTAAAGGAAATCAATCCTGAATATTCATTGGAAGGACTGGTGCTGAAGCTGAAGTTCCAATACTTGGCCATCTGATGTGAAGAGTTGACTCATTGGAAAAGACCCTGATGCTCAGAAAGATTGAAGGCAGGAGGAGAAGGGGATGACAGAGGATGAGATGGTTGAATGGCATCACCGACTCAATGGACATGAGTTTGAGCAAGCTCTGGGAGTTGGTGAAGGACAGGGAAGCCTGTCGTGCTACGGTCCATGGGGTCCCAAAGAGTTGGGCAAGACTGAGCGACTGAAAATAAACTAGTATGTTAATGATGTTAAATGTGAACTGAGCATTTACTGTGTGCTGGGCCCAGTCTCAATCATATTCCAGAATGCTGCATTCATTCCTTTATCTATGGTCCCCTCAGGCACTTCTGCAGTTGATGACATTCTGTAGGTGTGACAGGTGTCTGTGGATTTAAATTGCCTTTTAGAGATTGGAATTAGCAGGACACACAACGGAAGACTCTGTAATCATGGGGTGGTGAGCAGAAAGCAAACATGTTCCACTGCTAAGTACGTTTGTTGGTTGGTAAACTCTGGAAACGTTCCTATCACCTTGTCCTAAGCCTCTCAGGGCTCTCCTGCTGCCACAGCAGCCCACCACCCCCTTTCCTCTCCCCCCGTCACCCTGACCCTTGGCCCAATGATCCAGCAACCAAAGGGCATAAGGCAGGCACAGCAGGGGCCTTCCAAGTCTTTAGGGTCTACCCTGACTGGTAGGGCTTCCCAGGTGGCGCTAGTGGTAAAGAACCCCCCTGCCAAAACAGGAGATGAGGATTTGATTCCTGGGTTGGGAAGATCCCCTGGAGGAGGGCATGGCGATACACTCCAGTATTCTTGCCTGGAGAATCCCACGGACAGAGGAGCCTGGGGGCTATGGTCCATGGGGTTCCAAAGAGTCAGACAGGACTGAAGTGACTTAGCATGCACGCACACTGATTGGTCAACTCCCATGTCATGCTGATGGTGGCATATTTAATATCACCCAAAGACAAAACCCCGACTGCCAGCCACTGCTCCACCTCAGTCTTGGCTTGTGGAAGAAGAGGGCCCATCACCACTGCTCTCCAAGGCCAGACCTCAACCTGGTCCAGAAGAGACACTCAACAAAGCTGACAGAATTCACAGGCATCTACTGAACATTTGCTCCTTTATGGGATTAACAGGGGAGAGGATGCAAAGAACAATAAGACATGGGAAGGTCTGTAGCCAGACCTTCTGTTCATAATCAAACCCACTTCTGACCTCAGGCAAGCAACTCAGTTCTCTGTGCTTCAGTTTCCTCCTCTGTGACAACAATGGTTCCTACGTCATGGCATTTTTATTAAAGAGAAAGTAATATAATTACATATATATGTGTGTGTATATATATGGTTTTCCCCAATGGCTTACTTCCCTAGTGGCTCAGCAGGTGAAGAATCTCCTGCAATCCAGGAAACACAGGAGATGTGAGTTCGATGCCTGGGTTGGGAAGATCCCCTGGAGGAGGGTGGCAACCTGTTCCAGTATTCTTGCTTGAAAATCCGACAGACAGAGGAGCTTGACAGGCTACAGTCCAAAAGGGTCGCAAAGAGTCAGACATGACTGAATGACTAATCACAGAAGCACACACACGCACACACACACACACATATATATGTATACATTCCCTTCTCCAGGGAATCTTCCCAATCCAGGGATCAAACCCAGGTCTCCCACATTGAAGGCAGATTCTTTACTGTCTGAGCCGCCAGGAAAGTCCCATAATATATATATATATGTATATATGTTGCATGTCAATATATTATACCTCTATAATATAATTACATATAAATTAATAATACAAAGATAGCACTAACACAAGTGCTAAGAATAATACCTGTACTTAGTAAGTACTCAGCAAATGTTAGAAGAAGAGTTTAGGGGCCAGAAGAATACACTCAGAGCGGGTCTTGAAATGGCAAGATGCACATTCGGCCAGCGTGCACAGAGCATTGACGGGCTTTCCATGATGCGAACAAGGACTGGTTTCCTGGGCATGTGACCTGTGCCCAGTGCCCCATGCTTAAAAACACCCTGGACTTGGTTTAATGCTCTGCTGCTGCCATCTCAAGATTCTTAAGTACTTTTTGAACAAGGGGTTCGCATTTTCATTGTGTGCCCAGCCCCAAGATTATGCAAGGATCTTGCACACAGCGGTGGGTGAGGCTCAATTCTGTTCCTTGGAAGCTTCGCATGCCTGCTGCGTGGGCGGATGGACCCAAGGTAATCACATCACAGAGCTATACACATCCTAGGGGAGCGTCAGCCCTGCGCATGTGCACCCACGCATCTATGTTGGGGGAAAACGGCCCAGAAGACCTGTTTGAAGCTGCAAAGAGTATGCAGCAAAGGCCAAGCCTGCCTGATTCCACCATGGCAACCCCGAGAGGAACTCCAACCAGGAAACCAGGTCCCATAATGCCTCTGTTCAGGGAATTCTTGGATTTATTTTCTGCAAGAGGAATAAGGTCTTGAATTCTGAAATATTTTGAAGCCTTTGGAAAATCCCACTTAAATCACGGATGACAGTTTGACATTTTTCCAGCTGTTTGGAAGCAGTAGACAAGTCGAGTCTCTCAGCAGGGCACAGGCTGGCATGCTGGGATGTGTGTGGGTTCTCAACTCCCTCCCCGTTCCTGGCTCCTCTAGGCTTTTAGGAGAAAGGGAAGGGAAAAAGAGAGAAAACCGAAACCCAGACTCTTTCAGGGTTTGTACCCATTTGAGCCATCTGCATTTAGTGGGTTTATCCTGAAAGTGAAATCTTAATTGGGCAACTATATCTTTCCTCCTTTTCCAGATCAGTGGACTCACCTCCTTCTCGCCAGCAAAGATTTCAGTAGCTTGTGTCTTTCCCTCATTAAATTCACACCTTGGTCTGGAGGATTGTTTTTTTGGCTCATCAGGTGCCAGTGATGGCTCCTTATCTTTTTTTTTTTTTCGTGGTCTGCCACAGGCAATCAAGATGTGGGTATGGATTATAACTCAGGTTCCATCTTCAGCTAGATCCATTGGATAAGAGCATGTGCTCAAATCTTAGCTTTGCCTCTTACTCTCAGGAACCTCAGGGAAGCTATTTGGCCTCTCTGTGCCTCAATTTTCCCATCTGTAAAATGCCCAGAGGAGGATTAAATGACTTAATACATGTGAAGTACTTAGAACTCATAATTAAGTGTTATGGTATAGAAGTATATGTGTATAACATATTTTAAAAGACATCTTTCCCACATATTATTACGTATGGATATACTATTTTCTCCATCATCATATGTCTATCCATAAAAACACGTGTATAAAAAAAAAAAAAAAAACACGTGTATATAATGCTCTTTACATCCAGGTGCAGTTTTAAGCCCTCTCCAAGAATTACCTCACTCAAACCTCAGAATGACGTTATAAGCTAGGGACTGATGTGCCCCTCATTTTAGAGACTAAGGAAACTGGGGCTCAGAGACGTTAAGTAACTTGCCTGAGGCCACACAGCTAGAACCAAGAGACACTCAGGATTTTAGCCCTATGGTCACCACCCGCCCTTGCCCCCAACCCTTACCCTTTGGGATCTGCTCATACATACAACTCAAACTTTGCTAAACATTTAAGATTTTTCGTTTTTCAATAATGTTTTTAACTTCTTATTGAAGAATAAGAGACTTACTTGAAATGCATGTGTCCTAACTCTAAGAATGCATTTATTTTCACAAAGTGAAAACACCCATGTAAACATGTAAGTATCCACACCAGAAAATGGAAGCTGGTGGTCCCCTAGGCGCCGCCTGGGTCTTCTGGTCACTCCATTCCCACCTGCTACCAGACTAGCCTGACTTCCAACAGCAGAGATTAGTTTTGTCCAGTTTTATACTTCATGCAAACAGAATCACGCAACATGTATTCTTTTGACTTGGGCCTGTTTTGCTCAATATTATGTTTATAAGATTAAGGCATATTGTTGCTTGTGGTTGTAGATTATTTATTCTCATATTGAATGGGATCTCATTTATAATTTATCTACTGTTGGTGGGCGTTTGGGTCATTTTCATGAACGGTGCTGCTAGGAACATTCATACCTTTTTTTTTTCCTTTTTAAGTTTTTTTTTTTTTTGACGTGGGCCATCTTTTAAAAGTCTTTAGAATTTGTTATAATGTTGGTTTTGTTGTACGTATTGATATTTTGGCTGGGAGGCATGTGGGATCTTAGCTTCCAACCAGGGATTGAACCCGCACCCCTTGCATTAGAAGGCGGAGTCTTAACCACTGGACCACCAGGGAAGTCCCTGGCACATGCCTTTGGGTGGACATATATATGCATTTCTGTCACATATACACCTAGGAACGGGGTGTAGGATGGGCATGTATTCAGCTTCAGTAGATTGTGCTAAACAGTTCGCCAAAGTTTCTTTCAGGACGCCATGTGGTGGTGGTGATGGTGGGGAATGAGATCGGGGGTTGGATATCTTGCAAATGATTTCCCTTTCTGACCATTGAGTGGAAATAAAATGTGACATTTGGACCTAGTGGCAGGCAGTCTCATCAAGGCACGCCAGGGGCTTATTTATGGGGTTTTGTTAAACATCCCACCTTTCTTTAATTTCTGCAGGATATCCTCTTCCTGTAAAGTTGGCCGAAAGGGCAAACCATGCAGGACTCGTGATGGGGCTGTTAGAGCTGAAAGGCGGAGTAGCAGTGGGGCTGACAGTGTTCCTGGGCAGGTGTGAGTCAGGCACCGAGCCCCTCTCACCCTGTGAAGCCACAGAGCCAGTGTGATGGAGTGACCCCTCTGCTCACGGCCAAACGTCGACTAAGCTCTCTCTGCGTGGCCTCCCCCGAGCTGGACATCAGGGACACGGTGGTATAGGAGGTCAGCTGGATTCCTGTCCTCTCTGCTTACCTTCTGGGGAATGTGGACACAAACACGGACCCAAACCAACTGACACAAATATTTTCAGAGCATGATAAGAAAATGAAAAAAATAAATAAAACAAGGAGATGAGAAAGCAAAAAATCAGAAAGAGGGGTGGCCTTGGAGACAGACCAGGGAAAAGACACCAGGCGTCAGCTTAGAAATACCCTAATATTTAGAAATACCTCAATATTTACAAATGCTGAGCATGGCCAGCCTCGTGGGTGTGCAGATCTGTGCCCTTGCTGTGATGCTCTGCTCTTCCTGTCCTAAAAGTCTTAAATTTTTTTTTTTTTGATGGAGCCTCATGACATGTGGGATCTTAGTTCCCCAACCAGGGATTGAACCCTTGCTCCTTGCATTGGAAGCACAGATTCTTAACCACTAGACTGCCAGGGAAGTCCCCAAAAAGTCTTAATAATTTTTGAACAAGGAGCCCGATTTTTCATTTTGTCTTGGGCCCTGTAGATCATGTAGCTGGTCCTCCCAGTTGTTGGGGTGAGGGACAAAGAAACTGCATGTAAAACACCCCAAGGGCTAAGCCTAGAGGACTCTTCAGTTTCCTCCTTTCCCCTCATTTCTCTACATCTTACAAGTTCTGAACCTGGCACTGAGGCTTTGGGGAGAGCAAATTAGGACACAAATGGGGCAGTTGCTTTTGATGTGGGCTTTTCAGGGCTTAGAAATCCTGCAGTTCCCGTCCCTGGAGGCCCCGGGTGATTAATGATAAAGGGGCTTTCTCCATTGTGTAAGCCAGAAGGAAGGAAGGAAGAGCACTTGAAAAGCAGAGAGTGTCCAAGTGCTGGGCCCTTGGACTTCCAGGCCTCTGGGGAGGGAAACGGAGCTCTTCAACAGAGGGCCTGTCCCGGGTAGCTCAGGGAGCCGGATGGGCTGGTGACCAGAGTCGGGTCATCGGGCTGTGACCCTGGGCCATCTCTGTTGTGCTTTGATAATCCAGCTATGGCCTCAAGTCCAGCTGAGGCTCGAAGAGTCGCTGGTAGAATCCAAATCCTGGCCTGGTCCTCCAGAATGTTCCCAGTGTCCCGGGAGACCCTCTGTCCCAGTCACACTGTCAGGGAAGGTCTGGGGCAGCTGTAGACAGGGCCCCTCAGGATCTGAGAGGAACCCCACTTCTGCTGTCATGAGCCCTTCCATCATTTCAAAGGGAAAAGAAATGCCACAGTAAGGTTCCAGAAGATCATGGTTTGCTAGAGACATTTGCTACCAACAAAAGAATTCTCTTGAGAAACACACGTGGAATATCACGCAGGGTGGTCATGTGAGATGGGACTTTTATATTCTCACTCACATTTATATTTATAGTTAGTTAGCTAACTGATGGGGGAACAACCAGGATCATATGGATACACAGCCCAGCTTACCCGTCTCCCTGGGGGATGACTCTTAGGCGGGGTGTCCGTGGTTCCTCTGAGGGTCCCAGGGCCTGAGTCCCTTGGTAACCTGCCCACTGATGCACCTCTCATGGCTTGCCTCCCTTCCCTGCCTCGCTTTGCCCCCACCTTATTGTGCTTCTGGGATCAGCCCCCTAATAGACTCCCTGCACTCCAGTTCTTTTCTCAGACTCTGCTTTTTTTTTTTTTAGTAGATCAGACTCTGCTTTTAAGCACCAGATTAGGACAGTGCCTTAGCAAACTCGGATCTACCATGCCAGTCCCAGAACCCACGAACATCCTCTAGATTATGGTTATTTATTTATTTACTTACTTTTGGCTGCACTGGGTCTTTCTTGCTTTCGCCTGGACTTTCTCTAATCTAATGAGCAGGGCTAGTCTTCACTGTGACACTCAGGCTGCTCACTGTGGAGGCTTCTCTTGCTTCAGGGCACAGGCTCGAAGCACGCGGGCTTCAGAAGTTGCAGTGTGCAGGCTCAGTAGTTGTGGCACGTGGGTTTAGTTGCCCTGCAGCATGTGGGATCTTCCTGGACCACGGATCAAACTGGTGTCCCCTGCACAGGCAGGCAGATTCTTATCCACTGTGCCACCCGGGAAGTCCATCCTCCACAGATTCTAACTACATTTCAAGGTATTGACACCATGTTCTGTGACCTTAGGTAAATTACTCTGTCAGGGGCCCAGATATTTCACCAAAACATTAAGTGAAATAGCATTAGGCTAATAATATCCGTATCTCTACTTTTCCAGTATGGTTATGGACATCAAGTGCCCCAATACCTCGGGAATAGTGGTGATCCCTGAGTAGAGGGACTGGAGTGCTATCAGTTTTCTTTGTTCTTTTTCTTATTTTCCAATTTTTGTGCAAGTTACACGTAAATGTTTTGAAATCTGAGAAAATCAATATGGGCAATTGGAAAATGAAGTTGAGTTCAGTTCAGTCACTCAGTTGTGTCCGACTCTTTGCAACCCCATGAACTACAGCATGCCAGGCTTCCCTGTCCATCACCAACTCCCGGAGCTTGCTCAAACTCATGTCCATTGAGTCAGTGAAGCCATCCAACCTTCTCATCCTCTGTCATCCCCTTCTCCTCCTACTTTCATCTTTTCCCAGCATCAGGGTCTTTTCTAATGAGTCAGTTCTTTGCATCAGGTGGCCAGAGTAGTGGAGCTTCAGCTTAAGCATCAGTCTTTCCAATGAGTATTCACGACTGATTTCCTTTAGGATTGACTGGTTTGATCTCCTTGAAGTCCAAGGAACTCTCAAGAGTCTTCTCCAACACCATAGTTCAAAAGCATCAGTTCTTTGGTGCTCAGCTCTTTTTATGGTTCAACTCTCACATCCATATATAACTACTGGAAAAACCATAGCTTTGACTAGACAGAGCTTTGTTGACGAAGTAATGTCTCTGCTTTTTAATATGCTGTCTAGGTTGGTCATCGAGTTTCTTCCAAGGAGCAATCATCTTTTAATTTCATGGCTGCAGTCATCATCTGCTGGGATTCTGGAGCCCAGGAAGATAAAGTCTCTCACTGTTTCCATTGTTTCCCCATCTATTTGCCATGAAGTGATAGGACCAGATGCCAGGATCTTCATTTTTTGAATATTGAGTTTTAAGCCAGCTTTTTCACTCTCCTCTTTCACTTTCATCAAGAGGCTCTTAGTTCCTCTTGGCGTTCTGCCATAAGAGTGGTATCATCTGCATATCTGAGGTTATTGATATTTCTCCCAGCAATCTTGACTCTGGAAAATGAAGAGAGTTTCTGAAAGACGGGAGAACATTAGGTAAGAAGAGAGAGGAGGTAAGAGAGAGTGGAATTCGAGGCAAACATCAGTCATCTGGGGCCCTGGATCCAGGAATCGATGACAGACATCAGTTTTCTCTGAGGACAGCGTGGGAGCCCGTGGGCTCAGGTGGGTCATGGAAGCCTGGGCTGGGGTCTAGGGTGGGAGACTCCTTTTTGGAGCCTTGAATGAGAGAGAAGGGGCTGATGCTGAACTCACCATCTGAATTGGAGCAGCATGGTGGAAGGACAGCCCGAGTGTGGGGAGAGGGGATGAGAAGGAGTTGGGGAGGACCCAGCCCTGAGGGGTGGATCAGGACAGAGGAGAGACCCCAAGGACAGATACCCACGCCAAAGGACAGCTTGGATGCACTTGGATTTTCCCTCACGTGGTTTGTAAAAGAAGAAAGAGAAAGAAGCTGTAGTATGTCCAGAACCCCAAGTGTCTCTGAGCACCCCATTTCCTGATTTAAGCCAGCCCTCTGCTGGGCTTCCTGACCTGTGAGGATGGACATCTCTGTCTTAGTTATTGCCACAGACCTAGCATATCCGAAAACTGATATTATTCAACTGTGCTGCTTGCTATCTTGCTTCAGTCCTGTCTGACTCTTTGAGACCCCATGGACTGTAGCCCGCCAGGCTCCTCTGTCCATGGGATTCTCCAGGCCAGAATACTGGAGTGGGTTGCCAAGCCTTCCACCAGGGAATCTTCCCGACCCAGGGATCGAACCTGCCTTTCTTGTGTCTCCTGCACTGGCAGATGGGTTCTTTACAACTAGCGCCACCTGGGAAGCCCATATTATTCAACTGGTTTAACCCACAATATAAGCTGGGGCCGTTTGTGGCTTAGTCTTACCTCAGTGTGGGATTTAGAGAAACAGGGTCCAAAATAAAAAATACACAGGACTTTAAAACAATTCTTATTTTATTTGTGACTCTCGGGACACTTCCATGTGGATTTAATTCATAATCTAGAGCCAGGCCTCCTATGGTAACGCCCCCCTCTCTCCCTCTTCTCTGGTCCTCACACATCCTGAGGCCACTGCAGAGATGCCAGCTCTCCAGATGCCCCCAAGTCTGTTCCTCATCTGTAGCCTCTGTGGCATTTCCTCTTCCTCCTTCCCACACGTCACTCTACATGGCCTCTCTGCCAGATGTCCCTGGGATGTCCGCTCTGGCCAAAAGAACATGCTAGAAGGGTTGGCGAACACATGAGCTCTTTGCTCGGAGTCCTTCCTCATTCTTCAGAGAGGGACTCATGCTGAAATCAGTGATGAAGGAGGACTTGGCTAACCGAAGCATCTGGATCCTGGATCCTCTCCTCATTCGCCGCGTGACGTTATGCAAGTGATGAAGCCATTTGGAAAGTCAGTTTCCTTGTGAGAAAAACAGGGAAGTAACCTACTTACTTTAGAGAGTTATTAGGGTCAAATGAGTTAATTTATTGAGATGTTCTTCCAGCACCTGACATGGAGTGAGCTCATTCCGTCACCATCCTGAAATGTCTTTCACCAGCACGGAGAAAAGAAAGGTTGGTCCTCTTCTGTCCCAGGAGAGAAGTGACTGAACTCAGTTTCCTTTGAATCCAGTTTCCCTTGAACCCTCAACACTGGCGCCACCATCCTTCCCCTCCCGCCTCCTCATCCTTTTCTGCTCCTCCTCCTCCTCCCCCCCTCCCTCCTCTTCTGCTCCCCCTTCTCTCTCCTTCCCCTTTCCCTCTGCCTTTCTCCCCCCTCCCCCATTTCCTCCTTCTTATTCTCATTAGATTATCATTTTATGGGCTCTGGGACCAGGCCGCCTGAATTAACATCTTGACTCTAGGACTTACTAGGATTCAAGTAAACTGCTTAGCTTCCATGCACCTTCTTCCTCTGTAAAAAAAGGTTATTAAGAATATACACCATGTGGAATTGCTGTGAAGATTGAGAAAGGTCAATCCATATGTAGAAGAGCTGAGAAGAATGCTTTCTTACGGTAAGTGTCCAACAAGTGTTAATTATTCTGTTGTATGTAGAGTAACAGGCAGAATCTGAATTGGAAACCAGTTTTATCTGGTAGCAAAATTGTGTTTATAACAATGGTCCTGCCTCCTTCTTTCAGTCTTAGGATGGGGCCACTTGTAGTTACAAAAATATCCCCTCCCTGTATGCCCCAAGGAATGAAAAGTAGAATCTCAAAGAGATATTTGTACAAATATTCCCCTAGCAACCTTACTTCCATAGGCAAGGAGTACAAGCAACTCACATGGCCATTGATGGGTGAACGGATAAACAAATGTAAATACCTACATTGGAATATAATTCAGTCTTAAAAAGGAAAGAAGTCCTGACATATATATATAGTACAACATGAATAAACCTTAAAGATTCTATGCTGAGTGAAATAAGCCAGTCCCCAAAAAACAACTTAATGTATGATTCCACTTATACAAGGTACTTAGAGTAGTTAAAATCAGAGAGATGGCTGGTAAAGTGGTGACTCCTAGGACCTAGGGGAGGGAGAAATGAATAGTTAGTGTTTAATGGGTACAGACTTTGATTTTCCCAAGATGGAAGGAGTGCTGTGGATGGCTGGTGGGTTTGGCTGCCCAACAGTGCGAGTGGACTTCATGATGCTGAACTGGACACTTGAGATGATTATGATGGTACCTTTCTTAATGAGTTATTTTTGGCTGCTCTGTGTCTTCATTGTTGCACACGGGCTTTCTCTAGCTGCACAAGCTTCTCTTCGTCGTGGCTTCTCTTGTTTCAGAGCACAGGCTCTGGTGCAAGGGCTGCAGGAGGTGCAGTACTAGTTCAGTAGTTGTGACACACAGGCTTAGTTGTCCCACAGCATGTGAGATCTTCATTCCCGGACCAGGAACTGAACCCTTGTCTCCTGCATTGGCAAGGAGATTCTTAACCTCTGGACCACTAGGGAAGTTCCATGATGGTAAATTTTTTGTTCTGGGTATTTTACCACAAAAAATCCACAAAACCCAAAAAATGAAATGCTGCCCCTCTTCTGGCCCCAGGAAAGGGATGACAGGACTCAATTTCCTCTGAGTCTTTTTGTTGCTAATCTGGGAGCTGTGGTCGCCCCAGTCAGTGACTCCATCTCTTGCTTATGCCCTGAATTTGTGGTGTGGTGGTGTTAGTGGTGACCAAGAGCATCGAGACCCCCCGATATCCTGCTGGGAGAGGGCCTGCATGGCCAAGACCCATCCTCACTCCACCTTTGAGAAGGACCAGCACTGTGAGAGGGTCGACAGAGCCAGTGGCTCAGGCAGCCAGGAGGTTTTTAAAAATTGATTCATTTTGAAATTTGGGGGGAAGCGTCTTATTATTATCTGTGTGTCGTTGAGGGAAAAGGGGGAAATGTGTGAGTTTTTGCGGTTGCTCCGTTGGTCCGTGTGAGTATCTGTGGCTATAGAGACCTGACTGTCTCCCCTTTTGTCACAAAGCTCCCAGGTTTCCGGGTCACATTCTCTTTAGTGTCTGGGCAGTGAGTGAACCTATTGTGTCAGCTGGAACACGCTGCAATGACCTGTGGATAGTTTTTGTTTTTTTCTTTTTCCAGTTAAATTGCTAATGTCCGCTGGGGTTTTTTTAGCTAAAGTGTTGAGATCTTCTTCTGGGTTGGAAGGAGGCGAGATTGTCTACAGGCAGAAATTGCCTCCTCTGGAATAGTCTTGATTGGAATTCAGAGAAAGTGAAGGCAATTTGGCACTTGGAAAGAGAGAAAAGCAGTGGGCTAACTGGCAAATTGCGTTTTTTTTGTTTTTTTTTTTCCTCTCTCTCTCTTTTTTTTGGCTTAATTTTTCTCCCTGTCTTTCTGGGGTTTCTGGTCCCATTTCTCTCTGCCAAGCTATTACTACTTTCTACTTAAAATCCCAGTTCAAACCTCTAGCTCTCCAGAAACTGATTATTTCTTATTAAAGCCTTGTCTTTGCTTGGACTCCCCCAAAGGCAGATTCTCAGGCAAAAGCAGGCATGCAGGTAGCTGATTTGGGAAAAATCCCAGGGAGGTAGGCTCCCAGGATAGAGCAGGGGTGAAGCGAGGAGGGTGAGAAAGCCTCCAGGGGAAAGCATCATGGACTGTGTCTCGGCGCTCATGAGGTTTTCTGTCCCTGGCAAGGAGCTTGTTGTGGTCTCAGCGCTGTCATGAGCCAGACAGGGGAGCAAGTGGGAAGGCAGGCTTGACCATCCCAAGTACATAACTTCCACTCTTTCCTTACTCTCAAGTTCACAGACTCCCACCTTCCTGAAGCTCCGTTAGGAACTCATTCCCTCTCCTTTTTCAGGGAGATTCTGGAGAGTGGAGCATTTTAAGATCTGGAAGGCACACAGGTGCTAGAAATATTTTCATGTTCCTGGTCTATGTGTTCCTGGCCAATCAGGAGGGGAGAGATCAGTGTCTAGAATCAGACAGACCTGGATTTGAATTCCAGCCCTGCCATATCTAGACTGTATAAGTTTGGGCAAGTCACTTATCTCTCTAGATTGACTTTTCTTTCCTGAAAAATGGAGACCAGAATATTTGATTTTTGTGGCTATGATATTCATTCGGTTAGTTCTTAACCTAACTGTTGTAATAGGAAGCCTTAATCTCAGTGGTTTAACACACGGAAGATTATTTCTCACTCAAGTGATGTCCTAAATGGTTGTTTCTGATTGGTGGGCAGCCCTTTTGCAAGTGATGGGCTTCTTTAATCTTTGGTCAAAGATGCTTCTTCCATCTTTGGTTCTTTAACACATGGCTCCAAAGTTCCCATATTGTGTGTAGCAAGTGGACAAGGAGAAGTAAGCATGGAGGTCATGTTTCTTCTGGACTGCTCTCAGCCAAAACTAATCATGGCAGAGACCAGGGACTCTTCCAATGGGTGACTGTAGCTTGAAGACCTCACGTTGGCCTGGCAGCGACTTTCTTGGAGGTGTGGTGCAGTCTGAGACTTTTCCTACTCCTTCGTCCTCCTAACTTTATTCCCACAGGACTCAGACCCTCATGTGTCCTGAAAATTCTTCATTCTTTCTTCTCCTGCCCTCAATGAAACCCTTGCATGTCTAATTCTATCGTGATGTCTACTTCTCAGCTAACCTGAACTAATGCACATGCCTCCTCTTAACTGCAAGGGAGTCTGGGAAATGTAGTTTATCTGGGTATCCAGGAGGGAAAGGAAATAGGTCTGGTGAATAGTGAGCCAGTCTCTGGCATAGACATTATGAGAATTAAGATACTATATAATAAACTACTTAGCTCTGTACCTGATACAGAGACAGGCAGCAGCGGGCTGCTCTCGTCACTGTTGCCATTTGTACCCTGATATCAAGTCCCTGCAAACATGTGATGTGTCTCTCATCCCCACACTTGACCTGGCCCGGCAGGTAGCCTGACACTCCCTCTGCTTCTTACAAATCAGAGTAGGGAAAGTTGCAGACGCGTTCTGAAATGACGGCGTTAGTGGAACAGAAGCCTCCTCTAGGAACATCTTGCCAGCAGGCCCAATTCACCCCCAACTTGGCTCACCCCTCAGATGAGAGCAGGATCCCATGGTATGACACGACCAGTTTAGCCAATGCTGGTCCTCCGGGAGAAGCCCAGGCAGTTCAGAAGGAGCATCTTTGCCCATCCCCAGCCCTCCCTCCATGCCTGCTTCCAAGGGCCACCATTGCTTTAAGAGTTCCATAAATGCTGATAATTGTTGCATTAAGCTTCAGTTTATTATTTTCTCTGGGTGCAGGTATGTGGATGATAGGAGGCCTCGCTGCATTTACATACAAATTGAAGATTTTTATTAATCAGTCCAGTACCAGAGATCCAACGGTAACAGTCCATCAGGCCCTTAAATACATTTGGTGACATTTTTACCATGCATTAGCATGGTAGGGCAAGGCGAATATAATGTCCCAATGATTGCTTTTCCATTGAAAGCACAAACGGTTTCATTTTTCCTGTCATCTCAAATAAGTGTTAAAGACGGTTTGGAGGCTGTTGTGTCCGCGCCGTATGCTCGGGACTTACAAACACTGATGAGGGCATTAAATAACCATTAGCGTCTCGGCCTGGATCACAGGACCGTCCCTCCTCTTCAGAATTTATTCTTTGATTTAAAGTGAAGGCAATCTGTGGTTGCTTTCATAAAGTCCTGAGGCCCCTCCATTCTCCCTCCAACAAAATGCATTACAACAGTAATTTTATGACTGTTAAAATAACTGTCGTTAACAAGCACTTAATTAAAATGTACAATAAATAGCCGACTGCCGCCTTATCTGCTCTCCGGAGCGGCCGCGGCCCGAGACTGCAATGCCCAGGCCTGCTGTTGCCCAGCTTGTTTGCAGATTAATTGCTTTTCGAGCTGGCAGGAGCTGCCTCTTCAGCAGCCAGATCGTAAATGACCAGATAGGGACTTTATCAATCAGGCGAATGCGCCTGTGACCGCCGGTGGACAGGCGGGAAGGCTGGGGGCGGCAGAGGGCAAACCTCGGGTTGGGTAGGTGGCCTTCCTGACTGGTGGTGGAGTGGGCAGCCATGGAGTTGGCAGAGTCTAGGCAATGGCAAAAACCTGGGCTAGGGGGTCCTTGGTGGCCTAGCCTCCTCCAGAATTTATTTGGATAGCTCTGGCATAAAAACAGTTGTGATCATCATAACAATAATCATAGCTAGAACTTACTTGGGTTGAGAAGATCCCCTGGTGAAGGGATAGACTGACTACCCACTCCAGTATTCTTGGGCTTCCCTGGTGGTTCAGATGGTAAAGAATCCACCTGCAATGTGGGAAACCTATGTTCAATCCCTGGGTTGGGAAGATCCCCTGGAGGAGGCAACCCACTCCAGTATTCTTGCCTGGAGAATCCTCCTGGACAGAGCAGCCTGGTGGGCTACAGTCCATGGGGTCTCAGAGTCCAGACACGACTGAGCGACTAAGCACAGCATAGCACTTACTTAGTACTGCTACTTTATTATTATTTTTAACACTCATCCATCTATTTGACTGCATCGAGTCTTAATTGCAGCACAGGGGATCCTCGATCTTTGTTGTGGCATGTGGGATCTAGTTCCCCACCAGGGACGGAACCCAATCTCCCTCTGTTGGAAGCAAGGAGTCTTAGCCACTGGACCACCAGGAAGTCTCCGCTACTTTATTTTTATCAGCATATTTAATTCTCACAAGAATACTATGAGATTGTGATTCCTAAAATTCTCATTGACAGATAAGGAAACCAAGGCTCACAGAGGTTAAGAGACTTGCCCAGGGTCACACAGTTGATAAGTGGCTCAGCTGGAATTCAGAAGACCCAGGAAGGACTGCTTCACGGAAAGGGCGCTTAACCACTGCTGGGGTGCTGTCTCTTAGCAGATGTGAATTTCCTGTGTGCCTGTCAAGTGCCCGGGACTGTGCTAAATTCTTTATATGCACCACTTTCTGTGAGTATTTATTCCTTTAGTAAATACTGATTTATGAAGAGAGACCTGGGTTTGATCCCTAGGTTGGGAAGGTCCCCTGGAGGAGGGCACGGCAACCCACTCCAGAATTCTTGCCTGGAGAGCCCCCAAGAACAGAGGGGCCGTGTGGGCTACAGTCCATGGGGTTGCGAAGAGTCGGACACAACCGAGTGACTAAGCACACATACCCGTGACTGTGTATGAGCTTTAGGTGCTGGGGGTACCGTGATGAGCCTGGGGGTCTGATTGCTGCCCTTACACAGCACACAGGTGGTGGGAAGACAGCTGTGGAGTAGATAGTGGGACCACAGGGCAGAGCTCCTTTAAAAAAGATCCATGTGTGTGTGTGTGTGAGTGTTAGTAGAGTCAAGGAAAGCTTCCAGGAGCAGGTGACTTTGAAGCTGAGGCTTCAGTGGTGCAGGAACCAGCCAGGTGCTGGGCAGGGGAATGAGTGTTCCAGGCAGGGGTGACTGCATTGGCGAAGGCACGGAAGATGTAGAGCGTGGTGTGTCTGAGCAGTTCAGCATGGCTGGGCTTTGGGGTGGCGCGTATGAGCGACAAGGGACGGAGGCTCGGGACGTCGGCAGGTGCTAGGTGAGGACGGACCTTGAGCCCGGAGGTACAGACAGGGCTCTGGTTTTTTGCTTTAGAAGGGCCCTGTCTGGAGAAGGGTAACTTTTATCTAAAGTCAGCAACTTTGTAGAGCTGGTATCATGATTCCCAGTTTTATAGCTAAGAAAGTAGAGGCATGTAGATGGAAGGGTAAGGGGCTTGCTCCAGCTCACCTGGCCAGAGGTATCTGGGGCAGATTGTGGTGGCTAGGGGACCACATCTCACACAGATGCCCAGAGCTCGTCCCCCTCAGCTCAGCGGTCACAGCCCAGGCAGGGGGTCACTCCGGGTTTTGAAGTTGGTGTCTTAGAACCACTGAAACCTCTGCGTCATGAAAATAATTATCTTTCAAGTGTAGATTGTCTTCCTTTGGAAATCCATTCTGCTAGGGTTCTTTCCCAATCCCCACGCGAGAAAGAAATATGGGTAAGTCTGGGAAGGATGGGTAGAAATGCTTTAGGCTGCAAATTGCAGGATGAAGTATAAGACCGTACCGACAGGCTGAAACAGTGTACCCATCGAATCATATTCCACAATAAGGTCTGGAGGAGGGCAGTTCCAGTTTGGGCCAGGAGTCTAACCATATCATGGAGGACCCAGGCTCTTTTTATAATCCCTTCTGCTATTATCAGCCTTTCACTGAAAGGCCTATTATGGCCTTTCACTCATAGTCTTTTTGCAAAACCGTCACAAAATGGCCACCACACTAACGGTAGAGGAAGGGAAAGGGCTGAAAAGCAGGAAGAGCTTTCCTGAAAGTTGGTGCCCCCGTCCCCTTCTGTGCCGTTGGTCAGGTCAAAGTCATCTGACCCCCTCTAGCTGCAAGGCATGCTGGGAGTGCAACTCCAGCCTGCCGTAATCAGTGGAGTGCTGGGCCCAGGGCCACCCTGGACAAAATCAGATCTCTCAGCTAGCAAGAGCAGGCAGGATGGATGGTGAAGGGAAGACAGCTGGTTGTGTCTGCCACAGTATCCGGCATGACTGTGTGTCAGGAGTTAGACTAAGGGCTTTGTAGGAAGGCTAGGGAGACTGAGGCTCAGAGAAGCCCAGGACTGGAGGGTGGGGGGATGACTGTGGTTCAATTTAGATCTGTCTTCCTCCAGGGTCTCTGCTCCCAATCTCCAGGCCTTAGTTATGTGGCTACTATAGCCCTGGAGGGGTGTGAAGGAGGCTGATTCCAATCCCAGGACACCAGCATACAGAAGATAGCCCCAATGCCCCATCTGAATCAAGCACACCAGGCCCTCAGCTTGGAGCCTGACTCCTGATTTCCTTGCCCAAGAGTTGCCTTCATCCACCCCATCATCTCTTGACTGCTTGGCAGAGAGCATTTCTCTCTCAGTAGCCAGCAACGAGCTCATCTTGGGCAAAGCATAGACTCATTTTTAAAAGGTCAGTTTCATGATAATAAGGAAAAAAGATGACTAGACAGCAATGGTAGATTTAAAAAAAAAATAAGAATATGATTACCCTTTCTGAAATGTTTGTGTGTACAAGGTCTTGGGGGACAGTGCATATAAGCCATCCCATGCTGGGCGGGGGGTTGGTAATAAAGTGGTTGTGGGCAGCTGAAGGGTCAGGCTGGGTACCTGGCTGAATCCCTCAGCCTGGAAATGCACGAGAATCCTACTAATGTGCAAGCTTTATTCATGTGGATCCATCCCAGGCTTGTAAATCAGTGGAGACCAGCCAAAGATGATCAGGAAGCCACAGCAAACAGAGAAACTGCTGTTGGGGGGTGGGGTGCCCTGGAAAGAAACACTTCCAGTCTTGGCATCTTGGAAGATATTGAACTGAGGTCTCTACCTGACTGTTATTTAAATAAACACAAAAGATGAAGGTAAGCAGTCCAGGGAGGATATGGAAACAGTCAGCAAACAGGAGAGCTCAGCTGGGAGGGAGCTGCTCGGGGTTTGTGTCAAATCCATTTGCATCAGAATCCTGCAGGGCAGAAAGACCCAAATGCAGAGTGAGTATGCACAGCCATTTGCCAGTGTGAAGGTCAGGGAAGGAGCAGGGCTGCTCCCTCTCCCCTGGGGGTGCGCAGAGGGCCCCACATTGCCTGGTGCCCAGTCTTGCTTCTGTGCATTCATTAAAGGGCCAGCTTAGTGGCCCCATGGCCAGAGAGTGACTGCACCACTTCTGAACCAGGTATCAGGCATGCACTGTTCTGATTGACGTTGATGAACTGCTTAGGAGTCCTCTGTGTTTACAGAGCCTCCTGGCAGCTCCTCTGAGGATGGTCCCTGTCATTGTTCACAGTGTCCGGTTTGGTTTCTCCTGAAACTTGCCCATGGAGACCAGCAAGATGGGCTGGGAAGGACAGAGGCTTATCATTAGATCAAAAAGCCTTGGTGTGGGTGACTTGTGTCACTTCGGCTGTTACTGTCTGCATGAGCTATAGTTTCCTCTTTGGGAAAATGGGAATAATTTTTCTCAGCATTGTTGGGAGCAGTAAAGGAAATTGTGGTTCCTTTTAGAGGTATGATCCTCTTCCCTTTGCTCGCTGGTAGGTTAGATTCCAATTTTATTGTGTGCTTGCCAGGAGACTACAGATCTAGAAAATAAACCCAAGGACCACGGATGCATTGTTTGCTGACTCTGGGATGACTATCAGGGGTTTAGGCCCTGCAAGAAGGGGCGCTGGGTGACGTTGTGACATAAAATTCCAGAGCATGAACTGTGTTGCCTTTCAATCCTCTTTCTATCATAATTAAGTAAAAAAGAGAATCTCAGTTTGGTGCTAATGTGCCCTCAACACTTTCCCAACTCTTTCTAATCTCCTTTTAAACAAAGACAGGTTATAGAGACAGAAAATAGAATGCTGGTTGCCAGGAGCTGAGAGGAGGGGGAATGGGGAGTTACTATTGAATGGAGATGGAGTTTCAGTTTGGGAAGATGTAAGAAGCTCTAGAAATGAAGAGTGCTAATAGTGTTAATATGTACACAGGTGGTGCTAGTGGTAAAGAGATGTTAGAGATGCGGGTTTGATCCCTGGGTTGGGAAGATCCCCTGGAGGAGGGCATGGCAACCCACTCCAGTGTTCTTGCCTGGAGAAACCCATGGACAGAGGAGCCTGGCACGCTACAGTCCATGGGATTGCGAAGAGCCAGACATGACTGAAGCGATCTAGCACGCATGCACACAATATATACACAATGTGGAGAGGACACAAAACTGCTGAAGTACCTGGACATGTAAAAATGGTGAAAATGGTAAATCTTACGTTATGTGTATTTTGCCATGATAAAAACAGCCAAAAACAAGAACAAAGACAGCAGGCTTCAGAGAACAACCACAGCAGAGGTTGTGGTAGGTAATAGCATCAAAGTGGCCTTGAATAGCATTAGTCTAAAATGTCACGTTTACTGTTAAGGTTGCCTTTTAATCGAGGACAAAGAATACTGGCTTTCCATTTCCAAATATCCACTGGATTCAAAGTTTTCTTTTGAGGTACACTTAACAAAGCTAGGAGAAATTGTAGGTAAGTAATGGCATATGCAGAGGGCAGAATCACGAATCTGGAGCAGGAAAGCTTGAAGTTGGGGCGTCAGTAGTTGCTTCACTCGTGTCCGACTCTTTGTGACCCTATGGACTGTAGTCTGTTGGGCTCCTCTGTCCAAGGGATTCTCCAGGCAAGAATACTGGAGAGGGTTGCCACGCCCTCCTTCAGGGGATCTTCCTGACCCAGGGATCAAACCCGAGTCTCCTGTATTGGCAGGCGATTTCTTTACCACTAGCGCCACCTGGGAAGCCCGGGGTATCAGTCCTAAATCCAGGTGTCAGGGGGTCACCTGCAGCCTGGAAAGTCAGTGCCGGACCCAAGGCCAGTGGTGGAGCACAGGCTCCTATGCTATTTCCCCTGCCCACACGCTTCCTGATCCTCTTGAGTCTTTGCCTTGGGCTGCCTTGACTTTCCACTGCCCCCAGAAGCTGAGAAGGACGTGGGGTAGACCGGAAGTAGATGGTGAAGCCCCCTGGGTCTTTGCCTGTGCATTGACTTCCCAAAGAGGTCACCTTTTAGGAGATCTCTGCCCCTCCCTCCCTCTGAATTTGTAGCTTTCGGAAGCAGTTGGTGGGTCCACGGGTGCTCAGCTAGTTGAGGCCAGATTAATAAAGGTTTGCTGGCTCAGTACCAGCCAGAATCTCATGTCCAACCTAAATTCAGCCCCAATACAACTTTCCTTCAGCTTTCACAAGCTTCTATGTCTTATTTTTCACATATGAGTGATTGTACAATATGGACCCTTTCTTTGGTACCAGTGATCGGGGCCCCTGACTGTGGCGGGGCAGCAGGGGATTTGGAGTCTAACCTGGATGACGGTAGGTTGCTGGGGAATCCTTCAGAGACTGGGTGGTGTTGAGACAAGACTCAGTGCCTCTGTCCCCGCTAAGGAGGCTGAACTAAGCATCAAAACAGTGTCTCCAGGCTGTGATATCAGCGATCTCTGGGACTTGATTACATTTTGAAAGGCATAACTTGAAAAGTACTCATGAAGCAGAATTGGAAGGCTAAGGAGATCAGATTTCTGGTTAGACGGAGGTTCAACCCTGCGGAGGCTGGTGGTGGAGTAGGAGGGAGGTGCCCATCCTGCTGTTGGATACTGGGGGCTGGTGCTGTTTAGTTGCTAAGTCATTGTTTGACTCTTTGCGACCCCCATGGACTGTGTAGCCCGCCAGGCTCCTCTGTCTGTGGAATTCTCCAGGCAAGAATACTGGAGTGGGTTGTCATTCCCTTCTCCAGGGGATCTTCCCAGTCCCGGGATTGAACCCTCATCTCCTGCACTGACAGGCAGATTCTTTACCACTGCGTCACCAGGGAAGGCTTGGGTTTATCCTGGTTCTGCCAGATCTGCTCCACATTTGACCCAGACATTGATGCCGTCTCCCTGCTCCCTCCCCCCAGCGAGCCACCACAGATGCAATAGGACTGCTTCTATTTCACCCTGGTCTCATGATGGATCATGTTTTGGTGTTTTTCTCTGCCATGAAGTTTTGTCTCTAATTTTAATGTTTGGATCATGTTCCAGTCAGATTGGAAAGATCTGTCTGTTCATCTGCAGAAAGAACATCCTATTCCCACTGAAATCTAAGTAACAAGACCTGATGGTTTCCGAGAATCCTCTCCCTTCTCCTCCCTCCCTGCTGCATGGAACCCCTAAAGGTCGCCAGAGTAGAGAGACCAGAAATTACCTCCTTTCTCACATGCCTGGCCTGCTTATACTAGTCAGGAGAAGCTAGGTTACAATGTCGTAACAAATAGCACCCTCTTCATGTCACATGTCACTGGCTTTAAGCCACAGTTTATGACTCACTGATGGGGGCTTCCCAGGTGGCACAGTGGTAAAGAATCTGCCTGCCAGTGAAGCAGATGCAAGAGACGTGGGTTTGATCTCTGGGTTGAGAAGATCCCCTGGAGAAGGAAATGGCAACCCACTCCAGTATTCTTGCCTGGGAAATCCCATGAACAGCGGAACCTGGCGGGCTACAGTCCATGGAGCTGCAAAGAGTGGGACATGAGTGAGTGAGCATGCACACACGCACACATCCGCCCGCCCACCCCCCACACACATTACACACTCACACTCCATGTCTGACAGGGCTTGGGGTGGGACCTGCGGGCTAGCGGAAGGGGGGCTCTCCTCCATGTGGTTGGTCTCTCAGGGGCTCAGGCTGAGGGAAGGGCCCACCTGATGCCATGGGCATCTTCACACGAAGCTTCTAGGGCTCTTTCTTACCAGGGGAAGTGGTGGCCAGAGAGTTGAGCTTGCTCGCATCTCATTGGCCATGACTAGTGTTGTTGTTGTTCATCCGCTCAGCTGTGTCTGACTCTTATCGACCCCACGGACTGCAGCATGCCAGGCCTCCCTTTCCTTCACCATCTCCCAGAGTTTGCTCAAACTCAGATCCATTGAGTCAGGGATGCATCACCGACTCAAAGGACTCAATGACTAGTGCTAGAGGTAGGGGATTACCATTCTTCCCGTGTCCCACAGTAGAGAAGTAGATCCTGGTGACAGGAATGTCTGTGCCCCACTGAAGCCCCTGGGCTTTTGGTCCTTTCTGTATGACTCTCCGCAAAGCCCAAGTGCTTTCTTTCTGCTTGGGACCCTCCCAACCCCCACCCCTGTGCACTTCTCAGTAGAGTCCTTTTTAAAAAAAAATTGTTTTTTTAATTGGAGACAATCACTTTACAGTGTTGTGTTGGTTTCTGCCATACTACAACATGAGTTGTTCGTAAATGTACATATTTCCCCTTCCCCTTGAATCTCCCTTGCACCCCCAGCCTATCCCACCCCTCTCGGTCATCACAGAGCACCAGGTTGATCTTCCTGTGCTATATAGCAACTTCTCACTAGCTAGATATTTTGCAAATGGTACTGAATGTATTTCAATGCGCCTCTCTCAACTCATCCCACCCTTTCCTTCCCACGCTGTGTCTCACTGGAGCCCTTTTGGAAGAACTTGTCTTAGACCTTCTTCAGACCCGGTGTAGCGCAGTGGTGAAAAGCACAGATTCTAGAGCCAGACTTCCTGGGTTTGAATCTAGCCCAGGGAAATAGTCTAACATTTCTGACCCTCACTTTCTCAAATCGAGACAAAACAGTACATGTTTCTGAGACTTATTGTCAGTATTAAATTGTCCATGTGTGTAATACGCTTCAGGAAGTTGCCTGGCACACAGTAAGCTCTCTGAAAGCTCTGTTTTAGTTCTGTTACCCGCGGCACCAAATGTGTGTTATGAATCAGGCTACAAGATCCACAGGAACGTAAATCTCAGGCCAGCTTGGTGCTAGACTAGGGGTGTTGAGATCAGCAAGGCATTGCCAGGCTGCAGCTCTTTGCGATTCCTCCCTCTCTGCCAACTTTCTTGCACTTTACGGAATGAAAATCCATGACCATACCAGGGATGTTTTCTTATTCTCATATACCTTCCAGACCCTAGTGGGGTCTGGGCCCAAAGCCAAGGGCAGAGCAGAAAGGAGCTTTGCCCCCTCAAGAGTTTCTGACTCTTCTGAAGATGTCCCCACAGAGCAGCCTGGTTCCTAGAGCCAAGGAAGCAGGGATGGGCTTTCCATCCTTTCCCCGCTGCTCGCAGAGTGACTCTGGCCAAGTCAGGCTTCAGTTTCCTAATCTGTAAAATAGGGATTGTATCTATCAATCAATGATACCATGTGATAACATGCTTATGGTTACAGTATACAGTATCAGTCGATGTTATCACGTAACAACATGCTTACAATCAGGTCTGGCACAGAGTAAGTGCTCAATAAGGCTCCTGTTATTTATTTATTGGCTGTGTTCGGTCTTCATTGCAGTGCCAGATTTCTCTAGTTGCAGTGTATGGGTTCTCTAGCTGCAGCACACAGGCTTTAGAGCATGCCAGCTCAGTAGTTGTGGTGTGGGGGCTTTTCTAGTTGCTTAGTGCAGACTTGTTGCCCCCAGGTTTGTGGGAGCTTAGTTCCCTGACCAGGGATTGAACTCATGTCCCCTGCATTGCAAGGCAGATTCTCTTTTTTTTCTTGGAAGACGGATTCTCAACCACTGGACCACTGGGGAAGTTCCCCCTGCCCCTTACTTTTATTAGTACTGAGGAGAGTGTAGGGAACTGGGGAAGAGAAAGGCAGAGAATTAAACAGGGGTGGGTTTATGAAAGCCCTGTAATCATTTGGGGGAATTCAAACTAGTCCAAAGACAAAGGGGCAGCCCTGGAGCTTTTAATCAAAGCATGACATCAATGGGTCTCCACTTTGGGAACATTTCTCTGGCTTCCTTCTAGAGAGTGGATTAATGGGAGTAGGATAGGGCAGAAAAGCATCCAGAGAGTGTTCTGGATTAGGGTAATATCAGTGGAGGATATCCAGAGAAAAATAGATTTATAATGTATTTAGCAGAGAGCATACTGTTACAAGCAAATTCTTACAGAGCATTAACTATGCACCAGGGACTCATCTAAGCATTTCACACTATTTACTCATTTAATAGTCACAACCACTCTATGAGGTAGGTTCTTCTAGCATCATCACAATAACTTGGCCAAGTTCACACAGCTGCCTAGGAGTTGGAGATGGGATTTGAAACTAGGAGGTGTGGTTCCAATGTCACCCTCTTAAAACTGAACATCGATTTGGTAATTGATAGGATATGGAGGAGTGTATCTGCTATCTATGACTCCAATGACGCTGCATGACAAATGTAAAAAACCCAACCGCATAGACCAAGAAACATTCTGTGTGTGTGTGTGTGCTCCTGGGTCTCTGGGTTGATGGAGGGGCAGTTCTGCTGTTCTGAGTTCACTGGAGGACTCACTCACTGGTCTGGGTTTATTTGTGGGCCTGAAGGTGGCTTTGCTGGGATGGATTTTCTCACAAGTCTGAGGTGTCCGGTGGACTCAGGGCTGTCGCATGTTTCATCCTCCAAGAAGGTAGCCAGAGCATGCTCTCAGAAGGGCTGGGAGGGGTTAGAAACATGAGAAGAGTGGATCATTGTCATGTAGCCACAGGTCAGCTCCCAGGGGAGCCCTTATGCATGGGATGGGGAAATGGATTCCGTCTCTTAAAGGACCAAGAGCAGGGGGGCAGGGAAAGAGACACACTTGGGCCATTTTGCTCAGAAGTTTTGCTCAGGCAGCTAAGTGAACTTTACACGTTGCTGAGAGGAGCAGAAATAAGAGCAGTTTACGGGAGAAGGTGAGAAGAAAGCCACCCGATTTCTTCCAACCAAGGACCCCGTGGGAACCTACCTACCCTACCGAGAAAGGGAATGGGACACATGTTTGTGGCTCGCTCTGATGAGTGAGTCTGAGGGCTGGAGATGCCCAGTGATGGGGGTTTCTCCCTCCCTCTTGAAGAGTGGTTTACCAGCTGGGACGGATGATCATGGTCTGAGATGGAACCCCTGTGGCTGGGAAGCAGCACCAAGGAGAGCAGGCTGTGTAACAGGCTCTCTCAGTGAACAGTAAACTGGTTGGTGGTCAGGCATCTTCCCTCCTTTTCTGACTATCTCATCCCCGATCCCTTCTTTCCTCCCTTGTGTGAGAGAGACATTGCTACTACTCACATTCTTCCCAGGATGGCTAAAAGGTCCTGTTGACTTAAACCATCACTTCTTCATAACCCTCAAAAGTTTACCTCCATTGAGCTATATTTTCCATTAAATTGTGGCCTCCAGGTGAGGTCCAATTCTGCAACAAACATGTAGCCACAAGCCTCTTGCTGCTGGTTATTATCTGTGCTGGGGTCCCTGGCGTCTGGGGTGGTAAGGCCTGGCTCCATGCAGAGGCAAACAGTGGGGATTCTGCATCTCCCTCCCATGCCTGCTCCTCTCTGCCTTGGGGAGACCTGCCTGCTAATTTATCTTGGAGTGTTTGGGCTTCCCAGCTTAATGGGTCTGTTTTCCGACTCTCTAAACAGATGAGTGAGTGTGAAAAAGAAGTCAACACAGAAACATAAGCTTCCATCAGAAGACCTTAAACAAAGTGAATAGCTGCCAGCATCAATGAAGCAAAAACATCTCCAGCATAACCTCCGTGAGGCCAATTCCACTCACCATCTCGGAGCCAGAAAACTCAGAACCGAGGCTGGGGTCATACAGAAATGAGAAGGGTCCTCCAGTTATTGGCTGTGCAACCTCAGGAAGGGCTTCCCTAGTGGCTCAGTGGTAAAGAATCCACCTGTCAATGCAGTAGACGTGGGTTTGATCCCTGGGTCGGGAAGATCTCCTGGAGAAGGGCATGGCAACCCACTTCAGTATTCTTGCTTGGAGAATCCCATGGACAGAGGAGCCTCTTGCGCTACAGTCCATGGGATTATGAAGAGTCAGACATGACTTAGTGATTGAACAACAACAAACCTCAGGGAAGTGACTGACTGCCACAATTTCTCCATCTGTGAAATGGGAATGCATAATGGTGCTTATCCCGTAGAGTCACACTGCAGGTAACATGAGATAATACATGGAAAACATTCAGAATAATGCCTCACATGTAGTCAGCTAATACAGTTTCCATTCAAATGGTTATCAGTCAAGCTGAAATGGCTCTGTGACCTTGGATAGGTTACCTACATTTTTCATGCCACAGTTTCTTCATCTGCAAATGAAGGAACAATCATCCCTTGTGTTATGAGGATAGTTTCAAAAATCATAATTGAAAATTATAAAAACTTAGGAAAATGCTTAGGGCATTGGTTTTCAATAAAATTAGTTTCCTTCCTTTCACTGAGACTGGATCCAAACAAATGGTCAGTTAAAATAACAGCATTGTTTCCTTAAGGAAAAACAAAGTTATTGAAGCATAATAAATCTAAAGTATACATTGATCTCTTTTTTTTTTAGTAGCAATGATATTTATTATAGTGTTCTTTGAAATTTTAATTAATTTTTAATTGAATAGTGGATTTAAAGTGAAAGTGAAAGTCGCTCAGTCACATCTGACTCTTTGCGACCCCATGGAACTCTCCAGGCCAGAATACTGGAGTGAGTAACCTTTCCCTTCTCCAGGGGATCTTCTCAACCCAGGGATCGAACCCAGGTCTCCTGCATTGCAGGTGGATTCTTTACCAGCTGAGCCACAAGGGAAGACCACAGTATTATATTAGTTTCAGGTGTACGGCATAGTGATTCAATATTTTTATGGATAATTCTCCATTTAAAGTTATTACTAAATGATGGCTGTATTTCCCTTTGCTGTACCATATATCCTTATTTCTTTATTTTTTTAATTTATAAAATTAAAAAATACAAAATTTATTTATTCCATTTTTTATTTAAAACAATTGTTTATTTATTTATTTGACTGCACTGAATCTTAGTTGCAACACTCAACAGCTTTTATCTTCCTCGCAGCCTGTGAGATCTTTAGTTGTAACCTGTAAACAACTCTTAACTGTGGCATGTGAGGTCTAGTTCCCTGACTGGGAATCGAACCCCAGCCCCCTGCACTGGGAGCACGGAGTCTTAGCCACTGGACCACCAGGGAATTCCCACTTATTTATTTTATACATAGTAGTTTGCATCTCTTAATCTTCTGTGCTTTTCTTGTCCTCCTCCTTCCCCTCTCCTTACTGGTGACCACAGATCTGTTCTCTGTATCCCGAGTCCGCTTCTGTTTTCTTACATATTTTCATTTGTTTATTTTTTATTTTTATTTATTTTTTTAGGGGCTGAATGTGATTCTTCTTTTTTTTTCATTTATTTTTATCAGTTGGAGGCTAATTACAATATTGTAGTGGTTTTTGCCATACATTGACATATTTTTTAGATTCCACACATAAGTGATAACAGAGTATTTGTCTTTCTCTGACTTACTTCACTAAGCACAATACTCTCTACGTCCATCCTCAAGTTGTTGTTGTTCAGTTGCTAAGTTGTGTCTGACTCTTGGTGACCTCATGGACAGCAGAAAGCCAGCCTCTGTCCTCCACTGTCTCCTGGAGTTTGCTCAGATTCATGCCCATGGAGTCTGTGATATTGTCTAACCATCTCACCCTCTGTCACCTTTTTCTCCTTTTGCCCTCAATCTTTCTCAGCATCAGAGTCTTTTCCAGTGAGTGGGCTCTTATCAGGTGGTCAAAGTATTGGAGCTTCAGCTTCAGCATCAGGCCTTCCAATGAATATTCAGGGTTGATTTCCTTTAGGATTGACTGGTTTGATCTCCTTGCAGTCCAAGGGACTCTCAAGAGTCTTCTCCAGCACACAAAAAGTATATACCTCTTAAAGGTGAAACTCAATGAATTTTTGCAAATATGTTCATGACTCAGATCAAGATAGAGAACATTTCCGGCATCTCTCAGGGCCCCATTGTGCCTCTTTTCTATCAATGCTCTTGAGACACCTGTTATCCTTATTTCTAATACTATAGATTAGTTTTGCCTGTTCCTGAACTTCGTATCAGTGAAATAATAGAGTATGTACTCTTGTGTCTGCATTCTCAGTTCAAGATGGTGTCTTCGGATCCATCTATGTTATCTGTGGATAACATATGTGAACATGTATATATCCATCTGTGGACATCTATGTTATCGTACATGTTCACTGGTACGCACTTGGGTCATATCCAACTTTAAGTTACTTACGAATAAAGCTGCTGTGAACCTTCTCCCACTTGTTTTTTCATGGATATCTGAACTTATTTTTGTTGGGTGGATATCCAGGAATGGAGTTGCTGAGTCATAGCTAGATGCATGTGTACTTCAGAAGATCTCGCCAAACATTTCCAAAGTGAGCACTCACACATTACTTTTTGACTTGTTAAGGATCTTTTTAAGAGAAGGAATTAAGTTTAGAAGAGAGTTAATGCTGAATTTATTTCACTGAATTTTATTGAATTCTATTTTCCTCTTTCTTACACTACTTACAAGTCACTGAGAATTGACAATCTTCCATAGAAACAGCTGTGATTATACCTAAATAAATTGCTGCAAAAACACTCACTGTTTATACTGGAAGTAAATGAAAATAATCTAAATGTCAATAGAGAAATAATTAATAAATCATAATATTCCTATATTACACCATTGCAAAATATTATGAAAAAGTACTAGCCTGGAGATGTACTAATTTTAGTGAGAGTATCAAAGGCATATTGCAGAATATTATATAGAAGGTGGATTATATATGTCTCTTATATGTCAGGAAATGTTTTATGGTGGTCTTTTTGAAAATTGTTTTAAAAACTATCTCTGCCTATCATCTACCTATCCATCTATCATCCATCTCTCTCCATATATATTGTTCCTATCTATCTATCTTCTATCTATCCATTGAAATTGGGAAAAGAGTACGAAAAGGCAATTCACAGAAGAAGAAATAGAAAAGGCCAGTAAATATACAAGAGATGCTCAATTTCATTGGTAACCATGAAATTCAATGAAAATAACCATGAAATATCAGTTCACACCCAGTCAATTAGCACAAGTCTGATGATGACAACATTGTGTTGGGAGTAGAGAATGTGGAGCAACACAAACTTTCATACACCAACGGATATTGCAAAATCGTTCTCTGAAGTTATTCTGTTAATATTAGTGGCAGGAATACAAATTAGGGCAGCCATTTTCCTGAGCCATTTGTGAATGTGCAGTAAGGAGAAAGATACTTATATCCAGACCTTCCAACTAGCTCTATACTGAAGAAACTTATGCCCATGTATTCAGTACACAAGGAGATGGATACAAAAATGTTCATCGCAGCATTGTTCACAAAGTGAAAAATCAGAAACACCACCAGTATTTCTCTACAGGAGAACGCATAAATAAATTGTGGTACAAGGACACCGTAAAATATGATACTGGGTTAAAAAAGAATAAAGCGGTATTACAATGTAACTACATGGAGAATCTGCAAACAATGTAGAAGGGGAATAACCAAGCTGCAGACGGCTTCCATATTGTGATACTATTTCTGTAACGAGCAGCATTGAATAAAACAGTGTTATATGTTGTTTTATGACTACAAATACACGAAGTGGAAGTATAACAGGGGTATCAAAATGATAATTTCCAGACAAAGGTTACCTCTGGAGAGGGAGGAAGGGAATGATATAAGGAAGAGACACAAGGACTTTCAATTTTGTCTGTAATGTTTTATTTCTTAAGATGGATGGTGCGTTCTTGGATATTCATTACATTGATCTCTGAAATATTTAATATCAAAGTAAGATTTATCCATCCATCCATCTAGATGGTTCTATATCAAAATGTTAATGGTGGTTATGTCTGAGGAGTAAGATTATGGGGGAGAGTGTATTTCATTTTCTACTTTATATATGTCTGTTGGATTTTTAAGTAGTATACATTACTTGTAGAAGCATTTTTAAAAGGAAGAAAAAGAGGAAATTGGTAACCTGTGCATGTTAGATGTGCTAATTCTCAGTTAAAGTGAGCATGTCTCTTCCTGACTACTCAGGGTAGAAATGAGAGTGGATGCCCTAGTAGAGTGGAGGTAATTCCTCCTGGAAGGGTCAGTGAGATGGGTGGAAAGAAAGACCTGTGATGCTATGAGCGGGTGGAGTGGACTTGGGCTTTGAAGGAGCCCATACTCAGCAGGTAGACAGGAAAGTGGGAGGGGTGGATGGCAGGTGCTTGAAGCCTGAGCTCCTCAGATCTTTTGCTCATTATCACATAGCTTTGGTCACAGCAGACCATTTTAGGGCCTCCTGAAATGAAAACTTAAAAAGCAGAGACAGACCAATAAAATCCTTCTGGGTTATAGTCCGTTCACTTGGAGCCAAATGGATTGCTCGTTAATACCTTCCCCCATTTGCCTCATGACCAATTAGCAGCTATTAAGACCCAACTCATCCTGGCATGAAGTTTTTCCCTAGCAGTGGCTGCCACTGCTGAGAGCCTGGGTCTCGGGGTGGATTTCCTGCTTCTCCCCCTGGTGTCCCAAAACTCGTTCCCCAGATTAAGCCTGGGAGGAGTGCTGCATTCTGGGCACTGTCTGACCCTACCAGGGAACCCACAGGGAAGGCTTCGGCTGCTGCCTACCCCAACCTCCTGCTGCTTCTTCCCAGGCCCCCCTTGAGATGTTGCAGGTTCTCTGACCCACAGGCAGGCTGCCTGTCCCAGAACCTGCAGCTAGGACTCAGATCCTGCTGTTTCCCCTCCCTCTCACTTTCCCTCCCTTCCTCCCTCCTTCTTTCCTTCTCTCCTTTCTTCCTCCCATCCTTCCTCTCTCTCTCCTTGCCTCCCTCCCTCTTCCTTCCCTCTCTCCCTTCTCCCTCCCATCCCTCCTCCATTTTTCTTCATTTCTTCCTTCCTCCCTCCTTCCCTCCCTCCCTCTCCCTTCCCTCTCTCCCTCCCATCCCTCCTCCATCTTTCTTTATTTCTCCCTTCCTCCCTCTCTCCCTCCTCCCTCCCATCCCTCCTCCATCTTTCTTTATTTCTCCCTTCCTCCCTCTCTCCCTCCTCCCTCCCATCCCTCCTCCATCTTTCTTTATTTCTCCCTTCCTCCCTTTCTCCCTCCTTCCCTCCCTCCCTCTCCCTTCCCTCTCTCCCTCCTCCCTCCCATCCCTCCTCCATCTTTCTTTATTTCTCCCTTCCTCCCTCTCTCCCTCCTCCCTCCCATCCCTCCTCCATCTTTCTTTATTTCTCCCCTCCTCCCTTCCTCCCTCCTTCCCTCCCTCCCTCTCCCTTCCCTCTCTCCCTCCTCCCTCCCATCCCTCCTCCATCTTTCTTTCTTTCTCCCCTCCTCCCTTCCCCCCTCCTTCCCTCCCGCCCTCCCTTCCTCCCTCCATTCCCCCCCCCCCCACCTCTTTCTTTTACATTCTGATAAAACAAGCAAAGCAATGTCTGTGCCTGTATATTGAGTGCTCTGTGTACCAGACATCACGCTCAATGCAAGTGTATTTTCTCACGCATTCCTCACAATAACACTGTGAGAATGATCATTTCTGTTTGACAGTCAGGGCTGCGGAGACACACAGAAAGAGGTTAAGTGACTTGTTCGAGGTCCCATCATGGAGAAACTGGCAGAGCTGAGGGTGAGAGCCAAAAGTCTGTGCTTTTCGCTGTGAATCCGAGAAAAGTATGTTTTAACAACCTCAAGTTTCTTGAAATGTCAAGATAAGAGCAAGTATAAAATACACACTCCCATCAACGAGTTCTTGTCTTACTAAGATGGCAAGTGGAGAGGAAGTTTTACTCCTTCTGTGAGTGTTTATTGAGCACCTGCTGTGTACTGTGTGTCGTTTGAGGTGCTGAGGATTTCGCAGGGAATCAAACTGACATCTCTCTTTCTGGCGGAGTTTACATTCTAAGGGGATGATGGAGAATAATGAAGTAAAGCTGTACAAACAAGACTGACTCTTTGTGACTTGTCTGACTCTTTGTGACTTGCCGGACTGCAGAACACCAGGCCAGCCTCCTCTGTCCTCCATTGTCTCTAGGAATTTGCTCAAACTCATGTCTATTGAGTTGGTGATGCCATCTAACCATCTCATTCTCTGCTGCTCCTTTCTCCTTTTGCCTTCAATCGTTCCCAGAATCTGGGTTCTTTTTTATTTTCCCCCAAAGAGTTGGCTTTTTACATCAGGTGGCCAAAGTACTGGAGCTTCAGCTTCAGCACCAATCTTTCCAAAGAATATTCAGGGTTGATTTCCTTTAGGATTGACTGCTTTGATCTCCCTGCAGTCCAAGGGACTCTGAAGAGTCTTCTCCAGCACCACAGTCTGAAAGCATCAATTCTTTGGTGCTCAGCCTTCTTTATGGTCCAACTCTCACATCTGTACGTGACTACTAGAAAAACCATAACTCTGACTATATGGACCTTTGTCAGCAAAGTGATGTCCCTGCTTTTTAATACACTGTCTAGGTTTGTTATAGTTTCCCTTCCAAGGAGCAAGCATTTCAGGTTTGAGAAACTAAAAGGTCAGTGTTGCCGCAGCAGAGTCAGGGAGGAGAAGGTTTGTACCAGATGAAGTTGAAAGAAAAGCAGGGGATGGACTTATATGGCCTGGCGGCTCATGCTTGGGAGTTTGGGTTTTACTCCATTTGCAGTGGAAAGAAGTGAAAGGGTTTTAGGCAAGGGAGTGACATGACTCTGATCTGACTTTTGCAAGATCCCTCTGGCTGCTGTGTAGATAATAGCAGTAGATCACCTCAAGATCCTTGAAGCCTGTGTGGGACGATAAGCAGGCTACTATGGGTGGGGCTAGAGAATGCACTGGGTTATCTAGGAAGGCTGCCAGGAAGAGGAGGGCTGTGGCCAGAGTTTGGAAACCGGGCTCTTCTTGGAGGGACATGAACTGGCAGGAGCGTGGAGGCAGTCTAGCTGCTGAACCTTTGGTAATAAATGGACATCAAGTCAGGGCTGAAACAGGGTGTGGGTTTCAAGTTCCTTGAGCAGCCATCTGCTGTAGGTCCAATACTGGACACTTCGTGTCTCTTGTGGGGCAGGTATTTTTATCCTTTCCTGTGCAGTAGATAGCTTTATCCTTTGTGCCAGACATTTTATTTGCAATCCAAAGAGGTAGGCATCACCTCCTGTTGGTGAAGAGGCGGGGGGGGGGGGGGGGGGGCGGGTCCGGGGCCAGATGGTCTGGGCTCAAGTCCCAGTCCACCACCTGTGGGATGTTGGGCCAGTTCCTTAACTCCTGCGAGCCTCAGAGTTTTCATTTGTATTGTGTACCTGTCAGTGAGAATGCTTTTGGCTGCAAATAAGAGCAAACACCAGGCTTCCCAGGTGACTCAGTGGGAAAGAATGTGCCTGTTAATGCAGGAGATATGGGTTTGATCCCTGGATTGGGAAGATCCCCTGGAGGAGAAAACAGCAACCCACTCCAGTGTGCTTGCCTGGAGAATCCCATGGACAGAGGAACCTGGCGGGCTACAATCTATAGGGTTGCAAAGAGTCAGACATGCCTGAGCAACTGAACACACATGTACAAGCACAAACACCAGCTTAAACAGTCAGGAGATTTATTCTCTCGTATAACTGGAGGTGCCAGCCCTGTGTCAGCTGTGTCTTTGTGACATCTCTCCGTCTCTCTGCTCTGCCGTCTCCAGATTAACTTCTTCCTCTAGTGGAGGTGGAATGGTTGCAGCAGTTTCTGGCGTCACATCCAGATGTGACAATGTCCCGGGGAAGAGGAGGGGCTGTTTCTTCCTAGGGCAAGGAAACTTTGCTCAGAAGATTCCATCTCCCCTTCATGCCTCGTCGTCTGAAATCAGGTCCCACGCTTATCCATGATTCCACAGACAGCATGAGGGATGGGATGGCCAAATCTGGTCTAGAGTCAACACCTTAGGGGTGAGGTGGGGTGGACTGGGAATTATTGGGGTTGGGAGGGGAGGGTTTGGATGATGTCAAGTCAACCACTGTGACTGCCATCAAAGGGTTGAGATCCACACTTAAGTGTTTGGAACAGGGCATGACCAGAGTAGGTGCTCAATCCATGTTTAGTCGTTCAGTTGTGTCCAGCTCTTTGTGACCCCATGGGCTATAGCCCACCAGGCTCCTCGGTCCATGGAATTCTCTAGGCAAGAATACTGGAGTGGGTTGCCAATTCCTTCTCCAGGGCATCCTCCTGACCCAGGGATTGAATCTGCAATGCCTGTATCTCCTGCATTGCAGGTGGATTTTTTCCCCACTGAGCCGTCGAGGTGCTCAGTAAATCTTATTAATCGCTATGCAAGCAAAGAAGGAGGAAAAGGAAGAGGAGAAGGTGAAAAAGATCTACCTCTCAACATCCCACTCGGTGGCTGTGACGTTAAAGCCAGTGCTCTTTGGATTTCCTTGTGTAGCCTCTGTTCTGAGTTTTCACGAAAAGGGTTGGAGAGCTAAGGCAGAGTTGGTCTGCAGGATCAAGGACAGTTTGCCACCCAAGATGTTTGGTTCCCCGAGGGCAGAGTCTTGATGTCTCCATCCTCTGCCCAGCAACCCCCCCGCTCCACCCCCATCCCAATTCTCATACAGACCAAGCTGTTCTTTAGGCCTCGCTGTCATTCTCAGAATCCCAGCACCCAGCGCTGCATGGAATCCCTGAGACTCCTTGACCCCTCACCACCCAGGTCAGGATGTCTGTTCTCAGCACCCTGCTGAGCCAACTTACTCAACCTTGAAGAATTTCTGGGCAATTCTGGGACAGCTTCCATGCAGTGAGAAAGTTTTCTGCTCTGCCAAGAGCAGAGCATGAGCTATGGGGCCTCGGGCAAATTATATCATCTCTTGGAGCCTCAGTTTTCTTATCAGTAAAATGGGGTAATAAATCTCAATTTTTTCCCCCCTAGGCTTGTTTTGAGGATGAAATGAAATCATGGTGAGTGAAACACAGGGTCCAGCATGAAGAAGTTTCTGACTATGATTCATTTATTTTTATGGAGGCGAAATTTACATAAAAAATATGGACATTTTATACTTAAATTTCAGTGTCACATAGTACATTGAAACATTGCACATCCATCACCTCTATTTAGTTCCAAAACACTTTTTTATCACATCATATCCATAAAGCAGTCACTTCTGAGTCCCTGCCCTAGCCTGGTCCCTGACAACCACTAATATGCTTTTTGTCTCCAAGGATTTACCTATGCTGGATAGTTCATGTAAGTGCAATCAAACAGGATGTGACCTTTGGTGTCCGGTTGCTTTCACTTAGCATTGATCTATGTTGTAGAGATTTACCTCTGTTGCAACATTCGTCAGCCCTTCACACCTTATCGAAACTGAATCATATTCCACTTATCGACTACATTAAAAAAAATACTATTCATCCATCAATGAGCTTTCGGTTGTTTTTCCCATTTGACTGTTGAATAATGATCCTGTGATCTTGTAGGTACCTGTGCTTGTATGGGTTCCCTCTTTTCAATTCTTCTTGTGCATTTACTTAAGAGTGGAATTGCTGGGTTATATGGTGATTCTGTGTTTCATTTTAAGTTTCCACCAGCCATGTAGAGTGGTTCCAACTTCTCACCAACACATGCTAATTTTCCGTTGTTTTGATTATAGCCATCCTAGTGGGTTTGGAGAAGGAAATGGCAACCCACTCCAGTATTCTTGCCTGGAGAATCCCATGGACAAAGGAGCCTGGTGGGCTATAGTCCATGGGGTCACAAAGAGTCGGACACGACTGAGCGACTAACACACACAACACAGTGGGTGTGAAGTGGTATCTTATAATTTACTTTTAAGCAATGATGGGGAGGGAGATGGATTTAGGGGTCTGAGTGGTTCACATTCCTGAAAAATGGCTTTGTAATGCTCCTCAGCTGGAACCAGTACTGCCTGTTCTTGAGTATGTTCTATGCGTGCTCCCTGCAGAGATTCTACAGGCAGGCCTGCCTCTCCCCGCCAGAGCTGGGGCCTCTGAGGCTGGTGGGAACTCCCCCACCTGAGTCTGTCCTCCCTGATTCCTCAGTTGGAGGAAGGGTAGACTCTAAAGGCAATGGCACCCCACTCCAGTGCTCTTGCCTGGAAAAACCGATGGACGGAGGAGCCTGGTGGGCTGCAGTCCATGGGGTTGCGAAGAGTCGGACATGACTGAGTGACTTCACTTTCACTTTTCACTTCCATGCATTGGAAAAGGAAATGGCAACCCACTCCAGGGTTCTTGCCTGGAGAATCCCAGGGACAGCGGAGCCTGGTGGGCTGCCGTCTATGGCGTCGCACAGAGTCGGACATGACTGAAGCGACTTAGCAGCAGCAGCAGCAGATTCTAAAGGTGCTTCTTTTTTTTTTTTTCCTGGTTGAGCACTGGGTCTCTGTTGTTTTGCCCAGGCTTTTCTCTAGTTTGGGAGGGTGGGGGCTACTCTCTAGTTGCAGCATGCAGGCTTCTCATTTCGGTGACTTCTCTTGCGGTGGAGCACTATGGATGCTCTAGGCAAGTGGGCTTCAGCAATTGCAGCACGCGGGCTCGGTAGTTGTGGCTTGCTGGCTCTAGAGTTTGGCCTCAGTAGCCATGGCCACCAGGGTTAGTTTCTCCACGGTCTGTGGGATCTTCCTAGATCGGGGATCAAACCCGCGTCCTCTGTATTGGCAGGCGGATTCTTGAACACTGCATCACCAGGGAAGTGCTAAAGGTACTTCTGTGAGAGAAGTTGGGATTCTCTCCTTCTGCTCCTGCCTTTCCTGCACCATGTTGCTGTCCCCAAGATGGGGACAAGGTGGGGTGGAGGTCCAGGCAGAGCTGCCAGGGTTTCGGGTAGAAAGTCCCCGGGTCTTCTGTCAGCTGCGACTGGGCTCTGGCCTTGGGGAGTGGAGAGACCCAGGCCAGGCCTGGGAAGGTGGGTCTCACTGTGGTCACCCTGACGGGGACCTGCTTCTCTCCTGCCTCAGACTTTCCTCAGAGCCCCGGGGAGGTGGTTCCCTCCCCTCCAGGCCTTTCCCTGTGTTTTTGATTCTCTGTCGAGAACCAAGCCCAGCCTCCACCACCGACATGGGTCTGAGCCTGTGCCCAGCTTTCGGTCCCTGGACTGCTGTCTGTAAACCCGGAGGAAACTCTCCCCCTGTCATTGGACTCCTCTCTGCTCTGGGTGGAGGCTGGTTTTGGATTTGGTGGCCCTCAGCCCTTCCCTGTCCTCTCGGCTGTTGCTGCCATGCCCTTCGTGACCTGCAAGACCAGGTCTAACTCAAACGGCTCCGAAGTGCCCAAGACACCTGCTTGGACTCTGAGCCAGGTGGACTGGAAAAGCGGTGACCCAGGCGAGGAGGGTTTGGACACCACAGACCTGGAGAGCTTTGAGACCACATCTCTGACCTTCTAGGTCCTTTGAACAAGGCAATGGCCATCAAGTCCGTGTTTTCTGAAACATACTGACCGGCATGAGCTCCAAGCCACCCATCATTCCTCTTCACTGGCACACACCCCAGTCTGCCTACGCAGTTCAGCTCCTTCCTTCATTTCCTTTATTTATTTTTTTTGGTCCTGCCATATGGCATATGGGATCTCATTTTCCCAACTGGGGATTGAATCCGAGCCCCCTGCATTGGAAGTGTGTGGAGTCTTAAGCACTGGACCGCTAAGGAAGTCCATTCATCTCCTTTATTAACAATCCTCTCCATCCCCCTTGTCATTCCAAGTAAGGCTCAAACCCTTCTGTAGCCTGAACTCCCAAGGGAGGTGAAATGGGTGAGGAAAAAGGGGTAGGGGGGCACCTGGCACACACACCTTGTTTCCAGATGTCTGGGACCATCTGGGGCCAGCTTCCTCCAGACCCCTGACTTGGAGGAGAGTTCATGAGAGCCTGGCTGCTCTCTGCACTCCTCTCCTGGGGGACAGGATCTATTAGAATGAGGCCCTCACATGCTGAGGTCGCAAACCTGCCTCGTCTCTCTTTAGTCCCAGGTTATCTCTTTAAAAGCAACCATAACACCTCCCCCAACAACTTCATCAGTTAAAAAAATTTTTTTTGGTCATTACAAGAGTCATGTTTTCTGGGAGAGGGACAAGATGAAACAACCAAAAATTAAAACAGAGAAAAGTACCTATAATTCTGTCACCCAGTGTTAACCCTTTTTACATGATGGTAATGACAGCAAGAACCACCCCTTACTGAACATTTATTTGGTATCAGATATACAAATGAATGCTTTACATAGATCACTTTACTTGACTGTTACAATAGCTCTATGAAGTAGGGATTTTCTGCATTCTACAGACAAAGGTGCAGAGACTTAAAGAGAGGTTATATAACTTGCCCAAGGTCGCATAGCTTCTAAGATGCAAATCCCAAACCTGTCTGTCTGCCTGCAAAGCACACCCATCTCTCAAACACTAGTCAAGTAAATATATTTATAGAAAACATTTTAATGGAATTAACTGTAGCTATTTCTCTGTAACCTGCTTCTGCTCCTTCATCTAACAACAGATAATGAATACCTTCCCCGGGTCACCGTGTTGTCTTTTGCAATATTATTTTAAGTGGCTGTTTAGTATCTCATTGTAGGCATGTTCGAAGGTTTATTTAGCTAATCCCCTATTGTTGGGCATGCAGGTTGTTTCTAAAGTTTTTGTTTTTATAAACAACACTGCAAAGAACAGCCCTGCACTATTTTTTTTTTTTTTAATTTGGCCACAGTTCACCGTAGGTTTCTTACAGATAAATTCCCAGAGGGAGAGGTTGGGAGGGAGGGGGCGTGGTTTTGTTTTTTAAATGTCTGTAACATCCTTGGATCAATTATATATAATTTGTGAATACAAGTTGTGCCATTCACCAAGGGAAGGTTGACACCTTTCCTGACTTGCTGAGATTTGCACAACCTGGAATTAGATGGGTTGTAAACAAGCCTTCTAATAACCCTAGATTATCTGTGGCTATTGTCAGGTCATGTAGAGGTGGTAATTTATTAAGCAGAGTTTGCAAATGCCTCCAAGTACCCTGGGGTGGAGTTGAGCATGGGAGGGGCCCAGGGAGGAAGAGGTGGAGCTGCGGCGGTATTTGGGGGGAGCTGGTAGGCAGCTGGTGGCCATTTGTCTTGCGGCTGGCTCACTCCACCACCCTTTCTATCTGATGTCAAGCTGAAGAAACTGCCCGGGGAGGGAGCTGCCCCCCAGCTGCTAGGGGGAAGAGATGGAGCAGCAAGGGTGGAGGCCATCCGGGCATGTGAAGGTTAACAAGTCCTGCCCTGTTCCTACAATGCGGTGGGTGCCGTTTCAACATGGTTATTACGCTGCTTTAGCAGCCAAGAAACACCAGCTGGTGATGGTGAAATGCCACAGAAGAATTTCTTCAGGGAAGTTATTCACCAGCTAAACACTCGCTCATTCCATGAAGACTGTGGAGAAGGGGAATTTTCTCAGTGCAGGAGGGACACCCCGCCTCCTGCTGTTGCCCCTCTCCCCCCGCTTCCCCGTCCCTGTCCCCAAGGCTCCCCTTACTGATCCGGTCACATTCTTTGGACATCACTTGTTTGATCACATTACTTGACTTCCAGGCCACCTGCTCCCTGAACAGACTGGAGGAGAGGCTGCAGGGTGGGGACTCAATGGGTACACACATCAGTTTATCTGGAACAGAACCAGTTTGGGCTTAACCCTGATTGTTCGGCTTCTCAGGTGGCTCAGCGGTAAAGAATCTGCCTGCCAGACGCAAGAGACATGGGTTCAATCCCTGGGTCAGGAAGATCCCCTGGAGAAGGAAATGGAAACCCACTCCAGATTCTTGCCTGGAAAATCCTGTGGATAGAGGAGCCTGGTGGGCTACTGTCCATGGGGACCCAAGGAGTCAAACATGACAGAGTGACTGAGCACATACAGGTACTGGTTGTTCCATGAGACGTATGGCTCGATTTTCTGGATGGACAGGAGAGGTGGGTACAAGGAGACAGTATCTGACCAGTGGGACTTTCCTGCATGTGGGGCAACAAACTTGAGCACCGGGAGGAGACTTCCTCAGGTCGATGTCCCTGTGGTGGGTGACATCCTGTGAACTTTGGTGGGTGAGGACTGAACAAACAGAAGCCCGGTGAGGAGTGGTGAGGTAGGGTCCAGGAGGCAGGGGCTGTTTCACCAATTCACAATTCTCCTAGGGCACTAAGCTTCTGGGTCTTTCTAGACCACATACGTTTCCCTTATCTACCCATCCCACCTGCTTCTCCAACCCAGCGGTGAACATTTAGTCATTTTTCAACAGTCAATGTAGTAAGACTTCTTCGGTGGTCCAGTGGTTAACACTCAGCATTTCCAATGCAGAGGACGTAGGTTCGACCCCTGGTCTGGGAACATCCCACATGCCTTGGTAAGACCAAAAGATAAAAGGGTCAATGTAGTATCATTCCATTTACTGAGCACCGACTACGCATCAGGTGCCATCTTAAACACTTTGCATGCATTGCTTGTTTAAGTCTTCCAATAGCCTTGTGAGGTAGACACAGTTCTCTTCTCTCTGTGACATGTGGAGAAATACAGGCTGGGAGTTTGTCATTTGCCCCAGGTCACCAATCATATAAGTTGCTACTGAAATCCAGGTTTGTTTGACCCTAAAGTTTAGTCTCTTGACAGCAACGGGCCCACACGTCTCTCTGAGGTTTTTCCTCCCTCAAGTCTCTCAGCACGTAGTCGTGTCCTCAGGAAACCCCGAACGCCATTCGAGAGCCTCCGCTGCGGTCATGTAACTGTTCTTTTTTTATGTCTCTCTACTTACCCTGCTGGAAGGGATCAGGGATTGTGTGTGCTTCATGTCCACAGCCCAGGGTCTGGCTCAGGGTCTGGCATGTGTAGATGTTTAATAAATATTTGAGGGAAGAAATGAGTCGTAAAATCATAATAACTCAGCTCAATGTCTGGGTATTTATAGGCTTTCTCCTCTGGAAGCTTCTTCTGGAATGTCCAGAGAATAGAGTAAATCCAAGATAGATAGAGTAATCCAGGGTAAATCCAAAATAGAGCAAAGCCAAGGGACACACAGACTCTCAGAAGGGGCGAAGTTTTCTTACGTCTTTGAACAACTCTTTTTGACAAATGTGTTTTTCCTTCTAAATTTTCCATCTTTTTTCCTTTTCCCTTTAGCCATGGACTTGACCATTTGAAGATGTGCAACCATTATTCCATACACAAATTTTAATTTCTTACAAAACTCTATGTTCCACACTGCTAGGTCATTTCATGCTGTGCTGTGAAGTGGTTAGTCGCTTCAGCCGTGTCCAGCTCTTTGCGACCCCGTGGACTTCACTCTCCATTTTATGCCACATTTCCATCAAGAAGTGTTTCCCCAAACCACAATCTGCCTGACTGTATGCTGTTGTTCAGTTGCTAAGTTGTGTCTGACTCTTTGTGACCCATGGACTGTAGCCCACCACCCTCCTCTGTCCGTGGGATTTTCCAGGCAAGAACACCGGAGTGGGTTGCCATTTCCTTCTCCCGAGGATCTTCCTGACCCAAGGTTCGAACCTGTGTCTCCTGCATTACAGTAGGGCGTCTCCTGTATCACAAATGGATTCTTTACCGCTGAGCCACCAGGGGAAGCCCTTGGGGGGATGGGTCTTATTAACTGGCTTCCTGAAAAGCTGACCAGGCTGATGACTCCCTGGCATTTCTACCCCAGCTTTTGTGCATGAAAGAAAATTCTGCCTGGTCACTTCTTTAACTACAGTGTGATTCACTTGAATAATTTTTGAAAAGAAATAACTGATGTTAAATCCCTGATGACTCCTTCATGCAGGTGTGCTGCCTCTGATGGGGGCAGAGGTTGTGACAAAATCACCTCCAGTGGCATTGGTGGCTGTCCCGTGTTCCTCTTCTCCTTCCTGAAATGACACAGTCAGGCCAAGCTGGTGGGTGACGGGTGCCTCTGATGCCTCCACCCCCGTGTCCTTCACAAGGACATGCCCGGTGTCCACCATGGCCACCTTGTCAGGCAGTGAACTCAGGGCAGAGGAGGGTGGAGGGACAGGCATTGGCTGCCAGCAGCAGGTCCTCGCCAGTGGAGGGTCCGCAAGATGCTAAGGACTTTGGCGTGAAGGACCAGACCTCTCCAGGAGAATTCAGTCTGGGCTGATGCCAGAGGAGACAGGAAGTGTAGCAAATGGGGCAGCCACTGCTTCTCCAGTTAAATGGCTGTTTTCTATGGCAGTCAGGGCTGGGGATGGGTTCTGCTTTTCTTTTTTTTTTTTTTTTTGATGATTTACATATCATAAAACTCACCCCTTTAAACTATGCAACTTAGTGGGTTTTTTTTCCCCACAAAGTTGTGAAACTATCACTACTGTCTAATTCCAGCAATCCCCAAGGAATTCTCATCACCCCCCAAAAGAAATCCCAAGCCTGTTAGCAGTCACTTTCTATTCTTTCCTCATCTCAGCCTCTGTTGACCATGAATCTACTTTCTGTCTTGATCGATTCCTCCAATCTCGGCATTTCATTTAAGGAGAATCCTACAACTTCTGTGTCTGGCTTCTTTTACTCTGCACAATGTTTTCAAGGTTCATCCATGTCGTAGCGTGTATCCAGACTTCATGCCTTTCTATGACTGAATAAATATCTCTGGACATTTCGATTGTTTCCACTTTTTGGGTCTTAAAAATAATGCGGCTAATAACATTTGTGTAAAAGTTTCTGCATGACATATGTTTACAATTCTCTTGCATGAATTCCCTTCAAAGTGAAAGCTCTGGGTCATAGGATAACTTTATGCTCAAGCTTCTAAGTGATTTCCAGACTGTTTCTGAAGCGACAGCACCATTTTACATTCCCACCAGCAATGTGTGAGGATTCCAATTCCTCCAAGCTTTATGTCCATCTTTTTTATTAGCGTCATCCTCCAGGATGTGGCCATGCTATGCTTAGTCGCTTAGTCATGTCCAACTCTTTGTGGCCCAATGGACTGTAGCCTGTCAGGATCCTCTGTCCATGGGATTCTCCAGTCAAGAATACTGGAGTAGGTTGCCATGCCCTCCTCCAGGGGATCTTCCCAACCCAGGGATTGAACCGAGGTCTCCCACATTGCAGGCTGATTCTTTACCGTCTGAGCCACCGGGGAAGTACTGAGGATGTGGAGGGCAGGGGATATGCACTAGGTGAAGCTTGTGATTAGGATGACCCAAGATGAATGAGCTTCCCTGGTAGCTCAGCTGGTAAAGAATCTGCCTGCAATGCAGGAGACCCTGGTTCGATTCCTGGGTCGAGAAGATCCACTGGAGAAAGGATAGGCTACCCACTCCAATATTCTTGGGCTTCCCTTGGGGCTCAGCTGGTAAAGAGTCCACCTACAATGCAAGAGACCTGGGTTCGATCCCTGGGTTGGGAAGATCCCCTGGAGAAGGGAAAGGCTACCCACTCTAGTATTTTGGCCTGGAGAACCCCATGGACTGTATAGGGTTGGACACGACTGAGCGACTTTCAGTTTTCACTTTCAAGATGAATGGAAGGGGGGAAACTGAAGTATTGGGAGCATCTCAGGGTACATCCCTAGGAGGTTTGGGGACATGTCCCATCACAGGTGAGGCAGGCAACATGTGTGTTTACTACTGGCTTATAGCCCCAGCACCTAGAATGAAGCAGCTACCTAAAAGGCATTCAACACTAAATTATGTGTAGAATATAGGAATGAATGAATTAATGAATCAAAGCCCCAGTTATTGGGGACCCAGTGAGCATGGAAGTACTAGAAGATGGGTGCATGCGTGCATCAGGTCACTTCAGGAATGTCTGACACTGTGCAACCCTATGGACTGTAGCCTGCCAGGCTTCTCTGTCCATGGGATTTTCCAGGCAAGAGTACTGGAGTGGATTGCCATGCTCTCCTCCAGGGGAATCTTCCTGATTCAGGGATCGAACTTGCATCTCTGACATCTCCTGCATTGCAGGCAGATTCTTTACCACTAGCGCCACCTGGGAAGCCAAGGAGATGGGTATATGCTATATATTCCAGAAGAGAACTATTCCTCCTAGAATCTTGTCCTCAGTCTTTTTTCTTTTTTTGTAATGGAGAAAAATGTAGCTTTAACCTTTCTTGTAAACAAGGCAAAGAGGTTGGGAAGGAATGGGTGGGAAGGGACTGCGGCTTGCGCAGCAGAAGCAGCAGGCTGTGAATTGTGGTTCAGAACAACCCCAAGGACAACATCCCCAGAGAGGCTTCAGCAACCACTGAAGTGTTCCCCTGCTGCACCTGACTTCCCAAACCGACCTTCCATGGGAACGTTCAGCTTCAGATGTCTTCTCTGTTGTCTCCTTTCAGATCTTTCTTTGCAGAGGTAGCTGTGATTCTTGCATTCTGTGGCAAAGGAGAGGACAGCCACTTGACCGCTGAGCCTCCTTCCAGCATGAGCTCGCTGGCTCTTCCTGGGATGGTTATGTAGGTGCAGGAGGGGCAGCAGAGCTGAAAGCCTACAGATGCTGTGCTTCTTGAAGCTTGACACTGAGGAGGGGGAGGGTGCTAAAGAGGCCACTTTCTGCACGAACAGAAATGTTTCTGTCGGAACATTTACTGCAATAACAGTAGTAACAGTTCTAGTTACAGAATGTTTTATATATGCCAGATTCTGCCCAGAGTACTTTATATAATCTGGTGATGGCTGTTGATTGTCTTCCTGGAGTAGACACTCCCCGCTTCCCCCTTATTCCTGTTAATAGAGGACCAGAGGATAAAGTGAGATAGGTACCTCATTCCTTTCCCCCAAATATTTGTCTTCCCAGCATCCCTTGTAGCTAGGATTGGTCACATGATCCAGTTCTGGCCAATAAGATGGAAAAGGAAGTGCTGGGTGTTCTCTTAAAAAAAAAAAAAAAAAAGATGTGGGAATGGAAGTCCTCTAAACTGAAGATTCTGCATTCAGGTCTTCTGCAGCCCCCTTGTGACTATAAAAAGGGGAAAGAAAGCCAACTAGATCACAGAACCATTGAGCTAACCCTGAAGATGACTACTCCTGACGTCTTATTATTCAAGAAAATATATTCTTTGTTGAAGTCATGGTAAATGAGACTTTCTGTCCCTTGATGTCAAAACCATAATAGGCACATCTATTTTATCTGATTAATCCTCATAATCATCCCAAGTATTATTTCCCCATTATAAAGGAGAGAAATCATGTTCAGAGAGGATAAGTTACTCATCCAAGTTCACACAGCTAGAATAAATAGGTGAGTCAGAATCTGAATATAGGTCTGTCTCCAAGCCCTTCTTATTTTCACTGTTGCAAACCTCTGTCCACTCTGGCCTCAGATAAGGTGAACAATGTCCAGACAGAGTTTTGGCAGGAAGGGATCTTCTTCACCCCAAAATGTGCCCTGGGTCTCCTGGGTTGCTGATTTATTCTTCCCTCATGGTATTGGAGTCTTTGGGCTCCTCCACGAAGCAGGCCCCTGACCATCTGGTGGGAATGGCCAGTATACAGGAAGGCACAGGGCTTAGAATGAATAAGCTTGGGCTCAAATCCCAGCTTTGGCACTTATTAGCTATGTGACCTTGCGTAGGTTCCCTGACCTCTGTGAGCCCTGATTCCTCATTTGTAAAGTGCATAAGAATCCACTTGGACAGAAAAATCAGGTCTGGCTATCTTGAGCGAAAAGTGAAGACCGGTGGGTAGATCCGGCTCTAGTCTTAGAGGTAGAGGTGTTCATAGAAAGAGAAAACATAGCCCCCTATTTCCAAATTCCACCGCCCAACTTCACCACCCCCAGGTGGCTGCAATTCCTCCTCCACCCAGGGCACTGTGTCCTGGTCCTTTCACTGACCCCAGGGAAGAATCGTGCCTGTTTCCTGGGAATACCGCTTATGGGTCTACAATGAACGCTCGTGTTTCTGATTGGTTGGCATGGTCACATGACCACTCTGGGAGCCAGGGGATGGAGCTAGCTCCATCAGAACCTTTCTCTGAAAGTGGGATGGTTTGATCCCCTTGGAAAGAGGAGGTCCTGTACCTAGAAGTAGGGAATAGATAAAGAAAAAATTCCAAAAGATGTCTCCTCACACACTTGAGAGAGCAGTTGTGAGCATTCGATGAGATAGATACACCTGTGCGGGCACCCGGCACGTCCCTGGCTCTAGCAGACAGCTGGTAAGGGAGTTGGCCCCTTCCCAGGACTTCTCACTGCCCTCCCTGAGGCCCTTGGCCTGTTGCTTTGTGCGAGTGGGCACATTTGGGGGGGGACTAGCCCATTTCCACTATGTAGCCCCTATCTATCACCCCAGCTTTTGTCCCTGCACCCAATGTGACAATCACCCTGTTGCCTGAGATGAGATTCTAATCCTATTACTCATTCATCAACCAGCGGACGAGAACAGCTCTGGATCGAACACGGCCAAGGAGCCTGGGAGAAGCCTTCTCCACTGCTGTGAAACAAGGCTTAACTCAGGCACAATAGGTGTGTAATTTAAGGTTTTGTTGAGCTGAAATCCAATCACATACTTGACTGGTGGATCACAGAGACTCCCAGGCTAAAAGAATGAGATAATTCCACCTCACACAAACACCGGCATTCGGCTTTGACTTAATGACAAATGTGTGACCAACCTTACACTGTTTCACCCTCACCCCCTCTCTCTGTCTCTTCTTTTTTTAAATGTATTTCCACCTCCTTCCTCTCTCCCCTCCACGTCGTCTCCTCCTCTGTACCATTCAGAGATGGGATGGGACTCGGCAGCATCCTATAGCTAGAAACAAAGGTGAATAAGCAAGAGGACACTTAATGAATGGTGATCAGCCGATGGATGAACTCACGTTTATTTTATTCACTTAACTGAATGATTACATGGAGGTGAGAGATGGCTTTTCGGGATGGACTTAATCTAATTCTTACTGGTCTTAGTTCTTCTGTTCCAGGAGTGGCTTCAAATGAGAAAGGGTGGCAGACAAGAGAGACTCATGGTCCTACTCCCGAACTGTCCCCTTTATTCATTCAGGGCTTTTTGTCTAGTGGGCATCATGCAGTGTGGGGTGAGGAAGTGTTGTAAGAACAAATAGTGTATTTAGTTTTTGAGCCCTGTTAAATGGTGGGAGAGATATTTATATTATAAGAGACAGTAGTATAAATGTGTTCACTTAACTTCATGAGCTCACTGAAATATATTCACTCCACAAACATTTATTGAACGAGTACCACACGACCTGCACTCTGCTAGCACTGGGTGATGCTCTGGTGGAGAAAGGCATTAAATAAATAAACAACAAATAGCATGGAACTAAGAATGATGGAGAAGGCTACTTTGGAAGTGAAAGGGGTGCAGTGATGGAGAATTAAATGACAGGTGGTTGTTAGGGAAGGCTTCTCAGAGGAAGGGACATTTGAGTTGAGAACTGAAAGATGAAAAAGAGTCATTTATTCTAAAATATGGGGGAAGAGTTTTGGAGTTCATGGCCAGTGCTTAGATGGGAGATAGTAGGGTGAACCAGGGTTTCCCTGGTAGCTCAGCTGGTAAAGAATCCGCCTGCAATGCAGGAGACCCCAGTTCAATTCCTGGGTTGGGAAGATCCCCTGGAGAAGGGATCGGCTACCCACTCCAGTGTTCTTGGGCTTCTCTGGTGGCTCAGATGGGAAAGAATCCACCTGCAATGGGGGAGATCTGGGTTCGATCCCTGGGTTGGGAAGATCTCCTGGAGGAGGGCATGGCAACCCACTCTAGTATTCTTGCCTGGAGAATCCCCATGGACATAGGGGCCTGGTGGTCTACAATCCGTGGGGTCACAAAGAATTGGACACAACTGAATGACTAAGCACAGCACAGCACACGTTGAGCCAGAAGGCCTAGCTTCGAGCTCTGCCTGCCATTTATGTGTGCTATATATGGGAGCAAGCCATTTGCCTTTCTGAATCTCTGCTTTCCTTCTTTTCCCCACTGCGCTGGGTCTTGGTTACTGTGAGCAGGCTTTCTCTGGATGTGGTGAGCAGGGTCACTCTTCATTGTGGTGTGAAGGCTTCTCAACGTGGTGACTTCTCTTGCTGCTGAGCACGGGCTCTAGGCACACAGGCCTCAGTCGCTGTGGTGCATGGGTTTAGCTGCTCCGTGGCAAGTGGAGTCCTCCCGGACCAGGGATCGAACCCGTACCCTCTGCATTGGCAGGAAGACTCTCAAACGCTGGACCACCAGGGAAGTCCCAGTTCAGTTCAGCTAGCTCAGTCGCTCAGTCATGTCCGACTCTTTGCGACCCCATGAATCGCAGCACGCCAGGCCTCCCTGTCCATCACAAACTCCCGGAGTTTACTCAAACACATGTCCATCGAGTTGGTGATGCCATCCAGCCATCTCATCCTCTGTTCCCTGCTTTTTAACATGTTCTGTGAACTTCACCAAGTCTCTGTGAGGCCCCATAGTGACCACAGTGGGGTCAAGAATGAAAAGTCATTCTTCTTTGCAGAATGTAACTGCAAGGAAAATGATTATATTCATGTTTCTTCATTGAACAGGTATGCTGGGTGTAAGGAGTGTTGTCTCCAGAAACGGAGGTGACCAGGGACCAGTCTGTGGAATGGATTTCAATTATATTTTCTTCCTTGGAACTTCTGTATATGTCAGCTCTTGGCTTGAATTTTTCAGAGAAATAGTTTCTACTGGGAGAGAGCAGAACTGAGCTTTCCAATGAGATTCTGGAGTAATTTAAGATGAACCTGACACTCATCACTTGTGCACTGGCCCAACAAGGGCTTGATTTTGTAGCCAATATTAATTTTACATCAACTAAGTGCCAGATACTCTGCCAAATACTGTGCTTATATCGTCTCATTTAATCTTTACCAGAGCCCTATTTTTAAGACGAGGAAGAGGTTATATGATTTATTGTAGGTTACACAATTACGACAGAGGTAGAGCTGAGACTTGAATATTTCTAGTACTGTTAATTACTGTTTCGAACACTAGTAATGATAGCTTCCACTTATTAAATGCTCGCTATGTGTCATGACTATGTTGTTCTGAGAAGTCAATTATTATTCTAGATGTTGTCCCTCGCATGGGTATGCGTGTTCAGTCATGTCCAACTCTTTGCAACCTCATAAATAGTAGCCTGCCAGGCTCCTCCGTCCATGAAATTTTCCAGGCAAGAATACTGGAGTGGGTTACCATTTCCAATTCAGGGGATCTTCCTGCCCCAGGGATCAAATCCAAGTCTCTTGCATCTCTTGCACTGGCAGGAAGATTCTTTACCACTGTGCCACCTGGGAAGCCCAGATGTTGTCCCTTAGTAGGTAATATTTCTTTTAGTTCAAGATGCTTTTAGGACCTTTTTCTTTGGCATTCTTTCATTAAGACAGGTCTAGGCATGGATGCTGACTTATTTTCTTTGCTTGGGATTCCTGAATCTGAGGGTTTATAGACTATTTCTGTCCCCACAAATAGCCATATGTTGGAATCTAATACCTGATGTGATGGTATTTGGAGGTGGGGTCTTTAGAGGGGACCCCATGGATTGTAGCCTGCCAGGCTCCTCTGTCCATGGAATTCTCCAGGCAAGAATACTGGGACTACTTAATGAATGGGATTAGAATCTCTGTGAAAGAGGTCCCAGAGAGCTCTCTCACTGTCTCTACCATGAGAGGACACAGCAAGAAGACTACCATCTATGAACTGGAAGTGAGCTCTTACCGACACTTAAGACTGTCAGCAACTTGATCTTGGACTTTCCAGCCTCCAGAACTGTGAATAATAGTTGTTTGTTTATAAGGGGCTTCCCTGGTGGCTCAGATGGTAAAGAATCTTCCTACAGTGCAGGAGACCTGGGTTTGATCCCTGGGTCGGGAAGATCCCCTGGAGAAGGGAATAGCAACCCACTCCAGTATGCTTGCCTGGAGAATTCCATGGACAGAGGAGCCTGGAGGGCTACAGTCTAAGGGGTCACAAAGAGTCAGACACGACTGAGTGACTAACACTTCACTTCAGTGTATCGAGTTGACAGTGCTTTATTATGGCAGCCTGAACAGAGTAAGACATGAGGATTACTGACTTCCCTCAATTCTGGATTTTCTCAATTATTTGAATATTGCCTCCCCTCTAATTTTTTATCTTCTCTTTCCGGAACTCAGAAGAGTTCCAGAAGAGGAGATGTAGGCTAGAACTTTCCCTTTGGTTTTTCCTACTTTTTATCCTCTCTCCCAAAATTTCCACCTCTATCTCTCTCTGGGCTACAGTCTAATTCCTTCAGACCTGTCGTCCGGTTCACTAATTTTCCCTCAGCTGTGTCTAACTGATTTAAGTCATCCATTTCCTTTTAAAAACTGAAGTATAACATAGAGATAGAAGTGCAGAAATCATAGGTTTACAGCTTGGTGAGTTTTCATAAAGTGGATGTACATCCATAACCACAGCCCCGGTGAGCCATCAGAACCTGACCAGCACCCCAGAATCTCCTTCTCTCCCTTCCCATCACCATCCACCTTCTTCTTCACAGAAACCATTCTTTGAGGTCCACCACCAGAGATGGTTTTGGCTATTTTCAACTTTCCCTAAATGGAATGATGCAGTATTTACCATTCAGTCCACAGTACATGTTTGATGTTTGTCAATGCAGCTGTATGTGTATTACCCACTTCTAAAAGTTCTGTTTAGTTCTAAAAAACATAGCATGCTTGGTTTCTCTGTTCATGTATCTGCAGACTCCATGAGTCTTATTCTCATGGTGGTTTGCTTCCTTGTGATTTAGTTTGTGGTCATGTTCTCTTGGCTTTTTACCTGTGGGAATGTTTTCAGGCTGGGCCTTACTTAGAGCAAGTTTCCATTTGCTTCTGCCAAGCTTTCTGATTAGTTACCAAACATGGGACTACTTTAAATGAAATAGTGGGCTTAGGGCTTTTTGTGCCAATATGTAGATACTGTTAGTGGATTTGGATTCCAAACCCACATGAGGTTTATGATTAAGAACTTGCAGGGGAGGCTGATAAAAGCCCTATGGGATGGTGGGTTGTTGTTGCTAACAACTTTATTGAGATATGGGGTGATATTTTTCATCCTAATTCACTCACGGAGGGATTCACCTTCCTGGGATCCCTATTCTTATCAGCTACCTTGAAATGAAGTGAAGTGAAGTGAATTCGCTCTGTCGTGTCTGACTCTTTGCGACCCCATGGACTGTAGCCTACCAGGCTCCTCCTTCCACGGAATTCTCCAGGCAAGAGTACTGGAGTGGGTTGCCTTTTCCTTCTCCAGGGGATCTTCCCAACTCAGGGATCGAACCCAGGTCTCCTGCATTGCAGGCAGACACTTTAACCTCTGAGCCACCAGGGAAGCCATCAGCTACCTTACTTAGGTCCTGAGCCTGGGCTTCACTTGTCCCTACATCAGAGATCCTTTAAAACAGAGGCCTAAGTCCACCGGGTGTTGGCAGCTGCTCCTTGGGCAAGCAGTCGTTCAGGCTTACTTATCCCCTGCTTTGGAGTATTCTCATTATGTCTGGCCTCCAAGGATTTCAGTCGCTTTTCCTGCTAGCTCAGTCATACATTTAAAAAATGTATTCTTAAAAAAATTTTTATCCAACTTTTTTTTTTTTTTTTTGGTGAATGTGTATTATGTTGCACGAAGGTTTCTCTGCCATGATGCTGGACCAGGTAAGCAAGTTCTTTATGTGCAGTATCTCTTTTAACTTAAGAAGACCACCTTGAGATAAGTAACCAGAAGTATTCCCGTTGTACAGATGAGGAAACTGAGACTCAGAGAAAATAAATAACAAGTCCAATGTTGCTCAACTAGTACATGACAGAAACAGGATTCAAACCCAGATCCATGTAACTCTATTGCCTTTCTCTATAACAACTACACTTGCTGAAGTCAGTGATGACTTAGGGTTCACTCTGGGTCTCTGCACCAGTAGAGCAATCCCATCATTAAGAGGAGCTGGTCTATTGCCAAGGGTGATGCCCTCAGTGCCAGTCGACTGCCAAGCTTTGGCTCCAGCACCCAGGAGGAACACACAAACATCCAGGCTTCTTTAGGAGCGGGGATGGCCACACAGCAAGGTGACATCTGCTGATTTGAGCATCTTCAGATACTATAAATGTGCCAGTTCAGACTTAGAAAGTTTCCCAGGGGAGAAAACTTGGCTGACAGAACATTTCAGGCAATTAAGTTATTACAAAGGAAGGTTCTTTGAGGATAGCCTCAACACTAGGCTTCCAGAGTCACGCAGGGAACATTCTGATGGTAGATCTCCTATCTTCTGAGAGTCTTATGTTCATCTTTTCTCCAGCTTCATCTGGTTGGTGGGTCCCAGGGTGCAGCCCCCTCTAGCCTACTCCTAGCCTGGGATCTGGACTCCTGGGCTCCAGTCTTGATGGACAGGGGTAGTAGCAGTATCTGGGGCACAGTCATCTCTTCTGCATCTGTCTTGGCTGCTTCAGAAGAGCATGCCAGCCTTCTGGTCCTCTGAGCTGCTGCTTTTTCCTGCAAAGGGAGGCTGTTTGCATGTCAGTTAGAAATAAGCTTCAAAGACTTGGAAGCACAGAAACAAATTCCTGTTGAGCATTTGCTGTGTGCCAAGCACTTGTTTCACAGTAGTGAGCAGGCTTTATTTTATTTTGATACACTTCTTCTGTTTTTGACAGCCATCACCAACTACTTGTATTTTACATTGTTTCATTACTCTATTTAGAGAGTTACAGAGGAAAGAAGCCTGGCGGGTCAGAGAACCTCTGGAGTCAGAGGTGACTCGGCTCAAGTCTCAGCTTTATTGTTTTCTTCATGTGTGACTGTGAGTCCATCTGGGTCTCAGTTTTCCCATCTGCAAAATGGGGCTAAGAATAGTAGCTACCTCAGATAACTGGAGTGCGGCAGCCACTGGGAGGTCACCTGTAGTCAGTTTCCATACTTGCCAAAGGCTGAGTGTCTCATGGCTTGTAAGGGGGACAGTCTCCAGAGTTGAAGCCCCAAGGAACACCCTCAACCAGTGAGGCATGGGAACTGGTGCAAATAGTCCATCTTCTTGGTCTACAGTGGGACCATCTTGTGGTATCTTCTATATCATCTCTCACAAGATGCCCAGCAAGTTTGAGCCCTGGTTGCCCACACTGGTAACTGTCCCATTAATACACTCTTTATATACTTTCCTCCCTTCATCCCCTCACTTCCCCACCCCTCATAGTGCTTCCTGAGGTCACCTTCCAAATAAAGGTGGGCACCCAATCTTTCCCCATAAGCTTTGTTCCCAAAGCACATCACCTGGGAGATGCTCTGTGCTCAGTTGGGATTTTCTTGCTTGAGAATAACAGGTTCCTGGGCTGATTGGAGGAAAGGACGGGGTAGTGGATCACATCACTTATATTTTTTATTTTTAAAAACGTGTTTTATTGTAGTAAAAGTCATATGATATAAAACATACTATCTTAACCATATTTAACTGTACATTTCAGTGGCACTGAATACATTCACATTTTTGTGCAACTCTCACCATCATCCATCTCCCAAATTTTTCAAAACTCTCCCCATTAAACACTAACTCCCCACCTCCACTCCCCACTTCCCCACCCCTCCACCCATGGCATCTGCCAATATACTTTCTGAATCTATGAACTTGACTATTCTAGATACCTTGTAAGTGGAATCAAACAGTATTAGTCTGCACCTAATGTATACTGGAATGCATTTTTAAGATTAATTTAATATGTGTCCTACAAACAGATATGGCAACCCACTCCAGTATTTTTGCCTGGAGAATCCCATAGCCTGGCGGGCTACAGTCCAAAGGATCGCACAGAGTCGGTCACAGATGAAGTGACTTAGCCTACACACACAAACAAATCACACCTTCTTTTTTCCCCTCCTGTGCTATACAGTAGGTTCTCATTCACTTACAGTTTTAAAATAGCAGGATCCTTGGTCTGGTGACATTCTCGTACATGCCACGATGAAACTGCCAGCTGAGGGGCACTGCGGTCTTGACCCACACATCCTCTTCTGTGAAAAGGGGGGGAAAGTTAACCTTTTTTTCTCCTGAAACATGACAACCTGCAATATGCATGCCAGTGCCCCCAGATGGCAGGCTTTGGCAAGTGTGAGCAGGAGGGGTGGGAGTCCCTTGGCTTCCCATCCACGAGGACATCTACATGAGGGAGTGTGGCTCTATGACTTTCCCCTGGAATAGAGGAGGTGCCCTGAGCTCAGCGAGATGTGGTCAGGACTTCCGGCCACTGGTCTGGGGCTGGGCAGCTGGGTCTGGGAGCAGAGTGACCTTGTCCTTTCCTCTGTGATTTGCCACCAGCTAATTTTTACCACAACAATCCTGAGAAGTGGGTGTTCTTTCTCATCCCATTTTACGGAGGAGGAAGCTGAGGCTCAGAGAGGGAACGTGACTTGCTGCAGTGCACCGAAGTGCTAAGTGGAGAGCCCTGGTTGAAGCCAGGATTGGTGTGATGCAAAGGAGGAGAGGAGCGTCATGGCGTGGGGCTCGTCTGACATGGATGCACGGATGGGGCTTCCTGGTGGAAGTACCTCTGTATCCAGTTCCTTGGAGAGGCAGATGCTGTGGGGGGCGGGGGTGGATCTCAGGAGCTTGGGGGCAGTGATAGGCTGGGGATCTCAGAGAAAGCCAGCAGAGGGGAGCGCTGTGCCCTCATTCTGAGAAGGTACTCCCTTCAAAGCTGGGAGAAGGGAAAGGAAGGCGGCATCTGAAGGGCCACACGGCCTGCAGGACTCTGTTCCCAGCTGCGTGAGGCTGTGTGAGGACCTGGGATTTATTGTGCTCCGGCCAACCAAGGAGATGATGTTGCGGAGAACAAGCACCAGGTCTAACCGGCGCCCCGCCTCCTGCCAGGTGGGGGTCACGCGGCCGGTCTGGGGAGTCAGAGAGAGTCAATCATACGGGACCCATTGCACCGGAATCTGGTTTCCAGGGGGCAGGCCTTGACAACTGAGTCTTCAATGTGGGCGGAGACAATGCTGCCACTTCCTCCGAAATCGGAAATACATCAGAGGTGTGACATTTCACCGTGGACTCTTCATCTTCATCATTATCACCACCATCCAACTAATGTTCTTTGGGCATCTACTCTGCACCAGATGCCACTCCTTTGCCTTTATCATTTTATTTTTTTAAAAAACAATTTTATTTATTGTTTTTTTAATTTCTGGCTGCGCTGGGTCTTCGCTGCTACGTGGGTTTTTCTCTAGTCGTGGCGAGCGGGGGCTACTCTTCGTTGTCGTGTGGGGGCTTCGCATTGTGGTGGCTTCTCTTGTTGCAGAGCATGGACTCTAGGGTGTGCGGGCTTCAGTAGTTGCGGCTCCCAGACTGCGGAGCAGTGGCTCGATAGCTGTGGCATACGGGCTTTGTTGCTCTGTGACATGTGGATCTTCCTGGGTCAGGGATGGAACCCACGTGTCCTGCATTGGCAGGCGGATTTCTTCACCACTGAGCCATCAGGGAAACCCCTATCATTTCATTTTAAACCCCGTGATTTCGCTGTGAGGTTAGCTGGGGCTGCTGGCGATTTAGCACTTAAGTGAGAAAAAAGATGCTCTTTTCCTGGGGGTTGTGATCCAGCCATATTCCTGACTTTCAGTCCTCATTTGCCCCCGTCACTGGGCATCTTTACCCAGTCTGAAGACTGCCTATGGTAATGACCTGAATATTAGCTATCACAACCCCCATTTTACAGATGAAGAAATAAAGACTAAGGAGGGACTGGCCCAGAGTGACACAGCCAGTAATTGGTCAAGTCAGGATTCCAGCCTACCTGAGTCCCAAGGTGCTGAGACCTGTATCACACCGCAATTTAGAACCACTCCATTTAATAAGAACTCTTGGGTGTATTGGTAGGGGAGAGAGGTGTCCTTTCATTAGTAGTAGTAGTTTAGTTGCTAAGTCATGTCTGACTCTTGTGACCCCACAGACTGTAGCCTGCCAGGCTCCTCTGTCCGTGGAATTCTCCAGGCAAGAATACTGGAGTGGGTTGTCATTTCCTTCTCCAGGGGCTCTTCCCGACCCAGGAATCGAACCCGGGTCTCCTGCATTGCAGGCAGATTCTTTACCAATTGAGCAACATTAAAACCTTGTAATTGCCAGACTTGTGTAAAAAAAGATAATTTGCTACAGTTTTAAAGTCATCAGTGGATGGGGGAGGAAAAAAAAACAACCCAGACTTGTAAATACTCTTAGCTGCTCTCCAACTCTGTTGAATTTAACTGATGTTTTCGGTGTTGACTTCCCCAGCTATCAGCTTAACTATATAAATCCAGTTGACGTGTCTTTATTCAGATAAAACTCTAATACTGCAAGTGTAGCAAATTAGATGCAAATGCCCCTTTTTTATTTTAAGTATACTTAAAGCTGCCTTTCCAATGCAAATTTCATAGGAAATCTCAACCAGCTAGGACAGACATCTTAGCTGTCAGCAGGCAAATGCTTTCATTTTGGTCTTAGGCAAGGGAGCTGCCTGCTTTTTTTCTTTTTGCCCCTGCAGACTGAGATAATTAAAACTACAGAGAAATAGTTTTAAATATACATGATACACACAGTTCCTTAAATTATGGGATAATGCATAAATTCACCCATTACCATATTTGATAGTGGTCTCGATGACCAAAGTTAGGGGGTGGCGGTGGGGGGTGGGTGATATAATCTTCCCTAACTACTTGCTTCTCTTGTCAATAAGCCTCACAGCTCCTATCACTTCACCTGGTGTCCTACGGAGCCCTGGTAATGGTTCAAAAAAACGAGGTGGTGAACACACTCATTAAAAAGCAACCGCTATGGGTTTTTTTTTTTTTAAGAAATAAAAATGTTAATGGTAACTTTTTTCCTTTTTTTTTTTTTCCCCCAGCAGTTCTCAGTCTCTTTGGAATACATATCCATTTCGGCTTTGATTTGTTGAGCTCCCTGAATGAGTTTATCCAAACAATGTGAATTTACTCAGATCTCTCTCAAATCCCACATCTCTTGTGGTTGATAAAGCTGACTTTAGCTAAGAAGGGCCGGATCAGTGTGATTTGAAATTCACATTGAAAATGATAAGGGCTTTGCTGGAAATAATAAGCACAGTCAAACGCTGTCAGGAGGAAACAGTCGGGCATGCAGGGAGAAATTTGGTAAGGCCGTGCCCCGCCCTCCCCCCTTCTCTTTCCAGAATCAAGGTAGAGGACGGAGGGGAAAGGTGAATGGGGCTTTGCTTAGATACACACTTCAGCTCGGCAGATGATGGGGATGATAATTCCAAAGAGCTTAGGGCATTAGCTTATTCTTTATGATTGAAAAATGGCAGCCATCCCTTGATGAGTGATAGACACTCCGTGGGCATTGGGGGTGGTGGCGATTTTTGCAGGCATAATGCCTGACATGGGCTGGAAGGCAACATACACACTTTCTTTCTTTCTCTTCCTCCCCCTTCTCTCTATCTCTCTCCCTCCCTCTCTTCCTTCCTTCCTCTCTCCTCTGTTCCTTTTTGAGCACCTAATACTCGCCTGGCCCTGGGCGACATGTTTTCTCATTTCCTCCTCTCATTTCTTCCTAGCGACCCTAGGAGGCAGCATGATGATTATACCCATTTTACAGACGGTGCCTTCAAGATGTGACCTTGTGGCAGTCCAGTAGTTAAGACTCTGAGCTTCCACTGCAGGGAGCCTGGGTTTGATCCCCGGTTGGGGAAGTAAGATCCTGCGGGAGGTGGTGGTTTAGTCGCTAAGTCATGTCCAATTCTTGAGACCCCATGGATCTTGCAAGGTGCAGCCAAAAAAGAAAAAAATGTGACCTTGTGAAGCCACGGAGGACACCGTGTCTGAGATGGAGAGCATGTGGGTCCTGTGTGTCACAGATGAACCTTCATCCTCTTTCCAACTTCGGCTGCCAGGTTGAGAAGAACACCCTAAAGAAGTGATGCTTTGGAATCTGGTTGCTGAGACACTCTAAGACGCTCTGTTCCTGGAGCATGTTAACCAGTGAAAGTGACTGATGGGGAGGGGTGGAGGTGGGGAGTGAGGGCAGAGGCTGGTGTTCTGGGGGCCAGAGTGGATTTTTTTGTTTTTTTCTTAGTGAGTGAGATCTGAGTAGGTGGGAGGGCTTCTCAGACTTGGCATTACTGACGTCTGTGGGGCTGGGTGATTCCGTTGCCTGGGGCAGGGGATGAGGGGTGAAAGGTGGGACTATCCTGAACAGTCTGGGATGTTCAGCAGCCTCTCTGGTCCCTATGTCACAGATGTCAGGGCGCCTTGCCCCCGGTTGTGACATTACTACACGCCCATTGAAGGTGGGGGTCGGGAATCGTCCCAGTAGAGAACCACTGGTGTAGGCGCGAATCCTTCGAAGGGCAGATTCCTCCTTTTCCTTAAAAGGCAGGTTGCATGTAGGTTCCATCCCCACCTCTCCTTTTTCCTTTGTCTCTGAAGACCACGCTTTCACACGCCCTCCTCAGCAGCTGAGCAACCTTCCTTGGAAATAGATGGCTCAGAGGAGCTTTGCCACTGAAACCTTATTTCTAATTATAGTAGTCGCTCCCCCTTGTCTGCACCATCAGGGCGCTGGGATCAGACCCTCAATGCCTTGATCTATACAATTCCAGCTTGGCCTCGATGAATGACTTTTCTGACTGCTTTTGCCTCGCCTCTGTGTGCCTGTGTGGGGGTGCGCACGTGCTCACATGTGTGTTGATGGCGGGGCGGGCACGGTGGCCAGGCTAGGGCGGGGTGGGGAATTCATCCTTCGGAGTCCTTGTCCCTGAGCTGGGACGCTCCCTCTGCAGAATCCATTTCCACTTACCCAGCTCAGAGCTGACCTCCCCTCCCCTCTTCTCAGGGCTCGTCTCCCGTCTTCCTTTCTCAGCCTGGATCACCTCTTCTGACCCTGAGACTCAGTATGTCCTAACCCAAGCCACTAATAACCACTGATCACCAAAGGGCAGTTTAAATTCTATTTAGACTTAAAAAAAAAAAAGAAAGAAAAGCAAACTTCAAAGGCTGTTTCCTGCAAGCCGAGCGGAAACCTAGTCCAGCCATTATCAACAGAAGCTGGATCGATATTTCAGCACCATCCCCTGGCTGGGTTTTCGAGGAACTTTTATTATTATTGCGGTTAAGCTGTTCTCAAGTGGAGCATCATTTATAAAACAAACGGATCCCTTCCAAATAGGTTATTTTCCTGGTTAATGACCGATCGTCTGCCCTGGGGTCTGTCTGTGTTGAGATTCCAGATGGGAACAGGCACTACCAGCCCAATTATCTTTATTAAGTGTTTTCCTCCCCCTTTCTGAAAAATGAAATGGCAGCTAGCTCAAATATCTCCTCCTTCCCCTCACTCTCACCCCTGTGCCATTTCCTGCATTTGCCTCATTATGGACAAGTATGTCCTTTAAGACACGGAGAGTAATGAGGCGGTTTTATGAGACTAATACATTTTAAATTTTACCACTGGAGCTAGCATCTTTAATTGTACAATTATACATTCATTTAGCACACGCTCTTGCTCTCTTTCTCTCTTTTGCTTTAAAAGATAACAAACCACAGGTGACTAAAAGTGTGTGAAAAGGCAGAATTTATGTCATTCTTTAGGGTTCGAAATCATGCAAGAATAGAAATGATTTTTCTCCTGAATTTTCTGAAGCAAAATTAGTGACTTGCAGAGAGAAGGGTTAAAAAAAAAATTTTTTTTTTTTTTGGGGGGGTGAAGAATTACAGGAGAGGGTTAGATTATATGTCATGGAAAACTTCTATTTTTCTGTCCCTCATTTCGACATAGAGAGAGTATAGCTAGAAAGCATTTTGAAAGTTAGATGTTCTGTGGTCCAGCAGCTGCAGCTGGTGAGAGAGAGAAAGAAGAGAGAGAGAGAGCAAACCCCATGTAGCCTGTCTTTAACAAAAGCCCCCTACATTCCCCACCTGACAGGACTTTATCGGCTAGTAATAAATAAGGCTGAATTATTGATGATGAGAACTGCTAATATTATTATGACCTCAATTAAGTGCTTTTTTCAGACACATTAGTAACAAAGGGTCTCCCCTCTCTTGGTTGCTGTTTTTTCTCCCCCAGGCCCCACTTTACATTAAAATCTAATTGATCAAACCTATTTGCCATTCGCACAAGAGTGATCACCATAATGGGTCATCTATCAGCACGAGCGCCTCATCAGGGTATTAACACCTTTTGTTGCTGGCCCCAGTTCTGCACCAGCCGAGAGGATCAGAAAGGCAGGGCCTCCGATCTGGAAGGATCGTGCGTGCGTGAGGTCTGACTTGTGCTACCCTTTAATTGCCCTCTTTAACACCCTCGCAAAACACATACGATGCTCCCAAGGAAGTCCCGCCAGGCAGCTGTGGAGTAACAAGGTGGCAACCGCCTTATCAGAACAGAAGGTCTGAGGGGTGGGGCTTCCCCACCTCCACTCCCCTGCTCAGAGCCTCCCCATCATCGGCTCCTCCTCTTGGCCTTCATCTGGACTACTTCAGGAAGTCCCCATGTCCTGTCTTTAAGGATTCGGGAACTTGGTGGTGGACGTAAAGATGTGGCAAGTGTTCAGGCAAACATTTCTCAAAATTGGTGCTGGGTTCAAATGGAGATAGGTCCCGACGGATGAGAGCCATTCCATGGCTTACTGGCCCGTGGTCACTCACGGAAGGTCGGTGGATGACCCGTGAGGACTTGAAGTGAAAGGGCCTTTGCAGCCCCATGAACCATAGCCTGTCAGGCCCCTCTGTCCATGGAATGCTCCAGGTAAGAATACTGGAGTGGGCTGCCATTTCCTTCTCCATGAGGATCTTCCCGACGAGGGGACTGAACCCAAGTCTCCTGCATTGCAGGCAAACTCTGCCATCTGAGCCACCAGGCAAGAGCGTAAGCCCCTGAACTGTGTGCAAAGTTGTCTTTACAGGTATATTTCTGGGACAGGGTTATAGTCTGACTCTTTGTGATCCCCATGGACTGTACCCTGCCAGGCTCCTCTGTCCATGGGGATTCTCTAGGCGAGAATATTGGAGTTGCCAATGCCCACCTCCAGGATAGCTTCCATTAGATTCCCAAATTTATCCATGACCCCAAAGTGGGTTTGAAATGTCTTCTCAGGAGCTCCGTAGATGGGAGAGGTTTTCTATCAGTCTTGTCCTCACTCAGGGTCTTGGGTCTCTGGTTTTGGGGATACAGGGAAGCACTGACATGACCTTTACTCCTGGGGTACTGTGTGACAGTGGGTTAAATTCAGTTTCTCCCTCCCTGTCTCTGTCTCTGAGCCTCTGTCTTCTCTGCTGATCTGGTTGAGAGAAAACACTCCAACCTCTCGTTTTTCATAATGACTGTGAGAATGGGTTTCTAAATGAATCTCACCCGTGCAGTGCCTCCCACTGGGTGTTGGAAGGGAAATCGGAGGTGCCCTGTGTTAGCTGGGTTGCTGTTTTTTGAGAGGTGAGAGCTTCCAATCTGACATGACAGGAACTCTCCTCGGGTGACATTAGGAAGCCTGGAGCAGGATTCGAGGCCATTTTGGCTCACACAGCTCCACCTGCCCACATGAAACTCACGTCATCATTTTTTTTTTCCTGATTATAAATGAATGCATTCAGAAATCAGTCAGAAGGGAATTCAAACCTCCTCCAAGCTAACGTTTTGGCTTATCTCAATTTTCATTTTTTTCTATGCAAATAACTGTAAGAAGCGTTCTATGAAGAATTTTTTTTCTTGGTTTTGTTTTCCAAGAATTGGACTAGACACATGGTCTTTTAATTTTCTTATTTACTTAGCAACATATCGTGAAAACATCTAATAAATATTGTTCAGCATCATCACTCCCAGTGGCTGCAAAGTATTTAATTGAATGGATTTACCAAAAGCTATTTACCAATCCCCTCTCGCTAGATACTTAAGAGGTTTGTTTCCAACATTTAAATGCCTATCATAAACGTGTCTGTTATAAACAGTGCTGCAGTAAGTGTCCTTCTCTGAATGTCATTCACTTACTCAATTATATTCTTAAGATGCATTAATAAAAGCAGAATTTCTGAATTAACTGGTGTGTGTTAAATTTTAAAAAAATTGCAGTACAGATTAAGGTTTAGGACAGGCTATCAATGCAAATTTTAAGGTGTCGTCATAGGGCACTTCTGCCTGGAGATTGTCTTAGGTGAAGAGCCTTGGAAGGGAGGAGAGTTGAGATTCTTAAGGCTGATTTGGGGAGTTTTCTCTCTGTAAATGTGAGTCTGGAGCAGCTAGGACAATTAAGCTTAGTTTTCCTGCTTGGTGGAGGCACTGGTGGGGTCGAATCTTCCGGCTCTATTAGAGATGTTTTTATGAAACACACAGCCCCTGTTCCAAACAAGCCAGTTCTCTGTCAGTAAAGAGGCTGTGTGGGGCTGGCAGCTGTGAGGTGATGTCCCAGCTCACCCCCTCACCCCAGAGCTCTGTGCTGACTCCCCTGGACCCCGTGCCAGGCAGCCAGTTGGGGGTCTGCCCGCCCACCGCTCCTCGGGAGAGTGGGGGCTGGGCAGGGGGCTGCAGGGTCATGAGGCATTTCACCAAGAAGCAGAGGACATCATTTACCACTGCCTTGTGGCTTCTCAGCCTGTGTTGTCTTAATTCAAGTTGTCATTCATAGACCAGTAGCAAACTAAAATCAATAAGTGGTGAAAATGGGCTTTAAAGGCAAACTAAAGTCACAGAGGAGGAGGAACACAGCATCTGTTGCCTCAGTGGGTTCTGTTCTCCCTTCCGACTTAGGATGGCTGAATTTGGGGCCTGTGTTATTGTTGTTGTTGTTTTTAAAGGGAAGGGGAGAAAAGGAGTGAATTTCCCTTTTAAAGATAAACAGGGGACAAGACCTTGGGAGGGGGCAAGTCATCATCTGATTGGATCACAGAGAAAAATGAACATAATGGTGTTTGGGGTGGGTCTATATCTTATCCCAGGAACGCTGCAGGTGTGTTTGAGATGCTTGTCCTCTGAGTCCTGTGCTACTTATTGCGAGTCTATGCCCCTCTCTGGGCCACAGTCTTCTCAACTGGAAAATGGAGTCAGACAAGGTATGGAAATTTTCAGCCCTTTTCTGTGGTGAGAAACCACAGCAGGTAATCCAAGAGGTGCATCACAATGGACATCAAAGTTGGGGGGTTGGTGTTTGGGGCTATGGTCCTAATCTCTGCAAAAAATTTCATCTGAAAGTTAGAATTTCACAGCAGAGACAAAGTTTAGGGGAGAAAAAGTCACTGGAAAAGAGAGTTTCCAAATTTCCTTCCACTTATCAGGGGCTACCGAGATCTGCATGCCTACAAGTTACTTCTGAAACCTCAACTTGGACTAACCCTACCTTCTTCCAGTGACGAGGGTGGAAGCAGCAGGAAGTGAGAGACTGCCAGGCGCAGGTGGGTGATGCACCCTGGTTCTGACTATTGCTGGAAACACTGACGGCCTCTGTCACTAACGGGGGATCTCAGCCTGGTTCCTCTGCGTGTCATGGGCTTGGTTGTCAGAGATGGAAGACGAGGAGGCATGTGTTGAACCAGGAATAATTCAAATCATGAGACAATAGCCAAAACATGGCAACATTGTTTTAGTGGCAACAGAACTCTGTCATCCAATCTCAGTGACAAAGTGAGGCAATAGTTCCTCGGGCTTCTTTTTGAAGAAACCAGAGCTCCTGAAGATTGGCACCAAGAAGGTGGCCTGGCGGGGGAGTGGTGGAGGGAGGAACAGGGTTTCAGCAAAAACCGTCCATCCACCCCCAGCCATTGATGCTCCCCAATGTCACCACAGGCAGGTCCCCTGGCGCCCTCTTCCAGCGACTCGATCACCATGCACATTTAGAAATCCTGGGGTCTCTGAGTGCTACACAGATTTGCCCAGTGCAAATACAGCAAACCAATAAGGGATCAAAAGGTGGTGGGGGGAAATCACTGACAAGAGTGGTGGCAGAAATAGAAATGTGAGGTTACCTGTACTGAGAATGTACAAAATAAGTCAACACGTTGGGAAACCTTTCTAAGAAATTGAGCGCTAAAAACTTGACTGGAGCTAGAGGGCTGGTTTGACTTGGAGTTGGTTTTAGGAAGCTAGAAGTTACTTGTCCATCTGGGGAAATGGAGCCCTGGAGTTCTGACGAGTGTGGAAGGCCAGCCCAGGTCAGGCAGGGAGCGTGGGTCAGTTACCTCCACATCCAGGGCTGTCATGCGTACTCGATTGCTGAGAAGGGTGGAGCAGGCAGTGCAGAGAAAAAGCCGTAGTGCGCGTACACACTGGCCTTCTAGAAACCTAGTGTCTCACGGTGATCCAGTCACAATTGTGGTTCTGCTTTTTTTCAAGCTGTTCCTACATGTCTGCTGAGTGTGCTCCATTACTTCAATTGTGTCTGAGTCTTTGTGACTCCATGGACTGTAGCCTGCCAGGCTCCTCTGTCCATGGGATTTCCCAGGCAAGAATACTGGAGTGGGTGGCCATGCCCTCCTCCAGGGAATCTTCCCAACCCGGGGATCGAACCTGCATCTCCTGCACTGGCAGGTGGATTCTTTACCACCTTCTAGCGCCATCTAGGAAGCCCCACAGGTCTGCTAGATTAGGTCTTATGAAAAGGGGTACCTGTCACACACTCATGGTAATAGCTTCTAACATTTACTGAGCACTTGCCCTGTGCCACATAGCCTTTGAAGTCGTTGACATGTATGAATGGATTCAATCCCTTCAGCAACCCGTTTCACAGAGGAGGACACTGAGGCTCAAAGAGGTGAAAACCGCAGAGACAGGATTTTGTGGACGCTGGGAGGTTTGAGGGTGGGTGTGCAAACATGAGACCATTTGTCTTTAAAGCGAGGACTTCTATGTAGACAGGAAGTGACAGAGAAGCCTTTGACGTTTGACCATAGTCATTTTCAGCCCCCTCTTTCTTGGAGGACCTCAAGCAACACACCGGGAGAGCAGATTGGGCTCCTCTATTCACAGCTGAGACGTTGGGCACAGGGACCTGATTCAGTGCTCTGTGGGGTTGGTCTGGGCTGCCTGGCAACTCCCAGGCTGCAAGGAAGACAAGGAAAGTTCTAGATGGCTGAGATATCTGCTGCAGGCTTTCTCACCTTTTTAAAGCTGCCTTTTTAAAAAGAGAGGCCATGCCCCTCGCAGGAGAGCACAGCTCTGTGCTGTTGGCATCCTGAGAGTCAGGACCACGCACCCCTGAGACATCTCCCACCTGATCAGGGCTGCTGGTGATGGAAGGACAAAGAGGACCCGCCCTGGGCCCTTCCGCTTCCTGAGGCCAAGCCTTCACTCGCTACACGCGCTTGTGGGGAGAACCTGGCGGCTCCGCCGCACGCATGGGCTGCTGGGCTGTTTCCAAGGTGGCCGTGACGATGGCTGTTAACCCATCGGGAAGGTGCGCTCTTGCTGTGTGATCCTTAATTTTTTTTTTGAGTTGTGGAGCCCTATTATTTTATGTGACAGTCTCTTCCTTTCCCCTACCGTGACGGAATGTTCTGTGGCGTATGTTATGATCTTTAATTAAAGGGAACTTAATTTGCTTTGGAGGCATCCTTTGTTCATTGGAGACACCCTAGGGTGTTTTAAAACCAGGTTTGGAATCATTGCCATTGAAGCCTGGAGTCTACGCCGGCCTGGCTGCTATGGCCGGAGGCCGGTTGCCTGGATGGAAGGGGGAGTCTGTCCCCCGACTCCCACCCAACCCTGTGCTTCAGCATAGAAACTGGAGCTTCTCCAGATCCTCTCCACTGGCGCTGGTTTTTTTTTTTTTTTAATGCCCACCTTCCAAAGAACACAGACCCTGCAGGCCCTGTAACTAGACCATGGGCCAAAATTACATTTGAGGAGGGGACGGACCATTTAGATGACAAATGGGCTTCAAGACACTGTCAGAAAGTCCGGGCGGGGGACGACTATTAACGGTCACACGGAGGCAGCCGCATCTGTGATGCCAGAGCCGGTCGGTGGGTCCCCACTGCTGTGTTTACCGCTTCTTAATGCGGTATTGTTTACTCACAATTAAACCCTTTACCATTAATTTAACTTTCAGATGCTGAAATTGGTCACACAGCCTCGAGTCTGCAGGCCCGGACAGATGTGTTCTATACACTTGTTTAAACACGGCGCTCATTAGGAGGTAATGCATGTATAGCAAGTTGATTACACCACAAAGCAGGGCGCTTTATCACGGGGGCCTCTCCCGAGGCCGCGGGAGGGGCCGTCAGCTGCCGCTGTCACTCTCCCCCCCTCCCCGACCCCCTCCTCGGACGCTGAGTGACGGCTCGGCCTGCCGCCTGCTCGGAAGTCCACCGCTTCCCGTCAGAGCGCCGCCGAGCTGCCTGGGAGGAGGTATTAATTGTTGTCAGCCTCCATTTCACACCCCAGATAACAAACGGGAGCCACCCTGGCAGTGTTTAAGGAAGATAAACAAGTTGCCCGAGCCCCTGCAATTAAACACGCTTGCATATTTCGTTGAGATGTTTCCTGGAAAGAGAGCAGGGCCTCCCTAAACCGAGAACACAGAGGCGTCCTTCCGTCCTTAGGAACCTGGTGATGCCCACACCACGGGCATCAGAAAAAGCTCCCCCAAGCCCCCCACGGGTTTGCTGTGTGTCTCGGTAAACTGTATTTCTCCATCCCGAGCAAAACCAATGTCTGAATTAAGCCTAAGGTAAATTTCCTCTATTTCCTACCTCTCAGGAGAAAAGTAGCTTGGTGCAGTGGTTCAAGGAAAGGATGCTCGAGCCAGTCTGTGCTGGGCTGTGGTCAGCTGCTTCAGTCCTGTCCGACTCTTTGTGACCTATCGACTGGAGTCCACCAGTCTCCTCTGTCCACGGATTCTCCAGGCAAGAATACTGGAGTGGGTTTCCATGCCCTTCCCCAGGGGATCTTCTCCTCCCAGGAATTGAACCTATATCTCCATCATCTCCTGCCTTGTAAACAGGTTCTGTAACCTCTGAGCCACCTGGGAAACCCCAGCATCAATCCACCGGGGTGTAAATTCCAGATCCACTTTTCTCAGTGGTTTGTTGTGTGACTTTTCCTCAATAGCTTTGCCGGGGGTGGGGGTGGGGGCTCAGTTTCCTCATCCGTAAAATGGGTATAACAGTAATAACACATACCTCCCATTTTAAGAGGAGTAAAGGAGCCTCAAGTTTGTGACCCCATGCCTGACCTGTGGAAAGAGGGGTGGAGATGGTAGTTATCCCTAGAAGTCAAGTTAGTGGAGTTTACTTTTAAGGTATAAAAATGCTTAGCAGTAGATGGTTAAAAGCAAGAAGTTTAGGTTACCCCTAAACTGAGGAATGTGATGCTATTGTTTGTTCACAGAGGTCTTTTCCTCATAGTCCTGAGAAGGTGGGAAGGGATGAACTCAAAAAAGAAGCTGTTGGTGATCTTTTGCTCAGGGCAGATCTAGCAGAACCGGGAAGTGGACAGATTACCACCTTCTAGATACTTCCACCTCAATCTCTGTCAAGATGGAATCTGCCCAATAACCCCATTTGCTTCTCTAGCCTTCCTCCTCCGTGTCTCCTTCCTCCCCACTCTCCATCCTTCCCCTCTCCCTTCTTAAACTTGGCTCATGCTGTGTAGTCTAACATTCACCCACCCACAGTAGCTTGCCCTTTATTTCCTGCCCTGAGACGCCCACCTGCTGTTCGGACCCTGATGTTTAAACTTTGAGGAGAAACTGAGGCAGCGAGAAGGGAAGTCTCTGCCGCTCTGGCCCCGCCTTTCTCTGCTCCTTGTGCAGGTCCAAACCGCCTCCTCCCCATTGTCGTGGGGCCTTTGGATGTGCCGCTCCCTCTGTCTCAGCCACGTCTACTCACACCAGCATCCCAGCTCTGGTTATCACTTAGCCTTTTCCAGCCCACCAGATTGGAGTAGATCTCTGTTTTAAGACCCCTCTTTTTTCCTTTGTAGTAGCTCTCAAAATATTCATGATTTGAGTAGTTTTCTATTTTCCAGTGAAGATGGGCTGTATCTGTCTTATTCACCATGTAAGCTCAATCCCTAGGACACGGCTTGTAGATGTGCAAAAGATGTTTGTTACACTATAGTGAGACTTCCCTGGTGGCTCGGCAGTGAAGAATCCACCTGCAATGCAGGAGACGCAGGAGATGCAGGTTCAATCCCTGGGTCGGGAAGATCCTCTGGAGGAGGGCATAGCAACCCACTGCAGTATTCTTGCCTGGAGAATGCCGTGGACAAAGAGCCTATGGTCCATGGGGTCTCAAAGAGACACGACTGAAGTGACTGAGTGTGCATGCATACTATAGTGAACCACTAGGATGAATCAGATCATTTTTCTTAGGGATCTGGAGAGAGGGAAAGTCCTGATTATTGCCCATGACTCTTTAGTCTTTTCTTGTATGACTCGGTGAGGCTGACCTGCTCCTTTCTCTCCATTTCATTGTTGGAGAAGGAGGGATGGAAGGGTTAAAGTGGACGTCTGTCCATCAATTAGGTACTTCCGGTGTCTCTTCCCAGGGCAGGCAAGTCATCACTTTTTCCTTCAGCCTTGCTGACACCACCAGCTGCTGGAGAACCCGCAATGATTTGTCTTCGGACAATGCAAAGGATGTGGCTCTGTCTTGTGGGTACATTTCAGGGAGGCGGGACCTCCATTTGTGTGTCTGCACAGCTGCTTCCTGTGGGCTTTGCGGCTGCGGTGTGCCGCCTTCTCATCTGCTCGCGTTACCCTTAATAACCACCGCCCTGGCAGGAGAGGGTGCCGAGTCCAGCATCCTGCGTGCATGTGTGTGTAATGTGCCTGGCAAGAGACCCCAGTGAGGCATCCGGCACACCACTCCCCCAAGAACCAGCTTTCAGCTTCTCCAAATCCATTTATATTCCCACTCAGACCTTTGGGATCAACATTTCTGACCCTTTTGCGAAAAGCCAAAACACCTTTAGAAAAAAAAAAAATAATAGAAGAGGGAGGTAAAATTCCCTGAGCCTTCATTTCCCTTCATGGTTGAACTTCGATGACTCAAGTCATTTGCAGTCAATCTATTTAGCTGACTTGTCCTGCGGACTGCCAGGGGGTCAACATTTCTGGATTTGCCCCTTCCGGGGGCAGCATGTGGTCCCAGCTGGTTGTGGTGGGAAGGGGGGCTGGGGAGGTGTGGAAGCTAGGTCGGGGGCTCTTCTGTGTTTTGCTGAGATGATTCTTCTAGGGGAAGTGCTTTTGTTTGCTGTTTGCCTGCATTGGTGGGATTAGCTCTGATTACATATTAATAACTTACAGTACCATCTAGTAATTAGATGTTATCTTCCAGATGTTTAAAAGAAACCTTTAATATTTTAAGCTCCTTGGAGGTCTCTCGGCACTTTATTAAAATGGATGGAATTTAAAAGGGGAGTTGGTGGTGTAGCTTTTTCTGGATTCTTGGACTGGTCTAAGGCCCCAGAGCCCAGGGTATCCGTGAAAGGACCCCAAGCATTTATTGTGGGGGCCCTGCCTGGGAACAATCGGGGCAGCCACCCATTGAATGGGTTGGAGGGAATGGCATGGCACTTCTGGCCCCTGTCAGCCGGCTAGAGCAGCTCATTGATTTCTTTGAACCACTTGAGTGAATCTCTCAGAAGTTCCCCCCTTCTCTGAATCCCACACAATCGCCTGTTCTCTCTTTATTAGGCGCTTTGAGGGACAGCCTGGTCTACACCTGCCTTTGAAGGGGCCCCCATCATGGTTTTAATGACCTCCATCCGTCAAAGGAAAAGTTCAGAGTTCATTCTTTTGTCCAAGTCCTGGCAACTGAGGAGTCCAGGGCGCTGGCTGGTCCAGCCTCCTTAAATCACCCGCCCTCGCAAACTTTCCCTGTGACCCCGCTCATGTCAAAACAGCGAGCTGGCCGCTCTGGCCATTGTCATCGGAATAAGGGCTAAGTGATGCTGCGTGGTCATTACGTGTGCCCTGATTGGCAATCAGGGTACAATAGGGGGTCATTAAAGGCCATAAAACTGCCATGGCTCTGAAAAGGGGATTTTGAATGGAGCCAGAGGGCTCTGGGAGCTGCCTTTGCTGCGGGCCTTCAAGGAGAGGGAATGTGGGCTGATCTGGGAGGGGAAAAGTCAGCAAGGTCTGGATTAAGAAGTTTCTCCCCCATGACACCAGAGAAAACCGCACTCCTGATGCCATCTTCCCTGAAAGCGCGTTACTCCATATCTAGAAAGGATGAGCTTGGAACAACCACCCAGATAATGCTGCGGGAAATGAAGCCTGGAGGGATGACTTTATATATGGAGGCAAAAGTTATTCATAAATCTATAAGCGCTTGTTGAATTAAAGAGTCAGCATACAGGTGTGTCTATACAGAGCTCTCTATAATGAGAGAGCTCTTACTAAGTGCTTGCTTTATACCAGCACCTGCTACAGGTTCATTACAGGTGTTCATTTAGCGCCACACCAACCCATGGAAGTGGGGTAAGATTATGGTAGCTATAAAAGGCATTTTTGGACTCCCCTGGTGGTCCAGTGGTTAAGACTGCCTCCCAATGCAGGGGTTGTGGGTTCGATCCCTAGTCGGGAAGCTAAGATGCCACGTGCCTCCTGGCCAAAAAACAAAAACATAAAACAGAAGCAATACTGCAACAAATTCAATAAAGACTTAAAAAAAAAAAATAGGCACTCTTGTAAAGCTTCCCAGTATCGCTGGTCTTGGAAAGGAATCATGAAAGAAGCAGGGGAATCCTTTATCCGTAAGTAAAAAGGAGGCCCAGCATCAAGAGTTCCATTTTGTTAAGTTCCTACTGAGTGCCAGGCATGTGCTGTATCAGTTAATTCTCACGTCAAAACATCACAGTGGATACTATTATTATTCCCATGTTAGGAGAATTAGCAATCCAGAAACTGAAGTGCGGAGAAGGGTGATGTGAACGGCATGTAGGCACTGCCGACCTCAGCTCTGTCGGGAGTCCCACCCCTACAGTTGTGCAGCTCCATGCTTGTACTGGGACCCTCAGCCAGCCTTGCTGGCCCCGCTGCCTGTGCTCTTGGCTGTTGTGTGGGATGGATGTGGTGTTGGAATTCTGGGTTGGGATTCGGCAGATGTGAGTCTGAGACCTGCTGTGCAGCCTTGGGAAAATCACTTCACCTCTCTGTGCCTCTGTCTTCTCTGCTGAAACATGGTAGGAGTGAGGTGAGACCTGGACTAGCTCTGAGCTTCTCAAACTTGGCCCTTCTCTGCCTTGGAATAAAGCCAGGGGATACGTATTGTTATGCCAAGACAAGTCATTAAAAACATTATTCCTCTGCTTTCTCAGATACAGATATATTCTGTAGTCAAGAGTAAAACCCCCATGACATCTTCAGATTAAAAAGGAACTTTTATAGAAGCGTGGAGTTAGCACTCCACTTGTTTCTTTCTTCCCAACCCCCAAACCTCCCAGAGGTACTTGCCTCCTCTCTTAAGAACTTCCCTTGTGACTCAGATGGCAAAGAATCTGCCTGCAGTGCGGGAGACCCAGGTTCGATCCCTGGGTTGGGAAGATCCCCTGGAAAAAGAAATGGCAACCCATTCCAATATTCCTGCCAGGAGAACTCCATGGACAGAGGAGGCTGGCTGGCTACAATGCATGGGATCGCAAAGAGTCGGACATGGCTGAGTGACTAACACTTTCACTTCCTCTCCTATAGGGGAGCTTGGAAGGAAAGTGTGGGGTCCACTTGATCTCCTGGCATGGGGACCAGCTTGACACCGTCTTGAATTAGCCCACTAGTTGGTGCAGGATTCTCTTGGTCTGTAAAATGGAGCCTTCGATTTCTACTGGGGGAATTACCTGAGATTTCAGATGAGGAAAGGCTCTGTCTGATGTCAGTGTAGGTACAAAGGGGAGGATGAGCTACTTTGAGATGACTGAGGATTCTCAAGGCTGTGGTTCCAAGTTCCAGCTAGTTCAAAGAGGAGGGGTTCTGGGGACCAAGAACAGATATCCCCGTAGCTCCTGGCTCTGCACAGCACTGAGACCCTGGGCAGATGACAACTTCTCAGAATCTTTGTGTCCTCCCCTGTAAGAGGAGAACTCTCCCAGCACTCAGGGCCTAAGGTGGTGAGGATTCAACGGGGACATCCACGCCAGGTGCTCAGAACAGGAGTATATGTCATAAACTCTCCGTCAGTATCAGGCTGTATCAGATAGTATCAGAAATACTATCAGCCATAGTATTTCTATGGCTGCTTTATGTCTATGACTAAACCACTCCTGCAAGCAACTGAACCGCTCCCCTGGGGTCCCTGTGAACTCTGACTCAGAGAGAAGAGAGAAGAAGGGAAAGAAGAAGAGGGAGGGAGAGAGAGAGAAGTGATGCGTACTTTTTGTGGTCTTTCCGTTTTAGAAGGTTTTCTTGGAATGGATTTTTCTTTCTCCATTTGTATGTTGAAAGTCATTGGGCATCAATGTCCCTTGTTATCCCTTTTCTTTGAGTTGATCGGACTCTCTTTGACCATCCATCTTTCTTGGAATCCAGTCTTCTCTCCTTGAATCTCAGAGAATCTCCTTCCCCTCCCCCTCTCTTGGCTGGGTGTGGGATATTTTCTTTGAGTCCCTGAAGGCATCCTTTACTCTTCTATGGTTGGAGGGAGTGGAGCTTCAAGATGTGGGCAGGGAGAGAGAGGCATTTTGCAGTGAAGTCATTCTCTGGTGGACGAGAGCAGTCTCTATCAGTATGCCCTTCTCCTGCTCCTCAGCTGGCATGTCCATTCTGCCATGCTGATTTGTCCTGGGAAACTTCTGAAAAGTGAAGGAGAACCTTGGACCCCTTTCTCTTGTCTGACTTAGACTTGCCTGTGTAGATGGAGGCATTCCCTATGATGCCCTCCTTCCCTCTGGGAATTTTCCAGGGCACATTTGTCTCCCTCTGTGAGACAAGTAGGATTTCCTGCGCTCCAGTCCAAATTATGAATGCCCAGGATAAGACACCATTTAAAGTCTCATCAATCTTGCATCCTAGCTCCTCAAATAAATAGCCGTGGACCAGGCACGGACATTCGCTTAAGGGTGCCTGATACCAAAGATGCTTTTGAATAAAGGACCTATTGACTTCCTGCCCAGATAGTCTGAAGATGGACTGGAGTTTGTCAGTTTGCTCCTAGGCCATTTGGATTTATAGATTCTAGCCTGGCCTGGCCACTCTCTTGTCTTGTGACCTTGGGCCCTTCTCTTTTTTTTTGGCTAAGCCCTGGTTTGTACCTCTGTAAAATGAGGAAGTGGAATGCTTTCCTTTAGCTCTGCCTTGCATGTGTGCTCAGTCGCTTCAGTCATGTCTGACTCTTTGCGACCCCATGGACTGTAGCCCATCCCAGGTTCCTCTGTCTTTGGCATTCTCCAGGTACAATACTGAAGTGGGTTGCCATGCCCTTCTCCAGGGGATCTTCCCAGGGATCAAACTTGCATCTCCTGCATGGCAGGTGGATTCTTCACCCACTGAGCTACCTGGGAAACCCTTAGCTCTGCCATCCTACATCCTACATATTCCTTCATTTATTCAGTGAAGATTCACTCCGAACCTACAATGTGCCAGGTATAGCAGGCACTGGAAATTTGGCAGTTGTTTTTCGGCAGTTTGAAATTTGGATGATGTTGTTTCAGCACGGTGGAACTAAGAAAATCTAAAAGGCTAGAAATATTGTTGGGGGACAAGGTGGATAAGAAGGAAGGAGGACCAGTGAGGAGAGTTTATGGATATATGATTTCAGATCCATCATAAGATAGGCCACTCAACATAGGAGCCAATGCAGTGAGATGAGTCTGCGGGAAGAGATGAACTCGCAATCCCTGGAAGTATCCAAGGACATCAGAATGACAACCCAGCAGACTTGTGCAAGTAGTTCCCTCCCCAGGAGGCTGTAGAACAGCTGGCCTACAGAAGGGCATGGAAAGCCTGTTTTAGGCACGAAAAAGGCAAGAAAAGTGAAAGTGAAAAGTTGAAGTGAAAGTTGCATCTGACTCTTTGCAACCCCATGACTGTAGCCCACCAGGTTTCTCCGTCCATGGAATTCTCCAAGCAAGAATACTGGAGTGGGTTTCCATTTCCTTCTCCAAGGGATCTTCCTGATCCAGGGATTAAACCCAGGTCTCCTGCATTGCAGGCAGACTCTTTAGTATCTGGGCCACCAGGGAAGACCAGGCCCAAGGAAAAACATACACCAAAGCTGAAAGGCTGAAGCTTGACCCTGCAGAGCCTGAACACACTGTCAGACTCCATCTGAGGCTGATGGAGGGTCACTGAAGTCCTAGCGTCTCATTTGAAACTGGGACACCAACATATGAATTTTGCAGGGGGGATGTAATTCATCCATAACATTCTGCATGTCCCCTGGAGAGCCAGACATTGACCTGTTGGCTGCTGGGTCATGAGAACACCGGAGGTCCCAGGGGAAGGGTGAGGGTGTCCAGGCAGTGGGCATAGACTTTCAGACTGGGGCCATTTACCTACTGGCATGGTAGCGTTTAAATTTCTAACAACTGGTATGGCTTCACTTGCTTAGCTTAGATAAATGCCGGCCCCATGTGACTGGGTGGAACAGGGTGGAATGGGGTGTAACGAATTGTGCCAAGTCACCAGAAACAGGAGCTTTCAGCACAAAAATTACCCATTGGGGGTTGGTTGCATTGGGAGAGGCCTTTAAAGCACAGATGAAATATTTGCTTTAAGAGTAATAGAGCTTAGCACGTGGTCCACAGCTGCCTTTTAAGAGAGTAACTTGTTAATTTTTTTTTCCCTTGGACTAAATATCTGTCTTGATGAGCATAAGGGGAGTAGCTGTATTGAACATCAAAGCCTTCATTACTAACCAGAGGGAGGCCCTTCCTTCCACTCTCCCTCTCTCATAAGCCCAACCTTATCTGGAGGGACCTCTGTCCCCAGAGCTGTAAAACAAGCTCTTTTTCTAAGCTAACGGTGCACAATAGTGTCAAATTATGTATAATGATTTTGTAATGTGAACTAATGCCACCAGGGACCTTGTGGAAAGTACCACTTTCATTAAACTTATCCAGCAACAGGGTCTGAATATGAATTTAGAGGCGCCAGTAAATTGCAAGGCACATTTATTTTAAGCCTTTGCAGGCTGCTCCTATAAGGCAAAGACCGACAGGGCAGCGACCAACAGCACCAGTGCATTTTGGTTTCTTGGCGTGGAAGTGGGAGGAGGTGAGAGTGCCATGTTCCCTGCGTCTCTTCACCCCAGGACCCCAAGCCCAGTGAGGTTCTTTGCAGCAGATGTGGGAGCTGCCTGCCCCGCTTTGCTTCAAACATGCTCTTACCTTCTGGAGAGTTCCACCGCCCTCCTGATGGAGAGGAGAGGGCAGCCGGGCATCACCTCAGAATTAATGAGACCTCCAATTACATTCATTTGCTTCAAGGAATTGTACCCCGCAATGACCCCCCACATTTCAGAGTCTTCCCACCTCCTTCATGTTCCTCTAGACAATGTAGCTAATTATAAGAAAACCATCGCCAAGAAGGACAAATGGAAGAGACCTCAGAAGAAAATCATAAAGGATTACCACTTCTGCACCCCCGGGGGTCTGGTCCATGAACCCCACATCGGAAGCCCGCTTTGCCTTCCCCGTGACCTGATGGAGCGAAACTCCGCCTGTGTTCTGGCCACCACCGCCGCCGAGATGAGAGACAAGACATCACTAATCAAAACTAACCCATGCCATTTCTTCGACTCTGCTAATCTTAATTGAATCAATCTCCCAGCCTCTCTTGACAGTGAAAGATTGCTCAAATCTGGGAGGCCAGGCTGGACACGACTCCTGGAAGGAAAAAAATCTTCCTTAATCATTAATTTGTCCATTCCCTCCCATTTGGCCCAATCCTTCACTGTCTTGGCGGTGCACCCCCCACCCCCAAACCTTCCTCTCTTAGTAATCACGGCTAAGTGTTCTTCCCAATACGCTCACGTGACTAGAAACCAATCTGCGGGAAGAAGATGTGGTGGAGTAGCCCCCAGCCTCTCCCTTCCTTCGATGCACCTTCACTTCCTTCTTTCTATGAAGTCCCGGTTGGCTTTAATTAAGTCCAAAGAAGTCTCTAGCACTATCTTCTTGACACAGTGGTAAACAGATTTAGAGCAGACTTTCCCAGGAACTGAAACTACCCCGGCAACAACAATTTTCTCTTAGGTAGATCACCAAAAAGACTGCTATCATCCAAGAATGCATCCTGATCCTAGTGAAATCATAGCGTGAATGGAACTGCAATATCCTTGTGTGTGTGCTAAGGCGCTTTAGTCGTATCCGACTCTGTGCGACCCTATGGACTGTAGCCTGCCAGGCTCCTCTGTCCATGGGATTCTCCAGACAAGAATACTGGGGTGATGGAGAAGGAAATGGCAACCCACTCCAGTATTCTTGCCTGGAAAATCCCATGGATGGAGGAACTTGGTAGGCTACAGTCCATGGAGTCACAAAAAGTTGGACACGATTGAGCGACTTCACTTTCACTTTACAAGCTTCATCGGAAGACCCCTTGAAAGGCCTAACCAATGGGGAAATAAATGGTTTAACTTGCAAAAAAAAAAAAAAGAATACTGGGGTGGGTTGCCGTTTCCTCCTCCAGGGATCTTCCCAATCCAGGGATCGAACCTGCATCTCTTAGGTCTCCTGCATTGGCAGGTGAGTTCTTTGCCACTAGCGCCCCCTGGGAAGCCCAATATCCTTAATATTTCTCAAAATGAAAAGGATTTATGTCCTCTGGACTTGATATTTAAGTTTTCAAAAACTGTTCTTTTTTTTTTTTTCCAAATTATCCAGTGCTCTCAGGCTCTGGGTTTAACCATGTTTTTGTGTTTCTTAAAATGGGTCCAGTAGTTAGTGAAAAACTTTCTTTAGGTGCAAGTTGAGATGCGAGTAGAGTAAGGGAATTTGTCACCTTTTGCTTTACCCATAGCTTGAACTATTGCAATAGTATGCTAACTGATCTCTTGGTTTCTATCCTTGCCAATGCTCTGATCTCCAGTAAGAGAGTGATGTGTTCAAAACCACAGGTCGTATCACTGTGTTTTTGCTCAAACTTAAGTTTCCCATCTCACTCAGAGGTAAAGCCCAAACCCTTCCATGGGTTTGGTCCCCAGTAGCCTTGGATCTGGGCTTCCCAGGTGGCGCTAGTGGTAATGAACTGGAGTGCCAATGAAGGAGACAATAGAGATGAGGGTTCGAACCCTGGGTTGGGAAGATCCCCTGGAGAAGGGAATGGCAACCCACTCTAATATTCTTGCCTGGAGAATCCCATGGACAGAGGAGCCTGGCAGGATATGGTCTATAGGGTTGCACAGGGTTGGATACATCTGAAGTGACATGCATGCACACACACCCTTGGATCTGGCCTGGTATTACAGGCATTCCCTTTTTTTTTTTTTTTTTAACAAGTTTTGTGAAAGAGCTACAATAGTATCAGTTTTTGATTGGTGAAAGAAACCTGAAGAGGATTCATGAAGATGAGTGATTCATGAAGACGAGTGAATTTCGCTTTCAGCATTTGTTTCGCAGCAGCCACAAGAAAGGTAACGCACACCCAGAGCAGAGAGTGCCCCCCCCCCCAAGCTCCTTCCCCGGAAACTACACTCAGCCTCTCAGGATCTGGCCACCAGAGTTCTGATCCAGCATCTGTGCTTGATCTAGATTTATTTGGTGCATCTCTTAGCAAGATGTGTCCCAGGGTTATTGCTTCTTCACCCTATGCTGTTTCAGTTTACAAAGCTTTTGTAGGAACGTTCTCCTTTTGAACTGCTGGGAAGCCTCTATTCTCTGGCACTTTTTCCTTGTCAGCCACCCTGGTCTCCCTGGTTTCTCCTTGAGAGATGTTAACCTTGCTCACACCTCCAGCCTTTGTACTGGCTGGATGTTCTTACCTCTGTTAACACAGTGGCTCTTTCCTTCACTTCCTTCAAGTCTCTAATGAAATGTCCACTTATCAAGGAGACATTTCTTGACCATCCCATCACTCTCTCCTTTGTTTATTTCTGGGGCAATTATTCTTCTCTGACCTATTTTAGAAAATTTTCTGTGTCCCCTACTAGATGCTAAACTCTGCAAGAAGATAGACCTGCCATATGGTAGGTGTTCATTAAATATTTGTTTAATAAATGATTGTTCCCTGGTAGCTCAGTTGGTAAAGAATCTGCCATTGCAAGAGACACAAGAGATGCGGGTTTGATCCCTGGGTCAGGAATATCCCCTGGAGAAGGAAATGGCAACCCACTCCAATATTCTTGCCTGGAGAATTCCATGAAGAGAGGAGCCTGGTGGACTACAGTCCATGGGGTCATGAAGAGTTGGATACGACTGAGCACACACACATATTATCCCAGAGATATGATTTGCTGAGAGGCCCTTAAAGACTCAGTACTCTTGAAAACAAATTTTCATGATTTAAAGACTTGTAAAATTTCCCTTAAAATGTTTCATAATGATCTTGAATTTCCCAACAACAAAGGTGGAAAAGTCTGCAAAGGACTCTATTAACATTAATTAGCAGTGTTTGAAGCTAGGCAAGACATGGCAGTTGTCACACTGGCTTTCCAACCCAACACTGTTTCTACTCAGGATCAAGAATCTCCCACCAGACGGCATATCTTTGTGGCTATTTGAGTCCAAGTTTTTAACCCAAGGTGGATTGCCAGTCACAGGTGGATTTATTATAGCTTTGTGGACTGTTCCCTGGCCCGTACAGGCCAGTTCCCCCCAGACTCCTCTGCGTGTAAATGCCAGGTGGTAAAACAAATAAAACACACTGTTCCTCTCTCATGCCTCGTCATAAATCGGCCTCAGCCTCACTCCTGGGTCTGGCGTCGTCTGATTTATGCCGTTGGTGAGATTTACGGTGTAGTCATTTAACATAAAAAATAAAACCTTTCAAACATGAGTTCTTACACATAAATTCAAGAGCTGGAAAGCGTTCGGAAACTTTTGTTTTCTTTAGGTGATGGTGAACATGCCTGCCTCATCTTAGGGATCATTTAAGGTAGAAATCTTCGTGACTGAAACGTCGATGGAAGAATAGAGGCAGTTGAGTGAAGCCATGCTTTGCGCAAAGTACGGAGCCAGGGTGAGTTGACCTGTTGTTCAGATTGGGGCTTCTGCTGAGGGTGGTGGTGAAGGCCAACTTTGACTTGGCCCCCAATGTACTCCACCACTGCCTTGAGAAGGTAGAGATTCCACATGGAAACAGATGATGTCATCTGTGGACACTGCATCTTCATTGGTTGAGCTTGGTTGGGGAGGGGCATGTGGTCAAAATTTTCCTGCTTATAGAGGTAAGGAAATGTGTGAGTTTGCCATTTTTAGGCCTCAGCTTCCTTTAAAAAAAAAAAAAATGAGGGAATAGACTAGACAGCTGATTGCTGAGATCCCTTTTTGTGTTTGATTTTATGATTCTCTGTTCTAGAAGGAAAAGAATGCTTCCAGATTTTTCTTTGTATTTTCACAAGGTTTGGTGAAAGGAAGGATGTCCATTCATTTGCTGCATTAAATTTGAATTTTACTTCAGAAGTTTGGGGTGAAGGGAGAGGTGGAGAAGGACCTTCTGCTTGATTTTGAAAGGTCTTCAAAGGCTCATGAAGATGAAAGTCATTCTTTATATGATTTAGTTTGTATATGCCATTTGGAAATCCCTGAGGATTTCATCCTCAGAAATGTTTAGACTGAAAAAGAAATCTAAGCAACCCTTCCTTTGCCTAAAATTTGGTCAGTTTTTATGATATTTGGCTATCATAAAGTTTCTTATTTACTTCTTCAGGCTGATAATTGTCATTTTTGAAAGCAGTTGGGTGTTTGGGTGTTTCCAGCCTTTCAGAGAATGATACATCTCACCATATACATGCTTATGTGGAATATATATATATATTTCCTGTTTAGGTGACAGTTTTAGGATCCTTCTAAGCAGTGATAAAAAACTTGCGGTTATAATGTGTGATCATTTTGCCTTTCATTATAATGCAGAATTTCTTCATGCAAAATCAGGCCAAGATATAAGCCTAAACCCAGGGGCAAAATTCATTCATTATGCATGTACATTATTCCCCCAAATATTGATAATACTTTTCATAATAATTATTTTACATATATTAGCTCTTGCTGCTATATTAGTATTAAAGATACCTTTATTAATCTTGAATATTTTGCTGAATAATAAATAGGATCTCAGAGGCTTGAGTTAAAAGCTGCTCTTAGCTAGAATGCTGTAAATCAGTTGTTTTATGAATAAAATTGGCTTTTGTATTTTTTTCCTCAGGATTGCTTATTTAAATAATTTTCCCATTTATTGAATGTGAATTTTTTTTTTTTTTGTACTGGAGACACGTTCCCCTGCTGCCACCCTCCCTCCTGGCTGTCTCTCCCTGTTGGAAAAAAATGCAAAATTACATAAACCTTCTTCTAAACCTTCACAGTCTGAAAGGGCAAACACTCTGCATTATTTAGCAGGCAATAGACATTTTTGTCCCAGTGACGCTCTCTCGTGGTTTTTTTCTCTCTCTCTTTTTCCTCCTTCCTCCCTCCTGCCTGCCCTCCTTCTCTTCCTTCATCTCTTCCTTCCTTCCTTCCATCCATCTTTCCTTCATTGTTGACAGATAGCAGCAATAATAAGGATAGTGATACATACCATTTATTGAGCGCTAACAATGCACAAGGACTTGAATGTACCGGCTCACTTAATGCTCATCCTGTTAGTTGAATACTGTCATTTCCCCACTGTACCTATTATGAAACTAAGGCTTAGAGAGGTTAAGATCACATGCCTGGCAAAGAATGGAGTCAGGATATAATCTCTAATTGGTACAACTCCAAAGTCCATCCAGTGTTTCTTCTGAAATGCAAGTTCAGAGAGGGTGTTTGTGTGGTACGGAGGAAGGGACAGACCACAGTGTCCAGCCTTGCAGGTCCCCGGGGGCTCCAGCTGGGGATCCCTGTCCTGCCATTGGTAGGTAAGGATGCCCATGGAAAGAGAATGTGGTTATAGTAAGGATGTGACACATGCCATCATATAGCGATCTCTCCCTTTCTTGTGCAAGGTAGTAACTACATCTTCTGATTGTGTCAGTGGGCAAGGAGATTGAATGTCTACTCTGACTTCCATAATTTCTTTTTTAAATTTAATTAATTATTTTAATTGGAGGCTAATTACTTTACAGTATTGTAGTGGTTTTTGCCATATATTGACATGAATCAGCCATGGGTGTACAACTTCCATAATTTCATCCAGGGTAGAGGCCAAGGGCTAGCCCCCTAGTGCCCACTCTGATGGGTTGATAAGATTCTGCCTGGAGTTAGACTGTGGCTGAGCAATATCACAAAGGACTGGTGATGCTGGCCATGGGCTCAGGATGGGAGCCTGGGCAGCAGAACTATTGGGTGTTTGCTAAACCTGGGCTGGAATGTGGAAGTGTTGGATGACCTGCCTTTTGAAGGATTCCATGTTGGGAACTTGGAATCATGACTCTTATATTCCAGAGAGATAAAGGCTCCAGTGAGAGTGTGATTTTTCCAAAATCTTACATGACAGAAAAGAGGACAGGGCATCCAGGATCCTCAGATGCTTTTGAGCAGCTTCTCTATGAAGCATCTCTTCATTGCTCTGGGAAGGAATGGCATGGCGGTCTCCGTTTTCCTCACTGTACTTATGCCTGGTTGAAATGACCATATTTTTATTTGCTTGTCCTATCTGCTCACTCTGCTGGGATCTAAACCTCATGAAAGAAGAAACGAAGTCTGACTTGTTTACTACATTATCCCAACACCTAGAACTCTCCCTGGCACTCAGTAAATGTCTGTTGAATGAATGAATGAATGAATGAGTGAGGGAGTCAAATGGCTTTCGCAGGACCTATGCTCTCCTTTGAGAAATTCCCACCACTCCCATCTCAGGCTCATCCTTCCCAAACTCCGTCTTTTGAATTTGACCACTGTGTGTGGTTCCGGATTCTCTTTCTTAATTCCTCCAGTATCTTCCAGTCTTGCCACTTAATCACAACCCACGTGTGTTCCTTGGAAGCATTCCAGGGCACCAAAACATATTCCTGAAGTCATTTGTATTCCTAAATATGGCCTCCTCAGCTCCCACAGCTAGGGGCAGCCTAGCCTAGTCAGGTTTTAGATATGCATATTATTATGTAAATGTACTTGAATTGAATATGATTTCCTTAAAAATATTTTCCAGTGGAAAATAGATCTCTTTGCAGGAGGAACCTAGCCAGACTATACCTGAATAAAACCTCACCTCAAAGAGACACAGATGTACAGAACAGACTTTTAGACTCTGTGGGAGAAGGCGAGGGTGGGATGTTCTGAGAGAATAGCACTGAAACAAGTATACTATCAAGGGTGAAACAGATCGCCAGCCCAGGTTGGATGCATGAGACAAGTGCTCAGGGCTGGTGCACTGGGAAGACCCAGAGGGATGGGATGGGGAGGGAGGCGGGAGGGGGGATCGGAATGGGGAACACATGTAAATCCATGGCTGATTCATGTCAATGTATGACAAAAACCACTACAATATTGTAAAGTAATTAGCCTCCAACTAATAAAAAAAAAAAAACCTCACCTCATTGTTAGCAGGGAGTGTGCATGAGACAGACATGAGTGGGAGACATTTCAACAAGCAATTTTTAGGATTAATGATGACAATAACAATAGCGAGAATCTATTGAATTCTTGCCAAGTGCCGAGCACTGAACGAAGCCCGTGAAGAATGTTTTCTCATTTAAACTTGCCAGTAACCCGAAGGGTACTGATGCTGATTACTCTAGGTTTCTAGGTGAGTAAACTGAGGCATGGGTTTCCCAGGTAGCACTAGTGGTAAAGAACCCACCTGTCAATGTAAGAGACAGAAGAGACACAGGTTCGAGCCCTGGGTCAGGAAGATCCCCTGGAGGAGGGCATGGCAACCCACTCCAGTACTCTTGCCTGCAGAATCCCATGGACAGAGGAGCCTGGTGGGCTACAGTCCGTAGGGTCTCAAAGAGTCAAACTGAAGTGACTTAGCATGCACGCAAACTGAGGCACGGGAAGATTTCAAACAGGCCCCAACTTCACCTAGGTTAAGGAAGGGTCAAGGGACTGTCCTGGTGGTCCAGTGATTAAGAATCCACCTTCCAGTGTGGGGACGTGGGTTCAATCCCCGGTTGGGGAACTAAGATCGCACATGCTATGGGGTAGCTAAGCTCTCAGGCCACAAGAGAGGAGCCTACGGGCCATAGTGAAGAGCTGATGTACTGCAACTAAGACCCATGTAGCCAAATATAAGTAAATAAATAAACAAATTTATAAAAACAAAAAGTGTTGAGAGGTAAGGCAGTTCAAGCTGGCCTCAGAGTCCCTGTTTAACCTCTTCTCTATCTGGACTCCAGAGATGGGAAACCCTAACTCTGAATTATTTTCCAAGGCACCTCAGAGGAAATGCTGAAATAAATCTAGAGGATTAGAAAACAACATACAATATCGAACTCTTCTTCATGCCTTTTGAATATCATTCCAGCTGGTTCCAGTGCCTCTCTAAGCGATAACCTGGAGAAACCAGATATTTCTGCTTAACAAATGTGTGAAATAATCAGGGTAGGTCCTAACTCCAATACAACACATAGGATCAGACCCGTTTGGTTTTCAAAATGGGACTGATACTTGCATGAAAGTGTGTCATTGTTCCCTGGAGGAGCCATTCCAAGGGAGATTCTGCTTCTTTCTTTAAAGGGACTTTAAAAGAAATTCATCCCCCTCAAAAGTGCCCCATAGACTTTTTCTACACATGACTAATCCGGTTTCCTGTGACCTCTCTTTAGTGTGACGGGGACACAAGAAAGAGCCTGCAGCTTCTGCCGACCCCAAACATTTAGTTACATTAATCACAGTGCGTTTTTGGACTTGGAGCTTCCGGATTGAAAGACACTTTCTTGGGGAGACATTGATCAAACAGTCTACAGGTATCTGTACATCGAGGGACATTAATCATCTCTGCATTATCTCACCCACCAGTAGAATATGTAAATGTGATTCCTGTCAATGATAAGGGGAAGTGAAATTATTCTTAGAGATTGGTCCATCTGGAGCTGTTGATACCATCTTACCCAAGACAATAGGTTGTAAAGATAAATTTTTTAGCATTACTAATCCACGGTTGCCAATACCAATGGAGGATGGAGAAATTTAAAACCAGGCTAAGGGTGTACAGTTAAGGGGAAGAGAGGAAAACAAGCCCTAATTCTGCACTAGTCCCTGCAATAGTATTTGGCAACCTAGCAAAAAAGATGCTTTCTGCATAATTAAGAAAGGCATTTTTGGAAGAGTCTTGCTAGGCAGTTGGAGGGTTTGTTCTGGAAGAGTTCACATCCGGTCAAAGGTTTAACTCTTAACACACACAACACAAAGACCTCAAAACCCAGCGGGGAAGTTCCATTGTCCCTACAGACTGGGAATCCAGGGATTTCATCTTCATGAGAGGAATCTTCCTAGACTCTGACTCATTAACTGCCCTTATAGAGGTGGCAAAAGTGTTCAGTGTAGGAGAAATAGAAGCTAATGGATAAAGCTCTTAGCTGAAGGATATCCAGGCTTCTAAACCCAGCCATGCTTCTTAATAACTTGGCAACTTTGGGCCAATCCCTTCCTATTCTGGTTGACTTCTTGCATAAATAAAGCAAAGTGGATTGGGTAAGCGATGTCTTCTCTATGATAGAATGAGCTCCTTTCCAGGTGCTCCCTCTTCTCTGCAAAGGTTGAGAAAGTTAACAAGTTCATCTGAGGTCTTTTGAGATGCTGACCTGTGGAAAGAAGTCTCTGGCTTTATCTACTGTGTGGCCAAAGTGCTTGGAAATTTTGGGCTCTGTGGTGCTGGTCATCTTGTGAGATGCCCTGTTACAGAAGAGACCTCTGGAGAGAGGACCTACAAGCCTCAACAAATATCATCTTCATAAAAATTATTATTCAGGAACCACTGAAGGCAGGAGGGTATCTTGGGGACCTATACTCTTTTTAAGTGTGAATGCTAAACTTATCTTGCTGGAAGCTCCAAAATTCAAAATTACTCCTTGAAGCTGGCCGAAAATCAATACTGAATGAGGTTTCTGGGTGTTCCCCACACTCTAACTGTCCTCCCCTCCTTTTACATTAATAAATAAAAGAAGTAAGGAATTCTAAATTTTTATTTTTAAGCCCCAGAGAGGAGAGAAGGTGAAGGGCTTCAGTGGGCATGAGAATGATCTTTCTTAGTGATTAATGATGGAATAGCATGAGATGGGTTATTAGAGGATGCAAGGGGCTCTTCCCTTGGAGACCTTTAAGAAAAAGACTAAGTGATGACTGGCAGATTCCAAGGAGGAACACGGTAATTTCCTTCTCTGATGTCAGTTTCCAAAGGTCAGAGATGTTTTCCTTCTGCAGGTCCTTAGCTTTCCTCAAGTAATCCATTTTGAACCTGACATCCACTAATTTGCCTAAATGTTCCTTGAACTTGAGTGGGGTAATGAGTTCCTTAACTCTGTTGTCCCCTGTGAAGGTTAAACCATGTCCCTCCTGCTCTATGGACTGCCAGTGTCGTGTTTCAGAATCTAGAAAGCCTCTCAACCCATTCAGTTATGTCTCCTTCATCATCCCTCTTTCCAGAATTTGTTTTTTTAAAGCTTGTCCTCATAGGAAAGTTTTTCTATTACTTGTCAGTGGTTTTAATTCCTTGCTTGTTTTATGTTTATCATGCTATTTAGTGGTGGGATTACTGAGTGTGAACACTGTGTTATTGCACAGTGATTGTTGTTGCTGTTTAGTTGCTGAGTCGTGTCCGACTCTTTTGAGACACCCGTGGACTATAAGTGGCCAGGCTCTCCCATCCACGGGATTTTCCAGGCAAGAATATTGGAGTGGGTTGTCATTTCCTCCTCCAGGGGAACATCCCGACCCGGGGACCAAACCTGTCTCTTGCATTGGCAGACAGTTTCTTTACCACTGAGCCACCAGGGAAAGCCACTTGTACAATGATAGGATTATGCTTTTTGGACACACGTGAGACCAAATTTGGGCTATAAAGAAAGCTGAGCACTGAAGAATTGATGCTTTTGAACTGTGGTGTTGGAGAAGATGCTTGAGAGTCCCTTGGACTGCAAGGAGATCAAACCAGTCAATCCTAAAGGAAATCAACCCTGAATATTCACTGAAAGGACTGATGTCGAAGCTGAAGCTCCAATACTTTGGCCACCGATGCGAAGAACTGACTCATTGGAAAAGACCCTGATGCTGGGCACTATTGAAGGCAGGAGGAGAAGGGGATGACAGAGGATGAGAAGGTTGGATGGCATCACTGACTCAATGGACATGAGTTTGAGCAAGCTCCAGGAGTTGATGATGGACAGGTAAGCCTGACGTGTTGCAGTCCATGGGGTCACAAGGAGTCAGACACGACTGAGCGACTGAACTGAGCTAGACCAGATTCCCCAAACTTGTTCTGAAGACCTAGTCATTTGAGTCTCTATAAGACACAACTGAGTTACTGAACTGAACTGAGCTGAAGACATTACTTGAAGAATGGATATTGTTTGGGAAACTCTAGATTAAAGAGGTAAGTGGTTCTAAATGGATTTCAGATCTTTTCAACATTCTTACTGTGTTGGTGAGCTCTGGGACTCTCAAAAGGAAGGATGATGACAGGACTAGCACCTACATTTATTTGACCACAGAATTATCTTTTCTAAGCATACGTTCTACAGTCAGTGTCCACGGAGCCCAGGTTGAGAAGGCTAATTCAAAGTTTGCGTGCCTGGAGTGTGTTACAGGAGTTTATTCTACGCAGCGTTCAAGAGGGAGACTAGATTACGTGAGTCTGGGATGTTACTTATGAGTTTAAGAATTCAGGGTCACTTGAGAAATTTACTGATTAAAAAGATCCTTTGTAGAAAAGAGAAGCTCTCACATTCTGCTGGTAGGATTAGAAATTGTTATAGCCTTTCTAGAAATTGATTTCACAATGCTTGTCAAAAATGTCAAAAACATTAATACTTAGTATATAGCCAGTCTTTTTCTAGGAAAGTATGCTAAATAAATAATTGTTATCTTGCACTGAGACTTAGTTCTGATGATAGTTACTCCCATATTGTTTATAAGGTTGGTATGCCAAAAAAAAAGAAAAGCATTTTAATGACGGTCATGGCCAGGGGACCAACTAATCAGAGCAGATGCCTCCTGTGGTGTATTAGTGTGGTTGGGCTCATGCACAACCATTAAATATCAATCCTGATTCTTTGTAGGAAAGATGAAAATTGAAAAAAAATTCATACAATAAAGAAATAGTTATATAAATTATGTGTATATAATAGAATATTTCATAGCTTTTAAAAGTAATATTATTGAAGACTGTTTAATGACAGAAATGTTCTTAAAATATTAAATGGGAAAATCAGATTAGAACTGTATATAGATAACAGAAAAACAGTAAATTCTGGAGTTTAAATATCAAAGCTGTATCTATCTTCTTAAATACAGAGATATTTTAAAATACTTTCAAACATTAAGTTGCATTATTCCCAATATTAGTACTTCTCAAGAAAGTTTCAAGGGGAAACTGGAACAGAAATATAACATCTTATTGGAGCCATTTGACATGGAAATCTCAAAATAAATTGTGTGGATGAAAGTGTTGGAGTTTTCAAAAAACAGTGTTGGAATTTTTAGACAAGAATAAGTTTTAACCAAGATACCAATAAAATGCCTCTTCCTACCCTTTTTTTCCAACTCTCTGTTTCCGAAGTCTTCCCAGCAAATCTCAATAGCATTATATCTGGAACATTAAGTGGTCGATTCTCTCTCCTGCTCCTTGAATTCCAGCTTCTTGTCTTATGATCATACCTCCCTTTCCCGCACTGCCATTCCGCAGGAGATGAGAGATTCCTTGGAGAATATGAGTGGCCTCCAAGGGAAGATCAATAGATACTAACAATTGGGGGCCTCCAAAAGCAAAACATTGCCTTTGTACAATTATCAAAACTCATCAAGCTTCCTGGTCACTTTTCAGAGCCTGTCCATCAAATGTAAACACACAGCCAACTATCTTTAAGACTTTGACAAAAGTCTTCCATACAAAAAAGCAAAGACTCCCACCCTCCTCCAAAAAAAAAAAAAAAAAAAATGAAGATAGGAAATAAAGACAGTATAGGAACCAGAAGCATTGGAACAACCAAACACCTGTATTATCTCCAGAGTGCTATTATATCTATAAAAATCAACATGTTGTTCTTGGAAAGAATTCTTTTTTTTTGAAAATGTTCTTAGAAACTAAAAATATAATAGTGAAAATGAAAAAAATGTAATAGAAGAGATGGAAGATGAAGTTGAGAAAATCAGAAGATTAAATTTTTAAAAACTAAAAAGATAGTTATTAGGAGGGAAAGATTTTTAAGAAACTCGAGGCCAAACTCCTGTGTCTTTTATCCCACTGTTAGGAAGCTTAGGAACAATGTACACAGAAAAGAAACACAATGAAAAAAATGCAAGAACGCTGCCTAGAAATCTTCAGATTAAATGGCTTTCCAGTGTGATGAATGAACAAAGGTTGACACTAAGGCTCATATGACAACATTTCAGATCATCAAAAATAAAGAGAAGGTCTTAAAGACTTTCAGACAGGTAAAACATATCACCCTAGGAGGATTGGGGATAAGAATAGCAAGAGACTATTCAACAACAGCGGAAGTTAGAAGGTGATATAATATTGCCTTCAAACCCTGAGAAGATCCTCCTCATTGCAGAATTCAATATCCAGCAAATTCTTTATCCATTTTTTAAAAAAGATGAAACACACACACAAGAACTCCCAAGTAGCTTCTGAAATATTATCATAAATAATAATTCTATTGCAGCACTTCCTAGTTGAATAAGTTAACCTTTCTGAGCATCAATTGCTTCATCTGTAAAGTGGGCATAATAATAAGACTTGTCTCAACGACCTACAGTATAGCACATGGAACTCTGCTCAATGTTGTGTGGTGGACTGGATAGGAGGGAAGTTTGGGGGTGAATGGATACATGGATATGTATGGCTGGGTCCCTTCATTGTTCACCTGAAACTGTCACAACATTGTTTGCAAATTGGCTATGCCCCAATACAAAATAAATTTTTAAAAAAAGCAGAAAAAATAATAGGACTTTATCTCCCAGGATTGTTTTTAGGGTTAAAAAATGATAACAGCTATAAACCATTTAAGACACCAAATTCTGGCTGATGTGCTCATTAAATGTTCATTATGACTATTATGATTGGGGAGGGACATGCTGAAAGTGGCAAACGCCCAGTCAGGCTTTTCAGTCTTGGGTAGTCCAAGCAAGATTAGAAAGTAGGACAGGAAAGAGATGAGTAATCTAGCACCAACCAAGCACTAGCTTTGTGCCAGATGCTTACTTTCTCTGTACTTTCTCATGGCACCACTGGTGTCCCCATTTTACAGATGAGGAAACTGAGCCTCAGGCAGGTAATATCACTTGTGCAGACCTGAGCTGGCATAGGCAGGTTTGGAAGCCTGATTTTCTGCCTCCACGGTTCTTGTTCTAGGCTCTAGGTGGTAGGGGTCCTGGGGGCTTCCCTCCTGCCCCTTCCCACCCCTCTAGTGCCTGCTTCTCCTCCATTTAGCCTTCTGGAGCCGAGCGGGGGGACTTCTCAGGCCAAATGGAGGGCGGGAAGTTAGATCATCAGCCATCTTTAAGGGGGTAATTAGCTGACTATGAAAACAGCTTTGCTCACCGCAGCAATTCGCCCCACCAGGGGAGAGGGGAAGTCCATGTTTTTATTATAAACGGAATCATAGAAGGGTTTAAGGCTTAGCTGTGTTTGGTTTGGTTAGGTTTTCTAAAGGCCTGAGGTGGAACTTGGCATCTACTAAGCCAGCCTAGAAGAAAGGAAGTTTATTTTCTGGGTCAGATGAAAAGACTTTGGGTTTCTTGATTTGTATTTTCATGGAAAAGGAGCAACTTGCTGCCTTTGCTGAATTGCCCAGACCCTCAGGTCTTCTGCTGTGTTTCCCGGTCAGTGCTGGGGAGGCAGAGGCAGGTCAGGCAGTCTAAGGAGAGAGAGAGAGAGAGAGAGAGAGAGATAGAGAGAGAGAGAGAGAGAGAGGTACCTCCAGGGTGATGGGAGAGGGGCGGCCAGAGGGCAGCCTGAGGGTCTTGGAATCTAGTGGGAACAGGGTGGAATTCAAGGGAAGTGCTTCAGAGGCCACTTATTGCTTGCAGGACCTTGGCCAAGTTAATTAACCTCTCTGAGTCTAGTTTTCACATCTGTATAGCGAGAGGGATACCCAGGGCTTTTTCGGTGGGCCAGTCAACCAGCATAATATTGTGGCGTAGGGTATGGACTGCTTGGCTTTGAACCCTAGCCCTGGCCCTTACTTGCTGTGTGAGCAAGTGATGTAAGCCCTCACTTTCTCATATGTAAAATGGGAATGATTTTAGTAGGATTGTTGGGAGGATCAGATGGGAAAAGTTCTCAAAGTCTGGCACACAGGTACTTAAGAAACACCAGCAATTTTATACGATTATTGATAGCATTGTTAATGTGGCCTGTCTGGGTTCTGTACAGAGAATGGTGGTGAATAAAGTTGACTTTAGAGTCATTGTATGGAAAGATTTAAAAGTCAAGCTAAGAAATTTGGATTCAAGGAATCAATCAACTTTTGAGTGAAAAGTCCTAAGAGGCCATTTTATTCAACCCACTCAAGTGTGTGTGTGTGTGTGTGTGTGCTCAATCACATCTGACTCTTTATTACCCCATGGGCTGTAGCTTGCTAGGCTCCCCTATCACTGTGATGTTTCCAGGCAAGAATACTGGAGCCGGTTGCCATTTCCCCCTCCAGGGGATCTTCCTGACCCAGGGATCAAACCCAGGTCTCTCGCATCTCCTGTGTTGGTAGGTGGATCTTTTAGAACTGAGCCACCCTCAACCCACTCAAGTAACAGAAGGAAAATCAGGGGCTCAGGAAAAGAATGTAGCCCATTCAAAGTCCTGCCATGGCTGAAGTGTAACCAGGAAGAACTCTTGGATGGTAAGTCAACAGACTATTAGTGAGAAGATTTCCCTTCTAGAAATCTCCTAGATTACATCATTGAGGGTGATGAGCATCCTTCCCAAAGGACCTTGAAAGACAACTTTCATATTCACAGGCAAACACCTTAAGCTTATGAAGAACTATTCACACTTTAGTATAAATTAGTTTACTTTAGTACGGTAGCTAGCTGAGAGCAGGGACTGGTGGGTAGGTCAAGGGGCAGATAAACTTGTGATTCAGGGTAAAGAAGAATCTGGAGTTCTTCTAAGTCTCCAGTGTGACTGGGGGTAGAGCTGAGGAGCCAGATCAGCCTGAAGACCGCACCATCCCACTTCCCAGGAACATCAAATATATACCTCTCTACAGAGCCATGGTTTTATAATTTGGAACCTACTCAGTTTTGGGCAGAGATTCCTCATCCTTCCTGACCACTCAGAACCAAAAAATGCTCAAAAAGCTTGGCCAGTGGTATCTTAACCTCAGGGGCCCATTTACAAATAGACCCAGCGCTTGGGTTCAACCATATTCCCAACCCACAATATCTCTGGGTTACAGTATTATTACATTCATTTTTTTTTTCAGATCTGCCTCCAACAAGAACCAGAAAGGACTTTGGGCAATTTATAAAGATATGTTAAATCAAACAAGATCGTCTCCCCATCGCTTCCCCCTGCCCACCACCCCCAGCCCCCCGCACCCCTTGCCCCTTTAAGGAACAAAGGAAGGAATAGGATCAAGGGTGTGGTAGAATGTTCAATTAGAACTCAGGCTATGGAGTGTGGTGCATCAATTCATTTAACTTGTTGAACAGTGGGCTGTATCTGACTGCGTCCAGGGGTTGATTTTGGCCCTTCTGGAAGCTTAGATGGAACCTGCTTCTTTAACTGTCTAAACATCATCATTGTTATTCCTACTAATAAAGAAGCAATGAGACAGGTCTATCTGTTCCCTCAATCAGTTCAACAATGATCATAGAACCTTCTCCCATCCTCTTGCGGGGGCTGCCTCCCAGTGGGTTCTTTTTTTTGGTTTGTTAGTTTATCCATTTAGTGCATATTTATAAGATGCTTGGGACTTCCCAGGTGGCTCAGTGGATAAAGAATCTGCCTGCAATGCAGGAGACACAGGAGACATGGGTTCCATCCTTGGGTTGGGAAGATCCCCTGGAGGAGGGCATGACAACCCACTAAAGCATTCCTGCCTGGTGAATCCCATGGACAGAGGAGCCTGGTGGGCTATAGTCCACGGGGTCACTAAAAGTTGGACATGACTGAATTGATTGAGTAGGCATGCACATGTAAGGTGCCTACTATGTGTCAGTGCTCTTCTGGACTTTGGGGATGCAAGGGTTAACCAAACAGTCCCAGGTCTTCCCCTCATAGAACTTGCCATTGAGTGTGTGCTTCAGCACATTTATCTATTAAAATTCAAAATACTGAGAAGTTCTCTGGGACCCTGCCCTCTCTGAATGCTACAAAGACACTTTGGAGAGGTGAGTGGATCATTCAGGGTCCAGCCAGGAAGACATGAGCTCCTCAAGTGTTTTCAACAGAGGGGGATGAATACAGGAAATTGATTACAGTTAGAGGAAGAGGTGAGATGTCTCTGGAGGTTGGGGAAAAGCCTTGAGGTGACTCAGATGGAGAAACAGCTGGATGTAGCTCCCATTCTCATTCTTCCAGGCTGGAGGGATCAAGGGCAGAAGCTGTGTTTCCTGAGCCACTGGGACCAGGAGGTCACCCAGTGGAAGCTACAGCCATGCCAGGCTGTCTGGGGGGAACATGAGTCACAGAGAAGATGCAGTTTCTCCTGAAAGTCCCCTGAGGCAGAGAGAGAGTGCTGTGGGTGAAATATCCTAGCTTTTCCTCCCCCCCCTTCCCACCCTCCAGACTCCTGCCAGGACCTCCTAGCCGCTAACTGACTCCTTGGACTTTTACAGGGGTCTGAGACCACAGGCAGCCTGCAGGGCTAGCCCTCCCCACACCCCATTATGGAGCAGAGCAGAGGAAGGGTGGATGATACATGTGTTTACAAACCTGGCCCCTGGCCACAGAAAGAACATTTTATATGACAGCCCAGGACATACACTTACCTTTCCTTGGTGACTCAGCTGGTAAAGAATCTGCCTGCAAAGAGACCCAGGTTCAATCCCTAGGTCGGAAAACCCACTCCAGTATTCTTGCCTGGAGAATCCTATGGACAGAGGAGCCTGGCAGGCTATAGTCCATGGGGTCGCAAAGAGTTGGACACGACTGAGCAACTAACCCTTTCACTTTTCAAGGTCAGGGTAATAAAGATTTCAGTGCCACCTTCTCCTGGAACATCCTTATAATCCTCATTACCACCATCATCATTGCTATCTGCTATCACCAGAGATATAGAGCCTTTGACGGGTAGGACCCTTCTGCAACTTTAAATATGTATGTATACATGCTTACCCAAAGAGATTCTATTTTGGGGCCATTTAATAGGTGAGAAAACTGAGTCTCAGAGAAAGCAATTTTGCCCAGTCATGTAGTGAGCAAGAGGCAGGGCCAGAGTTTGAACTGCAGTCTGTTTGACTCTTGACCCTGGAGCTCTGACCCACTGAGGCTCCTTGGCACAGTGGATTCTGGAGCTAAGCCCGTCTCAGGGCATGGGGAATCTTTGGGCAAAAGGGACAGCTCTGATGAGACCTTGGGGCTCAGACCCAGTCTTGGAGGAGAAGCCTCCTCTGGGCCCCTCCTTCCCCACCCGCCCACACACACCAAGCAGCATCTGAATGTCAGGGACCCGCCAAAGGCATGGAGAACAGGCCAGCAGGTTGTTGGCAAGACCTCGACCCTGTTACCCAGAGGCTTGGAGCCAGTGACTTAAAGGGCAATGCATGCTTGTTTCAAGATCTGTGGTGTGTGTTCCAGAGTCATGAAATCGTTCCCACACCCTCCAGCCCTGCCTAGCAGATACCGGATGGAGCTGGCCCCACCTGGGACTTTCCTGACTGGTCATGCTTGTGGGGATCTCTAGCTATTGAGGCGAACACATAGGTCTATATATCAATCAAACTGGAACAGAGGCAGAGAGCATCCAGCCACAGCTGGTCAGACAGTTCTTTGAGAACCCATCCCTCTGATCCTACATGGCAGTCCCCAGTCATTCCTGGATGCTGGGTAGAGGCTATGTCTTCTTGAGGAGGTCAGATTGTCAAAAGCACAAAAAATGAGGAGTCAGAGCAGGGTGCTGGGATGACTGGGCGACTCTTCTTCCAGGACCACGTCACCAAGTTTCTGATGTGGCTTTCACACTTTGTCCTAGCCAGGCCTCCATATGTTACAGCGTTGGTGGCCTGGGATTCTGGCTTTATCACTGCCTAATCTCAGTTTAATTGCTGTGGTCAATTTACCCTACACTTAATAACCCACAGCTTGGTATATTGTTTAATATGGTTCACACACACTTTGCTTTAAATGTCAGCGCCGGCTGGGCCTGGGGACTTGGCAGGCTCCCTGGGAGAGATGGCAGAGGGGCAGCGTCGTCTGCGAGGCGTCTGGGATGCCGGTATGTTGGCTGCAACTTCTCTTGGCTTGGAGGCTCAGCCACTGCCCAGCGCTGAGCTGTTGGATGGCAGTTGCCCTTTGCAGCCTGTATCTGAAGTCCACCCAGCCCTGATTTGCCTTCCTCTTGCTCTGTCCCACCTAGGGGGTCTATGGTGAAGTGAGTGTCTGGTAGGCAGCCAGCTTCAACTTGGAAAGTGTGTTGCCCCCAGACGCAAGTGGGAGTCCTACCGCCCCTGTGCTCTGAGCGGGCTGGTTCTGGTTGTGTGTTTGTGACCAAGACCCCGGAGACCGGAAGGCGGCTGTTGAGTAAATATCACACTCTGGTTGAAGGATTGCAAGCAACATCAATAATGACGGTTGTGCCAAGATGGCTCTGCCCATTACTCTCCCATGGTTGGACTCAACCTGCAAATTGGATATACTTTTGCTACCCACAACTTCCATTCCTTCTGCTGCTGCTTCTTTGATTAATTTTTGGCTGTGCTGGTCTTCACTGCTGTGTGCAGACTTTCTCTAGTTGCAATGAGCAGGGGCTACTCTCTAGTTGCTGTGTCTGAGCTTTTCATTGCGGTGGTTTCTTTGGCAGAGTGTTTGGATTCAGTAGTTGTGGTGCTCATGGGCTTAGTTGCCTCATGGAATGTGAGACCTTCCCGACCCAGGGATTGAACCCATGTCCCTGGCATTGGCAAGCAGATTCTTATTCACTGGACCACCAGGGAAGTGCCATTCCTTCTGTTCCTAATGGACTAAATTAGGATGGACTAAAACTGAAGGAACTCATGTGATGACCCCCTAGTCCATTTAGCCCCCACTCCCCAGTGCAAATTTCTGTGGAAACTGCAGTTTCATCCACAGGACATAGGCACCCAGAAGCGTTGTTTGCTCTGGGTGTTCCTGCTTTATTTGGCAGGACACCTGACCCAAGCTGAACCAATCAGCTTCTCTCCTGGAGAAATTCAGGATAACGAGACAGCACAGTGGTGTCTGAAGGTTTCTAAAATGGTAACTCATGGCCTGGGAGCCATGGGGCAGCAATATTTTGCCTCTGGCCCAGATTGCAGAGGAAGCAGAATGAAATGTGTTGAGACACAGATAATCCTCTGGACATCTCTCCAGCTCTGGTCCCAAAGGAAGAGTGTTTTCCTGCCTTTGGCTTCCCTGAGACACCTGAAGCCTTGTGATAAATGCCCCCCTTTTGGCTGAAGCATCTGGGGTTGGGTTTGTCATTTTCAACCAAGAGCTCTGCCTAAAACAATCCAGTGAGTGCTAGACACAGAATTGGCCAGGTGAAAGGTTCACCTGTTATTATTAAGTTGTATTTGGGGTATGATTTTGGCAGGAATGTAAACTTCTTGGGAGGGAGTCTAATGAGCATCACAGCGGTTTTGGGTGCAGGAGATTTATCCCTAGGGCTGGCATGTCTCTTGATCTCCTCACCTTGGTTGGGTTTCTCCTTCCATCCTTGACATGGAGGGTGCAGCTGGAATCTAGGGTCTGTGCCCCAGACTCAGCCAGGGGCATTTGCCCCAGTCTTGGGTCTGGCCCCATTATTCAGGGGTGATCAGCCCCTTCCCACGACTGTTTGGGGAAGTCATGCTCACCCGGGAGGACCTGACAGCCAATTTGGGAGCATCTTCTCTACAGGCATGTCCTTTTGGGTTTAGCTCTGGGGAACACCGCTGGGATACTGTCAACCTGATCCTCTTCACCTGAGATAGCCTATTGTTTAGGTGTTCAGGTAGTGACAGTGTCTAGGCCCATCGTACTTCTAGGGGTGCACAAAAAGGTCTTAATGTTATTTTCTTTTTTAAATCAGAGGGTAAAAAGGAAAATAGTGGTAATAATTAAATAATAATGACTTCAGCCTCAATTCGCCTTTATACCAACATCACTGTAAAATATTTTTGTGTGTTTAGTTGCTCAGTTGTGTCCATCTCTTTGCAACCCCATGGACTGTATCCTGCCATTCTCCTCTATCTATGGGATTTTCCAGGTAAGAATACTGGAGTGGGTTGCCATTTCCTCTTCCAGGGGATCTTCCCAACCCAGGGATTGAACTTGCGTCTCCTACGTTGCAGGTGGATTCTTTTTTTGTCCTTTGTTTTTTCCCATTTATTTTTATTAGTTGGAGGCTGATTACTTTACAATATTGTAGTGGTTTTTGCCATACATTGACATGAATCAGCCATGGATTTACATGTGTTCCCCATCCCGATCCCCTCTCCCACCTCCCTCCCCATCCCATCCCTCTGGGTCTTCCCAGTGCACCAGCCCTGAGCACTTGTCTCATGCATCCAACCTGGGCTGGTGATCTGTTGATAGTATACTTGTTTCAGTGCTATTCTCTCAGAACATCCCACCCTTGCCTTCTCCCACAGAGTCCAAAAGTCTGTTCGGTACATCTGTGTCTCTTTTTCTGTTTTGCATATAGGGTTATCGTTACCATCTTTTAAAATTCCATATATATGCATTAGTATACTGTATTGGTCTTTATCTTTCTGGCTTACTTCACTCTGTATAATGGGCTCCAGTTTCATCCATCTCATTAGAACTGATTCAAATGTATTCTTTTTAACGGCTGAGTAATATTCCATAGTGTATATGTACCACAGCTTCCTTATCCATTCTTCTGCTGATGGGCATCTAGGTTGCTTCCATGTCCTGGCTATTATAAACAGTGCTACGATGAACATTGGGGTGCACGTGTCTCTTTCAGATCTGGTTTCTTCGGTGTGTGTGCCCAGGAGTGGGATTGCTGGGTCATATGGCAGTTCTACTTCCAGTTTTTTAAGGAATCTCCACGCTGTTCTCCACAGTGGCTGTACTAGTTTGCATTCCCACCAACAGTGTAAGAGGGTTCCCTTTTCTCCACACCCTCTCTGGCATTTATTGCTTGTAGACTTTTGGATAGCAGTCATTCTGACCAGCGTGTAATGGTACCTCATTAAGGTTTTGATTTGCATTTCTCTGATAATGAGTGATGTTGAGCATCTTTTCGTGTGTTTGTTAGCCATCTGTATGTCTTCTTTGTAGAAATGTCTGTTTAGATCTTTGGCCCATTTTTTGATTGGGTCATTTATTTTTCTGGAATTGAGCTGCAGGAGTTGCTTGTATATTTTTGAGATTAATCCTTTGTCTGTTTCTTTACCTGATGAGCCATCAGGGAAGCCCCATTGAAAAATGTTTTTTTTTTTTTTTCATGGAGGAAGGGGCTCACAAGGGCAAGAATGTCTGAAGCCTAACAATAGCATCATGTCGTGGCCCTGCTCACCCCCTCACCCCCATTCCTAAGCATGTGTAGAGGTTCCAGCTTCCTGAGTTCTCAGGTAGAGCCTACCACCAAAGTGAGTAGATGCACCCTGGATTGTTTGGGGGGAGCGTTCTACAGGGAGGTCAGTGATCCCAAGTGTCTCTGCTGCTCTGGTTCAATTTCCCAGTCTTGACTGCTCTATACAGCTAGGCAGTGGGACAGATCAGCTGCTCTGAGTCCTTACTTTTTTTCCCACCTGAACTGAGCTCCAAGTTCAGCCAAGCAGAGACCGGAGTCCAAGGCAGCATTGCCTAAAGACTATGCATTCTTAACCTGGAGGGCCAATCACTTCAAAAGTAAAGACATCGGCCCTTGCAGACAATCAGGAACTTGAACTCTGCCCTGGCCTCTTGCAGGAAGGACCCAGGTGGCATCTATTCCTTCCTCTAAACCACAAAACATCATGAGAGCTACCAAATGTCAAGCTCATGTCGTGTGTTATCTCATTGAGTTACCCCAGCAGCCCTACAAGGAGGCTACTACCATTATTAGCCCCATTTTACAGACGTGGAAACTCAGAGAGACTCATGGAGGCTCACGGAGACGCATGGAGGCTCAGAGAGACTAAGAAACTTGGCTAAGTTCAGAAAGCTAGTAAAGTGGCAAGGTCAGGATTTGAATTCTGAGCTGCGTGACCCTAGAGCTAACACTTCCGTTATCCCCCACCCCTGGCCCCTAGCCGGGGGGCTGGCCTCCGAGGTGGGAGGTCATGTTCCCCAAGGAAGAAGTGTGGTATCAGGCGATGTCTCCAAGATGAGGCACAGATAGGGTGTCCTGGTGACACACACAGAAGACCTTAGAGTGGTACACAGAATAAACATTTTCCTTGTATTCCATAGCCATTATGGGTACTTAAGCAAACATATATATTTGATACATCTAAATCACAATTTCCTGTATATTCCTCCTAGAGAAGGTATGTAAGTTTTTCCAAGTGAGAAGATTTAAAGAAAAATATTAAGCAAATCATGGTACTGGTGACACATGGAAAAAAAATTAAACAAAAAATAGTAAATATTGGTATATGGGGACTTCCCTGGTGGTCCAGTGATTTCAACGTAGGGCCTCCAATGCCAGGGGTGTGGGTTTGATCCCTGGCTGGGGAGCTAAGATCTCACATGTCTTGTGGCCAAAAAACAAAACATAAAACAGAAACAATATAGTAACAAATTCAGTAAAGACTTTAAAAATGGTTAACATTAAAAAAAAAAGCAACACACATATTTGGTAAGTGGGAAAGACCTATAGGTCATACAGTGGGGTTTAGTCATCTTGTGAGTGTCCTTGAGTAAGATTCTTCAGTTCTCTGAGACTCAATTTCCTCATCTTTAAAATGGGATTGGCCCCAAAGGGTTGTTTAAAGATACAAAGTGGATGACACTGTGTGTCTACTTCGATGAGGCATGCGAGATTTTAGCTCCCTGACCAGGGATCAAACCCGCCCGGACACACAGTAGATGGGTTGCCAAGCTCTGTCTAGTGTCTGTGCAGAGAGCCCCATGGCCAAATGCTCTTTTAGCTGTGAGCTCTCAGGCAGGGAGCATGAGAGGCGTTTTTGAACAAAACAGGCAAGGAGGAGGTTGGGCTTGGAACTTGGGTTCTCTGTGCTTAATTCTGTTTGGACTCATCCCAGACCTCTGGTCCTCCCAAGTAACATTCTATAAATCTGCTAAATTGAACATGAGCCTTAATTGCCAAAATTACCTGTAACATTAGCTTCTTTCACAGCTGTGCCCTCTCCTGGGGCTGGAGCCAGTTCTCTGGGGATGACTGGATCTGAGAGGGCTGAGCCCTAATGCAGCAGACTGTCAGTGGGCCTGAGAGCTCAGCCTAGGGCCCTGGAGTGGTGCAGAGGGGCCAGGACTGGGAAGCCAGCCTGTGGTGTTCCGAGGACAGTCCTGGGATCTCAACACAGCCAGGCTAGCTCAAGAAGCCTACCCTGATTAAAGATGGTGGAGAAGTCTGTCGCTTTCCTGGAATCACCTCAGATCCCAGAAGTCAGAGCCCACGTCCAGTGTTCCTGTTATGAGTCAACCACAGAACTCGTGATGCTCAACCAGTGGGCATCACTGAGAGTTTATAGTAGCCAGAGGGGACAGAAGGCATGAAAGAACCCTGGGGAGGTATTAGGCTCTGTGCCTTTGCCTCAGACATCTTCAACTTCACTGAATAATGTGAGACAATAAAAATGGCCAAAAGAGAGGAAGAGAGAAAAGATAACTCAGACTCACTAGTTTTCAGGAAAATGCAAATTAAAATTTAAATCACATATATTTGTTCACTTATCACAGTGCAAATAATTTACATTTTAATAATATCAGAGTTGCATAATGTGGGGGAAATGGACTTTTTTTTTTTATTGAAGTGAGAGTGTAGCTTGGTTGAGGAAATTTGGCAGGATTTACTAAAATTAAAAATGTGCATGGCCCTGTCCCTTGACCCAGCAATGCTACTTCTAGGAATCTATCTACCTTAGGAAAGTATTTGCACCTTGCACAAAGATGTTCATTGTAGCCCTGCTTGGTAGGCAATTAGAAACAAACTAACTGTCCATCCAAAGGCAATGGTGAAATGATGCTCTGTGGCAGTCATCACCTCCCTGGGATTTCCTTCACATCCCTTGTCCCCTCTGCTCAGCTGGAGTTCTCAGTGATGGCCATAGCATAGAATTTGATGTATAAGTTTAGGAAATTCTCAAAGACTTTCTGTTGGTGAAAAAAAAACAAACAAGATGCAGTAATATCCAAACAGTATGAAATAAACTGTGTAAAAGCAACACTTCACCAACAAACAAACCTGTAGAACTGACCCAAAGCAATACCATGTATTTCTACAGATGCATACAAATTTACAGAAAAAATATCTGAAAGGAAATCCACCAAACACATGATAGCAGTCACTCTGGTTGGGGGCGTGGGACTTGGGGAGGTGGTTAAGGAGATCTCCAGCTTTATATCCAGTTTGAAAATAATTTTTACAAGTGAATGTATTCATGTACTATTTATATCATAAAAGCAAATGTATTGATGGGATTGGCTGAGGGATGCACTGTGTGTGCACTCCCAAGGCACAGATGTCCAGTTATAACACAATAGATGGTTAGAGACGTAAGAAAGACAGAAGTCCTTGCTATGTGACTATTCACTTTTGGATAACCCTATACTATACACATCTTAACACACACAACTAAATACAACTTAAATTAACTGTGAAAGGAAATCAACAGTCATGTAAAAGACGCAGGGTTTCACGAAGCAGGTGAAAGTGAACTTGGAGAACTTCTTGAAGTCATTCTCAAAGCCAGTGTTCAAGGAAGATAGGGCAGCCGAAAAGGAGGGATTGGCAGAAGAAAAGGGAAAATAAACAGGGATGATGACATGTTAAGGGCTTTGCAAGAGGATGAGGTGAACATCACGGAGAAAATGAATGAAATCGTCTGACGTGTTCAAAAGACAACCTTTTAAAATAATTGTGCTGTCAAGGTCAAATAAGGAGATTGACTTGTACTATTTTATAAGATCTTTAAGAATATGAATTTGTTAGTTCTCAAAATTAATGCACAGGTGTAATCATAGCCTAGATGTGGTTAAACATCAGATAAATGTATTGGAAATAATTCTTCTTCCATTTTTCTTGAGATAAATTAAAAACCAAACCCTTTTCTATCTTTAACACATGACTTTGTGATTTAAAAAAAAATAGATATTTTAATTTTGTGTCTTTAGCTGTGTTTCTGATTGTGAATGGAGTTACTTTTGGTACTTTTTTTTTTCTTTTCGATGTTTCAGAGTGTCTAACCCTGTCTGGGGAAGAAGTGGAAGGGAACTTACCTTGAGGAAGTGAAACGTGAAGAGGAGAAGTTTGCCCAGTGGACAAGACGAGAGAAAGACATGCCTGGCAGAAGTCACAGCAGGGGCAGAGGCACTGAGGCATGGACGAATGACGTGCACGTGGGGGACAGAAGGTGATGTTGCAGGATCACTGAGTATAGATGGAAAACTGCAGAGAAAGGAGATGTGGAAATCAGCTGGAGATAGACTTGGAAGATCAGGGGCCATTGTGAGAGGTTCAGACTTCATCCTTCAGGCAACAGGAAGGGTTTTCAGGAGGGATGTGATATGCTCTGATTCAGCTTCTAGATGCGTCACTCTAGGAGGCACAGAGGAGCCTTGTGCTCTAGTCAAGACTTCCCCAGTGGTGATGCAGCAATGCTCGAGGCACTCACCCTGTGTAAGGTAAGCAATAACTCACTTGATCCTCTCCATCATCCTGAGAGGAACAGAGAAGTTAAGGAGTTGCCCGAGGTCACACAGTGTGGAAACTGCAAGAGCTGGATTTTGGACTTGAGCGTATGCTCTTAACCTGTTCGCTCAATCTGCCCACCAGGTAGGCAGGGCTCTTCTCTGTACGTTTTCACAGTGTAAATGGACTTACTTCTGGATTTAGACATATTTGTTCAAAAGGACAGCACTCACTTGTACAAATGAAAAGGCTATTTTCTATGACACATTATATACATATTTGTTTGTTAAAATAGAGCATTTGCTCCTGTTGGGGTCTAGTGAGTGACGAATGTGTAAATTAAGGCAGGGGGCATAGCCAGAAAAGGAGGGGACCCACAGGAACACATTTAAGAGGTTTTGGCAACAGGTCGATGTACTAAGTGGCTGGAACGGGGTGAGGGGCCACTTTGACATGCCTGAGGTCTGGGTGACTAATGATGACATTAGCAACCTGGGGGTGTGAGCATTACAAGTTATCCTGGGAACATTAAAAATCCTAAATAAAGTGTTTGGGCATCAGAGATAGTAGGATGGGATGGGGCAGAAGACCTGGTCCCTGGTGGGGCTTCCTGGATGTGTCAGGAAGGGCTCTGGCTCAGGACACTGGGTCCCCAGACCAAGGCTATGAAATTAACATCACAGACAAATGAAAATTCTCAGTGAGGGAGGCGAAGGAGCTGAGGGCAGGCGGGGCAGGCAGCTCTGCCTGAGACCAAGTGCACGGTCCCAGCATGGTCTGTAACCAGAGCCCTGGAAGAACATTAGGAACGTGACATCAGGATGGCATTTGCAGCCTCACTCTGACAGGTGGGTGGAGCATTGATGACTTGAATGGTTTCAGCTGGGGATGAGGGGTGAGCCAGGGTAACCAGAGTCCCTGCTCCTCTCCCGGGGCACCTGGCCCTTTCCCATTTCCCTCTTGGCTCTCCCCACTCCAAGTAAAGCAAGGCCTTGCTTGCCTCCTGTTGTCCTTTGTTTCCGTGGCGGAAAATTTGAAAGCCCGGCATATTGGGTTTCTCTTTAGCACACCGATAAGGCAGAGGAAACATCTGTGGTTTGAGACAAAATGTGTGAAAGATGGGGGTGGGGGGGGGGCGGAGGTGGGGACAGAAGTTTTCTGTCTTAGAGAACGTTTTATCTCCTTGCTAGACACCTCCTTTATTAAAATGAAATTTATAGGTTGAAACGTGAACACGAACGTCGAGGAGACAGAAGGTTTAGATCCAACAGGAGGGAATTCAAAATACATAAAAGAGGAAATCCCGAAAAGTCACACTTCCAGAAGCAAATGCAGACGCATTCGCTTCGGTTTCCTAGACTTTTTCTCCACTATCCAGCTCAAAGAGCTCTACCACCTGTGATCCATGCCTTAGATTTATTATCAGTTTCCAGGGGCTAGCCCAACAGCTTCAGCACCAGCATTTTCATAAATCAAGCATTGAAAGCAGTTCAGTTGAGAAACTGATAGAAAAGGCCTGGACCCCAGAGGCATCGCACTCTCAAGCTCCCAAGTCTCGCCATTCGCCCTTCTGCACAATCCCAAAGACAGAGAAGATCTGGGTTGGACTTGGTGTTGTGTGGAGTTAGCCCAGGAGTCAGAGACAGCTACATTCTGCAGCATCCTTCCCCTGCCCCTTCCTCCCTACTTGCTGTGGTCCAGACCCTGGGATCAGGTTGATTCCAAGCAGGGGGATCCCAGTTGTGCCAGACTGTTGGGTAGGAACGGGAGCCTCCAGCTTCAAGAGGGAAATACCCTGCTTTGAAATAGCTACTGCACACTCTGTAAGTGGGCCATTTGTTGTTGTTTGATATGTTAGAAGTTTCATCAAACCTCTGGGCATATTTATACAATTAGAGCGGCAAGCGAAAGAAAACAGTGCAGTGACAAATTGGGCTCGTGCACTCTGATTAACTTGTTAAACTAAATAGATTGCGGAGGAAACGTGCCCCGTTTGAATTTATGAAATTGCTTCTCATCAAGATAGAAGCCTGCTGAGCTATTAGGGGCGCAGGCAGCTGGTATGCACTTTGGCCAGAATTCCACGCAAGTCCAGAAGGAAAGGGGAACCATCCCTGACTTCAAACCAAATGACAGATCTTCACCGTGACCAGGCAGGGCTGCTTTGTCCGAAACCTAGACAATCTTGTCAAGTCCTGCTGACCCAGAACCCAGGCAGCCAGCTGATTTCTGTCATCCAGTGTTCTTTGGGCTCTTGGTTTTTTATGAGCGTGATGACAGGTAGAAAAACAAGAGGGCGAGGAGTTTTAGGTTAAAAATCCTAGAGATCCAGTTTGTATCTCCTACGTCTTCAGCCACTGTGGGTGGACCCCGGGCCTTAAAGAGTTGAATTCTGTCCAACCCTAACAAATAGAAGCCAACATTTATCACTACTGACTCTGTGCTGGAAGAAAGGCTCAATGCTTTCGAGTCAATTATCTTATTAAAGACTCCCTGTGACTCTACAGCAAAGGTGCTAGTATTACTCCCATTTTCCAAATGAGGTCAAGGCAAGGTCCATGGTGGGTCATGGTGACATGGACGAAGGGCAGGGCTGGGACTTGAATATGGTGAGTCTGATTTTTGAGCCTGTGATGTTCATTTCACACTGTTGTCCGCATCAAGGCTGTGGGAATCCCCAGGCCCTTCAAAGACCCTATAGAGTCTGAAACAGCCTTTGGACACCTCAAAGAGTTTGAGCCAGCTTGCAAATTATTTATAAAATACAAATAGCACAATGTTTGCAAATTGGTATGATCAGAGATGATCTCCCAACCTAGAAAACTGGATTAATCCATTCATCTTATGCCTCAACCATTCTGATGCTCAAGGGGAGAATGGAATGTATAGCATGTCAACTCCACCAGTAATAGTAGTGGCTGATAATAATCAGTCAGTTCAGTTCAGTCACTCAGTTGTGACTGACTCTTTGTGACCCGATGGACAGCAGCATGCCAGGCTTCCCTGTCCATCACCAGCCCCGAGAGCTTGCTCAAACTCATATCCATCAAGTCAGTGATGCCATCCAACCATCTCATCCTCTGTTGTCCCCTTCTCCTCCTGCCTTCAACCTATAACAGTAATAGCTAATCTTATTAATATAGTACCTCTATCAACAATAATAATCAATAATAGTAATAGCTAATCTTATTAATACAATACCTGAATCAACATCTGTGCTATGTGTCTGGCCCGGGTACTTTGTCTGTGTCAGCTCATTTAATCTTCATATCAACCTTATGATATAGGTGCTATTTTTAAGCCTATTTTCCAGATGAGGAAACTGAGGCCGAAGGGACACAGGCAGTTGCCGTCTGGAGTCCACATCTTGACAACCATGGAAATGCTGTGTCCTGCCCAGAGGGACATCCCGGGCACCAGGTCAAGCCCTCCCCTTTTCACTGCTGGGAGATGTTTCCCAGGGACTGATGAAGTTTCGTCTTGCACTCTGGGAAGGTGACTCATTCTCCTTGGTACTGGAGGAACCAGCCTCCTTTTCTAGGCAGGGACCTCGCTGCCTGCTCCTTTCCTGTTGCTGGATGAGCTGGGGCAGTGGATGCAGTTTCTCAGGCGCTGCCCAGCCCCAGAAGGATGTGGCTCTTTGCCTTCTGCCCCCTTCGGAGCATGGCGGGAGGATCTGACCCGGTCAGTGTGTAGAGCTAGAAGAACAGGAATCTGCTTAATGGGACATGGAATGGTGCTTGTCCTTTGGGACCGTGAACACCAGTATGGGCTGGGGTTAGTGCCCTCGAAGGCACATAGGATGGCAAGAGCCACATCATTTTCTTGGAAAGTGGCAGGCCCGGGCCTGCCCAGGCTGAAACAGATGTGTGTGCATTGTAGAAGGTGGGGCCCAACTTTCCCGAGAGTCTTCAGAAAGAAAGGTGACTCATCTTTTCTTAAAGGATTTAAAGGCAATTTTCTTGGAGGTCATCCTTGGCCACTGGCGATCTAGGATGTTGTCAGGTCACTCATTCATTCATTCCCTCGTTCAACAAGTCTCCAGCAGCAACGGCATGATGTATGGGGGGCAGCGCAGTGAAGAGAACTAAGTCCTTCGGCATGAATGATCTAGACTAAGGGGAAAGCCTCTGGTTGTATTAATCATGTGTGTGTGTGTGTGTGTGTGTGTGTGTGTGTGTGTGTGTGTGTGTGTGAGTTGCTCAGTCGTGTCCGGCTCTTTGAAACCCACACACTGTAGCACACCAGGCTCCTCTATCCACAGAATTCTCCAGGCAAGAATACTGGAGTGGGTCATTGTTGTGATTCAGTTGCCCAGTCATGTCTGACTCTTTGTGACCCCATGGGCTGCAGCACACCAGGCCTCTGTCTCTCACCATCTCCCGAAGTTTGCCTAAGTTCATGTCCATTGCATCGGTGATGCCATCCAGCCATCTCATCCTCTGACGCCCTCTTCTCCTCCTGCCCTCAGTCTTTCCCAGCATCAGGGACTTTTCCAATGAGTCAGCTGTTCCCATCAGATGACCAAAATACTGGAATTTCAACTTCAGCATCAGTCCTTCCAACTGGAGGGGTTAGCCGTTCCTTCCTGACCCAGGGACGGAACCCACGTCTCCTGCATTGCTGGCAGATCCTTTACTGTCTGAGCCACCAGGGCAGCCCTATTATCACATGAATAAATGCAGATTTGTTCATCAGAGATGAGAGTTACCAAGGAAAGCAATCTAGTGCTTTGGGATCTTAAAGGGAAGAAAGACCTGGTCAGAAAAGTCAGGAGAAGCTTCCCCAGGGAAGAGAAACTGGCGCTGAGATCTGAATCATGAGAGGAACTCGATGCACAAGAGAGAGATGGGGAAGGAAGAGCTCTCCTGGTGGAGGGACCTGCATGTGCAAAGGCCCAGTGGCAGAGGGGAGCATGGCAGACACCAGGGCCTGAAGAGGCAGGGATGGCCGGAGTGCAGAGAATGGGAGTGGCCTGAAGGATCAGCTTCACTGGGCTGGGTCTCGCTGGCTGTGTTAAGGCCATGCAATGGGTTGGGCTTCATCAAAGAAACAAAGAGAAGCTATTAAACGGTTTTAAGCATGCAAATGAGTGAGTGAAAATCTCTGTCACGTCTGACTCTTTGCAACCCCATGGACTATAGCCCACCCAGTTCCTCTGTCCATGGGATTCTCCATGCAAGAATACTGGAGTGGGTAGCCATTCCCTTCTACAGGGATCTTCCTGACCCAGGGATGGAATCTGGGTCTCCTGCCTTATAGGTAGATTCTTTACTGTCTGAGCCACCAGGCAAATGGGGGAGGAGGGTAAACATGGCAAGAGGGCAGTGACGCATCCACTTGTGTGTGGCAGAGACCACAGTGACCCACATTCATTTCTTTGTGGCAGAGCTTCCAGAGTGGGCTGAGTGTTCCCAACGTGGAAGTCACAAGGGTGAGACCCTGGGTGCACGGAGCCTCGGAGAAAACCCAAGTTGGAAAAGAATGAATTATCGAAGCAGTTTTGGGAGGCCTCCATTTTTAAGCACAAAATCTAGCAGATTGGGAATATTTAGTGTGGGGGCCTCAGGATTGCACTTAGTAGCCTTTTAGGGTAGCATCTTGCTTTCTTGCAGCAATGGAAGCTCATCCTAATGACCCCAGGGCTATCCAGGAAAGATAAAATTATAGTGAGTATTATTTGTTTTGGAAAATACTGTACAACATAATACACTCAGTGATTGTATTAATGATGGTTAAAATTTAAAAAAACAAAACAACAAAAAAATAAAAAAGGTCCTAAAGGAATACCTTACATGACCTCTAAAGCATTCCATCATGACCTGGCCCTTGAGCAGATAGCCAAGACTGACGGATTTGCCTGGTCAAAAAGTTCATTTGGGTTTTTCTGTAAGATCTTACTTTTTGGTCAACCTAATACTATAAGCACTTCCGTAGTGGTTCAGTGGGAAAGAAGCCGCCTGTCAAGCAGGAGACATGGGTTTGATCCCTGAGTCTGGAAGATCCCCTGGAGAAAGAAATGGCTACACATTCCAGTATTCTTGCCTGGGAAATCCCATGGACAGAGGAGCCTGGTGTGCTACAGTTCATGGGGTCACACAAGACTCGGACACAACTTGGTGATTCAACAACAACAACAATACTACAAGGAAATCAATTAACTCAAGAGATTTTTAACTAGCAGCCAGAAAGTGGAGTGCTCCTGTAACAAATGTCTGAACAGGTGGAAGTGGCTCTGGCATTGAATTATGGGTGAAATCTGGAAGAACTTTGAGGCACAGGGGAGAAAAAGCCTACATCATCTTAATCAGACTGTTGGCAAAACTACGGACATTCAAGTCCCTTCTGGTGAGGGCTCAGAAGAGGAGAAACATACAAAGGAGAAGCCCATGTGAAGATAGAGGCAGAGGTTGGAAAGATGCAGCCACAAGCCAAGGGATGCTGACGGCCTCCAGAGCTGGAGGAGGCAAGGAGAGCATTCTCCACTAGAGCGTCTGGAGGGAGTGGGGAGCTGCCCACACCTTAATGTCAGCCTAATGATACTAATTTTAGACTCTGGCTTCCAAAACTTGAGAGAATAAATGTCATTTGCTTTTGAGCCATCAAGTTTGTGGTAATTTGTTGCAGCAGCCACGGGAGACAAAGACATTCTTTTTTTTTTCTTTTTACTAACTTTTAACATTTTTATTTATTTATTTTGGCTGCGCTGGGTCTTCATTGCCGTGTGCAGGCTTTCTCTGGTTGCGGTGAGTAGAAGCTACTCTTTGCTGCAGTGCGTGGGCTTCTCATTGAGGTGGCCTCTGTTGTTGCAGAGCGTGAGCTCTAGAGTGCGCCAGCTTCAGTAATTGTGGCACACGGGCTTAGTTGCCTGGTGGCAAGTGAGGTCTTCTTGGACCAGGGATTGGCAGGCAAATTCTTAACCAGTGGACCACCAGGGAAGCCCCTGAATACATTCTGAGGAACATTTAATTCATATTCCACAAACATCCATGATTTCATGTGGCTGGTGCCTTCTCTTACTTCATAACTCAGACCAAAAGGCACCTCTTGAATTGAGGAGCCCCACCCTCCAATATTCTTGCCTGGAAAATCCCATGGATAGAGGAGCCTGGTGGGGTCAGTTCATAGGGTTGCAAAGAGTCAGACACAACTGACTACACACACACACACACACACACACACACACATACCCTCCCTAACCAGACCAGTTATTCTGCCTGTTAACCTCCAACACACTTAAATTCTTAAACCTAAATTTCTTCCTTAGTTTGTATGCTTGTGTTTTGTTTGCCATCCTCCCATTAGAATATGAGCTTCAGGCAGTAGCATCAGGGACTGTAGCATCCTGCTTCCTACTGTACCCTCAGCCCCCAGCAGAAGCCTGGAGCAGAGTGAACACTCCTTGGAGGTTTGTTGAATGAATAAATGACCTTTTGCTGTGTCCTGGAGGCCCACTGAGTTTGATGAGTATTCATAAGACTGGTTCTCTTGCTTGCCTTGATCAACAGGTCTTGATGGTTTTTTAAATTCTTCTTTTGGATCCTTAGTCTGTCCCAGGATGTGAAGCTGTTTAATATTCATTCATTCATTCACTCATTCAATAAATATTTATTTATTCGGGCTTATGTGTGAGGCAGTCCACTGATGATTCCTAATTGGGCTATTTTTTCCCCTGTTGAATTTCAATTGAGAAAGAAAAAAGCAATTGCAGCATTTTTCAAGGCAAAACAAGCCATATAACAACCACAAACCGCAAACAACGAAACAATCTTTCATGAGGCTAATTAGTCCTAAGCCTTAAAAAAAATAATAATTGCCAATTCTGGAACAGTCTTTGAAGGCTTTTTGAACAGAATAGTAATCAGGAAACTTCAGCCTTCATGAGGCAAGGGCTCAGAGCAAAACAAGGCACTTCAGAGTTGTGTACTTTCTGGAACTCTGATTTGGCTGAATTTTCTTCTGATAAGGAAATTTTAAGGACATTGATGGGCAAGGGAAGCACATTCATTGCACACACTGATTCTTTCAACAGACTTCACAATATACAACCAGTCTCATAATCACAAGTGTTTCTTTCTGTTTAAAACCCAGAAGGGTAGCTGACATCTTTTATCAAAAAGACAGACAATTCTTATCCCCTGACAATTCCAGATTATGGATCCCAGGAGGCTGTCCTTACACTGGTATTTTATCACTGGAATCAGAGCGACTGCTGTTTATTTTCTGAACCTCCACGTAGTTTTCAAGGTGTTGCCAGCAGGGCCTGGGCTGACAGTGACACGTGTTATTGTCACATTGCTAGATCTGAAAGAAAACACCAGATAAATAAATATCAGTGTTTCCTTGGATCTCTTTTTGCTATCATGGCACCGGAGGCGCTGGCATTTGTTAATTCACATATCTCCCCTGTTTGGTGAGGCAATGTTTCCTTTCATCTGCTGGAGAAGGGGAGGAAGGGGGCGGTGCAGGCTGGCAGCCTGGCATAGGACCTGGACGAACTGCCATTCGATCTGGGTGAGGGGGAGAGGGTGGAGATGGCCTCTGAATACAGTTCCACCCACGGAGCAGGGTGGAGCCTGGCTGCAGGACAGTCTTCTCAGGCCTCTCTCGTGTGGGTAGTTATCCTGCATCGTGCTCAGCATCAGGTGATGTGGGCTGGGGTCCCAGCTGGGTAGGTTGCTCAACCTCCCAGCCTCAAGTTCTGTACCTGTAGAAATGGATCCTAGGACCCTCCTCCTAGGTTGTTGAGAGACCCACAGAAGGCAGAAGAGCCCCCCTCTCCAGCCAAACTGACTCTTTATTTTCCCCCAGACCTTCTCCTTCCTCCCCTACTCTGCCTTGTTCTCCCCTCTGGATCACACCTCCCTCTGCCTTTGGCCTTCTTTAGATTTCCTTATCCTAGAACCCAGGATGATGTCAACAACCTATGGCCCATGGACCGCATCTGGCCTGCTGCCTGATTTTGGAAATACAGTTTTCCTGGCATGCAGCCATGCCCATTCATTTACATATTTTCTGTGGCTGCCTTGTGCTGCAGTGGCAAAGCTGAGTAGTTGCAACACAGACCATATGGCCCACAAAGCCTAAAATCTGTCCTAGCTGGCCCTTCACAGAAGAATTTTGCTTGTTCTTGATACTCTCCTAGACATAAATCACCCTGATTCCACTCATCCTTGAAGGCCCAGCTTGAGTTCTTGATCTGCTTGACATCCCATGGCATATTAATTGGTTTTATATACAAAAAGGTTTCTATGATCATATGCTTTTAGGAAATCCTAAGTTAAAGAAGTGTAAGCAGCCTTCTTTACTGACTGCGGGACTTATCAGTGCATTTAATGTGCTGGTGGATGTTGGGAATCTCCCAGAAGGGAGTGTGGTATGTAACATTTCTCAAATGTGTTTCTCTACTGGGCTACTGAGTGTTGAAGAGCTTAACTCATCATCTCTAGTTACTTTTTCTCTCTTGGTGATGCCTTCTGCTACAAATGGATTTAGAATATATTGCATTTTTATCTGAAGTGTTCATTTTTAACCTGGTTCTCTCCCCTGGATTCTAGACACTGCACTCCCTTTACAACAGTCTAACAGACAAACTCAAACTTAACAATGCTCCAAATGTACCTCTTCTTCTCCCATCATTATCCATCATAGGAAGTGGCAACACCATTCACCAGTTGCTCGGTCCAAAAATCTAGCACTCTTCTTGACTCCCTTCATCCTCTCACACTGTTCCTCTAATTCATCAACATGCCTGTCCTCTCTAACTCCAAAAGGCATCCTGTATAGGACCACTTCTCACCAACTGCATGGTGACCAGCCTGGTCCATGCCACCCACATCAGTTGACTGGATGCCTTCAACAGCCTACTACTCCCTGATTCTGTTCTTGCTCCCTGAAACTCAAATCCAGTTACTCCTTTCCCTGACTTAAAATACTTCAAGGAAAATATTTCCATTCCAACCAGAATAAAATACAAACTCCTCCAGTGACTCTCCAGGCCCTAGATAATCAGACCTTTACCTACCTCTTCCTCTGGCCTATTTTGCCCTCAAACCCAGTAATCCCAGGGCCTTTGCACATGTTAATCTTTTTTTCTTTCTTTTTTTTTTAGGAAAGCTCGTTGTCATTCCTTTTCCCTTCTCCATCTTTTCAAAACCTTTTCTGACTCTTTATTATCATCTAGGTCATTAGACCCTCAGAGAGGCCCTTGCGGACCAAACCAAAGAACACTCAATTTCATTGTATCAAATTATCTAGCTTATCATCTTCATCTCTCTTGTTGAAACCCCAGATTATCTTATCTATTGTTTTCATGCTTATTTTCTGTGTTCCACTGAATACAAGCTTCATGAGGCCTGTTTCCTTTTCCACCACTAGGGATCCAGAACCCAAGACAGTCCCAGGCACACAGTGGCTGTTTGACCATCACCATTTGTTGGCAGATTGACCCATAATCTCCTTAATCAGCAGAGCACCCCATGTTCTAGCATTTATGTTATTGTTATAATGCAAGTTAGAACATCTGATATTCGTCGAGGGCTACTTGCCAGGCACTCTGCTCAGTGTCTTTCTCCTATTATCTCATGCCGTTCTTCCAATTAATGTACAGAGCCTATGAGCAACTACTGTTTTTTATTCCCATTTCACAGATGAGGAAGGTGAGGCACAGAGCGGCTAAGCTGCTTGCCTAATTGCATACCTGGCCCTTGGCAGGCCCTGGTCACTGACCTGGATCTGATTCCAAATCCATGACTGCGGGCAATGCTGGGGCTACTGCTGCCACATTACAGGGGTTGACATTTGTGTTTCTAAGTGTAAGGTGTACAGTGGCCCAATAGCTTCATGACCAGGCTCACCTCTGACTGTGGCTTCTGATTTGAGCAGGGGCTTCACTACCTTATGTGCACATTACTTGGAATATTACTTAATTTGGTAAAAAAAAAACTATAGCACAGGGAACTACATTTAATATCCTGTGATAAACAGTAATGGAAAAGAATATGAAAAAGAATATATATTTATACATATATATAAATTAATTACTTTGCTATACAGCAGAAATTAACACAACACTGTAAATCAAATATACTAAAATAAAATAAATTTTTAAAAAACTCTTATTCTCACCAGGAACAGCTAGGTCTGTGTTTCACTTCACATAAAACACAGTTCTACCCTGTCTATCATTCATGAAGTAAACATTGTAAAGCGCTGACAACAGTGCTGGCCCATAATAAGCACTTTATAATTTTTTGTTAAGTAAATAGCTGTATGCAGCTGAAGGGCTTTGTCCTTGATTTCAGGGGTAAGCAAAATCACTGACTGTGTTGTCCTTCTTTCCTGCTCAGGCAGTGATTACAGGTGACATACCTGCATGATATTAAGTAACATTCCCTCCCTTGCAGTCAATTTTAACACTCCTCCAATATCTGTAATCAGTCAATCCTAAAGGAAATCAACCCTGAATATTCATTGAAAGGACTGATGCTGAAGCCGAAGTTCCAATACTTTGGCCATCTGATGCGAAGAGCTGACTCGTTGGAAAAGACCCTGATGCTGGGAAAGATTGAAGGCAGGCAGAAAGGGGATGACAGAGGACGAGATGATTGGATGGCATCACCAACTCCATGGACATGAGTTTGAGCAACGTCTGGGAGATGGTGAAGGACAGGGAAGGCTGTCGTGCTGCAGTCCATGGGGTCACAAAGAGTCGGACACGACTGAACAACATCTGCTAAGCTCCCTCGTTTAGCAGAGAGAGTTCTCAGTGACTAACCCAAGGCCCAAAGCCTTTGGCAGGAGAAAGGATCTCTCAGGAATGTAAGAGCCTCGCCATGCAGAAGGTTGCGGACTCAGTATTTGCATGCGAAAAACAATACCTTTGTGTCTATTTAAATCCTGAGGTTTTTATTATTATGGTAAACTCTGCTTTAACGCAAGGGATACTGCCTTTTCATTATAGTAGTCACTTCGACTCTTTTTTTCAAAAGGAATTGACGTTAAAAACTAGTTTAAAACACACAGTGACCAAATGAGCCAGCAATGCCATTCCGAGGTGTTTACCCCAGAGAAGTGAAAGCCTATGTTACATGCAAATGTTCTTAGCAGTAATTGTTTGTAACAGCCTCCAGTTGAAAAGATCCCAAATGTCCATCAACATGTAAACAGATAAAGGACCTGTGGTCACTCCATACAATGGAGAACTACTCAGTAATAAAAAGGAACAAGATATCAAGGCACACAACAGCACGATGAGTTTCAACAGCATTGTGTTAAGTGAGAGAAATCAGAAACAAAAAGACTGTCCTCTCTGTGGTTCCATTTCTAGGATCTTCTCAAAAACAGGCAAAGTGTTGCAACAGTAAACCAGTTTGGAGTCCTGGAGAAAGGAGGCAAGTGAAGGGACCTTGAGGATGATGGGAAGTGTCTGTATCTTGATCTAGAGATAGTTCCATGACAATAGAAATATATCGAAACTCCTGGGAATAGACACTTTTAAGTATGTGCATTTTATTGTATATAAAACATTCCTCACTTAAGTGAATTAGGAGTATAAAGGAAAAAGAGGCAAATAATACAATAGGTATTGTATGAAAAGGTCAAACTTGCAAAGGTGACCAAGGGTTAGAAATTCCTGGAGCTCTACCACCGCAAGCAAGAGATCTATTATTACTTTTTGTTCTTCTCCTGTCACTAGAACATTCATTAGTCATCTTGGTCACCGAATGCAATTGTAATTTTAACTCTGTCAATCTTTTCTTTTCTGGATTCAGATTTCATACCTTGCTTAAGACACAGTAAAGGACATCCTCACCCTAAGATTATAAATACTATGGTATTATTCTCTGCCGTTCTAGAAGCTTCAGTCGTCTCGGACTCTTTGCAACCCTATGGATTGCAGCCCACCAAACTTCTCTGTCCATGGGATTTTCCAGGCAAGAATACCAGAGTGGATTGCCAGGCCCTCCTCCAGGGGATCTACCCAACCCAGGGATCGAATCTGCATTGTCTCTTATGTCTCCTTGCCTTGATAGGCAGGTTCTTTACCACTAGGGCCAACTGGGAAGTTGTGTTCCTATAAGTTTTAAAAATATGGCATTAAAATTTTTTTATTTTTAATCATGGTAAAGTGCACCTAGGATAAAAGTTATCATCTTAATCATCTTAAATGTTTAGTTCAGTGGCATTAAGTACCCATTATTGTGAAATCATCCCCACCACCCAGTCATCTCCAGAACACTTTCATCTTCTCAAACTGAAACTCTGTCCTCATTAAACAATAACACCCTGTGCCCCGCTCCTCCCAAACCCTGGCAATATCATGCTACTTTCTGTCTCTATGAACTGGACTATTCTTGGTATCTCATCTAGGTGTGTATCATACAGGATTTGTCCTTTTGTGACTGGCTTATTTCACTTAACAAAATGTTCAAACCATTTTTAAAACCATGATCAATGGTTTTAAATTGATCAATTTGATCAATCTGGAATTTACTTGTGTGTGTATGGTGTAGGTAATGATTTGATTTTCTTCCTCCTAACAAGTGGTTAACTAGTTTTCCCAGCATCATATATGGAAGAGACCATTTTTTTCTTTTCACGATCAGTTAGTAGTCACCTGTACTGGGTCAGGAAGATCCCCTCAAGTAGGAAATGGCAACCCGCTTCAGTATTCTTACCTGGGAAATTCCATGGTCAGAGAAGCCTGGTGGGCTATAGCCCATGGGGTTGCAAAGAATCGGATGTGACGGAGCAACAGAGTCCACATGCCCATAGGTTTAACTGTATTCTATGCAAAATGCCTCAGTTTGCAGGCCCTTTTCTGTTGCTACGGTCTGTTTATTCCTGTGCCCGTTCCACACTGTTGTGACTGCTTCAGCTAAGACCTTACCCACCCCGAGTCCAGGGGCTTATTGAGACTTAATTCCTTCTTGTCAGCCTTTCAGCTGCTCCCAAGGATTTGGGGCACCTGACCATCTCCCGAACACTCTCCCATCTCTCCATTTCCCAAAGGAGCCTGGTGTGCAGGAGTCTTAGTCCGTATATGGGAGAGGAAGCCCCAGGCCCTGCTGGTCAGAGGGCACAGATCCCCACAGACCTGAGCACACCCACCTGCTGCAGGGCTGGGGTCATGAGGTCAGCCACTGCCCTGGTCTCAGAAGGATCTGGTAGGGGGCATAGGTGCCTGGGATGGTTTAGTTTCTTTGCCTGCAGTGGAGCCTGGCCATGACCCAGTTGATCGCCTTGCAGACTTCAGGATGAGGCAAGTCAATCTTGGGTCGCCTCCAAGGACATTTGGTGCTACAAGCAAAACAGAATTCTTTCGAAGTTCATCTCCAGGGGCCACAGAGTGCTCCCTGAATCTCCACAGAGAGAGTGTGACAGTCCTGCTGGGGCTACCTCTCTGAGGTGGTGAGAGGAGACGGAAGGAGCAAAGCCCGTCAGAGCAGGGCTGGTTAGCAGGTACGTGGGCCCACAGACTTTCCTTGACTACCTGCAGGGCTGTGTTACTTGGCTGAGTATCCCACGGGATCCATGCACTTCAGTTTGCTTTCTCAGGGCCAGAGGTATGGGCAGAGAGTGGGAAGCAGGAAGGGCTGATGTTTCCACGAATCTCTTGCTGTCTAATGTCAGATGAGTCAGGTCACACCCACCAACAAGCTCCCTCTAGGTTTCTGGTAGGAGGCAAGAAACTGGGCCAAGGGAGCGGAGATAAGCTTGGAGAGCATCCTTCCCCCCACCCCTGCCTGCCTCTGAGCAGCAGGGAAGCCAGATGGAAAGCCTGGCTGAATATCATAAAGGCCCCTTGGGCACCGTGTGTCACCAGGACACGCAGGACTGGAGGGGATGCTGGGACTGTGGGGTCAGCAGGCCAGTTCTGCCAGGAGTCAGCAGGAAGGCAGACTGACAAAGTCAGCTAGAAGTTCTGTTCTAGAAGCTGTAAGTATTCTCACACCTCCTTCCCAGTTTTCCTGTATCCTCCACTCTCTAAGTGAGTCGAGTCTTAACATGTTACACACACACACACACCCACACCCACACACACTTACACACATGTTTATAAATACCTACAGACAAATGAAAATGAAAACCCCATGATCCAAAATCTATGGGATGCAGCAAAAGCAGTTCTAAGAGGGAAATTTATAGTAATACAAACCTATATCGGGGAACTGGAAAAACTCAAATAATCAACCTAAACTTACACCTTAAAGAGCCAGAAAAAGGAGAATAAACAAAACTCAAAGTTAGTAAAAGGAAAGAAATTATAATCAGAACAGAAATAAATGAAATAGAGACTAAAAAACTAATAGAAAAGATTAGTGAAACTAAAAGCTAGTTCTTTGAAAAGATAAACAAAATGGATATACTTTAACCAGATGCATCATGAAAAAAAGGGAGAAGACTCAAATCAATCAAATCAGAAGTGAAAAAGAAGTGACAACTGATACCACAGAAATAAAAAGGCTCAAGAGAGACAACTACAAGTAACTATATGCCAATAAAATGAACAACCTAGAAGAAATGGATAAATTCTTAGAAAGACACAGTCTCCCAAGGCTGAGCCAGAAAGAAATATTAAATAGAAAAGGTCAACATATTCAAATGATTTTTAATGTAAGTAAATTTAGCATTTTTATAATCAATAATGTCTGTGATACATTAATAATCAATGTCACTCAGAGAACACTTATGTTATGCCAGGCACTGCTGGAAGCACTTTAACTATCCTGACCTAGCCAATATATACTTCCATTTCCCCTCATTTAGCAGATGAGGATGCTGAAGTACAGAATGGTAAATAAAGTCACTTGCCCAAGTTCATGCTAAATAGGCTGCCTCTCAAATCATGGACTAAATATGGGACACACTGATTTTTTTTTTCTCAAAATCACATTATTAAATCCCTAAGAAGCTATACATATGTATGTGTGTGGGTATGTATGTATAGTTGTAGATATATATATGTATATACATTTGTATATATATGATGATGATGTGTGCATGCTCAGTCTTGTCTGACTCTTAGCAACCCCATGGACTATAGCCTGCCAGACTCCTCTGTCCATGGAAATTTTCCAGTCAAGGATACTGGAGTGGGTTGCCATTTCCTACTCCAAGGGATCTTTGTGACCCAGGGATTGAACCCGAGTTTCCTGCAAGTCTCCCATGTTGCAGATGAATTCTTTGACAGACGAATTGCAGATGAATTCAGATGACACCACAGTGTCATCTGGGCTTTTACACACACACACACACACACACAGTAACTCCCTTCCCTGGTGGCTCAGATGGTAAAGAATCCACCTGCAATGTGGGAGATCTGGGTTTGATCCCTGAGTTGGGAAGATTCCCCTGGAGGAGGGCATGGCAACCCACTCCAGTATTCTTGCCTGGAGAACTCCATGGACAGAGGAGCCTGGGGGCTACAGCCCATGGTGTTGCAAAGAGTCGGACATGACTGAGTGACCAAGCACAGCACAGCACAAGGTAACTCCCAACTTGCAGACAAGCCAGGGGGTCTCTGGACCCCAGCCACTCTCTCCATTCTCCTCTTAGTGCCTCTTAGCATCCCCTGAAGATGGAGTGAAAAAGTGAAAGGTGCCCTCAGCGATTTATGCCCATCCTAACTTCCTCTTCCCAGCTCCCATGGGTGCCTGTGAAATGGTGTGAAATATTCCCTTTAAAAGTCTAATTATTTACACTGACAGTATTTACTTTTAACCTCCAGTGCCTGAGTCAATATCATTTTTCCTCCTCTCCTTCGTTCCCTTGACTCAAAAAGCCAGGAGCTTTACGAAACCTGCTGTACTGCATCTCTTTATCCACTCTGTAGCCATTTAAATTTCACCTGCTCCAGGAATTAAATGACAGGCCGTGGAGCTCTAGGAGAAGCCATTGTTCAGGTCTATTCTTTACTTCTGCCTCACACGGTTGTCTGGCTCTTCTCCTGGCTTAGTTGCAGCCTCCAGGGTTCTAGGTGTGTCGCCATAGCACCCCTTGCACATTTTTCTCCTAAGGACTCCTCCCTACCTGTGACCTGAGGCATTGACCTAGCTGATGTGGGAGGGTGGGAATTTTCCCCAGCCTGTGACCACTGGGGAGTTTCTGAACAAACTGTGACTACAGGACCAACCCTCTTATCAGCTCTCCTGATCACTGCCTGGGTGAGTCTTTCAGGCTACGCCTTGCCACGGGGCACCCTGTACCCAGAAGTGAGCTTCCAGGCATGGGATGCTGTTCAACAAACCGATTTGTTCAGTCTTATCTCTAATCAGCTGCCATGGGCAGATGAGAAATGATAGCACCATCTCTGTTTTGCAATCGTGGACACGATCGAAAGGGGAGATAATAAGTCAAGGGAGAGGTATGGGGCAACCTTGAACCAGCTCCCTGGATACCAGGGAGGACATACAACTCATTTTTCTTGTTGAACAATGTGTATCTTCATTCCTCAGCTTGCTGAGCCTCCTGTAATTAACCATGTGAATATCATTCTCTGCAGTGTCATTGCTGGGAGCTGCCCCAGCCCTTCAGGAGCAACGCCCCTCAATTAGCAGCCAACTGGGTGATGAAGATCTGGCTGGCTGGCTGGTTGGTTCTCAGAGTTTCCTCAGATGCCACCCCAGGGCCTTCCTGATTCTGCAAAGCTTCCCTTGGGTCCCTTGCCCTTGGAGAGGAGTGGAGGGAACCTACCGTTTCCCTTCAGGCAGTTCCTCCTACAAAGAAATATGGTCTCAGCAAACTGGTTTGCACTGGCACATGCTCCTCTCTCTCTCTATTTTCCTCCCCAGTAGAGCTCCAAGTCTCACTCTTTGTTTGGCCAGTTCATCAGTGGGCCCCAGAGCTTGATGTTGTGGCCACTCTGCATATTCTTGGCCTGAAATCAACATCAAATGAATAAATGCTGAAGAAGGAATGCACCCAGCTCCCAGCACCCGGGGAATGACAGTGCAATTGACAAGGCGACTTTTCTTTTAAAAATTCATTTTTAATTGAAGGATGGTTGCTTTATGGTATTGGTTTGATTGCTGCCATATATTGACATAAATTAGCCATAAGCGCACATGTCACCCCTCCTTCTTGAGCCTCCCTTCCCCCCTTTCCCACCCCTCCAGGCTGTCACAGAGCCCCCGTTTGAGTTCTCTGAGTCACACAGAAAATTCCCATTGGCTGCCTATTTTACATATGGTAGTGTATGCTTCCATGCTACTCTCTCCATTCATCTCACCTTATCCTTCCTCCCCTGCAAGGCTAACCTCCCCACAGCGGCCTCCTCGCTAGTTCTGGGTCAAGGTACAATCTATAAGCTGGAAGGAAACAGACCAGTTTGATCCCAAGGTGTGGGCACAGCTGTTGCCAAGAGTGGAGAACATGAGGCCATGGGTGCTGCTACCTGTAGATGCCTCCAGGAAGCTCTGTAGGGCACAGTGAATTTAATGCCAATCTACAGAATTGTAGGGGCAGCAGTGTCAGTGGGAGGGGGAGAGGGCACAGCTGTAAAGACTGGGCCATGAGTGAGAGGATGCTCTCTTTAGGGTTATGTCAAAAGTTGAGCCTTCCTACTAGGAAGGAGGGGTGAGGAGTAGATACAAAATAATATGTAGGCATAAAATAATATGTATATATTATAATACTGGAATGGGTAGCCATTCCCTTCTCCAGGGGATCTTCCTGACCCAGGGATCAGACCCAGGTCTCCGGCACTAAAGTCAGATTCTTTACCTTCTGAGTCACCAAGAAAACCCTTATGTATATATGATATATATCTATCCATACCTTATACATTGCTTTAAAAAATATGTTTGACTGCTATGTTCTGAGTGTTGAAATCCCAACTCCCAGTGTTATGCTATTAGAAGGTGGAGCCTTTGGGAGATACAAAGATGATGAGGGTGGAGACCTCATGAATGAAATTAGTACCCTTATAAAAGAGACCCCCACAGAGCTCCCTCACCCCTTCCACCATAAGTCTGCCACATAGAAGAGGGCCTTCACCTGATCATGCTGGCACTCTGATTTAGACTTCCAGTCTCCAGGACTGTGAAAAATTCATTTCTGCTGTGTATAAGCCCTCGAGTTTTGTTATGACAGGTTCGTGGTGAGACAGTGGCCATTTTCTGAACTATTAATCGCTACAGTGTGTCTACTGGTCAGAGTCCCAGGAGGACACAGATACCAACTCAGATGGTTCACGAGTCTTCAGTGAAGGAACTACATTCGAGACATTAAGGGCACGGTCAAGGGATGATGATGCAGACGCATGCTCGCTCAGCTGTGTCCTACTCTCTTGTGACCCCATGGACTGTAGCCCGCCAAGCTCCTCTGTCCATGAGATTTTTCAGGCAAGAATAGTGGAGTGGACTGCTAGGTCCGTATAGTCAGAGCTATGGTTTTTCCAGTAGTCAAGTACAGATTTGAGAGTTGAGTGCTCGCTTCGGCAGCACATATACTAAAAAAACAGATTTGAGAGTTGAGCCATAAAGAAGGCTCAGTGTTGAAGAATTGATGCTTTCAAATTGTGGTGCTGGAGAAGACTCTTGAGAGTCCCTTGGATAGCAAGGAGATCAAACCAGTCAATCTTGAAGGAAATCAACTCTGAATATTCACTGGAAGTAATGAGGCTAAAGCTGAAGGTCCAATTCTTTGGCCACCTGATGCCAAGAGCCCACTCATTGGAAAAGACCCTGATGCTGGGAAAGATTAAAGACAAAAGGAGAAGGGGGTGGCAAAGAATGAGATGGTTAGATAGCATCATGACTCAAGGCACATGAATCTGAGCAAACTCTGGGAGATAGTGAAGGACAGACAAGGCTGGGCTGCTGCAGTCCACAAGGTCACAAAGAATTGGACATGACTTAGTGATGAAATAACAACAGCAAGGGAGGACAAGCCCCAGAGACTAGCTGGGTAGTGGATGCTGTTTCTACTAGACCTGAAAGGGCAGGGAAAACCTGGGGATGTTGGAGCTCTGCCAGGGCAGGGCTTACAGAGTGGTACTGCCTGCCAGGAGCTGTAGCCTCAGAGAGACATGGCCATGGCCAGAAGTCACAGCCCCAAATAAGAAGAGAACAGGGAATAGATATTCTGTCCTCTTCTTTCCCACTCTTTTTCACAAGCTCCCATTGGCCAGTTGGGAGCCAGAGAGCATGGACACCTGAGGTCAGCCCCATGGGGCACAGGGCAGGGCAAAGAAGGAGGAAAATAGGTGTGGGGGTGGGGAAAGTGAGGGTAATAATACAGTTGGCACTACAGGTAAGACCCTGCCCAGCCTTGGAACCAAAGTCTACACTGGCTGTGTGACTGATGCTGCCGGCTGACCTCTTTGGTGGGTGTCTCTCCAGGTGACATTTCTACCACATAGTAGGTACTTGATTAGTTCTTTTAACCCATTATCTATTAAGTCTAACAAATTATCTGTTACATTAGCTACTTGGATTCATCATCTCATTTAACTTTAATGCAGTGCTTGGTATTTAGAAGATGCCCAATAAACGTCTCTTAAACAATGAGTGAATGAATATACTAATACATAAGTAAACTGATGAATGACTATGAACCACCTATAGAGTAAGTACTATGAAGATAGACAGGACAAGAAATTTAGCACAGGGAACTATATTCAATATCCTGTAATAAACCATAATGGAAAAGAATAGGAAAAAGAATATTAAAAGAATTAGAAAATGCTCTTAAAAAAGAGAGGGATTAATGGGTCTGAGAAGTTAATGGTTCAGCCCAGTCTGCCTGGCCACTCATTGCATTCCACAAATATTTACTGACTACTTACTGCGTCCTGAGCATGTTTACCCTTAGCTGGAGGAGACAAACACATCAACATGTGTTTGCTGTGTAACAGCTAAGTGCTACAGAGACAAACGCATCAGGGAGAGGACAGGGAGCTCTGGGGACAGGGTGGGCTTCTGTAGAGCATGTGGGCAGGGGTGGTTTCTCTGGTATGGGGAGCCTTCAGAGATTAGACCTGAAGGAGGTCTCTCTGGGGCTTTCTGGGATAAGACCACTGCTGGAGGAGGAAAGTGAGCGCAAGGTTTGGAGGTAGGAACATGCGAGGGGCAACTAAGGGCAAGTCAGGCCAGTGTGGCTGGGGCAGAGTGTAAATGCCATCCATCCAGCCAGATAGGTGGATGTTCTGAGGTGTCAATCTGACCCCGTTCTCCCCCAGCTGGAGCCCTCCAGGGGCTGTTCGCCTACTTGGGAATGGGAATCCCCTGCATGAATCCTCCCCTCTCTGCACTTCACTCACCCTTGTGACCTGGTTCCTGCCACCTCCAGGCCTCTGGTCTTACTCTGCCCTCTGTCTGGAACCCTTGTCCTGGCTCTTGGGCTGTCGCTTCAAAGAAGGCCATCCCCAGGCACCGTTGTCTGTCATGTCACCCATTCTGTTTCCTGCATAACTGATGTATTACTGCCCGTTATCAGATTTGTATGTTTCCCTGCCCAGTTACTATGTCACCCTGTGAGTCTCCTGTGTGTGCTCCACGTTCCCCACCGTGAGCTTCCTGAAGGCAGGGATGTGCGCAGTTTTGTTCTTCACGGGGTCCCCTGTTCTTGGAACAGTGCCCGGCACATAGTGGGTCCCCAGTAAATAATTGTTGAATAATGGATGAATGAATGAATCACTGAGTGAACTTTTGAGACCTCAGAGTGGAACTCAGAAGAACATAGTCTTCCTTTCTTTAATCTTATGACTCTATAGGCTTTCTTGTGAGACCTTAGGTTTCCTTGGGGAGGGTTATGAGCAAATGTCCACCCTGGCATTAGTGACCATAAAAGCAGAGCTCTCGGGGTCCCAGTGAGGATTTTGGGAGAGATTTCTTTTGCACTTGCCCCTTTCCTTCAAAAATACTTTCTATGCAAGTTCTCTTCAGTGCCAGGAGCCCCCAGAGTCCTGGGGGCAGCCCCAAGAGTCCAGTGTATCAGTCACATCACAGAATCTCATGCCAGCACCCCACCTCTTACTGAATCATTTTCCCTTTTAGCAAATAAATGAATGAAACCACCTGCTTATAGGGACTGACACTAATATTAAAGTTGTGCTCTTAGCCTGGGAAGATTTGAGAAATACAGATTTTTTAATCTTCAGAGTTTTCAGATTCAAACATCCATGGGCCCCTGTATGGTTTTTACATGTATAATTTTTACATACCAATTTCTTCTCCCTGTGATCTAATTACTTAGGCAAAATTTTGAAATGACTCCTGTCTTTTCTCATTTGTCTAGCTTTATATTCATCTATTTTGTGAAATCATGTAAGCTTGTTGTTTGCTATAATATTTGTTAAAATACATAGACAATTATAAAAATGATTGATATCCCTACTGAACCACCCAGTGCCATCCTTGTACCACCAGTAAGGAAGCATCTCATTTAGCAAACACTAAACTGGAAATTTGGTTCTTGAGAACTTGCCTTTAGAAAAAGTGTTTCCAGTGATTTGAATGTATATGGTCAGAGGACCATATACATATGAGGTCCTCATATACATATGAGGACCCTATCCTGGCCCCCAGACTTGGCTTTTAGTGTGACAAGTGATATATGTGTGTGTGCATGTGTGTGCATGTGCAGTCCATATATCCTGGTAGGTTTGTAATGTCTGATAAAACAAGGTCCTCTTAAAATGCTGGTGTAGAAGTCTGCCATCATCACCATCACCTTATTGCTTTCTATGATGATGGCCTTTATTCCCTTTAGATCTTCTAACCAGATTGTGCTTATAGGTGGGGAGGGCATGTTTCTTATCCTCATTTTACAGAGGAGGACACAGGCAGATATTAAATGACTTGGTGGGGAATCTCTCACATAGACTCTGCAGTCCATCAATTTCCCCTGTACTCATGGTAACCAATATAATAATGTGCTGGCAGTGGAGGGAGGGAAAGATAGAAGGCAGGAGGAGAAGGGGATGATAGAGGATCAGATGGTTGGATTGCATCACCACCTTGACGGACGTGAGTTTGAGCAAGCTCTGGGAGTTGGTGATGGACAGGGAAGCCTGGCATGCTGCAGTCCATGGGGTCCCGAAGAGTCGGACATGACTGAGCAACTGAACTGAACAACTGAGTGGAGGGAGGAGAGAGTTTAAAGGGAGAAACTCAGAAAATTTGCCCCCCAATGGAAATGTGTGAGAAAGAAAGATAGGAGAAGAGAGATGCTATATATGAAGCTTTTGACCAGCCCGTATATTCCAGGGGAGGTGAAATACCAAGACACCACACATGCTGAGAAAAAAAAGTGCACAGATGAAGATAGGCCTCCGTCAGCTACTCAACGCTGGCCCCCAGCTCTCTGCCTTTAGCAACACATCTCAGCCTGGGGCCAAGCAAATACTCCCGAGGAGGCTAGGCCCTGGTATTTACCCACAATCTCTGTTTTGGAAGTAATTAATCTTCGAATGTATGAGCCTCTTTGTGGTGGAAAGCGCGCGCTGACACTTTTGTGTAAACACCCAGCTTAGCATATTGACAAACTGGTGGCTGTAACTTTGATCCCAGGCTGCTGGCTCTGAAAAGGCAAGCCAGCTTCGGGCCGCCCCACCAGGCACAAAGGCGGCTCTAATCCCTTCTACACTCGTCTCAGATCCATATTTAGAATTCGGAGTCTTTATTTTCTATATCCACTTAAGCTCTGCTTGGAGTTTGTTTAGTAACCTTCTTCCTTCTTGGCATTAGCTGGTGACTCATAAGTTCGTTTTCTTAGCAAGGCATGCAGCAAAATTCCAAAGTAGCAAATGACCTGAATGAAAACCCTTAAACTCACATAGATTTAATCACTGCGGCAAATTGGAACCATTTGTGGTCAGGTTTTGATGGCGATCTATAAAGATTTCCCCCATGCCCCCCTCCACTTTCTTTTTAAGTGGCTTAGTTAAGGTTAGTGAGAAAAGGAGTCATCAATGCCAAGGTCCAGGGGGTGAAGGAGAAAGGACTTCAGTTGGGTTTTTTTGTTTTTTTTTTTTCAGCTTTTATACAGTCACCTAAGGAGCTTCAATGACAAGGAGCAAACTTTAGTGGTAGCCGGCTACTTCTGCCAGCCACACATCCCAGTGGCTAGGATCTGCTAATCCCCCAAACAGGGAAGCCTGGCCACTTTCAGAGCGGTGAGTTTCCGCTGGAGGTTTGGGAGCCTTTTAAGAAAATATTGTGTTTTGTGACTTTTGTCACCTCTGGTTACCCTAATAAGGCAAGGGAAAGGTCAGTACATTTTTTCACGAGCAGACAGGCAATCGAACCTGATCTGTTATGATTTTTCCCTAAGCAAACCAAACAGATGAGCTTTAATGAGGATGTGGGTCCAAGATTGAGACTGACCCAGGGAGCACCACAAGGGCGTCAGATCTGTTTCTGATAAAATCTACATTGAGGTTTTGAAGAATGAATCAGAAAGGAAGTTCAATTCCATTTCATGACGGGGGCTGAACTAAATAGAAAGCTCGTCTGTAATTAAAGGGATGCTTTTATTTTTTTGTTGTTGTTCTGCAACATTTTTAGAAATTTCTAGAGCTAAATTTGCTCTCAATAATCAGTTGGTGGGGTTCTGTTTGCCTTCTCGAGAGCAGACGGGAAAGTGAACATGCAAAGACTGTGGCCACACATATTACTGCACAAATTATGGAAAAAAGTTACCCAAGAGGGTCCTCCCTGCCCCCCATCACCTTTTTTTTTTCCTCCATCTCTAGTTTCTATGATTATAGTTGGAGGGAAAATTCCGGCTGAAAGAAATTTGATATTTATTTTCTGTGAACTTTAATAAAGAAAGTGGTGGGTTTGGGACCTTTTTGTAAGGCTCTTTGGACAAGTCAATTTTTAATTTTTTTTTAATAGCACCTTTGGCATAAAGCTGCCGGTGTGTGATTTATGGGGCTGCTAAGAGGTTGTGCCGAGAGCCATTCCCCAGCAGGTTGGCAAGAAACTTTGAAGAGGTTTCGACTCTGGGACCCCACTCTTCACAGGACCTGTGTTCACCCAGGCAGGCCTTTTAAAATGTTTAGTACCCGAGACTTCGCTTGAAGTCCATGTTTGTTTGGGTTTCCTTTCTTCAACATTCTCAGATGTCCCTGGTTTAGGCCAAGTGATCAACCGTAATCCACTCCAGCCCGGAGCGGGAATAGTCCACTTTACTCATAAGTACATAACATAACTTCAGCCCCTGGGGCCTCCATCATGAAATGGAATCCCAGACACTCCGAGATGTCCTGGGAGATAAGCCTGGCCCTAATCGCAGGGTCACCCCGGCCCTGGAGGAGCAGGAGTTCACCTATACATCACGACATCGTTATCAGCTGGGGACCTGAAGCAGTCACAACCCGCCACATTTTCCACAGGGCTTGCTGGTGTTAAGAAAATACCCTCCGGCTTGGTGTTATTTTAGGCTGAAACAAAAGTCGACATGAATGGCTAGGGGGGAACAGAGGGGGCATTGTTCTCCCCGGGGCCGGGTGCTCAAAACTGGCCTGAAACAGGAATCCGACAAACGGAGAAGTAAATGCCATCACGTACAAATGGGCTATCGCGTGTCCGACGGGATCAATTGAGCGCAGAGGGTGACCTGGCTGGGTGATTTTGCCAGTCCCTGGGTCATGGGAAGTTTGGTTTCCAGACGAGAGGCCGAAGGTGCCACCTGATTTGTGGTGGCGTGATGACTGGCTTGGAGAGGAAGCCACCTGCTTGAGAGAGATGAGAGAGGAACCCCAAGTACCACTCCGGGCTGGCTTTGTGGAGCACGGGCCAGTGGGGCCAGGCACTCCTTGAAGCCCCTCTAAAGAATTGTCCCATTTAATCTTGCCAGCCACCCCAGGAGGCAGGTACTTTTCTCTGCCCCTTTTCTGGATGAGGAAACTGAGGCAGAGAGCTGCGATTTGCCTGAGTGCCCTGCACAAGATCCAGGCTGGAAAGTCATGCAGTCTGTCCAGAGCCCACCAGCCCACCACCCTTGCATTTATGTCTGGTAGCCTTATTCTCATTGTTGTTGCTCCTATATTTCTTCTTCATGGCACCTGGGTGATGTAGCAGATGCAATTGTTTCCCAACCCAGAACCCTTAGACCTTACCTTGCCAGTATAAGCTGGCAGCCCAGCTTCTGATTGCCAGCGTCCACATATTTCTTTGTCCGTAGAAGTCTGCTCTGTCCATGCACACAGTAGGAGGGAAGTACCAGGAAATTAGCATTCCCCAAGGCTGATGATGGTTGGTGTATAAATACCCCAGATCCCTTGTTCCTCTGGTGGGCACATTCCAACATGCGTGCTCTACATGGCTGTCCAGAGTTCCCCAGTGCAAATAAACTTACTGCTACAGTGATACCTGGCTGGAAGATGCATGCCTTACTGGCTTTCTTCCCCTCCTTGACCCACTTCCCCACTTACCTGACTGGTGTTTCCTGGGATCACTTTCCTAATACCACCTTCATTCAAATCCTTGTCTCTAGAGCTCCTTTTGGAAGATTTCAAACCAAGATTGGGGATCATGCCTCTATGCCTCAATTATTTGGCAAATGTCTGTCTCCTTCATAAAAATGCAAACTCCATGACAACATTATATTTCCAAAGGTTAGCTGGATGTTCAGCTTGTTGCAGAGTACCAAACAAATTCTTATTAAATGAAAAGATTTTGAAGTGGAAAATCCCATTCCATCTAACAGAAGTTTAGATTTTGGTAGTTTGTTCTCTTCTTAGATCAACATGGGATTTCCCAGGTGGCACTAGTGGCAAAGAATTCACCTGCAATGCAGGAGATGCAAGAGACATAGATTTGATCTCTGGGTCAGGAAGATCACCTGGAGAAGGAAATGACAATCCACTCCAGTATTCTTGCCTGGAAAATTCCATGGACAGAGGAGTCTGGCAGGCTACAGTCCATGGGGGTGCAATCAACATAATACATTTAGAGTACTGTTCACCATTTATTCTTAATGAAAGTTACTTTTTCTAGATACTGTTCAGGAAAGTACAGACATGGCCTCTTCTCCCCATCTGCCACCTTGCCTTGAGTTGGGAATAAGCCAACTTCTCCATTAGACTTAGATTAAGACCTTTGGAGATTGTTTTAGAGAGTGGCCAGTTGTTTACCAGAACCTGTGGCTTCCTCCTAGACTGTATTTCCCAGTTTCACTTGTGGTTTGGAGTGTCATGTGACTGAGTTTTAACCACTGGAATTTGAGCAGCTGTGTGCCACTTTTAGTCCAGTCCGTGAACACCTCCCGCATTAAGTCCTCTGTGCTTTCCCCTTCTGCAGCTTCAAGTCAGTGAGCATGGTAACCTTGGGAGACATGTGTTGAAAATAACAGAACACACCATACAAAAAGCCTGGGTCCCTGCTTCACCACTTGGAGGAGAATTACACACTGATCAGGAGCAACCATTTCAGACTTTATGAGTGAGAAATAATTTTCTATTGTGTTTGGACCATCATGCATTTGAGTGGTTTATTTGTTATATCAGCTGATATGACCCTAACTGATACTGAGGCTCTATACTGACAAGAGTCAGTGTCTTCCGTCATATGTAAAGGAAGTGCTAAACATGTCCAACAAAAGTCCAATTTTCCATTAGATAACTACTTTCATTAAGAAAAAAATAAATAGCAAAGACTAAATTAATCAAATCCCTTACGATTATAAAGTGGAAGTGGGTAATAAATTCAAGGGATTAGATCTGATAGAGTGCCTGAAGAACTATGGATGGAGGTTCGTGACATTGTACAGGAGTCAGGGATCAAGACCATCTCCAGTAAAAAGAAATGCAAAAAGGCAAAATGGTTATCTGAGAAGTCCTTACAAATAGCTGTGAAAAGAAGAGAAGCAAAAAGCAAAGGAGAAAAGGAAAGATTTGAATTCACAGTTCCAAAGAAAACCAAGGAGAGATAAGAAAACCTTCCTCAGTGATCAATGCAAAGATATAGAGGAAAAAATAGAATGGGAAAGACTAGAGATCTCGTCAAGAAAATTAGATACTAAGGGAACATTTCATGCAAAGATGGGCTCAATAAAGGACAGAAATGGTATGGACCAAATAGAAGCAGAAAATATTAAAAGGAGGTAGAAGAATACACAGCATATATATACAAAAAAGGTCTTCATGACCCAGATAATCAGGATGGCATGATCATTCACCTAGAGCCAGACATCCTGGAATGTGAAGTCAAGTGGGCATCACTACGAACAAAGTTAGTGTAGGTGATGGAATTACAGCTGAGCAATTTCAAATCCTAAAAGATGATGCTGTGAAAGTGCTGCACTTAAGATGCCAGCAAATTTGGAAAATTCAGCAGTGGCCACAGGATTGGAAAAGGTCAGTTTTCATTCCAATCCCAAATAAAGGCAATGCCAAAGAATGCTCAAACTACTGCGCAATTGCACTCATCTCACACGCTAGCAAAGTAATGCTCAAAATTCTCCAAGCCAGGCTTCAACAGTACATGAACCGTGAGCTTCCAGATGTTCAAGATGGGTTTAGAAAAGGCAGAGGAACCAGAGATCAAATTGCCAACATCCGCTGGATCACCGAAAAAGCAAGAGAGTTCCAGAAAAACATCTATTTCTGCTTTATTGACTATGCCAAAGCCTTAGACTGTGTAGATCACAACAAACTGGAAAATTCTTAAAGAGATAGGAATACCAGACCACCTGACCTGCCTCTTGAGAAACCTGTATGCAGATCAGGAAGCAACAGTTAGAACTGGACACGGAACAACAGACTGGTTCCAAATAGGAAAAGGAGTACGTCAAGGCTGCATATTGCCACCCTCCTTATTTAACTTATATGCAGAGTACATCATGAGAAATGCTGGGCTGGATGAAGCTGGAATCAAGATTGCTCGGAGAAATATCAATAACCTCAGATATGCAGTTACCACCACCCTTATGGCAGAAAGCAAAGAAGAACTAAAGAGCCTCTTGATGAAAGTGAAAGAGGAGTGAAAAAGTTGGCTTAAAATTCAACATTCAGAAAGCTAAGATCATGGCATCTGGTCCCATCACTTCATGACAAATTGATGGGGAAACAGTGAGAGACTTTATTCTGGCGGGCTCCAAAATCACTGCAGCCATAAAATGAAAAGATGCTTGCTCCTTGGAAGAAAAGTTATGACCAACCTAGACAGCATATTAAAAAGCAGATATGTTACTTTGCCAACAAAGGTCCATGTAGTCAAAGCTATGGTTTTTCCAGTAGTCACGTATGGATGTGAGAGCTGGACTATAAAGAAAGCTGAGCGCCAAAGAATTGATGCTTTTGAACTGTGGTGTTGGAGAAGACTCTTGAGAGTCCCGTGGACTGCAAGGAGATCCAACCAGTCCATCCTGAAGGAAATCAGTCCTGAATTTTCATTGGAAGGACTGATGCTGAAGCTGAAACTCCAATACTCTGGCCACTTGATGCGAAGAACTGACTCATTTGAAAAGACCCTGGTGCTGGGAAAGATTGAAGGCAGGAGGAGAAGGGGACTACAGAAGTTGAGATGGTTGGATGGCATCACCGACTCAATGGAAATGAGTTTGAGTCAACTCCGGGAGTTGGTGATGGACAGGGAGGCCTGGAGTGCTGCAGTCCACAGGGTTGCAAAGAGTCGGACATGACTGAGCGACCGAAATAACTAACTAACTAAATTTGGGAGGTAGAGATAGTGTCTTGAGTTACTGGTGCCCTGAATATGTGTTTATTCTGACTACTAGGTAACTCCTTAGGCACTCTTTCTGGAAAGAATTTGTCTAACAGGCTGGTGCCTGGACACCGGCTCTATCCAAAGACCTTGAGAAGAATGAGTAGGTGGATTTAATAAAGTTCAAGAACATTGATGGGTTTTGTTTTTCTAGAGCTTCAGACAGTGGTTCCTGCCCACCCTGGGCTCCAGTAGCGATGCTGATGGGTCCTTGAGTGAAGAGTAGAGACTGCACCAATCCCTCGAACCTGCCTTTCCGCGTCAAACTTTTGGAACTGTCTTCCTAAACTTCCCTAAACCCCAAGGGGAACACAGACAAACAACCCCTGGAAGGCTCCTCAGCCACCCTCCCTATCAGCCACTTCCTTCCTTGAGAGGAGCTTGGAGTGTTGGAAAGGTCATGGTTTCTGGAGCCAGCAAACCAACATTTGACTCTCGGGTCAGCTTCTCCCTATTATCACTCCCATTTTACAGATGAGAGCTGGAGACTGATTCCAGAACCTGCCTTGAATCAAGCTATTGGGATGTGGTGAGATGTCATGGTCCAAAGTCACAATCTAGGCAGAGAGTACTATGTGGTGGAAAGGATGGCAGCCTTAAGATACAGCTCTGCCTCCATCTGCATATGCAGACTCCTTGTGCCCGTTTCTTTATGTGTGAATTGGGATTGCAAAGCATCTACATCCTGGGCCCATTGTGAAGCTGAAATAGGATGGTATTTGTGAAACACTTGGGACAGTGCCTGTCCACAGAGTATTCTCCTTATACTTATTTTGGAATTCAGGGGCGCTGAGTGGCCCCAGCCCTGTGGTCAACAGCACTTTTTGTTACTTTCCCCCCTGAAGGGGCGGATGGCAGTGGCCTGAAGATTCTTTGGAGTTTCACCAGCGAGGAGAACAGTCATCTCACCTGGAGCCTTTGCTGTCTCAGGGGACCACAAGTGAGCATCCCCATGGCCTTCTGGCAGATCCGCAGTGCTCTGTCTTCAAATGAGCCTCCATTAGAGGAAGGACCTCAGCCCTTGATTGGACCCTTCTTTGAAGGGCAAAGCAAGCACTGAGCAAGAGAAAGGAACCCCTTGCTGATTGTTGGGCTCATAAAGCCTGTGTACAGAGGAGAGTTGGGCCAGAAGCCAGGAGATTCTGGTTTGAGTTGCTCAGCCATGTGGGAGGAAGCGTGGCATTCCTCACAGTCAAGGATTTGGCCTTTGGAACCAGACATGCCCAACTATGCATCCTACTCAGTCACTTCAGAAAGTCTCCAGTGCATTCTGCCTCAGTTTCCTCATCTGTAAAATGTGACTTTTGATGGTACTTACCTTACAGGAGTGTTGTTAGGCCTGTGTGGGATCAGAGAGTACAAATATTTTGCATTGTAGAAACTCTCAATCTATTTCTGAGAACATTTTTTCCTCACATACAAAACAGGCATAGGACTTAAAAGATTCCAGTGCTAGAAAAGGTTATGTGCTGGAAAGTAATTCTCTCTCCCATTCTTGACCCTCTGGTCCCAAACAGTGTCCAGAGGAATCCATGATTATCAGTGTTTTGTGTAAACTGCCAAGAATATAAATATTCTCCATATATACCAGCACAGGAGTTACATGTATGTATATATGACAGATATACATCACTTTTTTTACAAAAGTGAAAATGTCATACAGTTTAACCTAAATGGTGCATATAAGCGATGCTAGTCTATTAAACACATTGTCTCACATTTTGTTAATTTTTTTTTTTTTAGCCTGATAGGCAATCCAAAAGGAAATCAACCCTGAATGTTCACTGGAAGGACTGATGCTGAAGCTCCAATACTTTGGCCACCTGATGCAAAGAGCCGACTCTTTGGAAAAGACCCTGATGCTGGGAAAGATTGAAAGCTGAAGAAGGGAACAACAGAGGATGAGATGGTTGGATGGCATTACTGACTCAATGGACATGAGTTTGAGCAAACTCTGGGAGGCAGTGAAGGACCGGGAAGCCCGGTGTGCTACAGTCCACGGGTCACAAAGAGTTGGGCATTGGATAGTGACTGAACAACAACAAAGCCTGATTGTATTTTTTGGAAACCATTCTGTGCCTGTTCTTATGGACATATCTCATTCTTTTTAACGGTCATGTAGTATCCCAGCTTGAAGATAGATATTAATTGTATCTTAATTTATTTAACCAGCTGCCCCTTGATGGCAGGCATCTGGGTTTTCATATCATTTATGGGGAAAGGGAAAGCCCCGCCCCTGGGCACTCTCCACCCTCCAGACCCCAGGCCAGCCTCCCAGCCTCCAACACCTGTTACTTCCTTTCTGTTTGCTGACTCCCTGGAGGACCCATTTTCTCACTGCAACTGTGCTAGACCAAGTTTGGGGCTCCTGCTCTTGGCCTAAACATGCCTTAGATCTCTTCATAACTCAGCTTGTAAGTTGAGGCCCCTTAATTTGGCCCACAGGACTCTTTAACGCCTTTTAAACCCCGTTAAACCCATGTAATGAGTTTCCCCTTGCGGTGCTCCTGGCCGTGAAAGCTGAGAGCCGGGGCCCAGGCCTCCCACCTGTTGCAGAGATTAGGCTGTACCGGAGAGGCCATGGGGCTGGCGGGGCAGGGTCGGTGGGAGCTCTGTGGTCAGCCCTGCCTTCCTCCTGGCTGGAGAGGGTGAGTGGGTGCTCCTGAGTCCTGGGTGGGCATTCTTCCAGGGTGTCAGGGTCCTGGGGTGGCTCTGGCAGTTTCAGCTCTTAGACCTCCAATGGTGTACGGAGGAGGTGGGGACCCCTTTGCTGGGGTGTGAGGAAAGGACCAAAGCTGGCAGTGAGGTGGGAGTCACATGCTCCAGTAGGACAGAAGGGACTTCCTCTCTTTAGAGAACATGGAAGCACCGGGCTGGCTGTCTAATTGAGATTTCTGAAATTCCTGCCCTCAGCATGTTAGTGAGCGCTCCAGAATCTTCTTTCCATGGCTGCCCATTACATAAGGTTTATGTCTCATTCTTCTAAATGGCAGGTAGTATTCCAGCTGGCCTTTGGAGAGATCTGCCTTTCCCTCTGTCACACACAGTCCGCGTGGAGCCAAGGGGTTGATGCCACACCTACTTCCTGGCCTGGCCATGTGACCCAGGGCTAACCAATCAAGGCTGCTACCCATTGTGATTGGCTCAGGAGTAGCCCCTGTCCAGTCTTGTGATTGGTTAAGGGATGGGCATTGACCTAGGTCTGGCAAATCAGAACATTTAATCCCTTGGCCACAGTAACTGTTTATAGAGAGGGACACAGGACCCAAAGGTAGTCCAAAGAGATTCAATTCCAGAACTCTCTATGAGAATAATTAGAGGAGAGTGATGCGCTCTTTCCAGAGGGTTAACAGAGGAGAGCATGGCAGCTTGGAGTGCCACAGGCCAAGTTGTCACCATGGGGATAAGCCTGCTTAAGATGGGCTAAGATGGAAAAAAATAAGGCTGGGACGGAGAAAGTGTAGTGTTGTGGCCTGATGACATCCTTTAGCTTCTGAATCCAGCCATACCTGAAGGCTTTATATGTTACATGAGCAAATAAGTTCTCTTTTTGAGTTATGTCAGGTTTAGTTTATGGGTTTCTTTCAGTCTGCCTATACTAAAACATATAATCCACCCAGAGAGTGGCCTTAACCTACCCTTCTTTGCTCTTTCCTGGCCAATGTCCCTTCACCCAGTCCTAGAATCTGCCTTTGACATCTCCTACTTTCTCTTCATTGCTCAGTCCTTTCTCTCTACTTGGTAAACCATCTCCCATTCCCTCTCAACATGTTCTTATCAGCTAACATATGACTCTGTACATAGAGCTCTCCATTCTGGGAGGGTTTTTTATGCTCCTGTTAACACCAAACTTGCCAGTTTCAAGGAGCTTGTAATCCAGTATGAGTGGTTTAGCACAAAGTGGATGCTCAATAAAAAATGAATGATTGTCCATATGTTCGTTCTCTGTCTGTGTCTCTATTTCTGCTTTGCAAACAGTCCCACTCGTACCATTCCTCCAGACTCCACACTAACACACAGTATCATGCAGGAGATAGCAGAGCTCCATTTTAACCATCCGGCTCCCAACTCCTGATCTTAGCCACATACTGTTGGCTTGTAGCTTAAAGCCCATGCAGAGGGATGATTTAAATGGGTGAAGTATTTCGGGGTGTATTGGATGGGAAAATGTGCATTTAAAATAAATAGAAGGTGGGATTTCTCTGGTGGTCCAATGGTAAGGAATATACCTTGCAAGGCAGGGGATGCAGGTTTTACCTTAGTTGGGAGGACTGAGATCCCACATACCCTGGAGCAACTAAACCCATGTGCCGCCACTACTGAGCCAGTGCCCCACATCTAGAGAGTCCATGTGCTGTGCAGAAAGAGCTCTCAGGACTCAACAAAGAACCTGCATGCTGCATGAAGCAATTGCATGCTTCATCAAGACCTGATGAAGCCAAATAAATAAATAGCTAAATAAATATTAAGAATATAAAATAAGTAAAAGTGATTTCTCCTGTAGACCCTAAAATACATCATGAGTCCCCCCAAAACAGATAAAGCATTGGTTCACATACAAGCCTCAGTACGTAGGTGAGGCTCCTTTGTCTGTTAAGAATTTGGCTACTACCTATTCAAGCTAGGCCCAAAAAGAAATATCAGGCAGTGGGGAGAGGTCTCCTTGGAGAAGCAGATGGTCCAGAAAAAAAATATCTTCTGGGAGGACATTGACCCTGAGTGACAGCTTCATTGGTTGCTACCCACTGTTCGGCCATGGATATTATGATTTCATTGGGAGTCCCTGGGTTGGTACAACCTTATGAAAGACCCTAAGCAAGAATGTCCCACCTGAGCCCTTTCCCCATTCCCGATGCTCAAAATTGTGTTGTTGTTCAGTCGCTCAGGCATGTCTGACTCTTGGCGACCCCATGGACTGCAGCACGCCAGGCTTCCCTGTCCTTCACCAACTCCTGGAGCTTACTCAAATTCATGTCCATTGAGTCGATGATGCCATCCAAATATCTCATCCTCTGTTGTCCCCTTTTCCTCCTGCCTTCATTCTTTCCCAGCATCAGGGTCTTTCCCAGTGAGTCAGCTCTTTGCATCAGTGAGTGAAGTGAGTGAAGTCGCTCCGTCGTGTCCAACTCTTTGCAACCCCGTGGACTGTAGCCCACCAGGCTCCTCCATCCATGGGATTCTCCAGGCAAGAATACTGGAGAGGGTTGCCATTTCCTTCTCCACTTTGCATCAGGTGGCCAAAGAATTGGAGCTTCAGCATCAGTCCTTTTAGTGAGTATTCAGGGTTGAATTTCTTTGGGATTGTCTGGTTTGATCTCCTTGTTGTCCAAGGGACTCTCAAAAGTCTTCTCCAGCACCACAATTTGAAAACATCAATTCTTTGGCTCTCTGCCTTTTTTATAGTCCAACTCTCACATCCATATGTGACTACTGGAAAACCATAGCTTTGACTACACAGACCTTTGCGGGCAAAGTGATGTCTCTGCTTTTTAACATGCTGTCTAGATTTGTTGTAGGTTTTCTTTGAAAGAGCATCTTTTAATTTCATGGCTGCAGTCACTGTCTGCAGTTATTTTCAAGTCCAAGAAAATAAAAAAAAAAAAACTGTGAGCAAAGTAAAATGTTGTTTCAAGCTGCTGGATTTGGGGGTCATGCATCATGTGACAATAGTAACTGGAACAGGATTCAAAGCTTTATGAGAACTGTTTGGAAAGCTTTAGATGGCATGTAGATGAGGGGAAAGGACTCCAGGTACAGGAGGTACCTACATGTCCAGATGAGCCTGACTCAGGGGGCTGAGGGTGCTGACGGGCATAGGCAGGAGACCGCCCTAGGTCTGCTTAGGGCTTATTTCTTGGCTCACAGGAAGGACAGATTAACAGGGTGTGACAGAGGGGGTTCAAGGCAAGACTGGTTGGCCACTCATAGCCTCCTGAGGCACTCTGAGCAGTGGTTAGGTGACTTTGGCTTCAGCCAGACCAAATTCAAGTACCAGCTCTGCCACGCCCACTTGTGAGCCTCTAGTTGCATACTTTGCTGTCCATGTTTTATTTTCTTCAAGTGTAAAATGGGACTCAGATTTGCCTAGTAAGTATGCGTCTGGCTGGGTTTCCAAGGGGGCTCAGTGGTAAAAGAATCCACCTGCCAAGCAGAAGACACAGGTTTGATCTTTGGGTCATGAAGATCCTCTGGAGAAGGAAATGACAACCCACTTCAGTAGTCTTGCTTGGGAAATCCCATGGATGGAGGAGCCTGGAGGGCTATAGTGCATGGGGTCACAAAAGGGTCGGACCCAACTTAGTGACTAAACAACAGCAACAATAGGTCTGGTTGGAGGATTCAATTAGATTATGAATATGAAGGACTAGAACTACATGTGTTATTCAAATGGCCATGTGAAATTCAGGGATCTGGTTCTCAACCTTCCAGGATCAGGAGCTCAGTCTTAAAACAGACTCACATTAACCAGCATTGGAGTCTGATGTATAAACTGGCAAGTGGACAAACTAAAGGACCATCAGAAATACAGTTAACAGAGAGCATGGTCATGTGGGCAAAGCAGAGCACCCCTTTCTGAACAAGTACTCATGGGAGTCCATATTCTAATGAGATGGTTGCTATGGAGACTATACAGCGGCAAGAGAGTGGCTTAGAATCATGTTGCAGCCAGCCAGAAACCTGTCACTTTTCCAGGGAGAGCCTCCCACAGGGAAACACAGTGTTAGGTATGCCAGGTCATGATGGCCTCTTCCGTGTACTCCTTGACTTGTGACTTTCGAGGTCTTCCTTTTTATGTTATCTAAGCCAGTGTGGCCCAGATTTTGATTGTTCCTGTTGGGAAATAATTCTCCAGGGGTCTGTCACATTTCTGCCCATCTTGGAAGGGGCCATTGGAAGATGGATTTAGTGTCCTCCCCCAAAACAAAAGGCAGCCATGTTTACTGCCCTCTAGAAAAGATTCTAGTCCCCTAAGCGTGGGGTTTCTCTCCTACACTGCAGTTCCCTGCCTGGACAGGTCTCTATCTGGCTAATCTGCATCGTCACCCTCACGGGATTGGGGAAAAAGGGAATCATTGGAAATACGCTGCCGGCTGTGCCATAAGTCATAACTCTCTTTGTCTCTGACCCAGGTGTCTCGTGCCCTCTGCCAGCATCCTTGAAATTGGCAAGCTAACTTATTAACTAGCAAGTAGAATAACAGCCTGGATGAGAACATTGGGTGTTCCCAAATTCTCCTGCACGCTGACAGCCCTAAGCCATTTGCAAAGAGGGGCTTACTAACCCCTGGCCTGTAGATTGAACTCTGTAGCGCTGGGGGACCTGTCCTACGTCAGTGCCAAGTTCCTGGGGGTACTTTGCTATCATTTGAATGAACCGCTAATGCAATAAAATGATGTTTGTCTGACTCTCGATTTCAGCGCACCACTTTCCCCTCTGTCTCTGCCTGGGCTCTCCCCACCCCACCCACCAGCCTCCACCACAACCCGTCTACCCAGCTCAGCAATGCCCCATGGGCTCTCCAGTCAGTCTCTGAGACCGCAGTGGGGGGAAATGGTGGCTGCCTTTCACCAGAGGGTGTGATCAATGCTACTGTGTTTTTCTTGACTGCTTCTCTATTTTTCCTGGCACGGGCCCTGAGAGCGGAGTGCTTTGTGGCTGTGTCAGCGCCAATTATTAACGTGAATATCATCATTGGTGGCTGTTCCTGCGCCTGGTGGTGCAAGCAAAGCTCAGGCAGGCTTTGCGCCGCTCCGCAGTGATCTCTGTAATTAACTCCGGTGATTCACTGTGTACACCCATTGTGCTCTTTTCAAGGCCCGCGACATCCATTTACATGAGGAGCTAAAAAACAAGTATTTCTGAGGCCTCCCTTTGGAGGAATTTCTCAAGCACTCACCCACCCATCCTCTCCCTAATGAAACGGCCTGACCTTACCCCACCCTCACCTCCTGTCGGAAAATTTGGCCCTTGAAGCTCGGTCATTGAGAAAGATCGAAGGGTTTGGTCCCCTCTTCTTTCAAGAGAGATGCTTGGGGCTGTGCACACCCCTTATTTTTCACTATATACAATGCCCCAAACAGCACCTGGCATTTAGTAGACCCTCAAGAAACGTCCGTTCTGAGTTGGTGACTTTTCCTTCCCAATTTTAGCTGTCAAAATGGACAGTAACTTAGAAGAGCAGTTCTCAGTCGGGGGCTATTTTACCCCTGGGGGACATTTGGCAACATCTAAGGATATTTGGGGTTGTCACAAACAGAGGGATGCTGCAACTGGCATCCGGTCAGTACCAAGGATGCTACAGAGCACAGGCCAGCCCCCACAAGAAAGGTTTGTCTGGGCCCAAATGGTGGCAAGGTGCAGAAGCCTCGGCTTAGATGATGCCACCTCGAGTTCATGTTGCCCTGGGTTTATTTGTGTTGGCGTTTGGTTGGTCTTGAGAAAGCCCAGAGATGGTTTCTGAAGCCCCAGCATGATTGACGTTTTACTGCCTGGATTTTATGTGAACGGCTGCTAATGAACACGGCCTGCCTTGATGACTGCAGAGGGCACCATTCAAACAAACCAATTATGAAGGATTTTTTAATGTAAACTTTTAACCAGGTAGCCCGAGGGCTTGCTGAGCATAAAAGTACAATTTAGAAAACATGAGGTTTTCTGAGGTTCCGGGAGGCCCCTGCAGAATTGATGCAAGCGCTTATGTAGCAGGGCTGGGAACAGTTTTCTGAAGTCGATGAGCAGCTTTGGCCGTTGAGTTACCCTCAAAAGTCATCCCCAACAAAGAGGGTCAGAGGTTCTGCTGCTTCGAGAGGAGCTGGCCACCAGGGGCAGGCTGGTCTGGAGAGTGGGGCGATAGGCAGGGGTAGTGAGGGGGATTCCTAGTTGTCTTCTCCCCAAGTTTGTCCACTTAACTCGCTGATTCCCAGGGAATTGCTGACTCATGGCTCTCCTACCTTTAGCCAGATGGCTGGGGGGTTAGGTAACCTAATGATTCACTCTCTTTCCCTTGGCAGTTGTCTGCTCTGACACCTGTGTATCACCCATGAGAAGCTGGAATTCAGGTCAATCAAGGTAATAGAAAGATCCAAGGATTTCCACAGATTTCTCTTGTTTCTCTTCTCCCTTGAGCCCTGCCTCTCCCTGACTAGGAAAGGAGCTTCCTCTTGGGGATTTGCTGAAGACCCCCTCCTTCTTCTACTTTCTGTAACATCCTTTCTTCCCCTGCTCCCCGCCTCTGTGCTTTTCCTGGAGAGCTATCCACTCCTGACTTCTTCATTTTCTCTTTGACACTTGGTGCTCTATCATGCTTCCCCAGGACTTTTACTTTACAGATCGATGTCAACACAAATGGGATGTGGGTGCTGGTGATGGCCTAACTGGATGTTAGATCCAGCGCTAAACTCATGGCCTTAGATACTTTCTTTTCTAGGTCAATGACCTTTTAAACATCTTTTTATTTATTCATTTCATTCTTAGCAGTAGAACCACTTATTAATTCAACAAATATTTATTGAACATCTGTGACGTGCCAAGCATTATTATAGCTGCAGGCGATGGAACCATGAACAAAAATGCACAAGGTTCTTGCTCTTCTGGGGCTTATATTCTAGTGAGGGGAAGCCAACAATAAACAAAACAATGTCATAATATTTCAGTTCAGTTCAATCACTCAGGTGTGTCCAACTTTTTGTGACCCCACGGACTGCAGCACTCCAGGCCTCCCTGTCCATCACCAACTCCCGGAGTTTACTCAAACTCATGTCCATTGAGTCGGTGATGCCATCCAACCATCTCATCCTCATCCCCTTCTCCTCCTGCCTTCAATCTTTCCCAGCACCAGGGTTTTTTCAACTGAATCAGTTCTTTGCATCAGGTGGCCAAAGTATTGGTTTCAGCTTCAGCATCAGTCGTTCCAATGAAAATTCAGGACTGATTTCCTTCAGGATGAACTGGTTGGATCTCCTTGCAGTCAAGGGACTCTCAGGAGTCTTCTCCAACATTACAGTTCAAAAGCATCAATTCTTTCGTGCTCAGCTTTCTTTATAATCCAGCTGTCACATCCATACATGACCACTGGAAAAACTATAGCCTTGACTAGATGGACCTTTGTTGGTAAAGTAATGTCTCTGCTTTTTAATATGCTGCCTAGGTTTGTCATAACTTTTCTTCCAAGGAGCAAGCATCTTTTAATTTCTTGGCTGCAGTCACCATCTGCAGTGATTTCAGGTGGTGATAAATGCCTGGAAAAAAAAGAAGCAAGATGAAGGATTAGAGATGGATGCTGCTGTAGGTGTTATTTCAGATGGAGCGCATAGGGAAACCTCTCTGACAAGGAGAGCAGAGATCATTTTTGAATTAAATCTTCCTATTACTCTAATATTTAAAATGGTTAAAAGTGGAGATGCTTTGGTGAGGGATTAGAGAATAGGGGAGACTGACATAGATGGAGTGGTCCAGAAAACCTTGTTGGAGAGGCAGCATTTTGTATGGGAGCCAAAAAAACTAGAAGGAACCAGGTTTTGAAAAGTAACTTATTTTTAAAGTGAAAATAAATTGAACTTGGTACAAAAAAATTAATTAAAACAGTAGGGAAGATATAAAGGAGAGGATCCTAATCTCCTGGCTCTGTTGCCCCAAAGACAATCCTGTTACAGTTTCATGTGTCTCCTTCCAAGGATATTCTGTATGTATGTAAGCATTTATGGTAACTCTGTCTTCATCACCCTTTTTAAAAACCAACAGTAACCTATTGTACCCAACATTCTGCACCTTAATTTTTGAAATTTGAAATCATATGGTGGAGATTTTTTCTGTGTTAGCTTGTTAAAATTTCTTTCATTCTTACAACACTGGAGTGGGAGTCCATTGTGGACCTGACTTTTTAATTATGCAGCCAGTCTCCTATTCCTGGTATTAGCTGGTTTCCATTTGCAAATGTGTCTCTATCTATTGGATACATATGAATAGAAATAAATACATTTATTAAATATATTAATTAGCTATATCTGTTGGATAACTTTCTAGAAGTAGAATTGGCTGGGTCAAAGAGGGTGTGTGCTTTCCATTTGGATGGATATTGACAATTTGCCCTGTAGAGGAATTATACCCATTTATCTCCCCTGCCAATTTACAAAGCTACAGTGTTTTTTTAAGTGGATGGATTTTAGTTATTTATTTATTTACTTTTAATGTTTATTTGTTTATTTATCTTTTTGGCCATGCTGTGTAGCACATGGGATCCTTGTTCCCCGACCAGGGATCAAAACCATGCCCCCTGTACTGGAAGCATGGAGTCTTAACCACTGGACTGCCAGGGAATGTGTTTTTAAATGTTTTGATCTCTTTTTGTCTAACTGATTGGTGAAAAATATCTCAGTTGATTTTAATTTGCATTTTATGAGCCCTTCATGAGTTTGAACATCTTCGGAGGTCTGGAAGGGCTGTTGTCTTTCTTGTTCTGTTGTCTAGTGAGGGAATGTCAAGTCAAGAGGCCTATTGGGTGTCCCAGGGGAGACAGTAAGAAGGCATCCAGATACACAAGCTCAGGTGAAACTTTCTGAACTATGGCTATCATTCTGAAAGTCAGTAGTATATAGATAGTACTGTAGAATGAATGAACTTACCGAAAGAGGAATGAATAAGATAGTGAGAAGAAGGCTGAGGACTCAACCTGGGGCTCTCATCCATCCAGAGGTTGGGTGGAGAAGGAGGTTCAACCTAAGATTGAGAAGCAGCTGAGAGAGAGAGAGGAAAGTAGGTAGGAAATAGAAGCTCCAAGAAAAGAGAGTGGCTCGGGAGGGACCAAGGGGTCAACCATGAGGTTGAGGAAAAGAAGAAGGTAGGTACTCTTTACATTTGACCACATGGGGTCATTGATAAACTTGAGGTCAAGTTTGCTGGAGTGATGACAAAGTTAAATTAGACTTGATCAAAGAAGTGAAGTTGGGGCTTGGATGTAACACTTGCAAGGTATTTTGCCAAGACGAGAATTAGGATATTAGGATGTAGTTGGAGAGGGATAAGGGATCAAGGTCAATCTTTTGGTTTGATTTTTTTTTTGAGATGGGAGATACTGGGGAAGTGTCTTTGCAGGTGGAAATGATCCAGGAGGAAGGGTTGCTGATGTGTGTGAGTATGTATAGCTGGGAGCGCAGACTCTTAGAAGGGGAGGGATTCAGGAGCTAGTGGAGGTAGCCTCAGGTGGCAGGAGAGATGGGTCTTCAACTGTATCTTGAAGCAAGAAAAGAGAATGAGATTCTAATGTAGGCAAGTTTGAGGGTGTGGGTGGTGGGAGATGAGAAAATACGAATCCGGTTGCTTGCATTTCCTTCATAAAGAAGGAGGCAGGATCTTCAGACCAGGGTGAGTGGAGGGACAGTGATACAAAATCCATGATCAAGTAGCAAGTGTGAAGTGGGCATCCCCCTGAGCAGGACAGGGACCTCTCCCAGGAGCCGGGATGGAAGTGCCAGGCTTGTTTTAACGCCTTGGAGCCTTGCCGGCCTTCAGGCAGCTCTGCAACTGAGAAGTAAATCCCGAGGCTTTGTGTTGTACAGAGTGGTTAATTTCGAGGTGTCCGATCTCGACGCTGTTCATGGAGTTATTTATGTCTGAGATGATGAAAATTCCCTCCCCCTGCTTCTGGGCCCATAAAAAGTGTGGGGAAGTGGTCAGCATACCAGCCTGCGTCCCTGGGTCGTGTGGATTACCGCTGTCACGGGTGTGTTTCGCACCCCCATCCATCTTCCGCCAGACTCCCCAGCTCACGCCTGTCAGGACGGGGCATTGACCCCTGCTGAGGCCGGGTTCCCGGCTTTGGGCACCATGTGGGCCTGAACACAGCTTGTGAGCAAGTGCTTTTAATAAGCGTCAAGTTCCCCAGTTTCTCCTCTTTCCTGGCCTCCTTCTTATCGTCTAAAGACAGCAGACCCCGGCCCCCACTGAGCGTGGGATATGGTTTCCTACCTAAGCACACACTCGCCACGGGATGGGGTATGTCCTGGGTCCACGGGGGTCCTGGGCGTGTGGTGTTGTGTTACTGCATTCTACGCTGACTAGATTCCTGTTTTCTGGAAAATCCTGTTTAAGGAAAAGTATGGGAGGAGGCTGTCTGAGACACCCCCAACCCCACCCGCTACCCCATCATCGTGGGTCTTTTCAGCTTTGCCATTTTTTTAAAAAAAACAATTTCATTCATTTATTTCTGGCTGGGCTGGGCCTTCCTTGCTGCACGGGCTTTTCTCTAGTTGTGTGAGCGGGGACTACTCTCTAGTTGCAGTGTGAGGGCGTCTCACTTCAGTGGCTTCTCTTGTCGCAGAGCAGAGCTTTAGGGCACGGAGGCTTCAGTAGTTATGGCTCCCGGACTCTAGAGCACAGGCTCAGTATTTGTGGCACACAGGTTTAGCTGCTCCGAGGCATGTGGGATCTTCCCAGACCAGGGATTGAACCTGTGTCTCCTGCGTTGGCAGGTGGATTCTTTACTACTGAGCTACAGGGAAGCCCTGAGCTTTGCCATTTTGGCAAAGGCCCCTAATCTCACTGGATCTGTCTTTCATCTATAAAATGGGACTGATTGTATCTGCCTTGAATATCTATTGTGGGTTTGTGTGTGTGTGTGTGTGTGAAATTTAAGTGAGAGGAGGAATGCAATTTTGCATTTCCATCAAGAATTATTTTTTTTTTTTTTGCCATGCCACACAACATGTGAGATCCTAGTTCCCTGACTAAAGACTGAATCTACATCCTCTGCACTGGAAGCATGGAATCTTAACCACTGGACTGCGAGGGACGTCCCAACAGCGATTATTTTTATTAGTTGTCTCCCCATCCCCTGATTTCTTCCTTGTCCCAATTACAGAATGTCTAGCAGAGCCTGGCACATTCTAAGTTTTCATTAAATGTTTGGGAGAATTAATGAATGAATAGAAGAGGTGAATGTGTTGGTAGGTAAACCTACATACGTGATAATGGTTATAGCTAATGAGCCCTTAATCCTTTCAGACACTCTGGTAAGAATCGTACAGCACAAGTTCATTTATTCCTCACTGGAGGTAGATGGTCATGCTCCCATTCTACAGATAAGTAAACAGAGGCTGAGCAAGACTGAGTTACCTAAGGGAGGTCTCCCACCATGTGAGTGCTGGAGCAGAGATTTGAACCCAGGACTTTCTCGTTTCAGAAGCCATGCTCTGGAGCACTGTGGTGTCATCCTGTGTGTGTCACAGCAGAGGGGACCACTTTGAAAATGACGCTGATGACCTGTACTGAAATTATCTGTACTTTTGTGCGGCTCAGAGAGGGTTGCTAAGTCGTGTCCGACTCTTTGCGACACCATGGACTGTAGCCCACCAGGCTCCTCTGTCCATGGGATTCCTCGGCAAGAATACTGGAGTGGGTAGCCATTGCCTTCTCCAAGGGATCTGTCCAACCCAGGGATCAAACCTGCATCTCCTGCATTGGCAGGTGGATTCTTTACCCCTGAGCCACCAGGGAAGCCCTTAAAGAGTGTTACTTCTGTGTCAAAGATCAGCCTCTGAGAACACGAATAAGCATGGGTTGACTGAGTAAATAAGTTGCTTCGTGGTCCCAGGAAGAGGAAATGGGGTTTCGTGTGTCTGTACCTAGAGTGGCCATGCTGGTTTGGACACAGACTAGCCAGGTGGGCTCAGCCATCCCATGTCTCCAGCAGTCTCAGTTCAGCTGGCTGGGGTGGTGAAGGCGGCAGGCCAAGCCACCAGAGTTGATTCCCTGCTGCCCACCCCAGAACAAACAGAACTGGGATTAAGTAGGGATCCTTGAGGGCTTCCCAGGTGGCTCAGTGGTAAAGAATCTGCCTGCCAATGCAGGAGATGCAGGTTCGACCCCTGGGTCAGAAAAATCCCATGGAGGCAGACATGGCAACCCACTCCAGTATTCTTGCTTGGAGAATCCCATGAACAGAGGAGCCTGATGAGCTACAGTCCATGGGGTTGCAAAGAGTTGGACATAACTTAGTGACTAAATAACAGCAACAACAAGGGATCCTTGGCGTGTATTGCTTTCTTCTCTGCCTTGGTTGGGAGTGGGAAGAGGTATGGGGACAGTGGCCTTTGCGTCTGCTGTCCTTCTGACTCTTGGCTTCTAGGGGCCATTTGTTACCCAAGGTGGCCCATCAGACCAGGCAGTAGGAATTGCCTGTCTCACTGAGACCCTTGGCCAAGCTTCAGAGCATTGTCCCCTACAAGCTGGGTGGTCTCGATTCCCACTCAACCATTTACTCTCCAGTGGATTGGGCAATGGAAGCAGGCACAGGCTTGCCTTCCTCAACCTTCCTCTGGCCTTTAGAGAATAGAGGGCTTTACCTTATGAAGATGGGGTGCTAGGTCCAGAGAGAGCAAGGAGAGCTGAGATCTGAACTTGAGCATGTCAATGCAGTAGGGCTGGATTCAGGGGAGATGGGACAAGACTTCTCTATTTGGGAATAACAGCCCCGAGCAGCCCATGGCGGGCGTGCACTCTTGTGTACTGTGCTGGCTGGCTGTTGTCTCGTTCTAATAAATTAAATCTGTTATATCATCACAGTTATATTCCTGAGACAAGCACTTCCAAGGCAGATTAGAAAGGAACTTAAGGGGATTAAAAGCTTCTCTTAGTGAAAAACAATGTTTCAGATGGGAAATCCATTTACCAATATGAATTTCAGCAGAAATGCATGTTTTCTTTAATGCACTGCTACTGCTCAAAGAAAGCGGGATTTCCCCCCACGCCTCCGTCCTCTGTTTTGCATAAGTTATAATGTGGATTCTGTTGAGCGTAGCAAGCCTCTCAGGGAGATTGATGGCTTCCATAAAGTTGCACGAAAACATTTCTCCTTTGTTCATGGGGGAAAAGAAAAGTGTCTAATGGATTTGGAGTATTAAAAGAGTGTTGGTTTATACTGGAAACCAGGGGAAGTCTAAGAGTAAATACAGACACGAGAGGAAATGGATTAATTGGAGATGGAAACAGTCAATTCTCAGTTATCTGCCTGTGACTTATCTGTAAGAAGTTTAAAACAGGAGCAGAAAGCATCCCAGGGCTTCAGGAGCCTTGCCTGGCTGTCTATCACTGTGTCTACTCAGGGAATTGAAAGCCATTTTAATAACCTGGGCCCAATATAATTTGGAAGGTAATTCTGCTGCTGCAGTTATAAAAAAAAAATCACAGAAGGCGGTCCAAGGGATATGTAATTAATGTTTTTTCCCTATGACTCACAGGTTGGGATTCTCTATACCATTAGAAAGTTGACTTAACTTAAAATCACAAACTAGTTCCCTAAAGCTAACGTGGAGCTCTGATCTCAGGGGGGTTAGAAAACTTAGGACAACTGCTGGGTCAGGCCCCAGCACTCAGGGGCATGGAGATACTTTCTCCAGGAGGCTGGTGAGCCCTGTCTGTAGAGTTGTGTGTGCTTGCAGGTTAAGTCATTTCAGTTGTGTCTGACTCTTTGTGACACTATGGACTGTAGCCCGCCAAGCTCCTGTGTCCATGGGATTCTCCAGGCAAGAGTATTGGAGTGGGTTGTCGTGCCCTCCTAAAATGGATCTTCTGGACCCAGGGATCAAACCCACGTCTCTTAAGTCTCCTGCGTTGGCTGGTGGGTTCCTTACTGCTAACTCTACCTGGGAAGCCTGTAGAGCTACTGTCTGGATCAGTTATAAGTCGTTGTCTGGACCCAGTGCTGACAGTTGGGTTTGGTGCGTTAGTGAGTAATGGTCTGTTCTAGGTAATTCTCAGGAATCCCTGGGGTGCCAAGTGCAAACTTTTCTACCACAGTGCCCCATGGAGCTGGGTATCTGTGACGAGGGCCATGCATGAAAAACCCCTCCCTGACATTTAAGGAGACTGTTTGGAGTGATGCAGAGAGCTCTTCAGGTAGTCAAGGAGTAGAAACTCATTCATACCTGCTCAAATCAGAGGTGAGTCTGCTGTAGGGATGTAACTCTTATGCATCTGAGGGAATGGAGAGAAGCTGGGGCTGGATATAGTCATGGACCAAACCTGCCTCTCTCTTCTTTCTTCTCTCCCTCTCTCGCTCCCTGCTTTCTTGCCTTCCCTCCAGCTCCTCTTTCCTTTTCTCTCACCTCTTTTTCCTTTAGCCAGAAGTGAACTGAGCCAGGGTCTCTCCGAGATCCAGGCCTCAGCAGTATGTCTCCCCTCCACCGCCCACCCCCCCCACTGGCACTCCTTCTGAGAGCCAGGACATTCCTCATGCAAAGCTCCTCAGGGGCCCCTCCTTTCACCAGGAAGACCCTCATTTTGTCCATATTGTGCTGCTGCTACATCTGGTGGAAGGCTTTGCCTCTTAAAAGGAGAGGCTGAACTTTCTGGATTTCATGTTCCTAATTGTCAGCTCTAATAAATCGCAATATTTGCTCACCATTATTGGGTGCTAACTAGGTGTCAGGCACTGCGTTAAGCACTTCACATGGACTAGCTTGTTAAGCTTCAACAGCTTCAATAGCTCTGAAAGCTGGGTACTACCACCAGCCCACTTCAGAGCTGGGAAAATGAGGCTCAGAGAGGTATAGTAACTTGTCTAAGGTCACACAGCTAGCATATGGAAAAGCAAGATGTGAACCCAGGACCTAGAGTCCACGCTTTAACTGCAACACTATGGGGCCTTAATGATCTTCTAACTGGAGTCCTGTGTGTGACTTCACTGAAGGCTATTTCCAGGTTGACCACGTCAGCCTGCAGCCCAAGAAGTCAGTTTTCTACAACCACATGGACGGAGGTGGATTAAAAATGACACATAATGTGAGCTGATATCCAGGATTCTAGCCTCTGTGGGATTTGTTACCTGTGTTGCTGCAAATCCTCACCCCATCCCACTGACCCCCGCCCCCTACCTCCACGGTCCCCCTCCCATGGGCCACCACACATCCTTAGGCTCCAGCTGGAAAGCCCAGTGCTAAAATCTTGCTCAATTTTAATTACAGTTCCAAGCGCCTTGCTGTCAGCTGCCCTTCTGAAATTGTTTTAATTGAAGTTCCATGAATCCTGGCGAGTTCAGACGGAGTTCATCTCTAAAGCCCATCCTGATTTCATTAAAGATTTGATCTTTCTTTTTTCACCAATAAAACATTTATTATCGTTATCTGTTTCCTAACCATTTTCTTTCTCCAAAGAATTGGGGAGAGGGAGGAATCAACCTCATCTTCATGCCAATAAACCTAAGGAATCATCTGTTGATTTTTTTCTGGCGCACAAGAGCAATAACATTTTTTAAAATTAATTATTTTCCTTTTAAATGAAGGTACTCCTCATTCAAGAGGATGTTGAAGCCTATAGGAGCCTATATGAATTATAGTTTATGAATTAACTGCTCTCCAAGCTTAGGAAAGAATCATCTTCCTAAATATTGGTGTTTATTCCCCCCCTTCATTGAGGAGATGTCAGGGCTGTTTTAATAGTTGAAGCAGAATTGGTGTTCTAACACTCTCCACACCCTCCACTCGTGGGAGGTTAAGTTTTAGGAAACGAAGTCAGGGATGAACCAAATGATGTAAAAATAAAACTGCACTGCAAAGTGTCTTGTTGACCCCTGAGTGTCAATAATTAACAGTTAATTGCTATTGAATCATCGTCGCCCAGTCTTGGCTGGGGTCACGATTTACGCCCAGGAGTCCACTCATTGTCTGTGTTTGCGATTACCTGCTCTGCGAGGTTCTTCGCAAACCTGATCCCTGTCTCCCATTTGGTGGATCTGAGTCACAGTGTTTTTGTTTAAGATTTCAGCTGCAGCCCCTTCTCCATCTTTGTTTCATGTATGTAATATACTTAAAGTGCACTAAATGACAGTTTATAATATCATTATCTACAGTTAAAGATATTATAACTTCAAAAATGAAAAGAAAGTATAGCCATATGTGGAAATGGTCTATTTTCTGCCCTTTTAACCTCCCTCCCTGGTAGTTTCAGCTGGACCAGACAGGCAACAGCACGAAAATCATAGGTCTGCAAAATCATTTTGCTATTTTAGCCCACAGTTGTCATGAAAGGAAACTGGGTTATTTAGACAGTAAATAACAACTGAGGACTAATTCATTTGGCTTTTTTCTCTATTTCTCTCTCTCTCTCTTTTATTTTGGCACTGGGCTCCAATATGTTCTTTATTACATGGTTTGATAATTCAAGGATGGCTCTGCACCCCCGCTGCCCTGCCACCGCACCCCCCCCGCCCCACCCCCAGTGACAGGGGAGTTGATTTAAAACTTCACTCTGAAGGGCCCTGGGGTTATTAGGAACAGTGTGGACGGAGTATGGATTAGGTTTAAAAGTAATAAAAAAGTGGACCTGTTGGTTAGGTGAAAAATTCACTATCAGATTCCTGAGTGCAGGGCTCCTTTTCATGTGCAAACGGCACTAAATGAAGCATTTAATTCAACAAATCCAGAGTTCTGATCCGCCAGAAATAGAGACTGGGTTAGTTCAATTTGTAACAAACGATCTCCGTATGATCAAAGTTCTGAGCGCTGATTTCAACATGCTGCTTAAATTAGCCTAACACCAAAGTCTTTGGCTCGGAGACAGTATTTGGAATGTCTTACCAGAGGAGAAATTCCTTCTCACACATGGTTCTAATATGCCATGCCAGCTTTGCTTTTTAATGGGCTGACAAGGAGGCGCGGTGCTAACTTTTCTGACTCCAGAAAGTTCTTGTGCTGTCACCCGCAAACCAGCTAGGATAATTTTTCCTTGGCTTCCTTATTAAAGGCTGAATGAAAGGATTGTGCAGCTTTCTTAATGTCACTTGGTCTGTTTGCCATAAATTCAGGCGTTCATGATGAAAGCTGCACTTAGATTTCGCTGGGAAATGGAATCAAGGAGAATGCACCCAGGTTCACAATAAATAACGAAGCGTGAGTTATTAAGTGAATTTCATATACCCAGGCCTTATTACATCAGCAGTTTAGATAATGGCTTCTGAAAAAATCCATCCATGTCTTTCACGGCCAAAGTGCGGAGGGGCGCGGTGTCCAGAGGGCGCCAAGGTGGACAGACAGAGCCAGCTGGGGTGAGAATGGAAGACGTGGTATTTGAAAAATAATATAATATTTACATTTTTGCATGCTGTTTGCCTTTTTAGCTCAGCGGGGAGACCAGCAGGCCTGTTGGCCAACATGACCTGTATCACTGCAGGCTTCCTGCCTGCAATTGTTTGTTTTTTTGCAGAAGGAAGACTGGGGGTTGTTTAGACTATGAGCCTAATTTTAGAGGATGATAATTATGTTGCTTCTAAACCACATATTTTCCAGAATTTGCTGCCCCATGAAAATAACTTGCATGTGTGTCCAGCCTGGCTGGCAGCCAGCTTGATGTCCAGACCCTGGTTCTCTGTGTCATCCGTGGGGACTCCCAGGGACCAGGATTGGGTGGCCCGGGTTGTGGAAAGGGCTTAGTTTGGGGAGGCAGAGAGCTGGGTTTGGGCTCCACCATTCTTTTGGATCTTGGGTCAGTCGTATTACTTCCAGGGCAGCATTTTGCAGAATATCAACCTCTGATGTGCTCTGCAGGACATCTAGATCACACGAGCTTGGGAATCTTTGCCAGCTCTCTTCTCTTCTTCATGATATACGATACACACAGTTTCATCATCTATGTCGTCTTTAACCTAGCTCAATCCTACCTACCCTTCAGGTCTCTGATTCTCAAACGCACTCTTTCTTTACAATATAAATCATGATTGTAGTCAATCTGCCAATTACCCGGGAAGTCATTGGATGATGTGAGTGTCCACTCAACACCAACCTCTTGAGAGCAGGTGCTGTCTGCTTTGTGATGAACTGGTGCTTAGCCCGATGGCTGCCGTGAAGTAGATGCTCCATCATGATTTGAGAAATTACTGAATGAAGACAGTGCTCTTTCAGGTTCATGAATATTTGAATCAACTTGGAGGATCCCATTAAAGTGGAGGTTGTGATTCAAGTTGTAGGTCTGGAGTGGGGCCTGAGAGTATGTATTTCCCACGTGTTCTGATGTGATGCTGATGTCACATTTTGAGTTGTTGTTTAGTCACCAAGTCCTGTCTGACTTCTGTGACCCCACGGACTGTAGCCCACCAGGCTCTTCTGTCCATGGTATTTTCCAGGCAAGAATGCTGGAGTGGGTTGCCATGTCCATCTCCAGGGGATCTTCCCAACCCAGGGATCGAACCTGTGTTTCTCACATTAGCAGGTGGATTCTTTACCACTGAGCCACCATGGAAGCCTCTGCATTTTGAATAGCAAGGAATTAAAATGTTTGTGTTGAATCCTAAATATAACAAATTCTGTTTACCCTATCCTGGTGGAGTGCCTAGTGATACCTATGGGCTATGAGTGTTACTTTATTCATCTCTAAAATGAACTAAATGCTCTTTAAGGATCCTTGCAGCTTAAAACATTACGGTCTATGGATGTGTTGCTCTGAAATGGCTGCTGAGTCAGTACTGGGATGGGGGAGGGGAGCTTCCCCAAGCACATGGTCTTTTGAGGGACGTGAAAAAGGTCATCAAGGGGGTTTTGGGCTCAGTCTGGCTGAGCTCTTTCAGACTCAGTTCTGGCTCCTCGAGAGGCGGCTAAGTATCTGCTGGTCCCGATTGGAGAGATGACCCTTTCTATTCCTCCGCATTGGCTGTGAGAGGCTGGGAGGACACGTTCCATGTGTCCAGGATCAGGATGAATCAGGTATAGGGCAGTAGGGGAAACATGAATGAAGCAGGTCCAGAGAGTATGACAAAGACAAGAAAAAAGAACCCTGAAAATTCAACACCAAGCAAACATCACTCATCCAACTAAAACATGAGCAAAAGATTCAGACCGATAACACCACCAAAGGAGGTAAATACACTGCAAGTGGGAGCATGAAAAGATACTCAGCATTACTTGGCATTGTGCTGTGTGCGCTGAGTCGCTAAGTTGTGTCTGACTCTTTGCAAACCCATGGACTGTAGCCCGCCAGGCTCCTCTGTCCATGGGATTCTCCAGTCAAGAATACCCGAGTGGGTTACCATGCCCTCCTCCAGGGGATCTTTCCGACTCAGGGATCGAACCTGCATCTCTTCTGTCTCTTGCATTGGCAGGTGGGTTCTTTACCTGCTGTCTGGGAAGACCTATTTTGTTTTAAGGGTTTGCAGATTAAAATGAAAATGAGATGTCACTCACTACACAGCTACTAGATTAACTAAAAGTCAAAAATACTGACAATACCAACAGCTGGATGTAAGCAACAGAAAGTCTCATTCACTGCTGGTGGAAATGCAAAGTGCTACAGTCCTTTGGAAGACAGATTGGTAGTGTCTTACAAAATTAAATGTGCCTGAGTCATACAGTCCAATAACTGAAGCCCTAGGTATCCACCCAATTGATTTGAAAACACGTCTATACAAAAACCCACTTGCAAATGCTTATTGCAATTCTATTCATAATCACCAAAACCTAGAAGTGAGTGAGATGTTCTTCAATAGGTGAATGGATAAAACAAATGGATAAATTATACATACATTATTAGAATGTTATTCAACAATAGAAAGAAATGTACGATCAAGGCAGGACAAAGTATGAATGAATCTTAAATGTATTATTACATAAAAGAAGCCAATCTGAAAAAGATATGAACTATATAATTCTAATTATATGTCATTCCTGAAAGGGCAAAACTAAAGAGGCAGCAAAAAGACCAGTGATTGCCAAGGATTTAAGGTGAAGTGAAGGAGGGCTGAATAGACGGAGTTCAGTATATTTTTTAGGTCAATGAAACTGTTTTGAAATGCTACAGTGATGATCAAGATACTACACATTGGCAAAACCCACAGACCTTTGCAGCACAAAGAGTAAATCTTGATGTACATTTATTTTAAAAGAATAGTTTAGGAGGTTGAGAAAATGTCAAGAAGGAATGCAGAATATGACAATCTAACTGTATCATGAATGTATGAACCAGTCTCACTGAAGCGGGCAGGGGACGAAGATGCTGTCCTAAATAACTTTGGAAATGAATGAAACTGTAAGGCTCCAGGGGAAGGAAGTATGGCACCCTACTCTCACTGATGAAGTTGTTTCCCATAAAGGTATGAGTTAAGAATTCTGGAACCACTGTACATGTACACCAGAACTGAACAACGAAGTAAATGAATGGTGGATGACAAGAGTGTGGTTTTTCACACTTGGAGTGGGTTATAGACAAGGACTCTAGAGGAGGTTAGCGTGAGCCTTAGGGTGGTGGATCAGAGTTGGAGACATCTGAATGCACTCATGTTTAGCTTTGTATCGCTACATATAGTTAGATGTAGAAGTTTTAACACATACGTATATATATGCATTGGTTACTATACATACATATATGTTCTTGCTTTTTCAGCTGACAAAGTTTAGAAGTAATGACATCCCAATTGTAACATCCAGAGCTGGAGGCAAGATCTTGATTTTTTTTTTTAATTTACTGGAATATACATGAATTACAATGTTGTGTTAGTTTTTGCAGCTCAGTGAAGTGAATCATCTATAGCTATACGTATGTCCCCTCCCTCTTGGAGCTCCTTCCCACCCACTCCCCATCCCACCCATCTGTGTCATCACAGAGCACCGAGCTGAGCCTGCTGCTCTGTACAGTGGGTTCCCACTAGCTACGTGTCTTACCCAGGGCCGTGTACATTTGTCAATCCTAACCTCCCAGTTCATCACACCCTCCCATGTCCACATATCCATTTCTTATGTCTGCGTCTCTATTCCTATCCTGCAAATAAGTTCATCTGTACCATTTTTCTAGATTCCACATACTTACATTATATGCAATATTTATTTTTTCTTTTGCTGACTTACTTCATTCTATGTGACAGACTCCAGGTAATTCCATGTTTCTACAAGTGACCCAATTTTGTTACTTTTTATGGCTAAGTAATATTCCATTGTATATATGTACCACATCTTCTTTATCCATTCACCAGATCTTAAATTTTAGTATCACTCATTCTCCAATAAAAAGAACCAGAATGTGGAGAAATTGTTGATTCTTGGGCTCCAGGACTGGGGCATGAAATATACCACATGAGCATAGAACATGTTGTAGTGCCAGAAAGTAAGAAGGAGCTGAAATACCAAACATAACCAGAACACCAAACCCATAATGATGGGACTATATCAAAAGGATCCAGGATTTCAAGTGAAAGACCACTATAATGTCCAGAACTAGAACCATATAAGTGATAAGTCCATGCTGATGCAAATATGTGATTGAATAAGTAAATACATGGGGGGGGGCGGGCAGAGAATAGACCAATCTTCTGTGTAGAAATCAAAATGGTTTATGTCGATATTCTACCCTCAAGGAGGTAAAGCACAACCTCCACTCCTTCAGTAACTTACCAGGAGGACAGGATGGAAAAAGAAAACAAGAAGAGCATGGCTTCACAGTGGAGAAGGCAGACAAATACCACCTCAAGCCCAGTGATCAAGGTCAACGTCAACTGTGATTGCCTTAGTAGTATGCACACTTGATAAAGTGGCTTCCCAGGTGGCGCTGGTGGTAAAAAAAAAAAACCCGCCTGCCAATGCAGGAGACATAAGAGACATGGGTTCTATCCCTGGGTCAGGAAGATCCCCTGGAGGAGGGCACAGCAACCCTCTCCAGTATTTTTGCCTGGAGAATCCCATGGACAGAGTAGCCTGGTGGGCTGCAGTCCACAGGCTGCAAAGAGTTGGGTGTGACTGAAGTGGCCTAGCGCAGCACACAGCACCCTGGATACAGTGGGTCAGGAACGGCTCTTCACCTCTGTGGTCTTCTTCCCCCAAACACACGACCTCAGTCTAACCATCAGAAAAACGTCAGACAAATCCCAGGGAAGGGACATTCTTGATACTGCTTAAAACTGTCAAGGTCATCAGAAAACAGAAATTCTGACACATGTCCTAGCCATGAGGAGCCAAAGGAGCTATGATGAGTAAATGTAATATGGTGTGCTGAGTGGGATCCGGGAATAGAAAAAGAACGTCAGGGGAAAAGCGAGAAAATCTGAGTAGAGTATGTGCATGCTCAGTTGTGTCTGATTCTTTGGGACCCCATGAACTGTAGCCTACCGACCAGGCTCCTCTGTCCATGGAATTGTGCAGGCAAGAATACTGGAGTTGGGTGGCCATTTCCTACTCCAGAAGATCTTCCTGACCCAGGGATTGAATCACATCTCTTGTGTCTCCTGCTTTGGCAGGTGGATTCTTTACCACTGAGCCACTTGGGAAGCCTGAATATAGTACAAGTGAAAGTCTCTCAGTCGTGTCCAACTCTGCTACCCCGAGGACTATACAGTCCATGGAATTCTCCAGGCTGAAATACTGGAGTAGGTAGCACTTCCTTTCTCCAGGGGATCTTCCCATCCTAGGGATTGAACCCAGGTCTCCCGCATTGCAGGCAGATTCTTTACAAGGTGAGACACAAGGGAATACAGTACAGACTTCAGTTAATAATAACGTACCCATATCAGCCTATTCACTACGACATATGGACATGTTAAAGAAAGATATTAATAAGGGAAAGTGAGTGTGGAATAGATAGGAACATACACTGTTCTACCTTCAGAAGACCTTTGCAAATCTAATATGGTGGGTGGGGAAGGTTGTGAAGTGGTCAAGGTCATTTAGCAATGGTGGGGGAGGGTAGAATTCGACAAAGCCTAGGTTTTTCCTCCTTCCACCAAAATACCCTCTGGCCTCCACCCCATTCACCAACTGAGTGGTGTACTGGGATTATAGCACAACACATTTCTATGCATTGTCTGGAAGTTTCAGTCATGATCTTCAGCTGTACACCCTCAATGTGGAGGCATGGTGGGTGGCAGGGTGTGTGTGGCACCCTTGGTTTCATGGGAATGGCCAAAGTTGGGTAGATTCCACGTGGGAGGGCTTTTCTGGGATCTATGCTCTTGTCTGGTGAGCACTTCGTGGGACACTGCATAGACAGGGATCTTTGTGGAGAAGCCCTTTGATGGCACTAATGATAAAGAACCTGTCTACCAAGGCAGGAGAAGTTAGAGACTCGGGTTTGATCCCTGGGTCAGGAAGATGCCCTAGAAGAGGACATGGCAACTAAGTCCAGTATTCTTGCCTGGAGAATCCCATGGCCAGAGGAGCCTGGTGGGCTACAGGCCATAGGGTTGCACAGAGTCAGACACGACTGAAACAGCTCAGCACGCAGGCAGATAGGTGTGGGCCCCTTGTGCTTTGCCACTGCAGAAAGCAGGGACACCGGGGCTGCCCTCCAGCGCTTTGTCTGTTGCAGGGGCCTCGAAATGAATGCTATCTGCTGCTCATCCCAGTGCGCATGCTCCCCCTCCAAACTTGTTGGCTCCCCGGCAGGAGAAATGCTCTGTAGTCTGTCTGGGTTCATATCCCGGCTCTGCAGTTTTACCAGTTAGGTGATCTAGGGAAAGCAGTGGAACCTCTCCAAGCCTCAATTTGCTCATCTGTCAGATGCAGCTAAACAGCTATTCATACCTCAGAGTCTGTGGGGCAAGTTCAATGACACTGTGCATCAGTGCTTGACAAGGGTCTGACCAAGACAAACATGGATATGTTATCGTTTTTATTCCTAATTATTTCTGCCTTCTTTACCCCTCTCCCCCCTCCCCATTTCCTCTCATCTTTACTCAACCAAATCCTTTCCTAAATGGCACCTTTATGTTATGTGTGCCCCTTGCTTTGTCTGCATTTAGTTGGGGCTTCAGGGATCATGAATGGTTACACTGAGAGGCAGGGTAAGTTTCAGGTGTAAATGGGGTGAAAATGGCTATATACCCCAGAGGACTGGTGGAGCAGAGGAGGGCTGCTTTTCACTGCCTGCCTCCTGATTTCCAAGTTGGTCCCTACAGGGGTCTGCCTTGGGTGTTCACCATGGTTGTCAGGGTCAAGGAGGACACTCCTCTCAGTGCCAGCCGTGCCTCCCTGCACTGGAGCTTCTTGCTTGGATGGGGCTACACTCATAGCTTCCTCACCCCAGACCTGTGCCCCATCTTCCCTGGCCTCCAACCAGGGCAGAAAGTAACCTATATGATATGCCAGCATTGGGGTAGGAAGAGCCCTCAAGCCCTCTGTCTGAAAACAGACCGATTCTACTCTGAACAGCCTGTCCCGTGCCCCTCAACCTGGGCTGCCCATCTAATCCAGGACTTGACCCACATCTCCTGACTTCAAAGCCTGTGTTCTGATCATTGCATCATTTTTTTCTGTAAAAGTAGTGACAAGAATGGTAATTTTCCTTTTTAAAATATTATGTCAAAATGGGGGGAAAATGGTAACTTTAGGGTACTCATATGAGGGCTTCCCTCATAGCTCAGCTGGTAAAGAATCCACCTGCAATGCAGGAGATCCCCATTTTATCCCTGGGTTGAGAAGATCCCCTGGAGAAGGGATAGGCTACCCACTCCAGTATTCTTGGTCTTCCCTTGTGGCTCAGCTGGTAAAGAATCCATCTGCAATGCAGGAGACCTGGGTTCTATCCCTGGGTTGGGAAGATCCCCTGGAGAAGGGATAGGCTACCCACTCCAGTATTCCTTGTGGCTCAGCTGGGTAAAGAATCCATCTGAAATGCGGGAGACCTGGGTTCTATCCCTGGGTTGGGAAGATTCCCTGGAGAAGGGAAAGGCTACCCACTCTTGTATTCTGGCCTGGTGAATTCCACGGACTGTATAGTCCATGGAGTCACGAAGAGTCGGACACGACTGAGCTACTTTAAAAAGAAAATTAGAGTACTCATCCCAAGGAATTGCATGGGAATTTTTAGTGGCTATTGAGAACTAAAATTCTGGGCTTTACTCCACCACGTCACACAGACGTTTACTCCTATGGGATACACTCAGCAGAGCTCAATTTAGAATTTCCAAAAGCCCAAGACAAGGGAGTTGTCCCTTTATCCAGTTGAATCTGGTTAGATAGATAATGTGTGTTTCTGTGACTCCTATAATACAATAATAATAATTTTAAAAAGAAAGTCTTTTCTTCTACTCATTTTTTTTTTAATGGTGGAGGACGATTCCAGAGCAATCAATTTAAATGCTGTTCGATCTGCTCTCCAGAGAAAGAATTCAGACACACTCTGGTCAGATAAAGCTTCTCATCTCCTTAAAAACGCCACTTGGATGGGGCTTAAGCATCTTTGTTCCTTCTCCTCAAGTTGTGAGAGATACATGTCATTTCGAGAAGTATGGAACTAATTGAGGGCTATGTCCAGCTCTTGTAGAGGTGAACAGGGCAGATAAATAAAAACTCCATTGCACATAAATCTTTGCTCCCAACATCAAAGAAAGCAGGATCCTGCTAAGTGTATTTGTATAATGCAGTAATTTATGCAAAAAGCAGCTTTGATAAATGTCCCCTAATTTATTGTCATGTATCTCAAATCAAAGTCAAACATTTACAGCCTGAGCCTGAAGGAAGCCAGGCCTCAGAGAGCCAAAGGGGTTTGAAGTAAAGTAAAGCTACATTGGGCAAAAGGTTAAACGGGATCTGGTTTGAATATTAAAAACTTTCTACAAATGATGGTGAAAGAAAGAGGGGACTAGTTTGGCTTCTAAAAATAAAGCGAAGCAGATTCCCCCCTGCCCCCCCAGAGATTTTTCTTCCAAGGATAGACACGATCCAGGCACTGAACTGGTCTTCGGAGAAAAGAATCAGGGGGTGGGGGGGGGCAGCTGAAGATCCTTTATGTACAATCACAGCAAGACAAAGAAAAAGACTGTTGATTGGGTGCCTTAATGTACGCCAAGCACTGTGTTGAGTATTTTGCATCTCTTATCTTGTGGTTTCTATGAAGCACTGTGAAGGGATATTCTTATCATTCTTGTTTAATAGCTGGGGAAACTGAGGCAGCACATGAACTGAGAAGGCAGAAGACTCAGAGAGGTACAGACCTTCTTTCTTTTGTTTTTATATGTATTTTTTTTTTTTTGTGTGTAGGGAGGAGGGGGCTGTTCTGGTCTTAGTTGCAGCATGCAAGATCTTCACTGCTTAGTTGCTTTGCAGAATGTGAGATCTTAGTTCCCTGACCAGGGATCGAACCCGCATCCCCTGCCTCTCAAAGTGGATTCTTAACCACTGGACCGTGAGACAAGTCCCTAGACTCTCCTTCTTAGTGAATTGGCTCATCTTCACTCTTGTTCCAAGGGCAGGTGGGAGTCACTGAGTAGGGAGTTTCCTGAAAGGTGAGGGTCCAGGCTTTGAATCCCGTCTGTACCACTTTCCAGCTGTGTAATTCTGGGCAAATTCTTTAACCTCTCTGAGCCTCAAAATACCCATCTATTGAATGAACCAAACAGTGGTGCTTTCATAATGTGGATGTCATGAGGGTTAAAAGAGAGAACTCCTGTTGAATGTAGGACAAGCATCACACCCATGAATGTCATAGCTACTGGGTATGGGTTCCACATTCCAGTCCCAGAACATGGATGAGCCTAGGGTCCCCCCAGCTAAACCCTAGGAAACTGTCACAATCCTAAGAGGCTGGGAATGACCCAGCCTTTGTCACCTGATATTTTTAAAATTTTCAGTCTGAAGGATTCTGCACACCCATGATCCCTGTGAAATAAACTCACAACCCCAGTAGTAGCATTGCCATAGACAGCAGCTGTTTAAAAGATTTTACTGCCCATCTGGTGACTTGGCGTAGTCCTCAGACTGGTTCCAGGAGTCAGGGCTTTGCTCTGTGATTCCACCAGCTGGTAACTGGTATTGCAAACCCATATTCGGATCTCAGCCTTCTGGTTAATAAAACTGAGACAGGGAATGGACTTGTGAAGGGCAGGATGTTCTCCCCATCTGAGGGTTTAGTCTCCAAGGCCTGGATCATGTTGCTGGTTTCTGTCCAGGGCGAGGCCCTTGGCAGTTGTAAATCTCATGGTTCAGGACATGTGTGGGTTTAAGGGGTTTGGGAGCATGTTTGCCATTGACTTGTTGGCTTTGTTCAGTGCCCGTGGCTGTGGATGGGGTGGGAGGGCAAGGCGCTTCCCACCCAGATGGTGCCTGAGAAGTTTCACCACTTGACTTTTGAAACATGCAAATGAAGAACTTTTCTTTCACTTCCATTCTCAGCCAGAGCTGGGGAAGTGGGATGGTGGGAGCGGGGGTTGCCTATACTTTTGAACCACAGTGGATTAGCCCAGAACATCCACTTGAAAACATTCTCACTTTGAGAGGGAAATAGAACCAAAGGAATCTGGTGCTAGAGTTTGAATTCCAGAAATATCCCTCCTTGGTTCTAGGAACCTTAGATTTATTCCTGACTACTTAGAACTCTACTTTCCTTATCTATAAAATGGGTGTGCGTGCGTGAGTGCCAAGTCGCTTCAGTAGTGTCTGACTTCTTGTGACCCTATGGACTGTAGTCAGCCAGGCTCCTCTGTCCATGAGATTCTCTAGGCAAGAATACTGGAGTGGGTTGCCATTTCCTTCTCCAGGGGATCTTTTCTGACTCCAGGTTTGAACATAAGTCTCCTGTGTCTTCTGATTGGTGGGTGGCTTCTTCACCACTGAGCCACCTGGGAGAAGGCCAGCTTAATTGGGAATGGAAGAGGAATAGATTTTTTAATTTTCTTTTTGGCTTTTGGTTGCACTCTTAAGTTCTCTCAGATGCTCAGAAACCTGTCTTTGTCTAGTCTTAGGTGAAATGCTGCTAAACTTTATGATGCTTTTGAGCAAATTTGAAAATGACACCCCCTCCAGGAAGTCACATGGTTTGCCAAGTGGGCTGTGTCTCTGTGCAAAGAAAATGGTTTCCCTTCTCTCTGGGCAGGTGTGGCCTTGCATCGGGCATCCATATAGGTAACCATAGCACGGGTTGGGCTTCAGTCCTCACTCACCCCTCAGGAGGGTCTTTTGCAGTCACCAACCTGCACAACTGTACATGACAGCCCTGCTACTGGGCCTCCCTCATTCCCTACCATTCCAGAACTTTTAAAGCTGTTGTCTGCAAAGTGGGATGAATTTATCATTGGTTGTCTTTCAGAAGCTCCTCATCATGTGTGTCTATTCTGGAACAATATCCCCAAGTATATTGGTCACTCAGTCATGTCCGACTCTGCAAGTATCCCCAAAGGAGGGGGTGAAAATGGTAAGAGTACCACAGAGGGGCTTGGAAGCAGGAATGGGAAGCAGGACTGGAGTGAGGAGAAAGAGCTGGAAAATGTCAGAGAGAAAACCCAGGCCTGAACTGTGTCTGCTGGGGCCAGCTGCATGGTTTGATCTGGGAACTTTGGAGGGGCCTTGCCCATCAGTAAAGATCTGCAGCTGTCTGCCACGGCCTTCCGGGCTGGCCCAGCATCAAGGGTTTGTGACCTGTGCGGTCTGCTGGGAGGGTTCTGAGCCTGGTTTTAACACTCTGTGGTGACTGTCTTGAAATTTTTAATACTTTTAAATAAAGTGTTAGTCTCTCAGTTGTTTCCTGCTTTTTGTGACCTTATGGAATGTAGCCCACCAGGTTCCTCTGTCCATGGGATTTCCCAGGCAAGAATACTGGAGTGGGTTGCCATTGCCTTCTCCAGGGAAGGGATTGAACCTGGGTCTCCTGCATTGCAGGCAGAGTCTTTCCCATCTGAGCCACCAGGGAAACCTACTTTTAAATAAAGGACTCCTCATTTCATTCTGCACTGGACACTGTGAATTACATAGCTGGTTCCTCTCTCACTTTTGTGGGCCTTCTGTGGGGGCTGGGGGTGGGGGTTGCAGGGGCGGTGGTTGTTTTGATGGAGAAGCATTTGTTTGTCTATGCCGTCATTCAGCCAGTATTTACTGTGTACATACTGTGTGCCAGGGGCTTGAGATCTGGCAGTAAACAAATAAGGCAGGGTCCTGACTCTCAGGGAGCTCACATACTGTGTGTGCCAATTGGAAAAGGGTCAACAATGCAGTGAGTAAACAGGGCACTTTCAGAGGATGAGGAGGGCATACAGGTCTGAAGCAGGGTAATGCCATGGAGAGGGGCTAGATTGGGCCATGTGAGAAGGCATCTTGGAAGAGCGACACTTGAGCTGAGATCTGAGTGATGGAATAAGAACCAACTATGTCCTGGGAGTTGGAGGTGAGACCAGGATTTCAAGCCCAAGGAATAGCAAGTGTGAAGGCCCTGAGTTAGGACAGAGTTCAGGCTACATGGAACCTGTAGGCATAAAGATGGGTTTGGATTTTATTTTAAGGCTTTAGTGCATTTTTTACAATATTGCATCTGTTTTATGTTTTGCTTTCTGGCCACGAGACATGTGGGATCCTAGTTCTCTGACCAGGGGTCAAATCCGTACTCCCTGTGTTGGAAGGTGAAGTCTCAAACACTGGACTGCCAAGGATGTTCCCCAGGGGTTTGGACTTCAAATACAAGAGACATTGTGGGGAAGTAACAGAAGTCTTACGGGTAATGATAAGTGCCCTTTGTTAGACAGCTTCTTTGCTCCAGGCTCCCTGTAAATACTTATGCTTTTTATCTACCATGTAAATGATACACTGTTTCCATTTTCCAGATGAGGAAACTGAGGTCCAGTGACCCAAGGTCACCCAGTTTGTATATAAGAGAGCTGTGGTGAGAAGCGAGATCTATCTGATTCTGAGGACACTGCTCGCCAGCTCTTCATTGATAGTCTTGATCAGTGCTGCCTTCTGACTGCCTCTGGGTGGGGCTCTCTGCTGGGGTGATGGTGTTTCCCCAGTGTCTTCTGTCCCTTCTTGGGCTGAGAGACCTCTGAGCACCAGCCGTGGAGATGAGAGATGAAGCAGTCTTTCATCACGTCACTGGAGGCTGTAATGAAATTTTATCCTATGATACTTAAATAAAGACAGCTGGGAGAAGCTGTTTAGGAGACACAAATGAGAACTTGGTTCAGATAGCTTTGTTCAACACTGTTTTGGCTCTGCCTGGATTCAAGTCCAGAAGAGTGGGAGAGACTAAAACATATTAATTAATTGCAACGGAAACTCAGTGGTCCAGAAATGGTGAGTTGACTTTTATTTCTGGACGACCTCCAAAGCCTCTTGATCTATAAGCCTGTCTCAATTAAATTTTAGAACCAACATGATCAGAACACGCTCCTAAACACTGCTGCAGATATATCTGCCTTCAAAGGCTTTCCGACCTGATAGAGGAGGCTAGGTGCGGTGGGGTGGGTCTTTCAAAGCAGACTACAGATGCCATAAGATGTATTAAAAAGGATGCATGGAAGTTTTAAGGATGAGAAAGTTTACATCCACTTAGTGCAATTAAAAAAATAATTTATTATTTATTTTTGGCTGAATTGGGTCTTTATTGCTGCCCACAAGCTTTCTCTAGTTGCAGCAAGCAGCGGCTACTCTCTAATTGTGGTGTGTGGGCTTCTCATGCTGTGGCTTCTCTTGATGTGAAGCACAGGCTCTAGGCTGCTTTAGTAGTTGCGGCTCACAGACTCCAGAGCATGGGCTCAGTAATTGAGGTGCACAGGCTTAGTTGCCCCACAGCGTGTGGAATATTAATTCCCTGACCAGGGATCAAACCTGTGTCCCCTGCACTGGCAGGCAGATTCTTAACCACTGGGCCACCAAGTAAAGTCCCTGCTTAGTGGAATTTATTCATGCATGCAAACAAATAGAGGGAACATCTACAAGAACCAGGCACCAGGAATATGAGCAAAATGGGATCCCTGCCCTCACAGATCTCACATTCTAGAGAGGGAAAAAGACAAGAAACAGATGAACAAACAGGATAATTTCAATGAAGGACACAAATAAGAAAGATGATAGAAGGTGAACGGTGGAGGGTGGGCAACTTGGGATTGCGTGGTTAAGGAGACTCTTTCTCACTGGTGACCTTCAAGTTAAGACCTCAAACATGAACAAAACAGAGAAGTCTTCAAAAAGGGGGCAGCTATCGCACGCTGAGGAATCTCCATTAATACTTTTCTTGCTTATTTGTGTTCTTGGTTTATTGCATGGTACTTTGATGTATGAGTATATACTGTTGTGACAACCTCTGAGAATTACAATGTTACCTAGACCAAGTATGGTCCCTAAGTAGAGGTGATAGGTTGTTGTTCAGTCACTCAGTTGTGTCTGATGCTTTGTGACCTCATGGACTGCAGCTCACCAGGCTTCCCTGTCCTTCACTAATCTCCAGAAATTTGCTCAAACTCATGTCCATTGAGTCGATGATGCCATCCAGCCGTCTTATCCTCTCTCTCCCCCTTCTCCTCCTGCTCTCAATCTTTCCCAGTATCAGGATCTTTTCCAATAGGTTGGCTCTTCATATCAGGTGGCCAAAGTATTGGAGCTTCAGCCTCATCATCAGTCCCGCCGATGAATATTTAGGGTTGATTTCCTTCAGGATTGACTGGTTTGTTATCCTTTCTGTCCAAGGGACTCTCAAGAGCACCACAATTTGAAAGCATTCATTTATCAGCCTTCTTCATGATCCAACTCTTACATCCATACATGACTACTGGAAAAACCACTATATGGACTATATGGACATTTGTTGGCAAAGTGATGTCTCTGCTTTTTAATATGCTCTCTTTTATCATAACTTTTCTTCCCAGGAGCAAATGTCTTTTAATTTCATGGCTGCTGTCACCATCCACAGTGATTTTGGAGCTCAAGAAAATAAAGTCTGTCACTATTTCCATCTTTAACTCGTCCATTTGCCATGAAGCGATGCGTGGTCCAATTTATTTCCTTGGGTGCATTGATAGCTATTAATATCTAGGCAGGGGCTATTAACATCTAGGGACTGGTCTTGTTTCTCCTACAGAGTCACTGTGTGCCCTTGGGTAAGTTCCTTAACCTCTCTGGGCTACTTCTGTGAAAGAGGGCCAGACAAACTTAAAAACCTCAGCACTTTAAAGGTTAATGAGTCCATGATCTAACAGATCAAAACAACACGTCCTGGTGTGTCATTGGGAACACATGGATTTCCCCCACTTTGGCAGAAAATTACATTATCAGATTCTGATCTGGGATCACAGCAGAGATTGTGAGCTGGAGTTGAACTCTCAGCCTTGATCCCCAGTTTGGTCTGCCCAGGAGCTCTGGGGATATGTCTGGCCAGCACCCACATGTGTCTTATATTAGTGTTATTTTCCTAATGGAAGCAGCCCTAAACCCTGCCCATTTTACTATTGAGTTACCCGGCCTAGTTTTAGTATCGCTTACACATAAATACCATCTCTGGCTGACGAATCTGCTGTTTTGTTTTTACTTTCTTAAATTCCCCCTTCCTTGCACAGGTGTTTATTGCAGTCATCAAAAATAAAGTGAATCAATCATGGTGCTGATTTTAGACCAACCAAGATATGTTTGAACCCCTGCCTTAAAAAAGAAGAAAGGAAGAAAAACACAGGTGGCATGCCTTCCCTATGGTGTCTTGTCTACCTGGGATTCATGAAGAAAAATGGAAAACTAGAGGGTAGTGTTTTGGGTGAGTGTGGAAAAAAGATGGAAAGCAAATGGTCAGAGGGAATGTCTTTGGCTAACATTTGCTTGGTCTATAGCTGCAGTTTAGAAGGATCTATCATTTCAACTCAGTTATGCCTCTGCTGAGCACTCTCCCCTGGACACTGACAACTATGGCCCTCAATGCCTGGGAGTGGAGTGGACCTCCTTCTTTGACTTCAGAATGAAGAGTGCCTTCCTGATCCATACCAGCTTCTGGAAATATTTTATCCTAATTGAGGGTGGTGAGAAAAATTGACACCTTGTGAAAATCTGCCTTCTCAGTGCTTTTCTTCAGTTTCCCTAATTTTCAGCCCTAAACGGTGTTCTCAGAATCAAGCAGCACTCTGCAGTTTCCTTAACACACACCCCACCTTCTCCCACACCCTCACACACTTCAAAAACATTGTCTCAGATGATCTCTTATGAGTTTCTCTCAGGCTGTGTCTACCTGCCTCTAAGCCAAGCAGTCACTCTCAAGTTCCCCAGTTAATTTGTGAGTGTATCAGAACACCACATATACTAACCCATTTTAAAACTTTTTGCCCATCTTTGATAAAATATTCAGTATGGTCATAAAAACCCCTAAAGGCCAATTGAATAACCCATCAATGAGATTTTGTTTCTTTGTTTTTAAACTTACAATCATTATTTTTTTTTTTTTTACTAGTCCCATAATTCAAAAATCCAACCATATAAAATACTCAGTGAAAAGTCTTGCTCTATGGCCCTCCATAGTGATCTCGCCATCCTGAAGGTTTTCTTTCTGCAAATATAAACACACGTGGTCTTGTGTCTCCCTTTGTTACATGAAGGTAGCCCCTTAAATACACTGTTCTCCTTTCAGCTGTATCATAGGAAGAATGGCTCTTTTGAAATGATAGTTACCAGGCTGCCACAGTTGTTGCTAGAATCAATGAAATACTCAGGAGGAAAAAAAAAGACTTTGAAAAAAGGATAAAGAAGGCCATATCCTTTCAGGAGAGGAGGGTGGAGGCTTGCCCACCCTCTGGGAATTAAAAAAAAAAAATGGAATAGTTATCCAAAAAGTAAGGAGAGAAGCTTCTAGAATCATAACAACTCACATGTAGAAGGACCCTTAGGGCACAGTCAAGATTATATTAAGCAAACCTCAGAAAATCATTATGAAATTGGAAAGAAAACCAATTGGGGAGGTTAAAAAATAGTGTTTTTCCCCCTATCTTTTTCTTTCTTTAAGAGGAAGGATAGAGGAGGGGGGGAAAGAGAGGAGAGAGCAAGAGAGATCAATCCAGAACTTGCTCACATGGAGGGGCCTGCTTGGGAAAGCTGAACAGCTGTTTGATCTCTGTGAAGAGAGAACTGTAGTTCCTCGATAAAGTTGAATTGGGAAACCATGGAACATACGCTATCATGTCACACCCAGTCACACCCCATAAGATGACACCCATGCATCTGTCCACAACCCTGTATGAAGTGGCATGGATCCAGCTTGTGGATCTGAGGTATGTGACTACTCTGGTGTGTATGCTCACCTAGACCTTTCACTGCACATAAACCTCAAAGGTCTGAACAATAAGCCCCAACATCAGGACATGCAGAGGTCTCTGCCTGAGTACAAATCGTCCTGTGAATGAGAACACCAAATCCACTCAGGCTTGCCCCGAACAGAGGATCCCACTCTCTTAGTATATGGGGCACCCCAATTTACAGATCTGCTGCAGAAACTTGCTAATTATTATATCATGAATGAAATACTTAGCAAACTATAGAGTGAAATATTGGGCTTCCAGGTGGTGCTAGTAGTAAAGAATCTACCTGCCAATGCAGAAGACATGAGATGTGGGTTTGATCCCTGGGTCAGGAAGATCCCTTCGAGGAGGGCATGGCAACCCACTCCAGTATTCTTGCCTGGACAATCCCATGGATAGAAGAGCCTGGCGGGATATAGCATGTAGGGTCGCAGAGTCGGACATGACTGAAGCGACTGAGGAAGGATGCACAGAATGGAATATTAGGGTGAATTACTCACGAAATATTTACAAACACTCCTCCTTGGGAAGACTCTGCCTGTCATTCATTTAAGAGTCAGGAATCCCAGGAAGACAGATCCCCTCATCCCAAAATGAAAGAGAATTTCTAACAAGGAAATCAAGAAGAGTAAGCCAAACTTTTTATACAGTGAACACAACAGTGAGGCAATTAAAATAAATGTGATTTTCCAGATCAAGAAAGCTGGGCCTGTTCATTGCCCCACAGTACCTCTCCATGCATCCTGATTTTCCTTGCAGCTGTTTCTGTTTTCTGGTGCAGTTTGACATCCCTGGGGTTTTCTATCTGGAAATGGACATGGAGACTGCCCCTCTCAGAAGCAGGCTGCTTACCCGATGCTGATTCTTTGTACAGAGGAGCTTCACCAGCAAGCAATGTGTTTCTAATGAGGAGGGTCTATCTTGAGGGACTTCTCAGAGGAGTCTGAGCTCTGGTTTCCATACATTAGAGCATCTTGGAGACCTCAGAGCCCCATGCTCCTTTGGAACTCATGACCCGAATTCAGAGTAAAGAGCTAACCTCTTCTGGGAATGACAAATGCCACCAGTTATCAGAGGCTAACAGGCCTCTTAACATGAATGAAGACTGCTTTTGAATTCTTTCACTTTCTTAGGAAAAAACCACTGGATGTGGAATCTAAAATGTGACACAGATGAACTTATCTACGAAACAGAAACAGATTCACAGACATAGAGAACAGACTTGTGTTTGCCAAGGGGGAGGGGAGTGAGGAAGGGATATATGGGAGTGTGGAATTAACGGATGCAAACTATTATATATAGGATGGATAAGCAATCCGATCCTACTGTACAGCACAGCAAACTGTATTCAATATCCTGTGATAAACCATAATGGAAAAGAATATGAAAAACAATGTATATATGTGTATAACTGAATCACTTTGTTATACAGCAGAAAGTAACACACCACTGTATATCAACTTCAATAAAACAAATTATTTTTAAAAAAGAAAAATCAATGGAAAAGCAGTTTCTCTTTGCCTAGCCGTTTGTTGTCTCTCAAATTCCATAATCACTTTCTGAGCTTGCTTAATACACCATTGATTTGGGTTGTGCAATTGGCATTTGGGAGTTCCATGACTGGAAAGTGTTGAATATTTGCAGCCTCATATTTCATGTTATATGAGTTTAAAATATCTTTCAGATGTGTATTATTAATGACACAATAAAATCTCATTAGCACATGGGGTTGCTAGATGTGGTTTATCTAACATTAAGCAGAAATTGGCATGTTGAGGGGAGTATCAAGGTTCCGTGATCCCAGACACTGATATTGAACAAGCAGGGGCCAGGAGCAATCCACTATTGATTAGATAGTGCAAGTAATTATATTTACTGAGCCGTTTTATTGGGTGGGGTGGAAGGTGAGCTGGTTCTTCTTCAGAGTGGAGACAGAGCAATCAACAAAGATGATGTCAGTCAGAGCCCCAGAGCCAGAGCGATTTTCTTGGGCTTTACTCTGGCCTTGCCCTGATCCTACTCATGATTTAGAGATGCAACATATGCTGCAAGCTTTCTAGTAGCTTCCTGGGTCCAAATGCTTGCATATCCTGGAAGTTTTGGTGTATGTTTTTGAGTCAAGCTAACCTCTTGAATTTTATTCAGTCGTCACCTCCATCCTCCTCCACTACTGCCGTCACCACCACCATCATCACCATCACCTCCACCATCATCACCACCACCATCACCACCACCACCATCATCATCACCACCACCATCATCACCACCACCATCATCACCACCACCATCATCATCACCACCACCATCATCACCACCACCATCATCACCATCACCACCACCATCATCACCACCACCATCATCATCACCACCACCATCATCACCACCATCACCACCATCATCACCATCACCACCAGTACTCTTACCAATACCTCCAATGGTACCACTGCACCACAATGACCACTGCCACAACCATCACCAGCACCATTGCCACCATCATCACCATCACCAGTACTATCACCAACATAGTCACCACCACCATCACCATGATCATCACCATCACCATACCACTGTACCCCTATGGCCACCATCGCCACCACTGCCATTACCATCATCACCACCATAACTACCACCACCATCACTAATACCACTACCATCAACCCCACGGTGACCACCACCCTACTCATGAGGAGGGAGTAGGTTTTTGAGTTTGAGGTCATAGGTTTGAACTCCTGCTCTTCCACTGTGTCCTCCTTATTGGTTTTGCCATCTGACTGAGAGGTTTGTGATGAGGTACAAATGAGTTAAAATGAGGTCATTCTATAGAGTGCTTGGCACAGAGCAGGCATTCAGTGAAAAGAAGATGCTGTGCTATATCTTTGATGAAATATTGTGATTTCTTAGCTTCTTTGTTCCTACTGCAATTTTCTATCTCAAGGGAGCTTAAAGGCTTTGACTTTCCTTCCTTCCTTCTTTCTTTCCCCCTTCCTTCCCTCCTTCTTTGCTTCCCTCCATCCCTCTTTTCCTTTCATCCCATACTTTCTTTAGTTCTGTGACTGAATTGTTTGTGAAAACCTTTCATCCATCAGACATGCCATTATCCCAATCTCATCTTTCTCAGGAGAGATAAGTCATCCCAGCCAGAACCATCCTCAGACCAGCCAGCCCCAGCCAATCTGCCAGTTGACTGCATTTGCATGGTCAAGCCCAGGCAAGATCAGCCTAGATAAATTATATTTAATCCTGAACAAAAATAAAGTCTTTTTATGGCACCAAGTTTGAGTCTAGTTTGTTACACTGCCATATGGTAGCACTAGATAACTGATACACTCCCCCTAACCCATTCTCTACCCAACATTCAGCATAATATTAACACATAATTAAGATAATGCCTCTGTCCTGCTTTGCACTTGGATAGACACCCAACTGGAACACATCCTGTGGCCAGGATTCTGCTTGGGTCACTGGCCTTGTGTCAAACACCTTTCTGCTGACTTCTTCACCCATCACCCTAGTCTTTCCCACTCTTTGAATTATGAGCATGCTCTCTTGCCTCTGGATGATGTAAATGCTGTTCCTTCCACCCTGATGCTCTTCCCATCCTCTCCATACCTCCACTCTTCTCACAGCTCACTCCGTCCCTTCCTTCAGGTCTTACAGGGGCCTTCTTTGATCTCCTGTCTCAGGTAGGTCTTCCTTGTCTTTCTCAACCTCTCATTTGTTCCCTTTATAATAATTATCACAATTTACAATTTCTTTAGTCTTTTCCCTAAATGAAAATGGGGGCATCTACCCTCTCTAACTAGAATCTAAGCCCCATGAAGGCAAGAATTTTATCACGTCTAGGTACCTAAGTTACTAGCATTTAACTTAGAATTTGAATCAAAATAGACATTCAATTTGAATCAGAGTAGGGCTTCCCTTGTGGCTCAGCTGGTAAAGAATCTTCCTGCAATGCAGGAGACCTGGGTTTGATCCCTGGGTTAGGAAGATCCCCTGGAGAAGGAAGAGCTACCCACTCCAGTATTCTGGCCTGGAAAATTCCATGAACTGTATGGTCCATGGAGTCATAAAGAGTCAGCATTCAATAACCAGTTTTTCTATCCCCACCATAGTAATGATGGGGATAGAAAAAATCCCCAGTCAGGCACTACACTAAATGCTGTAAATGTGTCCACCGGGTTAATCTTCACAACAGCTGTGGGTAGGAACCATTTCAATCCTGTTCTGTAAACGAGAAAATGAGGCATAAAACAGTTAGGAAATTGTCCAAAGACACAGAGCTAGAAGTTGGCACTGTCGGGGTGTATAGTGGGCAGTCTGGCACCAACATCCAGGTCCATAACTGCCCTGTACCATCCCCATGTACCACTGTACGTCCAATGTACATGTGAAAATAAAAAGTCTTAAAGGTGCAATAACCTGTGCTAGGGCCTCCTGGATAGTAAGTACAAAGATGTTAAAATATGGACGGTTTGATTCTTCACCACGAGGGTTTTGTCAGCACCCATGCTAGTGTCAGGACTCCTTGCCTGGCCCGTGCTGCTCTCTCTTTCTAGAAGTCTCTTTCTCAACAACTCCCTTATTAACCTGGCAGATTTCTTTTTTTAAACTAATCCAGGCAATGTCACTTATTCCTATTTCTTGTAAAGATTTTTTTGATGTGGACCATTTTTTAAAGTTTTTATTGAATTTGTTACAACATTGCTTCTGTTTTATGTTTTGGATTTTTGGCCCTGAGGCATGTAGGATCCTAGCTCCCTGACCTGGGATTGAACCCGCACCTCCTGTACTGGAAGGCAAAATGTTAACTTTGGAGCATTGGGGAAGTCCTGTGCCTACCTATTCTTCAGGCTCTGGCTCAGCTATTTCCTTCTGGAGCAGAATAATTTTCCACTCCCTTCTCTGGACACCCATACCAATTGCTGCAGTACCGACCACACAGTACTGTGTTTATTTTCTTTCTACCCCAGTAGATAGTGAGTGCTTGGAGGCAAAACTCACATCTACCAACCCAAGTATCTGAGTCCTGGAAGGGAGTTTAAAACACCTGATTTGAAAAACAAAACAAAACAAAAAACCCTCCTGATTTGATTGATTAAATGAGGCTCCACTTATGGTGGGTCTGTATTTCCATCCCTAGAGAGCAGATTTTATTTTTTCCTATTAATATGTAAATCATTAGAATAACACCCAGCACCTTAAGTGCTCTGTTTGCTATAATTATATACATTTGTTGCTACTAAAAGTGGAGAAATAAAAAATTTCTGGGTAAATGTGGAAAAAAGTAAATTCTATAAGCAGTCAAATGCTCAAAGACATGAATGTAGAGAATTTCATCACAGCATGGTGTATAAAAAGCAACATGAAGAAAATAAGATTCCTTAGTCTGTGTGTGTGTGTGTGTGTGTGTGTGTGTGTGTGTGTGTGCCCAGTCATGTCTGACCATTTTTTGACCCATGGACAGTACCTTTCCAAGCTCCTCTGTCATGGGATTCTGCAGGCAAGAATACTGGAGTGGGTTGCCATTTCCTTCTCCAGGTGGTCTTCCAAACCAGGGATCATACCCATGTGTCCTGCATTTCTTGCACTGGCAGGAAAATTTTTTACCTACTACTCAGGAATTTTAAAAGACAAGGTAAAAGTATTAACAAGAAATTTGTTTATATTATTAAATTTAAAAAGCATGGGATATTTCTCCATCTATTTGTGTCATCTTAGATTTTTTTCATCAGTGTTTTATAGTTTTCTATATATAGGTCTTTTGTTTCTTTAGGTAGTTTTATTTCTAAGTATTTCACTCTTTTTGTCACAATGGTGAATGGGATTGCTTCCTTAATTTCTCTTTCTGTTTTCTCATAGATGGAGAAATATACCATGTTCATGGATCAGAAGAATCAATATAGTGAAAATGAGTATACTACCCAAAGCAAACTACAGAGTCAATGCAATCCCTATCAAGTTACCAACAGCATTTTTCACAGAACTAGAACAAATAATTTCACAATTTGTATGGAAATACAAAAAACCCTGAATAGCCAAAGCAATCTTGAGAAAGAAGAATGGAACTGGAGGAATCAAGCTGCCTAACTTTAGACTACACTACAAAGCTACAGTCATCAAGACAGTATGGTGCTGGCACAAAGACAGAAATATAGGTCAATGAGACAAAATAGAAAGCCCAGAGATAAATCCATGTGTCTGGGGACACCTTATCTTTGAAAAAGGAGGTAAAAATATACAATGGAGAAAAGACAATCTGTTTAACAAGTGGTGCTGGAAAACTGGTCAACCACCTGTAAAAAAATGAAACTAGAACACTTTCCAACACCATACACAAAAAATAAACTCAAAATGGATTAAAGATCTAAATGTAAGACCAGCAACTATAAAATTCATAGAGGAAAACATAGGCAAAACACTATCTCATAAATCACTGCAAGATCCTCTATGACCCACCTCTCACAGTAATGGAAATAAAAGCAAAAATAAACAAATGGGACCTAATTGAATTTAAAAGCTTTTGCACAATGAAGGAAACTATAAACAGGGTGAAAAGACAGACTTCAGAATGGGAGAAAATAATAGCAAATGAAGCAACAGACAAAGGATTAATCTCAAAAATATATAAACAGTTCATGCAGCTCAATTCCAAAAAAATAAATGACCCAATCAAAAAATGGGCCAAAGAACTAAACAGACATTTCTCCAAAGAAGACATACAGATGGCTAACAAACACTTGAAAAGATGCTCAACATCACTCAATATCAGAGAAATGCAAATCAAAACCACAATGAGGTACCATCTCACGCCGATCAGAATGGCTGCTATCCAAAAATCTACAAACGATAAATGCTGGAGAGGGTGTGAAGAAAAGGGAATCCTCTTACACTGTTAGTGAGAATGCAAACTAGTACAGCTCCTATGGAAAACAGTGTGGAGATTCCTTACAAAACTGGAAATAGAACCGCCATACGACCCAGCAACCCCACTGCTGGGCATACACACCGATAAAACCAGAATTGAAAGAGACACATGTACCCCAGTGTTCACTGCAGCACTGTTTACAGTAGCTAGGGCATGGAAGCAACCTAGATGCCCATCAGCAGACGAATGGATAAGGAACCTGAGGTACATATACACAATGGAATATTACTCAGCTGTTAAAAAGAATGCATTTGAATCAGTTCTAATGAAGTAGATGAAACTGGAGCCTATTATACAGAGTGAAGTAAGTCAGAAAGAAAAACACAAGTACAGTATATTAACACAAATACATGGAATTTAGAAAGATGGTAATGAGGATCCTATATGTGAGGCAGCAAAAGAGACACAGATATAAAGTACAGACTTTTGGACTCTGTGGGAGAAGGCGAGGGTGAGATGATTTGAAAGAATAGCACTGAAACATGTATATTACCTTATGTGAAATAGATGACCAGTAAAAGTTTGATGCATAAACCAGGGCACTCAAAACCCGTGCATGGGGACAACCCAGAGGGATGGGATGGGGAGGGAGGTGGGAGGGGAGTTTGGGATGGGGGACACATGTACACCCTTGGCTGATTCATGTCAATGTATGGCAAAAACCACCACAATATTGTAAAGTAATTAGCCTCCAATTAAAAAAAACAATGGCATGGGATTTCCCTGGTGGTCCAGTGGTTAAGATTCCACATTGGTTAAGACTGCATTCCCAGTGCAAGAAGCTAGGGTGTGACCCCTGGTCAGGGAACTAGATCCCAGCTGCTGAAGCTAAGAGTTCACATGCTGCAACTAACGATTCTACATGCTACAATGAAGATCCTATTTGTTGCAACTAAGACCTGGCACAGCCAAATAAATAAAAATATTATAAAAAAATATTTTAGAAGCATGTTACATAAATAAAACTATGGTACAGATGTTTTTCTTTTTCTTTTTGCTCTCTTAATGGATAATACATAAAGGAACAGAGTCATCTATAGACAAATTCCACAGAAAGAGTTTGAAGGGACACAGACCAATTTATCAGTGTGTTAATCTCTGGTAGGAGCAAGGTAAGATTACAAGTAATTTCATTCTTTAGAGTATTCTGTTCACTTTAGAATTCATTTTAACAATGAATAATCATTAGTTTCATAATCATCATATAGAGCACTAATAGCAATATATTAGTAATTATGTTTTAACATTGCCCAATTATCCTGCTTCCAGGGCTGACTTGTGGCCATGATCAAAAATGCTCCAGACCCCATGAGAAATGTAGCTGCGTACTCCCAAGACTTCCAAAGGGGACAGAAGTGCCTGGTGGTCACAGGACTTGGACTTCCCAGACAGGAGAAGCAACAGGCACTGGGGCTGTCTGTCCTTGATAGGAATTCCACCTTGACTGTCTGAGGGGCATTGATCTTAAAATCCTCAGTATGGAGTTTCAGCACGGTCACTGTTTATCACTTATAAAACATGTCATTTCTGCTCCTTAATCCGTCTCCCATACTTGAAGAAATCATGTGCCAGTATCCTAAGACAGGACAAGGAAACACTTGCCCATAGTCTATCATCACCCTCCCCTGGGTTGTTAGCTGTCTACTCCTTCCCCACGGATCCCTGAAACATGGAGTAATACATGTGCTTTGGATAGCCTCTTAGCATCAGGTTGTAAAAGAAAAATAAAAATGTTCCTCCACTTTTAATATCCTCACATTCTCTTTGGCAAATAGAGAGCTTTCCAAAACATAGAATCGATTTGGGTCAAAAAATTCATTTTTAATCTGCTGTGTGGTAGACATGGTAGTATAGGTTGAAAGATACATACTTTCATTCATTCATTCAGTTTTTTCTTTCAACAAATGAGTGTTGGGCACTTTCATGAGCAGGGCACTGGGCCGGGTGCTAAGGTTACCAGGATGGACAAGAAGATCCTCATGAGAGAAGACAGATCCCTGAACAGATCATCCCATTACAACAAATTTCCTCCCTGTCTTGAAGAAAGGGAGCCACAAAATAAGTGACCATGTAGGCTTCAGGGATGAAAAGTGGGTCTCTTTGATATAGGACTGTTACTATTGCACAAGGTGCTTTTATGCCAATTAAAGATAGGTTCCCTTTCTCAAGATACTTTACTTCTGCCTATCAAAAAAAGTGTACTGATTTTGCTTGAACAAAACACATTACAGTCATCTGCCAAAAATTGTCATGGCAAATGTAAAGCTTATATATCTTCCCCTTAGATCTGAGCTCTTGTGCAGTATACAACCTGTACAGCTGTACACGTGCTGGCTCCAGAGGTGGGAATATGTCTTGTTCTGGCCTAACTGAGAGTCAGGACTGACATTGTTCCATCTGACCTTTTCCTCCCTATATTGGCTCTTGTTAAATAGGTTCTTATGAAAAGAATCATATTTTTACCTCTGTCCCAAAGCCTGGTTTTATTTATCAAGACAGATTACACTTATGAATGTACAGTCCTGAATTCTGCAGCTCAGATGGACCGTGTGAGTTCTTGGCTGGCATGCCAGCCTCAGGAGGGGATCAGAATGGAGCTATTGGAAGGGGAATCACCAATATCATGAAGGTGGCAGATAGTGAACAAAGCCTGGGATGGATAGAGCGACAGTAATAATCCAAATGCTTCTGGCCCAAGAATAAAAATCAAAGACATCTAGTTCTTAACAGGCCCACGATTTATGGCCTCCCCAGATTAATCTAGAAATTACCTAGGCATTGATTAACCCTGACTTGCCTAGTCGGTAAATCTCCATCAACACCTATAAACGAAGCCTGAGTTTGAGAGGCACCTGCCAGGAAGAACCAAGGTGTGACTTAAGCTGTGGTGAAAGTGACTGTGAACAGAAAGCCCTCTTTTTTCCAGGGGATATGCCTTCTCTCTTCCCGAAGAACCAGACCTTTCCCTCAATTCCAGCTGGGTCTGGGAGGGGCACGGTCCTCCTTTCCAGACTCTGGAAGCATCACACTGGGAGCATGTTCCCCTCACATTGCCCCTGATGGGAAGAGGAACTCAGATAAAGGAAACAGATACATATCTGTTGTTGGGGAGCTTTGTTTCCACACATGATATATGGTTCCGGAGGAGGAGTTGCAAAACAAATGATTGCGTCTCCTCACCACCGACAGGTCTTTAGTGGGGCCGATGGGGGAGAAGAGATGCTGACGATTAGCTGTTGCTTCACAATAGGTCCCCGGTGCAGGAAAAGTGTCTAAAGTTTATCTATTGTTAAGTAAGATAATTTATCGTCGCTCAGGGTTAAGGAGCAGCTCCAGTCCTTTCCTACTTCGGGAACAGAGGTTTATAAGATGACGCCCAAATTTAGACATTGAGATGCTGCTGGCAGAAATGTCCCCAAAGGCTGATGATGGCTCCTGTGCATTTGAAGCCAAGTCATTCACAGAGTTAATTTGAGGCTCTCCTCGGAAACTATATTTGCTTTCCGAGTGCATGGTGAGTTTTCATCTGGGCTCTGACCAGCTGACAGCTATGCAAGTTTGTAGATACCAGTAATTGAATATAGATAACCTTGATGGTTGACCTCGTCAGAGCCAGACCTGGCTGCTTCCCATTGTTCCTGGTTTTGCCAGTTGATACTAAACTGCTGCCGGATGAATTTATATATTAAGAATTCGCTGCGGTGGGAATTGCTTATCGTTCCCTGGGTCTATCCTGTAAGCGTCTATTTACTTGACGTGGGAAGCTGGGAATAAAAGCCCGTGATTTGACTGTTCGCTGTTAGGGATGGCGAGCAGCATGTTGGAAAGCTTTATTAATTTCTAAAAACAAAGGAGGCGGGGGTCATGCTTTTGCTTTATACGAACTGTGGAGACAGACTCGTCTTGCAGAGTGGCTTGGGGGTCTCTGAAGTTGGTTCCTAGCCATCTTTTCAGCCTCCAATTTCACTTAAAAGCAGAGTTTGAAGTGTGCTCGGCATTGTCACCACTGAGATACTCTCGTATTTTAAGGGAAACATTGGAAGAGGTTCAAAATTGATGGCTTATTAGGCGAAAGGCTTTAAGAAGCCTCTGAGAGGGCAAGGTGGCCTGGGGAGGGGAGGGCAGGACACAGGGCCACGTACAGAGGTGGGTAGAGTTAGGCTAAATGTTCGTATTAGGCTTCTCGGCTATTTAAACCAACTGTAGTCAGTGGAAGGTGACAGGGGGGCACTCTCCACGGTGGGTTCTGCAGCCCTGAGTATTTTCCTCTTTATATTTTTCTGAATTGTTGAAATGTCAACAGAGAACATGGATCAGTTTTTGCCCTCAGAAAATAAAAAAGATGAAACTATTGAGGTGTTTTTTTTTTTTTTTTTCCTCTAGAAATCATGTTATCCTGCCTTCTGGAAGCTGATCTGTATTTCTCCAGGCTCTCCTTCCTTGGGCTTTGAACTTCACGGCTGGCGCAGGGGGTGTTAAGAAAGGCCAGAGTCTGTGTCCCTGTTAGAGGCTGGGGTCAGAGGGCGACACCGTGGACAGGCGAGGTGGAGGGACAAATGTGGCCCAGGGAGCCCTCGCCAAACGCAGGGCATCTTGGTGGCTAATGACTTGGGGTGGAGTCGGGGGTCTTGGCTTTGGAATCAGGGCAGGTGGGAACTCCGGAGGCCTGGCTGCCAAGCAACTGTGTGTCACCGCTCAGCTGAGGGGATCAGCCTTTGATGCTTTGAACATCAGAACATCAGAGCTGTTCTTCATCCTGAGAAGGAAGGTTCGGGTTAGTCAGCCAGGGCAAATAGCTCAAGGGAAATTTCCCTTTCCCTTTGTCGGGCCCCCTGCTTTCATGTGCTGGGACTCTACATCCTGACTACCACACGGGGAGAAGAAGGCTCGCCGGACCCCAGCGTGTGCAGGCCAATTTGGGGCTGAGTGGGGAGGAGGTGACCACCCTGGTGTTGGAAGCCCTTACGGGGAGCAGCGACACGGACCGAGCCTGGAGGAAGGGTGGCTGCAGGCCTGAAATGACCCCTCCGTGAGGCCATCTGCCGTCCCTGTAGCCAGCGTCACCGTGGGGACCGGCAGAGGAATTTTTCTACCTGGGCCAGTCCAACCGGTCTGTCTTCCCTTCCCAACAAGGATGGCCCTGTTTGTGTCTCTGCTGCTCTGGGCATGTTTATCTTGGACAGAAGGGAGTGAGGGCATGTGAGGATGTGCCAGCCAGTGACTTCCAACAACACCTGTGATGCACGAAGCCAGAAGTGTGGGCTTGAACCCAACTCTGCTCCCTATTAGCTCTCTTACTCTGAGCAATGATTGCCTCACTCTCTGGCTTAGTTTCCTCCTCTCTAAAATGGGTTTGGCATTTGTAGAGACCCTCTGGGATTGTTGCAGAGAACCAGCGGGGTTAATATGCCCTCAATGCTCCCGGCTCAGCCCAGCACTGAAAAGGACGCCACAAACATCAGCTCACACTGCAAACAAGCATTTGATGTTCATTTGAACACAGTCCAGAAATCCTCAATATTTTCAAAGCACCTTCAGGAGAGGACTGCTTCTTCCATCAGTGGAAATAATGTTTATTAAGCAAAATACCGATTTCAAAAAAAATTAATGCAGCTCAGCCAATGTGACCAACCCCAAATGTGTATTGAACCCTTCATAGTTCTGAGGACTCTGCTCCTTTTATTGAAATGATCTCCACTGGGCCTCAGTTCTTGAGAGCCCCAAACCCTCAGAGTAAGGCAAGGTCTGGGGGGAGCTGGGAGTGTTGGTTCAGGTTAGATATGGAGAAGGGGGAATAAGAATGATGTCAGTGATGAGAACTGAACCAGAGATTGGAGGTTCCTTCAGTCCAGGGAGAGATGGTCAGAGGAGGATGTGGGCCAGGTGGGAGGAACCACCCTGAGGTTCAGGCAGGACACAGTCTGCAATCGAGGAGGTCTGGTGAGGACAGGGGAAGTGACAGGGCAGCTGCTGAGACGGGTTTGACCTTGGGCTTGAAACAGTTTACCCTAGAGCCTGCTTGATGGTATCAGTAAAATTTGGAGGTCTCACGTAGTTGCGGGAACTCATTCCGGTATGTTGGGTGATAGCAGACGCCCGAGGCTGGCGTGAGGAGTGGGAGGAGAGGTAAGGTTGCCACAGGGGACCTCGGCCTTTTGCTCTTGAGAGCCAAGCGTGGCAGCGGGATGTGGGCTGTAAGACCCACATCCCAAGCACTGTGGCCGGAAGGGTCTGAAGAGTCTCCATCCCTGGGAGCTCTAGAGATATTCATGTGACAGTGAAAATCCTCTACTTCCACCTGAGTTGTTCAGTTCATCCATCAACCGTATTTATCAAACACCCACTATGTGGAAGGACTTGTGCCAGGATCTAGGAATAATTTTCTCTAGAGCTAGAATTTTCTCCAGTCTTATACCCAAAGATTTAGGACATCAGAATCATGGGGAAGGGACTTCCCTGGGGGTCCAGTGGTTAAGACTTCACCTTCCAATGCATGGGGTGCTGATACGATCCTTGGTCTAAGTGCTAAGGTCCCACATGCCTTGAGGCCAAAAAACAAAACATAAAACAGGAACAATATTATAACAAATTCAATAAAGACTTTAAGAATGGCTCATCTAAAAGAAAAATCTTTAAAAATATAAAGAATGGGGGAAACTGGTCAAAATGCAGATTCTAGGGCCTCACCCAAGAGATTCTGATCCAGGGAGTTGAGCCTGGTCATGCATTTTGAGCAAGTATTTGCCTGGCTTCTCAGGTGGCTCAGTGGTAAAAGAGTCCACCTGCCAATGCAGGAGATGCTGGTTTGATCCCTGCATCAGGAAGATCCCCTGGAGAAGAAAATGGCAACCCACTCCAGTATTCTTTCCTGAGAAATCTGTTGGACAGAGGAGCCTGGTGGGCTATAGTCCATGCGGTCATGGAGAGTCAGACACGACTGAGAGACGAACACACACGCATATGCACAGGTTTTGCCTACAGCAGTCATGGTGTGTCTGTCTGTCCATCTGTTTCGCTCTCATTTACTAAACACCTGCAAGGTGCCAAGCACTGGGCAGGGCACTGGGGACTGGTCAAAGACAGGGCCCTTGTTGGCAAGTCACTTGTGGCGATTGGGAAGGGTTGGGCTCGATACCTATAGCAGCTCCTGCCATTTCAAATGTTAGAATCTTATAAAAGGATGCTTCTTAAAAAACCTCAAACGAGATAGAAATAGGTTCTCTGTTCACTAGTCTATTAGATCCAGTGTTAGAATTTATAATGGACAAAACAACACTTACTATAAACAGGGCAGTTTTCTCAGGGCTATGCATATTTTGTTTAGACGTTAGTCTTTGCAGACACAGAGACACAGATGTAGAGAACAAATGTATAGAAACCAAGGGGGCAAAATAGATGAAGGGGATGAGTTAGGAGACCGAGATTGATATGTATACACTACTGACATTGTGTATAAAATAGACGACTAATGAGAACCTACTGGAGAGCTCGGGGAACTCTGCTCAATGCTCCATGGTGACCTACATGGGGTGGAAATCCACAAAAGAGGAGACATCACCGAAGAACTGACACTTTTGAACTGTGGTGTTGGAGAAGACTCTTGAGAATCCCTTGGACTGCAAGGAGATCAAACCAGTCCATCCTAAAGGAAATCAGTCCTGAATATTCATTGGAAGGACTGATGCTGAAGCTGAAATTCCAATACTTTGGCCACCTGATGCGAAGAACTGACTTATTGGAAAAGACCCTGATGCTGGGAAGGATTGAAGGTGGGAGGAGAAGGGGACAGACAACAGAGGATGAGATGGTTGGATGGCATCACCGAATGGATGGATGTATGTTTGAGCAAGCTCTGGGAGTTGGCGATGGACAGGGAAGCCTGGAGTGCTGCAGTCCATGGGGTCGCAAAGAGTCAGACACGACTGAGCCTCTGAACTGAACTGATACATATATATACTTATAACTGATTCACCTTGCTGTTCAGTAGAAACGCAACATTGTGAAGCAACCATGCCCCAGTAAAAATTAATTTAAAACTGCTAGTTCTTGCAACAACCTTGTGAGACCGGAGTTATAAGCACTCCCATTTCACAGGTGAGGAAATTGAGACATAGGAAGGTTCACTTAGCAAGCTCTCACAGGTAGGAAGTGGGACGCTACATAATCTGACCCCAGGCAGTCTAAGTCCAGAGCTGGTACACTTAACTATCTCACTGCTTCCTATCAGCACGATACTGCTAAAGTTTTGAGGCTGAAAAATGCTATCGTACAAGTAGTTATTCTGACATTGTAGCTATACAACCAAAGGAGAAAAGATGCTGTGCCTTGATTTTGAAAGAACTTAGAACATCTTTATGCTCTAAGCAACGTGGGAGTGAGGGTGGTGGGGACTGAGAGACAGAGGCTTAACTTCGCAAATAGCAAGTCCAAAGGTTCAGTTTCACAAATAGCCTAAAACCTCAACCTTGAAAAATGCATTTGGATTGGCAAAACTAGAAGACTTTGATCACATCAAAATACTGGCAAGCATGTGAGCAAACAGCCCCTCCTATACATTTTAGGTAGGTGTGTAAGTTGGTTCAATCATCTTGGAGGGTGATTTGGCAATATCTAGAACAATATCAAGAGTGGATGACCAGTGATTGTGCAAATCCGTTTCTAAATATGTCCATGTGTGCTCAAGGAGATGGAAGCAATGTTGTTAAAACTGGAAGAACTGGGACAACCTAAATATCTACCAATAAGGGGTATGGGTGAAAAAAGCTTCAACTCAAGGAACTCTTTCTGCAAGATCTCAGATTTTTATTTCAAACCCACGGCTTGAGAAATGCGTTCTAGTACTAGGTGACTGTGTATCCTAATGGTTAGAAACATCGGTTCCCAGACTGTCTGCCATGAGTCTTAGTTCTTTCATTTACTCTTTAGGCAGTCTTCTTGATCTCTTCCTGCCTTAGTCTCCTCATCTATGAAATGGGAGTGACAATAATAGCACCTTGCTCATAGGACTGCTATGAAGATTTCAAGCATTTATGCAAGTGAATCTCCTAGAATTGTGTATGTTAATCACGTGTTTGTTGCATAGCATTGCCGCACAATTCTAATAAATGTGGGATGAGATGATGGTGATTAGCTATAGTGTGGATCTGTCTCATGCATTCACTTGAAAAGTAAAACAGACAACAAACAATAAAGCTCAGGGAAATGAACTTGGTTGGTATGAACCAAGTAGAAGATAGGATCCTTACTTACAAACTGGATAAGATCATCTCATAGTCTGAAAAATGGGGAGAGAAATGAACAGTTGCTGGTGGCCTCTGATAGACAGGAAAGGGTAATTTTCCATAGGAGCCAGATTTTAAGGGTTCAGCACAGAGGTACTGGTACTTATTTAGGGGTAAAATATGGTGTCCGTACATTCACATGGCCATAGTGAAACTAACAAAAGCTTACTCCCCCGGGGGCAGAGATGGTGTGGTGGCCAGCACTTCCATTGTGGTTGCAATGCCAATCTCTTTTGTCATCCTGAAAGTCTCAAACATTGTTCAGGATTTTCCCACAGTGAAGGAAAATGTTTTTATTCCAGTTCCCAGTGAATCTGCTGGATCCAACAGAAATGTTGCTGCTTCCGCCAGTGTCTGTGAACACCAGGAGCCAAAGGTGATCTCTTTCTCAGTGACCCGGCGACTTCTCTCAGCAGCAGCCTGGCTTACTGATCCTTGGGGCCCCTGAGAACCCAGCAAGGGGATTTCTAGATATTTAGCAATTATTGCTAAATAAAGAGAAAATTTAGAGTCTCTCCTGAAACACATGAGCACTTTGCAGTGAGGCGATGGCATTTGGTTTTGCCAGAAATTTGCCCTGGTTTCCTCTTCCATATTAAATGAGAGATCCTTTGGAATCTTAGAGGGATTCTCTAGTTCCAGCACCGAGGCCTCTGCTCTGTCAGGAAGCAATTTTCATTTCAGTGAAAGATGTAAGAGGCACGTCGCAAACTGCTGAGGAATAATTCTGTGGCATCTGCAGAAATTCCAAAGCAGCCATTGGGCTCTGTTTACCAACACAATTAAACCTCGACCGTTCCCAGTTGCAGTACAAATACAATCTTATCTACTTCACGTCAGTCGATTAAGTCATCGGGGCTGGAGAATGGCAAACAGATATTAATAACCAACCTCTAAGTGAGTCATTTGAGTGGAGTGGAATTTTGTGGAGAGTTCTTAGGACGTAAAGGCGGAAAAGTTCACACCTTCCTGACACCGCTATAAAACACGGCAACATTACAACTTTTCAACCATATCTAAAAGGCCAATTTAGGTTTATTCCCATCCGAGTTTATGGCCATGGTTCAGCAGGTGTAAACGAGTAATAGCTGCAGTCCGGCTCTGGATGGATGCCAGCACAGATGTGTTCAGTCAAATGACTAATTGAAAACCTCAGACAAAATCAGCAGCCTGGCCATTTTGCTTGCATAATAAAACAGGGCTGATAAAGGCTGCGGAGAAAAAAAATCCACCCATCTCATCAGCAGTGCCATTAACAATCATGAGTAAAGATGAAAACAACGCATGGTTTATTCTGCAAATGAAGGCATAGAACTCGATGGTTTCCCAGGGGCCCATTACCCATTTTAATAATACATCAAGGAGCCTGAGCAAACAGTTTGTCTGTGCAAACCAAACAGAGTAAACTATTTACAGTTACCGCATACAGAGACAACTCCCAGCTCTCGGAATTTAACAAATTTATAAAGGTACATAACATGATAGCTATTAGCAAAATTAAAAGAGAACCATTACAGGCTTACAGTCTGCTGTGTTCACTCACCAGTCAAGAAGGAACGCCAAGACCAACTTCCAATTCACAAGAATTCCACCCCCATCTCTCTCTTTTTTTTCCTCTCCTCCAAGAGAGCAGCCCGACTTGGACTCAAATTATGTGCATGAATAATAAAATACCATCTAATTAAAAACTGTAGTTAAATATGCAAAAATTAATGCTAATGAGGTTGTGCAATGCCTCTGAGTATAAGCACTCTCTGAATTACTCACAGGAGTTCCTTTGCTTGACCTAAACAGGGGATAACAGAGGCGACTTTGAACACGGTGGGTCCTGGCACCCCACGGTGGCCCATGATGTCTCAGCCACGCTCACAATCAGGACAGCGAATGGTCAACCCGGGTGGAAGGTGGCCAACCCAGCCAAAGCATCTTTTCTGGTTCTTGGATGTACAAAAGTCTGGGTGGAGGAGGGAGGCAGGGCAGGAGCTTTTTATCTCAAAGTAAGAAGGGTCTTCTCACAAAAAGCTGATGGCTGGACAAACAGATGCCTGGTGATAAGAGACAAGTGCAGACAGGTCTCTCTGGGGGCTTGTTTAAGGGTATTTCCCCACAAGTTGTCCAGAGCCTTCTAACCTTCCCAGTCACCAGTGCAAAGTTCCACCCACTTTCCAGATTGTACCACGTCCTCTTAGGAGAGCACACACATGCCAGCACCCTTGCCTGGGACAACAGCGGCTACTCCCTAGAGCCTTCTCCCTAGAGCTACCCACCCACTTCCCTTGCACTCTTAGAAGCCTCCACTATATTGCTAGCACAAGCTCCTGGCCACATTCTCCTGAGCCCTATTTCAAGAGGATGCTGGTCTTCTTATTGGTTTTTTAAATATTAATTTATTCATTTATTTTTGGTGGCACTGGGTCTTCGTTGCTGCGAGCGGGCTCTCTCTAGTTGTGGAGAGCCATGGCTACTCTTCGTTGCTGGAGGATTTAAGAAGGCTCAGCCTGCCCACCTTTGCACATCTGCCATGTCAAACACTAGAAATTTTTACCACCGTGTTTCCACCATTAAACCTTGGCAGCCGACAGAGCAGGTCAGTTAGAATCTGTGAGATTCTAACCGAAGCTTAGGGATCGCGGGCTTCTCATTATGGTGGTTCGTCTCGTTCTGGAGCACAGGCGCTAGAGTACGCAGGCTTCAGCATTGTGGCACACAGGCTCAGGAACTGGCTCCCGGGCCCTAGAGCTCGCGGATTCCAGTAGTTGTGATGCATGGGCTTTGGTTACTCTGTGGCACGTGGGATCTTCCTGGACCAGAGGTTGAATCCCTGTCTCCTGCACTGGCAGATGGACACTCATCCACTGTACCACCAGGGAAGTCCTCCTTGTGGGCTTCTAAGTCCCCTCGGCCCTTCATGATGCTTTGAGGACTGAGTCAGCTTCCTGAGTGCGTGTCCTGACATCTGTTTTAGACACAGGAATCTAATCTCACGCGTCACCTCTGCTTAGAGCTTCTGAATTTCGACCCCTCCAACCTCCGACTTCCCACTGCTTTGAGGCTGGTGACTCTGTTCGAGGACAGTTGATGAGACCCTGAATGCCAGAAACCTTTTAGGAGGAGAACGCGATCTTGGTATGGTAGACAATTTCAGACTCACTCAATATGATTCCTCCATTTGCCTTTTCATCTTGAAATTGAGTCTGACATGCTGGAAAGTAAGCATTTCATTTGGAGGGATTTCTCATTCAGATGAATCTGATGGAAAACTTGTCTCTCAGCACCTTCTTAAAGATGTCTATGTCATCCTGCTTGGCTAAGCGTTTTTTGTCCAGTCAGTAAGGCTCTAAGCTACCTGATATGTTCTTGACAGCCTTCTGCACCATGTGTATTCATCAGCTATGCAAGATTGTTGTGATGTCGGCAGAACGGGAATTCTGTTCATTGCTAACTGACCCAAGCTTCCCAGGTGGTTCAATGGTAAAGAATCCTCGTGCCAATGCAGGAGGTGCAGGAGACACAGGTTCAACCCCCGGGTCAGGAAAATGCCCTGGAAGAGGAAAGGACAACTCATTCCAGTATTCTTGCCTGGGAAATCCCATGGACAGAGGAGCCTGGCAGGCTATAGTCCATGGCATTGCAAAAAGTCGGACATGACTGAGCATGCGTGCACATGCAACTGACCTGAACCAGTTCTGAGATTTGTACTGTAATGTTTGGGGCTTATGAGAAAATGGTAAACTTGATTTACCTTTTCCCTCTTTTGTTTCTTTGTCCTGCTGAAAAGTCTAGATTTCACCCGTCCTGTCACAGATTCTAGCTGATCTGCTCTGTTGGCTGCCAAGGTTTAATGGTCGAAACATGGTGGTAAAAATTTCTAGTGTTTAACACGGCAGATGTGCAAAGGTGGACAGGCTGAAACTTCTTGAAATCCTCAGATGAATCCCACTTGAGTCTGTTGTTTTGAAAAGACTTGGTATCTAAGATGTATGTTCCTTTTTGAGCAGTAGATTGATTGCTTTGTCACTTACATCTCACAAATGGGTGGTATTTGAGAATTTGGTTAAGTGTACAACCTCTTTGTTGCAGTGCAAACATGCATCTCGCAAAGAGTCAGACACGACTGAGTGACTGAACTGAACTGAACTGAACAACCTCTAATCTCATTCAAGCTGGATCTTTGCTGCTTGCAAGTTGTTTGACCTTTGGCATGTTCCCTCACCTTTCTGAGCTTCAATTTACTCATTTACAAATGAAGATAATTATAATTTTTCTCTTGTAGGGCTCTTGTGTTGATTAAATGAGATAGTAGACATAAAGCACTTAGCACCATAATAACCTCATGATCAATTGTCCATGAACAATAGTAGCTATACTATATAACATCAACAGCAATAACAACAATAAGTAGAATTACTAGAGCTGACTTTCTATAAAATCACTTAAATCAGTGTAGGGAAAACAGAGATATAAAACTAGGGGTCAAGAAGCTTATAGACAAAAGGAGAAAGAGATATACTGGGAATAAGCATAATAATTATCAAAGCATTTTACTGTTTTGAAGCAATTACCTAAAGTCACAGTTAAGATACTCATGATGGCTATTAATAGCTTATAAGTATAGGACATTTGCTGTTGTATATAATAAGAAGCCCAGAAATTTCCAGAGTGCAGTGTTAGCAATTCCTTGACAGCAGGATTGGCTTCCCTGCATATCTCTTGGTTTCCCCTCATGGTTCCAAGATGGCTGCCCCAGCTCCAGCTCTTACATCCCCACCAAACCTTGTCCAAAAGAAAGAAGGCTTGAGGGCAGGGCACTACGTTGATTTTCTCCTTATTCATCTCTCATGGAGGAAATCTTTTGCTAACCTTCCCAGCAAGCTTCTCATTATAACTCATTCACCATACTGGGTCACAAGTTCATCTCTAAAACAATCTCAAGGAAAGGAGAATGGGATTACTATAGTTGGCAATGACTATTGATGGCTCAACATTGGGCTTCCCTTGTGGCTCAGCTGGTAAAGAATCCACCTGAAATGCGGGAGACTTGGGTTCGATCCCTGGATTGGGAAGATCCCCTGGAGAAGGGAAAGGCTATCCACACTACTATTCCAGCCTGGAGAATTCCAAGTGCTGTATAGGTCACGGGATCACAAAGAGTCAGACACAACTGAATGACTTTCACTTTTCATTGATGGCTTATTCACTAGAATTGGGTTTACATTTCCTGAGCACATTACCATTGGAAATCCAAAATAATACAAGACTTCTGCTATCAAGGGAAAAAGTGGGGAATGACTGATAAGTAGGCAACCAAGAATGCCTGCCCAACCCTAGAGTGGCAGATATTATTATTATCACTGGACAGATATGGAAACTGAGGCTCAGATAGGTTAAGTACACTTTTCAAGGCACATGCAACTTATAAGTGATAGAACTTGGTGTGGAAGCCAGATCTTTAGGCTCCTGATTTAGTGTTTATTTCACTTCATTCAGCTGTAAGGTGATATGAAATTTGAAACTCCAGGCTTACTGGCATATGGCAAAAGAACCAAGGAGAAGGACTTTGTAGTTCATCTCAGGATCTGATCAAAAGGAGCTATATACGTTTATCTGGAGAGAAACATTTTTCCTGGCATTAAATTCTTGGAGAAATTTATTGCATAGATTCTCACATAACAGACATAATAACATAATGGGTAATGTAAAAATGATAACTGGCAAATGCTCTACCATTATGAAAAAGAGCAGTGGTGTTTAACATTTTGTTTTCTGTTAAGATATTATGAAATCATGCTTTCATGGGTGGATTCAGGTTTTGACTAGTAATCTTAAAAAAATTGGCAGAGAATTTAGTTTCTATAGTAATGGAACAGATCAAGACTAATAATAGTACACTGGGAACAATTACTCAGTACATTTTTTTGGCAATGATAACCTGGAATTTGGGTTATGTGCAATTCCTGATATACGATAACCACATCCTTTCCTCTTCTGCTCAAAAAAGCAAATGAGTCAGTGAGACTGTTCTATGGATTACTATGAACCAACTTTTATTTATATATGAAGGAGTCAATCACTTGGAAGATTTCATCAGCTATTATTAGTTTAATTGTTATGCCTTATTGCACATACTGCAATCGCAAAGCAGACACAAAGCCCCCAGTTCCAACTTAATATTCAGAAGAACAGTGAGCAAATTCGCCTCTATAAGGAGGTGCTTAATTAAAGAGAAAACTCTGACATTTCCTGATGTTTGCCAAGTCATTGTTCTTTAAAATTACCTTAAATAAATTTGCACACTGTCTCACTAGCTGGAACTTATTCTACTGGAGGAGAGTGGTTCACTTTCTCTCTGGCTAATGTTCAAAAGAGCACTGTAATTGCCTGCAGTTATTACCACTGACCCACCTCTCCCTGGTAGCTCAGCTGGTAAAGAATCTGCCTGCAATGCAGAAGACCCAGGTTCGATCCCTGGGTCAGGAAGATCCCCTGGAGAAGAGAATGGCTACCCACTCCAGTATCCTGGCCTGAAGAATTCCACGGACTGTATAGTCAGTGGGGTCGCAAAGAGTTTCACCTCTTCAAGTCCATTCAGCCTTCTGCTCACCCATTCAGAGAGAGGTCAGCCTGTGTGCAGGGAGCACCCAGAGAACCCAGAGCCTCCTACAGTCACCACTGAGATGCCGTTGTTTGGCCAGCTCTCTTCATTGCCTGGAAGAGCCTCTCACCTCCAGGTGCAATGTGGCTCAGCGACTTAGTCTATCAGTGATCACAGACACCTAACCTTATTTTAGAGAATATGCTCCTATATTTTTTCATTAGAGAGAGAGGAAATAAAGCCCTTTCTGCATTGGAAATGACATCCTCTGCAGTAAAGTGTTTGTCAGTCTGGTGATGGAAGCACAGAGTAATGGTTTTAATTTCTGGTTTTTAAAATAATGTCTATTTTATTTCTGGTTGAAGATGTTGTTTATAAGCAAATTAAAAGAGATGTCTTATTGATTAAGGGGAACCTCTTAGGCTGAGAAATTAGAATTTTCATAAAAGTATACCAAAGCATGAGAGAACAGATTGATTACAAAGGGGGAAAATACAAGGAACTTTATCCAACTATCTTACAATTATTTATTGAGTACTGACTGTGTACTTGGTACTCAGTTCAGTCCTGTAGGGGACATGGAGTAAATAAGTAAGATCTAGCACCTAGCACTTGCCCTGATGCAGGTCAGGTGAGGACTGGGACAAACTTGAGATGCCATGCCCCACTCAAAGGGGTGGACAGTACTCAACTTCCATGATGATATTCAGATGATGAAGTCTGGCCCATTGTACCTAGATTATCCTACTTCATAAGACTAATTGGAAATCAAAAATGTTATGTAAACTCTCTACCTTTCACTGTTAACTCTCTTCAAAGAAAATAAACACCATGAGGGAAAAAAGACATGTCAGTTAGCTGTTTTCCCTGAATTGGCTAGTTTGTTTGGCAGCCTAAAAAGTCAGCTTTTAATGGTATTCATTTTCTGTCCATTTTGTCTTGTGAAAAAATTAATTACACTATGTCAGACCAAAATACCTTTGGGTCTTTAAGTACTTTTTTTTCCCCTCTCTTTTTTAAGATGAAAGTATTTCTGCCTAATTGACCAGCATCTGCCATTGTGAGATGGTGGCTCTCATGAGAGATGTTGAGAGGTGGTGTGAAGGCCGTTAGCACATTTCAACTTGATTTTGGCCACCGTTTAAAAATGGCTTTTCTTCCCATCACATAAGAGTGAGCCTAGTGGCTGAAACCTGATGACAGAGGAGAAGGATGAGAGAACAGAAGAGACAGGGTGAGAGAAAGTAGGATTATTGAAGGGCTGGGAGTGTACAAAAGATTGACACTGAAATAGCAAAGTCACTTCTTTTTTATTCATGCACTTATTTAATTCCTAGATATTTACTGAGCATCTACTATGTGTCCGTCTTTATTTTAGGCATGGATATATTGGGAGAACGGGACAGAAGAGTCTCTGCTTTCATGACATCTACATTCCAGCACGGGTGTGGAAGGAATAGTATAAGAACAAGTAAACAAATAGAGTCATTTGAAATAGTAGTAAATGCTAGTAAAGAAAATAAAATAGAGTACTGAGATATGGCTAGAGATTATATCAGTGGGCGTGACCAGGGAAGAATCTTTGAGAAGAAGTTTGAGCTGAAATTTGAACAATGATCAGAAAACTATGCAGAGATCTGTAGGGAAGTGGTAATGGATAACTCTGAATTACAGATTGAGTCAGCTATTCCCATTTTTGGCCTTTTATCTGCTCTGTTTGGTTAAAAAAATGATAATGTCTCCATTTGGTATAGTATCTCTTTTATATTTATTTATATTTTGTTGAAGTGTAGTTGGTTTACAATCGTGTGTTAATTTCAGGTGTGCCCTGCCCTCTTTCTCCTTTGGTAACCATAAATTTGTTTTCTATGTCTGTAACTCTATTTCTATTTTGTAAATTAGTTCATTTGTATCACTTTTTAGATTCCACTTGTAAGTGAAATCATATGATATTTGTCTTTCTCTGTCTGACTTACCTCACTTAGTATGATAATAATATCGAGGTTCATCGAAGTTGCTGCAAATAGCATTATTTCATTTTTTTGTGGTATTATGGTATTATCGTATCTCTTTCTAATTCATATATCTTTCTATTAGTAACATTTTTCTAACACTAGGTAGCCTGCCTTTTCAACAAAGAGAGAGCAGACCTCAACCCCCAAATCTTTGGCAAGCAATAGTATCTTGCTAGAATTAATAGTATTATTCTATTTGTTCTTTATTTATTTTTATAATTTCTTTCCAGTTGGCCATTTTGCAATAGTGATATAAGTTTCTTTTTGAAAGAATGTGGCTAAGCAAAAAGAATGAATCAAATACACAATCAAATTTAAACAGTAGAGTAGTACTTTCCAGAATGAAAATAAGGTACTTTTCTTCCCTCTTCTGTTTGTGTGAATCTACAATAGCTGTAAGAAGGAGAAACCCAAACAGTGTGCATCTATACTGAAACTTGAAGCCATCTGTGTTGCTTAACCATAACATGTTAAAATAGAAAGTTGATAGAGAAGAGATGCCAAAGTTAGAATGAGAATAAGGTGCTGTGATAGGAAGAATGTGCATTAAGTGAAAGCCAGTTAGTGTGACCACACTGGGCAGCCTTGCCTGTGCACTTTCTTTGCCTAGCTCTGAGAATGCACCATCAGGCTGATAACCCAATAGTAGGTTGTGAAGGGGTGGACAGTTTCTCTCTGGAGACCCTGGAGCCAGAGGAAATATGTCGGGTGACACAAAAAAGCTGGCTTGTCATCTAATTACCCACGAGCCAACAAGCTCTCTCAGGTGCATGAACCCTTCAGTCAATAAATTAGCTAATGTTACATTCCTAAATATAAACTGGCTGCAAAGGATTCACAAATAGTCAAAGAAAACACCCACTGAGAGACAGTGGGAGAGAGACTGAACAAGAAGTCAGAAGGGAAGAAATTCTGAGGTGTCGGTTATAATGCAGGGAATAAAAGAAAATGTCATGATATTATAACAAATATTCAGAGAGATGAAAACATATTGTATCCATGAAACAAGAACAGGGTGCTATTGCTTTTAAGTTTCCATCAAAGAACAAAGAACTTTATGAACTCAAAGTAAGGTAGGAGAAATAGTAAATGCAACTTATGGTTGGAAGGTACTGTTGATGAAATATTTCAGTTAGAAAAGGCTAAGAGATGGAATGAAAATATTTTAAAAATTATGAAAAATAACTATGAAATTTGATATCTGACTATTGGACATCCTAGGAAGAAAAATTAGAGAAAACAAAATGGAGAAGTGGAATTTATCAAGGAAATGACATAAGGAAGAATTACAGAATTGAAGAACATGAGTTTCCCCGTGTGGGTTGAGAGGTCCCATTCAGAGTTCAGTACAGCGAATTTTATGAGTATTCATAAAATGAGTGAGGTGGGGAGAGAGGTGGGAGGGGGATTAAGAGGGAGGGGGCATATGTATACCCAATGCCGTTGCATGTTGATGTATGGCAAAAACCATCATAGTATTGTAAAGTAACTATCCTCTAATTAAAAAATAATAAAATTTTAAAGAAGAAAAAATAAAGGTCCACTCAAGGTACATCAGCATGGTATACTAGAACACTTAAAGAGAGACCCTAAGATTTTTTGGAAAAAAGAAAAGAAACTACGTTACACACACAGGACTGGGAGCAATAATGGGATCGGATTGTTAACACCAGGAGATGCAGTTTTCGATACACTGAAGGACAATAGGTTTTCAACCTAGGATTCTGTTTCCAGCCCAAATATCAACTATTGAGGTAGAATCAAGGCATCTCACAGATAGAACATTAACCTCGAATGGACCTCTTCAGGAAGTGTTAGAGGATGCACCTATTCAAAAGGGAGTTTGGGATCCAGGAAGCAAATATAACACATGAAAGAAGCAAAGAGAATTCTGGGACAAGATAATATTAACAACCATATAATAGCATGGTATAACTGGTCCAGAATGGAGCGGGGAGACAGAGGGCCCCAGGAGGAGTATCTCTAAGGGAAAAAAAAAGATCTGATATATTGATACACAGGTAATTTTATTAACCAGCTAATGGAGGAAATGAAATTAAAACTGTGTGGGGAGGAGTTTCCTGGTTGCCTAGTGGTTAGGATTCTGGGCATTCATTGGCAATGAATGGCCAGGGTTCAGTCCCTGGTCAGGGAACTGAGGGGACTTCCCTGGTGGCTCAGATGGTAAAGTGTCTGCCTACAATGTGGGAGACCTGGGTTCAATCCCTGGATTGGGAAGATCCCCTGGAGAGGGAAACGGCAACCCACTCCAGTATCCTTGCCTGGAAAATCCCATGGACGGAAGAGCCTGGTAGGCTACAGTCCACGGGGTTGCAAAGAGTCAGACACGACTGAGAGACTTCACTTCACTTCAAGGAACTGAGATCTTGCAAGCCATGTGGCCAAAGGAAGGTTTTTTAAACTAAGAAAAAAAATTTTCCAAAAAAGAAACATACTTATGGCAACTCTATTAAGCTGAATATTTGTACAGTCAAAACAATAAAAAAAACACTGAATGTTGTTTTAACTGGAAAATTTTATAGCATCCTGTTGGGAAGATCTGGGGGAGAGAAGGCAGAGTAGGAAAGAGAGAGAGAGAGAGAGAGAGTGTGTGTGTGTGTGCACGTGCGCGCTTGAGAGAAAGAAAGCCAAATCCTTATTTACCAAAGTGGAAAGTCAATATAAAAAGCCTAAAATGAATGAATCAAGAGATAGCTGTATCATCATATTATGTCAGAAATGTGGAGGTTAATACCTGAAGAAACCACTAAAAGAATTAAAATTGATGCTCTGGAGAGGTGGATTGGGGTGAGCAGAAAAAATGTTATCTTTCCATTATAAACCTTTTAGCATTATTTGACTATTTCAGTTATGTGCCTGTATTACTTTGATAAACCTATAATAAGCTTAAAGTCAAAGAAATAACAATATAGGTATTTCACAATAGTGTAGAAGCATCTCACTGTCCCCAGGTACTATTCTCACTTTCTTTCTCTGAAAGAGTGCCCCAAGTTTTTGCTGGACACATGCAGACCTATTGTAGGATAAACTTCAGGTTTTCCCGGGTCCCTCACAGCTAAATATGACCATGTGACTAAGTTCTGGTCAATCAATTACAGACAGCAGCAGTATGCACAATTTCTGAGATATGCCTTAAAGGAAGCAGTTCTATCTTTTTTGTCCCCTCCTACTTCCTGCTGGAGCTCCAGAAAACTCCAGGGGCCATGATGATTCTGGAATGGCAGCCTCCCATGGCAAGCAACAGGACAGAAGAGGGCTGACTTTCTATCACCACACTATGCCCTGTATTGACTAATTTCACACTTATAGAAATGAGGGAGACATTTCTTTTTAAAACCCACTGTTATTGGGGGGGCTGTTGAATGCACATAAACTTAAACCTAACTAATGCGTTTGAGTATGTCAAACATCGTAGGAAGTGAAGAAGTGAAGTGAAGTCGCTCAGTCGTGTCTTACTCTTTGCTACCCCATGAACTGTAGCCTACCAGGCTCCTCCGTCCATGGGATTTTCCAGGCAAGAATACTGGAGTGGGTTGCCATTTGCTTCTCCAGGGGATCTTCCCAACTCAGGGACTGAACCCTGCCAATTGCATCTCCTGCACTGGCAGGCGGATTCTTTATCACTGCACCACCTAGGAACTCAAGGGAGCAACTGCTTATTAAGGGTCCATCAATGTGAATCACCTATGAGGTGCATTAGGCTCAGTCCTGGCCCTAAAGTTGCCTGCAGTCTAGTGGGAATCCTGGTAGGTGCCCATCTAGTTCTACTCATGATGCTGGCCACCATTGACTGAGCCAGACATGTTGTATCCTCTCCCTGAATCTTTAGATAACAAGTGATGCTAGCACCTCTATTAACATTCCCAATTTTGCAGAGAAGGAAACTAAGGTTCCGAGAGGCCATACAAGTCTGCAAGGTCATACAGGTAGAATCACTGTCTGGTTTAACTGCCAGACCCAAGGCAGATGATGGAGTGCTAAACCTGAGATTCACTGAAGGAAGAAGAGATGAAATCCTTCTTTAGTGAACAAGCTGGGGCTTAGAGGTTCTAAAAGGTAGAGTTAAAAATAAGAATTCTAAGAGGTTGGGATGGCCTGAACAAAGGGAAGGAGGCTGGGAAACACCAGGCTGGCTTGGGAAACTGAGAGTGAATGAGTCCAGCTGGAGGAGAGTATGGTGACTTCATGGGAGATGAGGCTGGAGATGCAGGCTTGGGGCCAGGTCACAGAGGCCTCAAGCGCAGGCTGAAAATGTGTTCTGGATTCTATAGGACCTGGGTGGTGTGGAAGCTTTTCTGCTTGTTTTTATTTTTCAGTAAACCCATCAGATGCCTGCAATGTACTTAATGGCAATGGGGACCTTATTCCATGAGTGTACATTCCAGGGGCCTGCTTGACTGTGTCCCAGCATGGCCTCTTTACTGTTTACACTGGCTCTGGTGTCAGGAGGGCCAAGGGGACCACTTGGACATTTCCACTCCTGCCTTCATGCTATGTGTGTGGTCTACTCTGTGTGGTGGGGGCCCATCTCTGGAGCAGGTTAGTGATGTGTCTTCCCTCTCAGTTGCCAGCTTCTGTCTGGGCAAATCCTGGCCATTGGACAGAAGCTTTCATTGCACTTAATAAAAGGTGAGCTAGGCAGAGAAGGATGGAATGGGCCCAGAGAGAGAGCCGTGGAGGTGCTGGGCGTGGAGAGTGAAGCCTCTGACTGCATCTCACCAGGCTTGCAGCTGGCCAGCTGCAGACAGGCAGCCTCACATGAGGCTGCTGAGAACCCGAGGGGCTGCCTGGGCCCCGAGCGAGAATGCGCACCTCCTTCAGCGTGCCCCTGTTCTTTAACATCCAAATAAAAATGCTCAAGGGTCTGCCCCTGAGGAAAGGCCGCCTGTCACCAAGAGGACTGAAGGCTCCTGGGGACAGCCCCCTCTTTCTCTCATTCTGAAGCTCTGCTGCAAGCTGTCACCTGCCACGGTCCCTGCCTCTTCACCTCACCAGCTCAGCACCATTCCTGTCTTCCTCTAAAGTGCCTTCACCTCATCTACTCTGAGACACAAACCCTAATGCAAGTTTCAAAATAACAGGGCATGTTAGTGTTAGTTGCTCAGTCATACCCAACACTTTGTGATCTCATGGACTGCAGCTCACCAGGCTCCTCTGTCCAATGGAATTTTCCAGGCAAGGATACTGGAGTGGTTTGCCATTTTCTTCTCCAAGGGATTTTCCTGACCCAGGGGATCAAAACCTGGTCTTCTGCATTGCAGGCCGATTCTTTACCAACTGAGCTACCAGGGAAGCTCTGGGAGGTGGGCTCAATTTTTTTTTTCCCAGGATGGGGGAATTTGTTACTTAAAAAGAATCATTCATTTATTTGGCTGCATCAGGTCATAGTTGACGCACATGTGCTCTTTGTTGTATCTCCTGGGATCTTTGTGATGCAGCACAGACTGTCTAGTCATGGTGCTCAGGCTCAGCAGTTGTGGCAGATAGTCTTAGTTGTTCTACAGCATGAGGGATCTTAGCTCCCTGACCAGGGATTGAACCTGTGCCCCCTGCAGTGGAATCACTGGGTCTTAACCCCCGGACCACCGTAGGGAAAGGACACCCCAAAAAAGATGTCCTTTTCATTATAGGGGACTGGAATGAAAAAGTAGGAAGTCAAGAGATACCTGTAGTAACAGGCAAATTTGGCCTTGGAGTACAGAATGAAGCAGGGCAAAGGCCAACAGAGTTTTGCCAAGAGAACGCACTGGTCATAGCAAACACACTCTTCCAACAACACAAGAGAAGACTCAACACATGGATATCACCAGATGGTCAATACCGAAATCAGACTGATTATATGCTTCGCAACCAAAGAGGGAGAAGCTCTTCACAGTCAGCAAAAACAAGACCAGGAGCTGATGGTGGCTCAGATCATGAACTCTTTATTGCCAAATTCAGACTTGAATTGAAGAAAGTAAGGAAAACCACTAGGCCATCAAGGTATGACTCAAATCAAATCCCTTAGGATTACACAGTGGAAGTGACAAATAGATTCAAGGGATTAGATCTGATAGACAGAGTGCCTGAAGAACTATGTGTGGAGGTTCATGACATTGTACAGGAGGCAATGATCAAGACCATCCCCAAGAAAAAGAAATGCAAAAAGGCAAAATGGTTGCCTGAGGAGGTCTTCCAAATAGCTGAGTAAAAAAGAGACACTAAAGGCAAAGGAGAAAAGGAAAGATATACCCATTTGAATACAGAGTTCCAAAGAAAACCAAGGAGAGATAAGAAAGCCTTCCTCAGTGATCAATGCAAAGAAATAGAGGAAAATGATAGATTGGGAAAGACTAGAGATCGCTTCAAGAAAATTAGAGATACCAAAGGAAAATTTCATGCAAAGATGGGCTCAATAAAGGACAGAAATGGTAGGGACCTAACAGGAGCAGAAGATATTAAGAAGAGGTGGCAAGAATACACAGAAGAACCGTACAAAAAAGATATTCATGACCCAGATAACCACGATGGTGTGATCACTCACCTAGAGCCAGACATCCTGGAATGGGAAGTCAAGTGGACCTTAGGAAGCATCACTACAAACAAAGTTAGTGGAGGTGATGGAATTCAGGTTATTTTGAATCATTTTAAAAGATGATGTTGTGAAAATGCTGCATTCAGTATGCCAGCAAATTTGGAAAACTCAGCAGTGACCACAGGACTGGAAAAGGTCAGTTTTCATTCCAATCCCAAAGAAAGGTAGTGCCAAAGAATGCTCAAACTACCGCAAAATTGCACTCATCTCATATGCTAGTAAAGAAATTCTCAAAATTTTCCAAGCCATGCCTCAACAGTACATGAACCGTGAACTTCCAGATGTTCAAGATGGATTTAGAAAAGGCAGAGGAACCAGAGATCAAATTGCCAACATCCGTTGGATCATCAAAAAAGCAATAGAGTTCCAGAAAAACATCTGGAACTTTATTGACTATGCCAAAGTCTTTGACTGTGTGGATCAAAACACACTGTGGAAAATTCTTAGAGATGGGAATACCAGACCACCTTACCTGCCTCCTGAGAAATCTGTATGCAGGTCAAGAAGAACAGTTAGAACCAGACAAGGAACAATGGACTGGTTCCAAATTGGGAAAGGAGGACATCAAGGCTGTATATTGTCACCCTGCTTATATAACTTATATGCAGAGTACGTCATGTGAAATGCTGGGCTGGATGAAGCACAAGCTGGAATCAAGACTGCCGAGAGAAATATCAATAACCTCAGATATGCAGATGACACCACCCATAGGCAGAAAGTGAAGAAGAACCAAAGAGCCTCTTGATGAAAGTGAAAGAGGAGAGTGAAAAAGTAGGCTTAAAACTCGACATTCAGAAAACTAAGATCAGGGCATCTGGTCCCATCACTTCATGGCAAATGGTTGGGGAAACAATGGAAACAGTGAAAGACTTTATTTTGGGGGGACTCCAAAATCACTGCATGTGGTGACTGCAGCCATGAAATGAAAAGATGCTTGCTTCTTGGAAGAAAAGTTATGACCAATCTAGACAGCATATTAAAAAGCAGAGACATCACATTGCCAACAAAGGTCCATCTAGTCAAGGCTATGGTTTTTCCAGTGGTCATGTATGGATGTGAGAGTTGGACCATAAAGAAAGCTGAGCACTGAAGAATTGATGCTTTTGAACTGTAGTGTTAGAGAAGACTCTTGAGAGTCCCTTGGACTGCAAGGAGATCCAACCAGTCCATCCTAAAGGAGATCAGTCCTGAGTATTCACTGGAAGGACAGATTCTGAAGCTGAAACTCCAATACTTTGGCCACCTGATTCAAAGAACTGATTCATCCCAACTAATGTTGGGAAAGATTGAAGGTAGATGGAGAAGGGGATGACAGAGGATGAGATGGTTGGATGGCATCACTGACTGGAAGGACTTGAGTTTGAGCAAGGTCTGAGAGTTGGTGATGGTCAGGGAAGGCTGGCATACTACAGTCCATGGGGTCGCAAAGAATCGCACATGACTGAGCCACTGAAGTGAACTGAACTGAACCATAGGGAAGTCCCACTATGTTTAATTTTTTGAGGAACTACACACTGTTGTCTGTTTCCCTAGTGGCTCTGTGGTAAAAAATCAGCCTCCCAATGTAGGAGATGCGGGTTTGATCCCTGGATCAAGATGATTCCCTGGAGAAGGAAATGGTGACCCACTCCAGTATTCTTGCCTGGGAAATCCTGTGGACAGAGGAGCCTGGTGGGCTACAGTCCATGGGGTCACAAAAAGTCAGACATGACTGAAGCAACTAAACAACAACAACAAATAGTGTTGTCTACAGCACCATTTAATATTTAACATTCCCACTGAAGGTAGGCAGCCTCACTTTGTAAAACAAAGAAAGCTTATGGAGGTGTTGGTGTTGTGACTATGCCAGTTATCTTTGAAAAAAATCCTATCTCCCTAAGGAAGGAGTTTTTGACCCTGGGTATACATCAGAATGATGGAGGAAGCTTTAAAAAAAATTACCAGGATATGTGAGTGAGTGAATGTGTGTGTTTTAGGGAAGGCATCTCAGACCAATGGAACCCAATCCCTGGTGGTAGAGTTTGGCACAGGTCATTTGTCCAGGTTATTCCCCAAAGCAGCCCGGGGCTAAAAGCCACTGTCCTTGGACAACCAGCCTGCCCTGCAGCCAGCTTTTAAAATAACTCATCTTTCCTCTGTTACATTGTATGCCTTTCTGAGGACCTGGCTCCAGGAAGCAATAGACTTGTCCCTGGACTCACGAGTCGTGTTGGGCATGGAGGTGGTGACACATGGCTTCCTGGTGTGATAGCGGGTGTGAGAGAGACAGACGCCATCTGGAGCAGAGGACGCAGGGACCGGGACTGGACTGGCCACAGCCTGGCCCTTCAGCACCTTCCTCAATTCGGGACATCTCTAGGGCCACTCTGTCCTCAACTCCTGCCATCTCTCCGTCTGTGCCCCCACCTCCCACCCACCCCACCCACTCAGCACACACACACTAAGCCTGGTGGGGTGAGGTCATCCTCTTTATCCCCAACTGAGCTCGGGTTCCAAACCTTCTTCCCTTGAGTAACGTGAAAATAGGGATCCCGGGTCAGAGTCAGACACAATACAAGCTGTAAAGACTTATTTTTTTACACTTTTCCTCTTGAATCCAAATAGCCATTTTATTCTGCAGTGGTGATTTCAGGAGACTTTTCCAGCTTGATTATCTTCCTGGAGAGGCACAAATGCCAGAGATTTTAAACACCACTTTAGTGAAACAGATCGAGGCAAGACCACAATATGAACTTAAATGATCCTGTATGATGAAGACCGAGCAGGAGTTTTCTTTCCAAGAGTGGTCCTGGTAGGTTTAATTGTAAAGTATAATTACTTCAAGACATCATAATTTGTTGTGTACCATATAAATCAGTAGAACTCCATGGAATCATGTTTTTAATGTAGACCCCAAATAAAATGTTCTTTTATGACATAGCAGATGTTTCTTAATTCACTAGCGCCATGCATTGGGGTATTAAGATTATTCCTTGGCATTTTATTATGAATAACATACTTGCTCCATCATTAAGTGGGCCATTAAAGACATAAACAAGCTTTTATGCCCTGGTTTTCAACAGCTGCTGGTGGTCTACCAAGTGATAATCCAGCTTTCAGCAAATATTCTTCAGCTCTAAGAAATAAATACATTTAATAGGGCAACCCCAGGTCAGTCCGCAGCTCCTGGGATCCCAGCTCAGGGAAATTTGTGAAGCAGGAAAATGAACTGAAGAGGTTTGCTTTGGGTGAGTTGTTTTGAGAGCCCCTGTTTTCTTGAGAATGCACATGTGTGTGTCAATGTGTGTGTGTGTGTGTGAGCGCATGTATTGAAAATAACAAAATAACAGTTTTAAAAGAAAAAAATTAGGAGAAATGCAAGGGGAAGATGGAGCCTTGCAGAAGGTGTGGGGGCTCTTCCTTTCCTGATCGAATGGGAAGACATTTGCACAAATTCTATAACCTGTGCTTTGAAGGAAATCAGCTGAGTCGGTCTTCTGCCTCAAACAAAGGGAGGTGAAGGACGGTGTAGGTCACAGGCCCGTTTAGTCACTGGCGTCGAATCGGAGCGGATGTGACCCCTCTGTGACAATGTTCCCAAGGTGTACAGGGAGGGGTTTCATGTCTGCAACTCGGATGGGAGCCAGATAAGCCCTCCCTCTCCCCCACCTTGGACTTCCTAAAGATAACAACTCCGGGCGGCCGAGGAGCGGAGCGAGGGAGGTGCTGAGATAGGAAATACCGAGGCTTGTATTATCGTTGGCTGGCCGGGTCCTGGCTTCCCGTGCCAAAGGTAGGCCTGAAGGGTGCGAAAGTCTGCAGAGCTAATATACACAACGACATCCTCCCAGGAGCAGATGTTAGGAGAACAGGAAAAAGGAGCAGGGGCAAAAACCCCATGGAAATTTGCATGAAGGCTCTGTTGCCCTCACCTACCCCCACCCGCTCGGGGGTGACAGGGAATGAAAGAAGGGGAAGGGGGAACTGATTTCCTAGTCTGATCAATTCTGACTCTATTACAAGATCCCTCATCAACAGGAGGTGGGAGAAAGAGTGACGATTTATGTAGCAAATCAAGCACCATGGACCGACCTTTAACAGATGTAGTTCCTGGGTATCACTGTTACCATATTCTAACTGTAAAGATTCTGGGGGGAGAATGGGGGGGGATGAACACTTGGACAAATTATTAAGCACTTTGTCCTAAAATGGCAGGAGGCACAACAGAGAATGTCTGTAGACTTTTGTTTTATGTGACTTTTCTTTAAATAGGGTTTAGTAATAAATTTTCTCTTCCTTTTCATTTTTTTTTTTATGTTGTTTGCTGAGGAGGGTTTATTTTCTTTTTGTGTTCTATTTCATTTTGTAGTTGGACGTACTATTGTTCTGGAGCTGGTGAAAAACGGGGAGGGGAGCAGGAGGCAGGAACCACATTGTGAGTGAACTTGGCCAAAAGCAGAGTCAGGAGGTAACTTTCCCGTCCGGCACAGTATCTGGGGCTTGCAGAGTTCTTGGCCTCATCAGTTCTTCCACACTCTCAGCTAAAGCATTCCTGTGCCCTGACGGAACCATGCAGGGACCCGACGTGGCCTTTTGATTTTTTTTTCATGCACACCTGATTGGAAAGTGACGTTTGATATTACTTTTCCACTACGTTAATTACAACTTGAATAGGATTCTATTGTGTCCTGGATGACATCACTTTGGAAACATCATTCAATTGGGTGGCTCGCTTTCCTCTCGATGATTGTACCAAACAAACACGCAAGTCTTCTTTTTATAGCCAGAGCCTGTGTCTCTAAACACACACACACACACACACACACACACACACACACATACTCATGTCCATTTTTAACCACGTCAGAAAGGAAACAAGGCTGCCAACTTCACAGCATTCTACATGATTCTGAATTAATATTAGTCTATTAAAAAGAGCTGTAACCAGAAGAAAAAAAAATACTTAGCCTGATGTGCACGGCAAACACATTTCACAGTTGTTTTGGACAAATGCCCTCAGTGAATATGTTTAAAGTCATGTACAACAGAAATATGTTATCACAAGTAACCATGTTTTAATAAACACTTCGTCTTTTTGTATTGCTTTCTTTTTCATCACAATAATAGAAATATAACACCATATATCACTGTAAAACACATTTCCACATAAATGCTGATAAGCACAAAATATTTTTCATCATTTACATTTTAACTGTAATAATATATGGCAGGATTAAACCTGCATCCATCATGTGTCTAACTAACCTTGCTGTAATGAATTTTTAAATGTAATGGTTTCTGTCGCAAAGTAAAATCGTACATAATGTCTAGTGACACAGTACGCTGGTGGATGGGTGGTTTTGGAAAATGGAAATGCAACTTCATTTTTAATTAGATTTATAAACTTCACCACCTCTACTCCCAGCCAGCTTCCCAACCCTACCGCCCCACCACCATTTTTTAAAGCAAGAACTACCAGAGGCGTGAATATGTGAAGTACTGCTGGATAGATCACTCCTCCAGTTACATAAAATCACTTGCTTGTTGGAAATTCTGTGAAGGAGGTGTGTGTGTCTGTGCGTGTGTTCGAGAAGAGCCAGGCACCCAATAGAAACAAAAGCTGATGAAAATCATGGTGAGAAAACCTTTCTAGGGTGTCTGGAGGGGCTTCGCTTGCTGGGAGGGGTCTCCTCTTTGTGACAGTAGCCGGGGATCTGATTTGGGATGGGGGTGGGGCACCAGGGATGTTTACTGGGAGGATCTCAGTCCTTTCTCTCTCTCTATCTCGGCTTGAAATAACAAATAAGCCGACTCACCAGAGAAGAATCATTAAAAATAATTTGCACAAGCTTTCGGTGGTGTGAGCTCTTTTTTGATACAATATTTCCTTCCGTGATTATCACTGAGGACATGTTTCAGCCATATGGAAGCGAGCCGGGCTGGGAGCTTCCCCAATACCTGAGTGGTTAATTAAGAGCCGTTGCCCGGCCACAAGAAGCAGGTTTGAAATCCCTCTTCAGTCTCCGACAATGAGTAGCTTTTTTAGCAGCAGAAGTCACCAGGGACAGCCAGAAGCGAGGGTAATTATTTGAGATAACATACAGCTGAAAAGAGTGTGTGTGAGTGCAGAGGGGGGCGGGGGGGAGCGGGGGGCGCGATGTGCAGCTGAAAGAAGGGCAACAGTAGAGAAAAGTCTATAATAAAAAGGTCAACATCTCCTATTTTTCTGTACAGTGTCGACAGTCTGTAATGCCTTTTTAGCATGAATGACAACGGATTCTGTCTCTCTTTTTTTTTGAAAAAAAAGGGGGGGGAATATCTTATTTTGTATTCAAACTTTGCAATTGTGAGTTCAGGCCTGCCAGCTCCATCTGAATAAGCTATTCTCACTTTATCAGGGTTTGCTGAACTGACTTTGATTGCATTGTTGCAAAATAACAGTAATTTTTCCATTAACCCATACAAACCCTCAGCGAGCTGGAGAACAAAGAAATATCAGAGGGATGAAAGCTGTGGGCATGGGGAGGGAAGTCAGGGGTTTCCTAAATGACTCTAAATTTGTCCCTACACATCAGCTTCTCAGATTGGCCAAGGCCAATCTGGGATGCCACTGGGGGCTCCCTCTGGGGTCCCTTGGGGTGTGAATCTCAGTGGGCATCCTTCTGCCCTCTCTGCCAAATTCTATTGTTTCCTCTGCATTCTCAGGGCCTGGGAAGGTGGGAGCTGGGTTTCCCTCCTTTCTCAGGCATGGTTTTTTATTCCTTTATCTTTCTGGTGTCAAGGACCTCAGTCTGTATCTAGAACTCAATTCAGAAATGCTCACAGCCTTTCAGAACCCAAGGTTATCTGAACACAGGGGGCTTTCCTTTACCCCAAGGAAGAGGCCAGCAGGCAAGGGGAAAAGCTAGTTCCTTTGGCAGTTGGAACTCAGTGGAATCCCCAAGCCCTGCCATCTGACATTCTGGCACGTTCAGCATCACTCCCACTGGTCCCAGGGTCAAAGGTGCGCTGGTAGATTTTTATTTTCGGGGGAGCTCTGTGAGGCTGGCATTTTACATTCACACAGCTGCCTCTGCCAGTTGTTTTAAGGCCAGGAGGAAACTGAGGGCAAGCGGGGCACCCCTTTTTCATCCATGGGCGGAGTGCCACGTTTGGAATCACCCGGCACACATGAGGTACCACGCTTTCGAAGAAGATCCCGAAGTCCGGATGTTTACAATTCAGCAGATCAACATGTAAGCACGAGTTTTTCTGTTTTGGTTTTTTGCAAAGCTGAAATATCGAGAAATTAAGCTCCTCAGTGGCCTGTGACTCTCTATGAGTGGGACTGGGCTGGGAGCTGAGGTCAACAGTGGCTTTGATCTCCCAGCCCCACAAAGGAGCCCGCTCAGGCTGAGGTGATGCCACCAGCCACCTGCTCCTCAGCATTGTTTAAGAACTGCCCAATATGTTCATTATCTCTCTTTACCTCTGCGGCGCCGTACTGTCAAACCGTGCACCAGTCTTTAGAAAATAAAAGTGAACACGGCGAGCCTGCCGTACCCTGCTCCCCTAATATCCAGTTCTTGACAACGTCGGAGCTGTCAGATGAGAGGCAGCGTCACTGGAATAAAGGTGGGCAGATGTGTGATAATGAGACAGAAGCATGCAGATGCTAATAGAACTCACCAGAACAGGCCTGCCTGAGTTAGATGGATCCAGGTAGCAGGTGCAGGGTGTCAGGTCGCCCGGATGTTACTTTCTCTTGATTCTCATTTAAGAACTGCTCCGCGCACGGCTGTCTGTCAGTGAACTTTTCCCTCTCTGGAGCTCCAGCCCCTAGGTGATCAGTCACATTTCGACATAACTAGATGTCAAAAGAAGTTTAAGTTGTGTGACGAACTGTGATGCAGTCAGCATCAGCCTCCGGCCTCCAAGGCGGTTCCTTAATGATCCGCCTGGAAACTCTGGAGCCTTTTTCTGGCGTTTTGTTTTCTTATTAAAATACTGGCTAAGTCTTTGTCAATATCCATGGCAGCAACTGTGAGCTCAAGACAATATTATCCCAAGCATAATTTAATTTTAAATGTGGAACTCAGACCCAAGATGGACAGAGAGCGAAAGGTTTGTGTTGAGCAAACAGGAGTTCTCTCCAAAAGGCTCGTTTTAGCATCTGTAATTAAAACAAGGGTGTCTGGGGATTTATTGTCAGCCCGGTTGGGACGCCGGTGATCAGTAGAGGAAACTCAGGGCTATGTGGGGGGGTGTCACCGTGGGCTGTTCCTGGATTGGGGGAGTGGGAGTGAAGCTGACAATAATAGATTTGGGTCAGCGTGAAAGTGATTCCGACCTAAGAAAGGCAGGAAACAGAAATAACCCGACAATTGTCATCTTGAATACTTGCAAAAAACCTTTGAACTGGAGTCAGAACTTGATGGGGTCCTTATCAGTCTCTGTGAGCTGTGGGTTCCCCCTAAAATCGTGCTTCACGATGAGCGGGGTGGGGGGGTGTGTGTCTGGGGAAGGGGCAGGCAGTTACATGTGACACGTGTTGTCACATATGCAAGGAAGCCTGCCAGTCCTGACCTTCCCTCCTAACACAGGCATTTCTTGAAGCATTTCATCGAGTCTGGTTACTTTCTTCTCTAAATATTTTCATCTTCTCCTTCTACTGTTTACCTTTCCATTGGGAAAATAAATACTGCATGTTGCTTCTGCCTGCTATATTTTGTAGAGATTTTAATCCCAATTCCTGATGAAAGGTTTGCACACACACACACACACACACACACCACACCCACACTCTAACCTTGGTGTGAAGGCACGACTCATAAAATGCTTTTCTTTCTTCTCTTTAGAGAGTACAAGGATGTGCTAGGGAAACCTAATTCTGCATTGACATAATGAAGTGTTTGGAGGAATCTCACCTTTCTCAATCACAGAACCAATCGGTCTCATCTGGAATGTTCTAATCCACCCCTCCAAGCATTCACCCCGCACCCATTGCCTCCCCCGCACCCCCGAAAAGAGAAGGATTTCACCAAGTGGAGTTCCGCCCTCCTAGGCGCTCACATAAAACAAGACTTCTCCCCCCAGGTCCTGATATTTAGTTGCCTGAAGCTCATTAATCCTTCACTGCTCTACCCTGGAGGTTTAAATTTTTAAGCAGCTAGGATTCGTCTAAGAGGTCTTAACCTTATAATTTGTAATAACTTAGAGATCGCAATTCTAAAGTGAGAGTTATTTAAAAAAGAAAAAGTGCTCCTTTTCCTTCACCAGCCATTGATTCACTTCCTCTTGCAGTCCGAGTCAGCGCTATTAAATCGGGTGATGGAAAATGCTCATTTATTTCTCAGTGGTAAAACATAAGCAATTAGGAGACGTTTCTTAACGTGGATTGATCTTGCCTTCAAGGAAAGCCCAGAGCGTCAGAAGCCACCGGAGGGGCAGCAGAGATGAAATAAGTGGGGAGGAGAAGGACGGGTGGAACCGAGGGCCTAGATAGGATGGAATCTCTATCAGAAAATCTGGCAGCTCAAACCTTAGCCGCCCAAGTACTAACTGATTTTTCACTGTTCTGGGCACTGCATTATGGGAGGCAGCATGGTGGAGAACACATCATGGTCTGAATTCAGGCTCATGAGCTGTTTAATTCTGCCTAAGTTGCTTAACCTCTCTGGGCTCCCGATCTTTTCCCTCTGTGAAATAGTAATAGAATCTGCCTTCTAAGTTTGCTATGGAACGTTATAGGAGATACTGTAAGTAAATTACCTAAAGTGGTGCTGGAGGCACTACAGCTGACGATAGAAATAGCAGCCTCCATGGAGGGAGAGTACATACCTGGTGAGGACCTGGCCCCAGACCCCGAGAACTTTGCTGTCTTGAAGGGGAAAGATCGGGCTAATTATCATGTTCAAGGAGCCAGCACGAGAAGATGTTTTTTCCTTTTATGTCTGCTGCTTACAACAGGGCTGGGTTCCTGCTACACCGGCTAAACTTTGTCTAAAAATTATCTAAGGACCACCTAATGTGTGTCGATGCCACACATGTCAGATGTGTCAGCCTCTTCCAGTAATGACTCTCTGACATAAACAGTAAGGAAGAAATATTACAATTACCGAGGGTGCGGGAGCCCGCATGCATTTTCATGAGGGTTCTGGTGAATGGCAGTCTGAGCTCTGTAATCAGCTCCCCCTGCCAGCAGAGCTGGCCAAAGAAAGCTCTCGTCCCCCCAAAGACAATTAAAATGAGTTAAATGAATTAAAAAGGCCCTTCCCAGTTAAAGTACAGTCAGAGGTTAGAAACAGTAGTATGTGGATTTATGGAAACTCCGTGGCTGCCAAGCCTTAGGAATTGTGGCTCACGGGGGAGTCATTTCCCTGGGAGCCTAAACAGCTTATGAAATTGGAAGCAATATGCATAATTTTAAATTTCTGGGAGGCAGGTTTCAATCCCCTGTTTATTTTGGCTTCTTAGGTCAATAGGAATATACTTGTACCCAAAATCAAAGTGAGAGAGAGAGAGAATGAGTCAGAGAGGGAGGGAGAAGGCATCGTCCTATTTATTAAAACAATGGCACAAATGAACAGGAACTTTCCTGTTTCAAGACAATGGGAAGACCAGTTCTAGAGACTGGTTAGCAGGAGAAGAAAGACTGATCCGAGCCCCATTTCACCACTTGGCAGCTGCGGCTCTCTTGCAAGTGCCTCAGCCACTTGGCGCCTCAGTCTCCTCATCTGCAGAATGGGCTTCACTGTTTCGACCTTGCAGAGTGGTTACCTCAATTAAGTAAGATAAGGTATCTCGCTTAATTGAGGTGCTTAGCAGGGCTTAGCAGAATGCCTGCCCTGATCAGTTACTCATATTACTATCCTCATCCTCATCTCAGAAGAGTGAGTGAAAACCAAGGGGCAGGAGAGAAGGAGGGTCTCCAGGACCACCCCCCAAACTCTCCGCAGCACCAGACGTTAAGTCACAGGTGCCACTTAAGCCCGTGACAGGCGTTCCTGCAGCTGTCCCAGACATCCTGGCTACCTGCACGTCCAGATCTGGCCTCTGGGACCCCTGCCCCATTACGCCGATCTCATCAGAAATTCTGTCGAGACTTCTGTCCGCAGCCCAGGAAGGAAGACTTGCCTGGTCCTCCGCCAGCCCCTCCTTCCGCCCCTGAGTCCCCGAAGTCCCCAAGTGTGTGTGTACGCTCCTGCCTATTACATGCACAAACTCCATCAGAAAGCATTTGTCTACACCCTCTTTATTCACTTTCAAAGGGTTAAACAGCCTATTTACTGGGCTGTCAACAATCCCAGGCCCAAATGGGGAAGAAAGCCCCGTCCAGTTTTGTGCGGCCTGGAGCCTTGTCTTTGCTGGCCTGTTCTTGTCCCTGTCATGTAATATCCATGACAATCGTGTTGGGCTTTTTTTTTTTTTTTTTCGGGGCTCTGTGGGGCTCAATCTGAGGGGCCACTTTAAGCCAGGAAAGGCCTTTATTTCTGTGAATTTGAAAGAGCCTTGAGAAGGTCCTTCCCCTCAGAACCCTCTTCAGCGGGTCACCGCAGTTTCAAAAGGATTTAAATGCGGAGGTTGTGATCAGTACTTCCATCACGTTCTAATAGACTGACATGAGCATTTGTGCCTGAAAGACAGGGGAAAAAGTGATGCAGATTTTCCCTAAATTGGACTGACGCACAAAGCAGCCCGGGCAGTTGAGTGACGAGGTAACCCCTCACACCCTCTTTTATACTTCTAACCAGCGCCGCACAAAGAGAGCCGTGGGAAGCGGCCCAGAAGCCCGGCCGGGCCATTTCCATGGGCCATATGGAAATTTCGTTTTGTGTACAGAGAAAGTGTCTGATAACAGTGACCTTAACTGCCATATGTGGGCAGTGAATAGGCCAGAGGAAAACCACTCCACAATCTGACCCTCGACATACGGACCCGCCGCCCAAGGAGACTTCACTGCCATCTCGCAGGCAACCCCGGGGGATTTCATTAGATTTGTTAATGAATTGCTCTATTGACTTATATCTGAGCTTGCCTCATTAGAGGAGAAGAACACAATTTTTATCTATGTTTTCGTGAAGGGGACCAGAGCGTTCCCTCCTTTGTGGGGTGGTGGGTAATCTGGAGGGCTGTCATCGGCTTTGAACTAATTTATTGTGTCAGTTTAAGGAGGCCCTTCCGTGCTTGTCGAGGCTGGAGCCCCACTCCAAACCTCTTCAAAATCAATGTTTTCCCTGTGAGAGGGAAGTTTCCTCGGCTTCTGCTTGGTTTACAAATAGCCAGACATGATGTTGCCCTGATGCTGTGCGTCGTCAGGGTGCAGGCAGCAAGCAGCGTCACCTGTCAGGAAGGGGCTTTTCTAGGCAGTGACACACGGTGCTTGGAGGCGGCTCCTCCACCTTCCCACCAGCGCCTTTATGCATCCTCGAAGGAATTTTGAGTTGGGACATCGCTGTGCATAGAACATCCTCTCTTCTGTACTGCTAACTGGGGAATCATAATGACTCTCCCCACATCCGAGCCTTATTAGTGATGGCTCGATTGTTTGGACTTCTCAATGTGGGAAAGTTTGGGTTTGAAAGCAATAAGAGCTATCAATTAACATATTATTAGGGGTAAACCAATAAAGAGCCCATTAAGGCTAATAGTGAGTGTGGAATCACGAAGAATTAGCAAAATGAGATTCAATAAAATGGAAACCATAAAGATAAGCTTCTGAAGATTGAAACTGGCTTTCTGAGCTTAAGTCTCGAATAAACAAATGAATGATACCCACCAAATCCTCCCTTTGGTTCCACTTTCCTAAGCCTACCGAGGGCAGTGAGAACTTGAGTTCTCGCTGTAGAACGAGATATGAATAAAGTTGGTCAGCCCTGAAACTGAGAAGTGGTTTATCCCGTGGGGGAGGGAGGGAGGGAAAAGACAGGTAAATTCTTAGAATACACAGAAGTGGGGCTCAGTGATTCCTGTATGAGCCCCACAGAGTAAGATATGATGCCGAAGTCCTTAAGACTGTGCATTGGTCACTTTGGCACTTACTCTTGGAACACGGGGAACTCCAAAACTTGGATAAAACAGAAAACATCCTACCTATGTTGTAGTAAGAATCTGGGGCTCACAGAAGTCCCACAACAGCAATGATATTGGGGCCGTGATGCAGAGATATTACAAATGAGGATGTATCTCCTTGGAGGAGTGGTATGGAATGGGCTTGTGGTCACTGTTCACCTTTGACTGAATCCAAAGATGGAAACTAGACTCTCCAGGGTTGCTCTGCCCTCCTTCCAATGCCCCACAGCAATGCTGAAATAGGAGTCCTACTGTGAATGAAGAGAAGCTCATCAGGGCTGTTGGTACCCATGGAAGGCTCCAAGAAAGAGGAACTCCTACATAGAGAGAGGTTCCACAACATTTATTCTGAGCAGGAGAGTGTCCTTGGAACATGGCAGCTGTAAGATCTGAAAATGTCTATATAAGAGAATTGGGTCTGGGGAAGTTATAAGGGAGTTAAATAAGATGTAAGAGTATAAGGAGGTACTTGGGTAGATTTTACCAAGCATACTCTTTTTATCAAGACAAATCCATTGGGTTGTTTGCCTAGAGTTCACTCAGGATTGAGGTTGACCTTTGCCTTTACAGTGGAAATACAACTTGGTTGGGTATAAAATTCACCCTGTCTTTCAGAACATCACAGATGTCATTACACTGTCTTTTTTTTTTTTTCATTTTTAGCTTTTAAATTTATTTTTTTTTAATTGTGTCTCCACTGTCTTTGACACTGAATGTCACACTGATTCTTTAACATTTGCTTCTAGGTTGGTTGCATTTCATCACTGTCATCACTGAACAGTTTTATTTAAAAACAAAATAAAACAACTATGGATGCTATATTTCATGATATACTTTGTGTTTGAAAATATGACCCTGTTGCTTTAATACTCACTTGGCAACCTGACTGGTATAATTTCCTCAGATCACCTCTTCCTGTCCTCAGAACTCTGTGGATGCTCCCAAAAGTCATGTTTTGGCTGCAAACATTCCTCATTGTGATGACTTCTCAACTGTCAGTGCCTTGATGTGGTTCTTGGGTGCCTGAAGAAATATTTCTTTCCCCTTGAAGTCTAAGAATTTGACCAGGGGATGTCTCCATGTCCGTCAGTCTCCATCACTATTTCCTGGAACCCAGAATTTTCAAGCAGATCCTTGTGAACTAAATTCAGTTTTCTCTCTATTTCAAGGAAATCCAGTGCTATTATATCCTCGAAAAAAATTTTTGCTTCTGTTTCTGGGATTTTCCTCTTCAGAGTCACTAATTATATTTATCTTGCAAAGATCCAATAGGTTTTTAATCCACTGATGATTTACATTTGTTATCAGCTTATTATTTCTCCCATATCCACACAGTACAAGTACCTCAAAGGGGGAAAAAAGAAGCATCTTATTTATCTTTGTTTCCTCTGAGCCCAGTACATAATAGATGCTTAGTGAGCAACTGCAGAAGTAACTTGCACATGACCTTGTCAGTAAGGGTTTAAACTTTATTTTGGGGAGAAGTTGAGCATCATTAAAGGTTTTTGTTGAGGATAGCAGTGGTTGACATGATCTCACATAGCTTCAAAGTGGGGTGAGCTGGAGGGTGAGAAAGGAGCTCCCAGTGAACAGTGGTGACCAGAGATGTTGGTTTAATAGGAATAGAATATGCGGTAGATAAGCATGAGTATTTTGTATGCCCCCAAGGAGGTGGTGCTAGCGGTAAAGAACCTGCCTGCCAATGCAAGAGACATAAGAGACACGGGTTTGATCCCTGGGTTGGGAAGATCCCCTAGAAGAGAGCATGGCAACCCACTCCAGTATTCTTGCCTAGGAAATCCCAAGGACAGAGGAGCCTGGCGGGCTATGGTCCACAGGGTCACAAAGAGTCAGACATGACTGAAGTGACTTAACACACACACACACATACACACACAAGGAGAAAAGTCAGAGAAAAGCCACCTCTGCTCAGAGGGCAATGGCTAATGGAAAAGGACTGGGCTTTGGTGCCAGAAAATCATGGGGAAAGTTCTTTAGATCCCTTTCCTTTTAGGATTTTTTCTTCTGAAATGTGTGGTTATCAGTTGGTCTCCAACACCAAACTCCCCAAAAGATTGGCATGCTAAATTTTAAAATAATAATTTTTTTGCACCCATCAGCATTCTGGCAGGAAAGAGATGGCACATCCAAACGGCTTGTTTGAAGAGATTTTGGTGATGACACTTGGTACAGAGGTGTGGGCAGGGCTATCCACCTGCCCTCTTCACCTAGTGGCAGCCTGTGTCCTGTCTGATTCTGACACGTCCCAGGAGCAGCTACTTATATTGCGAGAGCTTCCATCTCTCCCTGCCGTTGACCTGCAGGCTGCAATATTCTTATCTCCGGAGAGGGAGGAGTGATAGTACATGTCATCGTGGTAACAAACATGAGAATACTTGTCTTTTTCCGATTTCATATCCACTTTTATCACACTCCTCCATCTCCTGCCTCTCTACACTCCTGTCCTCTTGCCGGGAGCTCCTCAACTCTGACTGGAGGATAGAAACCGACACAGTCTAGGGTCAACACCAAGTGCTACACAATAGGCAAGCTGGAATAAGCAAAACTGGGGTGCTTTCTCCTCTCCAGCCAAACTGGCCTCTCTGCTGTCCTGTGGTCTCACCGAGCTGACTTCTGCTGTGGTGCCTTGGCCCTTGGGACTGTCTCTGCTTGGGACACTCTTCCCTTGAAGAGGACAGTACCATCCCCCATCTCCTTCAGGCTTCTGCTTAAATGTCGTCCTTCCCTGGTGGCTCAGTCAGTAAAGAATTGACCTGCAATGCAGGAGATTCGGGTTCAATCCCAGGCCCGGGACGATCCCCTGGAGAAGGAAATGGCAATCCACTCCAGTATGCTTGCCTGGGAACTCCCATGGACAGAGGAACCTGGCAGGCTATAGTCCATGGGGTCAAGAGTTGGACATGACTGAGTGATAGTAAGCCATCACCATCTCAGTGAGGGCTTCCCTGATCACCCTAAAACGGCAACCCCCTTATATGCATTCCACGCTGGCATTCCTACTATTCTTGCTGGCTTTATGTTTCTCCAAAGATCTGATCACCTTCTAACAGGGAATATATTTTACTTATTTGATAAATTGTACTTTATCTAGAATGTAAATCATGTAGCCACAGCATTTCTTTTTTTTTCTTCCTGTTTTGTTTACTGATGAGCCCTTGGCCACTTTGAGTGTCTGGCACATTTCAATGCTCAGCATTTATTGAATGACTAAATATATGAGTTGTAGGCCTTGATATGACTATTTTTTTTGTCTATTTCTGGGCTCCACCCATTGGACTCAGGGCTCCTTCTGCTGTTATTACCTTAGTACCTGCCCTCATGCCTGCCAATGCTCAGAAATGTGTGTGTGTGAACTAATGAATCAATGAAGACTCTTTATTCCACCATCTCAATCCCAGATGATTTTTGCTCTGAGGATACCAGACTGACATTGCCCACTCAAACAGAGCAAATGTTGTATAGGGTCCTCTGCTGATGTGTTCTCTATGATTCTTTTAGTGTGTCAGACACATTTTGGTTCAAGACATGTGAGGGGATGATAAGCATGGTTCTAGGAGCTGGGGAATTGCGGGCAGCACTTGGATGAAGGAATAGAATCTGGAAACCTGACCTCTTTTTGCTTTCCAAGTGTGAAATTTAGTTTTCCTTCGAGACAAGCAGTTGCTATGATGGATCTTGTTTGTAGGAGAAAGAGGAGCCCCCATTTGTCAACTGTGGACCTTTTATCCAGAATGACATGAGGCACTTACATACATTAATTTAAACTTTATGGCCATACCATCAGAGGGGATTTTCTTTTCTGTTTGCAGAAAAGGCAACTGAGCATCAAAGAGATAGAGTTAACTTGTTCAAGGCCCTAGATCTAGACAATGGGGGAAAATGGGATTGAAATCCAAACTTGATAATCTGTAAATCTTAAGCTTCATCTAAAATGCCTCTCTGCCATCATCCTGCTTAGAGTAACGCACTAAGTGGGTTTGTCGTACGTGGTGCTCGTGGTAAAGAACCCGCCTGCCAGTGCAGGATACATAAGAGATGTAGGTTCGATCTTCCTAGATCAGGAAGATTCCCTGGAGAAGGGAGCAGCAATCCACTTCAGTATTCTTGCCTGGAGAATCCCATGGACAGAGAAACCTGGCGAGCTACGGTCCATAGTGTCGCCCAGAGTCGGACAAGACTGAAACAACTTAGCACACACAGAGCACACACGGTAATCTGCTAGGTGGGATACGCTAGCTGCTTGTTGTAACATACAGCACCCCAGGCCTCAGTGAAGCAACACTAAATGTGTGTTCCTCCTTTCTGACATAGTCCCCAAAAGGCCTGCTTTGTGCATATGTGTGTAGGGGGAGTAGAAGGTGCATGAGTGGACTCCGGGATTCAGGCTCCTCCCATCAAAGGCTCCCTGTGCCTTAGAGTCCTCCTCCACTGTGTTCTCTCTGTGCATCCAGCAGGTGGGGGGGACCAAGAGTGAGAGGAGCTGACAGCATGTGGCAGGGTTTTATGAGCCAGGCCTGCCAGTGGTTGCACATCACTTCTGATCACCTTTCTGTGCTCAGCGCTCATTCCATGGAGGCACCTAACTGCGAAGGAGATGGGGAAATGTAGTCCGACTGTGTGCCCAGGTGCGGAAAAAATGTGGGATTTGCTGAACACAAAGTAACCTCTGCCACAGGAGAGAATGGAAGAAGAGTTCCAGAACCGAGTTATATAGCCAGGTTTTTGTTTTCATGTATTTTTTTTTTTTAATTTTAAAAAGGCAGAGGTATAAGTCAGCCAGAATAGCAGATAATTAAATGACCGTTTACACAGTAGAATCTCACCCGATCAGAATTTCTCTGTTAATGTGCTATTTTAGTTAACATGATATTTTGGTTAAATGAGGGCTGGCCAAGACGTCTTTTGGTTTCACATCTTATTGCTGAAAATCTTTCCAAGATGTGGTGTTTTACGTTCCAGCCTCAGGAAGTTCAGTGTGGTAAATTCAGCGAATATCTTCTCAGTGAGTGAGGCGATCTCCCAGGGCTCTGGGGTTGCCATTCTGAATAAACATCAGTTTTCACCATATACTAGCTTGGATGTGAAAGGGAGAGAGAGCTGACCTGAATCAGCAACAATCGGAAACTGTCTTCTTTGATTTGATAGGTTTTATTTCATTTATCTGGTTATAAAAATCACTCATGGTCATTTTAGAAATGCTGGAAAATATAGAAAATAATTTTGCAAGCTGGAAACAGCCATTGTTAATATTTTAATTACATTTGCTTCATTTGTCTCCCTCCCTTTCTTTCTCCTTCTGTCCCTCTTGTATATTTACATAATTGAGTTAATAGTATAAATGTAGTTTCATATCTTGTAATTTGTCTTATTATTAATTATATGATAATTTTTCTTTATCATTAATACTGCTATTGAAATATCATTTTATACTCATTAATTATAACATTCCACTATGGATAACCATGATATTCCCAGGTCTTTCTCTGCAGTTAGGCTAATATTTTTTCATTCAGTATTACAAATAACAGCAATCAACACATCTATACATAAATCTGTATTTGAGTCTCCAATTTTTTTTAGTATAAATTTCTAGAAGTGACATTACCAGCCCAATGGGCCCAAGTATTTTTGTTTCATACTCTGACAAGCATGGAAGATATTTTAATTTATATTCATTTACCAAGTGAAAAAATGGTTTTATTGATTTTGATTTACATTTTTTGATTACCAAAATGACTTTTTATGTTTGTTAGCTATTTGCATTCTCTGTACCTAATCTATCCTGTCCTTTGACTATATTTTCTATTAGCTCAATTTTTTTTTACTGATTTTTATGAACTGTTTGTTCATTAAGGACAATATTTTTGTCATTCTGCTGGAAAATATTTTCCCATTTGTTTTAAAGTTACTGTTATCAGCTTATTAATTTGTCATTTATCTATTTTTCCTCTCCAACGAATAGTGAAGGGACAAGTTTCTGGTTAATTAAAAATTCTAATTAGTTGACTTCTGGTTGATTAAACAATCAAGATTGGAGTGTGGGTTTAACTTGGGGATATGTTGAAGGTTGTATTACATTTCCAAATGAAATAATGAAGTTAAAAGGGAATTCAAACTGGTTTTCTTCCCCTGACCTGTTCAATGGCCATTGACCACTCCCTCCCATATTGTGGTCAGAATTGTTTCTTAGGGTTGAAGACAAGGTAAATAGAAAGCATTGAGATCCCAACAGAGCAATAATTAACCCTTTTTGATGATGTCAGTAAAAACTCACCAAGAATTCCTGGGGAAGCCAGTAGAGCTTAAAGAGATACCACCTCCCTACCTAAAAAAAGAAAAAAAAAATCCTTGATAAGTGGAAACAGACATATTTATAAAACATCAGTCTCTTGATCCAAATTTCTAAGACCCATCCTCAGATACGTTTTGCAAGCTAACTTTCAGACACATACTTTTCAACTGGAAATTCCTGAAGATAGTATAACATTACTCAGTGTGTAATAAAGTATATTAAATGGAAAACTAGCTTCTTAGGCTATATTAATTAGGAAGGGAAAGCAAATATATTTATTTGAGAGTTGCAAGGTTAAATGGAATTAAACAAGTCTCTTTACTGCAAGACTTATCAGAGCCCTTGATAGGCTAATACACCTATGAATCTTGAAGACAGGTTCTCCAGAATTCCCACATTTATTTGACCATAGAGCCTTCTTTTTAAGATGTATCCTTTGATAATAAACTTGGGCAGAGCAGCCTTTGAAAAATTCTACCTTAACCCAAAAGGCTGGTTCTAACTGTTTATATCTCCTCCAACCAGCCAATGGAGGGGATATTTGGTGGCATGAGTCACTAATTAAGTAAATAAATTAAGTACTCATTAGTTGTCAAAGTCTTTTTCTACTTATCTTCCCATCTTATCTTCACAACAAATCTATGAGCTATATGCTATCATTAATGAGGCTGTGTGGCTAGGGCTGAATCCTGACTTCAACCTGTATGACCATAAGCAACTTAACCTCTCTATACCTCAGCTTCCCCATTTGCATAGGTCAGATAATAATAGCACCTCCCCTCACAGAGCTGCAACGAATATTAAAGCAATTTACATTTGTAGCACACTTAAAACACTATCTAGCATATCTTATATATTTAATTTACGTTAACTATTTTTATTCCCATATTACGGCTGGGTACACTGAGGCTCAGAGTGGTTAAATAACCTGAACAATAATTTAATTACATTATAAAAGGAAAAAGTTGGCTTTGAACATAGCTGGTCTGACTTTATAATTTTTTTTCTTAAATGTTATACTCACTATGCTCTGTTTCTGCGAAAAGTTTGCCATCTGCATATATCTTTCCACAAAGTGAAAGTGAAAGTGAAGTCACTCAGTTGTGTCCGACTCTGCGACCACACGGACTGACTATAGCCTACCAGGTTCCTCCGTCCATGGGATTTTCCAGGCAAGAATACTGGAGTGGGTTGCCATTTCCTTCTCCAGGAGATCTTCCCGACCCAGGGATTGAACCCGGTCTGTATAAATACAAGCTATGTCTTGTTCAGGGGAGTGAAGATGGACCAGCTACTCAACAAAATTTTTGCTTCCTCTTCTGTAGAGTTCATGAAGTGAGGCAGCTGCCACACCCAGAACTCAAGTTCTCAGGGCCCCTTGCAAAGTGTTGTGGTCATGTGACTCATTCTCATCAATCAAGTGCATCACTTCTGAGATGGGCTTTTAAATAAATGAGTGACCTCTCCCTTCTCTTTTTCTGCATTTGACAAATGGATGTAGATTACTGTGAGGCCCCAGGATGGTGGAGTTTTAAAATGGAAGGAACCCTACCTCTAAATCACTACTTGGAGGAAAGACTATCTCTGAACAGGTTCATGGACACTTGACTCATAGGTAAGCCCCAAGTAAGCATCTATTGTGTTCAGTCATTGAAACGCAGAGGTTTATTTGTTACAGCAGCTAGCCTACACATATCCATTTACTAGTGCAAAGTCAGTGTAAACATGAATATTCTTTTCAAGTCTTTTTCATACTCTGAGCAAACTCAGATAGCCCCATTAGTTCTCCTGAAATTACAGCTTAGTTGCATCATTTTGTAATAGTTCTGTGTCAGATCCAAAACATAGAGGCTCACAGGGCTGAGCTTAGGGATTGGACGGGAGAGGCTGACTAACAAATGACCTTAACTTTGGGATACCTCTGGACATAAAAATGAGAAAGCAAGGGAGGTGGGGAGCTTACTGGGCTAGTAGGCATTTGGAGATGCTTCTGCTGCCTTTTGATGGTGGTGAGCACATTTTTAATTTGTCATCAAATGTTTACTGCCAAAGTAATGGAGAGTGTTAACAAGGAAAGGGACACCAAACAGCCCAGCATAAAAGCCAACGGTGGCCATAAAGCTGCATTTGCCATTTATGGTGTTTCCATAGTTGGAAGAAACACTTTTCTTGTACAAAAGATATAACTATATATCTTCTGACTTTATGGGCTGCAGATTACTCTAATTATCATAAAAAATTACTACCGCTAATAAAAATTCTATTATAAGTTACTTATAGTAATCTCCAGGGTACTACACTTAGCCAAGAAAAGGTTGTAATTACATTGCACTGCAGGGAGAGTTTGTTTCTATTATAAAAACTCCCGAAATACTAGCTGTGTCTTTTAACACCTTACCCGTGTGCCAGTCCCTTTGCTTCTTCTCTCACCTCCTCCCCAGTTTTTGGTCAAAGGTCTTCTTGTTGTTTTCATTTTGCAGGATGTGGTTTGAGCCTAGAATAATGACCCATCTTGGATGCAAGTGACGCAAATGAACTTTCAGAGTTACAAATATCTGGGTGGATTTGTCCTCCCCTGGGGCCTCCAGCATGTCAATGGAAGGATGTAATAGAAGGGAAGACTTGACAATCCCCGCCCAAAGGGAAACGTGCTTTGCAAAATTGGTGGAAGCCACTGGGTGTTCATGAAAAACACAATGCTTGGTTTTTTTTTTTGTTTGACAAGACAACAATTGGTATTTTCCCTTTTGTAACTACTATTTTTTTTGGAATTGTCAACCGTGAGGGTCGATGACTCTTCGATGACCTTAAAAACTCTGGTCAATGATACCAGTTCTAACTGGTCATTTATTTCACTACCCTTTGCACCCCCTGACCCCCACTCCCCTGCCAATTCCTCTGCCTTTGAATTAAATATCAAAATAAAATGCCCTGTCACCCTCCTGGGATGATGAAGCAGTAAATAACCTCAAAGTCCAAGGAATTAAGCTAAAGTTGGACCCATGATCATCCTCCCAAATTTCAATTGCTTCTGTGAAGGGTGAATCAACAGTCTAATGAATGCGCCTAGAAAATGAAATAGCCCGTTTGAACTACTTTAAAATAAGCAGCTTATTTTGGCAATGACTTGTGGCACATTAATTGCTATCAGTAAGGAGAAAAAAAAAAAAAACAGGTCTTGAATCTCTCCTGATGCATTTCTAAGAGAAACTTTGGAGCTGGTCTGGTTGTATGGAAGGCTCTGAGCAAGGATTCCTGTGGTCAGCCAGGCTTGTGGGGAGGGCTTCTTAGTCAGGGTGCTCCAAATAGCCTGTAACCACAACTTGACCTCCTGATGGGGGGCAGGGGCAGTGGGTAAAAAATCGTTACACACTGAGACTTCATCCCAGATCCATTTGTTTAGATTTTAATACGTGGAGAAAGGAGGCTGATGGAGAGTTTGTTCTTTCCCTGCCTCTTCAGACCATCTTGGGCTGTTTCTAACTTGAAAATAAGGAGATTTCTTTATATATGGGCTTCCCCAGCTGCTCAGTGGTAAAGAATCTGCCTGCCAATGCAGGAGACGAAGGTTTGATCCCTGGGTTGGGAAGATCCCCTGGAGAAAAAAATGGCAACCCACTCCAGTATTCTTGCCTGGGAAATCCCATGGATGGAGGAGCCTGGTGGGCTACAGTCCATGGGGTCTCAAAGAATTGGACATGACTTAGCAACTAAATGGACTTCCCTAGTGGCTCAGATGGTAAAAGCATCTGCCTACAATGGGGGAGACACAGGTTCGATTCCTGGGTCAGGAAGATCCCCTAGAGAAGGAAATGGCAACCCACTCCAGTACTCTTGCCTGGAAAATCCCATTGATGGAGGAGCCTTGTAGGCTACGGTTGGTGGGGTCACAAAGAGTCGGACATGACTAAGCAACTTCGTTTTCGCTTTAGCAACTAAATAACAACAACAATAGACTCCTTTAGAAAAATGCTGTGTAGGGTCTTTCTCTTTTACTATAACACAGATCTCATGAAAACAAGGATTTTGTATTGTTCTTTAAGGCATCTTGAATAAGCTGAATAGCACTGAGGTTGAGGCGTGTGTTTAACCAAAACTGTCAAGAAATGAATCAGTGAAGAACTTGTCAGGAAAACCTGAAAACAGAAGTGTATCCTATCTAGCACACTCTTTTGGGTTATTTGATTCTACAGAGTCAAAGACTTTCATTTCTTTGAGCTAGTTTACATACCAGCTTTATTTGCAGATTCAGAACACTTGAGGGGCAGATATAGCTCCTTTAGGCTTTGATGGTCAAGACTTATAGGAATTAGAGCCAAAGGAAAATTCTCTTTGCACATGAAGATGGATATTTAGTTCCAGCTGGTCATGGGAGAGGTGTTCAGTGGCCTCATCTCTCTGACAACCAGCCCAACTCATGGAAAAGAAAAGCACTAGAATCACCTGGATTTGAACTTCTTTCTTTGCCATTTATTGGCTATGCGAACTTGGGTAGGTTACTCAGCTTCTCTGAGAGTCAGTTTCCTCATCTGTAAATAGGACCAAAAAACCTACTTCCAACCACAGGGTCCAACAGAATTAAATCCCTAATAAATCTTGCCTTTTGTTCTCTGTTAAAAAAGCACTCCTTTCACTTCCTGGTATCATTCTGCCTGTAGTGAACCTCTCCCCAGCCCAGGTTCATGACCACCCCAAGCCACACCTTGCTGTTCAATTAGCTTCTAAGTTGGCAGGTATCTCATTTGCAAGTTATATTTCTGTTTTCAGAGCTCGGTGTGGCCAGGACAAGTGCAGTGTACACACTGAAGGGACGCAGGGTGAATGACTTGCTTACACATGTGTTACGTAACAACACAGAGGTTATAGGCATGCTTTTGAAATCAGAAATACTGGGATCTTATCACAGGTTCCCCTCCTTCTAGTTGAATAACTTTAACTAAATGACATCATTTCCCAGTTTTGTCATCTACCAAGTGGAGATTTCAAGGGAACCTTCCTTAAAAGTTATCCATGTAACAGGACTGGTGCATCATAGGTGGTCAGTGAAAAGTGAAGTCGCTCAGTCATGTCTGACTCTTCGCGACCCCGTGGACTGCAGCCTACCAGGCTCCTCTGTCCATGGGATTTTTCCAGGCGAGAGTACTGGAGTGGGGTGCCTTTGCCTTCTCCGGTGGTCAGTAGAGGTAGCTAAAAAGGAAAATGAGAGCAAGAAAAAATTGTCATTGGAATCGGAAATGGGAGAGCATTGGTGCTGTTTCTTCCTCTCTCTCAACCTCCACTCTTCATTTTCTTGAAAGTTAAAGAAGTAACATGTCAACTTGGCAAAGCGAGTGTTCCCAGTAGTAGTATCTGGCTCCCCGCTGTGCTTCCCAGCACACGTGTTGGGAGTTGTTTCGAGGCCTGTTGGGAAGTCTGACTGCTGATGAGGTATGGAGCTCTGAGATGTCATTTTTGACAGCTCAACTTTGATCTGGAGCGAATTAAAAGCAATTTCATCACCTTAGGCTGAGCAAGCACCCAAACAAACACTTGTTTCAGTGAGTTATTGCTGTGTAACAAATCACTCGAAAACTTAGTGATTCAAAGCATCTTTTTATGACTCATGATTCTGTGGGTTGGTCATTTGGGCAGGTCTCCCCTCAGCAGGAATGGCTCACTTATGCTCCTCATGGAGTTGACTGGGGTGACTTGACTGGGTCTGGAGGATTCAAGATGGCTTCATTCATGGGGACATTTTGCCATCCGTCACATAGGGCACCTTGGTTCTCTTCTATGTGATTTCTCTCTCCACATGATCTCCCGATATTTAATAACCTAGACTGAGCCTCTTCTGAGAGAAAGCAAGAAATCTCCTTCTGGAAGTTTATCAGAAGGTACTCAGGGCTCTTGAGGTCCGATCTCAGAAGCAACATCACTTCTGCCATATTTTGACTGTTAAAGGAAGTCCCAGTGTCATCCAGATGTAAGAGAAGGGGAAATGGGCACCATCTCTTAATGAGAAAGGTGGCTTACACAATATGAAAGGGTGTGGAAGATGAGAGGGGTTTTTACAGCCATCTTCAAGGCCATCTACCGCAATCCCCCCCAGTAGTCACAACAGTCATATCACTCCCACATGCAAAATATATTCCTTTCTCCAGCCCAAATCAAGTACCACGACAGTATTCTTTAGAAACTCCAAGATGTGGTCATTGAAATCAGGTCCAAATGCACAGAAAACTCCTTAGAAGTTCCTCAGAGAGCTATAAAGTACAAAGGAAAAGGACAAGTTATCTGCACTCTGAAACCCCATGTACAACGGTGGAATAGGGATAGAGTAACTGCAATGATAGTGAAAGTGAAAGTTGCTCAGTCATGTCCAACTCTTTGCAACCCATGGTCATAGCTCACTAGGCTCCTCTGTCCATGGGATTCTCCAGATAAGAATACCGGAGTGTATTGCCATGCCCTCTTCCAGGGGATCTTCCCTACTCAGGGATCTAACCTACATCTCTAATGTCTCTCCTGCATTGGCAGGCAGGTTCTTTACCACTAGCAGCAACTGGGAAGCCCCAGAACAACTGCAATAGATACTCCCTTTCAAGAAGAATGGGAAACACATAGCACTCCTTGATCCATAGGAGTTTGAAATCTAAACCAGGCATATGCTGTAAGGGTTCTGTCCTCTGGAGAAACGGAGTCATGAAATATTAGTTGATCATGGTCCAGTTCCTCTCCCTAGAAGAGTACCCCTAATTACATTTTTCTTCCCAACTTTTTTTCTCAGCTCTCTGGGCTCTTGGCTTTGTCCTCTGAGAAACCCCTCCATTTTCTTAAGAACTGGCTCATATGTGTAGCTGAGTATGTCTTATACAATAGTGGGGACCCAGAGGCCTTCTTTTCATTTTAAACTGCTGAAGTTCTTTTTGATGCAAGCTAGTGTACTTTCACCAATACAATTCTCTTTAAAATTTTGTTGGGACTTCCTTGGTGGTCCAGCGGTTAAGAATCTGCTGCCAGTGCAGGGGCGTGGGTTCCATGCCTGGTCGGTGAAGATTCCACGTGCCACGTGGCAACCGAGCCTGTGGGCCACAACTCCTGAAGTCCACACGCCTAGAGCTAGTGCTCTGCAACAAGAGAAGCCACCACAGTGAGAAGCCTGTGTGAAGCAATGATGATCCAGAGCAGCCAAAAATAAATAAATAAATAAATTTATTATAAATACATAATAAAGAAATAAATTTTTAAAAAATAAAAACTTTTTGTTTTAATCATGAAGATTCCAAAAATGAATTGGCTATGTGACACAGGGAGCTCAACTCAGTGCCCTGTGACAACCTAAAGGAGTGCTAGGAACCTAGTACTACCCCTTACCTAGAGGGATAGGGTAGGAGATGGGACGGAGGTTCAAGAGGGAGGGGGCATATGTATACCTGTGGCTGATTCATGCCAATGTATGTCAGAAAGCAGCATAATATTGTAAAGCAATTATCTTCCAATAAAAAAATGATTTTTTTTTTAAGAATCAGTTAGAGAAACAAGTATTTATTTTCCTGGATTCAGCTGAATAGCTCATCCCTGCTCCACATCTTAGTGTCACCTGGAGCGGCTCAGGTAGACAGGAAGAAGTCAAGCTGGCTCTGTTCTAAGACAGCAGAGGTGGACGATCCTAAGCATGTTATGACCGAAGCTCAGACTGCCACAGCATCTCCCCTGTTGCGTTCCCTTGGTGTGGGAGGTGAAGTTGCATTTGTACCTCCCTTCTCCACCTCTGTTATCACCTTCTGTCTCCCTTTCATAGCCCTCTGACCACTACTGGTCAGGATTCCTCAATTGGAAGCAGTTAGAAGGTGGTTCAGGGTTCCCTAACCAGGGCACCACTGATACTTTTAGCCAGGGAAGTTGTTTCTGGAGAGGCTGTCTTACACATTGGAAGATGGTTACCAGCACCCTTGACACCCACCCAGTAGATGCCAGTAGCCTCTCCCCCTCTTATTTGTAACAAACAAATAATGTCTCCAAACATAGCCTGAGGTCCCCTGGCCAACCAAACTGCCCCCAGTTGAGATCTACTGTGACAGTGGAAGGACCACTGGGCTTCATGATTTTAGACAGGTCAGGAGCCTCACTTTGCCAAGTATTAACTGTGTGATCCCACAAGAAGCTTAGTCGGTCCCCATCATCTGCTCTGTAAACTAGGGAGAACTATCCACTGTCTTCCCCCACGGATATGAATGAGATCTTGACTCCGTAGAGCCTGTGCACCTGTGCTGTTAGGATTTAGAAGCCTACTTAGTATGGTCTTGCCTGGGCAGTGCCTCCATGCACAACGCCTTTCCTTCAGATGGGCATTATGCAGGGGCTCTGACAGCTATCCATGGTCACTATTAATATTTACCATCATAGCCATCAGAGCTGTCGTTTATCAGATGCTGCAAGCACACCTGATGACACGCTGCAATTTATACTCACTATCTCAGGACTGTTCACCATAGTTCCCAAAGGTAAGGATTCTTGGCTCTGTTTTACGGAGAAGACACAGAGGTACAAGAAGGTGGAGAGACCTTTCCTGAGCTAGGAGGTGGCCGAGCAAACCAGGTATGTTACCCCTTCCAGGTGATGTCTGTGTCTGCCTAGTCAGAGGGTCAAGAGAACAGAGATGCCTTGACAGATGGGACAAGGATGTGCAAGGGTGTGTTGAGGGTGTGGGGAGGTCTGCTCAGCCCCTGTCTTGAAGCAGCTGCTCCGTAGTCTGGACCCACTTCCTGAAGATCATGATACCAGTGGCAGCTTCCATTTGTTGAGTACCCAGTATGTTACTGAGGGCAGGAGAAGATTGAGGGCAAGATGAGAAGGGAGCAACAGAGGATGAGATGGTTGGATGGCATCACTGGCTCAAGGAACATAAGTCTGAGCAAACTCTAGGAGCTAGTGAAGGACAGGGAGTCTGGCACGCTGTGGTCCATGGGGTCACAAACAGTTGGACACAAATGAGCAACTAAACAACAACATGCAAGTGATCTCATTTCAACCCTCACAAACAGTCGAGGAGTTTAGGGCCACTTTTGTTCCATTTTACAGATAAGAACACCCTCAAAGTAGCCCAGAGAAGGGAAACTATGAACTATAGTTACACAGTCAGGAAGTGGTGGAACCAGGCTTCCAACCCACATCTGTGACTCTTGGCTCCACTGTTAGCATTTACACCCTCCAATTGCTCTGTGCTACTGTCCCCAGAAGTCAAGGTCCCTGGGTCCTTGAATGTGTATGGTCCTTCACTGGCACCTACATGAGTTAATTCCAGGAAGCTTCTTTGGGGCTTGCTCTGGCAACAATCTTTATGAGCAAGCCTTCCAGCCCTCTCCTCCCAGCACACAATGCTTTGAATTCTCCTGATGTTTTATTTCCTGCTCTGCAAGCTCCATTCTGGCCCAGGAGGTGGCTGTCTGGCACATAAACTCCATGTTGGGTAGAATTACGGTGCTCATTCACTAAAAATTAATGGCAGCAGGCATTCACACTGCCCTGGCTGGCCTCATCTCCCAGGCGGTCACTGCACAGCCCAAGCTACACTCTGCCACCCCGTGAGGACTCACACTGCCACCAAGAAAAAAATAGCTACACGCCGCCCATTAGGAAGGAAGGAACTGCGGGGACTGAGTGGCCTGCTCGAGCGATGAATAGGTTTTCTCAGCACACATATAAACAGTTTATACTTCTGAAATCCTGTGTTTGATTTTCACATCTGCTCTCACTCTTGAGATTGGCACCGAAGGCAGCCAATGTTGCCCTTCCGAGTGGTAGCTGGAACCTGAAATCGGCTTTTTCCCACAACCACTCCCTCCCTCCATTGCCTGAGCTGTGGAGCTGTACTTTTGTCTTGTTGCTGGTGGAGTGTGCTTAACTCAGGGGAGGAGAGTTGTTGAAAAAGAACTATATCTAAATTCTTGATTCAGTGAGTATTCATTGAGGACCTACTATGTGCCAAGTGACTGCCCATAGAATTTGTGTGATGACTACTGTTTGGTGTGGTGGAAAGTCTGACAGGGCATCTACTATGGCCACATAGCCCCAGGATGGCTGAGACAGAAGATGATCCTGGTTAAAAAGCACCACCATTCCAGATAATAGGTTCCCATGTGAACCTCATGTTGACGTCTATTGACCCACTTTTTAATTAGGTCATTTGTTTCTATAAGGATTTTAGTCCCAGAATTGGCTATTTGATCTTGAGCAATGCAGGAGACCCAAGTTCAATTCCTGGATCGGGAAGATCCCCTGAAGAAGGGATAGGCTACCCACTCCAGTGTTCTTGGGCTTCCCTGGTGGCTCAGTTGGTAAAGAATCTGCCTGCAATGTGAGAGACCTGGGTTCGATTCCCTGGGTTGGGAAGATCCCCTGGAGGAAGGCATGGAAACCCACTCCAGTATTCTAGCCTGGAGCATCGCCATGGACAGAGGAGCCTGGCGGGTTACAGTCCATGGGGTCACAAAGAGTCAGACACGAGTGACCGACCGACTAAGCACAAGTCATTGCTTATCAGTCTCCCCCCGAATAAAGGGAGAAAGGCTAAGTCTGTTTGTTTGTTTGTTTGTTTTCCTTGAAATAGAACTTTTCTTTTTTACAAATGAAGTTATATCTGGAAACCTAACATCCAAGCAGATTAAAAGGTGCAGCTCAAGTGGTAGATCTGGAATCCCAACACTTGAGATCTTGCTCATCCCTAAGAATCTCCAGGGAAACATAAGACTCTATTGTTCATTGATGCTGAGTTGCTAAGTCCTGTCGATTCTTTCTGATCCCATGAACTGCAGCATGCCAGGCTTCCCTGTCTTCACTATCTTCTGGAGTTTGCTCAAATCTGAGGCATGTGGAATCTTAGCTCCCCGACCAGGGATCGAACCCACACCCTTTGCATTGGAAGGCAAAATCTTAACAATGGCTCATCAGGGAAGTTCTCAGGTCTTCACTAATTTTCTAAACAGTTTATCCTTTGGTACGAAGTGTAGGATGCTAAGATTATTGGCTATTTTTAAATACATTTGCTTTTAAGTATATTCAACTACTTGTGACTCACCTGAATTGATTGTAGCTATAAATCAAAAAGTCCTCCACCATTTATTTCCTTCCATTTGCTTGATTCACCCACTAAAGAAAGAAATTTTCCTGAATCTTGGAGAACTTGGTAAGCTTCTTCATCTCGAACAGGAATTTGTATAATAAAGACTCTAGTTATAAAGAGGAGAAGAGATTAGCTAATGCATATCAGCCATAGGCTGATATGGCCAAGAGCTTGGGTTTGTTTTTTTTTGGGGGGGGGTGTTTTTATTTTTCTGCTTTTCTCAAAAGACACAATAGAAAAAATAAAAACCAAACCAAACACCCCTCCCCCCAAACAACAACAACAACAAAAACCAATTTCAGTAGCCTTCTCTGGTCTCCCAATTAAAATTTCAACTTTCTACCAACTCAGCTGCTTTCTACCCCTCTGCCCTGCTCTATTATTTTTTCTCTAGAGTTCATCATTATTTTACTTACCATGCATTTTACTTATATAGTGCTTATATTTAATTGTGTCTTATTTATTATCTGTCTTCTTATCTAGAATAGGAGCTCCTGGAAGGCAGGGGCTTTTGACTTTTTTCAATGTTATGTGGCCCATGTTTAGACAAGAACCTGGTACATAACAGGCACTCAACAGATAATTGTCAAATTAGTGAATGACGAATGGGAGAGGACTCGGGTCCTTTGGATCCTGGTTACCTAGTCAACTGACTAAGGGTTACCATAGTTAACAGATTTTTGTCAGCAAGTACCATGTTTCAGGCCAAAGTCTGTGTTCAATAATGAAGCTGATTGGTCATGAATATGAGCAGTGGCCTGCCAAGGTCACTTGACCCCAGTCCTCCAAGTTCATTTTGCCTAATCCCCAGCTACTTTAGTTGGGATACAGACCTTTCTGGTTGTGCCACGATATTACTCTCCGCAATTATCTTGCTCAGATACACATACAGCCTGACTCTTGAATGTAAGATTCTTCAATCATGCGAAGCTGCACAGTGGTACCCATTCTCTTTGGAAAGGTCACGCATCTTTTCTCAGTAGATTAACTTTTTATCTCTTAATGGTGTTAAGGAAAGGTCAAAGCATCTAACAGATGGAAGGTGGAAAGCTTCTAGTGCAGGAGATCAATGTTTCCAACATCAATCTAACTCCAGAAAGTTCTTAATGATCGAGGGTGCAGGTCGTGGGACGTGGACACTGCAACTAAAATGACACCACAGCATGGCAGCAAAAATAAAATTTGTTTAAAGCAGGGTGTTGGGGCCTCCCAGGTGTCTCCATAGTAAAGAATCCGCCTGCCAATGCAGGAGACACAGATGAGGGTTCGCTCCCTGAGTCAGGAAGTTCCCCTGGAGGAGGAAATGGCAACCCACTCCAGTATTCTTGCCTGGAGAATCCCATGGACAGAGGAGCCTGGTGGACTAGGGTTCATAGGGTCGCACAGAGTTGGACACGACTGAGCGACTGAGCACCAAGCAGGATGTTATATCTACTTTGCAAAAGGCCTTTGGCTTTCCTCCTGAAAGCTCTGGGCCCCATGGGCAGTCCGTGCTGTGGAATGAAGTTGATAAAGTCTGATGGCTCCCACTTGGAAGAGACAGGTACCCATCTCTTGTCAGCAGTTGAGCTGTTCTGTTTGCTGTAACCACCCCAGGGCACTTAAGTTGAGGACAAATAGACAAAGACAAGTAAATTTTCAACCAGTAATTCCTGGAGTTCTTATAGGAAGGGTTGAGTCTTAGATGCCAAGGAACTGAGGCATTCTGCTTGGGAAAGGAGTTAGGGTGACAGACAGGGGGTTCCCCACCTGAGGCTTCTGCCACCCACAGAGACCACTCCCCTTCTCCTGGCAGGGGAAGGCAGACAGGCGGGAGCACTGTCTGATGCCAGAGATTTATCTCCCATGTTTAGCCTTCATCTATGGTCCCCTGGAGATGGAAATGGCAACCCACTCCAGTATCCTTGCCTGGAAAACTCCATGGACAGAGGAGTCTGGTGGGCTACAGCCCATGGGGTTGCAACGAGTCAGACATGACTTAGCAACTGGACAACAGTAAGGTGGAACATCTAAGGGTGCTAATGGGCCTTGGGCATGGTAAGAGGTCCTTCTCAATCCACATTGCCCCATAATTCCATTTGAGTCCTGTGTTTTCAAGCCTTGTAACTTCCAGACTAATCTATAAGCTCTCTATGGACCTTCTCCCACCTCCTCTTTGCCAAGTTGGCACAATGCTGGGACCTGGGGAAGACGTTAGTCAGAATAGACCAGCACTGGTGGAAATGTGACCTCCTGTCCCTACTACTGGTACCAGCCCACTGGGTCCAGTGACACCAGTAACATAGCGTGGCCAGAGCTGCCAATCTTCTCATGAAGGGGTGAAATGATCTTTCTTCCAGAATCACAATGGCTGGCTCCTGGGTCCTAAAACAGACCCGAGGGGAACCAAAGCAAGAGGCCTGGGATCTGCTTTGAGGGTAAGAATGAGGCTTATTTCCATAACTTCAGAAACAGGAGGCTCAGAAAATGACTGAAGATGAGACGTTAGAGAGGAAACAGATGGATGCACACATTTCCGTTGGTAGGAAATGTAGGGCAGCCGCCAGCTGTTCACTCCACAACCGAATGGCTTCTCTGAGAGCTGGGCCTCAGCCAGCCCAGGGACCCCTCAGAGGAGCAGAGGAAGGGGGTGCATGGAGGGAGGCAGGACCCCTAAGACTGCAGACCTCCCTCTCCCATCCACACCGTGAGCACCTCTAAAACTGGGGCCATAACCAGCTTTGTGTCTCCAGGCAGGGACTGTTACAGGGTAACTTCTATGTCAAGGTTGAATGAATGAATGGACCTCATAGGCCTTTCCTGCTGCTTCTAGGACCTAAGATAGAGGTACTTACACAGGGCTTTCCTGGTGGCTCAATGGTAAAGAATTCACCTGCCAGTGCAGGAGACACGGGTTCGATCCCTGGTCCGGATACCACATGCCGCAGAGCAGTTGAGCCCGTGCGCCACGGTTATTGAGCCTGTGCTCTAGATCCTGGGAACCGCAACTTTACTGAGCCCTTGCGCCTCGGCTACTGAAGCCCGAGAGCCTATAGTCTGTGCTCCGCAACAAGAGAAGACGCCACAGTGAGAAGCTCGCATAACACACCTGGAGAGTAGCCCCCGCTTGCTCAGGTGGTAAAGAATCTGCTTGCAATGCAGAGCCCTAGGTTTGATCCCGGGGTCCTGTGAAGATCCCCTAGAGAAGGGAATGGCAACCCGCTCCAGTATTTTTGCCTGGAGAATTCCATGGACAGAGGAGCCTGGCGGGCAAGGAGTTGGACAAGACTGAGCGACTAACACTTTTACTTTCTCTCCTGCTTGCCACAAGAGAAAAGCCCTTGCAGCAACGAAGACCCAGCACAGCCAAAACAAACAAATAAATTCAATTATTTAAAAAAGAAGAACTCACATCAGCACCCCTCACCCTATGCTGGCTTTCTTTCCTAATGGGGTTTCGTCAGCCACACCTCTTTCCTCCCATCCCTTCACTCGGCCAGTGAGGAAGAGGGGTCTGTGAGTTGTCTGCTTCCAGAAAGCCCTTGACCTGACACTACCCTCACTCACCGTGGGATGCAGATCAAGTGAATTTAACTGAGTCTCAGTTTTCTCATCTGTAAAATGGGTAATCATAACGCTCACCTTGTGCTATTGTTGTGAGGATTCAACAAACTATTTTAAGGGAAAGGATTTTTGTTACCATTTCCGCCATCACCGCCTGTGGGTTGGTATAGAGATGGGACAGACAATCAGCTAGACCTGGAAGGATACTGAGCCAAGAGCAAGGGTGAAGAGGTAAAGAGATGTAGGGTGGGGTTTAGTTTTTGCACCCAGGATGCAAAAAAACAGTCATAAAATCAGTCTCTCTATTCTGTGCAAACAGAGATGACATGTTCCTTCCCAAGGGGTGCTTTTTGGGCTCCTGGGAAGTCAATGGTGACAAAGTGAGGCCAGTGTAGGAGCAGAAGTCCCTGGGCCTCTGGCAGTCCCCTGGGAGGGGGAGCAAGGCCAGGTTGCAGCTCTGACCTTGGGAGGACCCAGGGAGACTTCTTCTTCTCTTGTCCCCCACTTGCCCACTGACAAACCTGCTCTCAGAAAGCAGGTGCCTTCTGGAACAACATCATAGACTTAGCTGAGCTGAGAGCATTTCCTCAAGTCCTTTGCCGCTTGTGTGCTGCACTGTGCTAAGTCGCTTAAGTTGTGTCCAACTCTGTGCAACGGTGTGACCCCACAGACTGTAGGCTTCTCTGTCCATGGGCTTCTCCAGGCAAGAATACTGGAGTGGGTTGCCATGCCCTCCTTCCTTTGCTACTTGCTGCTGCTGCCGCTAAGTTGCTTCAGTCGTGTCCGACTCTGTGTGACCCCATAGACGGCAGCCCACCAGGCTCCCCCGTCCCTGGGATTCTCCAGGCAAGAACACTGGAGTGGGTTGCCGTTTCCTTCTCCAATGCATGAAAGTGAAAAGTGAAAGTGAAGTTGCTCAGTCGTGTCTGACTCCTAGCGACCCCATGGACCACAGCCTACCAGGCCCTCCGTCCACGGGATTTTCCAGGCAAGAGTACTGGAGTGGGTTGCCATGCCCTCCTCCTTTGCTACTTACTTCCCCCTTAAAAAAAGAATGCCCTCTCCCTGGTGAGAAGGCATTGGCTTTGCAGACTTCTAGCTCAGGTTGGCTGGTTTCTCCAAACAATGTTAGCCCTTCACTGGGTCCAAGAAGCAAACTGTCTCAATTCTGATGTTTAACCAAGGAAATTCATGAGGCTGGCAGTGGTTGCTTCAGACATGATTCCTGGAGAATCTGTCTTTGCAGAATGACTATGAAATACTCTTCCAGGAAATGGTGGCATCTTCCTGGAAGAAGGTCTAGATGGGAAATGCTGGCCTCTGGGCCACAGCCTTTCTCCCTCTCGGCTGCAATCACCGGGCTTCTTGGCCTAGGAATGGTTCTTTCGGAGTCTTCTGATTTGATTTCGTCTACCCTGCAGGGGACAGCATTGGGCAAAGAACTGTGGGATTCATGTGATAAAAGAAGAAACATTTGCTTCCAATTATCCAAATTATTGTTTGCTAATTGAAGTACAAAAGGGGTATTTTTTTTCTCTTTGGGTTGGTATAAGCATCCTTTCCCTTAAATCTCTTTGATTGAGCAAAAATGCTTTTGGAGTGTTTACTTTAATCCATACATCATTTTCCTGATTAGTAGTTGTTCGGTAACGTCCCTGCTCACTGAGGTAAGCTTTCACCAGAGGCTGGTTTGTCATCAAAGCTGCAGAAATTGATATATGTTCTATAGTCACCACTGGGTATCTCACATTGGCTGGGTGTTTTTTTTTTATGTGAATATTAGTTTGGGAAACAAAAATTCCTCTGCCATTATACTGTAATGATATATGCTTTCTCTCAGAGATGAATATTGTCTTAGGTCAAATTTCTGGAAATAGAGATGGAGATTTGCATGCAGGGCATAGTTTCAGAAATAGCACTTGTCAGGTAGTAGGAGATAGGAGAGGCACTGGGCAGTTGCAAAGACCACATCTGATACTGTGGGGAGTACTGTTGCTGGGATCACCCTTCAGAGGTGTCCCAAATGGAGACAAATAAACTGGACTTTTATGTTCCAACACTGCCCAGTCTTGGATCTGAACTGCCAGAGAGGGAGGTGCAATCTTAATTGAAGTGAAGTGAAGTGAAGTTAAAGTTGCTCAGTCGTGTCTGACTTTTTGTGACCCCATGGACTATACAGTTCATGGAATTCTCCAGACCAGAATACTGGAGTGGGAAGCTATCCCCTTCTCCAGGGGATCTTCCCAACCCAGGGATCAAACCCAGGTCTCCCGCATTGCAGGCAGATTCTTTACCAGCCGAGCCACCTGGGAAGCCCAATCTTGATTGAACTAGTTCTCTAACCCCCTAATCCCCAGGAGGGGAGCAGCTCTGAGCTAGCATCACCCCAGAGTGGGATGGGGCTGAAGGATGGGCAACGAGTGTCTGCAGGAGCACTTAGGCAGCACACCACAGCATCCAGCAATCCACATACACACAAACATATTTTAAATGCAAAATAGAAATTGATTCATGTTATTTCTGAAGAGACATCTGAAAAGACCTGTTTCAGCTTCAGCGGCTCAGATGCTATAGTCCTCAAACTCCTTCTAGAAGGGAGCTCTGCGAAGCCTGTGGTCGGTTTGTTTATTCTCGGCAGATGCAAAGAAGTTATCTCTGAACTTCTGCCAGCGATCAAAGGAACCGATGGTGTAGAACAGTTCCACGGGCCATCTCCTTCCTGCCCATCATCTATCATCCCAACCCTCAACCTCTTTTCTGAGTGATGACTGCACCCTAAACACATAAAATTAATCACCACTCAAGGCCAGCCAGGTGTCTTGCCTCCAGAAATTATCTCACTGCAGCAAAAAGCAAAAAAAAAAAAAACCAGCTCGGATCTCATAATGTCTCATAATTTCATATAAAGAGCAGTGGAGTCAGATGGGAGCCTCTGACAGGTTTGCAAAGTTCCAGGAAGCCAAGAGCCAGCTCCGGCTTCATGCAAAGATCAAGAGGCAGTTATTTGAGGGAAAAACCCTGTTTCAGGTAAAGAAGGCACCCCTTGACTCAAAGCAGTGCTAATTAAACCGCCAGCTTCCAACAAAGGAGAATGCATGTAGGGCAGAATGAGGTGACCACACAGAACAGCTCTGTTCGTTCTAGAAACTTTACGGTGGTTTTGGAGAAGTCAGGCAAAGGCTGGGGAGAAGCCCTCCAATTCCACACTTAGCAGCAGATTATTACATGATCCGAAGAAGCTCTGATTTTGAAATTCCATATGACAAGCCCTGCTTAACTTAACAGTGGCTGCTAGCCACTGTCTCTTGTCCCCTGTATGTATATTTTACTTTAACTATGCGGCCCTCTGGCAACGTCCTGTACGTTTCAATCAATCAGAAGCCCCATTTGCCAGCTCTGTGCAGAGTTCAGTGCTTTTGAGGATTTGGCAGAGAAAAAACAACCCCAGAGATAGACAGAGAAAAAAAAGAAAAAAGATCGTCTTCAGCTAATCACGTGACATTTCCAATATCAAAATCCGGGATCTGGGAAGGCGGTGCTTCGTTGCAATGTGCAAAATGCAAGATCCACTAAGGCCAGGCAGGTTTTTACCAGTGAGTTCGGCCTCCATTTCAGATTAGCGGCAAATCCTTATAACTTGGCTCTAATTGAGAGCTTAGCTGTTGCTATTAAATTCCTTTTCAGAAACAACAGGGCCAACGAGATTTCCCTTACTGAGAACATTCTCCCACTCCATCAGAAATTATCCAAATGAAGGAGAATTGAGGCAAATGTTATAAAATAACGCTGCCCACCAAGG